>NC_138028.1:98502062-101162062 GCF_964106645.2 Podarcis pityusensis | reverse complement strand
TGTCTCACATGGCACACATACATTTACACACGCACAGAATGAGTTTTGTAATGTCACTTCAATTGCACTAATTTTAATTTTGGAAACTTTATGGTACTTTATAGGGATGAACAGAATATTTGTGAAATTCATCTTCCACAATAAAATTCACCAAGTGCAAAATTTACATTTTCAATGGGAGGAAATAATTTTTTCATCAAACAAGGAAGCATATTAGTTGCTTTTTGAGGATTACAGAACAGAAACCACAAACACAATTTCACTAAAACCTTGGGCAGTAGGAAACATTCAGACTATAATTTATGAAGTCTGCTACAGAAAGTCCCAAATAAATCTGAGACATTCCAACCACATTCTGTGCTCTGTCACTATTTGTACTTCATTTCCAGTGCATTTTCCCCCATGCAAAATCTCCTACCTCATTAAAGAGGCACAAACGTTTGCATGATTTGTTTAGACAGGTATTTTGCGCTGCCCGCATCCTGCATCTCTCCTTCTACTATGAGACTGTTTTTTAAATAATAATAAAAAGCTGATGCCAATTTGCAAAATTGCATCTGTTCATCTCGATAGCACTCATTGCCTCTGTTAATAAATTAATAGATCATAGAATTACAGAGATGGAAGAGACCCTGAGGATCATCTAGTCCAGCCCTCTGCAATGCAGGAGTAAGCAGCTGTCCCACATGGGGATCGAACCTGCTACCTTGGTGTTATTAGCCCAAGATAAAGCTCACTACTGTATGATCTCATGTTGAAGTTCCCAGTCCCCTTTTTCTGGCTAAGGTTTCAAAGGCAACTCTGCAGCTGCCATGCTACCTGGGATTCCAGAAGCAGTGTTAGGTACAGCAGTAGCCTCATATAGGACCTGATTCATGAAGGAGAGTGTAACTCTAGTCAGAACCAACATTTCTCCAACTTGCAGATCCAGGCACCACAAGTGGTGGAGCCAAAGACATGGTGAAGTTGCAATGAACACAGTAGAGCCATCTTGGGGTTAAACAGGCCATAACTTTATTGATTACAGGTAGCAGTAGGTTCTGACACAGGCATTGAGTGTTTATCCTGTATCACCCCCCCGCCTGCTGATTATTTGGCAGTTTTAACCAAAGTTAAAGATCACACTATGACATACATCAAAGCAGAGCGACTCCTCCAAGACCACCATTTTGGGGAGCGTTATGGCCCATCAACCTGTATCTGCGCATTCAAACAGAATCGCAACCCCCGGGTCCCCTTAATGGGATACCCTGATTCCTTGGACTGGGGGTGAGGCTCCCTATCACCACCTTCACTAAGGATCCAAGCCAAAGCTTTATCCACCATCAAGATGTGACAATTATTATGAGGGGTGCAATACCCTCAGACAGGCCCAATATCGTCTGAAGGCAAATTCCTGCCTGGCCCTAAATATGGTGACCAAAAATCTCCATATGCAAGGCCTTCCCGATTACCCACAGGCAGACCTGCAGCATAACACTTGGGGTCGGAGGGTGGGGAATCCAGCACCAACTGAGGTCAAGTGTGGCTGGTTTACATAGTCAAGGAACAGACTAGAGGGAAGAGGTTTTCCCTCTGGTCCACTCCCAGAACCACGCCCCTCATCTGCCCAGAATTGGCTGCAATTGTGGGGGAGCCCTAGCAGCCTAGCATGAATAGGAGAGGAGGAAGTGATGTTCTCCTCCAGCCTGCGCCAATGCCAGAAGTCTGCCCAGCACCACCACGGCCATGCTGGACTGCAACTGACACGTTCCTCCAGCAGCCAGTAAGCAGTACTTATCAATCCCCCATGTCCTACATTATCACCAACTCTATTGTGTATATCCATGGTTGTTAAGCTTACTTGCCCTGCCCCCAACCCCCCTGTAAATTAGCACCTGACACCTTAAATTGGGGAAATCAGCTGTCTTTTTCATGTGCCACTGACTGTAGAAATGGTTGTGCCATGCAAAAGCAAAATTGCTTTATTCACTCAGCTGCTATTTAAAAAGTGTAGTTTCAGTGCAGAAGTCTGGTCACCTGACATTACTTGAAGTTATTGAGTGAACAGGCGAGTAGGACACCATGGAAAGAAGCAGATGGGGCATACATTTCCAACGTAGACCATCTGCATGCATTCTCCCTCACCTCCCACTTTTGTAAAGTTCTTAGAGCTCATTCTAGCAGCAAAGGTCAATCTGCAGCAGAAGGGTAAACAACAAAACCCATCTTCAAACCGTAGAGCAAGAAGCTGCAGACCCACTAAGGAAAAGGGATTGTATTACTGTTTCGTTAGCAACTTGAAAATCAGGAGCAAGTGGAAGCTTCCCTCAATCTAAACATCTTTTTTGTAGCCACTGACAGCAAGAAGCTTATACATTGAATCTTATCGGAGATGGGTGGACTGCTATATTTCTGTTTTGACTGTGTTTTACAGTTTTTCAGATAAATTCTGTTCCATTTTTTGGTGCTTATTGTTATTGCCCTTCTTCGTAAGGGTTAAAATTCATAAAAATATTGGAATAATTTGTAGTTATATATAAGCTACTCAGAAAAACTTTGCATCACAATTAAACAAACCCTTGTATTGCATATTTTCTCTTATTTTGCATCCTGGTCTCTTCCCTCAGCTAAACTGGGCTTCCTTGTACCTACCTAACTTACTTCTCTCCTCCTACTTCCTTCTGGCCTCTGCTTTAAGTCCACCAAATATTTTTCTGTATCTCCCCCTAATCAGCTGGGGCATCTGCTTTCTCTATACAGTGGTACCTCGGGTTAAGTACTTAATTCGTTCCGGAGGTCCGTTCTTAACCTGAAACTGTTCCTAACCTGAAGCACCACTTTCGCTAATGGGGCCTCCCGCTGCTGCCATGCCGCTGGAGCACGATTTCTGTTCTCATCCTGAAGCAAAGTTCTTAACCCGAGGTACTATTTCTGGGTTAGCGGAGTCTGTAACCAGAAGCATATGTAACTTGAAGTGTATGTAACCCGAGGTACCACTGTAGCTTTAACCCGATTGTTGTCACTCTTACAAAAATGCTGCAAATATAATTTCTTTGGATTTTGTTATGTACTGAGCTTGGATCCTAGAACGATAAGCAGGTAGGATCCTAGAAGGCAGCAACCTGATTGGTCTGCAGGAGCCGCCCTGTGACTCAACAACCTGATTGGCCTGCAGGAACAGTCCAATCAGGCTCCAGGAGGGCAGTTGAATCAGCCAATCACACGGGACCCATTGTGTAAATAATGTACATATAGCCAGAGGTTTATTGGGAAAGCTCTCACTCACTGTTTACTATGAGCTGAAATAAAGAGCATGCAATCAACACTCAACTCCGAGTATATTTCAGATATCTACAACATATGCATATATTTACCTATATTGCTCTCGTCTTTTATACAGCTTGACCAGAGATTCGATAGCTGTGTCTTAGGATTTTAAGTGACACCATGCCAAGGAGAAAAGCCTCAACTAGGTGATGAGTAATAATCCCATGTCTAGGTCTGTTCCTACTTGAGCTGCATCAAGACAGATGGAGAGAGGAGAGAATCACAAAATATAAAAGGGCAGGCGGGCGGGGGAGCCAATAGAACAATGAGGCTAGATTTGAAGGAGTTCTGTGGACACCCTGCTTCCTGGTCACTAGAAAGTTCCACTGCCATCAGAAGACTGAGGGGATGGTGGCTCAGGAGAAGGCATTTTTTGTAGCAGTCCCTAAGCTGTGGATTTCCCTCCCTACAGAGGTTTACATGTTGCCTTTGTGATGTAGTTTTCATTGAATGTGAAAGGTGAATCTGACTTTTGTAATCTGTTTTAACAGTTTTAATATTGCATTTTTACGTTGTAAACTGCCCTGGCAGGTAGTAGTGGCAGTAGCAGCAGCAGCAGCAATAATAATAATAATAATAATAATAATAATAATAATAATAATAACAATAATAATAATTACACAACCTTCACCCTAAGGTCCCAGGACAGGTCACTACAACATAAAATACAACTTTGCCACCTCCTCGTTTCTTGGCACAATTCAGCATTGTTTGGGCTGACCTAGGTAAGAGGAGGTTCTCCCAAGTGTGATAAATTCCTTCCGCATTCTAAATGGAAACAAACACTTGACGCACAGCAATGTTGCATCTTATCAACAAAACTACCGGGGGAAGAAGAAAACAGGATAACACAAATCAAGGGGACTGAAGGTTTGTGAAAACCCTTGACAGTGAAAACTGGGGAAAAGGCTGGTTTTTTTCACCATACATGTCATGCATCTGCATATGTATATGTATATGTGTGTTTGCATGTATACGCATATTAGCAAGAAAGAGAGAGATAAGAGGGGGAAAGAGAAAGAGAATGACTATGAAACCCTAGGAAAGTGTGCACATTATTTTCTGAGCGTTCACACTTGGGTACTCAGTTTTATGTTTTCCTAGTGCCAGTGGTCATTTTTATCTGTGATTCCCCCTCCAAGCATTACACTGGAACTCAAAAATATTTCTTTTTCAATGATTGATCATTACAAAGAGGCTGTTGAGGAGTGTGTGAGAGAGAGATAGTTTATATACCATCCTTTAGAGGCCCTTCAAGGGTGCCTTCAGCACTATAAACTTAAAAGGAAAGGGGAAAATATTTTCTAGCAACTGTCTAACTTGATTCATTTCTTCGAAGGACCACTGAATGTCTCCATCTTCCATACCTACCTTTTATTTTATTTTATTTTCAGGGTTATTCTCCCTCTCCTGTCTTTTTGGGGGATACTATCAGATAAAGGCTAATGTTTTTGTGTGTGTGTAGAATGACTTTTCATATGTAGCAGGATTATTCCTTGTCCCTGCCATATGTCTGAAAAACACTTCCTTCCTTTTCCAGTGTACCTTATGGAACAAGTTGACATCACAGAAAAGTAAAATGCAAACTAAGGAGACAGCAGCCAGTGGCACCCTTGGTCTCCTGGGACACCCCAAATTCCAAATTGCTAGAAGCTGTCAGCACTGCCTGCAGTATTAAGTGAGAGAAGCATGCTGTTGTGTGTTGTTAAATCTCATGCCACTGGAGCTGTGCAAACCCAATTAACCCCCTCCCCCCAGCCAAAGTTTAAAAAATGTGTTTGTAAAAGGCAAAATCTAAATGGCTATCCTGGGAAACAAGGAGTTTCTCATGCCATTTTGGAAAAACAAATGCACAGTTGTAGAGTCATTTGCAATTCTTTTTTGAACACTCAGACAATGGACTTTAGAACAATATAGCACATTGGATTGTATCCAACCAAGTAACACTCAGAGTGTACCCACAGAAATTAATGGGTCTAAGTCATGTCCAATATTTTCAATGCACCTACTTTGAGTAGGATTAACCTTGGACACAACCCATTATATTGTGATCTAGGGATATATAAAGACCTCTCTCCTCCTCACCAAGGCTTACACCAAAGTGTTTAAAGTGAGTGTGGATGTCTTAAATGGTCACACCTAATTTTCCGATTTGGTGGCTATGCTAGTTTTCTAATTGTGTTGGAAAATAATAAACAAAACCTATTGCTGCTGGGTTCCCACACATGACTATTTATTTAAGTTATTTGTTACTTGCAATCCCAGTATGAAACATAAAATAAAACAATCCAACAAAACAGAGATAAAAAACACATATCAACCCATTTAAACCACCATGAAAACTTACATATCTTTCATTAATTTTATATGTTTCCACTGTCTAAACCATAAATCATGGATCCAGTGCTTTCCAACAGCGCAATGGTGCAAAAACATGAACACGTATTATTTGTGGATCCTCATAATTTTTTACCAAGAATCCCTAAAAAAGCATAATCAAATCATAAGTTGCCTTGCTGTGTTCTGTTGACTCACTCCATGATGTGTGTACCAATAAGATCAATGAACTATACAATCTATCATGAACTACACTCTAATCACAGAGGCAGGTTCCCTTTTCAGGTCCCTTGGTCTGTTACATCTATGTTCTGAGTTTGTGTTATGCAGATACTTGGCTAGGCTTATGATACTCTAAGTCATCTGATTCTAGGCACTTCCACAACTTGCTCTGAGTTTTTGGGCCCAGGATATCCACTTGGAGAATGGCCAATGCAAGAATAAAGTACCTGGTCTTCTAAAACCTTATCCTAGGGAATCAGAATGGAACTAGTCCTAAAGATGTCATTGATGCCCTAATCCAAGGCTGAATAATCCTTTGGAGGATGTGTGAAAAGAGAGCCTAAAGAGAAAGGGGAGTTCATAAATCAATAGGTAGAATGCAACTTAGTAACACTTTCACCATACCAAGAAATATTCAAGTAGTACCAGATGTAGAAATGGAAACATTCAGGAAGTATAGGATTCCTCAAGCAGCTGTTAGTTCTATTAAGAATGCGAAGTAAATCCATACTGGCAGTAAATAAGATTTATTTTTCCCCTACAGTCAACAACTGCTGAGATGCTTTAAAAAACCAAAACTTGTTGCTGCACAAGTATCCACTGAGATTCATAAGAGAGCCACCACCCTTGACAACTTAAATCAGAGAAATGGGGTGCAGATTAGTGTGCCAAATGGCCAAAACATGAGAACAGAACTAAGGAAACATGGGAGGTACTGGAAGATAAATTGTGAATGGGGACCACCCATTAAAATTATTGTTGATATGAGAAAATGTCAATGATTAATCTTTCTAAAATTTGCCTGTCCATGCAAATTACACAGTACAGTATCAACATGCTTTTTGCCGGCTTACTGAAAACATCAGACTAGTGTTACAGTGATCAAATTATTTGTTTGTGCTAGGACAAGTTTATATAATACCAGATAGACAAACTTTTCCTGGTTGCAGGTGCATCATGTTCTCACACAAGAAAAGACAACCTTACATGTAGAAAACAGAGTGGTACAGTCCATGAAAGGATAACCCACTTAGTTATGATAATTGCATAAAAGGCTCCTTGACACCTCTGTGACATTACATTGGGATTAGGATTTCTAATTTCTAATACTTAGACAAATTCCTGCATAAAAATATAATACAGTGGTACCTTGGGTTACATACGCTTCAGGTTACATACACTTCAGGTTACAGACTCCGCTAACCCAGAAACAGTACCTCGGGTTTAGAACTTTGCTTCAGGATGAGAACAGAAATCGTGCGGTGGTGGCGTGGCAGCAGCGGGAGGCCCCATTAGCTAAAGTGGTGCTTTCAGGTTAAGAACGGACCTCCGGAACGAATTAAGTATGTAACCAGAGGTACCACTGTAGAAGCTACGGCATGCATCTGATAATTGTATTTATTTCCTCTGTAGATATAGGGTTCTTATAAGCCTACGGTTCATCAAAGCTTAAAAATTGCATCTTTAAAAATGTAAGGTCCCAGTCTTATTATAATCAAACTAACTTGAAGTGTATGAAGGCACTTGGCTTTTTCCTTTCCTTTACAATGCACCCTACATATGGATATCCCAGCTGCATTGTCTTACTGGAGAAGCAACACCTAAGTGTCAAAGCTCTGTGATGTTCGTTTCTAGGTCATGCCACTTTCTTTCCGCATCATGAGTTATGTTTCAACATTTTTCTTCCAAGTTAAACCAAGTCGTCAAACAAAATATGTCTGATGGACTACTGCCCTCGCTCTCCTTTCTTTTTGTTATGCGATTTGGCTTGCTTTGAACCAATTGTTATGTGTATGTGTAATTTGAGTTTTTCTGTTGGAATACAAAGGCTAGGATATAAATATAGTAAGCAACTTTTTCCCTGACAGTATTCCAGATCTTCAGAGCAATTCCTTCATTTCAGTACTTCAATAGGGCAGAGCTAAGCTCATTAAAAGCCTCTTAAAATAGAAATTAGGACTGATTCATGCAATATATTTTAACCCATGGGCCCAGAATTAACAGGTAAAATAAACGGGACCTGCATTAAGTTGAAGCAATCTATCCTCCCTTCTAACTAGAGCTGTACACAAATGCCTTCTCAACATTCTTCACCCTATTTGTGAGCAACAAACTGGGGCATATCATTTTACCAGATTTCTTCAAGGGGAATTCTCTCAACAATTTCTAAGTGTGAGGCTCGTCATTAGCAGAGGCATGGTCAGCTTAGTTAGTGCTCTTTTTGCATGCATAGAGTAGGCTCTTCATCTTCAAACCTAGAAGGAGCATCTCCACCCCCATCGTTCAGCCTGGACACTGAGGTCCAGCGCCGAGGGCCTTATGGCGGTTCCCTCACTGCGAGAAGTTATAGGGAACCAGGCAGAGGGCCTTCTCGGTAGTGGCGCCCGCCCCGTGGAACGCCCTCCCATCAGATGTCAAGGAAATAAGCAACTATCTTACTTTTCAAAGATATCTGAAGGCAGCTCTGTTTAGGGAAGTTTTTTAATGTTTAATGCTGTATTGTGTTTCTAATATTCAGTTAGGAGCCACCTAGAGTGGTTGGAGAAATCCAGCCAGATGGGTGGGGTATAAAAAATAAATTATTATTATTATTATTATTATTATTATTATTATTATTGGTGGTGGTGGTGATGGTGGATGGCAGGGATGGAGTATACAGAAATGATGACTGCTAGTGGTATGAAGTTGGAAAAGGGTCACAAAAACTCAGTTTGGAGCATTTTAGGAAGGGCATAATGAAAGGAAGGTTTGTTAGCTAAGGCTGTGTGCACACAATACCTTTAAAGCACATTTGAAGCACATTCTTTCCCTCAATGAATTATGGGCACTGGATCCCCCATGGAATTACAATTCCCAGAAATAGACTGGTGAGCACACAGACCACCCTGGTGGCTCTACATTATATTAGATATGCCCCTTCCCTATATATTTCTAAACATTCTCTAAAGTCTCATCTCTTTGCTCTGGCCTTAGGGAGCTAATTATGATTTATATTTAGTGTTAGTATTGAGCCTTAGTTTTGGGGAGTTTTGTATTGGAGTGTTGGCCTTGCTGGCTTTTAATAATGTTTGGAATAATAATGTGTTGAAATGACTAGGTTGCTTTAAATGGCTCTACCTGCAGAGGTAGGTGTGTGGGTGGGTGTGTGGGTGTAATATATATTTTTATTGAAAAGCACTATAGAAATTAATTAAGTTTGGGGTTCCCATATCTGCATTCTGAGGTGTTTCTTGTGTTTTAGGAATGAAATGTTCTAGCAGGTGCTAATTCTCCCAACACTACAACACTTCTGATGTGGAAATCCATGCGAATGAAATTCCTTTTAGCGCACAACTCCTGTGAAGGATCATTGAGGCCAAGAAGGAACTGTGTTAGTAGTGAGATGGGTGAAGATTGCTGAATTTGATCAAGTTAACCAGCCAAAGAGGTCACACTGGACTTGCTTCAGCATCTTATCATAGTGTACCTCTAGTATTGTGCTCTATTATAATACCAAAAATAGCTGTCTTTATCAATTTAGAAATCTTTTAAAAGTTCATAGAGGAGGACTCTAGTACATTAATATCAGTATCAGGCACCAGGTGATTAAGCAAACTTTATTTTTCACTTCCTAGACATAAAAAAAAAGTTCCCTTTTTTGGGGTTCTTTTGCACCTGTGTGTGAAAGATTTCTCTAAATATCTTCTCATGTGCATAGAATGAGATGCATTTATCATATTCACTCCCTTTGCATGCATGCTGAACTGTAAAACATTAAATAATATATATGGAATGTATGCCAACTCTGAGTGGCATGGAAACCCTGGAGATTGGTGAATAATATATAAAACCATTTCTTCTTTCTTCAACAAACCATGTCCTGGTTTGTTGAGAATTGTGCTTCCATATCACTTTTAGGAATTTGCTTTGTCAATCAAACTTTTTCTTTTTTAAAAAAAAGAATCCCTAACCTCTCCTTGCCTTTTCTCCTGTTCCTTTATTCCAATCAGTTAAAATTCCAACTTCGAAGAACAAAAGTAAAGCTTCCTGTTCCGTTGGGAATCAAAGGCTGGCAATTTAACTGAGCTGCAAAGTAAGAACCACTGTATGTCAAAATTGCACCGTGTGCCACTCAAAATATGCAAAAATAAAGGGAACCTTCTGTTGAACTCACACCTCCAGTCCCAATTCAGCCTCCTGCCAATGTCTGGGACAGTCACGTGGCCCTCTGATATGAACAGAATGCAAACTTGGGTGGGGGCATGTACATTTTAATATAGTGTCTGACCCAATAAGACTTTGATCGGGAGCTTTCTTTGTTATTTTTTCAGATCCTGGTACCAACCCTAGAAGATGGGAAGTAGCAATTAGGGCTGGGGAAACTCTTTGAAACCTGCCTCAGATAGGCTCAGGAATTTTCCAGAAAATAATGGGGGTGGGGGGAGAGAATGCTCCCACAGTACCCTGTGCCTCATCATCTTAACTAACATGGTAGGGTGGTGGAAGAAGGGGACAACCCTCCCTGCTCTTTTCTGGCTTCAATTGGTTTAAAAAGTGGTCTGGAGCTTCAACACAATGGTCTTGCCACTTGCAAAGCACTGGAAACTGCTTCCAAGTAATTGCTGCTTTTTGTCAGTGCCAAACTGCTTGTCTTGCGGGTTTCCCCAGTTACATGGAGGATTTCAGCACCAGATCCTTTCCTTCCTGGTAACAACACTTCTAAGGAACCTCCCAATGTGATTGGAAAGATTGGTTCCCATGCCATCCTTTTTGTAAATATAATGGCTTGAATCCTAACTTTGCTTCGCGAACAGGACCTCTTATTCATGGAGTAAAAACAAAAAACAAAAACAAAACCTTAGGATTCCAGCCAGTGTCTGGACTAGCCGAGAATTCATTTTAACTGGGGTTTCAGTTGGCCACAGATGCATTCAACAAACACGTGCTGATCGCCTGCACATCATTATTCTTGCTAATGAAAAATAGTGCATACAGACACAGTAAAAAGGCAGTGATGTCCTTGGAATGTTAATTCCCTTGCCTTTTATGTTTGCATTTGGATTTCTATAAATAATGAGATGATAGTCACTTGTGTGAGATTTTGGATTACAGATTTAAGTTTACAATGGCGGGGCGGGGGAAAACCCTAGGAGGTGCATATTGCTGTGTACATATTTAAACACCAATCCTGCACATTTTTACATGGAACAATACCCCACATCTTCTACTAGTACTTACTTTGTTTCCTGACTGCTGAAGCTACACAGTGATTTAATGGGCAGTAGAGCAAGCTGCTTAAATAATAATAATAACCCTGCCCTTCCAAAGGGCTACGGATGGCTTATATAGTGTTTCCAACTCCTTGCTTTAAGTCTTACAACGGCCTGTAAGGCCTAAGAATATGAGAGGTAGCGATTGGCTACAGACCATCTCACATTATGGGTGAGGAGGAATTTGATGCTGAATCACCTTGGTCAAATACCGGTACACTATCCCTTGTGCTACACTAGCTCCGAAAGCCTTGGTTAGTTATCAACAAACACCAATGTGGGGCTTATATGCCAGTACCACAAAAATCTCATCAATGCTGGTTTGTGCTTTCATTTCTGAAGAGTCCCCAGCCCCACCCCAAGCCGTATGGAATATTGTGGGGGAGGGCTATGCCCGTTATCTTCTCCTGCTTCAGAGAGTTGCTGGGAAGATAAAATGAATGCACACAGAAGTACAGACAGAAAGGCACAAGTGACCTTAGACGCAACTACACCAATGTGGGCTCCTGCTGCATTTGCATAGGAACTGAGATCAGGTTTCAGAACCAGGGGTACCCTTTTTGCCCTCATGCTAGCACTCAAACCCTATTGAATGGGCCATGAATGTTTGCCTAGATGGCGTGTGAATTTCTTTGGTGCTTCTCCATAGATCACTAAGCCAGAGAGAGATGTGCACATCCTTACATGCTAACCTTCCTTCAATGTATAAGCCTATATCTATCTAATAAGTGTTTGATACAGATGCACAAAATCTACACACATAAGATAAACACAAACACACATATGTACATTCTATAAATGTATAAATATACACACATATAAATATATGCATATGCATACAAACAAACATACACATCACATTTAAGTTAATACACAATCACAATATTGCTGTAACTTTTTGTGTATGCCATCCTTTTATAGTAAATCCACTTGCTTAAAACAGATGGTCTTATCGTTTCCCCCCTTTATTGTAGCTGATTAGGATTTGGCTTCCCCTACAGTGTGTGTGTGTGCGTGTGTGTGTGTGTGTGTGTGTGTATGTATTTCTAAGATATATAAATATCTGGGTTGGTAACCATGCAGATATTTAGGAAAGGAGAGGAGAGATCATGCTGTGAGTATCATATAGTATTATATTTTCCTGCATAGGAACACAATACTATTAGAACATATAATATACATGGTAATACATATAGCACAAAGTCTAATATGTTCAATCAGTGTGAAATTAATTAAATGATTAATTAATTTAATCATAATCACACCATGAACTAACATTCTACATCGATATAACATCCCTTAATATCCCGTTGGTGCATTTTTAAAAGCTATTTTTCTTAGCTCTACACACACACACACACACACACACACACACACCCTCTCTGGAAATAAAAGGACATTTTATATAAGCTCTCTTTGCCCCTTCCACCCAAATGTAGTATATTTAATGTGGCTTTAATTATTGGGTATGATATTTTTTTTTAAGATTCCCCCCACCCCCTTATTTAGATGGCACACACACATTTTCAATCATGTCTTAATTACTTTTAAAAATGCTGCACTGGCTTAGGGACAAGACTGATAACTTGTTAAGCATTTGAAAATTTCTGAGCTGTTTTCTCAGTTCTGGCAGTCAATACCCAAGTCCAGATTGTAACCTCCTTTCTGTCTCCAAAGCCTGCCTTGGCTGCGTGTCCAGTGAGGGATTATGGATTTAGCAAGGAAGGTAAGTGTGACTGCAAGCATTGGCTCACCATCTGCTCCCCAGCAGAGCTTGGGCCAACCTGCGTAGCCTGCAGCAAGACCAGGGCACTGTTCTCAATCCAGCCCTTTCCAACCTGGCTCAAGAAACACATCACATTCAGTCAGATGATTAGGTCTAAGTAGTCCATATGTAACAGAATATTTTTCCTAAATACCAAAATGAAAACAAAATGAATGCCATTTCTCCCCCTCCCCACTTCCCTTGCTCAATACATCAAGTTTTACACAAATAAATACTCTCTTAAGGTTTATGCAAATTATAGAAAAATAAAACTATGCATTATTTAGCAGTTCTTCTATTTCAAGATCTAACAGACTTTATTCACAGCATGTTTTTCCCTAGTTTATGTTGGCCTTCTTTTTTATTCTATTTTTTAATTCATCTCTTTAAATTATTCCTTTTTAAATCATTATCTTATGTGTCTTCATAGATTTTCAAGCATTAATCTATTATTAATATTTTTTTTCTTTTGCTATATGCAACTTAATCTTAAATTGTTTAAATGTCTTTTAAGTGTAAACACTTATACAAGGATGGTTTTAGAAATTCTCTGCACTTTAACACTGTGGAGTTTTTCTGTTTGTATCCGGTGACCTTGCTGAAAAACTCATTCTCAAATATGTCCTTTTCCATTGGAGCTACTTAAGAGAAAAATAATCAGGCACCATATGTGAAAGTCCCCAGAACAGAAGTGGATTTTTGAAATCTAGCTTTTAAAAAATGCTCTGTTAAAAATGATGTATTATACCTTGAAACCTTTTGGTTAGGAAATTAGATTAATACTATTTCTCCTTATTTATTCAATTTGCCTTATGTCAATTTGGGTCAAGGCTTCCTCCCCCTTTCCTTAAAAAGGGAGGTTGCTGAAATTAGCCTCATTTACTTTATTGCTTCCCACAGCCCAGTGCTGAACATGAAAACAAGCTGAACAAATAGCGTGCTTTTTTTTTTTTTTTTGCTTAAACTGTTGTCTGCTCAATTGCAGAATGGACATCGAAAACAAACTGAAACTGCACAACCCATAATACTGTATATTAAATTACAACATTGGCCAGTAATGGAAACTTCTTCCCAGATATGAATTATTTACAGTCCATTTAAGTAATCCATATTCAGGTGTGGCAGTGAAAAAAAAGTGCAACATAAATCTTTAATGCTGGCCGGTTGAGAGAGCAAAGATGAGGATTACCGACATTTTAAAGGGGCGGGGGGAGACCCTAAACGAATTGATATAGCTTTTTCAGCGGCTTTTACTGCACCAGTGTGCTAATAAATTGACGGGTGGCATGTCACGGGTATGAGCTGAAATCCCTTCATTTCTAGCTACCTGGGATCTAATATCACTATGCCAAAATATGGGGTTTTCTTGACCCTGACGTGGCACGACAAAGTCTATCCTTTGTTGAGTATATCCTCCGGATGCTTGACATGCTTAATTTTAACAGAGAAGCTTACATGCATTTTTAACCCTGTAACTACTGCAAGTCATTTGGAAGGACACTTATTTCCCCCTGAATATAGTAACATGGAAGAATCCATTAGCTTTTCTTTTTCCAGGTGGCTGAGTTGCAGGTCAGTCTGTGTTATGAGGAACATACAAACTGTTGGATTACTTCAATCACATTTTCAGGGCAAGCAGCTCATTCACAACACAGCCAGGAGTTGTGGGCGGAGCGGAGGGGGTGGGAAACCACACCTACAAATACTGGGAAGGAATGGGTGTCATTGTGCTTCTGGTGCAGTTCGCACCCCCAAATCCCGTATGCTTTACAAGCTCTTTACAAAGTAGGTGGCAGGAGCCCCGCATTAGGAACCGATGAACTGGCCTGCCTTTTGTTTCCTGGTAGCAGTCACCTATATTTATTCATCTTATAAAGATCGTTGCTCTAGAACTAAATTTTGCATATATTAGAAAGCAGAATTAGCATTGTACTGTGCACAACATTCCATGCTAACTTCTCTCTAAGCAACCATTAAAGGTCATGTTTTGACGACTGAATGGCATGTCGGCACCTTGGTTCCCCAGAGAGGCATTCCCCAGGTACATGCAAAAGGTTATTAAATTACCTTCCAAGCAACACTATCTCTTCGGATGAAAATAATTACAGGCTTTTAGAGGCATCAGAATGCTTTCCCTCTCTCTCCCCCCCCCCTTGTTTTTTAAATAAGATGAAGATGCAGTACCTAATGACCATTTTTGTGTGTGAGTCATAGAGCCTGTCAGCAGTGACAGGACAAATGAGCATAATGGCATAGCTTAAAGGGGAAAGGTTCATTTTAAATAGTGACAAATAATATTTAAATGGCATTGTTGGAGACCCATCATGCTTGTAAAATGTAGTTTGTATCTCTTCTTCATCCTTTAAATTCATCACTGTCACACGGTATTAGCTGTTAACATGCAACATCAGGTGCCGATATAATTTTTAACTATTAAATGTGGCCATAACCAAACAACAATGCATCTTGATTGTTCCTGCATTTTGTGGTGCAATAAATAAGGTATTTTTATAATTCACAATTTACTCTGCTAAGCTGCTGTTGGGTTTTTTGTTTTTTTTTGCTATATAATGAAGGTCTTTGCAGAAAGAAGGGAGGGGGAGGGGGAAGGCTTAATGTGCGATACTTCGAATGGATTTCTTGTCACTAACATGCTAAAATGGAAATGACTTTCTTTGTAGACTAATGCAATTCACAGGTTTGAAGTACCATACGCAAGATCATCAGATATTGTAATTTGGTCAAAACAGCCATAGGAAAATGAATACGGTGACATATATACAGAATAAGCGTCAATTAACAGAGGCCGTCATTAAAGTTACTCATAAAACACTCAGACATTTGACAGAAAATACAGACTTTAAAGTGTTTCATGTTAAGCATGAGACAAAATTCCCCAGCATAAAGACAATTGGATCACTCAAGAAGATAAATTAGTATCTGACACACACACACAAATATAAAGTCACACCATGGAAAGTAATAAAATCAGGGGTGTTTGGAATTCCAGAATTTCATAAAGAATCTCATAATTCTTGCATAATTTTGCTCAGTTTTCATCACATTTATGACTCTTTTATTTTCAGATGACTTAAGCCAAAAATGGAGACAGTTTAGTGCACCTACAAGTTGTTAAAAGTTATAGCCAATTTTCTGGAAAAATTATGCCAGCTAAAAACACCACATTAAATATTTACCCTGTTGGATGTTAAAAAACGCTTACAATGAAAAATGTTTTACATATTGACTATTCAAAATGGCCTTCACTTTGAAATTGTGAAATGGAAGGGATTGCAGATGTACAAGAATAAATATAAAAACAAATGAGTTGACTTGAAGTGTTGCCGGCTTTCATAAACATGCTACTGCAATAACATGTGACATTAATATTTAATTACAAAAGCACTGCTGCAAAATCTTTGAAATTAATGTTTTGCAAAATTAACATTCCGTGCACAGAAGCAAAGTCGTTCCAGGCGCGACTGTGATTAACAATGCCATTCACTTTACATATTATATTAATATATTATTCAAGCTAAGAATTAACACCTCCTAATTTAAATAAGGTGCTACATATCATGATGAGCTAAAATACTTTGCTTAAAATGGCCCATCTGATTTTAAGCAATCTGTATTTATCATTTAATATTTGTTATTGAATACTCTTGGCTTTTTTTGTTTTTAAAAAAGCCCTCTTTTGTACTTTCATTTTTTTTTCAAAATAAAGAGATTTCATTAAACTGGTGACTTCAAATTCTTGAATCAATAAACCTCTTGAGCTGTCTTTTGCATACTGGTAACTCATCTGCCAGGCTCACTCTTCTTTTCAGAAGGTATTCACAATGGCCCTGGATGCAACCATGCTTCAAAAAGCCAGCAATAAAACATTCTTTTATTTTAAACAAACAGAATTCCAACCATAGTTTGCCATTGCTATTCCTGAATGACTGCTGGTAGTAAATGTATTGCTAAGGAGTAAGCAGCTACAGATCTGTATTCCTTAGCATGTATTCCTAAGAATCTTAAGGAACAATGACAGCGCAGGTCTTATTAATGCCCTTAATGGCTTGGAACCTAAATACCTGAAGAGATGCCTCTTTCCATACCTGACTGTCTATGCCTTGAGATCTTCTACTGAAGCTCTTTTCCAAATGCCTTCATTATTGGAAGTGGATAACAACAATGAAGAGGGCTTTTTTGGTGGTGACGCACAAGTTATGAACATTGTTCCTAAAGAAGTGTGCCTTGTGCCTGCACTACATAAATTTTTGGGATCAGGTTAAAACATTTCTACTTTCCCAGGAATTTTGATTTGTATAATGTGTTGGTCTGTATTGCCCTGCACCCAAAGTCTGTACCATTGAGTTTCCCTCTAACGTATTTTGCTGCTTTCTGCTGCCATTGCTTCTCCTCTATTGCATCTTCAGATCCATTTTTTCATTAAAAAAATTAAATATGATCTTTTCTTCTTCTTCTCCCCCCGCCCCATTGATGATACCAGCCAGTCAAACATCACACATTGAATAGGACTACCTCACAGAACTATATATCCAACTTAGATTTGGATATGTGGTGATGTCACTGTGGTCAAACAGTGAAGCCATTGTGTCCTGCATCAGTTTGATGAATGAGCATAGCCAAATGGATCACTGATTTTTTCTTACTTTGTATGGGCAAAAAACTGATGCAATCCACTCCAAAAGGCAAAAACTTTTTCTGCTGCTAAATATACATGAAAAACACTCCGCCTTTCAATTTAGCTTATAATTTCAGCATTCCTCAAACTTGTTGAATTTCTCTACTACCTAAATGTACTGTATCAAGGACTTGTAAATAGTAAAGTAAGTGGAAAGGCATTGCTTCAATGTAGGCATGGAATAGGTGACATAAAAGGAGGGTGACAGGACTGGGTATGCTCAGAAGCACACAAGACTTGCTACCTCTACCACTGTCACAAATAATGGGTTATTTTCCTATTACTTTTAGCCGCCAAAAAGCACTGCTCAAGAGTGATTCTGTCTATTAATGAGCTGCAGAGTTGGCTCTACCCATGCAGCTGCAGGTGTCCAGAGTCACTGATCAACACACAGGAAATAGCTACACTGAAGAGTTTGCTACACCACCAGAAAGCTTCCACACATAGGATGGAATTCCACTGAGTCCCATCAGTGGGACTCAGTGAAAGCCTGTGCAAGGACTTCTACTTGCACAATGGGGCTTTCCCCCTCTCCTCCCCAATATGCCCCCTGCTATTGGCTCAGGGGGAACTGAAAGAACCCCCAGAACAGTGCACAGTGGGAGAAGAAGGGGGATTGTTCCATTTGGCAAGCTCTAATGGTCAACATAGCACAATGCTGACTTCCTCCCATCGGGTTTCATGGGTGATTGGTGCTTTGAATCAAGACTCCAGTCAACCACAATATGTATGGGTTCAGAGTGCCAAATTAGTCCAGATGACTACTGTACAACATGTACATCCAGTAACTAATGTTACACTGAAACAGACCTCTAAGTCACCATAAAAGGAATACCTCTTCTCTGAGATACTTCTTGATTGAGTGCTATGTGGGTGTGCATGAAAATAAAGCATAGGAAATATTATTAAATTATTATGCGGTCCCAATAGATGTCAACACCTGGGAGGAGTGCACTCCACAGATCCAGTGGTACAAGCAAAAATCAATGCACACCTACTGAATTAAATTTAACCAAGGTTTTAAACATTTTGTTTCATTTGACAGCAATGAAATGCGGGTGGCTGGTCATCTCTGTAATTTTAGGGGACTTGGTGAAATTTAAAAATAAGTACCTGTTCCTTCCAGCACATTGAACTGGATTAGTGGAGACAGGCTGAATCAGGAAATAATCCAATCCAGCCCATACAAATTTTGGAGCTGTAGATTCTCTACATTCCAGATTTTCTGATTATGCTCCCTTCAAATACATATTGTACCCCAGGATTCTTTGCTCCAAAAGTTGAGAAGCAAAGCAAAACCAATCAGCAAAACAGTCTTTCACATGCTTAACAATGGTTTAAACCCTATACAGTGGTACCTCGGATTACATACGCTTCAGGTTACATACGCTTCAGGTTACATACGCTTCAGGTTACAGACTCCGCTAACCCAGAAATAGTGCTTCAGGTTAAGAACTTTGCTTCAGGATGAGAACAGAAATTGTGCTCCGGCGGCGCGGCAGCAGCAGGAGGCCCCATTAGCTAAAGTGGTGCTTCAGGTTAAGAACAGTTTCAGGCTTAAGTATGGACCTCCGGAACGAATTAAGTACTTAACCCAAGGTACCACTGTACCATTGTACTGTAATCAAATTCTCCTTCCTTGCATACTGGTTGTCCTGTCTCCTAAAACACAGTGGCAGTGCATGATGTGACTGCGAAAGCAGGGTTGACAAATCTTGAAATGCAAAATATGGGCTGATCTGGTGATTCCTGGGGTCTTCTGGATCAGTGAACAGAGCTTACTGTAACACTGATCTTATTGTATACCTCTGTGGGCTATGAAAATATAGATAAAATATGTATATTTAAATAAGAGCCTCCACTTTCCAGGAATGAAAATGTCCACTGAACGGCATGACCTTTAGAGTTCTATGAGTAAGCCAGCATTGCAAAGTTATCATGCATGGAAGACTATAAACAAGGCACTCTATTTGGTTCTTAGTAAAATGAGGTTAATCAGAGTTGCAAAAATCCAAGTTAACCAAAGAGAACCTATTAGTGATTTTGCATTTTAAAATACACTTTGTTTGCTGCTCCTCCTATCGTGTCAGCAAAGCTACAACTGCTAAATGCCATTTATTTAATAAGCATTCACAAAATGGGACATGATAATTGTGTGGAATCAATAGTAAAGAACCAATTGGTTTTAATTTCACTCATGTCCTAGCTTAAAGCTAAGGATTAGCTGCTACTTTCTGAGAAGCTTTCATCTTAAGTGTTTAAGAACTCTTGAAGTGGGAACTCAAATGCAAGTTATTACTTAGCTGTTTCTACTTACTAAGCCACCCCCACTGTCATACGGAACACAGTCTTCATGTGAAAACCCTAACAAAAAATATAATTAAATAAAATTACGCAATATCAATATAGCATGTTTTGTCCCTAGATGGCTGTTCTGACTTTAATAGATGCTGCTTTATTTTTATATTTGTGTAACTTTGTGTATATCAACATAGAGGGCCGTGTCCAACCAAGTTCTACTCAGAGTAGACCTAGAGGGGTTAAGGTAACCAAGTTTAATGGAATGAGAGGTGGGGGAGGTGCAGAATTTTGGTGTCACACAGGGCGTTGCTGAAATTTGAGACCCCCAAGGTCCACCATTGTCTAGGCAGAAGGAAGGAAAAGATAGAGAGCATTGCCTTTGATGTTGGTAGAAAATGCCACCCACATTCAGGAACTCTTCATAAAATTTGGAAAAAGGATACAAGATTTTCGCGAACATCAAGAAAAGGGTTGGCTGGGCATTGTATGCCCTTTGAAACCACCCCTCTCCAACAAGCATGTGATATGCCTCTGTAATTTAGTTTACTTCACACCTTGCCTTGAGTGCAGGCTGCTTCTTCTCATTTTGTGTTTGCAAAATACAGTGGTACCTTTGGATGCAAACGGGATCGCGATTTGCTGCTTCTGCGCATGCGCATGACATCATTTTGAGTGTATGTGCATGTGCGAGCGGCGAAACCCGGAAGTAACCCATTCCGTTACTTCCGGAACGCAACCTGAAAATGCTCAACCTGAAGCGACTTTAACCCGAGGTATGACTGTATTGGCAATCCAAACTGGGAACCCAGTGTGGGGAGGGACTTAAATCTTTTGACTTCCAGTATAGTCCCAATCTGAATCCATGAATGGGAGCTACCTCTCCGCAATACCTAATGGTCCCTTCCAACTCTACAATTCTATATTTTTTCGATTCTAAGTGTACAGTCTCTGATCCAGATTGGAGCCAGCCCCACACTACACCACCACCATGAGCAATTGGGGGTGTGGGGCTGAATCTTGCACTCAAGGGCAAGCTACAAAGTAAACAGCATGTGGGATTAGATAATGGGTAGGCAAACTAAGGCCCGGAGGCCTGAGTCAGCCCAATCGCCTTCTAAATCCGGCCTGCGGACGGTCCGGGAATCAGCATGTTTTTACATGAGTAGAATGTGCCCTTTTATTTAAAATGCATCTTTGGGTTGTTTGTGGGGCATAGGAATTTGTTCATTTTTTCTCTCCAAAATATAGTCCGGCCCCCCACAAGGTCTGAGGGACAGTGGACTGGCCCCCTGCTGAAAAAGTTTGCTGACGCCTGGTCATTAGATCCTCATGCTCAGGTCATGCATGCCAATGAAGGCGATGCACCAAGATCCTGTAGTCACAAGAAAAGAAGAACTGAAAGTTAAAAATTCAAATGGTTTGGAAGCTCTTATTAAAGCACAGGTGAAAGCAACTTGGGGAATGCCTTATAAAAGGGTGGTTGTTTCCCAGGCACATTCTTGGTGCCCTAGAAACTTTGCCAGTTGTTGCCATTCTAATTAGTTCATAGATCTTTGCACCCACACACTCATCCACAAACGGAGCTTCTCAATGTGACCAGCTCTTACTCTCCACTCTCCACATTTACACTGAAATTGTGTGGGAGACAATGAGTTGGCCTTTAACTGATTCATATTGGCAAAATCCTAAAGGGAAATCAATGAAGGGAGGAGAATAAATAGAAGGCATGCCTACAGATATTATTGAAATACAACCCCTGACTTAGAAACTGAATTCTGAAAGTAGGGTTTTGCTTTGTCTGTTTGTGAACCAGCTATTTTTTCATTAGCATGAGTTGCTACAAAGTCTATCACGGAAAACTAGTGTTCAGTCCCAGAATTATGTAGGCATTCCTGCAGGGCTTAGTAGAGCTCTAATTATCCTCAATACGTCTCCTACCCCAATTCTTCATTTGTTGGTTGAAGTATTGTCCCCTTCTGGACAATACTTTGGTGGGCATGATGTAGTGGCCTGGATACTAATGGGCATGGGGTATATCATTGTCTTAATAGTGCATGTGGATGAAAACCGACAGAGACTTTGTAAAGATTTTTTATCAGCACAGTGTGGGACAGACTATTCCCTCCACCTTCACTAAAATCGTATGGAAGAGATCACCATTAGAGTTGGTTTGCCTTAGCACAGACCAACAACTAGCCTTTTAGTGGCACGAGTATTTTGGAATATTATTCCTATTGGAATCAGGCAGGCACCTATTATTTTGTCACCTACTGAAGATATGTTAGTTTCATCAAGCCTTTTTAGATAATTAATTAAATTCACTGTTGGTCACTTGTTCTTTATTTTACAATTTTATAATTTTATTATGTTTTAATGATCATATACTTTATACTGCCATGGGTTTTTTTTAAAATCAGGGGCAGTATATAGTTATTGTTTTAGATAAATATATAAAATAGGGAGGGAATGTTCCACAGGTAGGTCACCACAGCAGAAAAGTCCTTCTTTCACATCTCTACATAATGTACAGCTTCCATAGGTGGGATGTGGCAATCTAGCTGCCACATTCTGAACTAGTTGCAGTTTCCATGTTGCCTTTCCCAGTATTCTAACAGTTAAGTTACCAGTGTATGCACTTCGTACTATGCTTGGCTATCCCTGTCCAGGAATCCCTTCCCTCAGCCTCCAGAGACAATATTCAATTTAGGAGTACTCCCAGATTGCTCCTTCAGGGGAGTGTCAAACTGTCTAAAGCTGGTTGCATACCTAATTCCCAGACCTGGGAACTGTCAACTGCCTCTGGCTGCTCAGGCAATTATATTATTACTATATAGTGCTTCCAAGCTCAATGCAATGTGTTCAGGATTTTCTACAAAGGCTGCACGTTACCTACAGTGATAGGATGTGATTTCCCATCACCACATACTCCAAATTTCTTTTAAGGCCCTCTCTGATTTTAAGCAACAAACCAACCTGATGCTTAAGAAGCAGTCCTGCTGCTATTCATTCACAAAATGTACAACTATGACATTTTGGAAGGGGCATGGGGTTGGTTAGGGTTAGGGTATTTGGGTATCAGGCTATGAAGAATTGAAAAATGCCTGGACTCAAGGCCAATTTCAGGTTTGAGGGGCTGTGGACAAAGTGCCCTGCCAAGAAACCAGTTGCTGAGGCTGGCCCTGCCTGCACTTATGTGCTAAGTTATTAACATATATTAGTTGGACTGGTTCAAAGTAGTGCAATTTTTAACCTATACAATGACTGTGTGTAGCAGAGTTACTGCATTGTCTAGCAAAGCTGATTGCTGCGCAGAACCTTGTGAAAGAGATCAAGGGAGCCTGGAAAATCTGTGGGCGACAAGCTACTCAAACAGGGAATTGGCGCTGGTTATGCTTTCACCGGCAGAGGGAACTATGTGAGCAGAAGCAGAACAATATTATCTGTGATTTTCATTCTTATTGCTCAGTTGACCATTTTAACTAAGGAGAGTGGCACTATTTTACCAGCTTATTTTCGTATGAGGAAATATGGTGTAAAATCAGTCACACCAAATACGTTTCCATGTTGAGAAAATGGTTAGATACCAGCCTTTTCTGACATTGCAAACCCTTCAACCTTCACATGCAAGGTATATTTCACAGTAGCAGCTGCTCACATAGAAACCAGGAGGTAAAGGCAGCATGTGAATCCTCTATGAACTCAGAAATAAACATACAAATTAGCCCCAAAGCTAGCCTAATCATGTGTGACAATACTGAATCAGTTTCAGACTTGAAAGCTTGTGATGGTGGTCCATCAACTGGACTAAAGACTTTGGTTTATGCACAAAAATTCAGCTCAGGGATGAATGCTTCTAACTCCCTTGATTACAGTGGGAGCTGCACCTTTTTACTCCAAGACACAGCTTGGATTTCTATGCATAACATTTGCTGTAAGTTATTATTATCATTATTTATCATTGTAAACAGAGCTTGGCCATTTTGGGTTTTGTTCTGTGGAAAGTGGGGCGGGGGGAATCAAAATTAGGCTCTTAGTGTTAATCAGTTACATCACTGCCATTCTCCTTCTGAAACTCAATGCTGTCATAAAAATGTTCTTTGCTGGGCCATTCCCTGTTGGCATAGAAGCAGCAGTAGAAGTATTTACCATTATCAACAACATTGTGGTTCTTTAAATGAGCTCTAATGGTTGTTGTCTGTAGATGCAGGCCTTAAAGAAGCTTTTAATTTCCATTTGTAATTTAACCTTCTACACTGTGTATAAAACTGAGCTGCATTTTAAACCAATTGCCTCACGCAGTGGCTGTGGAACACAATATGTCATTCGGATACAGAGCAACATAATAAATGTATTTCCTAAGGAAGACAAAAGCCTAACAGGTTTAAAAGATATCACACTTTCATTTGATAGCCTGTCTGTGTGTGTGTGTGTGTGTGTGTGTGTGTGTAAAATGCATAGATTATGTACTGGGAGACACAGTTCATATCTCTGTTTAGCTGTAAAGTTCACTGCATGACCTTAGGCCAGTCACTCCCTCTGCCCATCACAGTTATTCTGAAAACCCCATACACAATTCTGAGCTTCCTGGAGGAAGCGGGTGAGGGGCATGGGGAGACAGAAAGCTTCCTGTGGAAACAGAGACTAACACTATTAACTCTGGTTAAAATGATTTGGAGAACGTATCACATATATTTTTAAAAAATATAACATAGATGTGTTTTGAAGGTACACACTGAAAATTCTGCATAAGATGGGACTGATTGGGTTTTCTCCTCTAATTTCCCCTGTGTAAAGTGTGGACCCCAAAGACAGTTTGTTTATTTCATAAAATTTATTGGGGGGGACTCCTCAAAGTGGTTTACAAAAAGATAAATAAGAAAACCAAGAAAAAATCACAAACATACTTTAAAAGATGCAAAAGTTAAAATACTGGAACAGATTAAAATTACTTTCTAAGCATCTGGGTAGAATTGTCTAAACACGAATGTTTTTAGCAGGTGCTGAAAAGAGTACAGTGAAGGCGACTTTTTCACACACTTTTCTGTCTGCATGTCAGAACTCCACAGATCTCTAGATCAGAGTCATTAAAACCTCTTAGAGGGTACCAACACTGTGGAGGTAAATTCTACATACTTATAATAAACTCATTCTGTAGGTGACAATTGTTACGTAGCAAAAACAGCGCCACTTACAAACAAGAGAGCAGTGTCAGCCAGCTGGGGGGGGGGGGAACCCCAAGGTTTGTAGGAGTCCAAAAAGATATTGAGGGCAAAAATCCTAAAACCATACTAATGAGTAAAGAGCATGTTCAGTGTGCACAGAATATTGGCTGACTAATTAGAAACCTGAAGGTCAGGGAAGGACTGGAACAGAATACTCTGAAGGAGGACCTAGATGGTTGACCAAGTACCTTGAACAAAATAACTCCACTTTGCAATGTTTATTTGCACACCCTACTTGTAGGAAAAGTGGGATCTAAATGTAAAAGATAAATAAATAAATCACAAAATTGATTGTTGGCCAACATTTTAACCTCTGTCTCCATACTGCAGAACAGATGAACGATAGCAACTTCATGAAGTCAGTGTGAAAACCACATGGCATGGGATGAGAGCAAAGAGAGCAGGAAGAGAAAAATTTGAAATGAATAAAGCAGATTGCTGTAATTATATTAATAAATTTCCTGAATTGCAACAGAGTGGGTTGCACAAAACACGTTACACATATGCACATACAAAAGCTTTTTGGGAAATCAATTTTACACCAAACAGTAATAGGAATTTTATAAAAGTTCCCTTTTCTATTGTTTTTTTTTTCCTTTTAGTTGATTATGAAGCTATTTGACTTTTTGTAGCTATTGCAGCAACTTGAGAGTTAAGTATGAAATGAAAATTCCTGCCATGTCTTCAGAGAGTATCTACCGAGCAGAGCAATCTCTCCCCTCGGTTTCTGTGAGCTGGAAAGTGAGATCCAAGCAAAAATGCATGCAAACTGTTCATAGTACATGCACATAGTACAGCAGTTGCATGGACTAAGTAACAGAAAATGTGTTTAAGCTAATACTTGCTCACAGTTATTAATCATTGCAAAAAAATCAGTATTGCAAGATCTCTTTCAGATATAGAAAACTTTCTGTAGTCAATCAGATACATAAGAATGGCGTCTCTATATACTGAAGCTTTAATAGAAAACCCCACTTCAGGGAAGTCAACAGTTAATATTAACAAAAAATCACATAATTAAAAACCTTTGGAAGGTTTTCCTTAAAAACCTTTGGAAGGTTTTCCTTATTCCTACAATTAAGCCTGTGATACATTAATACTTCTGTTTGTGCTCTTCCTGGATGATCTCTTTATGCCAGACCAGAATTTCTGCTGTGAAGTACAGCATTCATTGATCCAAACTTATTTCCCTGTCTATTTTTAGAAGACCAAAGGGGTGGATTTGGTTAAATTGGGAGGGGGGGCGGAGTCAGAGGATGGAGTTGATAGGTTTCATTAATCTTTGCTCCCAGGTTTAATGTTGTTGTTGTTGTTGTTGTTGTTGTTGTTATACCTCCCTATAACCGGAGGTCTCAGGGCAGTTCACTGAACAAAATCAAAATATAAAATCACAAAATATATAATCAAAATAAAAACAACAGCTCTAGTTTATTTAAGTTGGAACCAAACATAGCTTTCTATAAACAGAAAAGTTTCTTCCATCTACAGAAGGCTTTTGATCCAGAAGATGGGTCCCAATGGAAGGAGACCTTTTTTGCCACCGTTTCAGAAGGACCCTGAACCCTTCCTAGAAGTAGGAAGGAGGAATGAGCAAAACTTGTCGCCTGACATTTTGCTGTTGGGAACACCTCTTGAAAAGAACTCCAAGTCTGGATCCAATTGTTTATATTCCTAACAATAATCCCAGCTTTCTTTCTTTCTTTCTCTCCCCGCCCCCAGCACTCTTCTTCTGTCAGCATCACTTACCCTTTGAAGAGGTTTTGCTCTCAAAGCTAAGCTGTATTTTGTATCTCATTCAGTTCAGAAAAGTTAGAACTCAAGTACCAATTCATTCAGAGTGAACATCACATACTTTTAAGGCTATGAGATGATATCTGCCTACTGCATTTGTTGGAATTATCCTTATAAAGGAAGAGTTGCTGTGTACCTGCTCCAGCTGTATAATTACTGATGGAGAAACTAGTGTTATACTTTCTTGATGGACACCTCACATATTATTGGATTTTTAACTGCTTATTCATTAATTTAAGTATATACAGTTGCATCCAGACATAGCCAGGTTTTGAGCCGATCCACCAATATCAATGAATAATAAGTTATGAGGGTTGGGAGGTTCTTAACTTAATACGTCTGGATCCAACCCAGAGATGGTCATTTGGCCATGACCCTTATTTTGCCAGCAGGGATTCTCCTATTCTAAAAGCTTTTTAGCTCTGTAATTTCTCACAACCACATAAAGTATTGAAGTATCTTAACCTTATCCCTAGGGAAATAGACTGTGATTTGTCTCATGCCACAGTGACACAATGGAACTGCAGGACCAAAAAATTATAAATGTTTGAAATAAACTTTTAAAGCCAAAGTATAGTCCAGTTGCAATACCACAGCTTATTTTTTTTATATAAAAAAATGCTGTTCATCATCAGTTGTTTAAAATGAACACAAAAATCCCATATTCAATATCCACCTCCGCCCTAAACAATATTCAGAAAGAGTTAAGACAGCAAATAAAATTATGAGAGCACTAATGATATTTTTATAACAGAGCTCCTGCTATTCAGCTGTATTTCAGCAAAAACATTGCACATTTTGATGACTGTCAAAATTTACATAACTTACTCTACATGAATTAACTATGAGGTATAAAATGCAACTTTGGCTGAATAAAACCACAGCAATTGTAATGCAGGATTTCAGGCAGTACTAAAATAATACGACACCAGAAAAGCCAACAGCAGCAGCAGCAGCGTGAGTATGATGTGGGGTGACCCAGTCAACACTGTAGATTATTACACAGAAATAAATGAAGCTACAGAAGATAAGCCTAGAATAACACCAACCAAGGATACAGGGCTTTTGTTTGGAAATTATACACACACGCACAAACATAATGATTATGTTATATTGCCATTTGAGACATGATATATGCTGTATCTTCGGTGTCTACAAGCAAACTCTGTGTCAGGGTACTGAAGAGTATATCCAGCAGTGCAAGATATGAATATGACATTAAAAAATGCTAGCATGTCTTGAAAACATTAAGTGTAAAAGAAACAAATTCCAGTCTTTTAACATCTGTCCTACGGATTCTTACCATTTATCTGCTGATCAAAATTTCATACGGTGCCAAAACAAAAAACAAAAAAACCCCAAGTCAAAAGGACTTGGTGGGGGGGGGGTCTTTGTTTCTCTCTAAAAGCCTAAAAGTTATATCCAACTGCAGCATGAAGAGTAAAGAGGTTGTTATTCATATTAACTACATTTACATTCCTATCGCAACATCCAGAGAGCTAATAGTGGGGTTATTAACATAACAAACGTAAATGTTCTATATAAATAATACTGTTTCAGGCCAGCAACCGCTCATCTGACAGCATTTAGGCACAGGCTCAACATCTGTTTATGAACACTTTGCCTAATGATATCATCAGATATCATTAAGTGCGGCAGAATACAGCACAGAGGCAGGTGCAGCTGCCTTCAGTACCCATCACAGAGGAAGAAAAGAGCTGCATTCCCGATCCGAAAACCCATCATTAGGACAATTTTCTTCGACAAACCAGCCCTGTGATTTCAATCTGTATATCACCTGTAATTGTAGTTTTTAGCAAGAAGCTGATTCTATACATTTAGCAACGGATCACGTTGATGGCCTGAATACTGGAAACACATTTGTGGTACCAGCTGCAGCAGCTTTTTTTAGAGCCTGTGTTAACAAAATACTGCTAACAAGGCAATGCTTGGAGTGCAGCTTTGTTTCTCTTTCTTGTTCCTAGTGTTTAGATGTGCATAATTATGGAAATTAGCGATTGATTGCTTCTCAATAATAATTGATTATTGGTCACTGAACCTTTGCCAAAGCACTGCGCTGGGAGGTGAGCTCGGGAGCTAAGTGGCGTCTTAGCCATTCTAAGGAACAGAAAGGAAAGGTCCAAGAGAACCTTCGGTTTGCACATCACTTGCCATGATAAACAGAGCAAAGGGATAATAGAATGTCCCAAAGCCTCGCTTGCCCGCAGGCAAATTGTAGAGATCACAGTGAGCCTGCCAATTTCTCCCTGTGGATTATGTAAGAAACATACATCATTTTTATATATGTCAGTTGCTCTTTGATTCGAAAACATTTCTGCTCATTTTTCTTTTTTCCAATCAGTTTCCTTAAATTGTACAATTTAAGGGTTATATATCAAAGAATGAATATCAATTCTGGAATCAAAACAACCTGACAAAATAACGCACCACCCTCCTTAGCAAAGATAGAGAAGCAGTGGAGAAGAAGCTATTGTTACAAACTGGAAAGTCCTGGCTTCGAAATGCCTGTGCACTCTTTTGATCTCTTTTACATTAATCACAATCTTGGACCAGGGTGTCCAAACTTGATCCAACAGAACTGGATTCTAGGGATGAAATTGGGTGACACTCTCAGGAGAGAATGCTGCTATGATGTTGCCTAATCAACTATTGTTGACATGGATATATTCCTATTAAAGCCAACAAAATATATTGGCCTGAATGAAGCTGTGCAGAAAACAAAACATCTGCATTTGCTTGACAGTATACATACATTGTGATCAGCTAAATGTTTAAGTCTGTATTTCTAATAGTACAATTGTATACATGACTATTCATAAGTAAATCTCATTGAATCTAACAGAGATTACTTACAGTTAAATGCATATAGGATTACAGTCCAAATCTCGTAATGTTAAAACAAAGTGGAAACCCTTGTGTAATTCTGATACTGCATCCTACTGCTTTTCAATTTGCATGTTTTGGGTATTTGAATCTAACAAGGACACTATGTTTGAATTTGCTCTATATGTAACTAAATAAATATTCTGCTTCTTTCATGAAAAACTAAAACCCGCTTATACTTAGCTTGCTCCACACCTTCAACAATCCATACAAGTTGGACAATACACATAGAAATTACTCCAATCTCTTACTGGCCTGGGTTGCAACTGGTGGTAAAAGTAAAAGGCAAATGGGTCCACATGGTGCAAGGAGGGATGGGGAGAAATTCAGTTCAGTTTGCATTTAAAGGCAAACCTACTTTAGCCCCACTTTGCGCAACAATATGCAAGTCAAAACACAACCATCCTTCAAAATCCACACCTCTCTGAATTTTGCAGTGTAGTTCTCCCGCCAGACCCCCCCAGCCATGTAATGTGCACAAAAATGCATACACTAGGGTAAAGTGTGCATAGAAATATACATATTGGTGAAAATAATACATGGGAACCCCTTCTATTTTGGGAAACCGCTCTGCAAAAATGTGCATTTTAGGCAGAACTGTTTCCAAAAAAATGTATATTAGTAGAAATCCATCCTCTGAAGTTTCAAGAAGACGTCTAAAAATAAATAAATTCACAAAGTGATGTGGAAATGTGAAAAACTGAGAACAGAAAACAACAAATTTGCTCATATAGCTATATAGGTTCATGGCTTCTGCTTCGCCTGGCATGCCCAGCAATAAGCATAAGACCTAATGGATATTCTTGGCCACCAACCTGTACATTTCTGTCTAGATACTTTGCTATGCTACTGCTTCATGACAGCTACTAGAAGAGGCATAGCGCACCCCCAAGACACCATGGCAATAACGTCTGCCCATATAAACTGCTCCCCCATGAGCTGCCACCATCACTAGGAAACAATTGAAATGGAAACAATCATTTTTAAGAGCAAAATAGTAGTATCTGGCTATTTAAAAAAGAAAAGAAATAATGAGAGGAAATCAGTAATTAAAGCCTCCCCCTGCAGGAGCAGAAACTGACAATGTGACAGTACAAAGAGACTATTCAAGGGCAATTAAAAGCAATTAATCACTAATCTCCCAACTGCAATTAACAGGAAGCAGTGAACAGGCAGAATCTGCAAAGAGGAAGTCTTTAATGTAAAGGCAAAAAAACTTGCATTAAAATCTTTGATAAAGTTTTGCGTGTCCACACTATACATGTTGATGCTGTAACGGCAGTCTATTGCTAAAAAAAAAAATCACCACAAAACAGGTCTCTGCAATAGGTCTCCATTTTGTATGTTTTAAACATCTATTATTTTTATACCTGTTTTTTTTTTTTAATAGCTATTGTCATTCTATTTTATAAATCATCTTGGGACATACGTGGAAAGTTATCTATTGCTCTTATTATCATTATGAAAATCAGGCAGGCCAGCTAGGCTGACATTATTGGTCAGCAATGTCATCTGGAAGTTCTGTGAAAGAGTGAACAAAGGCGTCAAGGGCTTTTCCCAGCCAAAGGAATGCACACAACAGATAGCTAAGTATTTATTGTCAAAGATAACACTTACAGTCACTTCTACAGCTGTGGATATCTGTGCACATCAATCTAATGGCTAAGCATCTATTTCCAAGCCTGCGCTCTATGGAGCGACTGCGGTAACAGGGAACCATTCCCCTTCCACCAGTTTATGTACCTTCCCCCAATGGTCTGCATGCATGCAGCCGGAGACTATGCCTTCGTGAAAACTTCCTCTGCTCATCCCTTTTCAGTTCCCTCTTGCTTCTGTGAGACAGTGGTGCAGGACAGTGGGGAAGCACCTGGCCCTTCACTTGCCTGAAGTGCCTCTTTCTCCTTTTATTCTAAGTCACCTGTGCTCCATCCTCCTGCTGTGAAGCTTCCCCTGCCTCTGATTTCTGCCTCCTGGCTAGTACAGTTCTTCACAAACCTGAGTAGTGGAAAACTTACACAAGTTTCAAAACTCATTTAATAAGCTGGGAAATGGGCTGTTTGACTGAGAAATAAAAATATTTGCTGGACTCAGTTTGCGGCTGTAACTTTTATTGATCCTTTCTAACCTGAGCAAGAACTTTCAGTAGTCTTACCAAAACTCAGTTTGCTTGCTTCAGAGTTCCTCACATATTCTGCTTCAGCAGGGATTTCCCATTTTGTTTCAAAAACTTGTTTTGCATTGGCAACTGTAGTTGTAAATAACATCAGCTAAGGGCCACACCAAAGATAATGTTAAATGCATCTTTGAAATTAATGTGTATGGTCTTAAAATGCAAATAGCAACTACTGGAGATTATCATTATTACAGTCGCAAAAGGGGTGGGAGATGGAGTTTAACTCTTTCTCCACTGCTGTGGTCCTGATGAAAAGCGGTCCTTTGAAGCTCTTTGCACCAGGAAAGAATTCCCAACTGGCTGCTAATTGCGTTAAAAACATGCATGTTGATTAAAATGAATTTCTGTTTATTTAATCAGATTTCTATATTGCTTGATCATTGAAACCTCTAAGCAGTTTACATAAAATATAAAATATGCATCAAAATTACCAATAAAATCAAATATTAAATGCAAGTTAAATGACACATATAATATAATATCTATTTTAGCCTTGAGGCTGTAACCTTTGGTCTCTTCCACAGAAATGACACTGGCTCTGACAATCTACTTCCAGCTTCCAATAAGAATTCTTATTGCCTAAATTGGGTAGAATCTCTGCCAAATAGTTGGGAAAAACAGAGGCAAAATAGAGTATAACTAATTTCTTAAACCAACAGTGTAGTAAGATATTTATAGATATATCTTCACATGCAGCAAATTATTTGCAGATGCGAAACAGAAAGCTAGTTTTAGAAGCCCAGAAGGCATTTGCTACAGATGTAGGTAAGAGAAGCATCTTGCACGGATTTTCAGATAGAAAAAGTGCTGGACCATGATACATTTTTCCTTCTCTTATCACTACTCTGCACACAGATTATGTTAGACTTGTATTTTTTTTTATTTAAATTCTCAGCTAAAATTAATGCTGCTGCACATTACTCCTCCATCACACAGCACGTCTTAAAGCAACCAGTTTTTAGAAAACAAACTTTTAATCAGCAAATAAGCAGTGGAGGTGGAAATGAACTCTATTTGGATCAGCAGGAGTTACCCCATTGGCTTTACTGGGAGGCACATTATAGCCAAAAACAACTAATTAATAAACTATCAAATCTCAAACGACATCTATTTCTGCCAAAACTGTAATGGAAACCACTTTCCGAACATGGATTATTGATACGCTGTGGATCATTATATAGTGAACAGAATAAAACTGAACCTTGATTTACATAGCCGTCAAGGTTAAGGGACGTGAAGTAGGAATCTCTTCCCTCTGGACTCAAAAAGAAACTCCAAGTGGCATTAAACAAAAATGTTTTTCCAATGATCTAAAAGCGGAGGTGTGGCCTGGTGGAGCTTCCTGAGAATCAAGGTTCTGTATAGATGGCACAAACGAAAAAGGCCGACTCCAGTGATCTAACTTCTTAAAATGATGGTATCTAATTAGATTTTCCCAATATAGGGAAATTGACATGTACAGGATTACAGTTAGAATCATCAATTATAATAACCCATCATGCACATTTAGACAGTTGTGGCATGTGAGGTGGGCTGCTGCCACTGCCCTCCTGGCTGCAGTAGTGCTGCCACTTGCTGGAGAAGGGATAGGGTGCAGCAAGGCAGGGCAGAGCAGTAATGTGGGTAGGCGAAGCACTGGAACAGTGACAGTAGCGGGTGCAGAAGCCTGTGCACTCCCCCCCCCCCATGCCAACCCCATCCAGGGACCAGTGCAAATGTCAGTGTCCTACCCCACAGACTGCAACTGCATTTAGGCTGAAAGCCTAGGATTGCTTACATGGAAATAAGTACATCCCATTCAATGCAATGGGTCATATCCAAAGTAGCACTATGTGAACCTTCTATCAGCACAGTTTCTGCTTGTGCAAGGGAACATTTATCTCTTCTCTTCTCCCTGTAACCTCACTAAATGTGTTCTACCTTCTGCAGCAGAACTAGGGAGGGTGCAGGGCAAACACAAGGGAGAAGAGAAGGGAAGCTCCATTGCGCAAAGGTTTTGTCCTAAGATCTTCTTCTTTTTAATAAGTAAATATACATGGGCTTGCACTGTAAGACTGCAGGCCTATGCACCTGTACCTATGTGCAGGTCCTGTTGAACGTGGTAGGCCATCCTTCTAAAGATTACACTGTCAAAGAACAGCCTACTAGTGACCAGACCCTTTTGTTATTTCCATAGTCTTATCTCTTTTAAACTGGCATTGTGTTGTTCCAAAATAGCCATACTAATCACATGATCTGCCCTTACTCTGAGCACTGCATGCAAAATAACTGGCTCTTCTGTCGCAACGAAGCCATTCTTCGCTGCCCCAGTTAATTTAGCTATGATGGCCATTGAGATTGCAGGAGAGTAGTATCATTTGTTCAATTTAGCTTTTTAATTGATAGTTTACAGTGTGTTGTTCTAAGAGCATCCATTTAAATACATTACTTGCCATTTGCAACATTCACCACCTGCTCCTCCTGCCGTGCTCTTGGGCAGCAGGATAAGGTACCTGAGGGAGTGGCGGACAGAACCAAATATAAAACACTTGAATTGCAGAAGATTGTTCTGTCCGAAAAGTATGACATTTTAACAGCAGGATTTCATAAATAAAAAGGTTTCTGAATCATCTTCTGTCATTTTGCATACTTCAGTGTTCTGTCACATTTTTTTTTAAAGAAATCGATTAAATCCTTTGTGATTCTGCACAGCTTTAAAATATTACTTTCCGTTGCTTTAATCCAGTGCACAAAGGTGCAATGCTTAGGACTGGTTTACAAGTTGCAGGTCAACTCCTCGTTCAACCTAAGGCTGAAAGTTCAGTTTGTAAAATCTATCTCCTACGAGCAAGATAGGGCTGCTACCTGTCCATTTTTTAGAATTACCAAGTCTGCTTTAGCTGTGATGCTCTGTTCCATGGGACTGCTTTGAAAGAGAGGCAGTGGGTGCATTGAGAGCAAAAGTTCAGCAGAATTGTGGAACTGGGACTGAAGACAAAAAGCAAATGTTCAGAAGGTATGTTGCAAAGCACCTTCACACAATCAAGGTTCACGCTCCTTTGGAGGGTGCTGGAGGAAATGTTATTCACTAAAAACAACAACACTAGAGATGAGCCCTGATTAATTATATCAAGTGATGAAGAAGAGCTCAAAGCTTTATATTACAATATTCAGGAGTAAGCTGAAGTAAGCTGGGCTCCAGTAATTTTTTGTAACATTTACAATAAGTATCTTTCTTGTTTCTTGCACAGAGGAGACATTAATAAAACTGTATATTGTCAATACAAATTCTCAATAGGAATGTGGTTTAATACCGTACAGTTGGCATTTCTCCAGATTCCGCTGGAGCAACTTCCCTGCCATCTGAGCAGGTTTTCTGCTAAATGCCACTGAAGTGGCTTCACTTCAAAACAACACTTGAGAAGGTTTTGTTTTGTTTTGTAAGTTTTTTTTCTGTTGTAAATGTCAGTATTCTGACTCCAGCGTAAGACATACTTTCTATCTGAAAAGTTCAATATTTGGCTATTGAACCTATGAATGACTATTGTTTAGGCCAGGACAAACTCTTTTATTTGAACTCTTTAATAGAACATATTAGCATTTTATTTCAAGCTATTTGAGAGGTATGGGGGCGGGGGAACAAACTCCAATATGCCATTCAACTTTGTACATGCTGTTTGGAAACCAGTTAATACTTTGTGTATTAAGGATAACTTAGATCCTAGAAGGAAGAGGAATTTTAATCACTCCTTTTTGTTTCATCGTGCTTTAGAATATTTTACAGCACAACCAAAGAACTAATTTGGGCCACAAACTATACTATTTTTTGGGGGGGGGAGGTTGATGAACATGAGGATTTTTATCTTGCTTCTTCAAGAGATTTTGCTTTAATTGGTTTTTATTCCATGAAGCCAGCACAGCTACACTTTTGGAATTTGTCCGTAATTAACTTTGCTTCATTTGAGTCTATTTATGTTCTGGTGAAGCAAAGTATGTCATCATATAGACTGATCCCATAACAATTTATAATTTAGCACACTTCATTTTCTTGTTTCACTTTGTTATTTCCTTTGCATGATCAATATTTTTATGAAGTTTATCTGTAGTCCATGAGAATGTCACTGAACAAATCTGCAAAATCAGGGAAGACATTTTATTTCATCCATTGAGATAAGTTACGTTAACATATATGAATTCACTGTGAATATGTTCCAAAACTGCATGCTTTCTTTTATTGCTTACATTTTAATTTTGTGATGCACAAAGCACACCAAGATCCATAGTAAGGATGCTTTCCTGCTGATTCATTATTTGAGCACTGGTACCCTGAGCTCAATCCTGTTGAATTTTACAAGCTATGAATTTCTACAAAGCTTTCAGGACAAAACAGATAGCCATTACATTGCATGGGTGTTTGGTTCAGCACCAGTCATTGGGTCACATCCAGTGCTGTGCAAGCAGACTTCTATTCATGTAACAGGACTTCCTCTCCTCCACATTGAACACTCCATGGCACATCTGCCAAATCTGTTTCAGAGTGTGGGGAATGTGGGGAGGGGAGCTAGAGTGGGGAAGGTGGAGTGGTAAATACATTGTGCAATCAGGTGGACATCATTGGATGTCACTCATTATTTGGAATCTTATTAATTCTTCCTCTCTTTTAAGTAATTCAATTTTAGTATTACAGTATTTTCCGAAGCCAGTAAAATATGAGTTCATATAATACGAAGTTTCAGAGGCCAATGATGTATGAGCATAGATGATACAAGTAGGCACAGCAAATCTAGAGAAAGAAGGTAGAACATAAGAAGACCCATTTAACCTAGTATCCTGTTCTCACAGAGGCTTCCCCACAAGAAGGTCACAAGCAGGTCCTGAGTACAACAGCATTCTCCCCATTAGTGATTCTCAGCAGCTGGTATTCAGAGACCTTCTGTATCCGATGGTGAATGCACCGACCAGGTTGCTCACCAGGGCAAGATGGTATGAACATATAACGCCAATCCTGCCCTAACTGCATTGGCTGCAATTTAGTTTCCAGACCCAATGCAAAGTGCTGGTTTTGACCTATATAGCCTTAGATAGCTCAGGACTGCAATACCTTACAAACTGCCTCTCCAGATATGAATCATCTGGGACCCTGCAATAATCATATGTGGCCCTTCTTAGTGTGACTCCTCTGTGAGAAGTCTGGAGGGTGGCAACATGAGAACAGGCTTTTTCTGTGGTAGCTTCTCATGGAATGCTCTCCCCAGAGAGACTCACCTGGCACCTTCATTACATATATTTAGGGGCCAAACGAAAACATTCCTATTCTCTTGGACCTTTGGCTACCAGTAATTAAACTATCTATAGCCTTTTAAACTGTTTGTGTTTGTGTGTGTGTGTGTTATTATGGTATGCATTTTTTGTGTTTTTAGATTGTAAACCACCCTGTGATCTTTGAATGAAAGGCAGAATAAAATTTCAAGAAGAACAACAACATAGAACATAGCTATTACGGCTGGTGATCATTGATACTCTTATCCTCCATTAATTTGTCTAATCCTTAGGGAAATCACAAGAGGGGAGAGGATGATTGCACTCAGGTCCTGCTTGCAGGTTTCCTATAGGCATCTGGTTGGTGACTGTAGGGAAAGAATCCTGGACTAGATGGGCCTTTGTCCTCTTCCAGTGGGGCTTTCCTTGTGTCTTATGGTCCATCATCTCAGCTTAAGGACAGGTGAGCTAAGGAACAAAACAGGGGCCTGGCTGATACTATATAGGAACATAGGAAGTTGCCAAGTCAATTGATCCTTCTAGTTCAGTAATATAAACATTGACTGGAAGTAACTCTTCAGGGTTCCACGCAAGAGTCTTTCCCAGCTCTATTTGGAGATGCCAAGGATTGGATCTGGGATACTCTGCAGGCAAAACATGTTCCATGCTTAGCTCCTCCATGTGAGCAAATTGCTGTACCCAGTAGCAACAAAAACTCTCACACCTCACCTTGCCTCATCAGGTATATGACTGACGTCTAGTCCATCTGAGACCACATTCCTATCTCTGGCCCATTTGAGCTACACCTATCTGTGCTAGAAGGAGATTCCATTTGCAGTCTGCTTCGGAGCTTAGTTCACATTTGCTTTTCTCCACATGATTGGTGGCTTGTACTCAAAGGTGTTTACAGCAGGGGGTAGCTAACATGTGCCCTCCATGCTGTTGAACAACAACTCTCATTAGGCCCAAGCAACATTACAAAATTTCATGAATGATGGGAGTTGAAGTTCAACAATATCTTGAGGGTATCACATTGGCTACCCTTAGTGTAAAGGAATTTGAATCAAAGCCACCTGGTTTGAAGCATTTTTCTCTTCGGTTTGAAACTAATAATGTCATTAGGACTTTCCGCTCACTCTTTTTCTTAAATGTAAACAGCTCAGCAGAAAATTTCTTAACTACCAAGAGCTAAGTGAAAATCATATTTGAGAAGTCCCAAATGAGCAAACATAAAAATCATGTATTTGACGGTTGACCTACTTATGTGATATAATATTTTCCCACTCTTTTTAAAACCAACTTATGCTGACGTATCACAGAAGCTGCAAGTAGGCTGAGATGTTTGTCTAGGCTAACACTCTGGAAAGTGTGTGCACATCTTTGCCACATTGCCCGTCACCCTAAGGTAGCCATCAGTCAATATGACACTTAAACATCTGTAGCCTTCTAAAGGCTAGAAAGCGGATAGGCATAGCCAAATATATCACCTGTCAAGCCTATGTCTGATCTTGAAGAAATGCAGAGTGTATCTTGCATATATGTATATATAATAATTAAGAGTTGTGTTCAACTAAACTTTACTCAGAGTAGACCCATTGAAATTATTGACCCCAATTTGCCATTTTCATTCATTTCAATGCATCTACTCTGAGTAAAATTTAGTTGATTACCACCTGAAGTTATAAACAGAAATGCCCACTGTTAAAAATGGCCACTTTTTAGAATGTTGGAAGAGTTTCTCAGAATTATAGATGAAATAGATGCAAAATCAGCTTCAAAACTTGTACCTCCTGGCAATGGGGATTTAAATTAGGGGAGCAGACAACGGGTGAGAGTTAAGCTGAGAAAGCAGGCACTTGGTACCCATCTAGGAATGCAGGGGGGGGGGGTGATTCACTGTCAACTTATCTCAATTTTTAAAACCAGCCAAACAACAGCTGAACTTTTCAGCTGGGTTGAGATCTAGACCTATACTAGTAACCTAATCTGAACCTACACTGAGCTTGAACGGAATGCTAAGCCTTCACTGCTTGTTTATAATAGGGTTGCCATATTTCAAACAGTGAAAATCTGGACAGAAAAGTTGTTGAGCACTGCTGACATTTTCCCGATTTCCGTCCAGATCCTGCTGTGGTATTCTGTATATGTCCGGGAAAATCCGGACGTATGGCAACCCTAGATAAACTGGTGTTTTCTGCTGGCTTGGTCTGCATGGTGTCCTTTGTCAACGTTGCACTAAATACTGGTTTTTACTCCCTCTCCAAAACTGGAGTTAGTTGGGATTTCTGATTGATATTAATGCCCCCACTCAAGGCTTGACTGCTAGAGCTCTGCTGTAATTCTGTCAGTGACTATTAAATATGTTAGTCAAACAGAACACAGGTACAGAGGTGGCATGCCAGAAGGAGCTTGCTGAGTAGGGCACCTAGCTTCCCAGCCGGTGGGTCACTGTTGCTTCCCAGGAGGAAGAGGGGCGAGATGAGGTGGTGCAAACGCACTGGTACAGGCATTTCCATGCTCCTGCTGATGCGCTGTTGATCTCCCTATTTGCCTCACCCCTCCCGATAAGCAACAGTGACCCACCCCAACCAGGAAGCTAGTGAAACAGCTCCATGTTACCCACTGAGCCACTTCTGCAGTATAGCTCTGCTAAAAACCAATTACTAGGGGGTGGGGTGGGAGGTCATTATTTGTTTTATTATCTCCTTCGTAAGCTCAGGGATAGGAAACATGTGGCCCTCCAGATGTTGTTGTACTCCAATTCCCATCAGTACCAGCCAGCACTGCCAATGGTTAGGGATGATAGAAACTGTAATTCAACAACATCTGGAGGGCCACGTTTCCCCAATCCCTGGCTTTTTTGTGTTCGTTATGTGTTCTTATTTGCGTTTCCCCTGGATATTTAATGGGGGATCAGTAAATTCTAACATCTTGAGGGAAATAAATTCCTTCCTGGCCATATCTTGTTAACACTCAAGAACAAGCTTTTTTTCCTTCTTTTTTTCTTTTTGAAGAAACTCATCATATACTTTCTAAGTAATTAGATTTAAATATGAAAATCTCTATATTCATTTCTCTTTTTGACTAGGTATGACAGCACATATGTTATGCAAAATCTCCCACTGTTTTGAGGCTCTTGCAACACCTACACTAAGTACAACAGGGAATGATAATGATGGCATTTCAAGCTTCTATTGAGTATTTCTCATGTTTTTCTGGTCTGATACTAATTTTAAAGTTAAAGAAGATTTATTTCCCTTCTTCATTTGACGAAATGGTGACATATCCATAAAAATAACAATTGCTTGAAAAATATGCTTCATGGATACAAAATGGAGAAATCACAAAAATGTCCTCTATACCTTTCACCCGCAGCAGAAGTATTAATGAAGTTGCTTTTTGATTGGTTATAAAGTCACTCCATTTGTTGCTTTTGTGGAACATCAAGAGAGAAAAACCTGCATCTTCTTTGCAATCTTTCAGGGGATAAATTAACATGACTCAATTTTGCAAATGGAACTAAAGGGGTTGGTAAAAAATTGATTGGAGATTCCCGCTATCTATTGTATTGCTTTCTAGTGTATGTGCTATATAGCATTTGCTGCTGCAGAGCTTTATAAAGCAGCATAAGATGAAAGTATCTGAACACTTAGGTTGTCACCTTAAAACAAACTGTCACACATTTTTCTTCACACATTTGAAACCCAAGTTATCAACCTTAACAAGTGTTGTTATCAAAAGAATTTCGGTGCCTTTGTTCTTTCCCTTTTGCAAGTAAATTACACTTTTAGGATTTATTAAGACAAGAAACAATTTTGAATAGCAGGTCAAAACTCTCTATGGAAAAATTCTCATTACTTTCTAGCCTGGAGCAGTATTTACCACTCCAACTTATCCATCTTTTTTCCTGTTTTTTTTATATATCTATATTTCCAGAATCTTGTTTCTGTGCCTAATGCTACAACATTGCAGCAGTTTGTTCAAAGCAACACTCTTATTTTTGCTCTTAGCCAGTGCTATACAAACCCTGATCAATTATTGAAGTGTAAGCCCTGAAGAAACACAGCCATTACTGCAGCAGGCAGATAAAAATGGAATACTTTTAGCTACAGTATATTTACTTTCGAGTTTTAGCAAACAAACCAACAAGTTAAACTACCTTGTCTTTCACTGTGTTTGATGTACTAATATTTCCTGCATGTTCAAAAGTCTTTCTTTTCTTTTCTTTTCCTCCAAAACAAAGTTACTGATATATTACGCTGGCTTGTTTGTGGCACTACCTAGATCCAATATTTGCATGAAACAGCCTTGAGATATGGAAATGGCAGCGTTAAGGTTCACAGAAATCTAATACCAAAAAAACCCTGCTATCTGTGATGCCATAAGAGCCACATTTTTACAAGCTCTTTGGTGTTTTAAGTTCAGCAAACCACTGAGCATACATATGGTAATGACACGGGGAATGATGCTGGGATGAAACTGAAGCAACAAACATCACTGCACTCATTACAGATATGGGGAGGGGGGGGATCAAATTAGAGGTGTAGAAAAATTCTCATAAAAATCAGCTGCTAATCACTTGTGGACTTTTCTCTCTCTGTGTAGCTCAATCTTTTACTCACAAAGGAATACCCAAGATGCTATATTTTCCCCCTTATTTAATTATACTGAGTCTATCACATGGATACCATCGGTTGAAAACTACAAGAATTCATCTTCAGACTCTGTTGCCTCTGCATCTGCAGGCAAAATATGTTGTGAGTGCATGGATTCTCTCCCCTGCTTTCCTCAGTTTAAATGTCTGTTCTGGGTTTTAAGGACTAAATGATAGTGAGAATGACTGGAAATATTCCAGATCTTAGCATACATACAATGAAGCAGAAAGGGAAAAAGAAATAGAATAATGCCTGGTGATAACAGAATTAATAAAGTTTGACATTTGTGTTTTATCACTTTTGATGCAAAGTGTAGGAAGTTTGGAGAAACTACAAAAAAAGAACTTTGAAGCTGATTTTATGAAAAGGTCATACTGTAGATAGCTTAGTAAGGGGCTAAATACCTTTAAAATTAAGGAGGAAACATTGCAGTTCTCTGACTAATGCAATTAGCATTGATTTCACTGGAGTTTGCTTTCTAACAGGGCTGTCTCTCCCTATTAAGACAGCATAAGGTGATCTACCTCAAGTGGGAGACTTTGGAGTACTATGAAAGGGTCGCAAGTGGTCTATTGTTTAGATTGTTATAATATCGTAATTTTGTGGGCCATATGGATTCTGTGCCTCGGTCACTAAAATGTCCTGAACTATGTTGCTTTCAAGTAAGTGCACCAAAGATCTCAATTTATGTCTTAGTTGGCCATAAAATGAGTATTTGCTTTAAAATACAAGGTGTCAATTACCAAATTTGGTATGGGGTTCATCAAACAGGGTTAGGTATGTCCATATTACTTTTTGGGTAGTACAGTGGTGCCCCGCAAGACGAATGCCTCGCAAGACGGAAAACCCGCTAGACGAAAGGGTTTTCCGTTTTTGAGTTGCTTTGCAGGACGAATTTCCCTATGGGCTTGCTTCGCAAGACGAAAATGTCTTGCGAGTCTTGAGGGTTTTTTTTCGCTTCCCCCCCCCTTTATCTAATCTGCTAAGCCTTTAATAGCCTTTAATAGGCTTTTAGCAGCTAATCCGCTAAGCCTTTAAGCCTTTAATAGCCGCTAAACCGCTAATAGCGCTAATCCGTTAAGCCGCTAATAGGGTTGCTTCGCAAGACGAAAAAACCGCTAGACGAAGACTCTCGCGGAATGGATTAATTTCGTCTTGCGAGGCACCACTGTATTTGGATCAGCTGAATAGTTTGCAAGTGGCTTGGGAATGGCTTTAAGTGAGTGCCATCATTTTTTAGGAAAAAGGAAATTTCTTTTACTCCTCAATTCCCTAAGTGTATCTAAACCACTGAGCCTAGGGCATGCCGATCAGAAGGTCGGCAGTTCGAATCCCCGTGACGGGGTGAGCTCCCGTTTCTCGGTCCCTGCTCCTGCCAACCTAGCAGTTCGAAAGCACCTCAAAGTGCAAGTAGATAAAAAGGTACTGCTCTGGCGGGAAGCTAACGGTGTTTCTCTGCGCTGCTCTGGTTCGCCAGAAGCGGCTTAGTCATGCTGGCCACATGACCCAGAAGCTGTACGCTGGCTCCCTCGGCCAATAAAGCGAGATGAGCGCCGCAACCCCAGAGTCGTCCGCGATTGGACCTAACGGTCAGGGGTCCCTTTACCTTTTTATTCATCTTAAAGTTCCTTCAATGGATCTTGGGATTCCAATGGAAGGATGACTGAAAATATCAATGCAGAATTTTTCTAAAAAATATTGCTTAAAATATTAAGAGGCACCTCTGAGCCCAGCCAGGGGCAGGAGCAGACTTTGATCTTTCAAATTTCAGTGGCGCCCTGTGCGAGGCCAAAATATGGCACCCGCCCATGCCTCTCACCTTCTTTTCTGAACAATTCACTACGCACCATAGTTGCAATGCCCTGCGGTGCCCCCTAGGCTTGGCACCTAGTACAGCGGAACTGGTCGCACTGCCCTAAATCCACCTCTGCCAGGGGACAGCAAAGAGAGTCAAAAAGTCTCTGAATTCATAGTATATAAGAATTTAGTATGGGAGAACCATGGAAAATTTGACATATTAAACTTTCTAAACATTTTATTACATTTATATCAAGCAGAAACTATTTATAAATGCAATTAATTTTGGCATATTCCGGATACTAGATTAAAATATAAAAGTGTGTGTGTTCTATTATTTCATATTTCTGTATATCTGAAGTCAAAGACTTGTACACTTCTACACCTACCCACAATGCCTAATCAACGTATGGCTGGAATGGAATATGGTGTCATGATGGCCACTACCTTAAATGGCTTTAGACAAATTTATGCAAAACAGGCCTGACAATTTGCCGAGATAGTTCTGAGCATAACTTCTATGCACAGAGGTTGAAACATGTCTAAATGCCAAATATTGGTGACTGGCAACTTGGCCATTATCCTCATGCCCTGCTTGTGAGCTTCCAAAGGCATTTGGCTAGTCACTTTGGGAAATAAAATATTGGACTAGATCTTGATCCTGAAAGGCAATTATGTTCTTAATGTCAAATGTTTGCTGAGCCCAAATACGTGCTTGCAGCTGGTTTAATTTAAAGTTGATAGTGATTTTTATTATTATTATTTTGAAAAGTTTCTAAAGCTGTTATCTTCCATTTCTTTATTATCCATGTAAACTGGGCTAACATATTCAAAGAACGCCTCCAGCATTTGGATCCAGAAACCTTTGCATTTGAACATCAGAATCATTGAAAGCAAAGTAGCCAATTTGTTGATGCTAGTGTCTGTGCTATTATTTTTAGAGCTTTCTGGCAGACGGCTCTGCATGGCAGTTTTATAAAACCAAGGACATAACTTTGAAAAGAAGAAGAGAAGGGAGGAGGAAGGGAAGGAGGAAGAGAGAGAATACAAGGTGATGTAAGCATTTGTGAATCTTCCGTTTACTTAAGCACTGACTGAATTTATGAGGTGTGAAACTGTGTCCTACAATGATTAACATTAGAATCACAATTCAAACATGAGGTCAGACTCCAGGAAAAAAAAACATGTTAACCCCCTTGACATTATAAGAAATATTCAGTTCCCCACAATCTGGCAGTTGAAAGATTCTGATTGCCTTTATTACAACAAGCCATGATCCTTAAAGTTCTTGGTGATGGTTTTTGTTGTTTTTAAAGATCTATGAAAAATATATGATTATCTTAAATGCTAGCAAAACAGTGCACTATAACTACATGATACCCACAGCTGCTCACACCCCAATCTAAGAGTTAGGCTGAAATGGCAAAAGCATGTACCTAAAATGGCATGAGCTGAGTTTTTATAAGGTGCTCACCTCTTTAGATTGCACTATGTATTATCAATGGTGGATGGCATGGTGGGGCTTCACTGCTCACCAGACCCTCGTGTGCCTGAGTCACTGCAGCACATGGTGAGAGAAGGGGCATGGCAAGGTCAGCATGGTGCAAATGTGCTGGTGGAGCCAATTTAGCACTCCTGACAGCGTGTTTGCACCACCCTGACCTTGCTGCTCCTCTGCCCTTCCTCTTCTTAAATCTAGTATGTTGCAGAGATTCAGCTGGACAAAGGTTCAGGTGCTGGTAATGTTTGATTCTCATGCTAGCATAATGACAGTCTATGAAATGTTATCACATGACTGAACTTTTAGCAATAAATGTTAGGTTTCTATAACTGAATGATTTATGGCTAGGACAATTTTTCCTGATATAAGGCTGCAATCTAAAGAATAAGTCTCACTTAACTTAGGAGTACTTACTTCTAAGTAAACACGCTTAGAGTTGCACCAAATGCAATTCTCTAGTTCACGCCTGTACTTTCAGTAGGATGTCTATGGAATCAGTTAAGTCCCATCAAAGCTGTTTCACTTATTCTAATGGGGTAACTTTCAACACATGCTTAACTCTGTCATTAAAATGAATGGGAATTAAAGACTTAACTTTGGCAGGCTGGTACCCTAGGTATTTATCCAGAAAACCAAATGTATGCTCTATGCCATGGGTAGGCAAACTAAGGCCTGGGGGCCAGATCCAGCCCAATCGCCTTCTAAATCCGGCTCGCAGATGGTCCAGGGATCAGCATGTTTTTCCATGAGTAGAATGTGTCATTTTATTTAAAATGCATCTCTGGGTTATTTGTGGGGCCTGCGTGGTGTTTTTACATGAGTAGAATGCATGCTTTTATTTAAAATGCATCTCCGGGTTATTTGTGGAGCATAGGAATTCATTCATTCCCCTCCCCCCCAAAAAAAATTATAGTCTGGCCCCCCCACAAGCTCTGAGGGACAGTGGACCGGCTCCCTGCTGAAAAAGTTTGCTGACCCCTGCTCTATGAACTTTTCAAATAGAGCACACCATTATAATAATTTGTTTACTAGCAATGCATTTGCCTTCCATACTTGCCACATGCCTACCTATTCGATTTTTGCAATTTTATGTAAAAGAACCCTTAGATACTGAAGTGTTCACTACGAGAATAAAACACATTTCAACATTTGTTGTATATAATTCATGCAAATAAATGTTAATGTTGTTCTGATCCCTCTAAAAGAAGTTTGTTTGTTTTCATTGAGAAAAAGGTAAGTTCACTGGAAGCTGGAACACTAGAGCTGAGTTTTGCTCGTGTGATGCTCCTGCCAGTTGAAGGAGAGGAGGGGACTCTTTCTGATTCACCATTTCCTTTTCAGACCATTGTGCCTCCTAAAAAATCTCCCCAGAGAATTGAATAATCCTCCATAGCAGCATGAAAAGTGGTGCAGGGGGGCTGTAGGTTGAAAGGGGAATTAGATAGCATAGCTTCTCCCCTTCCAGTGACTGGATCCTTCATTGGATCCCATTTGCAAATGAGAAGAGCACTTCCATTTCCAGAAACCTAATAGGATGGATTCAAGACATAATTTATAACAACACTAATCAGAAGAAACTTCCACTGAGCTAAGTGAGATTTACTCCCAAATAACGTGCCATAGAGTTTGAGCCTTAATTGCAACTAATCTGCAAGTAAAAGAGGTATTACTTATGTTCATAAAACTAGAGAAAGGGGGAAAGGCAGCCAAGCAGCTGTTGTATAAAATCCCTACTTATCTCCCTTCTATCTGCCACTACGTACCAGTGTGAGGTTTTTTATTTTTTTTAGGAAGCACCATTTTTATTGGAAGTTATGATTATATCAGTGTTTTGGCTACCCTATGGGTGAATCAGATACTTGTGGTTGTACTGCAGATGATTCTACAGGAGAGAATGACAGAGATGGGGGGGAAAGGAGAGTACACTTCAAATACCCTTTGATATTCAAAACCCTCACAAACTGGAGCAAGATCTACTAATGTAGATGTGAATAATATGACTACCTTTTCTATTTCTTAGACAAGATAGAATAAAGCATTGGGTCCACTGAGTGCCATGAATGGAGGAAAAAAGGAAGAGCCATCATTAAGACAGCAACAAACTCTCCATTTCCCATCACAATTCTCAGGACAGGGAAGTCCAAGCAATGTTGTTCCCAGCTGAAGGTCCCCTTAACCTTATCAGAAGGATAAGGATGTCAGCCCAGATGGCTCAGTTGGTTAGAGCATGGTGCTGATAACACCAAGGTAGTAGGTTTGATCCCCATATGGGACAGCTGTGTATTCCTGCATTGAAGAGTTGGACTAGATGATCCTCAGGGTCCCTTCCAACTCTACAATTCTATTCCAAAATGTTTAATAATATTAAATTTTGGCTGATTTAAGATGTGCAGACTAACTTGTGCTGTAAGGAAGAAGTCACATCTGTTGCACAAAGATTTCTCTGATTTCTGCTGACTAATTCTTTTTTCAGGATAGGGAAATAAATTTGACAAATAAAACTACCTGTCACAAAGTACAGAGTCAATATAAGATCATATTTTCAGTTTAGGACGTCAAAAAAGTTTGTCCCAGGCTGTCCACATTAGCTGTGTAATGCTGTATGATATGAAACCAATGACGCTTCAAAGAAAACAGAAAGGAAACGAGTAATTAGAGGAATAATCAATACCCATTGCAAAGCATTCAATTTTTGCTTTGTAACTTATGTAATCCTACAGTTACATTGTAATCCATGTGTGCTTTTGTTGAGTGCTTCAGATTAATTGGAGACATGTAGTGGAACTATCGTTTAAAGACAGGTGTTGAGGATATTGCTAAAAAGTTGAAATATGCTTTGAAAGTATTTGTCTATTGTACTGTCTAAAAATAATTGTTCTGGATGAAATAGCAAATTTGCTTTCAAGCACATACACAGCAGATACTGTGTGCAAAATTCTATTGCAAGGCAGTTATAAACCTCTTGATTGTACCATAAATATTCTCATGATCTTATGACATATGACCTACTGTGCACACACTGAAGAATGACTAATTCTGAATATTCATTATTATCATATGTTTTAAAACATTTTAATGTCACAGAGAAACAAAAGCTATTCACGGGCCAAAGCCCAGTCACTTAGGTTTGCCATGGATTGATGATAGTACATCAAAATGTCAGCAAATCTGTATTTACCTAGTTGGATGAAGAAAATCTGACAAATAATATTTAAGATAAGTGGCATTTTCTCCTAATTGTTTTCAGATGGATGGGTGAAAATCTAATGCCCTGCTACTTTGGTGGAGCCCTAAATGGTTTAACAACTCATGTATATACAATGCACTGGCAGATATTTTAAGTGGAAAATCAAGGAACATTTCACTGATTATAGATATATTCATACACATGCGTATATGTGTGTGTGAACATTTATCTATGCAAACTAAAGAGATGTGAATGTGTATAGTGATTTTTATATTTCTGCATATTGTCTCCCTTATATCTTGATGTACTATTTTTAGTAAATATAAAAACTTATAATGGAGTATTTTAGTTCTCAGTTGTAATAAATTCCTTTCGTTCTAACAACACAATCCTATACACATCAACTCAGAAGTAAGTGCCATAGAGTTCAACAGCACTTACATCAAGATAAGCATGTATACAATTGCTGCCTTTTTTGCCATGTCATTTCATTGCTGAAAATGTCATTTCCTATGTGTTGAATGCTATGAATGTTTCTCTGGCCATGTAATGTACAGCAAAATGGGCTGTTTAATATATGTATTTATCTACCATTCATCCCATATATTTTAAAACTCAGCAATCAGCGCTATGCACAGGATTCTCTACCCTGATATTTTACTCTCACAAAGGTAAGGTAAAGGACCCCTGGACAGTTAAATCCAGTCAAAGGCGACTAGGGGTGCAGTGCTCATCTCACTTCAGGCCGAGGGAGCCGGTGTTTGTACAAAGACAGCTTTCTGGGTCATGTGGCCAGCATGACTAAACCACTTCTGGTGCAACGGAACACCATGACGGAAACCTGAGCGCATGGAAACACCGTTTACCTTCCCACCATAGCGGTACCCAATTACCCACTTGCACTGGCATGCTTTCAAATTGCTAGGTTGGCAGAAGCTGGAACAGAGCAACAGGAGCGCACCCTGTCATGCGAATTCAAACCACTGACCTTCCAATCAGTAAGCCCAAGGGGCTCAGTGGCTTAGACCACAGTGCCACCCACGTCCCTCCTTACTCTCACAACAACCTTGTGAGCTAGATTAGGCTAAAATACACAGCAACCGGTACAAGGTGCCCCGGTGGAATCATGGTTGATTGGGGATTTGAAACTTTATGTCCTGGTCCTCGTCCTGTATTCTAAATACAACACCTTGTTAACGCCCTGTATGACACATTACCACATTGCAGGCTCTCAATGTGACTCACAGGTTAAGCTGACAACCAAAAGCAAAAGCCACCAAAAATATCAATTCCAGGTTATAAAAAATAAATAAATCAGAAGATGTCGCAGCCAACAGTTGGAGACAGCAAAATACAATTTGTTAGGGGGGGTTGAATACAGGTGGGAACTTTTATGAAGCCCAAGCAAACTAACCATTTCTGCAAAGAAAAGGATACTTCCTTGTGCTCCACAGTAGAGAAAATACAGGTAAGATGTAAAAAATATACCTCTTGCAAGTCACTTCAGTTAGCAGCTAGACATTTATGTATATACATAAATTATACATTTATATGAATGTCCTCAGGAACATTTGAAATATTCGGAAGACTATAACTTCCTATATTTGATAATGTTATCTATGAAGGTTTATGGTGACAGCAACACAAACAGGAGCAACTAAGAATGGGTTTTTGTAAGAGAAATGGTGAACATTTTATCATTCTCACTTGATATACAAGTAATAATATTTGTGCATGTATGTTCTTGGACCGTATGAACTTGTGGTATTACTTTGAAATCCTTTTTAAAGCAATGTCTCTTGTAATGAAAACCCAAATTATAAATGTGTATGGGGGGGAACTAGTGCTTTAACTATAATATGCTCTGTTGTACATTTGGTAAAATGCATAAAAACCTCCTAAGGACTGACGGTGAGGTGCCCAAACTCATTTAACTGGTAACATAAGGTAGGTTGGAGTGAAACCCAGCCATGAAACTCTAGTTCATTAATTTTCTACACCAACTGTCTCTTACTGTTTCCATCCACATAATAAGCAGGCCATTAAAAAAAACTTTCCTTCTCATTGGAAGATATTTATGGATGTATAATGCCATTGACAAAGATATTGCCCAGTTTCAGAAATTATGAGTTAATGTACATTTCAAAGTATACATGATTAATAGACTGCTATATGTTTCCGAGGTGATATAATTGGCATACTGTTGTCTGTGCCAACTGATGACCAGACAGATAGAGAGGCTTAGCCAATAAGCAGAATCTACCATCTGGAGGCTGGAGTCATTGTCTGTGGATCCTGCAATATAAGATTCAATCTGCCCTGCTGGGGTTTGTAGGCAGTACTCTGGACTCCTCCAGGTGTCAGGCTTATACATCAGAAAATAACATTTTACAATTCCATATGCTTGTTCAGCAAGTTCTTCTCTAACTTAAGAGAACTTTGCGGGCCACAGTTTAATATAGCTCACCACTAAATCACTAATGGGTTGCAATCATATACCTATGCATCTGGGAAAGAGCCCCATTAAATGCAGAGGAACATAATTCTCTTTGGCTGGAACTCTTTTTTGAAACAAGCAACAATTTTAAAACATACAAAGGCGAGCAACCTGTAATTGCCCTAAGGCTGCAATGCAGAATGACACATCCAAATGTTTGCTCTTCCCAAGTAGAAGGCATTGCTGATCTTATTGAAGTGCCTTCTCTTTTCTTCTGTCCTCCTCCCACACCCTATTCCATGCCATTCCAGAGAGTTTCCCAACCCTTATAAACAGTTTTGGGAGACACAGGGAGTTGCACTGAAGAAGGAGTGGGAAAGGCTCACTGGGTGAACATAGTTCCATCCAAGCCTCTTTGGACCCAAGTATACTTTTCTTCTTCATTTAACAACAACATGGTTCTAGGCAGTATACACAACATTTTCATAATGATCTCTCCCATAATTACAAAGATTAAAGGGCATTTCCACACTTCCAGCTACAACTAAGTTAATGCTGTATTCTCTTTGGTTAGCTTTTCCCACCACCTTTGGTACATTTTGCTGTATTGTGATCTTTAAAAAAATTGAGAAATAAAAAGTTTGCATCCAAACTTTTGCCAACTGTCATATTTTTATTACAGTGCTTTCAAACTGAATTGCTCCCAGTAAAGTTTGGGGTTTCTAACACTTTGCTTTATTTTATTTTTTCGGAAGAAGCAAAGTAAATGGCACAAATATATGATGCTAGATGAAAACTACAAAAATAGAATATATATGGGCACCCATGCCAAAAGAGGCTATCTAAAATATTCTGCAAGAATCCCCAGAAAGATTGCTGAAAAATATATTATAAAGCAAACTAGCAAGGAGGAAAATTGAACAAGCAGGTTAAATTTGTTAAAGTAAAGTAACTCTATAAGAAAATATAGTAATGTAGGTATAAAATAAATGTAAGGAAACAAAATCATTTGCAACCAAGGACAGCAGTATCAGATTAATTACCCTGATTACTATTTTGAATTTAATGAATGACTCTTAAATACATTTGAGATAAAATTAGGCCCAGTATCCCAGGTTTGGTCAGAATGTGGGCAATGTAAAACAATCTTCTCAGCTTTTTAGCTGCTTCCCATTTAAAACTACCCCTGTCTGGGTGTTCAGTTGTCCTATGATTGACCCTGAATTCCCATCCCAAAGGAGAAAACCCTGTGTACAACAAAGATGCCCCCTTCAGGTTGTTGTCAATCACACACAGGGTGATCAGCATGTGCAGCAACAAGGAAGTCTGGCTGTTTCTTGCATTCCCATTGATACTGTCAGGTATTTAGTACCTGCAAACTGAGTAGGAATTAGAACTGAATGGGATTGAAAGTAGGACTGAAAGTTCATGATATATATTCTCATGCAGAAATAAGAGGGCACACTAGGTGAATTCTTCCATTGACCAACATTGCAATCCTAACAATGTCTACTCAGAAGTCCACTAAGTCTATGGGGCTTACTCCCAGGTAAATGGAGTTAGGATTGCAACCTTAGATGCCAATAACTATTACATAAGCACTCTTGCCCTTTTATTTCTGCAAAGTGCCCTTGCTTTTAGGAACTTCTGGCTTAAATCAGATATGTATCAAATGCAGATATGAAAATATTCAAAAACTTATTTTCCTTCCTGTAAAAACATAAAACATAATAAGAACCTGCAGGATCAGACCAGTGGTCCATGTAGTCCAGTAACTTGTTATCACAGTGGTCAACCATATGCCTGTTGTAAAACCACAAACAAGATCTGAGCACAACAACATTTCCCCCTCCTGATGCTTCCTGCAGTAGTAAAACTCAGTCTATCAGTTCAGGATTCTATTACAACTGAGCCTAGGGCTTGTTGATCGAAAGGTCGGCGGTTCAAACCCCCACGACATGGTGAGCTCCCGTTGTTTGGTCCCTGCTCCTGACAACCTAGCAGTTCGAAAGCACGTCAAAGTGCAAGTAGATAGATAGGTAGCGCTCCGGCGGGAAGCTAAACGGCATTTCCGTGCGCTGCTCTGGTTCGCCAGAAGCGGCTTAGTCATGCTGGCCACATGACCCAGAAAAACTGTCTGCAGACAAACTCTGGCTCCCTCGGCCTGTAAAGCAAGATGAGCGCCACAACCCCAGAGTCGGCCACGACTGGACCTAACAGTCAGAGGTACCTTTACCTTTACTGGTCTATACATACGGTAGTCCCATTGCAGAAAGGCTATCCACTGATTCTGAACTTCAGCTCAGGCCCTCCATTTTACAATAACTCAAGTAATAATCTATTTTCAGAAATAGAGGCGTATATGTTTGTGTTTTCCTGGGAGGTAAAAGAGAGAAAGCATGAAGTCAACACTCTTCCAATGACGCATGATGGAATTATTTTCCTGTCAGTTTCTGCGGTTGTACTTCAACACCACAATTTGCAGTTCGCCCCCTTTGAAAGTGACAGTTCACAGCGTATGTAAGATCAAGGTGACAAAAAAGGGTATGCAACATGAAGGTAGTCCCTTTATGTTTTAGAGTGATAACATTTTAGAAGTACTTTGTGTCTTTTGTGGTCTTATTCATTCTGTACCTGTAAACAGAACCAATTGACACACACTGAAAAACAAATGGATCCCCCTGGAGTTACTGAAAGAAAAGTGGGTAGTGGTTAATCCCTTGCTGTACCAAAGTGCACCATTGTGCCATGGCAATGTTTGATACCACAAAGAAAATACTGACTCAGCAGGCTAATTCAAGAGTTAAACTAAACATTTCTTCATTATTTAAAGACCCTGCCAACATAGACTTTCTGTACAATCGCCCTCTAGTCAGAGAGCTGCTAAGTTCGTTCCTCTTGGTTCTTTAAGTAAGGTTAAGCACGTTTAAGATTACATGGTGAGCTATTTTTATATGAAGTTAGTATTACTGATTTGTTAGCCACGGCAATTTCACACAGAAAGCCTTTTGTTGGAAAGTGAATTTCTCATGTAATAATTAGCAGTGGAATATTACCCCAAACAGGTGTCTGTAGCCTGTCAAAGTCAGAACAGGTGATTTAGAATTAGCGTATTAAAAGAACTGTGAATTAGCGAAGCAAAAACGTGTTAATTTCTTGTTCCATCTGTTAATATGAATTCACTGCCAAATATTTTACTTTGTAGAACTGTGTGCTGGGATTGGCAAGAACATACACTATATAAAAAAAAAAAGTTTAAAGGCCTGAATGTTTAAAAATCATGACATACGTTACTGCAAAAATAACTTCTACATTTTGAGCAGAGATTTTTCTTTTCTTTTGTATCTTCAGAAACTTCATAATGCAGATCGCCATACGTTAAAAAAAGTGTGCAGTCCAAGCCTTGTGGACCTGAAACACAGTTTTATAATTGAAATTTAAATAGTGCAAGGAATGGCTTCCTTCTTAAAAAGTAAAAGGAAAGCTCTACCTCTAGATCAGAGGGGCACACTTAAAATGTTTGTATCATCATGTATTAGCCTTGACAGCTAAACATCCATATTCAGAGGTAGATAAACTCTCAATGCAAGGTGTAGGTGACAAAAAGCAATGGCAGGATATGGCTTTAACCATCCTGCTCTGCTTGTGAGCTTTCTAGAGGCATCTGGGGTGACCACTGCTATGAAGAGCTTGATCTTGATCTGGCCAAATAAAGCAATTCTTTTTAAAACTTTCTCAAGGGATGCACTTGCATTCTGTCCTCTGGCAAGATAAAGGCATACATGTCAGAAAGAGATCAGGGAGAATGTCATACCACCCTGAACAACTGCTTTCGCCATCCTAGAGAGGCTTACTTCACCATTATCGTAAAGGGCAAAGAAAGCTTAGATTCCTTAGGGGGAGATTTCTTCAAGACACAAACAAAATAATTTGAAATCCAGTAGGGCCCACGTGACCATCTTTCTTTGCACACTTCTTCACTGCTGGGATTTAGATAGTTATCTAATAGGAGAATGCAAGTTTGGCAATCTCCAAAAGGCAAACTACTATCTCTCCATGATTCCCTCTGAGAACAAATGCTCAGTGCTCCAAGATTTTAGTACTGTCACCCAAGTGGTACTGAGTAAAAATGAAGGCAGCACCCTCAATGTGGCAGTGCTATGTTTCTGTTCTGCCCCAGGAGTGTTGTTTCCAACAGACACTTTCTATGGGTAGAGGATGTCTTTTAGGTACTGCCAAATCAGGTATAGAAAAATGATAATTGCCAAATGACTCATCAGTAGGAAGTGAATGAGGAAAACACTTTCTGGAAGGACTTTGGCTGATAAAAACTATGTGAAGCTGAGTAGCTATTGTGATGCAGCTATAAAGAAGGCATAGCTACATCTAGCAGAGGAAAACAGAACCTAAAAATGTATTATAAAATTTGGGTCCATCTGTTCTAACTTTTCCTGTTCCTTCCCTTCTGTCAACTGTCTGCACCTACTATTCAAGGGAATTCCACATCGTGGCTCTTACATATTGAAAAAAACAAATCTATAGCAGCCATCTTATATTATATGCAAGGAGTCAGCTCAAACCAGTGTGTGTGTGTGTGTGTGTGTGTGTGTGTGTGTGTGCATGTGTGAAATTGCATCAGCTTCCAATTGAAAACTGACAGTTCCAACGATCTGAGTAGAGCTGCATGTGTGCTTACTGGTCCAACAACAGTAACAACACACACTCATCCTCAGGCTGTGGATTTTGCAACCAAGGGCAGTAGCCCCTGCCCACCCCTCACCCATTGTTCTCACCATTACCAATCCAGCAGGGGATTTATGAAGGTCTACCAGTGCATGTTGTCCAAACTAGAAAGGTAATTTCTCCTTTCTAGCTTTTATAAATATAAAAGGATAATACTTAAATTAATCATCTAAAATAACTAATGTTTTAGAGAAGTAATTTCAACTCTTCTGCCTAATTTATATAATGAGTTTAATACTTTAGTGATGAGCTATGCAAATTAAACCCATGTTTAGGTTAGCTAAGAACTGCTGAGGGAAAGCAAGAGTTAAACTGGCATTTCCAGAGCTTGACCCTATTATATCAACATCCTGCCTCTTTTTCCTTCACTGATGAATGACATGAGTTACAACCTAAGGACTACCTATGGGAAAGTGAGAATGTTCTCCATGTTTGAACAGAAACACAGCTAGGTTGTTGACATCTTTTGTGCACTTAAAATAAATTGGTCAAATTCTTTCTCAGGGAGTGGGCTCCAACGTCTATATTTATAAAAGACAGGCTGCCAACATTTTTAACTTTCTGGTGATAAAGTTTCTTTTTTAATGCTTGATAATTCAGTGTAAATGTCAGATTAGACTTTAAAATAGAACACATCTATTTGTTCATAATATTTAAGAAATACAATGCCATTATACTGTTATCAGTGGTAAAATATGTCTAATCTTGATATAGCATCACCTTTAACAAATGCTTGTGGGGCAGGGGGGAAATCGAGTGAATGCATTTTATGTAGTTTTAAAATATACAATACATTAAAGGTTTGGTTGACTTATCTGAAAAGACATATTTTTGGCACATAAATAAAAGAAGAAAAAGAAGAACTTGTCAGAAGGCAAATGAAGGATGTAAATGAAATCAAAGGTAAGGGAGCTCCACTTCTTTGTATAAATAACTGTGTTAACAATTTTTTTATGCATATATACAGCTACTTTGCTTCGGCAAAAACAAATTCATTGCTTCTCTCCAAAGAATGGATTAGAACAATTTATTTTATAAGATTTGGATAGACAGGATAAGAAATGGAATGGCCATCTATGGGAAATAAATATAAAAATTATTCAAGCTTCATCTACTTTATGTTCATAATGAGATCCACCTCATTCAAATTCCCTTCGATTGGAACAGTGCTGAGGAAGCAAGAACATGATTCCACAGGAAATGATTTCTAATCTTGGTGATAACATTCCAGCATAATACAATTATTTACAATTGACTAAGAGTTAATTCCTATAGCATAACATCTTTCGTGCAAAAATGTCAGATTTTATTGATGAAACAACCTAGGAATAAACAAGGCTAGGGTTTTTTGTTTTTTTAAAAATGTAGTCATAAATGTGCTGTTTTTAATAGCAACTCAAACAGTACAATAATGCAGTGAACTAAGAGGGAAGATTTTTTTTAAAAAAAAATGATAGCATTTGCATACTTTTACTTGATTTTCCATATGCCGTGAACTGTTCACTTACATTTGCTAGGATATCAACAGTGAAAACCTATGCATGTCTACTCAGAAGTAAGCCACATTGAGTTCAGAAGTTGTGTATAGGATTGCAGCATTAGAGAAGCTTCAAATAATAAATTCAAGTACAGTGGTGCCTCGCAAGACGAAATTAATTGGTTCCGCAAGTTTTTTCTTCTTGCGAGTTTTTCGTCTTGCGAAGCACGGTTTCCCATAGGAATGCATTGAAAATCAATTAATGCGTTCCTAGGGAAACCACTTGCCAGGCTGGCGGCGGAGAAGGGCTTTTCTCCCCACCGCAAGCCTTCAGGACAGGTACGGGAACAGAGGGGAAGGCGCGCAGCGCTTTCCCTCTGTTCCCGGGGCTTGCGTGGGAGGAGGGTTTTTCCTCCCCACCGCCAACATTCAGAACAGCATTCTGAATGTTGGCGGTGGGAAGGAAAACCCTCCTCCCACCCCAAGTCTTCAGGAAAGCCATCCGAAGCTGGGTGGCGGGAGAAGGTGTCCCCGCCCCCCCCGCCCGGCATCGGAGCTTTGTTCCGATGCCGGGCGGGGGGGGGGGAGGAGGCATCCCCCCCGCCCGGCATCGGAGCTTCGTTCCGATGCCAGGCGGCGGGAGGAGGCATTTCCCCCCCCCGCCCGGCATCGGAGCTTCGTTCCAATGCCAGGCGGCGGGAGGAGGCATTCCCCCCCCCGCCCGGCATCGGAGCTTCGTTCCGATGCCAGGCGGCGGGAGGAGGCATTTCCCCCCCCCGCCCGGCATCGGAGCTTCGTTCCGATGCCAGGCGGCGGGAGGAGGCATTCCCCCCCCCCCGCCCGGCATCGGAGCTTCGTTCCGATGCCAGGCGGCGGGAGGAGGCATTCCCCCCCCCGCCCGGCATCGGAGCTTCGTTCCGATGCCAGGCGGCGGGAGGAGGCATTTCCCCCCCCCCCCGCCCGGCATCGGAGCTTCGTTCCGATGCCGGGCGGCGGGAGGAGGCATTCCCCCCCCCCGCCCGGCATCGGAGCTTCGTTCCGATGCCGGGCGGCGGGAGGAGGCATTTCCCCCCCCCGCCCGGCATCGGAGCTTCGTTCCGATGCCGGGCGGCGGGAGGAGGCATTTCCCCCGCCCGGCATCGGAGCTTCGTTCAGATGCCGGGCGGGGGGGGAGGAGGCGTTCCCCCCCCCCGCCCGGCATCGGAGCTTCGTTCCGATGCCGGGCAGGGGGAGGAGGCGTTCCTCCCCCCCCGCCCGGCATCGGAGCTTCGTTCCGATGCCGGGCGGGGGGAGGAGGCGTCCCCCCCCCCCGCCCGGCATCGGAGCTTCGTTCCGATGCCGGGCGGGGGGAGGAGGCGTCCCCCGCCCCGCCCGGCATCGGAGCTTCGTTCCGATGCCGGGCGGGGGGAGGAGGCGTCCCCCGCCCCGCCCGGCATCGGAGCTTCGTTCCGATGCCGGGCGGGGGGGGAGGAGGTCCGAGGACAGTGGGGAAGACGCGCTGCGCTTCCCCGCTGTCCCGGAGATTTCCCTATGGGCTGTCGTCTTGCGAAGCAAGCCCATAGGGAAATTCGTTTTGCGAAGCGCCTCCAAAACGGAAAACCCTTTCGTCTAGCGGGTTTTTCGTCTTGCGAGGCGTTCGTCTTGCGGGGCACCACTGTACTATAGAAAGAAGTATTATGGACTGATAAAAAGCATATTGTCAAGAATGATGGTAGCTGGAGTTTAACAACATCTGGAGGGCACCATCTTGACCACCCCTATGTTTATGTGGATATTCACTTTGTCAGTCTGCAGTGAGACAATTGCACTGCTGACACCCTATCCTGAATTCTGCCAAAGTGAGCTTTTGACACATCACCACAGGTGGCATGTTCCTGATGGTCCCACCACTGGATGTCGGTACAGTTGACCCTCCGGATACGAATTACCGTATTTTTCTGTCTACAAGACGCCCCCATGTACAAGATGCCCCTATTTTTGGGGACTCAGATTTAAGAAAATGGGGGGAGATGTAGCTGTGATAAGACGCCCCCTAATTTTTGACATTATTTTTTAGGGGAAAAACCTAGTCTTATACATGGAAAAATACGGTAAATTCGTTCTGGGGGTCTGTCCGTAACCTGAAAAGTCTGTAGGCAGAGGTGCAACTTCTGTGCACGCACGTGGTGCAATTAAGTGCTTCTGCACACACAAGCGGTAAAACCCAGAAGTATACACTTCCGGGTTTGCCGCGTTTGTCACCCAAAAGTTATATATCCAGAGCGATACGTATCTAGAGGGTCCACTGTACTGGCAAACTGAAAGTTATTGGACTACAGTGGTACCTCGGGTTACATACGCTTCAGGTTACACGCTAACCCAGAAATAGCACCTTGGGTTAAGAACTTTGCTTCAGGATGAGAACAGAAATCGTGCTCCAGCAGCGCAGCAACAGCAGGAGGCCCCATTAGTTAAAGTAGTGCTTCAGGTTAAGAACAGTTTCAGGTTAAGAACGAACCTCCAGAATGAATTAAGTATGTGACAAGAGGCACCACTGTAATCTGAATAGGTTCTTAGTTACTTGGCAGAAAGGACCACAAAAAGCTCTGGTTAATTCATCCACTAGAGTCAGTATCCTAGGAAGTGTAACACTAATTTTGTGAGCCCAATAGAACTTCAGAATTGTTATCAAAGAGCAAATTCTCTCCCCCACCCCATGTCACAAGGCAAGGCAAACTGCCCATAACATGGTGTGAGGATCACATATTCAACAATAACAAGTCTAAATTCCCACTGTGCTGCTATTACCTTGGGAGCTGTAGTCCACCTTTTAGTCTCCACCTGGGTACTAATTGGTGCACACAGGAAAAATGATGGTCAAGTAAGAGAGGGTATAATTTAATAACAAAACAACAAAGGTGTTTTGGAAAGTAACTATGCTGGGTCCTTGGTGTGAGCAGCCATTTTGATATTTTATTCAAAAACACTTCTATACATTGAACTGAATGTAGATTAAACAGTTCTATGCTATCACTCGAGTGCAGGCTTTTCCCTCTATGTAGCTAATGTGGAATGCAAGGCAAGGAGTGGTATGGTTGTACCAATGTCACACACACAAACATAGAAAGAAAGAAAAAGAGAGAGGGAGAGGGAGAGAGAACACATCAATCAGTAATGAATAAGAACATGTACATAACCTACTCTAAAAATATGAAACAGCAGCAGAATATACACAAGATTCTGGGGAAAGGGAAATCAGGAATTAGCCTTCCTTAGGCATAATTAAGAATCCCCAGCTGAGTGTCCATTTTGTGTGTTGCCAACTGTCCCAGATGTGCAGCTGCTTTCCAAGGAAAAGAAATTCATTATAGCAAAGCAACGAGAGAACACAACACTGTGCCAGAAACTCAAACTGACAGTAATCTAAGTTCACGATAAAAGCAGCTGCATCATCCCATCCACATGGTTAACGCTGCTAAATTCCTTTGACCAATCTTTAAGTGCATGACTAAGTGTGCCCTTATAAACAAAACTGTAGCAGTCCAGCCTTATCTTTTCACATGGGCTGGCCCAATAAGCTTAAGTTATCAGACAATGAAAGGAAACAGGTGTCTGAATAAAATAGCTTGTAGCTTCTGAAATAGCTGCCTGGGGAGAAATTCAATCTAGGTATCTCCGAAGAACAGTACAATAAATGTACTGTGTACCTATTTTGAACATATATTGTATCAGGCATTATGGTGCCAACTGGTTTTGCTTGATTGACAGAATCTTGCCACTTTGTAATATATGAGTAGTTTTGTGTTTTTAAACAACAGGATGCTCACTGTAGTGGTAAAGTTACTTCCCAAGGGTTCAGGAAATTATATAACACACACACAGGAGAGAAATCACTTCACTCCTCCACAAAGAGTTGCTCAAAATGGATTACAAATCCATTTGTAACCAACGATGGTCCAATGATCTTGTAGTATATCTTTTACGACGCTATAACAAAAAGAGAAGTTCTGTATAAATGTCAGCAATCTCTTTACTATTGTTAGATGTTTAAGACTTGACAGTGTTGTAACTAATCAGAAAGATAATTTCCTATAATGTATGTTCTTGACCAGATGATAGCAACAGGTAGATGAAAACAGAAATTGTTCAGTAGGCATTTCAATTATCTCAACTGATGATCTCAAAAGGCCTCTTCAGGCATTATTGCCTGGAGAGGGAAACATAAGTAGAGACTTGTGTTTGGCTCTGCCTCATGCACCCGCCCCTCTGGAGACACACAAGGGCTCTTTGCACACTTGCAGCAATCTTTTGCAGTGGGGAGCTTTCTGCATTTTCAGAGGCTCTCCCCACATGCGAGCAAACCCTGAACTTCCATAGTTATCCTTGGTGTTGGCATCCTCAACAGAGTCACCAGACTCCAGAAATTTGCTATAAACATGTTTCAGCAAGCCGATACGAATACATTATTTAGTTACATTTGTTTTACTTGTTTTTATTGCTTTTATACTTGTCTCCAGTTTATACAAAGCTTGTTTTCTTGTTTCCATTTGGTTTGTGTATTTTAGTAGGGCCACAAGTGTTATGTGTTGATGGAAGGCAACCAGGGTCATGAGCCAGACTGCTGTATTCTGCACTGGCTGCACCTTCTAGACCAAACTTAAGAGCAGCCCCATATAGAGCACATTGCAGTAATCCAGTTATGAGGTTACCAATGCATAAACCATTGTTGCAAAGCTATCACTACCCAGGAATGTCTCAAGCTGGTTATCAGTTGAAATTGTAAAAGCAAAAATGAAAATGAAACAAAAAAAACACACTCTTAACTACCAAGGCCACTTGAGCCTCCTATGACAATGATGGCTCAAAGAGTACTCCCGGACTATGAATTTGTTTCTTCAGAGGGAATGCCACCTGATGCAGAACAGGTAACTGAGTTATATCCCATATAGTAAGAATATAGTATCTTGTTTCCCTCACTTATGCATCTGGGAAGGACAGTTTAGCGGCCTATTGATATTTAGCTAATTGTGCCGTGAGTTGTATGAATTCCTGTGGGCATAACAGACATTTTAAAGGCACCCGAATGCCACTTATGCAAGTCTTTCTGTAATGCAACATTTTTTTGTGTTTGCAATTTATACAAAAAAATGGTAATATATGTGAATCAGCTGAAACTGGCATGGAGCTTCTGTCGGCTGAATGTGCAGGCAGGTGGAAGTGAGGCTGAGCTAGACCAGGATCCACTGAATCTAGTTCCAGCCCCACTGCTGTCAGAGCCTGTTCTGCAGCTTCTGCCTTGGCTTCCATGCGAAGCAATGTTGGGGATGTGGAGATGGCCCTGCTGTTCTGTAAGGCTCTGCCAGGCAGGGTGGCAGGCTTAGGAATGGTTCCTAAGATGCTACAAGACACTTCATTGTTTTATGGAAGTTTTCCATTTAGCAGGATCTGTTTTGCATAAATGAGTGTACTGTCCTATGCCAGTTTTCAATGAAGCTGCAATGAACAAATTTATATTCAATAGGAGATATGAATAGTTGTAATTTACCTAAAGCATGTATTATTATAAACCTTTCAAACAGGGAAAAAAAACAATTAACCCTGGAAGCTGTTTAAACTCTGCATACTGAAGTCCTTTGACCCTCATATCTAGACTATATTATTTCTCAACAAGTGGCAAAAGTCTTTTTTGAAAAATATGCATTTTGGGGACAATGCTGTTTTAAACAGGGGTAATTATATTTATCTTAGTATTGAAGTGTGTGACTCAATACAACAATCTAATTGAAATACTGATTCAGACTACAAATAGTGAAACATGAATATGAAACCCCCCCCCCCTTTTAAAATTCTAGCAGAAGTATTTGTTCCACCACACAAACCATACGTGACTTAGAGCCTCAATGACTTTATACATCCCTTGTCAATTTTAGACCTGGTGCTTGGCAGCACGACAAACCTGACAAGTATCAGCAACATGATTGGCAGCACCATGACTGATAGCATGAGTCAAATCAATTAGCAGCGGCACTAGGATATCCCCCTCTCAGACTGTAGAATTATTTAAAATCTCTTGGTTGACCTTTTTAGATTTAAACTGTGAGGGTCATGGAAGGAAAAGCAACTTTATGCTTCTAGTAAGTCTCTGACTGTGTAGTGCATTCAGAAATATATCAGGGATCCCATCATGCAGGCACAACATTACAGGCCCCAAATTGTGCCCTCTGTAGAAAGTGGAAAACTCAAAGCAAAGTGGTCAAAGTCTAATTTCCCTTTTAATCTATTTTGTTAACCATGAATCTATGCTGTGATAGGATGGCAGAACTCCAAATGGACTCTGAAATATACTCAGAGTCGCAAAGTGATTTCATGCTCTTTATTCAGCTCATAGTGGTGAGGAGGAATGAATAAATGTCCCCTCACAGTATCTGCTTTATATACATTATTTACACAATGGGCTGCACATGATTGGCTAATTCTGGAATTCTACTGTAAGCCAATCAGGTTGTGGATTCACTTCTATCTGGAGCAGGATTGGGTGGTTCCTGCCAACCAATCATACTGCTGCATTGTTCTAGGACCAATCAGACTGCTGCATTCTGAATCCTATTGTTCTAGGACCAATCAGACTGCTGCCTTTTGGATCCTATTGTTCTAGGACCAATCAGACTGCTACAGTTTGGATCCTATTCAACTCAGTACATAACACCCCTCCCCTCTAAGTTCCAGTCCTGCCCGGGAGGTCGCATTCATAGTCCTCAAGGTATGCCGGCGGCCTACGTGTGCGTTGTGGCCTGGGGTGTTCCCTGGTCCGGGCTCCGGGTTCTGGCTCGTGTTCCAAGGATGCTGGCTGTGATGCGGCTGTTTGGTCTGGTGCAACCGGCTCGCTCAGTCGTGGTTCTGGTTCCGGTGTCCTTTCGGCCTCACGGGTCCTCTCTGTATTTACTGATTCTGCCTCTCCTGCTGGCCCCTCCTGCTCTATGGGCCTCACTGCCCCGCTGTTCCCTTGGGACTCCTCTGACCTGTCCTCCTCCTGGTTTTCTCCCGGGAATCGTCGCCGTATCTGGTCGCAGTGGCGGCGCCAGCATTGCCCCCCATCCGTTAGCACCTCGTACGACACGGGGCCAGTGACCCTGGTGATTGTGGCGGGTACCCATGCTGGGCCTGCCCCAAAATTCTTTGCGTACACTGGGTCCTGGGCCTCGAAGGTCCGGGGGTTCCTGCCTTCCCCCACCACTACCTCATCCTGAGCTCTATCGGGGTGAAGGCGGTCCAATCTGATTGCAAGGCGCCGACCCATTAGTAGTTCAGCGGGGCTCCGGCCAGTCGTTGAGCTGGGGGTGCTGTGCTGTGCTAGAAGGAATGTGGCAAGGCGGTACTCCCAGTCCCCTTGCGTCATGCGGCGAAGGGTGTCCTTGGTGGTCCGCACCATGCGTTCTGCTTGGCCATTGGTGGCAGGGTGGAACGGCGCCGAACGGATGTGGCGGATGGCGTTCTGCGCTGTGAAGGTTTGGAATTCTCCTGACGTAAATGCAGTCCCGTTGTCTGAGACGAGAGTGTCAGGGAGCCCGTGGGTTGCAAACAGCCTGCGTAGTACCCGGATGGCTGCGGACGTGGAAGTGGACGGTACCAGTGCGACTTCCAGCCATTTGGTGTAGGAGTCCACCACTATGAAGAATGTTTTCCCCTGAAAGGGGCCAGCGAAATCCACATGCAGGTGTGACCATGGTGCTCGGGCGGACTCCCAGGACTGGACTGGGGCCCTTGGGGGATCTGGGCGGGATTCTTGGCAGGCCTGGCAGTGTTTGACCCAGGCCTCTATCTCTCCATCGATCCCCGGCCACCACACATAACTCCTGGCAAGGGCCTTCATTCTTACTACCCCTGGATGTGTCTCGTGTAGGGCTGTGAGGACCCTTTTGCAGAGGGGCTGGGGAACAACGACTCTGCTTCCCCATAACAGGCACCCCTTGTGGGCCGACAGTTCATGTTTGCGGGTTGTGTAGCCGGCGAATTCTGGCCCGGGGCTGCTGCTGGGCCATCCCCTCCACACCCAGTCCAGGACCCGGGAGATGACCCTATCTTTCTTGGAATGGTGTGCAACTTCTTGTGCCTGAATGGGGCGGTCGGGAAGCAGCTCCAGGCTCATAACCTCTTGTGCAGGTGCTGGGTCAGGGCCTGTTTCCGGTAGTGGTAGCCTGCTGAGGGCGTCCGCATGGCCCATCGCCTTCCCAGGTCGGTGAATCAGTGCATACTGGTAGCTGGCAAGGAAAATTGACCACCTGAGGACGCGAGGAGACAGAACTTGGGGGGTCTGCTTTTCGGGGGCAAACAAGCCGAGCAACGGCTTGTGGTCAGTCACCACGGTGAAGGGCCGCCCGTACAAGAAATCATGGAATTTTTTTACTCCCTTTACGATTGCCAGACCCTCCTTGTCGATTTGCGAGTAGTTCCGCTCGGTTGTGTTGAGTGTCTGGGAAAAGTACGCCACCGGTACCTCTCTTCCATCCGGGAGTTGGTGCCCCAGGACAGCTCCAATGCCATAGGGTGAGGCGTCGCATGCTAGCACCACCGGCAGCCTCTCGTCGAAGTGTGCCAAGACCGAGTTTGAGACAAGCAAGTCCTTGACTGCCTGGAATGCGGCCTCCTGGCGCTGGCCCCACACCCAAGGGGCCCGCTTGTCCAGGAGTCTGTGTAGGGGCTCCGCTACCGCCGCCTTGTGGGGAAGGAAGGAATGGTAAAAGTTCAATAGTCCCAAGAAGGCCTGAAGTTCAGTCTTGCTCTTGGGCGCTGGGGCATCACAAATGGCCCGTACCTTGTCCCCAGTCGGGTGGACCCCTTCTGCGTCCACCATAAATCCCAGAAAGTCCACCTGAGGCACTCCTAGTAGACATTTTTCCCGCTTCACCTTGAGACCCGCCGTCTGGAAACGGTGCAGAACGGTGCGGAGGCGGTCCTCAAACTCCTCTGGTGTGGGGCCGGCAATCAACACATCATCGAAGAAGGGGGTGACGCCAGGAATCCCTTTAAGGAGAGAGTCCATTATATTCTGGAATATGCCTGGTGCCACGCTGACACCGAATTGCAGCCGCTTTACCCTGAACGCTCCTCTGTGCGTCACAATCGTCTGTGCCTCTGCTGTGGCCTCATCTACTGGCAGCTGTTGATATGCTTGGGCCAAGTCCAGCTTGCCAAAAAATTTCGACCCAGCCAGGGTGGCAAGGACATGGCTGACCACTGGCACTGGGTATGCGTGGGCCGTGAGGGCCTTGTTTATGGTACATTTGTAGTCTGCGCAGATGCGGACCGAACCATTAGGCTTGACGGGTGTGACGATTGGGGTTTCCCAGGGAGCATTAGGCACCGGCTCCAGCACTCCTTGCTCTACGAGTCGGTCCAATTCCTCGTCTATACGGGGTTTCAAGGCGAACGGGACCCGGCGGGCCTTGAGCCTGACCGGTCGTACTGCGGGGTCAAGCTGTAGCGCAATGGGGGGGCCCGTATACTGTCCCAATTTCCCATCGAAAACCCCTGGAAATTCCTTGCATATGGCGTCCACGTCCACTTGTAAGCTAGTGTGGTTCACCCCGGTGACAGCTAGCCCCAGTGGTCCAAACCATGCCAATCCCAGTAAGCTAATGTAGGGGCCCTTGACCACAAGCAAGTCCAGTTGCCGTGTCCGCCCTCGGTATTGCACCCTGAAGGTCCCCACCCCCATTGTGGGGACCTTACGTTTCTGGAAGTCCCGGAGGGTGAATGGGGCCGGCCTGAGTTTGGGACCCCCAGTGGGACACAGTTTCCTTAAGGTCCTTGCCGAGATTATGGATAGAGTTGAACCCGTGTCAAGCTCCATGCGGCATGGGGCCCCCTCTATCTGTACCTCTACATAAATTTTCTCTACGTTGGGGTGGGGCAACTGGTATACCTGGAAGTCCGTGAGCTCCGTCGAGTTGCCTTGGTGCGTTGGGCCCCGGGACCTGGGGCTCTTGGATTGGTCATCTGATGCCTGGTGTCGGGTGGGCCGAGCCCGACACACCCGGGCGATGTGTCCCGATTTTCTGCACTGCCTGCACTCTGCGTTGCGGAAACGGCAGGTCCTCCTCTCGTGACTCTCCCCGCAGCTTGCGCAGTTCCCTCCTTCTCGTCGAGGCAGCTGTGGTCTGTGCGCTGCTTGAGTGCGCTGCTGTACTCGGTGCACCTCCTCCCTGTCGGATCCTGAGTCGTCGGTGAGGTCTTCATGGTGGACCCTCGGTTGGGATGGCAGGCTCGGCCGTGCCTCTTGGGTCGACCTCTCGGCAGCTTCTGTTGCCAGGGCCTCCTCCAGAGCGACCTGGAACGTTAGGTCCTTCTTAGCGTAGAGGCGCCGTTGCAGCTTCTCATCCTTCAGGCCACCGACGAGGCGGTCACGAAGCATGTTCTCCAGCTCTGAGAAGTTGCAGAACCGGGCGGCTTGGCGGAGAGAGGTCACAAACCCAGTTATGGTTTCCCCAGGGGCTTGCCGCTTTGCGTAGAAGGCATTTCGACGAGCCACCACTGAGGGCTGCGGCGAAAAGTGCCCCTTCAGCTGTTCCATTATTGTTTTGTATGGAACAGTAGCGACGTCTTCAGGCGCAAGGAGAGCCCGGGCGATTTCAAACGTCTCCTCTCCGCAGACGCTGAAGAATATCGCCCTCTTCTTGGCGTCTTCTTCGTCGGTGACCCCTTTGGCTTCTAGGAGGAAGGTGAAACGGGAGGCGTATGCTTCCCAGTCTCCAGATGCTGGGTTGAATGGCGAGAAGCTGCTGTTGGCTGCCATTCTGAGTTCCTTGTGCCCCGGAGCTGAAGCCTGGATACACGGTGCGAGGCAGCGGTGCGGCAGTTGGCGGTGCTGCGGTGCTGTGTGTGGCAGTCAGCTCAGCGGGATCCCACCTTCGTCGCCAGTGAAATATACTCAGAGTCGCAAAGTGATTTCATGCTCTTTATTCAGCTCATAGTGGTGAGGAGGAATGAATAAATGTCCCCTCACAGTATCTGCTTTATATACATTATTTACACAATGGGCTGCACATGATTGGCTAATTCTGGAATTCTACTGTAAGCCAATCAGGTTGTGGATTCACTTCTATCTGGAGCAGGATTGGGTGGTTCCTGCCAACCAATCATACTGCTGCATTGTTCTAGGACCAATCAGACTGCTGCATTCTGAATCCTATTGTTCTAGGACCAATCAGACTGCTGCCTTTTGGATCCTATTGTTCTAGGACCAATCAGACTGCTACAGTTTGGATCCTATTCAACTCAGTACATAACAGACTCCTTCGCCGATTACCAGTTCAAATGAGTGCTGAGGTGAAATGCAAAAGGGGAGCCCACATTTTGGCTCAGCACTATTTTAAGTTAGTGATGAGGGTAGGAAATGACTTGAAGCCTTGCAATGCCTCAAATGTGTGCTATTCCTTGTGGATTCTCTTGACAAATGCTTTCTCAAGAAAGGGTTAGGCCTGCAACAGATCAGGTTTCTGATGATGAACTGCAAAATCGCTACTTTAAAGGGGATGAAAAAATACAGCCATGTAGATTAATTAGCCTTAATACATCAACCTAAACTCATTGGAGAAAACACTGGATATAAATGTAATAAAATAAATACTTTACCAAAGCGTTTTCTCCGTAATAGAGAGCACGTGTTGCGGTGGGGTCTAGCAGGCCACCCCACTGTTGCTGGGCAGATCTGTTTAGATGGCCACAGGCTGTGATTGGGTACTTGTGTTTCTGGGGAGATTTCGATGTTTCCAATTTGTGGGTTGGGCTCAAAGGTTTTAAATATTGGGCATGCAGCTTTGGGCTTTCTCTTTTGCTATGTGCACCGGATCACCCACCCACCCTCCCTGAACTGGGGATTTTGCGCTTGACCTTGCTATGCCTGTCATGGGGTCTCCTGCTCTTGGGGCAGGGGCCTGGTAGGAATTTTGTCCATTTGGCTGATTGGCTGGAGCCATTTGGTTTTTGCTTACTGCATAGCAAATCGTCACAACTTGTAAGGTTTGCGGTTAGGCATTGGTTAAAAAATTGGTTGGTGGAGGGGTAAGTGCCTGCCCCTCCAATGCTGGTGTTGCAAGGGAATTCCGTTAAAGGAATCCAGGGGCTTGCTATGCTTTTGTCCAAATCCCTGGCATCGGGCTTGGGCTGCGCAAGCCTCTGGGAGCATGCGGGGAGAGGTGAGGGTCTGGTGCCCAGCTTCATTTCTCCCCAATATTGTTTTCCCTGACTGGCTTCCGCTGGTATCTGGAAGTCAGTTCTGTCCCTGGACGGGGGGACAGATAGTCGGAACCAATGCCTAAGCAACCACTCACAGTTATGTATTTAAATAAAGTTGTGGCCAAAATTATGCCAAAAACCTTAAACAAAAAAATATGTGTGATGTGTGAGTTATTGGGTTGGCTTGGGGACCTCAACACACAATAGTTTATTATGAAGAACCAATTATGGCTCTTCCAAACCAATCTGATAACTCCAGGTCTATCAGCCCCTATTCCTATTCTCTTGGGGAATTCAGCTTCAGTGGTGGAAATCTGCCTTCTCGACCTCTGTGCCTTCTCAACCTCCTCTGTAAAATAGTTATCAATGAGTTTTTTTGCTCCAGGTGAACTGAGACATCCAGAGAAGTGTGATCTGCTGCCCTCTGTTGACAAAGCACTTGCTAAGAGGTTAAGCCCAAGAGAAGCCTCACATAGAAGGTAAATCAGAATAGCCTAAGCAGGGAGAGGGGTTGATCCTCAATACTGCAACAGGAGTGGAAGGGTTTTTAACCCTTTTCCTTCCATTTGCAATCCTAAGAAAAATTTATCCCCAGAGGTTGTTATTTGCTTGGGGAGGAAATTCCCCACTCACTTCAACGCAGGATTTCCCCCAGTCCTTCCCCTAAAGTCAGCATCTGGCAATATCTTCTTACATTATCCCCAGCAGCTCAAATCATTTACCCCTTGCATTATAAAAAGAGAGAAAACATGAGCATATGTAAGACAAACCCGGCACAAGAAGCACGGCAGGCATGGTGTTCATTACAGGATTTTCTTCAATAATTATACGACCCCACAGCATACTGTTTGGACTTGGGCCTTACTTTATTGTAGCCTTAGCACCCTGCTTAATCCAGCCTCATAGGTAGTGGAATGCCTAGGCACAACAAGGCAAGGTAGAGAGCAAAACTCTGTCTTTAAATCAGAGCACTTTGCGGCCGATGCGCTCCCTTTTGAGCAAGGCTTCTATACCCCCTAAACTACCACAGCGCGTGCTGCCTTCCGCCAAGATTTAAAATTCATCAGACAGACAAAGTGTACATTTAATACTTACGCCAGGGAATACAGAATGCCTTTCAATACATCAAACTCCTAAACCTTTTACATCTTTCATTGTTAAGCTACATGGATCTTGATTTGTACAATTTTAAAAATATTCTGAAGCCCAGTCAGTCTAACACTAAAAAGCACTGTTGCACAGTAAGAAATCACGAAATACAATTCAGCAAACCTGGTGTAGTTGGTCCCCAGGGATGTTTTTTTCCAATTCTGTTTGTCATAGTCCAGATCCATCATGTCATGCTAGCCTAACTTACTACTACTGTCTTCCTCCCCCCACCTTCTCGCTGGCACACTCCAACTATTTTCTGTTGAACTACTGCTGTCACAAGAAAACATATAAAAATGCTCTTTTGCAAACATACTGCTTGGTCTCCACTGAACTCTCTAGAGCCATGGATTTCTCTCGCTGTCTCTATCAGGGGGTGAATGTTGACAGATCACTGAACCTTACTGTCAGCGGTGACAGGCTTAACACTGTTTTGTGCAAGGTGGAAGGGGAGGGAAAAGGAAAAAAAGGTTTCTCTGACTCGCATCTGGAAGGTCCCTGTAACAGCAACAAAGGCTTATGTTCAAAGATTATTAGCTTGAAGGCATTTCAGAGAGTTTTTCTTTTATTATTATTAGTATTATTATTATTGTAGGAGCAGTTGGGTGTCTTGCTACTGGGTGAAATATGTATTCCCCCTGAGAACAAAGGCAGCAGCAATCCTCTTCTGCTGAGATGGCAACTTTAATAATTCCATGTATTTATCAGAATTGTGTCAAGATCTTAGGGATTTTTTGCCCTTCAGGTGAAGTTGAAGGTAGATGGAATGGATACGGTTCTGAGCAATACCACTCAGATATACATAGAAAAATGTCCCATCATGTCTGCAGAAAGAAAAAGAAATGGAAGAGAATCTCCCTAAGGGGCTGAAAACACATAACACAGACAAATGTCTCCGAGGTTTCAAAAATGAAGGCTGAGATTTTTACATGGCCCTTAACCTATGCATAAAGCCTCGAGACCGTCTGCAAAAAGAAAAGTTTTAATCATCTCCAACATAAACTCTTATTTATTAACAAAGAAAGGGGCAGGAGGAGCTTTAGAAACAAATGTATTATTTCTTTCACCTTCCCTGTAAGAACCTGATCTTTTAATCACATACTGTATATATTTCACATAGGGATACATGTACCACCCATACACATACATACATATCTCACTTATGTGTTTCAAATATATATATCAAATACAGCAATCTTTTTCTATAAAACTGGATTTACGTATTGCTGGGGTGTTGTTTGGGGGTGTTTGTTGCTGTTGGCTTTCATATCTTTCTTTTATTTTGTATCTTTGTTTTAGAATTTGTTGTGATTCACATGGAAATTTCCATTTGCTTGTGTATTTTATTTCTTGTTTATGACTACTTTTGTTATGTTGTAGTTATGTACCCCCCCCCATGTTGTTAGCTGCTGGGAGCACAGTTTGAACTGTGGGAAGGCGGTATACAAATAAAAGTATGTATGTATGCATCTATGTATGAGGTGGCTTAGAGAAGAATCCAAAATACTGTCATTTAAGCATATTCACTCAGAAGTTCTTAGGCACGTCGTTTTAAGTTACAGACACATTTCCTGTATGGGAAGCTACGTTCCTCCTTCCATGGCCACAGACATTAGAACCAATTTGCTTGTCCTAAAATGATAATGACCAATGGGAGACATATAGCAATTTGGTGTGGAGCAGATATATCTCTTCATGCACCATCAGGGAGATACAGGGGACTTTCAGGAGGAAATATCTCCTAATTAATGATGGTATGGAGGCTTATGAAGTGTGAAAGAATGTCGGAACGAATGTGGCGAGTAAGCTTGATTCCAGCGGGAATGGCACCATAACTGTAGAAAGCAATAAAGATTTAGAAGTAACATGCAAGGGTGACACCATGCCAGGTAGCTGCAAGGGATTAAAACTCAGGCTTAAAACATCTGAATGCCCTGCAATCACAGAGATAAATCTTTATAGGGAGTATCCAGGCCTCCTTTCTTTCAAGAGTTAATGACCTGAAAGGCATGCACTTATCTCAGGAAATACAGTTTCCTGTCTATGTTTTCTTAATGAAAATAACGAAGCTATTTTATTTGACTCAACACTTTTTTTTTTTACACCCAAATTATGTTATTGTGTATCAGAACACTGGTAGTAACAGCATTTTCTCTCCTTCACTACATTTTCCTGGTTCAATAGTACACCAACAGTGTTCACACCAATTCTTGGAAAAATATACCATAAATCCACTTGCTTTTGAGCAGCCTAAATAAGAAGTCTGTCTATCAATCTATCAATTTGCTTCTTGGATCCTTGAATTTAGAAGTCTTTCTAAATTCTGGTATAAACTGGCTTGATCTGCACCACCCAGACTTAATGTCTGGACTAAGTAAAGGTAAAGGTACCCCTGCCCGTACGGTCCAGTCTTGACAGACTCTAGGGTTGTGCGCTCATCTCACTCTAGAGGCCGGGAGCCGGTGCTGTCCACAGACACTTCCGGGTCACGTGGCCAGCATGACGAAGCTGCTCCGGCGAACCGGCACCAGAGCAGCACACAGAAACGCCGTTTACCTTCCCGCTATACAGCGGTACCTATTTATCTACTTGCACTTAAGGGTGCTTTCGAACTGCTAGGTGGGCAGGAGCTGGGACCAAATGACGGGAGCTCACCCCGCCGCGGGGATTCGAACCGTCGACCATGTGATCGGCAAGTCCTAGGCGCTGAGGTTTTACCCACAGCGCCACCTGCGTCCCTTCATGTCTGGACTACAGCTGAGTTAATTACTAGCTTTCATACTTCCTGTGTTCCAAGGCAGTTCTTCACTCAAAAATGTTTCAATATGTGTCCAAAAATGTGTATTTTGAGAAATATTTTTTATCTTTTAAAATCTACATTTCTCAAACCAATTGCAGACTGAAGTAGAAACAGAATAGAATAGTTTTATGGGTAAAAAAAGGCAAAAGTGAAATACAGTGATTTGTCCATCCTTAATGCATAAGGCTTCAACAAGGTTGATTGACACTTAATCACTACACTGTTGATAAGTTAAAAGAAATATTTTGATGTCACAGAATTTAGACCTCCACACTATCACTTTTAACTGTTGTAGGGTGACTCTTAATTATCACAAGGAAAACAAAACTGATTTGATTCATGCTGAAGTCATAAACAGGCGGTGTCTGAGAGAAGCATGCCTTTGTGATGGAGCCTAATATGTTTTACCCATCTTCTATACTAAACACTTTTTGCTGTAAATTAATTTTTTGAGAAGGAAATGGGGAAACAGTGCATGAGAATGTTTATGCAGTGATCCATACACTCAAGGGATCCTTTGTTTTCTCTTATGACAGAACACTGGGGAAATTCTGTATGCATACTTTCCAATCTAGGGGATGCAACTTCCATACAAAACCGGGTGTAAAAAAACATAGCAATAACAAAAAAGCTACTTCCGGAGCGGGGTGGAGGGTAAGAAGAATTTCCATCCACCAAGGCAGAACCACATGTACCTCATGAACAAGTTCAGAATCTTACAGACTGAGGGCAGACCTACCCTCGTGTTTATAACGTTATAACGTTAATGCCTTATTAAAATATGACATCAGAGGGTGCTGCAGAGCAACTGGCCACCACAACAGGGGAACTGCATGTTAAAGGTAAGGGAACACCTGTGATAAGGTTGCCATATTTCCAAGGGCTCTTATATGCTCCCACAGCCCTGGCACTGCTTTTCCAAAGTAAGACCTGGCTGCTTCTCCCTTCCCTTGGGGAGGGGACGAGGGAGTCTGGGAAGAAGTAAGGGAGAGAATGGAAGAGGGATGCCGGCAGAAGGAAAAGAGGAAAGGAAAGGAAAGGAAAGGAAAGGAAAGGAAAGGAAAGGAAAGGAAAGGAAAGGAAAGGAAGAGGGTCTGGAGGAGGACGAGAGGGTGCCAGGGGCGGTGTCCAGACAGGAGGCAGGAGACAAAGGACTGAAAAAGTCATGCAATGGGTGAGAGGCTGGGGTGGGGGCAAGGGAATGCAGCAGCAGAGAAGGGGAGGGTGAGCATCAGAAATTGCAGCAAGAGGAAAACCTGTTTGGGGGGGAAACTCAGGGAGCCCAGCAAGATGTGGGTGAAGGAGGGAGATGGAGAATTAAATCATTAAGTCCCAGTTGAAGGAAAGGTGGGTCTCCTTGGGCCAATATACCCTCGTTTCCTGGAGGGAGCCCCCCAAAAGGCAGAACAAGGGTAGTGGGGGGAGGGATCATTGGATGGAAAATGAGAGGGGAGACAAGGGTTGCAGAGGTGGTGCACCAGGGGAGGAAGAGGAGGGAGCCAGAGGGGGGGCAGGCTCCTACTGATATTCTTCTGGGGGGCTTGGATCGAGCAGTCATGACAGTCAGGTGCTGAGAGGTGGCTGCCTGTCTCTCGGGTCCCTCCCTCCTACGCTTTCCCTCTCTCTCTTACTTACTTACACACACACACACACACACACACACAGCACACAAACACACAGGCTGGCATGCACAGGGTGCCCTCCTGGCTGGATCCCTCATGACCAGGGGATCCGCTTGGCTGGGAATTGAGGGGTGCAGGAAGAATTCACAAAGTTTCCAGCCAGACCAAAGCTCCCTCTCATGCACACCTTCCTGCCTTGTGCCTTGGCTTTCAACATGGCTCGGCTTAGCACTATTTCAGGGTTGGGAAGGGAGGGAAATAATGAATGGTTCTCTGAGAAAGCGGAAAAAGGCTGCTGAAATGGAGGCGCCACCGACTGCTTCCCCTAAAATAATAATAACAACAACAATAATCAGGGGGGGGGGACCACCTTCAACATGGGTTGCCATACGTTCGGGTTCTCCTGGACACTTACAACGGGAATTGAAAATGCCGCCTGGACACCATTTTCAGGTGCCAAATCCTGGCCACGTCCAGGATTTTCCAGGTGTATGGCAGCCCTAACCTGTGATATTTTAAAGATCAACGTTTTAAAGACCAATGTAGATCCAGCCTGAATGCTATCCAGTAGTACAGCAGCACGCCTGCAACCTTATACCATATTCAGCATTCCCTGAATCAGCTATACGGAAGAGAAACTGAAGCTTCCGCATATATGGAGTTTTAGATTTTACCCTAATTGTTTTTGGGGAAATAATTCAGAACTGAATGGTATACCTTCTAAGACCCAACAAAAATGTAAGAGGAGCACTGCTGAATCAGATTAAAGGCAGTGTGGTATAGTGGTTAAGAGCGGTGGACTCGTACTCTGGTGAACCGGGTTCGATTCCCTGCTCCTCCACATGCAGCTGCTGGGTGACCTTGGGCTAATCATACTTTTCTGAAGTCTCTCAGCCTCACTCACCTCACAGAGTGTTTGTTGTGGGGGAGGAAGGGAAAGGAGATTGTTAGCCGCTTTGAGACTCCTTAGGGTAGTGATAAAGCAGGATAAAAAATCCAAACTCTTCTTTTCTTCTTCTTCTTCTCCTCCCACAGTGACCAATTAGATGTCAATAGGAAACCTACAAGCAGATTGTGAGAGCCACACAGGTTGCTCTCACTGTTCTTTCTCAGCAACTGGTATTCAGAGACATGCTGCCTCTGATCCCAGGGTGTATAGCCATCATGGCTAGTGTCAACTGATAGCCTAGTGTCAACCATATAGCCATCATGGCTAGTGTCAACTGATAGCCTCAATCTCCATGAATTTGACTTCCAAATCTATTTAAGTTGGTGACCATCATGGCATCTTGTAGTACCACATTCCATAACTATGTGCTGTGCGAATTTGCCTATTCTGAATTCAGTTTCATTGGGTGACCCTAAATTCTGGTATTATGAGAAGGGAGAAACAAAACAAAAAAAACCAAACAAACAAAAACCAAACAAAAAAAACACAACCCATAAAAATCCCAAGCAGAGGTTTACCTCTCTTGAAATGCATTTCTGATGCATGTTCCCCTTAGATGTTTTTAAGCAGGCATGGCTAAGTAGTATAGAATATGAGACTTTCATAGCCTTTGATCATTATCCGGACCAGCAGGTTTAGAACTATAAAGGAGTCCTCACTAGGTTTTACCTGAAGGTACTCATGTTTATTCTCTTTATTTTGTATGTGATTCCCCCCCCCCCTTTTCTTATTTCTAAATCGTCTACTATGGTATTACTTTGTTTGAAAAGACCTAAGAGACATTGTTGATAGACTGATTAACAGGATAAATATTTAAATATACCACATTTTTATGTATGGAATGCTTGGAATTGAGTTGATTTTATTGTATAAAGAGGTTGCATGAAATTAAGCCCCATTGGCATGAATACAAAACTGCAGATCACAATAGTGCTACCTTTTCCTCTATTCCTTCTTTACACACAAAGGAGTCAACAGATTTTATTACAAAGTTCTCTAAATGTCAACTAAAGGCAGAAGAACTACAAAATTTAACTATGAAGTGATCGGGACATTTTTCTTGAATGTTGTTGCTAACCCCATTCAAAATGGAGATTTGGATACTTTTAGTTACGAGGAACACAAAATATCAGCTGACATAACTTTTCCCAGCACAGTGTTACCAATCTTTCTGTGCCCCTCCTTGACCATTTCTGAGGTTGAATAGCTGCTGTAAAGTGGCTTTCCCCAATATTTTACCCATCAATTTCAACATTCCCTCCCACTTTCTCTGTAAAATCCATGGTGAGGCAAGTCGTATCTTGGCGATATCCTGGTAACCTTTTCACTCAAATGGTTATGTTAACTTGATTTGGTTGGAGTTAAGATACCCATTTATTGAATTTTCTTTTAGTGTTAGATACTGTTATCTCATCAGATCCATTAATCACTGATACTTCGTCTTAGGTCTATCTTTATGGCTACATGACCTCTCGACCACTAAGCTGCTGCTGCTCCTCACTGAAAGGAGAGGGGGAGGGCGGGAGGGCAACATGGTGTAAATACACCAGCACAGTCAATCCAAGTATAGTACTTTCTGTCTGCTGTGCCTTCTTCATCAACTAACGTTGTCAGCCAACACTCTGGATTGTAGTTCTTAGCATGAGTGAGACTTCAGAAAGAATTGTAGAGTTGGAAAGGACCACAAGGGTGATCTGGTCCAACCCCCTGCAATGCAGGAATCTTTTTTGCCCAACTCTTCATTGGCAGTTCATTATCAAGTAATGCTAACTATATTCTGCTACAGCTCCCTTCTGCTGCTACACTCACCTCCAACTAGTGCTGCTTTGAGTTTATTGTTGTCCAATATAGAGTCCCTAACTTATTCTGTTTCTTCATTATTTAGTTTAACATAACCTCCTGGTCAATACTCAGTAGTAGACAGCATGATGGGGTGGTGGATTTCATAGAATCATAGTGTTGGAAGAGACCACAAGGGCCATCGAGTCCAACCCCCTGCCAAGCAGGAAACAAGCAGGAAACACCATCAGAGCACTCCTGACATATAGTTGTCAAGCCTCTGCTTAAAGACCTCCAAAGAAGGAGACTCCACCACACTCCTTGGCAGCAAATTCCACTGTCAAACAGCTCTTACTGTCAGGAAGTTCTTCCTAATGTTTAGGTGGAATCTTCTTTCTTGTAGTTTGGATCCATTGCTCCGTGTCCGCTTCTCTGGAGCAGCAGAAAACAACCTTTCTCCCTCCTCTATGTGACATCCTTTTATATATTTGAACATGGCTATCATATCACCCCTTAACCTCCTCTTCTCCAGGCTAAACATGCCCAGCTCTCTTAGCCGTTCCTCATAAGGCATCGTTTCCAGGCCTTTGACCATTTTGGTTGCCCTCCTCTGGACACGTTCCAGTTTGTCAGTGTCCTTCTTGAACTGTGGTGCCCAGAACTGGACACAGACGGATTTCACCCGTCCAATCCTGACAGCTGAGTTGCTGCTGTTTACTGGGAGTAGGAAAGCAATTGGGAAGTCACTGGGGTGCAAATGCACTGGGAAAACCAATCCAGTGCACCTTCTAGTGCATTTATACTGCATTGATCTCCTTGCTGCCTCAATAACATTAGTTGATGAATAAGATTCAGTATGCAGAACATACTGTGGAATAACGTAAGTGTAAAATCTCTGTTCATGACCTTGTATGAACTGAGGAACTATGACAGCATACAGGTACATCAGACTTGATACAGGCCATCTATGATGCCAAGCATAGACAAGCAGTCTGACTCACCAGCAAGGGATTGGGCAGACTTTCTGCCTTACGGATTTGGATCCTCATAGATTCAAACTAACCTCTCGAGAGATTTAAAATAAACTGGGTCAGTTTTATGGCAGAACATTTTGATCAGCAATGGCAGCAACTCTCTAGAAATAGGTGTGCTGTTGACTTGCATTTGTGAAGAAAAAGGATGAGTTAGATATAGTGAAACAGATAATGTTCAAAGGTTGACAGCCTTATTTAACACATGGTGCCTAAAACTCATTCCAGTCCCAGATGCATTTACTGATGGTGAGAGGTTGGTGTTCTGCATATGATCAGACCAAACCTTTCTATATATGCATTTTGTGGTTGAAGAATTGCATTGCAAAATTCAAGTGCACATTTTGAAAAATAGCTACACTGCAATTTGCCTATTGATTCAGGAGTTGTGATTTAGGTAAGGTTTGCATTTAAATGTGAACTGATCAAACACCACACACACACACACACACAGAGAGAGAGAGAGAGAGAGAGAGAGAGTGTACCTAGACCTGAAAACTGGTAACATCCAATTGATTCTTTCATAATACAGTCCTAGCTGTAAAAAGTTAACTGGCCACGTAAATCTTTTAACAGGACAACTGTGCTATATTATCTTATCAGGACTAATTTGTTGGAAAGACCGATTCTTTTCTACAGGCCAGTATGGGGGGGGAAAACCCCAGGAGAAACAATCCGGAAAGGATGCTAAAAGGGCTATGAGGCTACTCTTCTTTAGGTGATATTTAGGCAATGTATCTCACTTTACACATTTCAAGATTAAGCTCTAGTACTAAAGCTAGGGCACAAATGAAGCCAAATCCTGGCTGATAGGGATTTGTTTGCTTTGTTCAGAGTTGCTTCTTGAAATCAGTTTTGAACTGATGTTTCAAGGAGCAGCTAATACTGCCATATCATAGTGAAGAACAGAATTCTTAAGATCAAGATTTTTGATTGCAAAGGAATTCTCCTTCTCCAGACAATAACCCAAAACAATGATAAGGTATACTGCTGAGATAAAAATATGTTTAGATCCCGAAGTTTCCTTGTCCTGATTGCAGAAAGCATCGGAGGAAGTCCTTTGTTATCTCTTTGAAATGGATATGGCTAATAGTGTACCAAGTTGCACTGACTTGCCTGCAGTGTTTGAACCAGTCCCATATACATTTTGCTTGATTCTTTTTCCCTTCATCATTTTCTCATGTCATCCCGGCTTATAGAGAAAGTCAAGCATTAACAGATGGTAAGTCTGATTTCTTTAAATTGCCTTTATACTGCTAAGTTGAAAGTAACAGTTCAGTTTGCACTGATCCATGTTGAGAATTATTAGGCTGATTAGCTTTTTCAAACGCTACTGATGTTGATGGCACAAATGTAACCTTTGTGTATGCTCTGTTTCATCAGCACACATCTTGCCTCTCTGATAAAGTTGTCAATTTTGGCCATATCCTTTTGGAAGGGTCAAAATGTCATTTCCCTTTTTAGTCGGGACTTTATAAGACTAATGTGAGCAATTCCATTCCACTTGAAAAGGGTACTAACATGACTACTGTGTGAATGTGTCCATCCTAATAGAAACAAACATCCCAATAGAGTTTGCCGAATTGGGTTAATATCAGAAGTTATATGCAATTCAGTGGCTTCAGCTTGCTTTGCTGCACATTGATTAGATTATCTTTAGGCCTTTCCCTCACAAACAGAAAAAGAATATCTCAACCACATTTTAGATATCAACTGAACAGCCCCAAGAGTCCTATTAGCACTAACAGATGGGGGAGAAAAGCCTAGCTATTGGTGATGCTGCTCTGGAAAAATCAAAAATCAATTGTACCTCAATTCTTGTATACTTATTGCAGCAGCATCACCACTTTCTTTTGGGGGGAAAGTTCCATCCATGCTACATAATGACACTTCAACTGGCAACAACCTGGTTTGAGTAGATCATGTGCATGGTACCACAGGAGAACCATCTTTCCTAAGGAACTTAGCACATTAACCATCCACATAAGTTGCAGGTGTCAATGCAGCGTCCCAACCATTTAAAAGCAGCCATCATACCACAGCAGTATGTTTGAATCGGGCATAAACAAATACAACATACATTTTTTAACACAAAAAACTGAGTAGTATTTTAACTGATAATGACATAATACAACAACCTACTAAAGTAGAATATACTTTCACATCATGATTTAAAGAAGGAAAACTTTTTCATGGTGCATATTTTGTTAACTACAAAAAAAGTATTGATGGTTGCGGACAATGAGGAGGATGAGAAAGGAAATAATTTCATCGTAATGGGTACTGACATGTTAATGTTAAATATTGTTACAGATGGGAAGAGAAGAGCATTGTGCTTCAGGATAGTGATCTTACAGTGCACATCTGGCGCAGTCTGCCTAAACCTTGATTTGCAATGGTGGTTGAGGGCATCAGATGTCATCACTCAGACAAACACAATGTGTTATGTGGAAGAAATCACAATGCATACAAAACATGCCACATGATCACAAATAAAGCCATGCATCATTTGTTGATTTGTTTTTAGCCAGCTCTTCATTATTTAATGCTGTACCCCAAGGCATCCATTCTCCTTCAAAAGACAGTCCCTGACTTACAAAACAGCCGTAACGGAGATACATATTCTCTGTATATTTATATTTGGAATCAGGGACATCAGACATACTGCTTAACACCAACACTTCATTTTTCAAGAACGTCTCCAAATTGAGCTTTTCTATTCTGGTCAGGGGTACAGACAAGTAGAGCTATGGGGAGTCATCAAGCTTTGCATTGTGAATATTCTCAAGTTCTCACAAAGCGTGTGAATTTGGTCAAGGGTTACATTTCCACATAAAGAACACATCCTACCGCTTTTGTTTTGTGCAACCATTTCAATTATAAATTACTGTTCCAGCCCATTCTTTTCCAGCTTTTACACGCTCCCTTAAGAAAAAGTTGCTACAAAGGCAGGCGTGTATGTACAGAACTCCTGAAAGATGCTCCAGTTTAGGTTTGGCAACTCTCCTAGCAAATAATATTTAAGACTTGGCATTAATGGTATTAACAGATTCAGGAGAGATAAAAGAAAGTACTTCTTCATGCAGCACATAGTTAAAATATGGGACTAGCTAAATTATGGGGCAGTGGTGGCCACCAATTTGGATGGCTCTGAAAGACGATTAGACAAATCTGTGGAGGACAAGGCTACCAATGGCTACTAGCCATGATGACTATGTTCTACCTCCTGTTAGAGGCATTATGCTTCTGATTATCACTTGCTAGGAACTGCAGGTGAGCAGAGTGCTGTTGTGCTCATGTCCACTTTGCAGGCTCCAACTGGCCACTGTGAGAACAGGATGCTGGACTAGATGGGCCATTGGCCCAATCCAACAGACTCATCTTACGCTCTTATATTCTGAAAGCATTCTTGCTGTCCAAACATAGCCCAGGAAGAATAATAATTAACATTTTACAGCACTCGAGTCTTCAGAAAAGTGCACGTACATTATCTTGTTATAATCCCTAAAACAAACCTGTTAAGGCAGAACAGTATAATTATTCCAATATTGTAGATGGCAGGCTGTGGCTCAGTGGTTTGCTTCAAGCCACCTGATATGATTATAGCAGATAATGGATTCAAATCTGGGACTTCTTAATTTGCAGTGCAGTCTCTTAACCACAGTGGTACACTTCTGTTGGATTTTAGAGATCACAACAGGAAGGAATGGCGCTGATATTGGGTTTGGTCCAATTAAACATGACCACCCCCTTCACTGCAGCCTCCTGCACCCTTCCAAAGACTGTTCCTAAGGGTCAGGACACCCATCAAAATTATGCAGGGCTGTGACATGGGGTGCTGTAGTGGGGTGAGGAGTTCTGCAGACATGGGGGGGGGAGGGCGGTTCCTTGCTCCCAAAGAATTGCCTTCCACTAATATAAGAGCAATTTCAGACCCGGAGCATTGTGCTGTATTGAGTCATTTATGGCCTCATAGGTCCAGAACACTTTGATTTGTGACAGTAGTGATGAGAAAAAGACTAAAATTCCAAAACATGTAACTTCAGCCAGACCAACAACAGCATAATAAAATATAATCATTAAACCAACCATCTAGGATGCCCATTATGAAATTATTTTCTATTTTTAATACTTTCATAAATATGCCAGCCCATGTCATTTGAAAAATATATATTCAAGTATAGTCATTAGTACTGATTTTTTTGTTTTGTTTTAAATTTGTTTCAATGCCTTGCTGCCACTGGACCCTGAAAACAAACAAACAAATAAACTGCATACACAAACATATATATAGCCCATGCTATTTTTGAACAACTGGATCCAATGGTTCACTTGCTTCTCAACCTGCTATAGAATAATCTGGCAGATCTCTAATTTTAATAAGTTTCAGAGGGATTTGGTGTAATGCAGCCTTTGCTTACATCAATTAACACTTGAAGAAAAATAAAGAACTTGTTAATGGCATTTATCAGTTTAAAAAGGTAGCAAGAGTGAGGGCATGACTATATAAGACTGGAAATTCCATTATTATTCCAAATGGATTTTTTTGTCCTCCCCTGCCCCATCCAAAAGTAGCTGTGGGAGGCTGAGATGAGGATCAGTGGGGCAGTGGGTACATGGACGTGCTTAACCATTTTCAATCCTGCCAGCTGTCTGCTTAAAATCACTCCAGTGTCCCTTCTATTTCAATAAGAATAATTAGGGGCTTCTAGTCTTTTGCTTGCAGGTGGACAAAAAGTGGGGAAGCAATTTATAGGAGGAAATGAAAAGTGTAGAGCTGACTCTCTACCCCAATTTTAGCATTCTTCAGCTTTTTTAAAAAAATAAATAAATGAAAATTGAGGACATATTATTACAGAATTGTTTGTTACATATTATTTATACCTGATTCATGGGTGAACTAAAATTATGCAGGGCCCTTTTATTTATTTATTATTATTTTTAGTATCGAGCAACATTCACTTAAGAGACCTTCCCCACCATGATCTGAAGTGGTACGACTCATTTCAGTGAGAGGTTAGAACAGCTGATTGTCACATTGACATAACTATTTTACAACCCTTTCATCCTACAGTTACATAGCTAAAGAGACTGACTATACAAGCAATAAAACTCTCATCCCAGGCAATCTGGATCATTCTCCCAAATCATAAGGCAGATTTCACCACACTTTAGGTGAGGATGAGGTGAAATTATCATGTTTATTGCCTATGAGATGGTTTGTCTTATTTGTGTGAATAATGCTTATTTATGAGCAGCTCTCATACAGCCAAGGGCAGGGGGAATTAAATGATCCACCCACATGGAAGAGACCCATTCATGTAGGTCTTTCCCATGGAATTGGAACCCCGTAGAGAGTTGCCAATTCTGTGGAAAGACTCACATAACTTGGCCAGGTGGTTAGCAATTTTAAACATTCTGCATACAGATAAGCACCTTCCACATATCTGGAAGAACATCTAAAGTTTCCCTAAATTTGCCAGTTTTCCAGATTTGTGGTATAATCAGCATGCTGGCCAGTGCCAGCGGTACCCTGCAAAATATCATTTTAGAGCATTCTTGTCCCTCTAGACTTCTGAATGTCTCACAAGCTATTCAAGTAGGTATAATTGTGGTGTATGTACTTACATTTAATGTTTAAATATTTCCCTTACAATATAACATATTGAAAGTTCAGTTCTGTTTCCTTTTTGGGTTATTGGGATTCTTCCTGTTCCCTTCCAACTTGTTAGCTCAGGAATTTTGTAGGCAATGTTGCCATATGTTTTGGGCTATATTTGTGAAGTGCCAAAAAACCTTCAAGCTGGGGTCCTATATAAGCACACTATATTATTATTTCATTATTTTTCAGCTGAGCCAATGGCACAAAATAACTGAACCATGTACTTAGGATGTAGTGTTGCTTGTGAATCATCAGGCACATTCTCTGTAGCAGTGAATACTGTGTTTCCTAAGTATTGTGAAATTATAGCTTCCTTTTACCAATGCGAGAGAATTAATTCAAACAACTTGATAACAAGGGTTATTATTATGCTGACAATGGTTAAAGGTGGCTCAAGTGGAACAGCCTGGCACATCTGAACATTTCAGATCAAAGGTCTGTTGGACTGAAACAACAAATAGAATCAAATCCTTGAACTGTTTCTGCATTTCCAAACTTGCAATGTTACACCCTAGAATGCGACTTAATGAAATACAGATGAGGAGTGCCATGGAACAGCCAGTCCTGCTGCAACAATGAAAATTAATGTACCACTTGCTTGGCTGAGGAAGCCAACCGTTTATTGCAGACAGCTTTGCACTTTAACACTTTGGTCTTGGAGGGCTGAGATAACTTATTTAGTCACAACTAAGAAAAAGTTAGAAACTGAGGGAAATGTTGAGTTTGGTGGGCAAACAGAACAGTCCTTGCAGAACCCCTGTCATGCCACACTTCTTGAAGTTCTAGGATTTATTCGTTTTTTAAAAACAGCTTTTATCCATTCATTTCAAGAGCAAAGCTAAGTGGCAACAAAGGTGTTACTTCCAAATGTTGAGATAGCTTCAGCAGGGCAAGGTCATAAAATGCAGTTGAGATTCAATGGTCAGTTTTGGTAGCATTTGCTGTGGCTTAATTTTAATTGTTCATTTTAAATTCCTTTAAAATTAAGGAGAGAAAATAGGTATTCAATTTAAGCTGTACCGGTACATCCACTCTTCAGAGTCAAGTATATCCAAGCTCTATGGTGAGCAGGGCACCTGACACCACACACATCCCTGTGCTGGAGATTTCTTTTTGAGAGGAGAAATGACCGCTAGGAGGAGCACAGAGAGTAGAAATGCTATCTGCAGCAGCACAATTGGGTGCCTTCAAATGCCCCAGCTGTAATAAAATATGTCTCACCCATATTGGTCTCTGCAGCCACAGCAAGCGCTGCAACTTTCCAACAGCTTGACCTCACCCTCAAAAGCGCATTCCTCCGTTATCTCCCAAGACAGACGGATGCCAATCATCTCCCAAGCAGCAGGAGAGACTCCTACATTTTCTTATCTTCTTCATATCTGACCCAAATCAGACACGACTCTGCCCCTCTCCCAAGCAGTTCATACATTCCAGAAGAGGGACAAGATAAGGGAGGCAAGGGATGTCATTTGCAAATAATGGCTGGTTAGCTATTCAACCTGGAAGTGTCACATAGCTTTAATTGGATCATATGCATGAGAAAGTGTTTATAGGGACCCAAATGGGTCCAAAATCTGACTGTTGTTTGTTTGTACTCTCCCAGGCTTGAGCTCTTGGCTTTTTTGAGCAGGAGAGCTGGGGACATATAGTGGCTGATATTTAGTTCATATTTACCTGGCTCACAATATTATTTCCTCGCTGCTGATGCTTGGCTGCATAACAGATGGAGTGTCATGCTCCCAGTGAAGTCCATTTCCAGTTCAGAAACTAAACTAATTTTCTGGTTATGATTAGATCAGCAAGGAACTTTGGGGCATGCAATTCCCGAAGTATCTGATGCTCATCATGAGTACTACAAGTATATGTGTACTCATGTGTTGGCTTTGCCAAGCCAAATTCTTTACCAAGATAACGAGAGTCTGAGCTATGCACTAGGATGTCCCCTGTTCAAACCTTGCTTCAGCCACAACTCACAAAGTTGAGTTTCACAAACCTGACAATTCTAATACGAAGTTACTTTACCGGGTTGTTGAAAGGATTACTGAGAGAAAATATATGGAGTGATATGTAAATGCTAAATAGGCTTTTGAGTTCTAAGACAAGGACTCCAGAAAATGAATGAAAAAGATGGAATACTGACTGGGGAGTTTGAAAGGACAAGAGGAACTTGAAGATTCAAAGCTACAAGTTCATGAACACTAAAAGAACTGCATGAAGGTCACCCCCAAGGGAAGACACCCAGTCAAGTAAGTATTAAGTGCAGGTTTAGACTGCTTGCATTCAGTTTGAAACAGTCTCTCCTCAGTCCGTGTGAATAAGGGAATTGTATCAATCTTCCCCACCCTTTATCAAGAATGTCTGCTGTTATAGAAACCTGGGCACCAACTTGCATGTTTGCACACTTAATCAAAAAAGCACTGCTATATCTTTTAGCAAGGCAGAACCCTGTCTTCAGAAGTATCTATCTGCTTAGCATTCTGGTTGTTGTTTTCATTCTGTCTCCTGTTTTACAAGAACAAGCAAGTCCTTAAATGCCCTAGAAATCAGAACAATCTCCCCTGGTATATGCTTAATAAAGTTTCAGTAAACATTTATTATATCAATGTCTCTGCTCTCTTACCACTCCCCATATAACTCTATTAACTGTATAGCTTAGAATTAGGAGACTTATTTCAAACTTGTGTTACTGGCACCTGCATATATATGGACTCCAGGAAGGAAAAGCAGTAAATGTCTGATATCATTGTTTTTGTTACTAATAAGTTAACATTTCAAAAACAAAAGAAGAGAGAATGAAACTTAATGATACTTTACCCAAAAAAAGTGGGGGGAGGCAGGGCTTTTCTAAATATTGTAAGAGATTGTTTATTGGGAAATAAATCATTTAGCCTAATATTTTAATTATTTGAAACATCTCATAGAAAGACATACAAGAGCAGTGAAATGACCCAGATATTTAAGAAAAAATTAAAAATGTGTGATACTAACAGAATTCATCAAATGAAACCTCCTTGGGCATTATTAGCTTTCCATCAGGTTATGTGGTTGTCAGCAAACAGCAGACCTTTTGTGAAAAATGTTATTTATGTGCAAAGACAGGGGCATAATGTAGACAGGGTAGGCAAATAACTTTAGAAGGAAATGTTTTGGAGAACAATAACCCATTACCACTCTATTCCTGTGGCGGTTATCTGTTTTAACTGAATTTTAAATTGTTGTAACCCTCCCTAGGACCTGCTGCTGAAGGACGAGTAGTGGTACTACTAGTAGTAGCAGTAATTTGCACAGAAGATGGAACTATTGAGGAAATAACTTAAACCAGAAAATATATTTATTCCATGTGTTTCATCACAGGTTTTTCTGGTGTGTATGTTATACCATTTTCTCCACCTCACCCCAAAATGGAGCTGTATTGGAATAGGGCAGATGTCTGCGGCTTGCTCCCTCAGGTGATAATGTGTGAACAAGGCCTAGGGCTGCTTTCAAATGTCACATGCATTTCATGTCAAAGCACTGAAATCACGTCACTGGGAAGTGTGGTAATTTTACAACCTAAGATCAACCCTGTTGAATCAGGCCAAAGACTGATCTTGCCTAGCATCCTGTACTCACAGTGGCCAACCAAATGCCTATACATAGGGTGCTCTCAAACAGGGCCTGAGGGCAACAACACTCCCTCCACTTGTATAGTTTTATTTTCAACCTATTTCCTAACAACTGAATAAATACATCCAATAACTCATGGAATTCACTTTTTTTCACATAGCAATCAAGCTTCACACATTCAAATAGTATTATTTCATTCAAGATTAACACAGTTGCCATAAGTAGTTGTCCCATTCTAAGAACAGATGTTGCAGGTTCTATTGCAGTATACTTTAGGCTGTGCTTTCAGGGTGCCAATATTATTATTATTACCGGTATTAGCATTAGCATTAGTATTAATCAGATTTATATTCCACCCTTCATCAGAATATCTCAGGGTGGTTCACAAGATAAAAATCCAAGATAAAAGCACAAATAGTTAAAACAGAAACAACAAAATAACACCCTGCTTCCCTCCCCTCCCCCCACAAACACATTTAAAAGGCTGTAGGTTATTTATCAGCCTAAGGCGTAGTTGAAGAGGAATGTTTTCAACTGGAGCCTAAAAATATATAATGAAGATCCAGGCGAGCCTCTCTGGGGAGTGCATGCCACAAAATGGAGCCACTACAGAGAAGGCCTGTTTTCATGTTGTCACCCTCGGGACCTCACATGGAGGAGGCACACAAAGAAGGGCCTTAGATATGGGGAGAGGCGGTACTTGGGGTATTGTAGCACTGAGCCATTTAAGGCTTCATAGGTCAAAACCAGCACTTTGAATTGGGCCTGGAAGCTAAATGGCAGCAAATGCATTCAGGCCAGAATCACTGTAATATGCTCAAACCGTCTTGCCCCAGAGTGAGCAACCTGATGACCAGTTCTTCACCACCTGAAGTTTCTGAACCATCTTCAGAAGCAGCCTACGTATAACACATCACAGTAATCCAGGCTACAGGTTACCAGAGCATAGACAACAGAAGTTAGGTTATCCCTGCCCAGATATGGGTGTAGCTGGGCCACCAGCCGAAACTGATGGAAGATATTCCACACCACCAAGGCCACCTGAGCCTCAAGTGACAGCAAAGGATCCAAAAGTAGCACAAAGTTATGTACCCGCTCCTTCGTAGAGGTCTACACTGAAAGGTTTCCATGCCTCAAATATCCAAACAAATACATGGGTGGTGGAAAGAAATAGGCGGGAAGAGCCATGCAGAGGAGCAGGGCCAAAGGAGTGACCCCACAACCCCTTTCTACACATTTTACCCTTTTCTATATGTGAATAACATGGGGATTAAATCTGAGGTCCAGGTGAGTTATGGAAATACAGTCTCAGGACAGCTACTCATGTAGACAAATCCAAATTGCATTGAAAGGTAAAAGATACAATGCCTGAAATAACCTTAAATTAATTTAGTTCTGACTTGAAACTAAATCAGTCCCATCTGACAAATTTCTGCCTTATCCTGTCTTGTCAAGATTGCCAAACTTTATAATCCCTTTTCCTCAACTTCACTTTGATTCAGTCTCTTATTTGGTTCCCAAACCACAACCTCTGGACTAAGGGCAGGAAAAAATAGAACAGGATCAAAATTATATTCTTATTTGTACTCTCTCATAAACTCAGGGCCAGCATTTTTTCTGACAGATAACTTGTTTTCCCAGTCTTGGGAATACCCATCAGATTAATTGTTTGACAGAATTTTCCTGCCTTTTCTTTCTCAGAAGGTGTAGATTTTTCAAATGCCTGTTACACGCCACTATGGAATTTCCCATGAGTGGTAGTTAATTGTAGTTTGGTTTGCTGGCCTTTTGTTTGAGAGGTACATTTCCCCAAGAGCTGACTCAGTTGGAACAGAAAAATCACCACGGAGAGGCGACATCTTGACAGTCAAAACAAATACACATTTTATCTTTAAGGAACTTTGGCATAAGTATAACCTTTGATATTATAGTAAGACCACACCCTTGCTTCAGTTAGGCATTTCCTGGATTTTTTTGTCATTAAAACACTCAGAATGAAATATTTGGGAAACTATTCACAAGTCTTTTAGAAGTAGTGTGTTTATTTCTCAGAGGTGAGCGGATAGTTCTCACACATTTGCCATATTTTAATTTGCAAAGTGATAGGTGAGAGAGGAAGAAGCTGAATTTGTTTAACAGAGAGATCTATTGGCAAGCTGAATAACCTGAGAGCAAGTCTCAGTATTCAATATATATAAAATAGGTGTGTAAGTGATCTGCCTCAAAAGAATCATTAAGTTGTAGAGTTGGAATGGACCCCAAGGGCCTCATCTAGTCCAACTCCCTGCTCACAGCTGTCCCTGGGTGGGCTTGAACCACCAACCTTCTGGTTAACAGCCAGATGCACTGTCCCACTGCACCACCATCAGAGTAGTTCTGAGGATGCTGAAAGAAATGTTAATGAAAATACAGGGTTATATAAGGTGGATGCTTAAGCCACAATACATTTGCTGGTCTGAAAGGTGTGATAACAGAACGATCCTAACTTGAGGGAGCAGATTTGTCACCACATTTGAAGCCCTGTTAGCTTCTGCTGGCCAGGGTGGAAGATGCGGAGGGGGCACTTCTTTGGTGGTTGGGTGAGGGGTTGTTACAGGACACTGACATTTCTACCTCCTGGAATATGAGAAAATGATTACAGAATGCCTTTGCAAGCAAACAGTCCCGGAGTTATGTTGTAAAGGACCTTATTTTGGGATTAATTCATTGATACACTTTGATTGTAAATTAGATTATCTCCCCCATCATAGGCATTGCACAATTGTCACATAAGTGGATTATTAATGTCAAGGGGGGGAAATCTGAATCTAAACAAGTGGCTAAAATGCAGCCTGGCAATCTTGCAAAAATATACGTGCATGCATAATATGAAATGCACAACAGGGATTAGTGCTAATTTTACAAGGCTAACAAATGAAGTTCAATATCTCACTGTACTCAAAGAAGAGTCCTTATTGCTTTAAACCTGGAGAACATCCCTGCAGGATATCATCAGCACTGCTCAGCACCAACAACAATCTTTTCTGCCATTTATCCTCTAGGCAATGACTATTACACACTCTAAATGTGACACCCGTGGAGACTGCACCATCAGCCTCAGTCTGCTCTCAGCCAATCCCCACTTGCCTGCTTTCTTATTACAACCAGACCAAGGGCATGACACTGCCAGTTTCCCCCTCCGACTAAGGAGTCTCAGAACTCAGCAGGGAGGTGGATGGGGACAAATCTAGAATTAGCTGGCTCTGTCACTCAATGGCAATGGTGCCACCTATTTCAGCTCCTTGCAATCTGTTCCACCAGTTTCAATGGACATCAGTCACTGCTATGGGACACTCTAACCCTATTCAGTGCAGACTTCAACCCACCAAGTATCACTTTGTAAGTGCATTGATGCCAAGGCCATCTTGGAAAGAAACCACTGATATTATTGTCCTTTGGGTAGGTATAACCTCTTTGCAGAAAGCAACATCTTCTGTTGAAGCACAGATCATTAAGAATCATATCAAGTTCATATGACCGGGCTCATATTTGTTTTGCTTAACTTGCTTGGTCCTGTTTTTTTGCATGTGATACAATATAACTCAGATGCAAATCTTGATTTGGTACAGAGGCAACAGAGCCTTCTTACCCCATCTGGAATGCAGCTTTTGGTATGATATACAGAGGGAGGTTGGCAATGGCAAGAGAGAAAAATTATGCATATGAACATATTTTCATGCAAAGCAATTTTTAGCACATTTAAATGCAGCGCCAAAGGGGGGCAATTCCAGATACTTGAACCAATCTGAGATGCCCAAGGATAACTATCCCTCTTGGCCCACCAATTAAAAAGGATGCAGTTATTCATAAACACACACGAAATATAGAAAAAAGGGGGAGAGGAAGTAGAAGATGCAATATGGTCCACCAGAAAATATCAGATTTATTTGTGAAAGTTATTCATAGCCTTTGCTACGTTAGGCACGGCAGATGTACGAGTGTTATGTTTGTTTATTTGCAATGGGAGTCCTGAGCTCAACAACACGGAATCTATTTTTGATACATAAAGTGAAAAGTTAAGGGTGTTGCTTCTTTCTTATTTTTTTAATGCTCCTGGTGAAGATGAAACAGGGAGCTGTCTCCATCTTCAGTGCCCCTCAATTGCTGCAGTATAATAATAAACACAGGTTGTGCCCTCAGCTGCAAGAATTCAAAAGTGGCAAGAAAGAATGTTATTATCTAATAATTTATCAAAATGTGTGCAGGGCACTAAAGATATACACCTAAGACATTCTGGTGAGTTTAATTTTTTTTCAAGCACCATAGATTCTGAAAAATTAAAGCTGAAGTTGCCACACCGATGCTAATGAATGTAATCAAATGGTAGACATCGTTGCAATTTTTTTTACAAAGAACAAAACGTAACATTCTCAACTTTCGGTTCTTAGAATGGAAACTTTAAAGGGAAGCTGACACACTCCCAAATTATTGGATATTTTCATCACATGTGAGTATAAAATTTGGACAGTAAAGCCACAGAAGAAATACCTTCAGTTATGGAACAAATGGAAAATAAAACAGTTGTAATTGTTTGCAAATGTTGTTTAAATTTCAAAGAAGGCCACAGACAGAACCAAGAGGACCATGGAGAGAACTATAGCAACGCTGTGGAGCTTTTGAACATATTCATTACAAAAGTAGCCTCCCTCTTCCAACCACACTATCCAATTAAACTCAAAACTCTGGACAAATGGGGGGGGGGGGAGACAATGTGATTACTAAAGTTGCAATCCTACACACGTTTACCTGGAAGTCGTATGCACATTTCTTTTAAATAGACATGTGTAGGATTGTGTTGTAAATTGTATTGCACCACTGCTGCTTTTTGAAGGAAGTGGTTTGTATAGCGGATGAAAACATTCAGTCATCTTGAGATGTCTTTTCATATAAGCATAAAAGCGAAAAATCTACTTCATGAAATTTCTGCATCCATGTTCCATTTTTACACATCATCATCAGATCTGCAATTCTATGGCATTTCCAGAAGGTTTTTTAAAACTCAGAATAAAACTTTAAGGATGTATATGTATTTTTTAAATGATAATGATTAATACATGTGAAGAGACACATGTCATGGTGATAGTATTCTTCCACATCAATTAACTAGGCAATTTTTAAAAAAACTAAAGGAAGCTAGTGTTTCCAGTATGAAGGTAAGAAAAAGTGAATGAACTCAAATACTACATAGTTCCAAAAGTATGCCCTCTAAAATTATAAGGAAGTAAAGCTGTATTTGAAGTACGTGTTTTAGGTGTATTTCCTACAAAATGTTTTCATGCATGCTGTAAAAGTGATCTGCTATCCTATCATGGACATTTGTGTAGATATTACACACACACACACACATATATATATTCACATCACATTCACAGAATGTGGACATTGCCTGACTCATAGATTGAGACTGACTTATTGATGAAATCTCAACATAAAGTATCTCCCAATTTCCAGTCTATTCTTGCTTGTCTCTTCCTGTTAACTGCTTGTTTGCATTTTATGATAATGATGTGCACCTGTACCAGTTAAAGTCTTTGTATGCTTAATTGACATTGCTTGTTGCTGGCACTATGCATGCTACCAAGATGCACTTGAACTAATTAATTAACAAAATAAACCAACCAAGCAGATAGTTCGTGAGAACTACAGCTGTTTGACTGAATGTTTTAGTGGGGGAACTGGGGTTGCGTCTAGTAGCCTCCAGTGGCCACATATTTGGCATTTAAGGAAAAGGGAGTATACATATATAGCAAAGCTCTTCCACACAGGCAAGAACCCTGAACAACCAGGATTCAACTTTGCACAAAATGGTGCTATGTATGCATCTCTACATTGAAAGACCCCCTTTCCTACTAATGTTGAATGGGCAACTGCCAGGGGTACGTCCAGCAGGTCTGTTGGTGCTTTAGTTAGCAGGCCTGTTCCTCACTGGACATAGTCATTGAATGTGTGCAGGGATTACTGGAACAGCCCTCCACCTGTCCCTGTCTCTGCCTCTGGTTGTCACTGACCTCCCTGCTTCCCATCCTACGAGTCCCAATGAGCACCAGCCACCATTGTCTGTCTGCTTAGGCTTCCAAAGTTACCCTTGGCTTTTGGGGGGAAAGCCATGCATATGACTGACTGCATGCCATGTGCTAGTTTGAGCTTGAGCTATGATCCAGTTTCAGAATTTTCCTCTACCGTTAACTCATTCAAGCGATCAACAACACAGCTTAATTTACAGGGTTGCTATAAGGACTACTGTATCAAGCTATCTGAACAATTAACTTACCATCTTATATATATTTACTCAGAAGTAAGACCCACAGGTTGATGAGACTTATTCCTAAGTATGTGAATATAGGATTGCAACCTTAAAGTGGTGTATGCAACATATAATTATTGTACCAGACTCATGTGGCACCTCATAAGGAATACAAAATGTACTTCTAAGTAACTTCCAGCTTCCTCCTTTAATGGATTCTCTCTCTGGTGAGTGAGAAAAACAGGTAACTAACTGTTTCTTAGTATAGGTAAAGGTAAAGGGACCCCTGACCATTAGGTCCAGTCGTGACCGACTCTGGGGTTGGAGCGCTCATCTCGCTTTATAGGCTGAGGGAGCCGGCTTGCAGCTTCCGGGTCATGTGGGCAGCATGACAAAGCCGCTTCTGGCGAACCAGAGCAGCGCACGGAAACACCGTTTACATTCCCGCTGGAGCAGTTCCTATTTATCTACTTGTACTTTGACGTGCTTTTGAACTGCTACGTTGGTAGGAGCAGGGACTGAGCAACGGGAGCTCACCCCGTCGCAGGGATTCGAACTGCCGACCTTCTGTCCTAGGCTCTGTGGTTTAACCCACAGCGCCACCCGTGTCCCTTGTTTCTTAGTATAGGACGGCATAAAATGAGTTAAATGCCAGATAAATGGAACCTGCATCACTTTGGCAGTGCTCTAGAACTCAGTAGCTATTACTTTAGGCAATAGAGAAAGCCTATTATGTAAAGGTATCCCAAGAGATATTCTTTTGCAGCAAGCAGGTTCTAGCTACAACTTCTTGAGTTACTTATCCTAATGGCACCCATTATCACATCAGAAACACTGCCACCATGGATCACCCCAGCTGGGGCTTTAACATATACACATGCTTTCTGAAGCATCTGTAGGATACAACCTGTACAGAGCTTGTTATAGTCACCACATTTCTCTGAAGCTTTAAGGAAATGTGAATTTCACAGGAATGTTTTTTCCTCAGCATGATTTTTTCCTGTGTAAAAAGACCCCACTCACAGTAGAAAACTATGAATGCTTTCCACAATCTGGCAAACATTTCTGCACAAGCATGAGGTGCTGCCTTTCTAAAAGAGGACAGCCAACGCTCTCTTCAAGCAGCCAACACCAAAATATCTGCCTCACTTGCTAAAGAGAAACAGAAAAATTGAGTAAAGTGGCTTAGCCAAGTCCCCCCCCCCCTCCCTCCCAGGATATGTAGTGGTTGAACAGCAAAATGCCAGAACCAAGCATGTAAACAAGTCAGATTTGATTATCTATGAGTGAGTTCCTGTAGAATTCATTTTGTTTTGCTCCTTGATTTGCATGACTGATAAATTAAGGAATTGTGCCATGTTTTGGTATGTGAAAGTGCAAATATGTATATGATTCCTTCATCTCTATGGAACTGGCATACAGTTATAAAACAACACCTCTTCTTAAAGGGCATTTCTCCTTAAGTGTTGTCACTTAGTGGTATGGCTTATTGGAATGCCCACAGCTTCTTCCCATGGCACATCCAACCAACATGTCACCCTTTCAAGTTCCTCTTGTTTCTCTTTAAAATTAAAATAGACAATTCATCAGGGATGGGGATTCTATCAGATTTGTTTACTTCAAAAGCTCTTGTTTGAATTGATATTTTAAATGTAATTTCAGGAATGTTTAAAAGTAAAAAATATCTGGTACACTGCAATTTGTATTTAGACATCTTGGACACTCTGAATTATGTGATTTATATGAGGCAAGCTGCCCTACATTCTCAACAGGGCTGACTCACGAGCAAGAATGCTACAGATCACAATCCTAGCCTTTTCACATGCTGAACTGTAAACATGTGAATATTAACGCTTTAAACACGGAAGCTCTAAGTTAGTTCAGAGCTTTGTTATCTTGAATTTTGTGTGTGGGTTGCTATCTATCAGCCTGAATTTTATATGTGAAAAATAGATTAGTGATCAGTTGGTCTGCAGAACTGTATAAAGTGTACATCTAAGTAAACATAACACCGTTTATAAACAAAAGGAAGTGATTGCTGCACATCACACTAGTCAGACAAGCCAAGAGATACATTTAATCTGCAGTTTGACTTATAACACTGATCCAGAAATTCATGGAGGCCCTGTGTGAATGGACCCCTTTTCCCTCCATTGAATAGAGCTCCTCCATACATGCATCCCCTTGGCCACTCAGTACTGCCTTCACCCTTACGGTAAACAGAGAAGCCCTTGCAGGTTAAAGAGGCTGCAAAGAACCGGTGGATCAGACAACAGAGTTTTAATGATACGACATGCAAGACAGTACTGTATTTGTAACCCAAATTGCATTGCCATTAAAATAAGTTTTACTAATTACATCTGAAGCTGCATTTGATATTTATTTCACTTTCCATAGCCGCAGGTTATTCTAAAATATAACAACTACTACACCACTTTACAAAACCTCAACAATAGTCACCCTCTCTATTAAATCAGACATTACCTCATTAAACAACCAGCTTGAGAAGGTGTTAATGTTACTAACTATTTCAAACAGGGCAAGTTGGCAGCTGCTTATTCCCTTATACATTTCAAAAACAGCTTCAAACTCCAGCTGCAAATGACTAATGTTTGTTGCACCTGTAAAAATTCCTTTTGATAATAAAAATAGCACCAACTCCGTGAAGGATTTAATCCCTCTTGGATGACAAAGGATTGTAGAATAAAGAGCCATTTTTATAAGTCTTGACTGTGCATGCTGTTTTCAAATGCTCAAAAATTTAGGTTGTATTTATTCAATCCAACATCTGTGTACTTTAATCAAATATCAAGAGTGTGTGTCTTGTGCAAGCTGTGACACACCAAGCTGAGTACAGCCACACACAGTTGCCTTATCAGGGACTTGATGAGCCTCCTATCGCTGCCTAAGGTGAGACTGTGTGTAATGCAAGACTGTTGGGCTGTTCTGTCTTGGTGGGTTACAAGCTGTGCATGCCTGCTATATGTACTATTTTATTTTTATAGTTACACTAAAATATCACTAGAGAAGCCCCTTCCTTGGAAAATATCACATAGTTTTGCACCTCAATCTTAACAGCATTTAAAACTTAAGAATCCTGTTAAGTTTTCGGTAAAAATGTCCTTCCAAAGCCAGTTTCCTACAGATCATAACCTCAAACCTGCAAAACTAAGCTGCCAGGGAAAATAAGTGATGACATGGCTACTGACCGCCAGATGGCAGCAATGTGTTTTATGAATAATGCAGGATGGTAGTGCCATTCAACTTCATTATACATTAAAATTGCAAATTAATAATTACTTTTCAAATGTGAGGAATGTGGCGTGGTTTGTTTTGTTTTTTTTAAGAAAAAGAGGAGACGCTAGATTCTTAAAGTGACATGGCTGGGTACCTGACATCTTTCTTTTATACTATGTAAGGGAATAAAATGTTGATTTTATCCTGCGACCCATTTAGTTGCTTGGGCCTTGCTGCTCTTTTGTGCTTCTGCCCTGACAGAATTACTACTTCATGTGTACATTAAACATTGTTAGGCTTAATTTTAGCAACACAGAAATGCCTCAAGCTCAAAAGAAATATTTTCCTTTCTGATGGACAAATAACATCTGCAGCTATGAAAGCTGCAGTGTAGCTGTCAAAGAAAAAGACAAGTCACATAATTTCTTACATGCAAATTCTCACACAAACACACTTGTACACAACTAGGTACCTTCAAGTTTGTAAATATATTTATACACCCAAACCCACCCACATACCCTAGGTTTATATATGTCTAGCACCAGTGGATAAAAGGGGAGTTTTTCTATAGTCTATATCAATTTATACAATGGGAATAGGACAGGGATGTGAAACCTGTGGCTCTGCAGATGTTGTTGGTATCCAAACAGCATGAGCCTCAGCTGGAACAAACAATTATCAGGGATGAGGGAAGCTGTCATCAAACATCTTCTGGAGTGCCAGAAATTCCCTGTACCTGTAGGGTCTTTTGGGCTGTGGCATCCTCTTTGTGGAACACTCTCCTTCAAGAAATCCACAGGGCTGGTTGGTTTGAGGCTGACCATCTGGAAGTAACCTTGCTTTTGTCAGGCTGTGGGATTGAAGTGAGCCTATAGGTAAACACTGACTTTTTGTCTTGATATTCTTTTCAAATCGCAATCTACTGACTGGCACCCACAAGTAGTTGCAGAGTGTGTGTGTGTGTGTGTGTGTGTGTGCATGTGTGTGAGAGTGTGTGTAAATAAAAATCACTGAGTTTGTGCCGCAGGCAGATTTGAAATGAAAATGTTTTCCTCTGAGCTCAGCTGTGAACTGTGTTTACAGAGTGGGTCAAAAGAAACTGTGAGGATCTCCAAAAGTGATGCCCAGTCAATCCTTCATGTGTAGAAGAAGTAATTGTTTCCCAGATCTCAATGTCTTATTCCATCATTACCCTTTCTACTTTTTTCAATGAGGAATGTTAATCCTGTCATGAAAATGTGGCTTAGATATTTTACTTTTATATTCTGCGATTCTCATGCATGCAAATCAAGGTTCTAAGCAGGGCTGGCCCACCCATGAGACAAGGTGAGGTAACTGCCTCAGGCAGCAGGATCCATGGGAGCAGCAGATCCTAGTGTATATCTTTCTTACCCCCTTGTTCCTGATGTAGATCTTCACTCACCCCTTCTTCCCTGGTGGGTACCATTTTGTGGTTCACCTCAGGCACCAAAATGTCTTGGACCAGCCCTGGTTCTAAGTGTGTTCTACTGCTGTGTTCACTGTCAATGGGAAAAGTTTTGAAAAGTTCTGGAAAATGTCACTGCCACTAACCACAGATGGATTGAGGTTCTTAAGCACAGTAAACATCATTTGCCTTTGCTATGTTTTTTTTTATATTCCCCAGCCCCATTACCATAAATTTCTCAAAACTGATGAATTGCTTCAGCCGTTTGTCTGCCTTTTATCCTACCCTAACTAAAGCTGTCAGATAGTTTTCTATTTGCGTCACCCTGATGGACAGGCAGATGGCATGAACGGATTCATTAGCTTTTACATGTACTAAATAAGTCAAAAGCATTTTGGACCCAAATGTCCTGTTTTTCAGGTGCAAAGCAAATGAAAATGTGCCTTGAGCAAGACCAGTGACATGTCCACTAACATCTGGGGAGATATCTGAGAAACTTTGTTTCTGGCCATTTCCCATTTGCAACTTAAAACTGGTTAAATGGGCAGAAGTGGTTGAGGCAGTTTCCTACCTTGAGATAATAGAAATGGTGCATAGTTCTAAGACAAAGCAAACAACAAACCTGTGCATGCCGGCTAATTTCAGCACCCAGAAACTTGTGTGTATGAGTAACTAATTGCTGACCCCAAGCAATATTCAGCTTGCAAGGAATGTCCATTGCAACACTCCATGCCCCTGGTAGCAATTGGCACTGATGTAGGTAGCATTCCATGTGATTAGGCTGATTCAGATAGTAAGATCAATGCAAATGATATTCCCTGCTATATAACGTGCTGTGATTCAGAAGCATTTTTCAGAAGTCTCTAGTTAGAGTAACTGACATTGGAATTATCTCGGGCTTTCTAATCCCACAGGACATGGACAACACTCATTTTATGCACCACACTACAATCACTTCATTGTTTGGTATTAGGATTCATACCTGCTACCACTTTTTCTGATTCAGCAAGAACCAATTCTAATCTTTGTTTTGCTTTGAGATGCTATGCTTTGAGATCATCTGGTCTGTCCAGGCTAATGAGCATCAGCACCCCACTCTAAATGGTGCTGCAGAGCAACTAAGATCAGACAAGTAAGATCCTTTTGCCTGAGAATTATCCCAGTGGTGTAAAGGGTAAGGCAAGGTGCTTGGGTCCTGCTGTCAGATTCCATGGTCTGAGTCCTCTTGGGCCTTATAATCCACCTAGAAGGAGGCAATGGACTCATCCTTTCTCCACTGCAATAACTGATGGGAAATGGTTATAATGCAAAATTTAAAATAACTTTTGTACTAAAGCTCTAAGCATCTGTTGTTTGATATCAGCTGGGCTGCACATAAAGATGCAATACTCAGCCACTTTAAAGCAGTTCATGTGTCATTAGAGAACATTCAATTGACTGATCAGTTTGAATATTCTCTGGGGCATATCTCTTTGCTACTATACCATGCATTCTATTCTAAATACATTCCCTCTCACCTCCTAAAAGCAATATTACTATCCCTCCAAACCATGTGGAAGAATCTACTCAGGCAATGGATTCCACTGCCCCAAGGGTTTTTACGTTGTTATATAGGCAGCTTAATAAATGTGCCTTAAATTCCAAGTCTCAGCCATTGCAGCACATTTCATACAGATTTCACCCTCTCTCTTGAAATTGCTTCCTTCTCTCTTAATAGGAATACAATTCAACATCTAGGTAACAGAACTGCATAACAGCCCCTGGTCTTGTATACTTTTCACTCTAGTATTCCACTTTGCCATAATAAATAGCAGTAAATCATACATAAACTTCATGCAAGAGTTTCAAGATGACCAATGACCCTGGCATTCCTCTTTAACAGACAGACAAGTTTCCCTAACATTTTGTTCAATGCTTCTCTTTAAGCAGAAGCTTTTAAAGTGTGCTGTAGTGGACTTGTCCAAATCAATAATCCTTGGTTCTGATATATAGCCTAATAGAGTCAGCTAACACTTGCAAGTCTGACTCACTACCTATATGCTCTGTGACTGTATATAAGGCAGTTTCCTATGTTTCTATGAAGCATCTGGAATACTGTGTGTGGTTCTGACCAGCCAATCACAGTTGGAAAAGGTTCAGAAAAGCTAATCTTCAAAACAATGTACACATGGAATATAACCTAATATCTTCTCAAGTGAAACAAAATGTCCTGAATGGATTAATAAATAAAATAGGGAATTGCCTCAATGGTCACCAACACAACTCGTCAACGTCACCTTTTATTCACATACAAATATGTATCCTAGTATATTGGATTAGACTTGTGAATGGAAGGGCACCTCTTGATCCAACCCTCTCGTTTGGATCCAATACAACATATATCATAAATAGAATTTATGCTACTAATTCCCAGGCAAAAGATTGTACATAAGGTATCGTCCTTGGGTAAGGAATGCCTTGTATCATTGTTCTGTACACTGCAAATCACACTGTTGGTACGAAAGAAATGTTTAGTGTAGCAGTAACTTGTAGGCAGACATGATACCAGAGGTCAACCAGGTCAGGCACAGGCTGAAGGTGCCAGGGGCTCACAAAGCCCCCTACTGGCACTGCACTTGCAACCTGCCACTCACCATCCTCCTGGCTGAGCTTCTAAAGTCAGTTCAGTGCTAGGAAGGAGGCACTATCCTGCCCAATACATCTATAACGTGCACTATCTGGAACATAGGGATTGTATAGATCTACAGGGATGCAGGTGGCGCTGTGGTCTAAACCACTGAGCCTCTTGGGCTTGCCAATCAGAAGGTCGGCGGTTCGAATCCCTGCGACAGGGTGAGCTCCCGTTGTTCGATCCCAGCTCCTGACCACCTAGCATTTCGAAAACATCTCAAAGTGCAAGTAGATAAATAGGTACCGCTCCGGCGGGAAGGTAAACGGCGTTTCCGTGCGCTGCTCTGGTTCGCCAGAAGTGGCTTAGTCATGCTGGCCACATGACCCGGAAGCTGTCTGTGGACAAACACCGGCTCCCTTAGCCTATAGAGCGAGATGAGCGCGCAACCCCAGAGTCGTCCGCGACTGGACCTAACGGTCAGGGGTACCTTTACCTTTACAGAACCTTTAGGGCTAAGACTATTAATAGGCCCTGCCCTGGTTGATGGGATGGCAGTGGGCATTGGTGTCACTATACCAAGGACCCCCTGAAATCTTGTGTTAGCCCTATTTGTAAGCAACATTCCCCCAGTACACTTGGATAGTCTTCAAATGAATTGATGCCAAGGTGAAACATATTCAGCCCTTTTCTCCCCCACCGTCCTATTAGAATGCTAAATTCAGAATATGCTGATTGACTTTTACGTTGCAAGAAACAAACAGCAAGACTGAAATAGGAGAAAAAGCTAAGCTGTTTCAGAGGAAAGTTGTACCACAAGCATGAAACACTGAACCTTGAGATGATTTTTAGAAAACTAATCTAGTTACTAATGCTTCGGTAACCATATTAGCACTGACTGCAAAACACTCCGTTGTGTCATTACTTTCTTCAGCAGCAGCTCCCATCAAGCTGTACCTATCCAACGTAAAATTGGAGTTGATAAAGGAGAGAGGACGATAGGGCAATTGGAGACACAGTTTCAGTTGCTGACTGACAACACTGCCATCCCTTAACATGGTTTTATTTAGTTATTACAACCATCTCTCTGTAAATGACACTTAGGATTATTTAAGATTATGTTGTAATCCTTTTAATCCCCACTGCTTTAAATTTCAGGCTCAACACCAAAGAGCAAACTAGCACTTAGCGGAAATGTTTAAAGCATGTGATTTGAACATAAATCTTCTTTTATTCGCAACTCTTCTGATGAAGACCTAGTGTAACGTGTCAGTTTGCCAGGGAGACGGAGACGATACCCAGCTGCAAATTGCACCGTGTGCTCATAGGATCCTGTGAAGCTGCTTCAAACAACTTTCTGCTTTCATGTTCTCCTTTGTCAAGAAAATTAAGCATTCACAAGACAATAGGTCTTGATAAATACTTCAAGGTGTGGCAGAGGACCACAATGGCATTGAATAATGATACAACAACAACAACGCAATGCCTGCCATCCCATGAACAGGCATGCATCCCATTTGCTTCTACCAGTGGGAAACTTGGTACAGAATGGCTGCTTACCATCTTGCCGGCAAGCAGAGGTTGCAGCCCAACGCAGTGCCTCCTCTCTCCCCCAGATGTGCAGTGCCATTTTAGATTGTTTCCCTGCTACCACGGAGGCTCACGGGTTCCCGCCTAAGTCATCCTTCAAATGAACCAATCCACTGCAGCCCTGGGACACTGTTCAGCCCGGACACTGAGGTCCAGCTCCGAGGGCCTTCTGACGGTTCCCTCACTGCGAGAAGTGAGGTTACAGGGAACTAGGCAGAGGGCCTTCTCGGTAGTGGCGCCTGCCCTGTGGAACGCCCTCCCTTCAGATGTCAAGGCAATAAGCAACTATCTTATTTTTCAAAAAGACATCTGAAGGCAGCCCTGTTTAGGGAAGTTTTTAATGTTTAATGCTATATTGTGTTTTTAATATTCGGTTGGGAGCCGCCCAGAGTGGCTGGGGAAACCCAGCCAGATGGGCGGGGTATCAATAATATATTGTTGTTGTTGTTGTTGTTGCTGTTGTTTGGTGGGGGTGGGGCATGGCCATCTACTTAGCCCAGCTGACCACTCAGCACAGCATCCAGTTGGCTGGGAGCGTCACCCAATGCTTGCAAGCTAGTTGTTTTTTTAGCAGGTGCTTACACATAAAAAAGGTAAAGGTACCCCTGCCCGTACGGGCCAGTCTTGACATACTCTAGGGGTGTGCGCTCATCTCACTCTATAGGCCGGGAGCCAGCGCTGTCCACAGACACGTCCAGGTCACGTGGCCAGCGTGACAAGCTGCATCTGGCGAGCCAGCGCAGCACACGGAACGCCGTTTACCTTCCCGCTAGTAAGCGGTCCCTATTTATCTACTTGCACCCGGGGGTGCTTTCGAACTGCTAGGTTGGCAGGCGCTGGGACCGAGTGACGGGAGCGCACCCCGCCGCGGGGATTCGAACCGCCGACCTGACAATCGGGAAGTCCTAGGCACTGAGGCTTTTACCCACAGCGCCACCCGCGTCGCTTACACATAAATCTAGCCAAATTATGAGGGAAGTATACGAGGAGGCGTCAAGGAATCCTAAGTGGGCTCACCCTCATGGGAGCAGCCCCTTGAAGCTGGCCCTGACAACTGAGGCAGCAATCTTCTGTGCATAGGATGATGCTGTAAGGCTGAAATCTACATCACTGTTACTCATAAGGCAGCACCTTTGTGATCAACGGAGAGTAATCAACTAAATAGTTGTGATAGCCCAATAGCATTTACTCTCCATCCACCCACACCTTGCGCCATCTCCACATCTGCTCTGGAGGGTTGGGGGAACACCCAGAACAGATGTAATGGGTGTGAGAGAAAAGGAGAATGCTTCATTGCACATTGTGCTGGTAGAACATTTTGCTTCGCGCTATGTTGACTACAACCCAACTTCTTTAGCATCAGCGTATAAGCATCACTTATCCTGCCAACCCAGCAGTTTGAAAGCACGAAGTGCAAGTAGATAAATAGGTACTGCTCCGGCGGGAAGGTAAACGGCGTTTTCGTGCGCTGCTCTGGTTCGCCAGAAGCAGCTTAGTCATGCTGGCAACATGACCTGGAAGCTGTATGCCGGCTACCTCAGCCAATAAAATGAGATGAGCGAGCAACCCCAGAGTCGTCCACAACTGGACCTAATGGTCAGGGGTCCCTTTACCTTTATAAGCATTACTATAAAACTTTATTTACATTCATTAAAATTATCTGACTTTGGAATAAATGCATAGCTGATTGAGCTGGCTCTAAGAGATGCAGAGTTGTTGCTTTTTTACCTCCCCATCCCTGTGCCGTCTTTGCTCTGGAATGAACCTGTCATTAAAGCCCTAAGAAATAATAAAAATAAACAGGCAAATTCCACTCAGTTGGGAATATAGCTTATGTAAGCAGCGTGTGAAAGTTCTGTTTACAGGAGTTCACTAGGTCAAGGATCCCAGTCTTAAACCAAAAACAAATTACCTACCAACTTTTAAAAACAAATTGAACCTGGCACATTAATCAGCAAATCAACAGGTTCTCAAGGGTTTTCAGCTGATTCAATCATCAAGACACTTCAGGCCAGGGGGGTGGGAAAATACAGGAAAGAGTGAATAAAATGTTACGTGTTCCAATTGCCTTAACAAAGTACAAGCATTGCCACTGCACACTCTATACTGTGCATGGAAAGGAACTCTGGTATGTTTAGTTTTTTGCTTTGTTTTTAATGATGAAATTGCCAAATAATGATAGGGCAATAATAAACCATCTCCTACCTGGAAAACATTCTTTTTGCTAGACTTGTCTTTAGTCCATTCGATGTGAGCTCCACACAAGTCCACCCATTCAGGTTTATACCCTGCTTTCTGTTGACAAAAAAATGAGAATTAGTTATAGCAAACTTTTTCAGATAAAATCAGAAAAGATTGGCTAGGGAAACTACTATCATCTGAATACTCCAGTACAAATTTCCATATACAGTATGAGCCTACTCCTAATATCAGAATTAGAAACACTTCCACTTCCTGAGGGATAGACTACTAGAAAAATGAATGTTGGTACCTTAAGAATTCAATTATCTATGCAAAGCTTGTTTCTAAAAACTTAGAGGTGGTGTATAGTACTTTAACCAGGCTGTGCCTACTCAGTGGGACAGCTCAGGTAAGGAACAGCCACTATTATGGGCAATTAGTTCATTGCCTCAGTACCATTTAAGCCAGGCACATCAAACTTCCAGGAGACTGCAATCTACTCCCAGTATAAAAAAAACTGGCAGTGATATACCCATTGTCATTGGAGGAAGAGGGTGTGTGTGGATTGCCCAAAATTGTTTTTTGTTTTTTTTGCGGAGGACTGCCCAGAGTTGTTGAGTTTTTTGGGGTAGGATTGCCCAAAGATATCCAGCTTTTCTTTGTTAACTTTCGGTAAACTTTATTTAATCCCATGATCAATAAGGGTCCCGCAATCTACCAGGATCAGCCGGAGATCTACTGGTAGATCACGATCTACTGGTTGGACATGCCTGATTTAGATAATGCCTTTCTGTAAGGCCCTGAACACTTAGGAACAGGTTAGTAGTGCTTTAAAATGAGTTATTGATTTCCCTAGCACCATGAGTTCCTTGTTTGCTGATGGTTTGTTGTTTGTTTTTATGTTAGAAAGGGCTGTAAGTTTCAGTTCCTGAGTGCCAACCCTTTTGAGGAAGCTGCTGTCCAGCCAAGGTGAACAGAAAGAGGCCATTTCCCCTCCAACCAGCATAGCAACCAAGCATCAGAAAGGCACAACCAGGAAGGTAGAATTTGTGGAAGGCGGTGCTCTGTTTTATTACATTTTGACACATATGTAAATAATATCATTTATATAAAATCTTATTTGTGTACTGCTGTTTAATGTTTAAAAGTTTTGTCTTTCCCCCTCTGTTTAAGTCCTTTGCAGTGAGTTCCTTCAGACACCCTTAATTAAAAACATTGAGCATCATGCTTTTTTAGAATAAAAAGAAAGGAAGTTACAGGGTTCCTAGGAATGTTGTTGTTGTTTTTCAGATGCCTTAGTATTACATGAAATTAAAAATCTATTTTCAATTGAACAACTCTAATCTGGTTACTTCAAATCTTTCTTTACACCGATAACACAGAAAAAAATAATTGGTGTTTTAAAGTTAATGGACAGCACATTAGTTACCACAATGAGGTAGGTGGATCACAGTTGTAACAACAGAAGGATAAACTTTGGATCTCCTTTGAAATCTGTCAACTTTGCTGGAATGCATAAGCAAATGCTCTCTCCTTTGAGCAAATGATTATTAAACAAGGATAGTGTATTTTGTGGGGTGGAAATATTTGTAACAGTCATCCCTGCCCTACAAGGAGGTCTCTGAGAAATACACTACACTGTGATGCAGCACTTTTCCTGTATGGCATTGAGTCCCAAATTAGAGTAGAATGCCTTCAGAGGTTGCTGAAGGAAGCCTATCCACTTGAAGTGGTGGCAAACTCTTTTTTCATGGGGGGGGGGGAACCAATCATTCCATGGTGAAACCATCACATGGTTCCACCAGAAGCTAAATTAAGTCCAGTGCTGCTCAGCCCACAAGCGATCACACCAATTTGGTTGTGTGAGCAGAAATTCACATTGAGGAAGGGCTATAGCTTGGTAGCAGAGCTCATGTTTTGGAAGAAGGTCTCCGTTTCAGTCCTTACCATCTCCAGGAAGGACTGGGAAAGACTGATCTAGCTCTGTGTAAGTTGGCAAAGGAAACTGCATGCAGAAGCAGCTCAGATGTGCAAAGTACCCTTTGAAAAATGAGATGTTGCTGTTTTGTATTGGAACTGACAGTTCTGCATCCTTCCTGCTATCATTCATGATTGAGCCTTTCCATTCCCACCCAACTGCAACAATTAACATATATGCCTCCACCTGTTACCCAGCTCCTTGAACCGACCAAGAAATCCAGAATGTCTTTGTGTTTCTTATGAATCCTTCTCACTGTCCTTTCTTTACCATGATCACCTGAATGGACAGACTAAAACACCCTCACCTGCCCCAGAGCCTACCAGAATGTTATATTGAATGTATAAACTAAAGAGAGACATCTGGGCGGGGGGCGTGTTTAATTTGTCAGTATCCAGTACTGAAAAGAACACACACATCCAAAGCATTTAAAACATCTTCGTCTTTCCTCTGCTTTATGAAATTCATAGGAATCCTACACACTTCCTCCAGTAGCGTGAGTAAAAGCTATCATGAGGACTCCCTCCAACACTCAAATGTCCTTGCTTTGGGTTCTTCAGTCAGACCAATTATGTTACATCAAAGCCATTGGAAGGGACTGTGCCTGTAAATTGCTACAAGTGCCTGTTACAATGAAATCTTATTCTCCATGCATATGGATTTGGAAGGCATCTTCACTCAGTAAATTAGTGTGCAGAAGGGCTAATAACCTGAGGTAAGATACCCTCTGTTCTGAATAAACTATCTGGCGGGAGAAAAATGTATACTGTATAGTGGACTAGAATTTTATGTCAAAACGGAAATGTGTTTAAAAAGACATTTCCCTTATAGAATGTTGCTGACAACTGAATCTGAAGGATACACAGTAGTAGAGTATTTTTATACTACAGTCAGAGCAATTGATGAAAAAAACTGAAGAATACACAATTGAAAGGAAGGCAAAATTCAATGAGTCTGCAATACACATTTTAGAGGCACTGCCTGTCCGCAATGCACACCACTTTATTTTATACATCTATGATGTTTAGCAGAGTTGCACACGTGCAATGTCAAATGTAGACCCTATTCAATAGTTCTTCTTTCTCCCTGCCCTCAATTATAATTGTACAAGGGGAGACTAGGGATGAGTCCATTGGACCTGCCTCCTCCTGCATGTCCGTATCTCTCACTCACACACATATTGGGGGCTTAACTTCTCCAGCAGGGAGCCTTTTATACTTAGGTAGGTTCCCTGCATGATAAAGAAACCTCCAAGAGCAAGCTGCTAGGACCTGGCAGTGCAAATGGTATCACAAGCCAGGGCTTAAATGATTCTAGATAGTCCTAATGTACTCATGAGGTTCTGACAGACAACACACTTCAGCCAGATTACGGAGTTTCAATTTATTGATTCAATGAGCAGTTTGTAATACTATGGCTCCATTTGGAAGCAACCTTGGTCTATATGTTGCTTTATCATACTTGGATATCTTCTGAAATATATAAGGACATTGTTATTTAAAAACTAGTAATGATTAACTCAGTCCAGTTTTGTTTCTTGCTATTTCCAAATGTAACTGCATATATGTAAGGGTATGAAGGTCTATTGGAATGCACTTTTATTTCTCCCTCTATATTGTTGGAATGGAACTGTTGCACTGAAATATTTTGCTTCATTTTTTTGTTTCATTTTTAAAAGAAACGATCAATTTATACCCAGTACTTAAAACATAAATGTATTAATTCATTAATTCCTGATTATTAAGAACATATCCATCTTTGTAATAAATTGCATAATTTTCATGCCCAAAATAAGATTGCTGTGTTATTAAATTCATACCACAATGAATGAATATTACGGTATTTAATTAATGGTTGAATTCTTCAGTTCTCTAAAGTAAACAATACTTGAAAGTAAAATCAGTAAACAAATAATTTTTAATGAAATCACATGTGTACATTTGCTTCCTTTGCTCCTATCAAAAATTACAGTAGGATGAATGGTTTGCTGCAAACATCACATTAGCTGCATCAGAAACAAATAAGCTTGCCTCCATAGACTCCTTCTGGTAAAGAACTTTTTTTTCAGATTGTTAGGCATTGGGGGGGGGGGGGAGTTCTGAGCAGCTGTACTTTAGCAATGGGATAATTTAGACATTAATGAAATAATATAATGAGTTCATTGTTTTGTGGCAAAGGCTGGATCCTATGATCTGACCATTTTTTATTATCTGTTGATTGAACAGTGCCTTCATTTCTATTCCCTTAGAAAATAATAATAACAATAATAAAACCACAACAGCCAAACTGGCCTATTTGCATGCCCAAGCACATTTGTGCATTGACTGGCCCTTTCCCAAGTTTATGTTCCATTTGCGGCTGCTTGTGGTGCATAAGAAGCCACTTCTCAAAATACCAAAAGTACCAGATTTAATGGGCTGTACCACAGGGAGGTGCTATTGGAAAGGAAGGTTTGCACCTTCAATCCATGTTTCCTCCTACATCTGGACTTTGGTTAAGCCCTAAACCTGTTCCTTGGCCTCTTGACAAACCTTTTTGAACCTGCCTTTCTGACCCATGCATTCATGGTGGTGGACAACAACTTCATTGTGAAGCCTGAAAAGGGTCTTCAACGTGACTGAGGAAGTTGATCAATTTGGCATCAGTTGCTGGGGTGGGGCTAGTTGCCTTTTGGGGATGATGATGCTCCTCTGGAGGATCTAGATTAAGACTTAGTGGACTTGGAACATTGCTACTTAGACCTGAAACTGGTAGATTCCCTTGAACTGTTGTTCTGAAAGGAAGGATGTGCTGTGGCTTTCTTTTATTTTCACCAAGGAATGAAATCAGACTGTTTGAAAAGCTTACTTCTTGAAAAGATGAGCCTGCCGGTCTCAGTTGAGACCCTGGGTCCACCTTCCATTGGCATCGCTAGTGTGCATCCCACCACAGCATTAGCGGCCAGTCCTAGCAGTCACCTGGAAGATACTAAATGAAGGGTTGGTCCTAAGAGCCACCAGCAGTTCCAAAAACTCCTTTGCAAAGACTGAGTTACTAAAAAATGCCTGTATGGGCCACAGATTCAGGTTCCTGGGGGCTAACTCAATCTGTCCTTAAGCTCCTGCCCTTTTTGTTTCTCTGTGGCTGATGATGATAAGACAACCACTGGAGTATCCACTAGAGGTACTTTAAATCAGGGTGAGGAATTGGATTTGGCCAACAGGCCAAATCCCTCATTCCCCCAACTCAACTGTGACAGGTGGCTAGAACTACTACAGATCTCTGCAAAGGGGGGGGGGGGTAAACTCTGTTTGGAGGAACCAGTTCGGATTCAAATCACTTTCTTTGAATGGAACATTTCCCCACTTGGATTTAAACTGCTTCCTCTAAACAAAGCATTTTTCTCCATCATCTCCTGAAGACGTCTCCAATCTGCAAACAACTCCATCAGGACCAAAGTAGCTGCCAATCAGAGAACAAACACGCAGAAATAAAAGAAGACTTTTGAGGATCATTTTGCCCCTCCAGCCATACTCTGGCACTCAAAACACCAAAATAGATAAACTACACAGCCCACTTTTGGACTGCAAAAGGAGCACAATTAAGCAACTGGAATGCCATAATGCAGGACTTCTGTGGCCTGTGTATCAGCTTGATGATCACAATTTGTGATTGCTGTGCAATCTAAATAATCCAAGGATTTTAGGATCCAGGCAGCAATCTTGAATTCTGAGTACTGGAACTGCAAATTCATAATTAATATGGCAAGTGTTATTTAAGAATATAATGTGAATCTTATGAACAAACGTGTGACAGTATAACTTCAGGTTCCAGTCCATTTTCACTTGATACACATTTTGTTTGAAAATGGAAACATACTATGTTATCACTGCAGCATAAAAGCCTATCATATTACCAGCAAGAGATATACAACACATTTTCTCCTTCATTCCCATAATGAACCATTGAAGGAGAAGGACAAGCTTCCCTATAGCTCACAGTTCCAATGGTCAAACTAATAAAAAGCAAGGAAACAAGCAGGGGGCTCCATATCACCTAACATATCTAAATTTATTTATTGTTTCTGACTCCTGTCATATAGTGCACCTTTTTGGTCACCCATCAAACCAATACGGTATGGCAGGTTTGATCAAGCCTTGGGAAGCCATCACAATAGGGCTCTGTCAAACCTTTCCCTGTTCAGTCTATAGTGTCACTAATTTATGGATTTCTCTGTTTTTCCGGAGTCCAGAGTAGAGGAGGCTCAATCTCAGCAGCAGCTAGCACTGAAGGGAAACATGCCGTGATTATTTGTACAACATATCTGTCACATATCTGAAGGCTACAATCGAAGGGCTCCCCTCAAGGAACTTTTCCTCCCCAAAAGTATACTGAATTCTACTTTGAGGTGCATTAACTATATTAGATAGAGTCATAAGGAATATTCAGGAAATGTTAGCCAGATGTAGAATATGTCACATTTATATGAAGATAAAAATCACTTTGCTAACTTACAGTGTTTTGCTCTTTGGTAACACCCTATATTAAGGTGCCATTTATAACTACTTTATTATTATTTATGATATGCAAGTCACTTTACAGCAAGCTCAATAGCAACTTAAATTCATGTATTAAAGATGCATACACAGGGTTTAATACAATTTACGTCTTATAATATCCTTTGTAACAGATTCTCATCGCCTCATCTGTTAAGCATTTATTACTAATGCATTTTATAACATACTTTATAATACATTATTTGAGGAAGTAGTTGCATTTAGAGATCATTTCATAAATAAGAATAAAGCATTTATAACTGGCACCTTAATTTAAAGTGTTACCTCCACATTACTGGAGAGCCACTCACCATCCGTCTCACTTTGCAATTATTTTCAAAAAGCACCTCTTAATAAAAGATATGCTGAGTTCTATTTCCCCTCCTCTCTCATCTGATTAAAAGTTTATTGAGTCATTTTCTTACATCAGATCTTAGAAGTCTAAGGCTTAATAGTTCTGTGCTCTTTTATGATGCCAAACTTTATGTTCAACAACATTTCTGAAAAAGAAAAAGGCGTAAGAAAGTGAGCTGCTTACCAGATTGGCCGCGGCTGCCTGCTTGGATTCCTTGTAAAATTCTATTTTCTGACCGGTGAGAACAAGCCAAGAAGTCGTCCAGTTTTTCCTTTAAAGAAATAACAACAGTTTTATTGAAAAAGGATCAATTAAGCAAACATAGATTACTTCGTACATAAAGACAGATTCACTTTTGCAGGCCAAGCACATGTGATGCATCAGGGCTGGACTCCAGAAACCATTACTACTGCTTACCTAGAGAGGGCTGGAGCAAGGCAGGCCAGTGGTGTGGGTTGGGGATAATGATTGCAACAGTAGGACCACTAGACTGGTGAACCCCTGCAGCTCAGCCCCACCACAAGCAGCACTACTGAGCCCAGGGTTCCAAACTATTTACAGATCACGGTCATCTGCTAGAATAAAGTTTATTTGATTTTTCCAAGCTGGGCAGTCAGGCGTGCACTTAAGAACACGATCCAAATTCAAAACAGTATTCAGTACATCTCTTCTAATATTGACAGAATTGCAACTGCATGGGTTTAGCCCAATGGTTTGGTAGCTCAGATGCTGTGTCCAAACAGCTACAGCTTTATCCTTAGTTATATTTACAAGTCTGGTTCAGTAGTCTGATTATGACAACTATGCTTTCTAGGTTGCTCTACTGCAAGACCAATTCACAGCACAGCAAGTGGTAGGAAATCAGGATGAAACAAAGTAGAAGAATAAAGGAAAGAGGATAATGAGCTATCAAAAGAGCTGAAGAAACTAGTTCTATAGGACTACTTAATGCTTTGCATTTTTTAAAGATATACGGCATTTAAGAATATATATAAACATCTGATATGTATTTTTAAAAACCCATGCATATAATAGATGCATACACTTAGAGAGTCTTCCTTGCTGAGTCTTCTTTTGTTGGCAAACCAAGTTTGCCTCTGTGTAATGAGTGAAATTCTGCTAAAGCTGTCACCTCAGTCTTAAACTCTTTATAGCAAGATCTGATTTAAATGTTTAGCTTATTTGGGACAGTAGTAGTCTCATGCAGCCGTATCACCTCATATTTCATGGGGAAAGATGCCCTGTTTGAAATTACCATCAAATTCAATCTGCAGACTTGTGTGAGCCATGTTAGAGCTCAAGTGCTTTAATTCACCATTTGAAGGCAATTATAATGGATTTCAAAGATGATAATGTTGCATCGTTTGCAACTTGTTGATTACAAAGATTTGCCACAATGCAGCACAAAATTAAGTGGACATAAACCACTGAAATCAATTGGCTCAAATGTATTTAAGTCTGCCTTGGCTTCAGTAGTGGTGCATATGGTGGGCTTGCTGGGCTGGGAGGTGGCAAGGTCAGGACCACAGGTGTACTGGCAGGAGCACCAGACTGGCCCCTTCAGGGCTACCACTCCAACCCAACCCCATCCAGGTAAGCAGCAGCAGCCCTGGTGTTAGGAGGGTGGCTCTGCAGTTCTGCTGCAGTAGATGTACTGCTATTGCTTGAATATTGCCATTTACTACAAGTGGAAATAATTAAAATGAATTTACTTCCAAGTAAGGGGATTTACAGTTGTACTCTCTCTCGTGTCTCAAGTTGGCATAATAAGTAGAACACTTTCACTGAAGTCCATGCAAAGGTTCATGTTTTGCTAGAGCAAGGCCCATCACGGTTTGTCGTCATTTTGTAAGCAGAGACAATTTTTTCACTTGTTTCTTTAGACTGAAAAGCAAAATAGAAATATCCAGCGACAGTCTGAGAAAGTTGGGACAATCAGTACTGCCACTCCAGATATTTTACTTCTGGTCCATCATTTGAATAGGATTAATGCATGCCAACCTAGCAGTTCAAAAGCACCCCTGGGTGCAAGTAGATAAATAGGTACCGCTTTATAGCGGGAAGGTAAACGGTGTTCCGTGTGCTGCGCTGGCTTGCCAGATGCAGCTTGCCATGCTGGCCACGTGACCCAGAAGTGTCTGTGGACAGCGCTGGCTCCCGGCCTATAGAGTGAGATGAGCGCACAACCCTAGAGTCTGGCAAGACTGGCCCGTACGGGCAGGGGTACCTTTACCTTTACCTTTAATGCATGCTAAATATGTAGATCCTATCCTGTACAGTGGTACCTCGGGTTAAGTACTTAATTCGTTCTGGAGGTCTGTTCTTAACCTGAAACTGTTCTTAACCTGAAGCACCACTTTAGCTAATGGGGCCTCCTGCTGCCGCCGCGCTGCTGGAGCACGATTTCTGTTCTCATCCTGAAGCAAAGTTCTTAACCCGAGGTACTATTTCTGGGTTAGCGGAGTCTGTAACCTGAAGTGTATGTAACCTGAAGCATATGTAACCCAAGGTACCACTGTAGAAGCCACTTTGCAAAGTGGGAAGGCAGAGACAAACACCAGAACTTAGATGTTTTTAAGATCCAGTTCATGTATTACTGCAGTGGGTTTCTGTAGTCCAGTTCAGTAATATATTAAAGTAATGAATGTCAGGATTACATTAGCCTGAACTTCTATTCCTAACTAAAGAATGGACTGTGGCACAGTGTTTACCACATATGGACATGGCATACTTCCTACCTTTAGATTTCTGTCTGTCATACAGTGGTACCTCGCAAGACGAATGCCTCTCAAGATGAAAAACGCGCAAGACGAAAGAGTTTTTCGTTTTTTGAGTTGCTTCGCAAGACGAATTTCCCTATGGGCTTGCTTCGCAAGACGAAAAATGAAAACGTCTTGCAAGTTTGTTTCCTTTTTCTTAAAACCGTTAATACCCTATGGGAAACTGTGCTTCGCAAGACGAAAAAATCGCAAGACGAAAAAACTCGCAGAACGAATTCATTTCGTCTTGCGAGGCACCACTGTATATGAGTTTCATTACTTCCTCTTGTTTTCTGAAATACTGGCACATAAAAAAACACATTTCCTTAGTTGTTGTTTTTTAAGTACATATTCACGGAGGTGGGGGGGGAGGTCCAAAATATTATTCTATGCAAAAGATTCCAGAGCACTGGTATTCATTGGGTGGATTGGCATCCCAGAGGAGCATTGTACCCTAGGCTAAGGTGAACTGAATCAGTAGCACCAGCTTTGAGGTTTGTTAAGAAAAAGAGGGATACTAAGGCAGAGGGTAGCTTGGAACCTTCCAAATGTTGTTAGACTCCAACTTCCATCAGCCCCAGTCAGCATGGCCGGTGGTATCAAATGATGAGAGTTGTAGTAAAATAACATCCAGAGGAGTAAATTTTCCCTTGCCCTGGGTTAAAAAAGAAAAATGGAACTATCACATGCAAAGGACAGCATACTCTAGTATTGCTAACATTTATGTAGAAATACATGTCTTTAGCATTACGAAATATACATACAATTCCATATAGAGTCAGGGGTGGGGGTTTTTCTGTCTTAGAAAAAATCAGTTCAGCAAAAGGTAAAATATACAGCTGGACATATGGTGTGACTGCAGCTTTTGATCTTTGGATTGCCAGTGAAGTTTTGGGTTTTTTTGAAATAAAAGTTAACCTAACAAAATTGATTAAATACATTTTAAAGAATGACACCATGTTGAGGTTTGTCTGGTGGCCCCAACGTGACAGTTTAGCAACAGATTAAAAGGAGACAAAATCAGTTAGAATGCTGCATCAAAACGATGCAAGAGAGAGAGAGAGAAAACCCCTGCAACTCTCAGATATAAAACACCTGTAAACTGTTTTCATGCAAAAAGATAAATATGAACTACACAGCTGCATAAAACATAATGTCAAACTTCAAGCAGCTTTTTGTAAACTAAAAGCAATGAACTTCTACAGCTTTCTCCTTGTGACCACTGTATTTGCATTCTGGCAAATGGACACCTGATGGCAGCACACTATAAGACCAACACAGTTTGCATTGATTGCTATATGTTCTTAGAGAAGCAGGGACTTAAGTTTAAGTGGGTAATTCTAGGTTTATAACAAAACTTATGACACCTCCATTTCTGCCCCCCCCCCCCCAATGTTTAACCACAGGAGCAGGAAGATCAGGCATTGTTTTCCTGTACTGGGCATGAAGAGTTACTAATAGATTCCACACATCTTTTATTTTGTATAAATGGCAAAAGCATTCTCAAAAATAGCATAAGCAGATTTAGACAACATTTAATTTTGCAGACATGCTTCACTTCTTCACAGAGGGGCCAGATCCAAATAAGGAAAAGGGCTCATACACCTTTAATAGTTGTGTGGAAACGAGAATTTCAGCAGGCGTGCTCCCTCTCTTTCATCTGGCTGCCCTAAAGATTCTTGGAATAGGATGAAGTCTTGAGTTAAGATTCATGTGAGCTGAGTTGCTTGACTAGGTTCAAGCTCCTCTCGGCCACACGGATTGCACTGAGTGACTCCCCTTCCTTATCCCTTGATAAGGGACTTATCCCTTGAGGCTCTTGTGGGGGGGAAAGGAGAAGGACAAATTCCCACCCTAAGCTTTACTTGTACAACGGGCAAGGTAAAATACATGCAATTAATAAATAAAATGGTCGAGCAGTCATTTGATTAGAACAGGGGCACTCAATACAGTGCCAATTTTGGACCCACCAGCCCCAGCCTGTATAGTCAATGGTTGAAGATGGGAGTTGGGAGAGGACAATGGTGGCTACTCCTTCATTAGAAAAAGGTTATTCGACCCAAGTGAGAACCCAGGAGTTTAGTGACTATATAAACCAATTTAAATGTTCACTTACTCTGGTACTACAGTCTTCTCACAGAACAATACTACTTCAGTTTTTCCTGCAGAGTTGGTTGTTCGAAAGGGTCTCCTGACATGAAAATGGTGCTCTACGTAAAAACTTAACTCTTCAGAGAGATAGCTACCTGCCTCCTGCACTCCATTCTCCAAGTGAAAACTAAGATACTATATGTCCATAAGACTGTACGGCCTCAGAAAGTAAATACAGTGAAATCAGCTGTAAATTACCACAGTCACTATGAAGAAATACAGCCGTGACAATCCAGATTCCAGACACAGAATTTTTGAGTTGAAGTTGCCTCAAAAATCTGCTAATCCAGCCTCTGAATCCCAATATATTTTCTACACTCAATAATCACTAATTACTAATGACATTTCCACCTCCAGTTTGAAAAGCAACGATTTCCCTTCCCCTCAAATTACGGTCTGGGCAGAGTGATCCATGTGCTTGCCACTGCCAGTTTCAAGTCCTCTGCCTGAGGCTGAGGGCAGAAGTGGCACAAGAACTGCAGCTTGCTAATACAGCACCTATTATGAAAACACAGCAGGATGCACTTATTTCTAAAAGATTCCCCAGTTTAATTCTTTTCTTTTTAAAGGACTCTGTTTGGGGGCTTTTTAAAACAACAACAACAACATTGGGAGGGTTAAAACTTAAGAAAATGAAAATCTAGCCAGTGTAAACAGTGTAGCCAGGGCAAAACAAGAATTGCTACAATTAAAGATAATGAATCAGTATCTTGTTTCTGCTTCCACTGAAATCACTTTAAAAACAAAAAAGGCACCCAATGGATAAAATACATTATTTTGTGAAACTTTTACCATAATCGAACCCCAATGTTCTTAAACTATGTATTTGCTGCAGATTAATAACATAGAAATATATTACCCTTCCTAATTTATAATACAGAAGAAAGACCCATGAATTCTGTGTACCATATGATGTCACCTTATGAAATTACTATGATACTTTGAGCTTAGTCTGCAGGTCAGGCTCTTATAGCTACCCCTTCAAGAGATAATGAGCTTTCTAACACTTTTGCTTATACTGTAAGTTTTGGTTATTGCCTCATACCTTTGCTTCTTGCCTCCATCTGCAATTTTAGCTTTTAGAAGACACCCTTCTTTGATTACCTGCAATAAAGAAGAAACATATGCTAAATCTTATTTGTGCTTTCAGGTTTCCCTACACTGGCATACTGCCAAAGAAACTAGTTCCCACCCAATTGTTTTAATATATGTTCACAAATGCAGCTTAAACCTAGTTGAGCTGTGCTCCCCAGCTAAGGCAGGTATTATGTGTTGAAGGGCTTGTTACAAAGTCTTAAAAAACGAACAGAAATGAAAACAGAAATGTTGCAAGAAAACGTATCAGTGAAGGGCCGGGAAAAGCAAAAGGCATCCTTTAGCAGCAGCTAGCAGCCATGTATCTTAGCAGGACCCACCGGTAGAAACACTTGCCCTAGGATCCAACAGTGGATAGCTACAAGCCACCATATGAAATTTCTCATAGTGGCCTAGAAGATTCTGAACTTTGGTCTGAACAGGTGCAGAATATAGGGCTTGAGACTGCCCAGAGCCCATGAAACAAGACAGGATACAGAAATTAACACCACATTGGTTGGACTACTACCTCACCTCTGCTTATATTTGAATCCAGGTCTGCACAATTTACGAACTTAGACAGAGCCACCAGCCCTGTGTGGTGGTTCTCCAAAGCCTCAATAAACCTATTGAGAAATTCCTTGGCTTTTTCTCCCCAGGACTGCCAAAACAAGGAGTTTGTCAGCCTACTAGCAGGCTACAACACTGGACCTGTGTGCTGCATTCAACTACAGTGGGTCACTTCAGTTATTCAGGCCTGGCTTAGAGATGCAGGCATTTTATTACACTGCTGCACAATTTTATATAAGGTTATCTGTTGCCATAAAATAAGTTATTAAGTTTAAAATACACTTTTTAATTAAAATATGCAAACAGTCCATAAAAGATTCATATATAATATTGTTTGTTTTCATTATATGTAAGCCAAATTTTGGAATATAAATATGAAAACGTATGTTACAGTATCAGGAGCATACTCTGCATTTTTATGAACAGCTGAGATTTTGGAACATGTTGGGAAACGCATATGCTACATAACACACGTTCTTCATGAGCTCCTGAAATTTTTGGAAGCACAGGCTATAGGTACTAATGCATAGATTTGTGTATGTTGGACCATATTTTCAGTACTGAATGCCGAAGAAAAAAATGGATCACCCAAAGAACTGTTCCTCAATAAACAGATTGTTGCTCCACTCAGAATCAGGTTGTTGCTCCATAAAGCAATGCAAGGATTTTTTGATCATGTTCACATAAATCATCCAGCCTTCTCCCACCCCATGGCACCAAGATTATAGCAAACATCTGGCCTGTTCCCCTTCTCATTCTGTACCTTACATATGCACACTGTTCTTGCCAGGATACGTACAAGGAAGGAAGTTATTTTCCCCTGGCTAAAATGTGAATTGGAGATGGCTCCTGTTTACCATCCAAGCTTCAGATTAGTTTCTCTGAAACAGATCCCAATTTTGGTCATTTCCCCCTCTTGCCGAAGTAGTTTATTCCAATGGAAACAGGCAACAACCAGAAATTGCAACTCTGGGCTGACACAGTTGTAACAGTGAGGAGGCAGTGAGCCACAGAATTACATGCTCTCTTCCCACAGTCCTTTTCTTTGAACCTTTGACACATGACCAGGCCTCAGAGGTTGGAAACATTACGTCAAAACTGCACCAGAGAAAGACACGTGTGTTTTGCATTGGTGAGCATCTGTTCAAATGTCTTCATCACAATCCTTCCAGGAGGATTCAGGTTATCGTTTCATTCCTTCCACAGATGGATGGCATGAGATTACTGAACATGAAATGTCCTTACAGCATTTGCTATCTTTTCTGCCTCAATAAATATCCATCATTTGTTTGGGGGTGTTGTTTTTTAGCTGTACTGTTCCTGCACCTTTCTAGATGCAGAAAGGTTGAGGGAGCAATAGCCCTGAACATAAACGAGCACAGAAATAAGGCAGAAGAATTCAAGGACTCTGTATAGGGGCGAAGGAAAGGATAAAATGACATGCTTTTATTGCTTTATGCTTGTTCATATTTCATGCAGTTAATGCATCTATGTGACTATGCCGTGCAATATCTCTATAGATGTTATCTGTGTGCTTGAATATTTTACATAATGGCAAGGAAAAAAATTATGAAGTCGGTATAAAAAATTATTCAGAAGTCTTACTGAGAGCAGTGGGGCATTGATTTAAAGAAGGTCTGTTTTCTGGAGCATGACTGGATAGGAGGAAGAATTGCCTGGAGAATGGAATGTTATGGTAAGAGGGAAGGGGAATCTATTGGAGGGCAGGACGCTGGGGAAGGAAGGAGCAGTTGGGATATGTCAGCTAAATGGGTGGAGGCCAGTGTAGAGGGCGGATGAATTTCCTAGATTAGGAAAATGTTCAGGAGATGAGATCTCCTATTCAAAAGGTTCTCCGTAAAAGCAAAGCAACAAATAAATTCACACCATAAACCATACTGCACTGATCCAAAAACTTAGTTTGATATTTATTTGTTATTTATACAAATAAACATCTGCTAAATAGTTAATTCTGAGGTCTCTCTCATACAGTTCACATTCTGAGGCCTTGAACATCTACCTGAAAGCAAAGAATTCATAGCAGGATGGTGACAACTGCAATCTAGATCTGAGGTTTGGAAGTTAGACCCGTAGAAGAATTTTATCTTGCTGGCAAGAAGTTTCTGTGCATATACAGAGCACTACTGCCAACAAAGGCTTCCATGGCCCAATTCATACATAAGTGCAACAGTATGGTAGAAATTGACCTGTGGTCTTGTTTTATATACTCTTCTTGGGTAATATTTGTATTGAGGAACCATGTGAGTATGGACAATGACATACTGACTTTCCAAGGCCACATTGTTCTCCAAGGGACCAGGCAACATTTATATGAGAAGAATTTTAGGTGTTTCAAATTTCACTATATTTGCTGAGCTGTGCTGTACTGGAGGGAGGATGGAGAAGGTGGTGATGGCAAAGACTGCCTAGGCATGAACCAGAAGGAAGAAGCTTTCTCTCTATTCAGCCACACCACTAGGGAGCCAACCAAGCATGCGGGTTCATTCTCGGGACTTGGCATGGTGGTGCCAACTAATTGGGACCAGCATGCTACTGCAGACATGCTGTGCCAGCAGAACAAGAGAGTTGGACGCACATTGGCAGCAAATCCAGACTTATCTCTATCTGAGAGTTTCTCATCTACTTTAGGAACCATAGTGCAAGTGGAAACGGGGAACACACCAGGACTATTTTTTCTACAGGTTTTCTACAGGTTTATCCCTGCTCCTCACTGAGTAGCAAACTCTTCAGAAAGCAACTTCATGCCTAGCATTTTCTCTTGATTTTATTCATTTTGCTAAACACATCCATTTTTGGATAAGCAATGTCATCATGTAATAAATATCTATTAGTATTGCTGAAATGTCAGCTTTAATTTTCTTGAGTTAATGGGTAATTGAAATTGTATATCATTCACCACAATGGTTTGTAGATTCCAAAATTATTCTTTTCACTGTTTAACCAACCTTCCCCCAAATCTTTAGTTCTCTTTACCCTATTAATATATTGAGGCATCTGCAGCCCTAAGTACTTACCCTCCAAAAAACATGCATTACATTTTGATTAATGAAATCTGAAGTAAAGAACTACATCAATAAATTGTAAATTTTGTAATACAATTGCTTACCGTTTGCTCCAGTGGGCTGATGAACTCAGAAAGTGTTAAATTGTGTTGGGAATGATTCCTTCTATGACGGGATATCTGAAAATGCATTCATTTACAAGTTAGAACCTGCTAGCATCAAATCAAACAATGCTGAACAAGGAAGGGTCGATTGAAAGTAACTTAACAGAACATACGCAGTTTGCTCTGCGCTAAGTGCTAAGAATCTGCATGCTAATTACACTGACACGCAGCCTTCTTTATTTATAACATTTTATCCCTCGCTACCTCTAGTAATAATAATTCCGTGTTTAATGTGCCTGCTCAGTAACCCTTTCAATAACTCTTTAAAGTCGGTCGGTATTGTATTGAGATAGTCAAATACCCCTCAGTTCAAGTCATAGATGGACTCTGAAAACATTTCTGAAAAGGTTGGACAATCGGTTATTTCCAAGCCAAGTTACAAGCTTTGTTAAATGCAATTGCTCTCCCAATTGCCACTGAGAGAAAAGCATCATTCCCAGCCCCGTTATCTCCTAGCTTCCCCCCAACTGCATCACCTCCACTACATTTTACCTGCCTGCAATGTTGGCAGCTGTGACAGCAGCAGGTAGGTTCTTCTTCCTTCCCTAGTGCTACACATATGAATTCCTGCTATGGGAGCTCTCATGTAATTTAGCACCTTCTTTTCTATTTGTGGATTATGCTCCCCCCCACCAAAAAAAGAGCTTGCCATATGTATTTAAAATATGTCAATGAAATTTAAGGAAAGAGGGAAAGAATCAGAGGTGCTTTGCTCTAAGTTATTTATTAATACATTTACATCTTTCACTTCTCTTCCATGGCACAGGTCCTGGCCTCCCATCCAGGCACTGATCTGCCTGAAGGGTGGAGGTGATGCTACCTCCTTGTCATTTTATGTAAGTGAACCAAAATAAGAAACTATTTCTTGGTAGATTTTAATTGTGCTTTGTTTTAAAAGGAACCACAGTTTGCCATGCGGGACTGAAACACATAAAGAAATGTGTTATTTTTATCCAAAACAGAAATAATCAGTAAATTTTGACTGGTTTTTTAACTAGGCTCCCTGTCTTCTTTCATAGTAAAACACAGTTAACAAGAAGCCATAATATATGCTGTTTATATGTAAATGTCGGACTCTACAAAATGTTCATAATTAATCCAGAGGGCCTCCCTCAAAATATACTTTAAAATATTATGATCCCATATTTTACGGCACACACTGCTTTCATGTTTATTTGTAAGCACTAACGTTTTAAGCCCTGAAACCTACATCTTAGAAAGTGCTCTACTCTCCCAGTGATAGCTAATGAGCTTAATGAATTACCCATTCTAAATTTAATACCAACGTTTCACAGAGAAAACAGATAAAACAGTCTCTGTGATTCAAAAGTTTCGCTGACCTATTTATGAGGAATATCACTTAACAATTTCATTAGAAATGAGTAACAGCTGGTGACATGGCTGTGTCCTAAAGTGTTTTTCTCTCTTAATATTCTGCATCTTAAGCAATCGAGCCTTCATAAGAAATACTTTCGTTAGTGGCAGTCCCTCCTTTGGGGAGAAAAAAATGTCAGACCACATTTCCTGTATTTTGCAATCTTGTTTTCAGGAGTGTCATGCTCCCGTTTTATTAGCATGTAGGGTAAACAAGAATGATTTGCTGATGCTGTTGAGAGAACTTCTAAGATGTCAGACTTTCCATTTAGATTTTGGATAGAACTTTAATATTAATACAAACTGAGGCATGTGTGTAAATTCAAAATAAATTAGTTCCATTTATCTCCCCTCTCCATATCTTTTAATGTTATACAGATCTGGTGCTAATATTAATGCTACAACATCCCTATCTAAACTATTCAGGTCTATATCATTTTTATTCTCTCAAAGATCCCCACTCTTAATTATACTTTTACATATAACATAGCAGATAAAGTTGTGAGATCATTTCTCTACCCAGAATGAAAGAAAATGACCTCCCAGCATTCCTTGGGGGTCAATAAATGATACTCCATCAGTGATTCAAAGAGAATACGTTGGGAGTGATCAAGCTAAAGTGAAGCACTTTAATGCTGCAATTTTAAGCCGAGGGAAAACTGGACGTTCTGCACACACACACAGGCGTATGTTGTGTATTCTTGATTTCAACAGATAAGTGAAAAGTGAGAAGTGTTATAACATTGTGGGCAGTGCTTAAAAAGGAATATTAGTGACCTCCCTCAAAGAGCTATCATGAGAATCAATAAAAATTATGCACATATACACTATGCTTATATATCAGTGTGTCACCTTTCTAATATAGTATATCCATTTTAGACAATGTATTGGCACTGCTATGTATAGATGTTGATACTAGACAAAAGAAAGATAGAAAAATGACGATTTCCCACAGACTAATAATCTAATCTGAAAAATTGTTGGTCTAGCATATGAGTACTTAGGATGAGGCCTGCCAATGTCACTGTGCTAGTGTAATGACCCCAAAATGATATCACACTCATGTTAACAATAATGTTGTGCTGTTAACACTCCGAGCAGGTATGATATTTTAAGATTCGGGCATAAGGGATAGTGCATGGTCAAACCCTTGGGATCTCTCCCATTTTCCACCACATATTCTAATAATCTCAATCATTTCCACTAAGCTTCAAGTATTAAGAAAGTCTGAGAAACCTTCAGAAGGTTCCTTTTCGGGAAAGCTGGCTTATCAGCAGTTTTATGATTTGATGAACGTTCTTCAGTCAGCAGCAATGTCACCTGAAGCATTAAAAAGTCCACACACTAAGCGCTTGCAAGTCTATGGGCAAATCTGGTTTTGTTAAATTCAACCTCAGCAACTTTCCCCTCTTCCCTCCCCCCTCCCCCCAAGTTAGCTAAAGGGTATAACAATACTGCTAGATTTCTCCTAGCATCCAGGAATGAAGTCATTGTCAGTTTCTGCAAAGGCAGAATTTCTGCAAAAATATGCCAGTTATCCTGAAGTAAACCAAGGGTTGACAATGTAACTTTATGGCGAACAGCTTTGTGAAAAGCAAAATGGAACAAATGCATGTAACTTAGGGTTACCAAGAATCAGAACACAACTGCAACATGTTCCAAGAATGAGGGCTACCAGGGTTATTGGAACAAGGAAGTAGCTCCTAGTGAAAAAGAATGATATTGCAGTGGAATAATACTGGGTCCTTAAGTAGAACAAGTAAAAGGAAGTTGCTTTCACTCCTGCTTGGAACTAGAACTTTTAGCCACACGTTGTTTAATAAAGAAGCTGGACTGTACATTTACTGTCTGAGTACTATATCACATTCCTTTGTTTGAATCTGTAAACGTCAGATTTTTTAAAAAACAACAACACAGATCTGTGTTACATTCTCCTTCCTTACGTCTCCTTTTAAGTACACTGCCCTCTGTACACAGTTCAGTTCCCTAGTGTGTGTAAGAATAATGATAATGGCTTTGCTTGCCTTGACCCTCAGTTCAGTTATAAATCAAAACCTTATAGACCTTTTAACAGAGTAAGAGAGCCTTCCTTCATGCTCAAGCCTATGGAGGTACTTCCCTCCCAATCCTGCAAGATATCAATGAAATTTATTATAAACAGTCCCAACTTAATCTGGATAATGAGCAGTATAATATCTTAAATAAAAGAAAATCAATATGTGTTATTGCACACATATTGCACTGAACCAGAGCCCTGATTTAAGAGTCCTGAACAACAAGCATTGCTTGTGAGTAACCCCGCAAGGGATTGAAAACCTTGAGCAGTGGTCCAATATATTTTAGTTAGTGTATACATTCTCACTTGCACCTTCTATGCACCTTACTTCATACCATGGATTAATTGGATTACATTGCTTGGAGCACATCTGTATGTAGATGCATGTTACAGCCTTATTGATCTGCTCGCACTGTTATGTATGTTAATTGTCCTAGCAAACCTCAGCAGAATCAAGTGCCAGATGTCTAGATCTGACTAGTTTTTCAGAATATTGTGTGACCCTCTGGATGACTGCATGAAAGAAGAACTGCTCCTAATGTGCCATGTCACAATAGCTGAATCAGGGCAATGGCTTGCTATAATGGTATGGGGTTGCTCGTGCATAAGTTGCCGCCTCTCCTGGCTATGTTGCCTTGGTAAACCTTTCTGTCTGGACAGCCCTTCAATTTGTGGCTGCCTCAGTCGCTAGCAGAATCCGTCAGTGGGCGTTTCTTAAACCCTTTCCAACATAAAAGTTGTTTGACACCCAGTCTCCTCCTACTTTCTCTGCGCGGAAGTCTTCTGCGCAGGGAGGGCGTGGGTAGCGGAGGACCAGTGCTCTCCCCGCTGGTGTCCGGTGAAGAGTCTGGGAGCCCTCTCGCCGATTCCCCCATCTGCCCCTCCTTATTCCTGGTGTTGCACTGAATTGCTTCCCCATCTGCTGAGCTGCCTCTCTCCCTGCTGGGCCCTTCTCCAGCATCATTAGAGAGCCTTCCCTCCACCTCTAGCTCCGATGTCAGTTCCTTGACACTTACTTTGTATTTTGGTTGCTGTTGCAACTAAAGCCATAAGGTTGGAGGTATACATATAAATCAATAGGTTCTCCTATAAGATTGGGTCAACTTATAAAAAGGAGCAAGACATGGTGGACACATTTAATGATCTGGGAACACCTAATGCTGTGGTGCTTATGTGCTCTGTACTTTCTAAAGGAAAATTAGGGTATACGTCTGATGATACAGCACATAATTTTTGAAATTCACTTCTGCAAGATGGGATGGTGGCTAATATCTTAGATGGCCTAAGGGACTGGTCAAATTCAGAGCCCAAGCTTATTGATCACTGAATAATAGCTGGTGGGAGTGGGCAACAGAAAGGAAGAGCCTATGGTTTTCATGTCCTGCCTGTGGACTTCCTGAAGGGACATGAGAGGCCACTTTGGGGAACAGGATACTAGACTATATAGGCCAGGGGTCATATTTTGTTTTTATTATCTTAGTTACAACAAAATGATAAGCTATATTCTTAGTTCCCTGACTCAATTCATTCCTTTTATGAAACACTGCTATTCTTTTGTCACATCCTTCTTGTATGAGGCTTAAAGCAATACACATGAGGTTCTCATTTGGTCTCTCTCACAAGTGTAGGCCCGACCCAAATCTGCTCAGTTACAAATGTGAAATTGTATCAGTCATCTTAGAGCCAGGTCATACATTATAGGCAATATGTAGAATCAGCCTGAACCAATCTTCAGAATGGCATAATTACAGTAGTATGTAGAGCTGCTTACTCTATATACGTATAGGCTTACTCTGTCTTATGTTGAGCTTTCCTGCCATTACTAAGAACGTATGGTTGTAGGACATGATTCCTATGCAGCCATTTCACATGGGAAATTGAGCTACAAGTTATAGGCATGAAACAACTAAACCTAGTGGAAAATGCTGCAAATGAGTTTGCTATGAAAGACATAACATATAAACTAGTGCATGAACTTATAATCAATCACATCCTAGTTGTACTTGACTTTCTGTTGCTGAAGCCTTGAATCTCAGCTTCATTTTCTGATTTTTACAATGATTTTTTAAAATTTTCTCATAAAGTTTCCATGGCACTTAGCCAGGTTTATTGGTTGAGTTTTAATAAGCATTAATATAGCATGTTTCAAAATGTTTAACTCATCTTTTAAAAAACAGGTCACAGTAACTCCCATTTTACAGATAGGTAACGGAAGTTAAAGAATCATCAAGTTCAAAGACCATCAAGAACAGAATATGAAGAGTGGTTTCCCCAGGTTCAAGTCCAATACCAAAGCTGTTGGCAAAAGCAGCAGCAGTTTTCTCTCCCATTGTGTCCTGTTATATCAAACAATTAGATACTAATAAAGTGATCTAGCTAAGGACAACTCATTTGCTGGGCTGAGAACTGCATCCATAGTATTCACATTCTTATGCACGCATTCATACTCGCATACAACTAGAGCTGCAGAATAGGGCATAACAACGTTCCCAGTGTATTTAAAATGACACATTGGAAAATGTGATAGCTCCACCAGAAGGGTGTTTCAGTTCTGCTGGAATGTTGCCCTTTTTGAAAGTTTTTACCATTCCGGGAGCTGAAGAGTTAACAAGAATGCTACAAACTGCTGGCTAATATCTACTGAGAAATGCCCTTGTGTTAGTGGTATTTTTAATACTCCTTGCCCTATATTTATTCCCCTCTAGTGGATGCTTCATTAGTGCTTCTTTTTATCTCGCCTGCCTAATTCATTCTCCCAGATTTAAACAAGCCAAAAGCTCACCTTATGCTACTGCAGAAGCAATTTTTATTTTTTGAAGGTTAATCCAACTCAGCAGGATTTAGGGATGGCACTCTTCCTTGGTCGTAGGCATGTTGGCTCAGGCCAGACAGCTGTTTGGACACTCTCCATTGGGAATCTTGCCCTCAACACCCACAGTTGATGCACATACATGGTCTACTGGCTGCCTACTTCCATGCCCATCTGTTCAGATGGCATGCTGCCCACTCACAAGTTCGCTGGAACCTTGCCCTTAGTGTGTAGGTGCCAGGCAATGATGGGTTTAGATGGGCAGCCTGCAAAATATTGTAAGTGATCACTTTTTCTCCTGCAGGAAGTCCTTCCTCTATGCTAACACTGTGTGCTGTGTTGCAGTTAATCAAAACTGTGCGTACTTAGCATGCCAAGCAAAAAATTGTGATTTCTTATTTAAGATATTTATATACCATCTTTCTGTTGTAAAAGTCTCAAAGGCGGCATACCATTTCCAAACAAACAAGCAAACAAACAAATATAATACAATGATAAAGCTATAGAAAGGGGAATGCTTTCAATAGCTCTTTCTATCAATACCTCTATTATCACAAAGATGACTGCCTGAAACTAAGGTGATTGTTGGGGGTGGGGGAGGAAAAAGCTGCTAGAATGGAAATCAGACTATAATTTAGATTATCATCATGCAGCCGCAGCTAGCCTCTACACAGGATCAAAATACCCATAAGTCAAAATTATGGCACCAATAAAGAAAGAGCAGCCAAGGAAGTTTATTCACAAAACACACATTTTAAATTTAGTCCTGATCAAAATATTTGTAAGTATAAACAACAGCAGCAAAAAGTGTCTCATTCAGAGTTGAGTATTTAATTAAAGACGACTGTGGCATTTTTAAAGCAGGGCAATATTTTTGTTTCTTTTGCTTTAAATTGAAGAGGCTCTCCTGCTTGTGAAGGTCATGGGATTCCTTCTCAGCATTCGGTTTCATTTCACGAAGGGGCTTTGGATGCGGGCATATGTTTGTTTTATTATTCCACAGAGAACTGTCTGAGGGCTAAGTTTTCTTTTGTGAAATACATCTTTTTATTATAATTTTAAGGTCTAAAGTTTCTTAAAGTACTTCTGAGAACAATATAATAAATGAAAAAAGGGCCAAAAGTAAATTGACAAAAAGCAAACAAGAAAACCCCAACCTGGGGAATAGCCATTTCTCTATCTCTTCCTCCATTTCCTTGTATGTCACAGGATAGATAAGAAAAACAAATACAGCCAATAAATTAGGAAAGCTGGAAAGCAAACAAGGTGGATAGTCAATTCATTTCAAATGTGATGATATTGCCTAGTACCTTGATGTTTCTACTGAGACAGCTTGTTCAGACAGTGAGCTCAGCAACAGCATCACATTTGTTTTGTTTTCGTTCCAATTATCTGTGTGTGAAGAAGGGCACGTGGCCCCTTCAGTGGCTTGGACCATAATGAATAAGTGCCTCAAAACTGTGCGACAAACACCCTTGGATTGTAGTCTTCAACTCAGGGGTAGTCTTAATCAGTTAGGACTGTTTGCACCAGTTGCGCTTCCAAGGGTAAGGCCATTGGAACAGCAGGTGCAGTCCTCTTCATATCCAAGGTAGCACTCCCAATTATGGCTCTTCTGGGTTTTCTCCACTGAGAATGAATCAAAGGTAGACATTTCCTACAGTGATAAATCCTGTGAATGTTGGCTAAAGAAAACTCCAGAACTGACATGCTAGAACAGATGCTTAAAAATAAAACTGCAAATAGATAGGCCTTGCAGCCTGCTGTTTCAGGTAGGCAAGATGGCTGGAGCTTTTCGTGCTCTACAACTTGTGGTCAGGCATTCATGTGAATGTACAAGTGCTCAAAGCATGGATGAGGGCATACATACAATCCCTGTCTCTAAGTGTGCGGGAGCCTCCTCAGACCACTGGGCCTTTAACATGGTGGTCTGAAGGGAGGTTCAGCACACGTAGCTGAATGCTTTCAGAAATGGCTCAGTGATTGGGAGCCCTGCCTTAACAGGGCTTAATCACACAAAGATCTAAAGAGGAGCCCACATCCCTGGGGGTGTTGGGAGTGGAGCTTGCATGTGTACCTCTGTCCCCCCCTCACAGTTTGAGCATTTGTGTGTTCGGGCCTGAGCATGCCTACAGCCTGCTTAAGAAACAGGTTCCTTTCCTCCCGGTAATTATTTCATAAGCAGAATGTGGTCTAATTACTTTGTGATTAGGAAAGGGAAACACTTCACTTCAATAAAAGTAACTAGACCAGGAAGGTGCCCACTTCAAAGAATCTGCACAGCAACAAAGCTTCCAACCCACCCTTTAAAGCAGCTGGCTAGAGTTCTGGTTGCCAGAGGATTTATTTGCAAGTTATGCCTGCGATTTTGCACATCATCTTTAAGCACATAAAGGTCAGATCAAGGGTCTCCTGGGACACAGGTGAGTCCTAGGAATAACTTAAGTGCAATAGCTGGTACAGACAAAGCCTTAGGTTAGAGCTGAAAAACAATGCTACAAGCTTAATGGGAAAATCACAAAGCCATGCATGTTTCAGTGACTGATGTACGCTTCCTATGACATGAGGCAGGTGTGCCATTATTATTAGTAGCAAGCATACATAACAATTAGATACTTAAGGTGCAAAAATATTATGTCACATATGATAGCTATTGAATTTCAAATTGTTATAAAACAGCATGTCGAATTCATTTTAAAGCCTGGTGCTCTCTGTCTTTCCAGAGTTTAGATGAGCTCTGTGTTTTATGTTTTTGTAAATCAATGCCTCCTCGTCTTTTTAGGCTATAAGGCTACAATCTGACTGTAAGGACACCCAACAGCTCCTTGTCCTTTGGCCTTCTGCCTGCACTATGTGACTGAGCATCCGCATACCTTAAAACCATCCACCCTGTCGGCTGTTATTCAGTTGCATATCACAATTTACTTCCCATTCTCTCCTCAAACATGCAACCCGGATGAGCAACAAGATGTTTCAGCTGCCATGTCATTTCAGTTTTTACATGTCGTCTCCTTTATGCATGCTCTACATCTCAGCTCATGCCTCATCTCCCCCACTTTACTGCCATGGGCTACAAGTCCAGAACAAAGCTGAGTCTCAGGGTCACCGAGAACAAGGCACATGAAGAAAAACCACACGAGAGAAAATCAATGGCCACATAAAGCACTGCTGTGAAAACTCATTTTTGATGGATTTTGCAATGGTGCTTGCTGAAGTTAACAATAATTAGAAGACGACGGATGAAATATGTACTATTGTTAACAGTGTGGATGAAGCAGTGTACAGTGTAGAATGGCTAAAACTATAAACCACACACCACCTGTAACATCTGAGTGCAACTTTCAACTATTTAGACATCTAACAGACTGCAGTGGACATCTACATTAACAAGGTGAATAAGGGATTGGGGTGCAGGGAGGGGATCCCACAAAATGTTTCTCATTGCCGCTGCTTGGAGCCTTGTTTATGTTTAGGCATATGTCACAAAATTACATAAAACACTTTTTAAACATATATGTTTTTACTCATCAGTGAAATCTTTTAGATGCTCAGAACCTGTGCTTACTATATCATTAACTGAATTTCCCCCAAAACATTACTCCAGAGTAGTTGCTATCTGTCCCTGTGATGGACTGCAGATACCCTCAGTCAATTCTTTCCACTTGTTGGGAATTTTAACAGGTGCAGCCTTTCACATATACGGCCAACAGCTACGGATGATGGGAGTTGCTGTGCAGCAACATTTTGAGGCCTGCAGGTTCCTCACCTTAGATAGGAGGCTAGCACTTCCTATAATCTGACCAGGGGCACAGAACACACGTGGTGCGGTGAATTCATTACAAGGACTGTTCCATTAGCACAAGTATTTCTGCTTCCTAGAAGGCACACTTGCCCTCTCCTCACCTTGCATGCTGCTCTGGGAGTTCTCCCAAGCCCCCAGAGCTGATGGGGGACACATGGGGAGGGGAAGGGAGAAAGCCCCATTGCACTGCCAGTTCCTGCTAGAACAGCTCATTAGTTGAATCTGGGCTGTTGTTTATCCATTTGAAGTAATACACATGACCCTGCTTACTATGGGGCATTTATTAACAGACCGTTTAGAACCTTAAGACAAAGCCGCACAATTAAATATTAAAGTGCCCTGTTATATCCAGTACCATTAGCATTGCCCTTTCCTACAAACTTTCTTCCTTCACACTTTGGAAGATGCTTCTGTTGGTATTTCTACTACGTTGTGAGGTTTATTGCAACAGCCTGAACAACTGACTATAAAAATAGTGATCTTATGATCCGAAAATAAGGTGTGAGGGCATTTTTGCACGTGACACTAATTTTTTGATCCTGTTCCCCCACTCCCATTTGTGAGCATGTGTGAATGCTGTTAATACTGAGGAATAGACCTGTTTCAATTTAAACATACATTCAACCCACTGCAGGTATTAAATTCATATTATTGACTGGGTTTCTGTCACGTTTATTAAAAAAAAAATCCAGTAAAAAACAAATCGTTGAGCAGCTATTTCTTTTGGTGCTCTTATGGGGTCCCCTGAAAGACAGGAGTGAATAAACGGGTTCACAGGCTTCACAAGTCTTGGATCTGAGCAACAATGCATGCAGATTTTACAAAACAGAGCTACTGAACAAACTGCCATAGGATATACAACATCCAGCGTGTTCCACGGTATTTAAATTACAGCTTCATATGGCCAACCCACCCTTTCCCTCATCTCTCAGATCCCCATATGGATTTGGCAGCCTAGTTTAAAAGTATAAGTAGACATAAGTGGAAATAGTGGGTACTTCAGTGGATGAGGCAATAGATAATGGCCAAAAGAAAACTAGGGTTCTTTTAACAGAAATCTATCAGAGCAGGACATCTATCAGATTAAATAAGTTCAGGAAGGAGCGTGTATTGGATAGATTCTAGAAGGAACAGAAGAACAGAAGAACATGGTATCTTATAAGAGGAGATATAAGGAAGAGTTACTGTGAGGAAGAAGGCAAAGTATAAGTCCATGATTAAGCCTTTTATCCCAGCCGGCCAAATCCACATTGAACCCATACTGGTTTTTGGAATTTTGCTTGGTAGGTTGAGCACATCTCTATAGAAAAATCACCATGGAGCCCCTTAAATCAATGTATTCTCACCATTCATTATTTATTACAGTTTTAGTTTCAGGTTTCGAAAACAATTAAGGAGAGCGTTTAGTATGAAAATTACCGTAATTGCTTGCTAATTGAGGTTATCTGCTTCACATTATTCAAAAAGCAAATTGTGTTGACACTTGTACCCAGAAATGATTACTTAATAAACAAAGTCAGAATGCATCACAAATAAAACACGGCTGTCTGCTGATGGCTACATTTATCTGGTATGAACCGTTCCCAGGAAAGATGTTAGGGAAGATGTCTTTCCATTGTTTAAACTCACAATTACAACTGAAAGACTATCTTCCTGGATTCCAGTACATGGTACATTTCACACAGTAATCAGGTAAGGGAATTCGTATTCACAGACAGTAAAAATGACCAAATTAAAAGTTTGAACACTTTATATTCCCATGCCTCTCATAGTGCCTCTTCTTTCAGAGCTGAGTTCTACAGTACATTATATGACCAAACATGTTTCTGACTTCAGAATCACCTGTGTCAATCAAACTTCAAAGAAGAGATTCCTCATTTTGATCATCCACTGATCAAACATTATTTCATCAAGATAAAATTTAGGGATTTGATCTTAGGAGGAAGCTTTTTTTCCAATTTGAGCAAAAGCCAGATTTGTAATTCCAAGAAGGGCAATACTTAGAAGGGTAATACCATACATACATAGTATACCCCATTGTACATCAAAGCTTGTTTGTCTAGACATTTTAATATGTTTTTTTTAAAACAGAGCACTGCACCGGAACACGTGAACATCAAAAATCCAGTGGCTAACTTAAGTTCTGATCCACACATTAGGCCAGTTACCCAGTAGATGAGAGGTACATTCTTAGGAATTTACAAAGACTGAATTCTTCAAGAACCCCTATATGTGATTTTCATCAGAAATGCAGAATTACAAAAGTATTGTTCTTTTATTTTCCTTTAAAAAACTAAGTTGCTTTTGAGTGTTTTTCTTTCTCTTTCAACAGTTAAAAGGTGGCTGAAATTACATACTGTTCTCTTTCATTTGGACTCTAGAGCTGAGAAGCAGCATTTTACTTTGATATTAACAAAGATATCTTAACCAGAACCACAAAAGCCCTAGTTTGGGTCCCATGGCACCTGAAAATCTGACTAAGGTTTCAGAAGATCCCATTGAATTCTGTTGGGTTTTACTCTGAGTACCCCAGGATATGTCCTTACAAACGGAATGGCTGTCATTCATTCCTAAAGGAGAAATTAAAGTTCTGCAATTGGGGGAAAAGTTGCAGTGGGGATAAAGATGTGTCTATCATTCAACAAACTTGGTAGTCAGCCATTACCCAATGCAGACACCATGGATGGGAACACAGGCCCATAGTTACCTGCCTAAAGGCAGTCACAGCAGCTCTATAGCAGATGAACAGTGTGTTTATGATTCTCTTCCCTCTCCCTCTGAAAAACTAGAAGCTGGATTCAAAAGAGGAAGGTGGAAGCTGTCATTTCATACACACAAACTGAGCAGTTTTGATGCAGGAGCAGGGAAAACATTCCTCACTCCCTTTTCAGGTATAAACTGAATAATTGTGGCTTTGCCTAGAGGAGCACAAGCTAATAAATCCTGTTTAAGATTGGACTTTGAGTTGTTTTATTAAACAGATCTATTAATACTTGGCTTGCAGTTCATGGCTGGTATATGATGTTGCAATGAAGAGCTATCAAAGGTGATTATCAACCCCCTCCACACCCTGGTTTAACATTTTCTGACTATTAAGCTGCTCACTTTGTGGAGACAATCGTTAGTGTCTTTAATGTGAAACAAAAGCTTCCGGATAAGAGCTACTGGTTGAAGATCAAATAAGCAAGACATCATTTCAGTTACAACTTCAATAACTGTAACCATGGGCAGCCACACTTTGTGCATTAATGCAGTTTAGAATTTATCAGGTACAAATATTTTGTAGTCGCTGCTCGGGGGGGGGGGAGGTTGGTTTTTTTTAAAGTATCACAAGTTTCTGATAGATAAAATAGTGTTTCAAAGTTCCATCAGCCACCATAATATCAGGCAAGGAGCTACACAGACAAAACTTGATATACACAAAGTTGCTGCAGCATTCTGTGTTCATCGCTTGATGGCTCCATCATCAGACAACAACTACCATGTGTGAACAAGCAATTACAAATCAAACCAGCATAATTTTCCTGTCACTTCAAACAATATTTTTCAGTGGAGTCAGTTCATGCATTCAAGTGCTGACTGAAATGGATTCAGGTGCTGACTGTACCTCTAAACTGAGGCTTAGATATTTTTCTAATGTTAATATACAGATTCATGTTGGGATGAATGATGCAGTGCCCTCCATATAAGTGGCCAGGCACTGTGCACTTCCCCTCAGGTCTACATATACCCCTACAGTTTTCAGCTGTACTTTTAGGATTGTACATATAAACCCTATAGGAAGGGGAGTGCTGGTTCTCACAAATTACATCTCTGAATCACAGGACTTAGTTGTGAGCTCAGTGGAGGCACTACAGCCAATACCCCACTGCTGCATACATGTTCAGTTGAACTGGGACCCAAATCAATAATTACTTTTAAAAATGTATATACAGCGACCTATTACATTTTAATAAAAAATGACTGCTTTAGGCAGAAGCAACATTTGATTATTCTTTGTCTATGGCAAGCAACACTCTTAATGCCTGTTGTAATTTAAGTTGTGTAAAGTAGAATTGACAAGCTCTGCAGTCTATGTTATTAGGCTCTGTGGAAAAAGTACACATCTCCCTTCATTATATCTTTATTGCCATCATTTTGTTAAAAGTGGTCTATACATATATACACGCATGGTTAAAAGAATCTGTTTTCTTTACTTCTCCTGTCACGTTGAGTTGGGTCACTTTGTGCCACATGATGTGATGTAATGTAACTCAATGCAAGGAGACACATGTCCCTTCTCATTGGGAATTTAAAGAAACAGAGCTTTCTTTTCCCCTGTGGGAAACTAAGCAGGTCAGGTGCCCAAAACTAGCTGTGGGAAATTTGATCAAATCTTCTCAGTTTCAGTACCTACATATTTCGACTCTAATAGCATTTTGAGCATGACATGTACATGGAAGGGAGCTGATTTTCCCAATTTTAACAAAATAATACAAATGTTACAGAATGTGTATTCTTCAGTGCCACCACTCCTCTGAGCAGTATTTTCTATATGTATTTAGCATTGCAATTCCTCCACTTCAAACAGATGCTTATAAAGAATTTGCAGTATGTCTTAGTAATCATGCAGACCTTGAGAAAAGCAACAGGAGTTATTTAAAAAGTAAAATACATCACCTTCACAAAGCTCAGGTTTTACAGGTGTTGTCCCTTGCTTTTCTCATAATGAATACATGAAGGTAAGGTAGCCTAAGAGATAATGAAGCAGCTTCACAGCTGAGGTGAAATTTGAACTCAGGTGGTTCAAATCCAGCCACTTATCTACTACAGAACACCAGCACTTTCAGAACCATGGTGACCTGTATTATTCTTCAAATCATGGTTACCATAAGATAGTTTTGGAAGTGTCCTGCTTTACTTCATAGTGTGTAATACAAAGTTTACATACAGTTATTACAATTATTGTTTCTAGGAATGTGTAATGGACCCACACATAGAGTTTGGGGTTCCATTTAGAGTTATTTGTACCCCAGTGGTCACAGCTCTCCTTAAAACACGTGTATGTTTCAAGATACAACTTCATTTCTGTGATATCCTTGGTAAGAGGGCTGTATAAACTATGCTTAATAAGAAATTATGAGATAGAAATAATAAAAAAATAACAATTTCAGATGAGGAAAAGCTAAAAGCAAAATGAACAACTCAAAAGCCCACAACCCTGTTTATTTACTTGTACAGCAAGCACCGTGTTTGCTGATAACAAACAACAAACATTCATCTAAAAAATTGTTTTCCTTGAGTTTTACTGTTCAGAGATGCTGCTGTTTATCAGTTTTTAATATACTCTTTGGAAATTGATGTGTACTTTACCCAGTCTTTTAAAAGAACCAAGAGATTCAAAGGCAGGGTAAAATACTTTCATGATTCCCCAAAGAAAACTGAGAGGGCAATTAAACAGATGGTAGCAATAAACTCACTTCTAGCACGTCAGGGAATAGGGTCCCTTATTAAAAGCCTAGCACAATGAAAGCAGGAACAAAACTCCAGGGGAACATTTTTCCTCTAGCCCATACCTTTCAACCAGGTTGTACATAAGGAACAAGATCTCTTTAGAGAACTGCTTTCATACCAAAGGAAGATTTTGAAGTAGCTCCACCTCCAGATTGCCAAGCTAAAAGCCAACATGAATGTTTAAGAGCCCCTTAAGATCTGGGAGTTGCAAAGCAAGGGTGTCTAGCCCAGAATGCATGTGCTGCAGTCAAAGCCTGAAATCAAAGGACTTAAGAATTTAGATTATGACCAAGCAATGAAGCCATATTGAGGGGGCATGCATGCCCTCATTTTATCAATAGCCCCTTTGCCAAGTTGAGAAACATGGTTTTCCTGCTTGAAGCTCAGTAAAGGGGGCGTGGGGGGAACGAGACCACGACAAAATGAAACATAAAATAGACACATCCTTAACACATGTCAGCTCTCAGCAATGTTTCACTGTGGAAAACAACACTGAAGCCAGGTGCCTCGATGCAGAGGGCTTTTGATACCAGGGATGCCAAGATTCCATTAAAATGCTAAGGAAAAAAGTTGGAAAGGAGAAAACACAGTAGATGAGTATCTTTTTTCTAGGCATCAGGCACGTTAATAGATGTCTATCATAACTATCTGTGTTGGCATCTTTTCTAAGGTACGTGTGCACGACAAATGAGGGGTGAACTGAAGAGCGCAATTTGCATACTAACATGCCACAAACTTAGATTTAAAAATAAATAAATAAGAAAAGTAGAAACCTACCAACTATATGAGCCTTTTCATGTATGCAACTCTATTTATTCTCTCTCATATTGGCTTCAAAAGGAAGGTAGTTCAGATGCACTGTGGACCATGGAGCTCATGGAGGTAGCCTGCCATTTCTGATATTGTTTGGCATTTTATTTTCTAGATTTGGTTTCTCATTCATCGGCACAGGTGAGCAAGGAATTCAAGGTGTAGGAAGTCACCGTCAGGTTCTACTCGGACTCTTCAGTTAGGTCCAAATTTTACTCAAGACTTCAGTCAATCTGCTTTTTATACAAGACTTCACTGGTACGATAACAAAAAATAATAATATCTGACTGGCACAAGCAAGCACTTTTGCAGCAGGGAAGGAAGCAAGTTGAATATTGGCTTCACCTGTAATCTCTAATGCTGCTCTGCCCCCTTGTGCTGCTGTAGTGAACTGGACTGAAAAGCAGCTTGGCTGTCTTTGTACATGAAACCCACTCTCTCTCACACACACATACACACACACATACACAAAGCCACTGTCACTTCTCACTGTTCTGGCAAGTTCAAGGTCAGTGCCTAGCTATTTTCAGCTCATCTCTTCTTGATCCATTCAGAGAGATGACAAGGTAACGTGATTTGGGGTCAGCTGTATTACAGGAACCGTTACATAAAGGGAGAAAGTAGAAATCAATCCTAGCTGACAGTGTCTTCAGGATAATCAGCGCTCACTCCATGCCGCTGTCAGCTTCCCTGCATCAAACACCATGTTACTTCTGTCAGATCTTTTTAACAGAACCATATTCTCACTTTTGGCAAAGTAAATAAATATTTCACTTGGGCTTACATTAAATTCATTGTTGGGGAACTTTACCACCTTGGCCTCTTCCAACAAACCCCCCATTACATTTGTTAGAAAAACATATTCTCTCAATATGTAAATTCTTAGCCGTGGCCATAAGAGACGATGGGGGAACGATGCAGTGTTTTTTTTAGGGGGGGTGTCTTCTTTTATACTTTCAATCCTCTCCCCCCGCAACCACAGCCACTTTTCCTCCAACTACATCTGCTTCTCGAAACGTTTGCCTAAATGATGCTCATCGCTGCGCCGATTCTAGTAAGGTTTTGCCGTAATGTTTTAAGACACCTTTCTCAATTTGTTTGATTACGATCCCTCTCCCTGAACCATTTCCTCCCTGCAACTAGACATCTTCTTCTGTGCGGAATTATGAACATATCATTTCACAAGATGGGCTGCAGTTTAGTGGCATTTCAGCGACAGCACATGGTATGTCAGTTTAGGGGAAAGAGCTGCTATTCCATCCCACCCACCTTGTGCTCCCATGAAACTGCCAAAGCCTGCAGTACTTCTCGGAAGAGCAATTTACCATAATATTAGTTGTCAGTAAATTCAAAGACAGAGCTCCTAAAGCCATAAAATGGATTAGAAGCCATTTTTTGAAAGAATTTTTTTTTTTTAACAAACTAGAGTAAGAGTATACTGTCAACAAACAAATGCTTCATCATAGCACTGTAATTTGGAATTTTAATTACCCCTCTGCTTCTGTAACAAAACAATGTCTGAACTGGCAGCCATTTGAATCTCTCACAGGTCATTGAGCATTCTAGTTAATTACTCTATGAATAGCCTGTTTTTCTCCCCTCTGGAAACACGTTTCTAATGGCAGTCAAGGTCTGACAAATGTGTCATCTACATAATTAGCTAGGAAGCAACACAAAACATTAAACATGCTTTGTGCCGACAACTATCAAAACATTTCATTTGTTGTCAATTATTCATTACTTTGTAGGTTCTGAAGGGGTTGTTATTATGGAAATAAGTCCAGATGCTAACAAGGTTAGAGCTTTTGATTCAAATTAGTAATCAGAGGACTAACTTTACCAAAAAAAAAAAAAGTATCCCCTCGTACATTTGTGGCAGCATTCAATCGGCAGTGAATTATAAACGAATTTAGCTAAGTTCAAGTTTAAAATTGTGGCAACATAGTGTGATCACTAATGTGCAGAGTTGCATCCTCCTTTGAAGTGCAAGGATCTAAGCAGAAGTAGTAAACTTTCAGGACCTTTGGCAAGACTAATTTGTACTTGGTAAATAGACTAAAATATTTTCACAGCATGACATGTCAGAACATAGGGGATAGGGGAGAGCCTGGAAATTTTCAAAACGTTTTATCCAATCTATGCATTCTATTTGATAAAATAAAATAAAAATAAAAATGATGGTGGTGACGGAGCAGCCATCCCAGCTCACACAGTATTTCATCTAGTTTTCATCATACTGCCTAACCTTTCTATCAAGGAGTTGGAGTAAATTAAATCTGGCTTTCAAAAATTGTACTGAAGATTTCTCTTCTATGAAACACCATTAGAGTGTTTTCCAGCAAATTAGATGGATAAAACTATAGGGGGGGGGGGGGCAATTTACAATGGAGGGGAATTTTAATTTGATGCCTTTGTCATCCTTACTTCCAGTTACCTGAAACTTGCTCCAACAGGCTAGGAAAAGGGACAGATACAGAGCACAGTTATTTTACCAATAACATATAGCATATCAATAAAATAGGAGAATCTCAGTATTAGAAAAAACGTAGCAAAATACACAGAAGATGCCTAGCCCTAAAGAAATGAGCTTAGACGTGTCTAACTCTGCATATGAATCAAGCTATGTGTCTTAAGTATTAAGATAATCGCTGCTAGAAAAACAGGAAAGGAAGAAATTACTGGCCAGGGAAAGAACAACAAAGTGTGATTCTTATCAAACTGAACCAAATGCTCAGATTGCTATGATTTCATACTAGCTTCCCCATCACCCTTACCCCACTTCTCCAAAATCAGAATTCAGCCCACTGCCCTTCAAAGTAAGAATGCAAACAACCAGCTGTCCAGATGAGCTCTTTTGCCTTCTCTTACTTGGCACCAGGCCTAAGTTTACACATGATGCAGAATGTGGTAGCAGAATGCATGGAAAATGGCAGCAGTATGGGCAGTAGCCTCACTTCATGATTTCCTGTATTAACAACTCCCTGCAAATAGGAAGCCAGCACAGCTGGCAATGGGCTGGGCCTTTCTTCCTGATAATGCTAGTTTCAGTTTGCAGGGAGAATTTTGTTTTATGTGGGAATATTCAAAATTGGTGTCCCTCAGCTGTAGTCTAAGGTGACACAGTCCTTTATACCACCTCAGCAGTCTTAGAGACTCATTCTGCTGTTTGCCTTAGCATTCCGTGCCACGTAGCATGGACAATTTCACCATATCAAGGTCATACCTGTGGTAAAATGGTCATCCATATTGACTTATACGTAGATGTTCTTTAGAATCATACAGTTGGAAGGGACCCAAGGGTCATCTAGTCCAACCCTCTGCAATGCAGGAATCTCAGCTAAAGCATCCATGACAGAAGGCCATCTAACCTCTGTTTAAAAACCTCCAAGGAAGGAGAGGCCACCACTTCTCATGGGAGTCTGTTCCACTGCTGAACACCTCTGTCAGAAAGTTTTTCCGAATGCTTGGTCAGGATCTTCTTTCTTGCAACCTGAAGCCATTGGTTCAAGTTCTACTCTCCAGAGCAGGAGAAAACAATCATGCTCTCTCCTCCATGTGACAGCCCTTAATATACTTGAAGATGGCTATCATATCTCCTCTCAGTCTCCTCTTTTCCAGGCTAAACATATGCAGCTCCTTCAAGCGCTCCTCATAAGGCTTAGTTTCCAGACCCTTGATTATCTTGGTTGCCCTCCTCTGCACACATTCCAGCTTTAGATGTTCTTCAAGCTGTATGGGAGCCACTTATTCATATCTGCCTCCTGTACAGGCAGGATAATATCTAAATGACCCCCTACCATGGGGGCATGGTCTGATTATATGGTTCTTTTTATTCTATAGAATCAGCACCATTCCTACAGCCCACATGGCTGGGCTACTGAAATGCTCTTGTAGCCACACAAGAACTGCTCGTGAATAAGTAATTTTTATGCAGCTGGAAAATACCTAAAGAACACCATATATTTATAACCTCAATCCTGCTAAAGTTAGAGGTAAATCCATCCAAACTGGATTTTCATTAGCACCTTATTGCTTTGATTTATATTTTGACTCGGGCATCCTTTACAGTGAAAAGTTTCATATTATAATCATGCTGTAGAAGTCACTTTTCTATGGGTTCATCCTGTGCCCCTGAATTCACATACCTACTACTACATCAGTGGGGTCTCACCAGTTGTGGTTTGTGGCTTTTAGCATTAAAGCCATAATGCGACAGGAATGAACACATAAAAAAGCAGCTCCCACCAGGGGACTGTAACATGGAAAGCAAATGGGGGGGTGGGGACTCAACTTCATCTGGATTAGAGACAAGGTTTCCTGAACAAAACCTAAACTCACTGATTAGTTTACGTCAGCTTTCTTACATGGGGGGGGGGGGGGGGAGAGTGTACATGATCATGTGTGAAGTACTATGTCAGTGTTTATTTTGCCATGAGTTCAAGCACAAAGAAACTACTCAACACCTATAGTGCAGCACTGTGTGAAGTTGATCTCAAAAATGTAAGACTTGCAGATGAAGCTGTATCTGTGTTGCCCTCAAAACATCCCACCAGGTGAGACTTTTTTCAGAATAATTAGCTGATAGGAGAATAGTCAAAATCTCACTCTGAATACTGTGCTTTATAGAACTATAGAACTGGAAGGGATCCCAGAGGCCATCTAGACCAACCCCCTGCAATGCAGAAATCTCAACTCGATCATATATGGCAGATGGCCATCCAACCTCCAAGGAAGAGTCTACCACCTCTTGTGGGAGTCTGTTCCACTGTTGAACAGCTCTTACTGTCAGAAAGGTATTCCTGATGCTTAGTCAGGATCTCCTTTCCTGTAACTTGAATCCATTGGTTTGAGTCTTACCCTCCAAGCAGGAGAAAACAAGACTGCCCATCTCTCATGTGATAGCAGTTTAGATACTGAAGATGGCTATCATATCTCCTCTCAGTCTCCTCTTTCCCAGGCTAAACCTATCCAGCTCCTTCAACCATTCCTCATAAGGCTTGGTTTCCAGAACCTTGATCATCTGGGTCCTCCTCCTCTTTACACCTTCCAACTTGTCAACATCCTTCTTAAATTGTGTTGCCGAGAACTCAACACAGTACTCCCGGTGTGGTCTGAACAAGGCAGAAGAAAGAAAGACCATTACTTCTCTTGATTGGGACATTATACTTCTGTTAATACAGCTTATAAAAGCATTGACTCATGCTAAGCTTGTGATCCAATAAGACCCATATATCCTTTTCACAAACCAGGTGTCCCCCATTCTATATTTGTGCAGGGGATCAAATGTGCCTCTCCAGGATAGCTCAGTTGGTTAGGGCGTAGTGCTGATAATGCTAAAGTTGCAGGTTCAATCCCCATATGGGACAGCGGCATATTCCTGCACTGCAGGGGGCTGGGCTAGATGATCCTCAGAGTCCCTTCCAACTCTACAATTCTATGTTTCTAGGCCTGTCTACCTGAACCTTAGAACTTTCTCCAGGCCACACCCCTCACTGGTCCTGCTTTGCACCCCAAGTGTTTTTGCCCGGCTGGAATTTGTACTTGACTTTTGCTTCCTGAATATAGTATAGAAAGGAGTGTTTAGACAGGGTGTGTAGAAACTAGCCTACTGTACAAGGGTGCAATTTACATTTGTTTGCTCCATACACTTTAGCCTCTGGCCCTGCCCACCACTGGGATGTGGCCATCAGAAGGCTACCTAGCCTTAAGTTTGAAAAGGGCCCTGCCCACCACCACTGATCTAAAACATTATTGGCATTTGTTGTTTAGTCGTGTCCGACTCTTCGTGACCCCACAGACCAGAGCACGCCAGGCATTCCTGTCTTCCACTGCCTCCCGCAGCTTGGTCAAACGCATGCTGGTAGCTTCGAGAACACTGTCCAACCATCTTGTCCTCTGTGTCCCCTTCTCCTTGTGCCCTCAATCTTTCCCAACATTAGGGTCTTTTCCAGGGAGTCTTCTCTTCTCATGAGGTGGCCAAAGTATTGGAGCCTCAGCTTCAGGATCTGTCCTTCCAGTGAGCACTCGGGGCTGATTTCCTTCAGAATGGATAGGTTTGATCTTCTTGCAGTCCATGGGACTCTCAAGAGTCCCTCCAGCACCATAATTCAAAAGCATTGATTCTTTGGCAATCAGCCTTCTTTATGGTCCAGCTCTCACTTCCATACATCACTACTGGGAAAACCATAGCTTTAACTATACGGACCTTTGTCGGCAAGGTGATGTCTCTGCTTTTTAAGATGCTGTCTAGATTTGTAACTGCTTTTCTCCCAAGAAGCAGGCGTCTTTTAATTTCGTGACTGCTGTCATCATCTGCAGTGTATGCCATTATTGGCATACATGGGGCCAATTCACACTTGTCAATGGCCCCCAACAAAAATGCATCCAGAGCAGGTGAAGTCAACTGCAGTGTGATCTGGCCCCAAAATGGTCAGCTGAATAGTACTAAAAATTCTCACTACCACCTGGTAAAATGTAAAACCTGACTGATTTTGCAAGTGGTTATATAACACCATTGTAGGCTACCACTTGATAAATGGTTATTTACATTCAGCTTGTGCTCCAGACTGTCACAGATGTTAATTTGTTGAGATAAGTACTGGCTGGGAACAGATACTTTTCAATGCTGGTCTTGAACCAACCATGAGAGCCCTTCAATTTATTCTTTCAATCTGTCAGCCAAGATTTTTTCCATTTGGACGCTGCCATTTTGTCATATAGCACCTCACGGTAAAAGTCAAGATGGAGAAGCCATATATAATCCAGTGCACTGACTGTCATGTGCAATGTCTCTGTGTTCAATAAAGGCTAAGAAAATAAGCTCTTGGGGGGGGGGATGACAGGGGAGGGACGGCATGAGGAGTAAAATAATTTTAGTTTTGAGGCAATCTGAAGCAGCAAGGTTTTTTTTTTATTAGAAAACAGAATCTTATGGGTGTCTTGCCCATTATTGCTTGAGAAAATGTTTTTGTTAGTGTCTATATTTCTCCCAGGAAAGAACAAAGTAGAAAGCAAAACAAATCTTCAAAAAAAAGCCCTTCCACTAAATATACTCTTTTAAAAATGTGTTCTAATGATCTTTTCCAAGAAGGAAATAATCCATTTTCAACTAAAATTACCTGCAGCTATAACTGGGGGAGGGGGCAGGGGGGGATCATGAAGCTAGAAACAATTTTGAAAGGACTGCAGTCTCTTTTAATTAAAACTAAACAGATTACATATTTACGCAGAAGTCAAAATATTTTGGAAGCTGATAAACCTGTAAGCCTTAATGCAGTAGAAAAACAAGAAATAAATGCAAAGTGTTACTGTTACACATGCCTGCCTGATCAACGGTTTTCACGTATTGATCTATAAATGGAGTTGACAGTCTGTGTTAGCTGCACATTTTCCAAGCAGCTCTATTTTTGTACAAAACCAATACGGGCAATTACCTTTCTTTGAGATGCCAACTCTTATCAATTCAATGTGATTTAATGTCATATTAATTAAATATCAGGATCTACTTCGGGACAATCTTCACAAAGCAAGCCTCAAACTTGACTACAAGCTTGATGTGAAGTAAACACACACAACAGCCTCGCCTCTCCTGACGTTGCTCAAAAAGCTCTACTCAACAGAAGCACCAGTAATTTTAGCAATTTTATTTGTCTCTTTGGCTAGCTGTAACTTTGGCAAGTAGTCGAGGTTCTGGGAAGGGGGAGGATAGCAAGAAACAAAGGAAAACAGCTTCCTGAATCTTTGATAGTGTATTAGAGATAAATAAGACAACCAAGTCTGTTTCATCTAATCAAAAAGAACTCTAATTCATTAACATTTTGGAATGACTAAACAGACTCTGATTCTTAATCTGAGCACCAATGAAAGACGTTACATGCTTTGAATTTGCACTGAATGAGACAAAATGCACCACTCTGAGATTTAAGAGATGAAAATGGTTAATATTCATGCACAATGAGGGACTGCATATGAACAGAAAGCATAGGAAGAGCTCTTGCTTAATAGAGTCCATGCCCAGCCTTAAGATTTGTGTAGTTGAGATAAGACATTAATATCATTTCATCTATTATGGACTAGTCTTAGCAGCATGGAAATTCCCACTGAAAACTAGGCAAAACTACAGAAGGACTAAGCATATTTTTGCTCCAAGTTGCCAGCTGACAGCACCAGTTCTATATGCATAATGGTGAAACAATTTGATCTCTATCTGAAAAATAGTCCCAGTATGTACATGTATGCAGCCATGAATGCTAAAAATACAACATGTTCTACACATCTGCAACATCAAACGAACCTTGATATTTCATGGTTGCCACAAAAGGCCTTGTACTTTTTCAACTATGTTTTGCAGCATATATTTTTTGTATGATTGGCAGCAACATCTGAAGGCTTAGACAAATTCAGTGAGTTGGCAAAGAAAAATTGGCACAGAGTCAAAAGTTCCAATACAGCAGGCTTAGTAGATTGCTGAATATGAATACAATGAAACTAGAGCTGTCACCTGATTAAAGAACTTTTAGCTGATTAATCATATGGCTTTCAATTGATTAGTTTTTAGTGAATTAAATCCACATATGTATTCTGATGAACAAATCAATTGCTTTTTTGTGGGGGGATGTAATTTCTATATTTTCAGATGGTACATACATCACAGAAACTATATCAGAAGCAACTTCCATTCTGTGTTGAGTAGTAGTAGGAAAGTCTCCTGCAATATCAAATCTGCTACCTGCAGTTCTTACAGTATGTGCATTAAAAATTACTTATGATTTTAAATAAATATCTGGTTGTCCATTAATTGGCGCACCTTAGTTGGTGAAAGTATTTTAATCCACTACAAAACTGAATGTTGCAGCCTCCACCCCCCCAATGTCCCCAAAATCTTCTACAGAGGTTGTCCCAGCCCTGCTAAAGAGATTTGTATGGGTGAGTGGTGAGTTGCATGGAATAGGAGAGGAAGGGGAATTCCTACTGTGTGAGAAGAAGTCTGTTTCACTCATCAACAGGCACCACGGGCTATCACCCTATGATTACACATCCCCAATGAACCAGAATGGATCGGTGAACAAAGTGCTGAGCTTAATAGTTATGGGTTCCGATTCTAGGCCAACTCTAGACTTAATAGCAGCTTTTCCCCATTTTTAACAAATCTCATCTGTAGAACTATGCTAATGTTCTACACATAAATACTTAAAAGCATGTTTATATATAAATGATTAACATTAAAATAGTGCTCATTAAATATTTTATTTACTACTGATGATTATTGCCCATTTGTCACCCAAAGGTCCCAGGATGGGTTACACAGTAAAGAAATCCAAATAAAACTGACAATAATTATATTTAAGTGAAATTGCCAGCAGCTATGGAGATCTACAGAGGCTGCACTTTAAAATGCTTATTGGGAAACCCTACCAAAATCAGGGTATAATCTACTCACAAATCTAGGAGAAAGACCTGTGTATGGGTGCATGAAGCTGGATACAGGTATTTCCAGCTTCCTCTGCTTTGTTCCTGCTATATTGGACTTTTGCTCTGCCAAATAGATATACATTAGTTTGGTGTTGCCAGATTTATACAGGTACACCTTTTCATAAAATCCCACGAACTGCAATATAGTTGGTGTAGCTTACAAATGTGATGGACGTAATTTAATTTCAAAAATATGGGGCAGAGAAAGATTTTTAACCTTCCCTGTTCTAGGACTCTTGACACAACAATCAACCAACATGTACTTCTGTGCAAACCGTTCCCATTCAGAATCCCACTGGTTTTTCAGGATGTGTTTTGTAATGTTTGGGGTTTTGCTTAAGACTCTGGGCCTTTCCCGTTTGCCTTTCGCCAGCCACTTAACAGACTCGCTCGAGCAAATATGCCAAAATACTTTGCATTCTGTCAATATCTAGTCAGGAAACTCTGCATGGAAAAATGAGAGAGATGAAAATACTAGAAAGAGCGAGGAAATGAGGAGCATGGCAAGCTTTCAATCTATTATATCAGAGCCAAGTTTGCATGGTGAAATGACATACCCTGCGTCTCTATAATTAGCTGCTAAGAAAGCACAACTTTTTCAGCTCCCTACAAAAGAACATAAATTGCAACTGTTATGCTTGTGGAAAACCCAGCAGCAAATGTTTGGTGTCTGGTGGAACTTTTTAGATTCCTTTTTTCTTTTATCATCCCCAAGTATTCTTCTCCCCACCCCACCTAGCCACATCCCAGACCGAAAGTTATGTAACAAGGTAATACCAACAATGAGAAACTGCATGATAAAATCCTGCCCAAAAGTGAAAAATGCTAATTTTGTCTCATTTAGCAGCTGGATACAGAAATGCTCATTAGTTTTAAGAGGGTTAATCCTTTTAACTTTTGCATATTGATATGCCAATTATGCCTAATTGTACAAGAGGCATCAGTCAAGGTAATAGTGCATAAACACATGAAAGTTATTAAGTACATCCCAACATGTAATAAAGTAGGTGTTAATTGGTAGCTGAGTTCTGCAGGCTATTGAGGTGGATAATTCATTGAGAGATGGATCACTTGTAATTTCTCTACATAATTCCTTTTGCAGTCTCATGCTGTGATGTTTTCATGCTTGTCAAAAACAACTGCAGCCTAGTGCCTTTTGTTAAACACAGCCAATAAAATATGTTAGGCATCATTAAATATACTTAACTTTTAAACTTTTTCAAAGTTACAGTTCCTACTGATAATACATTATACTATTTCCAAATAAATTACAGTAAACATTCTTTTAACTTCCTAACAGAACATCTCACTTATGGGGGTTGGGGGTTGGTGTGTGTGTTTTTTAAGTACTACGTGCAAATGTGTCGCCAGCAAGTGATAGTTTTAAATTGGAAAGCAAACATAAGGAAATGAATGTTTCATCAGCTACTAGGTTGATATCGAAGGGGGGGGGGATTCAGTTCTGAAATGCAATGCAAGTTTCTCTGAACTAAAGATTTACTTCTGCCAACTGAGAGAAGAATAATTAAAATCATGTATTTGCTGAGCTATGGTGATGAAACGGCTGTGGTTAATTTTGCATTTGAACATGGAGGTAAAAATAGCAGAAGGGCGGGTGCAGGGGGGGAACCAACAACTGCAGCAAGATTATTCCATTTACTGTCTCAGTTAAATAGCTGAATATTTCATAGGGGCTTGTCATATCAGCAAAATAGCCAATTAATAGCTTCCATGGCTCTGAAAAGAGAAATTTTTGGTGCTGGTGTGGGATGCTAGTAGAGTTTTTGGGCTTTCACTTATTTGCTCTGATTTGAAAAACTGAGCTGGAATCCAAAGCGAGTGACTAACATTGCATAAATAATTTTGCAATATCATATGGCCTCAGCTGCAAGTTGCAGCCATTATGGAGGAAAATGAACCAAGGGAGGCTCACACCAATCAGTTTGTTTAGTAGCACAGGATGAGTAAAAGGGAAGGGACATGACTGGCAACAGAGTTCACCTCTAAAGTATTAGCACTTAAATATTTTCAGAAGGGATAAAATAAACAAATCCAGTACCACTTGGCTTTCTCTGCCATGTGTCAGGGTTATTTCAGACTCCAGTTTTTAAATATCACAACTAATCTCAATCATAGTATTTTTGCACAGGTCATTAACAAGTGTTACATGCTAGGAAGAGCTTTCATTTCTCATTTACCTATCTTAATACTATGTTAGGCCATGTCTTTCAGAACTATAATCCAATGTCTGCAACACAAAGGATTTTTGGTTGTTTAGTAAGAGCTTTACATGGGCACAGCTGGCAATCCAAAATTTCCCATTGAATGTGTTTCTTACTCTATGGAATAAAGAGATGCAAGACTTCTTCAAATGCTTTCCCAAACTACATAACAAAGCAGAAAATGCCACTAAATTATTGGACCACTGAAGCCACAGTGTCATTGTGGGAATATGAATGGTCATAAAGATGACTGTAGGTGAGTGGATGGATGAGTACCTAAAATGCCTCAGGTGGAATGGAAGGAAGGTTACATTTTTTTTGGGGGGGGGGCGTATTTTATGCTTTCCCTTGCTTTGATTTTTTTTCCATTCTAATGCCCTGGCATTTAATTATCCCTTAATGGTCTGTTACAGGAATATCATGAAGTGCCTTATATATCTGCTGGTTGTAGCTGAATATGTTTATGTGAGTAAGGGTAGAAATGGGTTTGGGAAGCACCCTATTTTTATTCATCTCTAGTGAGATGGCAGGAGAACTGCGTAATTGCTTTTACTTTCTAAATTATATCTATGTGTTAAGGAGAGTGTAAGTTGAGCAGTTAATGTGCATAATACCTGGCCATTGTGCAATTCACCAGGCCTCATGGAAAATGTGCACATAATCCTTCCTTTCCCGGTCACTATACATAATTCCCAAGAGGCCTGGAGAAAGTGAATATAGTGACTGAATTTTGTACATTTGCGAGGCATAATTCCCAAGAGGCTAGGGGGGGTTGTACGTAACTTAACTTCATTTTGCACATTCTCTGGGCAATATGCACATTTTCTGACCAATATGCATAATCTCCAAGAATGTTCAGGCGTTTTGCAATTTGCAGTCCCCAGGCTGCTTCTGGCCCACTCCAAATTATACATAACCTCCCCACTGATTAGGCAAGAAGCAGGAAGGTGGGAGGGGCTCCAGATAAAGTGGTGGGTTGCTGTTTTTTACCATTATTTACTTAATTTATATCCTACTCTTCCTCAAAAGGAGCCCTTTCCCCTTCAATCCAGCCCTTTTAACCAATCTCAGCTGTTTCCTAGTCAGTTGAGCAACACAAGGGCGATTGCAGGAAGAGGAAAACTAAACACCTTCATCCCTCCCCCCCCCCCCGCCCTGCTTCCTGCAATTCTAATGCCCACCCCTCTCCCCATGGGGTCAGTCATCATGGGACTCACAGAGGAGGGGAGTTTATTCAGCTGAGGAATGCTTACCCAGCAGGGGAAAAGAGAGCTGTGAAGTATCACTGATCCTGCACAATGCCATTTATGGCCCCATCCTATGCAGGCAAATTACTTTCCTTCCCCCTGCCTTTTGCGCCAGCCAGCATGAAATGTTCTCAGTGACACTAACATTTGAAGGAAAACTATATTACTGTGTCAGTTACAGTTTTTTATAACAGCAGGTGAACAATAAATCTACAATGTTTTGCCCATTTTTATTTATTCTTGCAAGAGGCAGTGGGTGGGTGGGTGGGTAGTCCAGGTGAAATGCAGAGGGACAGCCAGGACAGGCATCAGCAGCCCCCCCCCCCACTCTGCTAGCTCCTCTGCCTGCCAGCTGGGGCCCCTGCCCACAGGATCCAGAAGCCCAGGCACCACTACTCACCACCTTCCTCCTCCATGGCCAGCTTGGGGAGCTGCTGCTTCTGCCACCAGTGGTTAGAATTAGTGGTTAGAGTTGCCTCAGAAGGAAAAGCAGCTCAGGATGGAAGAAGGTGGTCAGAAGCAGCTACCAGGACGCCTGGTAATCCACTATTAGGATGAAGAGTCAGTATGGATAAGGCAGTGCCAGCAGCAGAAAATATTCAGGCTGATCAGCTACCACTTCTGGCCCCTTTCCCAGGGGCTGCTGCTGCTGCTGCTACCAACTGCTGCTGCTTCTACCAGGTTGACTTTTCATCTGGCTTGGCTTCAGTGGCAGCATGAGGAGGAAAGGCACATGAGGGTGTGGCAAGGTCTAGGAGGACGCGGTATGATGAATTGGCACAGCCCCTACTGAAAACGGTAATTTAGTAAAGGGCTACCACTGGAATTATAATGGACACAGAGTGATATGGCGACGGGATGGATGTGTCAGGTGAGGAAAAGCTGGGTTAGATGTCTTCAAGCTACTTCTCCTTCCAGCCCATCTGCCAGCCTTGTTACTAGTAGCCTTGCTGTTTGGTTCCTTGAAGTTGTTAAGGTGAAACTAGAAAATTCCAGATCAGCTAATGGAAAGACAATTACTGTCCCTGATCTTGCCCAGGAAGGACACGCTGACCTGGCTTTTGTAATTGAAACCTGACTGGATGAAGGGGAAGATGCAAATGTTTCCCAGATGTATCTCTTTGGGCAGAAAGGAGAAGTAGCTGTTATTTATAAATATATGAATGTATCTATAAATATATCATCTCCCTCATCAGATACTTTGTCCACTCATCAATAATTGTAGTGTCTGTATCTGGTGTAGGGAACTTAAGACAGGAATGATGTTGAGGAACCACAAGGTTTTTGGTCTTGGGGACCTTCAGCACACCTATCCGTGCAAGCTTGTCTGAAGAGGTGTGGCACATCATGGCTGCTAATGTAATTATGGGCTTGTCTCAAATTATAGCAGGTCCAACACATATGGCAGAACACACCCCAGAGCTGGTGTTTTGGAAAGGATTGGGAGAAAGTGATTGGAAAGGATTGAGGGCCAGTGTAGTGTAGTGGTTAAGAGCGGTTGTCTCGTAATCTGGGGAACCGGGTTTGCGTCTCCGCTCCTCCACATGCAGCTGCTGGGTGACCTTGGGCTAGTCACACTTCTTTGAAGTCTCTCAGCCCCACTCACCTCACAGAGTGTCTGTTGTGGGGGAGGAAGGGAAAGGAGAATGTTAGCCGCTTTAAGACTCCTTAAAGGGAGTGAAAGGCGGGATATCAAATCCAAACTCTTCTTCTTCTTCTTCTTCTGTAGGTGAGGGAGCAAATAATGAATCAATTCTAATAGGCCTATAACTGTTTGATAAGGTGTGACCGACATGCTACTGCTAACCTCTGCAAGGATGAAGGACAAATTTCAGTGGTATGAAACAGTGACTGATTAATGGTTTTCTGGTGTCTCCGGCAAAGTTTCCTGATACTCTAGTCCTCCCTATACTGGAGAAGGTAATCCAATTAGTTTCAGAAGACTTCAAAAAATGCAAAATATATACAGTGGTACCTCGGGTTACAAACACTTCAGGTTACAAACGTTTCAGGTTACAGACTACGCTAACCTGGAAGTAGCACCTCGGGTTAAGAACTTTACTTCAGGATGAGAACAGCTATCGCACGGCGGCAGCGCGGCAGCAGCGGGAGGCCCCATTAGCTAAAGTGGTACCTCAGGTTAAGAACAGTTTCAGGTTAAGAACAGACCTCCGGAACAAATTAAGTTCTTAACCAGAGGTACCACTGTATAACAAAACAAATGAGTGGAGACAGAAAATTATTGTAGAGCAGTACTTACAGGCTCAATGACTTTCACATTATCAGACAGTATCATAGATTTGCTTTGGCTGTGTCTGTCATGGGGGCTGTTGGCATTTTTGATCCTCATCTGAACAGCACCTGTGCTTTCATGGGAATGATGCAGCTTTTCTGCACTGGTATCAGCAGACATGAACCGCTGCATGATTATTATGTCAACCTGAAAAATATAATAGCCCGTAAGGTCAGACACACCATGCACTAATTTAGGTTTTATTCCATCTTAGTCAGTAAGAAGACAATGTTAAACACACTGTGTATTAATCCAGGTTTTATTCCAGTTTAGGTAATAAGAAAAAATAATAGTGAAACCAGCTGAGTATCTCTTAAAATCTATCAGTAGAATCAATAATCTAGGGCACCTTATTACTCACCAACTCGTCCAAGAGCGAAGTTTACATAAAAGATTATCTTTATCTCAAAGGCCACTCTTCTGTTGTGTAATCTTTCAGTAACCTTTCCAGTACATCCAGCTGGCAGGCCTTACAGTTTGCCTTTGGTCTTCCCATGTTCACATCTGAGACACATATCTCAAGTTTGCTCACAAGCTAAAAGTGAAGTGCTTGGCCTTTGTTGATTATGCCAGAAAGACCAGCGGAGGATGTTGCATGCACGCCTGCTTCATATATTATGTTTCAAAATGCACCCCATAAAACCTCTTATATGCCGGCTAAAATAGGTAGATGGTTATGGAACTAATTACAGTCTAGAGCAAAGTAGAGGCAAATATGTTGCTATTGCATTGGGGTGGAGGGGTCAGCATCAGACATCAAGGTCACTGGTAGAGATGTCACCTAACTATGCAACTCTTTGGCTACATGTCAAGGTGCTGCTAATGCATATATTTTCCACTTAAACATTAGCCAAGTTTTCAGACATCGTTCCATGCTTTTAAAACACTAAACATGCTTATCTAGTTTCAGAAAGAAAACACATTTTCAAAGCTTCATCCATTTTACTTAAATTGTAACATGATATTTTTTCGTACTTGGGACCTTGGGCTATTATTAAATCTGCCATATCTCATAACTATAGGGTTGTCAGGCCAGATTTGTGCTTAGGTGGGAAATCTTTAAGGAAAGCCTAAGAGCTGTGGGAAGTATAGGCACTTTGATGCAAAGAATGCCATCTTCCGGATGAAATGCAGAGCAACATTTGCCAAATATTTGCTAGGAAGTATCTGTCTGCATCAGCTGTTTTTCATGTGATATGTGTATCTAAACATAAAGCAAATAGAAGGTGCCAGCCATGCTGCATCCTGATTCCTCCTCTGAGTAGGCCTTAATTTCTGCTGCTTGAATGTAAACACCCCAAAAGGTCCTAAATATCAAATGTTATGTCTTATGACAGTCTGCACAAACATCCCATAATGGCTTTTAATCTTGCTATCGAACTGCTATTCATTTTCTAGTAAGCAGCTGTTATTTGTATTTGCCATTATGGTTACTACCATTATGATGGACTTCTCTATGGCAATGACCTCTGTAGATGCAGCACATTTCTATGGCCCGGTTCATACATAACACTAATCCACCATCCACATCACGCTAAGCCACGGTGTTGCATGAGAATCAGGCCTTTGTTTTAAGCCACAATCTCTAGTTAGTGGAGAGTGAAACTGAGGTCCTTCTCTCAGCCATGCGACAGGAGGAGTGGCAGACGGGTGAGAGGAGAGAAGCACATGAGCCTGAAACCTTCCTCTGGCTCTTTCCTCCTTCCAATAAACCATGCTTTCACATTATGTGCAAATGTGGTGCATTTATTCTACAGACACACATTGATCCTCCCTGGATGAGATTGTGCTTCTGTCAAAACAGTGTCCCCGTGTGCCCTACATTTTACCACAGAAGTAAATGGCAGCTATCTATTTGCTTATATGGGAGTGAACTGCAAACCTGATTCCCAAATAGAGATGGCCAAAGAGACTTTGGAATCTGAGGCAGAAAATGCAAACAGCGCTCCACCTCATGGTGCTAAAGTAATACAAACTAAATAACTGGCAATGTGATCATTTTCAATGGTATGCAAAAACCTCCTTCCCCAGACACCAGCATAATGGTAAGGCTGTTCCTGAAACTGGTGAATCTAGCCACTGAGAATCGGGTCTTACCATCTGCATAGCTCAAGCGTGGTTCCACTTCTTCTGAAAACATGAAGCTCAATTATGCTGAGTTTGACAGCACTGGGCTGGACTGGAGTAATAGTTTAATTCTGACTGGAAACACCTTACAAAGATATCAGGCAAAGGCCTTTCCCATTTTCAGTATCTGAGGTCCATTGACTTGGATAAATTGGGGGCTAAACTTGGGTGATGGAAACACCCACACAAGTATATGGATTGGCAATGGGCCGTAAGACCGTGTCCACCACCTATAATCTGATCCTCAAAGTGGCCCCCCTAGTTGCTGACCAGTGTTCTACTAGCTAAAGTGATTTTATAAATCTATCAATATTCACATTCATTTTCTTCTTTGTTTTGTTGCCCACTCAAAGCATGATGGGGCATACAGCTGTCATGAGTTTTTATCTTTAAAAAACTTTCTAAAGATAAACTCTCAGTGCTGGAAGGAGTGTGTAGGTACAATAAATATGCAAAGAATATTGCTGAAGCATAGAAGGAAGGTCTGCTTCTGTTATCTCACTTGGTACGATCCTCTTTGCAGAGGCTGTGGTTTCTATTGTAATTCTCATGGGAAATTTGCACATATTTTCAGAGGCTCTATTTATATACACTTACTAAGCTAGCGCCTGCCAACCTAGCAGTTTGAAAGCACCCCCGGGTGCAAGTAGATAAATAGGGACCGCTTACCAGCGGGAAGGTAAATGGCGTTCCGTGTGCTGCGCTGGCTCGCCAGATGCAGCTTGTCACGCTGGCCACGTGACCCGGAAGTGTCTGCGGACAGCGCTGGCTCCCGGCTTATAGAGTGAGATAAGCGCACAACCCTAGAGTCTGGCAAGACTGGCCCGAACGGGCAGGGGTATCTTTACCTTTACCTTTACTAAGCTAGCAGTACACCTTAGGTTCTGAGTTTGTGAAGAAAGGATTCATAGACCATCTCCTTTTGTAACCTACACACATGTGAGGGGATCCAGCAAATTTAGACTCAGATGTAGAAACCCAAGTTATATTGATCTCTCCCTCACCTCCTTTAAAGGGGAAGAACTGTGTGACTTTATCTTGTCTTCATACATATAAGTTCTGCATCACACTTTCTGTTTTGAGAATGGTGAAGGGGTGGAATGCATACCTGCTATTCCACTAAGAATAGCAAGGGGAGCAGGGAGTGATCAGGTAGCAAGTGAAGTGAAAGAGCTCAGACCCAGGAGAGCTGCTGCAATATAATGTAGACAGTAATGTGCTAGATGGACTGATAGTATGGCCTAGTAAAAAGCAGTTTCTTGTGTAAGGATTTGAAGAACAGGGTAAAGGGAGACTGGTGTGACTTGTAAGACTCATCTGTACGTTTTAAGATGTAACTTTAGAATTTGACTTTCACTGTGCATATACTCTGCAGTCAAGCAAAAGCCACCTAATCTTCATTGCAGGAAGCTACTGTTACTACCAAATTACTGAGGAACTACAGGGGAAAGTCTTTTCAGTAAGATATTAGGGCTCGATATGGGGGGTGGCTCTGGAGAAAGCTGAGGAGAAGATAGAGGGGTGGCTGCCTCCCCTCTGAGGGTGTGGGGAGGTAAGGGAAATGGCAGAAAGACATCTGGAAAGGAGAACTTCGAGAGATACAAACTTTTCAGAAAAACAACAACTATCCATTGCTCAAGAATTTGTAACTCTGGGGTTCCAGTTAATGATGCAGAAGGCAGCAGTTTCCTCTCTGTCTCTCCATAAGCATTGTAGAGCAGAGCTGGTTTGTGCTCTCTCTGCCTCTGTTGGACATTTTTTGCATTAGCGTTTGGAGAAATCTCCTAACTTTCATTACTGCTGATATGGCTCCACCACTGATTTTTAGTGCACACGCGATACTGTAGCTGAGCACGTTTTTCATTCTTAATGATATGCCCACAGGATACTATTTTTACTAGCATTCCCACTGTTTATTACTATTGCTGCTATACTTCAGCAGTGGGACTTCTTACCAAAATTTGCTAATGTGGCTTTATCATCATGCCGTAACATCTTTTAATTTCTTCATTATTTCACTGTCCCTATACTCACCATACCTTTCTCAATCAAAACCATTTGCTGACCAGATTTCTGTAAGAAGTGACACGCCAAAGCTGGCATACACTTTTTGACAAAACCAGTTAAGCCCTTGAAAATATAAAAGTTATTATTGTTTGTGCTCCCAGTGCAAATACAGATGCCAGTATCTGGACCCTTTCTCACATTATATATCTATGTTGGAGGCTCCATTGAATAAGTTGTTGGTGTATTTTCTACTACATTTAACATAACAATGCAAAGCAATCTGTTCTCTCCCCATCCATGTACTGTGCTTATTTTATCATGCACATCTAGCAACATCTAGCAACAGGTTGTATGTAAGACTTCAGAAATAAATGAAGTTTCCTTACCTACAGTTTGCTACACATGACGTTCTTATCCACTGTACCAACATCCACCAGTAGCTTCTAAAAAGCAAATGGAAAACATGAAGCAGTTACGTATCTGAAAGCTACACAAATCTCTCTTCCCCTGAAGCAACAGAAAGAAAGCAAAGAGGAAAGCACGATGTAACCACTTCCTGTTAATGGGAGTTAAGCACCCCCACAGCAAGTCATACATGCAGTTTCATATATAGGAAGAAACTGAAGAGTATAACAGGCAAATGCTCTAGCATGAAAATTACTTAAAGTTACTTCAAGTAGACAAGCAGACTTTCAGAAGATCAGCAAAGCAGTTGAAGAGGAAATACGAGGAGGAATTAAACTAGCTGGAGTCTGAACCAACTTCCTTTTCCTCTGTTTTCTGTAGAAAATAAAAAGTCTTGCAGAAATTTACTTGGGCATGTTGGAGGCAGATGCTTGGTTCTGCTGCCTTTTGCCATCTAATTAGCTCTTGAATTACAGCTCTAACTACTGCATCTAGTTTACATTTGCGTATAACATTAGGTTTTTGGTGTTGCACTTCTGGCAAGCTTAATGTGCCGCTGTTAATGATCCTGCTTTGTCAACTTCCTGTTTGAAAATTACCTACATGAGAGACTTTGCCGAGGCCTCATACATCCTTGTTTGGAAGTCAGTTGCACTGAAATGAAAAGAGCTTACATGTTGGCATTTTTTGTATCAGCGTTCTACCAGACCGTCTAAAATACTGCTCTGTATTATGACTTTCTATAATTAGGGCATAAGGCACTATGAAGATGCAATTTCCACCTCCTTCTCTTATGCAATTTCCACTCATTCTGTAATGAACTATGTAGAATTTTCTACCGAGTCACACCCTGCAATGCAAATCTCAACTAAAGTATTCATGACAGATGACCACCCAACATCTGCTTTAAAACCTCCAATGAAGGAGAACCCACCACCTTCCAAAGTAGTCCATTCCGCTGGAGAACAGCTCTTATTGTCAGAAAGCTCTTATTGATGTTTAGTCAGAGTTTATTTGAGATTTGTTCACTGTTGACTTTTTAACAGATTGTGCTCAATTCTTTGACTTCCATTTTCAACCATAGGGTAGGGTTGTCCAGGGACATACCCGGGATCCTCTCTCTCTCTCTCTCTGTATATATATATATAAAGCTCAACAACTTTTGTGTCCAGATAGGCCTTAAATACACATACAGGTTGCTGGAGCACAGAAAAAAAACATAAGAGGCAAGTTCCATGATCTTTTATACATAAGTGTTGTTGTTTTAAAATAATTCTGCACTTAAAAAAAAACATATTCTAGGGCTGAAGCAAGTTTTATAAATTGAGCAGACTAGCATAATTTACATTAGGGTTGTATCTACCTAATCGTACTGCATTGAAAACAGTGGATTTAAGTTAGTGAAGCCCATTGATTTCATTGGGTCCAATTCAAGAATGCCTTGTTTGGCTGCAACCCTTTTTATTTTGGCTGTTTTGAAAGGATTTTATATTTAAAAGGATTCTAAATTTCATCTCGGGGCAGTCATGCATTTAAAGTTACTTAATTGCATTATATAATTTTGGAAAACTTTACAAACAAGGGCCTAGTACTTCTCACTAATGCTAGTAAACAACTGGACTGAGTATTGACCACATTGTGTTATTTGTATCGCTTACAAATGAAAGCACTTTATGAAAACAAAAGCTGAATATCCCCAAGAGGTATAGAAGGGCTATCCATGCTGGGCCTCCTATGCCTATGGCCCTAAAGAAGCACATTTAGCAAATGAGGCCTACATCCCTGAGGGGAGGTTCTTTAGTCCAGCTCCCATCAACCCCAGCAAACACAGTCAGTGCTCAAAAATGATGGGAACTGGGAAAGATGGCCTCCCCACCACAAGTTTAAATGACAAGGTCTGCAGCACTGAGAGAGAACAGTTTACAAAATGAGGCCTACAGACCTGAGGGCACTGTGTTTAGAAATTAAAGGTGGGAAGAGTGACCAAGGGAAGTTGGTGGGCCTTGTCTCTCTCTCCCCCCTCTCTCTGTCATACGTATAGAGAAGACTGGCTGGTCTTGAAACTCTGAAATAGACAAACCTCTAAATATAGACAAGTATAAGCTGCAGCTGCAACAGAACAATCCAGTGAGATTTATATAGCCAGAAAACAGAGATATGAGGAAAGTTGACAAGCCCACATTGAACCGAATTAACTAGCCAAATATATCGTAAACCTGTCACATACCCAGAGATGCAGAACATAAAAATAAAAATCTATGCAAAATTTCAGTTGGACCCATGAAGAAAAGCCCTGTATGATGTTAAGGGAAGGAGCAAGTGCCTTTAACACTCCTTTTCAAAATGCCAGTATCATAGTGAAAGAAGTTGTGCAACACAGCTTCCTCTTGTCAATATAGCTAATAGTGTCTTGTATACTATAAAGAGCTGGTAGTTTTGCATGTTGCTCAAACTTGAGCCTTCCAGGCTTCCTACCTAAAAATATCTGAAATTTTGACCAAGTTCAGCACAACAAATTGGATGTTGAATTTACTTCAACACAACGAGAATGCCCCAGCCAGAAAACAAAACTTTCAGTTCTAGGCTAAATACCTCATGAAATTCACTATAATTGTCAGGGCCAGTCCAGGACATCTTGCTGCTTCAGGCAAAATTGAAAATGCTTCGCCCTGCAACTACTGCTGCCTCCTCTGTGCCCGACTCCTTTGTCACCTCCTGTGGCCACCACCTCCATTTGATAAGGTGGGTTATTTTGCACCAGATTCAATAAATTTCGGGGGAATAAGAGATGACATACAGGCAATGCAGATGGGAAGACTTGAGGGAGGGTTTGCCCTGAAGGCAACAGCAGTGAAGGAAGAAGAGAGAACAGATGAGTTCACCAAAGGACACTGGATTACAATAAATAACAAGTACATTTCAAACCTATCAGATAATATATCTGTCTCTCTCATAATAAACCGCAATACAGTAGCTCATGAAGAAAAATCAAATTGATAAATGGAGCCCCCTACCCATGTAACTAGAGCAAGGTGTGTTGTTTGCTGAAAGGAAAATATTTGCACCCAGAACAGGTCTATAGAAGAACAGTTTCTGTGATTAAACTTGTGATTAAAGTTTCACTCCATCCAAATTTCCTCTCTCTCTCTAGATTTGTTCACATTCAACTTTTATGATGCCACTGGTTTCAGCAGCAAGCATAGCAGAGTCTACAGAACAGAGCTAGAGGCTTCAATACTCCCCATTACCAAAGCCCACTATCAGTATTTCAGTGGAGGTGTGCTGGAGGTGGTCAAATAATGTGTGAATTTCACCCCTTCCTCGATATAAGTAAGCTGTGAGCAACTGTGCATCCTTTCGTTTAGGGGTGGCTGTCATTAAGTGACAGTGTCACATAACTGATATTTGACAAGCTGGAAGCTGTGCCTGGTGCCATTGACAACAAACCCTCACTTATAATAGTCAGAGTGTATGTACAAAGCCAGCATCACAAACACATGCTGATGCATTATTTAAAGAATGCTTTTGACAGGGTTTAGGAACATGTCAGCTGCAAATGCAGAGCATTCTCATTTGTGATAATGTTAAGACCTTTAGGTGCTAAGAGCACCATGACAGAAGTACTGTGGTGTAAAAAAGAAAGAAAGAAAGAAAGGCGGGGGGGATAATATATTCAGTTCAGTTTAAACAATAAGCCTCTCATGAAAAATATGTCAAATTCTTTACTACTGTCAATATGTTGAAAAGACAGATCCATTGCTATATCAGTATGGGGGTTAGAGGGAAGTGAAACGTTAATTGTACGTACTTTTAAAAGACTCTGTACTTTATCAAAATGCAGTCTCTATAAAATTTGTATTTTTCAAAGCAAAATTCCTTTAACACTTTAACATTATTCCAGTCACCCATTATGTTCAAGTAAGGAGGTCATATTTCACCTGAGTTAAAAGCAGGAACAACTCCAGTGGCAGCTACCACTTTGAGGACCCCCATTTCCCAAAGATCTTAAGCTCCTTTGCTTGAGGTATGTGCCCATTCTGTTTGTTGCTTTAATTTCTTTCATGGACCTTTTCATTTTTGCCTACATAAACCTTTTAATAAGGTCTCTCAAAATCGTCCGTTGGGTCTTTTTTGTGTGTGTGTTTGTGCCACACTTAAAAGGGTATTTACCCCACCCCATATCTAGACCATTTGGCATCCTACTACATGTGTATATCAATGGGATTTGCCTAAGGAAACCAAGCTGTCCTGATCTCCTAGGCAGAGACAGGGGTGAGATGGATGTTCCCTTCATAATGCAGAAGGGCTAGTGGCAGCAAATGTTGGTTTTGAGAGATCACAGTTACTTCTCTTCTTGTGCATGGAGGAAGGAGAGCTCATTACCTCTCTGTACCAACACAGATGTAGATGGTTTTCAGGTTCCAATCCCAAGCTTTAGGACTTGTGGGAGAGGCCTTAATTGTGGTTCCATCTGCATCTGTTACATTATGTGGTGAGCTAGGGTACTTATTCACTGTTTTGGTATCTTTGTGGACTCCTTCCATCAGAAGTATGATTGTCCCCATCAGTACTGATTTTTCATCCTCCGGTAAACATGTTTTTGTTCTATCAGGCATTTAGGAGAATTTGATGGGAACTGTTTTGCTTGTCATGATGATACCACTGGAAGTTACATGACTCTTGGTGGTAATGTATATGATGTTATTGTATTTATTATTTGCTGTACACCATATTGGGATCCCTTTGGGATAAAGGTGGTTTAGAAATTAAATAAATAAACAAAACATGGAGGATGCTATCATTGGCTACTAGCTATGGTGAAGATGCTAGAGGTGTGCCTCTGAATACCACTTGCTGGGCTGAAACAGTGAACAGAAACTGGTTCTTTGGGGCTTCCCAGAGGCATCTGGTTGGTCACTGTGGGAAACAGGATGCTGAGCTAGATAGGCCTTAAGTTTGATCTACTAGGGCTCTTCTTATATTAGGATATGGACCTGCCTGATAATTAAAAAATGACATTGTCATGGCACAGAGATGGAAAGAGGCCAGACCCAAAGCAGAAAGCAGAACAGGCTTCATAGTTTTCAAGGGAACCTTTTGCCCCTAGCCTAAACATAGCAGCCAAATTGGCATTGATCCAGCTAGTTACCCACACTTACGCTCTGTACATGGTTGAAGCCATTCATCCTTACAGCAGTTAGTCAATTTACTAATAAAAGAAGCAAGGTATTGACCCCAACGTCAAATATGTTTTTTTCCTCATTTACTAATAACATTTCATGATCTGACAAGTATTTTGGCTTGGGTTTCTACCCTGATTATTTTGCCTTTTGATTGATAGTAGCTTAATTTCCTATAATCTGATTTGCCTTTTAGTTTAGATTTGTGAAATTTGTCTTCATTTGTGAAAATTGCTTAATGCATCTCTTTAGTGCGTCTAATTAATTTAATTCATCACTGTGAAAAAGAAACTGACATAATAAGCTTAGAAATATCAAGAAATTTGAGATGAATCAAACACACCCCATTCTTGCGTCACATAGTATGCATGTGTTTTATAATGATGTTGAATGATACAATGCCGTTAAACTCAAAATTTTGTTTCATTTTGTGATATTTTCATTTTTTATGTGATTTGTGACATCCAAACTTTTTTGTTAAATGAATTTCCTTGATTCTATTTTGTTTGTAACAACCACAACTAATTCAGAAATAAAATGTCCATATGTGAGCCAAAATGCTTATTCGTCCTCTTCCTTATTTAGCATCTGCAATGTTCTAGCTACAAATAGCCATTATGTTTCTCAAATGCAAAATTCTGATCCTGCCAGGCAGATTGTTCTGTCAAAGGCTCTTTGCATGCATTTCTGGACCTGCTGTCTGGATATCTGTATTCACTATCAACAAAGGGTAGTGGGAAATGCTAGTTCGGTAATTACACATTCAGTGTCATACACACAGCAGGTGTTGATGAGATGGGGTGCACATGTGTATCCAGACTTTAATGCCATGAAGTCTTCATTGTGACTGCACCATGCACATAGGATATGCCTTCTCTTTATCTTGTGATATACATGGGAATTCACACACATCCCTCCAGGGTTGTTTTCTTCATTTCTTATCTATATGCAACTAGTGCTGTCCAAAACAGGAGAAATCAATGTATTTTGGTCTGAGGGCCACAATGGCCCACAGCCAACTCTTTAGGAGGCTGGAAAAGTAGGTATGGTCTAAGTGGAAAACTGACCATTCAGTTATAAAGCTAGCATCCACAAGAATTGCCCATAAACCATTCTACTCTATTTTCATGCTTTAAAAAAATCATTCATTATTAAATTCAGTAATATATATATTTGAGGACAGGTTTTGTTTTTTCCTTCTTGCCTTTTTGTCTTTTCCTAGTGTGGATGGATGGGTGACTATGCTACTAACTTTGTATGTATCAAACGGTTTTGTACCTATTTGTATTTCTAATCTTTTTCCAGTTAAAAAAGAAAAAAAAAGGTAAGAGATTTATATATGAAGGACCACCTGTACCCACTGTTGTAGTCTCGCTGCTGAGCAACAACTCGCAGAGCTCAGTGGAGTAGGAGGCCAGCCAACTGGAAGAATCTCTGAGATATACTTACCTGGAGGCAGAGTCAGCATACAAAGTCAGGTCCAGTCCTAGGGTTCAGCAAACAGCAATCCACATGGTCAGATAGTCCAGGGGTCAGGGAACCCAAGATCATGGGGTCAAAGGTTAAGATGAGCAGGAGGCAGCAAGGTAGAGCCAGGAACTACAAGTGTTGCTACCAGCATTTGACTGTTGCTGGAAGTTCTGCTTAAGACGGCCACAGCCAGCTGGTTCTCATCAGTCCCTTATCCTCTGTGTCCTTGAAGGCTCATCAGCTGCAGGTGGAGTCACTCCACTTTCCCCCCCTTCAGGCTGCTGTTCAGCAGGTGAAGATGACTCCTGGCCCATGACACCCATACACACTTGCTTTGGCCTTAATATCTGCCTCAGAGGTTGTGCTCGTAAGTCTGCCACACAGGTGGGCTATAGAGATGGGGCCTTTTCAGTGGTTATCCCCTATCTCTGGAACTCTCTCCTCAAAGAATGACTTTCTTAAGTGTAACATTTGCATTCCACCTCTTCTCCAAATTGCTCAAGGTGGCATGCATGGTTCTATCCCACTTAGTTTTATCCCCATAAATGTGGGGGAAATTAGGTTGAGAGTCAGTAGCTTTCCCATGATCGTCTAGTAAGCTTCAAGGTCAAGTGGGGATCTGAACCAGGTCTTGGTCCAGTGGTCTAATCACTAAACCATATTTTCATGAATGGCCCCGTATCTGCGAGCTTTTATGATGTTTGATTATTAATGTTTTATGATGTTATGATTATTGATGTTTCATAAGAACTACTGTCCTGGTCTGTTAAACTACAACAGTTTTAAGTAAATTTAAAGTAACTTGATTGTTTTATATTATATATTGTTTGTGAATCATCTTGGGTGGGATTTCGCCCTGAAAAGCAGTATATACACCTTATTTTGTACTATCACTTGTACATGCCACTTAAGAGTTGGAAAATACTATCTACACTTTGGATGGTATTTTATACTATTCTCTATCATGGAAACTATTATAAATAGGAATTACTTGAATTCTATTAATTGCTCATCACAGTTTGTGTACCAGGGTTGGCTGAATGTCCCAGAGCATGCGCAGAACACATTTCTTTTTGTTTCTAAGAAAACAACAGATGTAAGGAATAGCATATCAAAGCGCCATATTATAGAATAAGATGCATAAGCTAAGGAATAAATCATTTGCAAGGCAATACTTAAAATAGATTTTATTGTAATGTATGTGTATATTGTAGTGTGTGTGTGTGTATACACACACATACAGATATATGCCTATACTGCATAACACAAACAGTAACACATTATGAAAATTGCAGATCAAATAAAATGGTAGTGTATTTATAGTTGCAATCTTGCTGATAACCTTTTCCCAGCAATATTTGCTTTAAACTGAAATCCACAGTTGTCTACATAGCTTTTGTAAGTGCAACAGCTCTTAATGTCTGCTTCAGCAGAAACCTCTTCTAGCAACTGACATATCCCTTTCCATATCATAAGGGAAAAATTTCAGCCAATGAAGTGAGGCAAATGTAAATTTGGGCTTCAGAAATTCAGATACACTGATTTTAAAGTCCCAATATACTGCCTATTTGGCACTATGATTATTTTATTCTATTTTGGAGAGCAGTGAGTGATCTAGGGTGACCGAGTGAAAGCTGATGGAGTCTGCACGTGCCCTGTGTAAGAACAGAATTTGTTTATTTATTAATTTATCACACACCTTTCACTCTAAGGTTCCAAGGCGGGTTACCTTATATAAAACACAATGTTAAAAACAGTTTATAATTTGACAGTGGAACAGACTCCCAGGAGAGGTGGTGGACTCTCCTTCCTTGAAGGTTTTTAAGCAGAGGTTGGATGGCCACCTGTCATGGATGCTTTAATTGAGATTCCTGCATTGCAGAGAGTTGGACTAGATGACCCTCAAGGTCCCTTCTAATTCTACAATGGACTATGAAAATACATATGGGGCAGTTGTTGTTTTTAAAGTACAGTGGTACCTCGGGTTACATACGCTTCAGGTTACATACGCTTCAGGTTACAGACTCCGCTAACCCAGAAATAGTGCTTCCGGTTAAGAACTTTGCTTCAGGATGAGAACAGAAATCGTGTTCCGGCGGCGCAGCGGCGGCGGGAGGCCCCATTAGCTAAAGTGGTGCTTCAGTTTCAGGTTAAGAACGGACCTCCAGAACAAATTAAGTACTTAACCTGAGGTACCACTGTAGTACACATAGAGTTCATGAGGTGAATTGTGAGCAAGTATCTGATCTTTTATTCCTTCACATAACATAAGAAGCAAAGTTACACCCTTCCTCATCACTTCACTATGTGGTCAACTGAATGCATATATGCTTTTTGAACTGATAAGAAAATACGCACCTAAAATTATGATTCTTCAGCGTTTCCCAATGTGTGAATTTAAAAGAGAGATATTGAAAGTAAATAGAAGATGACACCAGCTTCCCCTCTGGTCTTTTGAAGACTGAATGATTCTGCACGCATACATACGCTATTCTACACAAAACAGATTCTGAGCTAATTTTTTCTTAAGAGAGGCTTTAAAGTATAAAACTCATCAAACATCTTGTCCTCTGAGACAATGTCATCTAAGTTCAAAGAATGAACAGCCCTACAAAAACAATGTCTTATTTCACTGCATGTTTGAGTTGATGAAATTGAACTGTTTTTCATCTTTTCCGTAACTTAAAAAAAGTTGGAATCATCAAGCTTCCAAAGCTGAAAAGCAGTATTTTATATATTCATTAGCACATATGTAAAGATTTGCATCAGAAGGTAAAACCTTTTAAATATTTTTCTGGGAGAGATTTTGTTTATAATTCAGGGTTAACTCAAAAACAAAAGTTACACAAGTTATTCATGTTAATGAGGGCCCCTTTAATTATTTCTAATTTAGAGATGAATGAACTTCAAACACATTTAAATTTGGTCAAGAATCTCACTGTATTTCCTTTCAACTGAGCGCTGTTTCAAAGGTAGCCAGCCCTTTTCCCTGTGCTGCTAAGGTCTTGTTCATAGGATATCATATACTGTATAGGAGATATTAAGACCGAGCCACAATTTAGGCTCCCATGAGTGAACTGTTCCACTTCTCCACTTATCTGTTATGCCTGGAAATGGATAAGAGATAACAAGAGGAAGCTCCCACTTCACCATCGACTCTCCATGGGATTGTGGACATAATATAATCTCTCATCCTGAGTGTGACAACTATAAAACTGCAGAGAGGATCTATAAGAATTTGCAGGCCATTCACTTCCCTCAGTTTGAGCCTCCCTCTTTCTGCAAACGAATGGGTGGCATCGCCATGCCACCTTCTGCTGTCAGGTTTTGGAGATGCGCCTTTCCTACAGCTGCAGCTTTGAGGGCATCTTCTAGCAAGGTAGCTATCTTTAAGGAAGAATTACAGTTTAACCTCACCCAGCAGTCACAGGCCACAAGGGCTAGCAGCTACCTTTCCTTCCAGCAGAATCTAGATTGCGACAAAGCCTTAGATGTTTGACATCATCAAGGGAATCTTCCTTCTTTATCTGCAGGAAAATAGAGCTATAACTACAGAGCATGGAGCAGTGGCAGCTGAAGTATGAAGACTAGTCTAGACATGGAACATGAATGAGGTAACCACTCTAGAATGCAGATGGTGACTCCATCTATAATGTTCCTTGGCCCTATTCAGGAATTCATTTCCCTCATGTGATGGGAACATGAGAGCAGGGGACTGTTGGCAAGCCCCCCACTCTGCCAGCATACTGTGATCTGTCTTTCAACCTTCCACAATGTTACCTGGAGCACGGAACCTCCTCTCCTTGTGGCAGACTCTTTCCGTAATTTATAACCCTGATACTTTTCAGCACATGAGAGAAATGAGTGCCTAAACAGGGCTCCCATGTGTAAAAAGCTAGCATATAAGGAGAAAAGCTTCTAACCCACTCCTTCCTGTTCAAGATCTCCACTTGCAGGTGGTTTTTAAAAAACCAGCAATACAGAAGAGCATTGAAAATGTGAACCTACTGTCTGTTAAATTTCATACTACTACCTTTCTGCTGCCTGTATCAACTACAGTAGTACCTCAGTTTATGAATATAATCCATTTTGGAAGTCCGTTCTTAAACTGAAACTGTTCTTAAACCGGGGCGCTCTTTCCCTAATGAGGCCTCCTGCTGCCGGTGCCCTTTCACCGTTCGGAGTCTGTTCTTAGACCGAGGTAAAGTTCGCAAACTGGGACACTATTTATGGTTCTGCGGAGTTCATAAACCAAATCGTTCTTAAAAAGGACTGTTCTTAAACCGAAGTACCACTGTATTCTTGAAAAAAAAATACATACAAAATGTGTATTTTAGGGGAAAGTGCATATAAAAATACCATTTAAAACTAATATTTTATAGGTGGTTGAAGGGATGCAAAACTGGCTTGAAATGGAAACAAGCTGATTCATCCATCCCTGCTTAAAAGTGTAATCCTGTTACATATCCCTGCAGAAGCAAAATACCATTGAGATCAATGGAGATTATTCCCAGGTAACTAGGCAAAAGATTGCAGCTTCAGGATTGTTTCCATTGATGGTCCAACTCAGAGCAGACCCATTGAAACCAATGGACATAAGCTAACCTTAGACCATTCCTTTCCATGGGTCCACTGCAATTCTACTACCCACTGCATCTTTTGGTAGGGGTGTGCTTTGGCCTCAGATTAGGGCACACAGGAATTAAGGGCTGACTAAATGCCTTAACTTTGCCCACAGCCTTTTGTACTGTACTACCATGACACAAATACCGCCTGCCTGTTGTCTCAATAGTGACTATAGCATATGTCCTTACTTTAAAATACCTGTAATTTTTCCCCACATACAGGGCTAGAATCACATTCTGATGTGCTAGTACAATACTTGCAGGGAATTTTTCAAATGGATTAACAGCCATGTGGGTTGGCAACTGCGACACAGAATTTATAGCCATTGTAGTGCCCCCTATCTGTTGTACTATAACTCCCATTATCCCTGACCATTGGCTATACTGGCTGGGTCTCATGAGAGACACAGTACATCATCTGAGCACCTACTCCTGCCTTATACACAGAAGAACACTCATTAGTTTAACTGTTGGAGATGGATACATACCTCCACCAAGGCGAGTAAATAAATTCATATTTGTATTCTTCTAATAGGTAAAGGTAAAGGTACCCCTGCCCGTACGGGCCAGTCTTGACAGACTCTAGGGTTGTGTGCTCATCTCACTCTATAGGCCGGGAGCCAGCGCTGTCCGCAGACACTTCCGGGTCACGTGGCCAGCGTGACAAGCTGCATCTGGCGAGCCAGCGCAGCACACGGAACGCCGTTTACCTTCCCGCTATAAAGTGGTACCTATTTATCTACTTGCACCCGGGGGTGCTTTCGAACTGCTAGGTTGGCAGGAGCTGGGACCGAACGACAGGAGCGCACCCCGCTGCGGGGATTCGAACCGCCAACCATGCGATCAGCAAGTCCTAGGCGCTGAGGTTTTACCCACAGCACCACCCACGTCCCTATTCTTCTAATAGGTACCATTTAAAAAGATTTGTTGGAGGTATGTGTGATTTTGTCATCTTTCTAACACACATTTTGTCATATATATGTAAAATCGAAGTATTTTTGTGCATATATTGATTACATGCATACGCCCCTCCAAAATATTACTCAAAAAAACTTCTGGAAGGCACATTTTGAATGTGTGATCCATTCCTAGAGGGTTTTTTTTTTTGTAAAGCTGTTTCATATTATTTGATTAATGGCTGAAAATTGGAATACAAAGATAAAGGGAACTTTGAAATTCATACCTTGGAGTATTAAACTATACTTTGGAGTAGATGTAAATGTCAGAGATGGAAAAGATCTAATGAACTCTTTATTGGCAAAATATAGCTCTGCATCTGCACTGAATTTAAAACTTTTTTTTTTTTTTTTGCAAAGCATATGATTTCAGTCTTAAAATAACCATTGAGAAGTTTTCTTACTATTGTTATGAGTTTGGGGAGTTAAAGTGGATGCCAGGCTCCTCTAATCCCTGGATCCAGCAAGTGTTACAATTTAATCAAGGCTTCTAATTCTTGGAATAGCCAGGCTAGCCTCCTGGTGATGGTGAAAGCCTGGGTAATGAGCCATTAAGGGGGATTAAGGGGCTTTGTGTGAGACAGCAAATGGGTGGGGGCCCCTTCCCCAACAGATAAAGCCAGATTTCAGAGTTTTAGAGACGGATGTGACCTAGACATAAAGCAGCGAGCTGGAGAGTGTGTCTGAGCAATTCTGTTTGAATCCAGGGCTATGGCTATGGGACAAACAAGAGCCTTTGGGGTGTTAGTGCTGTGAACCCCTCCACTGTAGGTTCAAGTTGTATATATGTATAAATAAGTCATGTAACATAAAGATACCACAGTCTCCGCTGTGCTGTCTTTGCAAAAACAAACACGAACTCCGGATAAGCGCCTGAAACCCTGGAATCTTGCATCACTCAGAGACTGGGGCGATGTGCAACACTATATTGACCCTCGTCTATTACAATTAAATGCCTTTGTTTAAGAGCTGTACAGATCACTTTGGCAATGTAGAAGTTGCAGAAACTGGTAGTGAATACAACCAGAAGTGATCACTATTACTTCATAAAACTATTTTCCTTTTAGGACCCCAAGTTTTAATTTGCCCCCGATCTCTTCCCTGCCACAATAATGGCTTCAGGATTTAAATCCGGTGCTGTTATTGTGACTTCAAAGCTTTAAAAAACTGCAGTTGAATGAAGCAGTTCATCTGTCATTATTCAAATAAGAAGCAATTATGATGAAATAAAGATAGAATTCCATGGAGAAATGTCCCCATCAATTTTCACTTATATTTAACAGGAAACATAAAATGATGCATAGAAGAGTACATTTAAGTTAGTTTTTAAAAACACACACACAAAAAACCACATGCTATGAATGTAAAAAATAGGAATTGCTGATCTTTATCAAGTTCATAGTACAACTGCAGGAGCCATATAAATAGTTTTCACAAATATTGACAAAAAGATAGCTTTGAAGGGAGCAATTTTCGCATTAGGTGTGGAAACAAAACTATTTCCATATTCTAGATTTGTTTGGATTGTCCATTCCAATGAGGACGACTTCAGATACCACAATTTTCTGTTATCTAGATAAGCTATGGGCAGGAGAATGCAAGTTTCCTGTGAAACATGGCATGGGTATTTTTTCCAAAATGGTTTCCTGATTGGGGCACTTGTGGCACAAACGTATCTGTACTACAGTTCACCTATCATGCTAAATCTATTAATGCAGATTTTGAATGCAAAGAAAACTGCTTGCCAAGCAGCACAAGGGTTGCTTTTAAATGATAATTGATAACATGCAAAGTGGGGCTTTTCTTTTCTAAGTTAGTGAAGCACTAACTTGACTTTGTTTGATTGGGTCTCAATATTCTAATACAATATGATGTAGGTAGTGATGAAGTAAATGGGAACAAGCAGAAAAAAATTGTCACCATGCCAGAAAACTTGGTTGTATATGATTTTACAACATTCCTATATTTATTTATTTATTTATTTATTTATTTCATAAGATTTATACACCACTTGATTGTAAAAAAAATTAAGCTGTTATCCATTATTCCCATTTTTCTTTTTAGCCATGAAAGTATTATTTCATCAGAAGATTGCTCAATTATTTTTTTTAGTTAAACAATGATATTTAAATGTGTTGCTTATGATAGAGGTATGAAAAGTATGTTTTATTTGACTCGAACAGGTTGTTGTTCTTGTTATTCCAGTTATCGTAACACAAAGCTTTAGAAATGAAAGCCTGAAACATTTATTTTCTGTGCTGTAGCTCTTCTGGGATATCTACTCTCAGCAAATAATATGTAAAATGCTGACACCTAATGTTAAGTTTGAGTATTTTCCTTGAGATGCATTTTCTAACAATTTTAGGAATAAAAATGCTGTTCTGCAAAAAGGCCCATGGCTGACATCAAAGCTTTGGGATGCTCTGTTGCATCATCTTCCAGTCAGTTTTAGGTACGCATTCAAGGTGAGCACAACACTTGAAGAAGCATAAAGTATGTTTCAGCTATTTTTTTGCATTCCCAAGAACCTATATACAATTCCTGATGCCTCAGCATTAAATAATCCCAGGAAACTGAGATGAGAAAGACTTGTCTCAAGCTCTGGAAAGCTTCTGCCCATCACAACTGTATTAGACCATGTGAACTACTGGTCTGAGCTAGCAGCTCATATATTCCAGGAAAATGGCAGTGTTGAGATATGAAGGCATCATTTGACAAAGCAATAAAACCATCCTGTTCTTCTCCGGCTTCTTCAAGCAGGGGAACTACAGTTCTGACATAGATTCTACAGAGTAGCAGAACCAGTCCCAGAATCCCAGTGAATTTATATGATAAATGTGAACACACAAAAAGTTCTGTGCTTATAGTGTCAGCACTCAAGTCTGCAACAGGTCTTTAACTAGTGACTGCAGGACTGTCAGACATAGGATCACCCTGTGTACCAACCCCTGCACAAAGGAGAAAACTACAGGGAAATCAGTCAAGGAAACATGGTGAGAGTGAGTCAGGTAGTGCCCATTGACCCCTTATGAACAATTTTCCCTCATATATAACCTTGTCCTGCAATTGCGCTTCTCAGAGTCACTGCCGATACCACTTGTCCCAAAGGTACACTTAGCTCGTACTAGAAACTGAACCCTCTGGAATCAATTACCAGCTGAAATTAAACAATTACTTAGTGTCTTGATATTTAGGTGGCTGCTGAAGATTCTCTCTGTGTTTGTGTGTAGGCTTTCCCTGGTTACTCAGTTTTTTTGAAATTTTATTTGTAGAACTATATAAATGGTTTTATTGAGTTTTAGAGTCTAATCTTTTGTATTTTGTCTTACTGTACTGTACACTGTTTCTGGGGTGTATGGGGTGTTAGGGGAGGGGTAGTACTTCTGGTGGAGGAGACATCATGCTCCTTCTGGGCTAGTTTGACCACCTTTGGTCCCCACCCTGCACTCAGCTCTCACCTGTGGATCCTAGAAGCTGTTACACCCCAGGAAATGGCTTTGGCTGGCTGGTTAAACCAGGTGAGGGTAGCCGATGGGTCTCAAACTCTTGGTGAATTAGGGACTTCCCCTGCATATGAATCTGGCGGATTGAGTGGATGAGACCAGTAGTAGGACAAATGGTAAAATAAGTTGGTTACAGTGCATGTTGCAGACGGAAATGTGGGCAGATGGGGCTCACCAACCTGGGAAGGTAGCCCAGCTAGGAGAATGAAAACTCTGATCTTAAACCTCTGCTGCCTTGCAGCTATACTCATTTGTGAGGAAGGCTTCAGGAGTAAGGTAAGTAAAAGTAAGGTAAAGGACCCCTGGACAGTTAAGTCCAGTCAAAGGCAACCATGGGGTGCAGCGCTCATCTCGCTTCAGGCTGAGGGAGCCAGCATTTGTCTACAGACAACTTTCCACTTCTGGCACAACAGAACACCGTGACAGAAGCCAGAGCTCACGTAAATGGTGTTTACCTTCCCGCCGCAGCGGGTACCTATTTATCTGCTTGCACTGGCATGCTTTCTAATTGCTAGGTTGACAGAAGCTGGGACAGAGCAATGGGAGCTCACTCCATTGTACGGATTCAAACCGCGACCTTCTGATCAACAAGCCCAAGAGGCTCAGTGGTTTACACCACAGCGCCACCCGCATCCCTGCTTCAGGGGTAAACCCCAAGGAAAAATCTGTACCCACTGCTTTGTGGGACATCTTCAGGAGAATAAAAGGCTAAGGAGTTACACAAATCCAGAGTGGACTCCCTAAGATGGTTGGATGGTGTCTTATACACTTCCTTCTGGCAACTCCTGCAGCCAAGCTGGTACCAAATTTATTCCTGTGGACCACATCAGCAAGGCCGAGGGGGGTGGGTCTTGTTATCTGAACAGCCCAGGACCTCCAAACACACTGCCCAGGCTTGTGTCCTGGAGGGGCCAGTTCAGGGCTGCTAATGCAGCAAAAACAATGCAGAAGGCAGCTGTTATTGTTATTCTCCATTGGTTTGACTTTACTACCTGCTGTAACTAAAAATGCAAATTTCCAGAGTTACAATTCTGCCCCCCCCCAAAAAAAGTTTGCTTTTTAAAAGTTACTCTTTAAAGTCCTCATATTCCTCATTATTTAACAAGTGGCATATATGGAATGTTATACAGCACAGTAAGTTATCATAGGCTTCCTGGGGCTTATTCACACATGGTATCAGCAGTACACTGAAAATGTTGTAAGAATACCCATGTAAATTAAGTATTGGCAGAGAGCTCTTATACAAATACATCCATTCAGAACTGGCTATAGCATCATGGCTGAATTCAAACACAAACCCAGATAATTTTTATGAATATCCAGTAAGCGTTCAGAAAAAAACGTATTAAAAAGGACCAGCTATCTAGATACCATGTCACCAAGACTTACCAGAACTGTGCTCTCCACCTTTCCTTTGTCTTCACACTCATCTCATTTTGCCATATTTCTCTCATACAAAATGTATACTTTATAGATTATAGTTCCCCATATGCAACATATTGGGGGAGGGGGAACCCCTGAAGTACAAGATTAATGCAAAGTTTGTTACAGTGGGATAAAGTGAGTTTGGTGCAATATACACTGATGGCTGATGTACAAAATGTTGGTCTCTTGCTGCTCCTTACATATTCAGACAGCATAATGTCTAAATATTTTTCAGATGGCCCAGTGATTAGACGGATATGGTGGTGGATTACAGTGACAGTTTACTAAGCAGCATACATTTGCCTCAATCATACCACATCTGGTGCACTTACAAGATAAGCCCATGATTCTACACTGAATTAGGAGTCAAGCCCCACTTGCTTAATGGAAGTGTTTCACGATCACTGAGCACGTTGAAGAACAAAACAGTATGATGCCTCAGCATTCCAGAAGATTGGCATTCTTTTAAAACCAATGTCAGAGGTACGATGTCAACACATATACCTTGATGACCACAAGGGCCCAAATAGATATAGATCAGGATCCCCCTGGATCTGTTCTTCTAAAGAAGCAGGCTTCTGGGCCATTATTTTGCCTGGGTATCCAGGGGAGCTGTAAATCCTTCATAAACGGCTATAAGTGAGCAAAGCAACTCAGCAGAAGGTTTGTGAGAAACGCTAAATACATTTAAACAAAAGTTGAGATGTCTAAAACTTAAGTCATTTGTGAATTCTTAAATTCTACTTAGATGTTTATGAATACAATTTCAGCGCAAATTAAAATTCCCTTTAATAGAAATTGTGCTTAAAATCCAATGCAGGTTATATCCACAGAGTTGTATATAGTGCCTTATTCCACACAGTGACATTAGACAAAGATTAGGTTTGCAGCTGTCTTTCTGTTTCGCCTGTCAGAAGTAAACCAGAATTATCTAAATGAAGAAAGTATCTAGAATGCTAAAGACTAACCCTATTAAAATACATAAAGCATATTAATTTATGGAGCCCAAATAAGTAGAAATAATGAGTTTTAATAAAAAGTGTATCTATTGTAAATAACTATCCAAGCAAAATTAATCTTTTGGGGCAAATGGGTGGAATATATATAGCCCAGCCCAAGAGAAACAAACAAACAAACAAAAATTGCTCAGAAGCATTGATGCATCTTAGTAAGAGATTAAAAAGTATAGCTGCACCGTCAGTAAGATCAGGAAAGTGCTGCAGTGTTTGTTCTTTGCTTTACAGATGCCATTGCAGATCCCAGGATTTCAATAAATCTGTGCACGTCATGGAAAGAATTGTAGAGAGGAACTGGGGCAACACGGAGAGCATTGGGTTCCCGAATGTCACACTGCAAAACAGCCAATAAACATCTAGCAAATTAATATAGCTTCATATTTGTTTGCCAAACTCCAAAAGCAGCAAAGCTAACATAAAGTTTGTGCTCCTGTTATAATGCTGGCCAAATGCAATGCTTTCTCCCATTTCTGGCCCATATAAACTGAGAATAGAGGGGAAAGATGGAGAGCTAGGGTTCTTGGTATTGATTTTTCCATGGTATATTTTACAGTGCAATTCTATATATGTTTACTCAAAGAAGTAAGTCTCATGTTTAATGTGGCTTGCTGCTATATAACTAAGTGTAGGGTTGGGATGTTAAAATCACAATAAGCCTTTTTTTAGAAGGGAAGGTAGATACTAATTCATGTTTTGCCATTCCAAGCTGAAAAATCAGGGGGACAAGGGGAAGAGAAATTAATACAAATGAGTTATTATGTGATATTTGGAAACTAGTTGCTATATGCATCAGAATGTTTTCAGAGACCTCTGAGCTCTGGCATAGTCACACCCTATGCCAGAGGACAAGGACCAATGCAGAAATAAAGGAATAAGAAATCCCATTGCTTTAGGAGCCCAGATTATCATTTCCTACACAGGGAAGGTGTAGGAAACTAATAGTCATGTGTCTAATCAGTTAATACTGATTTTCAGGACTGGTTTCTTAAAAGAAAAGGGAATTGTGGTGGCGGCCCCCAAAGACCTGCTGTTCTAGAATGTTGGTGCTCTGGGATTCTGAGAATTCTTGTGAGGAAAAGGGATTGTGGGTGGGAAATATAGTGGCAGTGGAGAGCAAGAATGATAAAGTAGGTCAGGTCAGGGAAGCTGCCTCTGACTTTGTGCATTACATTATCTTACAAATAAGTAATAGCTGAGAGACTGTCATGGCAGCATATTATTGAAACACATAGGCACATACCGCCCTTTCAAATGATACGTTAAGAAGCCATTTCTAGTAGATTGTAAAAACATCTCACTTTTGTTTTGTCAGTGGCTAGAAAGATGACAAGCGGAGCCCCCTCTTTCCTGGGCAGACGCCTTCACAGTTTAGTTTCCCCTTCCATAGCACACAACTCCTCTTAATCTTAATGCTGTGGATTTGCTTCAGATCCGTTTCTCCAACTAGTCCCTTCTTGCCTCAGTTTTCCATTTCCTCTGTCTTCTACTCTCAACTCCTTTTGAACTACACTCTCTTCTAACTATTCAGCCCATTACTCACTCTTCTGCATTCTACCTTCAGCCTCCTCACCTCTACAGTTCCTGTTTGGGACCTCTCCCCAGTCTTTTAATCTATTCCTGTGCAAGATTTTAATCCTAGCCCAACTGGCAACTTTCTGTTCTCTTCCAGAAGCTGCGAACTGTTTAGTTCTGTGAGCGTTCCGGGCCATCACACCAGCTCAGTTAATCAGTGCCACTACTATAAGTCCAATACAATATAGACAGCTTCAAAAGTGATTTGAATTAAGCCTTAAAATGCTCAAGATAGTCAAGTGATACCTTTTCTTGCATGCATGCATTTATTTTTGCTGTGGAAGTCTACAATAACGGTATCACCTTATATATTTTATTTTGTTTGTCCCCCAGGGCAAACATAATAACACCACTATAAACCAATTAATGTGTTTTGAAGAACCATATCAGTATTCTGATTCCCCCTCTTCCTTCTGACCTAAGCAGCGGTGAATAGAAGCAATTCTAGAATTATCACAGAGCCCACTATCTTTGTTAAATAAAGCAATGTGAAGCCTTGGTTACTTACAGCGACACCTCTTTTTTCCAACTCTTTAAAAATATCCTTAATTGGAACTGAGAAGACCAGTGTGAGCTGGCATCCTCTTTCTTCAATTTGGGAAGGTGTGATTATTCTTACAAAGGGCTGCTCAGGGTCATTTGTATCTTCACTATAGTAATGCTTTATCAAATATTCCAAGTAACCAGTCAGAAGAATGGATTTCCTTCTCAGGAGTTTCATTGTAGTTTGACCAAATACCTATATTTAAAATAAAAACAGACAACTACATCATTGCAGCAAAACAAAGAGAGCCCAGACAAATATAAACTGCATCCTTCTCTACAAAGCCTATATCCTATGATCTACTTTAGCTTTGCAAAAAGTGACTTTTGAGTATTGTAGGATAAAAACTTAGTACCAGAAATAAAGCCAGTCATTTTAATGAAAGTAGATATATCTGCACCTGAGTGCACAAGAGCACTCATATGGTTGGGAAGAACATTTGTGAACATAAATGTATGAATGCTGTCGTGAGTTTCATTCTCAAGCTGTCCACAATATGCAGATGCTGTGCTCAGGAGAAAAATGTTTTCTCTCAGTAATCCTTATAAGAGCAATGCAAACTAGGTCAGAAATGTTATCCTCATAGTACAGCTATATTTAAAGTCCCTTCTTCTGGTCCCCGTTTTGGCTGATGCGAGATGGGTAATGACTGGTGATAGCGGCTTCTTGGTGGTGCTATCCTAGGGAGATTTTCCTGGTTCTAAGTCTGTTCTATTTTTTGGCACCAAGTAAAGATCTTTTCATTATCATCTAATGAAATTGTTGTTTCAATCTGATTGCTGTAGTTCCAAGGAAGAACAGACTCATCCCTAGAAAGGAACGACTAGGGATGGGAGAATCTTTCAGTTTATGTTCTTCTCTGTTTCTTATTTTTCCAATCTTAAATTCATTTCTACACATTCTCACATCACTCTGAATTTTTTCTTTAAATGTCATGAAAATTCACCAGAATTGTAGTGTGAATTTCTACCTAATATACTCAATGTAAGCAATCCTGCCTAATATAAACATCTTCCAAAGCAGTTTCCCCTAATCTAACACATTTTCTCTTATTCTTGCTAAAGTTTACATTTTTATGCACACTTGACTCTAGTACATGTATTTTTTTGCATATACATTCCTTAGCTGAAGAACTGTGCTGCAAAATTTGGAGAAGAATGAATTTCAAGGATGGCCGTGTTCCAGTTTGAATATTGTTTCGGAAAGCAGTTAGGCAGGTTTGCCTTTAAATGTGAACTGAACTGAATTTCTCCCTCTTCCCTAGGAACAGCATAAGGCGATTGTTTTTTTGGAACTCGTACCCTACACTGCTTGGAGGGTGGCCTTGAGAATAAGAATGCCACCAGTTTAATGGCACTGAGACTTGGGGATGCACAAGGGGGTAAAAATATTGTGCGCCTTTATGTAGAAGCTGCCTACGGTTGCAGAAACTTAGGGTTTCTTCTGCAAGATTAGGCCATATAAAGTCTATTCACTTGTGACTTTGCAAGGGGTGTGGGAATGCTGCCAGGAATAATGTCCCCACAACAAACCTTCTCCCCTCGCAAAAGGCAAGAGATTGTCCTTGCTGTGCATTTACACTTACACTGCTTAGTATTTTCTTTAGAAGCTGTACCCTCTGTTTAATGCATCCCAGAGCAAGATGGGAAACAATTTTGCAAGCCATCTCTTGCCAGATACACATTCTATTTCACTGTACTACAGCAATTAGCACAAGGGAATCCTGACTGTGCCAAAAGAGGAACATAGGCGCAAAAAGGCAAGTCCATAGAAACTGATGAGCTCTCATTGCCTTTGACCCCCTGCCGTGGGCTAAATGGCTGCTCCCCCTCCCCCTTATGAACAGCACCATCTGGGTCAGAGCGGAGAAGCATCTCTAAGGTCACATAAAGTTTACAAAAATACAAGAGATGTTTAAGGACAAACAAAATGAATTGCCAAACAGAAGAAAAAGTATTGCCGTGCCCCTTTGCAATTTTTCAGAGCAGGAAAAGCAAACAGTAAAATTACTGATAATTCTCTGGCTTTATTTATTTAGGACTGATGATAGCATTTAGAAAATTATTTTCCCCCCAGATGGATTCAGAACGTCCCTAACAGACAACTAAAGGCTGCAATGAATACAAGTATGTTTTAAAAACTTTGAATGTTGCAGGTTACAGAAAGTTATAAAATATTATTTTTCATTCAAATATGCATGCACTAAATTAGCATCTGACAGAAATCAGCATGTAAGTGGCATTATGAGTCAACATCATTATATAATCCCATCCTGAAGATTGCTGATGGTTTTCTACAAACAAGCCAATTCCAGGAATCATCACAGAACACTAGACATTCTGTGCATGGAAATGACAATTGATAGAAGTCTCTCTTTTAAGCTCTGAGAAAATATTTTCCCCCTTAGGAACTCACATATGAGAAGGAAGTTGGGACAATAATGATTCCCTATCTCAAATATTGTTCCAAGATACATTATCTATTTCCATTGTATCTGTATTGGATGCATACTTTACTTCCTTGTAGAAACCTTGCAGATTCACAAGCGAAACTTTTATAACACATTTAAATTTCGCATCTACCTTCATTTTGTTCTCCTGTGCATCAACTGATAAATCAAGCAAGGGAGCCATAAGATCTTATTCTACATTATGGGTGACTGCTAGATGTACGTCAAGATACAAACATCTGTGGTCACATGCCTGGCCTTTTGGTACATAGTCCAGGTCAGTCTGCTAAGCAATGAACAGAAAAAATATAAAGGTATCTTGAAATGCAAGTGAAAATGACCCTGGAAATTTTATGAGATGAAGCAGTCTTACTTTGTAGCCATTATAAGAATGGGGGAAATGACCTAGTGACTTGGCACTCTGTGTCTAGTAGTGTAAAACATTCAAAATTAAGTGATGTTAAGGAAGAGCAGATGGTTGTGATCCAAGATATGGCTAGTTCAAATTAATATTTGTAAGTCAGCCCCATAAGGCTGAGATGAATATTTTGAATGCCCATTCACAGCTGTGAAAGTTGGGACTGTTTTGGCTATTTTTCTCCATTGGGCATAAAATAACTATTTTCAGGAGAAAGGGACTTACTGTGAAAAGTGATGTTGGCAGCACACCCACCCTCTCCACACAATTTCTTAACTTTAAACATACTGTACTTTTGTTGCCACTGAAAGCAATGACAATCCAGACAGCACATTCCTTGCCTGGGACAATGTACTAGGATACTGTTGGGGGAGAGGGGATGGTGACATCTACTACTGGCAGCAGCAGCAAAATTATTTTATAAAGCAAGAAGAGGGGAAGGGGCACTGCTACTACTTTTCCTAGAAAATCCCAATGCACCAATCCCCCCCTTACTTCTGTCTTTTCTTCTTTCTCTTTGCCCACAGCGCCACCCTATTTTCACTGGGAAAACATCCTTAAGGGACTTTCAGCTCACCAGTAGCTGTATACGACACCTATCTGACCTCTTGATTTCTTGCCAAAAAAATAAAAATCCACATGTGAACACACAAGTGCTGCTTTAGTATAAGTGACAACTAGCTGAAGACAGGTTCATTATTTTAAAAAAAGAATTCATGGTGCTAGAACATACTTCAGCTTTGTTTTAAAATTAATGCCTGTCTCTAGCATTCCATCAAGATGCTACTTCTGCTTTCTCCTCCTCCAAGCAAGTTATGCGGCACAAAATTATTATTATTATTATTATTATTATTATTATTACCCTGACCATATGGCTGGGTTTCTCCAGCCACTCTGGGGAAGGGAAGGAGTGGCATTTTGTTTGAAACCATGGTAGAGGCAGCAACCAGGCAAGAATTCCAGTGTTCTCTTCACTGGTATGCTACAAGCAGATGTTAAGGCTGGCAGTATATTCATAGCAGTGAGATCATCCTTTTTATATTACATTAGTCTTCAACCAGACTTTTTGTTTAACTGCTGTATAGAACGCAATGTAGGTTAATACTACACAAATTGCTTCATTTGTTTGTACTTGATCTGTCATGAAAATGTAATTGCTCACCTCTAAACTAGCATGGAGGGCGCACACCAATAAAATCGAAGGGTTTGATAGTCGAAATCCATTGATGCCAGGGCTCAGTTGCAATTCTGCAAGATGAACACATTCTATTAGATCCCTAGCTTTTGTTTGTTCCCAGAACGAAGAACCAATCACTCACAGGGATTCCATCTTGTCAGAAAGTACTTTTGGTTTTGTTAGCCCTCATCCAGTGTACCAAGGCATACAGGCATCATACATACAATGCATACAGCGTTGGTTAGGACCTGCATGCCCCCCTCCCCCCCAAAAAATTAGAGAAATATAGCTAAGCATTATCAACTTCACATATTGATGACACCAGGCTCCAAATCTCTACATAACTGCTCCCAACAGCTTCATATTGAAGTTAAACTAGCTTTGGCAATGAAATGGTTCCCTATGGCAGAACTCCAGGGATTCATGGTATAATCACCTTATGCTCTCTGGATCCTGCCATAGGTAGGAGCAGAACCGTTGCAAAACAGAGCCTCTCAACTCTTTCCCACAGAGACAGCCTAATAAAACACCATAGTTCGTTATATCAAAACCAGCCAAAATATTGAGTGGAAGCCACAGGGTTGCAGTCCTACCCCTCTCTCCATAAAGGTCAATGGGGCAACAGATTATGATTCAGTCCGTGAAATGGGCCTGAACCTATCCTGGGAAGGATAAAGAGAATCAGTATCTTCCAAGAGTTGCTGCAGCTGAAGCACCTTCCTCAAAAAAAAAGTATTAGCAATCAGGTGGTAGCTGTCAAAAGCCTTTGAGTCCAATATCGGTTTTTAAGGAGTAGATGCAATACCATCTTCTTCTTCACGGCAGTATATCCTTTTCCTTCACACAGTGAGACATTCACCACACCCTAGACCCACCTGACCACACCCAGCTCGCCTTTATTAGGCAAAGTGAGCAAATCAAGAAGGCTGGCAGCTGCAACCACCTTGTTCACATTTTCAGGCCTCAAAAAATGAAACTGATCCCATAAAATGTGACCAGGTGGTGTGTTGGACACTTCATTTGTACCTGCCACAACCAGAACATTCAAGTTCTTGTGAAGACTAATACTTTTATAATTCAAGTGCTTAGCAAACATGTCACAGCAATCTTCAGGGGGCGCCAACATCCCATTTATCAGGAGAGATGTTAACAAACCTCTCACCACTCAGAAAAACTCTGCTGGACAGCTACTTGAGAGTGCAATAGAAGCGGCAAAAGAAGCTTTCTTTGCCATCCCTGTTGCCGTGAAACAGGCAGAAGTTTATGCTCTAGTACATGTTAAGTCGTTGGAAATAATATATATATCTGACATGTTCTTGGCCTTCTCTATTTCTGGCCCAGGGATTTGTGGGACAAGGAATAATTGTTACTCACTATTACAAAAGCCTTTCAGCTCAGCAAATCACAACATAGCAAAATGATATAGCATCTTAAAAACATTTTAATATTGAGTCACCAGGCTGTAAAGTACAGCAACTCAAAAAATGACATAAAACTTTGCTCTGCAAAGGCCTGTTAAATCAGAAGTAGGAATGTGGCCTTCTTGGTCATTGTTTGTTCTTCTTTTTATGGTTGGGGGAAAGAATCTGATTATACAATCTATATAAACCATAAAATAAATCCTTACATAAAACTGAATATGAAATATACATACTGTTTTCCATGAGAAACCGGGTTTTGAAGTCATGACCCCACCATCCTACCAGCCTAAAAAGAAGGTAAAGGGGTAATAGCACAGTTGGTGACACAATAAAAATATTGTTGAATGAACAATATGACCAGTGTCAACAGACACAGAAATGTACAGATGCTGATGAAGTTCTCAAGAGTCTGGCCTGAATGAGAGCTTCAGGGCCTTGAAAAGCTCAGCTCAATGAAGATACAAGCATTGCAAATTCATTTTCCCCCCCGTTCAGAATAAAATCCAAGCTGGAGGAGCATTCCTGACTAATGCTAGCCCATCTGTTGCTCCCACACACAGACACACACCACCCAAACTCCTGAAATGACAGCTCTGTGAGGTCCGGACAAGTTTCCACTAGGACCTCATCCCGCGACAGGAAGCATTTGCAACCAGAAATCATGGAGGCTCAATAATTAACAGCCGTAAATGGCAAATTTCTGTCCAGACTTCTGCTGGCTGTGCAAAGCTGTCCGAGGCAGCCAAGGGATAGGGGAGGCCTGCAAATGATGAGGCAGCATATACAAAGATGGTTGAGGGGGAAGCCCCTTCCCACAGTGAACCCTCTTGGTCCACGGAACCTCTGCAGGGGGTGGACTTTCCAACCCAACTGGAGGATTTCAAGGCTGTAGCTCGTTTGTCTCAAATGCTTTATGTACAACCAGGAGAGAGCTCTCCTGACCACACAAGTTTGGGAGCAATTTCTGGCCATTTCTACAGGTGAGAAGGCCCTCAGAAGGTGCAGTGAAGTGACGTGAATCAATTAATGATATCAGTACAACACAAGAGCCAGTCATGTTGTGCTGCAATGACAGACACTGTATTCCATCCTGAGAATATATTCTAAGCAACTCATGAGTTGCAGTGGTTAGTCACAATGTGTGCCAGTGACTATTAGAATAAACTGTACCAAATAACATGTTGATTTTCTAAAACTTGTGAATATTAATTTGGGGGGATAATAGATTCTTTACAATCCTCTCTAATCTATAATGGAATGTCATTATAGACAACAAAGTTGAGAAACATCACACTACTGCTTAGTATTATTATGGCCATTCAAATTTCTATTGAAACCACTAACAAAATAATAGCTTTTGGTTATGACACAACACGGAATTGTCAAAATAAATATATAAAGCATCGTAAAATTAATGCCTGAGAGATTTTGTTCATGATGCTTTGAATCACATATGAAAACATCAGCAACCGTTTTACAGTTTCAAGCTACATTTTATATTTTACCATAAAACACAATGTTAGTACATATTCATGTTATTGCAACATCCCAACTAATTCAATTTTGCAGGTCTTGCATCATTTTAATAGGGTTGGTACAGCAAAAAAACAAAAACTAACTCAATGATCTTGATGCTTCACAGAATGACGTTCTAAACTAAGGTCAAAAACACCAGAGCAAATTAACACTCTCTCAGAATGTCTACATGGACAATAGTAGTCTAACCTTATGACAAATAAGATTCAAATCTTGGGTGCTGACCATGTTGAGGTCACTACACAACCCTAATTTTTCCTGTGGTGGTAGCTCTCCTGAGAGGGGAAATGGGACAAAATGATGTTAATGAAGGCCTTTTAAGGGTCTCTGAACAACCTTTTCATAAAATTCCAAAGACTGATTAGTAGCCTTCAAATGGGCTTCAAATCTCTCTGCTGTACAATCAGCAAAATGACCATCCAGCATGCACTGTGAAAAAAAATGACATTTCTCATCTTCCACAACAAAAACACAAGGGAGGGGGAAACAGAAAGAGAGCACAATATATTGAGAGGGTGGAAATGAGGAAGTGCAAAATGCAGATGGGACGGGAAGAAAAATGGCAAGTAATAAAACCTGGGTGTTCATCAAATACACCAACAAAGCTAGCCTTTTATTCTGCTAATGCAGATTCAGGTATCAAGTCATAAAGTGTTCAATAGCAAAATGTCAACAAAAAAGATGGTGAACCAACATAAAGATTTCAGATAACTGAAAAATCTATTTTAACTCCCCAATTATTTCTGAAGGCTAATTTAGTCACTGCCTTGTGTACGAGATTTTTCAATTATCTGAAACTATGCATTATCCTTAGTGCTATGAACTACCATTTCTTTGGAATGTCAGGAGATGACAGCAAGACAGGACAGGTGGTATTGGGCAGAGGTCATTTGCAGGGGGACAACTGAGTGCTGAGACTGCTGCCTACACCTCCTGCCTTCTTCCATGAGCAAGAAAGCTTTCCCCAGAAAGGCAATATAACAGTTGGTTTGTTCCACACATTTTCTCATTAAGAAGGCAACATGTGAATGCATTCTGTAACCCTTGTGATAACCACTCAAAAGTAGTCCATAAGCATTTTTGAGGATAGTGGAGACAATAAAAATAAAATAGAGAGCAATTAAATCTCCAAAATGGAGATGTTAGGTTTCAGTGGTGAGCTTCTTGTTCTTTGTGTTCCCTGCCCCCACCCATCCTCTACCTTATCACATGAACTGTTTCTTTAGAATCCCATAGACATAGCTCAGGTTATAGTTGCACTTAATTCTCAGTTGTTCTTAGTTGTACATTTGGGGGCATTCTACCTCCCGACTAATGACCTCCATAAACATTAATGACCTGAGAAGGGGCTGCAAATTGAAACTCTAAAGGATTATTGAGTCTGGAAAGGGTGAGGGCAAACATAAAATTAGGGCTGACAAATTTCTGCAAAATATTAGCCTGTGATGATTTGAAATAGCTAAGGTCTTAAGACCTGACTATAATGGCTTTACAAATACATGTTTTTAAAAATAAAATATAGTAAAACTGAATAAGATGCTAAAGTAAAATTTATTGAGGAGCAAATATTTGGAATGCAAAATGAGTATTTATAATCCATTAACTATTTAGAATATCCTCAGTCTCTAGACACCACAAACATGCTTAACATAAATGGCTTCTTCATTTTAGAGTTTGAATAACCATTTTGCAACAACTTATACTTGGTGGTCCCCCGGGCTTTGTGTCTTGATGTGATGCTACCCAAAAGGCAACTGATAGCTGGGGGTAGTAAAGACATGGGCTGGTTCTGTGCCCATAGTCGCCTTTGACTGGACTTGACTGTCCAGGGGTCCTTTACCTTTTACCTTTGCCTCTGTGCCTTAGAAGCCAACACATGCAGTGACCACTTTACTGACTGACTGGTATCAGTGTGAAGAGGCTGTGTGTGCATGTGTTGGATTCCTTGCAAGACTTCTGATTGACTGGGATTCCAATGGCCATGGACCCCTATGTGAATACATATGGTGCCCTATATACTCTTGCAACACACTAAGAGCCTTTTAAATCTACTGTACATTATTTTAATGCTGTATTGTGTGTGTGTGTGTGTGTGTGTGTGTGTGTGTGTTTAATTTTTGCTGGTTTCCATTTTTTGTTTGGTTTAATTGTAACTTTTTGTAAGCCGCCCTGGGAACCTGTTGGATGGACAGGAGCCAAATTAAATAAAGAAGCAAAACTAAACTGGAGTAATAGTGCACAGCTACAGCAGGTAATAATAGATGGACTATACAGTTGTTGCCCAATTTCAAGGTGGTAATGTCATATGATTAGAAATTAAAAGCATATTTCAGCAACATCTGGTTTTTAACCTACACAGCAAGCTCCCGTTTTGCTAGTCAAAGGCAGCAAGACAGAAAATTTCTGGAGAGCAAGAATTATGCCCGAAAGGATCATAATTTGCCCCCATTGCTTTCAAGCATGGTTATGCTAGGGAGCAATCCCATCAGTAAAAGTTTTGTGTGTTTTTATCGAGCTCAAGATTTCCTTTCACATCTGTGTGCTTATAGTGAAGCACTGGGCATTCAAAACTTGACTTGTTTCGTTTGTAGTTGCATTAATGATGCAAGAGCGTGGGATATAATGATTGCTATGTACCGTATTTTTCGCTCTATAACACGCACCAGACCATAACACGCACGTAGTTTTTAGAGGAGGAAAACAAGAAAAAAAATATTCTAAATGAAACAGTGGGTGTATGATTTTTGTGGTTCATGCTGTGGCCACAGACATGTGATCTGACAGTGAGTTTGGAGTAGCCCAATGCAAAAATCCTGAGGATCCATGTGGATCCATGCTTTGTAACCACGTTTTTGCACCATTGCAGCCCCAGGCAACAGTGGGTGCGTGATTTTTTTGGTACAGACTGTAGCCATGGACATGTAATGTGATCTGATGGTGAATTTGGGGTGACCCAGTGCAAAAATCCTGAGGATCCATGTGGATCCGTGCTTTGTCACCACGTTTTAAATGGGGAGGGAAGGAAAGCAAAAGCCCCCCCCCCCAAGCCAGACAGGATATACGAAGTATGATTTCTTTTTTATTTACGGTATTTCTTTTTTGGCCACCTCTGTCACTGCAACCTTTGCTCTGTGCTTGCACACTTTTGGGCAATAGGGCATGTAACACACTTTTTTTCATCTGCCAAGATATAGAAAATCAATTTTAATGTCCCTATATAAAATGCCTAGTGAAGCAGAAGGGTATTACATCAGCCACTGTATTAAGGCTAAACGTTTGAAGAACAGCTCTCTATGGGGGGGGGGGGAGACTAAATTCCATTTTCAATCAATTGTTATTGTGGCAGCAATTATCAGTGTATAGCGCACAATGAGGAAAAGAACTTTAAAAAATATATATAAAAAACATTCTCACGTTATACTTCAAAGAAGAGTATTAGGCTTTTAATGAAGGGGAGAGGAGAGATGCTGTAATCCTCCTGGCTCAGGAGATTCTGATTTACCAGCCGCGTGTAGAAAGTATAGATTAAGATATTTGATATACAGCATATAAATCCAGAGATTTCCATGTCTCACTCTGCAATCCAGCCTGCTGTTACTTACGAGCAGGGAAGCAGGGTTTCTCTTCCAAACAAGCATACTGTCTCCCTCCAGCAGTACATTGCTTGGAGAAGCTGTAATTTGGAGGGGGCCTGGGGGCAGGGCTCTCTGCTTTTGGAAAAGAAATGAGAAACCTACCATTGTAAAGCAAAAGTCCCCCCCCCCCCACCCAAGCCAGCCCTCTCTCTCTCTCTCTCTCTCTCTCCCACCTGCATGCTTTTGCTTTTCGGCTGCCTGCGAGTCCCTAGAGCACGGAGAGGAGGAAGTGGTGGGCTGGAGCCTGCACGCAGTGTGACTAGGAAAGAATTAGAAGGGAGGACTCGATCCTTTCCTTAACCCTCTGCTTGCCAGGAGGGCAGGGGATTCCCTGCTCTTTGTTGAGTTTGAGCAAACGCAGCAACAGAAGCGGGTGGGCAGTAAGACCCTGAGGCAGAATGCAGGAAAGCTTCCGCCTTCCCCCTTCCCTCCGCCCGCCCGCCCGATCTTTTTTTTGCTTGATTTTTGCCTATTTTGCCCCTGCGCTCCGGCGAGTCAGCGCCAGGGTCCACACATTCGCTCAATAACACGCACAGACATTTCCCCTTACTCTTTAGGAGAAAAAATCTGCGTGTTATAGAGCGAAATTTACGGTATATGCGGTGTAGACATCAAAGGAGATCCAGTTTAAAGAACGTAAGGGTGGGGGGAATCCTTTGACCTTTGCTTCTGAATAACAGATGAGCATGCTGCTCATTTATAATTTATAACCCGGAGGATCACAAGGTTCATTTGTGTTCTAGGGAGGGAAGGATCCCATCTCCACCGACTACTGATTTATATATTTTTTTTTTTTTAAAAAAAAGAATGAACAAAATTGGGCTTGTATTTATGTGGCTTGAGTTTCAGGGCAAACCTTCCTGTCCAAGGGGACAGTCTGTGCATTCCCCACACACCGTCAACAAGACAGAGAAGCAAATGAATGGCAGCAGGTGAAACACCCTATAAAAAGGGCAACTTTTCTATAGCGCTGTAGTTCATAAACCTTCTCATCATGAGCTTTCTCTGCTCCATCACACTTGTCTTTTTCCTGCTCAGCTTTGAAAGAGGCACCCTCAGAATTTATGATCACCACTTATAAAAGTGCAGTCAATGCCTGCAAAGCTTACAAGGGCAGGCTTTGCAGAGCAGAAATGGGCAGAGATGGTCATGTCGCACTCTGGACTCATACACACTTCCATTTGTCCCATGTTGTCTAGACATGGGTCTGAGAGGTTCTTCTTTTGCCTTGCCAGTTCCCGTGGCAAAACCCAATGTTTACTGCTGAATCGGAACAAACGTCAACTGAGTCTTCTACGGATTGACGTTTGTTCTGATTCAGCAATAAACTGTGGGTTGCCCCAGGGAAAGTGGCAGGACAGAAGAAAAACCTCTTGGATCCATGCCTAAAAATCATGGGAGAAATGGAAGAAATAGCGGGACAAAGGAAGTGGAGCTGAGCTATGCTGAAGCACTGCTGCACCTCGAAATAGGCATATCTATTTTTCCTCCCCTTTCCAACACACATTTTGTCACTCTTCCAGAGTTTTAAACTACATCACATGGCTTTCTAAGGAACAAGCCACATGAGAGTTGTAAAATACATAGCTTAAAACTGAAAAGCCAAATAAAAACAATGATATACTACTACACTGTTATACTACTTGTGTTTAAGGAAGATCTGCAGGGGTGGTGCTATAGGTTGAGGGTCTTTTGTGTTAAACTTTTCTTGCATGTCTAATTATCAGTTTTGTCCAGTCTACATACTATACATCCTTGCAGTTCATTATTAGCAGATTTCTCTCTTAGAATGCTGTAGCTATCCTATAGTTCTATGAAAATGTTGTAAAAAAAATATCTAGCGTTAACAATAGTCAAATAATGAGACATTTTCATTAGAAACAAAACATTTTTTTTTCCTATTTAGCCTTTTGTACAGCCCAGGAACAAAATTTAATGAGAGAAAAATAATATTTTTTTTAAAAAAACGACAAAAAACCCCCGGTGACTGGCATAACTATCTTGACTTGGTTGTGGCATGTTAAATGCCACAATTTGGAATAATTGTTTTACCCAAGAAGTAACTGGATGTCCTTTCTGATTGCAGCTTTTATTTTCACATTTGGTAGAGAGTTTAATTTAACAGTTGTAGCAAATGCACTTTGTGCATGAAAAACGCATTGGCTCTTTGGTCAACCAAGTGCAAGGTGATTTACTGCTGATGGGGATTTGAAAACAGAGGGTGCAGATGTCCTCTTTAAAGATATATTTTTTTCCTTGTTAGTCTTTTAGATTCAGTTCAACTGGGAATACACCAATCTCTGAGCATGTCCCTCCATATTACCCCTCCAGGTCAAAACAAAGGGAGATTGAGTTCACTTTTATAACAAGATACAAGTTTTCTGTGCTCAGAGTATGTGAAAGAGAAATAGCCATTATACTGGGAATCCAATCAGGGCTTGTTGAATTCATACAGAACTCCTCTGGAAGCCTCTGAGGCTTTTGTGATGAGGAAAGGTAATTTCATTCACAGAGAGCAGGCAGAGAAAAAGTATGAGGAAGCTGCAAAAAGAATTGAAGTCTAAATTACATCCTAAGAAAATATCTTACCCAAACCAACCCCTCTAAGGCTAATGAAGTTGAATTAAAACTGTTAAATCAGCTTATGATCAACTGTTACTGCAGAGTGTACATATATCACTTTTATTTAACTACATCTACAGAGAAGAAAGGGGGGGCAGGAGAGAATACAGCCAGAAATACTTTGGAACTGCTATTGAGAGTATCAATCCACTGCTTTCATTCAGAAATTAAAAATCAACCTGGGAGACAATTTATTCCTACATATTATTAATGAAGTACGCAGTAATTATTCTAAAAGTATTGGGGGGGAAACCAATACCATAATAGTGAAAAATTATAAGACAATGCCTTGCTGCTTTAAAAAGCCTGTGAAAATGTGATAAAACTTTCTAGAGTGCCTCAAAAAGATTAAAGATAACACATGTGCTCTTTCAAAGATGCAACTTCTTCCTTAACGTTGTTAGTTGCTGTTGACTCTCATGATAGTTTGTAAATCACTTTGTCTTTCTTTAGCACCATGAATTAATTCACAAAGACTATGTAACTATGCAGAGTCCTTGTAATGCATCCATCAAAATAAGCAATACTAAAGGGCCCTACATTTCTGAACAGAGAAAATGATATATATTTCTACTAGACATCTGCTATATTAGACAGAAATTAAAGAATATATTAACTGGGTCAAGAATTGCAAGTAGCATTTTGCATTGCCTTCTAAGCTGAATATACTGTACATCTCAGAAATCAATATAAAGCAGTGATGCAAAATTATATTCAATTAAAAATACTTTCCAGTGCTAATAATGCAATAATAATCATTTCCCCCAGTAAGGTTTAGGGATAGCCAAATAGAAAATTTTTAATGCACACATCTTTCACTATGTTAAAAGAGCTAGAATCAAATATAGAAAAGCACCCAAGAATAAATTCTCCTTATTACAAGGTGATCTTTTCTGTTTACCTTGTGACAAGGATCATGCATATATTAAGCTTGCTTATTGTCCCACATTATACAGAATCGTACAATAATACAAGCCGATATACTTATTATGGCTTGGTTTTTGTATCAGTCACATGCTGAATATTTAAGGTTGCCCTGTTTTTGCTATACATATAACTTTGTAAATGATTACACTTCTTGTGTTGTGTAAAATAAACCGAACAAAATAGCTCTTTTCTTTTTTGAAATTTGTACTCCTTACTAGCTCCAGATGTTTGCAGAACCTTAGATTATTCTTATTCAATTCTCTTGACAGTTTTGGGCATCCTTGACAACCTCTTTCTATCAAATTCCCAAGACAGGTAGTTGTGATCTTTGACTTCTCATGTGCATTTATTGAGAAAGAGGAGCTGAGTGTTGGGTGGATATACAGAACAGAAACTGATGAAAGGCCTACATATTCAGCACAATATGGTTTCTTAGCTTATGTTAATAGGGAATTGCCTCCAGTATAAAGATGACCTCCCTGATGACTCATAATGTGACTATAGAAACTTCTTCAGTCAGCATTCAACAACCTGATGCTTGTGTGTGAAGCTGTATTGTGAATCCTCTCTTTATGATGCATCTGCCTCCCCAAAGAGATTGTGATAATTTCCACGTTGATACAAGACTTTTCAAATCTCCCACACAGAAAACGCCCAAACTCTTACGCCGTACACATCCCACCTAGTTTCATCTTAGCTTTGACTAGTTTCCAAAGAGGCAGATGTGGAAGTAGTGCTGCATAGTACTCTACTCTGCCTGTTCTGTGAAAGGACTTCTAGAAATCTGGATAGCTTAGCTATAGAAAAGTGCCTGAAAGGGAGAAAGGTAAAAAGATAATATAGATCAACTGTGCAACATTCTGCATGCTTAGGGGTATACATGTAAGAGCAGGTAATGAAACCTCAATGGAATCCCAATGGAATCCCATAGAAGAAAATAAGCTAGGGGCATTTTTGAATGGGAAAGGCTTAAGGAACTCAATGCTCACCACTTCTACACTCAAAATTGCAGCATCTTGAGGCTGCTTTTCATCCACAAAACTTTACATGAATGTGTGCATGACATGTAGGTGCCACACACTTTCTTAATGTTCCCTCTAATATTTTTTTAAAAAAATGCCCTTGGATATTTGCCATTCACTTGGAGAATCCAAGAATTAAACCCTGCAGGCCTATTCTGTGTCTAGATTGGCCTAATCAATCACATCTCCCAAGACAATGTCCCATTAAACCTAATTAGCCAAAGCCTTTATTCCTAAACTGCCTCTACTCAGGGGAAGTTTTAACTTTTGGTTTTCAAATGAGCTAGAGGCACTTAAAATGCTCTCCCCTCTTCATTTGGCAGCAAAAATAGCTTATTTTTGAGTACAGTCAAGGGTACTTTAAGAAGTTGGTGTAAAATTTTGATACAGCCCATGAACATTTTAATGTTATCTTGCAACATTATATGAGAAATGGGTAGCTGCTCAGATGAGAAATTCACTTTCTTTCCTTTTGTGCAAAGTCTCAATACAAATGCCGTCTAAACCACCAGCATCTAAATAGTTAGAAACCATTTCCTTTATTAGCTTTGTAAATTACTGTCATTAGAATCCCCTTGCTCTGCTTTCACATGACCCTTCTTAAGAAACAATTACAGTCTATCAGTAACAGAAGCAAGTCTTTCCAAGGACATCCTCTATATTACCACTAAATTCTTTCATCTCATTCCAATGACAACAACTTTTAGGGATGTTAATCAAAGCTGACTTGGTTACACTCTTGAAATAGAAGCCTTTCAGGTCAAGTCATTTATTTATTATCAGAATAAATGTGTGTGTTTGTGTGTACACAGATAAGATTTCATTGTAAAAGTCATGACATCTCTCCTGTTTCAAATCCCACTTCAAATAAGGCATTTTCCAGAGCATGTGACAGTGATGCCCTGTAATGCTTTTGACACAGCATCATTGAAGCCATGCAGCTGTTTATTTCTCTTTCTAACTCAAGTGCAGGTTAGCCACACATGAAGGAAAAAACTTACTTATGAACTGTAGTCTGAAGCAGAAGAATGAAAGAATAAAGCACAAGAATGAAAGCAATTCACTTCGTTGACAGCCAAGAAGTCATCTGAATGTATTATAAGCTTTTCTTCAAACCTGGAGCCTGCTGTGCAAGGTATGTCACTCCCTACCCACCTCACCCCCACTAAACTTTGAATAGCTGTTTATTTCTATCATTTTTTTTAAAAAAAAGATTGATGCTTTTAAAACATGTTTCTTCTCGGTATAGCATCCCACCAAAACATCGCAGAAAACTCTGTTTTATTTCAAGACCCTACCTGCTGGTAAGCCTGTGATAAGTTTAAGACTTCATAATAAATCCTTTCATTTTAATACTAGGCGGTGTACTGTTTTGCTTTAATCCTCTGCTGAAGCTTATCTATTATTCTCTTGCCTGCTTTACATATATTTATAACCCTTTCATCTTTTTGAATTGTACATTTTGAAAGCATTCAGCTTAGGAAAAGTTGTTCCCACCCCAGAACTCAATTGCTCAGAAAAAAAGACTTTTGTTGTGCTGCCTGAACCACGAAGCTGCAACAGCAAACATGCTACCCCTACCCTGGCTTCAGGACGTGCCTTACTTAAGGCAAATTAATGATCATAAATATCCTGCCATGGATACCTACCATATGCTAAAGACATTAAAGATAGCATCGCATGGCAATAAGTCAGCCATCCCTCGCTTTGATCAGCCTATGTTTCGGAGATGCTAAAAACATAATGATGCTTGTCTTTTTACTCCACATCCAACCACCAAAATTCACACCTTTAAATACTATTTAAATACTATTTACAATCCCACTGCAGACATCGCAGTAAGATCAACTTTCACAATGCACATAACTCACAGTTCAACACACATTTATGACATGAACAGGGACCATTCTCACATCAGCACATGGTTGCTACAGGGAAATACCTCTCAGCTGCCATAGTCTATGATGAGCTAGTCATATATACCCGCTGTCATGCATAGACAAAAGTTGGTAGTCAGCATATACTTTGCTACAACAGAATGCGGTAATAGCCACCAATCTTAAAATTGGATTAGATAAATTTTTGGAGGATAAGGCTATCAATGGCTACTACTCATTATGATGACTATATACGCCTTCCAAGATAAGAGGCCTCCGAACACGAGTTGCTGGGTAGGAGGGTGGGGGAAGCTACAACAATAGGAGAGGTCTATTGCCCCTAAGTCCTGCTTTTGTGCTTCTCTGAGTCATTTACTTTGACATGATGGGAACCTGATTGCTGGACTAACTAGGACTTCAATCTAATCCAGGAGGGCTCATCTTCAAAGTGTTAACGAGCTGAACTAGAACTTGCAAGTTTAGTTCTGTTGAATTAACCCTATAGAATGTAAGTGTCAACAAACTGGATTGTGAGTGGAATAATTTATAAAAACAAATAAAAATATAACAGAAAAAACTATAACTGACTCTAAGAGTTAAATCAGAACAGCAAAAATGAGTCCTATCAGTCATCACTGCTGTGAAGGAGTCACACTGTTCTTATTTACATAGATGTGGGCTTCTACAGGTGAAACTAAAAAAATTAGAGTATCGTGGAAAAATTCATTTATTTCAGTAATTCAACTTAAAAGGTGAAACCAATACCAGCTGATGGCATGGCTCCCCAAATCAACACAGACTGTGGAAACTTCACACTGGACTTCAAGTATCTGGCATTGTGTGCCTCCCCATTATTCCTCCAGACTCTGGGTCCTTGGTTTCCAAATGAGATGCAAAAGCTGCTCTCATCAGAAAAGAGATTTGGCGAGCCATGTCATCAGCTGGTGTTGGTCCACTGTGCTTCATTAAGTCCAGGGTCAATGCAGCCGTCTACCAGGAGATTTTGGAGCACTTCATGCTTCCTTCCGCAGATGAGCTTTATGGGGATGCTGACTTCATTTTCCAGCAGGACTTTGGCACCTGCCCACACTGCCAAAAGTACCAAAACCTGGTTCAATGCCCATGGGATTACTGTGCTTGATTGTCCAGCAAACTTGCCTGACCTGAACCCCATAGAGAATCTATGGGGCATTGCCAAGAGAAAGATGAGAGACATGAGACCGAGCAATGCAGAAGGGCTAAAGGCTGCTATTGAAGCATCCTTGTCTTCCATAACACCTCAGCAGTGCCGCAGGCTGATAGCATCCATGCCACGCCGCATTGAGGCAGTAATTGATGAAAAGGGGCCCAAACCAAATACTGAGTACATATGCATGCTTCTACTTCTCAGAGGTTCAATATTGCTCTATTTGCAATCCTTGTTTTTGCTGATTTCATTTAGTATTCTAATTTTCTGAGATTGTTAATTTGGGGTTTTCATCAGCTGTAGGCCATGATAACCACAATTATAACAAATAAAGGCTTGACATATCTCGCTTTGCATGTCATGACTCTATCTCATATATTAGTTTCACATTTTAAGTTGAATTACTGAAATAAATGAACTTTTCCACGATATTCTAATTTTTCGAGTTTCACCTGTACATAGGCCTACCATTACCCTTTCCAGTTCATAGCCTTTTGGTTTTGTGTACAAAGAGAGGGGGAGCACTCTTGTGCCTAGCAGCTACAGATAAATTCATAATTAAGATGAAGTGCGCTCTGGTAACAAAAACTCAGAAAAAAAGAAATGTGTTAGTGAGAGGACTCTGCTGTTTTAGTGTTGCAAACTCAAACTTTTTGAGTTTTTGCAATGGTATTGTTATGTGTTTGTGCTAGTCGGAACTCACCATGAATGTCTCCCTTGTTCTCTTATAAGGCCAATGGTGTCCAAATGAGAGGTGCTGGAACTGAGTTCTGCTTGCTGTGTCCAGATCAGCAAGAGTTGTTCAGATTAGCCAATTCACTTCCAGTTGCTAGCATTTGTCACCTTTCCTTTTTTTGCTTTCTCTTACCCCTATACGAATAAAGGTTCTGTTCTCTCTCTCTTTACAAAGCACCTATTTCCACCATCCCTCAAGATTATTTTGAGAATCATTTAGTCCATAAAGCCTTTCCTGCATTACCATAAGCAATGGCTTTAGAGTGCTTCTTTCTACTAGTTAATACACATCTGACCTTTCCTAACTACTCCTTTATATCCTTCAGTTCTGCTTCATCCAACTTGCTTAGAACACATGGCACTTGATGTGTCCTCACTTTAGTATCTTTTCATATCTAGCACTATGTAAAAGGATAAAGTATCTCCTCTTCACTTTTCTCAAATTATTCACAATTTTATATATATCCTCTCCCTATTAATTTGCATGGTCTTGAAATCATGTTCAGCAGCCTGAAGTTCCCAGGCATTTAAAATAATAATAATGGTATTCCTTTAGCTATCATCTCACCCTCTAAAAGAGAGGCTGGTGTTAAGAGACATTTACATTTCAAAATGTGTGGTTCAGCAATTTTAAAATTGAGACCTTCCAGACTCAATCTATACCTAGCGACATATTGCTGCTTAATCTATTTACTCTAAAACCTCTTACACGAAGCTTCTGATGTGTGGGGATTCATTAAATTTGTCATCTGAAAGTGATATTTAAGATATGAGTACCTCACCAGCATCTTTAGTGAAGATAGATGCTAATTATTCATTTGGTTCTGGCAGGGATCCTGCTTTTAATGCTTTTCACTTTCTTATTGTTTGATTATAAAAAGGGAAAGAAAGCCATTACTTACTGAGCCATTCTACGAACCACTATGAACTGACATCACTTTATAGGATTGACTTTTAGAGTCTCACCATTTCTGATATGCTGGGAGGGGTTGTTCCCTTCCTGTGATGTAATACAGCTGCACTGATTTGACTGAGGCACTCAATAGGCCCCACTGTTTACCATGGGTACAAATTATTGTGATGTCTGTGACCAGAAAACCCACTGCATCTTATATATGCAGAAATCAGTTGCCATTACTGAGGGTAGGAAATACTCTGCCTAGTGCTATGGTAGCCAGTTTCCCTCAATTTGACAGTACGGGACCTGAACATCTACCCTTGGTCTTATATGTATCTGTATGTTTATAGCACTGTATATAATACATAAATGCATAGGGCAAACATTTTGTGTAACAAGAATTCCTGCAATTGCAGTCATGAGTGTCTGCATGTACCCTGTTTATAAGATTATGTGTGTCCATAGGACTGAAGTTGTTCAAACAGGAAATCTGTGAACAGGTGGAAGAAATGCAGTAATGGCATGAGCTTCTGTGTGAATCAGACCTAACTGAGATATATAAAAAAGCATTAATATGCTGGATATACACAACATGTTCTACTCTTATATGCTTCACATGTTGAACAGCTCAGCATTGCCACTGAAAACAAGTGCTGGGTTTAAGAATGGAAAAATGTTTGAGATGCAGGAGTTCATAATACGAGTCCCCCCATCTCAAATAAGGTTGATCAAAGGTTCCTTTGAGCTTTCTCCAACTAGATGGGGATAACTGTTTGTAGCCAGAGACTGGGCCCTTTCAATTGTTGCTGTCAGGGACTGGGCAGAGGAGGAATGGTGGAGATCACCTCCCCATCCTGACCCTTCCAGGGAGGAGGAAGAGGAAGACAGTATAGATTTACAACAGTGGTTTGTGGGAGGTCACAGCTCATAGGCATATGAGGGGGAAAGTTGGGAAATAATGGGAGAGGAGGAGGAGGAGAGGGAGGAAGCGGAGCGACAGCTGACTGACACAGTGTCATTTGAAAGTATCCCAGACCCTCCATCTCCCAGAACCCAGCGAGCCTTGAAAGTAGGAGAGCAAAGAGCTCAAAGACAGAAGGAACGTAGCAACACCTGCAGAAGTGATGAATGAGGAAGTGGGAGAGATGGGGTGGTGGAGATTCACTCAGGACAATGCCATTATCCAAGAGGCTGGGTCTATAGCCCTCTCTGTAAATATTGAATAACAAAGGATGGTAAGAAACTTTTTCTTGTCTTTATGCTTTCCTGGGCAACCAGCCAGGAGCAACTGACGGCATCCTGACAGGGGCTTTTAAAATAGAAAAATAGGTGCCAGTACTCACCATGAAGTTGTTACAGTAAGTGCCACACTTTTTAATAACAAAAAAGAGGTGCCAGTACTATGTACCCTTGGGTATCCCCTGAAAAAAAGCACTGGGTGTAGAGATGAAGAAGGGGAAGGAACAGGTTAACAATGTGTCTCCAAAAACATCATTATGGGAGTGACAGGACTCTACACTTTTTTGAACTAGAGCTGTGTACAAATGGACTCTAGAAATTACCCACCTTATTTGTAAGTAGAAAAAATGAGGGACCATTTCACTAAATCTCTTTGGGGAGGAGAAAGAGAAATTCTCCAACAGTTTATTGGAGGTGTAACTCACTATTACCAGTGACAGTAGCAAAGCATTCTTTTTCCAGCCCCAAAGGTATTGTGGCTGCTTCTGCTGCAACAAGTGGAAGCAGCAGCAACTACCTTAGTAGATGTGGCTTGCTGGGCATCACAAAAGCGGAGAAGAGTATTAGAGGGAAATTCCGCAAAGCAGCCTTCAGAGAAAAATATCAGAAATTTTATCAGAAAAATGTCTTCTGTGAAATATGGTAACAGCTCTGCTTTGAGCCCCTATATCAATTATTTTCACCAAATAGAATTCATTCTTTTTTCATAATTCCTCACGTAAGTAACTATTCTTTTAAATTATAGCTTTTTTTGTCTTTATTTGTTACCATATTTTAAATTGTCATGAACTGCCCCATTGTTGGGTTGAAGTAATTTCTGTCCCGTCAACCCTGGCGAACTTATTTCGGGCATTCGCTGGCATACCACGTATCCCGAAGTATTTTTGTCTTATTCACCCAGAAATCATATAGTAACACCTCGCAAATAAGAAAAGAAAGGGGGAGATGCTGGGAAGTTTTTGCCTCTGCACATGAGTCTGAGAATGTTCTGAACAGTTCCCATTGAGTTCATGAAACAGTGTACCTTGACCTGTTCTTAATGCATTGCTGACCACATCTACGGAACATGATCGTTGTATTCTTTCATGTTATGATCAATCATTAGTAATTGTTTTGGTCTTGCTATATCAATCATTAGTTATAATTTAATTAGGAGGTTTCATGCCTGTCTAGTTCTGTGCTCCCTTTCCCAGCCTTTAATCTATTGGTGATTAATGCCTATATGTAACCCTTGCTCTGTACTTGTGTTAACCAATCAGCAACAAGTTGCTTTGTGTTTGTATCAACCAATCAGCAACAAGCGCACCTGTGGCAATGTTGTAATATTCAATAAAAGAGTCTTCTCAGGGCTTGCTCCAGAGATGCCTCCCATATGACACTTGCTACTCGTCTGTCGTTATTTCAACCCAACATCTGGTGACCCCCGACGTGCCAGATCCCTTCATGCAGCCTCATACTTCACTCGACTGGAAAAGTCTCAGCGCGCTACTCCGTGAGTATGGGGGGGAGCTTACAAAGTCCCAAAAAGAGCATGCTAAAGAACTGTTTCATTTAGTCAGACAGAGAGTAGCAGGTGCGCATATTTCCTTAAAAGAAATTGAACGATTGTTATGTCATATCGCTTGTGAGTGCCCCTGGTACCCAGAAATAGGGTCTTTGGGGATGGAAACTTGGCAAAAGATCGGAAAAACCCTCTTTGCAGAACCGAGGGCTCCAATTCATTGTCTGCTCACTTGGCAGAAATGTGCAGATGCCGTTGCTAAATTAGGACCTCAGGCGTCTCCCTCGGCCCCTGCCCTTTTAGCCGTTGCAGACAATCCCCCACCTTACCCCAAGCTTTTGCCCCCTTCGCAACCCTGCCAATCCCTTCCTACGTCTCAACCGTCTCAGCCTGCATCCTCCCCCCCCATCCCTCCTTCGCCTGCCACAGCCCCTGTTTGCTCTACAGGAGCTGTGCGCGCTGCGCTTTCTCTGGCTAGGCAGAAAGGGCTCCTGTCCTTAGAGGAAGAGTCTGAATGGGCTGGTGAAATGCCATCTGCTTTCCCTATCACCTATACAAACCCAGGAACTGCTCAACAGCAGGTATTGTACGAGACGCTTCCTTATTCTGTAATGAGAGAATTAAGGAAAGCCATTACTGATTCCAGTCTAAAATCCTCTTATGTAATAGGAATGCTAGAGGGAATAGCAACTGGTTATACAATGCTACCTCAAGACTGGAAAGACCTGATGCGCATGCTTTTATCCCCGGCTCAGTATGTGGTGTTTGAGAGTGAATTTAAACATAGCGCATCAGCCCTATCTGATCCGCAGCATACAGCCAATCAACTTTATGGCGCGGGTCAGTATGATAATATACCAGCCCAGGCGACGCTGACACCTTTACATTTTAGTCGCACTGCAACCTGTGTACAACGCGCCTTCCGGAAAGTCCCTGTCTGAGGGCAACCGCTGAGCTCCTTTGTCAATATTAAGCAACAGCATTCGGAGCCCTACCATCAGTTTATAGATAGATTGAAAGAATTAGTCACTAGGCAGATTGATAACACTACAGCTCAAAATGAATTGATGAAAAAATTGGCCTTTGAAAATGCAAACACCGATTGCAAGAAAGCGTTGCAGTCCATCATACATCGCCCTAAATATGACCTGGCCGATATGATTCAAGCTTGTGCGGATGTCGGTAGCCAGAGCCATGCGATGTCTTTGCTTGCAATCCAAGCTAACAATAACCTACAGGCAACTGCTTTAATTGCAAGCGCCCAGGCCATTTTGCTAAACAATGCAGAGCCCCTGGCGGGGGGGGGGGGGGCAAGCAGGGATGCTGCTGCCAACAAGGCTAGACTTTCCAAAAAATGCCCAAAATGTGGAAAAGGCTATCATTGGGCAAATCAGTGCAGGAGTCCAGGAAACTCCTTAGGGGCCCCACTCCCGGGCCAGGACAAATAGGGAGCCCTCCACCGTTAGTCTCCACTATTAAAACCATCTCAAAGGATACACGCTCTGATTTTACCATCGACTTAATTAATCAAGAAACCAAAGACACTGTTTTACCTGGTGAAATTGTGCTTATGCCCACCCAATTGGCAGGCCCACTACCTCCTAAAGTCGCAGGCTTAATTTTACCCAAATTTTCTGCGGCCAAAGAAGGAATCCAGGTTATTCCAGGAGTTCTGGATCCTGACTATGTGGGCACAATAATGGTTCAACTTTGGAGCCACATGCCCATGCAGTTAAAAAAGGGTGAGTCCTGGGCGCATTTGGTGATGCTCCCTTCTCATCCTACTGCTTCTATTATGGATAGTAATTTGCACGAGCTCTCTCCTTTTCCTCCACAGCTGTTAGCTGTAATCCAGCGGATTGGTGAACAGAAGCTTCTTCGTAAGTATAAAATCAATGGCAAGGTTCTGGAAGGCTTGATTGACACGGGCGTGGACATTTCTGTAATTTCCAGTACTTGCTGGGACCCCACGTGGCCCCTTGAGTCTGCCTCTGCAGTTTGGGGTGTAGGTGGACCTCAAACCTCTTCCAAAAGCGTACAGTGGCTGCCTGTTTCTCTGCCTGATAGTTCTGAAACCATTGCATATATCCAGCCCTGTGTTCTGAAAATCCACCTCAATCTGTGGGGCAGAGACTTACTACAACAATTACAGGCTACCGTTCAATTTAATGAGTAAGCTTGCACTCCCCCTCCACTGGAAATCAACCACCCCGGTATGGGTAGAACAATGGCCCATAACGGGGGAAAAGCTACTTGCTTTAAAACAATTGGTGAGTGAACAATGAAAAGCATCATTTGTCCCGCTCTCGATATCGCCGCTCTGTGGAATTGACTAATGATTGTGATGATTTTGTCTCTCTTCCCAGTAGGTCTGAATATATCTCTTTAGCTGTTTCTCTCTTTGGAGTCCCTGGATTGGCTGTACGGAATCGTATGAACATTAATTCTTTAGTTTGTTCTGCAGCAAAAGCCCTGAATTTTACTTCACAAGCTCTTCACCTTTTGAATAAAGAACAGAGTGAACTCCACCATGGACTTTTACGAAATCGTGCTGCTATCACTATTTGCTCATGCTTCATCATTATGGCTGTGAACAAGTGAATGACATGTGTTGTTTCAATATTACTGATAATTCTAAAGCCATTCAAAGCCAAATCTCTCATTTGCAAAATCTTGCACACCACATTAAACAGGACGTTGGATTTTCTGGCGTCTGGGATTCTTTCACCCAGTGGCTTACCGCTTGGTTACCAAACCTGACTTGGCTTCGTAATCTCTTTCAATATGCCATTGTCATTATATGTATATTAATTTTGCTATGTTGCTTCCTCCAATGCATTCCTGGCCTCATAAGTCTTTTGTCTCGGCTTCTCTCTCCCCCTCAGCCACCCAATAAACTCCTTGCTGCCTACTTTGCGAAATGGCAGCACCAACAGTAAACATTAGGGGAGATGTGGGCAGACTTATTTCGGGCATGCGCTGGCAGACCACGTATCCCGAAGTATTTCTGTCCCGTCAACCCTGGAGAACTTATTTCGGGCATTCGCTGGCATACCACGTATCCCAAAGTATTTTTGTCTTATTCACCCAGAAATCATATAGTAACACCTCGCAAATAAGAAAAGAAAGGGGGAGATGCTGGGAAGTTTTTGCCTCTGCACATGAGTCTGAGAATGTTCTGAACAGTTCCCATTGAGTTCATGAAACAGTGTACCCTGACCTGTTCTTAATGCATAGTTGACCACATCTACGGAACACGATTGTTGTATTCTTTCATGTTATGATCAATCATTAGTAATTGTTTTAGTCTTGCTATATCAATCATTAGTTATAATTTAATTAGGAGGTTTCATGCCTGTCTAGTTCTGTGCTCCCTTTCCCAGCCTTTAATCTATTGGTGATTAATGCCTATATGTAACCTTTGCTTTGTACTTGTGTTAACCCATCAGCAACGAGCGCACCTGTGGCAATGTTGTAATATTCAATAAAAGCTTCTTCTCGGGACTTGCTTGAGAGACGCCTCTCACATGACACCTGCTACTCGTCTGTCGTGATTTCATTCCAACACCCCATGATAACTATTATTATTACTTAATTAAATTTATATAACACCCTATACCTGCAGGTCTTAGGGCAGTTCACAAGATAAAATTGCAAAATAAAAACACAAAATACATAAGCAAAATTTATATAAGCAGAAACAGCCAAATAACCCCCCTCAAAACACATAAAAACCTTTAAAAACAATTCATTTTTGTAAAAAATAAATAAATTTTAAAAAATTAAAAACACAATTTAAAAACAATTTAAAAGACTGTTAACAGTACTCTCTGCTGGGCAGCAGCAGTTCTTTTGTAGTCTGTCTTGTGGAGAAAAGCAGGAGGGGAAAGCTACAAACTGTACAAAAAAAATAAATACAAATAAGCTAGAATGGTATCCTAGACTGATGCTTATGTACTCACTGGAACACTTTCTAGCTAGAATCTGTTACAACATTTTTATGGATGTCACTGAACATCTAATGGCTATCAAACAGTATAGTTCATATATTCTTCTCTGGAGCCCCATGTCCAAACAATTGATGGTGGCCTGTAAGAATGGTAGAGCCATCCATAGTATATGATCACATATCAATATACTTGTTACTTCTAGGAATATTTCCCAGTCTAGGAAAATTGGATTCCCTGTGTTTTTCAATAATGTGCTGAACTGGAAACATGGAAATTCCCATACAGATATGCTTCGCAGCTCCTAACTTATTTCCTGAATTTTTTATCCTATCAAGGATCTCAGGCTATCATACATGATTTTCCCCTCCCAGCCCACACCCCATTTTTACTTTTATAACAACCCTATCAGGGAATATGGCTAGCCCAAGATTACCCAATAAGCTTCAGGACTGAGTAGAAATTTGAACTTTGTCACTCCAGTTTCAGCTAAAGACTAGCCATTACATCAGTCCGGCTTTCACAAGATACATTATTAACATCACCATTTGCTAGGATGCAATTGTGGTCTCTAGGGCTTGAAAAATACAAGGCAAGACAGGGAATACTTGAACGTTCCAGAAATGTAAAAAAAAAAAAAAAAAAGGTTTGTAGCTAATGGTGTTGTTTTATGCCCTGTGTTTTTGAAGAAATATAAAGTGTGTATCTGATCCAAAGCAAGATAAATTACATTAGAGACCAAGATTGCATCTTAATACATCTTGTTAAGTGGTATTAAATATTAAACTTCCTTGACAGGTGGACAAGAATAAGGACTCTTCTGTGGCTTACCCCATTGGCATTTTGTTTAAAGAAAGCTATAATTTACAGCATACATTGTAATTTAATAAATTTCAGAAAAATTACTTTCCTATAAATATCAATAAAGTGAAGAGAATATGAAAAATGAGAAGTTAAAAACAAATCTATAATGGGCAGGGGAAAGGGTAGCCATAAGATTGGTCATTGGATGAAAGCAATTGATCAAATCATTTAAATGGCATCAGGAAGATCAAGTGGATAGGAATTTAATTACTTCTTTAAGAGGAGGCTAAAAGGCAAGGAAATGAAATCTTAATACCAGTTTATATGTTGGAATGACCCTGTATGGCCACTGGGTGTCATCCTTGATTCAAATGAGGAGTAAAGACCTTCCAGACACAGCATAACACCTGCAACTTCAACAGCAGTTAAATTCTACTCTATTTGATGGTATGGGATACAGCAAATTGTTCTGCATTTAAATCAGCTATAAAATGGAATACTCTGACATAGACAAATTCACTTTTGTCTCACTCCCTTATTTGGAGACCTGGAACATCCTGGTGATATAGGAAGCAAAAAGCAGAAAAACACAAGGATGTGATTGCTCAAAAACAATATGAGGACTAATCTTAAAGTCCCAAATAAATGCTAAATACTAAGGCTAATTTTGAAGGTTTCACATTTCCCATGGTACCCAGATTTAAACTGTATTTGATTTCCTAGATTTCGCTCCCCACTGTTTATGTTTGAGCATGGAAGGACATGAGAATTACTGGTTTATGTGACTGAAAAGCGCATGCTGTACACTGATGGTACTATAAAATACTTGTACTACTAAGATACTCCAGCAGATATTGCATTTCCATTGCTTTGTTCTGCTGTGTTTCTGTGTTCTGTCTTGTTTTTAGTTTTAAAGATTGCACATACAGTTCTGCAGGTGTACAAATCCACATTATTACCATTATTATGTTTTCAGAAATTATGGCAAAACATAGCCTTTTTCAGTATTTGAAATAAAGGAAATCATTGTATAAGTGGCGTTTAACCTTTTATGCCAAATAATGTTGGAAATCCATAGTTAATAGCTCCGCTCCACAGACTATACTGTCAGTCATAGTTTATTATGAATATCCAGGAAAGGTTGATCTAGAATATAAACCTAGTCAGCATATGCTACAGTTCTTTTGCTTTGCAAAGGCATGGTCTATGCAGCTTTGACTAGTTTCTTAAATGGGTACAAAAAATGCCTTTTCCTGAAGGCATCAGGTCTGGCAAAACTCATGCCCCTAAATGTTGTGGGCTGAAGAGATGAGGCATTCAGGTCCCAGAGCATCAATGTTTTACATAATAATGGTAAGTAATGGGTTTCCCAAAACTGTCTAATTCAAGTATGCTCCTCCTCCATCTCAAACCCATCACTTCATTCCCCATCCTCCAACTCAGGATAACAGAAATAGATTCAGGCGGTTGTTTGCTAGGCAAAAGTTATCTATGTGCAGGTGTTGTTCTTTTTATTAGGGCTTGTTTTTAGCTCTGAAGCGCTTTCCACATCCTCTTCAGAAGGGGAGTGCTGTTACAGGCTTAGCATGTTACTTGGGGGACCTGGAGGGTGGATGCTCTCCTGACCACTCAATGCTGAGGGATGAGACCCCAAAGCCTTGCTCTGCCCAAGCATCTCAGCTGAAAGGTCCAATAATAAGGTGCTTTTTATCTGCATTGAGATCCCCTGACCTAAACAAAAGAATCGACAGGCCTTGCTTGAGACTAGACATGGGGACTCCTGAAACACCACAAACTCATCCTCAGATGTGGATGAGTCTAAATTTGATGGCAAAATATGTTACCTGTCGTCGTCTGAGAGTCATGTCTTGCTCACGATAGAAGATGTGAAGGAGTTCCAGGCTCTCTCTCAAGGCCTGTGGATTTTGGACCTTCTCCAAGTCTACAAAAGCCGTGCAGGAGAATTGACCACACCCTCCCTAGCTCAACTGAGCTAACACTGTAACCGTGTGTCTACTCAGCTGGAACTGGGACAGTCCACCGCCAAAGCATGTGTGTGTGTGTGTGTGTGTGTGTGTGCACGTGCGCACTAGTTAGGAGGTGCTGCAGATCCTGAATCCTAGCTAGCACATACCCACAAGTGCTCCGACAGCAGCTACTGCTGAGCTTGATGAGAAACATGCACACTGAGTTGTGAGAGGTAGTGAATCTTTTCCTAGATGCCTTTCCCATTGTTTTGATGCACACCTTGCCTTCACCAGAGCAACAGAAAGGCAACTGAGGTGTGGAAGGGAAGGGGCCAGAAAGACTATAGAATTTTTTTTTTATTTATTTTTTTAGAATGCTGAGAGGGGGGGATGCAGAGAATTTGGCTCAGAAGCAGATGGAAATAATATTAGCCAGAAATTTAATCAAGGAACCTTTGGAAAGGACTGAGGTGGCTGTGGGGAGAGAAACAAGCACCAGTCACAGCTAAGAAGCTGACTGAGAGATTTAAAAAAATCAGAAAAGGACCAGGTGGAGAGGCTAACCTCACACACAACAAAGAAGTCAAGGGAAAGGACAAAATACACAGGCCTAGGGAAGAGGACACAGACAACAGTAGACCTAGAGCAAACGGTCTGCTCCAAGCAAAGACAGGAAATGAACTGAGGCCTCGAAGAGAGGGAAAGGCAACAATTTCATTCTAAGTTACAGAGTTTCTTTCCTTTGAGCAGTAGGGGGAGCTAAGCCTATTGGAAGAAATTCAACACCCAAGGGAGAAAAAACACATTACAACAAATGCTCCTAAAATAGAACGTTTCACAATTTACACTTTAGTCATCTATGTGATGGTTCTTGGATCTTTCTGTCCCAAAGAAAGCTGAAAATGCTTCCTCCTAGAGCATTTTTAAAACAGACCTGCAAATTTCAAACAAGGTTACAGGAGAGTAGTGGCTGCAAGCATTTTATACATCCAATAGAACATAATTGGCATTGCTAGTATTCTGTGAGAAGCAATAACCTTGTAACCCCAACTATTTTTATTTCTTTAATTTGGATGATGGAAATTGCAGGGGGGGGTAATATTTCTGTCATGCTCCCTTTGTGCATAAATTACCAAAGACAATGTAAGAAGATCCATAAAATACATTTATACGGGACAGGAGAGGCGACATAGACAAGTGAAAGAAAAACAAAGAAAATAGTTTAAAGAAGGAACAAACTTCTTGGCATTTATCTCAAGCAAATCAGAATCTCCAAGAATCAGCTTGTAAATTGCTGTTATCTCCCATAATGAGTTCTTCTCAATTAGAAGTACTAAAAATGATTCCAAGAATTAATCAGAATTATTGTGTCTAGACTGTTGTGAACAATATTATCTGTCTAGACAGCCTTGCTTATAATGCAATTGTGCTTGTACCATAACTACTTTTACTCTGAGATTTAAACTTCCTAATTCTAGCTAATATCAAAATATAAACCAGCAGTGTGTTAAAACATTAGCACTAGAAAGAAATATTTACACTTGTTAAGATCTTTTAAAATATATAATGCTACTATTCTTAAAGAATGTGATGTACTGAAAAATATTTGTTTTCATGCAGCAAGCGTACCATCGAAGAGCACTTAATTTTCATAGATTATAAAGGCTTTGATAATGCATATCTTTGCCTAATGCTTCCTAGCTTTATAGTTGGATATAATTTTAATGAAAACATGACACTATTAAAAAGCCATTAGCCACAGAGCTGAATTTCTCTTTGATTTTGTTCACAAACCAAAGACATTAAAGATACTATTTAAAAGAATAATTTTAAAAATCAAAACTACTCTATTAAAGCATCTATTTGACCTGACTTGGGGTTACTTATTTTTAAACATTATTTTTTCACTATTAGATGCATTTATAGGAGAAAGCAGATTCCCAGCAGACTGACATTGGATGAACTCCTCAATGCAAAGCTTTGGGATGGCTTCCCTAAACAGTGACTGATGCTACCATGCTACCAAACTGTGGAAGATTTGGCTTAACAACCCTTCCAGATATTTAGGGGGGGTGTATGTACACACATACAGTGAGCCTGCCACTTATGTGAGTGTTCGGTTCTGGGGGTCTACATGCAAAGATAAAATTGCGAAAAGTCAGGTACCCGCAGAACCGCCCCGTCCCACAATGTGGAGTGCTGCTTACTGGGGCCTGGGAAGATCGTAGGAGGGCCCCAAGAACTTCTCAAAGCCTTCCTGTGAATATCCCAGAGCCCGGAAGCGTGAAGGCATATTCCTTAACAGGCTCTGCGATACTACCAGAGTCCCCACACTGCCTTCCCAAAGCACAATAAGCAAGGAAAACCCACTGGGTCACTGGTGGTGGGAAAAATAAATAAGTGGAGAGTAATGGGTTTCCCCCATTTACTTATTCATCTCCCATCATGTGTAAGGTTGCAATTGCTTAAGTAAAGCAAGCACAAGTTGTGGGCTAACTGTACACACCCACACCCCTTTGTTCTTTATTTACAAATTCTGCTGCCACCATAACATCTTTAATAATATTTTATCTTGTCCACTTTATATGTAATTTATTAAAACTTATTTTTTCTTTCTTTTATTATAAACTACCCTTGGGACTGTAGTATAAGGTGATGATTGAATAATGGAATGAACATGCACAGGTGTTTTAAAATGTTAAAGGAATATATTTGCATTTATTAAACTCTTTGTTTATATAGGGTGAGATTCAATGAAGCCCAGGTTGTCATCCACTCATGCAATGGGGCTTCTACTTCCTCTTCTCTTTGCTGAACTGCACTGCAAGTGCCTATGATCAGCTCTGGAAAGTTGGTGAACCCTCCAGAGCAGATATAGGTGGCAAGAGGGGGTTGCAAGTGGGTGAGAAGAGAAACTGAAGACCCATTGCACATGCAGACAAACAGCACTGGATGCTGCCCATACAATATATATTAATAGACTAGACGACCACAGAGACTAGGGCTTGCCGATCAGAAAGTCGGTGATTCGAATCCCTGCAATGGGGTGAGCTCCTGTTGTTCAGTCTCTGCTCCTGCCAACCTAGTAGTTTGAAAGCATGTCAAAGTGCAAGTAGATAAATAGGTACCGCTCTGGCGGGAAGGTAAACAGTGTTTCCGTGCGCTGCTCTGGTTTGTCAGAAGCTGCTTAGTCATGCTGGCCACATGACCCGGAAAAACTGCCTGCGGACAAACGCCAGCTCCCTCAACCAGTAAAGCAAGATGAGTGCCGCAACCCCAGAGTCATCCGTGACTGGACCTAACGGTCAGACGGCCCTTTACCATTACATTTAAACTGTTTCTGATTCAAATTTGTACTATTATATTAAGGAATCGGTTATATTCTTATCTCAGTTTATTGTCCTGATTAAAATCCCAGAAATGCTAAAGAACAAGACTTGAAGCTCTCTCTCCGGAAGGGCCGGCCCACCCAAGAGGCAGGCTGAGTCAGCCGCCTCAGGTGGTAGAACACTATGAGGAAGTGTCCCTGCAGGGCCCCTGCCCACCCTGCCATTAGTGAAGAAGCAGCAGTGGCCACACCAATATCACCAGAAACTGCCATCACCACTGCTGCTTAGTGGGCGCCACCACATGGCCCAAGTAAAGAGGTGGTGGCAGCATGGCCATAACATCTTTACATTTCGGACTGCACCTGCTCTCTGATTCAGTACTTAATGGAAAGATACAGGGCTGAAAAGATCTGGCAAGTTTCCTTCAGCTTCTCCTGAAGTTTGTCTTTGGGTCAGGTCATACATGTGTCTTGTCTTAAGCCTTATTGTTTCCTGAGGCCAACTGCCTCCTGCTGTCACTCTCATACCTTCTGCCTTCCTTTCATCTCAACTCCTGTTCCTCTGCCTGCTACTTCCTCGGGCTCTTTTCTGCCTGAACTGTTCACAGTGCCCATGGAGGCCACACATTGATCCTTAGCAATTCTGGGAGTGTGCTTTTATACAATTTCAGACCTTTCACCAACAATCACTTCTATTATCTGACATCCCATTGGTTTATAACTATGAGTCAATGTGAGCCAGCAGAATGTTAATTAACTGGCCTTTCATAACGTGACCTTTTGAATCCTCCTATCTTGTATAAATGCTGACAGGTTTAACTATGAACCACAAAGGCCTATAACAGCTTCTCTGTATATGCAGCAACTGACAGCAAGCTGCTTATAACCCCTTACACTTACCTACTTCTAAATACAATATTACACACTCACACATTTATTACCATATTACTTTCTGCTCTCCATATTTTCATAGCATTTTTTTTAAAAAAAGCTATCTCAGTCTTTGTCAATTCTCCATACTATATAGTCAGTAAAACATGAGACTCTTGATCTCAGGGTCGTGGATTTGAACCTGTTATTGTGCTTCTAGCACACTCTTGCAGTTCTATCACACAGAAGCGAAAATATATTTCATGCATTTATTTATGCATTGTGGTATTCTTTCAGTGTGATCAGTCCCAGTGCCATAGTCTTAGAAAATCAAGGCTGTTTAAAACAACAAAGAATACTCAAGGAAGTAGAAGCAGTTAGTTCCTAGGAAGCTATTTTTCAAAATGAAGAATCACGAGTATGAAGGAGGTGGTTTTCTTGATTACTTGATTCCCTGGTTAAAAGAATACCGCTAAGAAATTTTGGTTTGCTGCTATGTATGACTGAGCTGATATCAATCTCCATGAAGGCAAAATAGACTGTGTGTGCACATAAACAAAGCAAGTTATCACAATTTTGAAACACCAATTCAAACACCATGCTTGTTTTATCTCTTCAGATGGGTTTTATTTGTCTAAAAAAGTATTAACACTGTTACTTGTAAAACTGTGTATTCCTGCAAAATAACACTGGCTGGTTTACAGCATCATCTTATAAATGAATGCTCAGGGGAAAAAACTTTTCTGGAAGTAAGTGTGTATAGGACTGCAACCTTAGTGTACATTTCCATTTGTAGGGTTGGGTTTAACACACAAAAATAAATGAATTGTATATGTTAGTACACACACAAATAAAAAAAATGTATTTAGCAAACTCTTCATTATTAGGATAGTTTTTTTAAAATGTGAAAGATACTTACGTTGGTTTTACAGTCTGGGAATGTTTCTCATGAATGAAAGCACCGGCTAGACCTCCTGCTCCCGAATTGAGGTACTGTAAGATAGAAGTCAGCATTTACATATATTTTTAGTTTTATCATGCATGAAAGCATAACTGACCTCTCTTTGGAAACTGCAGACTGACTTTGATTTAAGTATAATGTGAGCGAGTGTGAACCGGTAAGGAAAGTGTTCCTTAAAACAGCTTTATATTTTAAATTGCATAGCTTCTTGTAATATTGGCTAAGAGCACGTAAAGTGGTTTCTTCAGATGATGCTCCATATTAGTGGATTTCCGTTTCCCTACAGTCTTGCAGAACCTTCAGCATATTTTGAAAGCGTTTCTTCATGACCATGTTTTGAATTGCCAACTGTTGAGGGCAAAGCTGTACTGAAGCAGCTTACCTAGCTTACATGTATTTAAAATGTAATACATATAACACAGGTTTATATGAAGCAAATAATGAACAGTTCTCTTCAGTCTTTAACCAACTGTTCTGTTTGGCTGTTTTTGCAATATCTGTTGATATTTAACTGTATTACAAATACTCCAGAATACTAAAGACATTCTCACCTTATAGGAACACCAGCAGGCAAAGTCTACTCCCCATTCGTGTAAATGCAGTTCTACGTTGCCTACAGCATGAGCCAGGTCAAATCCAACAAAGCAACCCTTGTGGACAAAGAAGTGACTTTAAGTTTGCTTTGTATATACAGAAATCTTCATTTCCATGCAATGTAATGGTTGGAAAGCCACAAAATGACAACAATGGGCGCATCTGTCTAGAAATGATGCAAGAAGCATCATGACCCTTCCACAACTATGCTCTGTACAGCGCTATTGTAATAGGACTGCTAGCTGTGGCCCGAAAAATATGTGACACAACCACCAGTATACCAAAACCATTCAACCCCAAGACTTATGAAAGCAAATGCAACTCACGACCTAGATGGGGCCTGCCTGGAGCTACAGACTTCCTGTCAGCTCTTCTGTGGTGGGCTGGATTCACTTTGGTAGGATCTAATATTGTACATGCCTAGAACATGCTCTTTTCCTACCTGAGAATGCTAGTTGTGGGAAACATACCTGAACCCCCAGCAAAGAACAACTGCACATTGATTAAACAACAGCATGAACATTTGGGAAGTTTCAAGTATGTTGTTTGTTGGCAATGATGAACTCAGCCGCATTTACATCTGAGTAGATATGTATAGGATTGCTCTGTCATCTACTGTAGTTCCATACTACTGAAATAAGCTCCCCACATCTGGAAGCAAGCGAAGAAGCAAGTTCTCAAAATCTACTGAGGATTTCTGAGGGAAGGCAGGCTCTGCAGGGCCTTACGTGCATTTTGATGTGAAACTCCAAGAAAATACTAGAAATGAACTATGTAAGCATGCATAGAAATTACCACTTGATGGCAGCATTTTTAAAGTAAAGAATAATACAAAAATTAGTATTATAAAGCTGCTGTATTCATGAAACTGAAGAATAACGATGGTACATTTTGTGCATGGACTACAAATTAAAGAATATTTTACTTTTTTTTTTTTTAAAAAAAGGTCTCTTTATAAGCAAGGTGTGAAGATGAATAGCGAGGGCATAAATTCCTGTATCTTTACATAAAAATAGCACGAAAGCTTGAGACTATTGAGTTCTTTCTTATGCTCCATCTAAATTATTAAAACAATACTTCGGTATATTAAATCTCCTCTAAACTATGTAGCTCTCAGAAAGTAATTGCATTTATAAGTGTGATGTGCTAATTCTAATGAAGCCACTAATGAGGCTGTCAGCCTATAAAATTCTTTCAAAATGAAGGGATGAACTTGTAGGCCTCATCACTTGTCAAATGTAGCTAGAAATGATGGATTAAAGAAAACTATATAAGGGTGGGCAAAAGGGAGACAATATTCTATTGACAGGTTGCTAAGATTCTTGCAAAGAATCTGGACAGGGCAAGCATGATTTGAACTGGGAAGACATTTTGTATGTGATTTTGCAAGAAGGTGTACTCAGGAGGATAACCTAATGAAAGTTAATTATGGCTTAACTATGGATAGAAGTTGAGTATGCGTTGCACATTTAAAACATGTTGGTGCGAAATTACGAGGCTTCGATAAAGACAGATATCATCTCGTGACTAGGTAACATACTGACTGAAAGTACTTGTCCTTCCTCTTTTCACAGCTTCTTATCGTATGCAACTATGTAAATGAATCATCACACATAACTTCACAGCAAACAAGACTTCTTTTCAATAGAGTTAGTACAGTGACCTGTTTCACAGAAGCTTGTAGCCAATGCAGTGCTGAGTGTCCCATCAGCACAAGGATTTACACTTGTGCAACAAGACTTTCTCTTCCTCTCCTACGCCCCACACAAAATGCTCCTTCCCAAAATCTGCTCCAGAGGGTTTGGGGAAACCCCAGTACAGTTACAGGGGCTGTAAGGGGTCGGGGGGGAGGGGCGGGTAGAAGGGGAAATCCTACTACACAAGTGTAAATCCTTGTGCTGACAGGATGCTTACTTGGTGCTACGTTAGATGCAAGCCACACAATTCTAGCCCAACTGCATTGGCTGCCAATTAGACTCTGGGCCCAATTCAAAGTGCTGCTTTTGACCTATAAATCCTTAAATGGCTCAGGATATTAATATCTCAAGGACCGGCTTTCCCCATATGACCTGACCTAGACACTGCAATAATTCTGAGAGGCCTGGAGGGCAGCAATACAAGAAAGGGCCTTTTATGCAGTGGCTCCCCATTTGTGGAATGATCTCCCCAGGGTGGCTCGCCGGGAGACTTCATTTCATATCTTTATGTGGCAGGCATAAAGTTTATCTATAACTAGGCCTTTGACTAAGTGAACTTTTCATGGCCTTTTAAATGTGTTTGTGGGAAGGGGTTATTGGTTGGTTGGTTGGTTTTCTTATTTTGTATTTTGCATTCTCATTTTGTATTTTTATGTTGTGCTCTGCGCTGTGATCCTTGGCAGAAGGGCAGTATACAAAAGTAATAAACAAAATAATAATAATAAATAATGCTAAACCATAGTTTAGGACTATGTGAAGGGACAGAAGTAAGGCTTGCACAGAAGCAAGCTCTCTTTATACAGCTATAATTTAAACTAACCAGAGTTTAGCATTAAACCCAATCTGGCTATATGCACGGTAAGGAGAAAGTGGATAAAGAAAAGCTTTTCTGCCTCTCACATAACCATCCAATGAACCTGAATGCCGGAAGATTCGGGATAGGCAGAAATAAAGTACTTCTTCACACCATGCATACCAAAACTGTGGGCTTCATTCAAAATCTTCCCTCACTCTAAACCTGCCCCCTGATCTTGAACCCAGTTGCTTCAGAGTAAGTCCAGATCTGACCATCAAGTGAGAAGTCAGCTGAGAGCACAGATCAATAGTTCTTACATATATACTTTCTTATCAAGATCCATGTTCCAAAGTCTATTATATACTGGAAAGCTTAGCTGAACTCTCCAGCAGTAGTTAAGGTTTCATTTGCTGAGCTTCTCTTGCTACCATTACCATTTTGCCAACATAGGTTATTGCAGAACTATGCAATATGTATAGTATATGCAATATTCAATGTGTATGTATAAATACTATAAAAGCACAACCTCATAAGAATACTGGAATATACTCTGCTCCTAAAACAAGAAAATCCCTTTGAATAAAACAGTTACAAAAAAAGGACTGGTTTGGGGACGACTTAAAAAAGGCTTTATGCATTGGAAAGATGAAATGGCTTGTATTGCATGGGTGAAAACATATTAATGCCTCCACAAAAATCCAAAACATCATAATACTCAAGCAGTGACTCTCCGAGACAGTTAGCCGTCTGAAGTGGTAATCTTATATACACTTCTTTGTCTCATTTAGCATGTGTCATTTACTTCCAAGTAAATGTACTTAAGAAAAACTGAGGTGAGGAGATTTCACAAATTACAACACCATCACCTAGCTTCTATTCATGAATACCAATACAGAAAAGTTGCAGCAAAAACCTCATTGTCCTTTTCAGTATTTTTATCATGTGCCAATGATAAAAGTGTGATTTAGCTATCTAGACACAAATCAATTGATAAGATGCAATGGAGACACTGTGGTCTAGACTTCTTTCCAAATATAGATTTCATTCCAAATATACCCTTATACATGTACTTTCTTCTGATGACATTAGAAGTGTTTTTAATTTTTAATTATATAATTACTCATCTAGGTGAATTATCACACCACTTTTAAGACAGACATTGGGAGTGGTGGACATGTTGCCCAAAACCATCCACCTTGCTTTAACCAAATTAAATGAATATAATGAGCAGTTCTCTGAACAGTGACTTGTTTGAGTTGAGGCCATGTTTGAGGCCTCATTACACATGAATAGTGATGCACCCTACAACCAAACACACCCCACAACCTATTATATGGGCTACAATAGAATGCTTCTTTCAAACCTATCTTCAGCCAGAGGGTGATATCCTGTGGGTGCCAGGGAAGGCCACTGATGATGCATGAGCACCATGTTGGTGACGCTGACATGCATTAATAGCAGACTCATAATGAGTTTGCTAATCCCTATGTTGCCAATATGATACTATTTACAATTTAAAGGGAGGCATGTACCAGAAGAATGAAATGGAGAATCCTCAAGGTAAGTATTGGTATTGGAATGAAATTCTGAACATGAGCAGTCCATGCAGCATTTTATCGCCGGGCCAGTTTTTATAGTGAACTCATTAATTAATAGTGAACTTATTTTCCAACCATCCATGCTTATCCTGTCACAAAGGCACCACCCACAAACAATAAAGAAGCAAAAGCAGACCCAGAAGTACCCCCCCCAAAAAAATATATATGCAGGGGGAAGCCCTCTAAGGGGCCAAATCACAACCACCACCAAACAGTCCAATGAGGGATGAACAGGCTCAGTTGCCGCATAATGTTGAGAACAACAATAGCAGTAGTACAGTAGTTTAAACTCGTAATTTTCACAAGTAATCAATGTGAAATATTTCTTTTATAAAATATAAAACTGGGAGAAAGAGTCATAAGTTTTCTGAAACAATCATTTTTTATTTTTTATTTTTAAAGCTTCCTGAAGGGGTTGGGAAAAAAGCATGTAATATAAAACTGGATTACAAACTCATGACATAGTTAGTGGTTGTATTTTGGTAAAGAAAAAGCATCCAACCATGCTAGGACAACTATTTTGCAAAATGCTTTCAAACTCATCCTCCACCACCAATCATGGCAGGAATGCATTTTGTGTGTGGGTTCATTTTGTGTGTGCATTTTGTATTGTGTTTAAAACTTGCTTACAGAAGCAAGTTTTCAATCAATGATTACAAACTTACAAAAGGAAAAACTGTCTTTTGATTTCTTTTGTAAATCTATCTACTAAATAAATAAATATTTGCACAGCACAGATTTTCGCAAAATGGCTCTCGTCTGCTTTCCTTCTTTTATTAATATTCACGGTTTCATTTTTATAAGTTATGAACTTACCAATGTCATGGTGCTCTGTGCTTTCACTCTCACCTCCCACAAGTGACAGCTAATAACATTGAACAGGGGCAGACCAACACAGGGTATCGTGACATCAGGAGACAAATATAATCTATTAGATAATATAGAGAGTAAACTGGCAACAACAGGTGTGGCTGACATTTTTGATAGCAGCAATATATCCACCATAATGTCTAGTTTGGCCCAAAGATAAGATCTGTAGCTTAATGTGTTGAATGTTCTTACTTACAGAAGGAGATGCAATGATCTACCAGCCTTTCTCAACCTGTGGGTCCCCAGATGTTGAACTACAACTCCCATCACCCCTAGCTAGCAAGGCAAGAGCTCAGGGATGATGGGAGTTGTACTCCAACATCTGGGGACCCACAGGTTGAGAACCGCTGATAGGCCTACCAGGGAACATCTTTCTCGATATGAAACCCATCTGTTAAGAAAGCTCAGCAGAAGAAGCCTAGCTTAAGGCTGTCCCTTACCTCCACCAAACATTCAGCTATTAGGACTAGGGCATGGTGTACGTGTACTGTATTTCTCATGAAGTAGCCTTCTATTTCAGACAAAGGGAGAATTTCCTGATCCTAAGTTTAGAGATTTTCAGAACATAATGGAAAGAACTTGTTTTTAGAATAATGCTTAGTGATCTTATTGAAATGAGTGTTACATTTTAGTAAACTATTAATCTGTGCATAAAGACTAGCTACTTTTTAGATACAATGTCTAGTTTTAATATTTAATTAATTGAAACTCAACTGTTTACATGAAAATGGGTTTCTTACTATTGTAAGATGTCTAGATCATTTCTGTTTAGACACAGTTCAAATTTAATAAAGCTAAAAATTGTACTGTTTTAGAAAAAGTATCAACAGTTTGTGCAACAATTCTTAATCAATAGAATGATATGTATTAGGATATTCACTTACTATTTAGCATTGCTAGCATGTCCACTGTGACTCTCTCAATTCCTGCAATGCTTTTTAAAAATGTCTCTAGCTAGATAAGGCACATCCAATAAAAGATACACCTCCTGAAATTCTGTTGACCTCTTGATAAGAACACTTAATTGACAATTGTTCTTTCTGATTCCTGAGGTTAAAAAGAATCCCTGAGAGTCTGTCTTTTTTGTAAATTCCCCAAGGATGAGTCACTGAAGAGTCTGTCTTTTTTGTAAATTCCCCAAGGATGAGTCACTGAAAATGAGTTACCTCATGGAGGTGATATACTCAGTAATCTGCCTGTCTCCTGTGAAATTGCTGAGCTGAATAGGAATACTGTCAGTACCACCAGGAGCAAACCGGCCCTCCTGATGGAATGCAAAATATTTCAACAGCAGATGCTATTGAGTTGGGGAAAAGGCAGCCACTGAACCAACTGTTGATGAAATACACAAACACCTCTTATATTGAAGCAAATTAAGCTTCAACTTGCTTGACCATTTTTAATGTGTTGAACTGAAAAGGAATGCAAAGTTTCAGTGGATTTGGCTATGTTGAACTGGCCTTGCAATTGCTCTAGTCCCAGTACAGATCATTCTGAAAAATAAAGTGAGTAAAACATGACAATATGGATGCCCATTTAATAATAAATAAAAAAACAGTCCACCATGCAAACTGTGCCTAATTTTGTTCCTTTATAGCAGGGGTGTGGAGCTGGATCCAACCAGCAGACCAGATCCTGACCTTCCCCCAGCCTCCCCCTCCCTCAACCCTTTCCAATTCCACTGCCCACTTTTCAGTCACCTGACATCACCATGAAATCAAACCACATCAGCAAAGGCACATGGGTTATGAGCTCTGACAATCAGCTGATCAACATCTGTAGGCCCTTTTTTCAGAAAGGAGCCACTTCTTTACCTGCCCCGCTCCAGACTCCATAGGTGCAGGGCAGGTGGGCATGGCTTGGGGAAAACTGCCTTGAGAGCCAAACTGGGCCCCTGCCAGGCTTAATTACGCCAGCAGACCAGTGGTTCCTTGCCACAACTTCACAGGATTAAATGACTAAATTAGCAACAACCTCAAGGCCATGATCATGTAGAACTTGTACCGAGTTTATAGTTCACAAATGCCAGTAAGAATAAGCAGCAGTGTTGAAGGCCCAGCAGTGAACATTTTCCATTATTGTCCTCCTCAGAACTTTCATCAGGCTACTGGGAAGAGCCAAGAGCTGCAGAGCATACAGCTGTCCTGGTGAGGAGAAACTCCACCCCCCATGGACCAAAACCTCTAGTCCTACCTGGCCCTAGTTGCTAGGGGGCAGGGAGAGAAGGGAGAATAATTTCCCACTATGGCCATCATGGTACTTTCAAAGAGCAGCAGTTTAAGCAGTATCAGCAACAGTGCTATCTGCAGCTTGGGTAGTGAACATTTCCCATCAGGGCTTTTGTAAGACATCACTGAATTGCAAAGGTATCATATTATGTATCCCTTGTAAAGAAATTCGTAACAGTTACTAGCCTGAAAAAAATGTTTGCTAGTAGGCTCAGGGTTGGTGGAAGGAGGTTTAAGAACACCATCCCTCCTGCAAGAGCCTACTTCACATCTATGTGAATATGAATGAGACACTCTGTCCCTCCTTCACCAGCCATTCACTCTCCTGCATGCACTCACCAACATCCAATTCCCTTCTTACCTATGTTTGTCAGGCCAATGCGTAAATACAAAGCTGCTTATGTGTTTTTTATATATTAATTCTTCTCTTATTAGTACAGTGGTACCTCGGGTTACATACGCTTCAGGTTACAGACTCCGCTAACCCAGAAATAGTACCTTGGGTTAAGAACTTTGCTTCAGGATGAGAACAGAAATCATGCTTTGGTGGCGCGGCGGCAGCAGGAGGTCCCATTAGCTAAAGTGGTGCTTCAGGTTAAGAACAGTTTCTGGTTAAGAACGGACCTCCGGAACGAATTAAGTACTTAACCCGAGGTACCACTGTAACTGCATTGGAGGAGGCATAAATATTATAAACAAGCAAATAATACATAGTCACCTATTCCCCAAACTTTCAAAGCAAGGCATGCTAAAAAGCTAGATTTGTCAAGGTTGCACTTCAGGGTTCCTTCACCCACCCACTGAGATAGGCTTCTTGCTCCCTAGAGAGCTCCTGAACAGAAGCCCTTTAAATTCAACATGGCTTTTAAGAGCTGGTCAAGGAGAATGCTATGTATACTCTGCATTAATAAAACCTTAATTCCTAACCAAAAAACATCCTGCTAGCTGAACATATTGTGAATATTAATAAAAATGTGCATTCATTTGCAAATTTTAATGTATCGCTTGGCATGCCTGCTAGCAAATAACAAAACCCTTTACATCTGGAGGTCCTGTTTCCTTCCCTACTTTATCTTAGCATACACTGCCCAGATGTTTTCAAGTATAATTCCACAGCCTAAGCAACTAAAACAATGGCCTTAAACAACCAACCCAAAAGATTACTTGAAAGTAAGTCCCACTGAACTCAGCTGAACTTACTTCTGAGTAAATGTGCTGTAAAAAACAACCACCTTTCTTGAGATTTTGGATACATAATTCTGCATGTGTGATTTAGATGAACAGCATACACCCAGATCCTAGGCAGCAGCTGTCAATACTAATTGTATAAAGTTGATTACAGGGTTTGGGGTTTTTTTAAAAGGAAGACCTGAGAGGGTGTGCTTAATTCTTGGTGCCACTCATCGATGAAAAGCTTCTCACACCCAAAATGGTTGGCTTTGAAATATAAAGCCTCTCCTGAGAATTAGAGGAATGGTTTTTCACAACAGCAGCATGAATAGATCTTTGAACTACGTGAGCACTTGGGTATTTCTTGAAAGGGTTGGGACAAAGAACTAGTTAGGCCTGACATGGTACACAGAAGAGCACTTAAGGAGTGTGAATGCTGTCAATTTGGAGATCATTTTATACAGCATTTCTGGAGTTTAAGGCAGAGAATAGGTTCCAATGACACTGGAGGAACTCAAGTGTCAAATGAGTGAAACTTCAAGACCTTTCAACTTTGTCTACTAGCTAGTGTTAAAGGAGTCAATGAATAGAAAACACAGCCAATCTTTTGCTAAGTAGATGGTACTTTTGAACAAATACAGGCACACCTCATTTTATTGCATTCCACTTTCTTGTGCTTCGCAGCTATTGTTCCCTATGAGGATTTGGTGCAGCTCAAGGCAGCTGGCCATTTCCAAAGGAAGGAAGCCCCTACAGCCTCTGTACTGTCCATGGGAATGGAGTTGGCTAGGGCTGGAGCCGGGTTTTTCCACTTCCGCCCCTGCAGCCAAGGGGGCCTGGCTTAATAGACTACAGTACAGTTTAAAAATAACTTTTAAGGGCACTGGGAACCCAAAATTTCTTTGACTCATATTATTGCGACATTCACTTTATTGTGGTGGTCTGGAACTGCAATATCCCTGAGGTATGCCTGTACAGAAAAGCTGATGCATCAGGTGGAGCTCTACGTTACAGCACATTTAGCATAAGGTTACCAGATTTTTTTCAATTAATCCGGGGACACTTTTCAATTTCAATGGATTCTGTATGGGGACTGATTTGTAAATCCAGGGACTGTCCCCAGGAAAAGGGGACATCTGGTAACCTTAATTAAGCACAATGGTTAATTCAGTCTGGCTGCCAGGCTTAATAGCAGAAAAAGGGTGCAGTTCTAATATTCTATTTTGACAAGCCTCTCACTTCCCAGCCCTATCCCTCAACAGTATCTCCTGAATTGACAATTTTTTTAAAAAAAGACAATTTGTTTAAGTATCAGTATTGTTAAGCAGGCTGCTCATTATTATGTCAAACACTTAGCCAGCACAACTGTTCCCTGGCAGCAACCAATATACATTTGCAACAAACCATGTTTGATTTCTACTTGAACCATTGTTGGCAGAGGCGCTGACTTGAACCCAAGATTGAGGGGCCCAACATGTGGTACACATGATGTTATGTGCGATATCATGTGTGATATCATGTGTGCGACACACATCATGCATATGTTACATCGCCTGGAGAAGGCCAAGCACGGAGAGCAGCATGGCGTGGCTTCAATGACCAGAGGCTCCTACTCTCTCGTGCTCAGGAGGAGCCAGCCACTGAAGCCGCACCATGCTCAGCCACTTCTGCCCCCTGAGGGGGCCCAGCCCCTTCCCAACAGATATTGAGGGGGTCAAAGAGACTTTGGCCCCATAGAGTTGGTGGGCCTGGTTGTTGGTGACATTTGTCATTGGTTCATTTTCATAAAAGTGTCAAACCTGTCGAGAACATGAGGGGTTTCTGTTTTTTTGTGGGGAAGGATGTGTGAATCTTTACTACTGTAGCAATTGTACCTTCTCTTGACCAGCCTTTGTTATTCTTGGGATGTCAAACAGCTGTCCTGTGTAGTACTGCACACCACTGAACAGAATTATGGCAATAGAGTCCCCTTCCTTCTCAATTACAGCAAGGATATCTTCAGTTCTCAAGGTCTCCTCCCCCTGAAATAAATTTAAGCACATATTTTATATCAACCCTGGCAGTGCTGAAACTGTCATTTCTTGTTTCATAATCTATTTTTTATGATGTGCCTTGCTGACTTCAGTAAGCGATCAAAAGCAAATCCTTAACATGGCAGTAATCTACGAAAGTAAGAGTCCTGGAGTAACCTTTGAATGGGTGAATGATCATTAGTAACATAGCTTCAAGATGGTAAATTATTCTTATTACTATTCTTATCATTATCGTTATCATTATTATTAAAAAGGAGATTCATGTTGCTTCCTTATATGTTTTGCTTGCCTGAACACTTCAAGATTCCCTTAACTGCCTTTGTTTTTGTTTTTTAAGATGTAAAAAGATGTAAATTTTGATTCAAAGAGCATACACAGAGGGGGACATGCTGGTGACTACTGTGAGCCTTCCCCAAGAAGCTATGGCCCAGCTTACTACTAACGATGCGTCATCAAGAGAAGACTCAGTTTTCCAATCTAAAATTAAGACACTCGCAATTGAGAATGGAAATTATGGTATCACCATATGGACACATGACAATTGTCCAAACATGCCACATTTCTATCTCCTGTGAGCCTTAATTTAGTCATATTATTTGCAGCCTTTCACAAAATGTTATAATGTGCACTACTTCATATAGTTTTAAAAATCCACAGAATATGTGTCTATAACCATAGGTGTTCGTCATGGCAGTATGTGGAATGTATGGAACTTCAAGATTCAGAGTTAAATATGCCGCTGAATAGCAGCTTCTGAGGAATAATAGCAGGAGAGAGTTATCGCCTTTGAGCTGCGCTTGTGGACTCACCAGAATTACGTGGCTGTGGGAAACAAGATGCTGGTATAGATAGGCCTTTGTTCCGATTCTGAAGAGCTCTTCTTATGTGAACCTGTGTGCATAGCATAAAGCATAGCCACACACACCCCAGTTGATGGACACTGCCATTCTTAAGGGGAAAGCAGTGCCAATCACTGTGCATCCTGTGGTTCCCTGCCAAATTAGGATTTCAGTGACATCCTAATTTGTCCTAACATGTCACCATTGACATATACACAACAACATAAAGATGTCAAGCTGGTCCAAGACTCAGCAATCTATTTATATGACATTTTCAGTTCTGACATCTGCACATGACTTAAAAAGCAGCCCCCTGCATCCCTCTTCACACTTTTAAGACAAACTTTGTATCCCACAGAAAGCTATTAAAAATGTTACCGTATTTGTCTTTCAGAAACAATAGCATTCATATAATTCAAAAATGTTAAAACCCTTAAGTCATTAAATATAGAGAAATTTGAATGGGGGTGGGGGGTGGAATCACTTTTTATCCTTTAAAGCCTGTATCCCCCACTCCCTCTCCTCATTTCCTCTTAGCAAGGGATCATGTAAAACACACCATCACCAAGGGATCAATTAAGCAGTGAAAACTCCAAATGAAATTAGACATGCCACTGCAAAGAGCTGAGATAAGATTTGCTGATTTGAAAGTAGCTCCTATTATCTTAACGATCTCTCAACATCTATCAAGGACTTGAGAGTAGCTTCTCACTTCTCTGGAAAGGGACTTTTTTCAAGAATCAAAAGGTCATCAACAGTTCTACTATAAAGTAACAAAAGTTCTTCATGGTATTCTTTTATAACGATCCTAATTACATACTCCTCCAAGCAGAAACGTGTTGCTGTGGTAATAAAGGAAACTGTATGTAGTCTTCATAGGACTTCTATGAAACAGAGAGTATTCTACATACTGAGACTCACATATACTGAAGCTCACAAATATATATATTCAGAGGAAGTACAGTATGAGGAACATACAAGTATCAGTGTAGGAGTATTCAATGTAAGGAATATCATCTTCCGATTATTCAGTTTAGATTTGTAGAAACATTTAAAAATAACTAAAAAACATGACTTAAATATATTGAAAAATATAAGTCCACTCCATTTTAATACAGTCCTAAAAACACATACAAAATAATAAAGTGGAAAACTATTTATTTGTGTAAATTCCCTTAATTATGAATAAAATCAGGATATCTAATACTATAAAAAAGTAAAAAACAATCCACAATGAAACAATGGTTTTAAAAATGTAAGATTTAAAGCTTAGAGGAGTGGATAAAATCAATTTCATTTAAGCTAATGCTTCTTCTTCTTTTTTAAAAAAGCTTTTTCATCATACCTGCTCGGGATATGTGTCTATATACAGTGGTACTTTGGTTTACAAACTTAATCTGTTCCGGAAGTCCGTTCTTAAACCAAAGTGTTCTTAAACCGAGGCGTGCTTTCCCATAGCAGAGGGGGACTCAATTTACAAATGGAACACACTCAACAGGAAGCGAAAAATGTTCCTATTCCAAGGCAAAGTTCACAAACCAAAACACCTACTTCCGGGTTTGCAGCGTTCTTAATCCAAGTTGTTCATAAACTAAGCTGTTCTTAAACCAAGGTACCACTGCAGTCATCTAAAATCTACTCTCCTGTGTTCAGAGAATAAGTCCCCCTGGAGAGGGGAAGGTCTGGTGCAAGGAGAACATTTTTTCACTGTGGGTGTGGTTCTACTCTACTGAGTGCATCTCAGCAACAATTCCCCCCTCCACCTGAAATCACACGATGTTCAGGGTTCCAAGACTAGTTATAGACTGAGGATGATGAACAAAAACTAGGGCAGCAACACAAAGGGAAATTTTCAGGTGCACAAAAGACAAATATTGTCATCTGTACTTTTCTGAATAGAGGGGTATTTGGGCTTTAGGTGAGTGTGTTTCAGCATGAATTGGAAGGTCATATAAGGACTCAGGGCTCTCAGCAGCCAATTGATTTGGGGCACAGTGTTGTCTTGAGTGAAATAATACACAAAGATTTGGCTTTGGTTCAACCAAATGTTGCCAGGCTGATATATACAGTGTTCATATATAGTGTAAGGGCATTCTCTTTTCTATTTCAATGAAATGTCAATGAGACCTGCAAAATAAATTATTTCCAAATTTGTTAGGTTTTGCCAGCTAAGATATCCAGAAAAAACAAGAGAATTTGAGTCAAGGTAGGGACAAAATGCAGGGAGGCACTGATACTTTCTGGTAGCACCTATAAAAAAATGACTTTGCCTGGTGTTAAAAAGACATATGGGCTGATTCCATGTGAGCAAAACAACAACAACAACAACAACAACAACACATACACCCTTTCCCCAGTTGCTCCTGCCCATGTTTTTATGGTCTGTGAAAATGGGCAGGCTTCTATGGGGGAAAGTAGTCCTTTAAGTATGCAGGTCCAAGGTCATATTAGTGACAATACAAATTATCTCACATTAGAAAGAAATATAAGGGCTGAGCAAGTAAATCATAAATACAGGTTCTGATTCAGATGATCTGAATGCACAGCACAATGAAGTTATAACAATTCACTGTCAGTATTTTATACACCTTCACAATCAATGCTGGTAAAATCCCAAATCACTTCTTAAACTCATGAATGTTTAAAAGGATGTGGGAATTTGCTGTGAAGAACCACTGGAGGGCTACACTGAAAACTGAATATATACTTTAGCAAAATGCTAACAGAGATGTACTATATTAGACAGTGTGCGATGAATAACCCCTATACAGTCAAGTATAGCATCAGCAGGGGTTTCACAATCATCCATCAACGTGGAAGCTTTTTAGACAAAAAAAGTAGATCTGGGAAGACAAGGAGATTCTAAGAATAATATGCATTTAGTTTTCTTGTCTCAGAAGTTCACAATAGGTTATTTATAATAAGTTGCAAAGAAAATAAAGCATAAGCATACCAATATCCATTCTTGATATCAATATCAAATATCCATTACAAACCTCTTGTGGTTCTATCATAAGCATACTGCTCTCCATATCTAGCCCATGAAACTGGAGTTGAGACTCAACAGCATACTGTAAATAAAATATGGATTGTTTTTAGTGAGCAAATGTAAACAACAAAAGAAGCATTTCTTTCGCATAGCAACAATCATCAGGATGTGTGTGCATGATGTACTTGGGCAAATCTCTGCAAAATGTTTCCAGTTCTACATGGCTCTTCCTCTTTGCAATTCAGGGAACCATAGAAACATAGTATCATAGAATTCTAGAGTTGGAAGGGACCCTGAGGTTCATCTAGTCCAACCCCCTGCAATGCAGGAATAAGCAGCTGTCCCATACAGGGTTCAAACCTGCAACTTTGGCATTATTAGCATCATGCTCTAACCAACTGAGCTATCCAAGGACATAACTCAGTGGTAGAACACATGCTTTGCATCCATAAAGTTGTAGGTTCAGTGCCTGGCATCTCCAGTTTAAAGGACTAGGTGGCAGGTGATGTGGAAGACTTCTGCATGAGAGCCTGGAAAGCTGCTCCCAGTCAGAGTAGATAATACTTGATTAAATGGTATGGTTGACATGTTCTAACAGCAAAAGGCCCTGCTAAGCCCACACAGATCATTGCTATCTTCCTCTTGCTTCAGTACTTCTAAAGATTATAGGGGGTTGGGTACTTGGCTAATCTTCATGGTTTTCCCCAATGCTCTTTGGATATGATGCTATATGCAAACACAGGAATTTCTGTCACTTTTTTTCATGGGACCCACCCCTTATCTGAGTGCAGCTGGTTGGTGTGGAACAGGCAAATTAGGAATTCACTCTCAAAACGCTTAACTTCCATCCAAACCCCTGGCCTGAAACCAGTCCTCTGGAACTGTATCCATGGCTTGATACAAATGAAAGAAATAACTTTCCAACAGCAACCTCTATGGTAGATTATGCATAGTATTATGAAGTAGGCTTGCTAAATTGTTGTACTTGGGGAGACCAATGGAAATCATGATAAAAAATATACAGTATAACCAGCTTGATAGTCAAAAAAGCAGCAAGTTGTATTAATCTCACAGGTGCACTGCCCCCATTCCCCACACCCAATCTCCTTTAAACTGAGAGTTAGTTGTAGAACTGTCTTGCGGTATCAGATGGAGGAAAGGCATGCTACTGTCTTCCTTTTAAAATCTGGGTAATGTATGCCAGAGCACATAAGAGGAATACTCAGCCTGCAGAGACAATCGGGGAGAAAACAGACTAGACAGAAGCCACATCGGATTTATCACAGCTACAAGGGTTAATATTAAAAGACTGAAGAGAAAAGACCTTTGAGGGGTCTTTTCCACTCAGCGCCAACTACATGGAATACACTCATGCAATCTGCCCTCCCTGGATGTTAGTATTATTTCTATGCAGCCCTCAGCCGTGTGGGACGAAAGCACAAAAACACAGCTCTTCCTTGGTTTCATATTGTTATAGATCTGGGATACCAGAGTCTGAAGGTGCAAAGGCCCTCACAATTCTAGGAGGTTAGTGAATGTTGGAAATTAATGAATGTCAGAATTTAGCTAATACTTGGGGTATTGAAGGAGACATACAGGCTGCAGAAGTTCTCCTGAACTGGGCAAAACGTGGAAGTTTAGCTTCTGCAATCTAGCCTGGCTGGGCTAGTTGAGTGCAAGCCATTATGAAACAGTGGCTGGACATCAACACATCAAAGAAAGACCCTGGGGTCTGTGCAAAAAAAGAGGTTGCCAAGTTTACAGGGAAGGGGTGTGATGCCAACGCAGGAAAAAAACGTTTCCCTTTTAAAACAGAAAAGTTTGGAGAAGTGGAGGGGCCGCTTAACAAAGCTTGGGATATAGAAAGAAGGTTGCCAGAACTTGAGGTAGAACTCCATGCGGGGGCGGAAGGGCAAAACCATATTGGTGGGCTAGCTGAAGGCAGGCAGGGGCAGAGACACAGAGATACCTTGGAATCTGTCTATGGCTCAAACAACATCTAACATTAGTTGTGCAGTTGTGCCTTTAAATGCAGGGTTTTTTAAAAGTAAATTGTCAGTGCATACATAACTCCCTATCCCAAATTCTTACATGAGTAGGGGACTTGAACTCTTTGTCCTCCACTATCATTCCAATCCAAGTAGGGAACCCCATGTATGCATTCCATAGAGGGGGAAATGTTCTCACTGAAGTGAAGGAGACACCCATTCATGCAAAGTAAATTACAGGTGCAGTTTCCAAGCTGAAATTTTTTTGTAATATTCCCAAAACTAAACTACTGCATTGAAGGAAGATGTTTGTATTTCATACAACGTATGAGCAACAAAAGAATATTAGCTGGAAAAAGGTGTCATGTCAACTAATTGTCTGGCAGCCCAGAAAGGGTCTGAATTGCACCCTATGTGAGTTGCATTTCTAAGGATTTTTATAGTGCCTCGGTGATCAAATATCCCATCAATTTCTGAGTGTTTACAGAGTTTGATAAAGTAGCAGTGAGTCACAAATCTGAAGATTAATTTGCTGCAATCTGTGATGCATGGGCTATTGTCTCATTTTATAGCACACAATGATGTTTGAATTAGTAATCTAAAGCACCATGGACAAGCATTTCCCTATCTGTCTAGGGATATAAAACTGTTAATGTTGTGAGCTTTGTATTGATTTGGTTTCATAAAGTAAAACAGAAACAAGAATTAATAAAACATTTACAACCTGTTGTTGATTTAGACCAACAGCTTGTTCAATGTCTTTAAAAGGACTAATAAATCAATATGGCCATTCAATCTTTTCCTTGTGCAAGGTTTTTATTTGAACGAAAAGAATAAAGGCATGATCAGTAAAATATGCCAAGCCCAAGAGTACATGACCAGATTTCCTGTTATTTCCAAAGGAGGATCAGGTAATAAATAATGAGACAGGATTGCTGGTATGCTTTTGAAAGTCACAATGGATAACACAAATATTATGCAATATTAATTCCTTACATGGTCGGAGGGGAAAGCTTTGGCTTCCAGAAGGATTTTATAGCGATCTGAGGTAGGCTTAAAGAATGATAACTGTAAAAAAAGGTAAAATATTTATTAGTCCATAATTATTAACACTTATTCATTTCATTAGTTTAAAGTGGCCCTACCCCTAAGCTGCAACTTTTTCAGAAGTAACCAGCCACATCAACATGGTGCAAGATACAGTTATGAAATTTATGGATGCCAATACGAAATAGATATATAACTGCCCAGAGAAGCTGGGGAAACCCAGCCAGATGGGCGGGGTATTAACAACAACAACAACAACCCAGTTCTTTGTAAATTGATGGAGGAACAAGATGAATGGTTCCTGCACGCCACGATGGTGGCTAAATTCTCCAGTCTTCCTTCTCCCCACAGCTGCTTGTGTTGCTGAAATGTGTCTGCATGAATTGAAAGCATGAAAAGAACCAGAGGCTGGCAGGGAAGGAAGTTTGCTGGGTAGGGTGGGAATTTGTTTCTGACTTGGATTTTGATCAAAGCAGGAGAACAATTTGGGGCTCCTAATACTTCCTGAAACTTGTATCCACTCCAAAAATACAAGTTTCATGGGCATCTATCTCTATTTGCAATAGAAAGACTGCTCAGAACTTGGGAAATAAAGGTTTCAATCTCAACAATTCTCTATTTCTAGTCCTCACTCAGTGACAGTGATATGTTGGTGGTGTGTGCAGTATACTAGCATGGGTAGTGCAACATGGGACCTGCAAATTTTTATTTCTATGAAAGACGAACTGCAATCTCACATGAATTTATGGCTCTCATGATACACTGCTCACAAGTATGCTACTCAAATAAACTACTCTTTAGTTTAAGCCGGTAACCAAGTATATTGTTAGAACTGATGGCAAGAACCACACAGTAACAAGTCTGACATTCTCAGGGTACACACACCAGGGCCTATCCCTTCCTATCTCCCTGACCCCACCTTGATTGTCATGCATCTAATATATTTAGTCTGCTTCTGCCAATGACTTCTGAAAATTTACTTCCACACTCTTTTGGCAAATAAGTGGTTCAGAACTACAACAGTTTCTGATAAATGTCAGGAAAGCAGTCAAAATATAATTTTAGAGATGCATGTGGAAGCCTAAGAAGTAAGTAACAGGAGTGAGCATCTGATAGTGCTTTGAAAAGGGTGAGGTGGGTGGGTAGAACTCTGAGAGGAAATTCATAGGGCAGGGCGGTTGCGAATGCACTAACCTTATTGTGTAAACAAGGTAGCCAATGAAAAGTTTCATGAAAGCCCTGCAGCTGCTCACAGCAGCAAAGGGCTCTTTGCAGTTAGGCTTCCAACCTGAGATGTCTTCCTGGCATGACCTTGTTCCAATTCAAACTGTTCAATGAATATGTTTATTAATAAAAAACTGGGGCTTTGACATTAGGGATAATTGTGGTAAGCTGTAAATTGTAAACGAAGTATTGCACACAGATAATTAGAAGACCACTTATGATTCCTTATAAGGATTTTATGGCCTCACGGGTTTAGAACCATATAATCACAGAATCAAAGAATTATAGAGTTGGAAGGGACCCCAATTCAATGCAGGAATCTCAACTAGATCATACATGACAGAAAGCCACCCAAACTCTGTTAAGGGCTATAAAAAGAAGTAACCCTGACACAACACCTAAATTATAATGCATTTTATTATAACTTACAGAATGCATTGTTTTGAAATATGATGCTGGAAACTAGGTTAGAAGACTTTAAAAGGGCATTCACTGATCCATCAAAGTCAGATCCATGATTTTAAGTAGGCAAGCTTTTTCTAATTTTATGGTTAATTTTAACTGATTTATTATTTTATTTTATGCTTTATCCCTTTTTTATCCTTCCAGTATTCCTAGTATACATTGCTTAGAAACTGTGGTATTTATATAAATTATTAAAATAAAAAGACAACTAAAATAGAATCTTCATGTTCACAGGCAGTGTAGTTTTCAATATCAGATGCTCACGGACAAATAATACCTTCATACACACACGGAAGAATCAAGCTCTCTTTTAAACAGAATTCTGAACTAGATATATCTAGCAAAGAAATTCTTATGACTTACCATTAGGAGATGCAGATTAACTGTCAAGCCGTTCATTAATGCTACCTCTTCTTTATGAGCCCCTGAAAAGCAATAAGGCAGATGTTTCCTTATTTCTTTTGTCCTGTGCAAGGTCTGTGCCAGTGCTGTGCAAAACCTCATGACATTGGCTTGTAGTCAATGTCTCCCTAATGACTGAGAAGTAAATACATGTTTGATGTGTCACCATGGAGAAATTTAAGTAAAAAAAGTTCCCCTGTTGACATAGTACACCATTCTAACAGGGAAATATTTATTTTTACCATTCTGTTGTGGCAAATAAAGCAGATAATGAAGCAGTAACACTTCCTTCCTTGAAATCTACCTGTTGATTTGTTGCTATCATTAACAACTTGGTCAAATTCAGTACTAGTGTGCCTTTGCCCATTAAATATATCTTCAATATAAAGGCCTAAATTGTCTTAGGGGCAATCATCTATTTTTAAAGTGGCCATTGTAATGCCAAGCTAAAATGTGCCCTTAATAAAAATAAAGAGACTTGCCTAACAATTATTCAGACCTTCATTACAGTAGACATAACGGTGGTCTGTAAGACAACTGGTGCAAAGATGGGAACATGGTTAAACTATTGCATTTTGGTCATGGATTCTGAGCTTTATGGCAATTAATAAAATAAATGAAATTTAATGGGAATCAGAAGCACAACAAATGGATTTTTCCAATACACCAGAAACAATAAGGTGCTCTCTGACTCCTGTTAGTCAATACAGTGAGAGAAAAGGATGAATAAATTCACGTTACGAATGGAAGAACACAAAGAAAAAAACCATCCCCAGGGTTTAGATGAAAATAACATGAACCAGAAAAATATGCAAGCATTATAAGAAGCTTTTAACTCTGATGTGGTTTGTTAAGTCATAAAGAGGAAGGGGTTATTGGCTGGATTGTTTTTTGTCATCTTTTTTCTCTATCAATGGTTCTTAGTTGTTCATTTTCTAGCAGTTGCAAGGGAGATAACCAGGAGAACAATCACAAAGGAGAAAAATGGATGGAGATTGACAACAACAACAACAACAACAACAAAACCAGGACAACAGGTTCTCAGGTTCTCCTCTGCGTGTTTCCCTGGGATTTGCTTCAGCTTTCTCTGCTGAGGAGGAGGATTGAGCTCTACAATTTCTAAACAGGCACAGCCATGTTGCTTGCATGTGGTGAGCATAATATGTAGCTCCATTTTCTTAAATCGGCCCAATCAAATTTACACAAATGTATAGTACATTGTCCAGAGTTTTACTCTTAAAGAAAAAGAAAAATTCCCAGGTATAAAAAACCAATAGTAGTCCACACTGCTGCACTACACCTCTCTTCTGGATTTTGCATGTATCAGACATGCAGTATGCGAATATATTGAACTGTATGCAGAACAACAGCACATACGCTCCATAAGTGAGAAACATTTACTGCTAAATGCCATTATTTTTATTGTAGATTTTGGTCATGTGTGCAGACACACAGAGATAACTGCTATCTGCATTCTCTGCTGCCTTTTCTATTCCAAGAGAGATCCTGCAAGTCTATACAATTCTGCTCAGGGGTTGTGCGTCCTGTTTTGCTGTGCACACTCCACTTCTGCCCCTCCCACGCCTCTGTTACCTGCCTTGCATGGCAAGAGCTTGCTGAAGTCTCGTGAGATCTCATGCGCTCTGTGCGATCTCGCAGGATTTTGGTGAGATCTCACCAATAAAAGGTGCAGCTTGTGGTGCAGTTTTTCCGGTGCTGGCAAAGACAGCAGGATGAGTGGCAGACGCAAGGTAGGTGTGAGGCAGGCATTGCGTCTAGGGCTTCTTCCACTCGAGGCGGGAGCTTCAACTTGGCTCATCAGTGGGCTGAGCTGGATTCTGCCTATGAAAGTAATGGTCCTAGATGTACACTTGTTGTCATCTGTCTGTCTCAAGAGACAATGGAATGTGCCTCCAGGGGTGAAGTCAAACCACTGGAGAATCACAGTGCCTGCTGTGGCTGCAAAAACCATTGATTCATAACTGCTGCCTGCTGTGTTGTTTTTGTTGCATTAGCAACACCAAAATGACCTCTCTGGGGAGCAAACCAGGGCAATATGTATGGGGGTCCTGGGCTGCGCAGACAACAAGACCCTCCTCTCGGCCTTGCTGATGTGGCCCCAAAGGAAAGCAGAGCAATCCTTTTGGCACCATCATGGCTGGAGGAATTGCCATAAGGAAGCGTGCAAGATGCCATCCAACCCTCTTAGGGACTCCACTCTATGGATAGGGTACTGAAACATAAGCCCCAAATCCTGGTGCTTTTACAACCTGACTGATCCACTTCCAAAATATTTCCAGAATATAAATATAACTACTGTTAGTTCAGTTACAGATAGGTAGCCGTGTTGGTCTGCCATAGTCAAAATAAAAAAAATCCTTCCAGTAGCACCTTTAAGACCAACTAAGTTAGTTCTTGGTATGAGCTTTCGTGTGCAAGCACACTTCTTCTTAAAGGTGCTACTGGAAGGATTTTTTTTACTGTTAGTTCACTTGCTGTTCAAAGCACAGACCAAAAATAAACGGTTAATCTGAAGTTCACCTTTAGATGCATGCCAATATCCTATATTGAATATGACACCACATTTGTCATGTAAGTCTTAGACTCTTGTAAATGATATATTTATTAAAAGCTTTTCTTTATTGGATTTTGGTGCCCACAAAACAAGCCTTATCTGTGCCCTAGGAAAATCGTTATCCTTCATAGCCTGCACTGCATTTCGGAAATGATGCTTCTGTGATCCAATTAATCTATTACAATATTCAAAGACAAGTATCCAGTAGACAAAATGAAGTTTGCTCTCTCCAACTCATTACTCAGCACCACATATCCTGGACAGCATAAACCCCCATATGTCCTTCCTGATAAATCTTTTCTGTAATGGAAAAAAGCATGACTTGTGATGCGCCACTGTAACTTTGGAAAGTACAGCAGTTGCATTAGTGCAACATGAACCAAGCCCTTGCCTGAAATTTGTGTGGAAAATAAAGGGAGAAACGGCTGGATGAACTGGAAAAAAGAAAGAATACAAGACTTCAAAAAAAGAAAAGACAAGACAGTTTTGGTATTTCAAATAATCCTTATAATTCAAAGTTAAAGCAAAACAGCCCAGTATACATTCTCTCTCAGCACAAGCATAAGAAGGAGCAATGCAGTTAATCTTATTCCATCAGAAGGTTGCAATATATTAATAACATGCTGTGGAAAAAAAGAACAAATTTTTATTTTCCTGTTCTTTTGCTTAATATGGGAATGAATGGAAGAAGGGGTGGAGAAAGTTTGGGTCTCTGGTGACCTTGACTCTGCATTTCACAACATATTTACTATTGGAGTCTTCATTTAACAAGAAAAAGGTATGCTCATTTAATAAGCAAGGTGTTATAGAGACATAAACCTTTAAATGGCCCAAAGGAAAAACCATTTACTGCCTTTATTGTATTCCTGAATAAATCCCACAAGACAACACTCACTTTTTGTTCTACAGATAGAACAAGCTCCAGCGGTTCTTCCTCCTCCATAAAATGCTAAGCATAAAAAAACTAACTTAAAAATTCAGTTTATTTTCTCTTGTCAAGCCTACCACAGGAACACAAATCCCTTCTTTTCCTCCATGTAACTGCATCCATTGTTACTGGAAAGAATGCATACCCATCTTAAATACTATGCTGGATGGACAATATTTTAATAGTGGTTTATTTTGTATTTTATCTTTTTTGCATTTTTTCTTTTTACCTAAAGCCAAATGATGTAGTCATTAACCAGTTGAGATTGTCAACATAATGGGACCATAATTTGGAATTCTTGAAAAGTTAATTTGTTTTCCTTTCTCATTATTGGAGAGGGGGGCAACTCACTAACGTGGCAAAATCAATAAAGAGAAATTTACCCACAATAAAATAATGCTAATACTTGTAAGGTGAATGCCAAGCCACACTTTGAAATTCAGTTGTACAGCCACTGAGGGGTGTGGCGGGATTATCTGTACAAGCAAGGAGGGAGAGATCATGATAGCACTAACATGATAGCAAACTTAATAGTCCCTGGTGTGCAACAGACCTATGAAATACTGCCCAAAGCAAAACAAAACAGGTTAAGGATGTGAAGATCTTTATTCATAGTTTCTTTTATAGAGAGCTTAAAACATGGTTCCCCAACAAAGAGAATACAAATAGGCTTCTGCATACAGGTCTACTGTTTTGGGTACGGAAAACTTAGCTGGTGGATAATGGGCAGAAGGGCCTCACTGAGCAGACATAAGCTGTGTGACAGCAAATAGAGTATGTTCCTATTAGTTCTAAAACTCCACTTGTATTTAAAGGCAAAATAACTTCCAAACTTTTTAAAAAAGTGTCTGAATGCTGAAGGCATAGTTGAAAGAGCAAAGCTTTAAAAATCTTTTTTTTAAAAAACTCTTCTTGTTTTCCTTGAGAAAATGTTGTTATATTTGACTGCATATGTGGGTCCCAGATCTAAAAATAACAAGATTCTTCTTTTTTTTCTGACCAAGGTGAACAAGAAAGTGTAAAACAGATTTATTGGCTGTCTAGCAGATTTTACATTAAATTTTCTCATGTAACATTCACAGCCAGTAATTGCTTTGTTTGTTGCTATGTTGTTCTGTGTCTCTAGCTTCCCTTCCTCTTGGTTTGCATTGCTATTTTCTGGACCCCATTTGTTTTTTAAAAGGACACTGCGGACCGTGGTCTTACTGAAGATTTTGCTAAAGACAGAATGGCAACCCTGCAGCAGAGAATTAATTGTGTGTGGCATGCATTGCCACAGACATGAGGTAAGCTCTGACTCTCTAGCTGAAGCAAGAAGTCCAAATGGAGGCAGAAAAACCAGATTTTGCAGCCAGCCACTGAATTCCATATCCACCCCTCTCTAGTGTATTCACCTTCACATCTTACAGCAGCCCGGCAGCAGAAGCACAAGAGAAGGACAGCCAAGGCCACACACAAGATATGAGACCAGAGGCAGCACTGCAGTGCCTCTCTGGAAATACTCACAGATGTGATGAAGAACTTCAATTAGAATAATGAACAAGCAGTCTTGTGATACCTTAAAGGCTCCCAATTTTATTATGTTTTATGCTTTCATGGATCACAATCCACTTCATCAAATGCATAAAGTTACATGAAGGAAGGTAAACTTTCCAAGACATGGATGTTTTAATAGAAATTCCTGCATTTGACTAGATGCCATTCAGGGTCCATTCCAACTCTTGGATTCTATTAATTCTTATATAGTATTTCATTAATAGAGAGGCCCACACAAGCATATGTGCTGTTGGGGGTGTAACTAATAGAGTTATTAGATAAGGCAGGAGTACTTAACATGGGGCCCTCCAGATGTTTTTGGACATCTCCCAACATCCTTCACCACTGGCTATTCTGCTTAAGGCTGATGGAAGCTGGACTCCCAACAACATTTGAAGGGTACACTGGCTACCCGCAATGTGTCTATTTCTGTATAATCAATTTCTGCACAGTAAATATACACCTCAGATTTGATCTGTATGCTTGCATGTTTCCTTCAAGGTAGTACTGTTATTGAGAGGATAATTTATTTTCATATCACTCACAGTAAAATAATTATGTCTGAGAATAAGTAATGCCAACCCTTACCCTGGGTATTGCATCCATTGCTTTTGTGACTGCTTTGGGGGAAATGGTTGTTCAAGTGTTACAGTCATCTAGTGACTGCTGCTTGAGGCATAATTGCAGAGGAGTGGCACCACTATTCACACCTCCACTGTTTACTTCATTTCGATCCCAAGTCCTCTCCTTTCCCTGAAGATTCTTTAGACAATTTGACAGGTAGTATCAACTCTAATTTTCATCATTTTCTGCACTATTAATTCTTTTTCAAAAAAATTTGACTTCCTTGACAGCAATTAAAGACATTATCATGTAACAAGCAGCTATTGCTTTGTAAACAAAAGAAATGATCACTGATTCATGGTGACATTTGTAGGAGTGCCAAGTTTTCTTTGGTTTCATGCATTAGACCAAATAGTTTATGACGATCCCAGAACCACATACTGCAATTAGTTTCAAGATATACATTTGCTCATATATTACTGTCTGCATTAAATCTTCTCAGTACAAAGTTTTAAAATGCAGTTACTTCACATACTTACTGAGAAGCACTCAAAGCAGAACAAAAAAAACCCCAACGGTAAATTTTTGGAAGAAAAGTTCCATTGTCTGGTTTTTTTTCTAGTGCTACATAAACAGTGGGGAAAAATGAAATATTTTCCAAAAAAAATATTTTCTTACCCACAATATCAGCCACAAGCTCCACAATGCACTCATCCCCTAAAGCCCAAGGTCGTTTCCCTGTGAAATGACCGTGAACACCCCTGAAAGAGAGAACAAATGAAAATTCATATATGTGCCTTTGGTATAGTCCTAACATCAAGAATGCAACACTTATTGGGGAGCTAGAAGAGAATATAAATAATTTTATTGCACTTCATGTACCTGTAGCAAACAAGAAGTCTACTGTAGTTTTGTATTGTACACAGACAAAACAAAGTCAACAGACACGGGACAGATTCTAATGAGCCATCTTCATGCTTTGTTATAAGAGAAACAAAAAATAGCAACAGCAAACAGCTAGGGAATAGGACTGTGAATGGTTCAAAGTCACAGTAAACCAAGTTCAGAGTAAACTACGGTAAGCCAGGAAGCTTAGGTTATCATTATGTGTGAATGCAGCCAAAGCGAACCTGCAGCCAGGGGCCTACAATGCAAAACAGTCATGTCTCTTCTATGTCAGGTAACTTGCTCGTGAAGCAAGATGAAATGGTGATAGCGTACAAGAGTGCAATGGGTCTGGCAGGAATGGGTGACGGGCTAATTTCTCAGTTCAGAGGCAAAACCTGCCTAAATAATGTACTAGAAAATTAATGGTGTGTCCTCTTTTTATATTACACATCTTTGTCCTCAGTTACTTAGTAGGATTTAGAAAAGTGCCCGCAAATGAATCCTCTCATTTGCTCTGTCATTTTACAAGATTCACTGTTAAACTTCTTCGTTCTCTGCCAATTCCCCAACAGAAAGGATCTCACATTTTAAATATTTTATGTAACACTCCTATGAGCTATTACAAATTTTTCAATGTGATTATTATTACAATGGGAAAAGATCTGTGTACAATAAATCCAAACCCAAGTAACTAAATTAAACATAAAGAAAAGACAGTAAGAAACAGGTTCACGTGAGTCACTTGAATGAAAAGTTTCAATTATTACATAGGCAGAAGTATTTCTTTAGTGACTCATAGATTAATATTTAATCTAGACTAAATAGATTTCAGTGCTGCATTTTCCTACCTTCTTTTTTTACATTAGATGATAGGTCATAGTTTTTCTATGTACTCAATTCTGAAGTACTGGGCATACTATAGATTGAAAGTTCTGAAAACAGCTGTGAAATTTTACAATATATAGCACCCTAAAACACACCTATATCAAATTAGTTTTACCATGTATCAGACTCAGCCCTCACTTATTCCCGACTCCCAACCTGAAAGGCACATGGTCAATATGATATGTTAACTAATTTCATGAAGCAAAAAGATAGATGACCTAGGCCTGGTTTTCACATTACATGAAACCATAATTAATATAAACAAGCAATTTGCTGATATATAGTGCACCAAAATTCCAACCTTGTCCCCACTCCTGGCTGTGCCACAAGCAACATGCTACATGTCTTGGTGTGTCATCTGTACTTGGGTTTGTGGTTTGTTTCTCTTCAAAGCATAAATAGTAGCCAAGGTCTGATCTTGGCAACGGAAGACCAGTTTAAACATAATTTGAGGATAGTGTTGGTGATGAAAAGCTATGTGTTTTATAAGATACAGGGTAAAACAATGATGTTGTACCCCTTTCTAACAGAATACTTTCAAACACTGTCACATCAGGGTCTTCATTAACAAATTGAAATCACTGTAAGATAGATGTTATAGTAAAACATTATAGTCACTGCATTTCTTAAAAGTAACAGAAATTTGCATAACATTCATTTGCTTCTATTGCTTTCTTGCAGTCTTCTCTTCCTCAACACGGCAAAATACTAATTTGCCAGTTTCAGTAGCTCTATAAGCTAGTAAGTAGCCATGAAATAGCAACCTTCAGCCACGACAGACTGGCACTGCCTTCAAATAGGACCAAAAGGTTTCCAATTCATTTTTCAGAAGTCTTTAGCCTTCTGAAAGGCTTGCATTTGTACTGGATTTTGGGCACTGACTTTTCTAAATATAAGCTGCTCTTCCCTTACTGTTCTACTTTGGTCTGGCCTTATTCTGACATTTTCTTTTCTTTTCTTTCGTTTCTGTGAAATAACAGACTGCTATCTACTTCTAGTATTTTCTCAATACGTTGCTTTGGCCTGAGTTTATATTTTTGAAACTGTCTTATCTACACAATCTAAACTAATGTTTATCTACAATTGGTCCCATCCACACTATATATTTAAAACACATTTAAAGCAATGGCTTTCCCCACAAATCCTGGGAAATGTGAAGGTTGTTGGGAATTGTAGCTCTATGATGGAACAACTCTATTCTTTGGGGGAAGTCGTGTGCTTTAAATGTATGGTGTGGGTGTGACTGGAGTGTGCATGTATCAGCACACAATCATACTTAATATCAGTCTTTCTATTTCCAAAGTTCAGAGGTGAATGTTGATACTTTTGTACACAAAACAGCACCATGAACATATTAGCATGGATATATTAGCAAGCTTCAAGCAACTCCAAAGTTTGCAGACATACCAAAAAACTACTAAGGGAGAAGGACATCACCCCCCCCCCCGGCCAAAAACCAGCCAAATGAGGAATGAGCATGCTCAGAAAGCTGACTGATTGGCATGGGGCTGTAAAACCAGGTGGTAGGAATAATAGATTGGAGTACCATGGAAAAGGACATGGCTGGCTGGCTAGCTGACTGGAACACTGAAAAGGAGAACTGCTTGTCCACACTGTTGTAACTGTAGTTTTCTAGACCAAACACAACAATCATCTCTTTTATTTATATCTATTGGCATTCATTCTGTATATAAAAATAAGAGTAAAGATAGACCCAAGCAAGGGAGGCTGCAATCTTGTGCACAGTTTACTTGGCAGTAAGCCCCACTGAAGAGTAAACATGTTGTAGGTGTGATGGGTTTGTTTCGTTACAGGAGTGTCAAAGATATGGCAGAAGCTGTATTCCTTGTTTCATGAAAGGTAATGGACCACAGATACATATAAGATATACAGAATCATATTTACTTCTTTTCACAAACTGAGAAAGAAGGGGGGAATTGATTCTGCTCCCTGAAAATAAATGCCTTGGACTGCAGTGAATTTTGTTCAAACTATTATCACCACACTTAAGTACATCTGTCTTGAGTATAAAATTCTTTCATTGTACCCAAGGCAAACAGATGCATGGAAAATGAACAAATGCAAAGTTAATGTGTGAGAAATGAAATATTACCTCTCTTGGTCCCTTTAAATGGAGAAGAGAGCTATTTAACTTTAACTTCTTGAATGAAGTCAGCCATTTCCCTGAGCTACTACAATAATCACAGAAAAATTGACAGGATTGCATTTTCTTAAAATGGCTGGCAAAACTGCAGAGCTGTGCTAAATGAACAGAGAGAAGTGCTAACTGAAGTTCATATGCTCCTATTCCCTCCTTCCTTCCCTCACAGCTATCTAAAAAAGTAGCTGCCTTTTTATTATTAATTGTAACTCTCCTGTTTTAACAAGAGAATAGGTAAGGACAACGCTTTCCCTCTGAAGTCCAATTGTGTTCAATTGTGCTTATTCCCTGGTAGGAAGATGTAGGATTGAACTGCTAGTAGGTGATATCTAAGTCATGGTCAGAACAGACCCACTGAAACCAATGGGCATTATCACACAGCAAAGTCAGATTGTGTGAAATCAGTCTTAAATCTAATATGATGGAGCAAAAGATGAGCTTGAACCAATAAAAAAAATTTAAGGACATGAGGAAAAGTATTTCAAGAGTAGATAAAATACACCATTTTCTTGAATGATATAAACATTTCCTGGTTATAAGCTCTCTTCACAACTTACACGGGAGCACTGATTTCTTCAGGCTGCTATGAACCTCAGCCCAGCACAACCCTAACTCTCTGGGCTTGATCCTCCCTTCCTGAACTTTAATTATGGCCACCAATCCATGCTTACTCACACTCTACCATCCTTCCATCTTCCACCACCTTCCTAGGGCCATTTCTCCTGGGAGGAGTGTGAATATGGGCAACTGAAATAAACCACTTGAAGAATTTACCATGGACACAAAAATGCTGGTGGGACTAGTAAATGGGGTTCAGTGGCTGATTTTAGTAATAATGAGGGGCCAAGGAAAAAAAGAAAGAAATAGTTGCAAGCACAGCAATACTGCATGCCTGGAGTTCCACAATTTCAGATTTTGAAACTGAACCAAATTCTGAGTTTATGACAGACCTTATTACAACTCTGTTTTATTTTTTGAAATGCAAATTTCAGATTTCAGAATGTGAATTTTACAAGCATCTCAAAAGTTTGAGGCTACAAAGCAATATTCTTTATTCTAGTGTCTCAGATTTAGGATTGACCAAGCAAAGGGTCAATCTGAATACTGCTGAAATAGGCACCAGGTTACCTATCAAAGAACATCTAAAGATTTGTGGGAACTACAATTCTCCCACCAGAGCTAGAGTTCCCAGCACACTCAACAAACTACAGTTCCCATGATTATTTGGGACATACACATTATCTATAGATATAGATATAGAGATATAGATACAGATATAAATATAGATATGGTGTATGTAGCCTGAAATGCACAGATCAGGACAGAAATAATGAGACAGATACAAGGACTGCAAGAGGTAATCACATAGACTAGTAGTAACAACTACACATACAGACAGTAAGACTTGAACTAGGACCATTAAAAAACAATTAGGCAAATAGCTGTAAGCTGAGGAGGATCCTTCCAATATGAGCTGGTTAAAGGTTACTGCAGCCATTTCTTGTTTTCCTATTGTTGGGAAAGCACTGACTATTCATTGTATTTCCATGAGAAAGGGTTTTTAACAGAATATCACCATATTCAGGCCCATTTTCAAAATGAAATAATTTTTCTTTACCCTCAAAAAAGCAGTTAGTGATTTATGTCACTAGGAACTACTCACAGTTTAGCCCACTTGTCAAGTTCTTCATCCAAGTAAGTCTTAACTTTCTTTGGCTGAAGACCAAGAGAGTTCCCAGCAAAGTAGACGCAGGTCTCATTCTTATGCACTAAGGCTAGATTGGCTGAAGGAGGAAAATCCAAGAAAGCCATTAAAAATGCTGCCACCATTCCCTTTCTTATCTACACAAAAGATTCCCCATGAAAAACGTCATATCCATTCACTAATGATGAACCCAATATACAACTATATTCCTGAGATAGCCCTCCAATTAACGAACATGTAAAATTCATTTCATTAAAAAAACACTTATTCATTATGTCATAGATTCTATGAAAACTATGCCAAAAATACTGACATAAAATTCACCATAGTACAGACAAGTGTAGAAAAATATACCAGCTGTGTTAAAAGTATAGTAAAAGCAAGCTATTCACTTTCTCTCAGTAACAAAAAGCAAAACTTCTGAGAAAGGAACTTCTTGGTTTTTCCATTACTATTATTTTCTAAAGAGAAACCAGAGTATATTAATTAATACTGTGATATACAAGTACTTGTACTTAATATTGATACAATAATAATGATGATGATGCTAGACTTCTATTCAACAGTTTGTTGGGTGCTAGACATCACACAAAAGCTATACGCTCCCCAAGTTCCAATACAAAATATAAATATACAGTCATACCTCGGGTTAAAGACGCTTCAGGTTGAGCATTTTAAGGTTGTGTTCTGCGGCGACCCGGAAGTAACGGAACGGGTTACTTCCAGGTTTCGCCACTCGCACATGCGGAGACGCTCAAAATGACGTCACACGCATGCGCAGAAGCAGCAAATCGTGACCTGCGCATACGTGGGTTGCGTTCGGCTCAGGGTGCGAATGGGGCTCCGGAACGGATCCCGTTCGCATCCAGACGTACCACTGTGCATGGAACAAATTCCATGGACCTGATATTGTCTTTCAGTGGATCCAAGCCAACATGATACTCCAAGCTTAGTCAACAGTGCCTGCTCATATAAATGGCAAAAATAAGAGATCTAACATGGGTTGTAGCCTCAGTGGTAAAATATTAGCACAAGATTCTTCCATTCTATATATCACATCTTTTTAAAAGACAATTCCTAATGTTTACTACAAAAAGGGCAAACTGGGGACATTAGAAGCTCAAATGCCATTGCACATGCAGTTAGATAAGATTAACTTAACTCAGAACATCAGTGAAAGGAAAGGAATACTATACACTAGCATATGATTTCACATTTCTATCTTTTGTTTACAGGGATGTATTTGCAACAGTGAACTTTAATTCCAAATTTTAAGCAAAAAATAAATAAATGTTTTGAAGTGGTCCCTCTGTATCATTTATTCTAGTAGCGGGGGGAGTCTTGTGCGGCTCAGAAATTTGTAGAAACCAAAAAATGCTATGATTTTTAAATGGATAGTGCAATTTGAGAGTTTGGAGTCGTCATGCCAAAGTCAAGTCCATCATCATGATTTGAAATGGTGTCAGGCGTCCAAACATCAATGAAGATAACACATCCCTGTTTAACACCTGATGCCACTGTGAATGGTTCACTTTGAGAGCCATTGTTATCCATTCAGGGAAAAAGGGAGGCAGACTATGTTTAGGGCACCTTTTCTAGCCCCTTCCCCTTTTGGGGGTGAGCAGAGTAGATCCTAAATAGGACTGCTCAGTTGTGGATACAGCTGCCAAGCTACTCAATTGCCTCATTCCTCGAGTCAGAACAAATTAATCTGTATCCACCACTCATGCGCAGGTCCCTGACTAGGGTTCCAGATTTCACGGTTCTGCCCCCGTTACCATTTGCCGATCACCATGAGACTTTTTTGGTTTGGGATGGGTTTTTGGAAGACGCCTATGCATGAATTTGCTTGATGTGTGTAGATCAGTGCTCGCTGACCAACGCAGATTCTTCACGGTATGGCTCTATTCCGATGGCATGAATATCACGACGACCAGTAGATTCTTATCTGCTGCAGCCTTCATCTGCCTTCACAGCTCTTGTAACATACCGCTTGTTATCTTCTGCCTGTTCTGCTATTGAGGACTTCTTGGATCATTCTTTGTCTAGCTCCTGCCCCTTGACCTTACTGTCTTGGGTGACCCTACTGGGAATATGAGACTCCCAACGGCTTCGCTCACAAGGATCATAGGAACATGCAAGCCCACTTACCATGACAAGGTGATGATCCAGCGAGAAGCAAATATGTATATGGCTGTAGCACTAGTCCTCTAAAAATTTAACTAAAAATATAGGGCAATATCCAAGTAAGTTGTATTCAGATATATTCATTTTAATGTATTTAAGTTACTTAAGTCCACTGAGTTCAATGAGTCTACTCTGAGCATGCCTAATGTTGGATAACACTCATCTTTTTTGATGGATAATGCAAAATATTCCCTAAGCTGGAAATACGTATATTAAAAATTTAAGTATTTCTTTAGACTTTCATAAGTTGCCAATATGAAATGTGGGCAAGCACAGTTCACTTGTGAAGGAGGAAAATATCTGTTGAAAATGTTTTCTGCTCTGTAGGGGAAACGCAAGCTATTATGCCTGTAAATGATAAAACGGGCGATTAGCCCTTTTCATCACCTTTCATTCTATATGCTACTGTTTCCTGCCAAGGGTCATAAGGAACAGTGCTCATTTTTGCATGTCTCAGTCATCAATAGCTTGTGCAAGAATGTATACCAGTCAGCAGCTTGAGCAAATGCATTAAAATTTACATAAACACTTCTAACATTATATAAAGAAGAATAAGTTTACATTTGTCTGAGGCAATTTCATTTTAGGGCTATAGGGAAACATTAAACCACAAAGCTACTCAAACTACATTTTAAAGATACTACTTTGAACTCAACCACTAATACATTTTCCAGGCGTAAGAGACAACGAAGATAACTTCTTAATTAAAGCTTTAAAGGCTTTTAAAAAGCCTAAATCACAAAACCAGTTTCAATCTAATCTATATTACTGACGCTCTCCTTGTTTTCATCAGCATCCTTTTTAAAATGAGCAATAACAGAGGTGTAAATATTATTCACACTTCCAAATTGGTTCTGTTCACAGGCCTTTGTTATTCTGAAGAACAATAAGGGAGTCTCATTGAGATTAGAGGAAGCAAGCATTTTATTTGTGACTGGGGCAACCCAGTCAGATTGGTGGGGTACGAATAATAATAAAACTATTATTATTATTATTATTATTATTATTATTGTCTTTGAGCAATTTTCAGAAGGATTTATTGAAATCTAGTCAAGCATTAGAACAGGCAATGTTAAGGTATGTTTTCATCTGCTCCTTCTATACCATTTAGAGCTTAATATATAAGGCAGTTTTAAAGGTTTTTAAATATACAAAACCATTGTTCCTGATCATTGGCGCACAATACTAGATTGCTACTTACTGATATTTTCTTAACTGGGTGTGGTATGCAACCAAATCACTGTAGCACGGATCCATTTCCATGAGCGTAACAGAACTTTCCCTCCCTCTCCTCCTCCCGTGCAAATGTGCACACGCACAACACACACATGCACAATGTGCTCTGGGTTTTCCACAACAGTCCACAAGAAGCATGTTGGGGTGACCTTTTACTTGCAGATATCATTCCACGTGCACAACAATTTAGATGGACTCAGATTTACACCATTTTGCTTGCTCATTCCACTTCGAATCAACTTACATTTTTTCTATCTAAACACCACTACAGTCCATCATTCACAGCACCTCACTTTCACTAAATAGATCCTTGCTTTGCAGTACTACTTCTCCTCTTGTCTGGACTTCAGTGTGCTCATGATATTAGCTCCTCTAATATTTCTTCTGAAGACGTAACCTCTAAGTGGTGAATAGGGTTTAATAATTCTAGAGGAGAAACAGCACTGATTGCTTGGTCCACTTTGTGAGTGAGATCATACCTTGACTATGTATATGTTTGTGTGAGCGTAACAAAGAAGCTGGGGAAGTTATAAAGATTAGCAGATGAAAAATAAGATTAGTTAGAGTAGATGTGGGGAACCTTTGGCCCTCCACATATTGCTGAATTACAACTCACACCTGCATCAGCAAGCATGGGCAATGACTAGGGATGGTGAGAGCTGTGTTCCAGCAACAAAGTTTCTGAGTTAAAAGTTTCTTACAGTCCTTTTTTATTACAATCTTTACAGAGAGAGGCTATAGAACCCAGCCTCTTGGATAATGGCATTGTCTCAAGTAAATTTCCGGGGCCCCCTCTCTCCCACTTCCTCATTCGTCACCATCATCACCTCCTCTACGGTTGCTGCTAAGTGCCCTGTCTTCAAGCTCTTTGCTCTCCTACTTTTAAGACTCACCAGGTTCTGGGAGATGGTGGGTCTGGAACACTTTCTAATGACAATGTGTCAGCCAGGTGCTGCGCTGGCTCTCCTATGATTTCCCAACTTTCCCCCTCATCTGCCTCTGAGCTGTGACCTACCTCAAACCCCTGTTGTTAATCTATACTGTCTTCCTCTTCCTCCTCCCTGGAGGGGTCAGGATGGGGAGGCGGTCTCCATCATTCCTCCTCTGCCCAGTCCCTGACACTTACCAATCAAGACTGTCTAGCTGGAAATATGGAGACTGGTTTCATTCTGAATCTGTTCCTTTTAATACAATTCCAAAATGACATTCGGTACAGTAACTTACTGTTGACTCATGTTTACATTAGACTTCCGTGACTCAAAGCAACATTAGGAAAAACTATTTTAAAGAAAAACCCTCCCTACCACCGTCTCCCTGCCAATTAAACAAAGGTTGCTTATTACCTGCTTAGAAGAAGTTGAAATGATACTACTGGAGTTTCAACACTGAGGTTTGAGGACAAGATGTATGTTTGTGTGAGAGGGTAGTATCTCTTACACAACTCACTTCTGCACAAATTGAGACAAACTGCAAGATATCTAAATGTAGAAATCTGTTTCAACATACAGAAGCACATCTACATCTGGGTGTCTTGATTAATTTTTTTATCTACACAAATGATGTGAAGGCAGACAAAATATGTGGCAATCAAGTGCTTTAACAAGTACTGGACAGAACATTTTAAAAATAGGTCTGTTGTATTTTCCCTTGCACATTTCTTGATTACAATGGCTAAATCTCTGCCACCTTAAACTGCAGAAAGAAGTGGAATGCAAAAAAACCCCTTTGGCAGCTTCTCTCTTGATTTATGTCATGACTACGTAAAACAAGCTGTTACTAAAACTTAGACAAGATTAATATATAGTTTATAAGCTTCTCCCCTCCCCCTTTTAAATGGCATACCTGCTTTATAGGATTTGCTCTACCCTGCTTTCAAGACAATGCTGTGCAATGTTTTATGTAAATATATAAAGAACTTGGATTATCTCTTTTAGCTTCATGAGTGAGACATCCAAGATCCATTTGGTGCACAGATAAATGTCAAGCAAGATCACTCATGCTTGTACACACCATGTAAATTATGTTTACCCCAACTATTATTTAGATCTGTAACTGGCATTAGTGACAGCTAAAGGGAGCAATCTTAACTTCCAGCTGGAAAGCAGCAGGGCCAAAAGGAGTGACGTAGCCACTGCTACAGCCCAAGCCCATCTGCTTATGTTGGCTAGGGCAGAAGGTTTATGTGGGGGCTTTAAAAGTGCAAAACTAAAGATCTGGTGGGCGACTGAATCTTTCCTGCAAAATAATGACACTGTGAAGGCACCCTCAGAGCAGTTTGATTTTACTGTCTATTTGAATAGACTGTTGCTTTTTTGGGTTGGTTGGTTTCTTTAAAAAGATGATTGTTATTGTTAACTGTACTTTTTTGTTTCTTAACTATCTTGTTAGCCACCCAAGGAGCATAAATTTATGCAGAAGTTGCAGGATACAAATCATGTAAACAAATAAATAGAAAGCTACAAAGTTTTGAGCTCTAGTTGCTGTAAACCAAAGGAGGGAAGTGTGCTCTTGTGCTCGAATCCTGCTTGCAGGTTTTGCACAGCTTTGGCCACTGTGAGAACAGGATGCTGGACTAGATGGGTTACTGGCCTGATCCAGCAGGCTCTTCTTATGTCCTTATTATCTTACCTGAAATCATCACGTTTCTGTTTACTACACCCTGGCCTTTTTGATGTATTGATTACTTTCATGGATTATACAACAATTTCAAGATCTTCCATTATTATACTGTTCATCTTTTTTAGCCTGCTTAATGACTGGAAGCCTTAGACTGGTGTTTTGCTAAGTGCCACTGGTAAGCTAACACAAAGCCATTAAAGATGTCCAATCAATCAAGCTGCCTAATTATCTAATTTATGGTAGACTGACTAAAAAACACACCCCCAGAACGGATTACTTTCTGTAAATGATGGTTCTATTGTAACCACATTAAAGATATTAGGATGGTGTATGGTTTTTTCAAAAAACACATGCTTCAGAATAAAGGTCAGATCTTGATATCTTTAAACACAGCAGACAACACTTTCATAGGCAGTAACACCAAGCTGCATAGATCTGTTGTACAATTCAACGTTCTAGTTTAGTAGATTGTTGTTTAAAAAGAAAATCACCAGTATCCTGAACACTCACACCTTGATCCCACATTTTTAAAAAAACATGGGAAATCAAGTGAACAAATATAGAGAGAGAATATTTTACATGCTTACACAGAGAGAGAAGTTCCCATGATTCACAATCCACACTCACAACCACAACATGAATTCAGAGTTGCTCCACAGTGCTTATTTTGGACTTCAGACTGAGAAAATTACCACAAAATTGATTAGCTGTCACAAACACAAGGATGAAAGGTGGGGATTTCTAGCCAGTCTGCTTGCTTAATTATGAAATAAACACTGCAGAATGCTCATAAAGAAGGGTTGCAAATGTATATTTGAGTGTTTGGGACAGACCTCCCTCCCCGCCCCTTCAATTAGGAGACTTGATAAATGTCATGTGACTTTGTATATTATGTATGTTTTTTACATTTTCAGTAGCTATCTATTCCCAAACTAGACTGCCTGCCAAAATCATTAATAAGAATTATTTAAAAGGTATTTCAAAGGCAGAATGGAAAATAAGATCTTTCAATTGCTATATATATATCAGTTAGTGAATAATTCTGAAAAAATAACTGAGAAAATACTGATTTGAAAATAGTTCATAAATGGGGAATCTGAAGAATCCTTTAAAAAGAGAAAGGGAGCATTCATTATAGATTCCTTGGCCAGATTTACTTTTGGCTCAAGCACCTTTAGCTTAAGAACCTTTAAAACTTTATCACCATAAACTTCATTACTTTTTAACAGATATCCTAGTGAAGTTTTCCTTTTCCAGGCACAGCAGAATAACTTTAGGGACTTGTTAAAACTGAACTCAAAGCAAATATAAGCTTTACAAGCCCCTGAATTCTTCTCTGGCTCAAATTAAAATCTGACACACAAAAATTGTTGGCTTCCCTGGCTGACATGTGCTTTGTAGGGCCAGGAGAGCTCTCCGAGGCCAGCAAAGCTTGCAGGGGGTTGCCCATCCCAGGCTCAGAAATTCCCCATGGCTGTCTCTAAGACAGGGCTGGGCTGGTTTAGCAGCCAGAGATCACATGAGCTGACAGAGTTATCATTCAGTACAATCCCCTGCTGCCAAAGCAGGTAGTTCAGCCTATGGATTCTGGGTAGAAATAAAAGATGAGGGAAAACCCAATTTCCTGCTGCAGTCCCAGATGTGGTGAATTCCCCTACACATCCTTGGACTTTGCACCTGAAATCTCATAAATCTACTCCTATTGAATGTAATGGAACAGAGTTAAGGAGACATGGTTCATATTTCGGGTCATGGATTGGCTAAAAAATTATTCAATATATTCCTCTCCCCTTTTCCTTCCTTCCTTCCTTTCTTGCATGCTTTTTTTTAAAAAAAAAGATCTCATTGTATTATGTTGAATTGGCTACTTTTTCACATCAGAAGCACATCTCCTAAAACAAGAAGAGTTGCAACCTGAATAAAGAAATCTTAGCCAATGAATTATATGAGTTTTAATATATTACTTGAAAACATATACACACACATATTACGACAGGGGCATAACCTGGTTTTCAACACTGCAATATATCACCAGCTAAACATCACAATATACCGATATATCACAATGTCTGAAATAAGAATGGAGCTACTATATAGAGAGGCATTTGCTGGCTTCAGAGTTTTTCCCCACATTGTGATTTTTGCATAGCATGCACACGCACACACCCCATGATTTGTGATATATTGCCAGGTCAAAAAATATGAAACCAATATCACGATATGGACTTCAAACCGGATTTGGGCAATATATTGAAATATCTCCCAGCCCTAACACATATGAATAAAAAATACCATATTTTTCTATGTATAAGACTAGGCTTTCCCCCTTAAAAATAATGTCAAAAATTAGGGGGGATCTTATACATGGAGCTGTCTCCCCCCATTTTCTTAAATCTGAGTCCCCCAAAATAGGGGGTATCTTATACGTGGAGGCGTCTTATAGATGAAAAATATGGTATTTCCAAATTTGAATTTAGGCAATATATGCAACAGTAGCAGCATTAGCCATCTCAGAAGCAGTATTCTCACCTGTGTATAACAAAAGCAGTGTGTCATGAGATGGTGATTGCTGTGACATTAAAACTAGCTGTCCAATTAATCAGGGACATTGGTTTAACTGATCAGAATATTTTGTCAATTAATTTAACTTATTTATCAACTCAAACAACATTGTAACCCTCATACCTGGTATGAGGCCTCTTATAGTGCCAAAATAACCTCCTGCCAAGTGTGTTGTTCCTGCTCCTTCCAAATGAGGTTTGTGCCAGAGGCCTCCCCAGTGGATTCCAATCAACCATAAAAAACTGATAGTGCAAAACTTTCCTGAATGCCCAAAGTAGTAGCTTCTTTTGGCAATAAGCACCTGGAGGCAAAGTAGCTCAAATCCATTAAAAAACACTCCTGCCTATAATTTTCAATCAGTCACTATATTGTTGAAAGAGACTGAGTGACAGCCTAAGCACGGCATAAGTGCTGTATTGTATTCTTCCATTCTAATCAGAATGGGAATGAGAGCATATAAGGCACTCAACTTGAGGTGCTGATTTTACAACGCAGGGGACATGCTGTGATCAAAGATGTGGCACCAATCGCTCCATTTATCCTTTAGGCAGCAAGGCTTCCTGCAGATTTGCAATAAACATATGCAAGGAGATACAAAGCCACCTTGGTATAACTGTGGTTCTTACTTGGAGGCAGATCCTTCACTCTGGGAATATGAAAACATGCACGCAGGTGTTTTAGTTCATCTTCTTCATCTAACTGAACAGCAACTTCCTTATCCACTGGACTGCATGCTAGCTGTGACGCAACGGTTTCTATAATGGCTGCCGGCGAGGCATAAGAAGACAGATCCATTTCTCACTCTAAAAATGAAAAGGGAGAAAATATTTTCATTTAGATTCTGTTGGCTAGTGTCTGATGCAAAGATTATAGTTATGTCTGCTGAGGTACAGCCTTCCAGCTTTAAAAAGTGAAATACTTGGGAGTGTAAGGAAAGAGTGAGAAGTTCTCAATTCCAGCATATTGCTGTAGCCCTAAAGCCATTAGTTTTAAATACAATGCTTTCTCTATAGAGCTACATCAGCAACTTCTGTTTTCTACCACTGCTCCAATAGCAGTAACAAATTCTATAGTGTCATTCAAACTTGCAGAATCAGAAAGCCGCAGGCAGCATTATTGTTTCTACAATCTGTGCTCCTGAAAATGGCAGGTGCATTGCCACATTTAAACTTGCATTTTCAAGCCTGAGCAATCTTTTGGCTCCTTTAGCTTCTTGATGTGGATGTGCAAGTTTTTAGCTTGGGAGGCACGACTGGAATAGGCAGACTAGGCACTAAAGAAATAGTGCAAGAGGAAATTTCAGTGGAATAGGCCTCTGCCGGAGAAAAGCTGTTTTCTCACAAACCACAAGGATATAAAATCTAAACAGTCGTCCCCTAAAATTCCTTTTCACTGACACCAAGATTTCCTATAGAGCCAGATTCAGTTTCTAGCCTCCATCTGCATTTATCAGATTGTCTGCATCACTGGAAAACACATCTTGATGAACTAGCGTGCTTCTTTCTGTGTGGCAGAAAGAAGCTCAATGCAAGGTACAGATGAGATCCCTACTGAACGTGAAAAACACAATCACATATTCAAAATGGTTTCTGTAGTATTTTTTATTTAGTTTTATTTAGTTTCAGCATCTCCCCAGGCCTCATTATTGTACCCTCTTGCCTTCCTATTTTCTATTTCCAGTCTTATCCTGATTCCACTTGTCTTAACTCAGACAACATTCTAGTTGACTAAAATTGTGTTGAGCACAAATCTGGCAATTGGAGCATTCAAAGTGGTCACCACTCATAGTGTCTTCACTACCTTCATGTTTCAGTTAAAAAAAATAAGATCAAACAAAAGCTACAAGACAGAAATATTTTCTTTTACATATTTCTGCATGCTCAAATTTGAGGCCCTAATGAAAAGCCATTTTTATGTGGAAAGTGGCCAGATAGTGGCTTTCAAAAGGTTTATTCAAAACTTAGCCACTTCCATTGATTAATGCAAATAATGAATTAGTCATTCATTTGGTGGTAGGTGATGAATCAGCCTACATCCACTATGAAACAAGCTTTTTCTGCAGCACAGAATCCATTTGTTACTAATTAAAGTAAGTACTGATTACTAATTAATTACTTATCCTAATTAATAGAAGAGCACCACTTGGTCACCTTCAAAACATAATTTGCTATTCACCTAAGTTCCACAATTGAGCAAGAGAATTATTCTTTCTCCATCATTGCCCACAGAATGCTTCAAAATACAGCCTCATTTGTACTATCAGACACAATTGAGCGCAGCATCTGGAAAACTGATCAAAAGCCTTGGCCTGTTTTTCACATAACACTAAGCCAAACTATAGCTTACCATAAGCGAGCAAGTGGGCTGGTACAGAAAGAGAAAGTCATGACCACTTTGCTTCTCCCCTGCTCCTGCTGCACTACCAGAAGCTAGGCCATGGTATGGCTCAGTGCTATGTGCAAACCTGGGCTAGTGGTTTGTCTCGCTTCAAACAAACCATGCTGTAGCTAAGATTTGCTCTTGGTTAACTACTTGTGGTTTGTTGGGGGAAAACAAACTGTGAGTCTGGGTTAGGATAATGCTAAGCCAAATCATGACTTAGCTCTGAGTAGTATGGAAACAGCATAAGTGGGTAAAGAACGAAGCAGCTGAAATTTTCTCCTTGTGCTTGTTTTTGGTAGGACATAGTCTGGCATAGTGCTATGTGTGAACAAAGCCATTGTGCGCCATGGGCCAAAACACTGATCCAGCTATTCAGAACCAGATGACAATGGGATGGAGCTGGCACATACAAGATTTAAATGCATTTCCCTCATACCCAACAATTGTACAAAAATCATACAAATATTCAGTATGAGGCAGTTTCATTCACATCATGAGAGCTAGTATGGTACAGTGGTTAGAATATCAGACTAAGACTTGGGAAACCAGGGCTCAAATCACCCAAGTTGGCCATGAAGCTCAATGGGTAACCTTGAGCCAGTCAATGCCTCTCAGCCTAACCAGTGTTAGAAACTGAGATATGAAAGCTAGAAGCTAAATGGCACCTTATCACTAGAGATGAAGAACCAGATAATGTGGTTTTTCCACGGAATTATAGTTTGGAGAGAGTGTGAGCGAGAAACAGCATTAATTCATTTTATTTTTGTGCCTAAAATAAGAACAGCCCTAATAGGTACCAGCTAGGCCCAGATTAGAACTGGTGCTTGCAGAAAAAAATCTTGCATTGTGCCAGTCAGCCAGCCATGTTGTCTGAGCATATTCCATTTGATCCCTATCCCCTGGTTTTCCAATTATCCTCTTATCAACAGTCAGCCAGCATTCTGGGGGGGGGGGTTGTTTTGTTTTGTTTTTTAAAATACTTCTGCATCTCTAGTGCAGTCGATGTGCCTGAACAGTGATTTTCATTAAATCTGGATACTTAAGTTATATTAAATTTTGACATAAATAGAGCAGTAAATGCACAAGTCCTGCATCTAAGTGGAAAAATGGAAAATATTCAATTTAATATAAGAATTATGAAGTGTAATAAAATAACTAAAATGAAAATCAATTAAATACTATGGATTGAGTTTGACCAAACTGCGGGAGGCAGTGGAAGACAGGAGTGCCTGGCATGCTCTGGTCCATGGGGTCACGAAGAGTAGGACACAACTAAACGACTAAACAACAACAGCTAAAGTCTAAACAAGTCTAAACTTTAGGAAAACAATAAGGGAAATATTTTACTTGTAGAATAACAATTAGGGTAGTGACCCAAGTCAAAAGTTAAGCACTTTTAAGTCGTCCTTTCATTTCAGTGGGAGATTGAAGTATACATGCATTTCTACACCACTATTGATATTACTTTAAAAGGCCTAACTTTGGCTAGAATACACACTAGATTTTATAACAATGAATAACTTTCCCTTGCATTAATTAAATACTGTGACTACTACTAGTTACAAGACCTTTTGCAATTGGCACCAAGAATAATATCAGTTTTACTGAACCACTGATTCTTCTAGTAATCTTAAATTAGATGAAATTTAATGTGTGCTGTGTCCCTCTGAAACAGATTTTGCTTACCTTCAGCTAACAATGTTACTTCTTACGAATTCATTCTCTTTTCCCCTTTGCACCATAACACACATTTCCCTCCCCTTACTATCTCCTCTGTTTGCTTTTCCTTTCTACTTTTTGGACTTTGACCTCTTTTCACCCCCACTTCAATCTGGAACTCGAGCATACTTGTCAGCAATCCTGTTCCTATCTCACACAGCACAATACAGTGGTACCTCGGGTTACATACGCTTCAGGTTACAGACTCCGCAAACCCAGAAATAGTACCTCGGGTTAAGAACTTTGCTTCAGGATGAGAACAGAAATAGTGCAGCGGCGGCGTGGCAGCAGCGGGAGGCCCCATTAGCTAAAGTGGTGCTTTAGGTCAAGAACAGTTTCAGGTTAAGAATGGACCTCGGGAACCAATTAAGTACGTAACCAGAGGTACCACTGTACAACAAACCTAAAACCTCCATATGTTTAAGCTGCATTTTAATTTCATTCTCCAAATCTTTGATTTAATGCTTAAGGAGATTCCAACTAAACATCAGGAAGAACTTTCTGATAGTAAGAGCTGTTCAACAGTAGAACAGAATCCCTTGGGAGGTTGTGGACAATCCTTCATTGGAGTTTTTAAGTAGAGGTTGGTTGGCCATCTGCCACTGATGCTTTAGTTGAGATTCCTGCATTGCAGGGGGCTGGACTAGATGACACTCAGGGTCCCTTCCAACTCTACTATTCTATGGTTCTATGATCCCCTTCTCACATTTATTCTTTAAGTGTACATATTCTGTTCCACTTCTGCTTTGTAAAGTTGCTATCAGCTTCCAGTTCTCATCTTTTAGAAAATGATTTCACAAAACAGAACTCACCACTAGCTTTGGCAATCTATATAGTCTCAGTCTCAGTCAGTTTTATTACACATAGCCAAAGGCTGCCGCAATGTACACAGAATTATTTGACAATTAAAAGAAAACAGACAAGATACGGTCTATATTAAGCTAGGGAAAATCTACTCTATTATTCTATCAGTATAAATATCTGATATACTACATATTAATATCGCTTTTAAAAACAACATGAAACAAACCGCAATGACATATAGTCCATGAAGATTCAAAAACTGTCACACTGCAGAAGGAACTTGAAATATTTTAAAATATTTGCTAGTGCACCAATAAAGTGTCTCAAATAAAGAGTAAAAAAATGCAGTCTCATGTAAACCATCATACAAAGACACAATGCTAAAGGTTTTGGGTTATATTTTGGAAAGAAAAAAAACGCACACATGCAGTTTATTATTATGCATGTTTGTTCAGAAATAAGTTCAACTGAGTTTAATGGGACTTGTTTCTCAGTATCCAACCTTTCTAAGCTGTAAGTTTAACTGAACTCTGAGATGTGGTTCCAAAAAGATGTGCCCATGATCAGATGTCAGTAAGTATTCATAACTGTATTACTGATGCCATAGCTACTGAATGCAAAATGAACAATTCAGCAAACATGTAATCGTGTAATTAAGTAAGTTATGCAATATGGTGCTTGCATCTGGAATAACAGACTGTGGCATGGGGGGGGGTGGAATGAGAAAGGGCTGAATTACTGAGAATAATTTGTACAGTCCATTTACCTTATCAAAAACTGCAACAATGTTGGAAGTTCAAGGCTCCATAAATAAATAAATAAATCCTGTCTCTCACACAGAATTAAGAGAAAATTTTGAAAACTTGACAAATTTCAATTTAACTTTTTTAAAAAATGACTTCACAGCTAACTGAAAGAGAGACTAGACTGACTGACTGACTGCACAATTCAAATTCTGATATAGTAACTTTTTTAACATCCTGTTTTTTCTCAGGTGAAAAAAAATACCAAAATGCTATACAGATGTCAACGTTAACATACTGTCAGAGTTCAAATACTAAATACCACTAGAGGTCAACTTGTCAAACTGTGTATCAAGTTAGAATTTTTCCAGACAAATATTTTGAGGAGGTATGGGAGGGGAAAAATCAGATTTATCTTCATTATAGTAAATTAAAATACTTATTTACAATTACAGCCTTGCAATTAGTCATTCAGAGGACAAGCGATATGCAAGATCCCACTGCTCTAGCTGTGGTGGGAAATATGAATGGGTTGATGTGTTTGTTTGTTTTTTAAAGCAAGAATTTATGACTGGAATGGACAAGGATTTAAATCAGATACATGTTTCTGAATGCTTATCTGTGTTGCTTGTCACATATGTACCAGAGTAGATCAACTGAAAAGGTAATTAAACTGTAAGTATGTAAGTAAACACCAAGGCAGTGGAGAACATAGCAGTCAGTATATGCAGGTAGCAAAGAATATAGCAAAAAGATTGGAAGGCATCTGCGTAACAATAGTAGATGTGTGACATGTAGAGCCAACACTCTGTTTGAGAAAATCCTACTTTATTTTTGTTGATATTGACACAATTAATAAAAAGCAATTGCTTCTCCGTTCATCCTTCAACCTGTCCAATAAAAGAGGGCAGGCATTGACTCCATGCTTATAATAAAAAAGTTTAAGGCAACCACAGCAGCAGCAACAGACAACACAATGAACTACAATAAATTCAGCTGCTCTGGGGAAAAAATGCAAACGCTGCAAACGTGACCAAAATTAAAAACTACATTTCTGAGCGTACCTAATTTGAAAGTAAGTTGAAATCAATGGTATTTGTTTCTCAGTAAAAATGTATATACTTCAGAGTGAAAAAACCTGCCATACTTCAAGTTCTATGTTCTCCCTTGTCCGCAGTGTGTGGCAGGATATCATCTACAGTGGTACCTCGGGTTACATATGCTTCAGGTTACACACTCCGCTAACCCAGAAATAGTGCTTCAGGTTAAGAACTTTGCTTCAGGATAAGAACAGAAATTGGGCTCCGGCGGCGCGGCGGCAGCAGGAGGCCCCATTAGCTAAAGTGGTGCTTCAGGTTAAGAACAGTTTCAGGTTAAGAACTGACCTCCAGAACTAATTAGGTACTTAACCCAAGGTACCACTGTATTTCAATGTTGAAAAATAGGTTTAACATGGTCACAACTATTACTGGTTTCAGGCAGTTTACAGTTTTTGGTGTGGCATATGGTGAGGATCCAAATAAACAGGCTAACTAGTGACCAATACAACCACACTGCCTACATGGTAGGAAAATGTTGAGGGGTGTCAGAAAGCTCACATGTAGCCCAGTACCGTGAGCATCTGTGAAACCTAGGTGTGCGGCAGGTATGTTAGCTCCCAAACAGGCCGGGGCCTCGAAGTGACAACCAAAGATCCCTTAAGAGGGTCATCCAGTGAGGAATCATTCCTGCTTACCCCTGCAATAGATCCAGCCACGAGTTGTGACAAAACTATGCACCACACACTTTGTCCCTCTACCGGGCTAGCACTCTTGCTCACCTGCTCTGTTCCACTCATAGTGGTCAGTGGGGCTCTAAGTAGCAGGAGGAGGAGCAAGTCTCCTTGGAAAAGCATGTTTACACTCACGAAGAAAATGGAATTAGAATCTTCAAGAATCTGTCCCGAATCCTTTGTGCCTGTTCGTTATTAAGACCTATAATGACTTTAATGCATTTTGTACTTCTTTTATGAATGCAACCTCATTGTAAGTTTTATGCTGTCCGCCACCATATTTCCCCCCTTAATGTTAGCGGTGTAAAATTTTTCTCAAATAAATTAAATCAATAATGTATTGACAATAATGTATTTTCTTTTCTTTTTTTTCTTGTTTTGTCTCTGAAGCACTGTGGGGGATGGGAGAAATAATTATGGGTTTTTACCAGGTCCTCATATTTCTATCTTACTCATTAAGTCAGTATTCAATCTATTTAACGGAGCTGCATCCTACCTGGAGCTGAATCCTACCTGCAATATATTTACAACGTCCGCCTATGAGTTGTGAAGGCCACTCCCTGCAAGGCCTTTCCACATGGTTTAAAGGGCGGGGCCCAGACTCACCCAGCTCTATTACAGAGGCCCCTGGGGAGACTGGAGGGACATTGCTATGCCTGACAACAAATCCTAATTACAGTGGTACCTCAGGTTAAGAACTTAATTCGTTCTGGAGGTCTGTTCTTAACCTGAAACTGTTCTTAACCTGAAGCACCACTTTAGCTAATGGGGCCTCCTGCTGCTGCCGCGCTGCTGGAGCACGATTTCTGTTCTCATCTTGAAGCAAAGTTCTTAACCCAAGGTAATATTTCTGGGTTAGCAGAGTCTGTAACCTGAAGCGTATGTAACCCGAGGTACCACTGTATTATTCTTTTGCCCCCTCTTTTTGTTACTGCCAAACAGCCGTGTCATGCTTATAATATTTTGTTCTTGTTAATTATGCTGTTTTAAATGTGCATTTTATATTTGACTTCACTTAGCAATGTTTTCCTTGAAATGTTTAAGCTTTTGTTTTTGTTTTTTGTTAACTTTGTTTGTGTTAAATATGTATTCTGTAGTTGACCTCCACTGTAATGTTTTATTTTGAAACCTTTGAGATGGTATTTTGGTTTCCTGTTAATTGTTTTGCTTTGACTGTGTACTTTATGTTTGACTTTCTTCAGAAATGTTTGATTGTGCATTGTTTTATTGATGTTTAATATGCTGTAAACCGCTTTGAGATTTTTCTTAAAAATATAAAGCGGTATAGAAATGAAATAATAATAACACATAATACAACATATATTGGGGAAAATTCAAGATTTCATGTTCCTTATTTACTTGCCTACATTGATATTCAACACAACCCTGCTAAAAGTAAGCGGTTGCAATTGGTGGTGGTGGTAAAAACAATAACTGTAACAACAACAACCACACAGTAAAAGGTGATTTATAGCAAAACAAAACACAGGGCCTGCTTCCACAAGGAACTAAAAATCTTTACTTTGTCCAAAAAGATTTTTTTTAAGAATGTGTAAAATGTAAATAAATGTATCAATAATAATAATAATAAATTAAAAATCTTAAGTGTGACAGAAGTGGGAGAACAGTAGCAGTAAATTGGGGAATGGTGGGATAAACCACAGAAAATTAAAATGTACTTACAGTTAATTGTGGCTTGAGGGGAAAATGGAGACTGTCAGGGCCTAGCCCAGCTTGAGGCTTTTAGGACAAATCTGAATGCAAAGAGACCTTATGAGTGCTGAGTTCAAGGACTACATTTCCCAAAAACTTTTCTGTCTTCCTTAAGACTGAAAGCCAGAGAAAAATGGGGGGGGGGCTGCTGGTTCCGGGAAGTAGGGAGAGGTAAATTGGGAATGAAGTTGGGGGGGGCGGGGTTGCAGGTGAGCTCAGGTGGGGCCTAAACAGGTTGCAGCAACTGAGGTAAGAGAATGGGCTGTGCCATTCCAGACGGGGGGGGGGGTCGTCATATTTTTGACTGCTCTCCTGCATTCAAAACCCAGCTTCAGTTGAAAACACAGCAAAACAGCACAGTGACCAAAGGGATGGGGTAGATCTTTCCTCCCTGCTGTGCTCCTTTTCTGTATTCTGGCAGGTTTTTGCAGAAAGAAGATTTGTCGTCGTCCCCTCCCCATACACCCAGTCTGAAATGGTGCAACCCACTCCACCTTTCAGCTTCCTGTGTTTCCTCTGTACTGCGGAACAAGTCTCTCAAAGCCCAACCATAAACAAGTGAAGTTCTGTTCTGATGGTCTTTCTTTCTTTCTTTCTTTCTTTCTTTCTTTCTTTCTTTCTTTCTTTCTTTCTTTCTTTCTTTCTTTCTTCTTAAGCTTGTTTTGTAGTTTCTATAAATAAATAGAACAAACAAAGCCCATGTACCCACCCCAAAAAACATTCAATGCAAATACAATGTAAATAGTTCTGTCACACGCCTAGGTTTGTAAATGGTTTACAGTTGCTTTCATCAGTTAGGAGTCTTCTGCTCTCTATCTTAACATATTATCCCAGGTGATTGTCCTCTCCAATGTTCTGAATAAACATGTACTATAACAGGTTAAAAATAATTGTTGATCTTCATGCTCCTGAGCACACTTAAGATGCTTCATTTGTTGCTTCATAAGGGCTATATTATTCCATATTCCATCCCACCATGCCCCTGATGGCTTCCTAACACATTATACAGACTATGAAAGCCTTGGAAGAGCCCTTGGAAGGGCTTAAAATAATATTGAATTGCAATCACATAAAGATTTGGATTCATTCATTTTTAATCCAGGTACTATGTTAGTGCACCTGGTTTGGTTAGCTGTATGTCATTTCGATTTCCAGGGCAATAACAGGGTTAGATCATTAACACAAGTGGTGGCCAGGTTACACTAGTTTATCTTCGAAGTACACCAGACAAAGGAAGAACTTCAGAAGAGACCGTTGAATCAGGCTAATGTCCCAACTAGGTCACCACCCTGTTCTCACATGGCTAGAAAAGGGAACAAGCTACACCTTTTCATTTACTTCATTTTAATATATAAATACAGTGTGCCTCTGGTTGGTCTGAAACCTGTATGTTAAAGTAAGCACATATTTGATTAACTCATGGCTTGACTAGTTATAATTCCCTTTTCTTGCCTGCTGTAAGAAACCAGAGATTTGCTGAGTATTGCATCTCCTGTTTTCCATTTAGTGCATATTGCTAATGTGCTCCATTATACTGTTTCTGCTTCATATTTCTGTCCATTTGTATTGAGTCTTCTGACCTTGTAAAGTGATAATTCTGACACCACTTAAACCCAATTTCAGATTTTCAGACTTCCTACCTTGTTTCTTTGTCCTACAGTTAGTTCTATCCCCTTTCTTCCCCTTTCTTCCTAATTAGGATCCTTCCTTCTAAATTTATAGAACAGCATGTTGTAGTGTCTCTAAAACCACAAACTGCCTTTTTCACAACCATGCTGGAATCTACTTGCTTGTTCGACATTACTTTTTCTTTCCTGTTTTTATTTCATCTGAGCTTTGGGGAACACCCCCTTTGCTACATGTGGCAGTTCTTCATCATATGACCTGTTACTGACCTCTCTCTGTCTTTATGCTTCTATACCAAGTAGTGCAGTCTCTTTCAGCTTTTTGAGCTCCAGCTCCTGGTACAATAGGCCATATGGAAGAAATAAGCACACCTTCATATGTAGGGTTATGTCTGTTAGCAGTTGGATTTCACAGGAATATAGGTCGCTGCCTTATACCAAGTCTGACCACTGGTCCATCTAATTCAGTCAGTCTTGCCCAGCCTGGTGTCCTCCAGATGTATGGGGCTACACCTACCATTAGCCTGGCTAGCATCTCCCCTTCTGGCTGGTATGTGCAATGGTGGTTTCACTTCCCTAAGGCCTGCTGGGCAGCCAACGATCAAGGTTTCAATTGCACTATCACTTAACCAGCCTGTAGTCTTCTCTCTCAAATATGTCCTAGAACACTTTCCAGTACCCTTTATCTCAAGGTCTTCCCAATAGTCCAAAGCAGTTCAATTGATATAGCTGATGGGGTGGGGGGAAACACAACATGCTTTATTATGGTTTAAATATTATATTTAACAATAACAACAAAGAGTCTTGTGCCATCTTAAAGATTACAGCATAAGCTTTTGTGGACTACAGTCCACTGATACATGAAATGTTTGGAGGAAAGAGGGAATTATAAACAGAGAGGCCATAGGTAATGAAATGCAGAAAAGCACAGATGTTGATAATGCCATATTTGACATTCCAAAAAACAGCTGGGTTGATAACACAGGCATCCTGGCATTGGTGAGCCACCCATGCATGCACACACCTCCCCTCTGGCCCCACCTGTCACTGACATACAGCCATCAAAACGGGCCATGAAGCAATGCGACAGTTGTGCTGAAAAAGTTCCACCACCCCTGCTTTCAGCCCAAGCCCAAGCCCAAGCCCTGCTGTCAGCCCATGAACAGGAAAATTAGAACAGGCCCAACCAAGATGAAGTCTCTTCGGCATTTCACTTTATACATATATATCTAATAGAGCTACATTTGAACTACAGCTGACTTATCTTTTAAAGGGTCCTTTATTAGTACTCCCTGAGGCACTGCTAAAACATTTCTAAGCCAATTGCAATTGTCTCACTTGTGAAGAGAACAAACCTATCAGTTTCTGGTGAGTTGCTTCATGGAAGGTTACAGGTCTCCATAGGGACTGCCTGTGATCTTTAGAAAGTGCATTTCCCTCCAGCAAGGCATAAACACTCAGGAGAATTGCTAAATGTCACTCAGAACCTATTACTGAACACTCTGTTGTTGCACTTCTCATTTTACTTACATTATGGTACAATCTCCTTTAAGTATATGAAAATCCTTCCTAAATGAAAAAAGTGGATTCAGTCAGTTATGTGGAATAATAGTGTGTGTCACTTTTCCCAGCCTAGAGAAAATAACTTTTTCTGTAATCTATATAAAAAGCTGTTATTTCTGCTCCAACAGGATGGAGCATGAAAAAGGATTCATCTTTTTCACTGTTGTGCTTTCTTTTGGCTATTTCAAAATATTGTCTCCTGAAGTTTTAACAATACATTGATTACACAGAATTTTCGAGATCCTGCTTTGGAACAATTTCCTTGATGGAAATTAAGGCAGCAATCCTTATCTGGAGGTTACTCCCATTGAATTTAGTTGGACTTACTCCTAAGAACATAGCTGTCAACTTACAGATTTGAAAATAAGGGACCAGCAGCCAAAATAAGGGACCTGCAGCCTCACCTGTTCCAGGCACTCCAGTCTTCCTGTCCTCCTGCAGTCTGGTCAAACTCATGCTGGTAGCTTCGAGAACACTGTCCAACCAACTTTGTAACCAGAGGTTCAACTGAATAGACTCTGAATCACATGCACCACAAGGCCTATGCAGCCTCAACTTAAGATGGCTCCCCGGCCTGGCTTTGCACTGCAAAGTTTGTAGCAGCACGTGCAACAAAATGGCATCCAGCATTCAAAACCCCCCTCAGCTTGCATTAACTAGCCACACACACACAGCCTCCCCCCCTCCCACGAGATCTCTTTTCCTTTTCCCCCACCATGTGCCCCCGCTCCAGACAGACCTTTTCGCTGGCAAGGGTGAGTGGGCCGTCAATGACGTATCCATCAGATTCCAATCCGAGCACTCAGCACAGGTATGTTCAACTTCTGAGCCCCTCTGAGCCAAAGGCAGAAAGCCCAGCCAGCAGCCAAACGAAGCCTCAAGGAAAACCACCATCACCTCTCCGCTGGGAAGCGCTGAGCAAAGGCAAGTCCCCAGGGAACGCAGCCGATTTGATCAGCACAAGGCATGCAAGCTCCACCCCCCAGTCGTTCTTAGACCTCTTATTGGGTGAGCAACATAGCCAAGCAACACAGTTGGAGCCTCCCTCCTCCCTGGCCGGCAGGGGGGGAGGGAGGGAGAGGAGCTGCTTCCTTTGAAATTTAAGGGACATCATTTAAGGGACATCCATCAATAAGGGACAGCAGCGGACATGGCGCTGGAATAAGGGACTGTCCCTTCAAATAAGGGGCACTTGACAGCTATGTAAGAAGTCTTGCATAAGTTTGCATTGCCGGGAATATAGGCTTGAATAAAGTGAAGCCTGTCCTCCTATTCAAAGTGCTCCTGCACACATGGATACTGGCAAGTTGTAGGGTCTGGCAGCAGTTCCTTATCCCACGTGGACTTTTGCAGGGAGGCTATTACTGGAAAAGAGAAGTTGAAATTGCTTGCAGAACCAATCTTCTGCCTTTCTGGATCTAAACCTTATTGAGGAAATGACTGTGACAAAAGGTAATACAGATCACCTTAAAAAAAAACACCCTTACAGATCTGTCATCTATGACACTTTGTTCACAAGCATGTTCATTAATGAACAACAATTCAGAATGTGAACATTTCATTATCTGAAAAAAAAAAAAATCCATGGAATGTTAGTCTTGTGAGGAAGTTCCTGTTACGTATTGAAGTTCTCACCCTGGCCACCAGGAGTATCGAGTTGCTTCCTTAGAAGTCTGCTCACCTTTCATGGTGGGCGGTGTTGCGGCTGGGCATCGGGTCATTGTGGTGATCTGGCATGGGGGTGGGAGGTTGACGCTCCCCTCATGCCGACCCCCCGCTGCGTCACGCCCTTGCCAGCCAATCAACACTGGCAGAGATTTAAACCACGGTGCAGCCAGGGGCATTCCTTCTTTTGCCTCCTCGCCGGATCTCCCAACCCACCTGCCCTCTTTTTATGCTTTGGCACGACACGACCTGGCTATGGACAAATGTTGGCGGCCATATTGTTGTGGTCGGGTAGGAATTTTTCCACTTGGCAAATTGGCACCAGCCATTTTGTTTTCGCCTATCTTGTAGCAATCGTCACAATGTTGTAAGGTTAGGCATTATGTAAGCCTTTTTCAATGGAGGGGAGGTTGTAGCTTCCGCCTGCCCCTCCTCAATAAGGGTATCCTGTTAAAGGGATCCAGGGGTGTGGATCCTGTCAGATTCCCGGACATCAGCTAGGGTCATGCCACGACCCCAGGAGGGACCCCTCTGGTGCCCCTATTTGCTGTAAGTCATAGGGCTCCCCTGTTGGTGGTTTACTCTTAGTTGAACTCCCTGCAGATGGGTGGGAGTCAAGATAAAGCCTGGCTTCACCCAATGCTTAAGCCAAACCACTCACATCTGTAACCAATAAAGTTGTGGCCTTTTTTATCCCATGAACCTAAATACTCATGTCCATGTGTTTATTAATCAGTAGGGACCTGCGGGGCACGGAGCCTCAGCATACAAGCATGAAATTTTTGTACTATTTCATTCATATGTTCAGGGACACCATAAAGTTGATGCTATTCTGCTCCTTGGAACAGCGACACTTTTGTGTGAGAGATGTTCTACCCAAAATAAACATGCTACAGATTTCTAAGGACTGTATTATATATATATCAATTTATATAAAATATATTTTTTTGAAAAATGAAAAGAAAAACCTTGCATTTAGAAAAGTAGCACATTAGGTAGAAACCAGTCCAGAAATTTGTTTTTCTTTGTAATTATAATTTCCAAAGGAGCATGCAATCTCATGTGATTCAGTTTCAACAGGGCTGTATCCCATGATTCTTTACAGTGAGGGAAAATGGCATGTAATCAAATCTAGGCTACATCACAACCAATGAGATTATGAAGGCATGCCTTTATGTCAATCTCCTATACCTCCAATTTAGCATATCATTCTCAGTCTGAAAAGACAAAGCTGTACGTAAAGAAAGATTGTATTCCATGCTGCTCAGGTGGATTGTAGTGCTGAGAACAACACCATTCTCATCTAGTTTCTTAGACCTTCTGTGAGGGCTACCATCGGATCAACATCAGTAAAATAGTGCACCAGAGCCCTGGGTATAAGAAGAACAGGTTCCCATGGGAAAAGGCTCATAAAGCCAAATTTCAGGTTATAGCCACCCCACGGAAACTGCTTGAAATAGCCTCCATATGTCACCTGCTCCGTGGGATGGCAAGGATGTGCACTCTCCATTCAACAGCGATGTTTCATGTGGCAAGCTACTGTACAAATTGTGGTAATCTGAACACGCTGCAATAGCAGTTAGAAATTTGGGGTACTAGTGTTTTAAGGGGGGAGGGCTTTTTTTACACCCACAGTCTTAAGTGTCTTCACAAATAGTGTGTGCGTGCTGCTGCCATCAATAAATAGTGTGTGGCTTCCCTGTTCTGCTTGTTTCCCCTCCAGTCTTGCTGTAATTCTTTCCAAGAGATGGGGCAGGAGGGGTGGGTGTGTGGTGCACTCCTAGTAATAATTATATTGTTCACCCCAGAAAATGAATCCATATTAGACTTGTTAAGTCCAATACCCTGGGGTTCTAGGGCTGACTGTTAAGGTTCATCATAGGCACTTGTGGCAATCTATTCATACATTTGATTTGTATGAGTTGGGGAATGAGGCCTTCCAGGCTCAGGATGGGATTCAACTGAGTCCCATCAACGGAACCCTTGTGCAAAAACTTCCGCTTGTGCAATGGGATTCCCTCCTCTTCTTCCTCGGCATCCCACCTGTGTTTCCTGAAATTAAATTCCCTCCAAGAAAGTGTGGGAGGGAGGGGGTCATTCCATTTGGCAAGCCAAAATGCTTGTGCTGACAGAACAATCAGAAGAGCGCTATGCTGAATTCCTCTATTTTCTGAGCTGGCTTTTGAAACACTTTTTTAAAAAAAAAATCTTGATTTCTGAAATCCTATCCACCTTCCTCAATCAATATTCCTGAAGATATGGCCAATTATTTTAATCACATATGAAACCTCCATCGTTATCATATTGTTTCCCTCCCACTTTAATCAGCCTGCTGAGGGTTTATTGTTAACTGGGGCACTTCAAACAAATTTTCAATATGGGGTACAATCAAAAGACTTCCTTTCTTAATGGGGAAGTAGGTCTGCCAAGCTTATTTTGTGTTTTCTTTTTGATTTATTATTTCGCAGCATGTTGAGTTCCTTTGTCGGGGGGGAGAAATAACATTGCTTTCTAATATGAACTCAGTAAAATCTTTGCATTAAAGTCAGATGTTCGGCATTAAATATCCAAAGCTAAATTGGTGTCCTCAATTTTTCTGTTATAAACTTTATTCTACATAGTTATGCTCGTGCTAAATAAACAAACATTCTGGGTCTATTTTCCTAAATTAAGCATGCTTTTTCTTTAACAGAGCTTTGCTTTTGTCTAGATGTGGGAAAGCAGCTTGAAATGTTACTTAAAAACATATTTGTCATGATTTAGTGCGGAAGAGCAGATAGATATTTGGAAAGGCATCTGAATTCTTTTTAAAGTGTTCATGGATGTATCTCAGCTCAACTTCTGACACTGGAAGAGCACTGGGATGCTCACAATGAACAAGTTGTGCCAGCTAAGTTTACCCTGATTCACTTCAGCATGACTGCCTCCTCTTGTTCACCTTGAACCATAATTGCAGAGCTTGCATTTGCAAGCTATAAAGGTGGCTATAAACTCCCAGGCTGCAAAAGGCCTCTGCCACAAAGAGGAAGATAAGAGGCAGCAAAAGTGACTTTGTGGAAAGGGTGAATCAACACTCAAGACACAAAGAGAGGACCAGTCATTGATAAAGGCATGTGTTGTACATGCCTGTGCTTGCTTACTCAGAAGTAAATCCAACTGAGTTCAATGATACTTACTCTCAAGTATGGATGGCTAGCATTTAGCCTTAGGATGGGTTGTTTGATCCTGTTCGACTGCTGTTTTGCAAGATGGCTAGCTGCCTCTTTTTAAACTTCGCTAGCCCTGCAACTATTTCTTTTTCCTCCATGGCATTTCTGAATATTATTACAGTTTTCTGATGTGGCATTTTGCCAGGCATGGAGCAAAATGATGGATAGCTAGTCATGCTGTGAGCAGTTTATTGTAGTTAAGGTCAATTCTTGAATCATCTCAGCCCATTTTTTCCCATTACGCTTGAGGGGGAAAGCCCTTTTCATATTTTCCATAGTTTGCTTAAACCTTTCAATTCATTCCCTATGGGAGGGAATGAGCTGCTGCTTAGAATTATTTAAATGTTTCAGTTGATAGCATCGTATGAAAAGGTTGCTCTTAAATTCTGGTTCTTCATCAGATTATAACACAGGGAGGCAGCTGACAGCACGAGAAGCGTTAGCAATATCACTTTACTGATAGCAAAAAAAAGTTTTTGGTTCCATTAATATAATGTATTAGCCATAGTCTCCCTCAAGATCAAATTCAGAAATGTAGAGCTGATGGGTTATTCCTATTCCATCTGGCTCCATGCAGTTATGACTGTAGCGTGTCTGCATTGCCAACCAGAAAATATGGAGAACTCTCAAGATTCCACTATATGGGGGGGATGTTCTAAATATATTTTTTGCCAAATGTTGGCTCAAGCAGGGTTCTGCCACACATAAGATACAAGACAAGCCAGAGCAAAACTCAGCTACTTGACCATTTGCTTCGGAAGCTATTATTCCACCTTTCCTACTAGTTGTGGCAGGTACATTTCTATGGTAGCCCCATGGTTTGATGGGTTACTGGACTTGATGCTTGGCCTTGGGGGGGGCACATAAAAATGGGCCCTCGGCCACAGGTTGCCCACCTGTTGTGCTTTAAACATTCAAACTCTAATCCCGACATCATCTATTTCCCTCCCCTACCCTCATACTGCCACCTGAAGCAAGTCGTTTCACCCTGTTCATGGTAGAACCAGTCCAGAGCTGGTTGTGGTATATTCAGTGACACAGAAGTTATCGTAAGAATCTCAGTAAAATATCTGTGAGAAACTTTGCACTTGAAACATCCACATTGGTAATGCGAGCATCACAGATGTAAAAATTAGCTGCCAATTGCCCCCCCCAAAAAACCCCACCCAACAACAATATTACTGACCACATCACTAGTTTGACATGAAAATTGCTTATTGATTCTCCCAAACCATGATAATATAATTTATGAATACTGGGGAAATTCCATATTTGCTATAACACAAAAATTTGTATCATTATTACCTGGGCAGATTTGCAGAATTAGGTTCAAAACACCAATATATATATGTGTGTGTGTGTGTGTGTGTGTGTGTGTGTAATAAGTCATTTGTTACAATCCCACTATCAATTCATATAAAAGAAATGTTAAAATTGATACAAATGTATGTGAAATAAACAAAAAATTGTGTGCCTTTCCTGAGTAATTCTAATTTGCAGAAAATCAATGCAACCTGGCTACAGTAAGTGATTTTCAGCCATTTTCCATTTTCAGCCAAGCAACAGTGAAGCAAGTAATTGGGATACATCACTACTGGATATATTACAACTAAAAGATTAAGTGTATACTATTACCCCCACAAATAAAACTCATAACTCTGATACAATCCTACACTTTCTTCGGATGAAAATACATAAAGTATATATGTACAACAATAACCTAGCCACATAACATGATTACACTTGCTTCTTAAAAATAGTGTTCTTATCCCTGCTTGCGGCTTATTCAGCACCACTGGAAAGATATTAGTCAGGTATGCAGCATGACATGGGCTGGTCAGAGATCTACCAGCTGTATAAATTGTTTACAGAAGGACTGGAAAATAAACTTTGCCTAGAGATCTGATCGTTACTTTAAACAAGCGTTTTTCAAAGACGCTTTGGATGGCATGCAGTCTTGATACCATAGTGAAAGCTGGTAACTTAATGGTTCGAACTGCTTTCCCTGCCTAATTCCAGTTTATTAGGGATCACATAGTCAATACAGGCATCTCCCCACTTATGAGCATTCGACCCGCTCATGACTGTGTATATGCACGGCTCCAGGAAATAAGTAAATAAATGGATTTAAACTGCAAAAAGGGCGAAACTGGCCCAGAAAGAGTGGGGAAACTGCAAAAATGACACAAAAATAGTGGGAAAATGACTAGCAACCTCAGGAACCTTTGCAACTACAATCCCATGAGACTTTGCACTGGCCTTTGAGCCCCGTGGAGAATTTGAGTTTGAGAAAGGAGGTTTGGAGGGAGTGATTGTGATGCAGTTTGGCCATCTTTTGTGGAATTTTGACAGAATTTGGCTTTTTAGATGCTGTTCCCCACTATACACTACACACCTGTGCGCAGTGCCTGGGAATGTAACCTCCGCATAAGTTGGGAGATGCCTGTATGGCACCATTTTGCTCATCAGATTGAGGTGGTTTAAATAATGAGTTTAGGTAAGCCTCAGGCTTGCCTGCTCACCCTCCTCCTCTGAAACAGCCCTGAGGAGAGGAGCCATTTGGGAGCTTTTGCTTCTGTTCTAGATTAACCATGTCATCAGACCTGACAAGCTTGCCATGTCATCCAGACCAAACAAATGGTGGTTAATCTTAACTATGGGTTTTTTTTAAAAAAAATGGTAGTTTGAATAGCTAGCTTGTTTTCAGTAACTTTTTTTTTGTTTTGCGCTAGCCAAAGGTCATGGCAACATCCAAAGAAGGAAGAAAGAAAGAGAAAAACAGCAGTCACTATATTTGCAGTAAAACCATGGTCAAATCCACCAAAATTTCTTATTACATAGAATACAAAGTACCGTACTTTTCCATGTATAAGACTAGTCCCCCCCCCTTAACAATCATGCTAAAATAGTGGGTAGTTCATAGGGTGGACGTTTGATTGGTTGCTACTGCGGCTGTCAGCAGCTATTGTGCATGTTATTGATTGGGCGGGTGATTAGCACCTTCTGCTAGTGAGGGGACAGACGGGAGGTGGACTTTGTGAAGCGTGCGGGTGAGCGATTTTCAGCATTCCCACCTAAAAAAAGCTCAACAACTTTGGGTTGTGGTACCTCAGGTTAAGTACTTAATTCATTCCTGAAACTGTTCTTAACCTGAAGCACCACTTTAGCTAATGGGGCCTCCTGCTGCTGCCGCGCCGCCGGAGCACAATTTCTGTTCTCATCCTGAAGCAAAGTTCTCAACCCGAGGTAATATTTATGGGTTAGCAGAGTCTGTAACCTGAAGCGTATGTAACCTGAAGCGTATGTAACCCGAGGTACCACTGTAATTGTTACATGCATTACATGTGAGCCAGGCTCATGTGGCGTTATTGAGAGCAATGGGATAGTTTCCTAAGAAATAACTGTTTTATGCTATTGTGTAGGTATGATAGTTTCAGAAAAAATTGCTGGGATGTCATATTTCAATGCAGATATTGGACAAACTAAATTAGGAATGGGACTGCCATGCTAAATCATTGCTTTTTATTTTGGCCTGCAAGATCAAGAAACAGCCATCACAATTCTTAATGGATAAGAATTTTACTTCACCGTGAAGAATATTAACAGAAATCACACAGGGAATGTAATGGAGCCAAGGGGCTCTATTGAGGGGCTTCATTGTCTTGGCATACCTCCTTGCATCTCCTATATCTATCAGAAGAAGTGCAAAATAAATCAATATATGTAAATTTATATAATTTACACAGTTTAGGTCTCTTCCCTCCCTTACAGGTTATTAATCCACCCCAGCACAAATGCACATTGATTAAATTAAAGAGCAATGAAGGGCCTTGATGTGATCACATCAGGATTCCTTTCTCGTGCCCTGCTTTAAATCACTGACAGTTTGCTTTCATATGCATTGACTAAATCACAGTGGAAAAGGGGGGACTTGATCTGTTCGTGTGAAATCACACCAAGCCCCCTTTCTACCTTGTGATTTAAAACCATGTGTGATTCAGTGAAGCACTTTTGTAAACTGTAAAGGGGGGTGCGGGATGACGTGAAAATTGCAGACATCATATACCAATTTTTAATATAATTTCAAAATTATATTTATCGAACTGGAAGGCAGGTGGCATGGAACCTTGTTGTTGTTTGGTCGTTTAGTTGTGTCCGACTCTTCGTGACCCCATGGACCAGAGCACGCCAGGCACTCCTGTCTTCCACTGCCTCCCGCAGTTTGGTCAAACTCATGTTGGTAGCTTCGGGAACACTATCCAACCATCTCGTCCTCTGTTGTCCCCTTCTCCTTGTGCCCTCCATCTTTCCCAACATCAGGGTCTTTTCCAGGGAGTCTTCTCTTCTCATGAGGTGGCCAAAGTATTGGAGCCTCAGCTTCACAATTTGTCCTTCCAGTGAGCACTCAGGGCTGATTTCCTTAAGAATGGACAGGTTTGATCTTCTTGCAGTCCATGGGACTCTCAAGAGTCTCCTCCAGCACCATAATTCAAAAGCATCAATTCTTCGGCGGTCAGCCTTCTTTACGGCCCAGCTCTCAGCTCTTAGGCATGGAACATAAGGCTGTACAAATACACTGAGCAATACTGGAACAGAAAAAGGAGAACTCTGTTCAGCCCTAGACTTTTCTGCCTGTGTAGACTGTATTCCACAGGTATAGATTTCAATTTGTTAGTATAGTATCAACCCATTGCCATTTTTTTTAAAAGGCAGGTGATAACACAACATCTTATCTGTTACAAGGAAAGACTGTTTGTAAAATCCATCGCATTAAGCTGAAGTGAAAGATGCTGCATTGCTGTCCACTATAAATTTTATGGCTTCTTAAATGCCTGGAAATCTTGGGTTTTAATGAAAGTAACACAGCTTTAAATATAGCCGTTCTGGGTGGCTCATGCAGCACTGCAGATTTCAGTGCCTCCCTTGGGCACACACTGACGGAAAGATGCAGGGGTTAGTTTTCTGTTAAAATTTAACTACTGTATCTGAGATCAGTCTTACCGTTGACGGAGAGCTAATGCCCTTATACCAAGTATTTATTATTGAAGCCCATCAATATGATTTATAGCACGCGATGTGGCCATTAAGATGTAACGTTATTATGGAGACATATGCTTTTCTTATTATACGAGTGCTGTGTGGTGCTTGTTGTGCACATTCCACCCTACCTGACGAGCAACACATTCCATAGCAGAGAACTTTGATCTCTAGCGTTGCCTCAGCAATTTATGAAACCGCAGAGCTGGAAAGGAGTGAGGTCCGGTGGCCATAGGCTGTTCTCTCCCTCTCGGTGCAATCTGTCTAAAGGCACAAAGGGAAGCACAGTGGGTTATGTAACCAGTGATGCTAACCCATGAAAGTTTGCCCCATAGTAAATCTTTATGTGCTACAAGACTCATTGTTTTGGCACAGAAGAGTCTCCATTCCATCATTTCTGTGATCACAGCCACTTCAAAATGTACTGCTCTAAGTATTGAAATTGCAGCAAAAAGTATTAAGGTGCATTTCCCCAATAATCAGCCTGCAGGGGCATAGTGGGTGGGGTGCTGGGTATATTTTTCGGGGTGGGGTGCTGCACATTTGGCTCCTTGCGCCCCCCGCCAACCCTGGGCCACTTTGCGAGGCTGGGATGATCCAAGCACCATGTCGGCAAGTTCACATTTGCCATGCAGACCCAGTGATTTTTCAGTTTTAAATTTGTCGGTTAGACCTAGAATACCTAAAGCATGGCTTTATTTAGGCGCTTAGACATTTTGCCGTAACGTCCCTTTCTGGACACATGTATTTATATCAATAGATATGCAAGCTATTGAATGCCGTCGCGTTGTATGTGATATCATTCGTTCGTATATATAATTGCACTTATCTTGAAGTTTAAAGTTAGAAGTCTGCAGTCAGCAAGAACATTAAAAACACTCACTTTCCCCTCACTGAAACTTTAAAACCCCTTGCAAGAAAATTACTGGAAATAGCACTTAACCTTTATGTGCCATGATCTTAGAATGTCTAAGCCCACACTTTCAGGCAGACCAATTAAGCACTATATATATAATAATAATATTGGCTATACCAATGCCAATAACAACTCCTAAGCATTAAACTATATGTAAGAGAAATTCAGGAGTTAAACTTGCATCATCTTCCAGTAACAGTTTTAATGAAAACCACCTGTTTCATAAATTTCCTCTTAAAATATATTTTTTGTAAAAAGCCATTAAAATTTTAAGGCTGTTTTAATCCCTGATTCTCCTGTTGGCTTAATACCTCAAAGGGTTGCATTAACTCTGCAACATTATATATATATATATATATATATATATATATATATATATATATATATGGTTAGTGGTCATTTAAAAGATTAATGTGGAGAGTGTGCTTGCAATAAAACATGAAATTTATTGAGAGTGTGCTTGTTATAAAGCATGAAATTTATTGAAGCAGTTCATTTTTTAAAAATTTACTATAAAAGATTACAATCAGCAACCCTGCAGGAACAATAGTCATATATTTAACAAATAGCTTCCTCTGTCCATGGCCACATTTGCTCTCTCTTCTAACTTGGAAGGGTAAACTAAAAGAAAAAAGAAATTGTATATTGCATTAAGTAGCGATGGGGTGGTATTTATGAATGTGTGGTCTGTGTAAGAGAAGGAGAGATGCCCTTGAGTGGAGAGAAAGGCAGAGGTGTATGTGTGGCTATTTATATGTGAAGTGTATGAAAGAGGTATGTGTATCTGTGGTCTTTATGAGCAAGGGTGTTTGTTTGTTTGTGTATGTGTGTGTGTGTGTGTGTGTGAGAGAGAGAGAGAGAGAGAGAGAGAGAGAGATTATGAGTGTGGTGTGACCACCTTTTTCTGGTACCGGGGACAGCTCCCTGTTGTTATAGAACATCAATGACATCATTATGTGTGTTGTGGGAGGGGCAGCATTGTGCAAGGTCAGGCATAGGCAAACTCAGCCCTCCAGATGTTTTGGGACTACAACTCCCATGATCCCTAGCTAACAGGACCACTGGTCAGGGATGATGGGAGTTGTAGTCCCAACACATCTGGAGGGCCGAGTTTGCCTATGTCTGTACAAGATCCACAATCTGAGACAGAAGGACATAGCTGAGTTCCAACATTAAGCATGAGGTTTCGGGAAGGGGGAGGTGGTGAGGTCAGACAGACAGTATTAAGACCCATGATTTAAGAGAAGCAACAGGGGGGTATTCTCCCATTCCATTCCCAATAAAGGGCATCAATCAGAACGACCACATTTGTTTCAGTATCATACCAAGACCTGAAGCCAGACTGAATCTGCACCACCCTGATCTCCTAGAGAAAAATGTAGATTATCATAAGGATGACAAACCAATCATTAAGGTATCAGCCCCTTATGCATCTTACAGCCCCACACCAACACAGGAGCCAGATATATGGAGAAATGTGACTCAAAGAAGTAGGAGGCCCAGGGTTCGCTCTGATTGTTTAGAAATACACAATCACTTTGAGGTCCCCTCCCCTAGCATGGAAGACGAAGAGCAGACTCCATTTGAGGATCTCTCCCTCATTACAGTCGATAAGGTATAGGAAGACGAGCAGCAAAGTCAGTCCTCAGGGAATGTGCAGGCGACCTTGGAACGGACAGCTCACGGAAGAACCCTGACCAGACCTAAGAGGAGGCATGTAGTGGTGATAGGGGATTCCCTACTGAGGGGAACAGAAGCAGTGATCTGTGGGCCTGACAAGATGTCTCGGGAAGTGTGCTGTCTCCCCGGGGCTAAGATCCAAGATGTAATTGAACGACTGCAAGGAGTCATAAAACCCACTGACAAATACCCCTTCCTCTTGGTTCATGTGGGAACTAATGACACTGCAAGCAATAGCCTCCAGAAGATCAAAAGAGACTACGAGGCTCTGGGCAGGAAATTGAAGCAATTAAATGCACAAATTGTCATCTCATCTGTCCTCCCAGTTGAACGACGTGGCCCAGGGAGAGAGGGGAAAATAGTGGAAGTGAACAGCTGGCTTTGCAAATGGTGTAAACAGGAACGGTTTGGATTCTTAGATCACGGACTGCAGTTTCTTGAAGATGGACTTCTGGCAAGCGATGGGCTGCACCTCACAACGGTTGGGAGGAATGTTTTTGCCAAAAATCTCAGAAACCTCATCAGGAGGGCTTTAAACTGACTAATGTGGGGGAGGGAGACAGTGCTCCTGAAGGTAGGAGTCTATCAATTGATGAAGATGATCATCCAAATGTCATAGACCAAATGGAGCAAACAGCACGCAGACCTAGTGGTGGGAGGAAAAAATCCTTAAATAAGAGACACGGGGGAATGTTTAATGGACTTCAATGTCTGTACACTAATGCACAAAGCATGGGAAATAAACAAGATGAGCTTGAGCTCTTGGTACAGCAAACTAAATATGACATAATAGGCATCACTGAAACCTGGTGGGATAAGTCCCACGATTGGAATGTAACAATGGAGGGATACAATCTATTTCAGAGAAACAGACCAGACAAGAAAGGAGGAGGAGTGGCGTTATATGTCAGGGATGTGTATACCTGTGAAGAGATCCAAGATTTAGAACCTCAAAGCCAAAGTGAGAGCATTTGGGTCAAAATTAAGGGAGAGAAGAATAACAGTGACCTCATTGTGGGAGTTTACTATAGATCCCCAAGCCAAACGGAGGACATAGATGATGCCTTCCTGGAACAGATGGCCAAGCATGCAAAAGGAAGGGAGATGGTAGTAATGGGGGACTTCAGTTACCCGGATATTTGTTGGATGTCAAACTCAGCCAAGAGCATAAGGTCAAACAGATTCCTCACTGGCCTTGCAGACAACTTCATTGTCCAGAAAGTGGGAGAAGCAACAAGAGGAACAGCCATTTTAGATCTGGTCCTAACCAGTGTTGATGACCTGGTTAGTGGGGTAGAAGTGGAAGGATCATTAGGCGCGAGTGATCATGCTCTTCTGAAGTTTACTATACAGCAGAAAGGAGCAGCCAAGCATACTAGGACTCAATTTCTTGACTTTAAGAAAGCCGACTTCATAAAACTTAGGGAAGTGCTGGGTGAGATCCCATGGACAGTAATACTAAAAGGAAAGGGAGTTCATGATGGCTGGGAGTTTGTTAAGAGGGAGATAGTAAAAGCACAACTTCAGGCAATACCAATGAGATGGAAACATGGAAGGTGCCTAAAGAAGCCAGGGTGGCTATCTAAAGAACTTTTAACTGAGTTAAGATTAAAAAAGGATGTGTACAAAAAATGGAAAAGGGGGGAAACCACCAAAGAGGAATTCAAACAAATAGCCAGCACGTGTAGACACAAAGTCAGAAAAGCTAAAGCACAGAATGAACTCAGGCTTGCTAGAGAGGTTAAAAGCAACAAAAAAGGCTTTTATGGGTATGTTTGTAGCAAAAGGAAGAACAAAGAAACAGTGGGGTCACTCAGAGGAGAAGATGGTGAAATGCAAACAGGGGACACAGAAAGGGCTGAACTCCTCAATGCCTTCTTTGCCTCAGTCTTCTCCGATAAAGAAAACAATGCCCGACCTGAAGAATTTGGAGCAAATGATTCAGCAGAGGAAACACAGCCCAGAATAGCTAAGGAGATAGTACAAGAATACTTGGTTAGTTTAGATGTATTCAAGTCTCCAGGGCCAGATGAACTGCATCCAAGAGTATTAAAAGAACTGGCAGATGTGATCTCAGAACCACTGGCAGTCATCTTTGAGAATTCCTGGAGAACAGGCGAAGTCCCGGCAGACTGGAGGAGGGCAAATGTTGTCCCTATTTTCAAAAAGGGGGAAAGAGAGGACCCAAATAATTACCGCCCAGTCAGTCTGACATCAATACCAGGGAAGATTCTGGAGCAGATCATTAAGCAAACAGTCTGTGAGCACCTAGAAAGGAATGCTGTGATCACCAATATTCAGCATGGATTTCTGAAAAATAAGTCATGTCAGACTAACCTGATCTCGTTTTTTGACAGAATTACAAGCCTGGTAGATGAAGGGAACGCAGTGGATGTAGCCTACCTTGATTTCAGCAAGGCATTTGACAAGGTGCCCCATGATATTCTTGTAAAGAAGCTGGTAAAATGCGGTCTTGACTATGCTACCACTCAGTGGATTTGTAACTGGCTGACTGACCGAACCCAAAGGGTGTTCATCAATGGTTCCTCTTCATCCTGGAGAAGAGTGACTAGTGGGGTGCCACAGGGTTCTGTCTTGGGCCCGCTCTTATTCAACATCTTTATCAACGACTTGGATGATGGACTCAAGGGCATCCTGATCAAATTTGCAGATGACACCAAACTGGGAGGGGTGGCTAACACCCCAGAGGACAGGATCACACTTCAAAATGACCTTGACAGATTAGAGAACTGGGCCAAAACAAACAAGATGAATTTTAACAGGGAGAAATGTAAAGTATTGCACTTGGGCAAAAAAAAATGAGAGGCACAAATACAAGATGGGTGACACCTGGCTTGAGAGCAGTACATGTGAAAAGGATCTAGGAGTCTTGGTTGACCACAAACTTGACATGAGCCAACAGTGTGACGCGGCAGCTAAAAAAGCCAATGCAATTCTGGGCTGCATCAATAGGAGTATAGCATCTAGATCAAGGGAAGTAATAGTGCCACTGTATTCTGCTCTGGTCAGACCTCGCCTGGAGTACTGTGTCCAGTTCTGGGCACCACAGTTCAAGAAGGACACTGACAAACTGGAACGTGTCCAGAGGAGGGCAACCAAAATGGTCAAAGGCCTGGAAACGATGCCTTATGAGGAACGGCTAAGGGAGCTGGGCATGTTTAGCCTGGAGAAGAGGAGGTTAAGGGGTGATATGATAGCCATGTTCAAATATATAAAAGGATGTCACATAGAGGAGGGAGAAAGGTTGTTTTCTGCTGCTCCAGAGAAGCGGACACGGAGCAATGGATCCAAACTACAAGAAAGAAGATTCCACCTAAACATTAGGAAGAACTTCCTGACAGTAAGAGCTGTTCGACAGTGGAATTTTCTGCCAAGGAGTGTGTTGGAGTCTCCTTCTTTGGAGGTCTTTAAGCAGAGGCTTGACAACCATATGTCAGGAGTGCTCTGATGGTGTTTCCTGCTTGGCAGGGGGTTGGACTCGATGGCCCTTGTGGTCTCTTCCAACTCTATGATTCTATGTTCCACTGGGGCCTATGTGTTGTGCCCTTTTGCTATTCTCTTTCAAACAAGTATACTTCTTTCACTCTTCACAGCTCCTTCACACCTTATTATCGGTGCAGCGCTCTCCATATTTCTCTCAAGTCGATAAAGTAAAAGAAACTTTGTTGTACAATTTCCCTATGACAAAAGAGTGGGCAGAACAGGAAACAAATGGAGATTAAATAAACTATGATCAATGCACAGTATGTGATTCACTCTGCTGGACATATTTATGCCTTGTCCATTCAAGAGCAGTTATGTCGTCTAAAATGAAAAGCTTGCAGTTCTCTAACCATGCAACAAAACAGAGTAATTTATCCCCAGTTGGACTCATTCATTAGGTTTGTCATTCTTTATAGTTGATCTTACATGAAAACGTTTCCCCACCGTATGTGTTTCTTTTCAGATCCCAGTCACAACCAAACAAGACGAAGGTGCTAAAATCACTTGAACTAGGCTGAGTACATTTAGAACAGTCAAACTTTGTAGGTTAATTGCCTCTCATTGAATCTTAGAGGGCGGCGGCAGCCTAACATAGTTCAGGGGTATTCATTGCAAATTAGAATGGATGCTTAAGGTGGTGGGGGTAGAGGAGAGAGATGTAGGCCTAACCCACATTCTCCATACACATCCCAGGCACAGATTATCAGTATATGGATCAATGAACACAGTTTTTATCCTACCCTGCTGATGCTCAGACACATAGGTGACAGGAGACACCAAGCTTTGGGGACCCATGAGCCCATATGGAAAGTTGAGAAACAATCCTGGGCACAACATACAAACACACTGACTTATTTGTTGGCTACAATAGACTGCTTATTTCAATCCTTATTTCAGTGGGGGAGGGGGCATCAGGGAAGCTCTCAGTGGGCACATGTGCATCCACAGGCATAAATTCACTGAAATGAACTATTAATTTCAATAGGTGGCCTATCTGAAGCTCCATAAATGCATCCATCCATCCTCCCCTCTTCTCTATTTTTTTTAAACATGGCTTAACCAACCTATAACATAGTTAAAACAAATGCAAAACACTTATGTACAGGCACTCCCTGATTTGCACGGGTGTTGTGTTCTGGGTCATTGTGCACGACAGCAGAGCGCACATAAGCCCACTCTGCCCCCTTTTCCAGCAGCTTCTGGGTTGCTGCGATGCGCACCTGTGCTGTTGCGCATCAATTGGACGTGTGTAAATTGGTTGTTGCCTGTATATTCAAACACTACCCATCTCACCAGTACTGCCCATGCTTCTCTGCTGAGCATGTATGTTGATTTACGCTAGAAATTTCACTGCATTGTGGTACACACACATACACACACACACACACAGAGAGAGAGAGAGAGAGAGAGAGAGAGATTAAAGGTTTCTGCTTGGGCAGAATGCGAGAAGTTAAACAATTAGCAGTTTTTTTTGACAGATGGTAGCAGTGGCTCATCCTGCAATTCAAATATGCCTCATCATTTCTACGTCCACCATTACAAAGTGGGAATAACAATAACCTTGAATGTGTGATAATAAACCTTTCCTGCATATTTTTAATGTCAGGTTAGATGTAATGGAAATGCATTTACTCTTATTTATCAGATTAGTGCCAACTGAAAACTTGCCAAAGCAAACTAGAATATCAGAAAGAGTGAAACCAATCCATAGAGAAAAACTGACAGATTGTTCTTGAGTTCATCTACACACACAGAAAGGAGATAAATCAAACCATTGTTTGTATATCTGCTCAGCAGTAAGTAAGCTCCCAGGCAAGTGTGCATGGCACATTATCCTTCGTGTGACCCACTGCCCACTTATCTGGCTGTAAGTTCTGTTCTATTCAATGGTACTTACTTCTCAGCAGACCTTACAGGGTCCTGTTATGAGGCTGCCATCCTGTACACACTTACTTGAGAGTAACCTCTGCTGAACTAAAAAGGATTTACTTCTTTCCCACCTGCGCTCTGAAAGGGTACAGTCAGGAAACTGGTTTAGCACCTCCTCAGCTGTTGGTGAACACTAAGCTTAAAAAGAAGAGGAGTGGCACCTTTGCTAACAGGGTAAGGTATTACTTTGATCTATATCAACAAATTTGTAACAGTAGAGGTACTCAAGCACAGCAGTAAACGTAGCAAGAACAGCCTATGTGAAAGGATAAAAGCAGGGTCTAATTGTCGAAGACAACATTTTTATTTTATTTGCACAAACCTAAGTGAGTTGTACAATTGACCTGGAAAGCTACCCAGCAGGCAGCATTTCCACCATGCCAGGATAAAATGGGCTGTAGTGTGATGACCGACAGAAACATCTGCTAGTTAATGTGGTATTTTATACCACCTTCTGCTGCTTCGTTCAATGAAAGGTAAAAGGTAGCCATTGGCCATTAAAGTAATGGAAACCAAGAAAGAGCTAAAACTCCACAAGATACATACTGTCAAACTCCCAAAGTTAAGGTGGGGGCAGGGAATCCTGTTGAACTTTCCACAGGTTAGAAAATTAAGAGGATTCAACTCATGATGTTTGGTTTTTCAGTTACCCTTGCTCCAAGGGAGCAACTACCACAGATAGGTCTGTGTCCATGCTTTTGGAACACAACTGGGATGTGCTCTAACTCAGTGGACCTCAAAGGGTGTGGTGTGCCACAATGTGTTGATGAGGAGATGAGAGTTGGTCTCAAATTAGTTTGCACCTCTCATTGAGGTACAAATGAATGAGGCTCATTTATAATTATATTTTAGGAATGATTGATGTTCTTATGTAGCTGCATTGTTTTATACTTTGTAATATGATCAAGGGACATTCAGAAAGTAGTTGTGTTCTATGTTATAAATCAAGCACTGTTAGGAGTTGTTTCTTTTTATTTTCCAATGTATTTCTTATCAGTGAAAAATTTGGTGTGGAGGTTTTTATTCTGAAAGTGTGGCCAGGAAAAAAAAAGTTTGAGAGCCACTGGCCTAACTGCTAAACTTTTATGGTTCACTGTGTTGTATTTCAGTTACTGATATTGAATATTGTTGCTATTTTGGTAGTAATATTATATTATTGTTTAATGTGTTTAGAAAGAATCACAACCAGTTGCCATTGTACAAGATAGAAATAGGGGGGGGGGACACAAAACCAAATTTCTAAAAGCAACAAATTATTCATAAAAAGCTCTAAAAACATTATCTTACAAATGGTAGAAAACAATAAAACCAGATTTACAATTATGCAATCAATAGACCATAAGTGACTAGGAAGGACTGGCCCCAAACATTTCGGCACCTGAGGTGAACCACAAAATGATACCCCACTCTGCCCCAGACAGGGTAGGAAGCGTGAGTGAAGATCTACATCAGGAACAAGGGGAGAAATAAAGATCTACACTGGGAACAAGAGTGGGAGGAGACCAGCAGTACCTCCTATTGGCCAAAAGACCATTGTATAGATGACATTGGGTGAGCAGATCTGGCCTCCAAGGAGTGCACAGCAGCTGTCGCTACCACTGATCCTGCCACCTGAGGCGGTTGCCTCACTTTGCCTCATGGGTGGGCTGGGTGAAAGGCACCTCTGGGGCATAAAGTGTTCAGTGCTTCACCTGAAGAGCACAGTGGCTGAGTGAGGGCGAGGCAGTCCCTTAGGTAACCTGATCCCAAACTGTTTAGGGCTTTAAATTCTATAGGCAGAAACTTGAACTATGCTCAGTAGCATACTGGCAGCTGGCGCAGCTCCCTCAGCAGAGGCATTATATGGTGTTGGCATGATACTGCAAGTCAACAACCTAGCTGCTGCATTCTGTACTAGCTGCAGCTTTTGAGTATAGCCCAGGGAAGTCCCACATAGAGGGTGCAATAGTAATTAAATCATGATTTTAATTATGTTTGTATTCTATGGTTGTTGTTGGCTAAGCCGGGCTGGTAGCCAACAGGAAAATGGGCAGAGTAGAAGAACAATTAAAGTATTAATTATTATTATTGTTATCACCACCACCACTACTTTAGTTTGTGCAATATGGCCTAGCTGCCACTGTGCCATCTGAGCTCAAGAACCATATCTACTTTACAATGTTCTCAAATATTTCAAGCATGAAAGAGATATATTTAAACCTAAGCTAGAAGAATAGTATTTCTTATTCTCCATGGACAGAGAGGGAGGGGGAGGGAAGAGAGACAGAATTTAAGAAGCCAACGTGTTCAACAAAACAGTGAAACTTCCCCAACCCCACGAGCCTCTGTCAACCTACTATAGTAACTTGAATTAAGTAATGTTCCCACAGAATGACAAATGACGTTTTTTGTATAATCCCTGTGTACAATCAGTCTGTACAAATTACAAAATCAATGGTCATTCTTTGTTCATTTTGTCTGCCTTTCTCCAGCTTATCAACATTAGTTACTTGTTGATATTTCTGCTGTGATGAATGAGTTACCTGAAATCCTTCCTATTTAAAGTCCAGGCTCACAGCTTAGTTTGCATTCCATACCTTTAATGTGCATTTTAGTAGATGGCAGAAATAGTAAGAAACACATCCTCCAGTCGTCCTTATTTACCAGAAGTCTTCATTTCCTGCACCTGACTCTTGTAAATCAAAGTCCCTTTAAAATGCCTTTTAAAAATGTTGTGGAGAAGCTCAGCCTCACTGCCATCTAAAAGTTTGCCTCTTGACTTAGGAAGCCTTCATGCTGCACGGGGAAAGTGAGCAAAACAAAAGCTCAGGCCCACAGAGCTAGAAGTTTATGGCTGGTATTAGTTGATTTCCATGTACATCAATTCTCAAATAGGTACTCCTGCTGCCTTTGCTCCAGGGCATGAACATTCCATTTTCTGCTGCCCGGCATCTAACCGAGTTAAGTAACCCTAAGCACTTCCTAGTGTGACCATCTCTGAGCCAGTGGTGGCAAATTAATTGCAACCCATCCTTGGATTTGGACAAGTCTAGGGTGGACAATCTAAAACTAACAGCAGGGCTTATGTTAGCAAACAGTAGAGGATGATGGAGAAAACTTGAAGAGGCATAAACCTGAAAATGGATGTGAGGAGCTGTAAAATAAGAAGTCTAGGCCAATGAGGCTTTCTCAACTGGAAGCTTGTACTGATTGACCCCACCCCTATTAAATATCTGTCCACAAAGTTTAAGCAAGATGGATATTATCTGGAAGGTACCTTCCCCAAGATCGTCACCTTTCAGATGTCAGGCTGTCTAGATTGTGAGGTCTGCATACAATCCTGCATTATATTAAAACAAATTTACTAGGGAAAATCAAGGCTCTTAAATACTATTAAGTAATTATATCTGACTTTAATAAAAGCCTCCTATCAACCCCAAAGCAAAGTAGGAGACCTGTCTTCTCAAATCGTTATCTCTGGAACAAATCAAGCAAATACAATCAAAACAGCTGCAGTAATTGCCTAAAAATTACCACATTCAACAATACAAATGATGCCAGAGTGATGTTTAATGAGAGCTGCAGCTTTCAGCAACTAAGAGCAAAATTCAACATACTCTTCTAAACTGTGTCATTGACCTCTCTAATTTAATACGCTGTTAATCTTCAAAAATTGGAAACAAATGCGTCAATTAAATGCAATTAATTTAACAATAAGCAGATGGCCACAGAATCCTCCTATAATTGGATCATGATTCAATAGAAGAACATATGACATTTATTCTTACAAAAAATAAAACAAACAAAATGGGTATTCAGTATCAGCTGGTTCTTTTTCTTTAAATGTTCATAACAAACCAGACAACTGAATGTTCACAAATGACTGGGGCTGATTTAGGAATAAGGGAAGGTACATTCTATAGGTGATGATTTAGAACAGCAGATCTGTCATGAAGTTTTGCAGGCGCTGACCAAAGTTCCATGTTAATGAAATATATTATTGTGTTGGTTAATTTTACAACAGTATTAATGAATAGCAGTCAACAGCAGTGATGCATCTAGCACATGAGCATGCAAGTAGCCCCAGCACACTTCTGGGACAATTTAAGCATGCTCAAATATCAGGTGGAAAGGTCAGGGTGGGGCATACCTCATCAGTAGCAGACTTGTGTCGGATGCATAAAGTTCCATTTCCTGCATGCCGCAAAGCAGGTGTTGATGTCCAAGACAGATAGAAGTCAAGTCCAAAATGGTAAAAAGGATCAGAGGGATTTTGAATGGCACAGAGTTCTCGGTACTAGTCAGGAACATAAAAAGCTTATACATAGCCCATCCAATACTGTCTACAGTGGTACCTCAGGTTACATACGCTTCAAGTTACAGACTCCTCTAACCCAGAAATAGTACCTCAGGTTAAGAACTTTGCTTCAGGATGAGAACAGAAATCATGCTCTGGCGGCGTGGCAGCAGTGAGAGGCCCCATCTTCAGGTTAAGAACAGTTTCAGGTTAAGAACGGACCTCTGGAACGAATTAAGTACTTAACCCGAGGTACCACTGTATCTGCACTGACTAAAGGTGGCTCTCAAGGGTTTCAGACATATATCTTTCCTAGTCCTACCTGGAGATGCGAGAGATTGAACCTCACACATTTTGCATGCAAACCCTGTGTTCTATATCATTCAGCTACAGCCTTGCCAGAGGCAGGTGTGTGGTCAGCTAGGAAAAGGCATCAGGAGCTTGGCAGAATCCTTGCATGTAAGAATGAGGAACTAGCCTGAGACCATGCATTTATGGGGCCTAATGCACTGGAAACCCCCCATGCAGTCAGATGAATGGAAGCAGCTACAGTGGTACCTCGGGTTAAGTACTTAATTCGTTACGGAGGTCCGTTCTTAACCTGAAACTGTTCTTAACCTGAAGCACCACTTTAGCTAATGGGACCTCCTGCTGCTGCTGTGCCACCGGAGCACAATTTCTGTTCTCATCCTGAAGCAAAGTTCTTAACCTGAAGCTCTATTTCTGGGTTAGCGGAGTCTGTAACCTGAAGCATATGTAACCTGAAGTGTATGTAACCCGAGGTACCACTGTACTAATAAGAGAAGAATTAATATATAAAAAAAACATAAGCAGCTTTGTATTTACGCATTAGCCTGACAAACATAGGTAAGAAGGGAACTGGACGTTGTATGTAACCTGAAGCATATGTAACTCGAGGTACCACTGTAATGAGGCAGGATCTTGACTAAAAACATTCAAATGTACTTTTGTAGAATTCATTGCAATGACCACTATGTGTTCACTGGCTTTTATTAGGAAGCCTGAAACTTAGAATAATCTATCATGCATAGCTTGTCAGATGTGATTGTTAGATTAAATGTGTAAACAACCTGGAATCACTATTCAGAAGATATTTCAAAATTCATTCTAGCGATACTTCATGTTCTGAAATGCCTGGAACCAGCCACGTTGACTCCTATAAAGAGAAACAGTTATTGTACTGCTTTTAAGGTATGAAAGTGAAACCTATGTGGAATCTCGACGGCTTTCTCCCAATGAGAGTTCCAAGGACAGTAGTAGGGATGTTATGTTTTCTTTCCCAAGCTGTTTTTCACAATGGCTGACAAACAGGCAACAGACTGTGCAGAAGTGAGTGAGAAAACAGGGTTGTACATGTTAGTATAACAGTCTGAAATGAAGAGAGGAACTGAAAATTAGCTACAGTGGAGCTGCAGCAATAAAAAAAGGATAGGGGGAAATCAAAGGTTTTAGAAGAGTCGAAGATCTAATAGCCCACAATAATTAAAGTAAAATTAGAGTATTTAAGTGGGATGAGAACAGAAGACCATTCATTTTGTTCACTAAACGACAACCTTTTAAGCTAATTGGACATTTTTAGTATCATTAGTTTCCAGTAAATAGAGTCAGAGGCTTGGCATTCACTATGAAGAAGGAAGTGCTCAGGATCTACAAGAGATCAGCAGATCATTTCATGATCCAAAACAGAATAAAGAGCTGAACGAGGGCTGTCTGGTCATTCAACTTGTTTCCTTTTCTAGCCTCTTAGGGGTAAATGTCATTAAAATGGCAGTAAGAAATCAGTCATGGAAAAAATAAAACTCTACAAGCATATTTTAAAATTATTCTTTTAGGGAGAGATTTTTGTGTGTGTATGCCTTCCATCATCTTTTTACGCTTGCACAATAATGTTTGATCACCCTTGTGATAGTTTTAGTTGTCTTGGTTTTCATGGCTACAAATATTATTACTTGGACATTAAATTATCCCGCCCTTTGTAAAATCTAGCTGGCAATATAAAGCCCAGCTTTCCACATTGGTGATTACTCTGCGTAGATTCTATGCTACATTAACATAGTACTGCTTGTAATTTCATCCCCCGGTACCAACCCCATCTAATTTCATTCTTTAATTTCATTGACTATGCCCTCCAGGGACTATAATTTTCACTCTGTGCTTTTGATTTCTGTGTGCTATTATCCATTGGCATGGGTACAGGAAGAAAGTGTGTGTGTGTAGGGGGAGAAGGACCAATTATTTGCAAAGGATATGTAGGGTCTAGGTTGCAAGCCATTAAGAAATGAGTGTTTTTATTTGTCCACAAAAAGTATCATCAGTCACAGAAAGGAGGAAGTCACTACCAAAATAGCATTTATGGCTCTACTTCTACCCTACTTTGATCATGTAGCTCAAGAAATTCTACATATATCACCAACTGCAAAGTTGATTGTCACATGATGAACTATAGGGATGTCTGAGAATTCTGATGGAAAATGGGAACAGAAATTCCTGATGTTCCTTAATTTTTTCATGTCTGGAATTGAAATTAATTCAACAAATACAATCGGTATTCACTATTATTGTTTTCAGTTGGCAAATGGTATGTAATTCATAACTTCCCCTTCCCCATTTGCATTGTGCTTCCTTTGCATTGAAATAAATGGCCTTCACATTGAAATGAATGGTATGAAATAATGTAACAATAACATAATCAATTTGGTAAAATTTCACCACAGTAGAAAGCAAGATACTGTAAATAGCAATGGGAGGAATTCATGTCATGCTAAAACAAATATTCCACCAGTATTTCTGCTTGATTGACAGAACGACTTTTATTCTCTTCCCCCTGTGTGCTGTTCTGGGGATTCTCTTGACCCACAGGAACCAGTTTGGAGGAGGGGGTCACAGTGGGAAACCCACTTGCTTGCTTGAGCTCACTCCTGCTAGTGCAGTGATGGCCAAACTTGGACCTCCAGCTAACAGGACCAGTGGTCAGGGATGATGGGAATTGTAGTCCCAAAACAGCTGGAGGGCCAAGTTTCGCCATGATTGCGCTAGTGGAACTACTTAGTTGAATCCAACCTAGAGAGTTTATTGAAAGCCAAACTGCAGTGGAACAGAAATGCCACTCCATGCAACCAACATGGGTCAGAACTTTTTACATCCTCAACACTGTCTCCCTTAGGCATGTTGCCAGTCATTAATTTTGCACATAAGGGAATATGTTTTTCAGTCTGGATACGTATTCCCTTAGAGCAGTAGTGCCTAGAAAATATTTCACTACTTGAAAATTGCCAAGAGTCTTAATGGACCACTTAATAAATTTCCTGCCTTGTGTAGCAGTTGTAACATACTGTGCTGGATGGTTTTTCATTGTATGTTTACAGATACATCATGGGTTAACTACCTGAATGAACCTTGCAGACCACTGGTTTGGTAACCCCAGGTTAGATAAATGCCAGAAATGCAGGAAGGAGCAAATCACCATTTGTACAATGGTCATGCAAAAAAATAAACAAATACAGTCATACCTTGGATCCTGAATGCCGTGGAACTCTTTGGCTCCTGAACGCCACAAACCCAGAAGTGATTGTTCCGGTTTGCGAATGTTCTTTTGGAATCCGAACCGATGGGGCTTCCATGGCTTCTGATTGGCCAATCAGAAGCTGCAATTTGGTTTTTGAAGGTTTTCGAAGTCGAACGGACTTCTGGAACGGATTCCGTTCAGCTTCCAAGGTATGACTGTAGATGAAAAACTTCAAACAGAAAAAGAATTCACCACCATCCAACAAGATAGGAACAAATTCTAATTATGCCCACATAAAAGATTTTCTCTGCTATACTTTAATGACTTTTCCATGGTTTTAAAAATCTCATGGGGGTGAACAAACATAGTTGTTCCTTCACATGTGCTGGTGGCAAACAATTTCCCATACAGGCCTTTTTACAGACTTACTGTAATAACATTGTAGTAACTAGCCACCTCCTGTTAAATATTGGCAGCACTTCAGTAACTTTAAGATGGGATTTCTAGATATCAGCCAGCCAGTTTGCTACCATCACAGCTTGTGCTCAAACCCACCCACCACCTACATTCAATTCAGAAAGTTTTAGATGTAATTTGGACCTACCAGATCGTTAACACAATCTCTGTACTTACAAATGGTGGCAACAAGCAGGTATAAGCATCTAGGGCTTTGATCAGATGTCAGACTATCCAGGGCTACAAAGAGGATAATATTCGTTCACAATCCAGCTTTGTCGCTTTCCTAATCTACTGTCAGAGCAATTTTCTACACTGTTATCCCTTTGTTACTGCATGCTACTTTAGAAGGAACATTTTAAATGAAAACCCTGAAAGGAGGGAGCAAAAGCATGGCGTCAGATCATGAGTTAGCATTTTAGACAACCATTGCTGAAGTTTCCCTTTCCCCCTCTTAAGCCATATAAATACATGGAACCTAAAGTGTGTTTACTTGCAAGGTGTTTGAAATGCAAATAAACAAATCCACCAGATTCTATCTCAATCGGAATTATAGAACCGAAGCTGTACAAGCATATTGCCGTATTTAACGAACCTTTCAAAACTCCAAGTTTGAGCCACACTAGAAAATGCACAGGATGTATGTTTTTCTTCTGATACCATGGGGTAGTATTCAGCTAAGTTTCAATCACTAGACCTATTGTAATTAGCATGTAACTTAATCATGTTCATTTACAGTGGTACCTCAGTTTTCGAATGTAATCCATTCTGGAAGACCGTTCGAGTTCTGAAACATTCGGAAACTGAAAACTCAATAGCCGACAGCTAGGCCTCAGAATCTTGCACTCAGCGGAAGACGCGTGACATGTTCAACTTCCGAGGCGTGTTTGAAAACCGAAGCATTTACTTTCGGGTTTATAGCATTCAAAAACCGAAATGTTCGTCAATGGAGACGTTCGAAAACCTAGGTATCACTGTATTTCAGCAGCTCTACTCAGTAAAACTTAGTTGCATACCACCCACGGTGTACAATTAGTACTTCACGCCAGGGTGGCCAACTGGTAACTGGCCGGCTGCAACCAAGTAACTACCTTACCTTGTAAGATTATACCTTGTATCATCTTGCTCACTACCAGAGCTCAGAGGCATAACTTCTGCAGGTTCTAGAGTTAGGCAGGCAGGCAGACCTGCTGTCTGTGTCGTGCAGTAGTGACTGAGGCTCACTCCCACCGTTGATACCATCACCAAACTTTTCGACAAGAGGAAAGTTTTTGTTTTGCTTATAACGAAGGGGAATATATATCCCATCTTGGTTCCTGAGCATTTGCAAACACGCCCCCCCCATTTTTTTTTCATTTAGAGAAAGAGAGAAAGAAGCATGGGCTTGTCCGTCTTTCTCTGTATATTTTCAGAGTTGCAACTGAATTATATAAGTACTATTTCATGCTGAGCAGCAAATCCTGCTACTATCTCATTCATGTAGAAGCTTGCTGGTGGCAATCTCTGTTGGAGCCAAGTTTTATTGAATATCAAGCTCTATTGTCCTGGATTTTGTCCAATTTAAACTGAGCTATAGATATCAGCAATTAAAGGAGTTAGTTGAATCTGTGGTTTTTGGTTTTTTTTAAAATAAGATGGTGAGGCACCAGTGAGTATGTCTGAAGGCAGCACTGTATAGGGAAGTTTTTAATGTTTGATTTTTTTGTTTGTGTTTTTATATTTTGCTGGAAGCCGCCCGGAGTGGCTGGGGCAACCAGGTCAGATGGACAACATATAAATAATAAAGTTGTTGTTGTTATTATTTTGTTGCGGATTCCCAATGGATTTTACACAGTGAGGTATTTTCAGGGCTGGCCAATGGGACACAGTCTGGAGCAAGGCAGGAGTCAGGGCAGAAGAGCAAAGAGGATCACATAATAATCAGAAAGGCAGTATCAGAGTGCAAGCTATGAGGCAAGAGCAGAAACACACAACACACCAGAGCTTTGATGGCCAATCTTATATCCCTTCTTGCTCAGGAAAAACCAGATCCAGGGCAAAGCCTAGAAGATTCTTCAGTGAAAGCCTGCACTAATGTGCTTCACCATATGCAGGTAGTGGTCAACAGTTCCTGGTCCATCCCTGACCAGCTGTAGTTATGTATTTCACCACTGGGATAGTGACTGCATTTACTTTGCATCCAGTGTGCTCCCCCCACTGCTTTGTGAAGCTGTGTACACATGATGTTACTCACAAACCACATCTATCCTGCAGTTCCTTAAGAAATACTGTGCGGAATGGAATGTTGCACTATTACAAACATTCCATCTGCGCAAGCATATTAACTTGCCAGCTGGAACAATACCTCCTCCTCTGTGTACTATTCTGGGGAGGGGGTTCTTTCAACCTCCCGCCCCGAGCCAATTTCAGGGGAATAAAGGGGGAGGAAGCCCTGTTGTGTAAGCAGAAGTCCTTATGCTTATGAAGTTTCTTAGGTGAATCATACCAATTGGATTTTTATTCATTTCCCCCCAAACCAGCTTCCATCAGATATGAAGACATTTATGTCCCCTCTCCACCCACTGGTGTAGAAAGAGAGCAGGTGACTTGGAAACAGATCCAACTGTATTGGTAATGTAGGTGTCAGAGACCAAGCTGAGGAGTACAACTCTGATGAGGAATGGTGGGAGCCTAACCCTCCCCCTGCTCATGGCCAGGATTCTGAAACTCCACAGGAGCAGTGGAGTAGTGTTGATTTAGAAAATGGTTTGCTGAGGGGCACAGTTTGGAAGACAATAGTTGGGCAGAGCAGTGTTGTGAAAGGCAAGAAGAAGAACGGGAAGCGAGTGAGCTAGCAGATTCTCTCTCACTGGATAATGTGCAGCTTCTCAGTCCCAAGGCTAGGAGATTAGTTAAGGTGGCTTTGCAAAAGGCTCAGTGGTTGAGAGATCAGGTGGCTAGGAGATGAGAGGACGGAAGTGACTAGAGGGAAGTGGGCAGAACCTTATTTGGGAGCACCTGCACTCTGAGAATGGTCGCTTGTTCTTTTGCTGCATTATTAAACAGTTCTGTTACTGGTAAGAGACTGCTTTCTCTTTGTACTGCTTATCTATGGCAAAGGGGGTGAGGAAGCAGAGCCCCTGAAGCCTGACAGTAGGGCTGCCAAATCAGAATAATAATAAGAAGTTTTTGAGCTTTTAAAAATGAAATTCACCAAGATCTACACTTCCGACATGGGTTGCTACACATCTGGATTTTCCAGGCCATTTCAGCAATTTTCTCACGGGCACTGTTTCTGATGACCGAATCCCGGCTGTGTCTGGGGAATTAAAAACATATGGCAACCCTAGGTAATATGTTCATAGCCCATGGTCAGCAGTTTTGGATATTTTGTCCTGCATTGTCTTATATAACTGAAAAGTGGGCCACAGGAGTCTTGTTCTTTCCCACTCACAACAAAGCCACTTTATACAAGGGTGGAATGGCACAGGACTGAGTTTTTTGCTGGACCAATGGGCAGCCTATAGATACCACGTAAATGTCAAATGGCAGATATGCCTCTGCTTCAATACTTCCCTGATGCAATAGGCTGCCTTTGCACCAACACGAGGGAGAGAGGGAGACCCACAGCTGGAGTAAGATACTTCACTTGAGCCAGTTGCCCATTTTGCAAGTCGCTCTCTCAGTGCAGTGGATCATAGGCTTGGGGCCTTTTCCGTGCTGTGGTATGCATTAGGCATCACAAGAAATAACAACAGTACAATTTCTTACTGTCTACAGCACAATGCCAGAAAAAATAACCCATCAAATTAGGAAAGCACGAAAACAATAATATGACAGAAGCGTATGGTGTTCAAAAATAAATCAGAATTGTTCCAGCTTTAATTAACAAACAGAACAACATGCAAACAAAAGAGCATAAAGAATGGCTATATATCTGGATTTTCAGTCTGTCATCTCTATTTTTAAATCTGAGCATGTGAAGCTGTTCAAAACTGACAGGCCACAGTCTGAAAGTGCAGCATTTCATAACATCTTTGTGAAAGCAAAACAGGGGCCTTTTTTTTCATCCTCCCAGCTTGCCCCCTTTAAAGTACAGTGTCTGCTTCTAAATAAACACCTGGAGACATGAGATATTTAAGCTGTCAGTGATCATTCTTTCCCAGAACTGTCTAGGTGATCTGTAGAAAGGCTTCAATTTTTCTTGAATGTACAAGGAACGAGGGGGGAAGAGGAGATTGTGAGGAATGTGACATCTCTGTGAGGAAGCTGCTACGGTCATGGAGCCTGTAAATTTTCAGAGCTCAGGTTGTTGCATTAGGCATAGCTCATAGCTCAAATCTTCACCGTCAAGGGATGGCAAGTGGTATGGCCACACAGGAGGCCTGCTAGTAAGACAAAAAGAGCGGGTAAAAATAATTGCTCAGCTCCTTCTGTGAATGAGGCAACCTGAGACTTTCATATTTTACAGCTTTTCTGTGCCTCATGGGCTGGCTTTGAGGTCCAGGCATCACGCCTGAAACAATTAGACACCCTGGAACCAAAAGTTCACATCCGACAGGGTCAACACAGTACTTCCTCCTCCTATGGTTGCGATGATCAGACAAGAGGTCATGCGGTTTTTACTGGATGTGAGAGCTTTTTACAAAGGGAGATTGAAAACTCAAAAAGCTCTGTTTGGACATTAAAGTATCCATGGCATTTTTTAGACGAGCAGTGGTTGGCTTCTGGTATTTCTGATTAAAATGTTCCACTTCAGAAGCTTCCCATAATACCCCTGTTTGGAGTTTGGTTTCTTTTCCCCCCTGTTGTGTAAGATAGTGAAGTGGAACTTTTGAAATGGGGCTGGCCCAGGACATTTTGCTGCCTGAAGAAAAGGACGTTGGTTGTGTATGTCCTTCCCCCAACACTGTTCCATATATAGAAGCTGACCAGACTGCTGGTTGAAAAACATTGCTGTCAAGATTCAGCAGGTGCCCACTATCTGCACTTTCCAGAAACAACTGAATAAATTTCTTTTCTAAAAAGCTTTCCAGGTTCTGTTTTGTTTTAAACTGTTTTTCCGCAATGGTTACTGAATTTTGTACATAGCCTTGAAATGTGTGAGGATGGCGATCAATCAACCAAAGTTGGATCTTACGTCAATACCCATGATAGAGCAATTGTTTCCACTGTACCCAAGAGAAGAAGAAGAAGAAGAGTTTGGATTTGATATCCCGCTTTATCACTACCCGAAGGAGTCTCAAAGCGGCTAACATTCTCCTTTCCCTTCCTCCCCCACAACAAACACTCTGTGAGGTGAGTGGGGCTAAGAGACTTCAAAGAAGTGTGACTAGCCCAAGGTCACCCAGCAGCTGCATGTGGAAGAGCGAAGCCGCGAACCCGGTTCACCAGATTACAAATCCACCGCTCTTAACCACTACACCACTGGGGAGGCCATGTAGCTCTTTTCTCTAATACCTCATTGCTGTTCCCGGTTCTCAAATATTTCCTCCTGAGAAAACCACCTCCCTCTGCCTAGTGATAGGGCCAGCCTTGGGAACAAGTGTTCATATGTACATGATACTATTTGCACATGAAGACTTCAGTATGAACCCCCAGAACATCATGTAGGGGTAGCAGAGAGGAGATCATTCTGTCTGGCAAGCAGAAGTGCTTGCAATGACAGAATGATCAGAAAGGTACAATGTTGAATTCCTTCCAAGCTCTCCAGTGTTCTTTGCTTCAAGTTTCCTCCTATATTCTAGTAACAGGTACAGGTGGCGAACATTTTATGTGCGTCCGAATGATGTGGGAACACTGATGCACAGGTCCTTTTGTACCTGGAAGAGGGCGGAATGGGGGGTGGAATTGGGGCAGGGTGGGGCAGAACAGGGTAGGGCACACTTACGTGTGCTCTTCCGATGTGCATGGCAACCAGGAATGGAACCCCTGTGCAAAATGATCAACACCTGTCCTACATTTAACAGGAATCTTCCTGGGCTGAACAAGAGGTGATGTGGACTATGTCAGATTTACCCAGACTGAAAATAAATAAATAAATAAATAAATAGATAACACATATACATTTTTCCTGGTCAAATTGTCTTGGAAGCCAATCCATAATGGCAAGCCTATGCATTTACAGCTGGGGTGCATTTGCAGCTGCAATGTTTGAGGAAATAATAAAGGATTCTAATACATGGAACCTTTTTTTTCAAGTCCATTACCATAAAAGAAAAAGAAAAAAGTGACATATTTGGTTACTATTGCTGTCCAAAAACCACAAAACATGAAATGTGAGCGTTGTTCTTCGTTTGCAAGATTACTCCCATAACAAGAATTAGCTTTGGTAGCAAATATTTTGAATATGAGGTTGATGTGCTTATCCTTGGAATATACTGCTTTAGATTCTGAAAACCTGCCAGAATATTTCTTTATTCTCCCAGTGTTTTAGCATATATCGGTATAGGACTGTGTTGATTACAACTATAAAATACAAATTGGCTCACAGCTCTCTCTCCAAGACTGCATGAGGATTAAATCCATAATACCCAGGCCTGATACTTTTGATAAATCTCACCTGAAGATTCCACATCCATGCTGCATACAAATGTCTCTGCTTCTACGTGCTTTTCTCTCCCACACATATTTTTAATCACAGAGGAGCAGAATCATTTGTTGTGAGAAGACTTTATTGGATGCAAGAAATACACACCTGTGCTGGAGGCAAGGAAAACAAATAGGTATATAAAAGGAGAATTCCCTGGACGCAAGATCCAGGTTTGGGCCAAGTACTCTTTAGTGAGAGAACCCCAGCAGAGATTAAAAATCACAAATTCAGCAAAGTAAAGCATGGAAATATAGGCTGTTAGAGCTTTAAAATATGCTCTTATGAGTTCCAAAACAGTCTCCTGTTTCCCCAGCATAGAAAAATACCACATGTTTGGTAACTTTAAAAAAATGTTTACTTACAAACTCTCCAAAGGTCAGATTCATGTGCTTCTCCATACAGCAGTCAGAAAACACAGGCAGTAAAACTTGGCCTAGTTATAGTGTTGAGCATTCAGTGATGGTGGGGGCAGGGGACACAAAAGAATGTGAAAGCGCATTAGGAGTAGACACAATATACTGCAGGAAGCATCCCACTTACTAAAAATTGGTACTGTTTGCTATTAATGAGATTTTCACATAGCCAAAGCTGACAAGGTATGTGACAACATTGCTATTCTCAGAATGAAGACTTTAAAAAACAAAAACAAAAAAAAAAAAAAACTCCTGCTCAAACTGGCACAAACAATGTGATCATGGGAGTTTCAAATAACACTTTGTCTCCCCCAAAATTTCACACTAAAAATTTGCTAGCAATCGTTTGGTACAGTCCTATGTAAACCATAGTCATTAACCCTATTTGAGTGCTATTAGCTCTCATGCGCATCAGCATGGAAACAAGAAGTGGAGCTACATATGTGCTATTTGTGACTGTGTCCAACATACTAACAAGACTTACTGACACACACACACATGATACACAGAAGAGCTAATAACACCCAAACAGGATGAATGGCTTTGGCAAATCATCTTCATTTGTCTCCAGTGTTGGTTTGGAAGTCACAGCTTTGAATTCTAAATCAGTATCCTATCCAATGCACACTATTTCCATTTTGTGCAACTCAACGTCCATCTTCTCTGTGTATGCCCTGCACTCTCCCCCAAACTGTTCCAGAGGGCTTGAGAAATACCTAGAATGGGATTAGGGCATGTAGGGGCACAAGAGGAGGAGGAGGTGAAGATCTGTTGCACAACTAGAAGTAATTGCACTGAGGGAATGAGTTTGTTGAATACTGCCCATACTTCCAGACTATCATTATTTCCCACTTCCTAACTGAAGTCTGTTAGAAGTACCAGGAATTGTAGCTCTGTGAGAGGCAAACTACAGTTTCCAGGATTCTTTGGGGGAAATAAAGTGCTTTAAATGTATGGTGTTTGCTCAGCCTGTAGCTGTTTTTGTTTATGGTGCTGTTCTTACATTTTATTCTTTATAATCGCTTTGAATTATTGCCATGAGCCTGCTGAATAAAAGTGGGACCGAAATGTTTTAAATGTATATATACAGTGGTACCTTGGTTTACGAACTTAATCCATTCTGGAAGTCCATCCTGGAAGTCTGGGAAGCATGCTTTCCCATAGCAGAAGGACTCAATTTACAAATGGAAAACACTCAACAGGAAGTGAAACATGTTTTTATTCCAAGGCAAAGTTTACAAACCAAAACACCTACATCCAGGTTTGCATCGTTCTTAATCCACATTGTTCATAAACTAAGCTGTTCTAAAACCAAGGTACCACTGTATATGTATACATACCAGAGACTGGCTGAGAAGAAAAGCAAACACACAAAAAAGTGGCTCTCGCATGAATGACTGTTTCTGAATTTTATGTTATTAATAATCTTTGTAATTTCTAGGTTCACTTTCCAGATTTCCTTTAGGTATAAAACTTACTTTAGCAGCAGCGGAAACTCTTTGTACCTGATATATGGAAATTATCTCTTTGTATTTAAGCATTAAACAGCAGGACCAGTGAAAAAAGTGCCAGTACAACAACCTCTCTCCCTGTTTTCCTAGATAAATTCCATGGCTATTACAACGCAAACCCTACAGAAAAGCTGCACTTTTCATTGAAGCGTCCTGCAGGGTTCTCTTCTTGCAACAGAGGAAGAAGAAATTAAAGCACAGAGCTGGACATCATGCACCTTGTAGCCATGACAATAGCAGAGCTAATTCTGCAGGGACTGGTTGCTACCACTGTGAAGAGGTTCTCTGTATATTTCTCCCTCTTTGAATGCAAAAGCCCTTGAAAGCATGAAGAAGGCATTCAATTAGATTAGCATTTGAGATTATAGCTAACATCATAGCCCATGTTCGGAGCCCACAGGTCAAGAGCTGCTTCTGTGCTGTGCGGTTTTTGGCAAACAATGACACCAAGAGCTAACCACAACCTTTGCAGAGTACATTTGTAAGAGACCAACCATGAAGTTTCACTCTGAGAATTTTTTCCAGCTTAGCTGAAAAGGCATAACAATAGCCGGTCAAGGACAGTGTGTACAATACCTTTTCACATGGGGGCAAATGCAATCAAGAGATTTCACACATATTTGTGCAGCCTGAGAAACATCCTTAATGTGTAGGGACACAGTCAAGGGGAAGAGCATGAAAGATAAATTATCTGGCTCCCAGCTACAGCCCGCCTGTGGATAGGAGCAGATTGACTCAGCTGAGTACAACAAGCTTTGGGAACAAGAGATTGTAAATGCCTGCTACCAAAGTACAGGCACCAAAAGCAGAACACCTTATTTCCCCCTGCCTCCAAACCTTTCACATTTTCTTCTCCTTCATTGATCTTGCTTGATAATTCCATCATCCTTTCACGAGGTTTCAAAACAGAAAGGCAAGTGAAAAGGTATTCTATGGAATGTTCTGTAAAGTTACAGCAGCTAATCAGGTTAATTGGTTCTAAGTAATTGTTTGGCTGTTAACATTACTTGGGTTATTTGGTATGACAATTTGCTGGTTGGGTGAAAATCATAGCAACATGATGAAGATCCATACCAAGCAAAGCTCAGCTTCCACTTGCTATACGGTCTAGTGAAAAGGAAATAGCCTTTGTGAATGTTCAAAAGAAGAGGCCAGGTTGCTCTTGAAGCTGCATGTTAATCAGATAAAGTCTGGTTTTGCAACTCCAAAACTATCCAGTCCAAAGTTGGGGAGCCTGTGGGCATCCATATGCTGCTGAACTATAACTCCCTTCTGCCTCAGCATGCACAGGTTGTCAAGAGTATGGCCTGCCTCTGTGTCATTAGATACCTTGCATGTAGCAGCCCAGCCAGCTAGTACAGCTCCAGCACTGGCATCAATGAAAAGCACCCACTTCAGAGAAGGCACTGTGGGATAATTCTGACAGTGAACTGGCCCTGCCATCTCCACATCCTTCACCAAGGATGCAGAGGTGACTACGCTGACGCAAACAGACTATGTTCAGCCTACTCAGAGGAGTGCTTGCTTGCTTGCCCAATCCTGAGATTTGGGATGTCAACAACACTAATAAAAGTGCATGTCCCACTCTTAGAAAGGAGAGCTCATGAGATGTGTGTCAGATGTTGGGTCAACGCCTTAGCTTTGGACTAGCTATGAACTCTAGAGCTCTAGCTCCTGTGCTTCCCGACTTTGTAACCTGTAACTCTACTTACATCTGGGCACCACAGAGAATTTTGGAATAGAGTTTTTATTCCTAACAACTGCATTGAGGGTCCCAAGTACTGAATCTGCAAGTGGGAGCCAGGTCGCTCGGTTTCTGAGGTCACTAGGAAACCTGGAGTCAGGAAAGCTGGAGAGACACTGCCAGTTATTGTAAACAATGTTGAGCTAGACTGATCATTGGTGTGACATGATATAAGACAGCTTCCTAGACTACGAGTAGGAGATTCTGTGACTGATGGTTCCCTGAAGAAGAGAGAGAGAGAGAACCAGACTGGCCAACTGCTGACCAAGTTGACAGCTGTTTGAGGTGTCCTCTTTATTTAAGGCTATGATAAATGCTTGCTGATAGTTTCACATGCAAGAAAGAGCCAGGTTTCAGGTAAGGAAGAACAAGTTGTGAGAATTAGAAATATTTCACACCAGAATGCTAAATCTTTCTATGGAGTTTCGTAAGCAATGTGCTTGGACGGATGTCCTCTATCAGTCTGAAGTGTTTACTGCCAGATAGTGCCAACTTCATCATGGAGCCTGGGTGCAGAAAGATATGTTTATACAATAAAAAATACCTTTCTGACCCCTGGACTACTATTAAAATGATGCTTTCAAGACTGTTAGGGACAAAGAATCCGTTCGAGAAAGTCTATTTGTCCTTTTTTTTTGCAGCCTTCAGAAACTCACCATGAGTTTCTAAGTATGGCAGAGTAAGTGACATTAGTGGTGTTTTCAGCTGAGCTATACAGCTTGACTGAACATTTAAAAATTTCAAATTCAAAATGTCAACATTCCTGAAAAGTTCAGCTCCAATTTAATATAAAAAATACATCCTACTTGTAATGAGCAGACCTGATAGCTGACCCATAAAGAAATAATTCTTTTTCTTTTTTGTAGCAATAGAAAAATCCACTGAAATGCCCTCATGTCTGTCTTTAAAGGTATAGTACAGCATCTGATAGAATGGATATTGCCTGAAAAACTTGCCTGAAGTTGGCCATTCTCCAAGACAATTCTCATTCATTTGAAGAACTGGCCTGTATGTTCTCCAGTGCTTACATGTAGCCCCTATGTAAAGAGACCAAAGTCTGAGGAACATGCCGAATCTCTATCTACAGAAGATATACAGACCCTGAAGTATCTACTTTGCACAGGCGACTATCCATCTTCCACCCTAGTTTGTAGCAAGTACCACCCTCCTGAAAAGGAATTCTGCATTTTTGGGGTTCTGCAGACAGGGGAAAAGTCTAGTGTGCATGCAGATCCTTAATGCATGCAAGAACTACTAACCTTTTCTTCACCAATGGTTCTACGGGGGAAGTAAATGCAACACCTTATGTATATGGCAAGGATTGCTGAATAACAACAAAATTATAAGGAGATGAACTAATGTAGCAAAGTAGTGAATCATCCAACTGTAAAACCCCAAAATTAAAACATTTAGCATAGATCATCAAAATGTGGTTAAGTAAAAATATCCCAACACTGCAATATGTGCATGATTATGAATGAACAAAAGTGTGTACAAAAGCAAATGGGCCTTATTGGTCTTCCTGAATTGATCCATAAACAACAGACAGCCTTGTCTTTCTATGCTATATATATCATTGACTGGCTGAAGAAATGACAACCGATGGATAAAATCAGTGATTACATTATTAAATCAAACTGCTGGATTTGTGAATTGCTAGATTAACATGACAATTATAAACATTTTAATTTTAGTGGTTGTTGGGTGTTTGTAAGAAAAAGAATATAATGCTTGTTCTATTGATGTAGTTTGCAATAATAGAACAAATAAATGACCTTATAAATGAGAGTATCAACATTTATTTCCATCTGAAAAAAATAATTGTTCCCTTCCCTTCTCTTGTTTTTCTCTTACCTTTACAAAAGGGAATAGGATGAAAGACTGCTGTGGTTTTAAGAACACTGAATACAAACTTCACCTTTCAATTGAAAGATAGATAATATTCCATGATAGGCACTGATTTCAGCAAACATTACAAATAATGCTGGCAACAATCATCTTGCAATCATGGTATTGTGGGCCAAAAAGTTTTATTTTTCTGGGGAAAAGCATGATCCCCATTTTTTCTGAATTGTTGTACAGCCTGACAGTTGGTGGTGAACAATACAGACCTATTCAGGCATTCCATTTACTTCCATGACTGCTGTCATGGAAGGAAATCCACACTGTCTTGTGCATCTCTGGCAAGCCAGTTGGAGACTGCGGTCTGGATGGTCTAGTCTAGACAGAGCTTTCCCACTTCATCTGCCATTTGTAAGAACTAGGCCTTAGAATATAAACCTAATGTTCCATTCATCTGGCAGAATTCCGAGCCTTCTCAGAGCATCAGGAGGCATGTTCAAGCACATGACTAACAGCCTTTGATAAAAAGAGCTCTGCAGAAATCAGGGTCAAGGTGCTCATCCTGAGACAGGATTGAGCTACACAGGTAGGGTGCAATCCACATCTCATTGAAGTCACGGCTGAAGCTACCGTTGATTTTTAATGACTATAGACCCAGCCGTAGTTTCTTTGGGACATGCAACAGAAGGGCAAGATTTAGTCAGCACTATGTTATTTTGTGACTGAAAAGGCAGGGCTTTCAAGGTTTCAGTCAGATTAAAGTATCATGCTTTCAAAGAAAAGGAAAGCTTTGTTGAGTGGAGGCTCGAAGCAGAAGCTGGAAACTCTTTCATTCCCATTTACCAAATTCTAATTCTGTTCCATTCTTATTTTAATCCGCATTCAATCTCTCCTTACTGTTCTCTGTCTCAGCTTTTCCATCACCCTTGGTAGTAATGCTCTCAAAGAGATGCATGAGGGCTCATTAGTCGGCAAAGCATTCTGAAGATGTATAAAGACCTAAATTACATATAAGAATTATATATATCAGTATGGCATGAAATGTTATTCAAATCCCCCCAAACTACACAGTGGGTTATGTTTCATTAATCACAATCTACCGCGTAAAGAAATAATCAACAGTATATAAAAAAGTTGACTACTTTGGATGATAGTTTTGTAAAGCCTTTATTCTTATATCCATATTTTATTAAGTGCCAAAAAGCAGCAACCCTCTTATTTTATTTTACTTGAATGTTAAGCCCAGGCTGATTTATTGATGGCTGTGCTTAATTTTTAAAACATTTTCTCCTTGAGAAATTAGTCGTCTGTCAGCACTCCTAATGTACACACAGTCTGGAGTCTTAGCGTTCCGCATAAGAAGCTTAGAATTAATGTTTAATTCTGCAGTTGTTGCCTCCCCGCACCCCACCCCCCTGCTTTTCTACCTTAGCCATGCTGCAAAATCTGTTTGACAGTTGACTAGGCAAAGAAAAACCCTTCACTCAGATCCATGGTATTTGTCTGTCTGGTTGCACTATAATAACTTTTGAAAACAGCATGGGTTCCCGGTCTGAGGGAAACTCCATGCATCCAATGTACAAAATCCTGTTGCTACTGTTATTGCTGAGACGGATTCCTCCCAACCCCACTCCCCATGAACAGTCAACAGAAAGGAAAGAGTTAATGGGAAGATCATCCCAGCTGTGAATGGACACTTAGTCAACTTTGAATTTAAAAGGGATGCCTGAAGAAAAGCCACAGGATAGAACATGTTGCTTTCAGCCTTCCCCTACTGGAGGGCAGAAACTGTTAGTAGCTCCTCCATAGCCATCAGTTTACAAAGAGGCAGCTCTAGGGAAAAACAACAGGGTGTGGTGTGCACACCCAGTCTTCACAACAACTGTTTCTAATTTACTGATCTCAGAGATACGAAGGAATATAGGAAGCTACCTTACACAAGGCCAGACGGTTTACTCAACGAGCCCAGTATTTGCTGCTTTGAATGGCAACAACTCTCCAAGGCCTCGAGCAGAGATGTTTTCCGATCACCTGCTACTTGATTCTTCACACAGCTGGAGATGCTAGGAATTGACCTAGGGGCTTTCTGCATGCAAGGCCTGCAAGGCTCTACCATTGAACTATGAGTCATCCCCATTCATTCTTAAAAAGCAACAGTGAATGGAAGCAGCCACTCTTTTCTTTTAATTGACATTTTTATTGAAAAGTTTGTGTTAGTTTTACAGCAATATACATGGTGTTTTTCCAGCCTCCACTGTTACCCTAGTACAGAAGATGCAAGTAGTAGTAGTAGTAATAGTAGTAGTAGTAGTAGTAGTAGTAGTAGTTGTTATCTCTTTAGATGGCACTCGATCACCATTTTCATAGGACTATTTCCTACAGGGTTCAAGTGGAGGAAGCATTTTCTGGAAATATGACCAATGCTGTGCTCCCTTGAGGCATTTCGAGACTTGTAAGATTCCAAATGTATTTTGTTTTCTACTTTTGCCTTTTGTGGCAGGCTGTTTCACAAATAGGGACGTGGGTGGCACTGTGGGCTAAACCACAGAGCCTAGGACTCGCCGATCTGAAGGTCGGCAGTTTGAATCCCCGTGACGGGGTGAGCTCCTGTGCTCGGTCCAGCTTCTGCCAACCTAGCAGTTTGAAAGCACGTCAAAGTGCAAGTAGATAAATAGGTACCGCTCTGGCGGGAAGGTAAATGCCGTTTCCATGCGCTGCTCTGGTTCGCCAGAAGCGGCTTAGTCATGCTGGCCACATGACCCAGAAGCCGTACGCCGGCTCCCTTGGACAATAAAGCGAGATGAGTGCCACAACCCCAGAGTCGGCCACGACTGGACCTAATGGTCAGGGGTCACTTTACCTTTACCTTTACCTATTTCACAAATATATGTATAAATATAATTTAATTGCAAGAAAATGCATGTCTGTGCTATCCTGTATGTCATCCATGCCTCCAGCTAAGGATTCTGACTGGATGGAATTCAGTGTCACACTTTGATGAATGTTTTGTCTGCACAAGCATTGCAGTTTGCAGGATGGAATGATTCCCCCATGCTGTTCTCTGGGTTCTCCTGACCGCCCCTGTGGCCAATTTCGGGAGGGGGGCACATGAGGAAGGAGAGGAGGGCAAAGGCCCCTTGCTCAAGAGGAAGCCCTTGTGCAAGACTTCCCCTGATTGGGCTTAGGTGGGTTGGGTATTGGGAGCACTGTTCTATAGCGGTTCCGCTCTGACTTGCAGGGCTGTGTCCATAAAGAAGTGCTGGGAGACTGCTTCTCAAGCCCATGACAGTTGTGTTATGGGGTCCCACAGGGCACAATTTTGTCCCCAATGCTATTCAACATCTCTATGGGATTTTCACTTTTTCACCTTCAAGACACAGGTGCAAACAATTAATTCAGCTTCTCTGCAATCTCTTCATTCTCAATTAGGATACATTTGGCTCGTTTTTCATTCAAGAATCCAACCACCTTGTTAAATAACTTCTTGTTGTTGAGGAAGCCTTATTGCCTCTAATGGCATTTTTTAGTCTGCTTGTTAGCCACACCGACATCCTCTTGACCCTCATAGCACCTTTCTGATCTGCTGTATACATGCCAGTTGAGCTTCTCATATGCCCTGCTCCCTACCTCCATTCATTTCTTCTGCCCCCAAATAATGATGATAGAAGAGAGTCCTTGAAGTATTCTTTCCCAGCCTGAACAAACCTCTTTAGGCATCTGCAGTGCATATACCAGAGCCGAGCAAATGGATGAAAGATGCTAGCGTGATAGAAGGAACAGAACTCAACATGTTTCCCCCATGTTTGCTTTGAAATGTTACCTGTATGCCATACTGTTGTCAACTACTATAGGGCAAGGTGCACAAAATTACTACCATTCTTTAGTCAGAAAATGCCTGTAGGTCTTGCTGTATGTTTTTGCCACTTGGTAAATTGAAGCAGCTTGTTCACCATTGATCGGCTCTTTTCTTTTCTTTTCTTTTCTTTTCTTTTCTTTTTTTTTTAAAAACATTTTTAGAGAGGAAGCATCAGCATCAGCATCAGCAAAGCATTACGCCGCAGCTTACCACATCTCTCTGAACAAGTGCTATGGAATGACTGTGTGCCTTGCAGAATGGTAAATATTACATTTCTAACCACTTGTCTATTTCAACTTGTCTGGAAGCCATAACAGTCCCTGTTCAGTGAAACACCTGCAACCGAGTCCTATGCAGAGACAATAGTCATTTCTGTGGGCTCAGATGTACTGAGGATTGCAGCCTTAGTAACATGCTTATGTTCTCTTAAGATTAATGAAATTGTGACATTTAAGCAAATGTGCCTCATGGTTTACTGAATATAGGATCTAGATCTGTGCAAGCACCAAATTCATATTAATGCCATGTATTTCCTCTGTCACCATGAACTAGGATAGGGTGTCAGGTGTAAAAGAGACTTTCTCTTAGTTTCAACCATTCTTAACACACAACTACAGAAATGTAAATGCTATTTCTTTTCAACACCTTCTTAACAATTTCCGAAGAAGAGAGGTTTATTGGACTGGGTGGGGAGAGAGAAAGAGAGAAGTAACAAGCTAACCCTGCGTACATTTTTATAGTGTAAGTCTCTCTGAATACATTAAAAAATGAAATGTTTTTACGTCACAGTAAATAAGACAAACTCTTGCAGCCTTGCTAAAACCTGTCAAGCTAAAGGCAGGAGAGTAAGTACTTTTGGGGAAAAGAAGCTGAGCATCTTTCAAGGCAGACACAAAAAGCCCATAGTCGCTACCATAAAACAAGAAATTCCAGAGAAGGAGCCATCGTCCAGCACAAGACAAACAAGCTGGGAGACGAGCGTGACTGCAACATTTTAACAGCTGACCTTGGAAAGGCAAAATGACTGTCAGCTGGATGCAAAGTTAATGATGGCAATTCCAGGGCAATACATTAACAGCATAATGATTATGGCTTTTCTTAAATCATATATTACTTAAATGCCATGTGTGTAGAGCACATTGTCTTGGCAAAGAAAATGAGGACAAGAAGGATGGTTTTGAGGTAGAGTCAATGGAAAAGAAGCTTCACTTCTTTCCTGAACTGTGGTGACTTTCTTTTCAGAGTCTGGTTGTGAAAGTCTGAGCAATTGTTAGATGTGGACATCATCTGTTATTTAAGTGTCACTGGTTTCTTTCATCCCAATGAAATCATGCTAATAGCCTTTGCTGTGTAAACAAACAACTCCTGAAACAATTTGCTATTGCAATGGACTTTGTCATGTTTCCTTTTTAGTATTTTTTTTTTTAAAAAAAAAGACTTGGTATATCTTTTGGGTGATGGTGGGAATTCCCCAGTCCTTCCAACTGGGCATTGGAGGAATGTCAGTACTGGTTCTCAGAGAATGAAAAGCTTACTCCACATACTTTGTATGTGGGTAAATATGTATTTAGCAGCAAGACACTCACCCTACCTCAGGATAGTCTGAAGTCACATATCTTCCTATATGAGTCTGCCCCAGTTTTGAGATCTTCTGGGGATGCCTTTTTCTTAGTTCTGCCACCTTCACAGGCACATTTGGTAAGGACACAAGAGAGGGCCTGATCCACCAGGCTCTTCTTGTGTTCTTAAAGCGTTAAACACTAATGTTTGAGGTTTTTGATAGGCAACAGCCAATTTGTCACACAGAGTGGTGGAAGCAGTGGGCCATCCAATTCAAATAAAGAAGCAACAATGCTTGATGTAGGTCCACTGGTTAATTTAAATAATGAGTCACCAGGTAAGCAATCAAATCTAGGTCAGGGCATTTAGTAGACTGAAAATAATGAGTCTAACAGCAACTAAACTAACAAAACAATCCGGATTATAATGATAGCCTTTCATGACAGTCCTAATGTAACCAGACAGTGTGCACAACATGCGAATACAGTAGACAAAATAAAGGGAACAAAGTTGCAAATGGCAACAAAACATGTTATGCAGTACAACAATTATAGAAGAATTATGTTTGTTTAAAAGGGCAGACACTGACAATCAGAGATCTGATCTGACATACAATAATCATGTGGTAGTGTTAAACTGTTAATGGGTACAGGTTCAGGGGAAACAGCAACAAAACATACTTTTCATTTAAAGCAAGATGATGAAATTGTTTTGGTTGTTTTTTACAAGTAGGAACAGAGATCAGCTTGGGCTTATCTGGTGAAGTCAAGGAACAAAGAAGCCTTCTTGGAGTCAAGAAGGCAACTGTTCCAGTTCCGTTCACTCTCTCCCACCTTGTTTTATGTTTGGAAAAATATGTGGCAAGCATGTTAAGAACACAGACAGTGTGCCATGTCAATCTCCTTCTGGTGGAAGTGGCTACACTATATATGACTCACAGTGGTTTCACGGTGAAAGTGATGGAAATCGAAATGGAGTTGTTTACACTTCCTTGTACTTCTGGGGCAGTGGTGTGTGAACAGCTTTTGTTGTAGGAACGGCCAAGTGCTTCACTGATGAGTATAAATTGCAACCCCCAGCTCATTCCACCCAGGGATAATCACAAGCTCTGGAATTGTAAGCTTCCTGTTTCTGTATTATCCAGGAACAGCCCAAGACATTTTTGCTGCCTGAGGCAAAACAGCAAATAGCACATACACGGCTCAAACTCCAAGTCAAGGTGCATAGCACCCAAGGGCACTTAAATTATTTTGGCATCTGAGCATCTCCTGTGCACCTCTCCTTCCATGGCAGAAGAATACAATAAGTATGTAACTCACAATTTGTCAGTTGCCCTTTTATGTGTGATTTAGCCAGCTCTTTGTTCAAAAAGAAAGAAAAGAAATGCACTGAGTCACTCACACTTCATTTTTTAGCTCTTTGATCATTAATAGCTCTAAATTTGTACTCATGCTATTGTCTCTTTGTTTGCAACTTGAGGGGTTAGCTAGATCATTCTGCGTGGTCCAGCTTGGTCCCAACAACAATTGTCGAGCTGTAGAGCTGAGCCCAAAAGGTTCCCACACTGACGAGTCAAATGCTCTTTATATATTTTCCTCTTCCAGGAATGCAGATATATATTGCAGCAGCAAACATAACAGAGATATTGAAATCTTAAAGCAAAACATTTCTGCTTCTCGTTTCTTCAAATGTGATGTGAATCGCAGGGTACTGTAGCTGAAGTACTAATCTCCATCCCTCTCTCTTCATCTGTCGTAAAGATTGCAACACCCTTGGGATTTTCCCATATCTCAGACCTGTCAGTATGCAATCTCTAGGTTCACAAACAGTATGCTTCTGAGTTCCAATCATGGGAGAGTGTTAGGGACTGCAGCTCAGCAGTAGGACACCTGCTCAGTACTGGACATTTTCAGGTGGAATGGTGGAAAACTCCTATCTGAAAACCTGGGTAGCAGCCTACCCTGTAGGTCTTCAACTGGTAGGATGGGACATACTACTAAGCCTGAGCCTGATCTAAGGCGAGTCACAACAGCAGTAGTACTGAAACACAGAGGGACATGGGTGGAGCTATGGTCTAAACCACTGAGCCTCTTGGGCTTGCCGATCAGAAGGTTGGTGGTTCAAATCCCCGCGATGGGGTGAGCTCCCGTTGCTCTGTCCCAGCTCTTGCCAACCTAGCAGTTTGAAAGCACGTCAAAGTGCAAGTAGATAAATAGGTACCACTGCAGCTGGAAGGTAACGGTGTTTCTGTGCATTCTGGCACTCGTCACGGTTTTCCGTTGCACCAGAAGTGGTTTAGTCATTGTGGTCAAATGACCTGGAAAGCGGTCTGTGGACAAACGCCAGCTCCGTCGGCCTGAAAAGCGAGATAAGCACCACAACCCCATAGTCGCCTTTGACTGGACTTAACCACTCAGGGATCCTTTACCATTAGCTTTTTACCTTTAAATCACAGATAAAAAGGTAAGAATAGAGCCACAAATCAGTGCCTATTTGGATGATCCATGGTTCCGCGGGTCTGAAAAAGTTGAAGATTACTGCTGCAAATAATATTGCTAAGTGGGTCAATAGACCACATGGCTGCTATATTTGTATTTGGCTGCTTGCAAGCTTCCCATATGCCACTGTGGTGGATGGATACTCTCTCTGATGCATCATGGCTATTCTTAAGAAGGCTTTCCCCCTTCAGTAGCCATTTTATGATCTACCTGGACGCTCTAAGTGGTCCAAAAAGGAGCAAAGGACCTTGGGAAGTTTGTGTGTGTGCGCGCACACATATGGGCTGAGGGAATTTCATTGCTATACAGTAAGCCTGCAACTGATACACATATACCTTGTGTGCATTTAGCTATATGTGTGCGTGTGGGGGGGGGGGGAATTAAAAATATATAAAGGGAGCAGAGTTCCAGGAAAAATGACTTTGGCAATCCCACCAACCATTGAACCCAATGTATTTTGACTATATGTGATTTTGGCTTTCGGTACGATCCCCAGGACGTAACCCCTGCATAAGTTGCAGGCTTACCTTGGCCTACTGTGGAACTGGGAATAAAGCAAGCAATTATTGTTGCTTTTGCTGTAGGTGCAAACAAATTACACTGATTGAGCATGTTCCAGGATTTACTGCTGGCAGAGGTAATGCCAAACATTTTTTTGAAAGACATTATAATTTATCATGGTTATGGACAAGAAAATCGGAAGGTAAGGCTTGAAGTTTTCACTGTGTCTGCTGTCAGCATTCAAATTGCATCACAGAGCAAATGTTTTAATCTGTCCCTGGTACTCCAGGTTGGGAATAAAGATGCCCAGTTTAGAAAAGAACTCCAGCCAAGCACAGGACCTCCCTTGTCTGGGTAGTGGGAGTCTTTCCCTTCTGTGCTTCCCTTTCAATTTGGCCCAGAGGACCAGCTGCACTCACCTGCATTTGCCTGGCACCTGCTTCCAAAGAACTGTCTAATTAACGATAAAATGCCAGATTGTCAGCTTTTCATTATTATTATTTTTAATTTGCATAGCTTTATCATGCCATGTTGCTTTGCACTTTCTGACAACCTGGCCCAAGGTACTCTAAACAGTGCCCAAAATAGGCTGGGCACACCTGTTTGTTCCTAGCAGCAAGATTACTAATTCATTTCGACAAAATGTGCAACAGCAGCAAGGTGTTATCTGTTGACTGTCATTCCACAACCCATCAACCATATGATGCCGCAGGCAACTGGCATTCTGCTCACTTGGTACTCATTTGTGTTTGGTTGGCTGGGTGGCTGGGCTTCAGTTTGTTTCCATAGATGCTTTATTAATTTATGGCTAATGAATAAATGAAAAACAGCTAGCGGCAACTTAAGAGTAGCCCAAAGTGAGAGGTGTCACCTGAGCGTGGTTAGGGGGCGGGGATGTCACTTAACTTTTGTGTGTGTTTGAAGGACATTGCTTGCCTGTTGGGTTTTATGCTTCCGTGTTCCATAGTGACTGTTGTTGAATGCAGAGCTTAACCCACGGGATGGAAGTTCTGCTGCGTGCTGACAGGGCTTCGGTCAGTTTTCCAATGACCTCTTTGCCCCTGCAAGTGAACTCCTGTGAATCCTCTGAAACACTGGGAGCAATCTAAGGCAGCCCTCCATAGGGAAGGCAATTAAATGCTAGTAGCAGTGAGGCAATGACATTGTGGTATCTTCCACCCATCCCTGTATTGGCAGCTAGAGGAGCAAAGTCTCCTGCATAAAGCCCAAAGTCACCCACTCTGGTTACACAAGTTAACATAGTACAAGTGCCATGGCTCCAATTATATCTGTGTACTGTTCCAGGCACTCTCCCCTTATTGTTTACAACCAGAGGGAAGCAATGCCCCAGTGTCAAAACTCAAGAACATTAAAACCATTTTCATTTTGCAATGCAAGTCGATAGGATTTCTGGATAACTGTAGAATCCAAATTAGGTCAGAGTGGGCCTGCGTCAGTCCATATCATACTGGGCCTGAACCAGTTAGAAATTGGATCCACAAATTGGATCAGGGATGGGTCCATTCACAGCTTTAATAAGCAGTTCAGACTTTCCTCTGCACTGTTTGCAGTTATTGGTTACAGGACAATGAAACATTTGACTAGTTGGCCTGCTAACAGCAACAAGCCTGGAGACATTGTGATTTTCTACATCTTAGGTCGATGTTACACTTTACGGATGATTGAAATGGCAATGGCAGAAGTAATTCTCTTCCTAGCCAGTTCAAGCTGGAGCATTCATTCAAAAGCAATAAGCACAATATTTTACCTAATCAGGTCTCCTTGGAATAAAACATGGGAAAAAGTGTTCTTGGCGGCTCACTCTGATTACTTGTGTGTCCCATTATTCTAAAACCCATCTGACAACCTCACAGCGAAAACTGCCTTTCAGTGAATAGTACCACTGAGTTGCTTTTGAATTTTTTACCTCAATTCCCAGCCAGTTTTAGCTTAAACAGCACATATAATTGCCTAATAAGCAGTTCATAAGAAGTGCATAATTTCAAAGTGAAATGTTGGATCCATCAACTTCTTTAAGTGTAATAGCAATTTCAGAAGGTTGTTTTTTTTAATGATCTGCTTTGCAGAAGTGAAGGAGAAAGGAAGAGCTTCCTGTAAACTTCTTTTTTTAAAAAACCAAAAAAACCAACCATAGTTAATTCAACTTCTCTACACAACCCATTTCAGTATACATATTTATAAAGCATTTAGCAAGCTTACAGTGCAATCCTATACATGTCTACTCAGAAATAAGCCCCACTTGGTTTAATGAGACTTTGACCCTGGAACGTCTACATAGAACGGTAACCTTTAAACTTGAAATGCATTTGCTTAAGACAAGGGTGGGGGCCCTGTGGCTCTTCTGATGCTGATGTACCTCAACTCCCATCAGCTCTGCCTAGCAAGTGATGCTGGAATATATAGAGCAACAACATCTGGAGGCTTGTTGGTTTCCCACCCATAGTTTGACAGATGGATGACTCTGCAGAGGTTTGGGGAGCAAACGTGGAACGCCATTCCGTTTTCTGAGAAGCTGATGTAAGTATTCTCAAGTGCACAGGGACTGAATATTAGATTCTTGATTTGAAAAACCAACTTAAATTTCTGTCCTCAAACCCTTACTTTGGAGAACAACTCATTGTGAGTTTCTGCACTTAGAAAATAAAGTGGTGGTCCAACACCACTTAAAATCTGCATAACCCACTGTGATTCCCTTACAATGTTAGGCTAGCATACCAGCTGGGAATGTGAAGTACCAAAGGCATGACTCTTTGCCCCTAAGTGAGGACCACCATAAAGGCTCTTGTGATTAGCTGCTATGAACAGATATTTACATAGCCCCACATGGAGACACTGACTGATACAATTAGCACTTCCAAGCCAAGCATGTCAAGGGCATGGAGCCAACTGCATGTGTCACCTTGTTGATGTAGCAGGCTGTTTCATATGGTGGCTCGCCACACCTTAGCTGTAAATGCCAACTGTACAATTCTGTGGTTCTATGGTTGTATGAAATGCTACTGTGCCTTGCCACACAGTATCCTAATGGCATGGAGTGTCTCCACATTAGTGACAGGTGCCTGTATAAATAGGCACTGCTGTTGTGGAAACTAACCATCTGACCTAGAGGGTTCCATAGGGCAAGCTGAGTTAGATGTGACAGCCTGCTGTGGAGGTTTGCCACACAGAAGCAACCTCCCTCAGAGATAAGGAACGTGTGGAGTGGACCTTTCTTAAGTGCACACATTTCAGTTAACCACTCATCAAGGCCTATTTTATGTATGCATGTTGATTACTTAAGAACTGCACCATCAGTTGATGACTTGCTTGTGTGATACTAAAGAGGCTATGGCAGATAATAATAAAAGTTTCGTTTAAGGACACATCACCTGAAGAACAATGCTTCCTAATGGATTAAGTCCCCACATTCAGCTGTCAGTAAATAAGCGTACAGAGCACTCAAGAGATGTGGATGCTTGTATATCAGACACAGACTGCTAACTGGAAAACCTTGAAATAAATGTATGTCGTCACTGGTGAAATAACTTGAAAGGTTTGTCTCCAGCAGTTGATGACTTGTTTGTATGAAACAAGAGGCTATGACAGATAATAATACCACAGATAAAAGTTTCATTTAAGGACACATCACCTGAAGAACAATGCTTTCTAATGGATTAAGTCCCCACATTCAGCTGTCACTTAATAAGTGTAATCAAGTACAGAGCACTCGAGATGTGGATGCACGTACATCAAACACAGGCTGCTAACTGGAAAACCTTGAAATAAATGTATGTCGCCACAGCTGAAATAACTTGAAAGGCTACCAGTTTGTGTCTGAGCACTTTTTTAAAAAACAAACTTTTAAACAGCCCAGGACCACAGTACCTGAATGACTGCCAGGTCCCATGCAAACCTGCCTAGTGTGTAAGATTGTCATGGATGTCTACCAGATGCAAACTTAGTTACACCTCATTTGTGGCATTCCTTTCCCACATTTAGTCACCTGGTGCCAATTCTGATGCCTTTCAGGTGTCTGGCAAAACCCATCTTATTTCCTTGGGCTTTTGGTGATTTTGACAGGGATTTAAAGGCTGTGATGGTTTTATTGCTGCTGTTGCTATTTTATTTTTATTATATATAGATAGTTTTTCAATGATGCTGTAAGCAATCTTCGGTGTTTTGCACTGAAAGGCAAATGAAAATGTTTTAAACACACACACACACACACACACACACACACATGCACGCTAGTCCTAGGGATAGGGACTTTACTTATTGTGGAACATGCTGACCCTTTGCTTGTGGCTATTGTGTTTCCGCTCTAAAAGAATAATATAAATCACTCAGAAGCATTGCTTGGACTTTCTCTGGCATCTGCCTTAGTTGCTTGGATCCTGTTTGACAAATTCATGAATGAGCTGCTTGTTGGAACATTAAGGCCATTTAGGCATGTAGATGTCTTCTGTCTAGCAGTAAGGGAGACGCAGCATAGTAACCAGTTATAATTGTAAGTGACAGGCAGTATTGCAAGACAGGCTTGTTCCACTTGCCTTACAATAGCATGTCACTGTAGCTATGTCAGAGCAAAGCACATTCTGCATCATCACAGCAATGCATATTTATTAGGGCTGCCCGCGACTGCAGATCCTTTCTCTCTCCTCTTCACTGATTAAACACCTGCCTTTTTACCACTTCACTGTTTAAATTGAAATGAATGTCCATATTTCCAAAACTTCAGTGTAAGTGCTTTGGAGGGTATTTGAAGGGACTGTTAAGATAACTTGCAATTTAAGGAACAAAAGCTATCACTCATGGTTAGGCGAAAAGTCTTCATTTACAGACTCCCTCCCATCCTGCCCCTTGAATAACATACTGGAGCCCAAATTGCCTGAATGTGTTTGCCGTCTGTCTCAGCCACAGGGACGATGGTGGCCAGCGAGGCATTTTGTGAGGTGACACAGCTGCTGTATGGCAATCGACCCTTACTCTGAGGCCCTAGGAGCAGTGAAAGGCTGGTGGTCTTGCTACCAGCCCCGTGCAAGTGCCTAGACTGCTGATTCCAGCAGGGCTGACTGTCCACTCAACATTTGTATTCCTACATTGTGATGGCTATAATATTTCCCCACCTCTCTGTCCACCACCACTGCTTTCTGGTAACTCAAGGTAAAAGCGATCATTCCCCTCCTACCTTGATCACCATCCTGCCTACACAAGCAATATCAAGTGTGAGCTGCTTCAGTGACTGCCCAGAGATTAAAATTTAGCATGATCATCTACAATTCCACCCACGAAATCAACTAAAAGCACAATCCAAGCTAAGAATTTGAAACTCCTAATCTCCAGCTGGGACGCGGGTGGCGCTGTGGGTAAAACTTCAGTGCCTAGGACTTGCTGATCGTAAGGTCGGCGGTTCGAATCCTCGCGGCGGTGTGAGCTCCCGTCGTTCGGTCCCAGCTCCTGCCCACCTAGCAGTTCGAAAGCACCCTTAAGTGCAAGTAGATAAATAGGGACCGCTTTCTAGCGGGAAGGTAAACGGCGTTTCCGTGTGCTGCGCTGGTGCTGGCTCACCAGATGCAGCTTAGTCACGCTGGCCACATGACCCGGACGTGTCTTCGGACAGCGCTGGCTCCCGGCCTCTTGAGCGAGATGAGCGCGCAACCCTAGAGTTGGACACGACTGGCCCGTATGGGCAGGGGTACCTTTACCTTTAATCTCCAGGTGTAAGATTTGCTTAAAATAAGTGTCCTATTTTTTTTTACTTTGCCTATCATCCAGCCTGCTAGATGTTTTAGGACTTTCAGTTCCCATCATCCCTGGCACTGGCCACAATGTTTTGGGCTGATGTGTGTTGGAGGCCATCAGCATCTGAGGAGTCACAGATTCCTCATCCCTGAACTGAAGACTTGAAGAAGACTTTAGCCTCATATGGGGGAAAGAGTCCTCCTGGTTCTTTGTCATCTAGGCTTACAATGACTGCCGATTTTTTGAATCAGAAAACAGAGAGTGATCATTTTGCAAGTGATACCTTCGTGCAGTGTGCCTATAGAGTTCAACTGAGTAACTGACCTCTCTCCTGTTTCCTGAGTCTAGGCCCAAGCAAGATATTTTAGTTATTTCATCTGGTTTGGGAATAGAAAATATGGGGATCATTTGGGCCAGATCTCTCGGAAAGCACTCAACGCATTTACCTGAAGAGAAAAAGGAAATCAGCAATGGATTTGGAGGCAGGTACATGTGTCAGCCAATAAAGGAGTGACCATGAGAAGAAGTAGGACCTTCTTGGAACTTGGACTCTGTTTATAGAATTCCCTCTCCCTTCTCAGATATACCTGGATGTGACTCTTATGCGTTTTCAGTGTCAGCTGCATACTTAGCAGCCTAGCAAACTGCCTTATCCTGAGTCAAACCACTAGTCCATCTAGTTCAGTACTGTCTACACCAGGGTTTCCCAAACTTGGGTCTTCAGCTGTTTTTGGACTACAACTCCCATCATCGCTAGCTGACCATTGGTCAGGGATGATGGGAATTGTAGTCTAAGACACTGACTTAAACGTTTACTAAATTGCATATCCTCCTTTAAAGTAAGAATTATTGGGCCAGTTCTGTATATTTTTAACCAACCTGTTTGGTTTTAATGTGCATTATGCATTTGATTTTAATGTAACTCATTCTGGGATTGCTTCAGCAGTGAAGAGTGGGTAAGGAATACATCAGATAGACAGACAGATAGATAAATAAATATGCTTTGCCACAGAAGATGTGCATCAGCATCTGTAAAACACTTGGAGTGTTGTTTCTCTTTTTATAAACTCCTTAGAGGTTTCCTTACAATCAAGCAGTATATACATTTTGTTATACAAATAAATAATATAAACTGTGTGCATAGATATGTCTGTGTATGTGCTACCAGTCTCTCTTGGTCCTCCTCCAATAGCTTTCGAGGGGTGAAATCCATTTTACTGCTGTTACACATGCTGTTCTGCCCCTCTGTAGCCCTCACCCCAAAATTTGATCCAAATTATTCACTTTTGATATCTGTACCAAGGAAAATGTGGTTCATTGACTCTCAGTAGATATTTCTTCAAAGCTCAGCAAGTCATTTTTGCATGATTAATTTTCTTGGCAAACAACGAAGGTAAACCTGACAAGTTGGCAGATGTAGTAAGCAAGCAGGCAAGTCTTTGATTTAATTCTTCATACATCGGTCCATTTCTGGACTGCAACAAAATAATTATGCGGCCCTCACTCAAACTCAAATGAGACTCCTATTGGCTTCAAAAGACATTACAGTATTGTATGCATTAGAAATGGATAACCCAAAGTCCTCAATTAGGGAGGTTTTTAGACGTGAAGCAAATGACGTAACCAATTTGTATGAATTTCTGGTATCAACTCTAATTGAAGCTATAGAATGATGTAGCCGAGACTGCTGTAGAATGATAAACAATTTAGGAGTCACCGAATGCTCTCTCCCTGCTTCCTGGGGCTGAAGCTTGCTAAAACTCAGTGAAGACTTTCTGTGCCAGGGTAATATGGTTAGAAGGCAAAAGGCCTACCCAGGAAGGTATATTGTGCTGGGCTGGATGTAGAAGATTGCACATTGAAGACCACTGGCAACCATTTGACAGGTAAATTCTAGACTTGATTACAGTGATGCCAACACTGTAGCTATAGGTGCTGCATGTGCCCCAACAACCTCCTTTGCAGGCCACCTGTTATCCTGCTGCAATGAGCAGGAAGGTCTGCCGTGGGCTTCTAAGTATGCTTATCTGAACAAACTTAGAAACCTCATCAATACTGAGAATCCTGATAATGCCCCATCCCCCTCATGTTCCCTGCTCAGGCATAACACCTGAGCAGGGCTTATTATGTTCTGCCGCTACATGATCATTTCTTGTAAAATACACAAAGGTATTTGGCTGAATTTACTGATTCCTTTGTAACTCAGACACCAAGTAATTTGTATAGTTTGCTTTTAGCTGTAAACCCACCACACACAAGGTCTTTCAGACATCCTATGGAAATGGGAGGGGAAGAGAAGCATTGTTTAGATTTGTTCTGCTGTGCCTCAAGATATCATACTAGGTAGCAAGCATAGGAAGGATTCTACCTCCCCATCAACCTTTGCATTGAGAACATGCAGGTGCTTTGCTCCAAGTGTTACCAATCCGTTTCCTAAAACCAACCAGCTTTGAATATGAAATAAATCCTTAAAACAAAGCACAACGCTGGAAGGAGGTCAGGGCAATCGTTCATTAACTGTTAGTGATGTCCTTAAACATGTCTTCAAATATGTCCTATAACGGTGGGTTTGGAGATCTGTGCCAAAAAGGGGAGAGAGAAAGAAAACAAAAACCCTATGCTTAGTTAAATGATACCACATTTCACTCTCACAAAAAAAGGAAGAATGTCTTAATTTGTTATCAGTTAAAGCATTAATCAGTGGTTAATTGTAATTACTTAGCCTGTGGAAAATGTGTGAATGGAATTAGATTGTAACTACAAGTCAAATAAAGTTTGCTTTTGCTATTGATTTAAACATTTTTCAGACAGATGTTCAATATGGTTTACTTAGCAATTTCCCCCTCTCTAATGCTTGATCAATGTGCTGAATAACAATTGAATGAAGGCTTTACACAAATTTGTTTCACACATAAGTTACCTTGTAATTAACAACATTCCAAATAATAGAGGACAGCACTTTCCAATATTTCTGCTCATAATTGTAAGAGAAAGCATTTGCAACACATGTAATCCTCTTGTTGCCTGAATTACACACTTTGATGTCCTATTTTATCGAAAGAAAGCCAGGACAAATCCTGTCTGTTACATATTAACCAGGTGTGTGCACTGGAAGTAAAAGAATCCTGAAGCCTCAGGCATAGGAGGTCGCTCTGGAAAAATCCGGGCCTTGTTCAAATTGATATGGGATCTGTCCGAAGCAGCCCAAAATGAAGCAGGGACTTCTGCAGTGAGTCAGAGATTCAGGCAGTGTAAAAAGAGTGCAGCATATCTGCAAAAAGTGAAAACGTTCTCTCCAAGCTTGCCATAAAAGGCAAACACTGGAGTCGAAATAGGAGAGAGAGAGAGAGCTCTTTGAGATGGACAAGGCTAGCTTCTAGGGAGTGGTTTTACCAGAGCTCTCCAACTATTGTGCTTTGGGGGAAGGGATCCTGAAGTAACATATTACCTTGTTCTTGTCTGTGTGTGGTTCCACATGTTCAAAAATTCTGGATATTCAAGTCCTGCTGCCTCTGCCACATGTTGTTTAGTCGTTTAGTCATGTCCGACTCTTCGTGACCCCATGGACCAGAACACGCCAGGCACTTCTGTCTTCCACTGCCTCCCGCAGTTTGGTCAAACTCATGTTTGTATCTTCGAGAACACTGTCCAACCATCTTGTCCTCTGTCGTCCCCTTCTCCTTGTGCCCTCCATCTTTCCCAACATCCGGGTCTTTTCCAGGGAGTCTTCTCTTCTCATGAAGTGGCCAAAGTATTGGAGCCTCAGCTTCAGGATCTGTCCTTCCAGTGAGCACTCAGGGCTGATTTCCTTAAGAATGGATAGGTTTAATCTTCTTGCAGTCCATGGGACTCTCAAGAGTCCATGGGACTCTCATGGGACTCCTCTGCCACATACAATCCTTTAAAAATAGCTGTGTACTCGGCTTCTCTGAGCTTTGGTACCACTTCCGCATTACACAAGGCAGAAGGTTTATTCTGCATTCACTCCCTTTTGCCTGCACCCATCCTTCTGAAGTTTTACAGGTTGCTTTCCTAGGGACACTTCTTCCATGCCATTTTCATACAAAAATCATTGCCCACAAAACCAAATGAAAGGAAAGGAATAATTTAGACTCCCCCCCCATCAACTGCAAAGGGGCCTAGCTGTAGTTGTACATGCAACCCATGCATGTCTCCTACATAAGCTTTTTATGTTACAAACATGGTCGACTTTCCTGCTGTGTCAAATGATACAACCCAGGAAGCACCATGCCCTGTGTTATTTCTACATATTTGAAACATCGGTCCTAATTTCAAAGGGCCTTTCGATCACTGAGTTTAGTCTTTCCCACAAGCCTGCTGCACTGAACCATAAGGGACAAAACTCATAGGACTAAGTGCAGGCCATTTTAGGATTACCTGTCTGCTTACATCCATGCTATGTGCTTGTGCTGGGCTTGAGGAGATTTCACTCCTCCCATATCCAAGAATCTCCTGAGGAGTCTGCTGATTCTCCAGAGAGGAGGAGGCGTGTTCTGCTCTCTACTTATTCTGCTCCAGCACCGAGTCAGTCAGTCAGTGTCGGAGAGAGAGAGAGAGACTGAGTGTTAGAGATCGTGTGTAGAGATAAGGTTGCTGCTAAGAGCAGCTGCAGACACTCAGTGCAGTGCAGCATTCATTTATGCTTAGACCTATTTAGCTCTGTATATAGTTGTATAATAGTTGTAGATAGAATAAAGAAGATATTCTACAGAGCTGCTCTCCGAGTTGTTTATATACTCTGCTAGAGTCTGCTGTACTCTGCTGTGTGACGACTGTCTTCTTGTTGGAGTGAATCCGGTGCTCACAACTCTAAGCTGTGAGTCCACAGCACTTTGACCTGTTCCTGTGCAGAAGGTGGTCTCTGGAAGTGCTACCCAGCTCGCCTAGCCCAGTCGGGGCTGAAGTGGATGAGTCCAGTTGGTGGCACTGGCTCAAGGGCGATGCTGACAGGGCTCAGAGGTAACCCATGAAACGCGGTCCAGGACCGGTCCAGAATCCAAAGGTTCAGCTGGGAGTCAGTCTGACAGGGCCAAGGCAGGACACGAGGCAGGAAACCAGGCAAGGACAGGTGCAGGATCTAGCATACAGCAATGTTGCTCCCACAACCTGGGGCGGGGTCTGACAGCCTTTTATCTTTGTCGGGGTAGCGGCCGGTCCCAATCCCCCAGGGACTCAGTTCCCTGTTTCGCCCGAAGGCGAGCGCTCCTCCTGCGAGTACTCAGGTCTCTCCTTCTCTCAGACCTTAATCTCTGCAGCTCGGGAGACGTTGGTGGGTTACTAGCCCCAGCCTCCCCTGACCAAACCTGTAGTGGAGCAGCTGTAAGTGATGGCCCAGCTGAAGGCAACGAGGTAATCCCCGCATCTGGAACCAGGGCAGGCTCAGGCCCCTGACTCGGCCCAGCTGGTGTTTGTTGCAGGGGAACCTGTGCAGACTGGGACTTTTCAGGATCAGGCCCCAGGCTTGGTTCAGATGATGCCTGAGGCAAAGGATCCAGTGCAGACTGAGTCTCCTCTGGTTCCGAGTCTGAGTCCGAGTCCCAGGCCATCACAGTGCTGCAGCCATTGGGATCAGCCACATTTGAGGCATCCTGGGGATCAGTCACCAGAATAGGAATGATGATGAACACATGACATGCTACTTCTTGTACTTTGGGGACAAAGCGGCAATGGAGACACTGCTGAACAGAATAGCACTACAACATTTTGGGCTTATTTGCAAACTGGATAAATTTGTGAGCAACACATACACAACTGGTTACAATAGAATGCTTCTTTCAAGCCTAATACCAGTCAGGAGAGGGAAGGCCTCTGTGGTCACACGTTTACCTGCAGGTGCCATGTTGGTGATGCCCGCTCTACCGCTTCTCCAAGTACAAACAACTGTCCTGAGTGATAATGACCTGCTTTTCAAGCAGGCAATATATCTACCTTGCTAGTGCAATACCAAGCAATTGGATTTTGAGAAATATTGCACAATAATCAGAATATAATAAGCCAGCGCAGGGCAGCACAATAAAAGAAGAAAGGGGTGTACTGCTGAAAATGGACTTTTTCAATTAGTCTGCTTCTCACAGAAAGGTGAAAGCAATCTATAACCAAAACTCGGGAAGCTGGCAAAGTTAATGGAGCTGCTGTCAAGAGAGATACTACAAATGAAAAGTATGAGATCAGCAAAGTATCCAACAGCCTTTCCTTCTTTTCTTTTCTTGCACTTGGTCACACTCACTCTATTAATCCAGATTGCTCTAGTTTGTCCTTTAAGGAAAGGACCGATCATTAAATCAGCTGTAAATTCTAATACACATACACAAGAATCATATGCATGCAAGACAATCCCGACACAGCAGTTTTCCACATAAGTACATAAGCCGTTTTGATATATAGGATGTAGCGTATTGGCAAGAATGAAACTCCAGGCAATTCATCATTAACAGTGCATTATATTTTTGTCTTCATTTCAGAGTTCCCTCTCTGTACCACCATTTCTTCATCACATTTAACCCACTTAAAAGGAGCAATTTCAGCAGGATGTATTATTTATTGGAGTTCTTCTGTATGCTAATGGCTGGCTGGGGCTTCCAGTGGAGCCCTTGAGGACGAACCAAGGAGGCAGATTCCACCATTTTTTGTTTTTTTTTTAAAGAGGATGGCACTTAACAGTGTCCCAGTTCTCTATTACACATTTGAAAACATGGATTTAAAATGTCATTCAAAGATTGAAAAATAAAGGTGTTAAACTTCCCATAGTGGAGTCCTTTCCTTGACTAGATTTTAGGTTAGCTATTCCCGTTATTTTGCATGTTCAGACCCAGAAACCTCCCCCCTAAATAAATTCACACTTGACTCAAATTTTGGTTTTGGTTTTTGGCAGAATTTAGGCCACAGTTTTATGGATTACAGAAAGTGAATGGTTGCATAGGCTCTGGTTTGACTAGTTCCTGCCATGCAGGTAGCACTGTTCAGGGTTCCAGCATAGGTCAGCCAATGGTGAACACCGGATAAGCGGAAAGCCGGGAATGGGCTAACTCCGCCACCCAAATGTCCCCCTGGACTCAGGCATGGGCACAACTCCCTCTCAGGGGTTGACCAAACCATCGAGTCCCCGGATTCCTTTAATGGAATACCCTTCACGTAGGGATGGTGAGAGTGTTCTTTCATCCCTATCACCTGAACCAGAGCCTATCCGCAACTTTACAATTGTGATGATTTGCTACGTGGCAGGCAAAACCCAAATGGCAACAGCCAATCAGCGAAGTGGGGGAAATTCCTGCCATGCCCCTGTCCCAACGACAGATGACACATGGCAGCATAGCAAGGTCAAGCGCAAAGCCCTAAAAGTCGGGAGAGGTGGGCGGGTGTTCCGATGCATGGCCGAAAGAGGAAGCTCTGAGTCACGTCCATGGGCATAAATAAGTCCCTCGAACCATTTAGACTGTGTCCCATTGGCCAGATTGCACCCAGCTTCGAGGGACGTACCAATCGGATGTTGTGGCTGACCAACTGTACCCACCCACAACACAGGGTGTCAGTTTTCCAGATCTCACCGCAGTATGTGCCCTCTTTAAGGGAGGACCTGATTTGCCATTCCCCCTCCCTTCCCATAAGTTTAATTCACTGCAAGAGAATCATTATGCCTAGGATTCTTGTCATAGTCATACGTTATGCCATAAGTTGCCTTATTTCAGGCAGACCTTATAATAAGTATAAGGCTCTCAAAAGCAGCTCAAAAACAATCATTAAAACCTTTACAGGATGTAATGCATCTGTTTGTGGTGGTGGGGTGTTAGTGTCTCTTTTTGCATCCCATAGTGACATCTCCTTGTTTAATTCATCTTTGGCATATCAGTTCTGGATGCTGTGCCCATTGCACACCCTGATGATACCTTTATAACCAGGAAATAGAAGATAAAATATGTCCACTTACGAAGGAAGAAAGGAATTACATGCATCAAAGGGTAAATACTTTCTATCTAGGACAAATGAGGTCACTTTTTTAATGTTCTCTTTTTCTCTTTGGCTGTTCTTTACCCCATCATTTCCTCAGTTCAAAACTGTCTTCCCAGCATTTACTTTACTGGCAGAAAGTTGCAGAAACAATTATTTCTCAGCGGCCAATGACATATAAGTTCCATAATGGTGTGATAGGACATGCTATTCTGTCATCCAAAGTGAAGAGATGACCTTCTCTCCAGGTTTTTATAGTGAGAGGTGATTGTTTAATGTCGTTTGGTGGCAGGTGGCTAATCCAAACTGTTGGAATGTGTAATATACCTCACCTGCCTAGGCAGGGGCTGAAGGAAACAGTTTAGCCATTTGAATTTGAACAGAGAATGGGAAAATTCCGATTAAAATATCACGTAGAAAAACAGCTCATGCTACTTCTTAGTACTCAGGCAAATGGGAAGTAATATGGCATTGCTGGGGATCAACCCTGGGTCACATGAAATATGATTCAATAAAAGCCCCCCTGAGCAGGTACAGAGCGCAATTCCTTAAGATGACGGCTTAGGAAAGACTTTCAGATCAGAGGGAGCTCCAGTTTATTTATTTTTTAAAAAAGAAATTGAGCTTCCAAAATGCTGTGGCCCTTTTCATGTTTGAATTGAGCAAAAAGGCACTACACATAGAACAGTTCTCTATTTTAATGGTTGTCAAGTTCAAGTTCAGATTAACGCTAAAGAACTGTAAGAAGAAATATCAGAGGCCTTAAATGCCTGCAGAGGTCTGCAGATTGAGTTGCTCATAGGAACCCAGGGCAGTCTTTCCCATTAAGTTGAGAGTCACTGTACTTCTATTTTAATTACTCCTACTCCTACTCAGGCAAATGGGGAATGATGATCAATATTTTAATTTCTATGAAATGCTTAAATATGCATATATTTATAGAGATTCATATTCAAAATCTTGTCTATTGCAACCATTTATTTATTTGTTGATGTATTAAATTTCTATTCCACTCTTCTTCCCAAAGGAGCCCAGGACAGAAAACATCAAAGAAATAAAACAATGGAACTGAAAATAAAGTTAAAATAGAAAAAAACAATTAAGAACGCCTAAAAGCCTCTAAAAACATTTTTTAACCTAGTTACATAGCCTCACAGCTAACAATTTCAACAGTATCTTTCAGCCATCAAATGCCTGGGTGAACAGGAATATTTTTAGATTCCTCCAGAATGTTAACAATGAGGGAGACAGACACACCTCATGAATGGGGGCATTCCATGAACAGATATGGCTGCTGTACCTGCTGTAAGGGCTGCAGCTCTGTAGTTGTCTGAAGATGCAAGGGCATCTATGCTGGAGCAGAATGGAGGAAAGGTAGGTTTGGTGTTCATACAGAGCCCCCCCCAGTCATTTCACGGACTATTGACCTGTACACCACTGCTTTATTCTTCCGCTGCCACCAACCAGGTTTCTTCTGGTGAAATACTGAGTCTCAATCAGGTTGTAAAGTCAACAACGAAGATTAAAGTTTATTGAAGAACAAACAAGTTTTAAATATGCTCAAAACAGTTTCTCAAATGTGCGCCCTTAACTAGATGTGGCACTTTCTCACACTGTCACATAATCACAAGGAATGGGCAACGCCACATCAGGCAAGTTAATTCAGGAAAGTTTGTTTCATAAGATGACTGACAACTTAGCATGTTGAGTGCCGAATCCCCATTGTAATCAACACATTGTAAAGCAGGAAGCAGCTAGAAGCAGCTAAGTTACTCAGAGAGATAGAAGAGGATACACCTTAAAAGCACCTAATTAACCCACATATAGTGGAAACCAGAAGCTTCATAGTGTGAAAAAGTAAGCAATTAACAGCCTTTAAATGGAGTGTGTTGCCTCAGAAGTTGCTGCCAGTCAAGCAGTGTGTGTTTCTGAGAAGTGTTGAGAAATGTGTTCCAGCAGAGCATTCAGAGCCCAGAAAAATAAACTTTGAAAGGCCCAAAGAATTGCACGTTGACCTTTGGGTTGTTGTTGTGGAGAACTTTCATCTTGTCTTCAAACTATTTCACTATTCACGCTATGCCTTTTCTGCCTTTGGTTAAACTCTAGGAACTCAAGTGTTCTGACAACAAAAGGACCTGCAACCAGTAAAGCTGTATTTAAATGAGAGAAGATTTTGAAACATTCCTGATTGAAATTTCTTTTTAGATCCTGGAGATAAGAATAATCTCATCTGGTTTCTGAAGTGGAACCAATGCATTAGGAATTCTTCATACCCCCCCCCCCCATGTTGTACACAACACTATACAGTGGTACCTCGGGTTACATATGCTTCAGGTTACATACACTTCAGGTTACAGACTCCACTAACCCAGAAATAGTGCTTCAGGTTAAGAACTTTGCTTCAGGATGCGAATAGAAATCGTGCTCTGGCGGCGAGGCAGCAGCAGAAGGCCCCATTAGCTAAAGTGGTGCTTCAGGTTAAGAACAATTTCAGGTTAAGTACAGACCTCCGGAACGAATTAAGTACTTAACCCGAGGTACCACTGTACGTTCAGTTTTGAGTGCCAATCTGAGCTGTACCAAGACAAGGCTTCCATAGTACCCTGGACAGCTCCATGCAGGATTCAGGAGTCTGTAAGAGCAGAGCTTGAATGTTGTTTCAGCAGCAGCAGTTCTTAATTGTAAACAACAGCTTTATCTCAGCAGCTGGCTCTGCCTTTCACGAGAGGAGCCCATTCATATTAAGGGACCCAGTCTGTTGTAACAGTTGCTAATCTGGATGGAGTGTAGGAGTCTGTGATTTCATTAGGGCTTCTGAGCTTGCGTCCTTGGTGTCAGAGGGTGGCAATGCAATCTCTTTGGGCTGGAGAGCTAATGGCACAACAGGCTTCACTTGTGCAAGTATGTCTGGCTTAATATGTATACCTGGAACTGACCATGAGGTCATTTTCCTCTCCCATTCTGAATTCCTGGCCTCTTATTTTGAACAAAGGGAGTCTGACCCAGGGTCACTACACTATGCATGTATAGTTTGCCACATCAAGTCTTTCCTTTCTCTACATTGCTGATGCATACATAGTCATTGGTACAATGCCACAAGAGAAGAAGTCATTTTTCTGATATGATTTTATCCTCATGCCGAAGCAATATTTGAAAATTCCCCTCAGTTTCACTGGAAGGTCTAACCTATTGCTTTTTGAATTCCACAAGATGTTTCCTATTGAGATTAAGAGGTGTGACAGAAGTCCATAAATAACTGCAGACTGTGAATTCTATGCTGAACAAACATTGGTGCAAGAATGTACTTATGTGCAATTAGGTAAATCTCACAAGCGTTGCCAATCCTTGCCTATAAATAACAACACAGATCTCAGAGGAAATACCTTACCAATTCAAAATGACTACTTTTATGGATAGGAATAATTATCCCAATGAGCAAAGCCAGAACAATCAATGATAACTTCTTTAGTTTGTATAAGTCAGTAACTGAAAAATTGTTGGATAGAGTCTTGCCCTACATATGATATATTCTCCTTCCCTCCTGCCAGAATTTGCTATCAGTCCCTTTAAGTTAGGGTGCTGATTAAAAGATAATATACAGAGGTGGGTTTTTGTTTTGTTTTTTGTTTTTGCCAAGGTAGTGAAACTTGAATGTTATGGCTTAGATTTTAGCTATTCTGGTCACTTTAAAAAATAATAATCAAAATTATTGCTATGAGAAAAGAGCAATAGTTGTACAATGTATGCTATGATAGATTATCTCACAAAACTATTGGCACATGTATTGAGAAGACCACATCAGGCATGGTAAGCACAGGTGTCAAACCACCTTAGTCTGTTTATACTGTAATCCTTTTAAGATGCAGAGTGTATGTATAATGAAATCAGTTATGTAGGATTAACTCAGGTGAGGGAGAGCATTGCAGTGGTGAGTTCTGAGTTCCTACACATGCCATTAGTTAGCATGCCTCAGTAGAGCCCTCTATTGAGATGTGCTAACGAACACATGTGTAGTTCAGGAATGGAACCTACTGCCCTTCTTACATGTGTTCAATCTACGCACACATAACATCTGATAAGGGCAAATGTGAGAGAAATTGTGCCTGTAAAGGGTATAATTAGCAAGCCAGAACACTTAAGAGCTTCTCCTATAATTTCATATGACATTTTAGGGTTGCCCCAGGTGCAACATTTTCTGCAATTAATCCCGCAAAGTACATTCATTTGACAAATTACCATAAAGTAGGTTATTCATATAACTGCCATTAATTTTTTAAGTATAAAACCCTATGTATATTAAAGCTAGTCCTATATACATCTAAGCCCCACTGAATTCAATGAAACTTAGGGTCTAACAATACATTACATTAATTATGTGGCTTGCAGGCTCATCACCAGATTTTCACTTCGGGTATTTAATCATAGCCAGTGGTGCAGGTGTTCCAGGGGCAGCTGCAGGCCCTGGCGAGTGGAGGTTTGCTAGTACTGGGGTGTGGGAAGGAAAGAACCCCCTTCATCCAGCTGTGTTTCACATGCGGTTTTGGTCCTGGTCTAGGGCTCAGAATATGCAGTGGCAAGTTTCTTGCTGACTGCTATACTTCTTCGGCAGGTGAGAATGGAATTCAGCAAAGACATCTTCCCTCCTCCAGTTAATAATCTACTTGTTGGAAGAAAATGAAGGATGAGTAAAATAGCCTCATAGATTACATAGAATCAGGCGCACATATGGCCATGATGTTAATTCTAAACTCATGGGCCTAAGCAAGGCACCTAAAAACATTTTCTTTTCTTCTGAAATCATTACCACAAATCATTGTATGAAATAAGTGGCTACAGTCAGATAGCTAGATGTATTTAAAATGCTTGAATCCCTTAAGTACCCATATAGATTGTTGCACTGTCTAATAGAAATGGTAATACCTAATAGCATATTAGTCTTCTATTTGCTTTGAACGTTCTTTGCAGAAATGTCTTTTCTGCCCACGTATTCATCTTTGGGCTTTAGTGCACCTTTTTACATTTTCATTATTCTTTGCTCCATTAATCAAACTATTTGCATGAACGAAAGTACAAATTGTCTTCTTACAGGTCCCTTACAAGGAACATTAATAAATACGGGGAAATTATGTGAATAATTAGTACTTTTATGGTGTGCCCTCTTATTTCTATCTTGTCTTTCATTTCACTGTAATTATTGGTTGATTGACAAATGTCTGAGCATTACACGTATCTACTAATTTATTACAACTGATATGGCATCATTTTTTTGTTAATTTATGTAATGTAAGGTTTCACTTGTCCTAAATTCACATTTAACTAGGAGAATGTCTAAAATTAATTCCTTTCAACACACCCACCTTTGTTGCAGCTTTCTTTTGATTCATTTACTCCTTTTCCACCTCCTATGCTGCCAGTGTGGACTGTGCATAAATAAAGAGCCACCCCTCTCAAAAAGAGTCAGCTTTGATGCAATTTAATGTATGATTGTGTCGTGATTCATTTCTGTGTGGGTTTTAATGATATGCACATGTGCTCCTGAATGTCTGTAAAATGCTGTAAAAAAACCAAAACCTTGACTGAATAAGCAATCAAATCAAGTTTGCTTTTGCAAGGTGTCCTATAGTTGCACAAAAATAAACATGCAAATTGGTAAAACACAGCAGGAAAATAATTTTGATGCTACCACATATACAATCATACCAAGATTGCCGTTATTTTGCAGGGTGCTTTTTTTTAAAAAAAAAACAAAACCCCAAACACTAATCAATTATTTAGAGCAGTGTTTCCCAAATTTACAACAATTACGTACCCGTTTTCAGTATTTAGACTTACCCATGTATCTCTTCTTGGGGAAAGATAATTTGGGGGTAGTTTTAATAATACTGTTTTATCTGGACTAGGGCAAACACACTACACAGTACTGTACTATTTTGTTTTAAAAAGAATAAAGGTTATAATATGATAAAGTAAAAGAAAGAAGTCCGTTGTGTATCCTTTGAAATCGTTTTGCATATTTACACGTACCATACTTTCAGTAATTTCAACACTGATATAGAGGATCAAAATGATGCAAAATGGTTTGAAGTATCTGGACCCTGCTGCAAAGTGTGCATGTAAATGCTGTGTACATAATTCAGAAATGAAAAACAAATCCATGGAATATTCTCGTGCTCCATTCTATAGCATTGTTGCGGTGGCACCTGCAGCGCGGTACCCGATGCAGCCAAACCCGTTCTGCTACCCTAAAACCAACTCTGCAGACAGAGGAGTATACCCAGGTGTGTGTGGCTGGATCTGTCCTCCCCACGCAGCACAGGACCCAGGGTGGCTAGGAGGGTGCATTGCATTGCATTGCATTGGGGGGGGGGGTATTCAAGTTACTCAGAATGTCAAAATCCAGGATGAAATTCAGAGGATGGGCGTTTCAGAAGCAGCCCTCATGTTGTTTCCTCCTTTCCCATAAAATGGTGAAAGGTTGTTGCTGAAGGGGAATGGCAGATGAGAGAGAGAAAGAAAGCTTTCAAAAGTCTCCAATTTTCTATAACCTGCTAGCAATGGGGATAAGACTGTAATAAATATTTACAGAGGTGCACATTATGAATAGCTTTGAGACGAGCCAGTTTCACTGCATATTCATAACCTGTAAATTCATAATCATTCATCAACTTGCCAGAATCTTTTTCTAAAAGTGTTGTTTGTCAAAGTGTTTGAAGAAAAGAGTAATATGGTAAAAGGGTTTAAACATCTCTGAAGAATTAGAACGAGGCTGAAGTTATCATTAATGTTTATATTCATGGAAGTCATTATTGTCTGAGCAATTTTTGCAATACTTTTCGTTCTGAAGAGTTGATAACACAGGCTGACTCACCACAATGCATTTTTATGAGGTTTTGGACTATTCTCTTTGATATCCTGAAGGCTCTATTGTTACATGTACTGAAGAGGGATCAAGCTTAAACCTTCGGAGGCATTTGTACATTAACATCTTTTTCCTGCCTTGAGTTAGTGGTGTAATATGGCAGAGTCACAATATAGGACTAACCCTTTATATGGTCATAATGATGTTTTGTAACTTGGGTGACAATAATGCCACATGCCATATGCATGGAGAAAGATAGAGACCCTTTTTCTGAGGCAAGAGAAAGAAAAGTAAGAATAACCTCTTTGTAATTCAGCAGGCATATTATCTGCATAAAGATTAAAAAGGAAGAGTACCAAAAAGGCAACCTTGCTTGACTCCTTTTCTTTAACTTTTGGCATGAAGCACATTCTGAAGACACAGCAGTACCAATAATAATGATGTGCAAATACATGGACAATGCTGAAAACCTTTTCCAGCACAAGATATGTGGAATACATCCCAGAGCTAAGCTTCAGTGTTCAGTGTTCATGCTACTAACAGTTCACTAATTCCTAACAAATTGACTTGAACACTTTTGCTAGATCCATTGTCAAACTAGCAATCACCCTCTTCAATCAATATCTTAGAACTTCATACATGGAGAAATGGGAGTTTGAGCAGAGCATGAGCTTACATGTTTCCTCGGGAGCTGTTATTCTAGCATACAGCTTTGCCAACACAGCTTTCATAATCACAAGATTTCCGACCACAGCTGAGTTTTCACTCAGGTCCACATATGCAAATAAGGAACTGAAAGTGATGTTCAGTGATAGTTACAGAAAGTTGTTATTGTTGCCGTGTAGTTGAACTCTATATAAGCTGGTTGGCTGAACCCTTCAGCCCAGTTCTGTTCTGGCCTGTGAATAAACAAGAGCTGTTTGAAGAATCGCTGTGTCGTCTAATATGTTCATCCATAGTTTTTCTGAAGCATTCAGTCTCACAACTGGTGTAATGTGTATAGGAGAACTAAAGTATGAAACATGGAGTTGCAAATTACATTTGGAAGACCTTTTTATTCTACACTGTTTTTAATTTATATTTATTCTGGGGATTTGCTTCTTCTTCTTTTTTTAAAAAACTATTTTCTGCTGCTTGTTTATAATTTGTATATTATTTTATCTGTTTTTAGATTTTTTAAATATAGTCTTATAGCATTATTTGAATGGTTTTAAGATAGTGCCTTGGAAGGACTAACCATGAAAGGCATCAAAAATACAGAAAGTAAGATAAGAAATAAATACAGATTTACATTCCCAATTTTTCTATAGAATGTGAATCCGGTCTTAGCTGTTGTTTTTTAAGTAGTTCCAGTGATCACTTGATATAGAAGAACAGAAAATAAAATAAAAATTGAAGCAAGCCCCAAACAACAACAAAAAGACATTTCTGCTGATTTCTAGTCTCTTTTTGTCTTTGACAACAGTCGTGTTAGAGAGCAGGTTTAGTTGAAGGATGGAGGCTTCCTCAAAGCTAGTCAGTAAGCTTCATAGGTGAGCATGGATTTGAATTTGAGTGCTGCTGCTGAGAGAAAATTATCCTTGCATATGACTGTGTAATGCTTGGTTTGTGACAAATTGCTTTGTGTCACCTAACTTACACAACCTGTGTTAACAGAGACTGGCCTTATTAGTGTGTGTCAGTGAAGTGCCTAGTAAGGCTGGTTATGAAGTGATTGTGGGAGCTTTATCCTCATTACAGTAATAATAATATCACTAATAATATTTGCATACAAGGTTAATAAGCAACTACAGATCAAGCATCAGAGAACAAGAATATTTCAGCTAAAGAGCTGCAGTCTTGAACACAAGCAGTTCCGAGCATACTTTTGTGGGGGGTTTCAGTCAAAATAATAATGCATTTTTGATGTTTAATAACTGTAAGGACTAACAACCTCAGTTGCAAATTTATAGATAGACAGAAAGCAAAGTAATGCATCACTTCCCTTGAATTCTCTTGCAGGAAAAAGACAATTAAAAAAAATCTTTTCTACTTCCTCTTGCCTTGGAACTCATTCTGTTTTTCACCATGCTTCTGAAGCAGAAGGTATGGTTTCAGCTTCATCAGAGACTCCATTTTTGAACTCGACTATGTATTTTGTAACCAAAAAGTAGAATTTGCTTACTTCTGGAATCAAGCATAAGACTCTACATAAGTAAAAACGCTACTTTTGTGTGGCTCTTTTATTACCACAGCCTGGAGAAATATGAAAAGGTTATAAAGCCTAGTCTCAAAGTTTCCACTTTGATGCTGCAACGGATGGTGTTTTAAACTCTGCTAAGCAAATTAAGTCTAAATGCTAAACTGATTACTTTAAATGTTCTGCTCAGGCATGTAAGTAACAGGGATGATAAATGGTAAAATAATATATCCTATCTGGGCAACTTTGAATTCTATCCCACTTTCTGGTAGTTTCCATTACATGGGCTTATGCTCCATCCCTTTGTTTTCTACTTAAAAGAGACTCTTATTTCTTTAATAAATCCACACTCCTTCCTCTAGACCATTAGGATTAAAGTGTACCCTTGAATATCCTCTAGAAGTGTGTTATGGGTGAGATCAGTCACCCACTTTCTGCTGTGCTTTTGAGACATTCAGAAGCGCTTAGAACCAATGGGAAAGTCCCATAGTTATATGATAGTGCATTTCCCTTGCATTCCAAAGGTCTTAGGTTAAGTCCCCTGGATCTCCAGGTAGGACTGGGACCTTGCCCCAAATTCTGTGGAGTAAGTGTAGACAACACTGAGCCAGATGGACCAATGGCCTGACTCAGTATAATGCAGCTTCCTATGTTCCTAATGAGAACCTTCAAAGTAAGAAGTGAAAGGAAAGACTGTCTTATCCAATCCCCTGAATTCTCAGCATAAGTGGAAGGGCCACAAATAACAACAGGCAATCAAAACCGAAAATTGTGGTCTCCTGCAACATAGCCGAATGGTTTTTTCATTGTGCGGTGCTTGTAAACTTAATGAATTTTTGCCCTGAACTTTAAAAAGGCACAACTGGTCTGTTAAATGAAACAAAAGCTGCATGTTTAATTAGTTTAATTATTTGATGAGTTTCAATATCGGAAAAGTAACGGCCTTGAAAATCTCAACATACATTTCCAGCGCTGAGTGCCATTAAGCTTTACTCAAGTGGTTTGACTGCAATTGAAAGGTTATAAAGTCAAGCCCAACCATCCCTAGTAGAATGAGAATTACACATTAGTTCAAGAATAAGTTTTTTTTTTTTTTGGAGGCAAAGGTATCAGTCCAACAAATTCAATACATACTTAAGAAAAATTAGCAGAATGGCAATTAGGTAGTGTTGGAATGAGACAGACCATCTGAATGATAATAAGACCCATATAATTTAAAGCAAGTCCTGTGTTTAAAAAGAAACACAAAAATGCAGATTGCAATGTATTCCCTGTCACATTGAACAGTGAGCTTAACAATGAACTTTCCCCTACCCTACTGCCCATTGGAGGGCAACTGAGGTGCGTTCCTCTCAGCCCTCTCCTCACCTCTTCCCAGTGTCAATCAGCCAAGAAGCTAGGAAGCAGCCAGGCTGTACATATGTGAGCTAAAGGAGTAGCCTACATCAGCAGGCTTTACACTCCAAAGGAATATTATTAGTCACTGAGGACCCAGTGCTCTTCAGCCTACTTGGAGGGCTGAGTGAGAATTGAAATCTGTTCCTTCAGATCAGAGGGAACCAAGGCAATCATGTAGAGATTTTGCACAATGCCCCCAAACAATATTTTTTTTGTAATGAGGCCACTACGTAAGGTTCTGAAATCACACGAAAGGTCAGGAGGATTCAGAACCCATTACCTAGGATCAGGGACAATGAAACAAACATGTAGCGGGGTCACGACTAACACCAAGTTAACATTTAATGGAAGCATACCAAAATAGCTCTTTGGAAGGGAATCCTAAATGAGGCAGGACTTAGTGGAAACAGGGTGGGACACCTGTCACTTTTTTTGTTTGAGGACTGGTATGTCCTCTCTTCTTTTCTGGATGGTCAGATTAAGGGCTGCATTTGGTCCCCAGGTCTAAGGCTTTTATATTTTTTTAGTTGGTGAGTCTTTTCCCCATGGCATGAAGCTGAGTTCAAGGGCTTGGAAAGGAAGCCCTATGACTTCAGATGTACTTGGGTCATTTGAAAAGTCAGAGTCTACTTTATAGAGAAGAGAAGTATCAAGGGGTCATTATTGTGGCTTTGTTATTATTGAGCACCAGGGTATGAGTAACTGGGTATTTGTTTCATCATTCGAGGAGGACATCCCAGGACATCCAACACTGCATTGTAAAGTGGTACCTCTACTTATGTTCACCTCTGGTTACATATCCTTTGGGATACATGCGCAGCAAACCTGGAAGTATTTTTCCAGGTTTTGCTGCGCGTGTGTGCATAGAAGCGCTAAACTGCACGCATGTGCAGAAGCGGCATCTCTGGATAAGCACACCTTGGGATCCGACTGGAGCTCTGGAATGGATCCCGTGTGCAACCAGAGGTACCACTGTACTACACATGTGGAGCAACAGATCTGCATCCTATTTTCTATCTGTTAATTGTACATGTGTTAAGTCAAAGATGTGAAGGAGAGTCACAAAGTTGGGTTTTCAATGCAGCAACAAGATGGAAATAATTTGCATACATTTTCTTTGCCAGTGCATGATGAGTATCAACATGAGAAGAATCTTAAGGCCATTTCTCACTATAACTTCACTTGGGCTAACAGGATGTCAGGGGTGCTAACTCTCCAGATATTAACAAATGTAAGCCAGAAGGCATGGTAGCTCACACTTAGAAGAAATGAAGAAATTGAAATACTAGAGACAGTGGCATATGGAACACAGATGGGGAACATGGTAACAGTATCATAACCTGAGCCTGAAATATAAGCAGCTAAATTTGGAACCTGTTATGGTAGCGCAAAAGTAGTACAAATATGGAGCTACATTCTGTTATACACATTAGATGTGAAAATGAGCTTTTTTGGAAGCTTGGTGTATTCATTGACTGTCCAGTCTGTACACAGAATTCCTGCTAACATTTCAAGAATTAGCAGATACATAATTTCCTAAAGCAGCACCATAGTTTTTTTTTTAATCCATCTAGAAATCCCATTGCATTTCAGACATCTCTGTCCTTCACACATTCAGAGAAATGAATGGGCACTTAGTTGTCTCAGCCATTTTGTCATTCATTGATTCATCTTATAAAGTCATCTGGTTTTTCTCCATATTTCCAAAAGGTTGCAGGGCAAACCAGTGTGGGCAGGAGGAAATCTTTGCATTGATTAAACTTCTTCCCACTTCACGATATTCTTAGCAGCTAAATCTGCCTTTATTTAAACAAAAACAAAATGGATGAGGAAGGCATAGAGAATAAAATGATGAATAGTATCCAATGTCACTCCTACTCTGAGCAGACCTGTTTAACTCAATGGACTTAAATAACTTAAACCTACTGGCTTCACTGGGTCTATTCTGAGCATGACTTAGTTGGATCTTACCCAGTAGTCTGAAAAAAGGGCTAGATATGCTTCACAAATTCATATTCCTCTATTGGATCCTGGACATCACACAGACTGCAAACAATAATACATTTTGGCTACAATCCATTTACTTCAGGGGCCTGTGCACTGTCCATTGGATTGCAGTCTTTAAGCAGAAAACTAAATTCAGCCTCTTAAAAAAATGACTTTCAGAGTGCTCCTATACATGCCCACTCAGAAGAATGTCCCACTGAATTCTGTCAGACTTGATCCCAGGTAAAGTATATAGTATTGCAGCCTTGGAAGCCCTTAAAACATTCACTAAGGCTGCAATCCTAACTCTGGGTAGTAAGTCCCACTAAATTCAGTACAGCTGACTTCTGAGACATGGCTAGGATTGTGCTGTAAGTTGTTGTATGGACAAATAGATGCTGACATAACATTTATTCACAGGTAGTTACAGTTTGCTTAAAACCCAGAAAAATAAAGTGAGAGAAGGAAATGTTTTCAAAACTTCTTCCACTTTAATGATTTAATATGTGATTACCATTTAACACTGCTGGAATGTTGTTTATTTGTCTATTCATCGTTATATAAAGAATGAAGGGTTATATAAACTAGAAACCTGTAATATACAGAGATGTCAATGTAATAATATTGCATAAATCCATTACATTTTATATAGCTGTCTTTTCAGTCTAGAGAGCTGTGTTTGCCTTTAACACTTCATCACCCTATATGACTCTTTTTAAGCATCAAAGATCTGATATACTTGCTGCTACTGCTTCTTCTTCCTCTATTACAATATTATTGATGCATAATTTAGTGACTGATGATTTCCAAGGCATTTGTTGATGATAAGTAAAAGGGAAACTTTGTTCTCTATAGAATCATTGCTTTTCATCTCTTTATTCATTGTATTATCAAAACCACCATGTTAGGCCACAATTCTGTGCATTTTTGGAATAAACCCGATTGTATATACTTGGCATTAGTACAACTGAACTGAGCTGGACTTATTTTCATTTTTTTATTTTTCCATTCTTACCAGGTTTCCAGTGAATTTAAGCATTTTTAAAATAAAAAATTCCTCATGAACATTTTTTAGCATGTTAGTGTAGATTTCTCCCAGTAAACACATTTTTGTATGCAGTTTTGACTAATGTACACATTTTCCCCAAGCATTTTCTTAAAATATAATGCATTGTTGTATGCTGCTTTCTGTAATGTATTCATTTGGGTGTACATTTACCCCCCTAACGTGCATTTTGCCAAAAAGAATAAAAAAGTTACAATTTTTTCATTGCAAAAATTGGATAAGTGAGAATTTTGAAGGCTGGTTGTGTTTCAGTTCTCTGTTTCATTAAGTGCAAATTAGATAAATCAGCTTGAAATGTGAACTGAATCAAATTTCTTCCTCATCTGTACTGAGTGAATATAGTTATGTCATTTCCAGATAAGGATGGGCAAACCTATAATTTTTGGTTTGTCTTAGTTCTTATTTTTCCAATTTTAAATTCAGTTATCCACATGTCCATATCAATGATTTATCGTGTCCTTATCACGGACGGCACGTGTTGTGGTGAGATCACCAAGATTGACTTCACCATTTGTGTGAGTGGGAGCATTTGGATAGCCACAACAACCCAATTGGGTCCCTCTGTTGCTGGGGTAATTCTGGCCAATGGGGTTGAGAGAATTTGCAGCCGGGGGACTTTGCGTCGAGCTTCCTCTTAGTGCCTCGTGCAGCGGATCACCCTCCCTATATTTAGGGTCTTACTATGACCTTGCTATGCTGTCATGGATCATCTGTTCTTGGGACAGGGGCCCGGTAGGAATTTTCCCATTTGGCTGATTGGCTGGTGCCACTTGGGTTTAACCTACCGCATAGCAAATTGCCACAACTTTGTAAGGTTTGGCGGTTAGGCATTGGTTCAAGGTGTGGTGAGGGGATGTTGTCACACCTGCCCCCCCAATGTGCGATAGGGTATTCCGTTAAAGGAATCCAGGGGCTCGCCATGCTTTTGTTCGATCCCCTTCCAGGCATTAGGGCCACGCCAGAGCCCCTGGGAGCATTTGGGGTGAGCTTGAGTCTGAACCTGGTTCAATGCTCCTCCAGGATGTTTACCCTTACTGAAATCTTCCAGAGTCCAGTTGTCAGTGCTGCCCTGCAGAGGTGTAGGTGCAGTTAGTTGAACCAGTGCCTAAGCAAATCACTCACATTCTGTAATCAATAAAGTTGTGGCCAAAATTATGCCAATAACATTAAACTAATATTGGTGTCAACTGTGTCTTTCTTTGGGAGGTCTTGGGGGCATGTAGTTCAAGGCCTTTGTTACACAATCTACACACAGTTCTTTGGAAAACAGAGAACACAGTAGCAAACACGTAGCTTCAAGGTCTGTTTTAACAAAGCTTTAGCATTATATTGAACTTGGGAAAGGAAGATAAAATTACCCAGCACAGAGAGACTTGCTTTAGTTAATGGGGGTAGTGTACTGTTTTACTGGTCTCCAAAGTTCAAGTTTCAAGTGAGCTGAAGTACCCATAATAATGATTTGGTAACCTGGTTACTGCAAATAAATTGCAGGCCACCTTATACTTTTTTACTGCTAGTTAAAGAAATGGCTGTACATCTTTAAAAACTACTCACAGGCTTGCCAACCCTTTACACTAAAAAAAAAAGACCAGCTTGCTTCAAGGCCCCTTCCATCTACCGGCATTTGTTCTTGTAACAATGTTCTCCTATTGCTGCATTGACTCTTGACACACACTTGGCTGTGTCTTACATTTCTGGTAACACTGATCTGCCTAGGTGACAGCAAATCATCCTCGAAATTCAGTTCCACAATTCACTTTTAGAAGAGCGTCATGCTTGAACAAAACCATAAAGTTGGAAAGGTTCGTTTAGCACTGATAATTTAAAGTTGTGATGTTCTTGGGACTTGGAAATGTTTTTAAAATGTCATCCATTTTGTGTTTTGTTTCATTTCGTTAAGTAAATGCTCTTTTGTCAGAGTAGGATATATAAAAGAGGACAACAGAAACTTTTGCGGAAAATGTCGATTCAACTGCAAGTGATACAAAATAAAATGGCTGTAATTTAGATGTTATAATGAGATGAGTTCCTGATCCAAGGTCCATAGATCAATTAAATTATTTTTTATCCACTTCTTGGCATAGAAATAAAAATTACTTTTATTCCTACAATGCTTCGGTTGAATATTACCGAAATATAAGAGCGTAGAGAAATCCCTGCGTAATGTTGTGGCATTGTCTTATTTTCATCCTGTATATTCACCATGGTTAGCTGAATGATAAATGTGCCTTACTAAAAATAGATGCTTTGCTTAGCAATTTGATATAATCATTAGCTTCAGTTTTAGTTGCCTTCTTTAAATAAGCAGGTATAGTTAATGTCAGTGCCAACTGTTTCACTTCTGTAACATACCTATGTGGTTTGTCCATGATGTGAAATGTATGGTACCATAATTGCCAACTCTGCTTCATTCCTGTTAAACCACAGGGCCAACCTATGGAAAATCAAACACATTTGTGGTGAATATCATTAATCTGATTTGAGCCCTGAGTCTTGCTCAACTGACACGAAAACAAGATTGGATCAATGAGATCTCCTGATTATGTTTTATAATCAGGTTATTTCATGGTTATCTCATGCTCTCTGACATAGCTTTCACATGGTATTATAGCCTGCATCTAGAATTTTAGTAATGAATGGTACGATTGGGCGAAACAAAGCATTGAGTTTATCAAAGAAGGAAGTCCCACCATGTTCAATGAGGATTACTACATAGTAAGTGTGTTTTGGACTGTAGCCTAATGCTATATACCAGTGCTCGCTTTCCTGGGAGTAAACTCCACTACATGCAGTAAGACTCATTTCTGTGTAAACATGTGTTAGATAATCTCCAATATAGGGGCCTAAAAACGGGTTTGGTTGGACTGGGATTGTAACCAAGAAAGTTTATTTGATACCCAGTACTGAAGAAAGCTCAATGTTTCTGCAGTTTACCATAGGTTTCCAGAGAGAAAGACTTCTCATTCCGAAAAATGTTTGAGAGAAGTGTGCATTTTTTTAAAAAATTTTGGTTGACTTGTTAAAACCTTTTTAGTATACGAAGCTCAACATGCCACCAGAGACCAGAAAATATGGATTAGTTACCACTTAATAGACTTTAACCACTCTTTTATACTCGCAATCAGCATGGTTAAGGATTCGGAAAGCAATGGATTAATTAATGTTTGAGAGGGGTGGCAGATAGGAACTGACATGTGGTAGATTTTTGAGATAAAACTGATCTGGAATATGGCTTTAAGTATGTGGCCCGGGAGAGGCAATGCTCTCCAAAATTAAATATGTTTGTTAGTGACTGATAGCAAACAAGACCTTTATTGCCCTTTAAACAGAATGTCATCCTAGTGTCCTGGGCAATGCATCAGGCAGAATAGAAGTCTTGTCATTCACACACAGCACACAATACTGTTTTCAAAAAGAGAGAGGTAGAGACATTTGCATTCACCTCTTTCTCAAATTACCAGTTTTTAATTCACTCATTCATATATGTTAAACTCTTATTATGTGGCTTTCCAGAATCAAAACCAACAATGCAAAACAATTTCCCAATCAGCCCACTGAGGTAAATGGTGGGTCTCGTGAGTTGTAAATGAGCTGAATTGTTAATAAAATCTATTTTGCCCCGACTGGAAAGTACTTGTTACAGTTCTAACCCCTGGCCTCCTCCAAGTCCTTTCCCTTAGCTCATACACTGCTGCTGTTCTCTTTTGTTAACTTGTGGCATTGATGTGCTGCCAACACCTCACCAAGAGATGCCTGCAAAGTGTCCGATAAACACTGAGCTGTATGGTATCCAAAGGGGCATTTGCTCTCAGACAGGAGACTGGGGAGTCTATTCTATTACTCTTTCTGTAAACAAAACAAAACAAAAAATGCTTTCTCATGGCCGTTATCAAAGCAGAAAGCAATTAGTTTCTGTATGAGCCAGAGCCGAGTTAAATATTTATACTCTCCTGTATGTATTAATAGAATTCAAAAATAACTTAGCGTTATTTGTATGTAGGTAGTCATTTGTGAACTTGTTCCATTTTTTTAAAAAAAATTATACTTGGGAGAACCTCCCTCCCCTCAAAAAAATAGGCTCCACCTGCTCTATAAATTTAAAGCAGTGACACACAACTTTAAACAGTTGTGGCTGAGAGTTGATCAGATCCTCACTCCCCTCTCAGAGCTATAATTGTCAATCAATAATTCTTCCCAGAGAATTCTGGGAGTCATAGCTCTTTGAACTATGACTTACTTTGCCAGTGAAACTATATAGTTAAGCTCATTCACATGACCCTGGATGCCTGGGCGGTGGCAATCAAAAATTTTGCAGCAGTGCATATACAGTGGTACTTCAGGTTACAGACGCTTCAGGTTGCAGACACTTTAGGTTAGACTCCGCTAACCCAGAAATAGTACCTCGGGTTAAGAACTTTGCTTCAGGATGAGAACAGAAATTGCACAGCGGTGACGTGGTGGCAGTGGCAGGCCCCATTAGCTAAAGTGGTGCTTCAGGTTAAGAACAGTTTCAGGTTAAGAACAGACCTCCAGAATGAATTAAGTTCTTAACCCGAGGTACCACTGTAATATTGCCCTAGACTAGGGGTAGGGGACTTTTAGCCCTCCAGAAGTTGCTGGACTCCAACTCCCATCAGATCCAGCTGGCATGGCCAATGATCAGTTATGATGGGAGCTAAAGTCCTACAACATCTGGAGGGCCATAAGGTCCCTAACCTTACTGTATTGTTCATCCTTTCAAACGCCCAACTCCAAAGTGCCATTTCACTGAATGACCTGCTTGAGCCTGCAAGAGTGACGTATTCATTCTCTCACTCTGTTAAATACTCTCAGGATCTGTTGACTTCTGTTCAGTGCTGGTGTCCTTTGATATCTGGTATTGTTTGATATCCCAGTGCATTTGCTTCTTAGCCTCACTGGGCATAACCATCTCACTATGAACCACCATGGATTTAAGTGGAGACAGCAGGTCATCTTGTCACCACCCCACGGGGGCACCTGGAGCAGACCGCCCCCACCCCCCTTTGTATGCCCCTGCTTACAGTAGATACACGGATATCAGTGGGACTTCAGTTAATCGTGACTAAGCTGTACATTGATTTCAGTGGGTCTACTCTAAGCACGATTAAGTTTGGATCCAAGTTATGCACAATAACAGTAGAAAGTTGATGTTATTAGTAGCAGTAGCAACAGTAAGAAGAGAACTTCACATCTACTAGTTGCAGCATAGGGTCACAGAGAATTTCTTGCTTTCATATCCTGCTTATAAGCTTCATAGATATGTCTTACTGGTATCTGGAAGAAACCAAATGGCAGACTAGATGGACTTTGGTCTTTATAAACAAGACTCTTCTGGTTTTCTTATGTAAGCTGCACAAAGAAGGATGTTGTTTGACTTGGATACCAACTATGAACAATAACATGCCAATAAAATGAGCAGCAGTGGATTAGTTATTTACTGCAAAGCAATAGATACTCCCCTCCTCCTCTGACTGTTAAAGTACTGCCACACATTGTAGGGTGTAACACCATTAAATAGGTCAAATGAAAACTACTATCAGTTGCTGTAGATGGCATTTTTCCTCTATAAGAATCTGATTTAGATCCTGTGCAGTTTAATTGCATGTTTTTTAATAGAATGCATAAATATTTTAAATAGTGTATTGATTGAAATGAGATGAACAAAAGGGTTCACAGGCCTTCTTCTACCCCCTCCCCGGCAACTCATTTCTTAAATATCTGGAATTTTAACTTTTCCCCCTAACTGGAATTTAGATACATGCCACTTGGAGGCACTCTTCTCCTATTCTAGATGGCAATTTATGCTACAAGTCCTTTATGCATTGATACTCCCGTTTTAAAACTTTTTTCTTTCCAAATAATCACTTGGGGATGGGTAATTAACACTGGTTTGCATAGTTAAACTTTGACATTATACATATTTATTACCTTGTAATTTTGGATGGAGTAAACAGTCCTGTATACTTCTAATAAAAAGACCTTAATTCCCTGGCGGGAATGATGAGAAAATGTTGTCAAGAATGCAACATTTGTTTCAAGGAAGTGGGCTGAAATGGCTTTGCTAGCTGAAACCTACCAGAAATTACTCTCACTAGAAATGTGGTGCATTTTATCACTTCAGATCGGTATACACAATTTATATTCTATACGTGATCACAAGCAGAGGGAGAAGTCTTTACAGTATAATTAGGGATAACTGGATGTTCCTGTCCTGATTATTGCTGCCTGGATTGGCTCTGTCCCACATTCTGTCTTCCTTGCCTTCCAGTTCGACTAGGAGAACCTTACCAATTAATTTCAGAACAGTTTTTAGGTCCCCCACCCTTTACAGATTGCTTTTGCACACTAGTGCACACACAGAGCGATTAAAGCACCCATACCAAAAATAGTAATTTCATGATCATAACCCATTTGATAAATCATATTATCTGCTTGCATTCATTGCTACCATGTACCAGGGGGGAAGAATGCTGATAGAAAACTGTTACAAACTGTGTACGCATAGGTATCTGAACAAACTTCAGAAATCTGATATAGGAAAATTGTGGATCGCAACCAATGGTTGCTAAACAACCATTCAGAACTCTAGTACCTGGGGCAGGGGAGATTTCTATACACATTTTTAATAATGCATTTTGTATGTAAGTTGAAACTTGAGATACAGAACTTTAAAATCAGGTCCAGTGTCAACAAGCAGAATTGTGAGGCAGCTGTTGGGGCCTTGTGCCCCTCCACCAAAATTCAAAAAGATACATAAGAGTCACAAACTTGGTTCCCATGGTTCCTATGGTGCTCATGGGTCCCAGGTGGTTGATCTTTGTGGAAAAAATGATTCAGCTTCCATGTCTTTCAGATATTTGAAGATGTTCATTATATCACCTCTTAATTATCTCTCCCCCAACCTAATGATACTAAAACACTCCACCCTTTCCTCATGGAAGTTGGTCTCCAGACCCCTAAACATCTTTGTCATGCTGCTCTGGACATGTTCCTGTTTGTTAACATCCTTCTTAAACTATGGTGCTTAGAACTGGACAAAGTACTCCAGGTGAGGTCTGACCACAGTAGAATAGTGTGGTGCCATTACTTCTCATGATATGGTTGCTATACTGAGGCACGTTCAACAGGTAGATCACTGGTAGAGCACTGGCTCCCCGCCCCAAGAACTTTGGCTCCTCTAAAAAAAGCTCAACCTGAACCCACTGCCAGTTTTTAATTCTGTAAGTAAAGAGTAGATCACATTGGCCACCCCTGCTAAAAGTCATCCAGCTCTATCAAGTTCACTATTGTCTACACTGGCCTTTCTCAACCTTGGATCTCCAGATGTTATTGGGCGACAACTCCCATCATCTCTAGCCATCAGGATCAGTGGCCATGGGTGATGGAAGTTGTAATCCAACAACATCTGGGGACCCAAGATTAAAAAAGGCCAGTCTACACTGGCAGGCAACATTTCTCCAGGGTTTCAGGTGGAGGCCTTCCACAACCTAACCTGGGGATGCCAGAAATGGCTCATGGAACATTTGCTTGCAAAGCATGAGCTCAAACTTTGGGCTGCAGCTCTTCCCAGTGCCAAGCAGTTTTTAGCCACCATCTTCATATCTGACAATGCCCTGAGAGATGAGCTATTCTGGAGAACTGTGTAGGAAAAAAACCACTGCTACCATTTGCTATCCCGGAGGATAGAGTAACGCCCACAAATTGAACTTTGCTATGGGCCCTGTTTAGAATATGTCTTTGTTTCTAACCATAATTTTATTTTAATTGAAGACTAACACATAAAAGAAAGGTGCACCTTTTAAAAAGTTTTGTGCGTGCTTATGCATACTGAAATGTTAATTTTAAAAGTGATGCACTGCTGAATATTACAGGTTCAGTACTTCCTAAACCTGTGAATAATGAGAAAAGCATATTTGGAGCAAATAGTAAACTCAGTGTTGTGGCTAGAATCCAAAGAACCACAAAAATAGTTTTGAGTTTTCACACAGCTTGTGAACAACTGCCCCCTGCCCCCAAATCCCACACAGCAAACACTCTTGCATCTGACAGGGATTTCAGAAGCAGCTGATAATAGGCAGGTTATTGGCTGTTCACACCAGAAATCTTTAGAAATCTTTTGGGGCTGACCTACCATAAAGCAGTCAGGTTGATCACCTCAGGCAGCATATCCTGGGGATGGGAAACAGTGCTGGGCTGTTGAAGGACAGAACTGTATGTGCCATGTGACCTGCCCTGTGCCTCCTAAGCTAACAGAAATAGTGGGTGACACTGCCCTGTCAATAGTGTTGATTCAAGTGCCTGCCTGGTTGGGTTCTGAACCTGAAATGGATATTGGTGGTAATGAGAACTTACCTTTTGCCTCAGACAGCAGAATGCCTTGGGCTAGCTCCACCCTGGATCATGCCTAAGTTGCTCTTTTGATACTTACCCCGATGATCACATTTCTCTTTATAAATTGTTTAAAGAGTTCAAGAGTGTTGGCCAGTGTTAGAAATACTCAGAGTAGACCCATTGAAATCAGTGGAATTAAGTGAAATCCACTGATTTCAATGCTTCTAGATTAAAACCCTTAATACTTATGCCAAATTCCTTCCATCGAGACAACTTTGCAGGAAGCCAAGCCTTTTCCTGGGCTAAATATAATTTTGCACATATGCAAAAATTCACTTAAGGTTTTCAGATTCCGAAGAGTGAAAAGGATAAAACCTTTCTTTGGAATTTAGATTTTGTAGGATACTTTAAAAGATTTGAAACTCAAGTGTTGCTTCACAGATCTGTAGCAGCAGCTTTTGGCGACCATTGGAGACAGAATGTTGGACTGGACGGTACATTGGCCTGAGTAAGGAAGACTATTTCCTCTCTCATTCTTAAACTTAATTGTGTAAACAAAACAAAGTGGCTTGCTTCCCAGAACCTTAGTTTGTAGTTGTCCTTTGAGAGACATACAAACAAAACAGAGCATCAGCTCAAGTTGAGTGTAGAAAACGAAAGAAACGCTAATTGCAGCAGAGATTGCCAGTCATTCTCTGGCAGTTCTGTTCCACCTAAAGAAAACTGTACCCATGGACTATTAACATTCTTCCACCTGCAATAACATTTTCAGTTAGACGTGCTATAATAACTTCAGGTAGATCAGACCCAGACAACATGTAACCAACTAAGTCAAATTGCAGCATGCTGGTCATGTATGGCAACTTCCTATTTTTGCCTTTTGATTTAGGCAGAAAGAACAGGAGGTTTATTAAGCCCTCAGCAGGACACCGTACATGGCTGGGGGAGAGTTCTAATTTAGTTTAGATGGTTTCCAAGCTGTGCAGCCTTGACTGGTTCAAGAATAGGAAGGGCTGTAGCTCAGTGGCTAAGGATCAGTCTTGCATGCAAAAGGATTGGGGTTCAATCCCAGGCATCCTGGACAACTGTTCCCAGTCAGTGTAGACATCTTTGAACTAGATGCATCAATGGTCTGACTTGTTATAATGCAGCTTTCCATGTTCCTAACCATGATTTCCCAATGATTTCAGAGCCGGGTGAGGGGATACCCAAAAATCATGGCACAAATTCCTAAAATATATTTTATTTTTTTTTAGAAATTTTTATTGGCTTTTCACCTTTTATAAAGACAAATACACACAAAAAAGACAGAGACAAAAACATGTATAGTTTCAGAAAATCCCACTTCCTTAACCTTGCTCCCAGACTTCCCCCCACCCCCCTTCATGCATCCCACTTCCCAAAATTGTGTCAGCAAATTGGTATTTCTCTTCTTAATCATCTTAAAATTTATAAATACAAATAAAGTAAATTTTCCTAAGTTGGATTCAAATTCTCTTCCATTGATTTCCCAATTTGTCTTAAATAAAAATCATGTTAACCAAACCCAAAAGTCTTGAGTGTTTTTAGAATTCTATTCTTCCCTCCCTCCCATCCCCGGTTTTCGTCCCTTCCCAATACATGTCCAAAATATCAGTTCTCAGCCTGGGTTCCTCACGTCCGAGGCTTTCAAGTCTCTTTCCGTCCCTCTCCGCCGGTCTTGTTGGTAATCCTTTATGTCGGCCCTCGAATCTCGAAAGAATTCTGTCACCATCCAACCATTTTCTCTTCTCACCAGAATATTTGAAAGCAACTGCTGGATAATTTCCACAAAATCTGCATCTTCAAAATCAAAATCAAATTGGAGGCCCCCCTCATATTTCTTTATATTAAGTTCCTGTATTCCATAAGCTCCCGGGTCCTCCTTCTTCATCTTTTGCATCTTTCGCAGATTTGTGGTAAATGAAATCCAAAGGTCTCCTTGTTTATATTCCACAGATGCCAACTCCTGGTTGGTGCTTTCCAACTTTACTTTCTCTTCTTCTTGTTTAGTCTCTTCCACTTCTTTAGTTATCATTTTCAATACGGCTGTGGATTCTTTCTCATCCAGGTCCTCAATACATTCAGCAGAGCTGCTTATTCCAGAAGTCAAGGTCATAAGTTGTTTATTCATAGCTAATCTCTGCTCTTGTAAGATTCCCACCAAATGAAACATTCTTTCGATTTCCACCAGTAACTTTCCATCCACAGCCATTGTAATTTCACAGACTTCCCCCTAGAGGGACTCTGGTTACTTAGTAATCTCTCCAACAATCCTCCAACTTATTGTTATTACTTTGTTTCCAACAATTTTAACTCAATTGTAACTCATTTTTAACCAGAGGGATCTTGAATAGCAGTTTTTCCACTTAAACTGTCCGTTTGACAGCTTTGACAGCTGTCAAACTCCGCACCTCTTCCCCAAGCTCAAAGGCAGGACGCTCCCGGGCCCGGGGGGGGGGTTGTTTACCACAAAAAGAAATCTTTCGACACTCCACTCTCCAGCTCAAAGTTACTTTTTACCAAATCTTGGAAGTTGATGTCTTTTTCAACTCACCCCACAAAGGGTAGACACTCCAGCTTAGATCTTATTTCGTTGCTTTAAATCGTCTGCAAGAAGGGGGGGTGCGGACTCCCTTTTAGTACACCCCCCGGTCGTCTCAAATTCACGGGATAATATTCATAAAGTCCAATTTCCTTTTACTCACGGGTTATTCTTTTCAGTCCGAATTTCAAGGAAGGGAATCAGCGCTCTCCAGTCATGGCTCGCGGCTGCACTCAACCAAGGTAGCGATCGACTCTCAGCACCACGCCAGCCTCCGTATCCCCTCCGCAGCCTTTAAAAAGGCTCTTCGCGAATCGGGGGGGCGCTTAAGGTGCCCGCCGAGTCTTCAGTCCGCAGGCTTCAGCACCTGCGGTTTTTGGGGGTCCCCGCGTCGCCGGCGCGGCAAGACCCGTCCTCAGTTGAGCCGATTCCCTCCGCAACTCGGAGGGAATCCGCCATTTCCAGATCGCGCCAACCCGGAAGTCCCCTAAAATATATTTTAATAGTGAAAAATAATTTGTACGATCTGACAAATTGCAAACATATCCAACAGAATTTAATTTTGTTCAGTCAAGCTTTCTCGACCATATAAGCAACATACTTTTATTTGGCTATTGCTTCCTTTGCAAAAAAGGGTCAATATATGAACTATGCTTGTGGTTCTCAGCCTTGCTGGTGTCTGATAGGCACCTTTGCTTAGAGGTATGGAAAAGCAGTACTTACTACGGCATACAAGGTGCTGATGCTTTGAAAACCTACCTGCTGCTATTGTTGGTGCTGCAGACCAGAATCAAGACTTTAGAAATGAATGAGGAAGGGAGAATCAGTAAAGCTAAGGCAGTAGTGACGGCAATTAAAGATCCACGAGGGGCTTTGTGTGTGTGGGTGTCCTCTTATAATCTGCAATTGAAGCACACATAAACTTGATTGGATATTAATCAGCAAGGTCTTTGTGGATGGTTAAAGCTTCATCAATGCATATCGATTGGGCATTTTTAATGCTAACCAAGACATGCATTATTCAGAGTGTGAGCAAGCAAGAGTCTGCAAGGAGATGAGTGCCCATGAAGCTTTGCTATTTTATTTACTGTACTAGTTTAAATTGTAGCCTAGCTTTTGTATAATACAACATCCTTTGCAACAGCAATCTGTCTAAGACCTGAAATCCCTTAGAAGGGCTGTTGGAACAAACTGCAGTTGCAGAACAAACCTTCGCTCAGTGAAATCTCGCTGACATTGAGGAGCTGAGTGCTGCAGTGCTGCTTCTGTTAAGATAACACAAATGCTGAAATGCACACCATCTTTTGCCATATAAGAACTGATTGATCACTGACTGACGACTTCAATTAGCATGGATGTTGTGTTTCATGTTAAAGCATTTTGGAGCAACTTCCCATTGCCTTTAAAATGTATGCTGTCATCCTAGGAGAAAAAGTGTATTTTACAGATGATTGACAATCCACTGCTGTCAATTATTGTTTATACATGGTATGTTTTATTGGTTCTGTAGCACATCATTTCCTTTGGATGTGTACATCTAATAATATCCCACTGTTATTTCCTAGCTCATTGGCATTGTCTATAGACCTGATGGTATTTCATACTAGTATTATTATTGATGTAAATATTCCAAAATGCTTATGGTTATTACTATTATTAGTCTGAGAGCACAGTTTATTTCAGGTGCATGGGTTTCATGCTGAAACAGGAACTCTTTTCCTGTAGTCATGATGACTGAAAGTGGAGCAAAACAGTAAGCAGAAGAAAAATGACTTCAGTTTAAAAGTTTTGAGCTCTTTTACTACACAATGATAGAAATTATTGTTATTATATTATATTATATTATATTATATTATATATTATATTATATATGTTGCTTGGTGTTGAAAACTTGGTAGGAAAACAATGGCGTTCCTGTAATTTGAGATATACTAAAAAGAGCATAGGCTGCTTATCTAAAGGGAAATATCGTCCCCCCAAAAATAAATTGCATTTAATTGGCTGACTTTGAATGTATTAATAGCCCTGTTCAGCTGACTGTGTGAAGTCAAGACATAAAGTGAGTAGAGGGACCTGGACAAGCTGGCTGCACCCCCACCCACTCTACCTCCCCAACCTCCCTGCATTGAGTGGGAAGACTGAGAGATTTTGCAGTCAAACCTAACAATGCCTGTCATTGCTTGTTAATAAATTAAGGGGTTAAGGACCACAGAGCTGTAAATTTCTAGAGCAGTCTCAGCTAGGCCATGCCCCCCCTTACCTTCAGGGAGGGAGGAAGTAAGGCTTGTTTCCTCTTCCTTTGTCTTTCTCTTTCTTCTCTTTGAACCATGTAACTGACCAGACACATGAGGCTGCATCTCCTGAGCACCAGACTTCATGCTTGAGGCTAACTTTTGTATTTTTGTACTCAATACCTGTATTGACTTTGCTTAGTATCGAATGATGCATGAGTGAGACCTCCAATTACTGTAAGTAAAGCATTTAAACTTACTTGAGTTTGTAGTCTATTCACTGTGAGAGGAGTAGAGGTGGGGAGCACGTTGTGAGTGCTTAATGCTGGGATATTTAAATGTCTAACAACCTTTATTTCCCACACTTTGCAAATGCTGCATATATTTCAGTTTTAAACTCTACTGGGGGCTCTTTTGGCTAGAGAGAGTCAACCCCCCCACTTTTTAAATTCAGGCAGTTAGCTGTTTGTTCTTTTCCAGTTTCCCACACATGTGGAACCTCAGGATTAATTGGTATTGCCCAGTTATTTCCCACTGAAGGGAGTTTGTAAGTGTGTTCAGCTGAATCTGTTTAGAAGATTCCTGTAACGGAGAACCCTGTATTATCAGGGCTTCCAGTCACAGGGAGCCTTCTAAGTGTGTTCAGCCACACACACACACACACACACACACACCCATGAAGGCAGGGACTCCAAAACAACTGAATGATGACTGAGTATGCTCAGTGGTTATGGAAGATAGGAACACAGGAAGCTCTCTTATACAGAGTTGGACCAATGGTCCATATAGCATAATATTTTCTACATGAACTAGCAGTAGCTCTTTAGCATTTCAGGCAAGAGTCTCTCGTAGCCCTACCTGGAGATTTTGGGAGCTTTTACAGACAAGACAGATGCCCTACCATTGAGATACAGCCACTTCTCTATCATGGAATGCTGGCTGAGTGTTGGTGTAGGGAAATGAATGGGGACGATAAATGAAATGGAGTTGTTGGAATCCTGAGTGGGCGTTCTCCACACTGCAACATCCCACTTGTACTGTAACAACTCTCCTCTTCCCCTTGCTTTGCTTTTTGCCAGAATGCCACCAATGTAATTTAAACCTAAATGTTTCCCTAGATGTTCAGTAATGGGCCTTTTCAAAACGAAACTTAAATATGAAGGATCAGCAAAGTTTTGGTAATTGTACAAATACCCTTGTTTCTAGTACATGCACTTGAAACATTCAGAGTCGGTGGAGAGAAGGCAAGGCACAGCAGGGTTGTTATAACCCTGTGCTATTCATCTTTTAAATGATACATTTTTTGTCCCTTTTATGAAGTATTTGCCATATCAAATGTTTCATAGTTCCATGAAGGGTCTCTTTGATTTCTTTCCCTTAGGAATTTTTAAGTACAGTATAGTGCTCCTTTAGAAGAAGGCTTTCTGTTACAATTATAAATAAGCTGCTCGAGACTAAGGACTGTTCCTCATTGGCTAAAATGGAACTACTCCACTTTCATATTAAACTGAAAGAACCTGCTAAAACCTTTTTGACCTCAAAGTGGCTTGACTAAGATAAGATTTCTTTGTTGTCAGAGAAACCTATATATTTGGGCTTCACATACTTGGAAAAAGGTACCTGTAATGAGTGTAATCAACTGGCACTCTTCGAAAGAACTGAGCACCATCATTTCTGTCTTTTTGGAAACAATAACATATTATTTTAGTAGTCAGAGCATGAGCTTCCTGCCTCTGGGTCATGGCAATATCCCATAAGATCACCATTCAGTGTTCTCGCCTTCAGTCCTATCAAAATCATAATCTCTTTTCAGGACATTTTCAATCTCTTTGGCACCTCAACTTTTGGCTCATAGGTCCCGGGCTTTTCATTTGTTGACATACTTTCTCTGCTGCAAATCACCCCCAATGCCATTTGCTCTGTGCTGCATTTCCTCTTTTTTTTTTTTTTGGTCATGTTGGGCAACATCTAAGTCTATATTTACTAGCCTCACTCTGTTTATTCACACTTTCAACTGCAATTGGTTTACTAGAGGGGTGGCCCTGTTAGTATTTTGCAGCAAAAAAGCAAAAAAGAGTTTTCTGGCACCTTAAAGAAAAAGTTAATGAAGTAGCTAATGGCCCATCACAAAGCAAACTATGGCAGCAATGCTAACCATGCATTCTAAGATTAAGTCCCATGGAATTCAGTTGGGCTTACTCCCAAAGAACTGAGGTAAAGACTGCAGCCTAGCTTTCATGATTTTACAGTTCTGTAAACTCCTGTATCTTTTCCCTCTTACTCAGGCATCAGGGAAGAACAGTTCATATTTTGCTATTTGTGTCTTGGATTGTATGAATTCCTTTGGTCATATCGTGCATTTTACAAGGCACTCTAATGCCACTTACATAAGTCCTTTTCGTAATGTGACATGTAAATTTATAAATGTGTGTTTTATGCAGAAAATAGCCCTGTGTGTTCCTCTGCTCAAGCTAATTTATGTTTCAAATGTTTGTAGAAAGCATTAATTTGTGTTCAGCAGTTTGAAATCCGCAGGCTTTAATTGAGGTGCACAGATAAAGTCAACAGATCTCAAAAGATAGAACAATTCCATCTGAAGAGAACAGTAATGAATGATACATTGGTTTTTAAATTCATAAAAGGAAGCTGATTAAGGCTACAATCATAACCCCATTGATTAGGATTACATCTTTAGTAATCTCAACCCTCAGCCTTTATAGAGGGAGAAGTCAGGCTAACTACAAGATACACAAATTGTTAGTGAGATTATTGAAGTGTTAACAGTCTGTGCTGTGAGGCAATAAAGGTCCGTACTAATGTCACTGCAACCACATAGTCCCAAAAGCTGTGGGGACCACCCTTGTGTTGGAATCCTCGTTGAAAAATCAATGCAGAATATTTATCTAGAGGAAGAAGTAGAAAAAACTAAATTGGGAGTTTTACATTTTGAGTAAGTACTTTTCACCATTTCAGTTGAGAAATTTGGGTGATATGGCTTAAAAAACCCCCTAAGGGTACATGATCCATTTTGGAGTGGGAAGGCTGTTTTATGTATTTTCATCAAAATTCATTCTGAGGGTTTTCAATGTGACTGAATGTAAATCTGCAAAATATTTTGATTTCCCAAACGTGGGGATACTTTATCATTAAACAACAACATCCCAATGGCCTTAAGGGGAAAAAAAACCTTTAAAAAACCATTCCAAAGGAAGGGATGAAGGTTGATAGTATCCAATAGAATTGTGCAGAGTAGCTCTGATAAAAGGTGACAAAATAGTTCCCCCCTGATTTTGTCAAGTTGCAATGAGGGAGCACCATGATACATATATTGAAAAAGAAATGTCATTGTCCTGGGAAATTACCATAATCCAACAGAATAGTAAAATCTTAATAAAAAGGCAAATTTAGCTCGATTCTAACAGATGATTAACATTTTGATTGGATTGCACCGTGGAAAGAATTATCTTTGCAATTCAGGATCATTTCAAAGTTTAATAATCTGTATTTTGCAGCCGCATGAAATACCAGCAGTTTTTTTATATCAGAACCAAAAGTAATCAGAGCTTCATAAAGACAGTACAGTAGCCACCTGTCCTGTGTTAGAGAGGCACCCCTCGTTTCCTTACTTAATACCCTGGAACCGATATCCCAAAATGGAGCTATTAAAAAGCATTTGATATTATGTTTGGTAATATAATCATGCATGTATGCCTTTAATGTCCTACATTGTTATACTATGCATTTAACCTTGTTGGTGGGTGTTTCTAAAATGAAATGAAAAGAAAAAGTTCTATGAATTGCCAACTGTTCTCTTTTGTTTTCTTAAAAGAAAGTGTTGATTCCAAGCAACAGAAGGGCTATGCATAGCTGGATAAACAAGGACTCTAATTCAATATATGGAGCAAAGGATCTGGTATTTGGCTCAGGTCAATGGCATTTAAAGGGAAGTTTTGAAGTTGGTGTAAGTTTCCAAATGCTCACTCTTCGAATAGGCTTGCTTAATGCTTAAAATGTTCAATTTATGAAAATAACCTTGACAGCATTAAGCAATTTTCGTGAAGTATTTTTTTAGAAGCTTTCGGATATGTAGCTGCCATTGCTTTGTAAATGAATGCTGCGTTCAGAATGATGGATGCTAGCCAACTGAGTCATACTCAGAGTGGATCCACTGAAATCACGAATAAGAGTCCCATTGATTTCAGTAGGCCTACTCTGTGTTTGATAGTCAGCTTCCACTGGATATATGAGAAGGTGACCTCATGGAGTCAGTTTTGGTATAGTTGTGAGGATGCTCTCAGCTGGTCATGATCATAAAAGGCTTCATAAAAGATAGAGCATTTTTAAACATTAAACTCCAGCCTTTTAGCCTGTCTTGCACTATTTATATGACTATTTCATTATTATCCAGGCAGAAGAAAAAGTGGAAGAGAGGAACTTGTAATATGAAGGAGACTTCTGGTTATCATAGGTTTTACACCTGCCTTATAAACCAATTAAAGGGCTAACTTCTTTAAGCCACTCATGTGAAAATGTCCAAAGGAGATTCTGAAGGAGATTCTGATTTATGTACAGCTCAATACATTGAAAAGCAAACTAAATAATATTTTGACTACACGTAAAAAAACCACACTTTTTACTAGAATAGTTAGGTTATGGAAGAAATACCAAAATCCTTCCTAAACATTATTATATATCAACCTACATGACCTGCATGTTCTTCATCCCACCTGCTTAACTTCCTATTGCACACAAGTTGGCAGACTAGGCAAATGCAAAACATACAAATGAATGTCAGTATGAAATCCTGCAACATATAGAGTGGCAGTGGTGATTGTGTGTTTGTTTCTGAGTGAACTAATTGGGTGCACAGTTTACATCAATATAAAGGATATTTATCCTCTCGAATGCAACATCAGGAAACTAAATTACGGCAGTCTAAATAATCTTTTTATCCTGGAACATTACAAAACTAATGAGAGGTTGTACATTGTATAACAAAACATTGTGGATGTTTCCCAGGCAAGATGAGTATTATTGTTTATTGTGTCTTCTACCTATGATACACTAGAAAACTAACTTACTCCATGCATGTGATTTGCATGATGTCTAAAGGAAGATTTCTTCTCCTGCAAAACATGCTTTATTCTAAAGCAATCCAACAACGTATTTCTAATAACATTCATAATAGTAACTTCTTTTCTCTGCACTTACAACATAGGATTGTTTGTCATCATTTTAAAGAGGTCCTGTGTCTAGGGAAGCAAATTTATTCCTTAGCATGCCATAGACATTTCTTGCCTCCCCACTCCCCACAGCAAAATGCATTTGTTAGTTTTTAAAGGTAGGTTCCTGAGTTTCAACAGGAATGAAGTGAAGTATCTTCATTGTAGAGACAAGGAGAATGGAGGATTATTGAGGTGCTATCATGAGTCGAAGGCCTGTGGCAGAGCCAGGGGTGGAACAGAGGACTGTTAACATTGATTGTTCCACTTTATTCACTGGTCTGTCATTCTGCCTACACACTAATATCTCAGGCAACCATTAACAGGAAGATAAATAGTGTAAGGTTCAGGAAGTAGCCCTGTCTGATTCTCCTCTCCTCTTGAAATGCAGGCAATTGTTGGCCTCCACAACAGACACTGATCTTAGTTCAGTCATCCAAGTGCATCATCTTGAAGAGGGCATGGCGTCCACAATCAATTGCCATAGATAAAAGCTTTTCCCATAAACTCCTCTAATTAATTAACGAAATGCGGACTTTAAATTGATGGAGGCTGTAACGTCAAGTTTTCTTTAATCCTGGGCTATGCATATCAATAACACTGGAGAGTGCAAGAGGAAGAGCGACAAAGCACTGCAAACACGCTGAGAAAGCCATTTCACTTTTTCTCAAGGATCACATTTGGCTTAGCAGTAGGGTAGGATACTGCACGTGTAGAATCCTTTGGCACTCTATCTCAGAATCCTGAGCTATTGAAGCCTTCAGCCCTCTATTTGATATATCAGGGAATGTAGAGTCCACCAGAGGGTGCTGTCTGAGACACTTGCATAAGGTTTTTCTTCTTAAAGTGTGTGTGTGGGGGGGGGGATACACTGATGGCTCAGTTAGAAGCTTGCATTATCAGCAGATGGCTAAGAAGTGGTCATTCCAGTCGTTGTTGTTTTAAAAAAGAAAATACTATGTAGTTCTTTTTTAAAAAAGAAAAACAGTTGTGCAAGCGGAAGCAGGTAGAACAAAGTCTACTTATGCAATGGGACTTTTCACCCCCATCACCCTCCCCATGCTGTGCTCCCTGAGCCCTTCCCAAATCTGGAGAACCCCCACCGGGGAGGAGAAGGGAGATTCTTCTTCCAGGCAAGCAGAAATGCTGGCACTGGCAGAACAATCTCCACTGCGCTACCATGACTGCAACCCATAGTTAACTTCTCCTGCGAAGACGCAGGTGCCTGGTTGGTCCCTCCTTTTTGCGGTTTTTCCTTCTCTCCCACACCCCTATGACCTGCTCCCTGAGAGCCCTAGATTACTTTTGCCCACACAACCAGACCTGTGGTAATCCAATCTGACTGGAACAATGCCCAGATTTCTCCAAATCAGTCCAACTTGGTTCAGGCCTCGGCTGAATCCAGCGCACAGCCTCTCTATCCAGCTTTCTGAGCCTACCAACAATCAATTCCATCAGCATTTTCAGTGCTTCTCTAAAAGCACTTGTACACTTGTCTAATGCTATCCAAAGGACCACAGTTGCTAAGGAAACTATTTCCTTGTTATCTGGGCATTCAACCGATCTGCCTTATTCTCTTTCCTTTGCTCTCTCTCTCTTCTGCACAACTCCTCCATCTCCTTTTTGTGTGCATCAAGAAGCAGTTGTTTGCTGCTATTGGATTAGATGCAGTGAGGCATTCGACACCCTACTCAAAGTAGCCCATGGGTGAGACATAGAAAAAGTTCATGTATCCTAGGACATTCCCTGCTCTTGTTAGTAAATATGTATATGTAAAAAAGTTCTAAATATGGTCTAGAGTGTTGAAAGACATTGTTATACCTGCTATACATTAGTATAGTTTTTTTAAGGAAACTTTAGGTGATGTATAAAATGTCAGGCGTGTGCCCCATACACACATTCACACACACATTATTTATTTGTTTAAAGCATTACTTTCCCATTCTTCACTGCAACAATCAATTCCCAAGTGAGCAATGACAAAAAGCATATTAAAAAATAACGTAAGTATCTACCTAACACGGCACAACACAACATCTAAAGAAGGTAGATGATTTGTTCACCAATACCAGACTTTTTTGATTCAGAACATCAGCAGCTTAGATTTGTAGATTCCTTGGCCTGTGATAAAAAGGGAGACAAGAGTTGACTATTGTCTGTTTACTGATGGCACCAAAGTCCCAAACCTCTGACATCCTCCTATAGCGGCTGCATGCAATGTTAAATAGCACAGGAGACTCAACAGAATGCTGTGGGACACCATAGAAGAATGGGCGAGGAAACCCCTAACACCGGTTTCTGAAACTACTCCATGAGAAAAAGCCGTTAGCAGCAAAAAATTGTGTCTCATCCCAGCTAGATGATCCAGAAGAATACCATGGTCAGTGGTATGGAAAGCTGCTGAGAAGTTAAGTAAAATCAACAGGGACGAACAGTTCCTGGAGGAGGTAATCCCCAAAGGTGACCAACTCTATTTACACCCCAGACCTGAAACTCAGTTGAAGAGGATCAAGTTCTCCACTTAGAACGTAGATCATTGCCCTCAGGCACACCATACTATTTGTTCTTGGGATGCCGGTAGCATTGTGGTCTAAACCACCGAGCCTCTTGGGCTTATCGTTTGTAAGGTTGGCAGTTTGAATCCACGTGACAGGGTGAGCTCCCATTGCTCTGTCCCAGCTCCTGCCATCCTAGCAGTTTGAAAGCACACCAGTGCAAGTAAATAGTTACCGCTGTGGTGTTTCTGTGCGCTCTGGCACATGTCATGGTGCTCTGTGCCCCAGAAGTGGTTTAATCATGCTGGCCACATGACCCAGAAAAGCTGTCTGTGGACAGATGCTGGTTCCCTTATCCTGAGAGTGGAGATGAGTTCCACACCCCATATTCAAATTTGACTGGACTTAGCTATCCAGGGGTCCTTAGAATCATAGAATCATAGAGTTGGAAGAGACCACAAGGGCCATCGAGTCCAACCCCCTGCCAAGCAGGAAACACCATCAGAGCACTCCTGACATATGGTTGTCAAGCCTCTGCTTAAAGACCTCCAAAGAAGGAGACTCCACCACACTCCTTGGCAGCAAATTCCACTGTCGAACAGCTCTTACTGTCAGGAAGTTCTTCCTAATGTTTAGGTGGAATCTTCTTTCTTGTAGTTTGGATCCATTGCTCCGTGTCCGCTTCTCTGGAGCAGCAGAAAACAACCTTTCTCCCTCCTCTATGTGACATCCTTTTATATATTTGAACATGGCTATCATATCACCCCTTAACCTCCTCTTCTCCAGGCTAAACATGCCCAGCTCCCTTAGCCGTTCCTCATAAGGCATCGTTTCCAGGCCTTTGACCATTTTGGTTGCCCTCCTCTGAACACGTTCCAGTTTGTCAGTGTCCTTCTTGAACTGTGGTGCCCAGAACTGGACACAGTACTCCAGGTGAGGTCTGACCAGAGCAGAATACAGTGGCACTATTACTTCCCTTGATCTAGATGCTATACTCCTATTGATGCAGCCCAGAATTGCATTGGCTTTTTTAGCTGCCGCATCACACTGTTGGCTCATGTCAAGTTTGTGGTCAACCAAGACTCCTAGATCCTTTTCACATGTACTGCTCTCAAGCCAGGTGTCCTTTACCTACCTTAACCTTTATCAGTCTTTGCCTCCTCAAAGTTGACTACTGATTTAAATTATGCAGCTGTCAAGAGGAGCCAATGGTAAGGGTCACAGTCCTGAATGCAGTCCTAGTGTGAGGGGGATACAGATGAGCAGCACCTCTGTATAAATTTAATAATTTACAACAAGGCATTTTCCATGGATATGCATTCCTGGATTCAGTATCTAGCAATCAGAAAGCCATGAACATGAAAATAACTGGGGGCGGAAAGAGAAGAGGCAGGAGCTAAAGGGTTACTGTATTAAAATCTGTGAAATAAACAGCAAGTGTTTTCGTTCTCTAGTGCTTCTCACTGTGTTTCTTTGTTTCATAATGGAATAGGCACCTGAAATGAATGGTGGTCCCTGGAAGTTCTGTTGTCCTTTATCATAAGCGATTCACCCATTTGCACATTAGCTACACGTGCTTTTCTTTATTCATCTGCATTACCTTCAGATAACATCTTGTATGTTTTGTCTTTAGCATTTTCCCTTCAGCACTTCTGCATTTCCAAATTCAGTGGTACCAAGCAAACAAAGGTTGGTTTTGCTGTCTTTGTCTTACTGACTTCCTCAAGCACCTGTCAGGAACACCACTAAATAAATATCCACTTCAAAAAAAGCACTTTAATTCGAAAAGGAAAACATCCCCCACTCCATTTTTTTAAAAAAAGAAAGCCAAGTTCTGAAAAGCAGAGTGAAAAAGCAATATGTAGAGGCTGGCATAATTATGAGTAAATACTGTGTGGGTGTTAATTACTAATGTTCCTTTACTTATCCTTGAACTAAATATGGTTTTTTAAAATATATTTTTTACATAGAGTTTTGGATGGAGTGTCGTACACAACAGATACTGCTTTTATGATGAGCGTCTGTAACAATAATATGAAAAGAAAAAGAAAGAAAGTAATATCTAGCCAGCGATGCAGCATTGCACTTTTTGAATTAGGGCACAAGATCTACCTTTTCGGGGGGCACATTTCAAATTTTGAGAAAGTGCTGGGGGATGCCAGTCACAAGGCTGCCATGAGTGTGTGTGTGGCATAATGCAAAATGTCTGCCATGGGAAACGTAGCATAAAGTAAAATTAGAGAGAAACCTTTATGCTCACCATGGGAAATCAGCTATGTTCTGCTGGTCCTGATTGTGGAGTTTCACACAGTATTGATTACATAAACACACAGGGAGGGGGCAAGAGATGCTGCTGATGTCTAACAACACTATCAGGAAAAATATTCAAAAATAGATGGACACACCTCTACAACATACCCAGACACTTTGCCCTCTTTGCTTTCTTTGCAGCAGGGCTAAAGACTTGCTTTTTTTAAAAGAAAGAAAGAAAACTCAGATTCCAGGACTGCTGCCCAGGGCCACCAATGAAAGCCTTTGCAGACACCATGGTACCCTATGAACTATTTTATTCCCAAACTCACAACATCAAAAATAAAATAGAACAATTTCCCTGAATCTACCATTGAAGGTATTTCACATAACTGTCGCCAGGTCTAATTTGAATTTTCAAATCGCAGGTAGTACAGTGCTAGATATATTTCAGAAACATGTTATATTGGGCTTTGTTCAAGGAAGTGCTCCTGTTAGCTCAAAGCCTTCCACTTATGCAATGAGACGTCATCTCCCACTGTTCTCCTCCCGTGTATCTGCACCCCCCCCAAAAAAATATATTCTGGGTTCCCAACCTCTGAGCATATTTGCGGAGGTGTGGGGGAGGCATGAACAGAGAAAGTCTCATTGCAGAGGCAGAAGTCATTGTGCTAATGGGACAGCTTCATTGACTATAACCCAATTTTATATATATATATATATATATATATATATATATATATATATTAGAAAAAATCATGACCATTAGTAGCACTGAGGAAAAATATCCTATGTACTCTAAAGGCAAATCCATAAAAACCAGTCAGTATTTACTCATTTTCTATATACTTATAAATATACTCAAAATATAAATGGAATAATCAAAGCTGGTAAACATTTCAGAGGGATGAAGAAGCAAAAACAGCCCAAAGTAGGGCCAGCTGATTATTGCTCACTTACAGTCAGGGGCAAGTGAGGGTTGGAAGGATCCTGCATGTGAATCACCAGCCAACAATACATGTTGGTGGTTCAGAACTTTAATTAATTACCTGAAAATAAGGAACCGAAGATGAATAAAGTATTGCCTCATCAGCATTCACTATCCTGGGATGAAGGGGAAATGACAATATAGAGATAATTTTGTGGGCTAAAAGTACCGGTACTTGGAAGTATGTTCCTGTGTATTCAATGGGTCTTACTCCCAAATTATGGTGCTGGAGGAGACTCTTGAGAGTCCCATGGATTGCAAGATCAAACCTATCCATTCTTAAGGAAATCAGCCCTGAGTCATCACTGGAAGGACAGATAGTGAAGTTGAGGCTCCAATACTTTGGCCACCTTATGAGAAGAGAAGACAAGAGAAGACTCCTTGGAAAAGACCCTGATGTTGGGAAAGATTGAGGGCACAAGGAGAAGGGGACGACAGAGGACAAGATGGTTGGACAGTGTTCTCGAAGCTACCAGCATGAGTTTGACCAAACTGCGGGAGGCAATGGAAGACAGGAGTACCTGGCGTGCTCGGGTCCATGGGGTCATGAAGAGTCGGACACGACTAAACGACTTAACAACTCCCAAGTAAATTTGGCACGAGGTTGCAGGTTTGATGAGAAAGGAAGTGTTGTCTTTCGACGGAGTGATACCTCAATGAATCATATAGTATGCCCTTTTGTACCTTGGGCTGCAGATTGCCAGTTTTATTAATGCCAAACATCTTGGGGTGGACACACTAAGGTGGCAATTCTAGGCACCGTCATCTGGAAGTAAGCCCTGCTCAACACAACTGAACATATACCCGAGAACATGCATGGGTTGAAATGTTGTTGTTAATTATTATTATCCTTCTGCAAGGGATGTCATTCTTGCTGGATGAATGAGCCTGACAGAAAGGACTTTCTTCCATTGTATTTGAAAGGAACTTGATCTTCTCACCTGCCTCTTTATATATATGAGAACACAGCAACACACACAAGAAAAGCCCTGCTGGATAGATTCAATTACCCATCTAGTCCCGCATCCTATTCTCACAGGGGCCAACCAGATGCCATAATTAAACTATGGAAAACACTCCAGTGGGAGGCGGTGATGGCCACCAACTCGGGTGGCTTTCAAAGAGGATTAGGCAAATTCGTGAAGGAAGCTATCCATGGCTACAAGCCCCAATGAATTTGTCTAATCCTCCACACCACCCAGCAAGCTACTTCTTCATAGCTGGCATATTTGGGATGTCAGCCTACTATCTTTCTATTGCTTCCATTCCACTGGGGAATAATAATAATGATGATAATAATAATAATAATAATAATAATAATAATAATAATATACTCCGCCAATCTGGCTGGCAGCCACTCTGGACAGATTCCAACAAAATATTAAAAATACGATAAAACATCAAACATTAAAAACTTCCCTAAACAGGGCTGCCTTCAGATGTCTTCTAAATGTCATATAGTTGTTTATTTGACATATGACAGGAGGGCGTTCCACAGGGTGGGTGCCACCACTGAGAAGGCCCTCTGCCTAGTTCCGTGTAACCTCACTTGCAGTGCAGGCCAGAAGGCCCTCGGAGCTGGACTTCAGTGGAAGCCAAGCAGCCACCCTTTTTTCTTTATCCTACAAGGCTCACTTAGGAATCAATAGTTAAGCTTCTTATTCATTTCCTATAGAAGGAAGATACTGTACACTCTTATTAGTATGGCACCTATTTAAGAGAGTTTGAACAAATGCAATTGCTTAATGGCTTAAGCATGTTTAACTTGGTGCTACTGAGAAAAATCAAACTGCCTCCAGAATGTCACGGTCTCTTGCATCCTGTTTTTATACTCTCTGATAATTAATTGTTAGCAATGTAAAAACAAACAGGCCTCAGTGCCATTATTTTTTAATTCTATTGATTACACTGCATAGAAAAAGGTTTTGTTTTTCATGCTTTTAGAAAATCAGATATAGAAAATTGTCACAAGATTCCCATTTTATACCTGTTGCAGATCACTGCTGTGCCTTTCCCATATTTTGACAAAGTAGAGCCAAGAGTCCAGAAGAGTATGTATAAATAATTCTCACTTAATAACCTAAAACTTCAAGGTCAAATTTTGTAAAGGTTTTCTGTGAATCTTTTCTGACCATAATTGATTTCTTACTTCAGAATATGAAGAGGAGATGGTTCAATTTAGATGGTCCATATGTGATTCAAGGCTTAGTTGTTCCTGATGCCTTTGTCTTCAGCGGATGTACTGAAATCCCATTCAAGGTAGAAGAGGCTATCAGGGTATTTAAATTAGGTCAAAGAAATTTAATTCTATTGGGTTGGATTGGGAAGCATTCTATGCATCAGATAGAGAAAGGAAAATGGAAATAAACCGAGAAGGGAGACATTTAGTAAATTGAGATAAAATACATGAAATAAAATTGGTATTGGGGCATGTACAATCAATTAATATTTTAACAATCTGTAGAAGCAGCCTGGCAGGAAAGGAAACCATAAGAACCACTCAAAATTCCAAAATGAAAAATGCAATTTTTCTTAAAGGTCAAAAGCAGAATTGAATCAAGAAGGTTTTGCTCTCCATAATTAAAAAAAAGTTAACTATAATTCTAAGAGAAGATGTAGGTCATTGTGACCACTGAGTTTATTACATTCTATTATTCGCCATTACAACATGAGAGAACACAGCACACAGTGATTTCTTAGGAGTATGTTGTTCTGGTATTACATTAAGTCCCTAGTGGTTCTATGACTTGGTTCTGCAAGCAGCTGCGGATGCCAAGGACCATTTTATGGATCTTCCAAGGATCTTCTTTCTTGCCAGGAAGCTAGAGGTTAGCACCTTCTTCACTTGCCCTGTGGTGCTTGTCAGCAATGTCCCTATGCACTCACTCATCCTTGTAGCCAAGACCGATGGCTCTCTATGAGCTGCCATCGGTGGACATGGGCTATAACTTCAGTTACTACCATGGTAGAGCCTGGCTACCCATGAGCATTTCAAGTCAAGGTGGAGCTCCCTCTATATCCTGCTGAATGTTCAGTTGGGTCTGGTATGCTGTTGCCCTAGAGCGGTAGGTACAACTGGTTTGAGCAAACTGCAGGGTTCAGTTTTGCTTTATGGTGCAATAATCATCAGAGGCAGAGCTAGCTGCTCCGGCACCCAGAACGGCACCAGTGGGGTGGGGCTAGCAGCCTACAGCAGGCGTCCTGGGGCGAGGCGGCGATGTCACCCCTCTCAGGGATGACACCCGCACCCACTGCACCCCTTTTCTCCGCCAGTGATAATCATATCACAATAAAGATGGTCATCAGAAGGTCTCTACCATAAAGAGGTCTTAAGTAGGAAGCATATTTATTATCTGGGCAATGATTGCTTTCTAAAACTTGTTATCTGACAAACCACAGCCCTTGATTTTTCTGTTTCTTCTCTTCCCTTTAGCTGTATACCTGTGGTATGCTCTTCTTGTTGGCATCCATCTGTTCCCTCTACAGCATGTGCAGAAGCCACCTTCATGACCATTGTACCCACTAATGGTCACATCCGAGCAATCTGCCAGAGCCTACCTTTGCATGCAGGGGAAGTCCTTAACCCATCAGTTGCCCTCACCTGGTATAGCAAGCCAGTTGAAATCATTTCCCAGAATGTGGCTGCTGTCACATTTTGACAGCTTCTAGGAGCCACACAGTTGTGACCTAGAGTCTTCTTCTTGTTGTTTTATATTTAAACAAACACAATATATACAGCCAGTTTTATGGACACATGGAGAACTTTCCTAAGGTTGCTGTTCACAATATGCACTCTTAAGAAAGGGCCTGTGAAATTTCTATGCCAAAGTAATTGTATAATTTGCAGGAGAAATGAATGGATTTGTTCTGACATAGCTTCCTGAACAAATTGACTCTTACAGATGACACCAAGTGAAGCACCACAATAGGTCCTTGAAACCACTTTGCAGCTTATGATGGCAAAAGCACCCACTGAGAAGGAAAAATACTAACTGAGAAAAAAGAAGAATGACCATGGTAGGAACAAAATGTCAGAGAATGATAATATTAGAGATGAGCATACATATTGCTGCATGCCACCCCAATCTCATAGCAGTGCAAGATTCCATAGGTTCCAGGATTCATTTTGGAAATGAAGCACAGCAGAGACCGTAGTGCCTTTGTGATATATGGTTTATTTACACATACAACCTGAGCCTATAATGGAGGAGTTCACAGCATCAACACCTCAAAAGGGTCTTGTTTCTCCCATAGCTACGGCTTTGGATTCAAACAGAAATCAAATATTGCTCTCAATCATTGACCTGGCTCTCTCTTCAGCTTGCTGCTTTACTTTTAGGTCACATTACTGCCCAAAAACTCTACTCCAAACTCTGGCTTTGTCTATTGAGGAAGGAGGCCCCACCTGTTGGCTGTATTGCACTGAGCCCTTTAACCCCCTTTAATGGCTCATCACCCAGGCAGTCACCCTCACCAGGTGGCTAGCATGGCAATTCAAAAAATAAAATAAAATTGAAGCCTTGATTAACTTCCAATACTTGCTGGATCCAGGGGTCAGGAGGGTCTCTGCACACAGCCAGCTCCCTCAAAATGCATAACATTTTGGTTAGAAGAGAAATTGGGTTGCAAGAGACCAATCAGATCCGATACAGGATCTAACCCAGACATACTTACTAGTTTTACTTTCTTGTTTGTTGCAGTCTGCGAGCAGCAGATGCGAAAAAGCACTGACATGCTCCAAAGAGAGTCAGTGTGGTGTAGTGGTTAAGAGCAGTGGACTCGTAATCTGGTGAACTGGGTTTGATTCCCCGCTCCTCCACATGCAGCTGCTGGGTGACCTTGGGCTAGTCACACTTCTCTGAAGTCTCCCAGCCCCACTCACCTCACAGTGTTTGTTGTGAGGGAGGAAGGGAAAGGAGACTGTTAGCCGCTTTGAGACTCCTTAGGGTAGTGATAAAGCGGGATATCAAATCCTAACTCTTCTTCCAATGCCCAAGGTTCCTGTCAAGCAGCAAACAGTTGAAAAGCATGAACACATCTGCACTATATCACACCCATTGTTGCAAGGTGAGACAGCACACAACCATTTGGGCGCTACCCATTCCTGGCAAGCTGTACCCCTTGAAAATCTTAGCAACCCAAAGGTTTGCTTCAGAACAGACTAATTGCCATGATAGATTTAATGGAGGGAGCAGCCCTATGGCCCTGCAGATGTTGTTGGGCAATACCTCCCATAGACTAATAGCCATGCTGGGTGGGATTAAGGGAGCTGGAGTCCGACCACATCTGGATGGTCGCAGGATGCTAGCCAACATCTATTGCTTGCCCCCAGCAACTGATGATCTGAACTGTACTGTCTATAGAAAAATATATTCCACTTAGCTGTGATAGCAAATTGTCTCTTGTAGACTATCATATAGCTCTTTAAGTACAAGATAATGGGGGCAAACTGGGGCAGCCTATCATATTTATGCCTTAGTTGTACGAGCTTGAAGAGGAATTGGACTGTATTCTGTTTGAGTCCGAATGTTGGCTTAGGTGGAACTTTAGGCCTAATCTATTAGACCATTGCCCAGCACCTACATTTCTTTCTTGACTTTTATGGCTAAGTCCAGAGGCAATCTACCTTCCAAATCCAACTGGAGCCAGCTGGTTTATATTGTATTTATTTATTTATTTATTTAGGTATTTTTATTCAGCTCCTTATCACAAAAATCACAGAATGGTGGGCATACAATTTAAACAATTAAATTCAGTCTACATGTTATAAGAAGATTTTGTGCTATTAATCTAACCCTAGGAGTGTACCCGCCAATGCACACCATTGACTCTAAATAGTGTTTCTGTTTCAGTGTCTGAAGAAGTGTTCATGCACACGAAAGCTCATACCAATAACAAACTTAGTTGGTCTATAAGGTGCTACTGGAAGGAATTTTTTTATTTTGTTCCTAAATAGTGTGTGTGTGTGTGTGTGTGTGAAGGGAATATATATATACCATTTTTCTAACAACGAATTGGTGTCAAAGAGGTTCACAGCCAAAAGAAAGTAATAGCAGTAAGAACATCCCTCCCATTGATATAAATAAATAAAAATCATAGTAGCATATACACAAGTCATAAAGTAGCAAAAAATAAACCATTCAATAAAGCACTGATGCAGTTCCAGAACAAACTCATAAACATCCAAACTTAATTTGTAATTTATTAGTAATAGCTGTTGAACAGAAGCTCAGTGCCAGTGGACATACAGTGGTACCTCGGGTTACATACGCTTCAGGTTACATACGCTTCAGGTTACAGACTCCACTAACCCAGAAATAGTGCTTCAGGTTAAGAACTTTGCTTCAGGATGAGAACAGAAATTGTGCTCCAGCGGCGTGGCGGCAGCTGGAGGCCCCATTAGCTAAAGTGGTGCTTCAGGTTAAGAACAGTTTCAGGTTAAGTACAGACCTCCGGAAGGAATTAAGTACTTAACCCGAGGTACCACTGTAATCCCTTGTGCGCAGAGGCATTGACTTCCTGACCTAATGCACAGTCCCAAACAGTAGGTCCTTTCAGAGTTTCAGCCACAAGGGAGCTGAGGGCTGATCAACAGACTCCACTCAGCCCTGCATGGAACATACACTCCCTTACAAACAGCACTCCACGCAGCAACTGGTCCTTTCATAGTTTCAGCCACAAGGGAGGGAGGTGGGGCTGGTCTCATCCCTGTACCATTTCAGGACTAGAATGATGTATTTTCTTGCATAACGATGTATCCATGAATGCCCATAATACTTTGTGCAATGTACTCCCCCCCCCCCGGGGTCTGCACAATGGCAAAGGCTGGGCATCAGGTTTATCAGTGGAATAATAGCAACATAAAAATGTTGTGAGTTAAGAATCGCTTTATCGTGCTATTTCACGGGGAAGAACTTTGCTCCAATAGCGCAAAGGAATTTCTCTTTATGGGTGTGTGTTTTCTAACTTCCAAGATTTGGTAAAGTTGATAAATGCTCATCGGGAGGATTATTGTAGGTGTCCTGGCATCAGGAAATGTACAGCAGAAGGGATTTCCCCAGGGGGAGAGATAGTAACTAAACTTTAGTCACTAAAGCAACACTTTACTAATCACAGCACTATAAGAAGAGCAAAGGACTTTCAATCTGAGCAGCTGTGTTGGTTGCAGTTGTTCAGCACGGCTTCATTTGTAGCCCCCAATGGATTGCCACTCTAAATTTCCTTTAGATTCTGCTATGCCAGGAGACCCTTCTCTTGGGATCATTAGGCAGCTCTCGGTTTAGGTTGCCAGTAAAACTCGAGAGTTACAATTTAATGGTGCTGCTGGAGTCATTGAAATGGCACTGCCTATATTCTTGCAGAAGGGGAGATGAAGAAGAGAATGCCAGAGAAACAGAGGAGTTAGAAGGACACAGGAAGGACTAGGAAGTTCATAGCAGCAGAAGCAGCCAGAAGGCAGGGAGGAGGTGCATCAGTTCGGGCTATAAAAGGTTCCTATTTTATTTTAATTTCACTGTATCCATATTTCATGCTTGGTAACAAGGTTGGAAACTTGCTTCACTCCAAATACAGAGACAAAGATCCAGAGAGATTTGCACCTAATATTCCACCCACAGTCTCTTCCCAATAAGAAGAACAGAAGAACTGAAGAACAGCCTTAATATTACATAAACCTTATAAATGAGTGAATTACACAAAGCCACCTTATGCATGCTTGCCATCCTCTAAAAGATGTAGCAACACAGGAGAAGGGAGAAAAAAACACTTCCCCACTGTTTAATGTATATAGTGAAGGAAGACAGGGCTTGAACTACCGTATATGATAAGTATTATGGACTGTCATGCTCACTGATCCAAAAGAATGGGCTGTTTTCTCACCTATAAATAATGGTAGTTAGATTGTAGAGAGGTTTTAATCTCTATTTTGGTTAGGTTTTTATCTGCACCAGACACAGCCAAGTACAAGATATTAATGGAATTCTAGGACAATCTAAGTATGAAAACAGAGAGGCACCATTTTCTTTTCATACAGTAATCTCTATTTCAAAAGAAATAGAGTAAGAAAATGCACATTTAATTGCTTCTTATTTAGTTAACACTGCTGGCTGATATTAAAATAAAAACTGCCTTTCTGGAGTATAAACCACGCTTAAATAACCCAGTCTTGTGTGCAATATTCCTATGTTTCTTTTTCATGAATTTGTAACTAAAGTAAAAGAAATTTCCTCTGTTTAAACTTGCCCCAGAACTATTGATCCAATTATGACTACATCTACTGCCAAAAAATCTTTAGCAAAATTAAGTTTTGCCTTCTTCCCCCAGTGGGATATTTTCTGGAATAGTATAGGAGGAAAACAAGCCTCCAGAATATATGAGCATATTGGTTTTGGAACGGGAACTTTGTAACAGGATATTGAAATTTTTAATGGATCTGCTTAATTGATCTGCTAAATTAAAAGCTGTTCTAGAAGGTCCTCCTTTCCAGAAAAAAAGAAGTTGGAAGTATCAGCTATGAATTGTGAGTTTGCCATAAACTCACATGTTTGCTACAAAACTAAGGACAGGATAAAAGCAAGAGAAGAAAGATTTCAGTACTCAGGCAGTTCACAATTACAGATGGGGAAGAAACTGGATTCAATTAGCATTTAAATGTAAATTTATCGAACTTGAAGTTTCCAAAAACTGCACAGCTTTAAGGCTCTCCAAAGCCTTGGCAAACAGAGCTGTCCTATGAAATAACAGATTTTCCATTTAAGCAGCTTCATCTACACGTGTGGATCTTCTGTAGCATGAGCAAAATAGGAAGAAAAAGAAAAAGAATCCTGCATCTGGTGATGTGCATAATGGAACAGAATTGTAGAACCTATGACTGCAAGATAAGGACTGCTTGAAGAATATCATTAGACTTGAACCATGCCTTCAGTTTAAATGAACTTAGTTGTCCACCAGCTTTTTACCTTCTGAATGTTCTGATGCAGTTCTTCATTTACAAACCAAAACAAAAATATATTTAAAATGCAAATTATTTTGAGAGAAGATGCTTACTTAAATATGACTTTTGGTGGACAGATTTGCCTATCACTGCTCAAGAAGTGAAGATGACAATTTGCTTTGCTTTAAGAAGGAGTGGGCAAATCCTAATGTGAAATGCTATTACCTATGTCTATGCTATCTCCTCTATGAAAGAGGAGAGCGCAAAATATGGTCTGAAGCTCAACATCAAAAAAACGAAGATCATGGCAACTGGTCCCATCACCTCCTGGCAAATAGAAAGGGAAGAAATGGAGGCAGTGAGAGATTTTACTTTCTTGGGCTCCATGATCACTGTAGATGGTGACAGCAGCCACGAAATTAAAAGATGCCTGCTTCTTGGGAGAAAAGCAATGACAAACCTAGACAGCATCTTAAAAAGTAGAGACATCACCTTGCCAACAAAGGTCCACATAGTAAAAGCTATGGTTTTCCCAGTAGTGATGTATGGAAGTGAAAGCTGGACCATAAAGAAGGCTGATCGCCAAAGAATTGATGCTTTTGAATTATGGTGCTGGAGGAGACTTTTGAATTATGGTGCTGGAGGAGACTCTTGAGAGTCCCATGGACTGCAAGAAGATCAAACCTCTCCATCCTTAAGGAAATCAGCCCTGAGTGCTCACTGGAAGGACAGATCGTGAAGCTGAGGCTCCAATACTTTGGCCACCTCATGAGAAGAGAAGACTCCCTGGAACAGACCCTGATGTTGGGAAAGATGGAGGGCACAAGGAGAAGGGGACGACAGGACGAGATGGCTGGACAGTGTTCTCGAAGCTACCAGCATGAGTTTGACCAAACTGTGGGAGGCAGTGGAAGACAGAAGTGCCTGGCGTGCTCTGGTCCATGGGGTCACGAAGAGTCGGACATGACTAAACAACTAAACAACAACAACAACAATGCTAACGAAACAGATCCAAGATATTCAGGAGATAGCCATCACTCTAATTTCCTACTTGAAAGCTTCCAGAACTACTTGGCTGCTATTGTAAACAGAATGTTGAACTAGATGAACCTTGATCTGAGCTAGCAAAGCAATTCTGTTACACTTACGTTACATCATTGAACTGAGTGGGTAGCTGTGGTGCATTGCCATATAGCAGATTGGCACTAAGAGGGGGTGCATGTAAATGTAAGGACAGCAACGCAAAACATATTGCGGATGATAATTAAGATGTTCTGGCCAAACTACATTCACCCAAAATCAAATTCAAGATTGACATGAATGTGTATACACTTCAATAAGATAGCATAAGTGTACTAATTCTGTTTAGAAGTGAATATCTTAGATAGTTGTTGGAAATGAAACAAAAACAAACCCAGAGTCACATATAAGTGGAAACAAAGAATAGTGGACAATGTTTGGGGTGGGTCTTCTTTGTGCACCATTAGACATTTAGATTATCTGCTGCCACTACTGTGGTAGTCTAAGAACTTTGGAAAGTTTATAAAATGCAAAAGCATACCCAGTACATCACAGACGAAGTGTTTGTGTCACCATCACTGTGCTGCATTTTCAGTTGCATTAATATTACTCAAATTCACCCCATTCTATAGAATTTGAAATTCCACAGAAAGCTTCACATACAATTCCTAGTTCAGATCTTCTGCCTTCCTCCTCAGCTCCTTCTGTTGCATCTGTTTGCTGTCCGCATCCTTCAGATTTCAGTGAAAAAGACAGATATGAGTTCATTTAAGGACGCAATCACCTTAGTGGCTTCTAGTTTGTTTTGATGTTTTCAGTTTATTTCTTATTCTCTCTCAACCTGTTAAAAACAAGAAATATAACCAAACACTTCTTTGTGAGACATTCATATATATCAAGTCACAATAATTCAGCTTCCTCCTGGATCCCTGAGGACAGTTGCTAGGTGCTTTCAGTATAATTAGTGCTTCTTCACTGACTTCAATTGTTTGTCTTTTTACCATAATGAGAGGTGGGCAGAGTTCTGCTTGAGCCTAGAAACACTGTATTCAAGGCTAGCGCACAGATGACAGAGGTATCCAATATTTATGCAAATGTCTATGTACACAATAAGACAAAAATAATACCTCTCATATCTCTTGTGACTGTGCTCCAGATCCAGAACCAAATCTGGACAATTTGTGCCCTGTCCAGGTTCAGACAGCTACAAACCACTACAGAACAGGTCCTGAATTGATTTGTGGGAATTTGTGCTGATCTGTAGCTCAAAGCAGTCTTTCAGAAAGCCAGACAGACCACCCCCAAACTGTTGCAATTAGTAAATACAACCACACATAAGGAGAACACCAGGGTGGGGAGAGGGGAAGGAGGGGAGCAGGAGTAGGGCTAGAAATGATCTCACTCTACACAACACTCTCCAGTCACAGTGCTTGAGGGGGATGCAAGGCTAGCCTACCCAACATTCCAAGTTCTGTGTCTCAGAAAGTGTTTATTTAGCTTGTGTTGTTTTCTATCTTTCCCCAGGTTGTTTTTTTTAAAAAAATGTTGTTGTTGCTGTGTATTAGTTTTCCACCCAATGATGGCTCTAGTTTTTAAGTAAGGTTTATTTACAGCTGCATTCAGTTTTCTGTGTCAGAAGAATAGAAATTTATTAGTATTTTGTGTGTGTTGTGAGTATATTGTCCACAGCCCAGTACTTCATTATTGTAGCAGCCAGTCACACCCTTTTGGTGCTTTTCTGATAATTATAATTAGCCACCCACACCTTGTGGGCATAATAATCAACCTTCTGATTTCAGTATTTTATGTAAAATTAAATAATGTGTTATTTCCCCTCTCACTCACGACTGCTGGCAGCAATCTACCTGCTATATGACAGGGTTTCTTCTGTGACTCAAATGAATATGTTGCTTTTTCTCATTGCTGACCATCTGCCTCTCAAAAGTCTCATTACCACCATTACTTGTGCATATCTTCATGCTGCTGCCCACCAAGCCCGCCTGTGACTAGTATCTCAAACCTAACTTTAAAAAAATCCTTAATACATTTTCAAAATCTTGTTGAACAGAACAAATGTGGGTACATGAGAACTGGCTTGACAGTGTACTCACAGTCATTTTAAAGGGGGGGGAATACACCTTTTTTCAGGGAAAATCAAATTTTAAAGGTGGCTACCATGCAAATCCATGCATTTACCTTTGGAAATTCTTGGTTATTCCCATATGTAAGTACTACTGTTTCTCCAAATTTAATGCCCTTTGTGGGGGGAAAACACCAAGGTATATCTGTTTTGGTTTCAAAATCAAGTCAATTCCAGAGATTCATAGTTTCCAGATTGTGATCAGGATTCAGGGTTTTCTGGAAAGAGACTGGACCAAATCTTGTCCAATCTGGATTTACAAATTAGGACCACAAATTGGATTTGGGGGAGGTACACAGCCCAAATACCTGTGAGCTGACCTTCAGGGTTGTTGGACTCCTTTCACGATAATGCTCTTTTGTCTTTTAGAGTGATGCAGAAGGGAAGCTTTTTTGCGGGGGGTAGGTATTAACTGATATAATAGCCTATCATAAAAAACTGTAACTGCCAACAAGTCATGGCCCTGGGATGGCCCTTGAACCTCATGTTCAAGGAATGAGGCCATGGATTCCAAGGAGGTGACTGCCAGGGATTCTCCTCAACACTGACCATGATCATCCCCACTTCCACAAAAGTCAGAGCATACGTAGAGCTCATTTTGTCACCATCACCACTATCCTCAGAATCCAAGGATCCAATCCTGGAAACTCCCATCTTCCCAGTGCCATTGGAATCAACAGCTTCTAAAGTAGGCAGGGCCTCACTAACTACAAGAATATTCTTCCAGGAGAACAAGAGCTAAGCGCCCAACAGAGTTGCAACCCTATTGGAATCTAGGGATGTTTGCTGGTAAAACAATTGCTTTTGTGAGGCTTCAGTGTGATTTCTACTTAGAGCTGTCCAGGGTGCTACCTTAACCCTAAATGCTTGCCTTGCCTGAAGGCTGAATTCTTGCCTTGAACTGGGACTTCTGCTGAATCTCTTGCTTGGGTTGAAACCCCCATCTGGCTGTGACCACTATATGCAACAGAGCAAAAAAATCTCATTGAAATAAGTCCAGTTCTCAGAGCCAGAATTTTATGGGCTCTAAGCATAGTGCTGCCAATGGGTCCCCAGCTGACTGCTGTTTCCCCTTTGAAATGCAATCATCTCTCCTCTCTTGGCTATGTGCTCCTCCCCTCCATCCATGCAGGTAGCCCTGAGGGCAGGGATGGCAGGTACCCTTGAGAGAAGATGCAAATGCTGAACAAATGAGTGAAGCCAGCAGGATGTTGAGCTGGAAGGGCAGGTGCCCTGGCTGGTGGGATCATCCCCATTATCACCACATTGTGAGGGTGGTTTGCCAAGGGGCAAATGATCAGGATTCCTGGTGAGCACTGTGCTCATTGCTCATCATCTCATCCTGGATGTGTCTATTCAGCAGGCTTCAGTGGCACTTTCAGATGGGAAGAAGACTGTCACTTGTCATCAACCCATAGTTGATGGTCACCCACTTCCCAATCCAATATCTGACAGCAGGAATTTTGCAATGGAGAATTTATGATGGTGGCCACTCATCATGACTTGGAGTCTTCCTGCTATCCAAAAGTGCTGCTGCCACTACTCACTGGGTAAACATCTCCACCAGGAGGAGGGGAGTGTATGGTGGCACCAATCACCCTGGGTTGAGCAGGGTGGGTGGTGGAATCTTCTGAGCCCAGAGACTCACAGCAGGTGCCTAGCCATGCTAAACTCAGGTGCCAGCCCTGTTAGCTATGTTTGGGATTGCAGTTCTTACACCCAGGACCAAGTCTTCCTGAAAATGTTGTCGCTTACTTACATAGGGTTAGAATTTTAAACTCCTCTCTGCTCTAATAGATGCTTTTTAACTCTATAGGCCTTATTAAAATTATTACAGTTGTATGATGGGAGAAAGCAAGGTGCACTGAATGGCCCCACCTCCTACTGTCTCAGTCCTTCCACTTTCTTCCTCATGTCGGAGAGGAAGACCTGATGTAGGGAATCTGCTCTCTATGTGTAAGCTCCCCATGTGATTTAGAGTCATGATTGCTTATGAAAGGTTGATAGTGACAGGGTGTCTATGGGGACATGGCTCCAGCAGGGTTATTCTGATTCCCTTTCTAATTAATAGCCCTTTTACACACACACACACACACACACACACACACACGGAAAAGCATGCAGGCAATTCAGTGCCCTGTTTCTCAGTAAGACATAAGACCTCTCCCATCTTCCAGTATAGCGGCAAATGAATGCAAAGATGTTAGAGTAATGGACAAGCAGTAGATGCTTATTCTGAAATTGTGTATATTTAAATGCCATTTTATTACTGTTTGATGCAAATCGCTTCAAGCATTTTAGGCCACCTTTGTTGATGTTCTGTTTGTTGTCTATTGATTCCTTCCTCGCTTCCTTACACTGCCCCTTAGAGCTCTTCTGCACAAGCTATCTGGCTACTTGCCTGGTATAGATAACCTTCTGACTGCCAAATAGATGCTTAGCTGTTGTCAATGTCTCCAGATCAGCTTTGTTTGTTGCGTATAACATGAAGCTTGTTTATTTTTTAAGCTGTATTACACTGGCCACAGTAAAATGGATTTATCACAGAGACTTAAATGTGTGTGGGTTTTTTTTTTTTTTTTTAATTATTTATGTGTGGAATCAGCTAGTAAGTTCCAGTACTTTAGCTGTAACAGCAAAGTGCTTTTTTTTGGGGGGGGGGAAAGAAATAAAGGAAAGCTCATCAGGGGAAATAAAATGGATTTCTTTACAGAAGCAAATGTAATAACATATGGTTGAGCATCAATTAGTATATTCGTGAGAAGTAAATGTAGTACATCAAAAAGGGGGGGCAGTTTACTGGGAACTAGTTGCTGATACTTTCTACACATTGGCTATTAGTTTTGCATATTCACTAACTCAGGTAGGGAAATAATGGGCCTGAATAAGTGAAAATGGTCCATAACTTCCCATTCTGATGTTTCCTAGAACCCAGGTCAACAGCATCCAAGCATATTTTTTTTTAAACCAACCTATTGCTGAGTCACTCTGTGCTTTCTCCATTTCTATTTTTAATTAGGATCCCAAGCCTCTTTGTATAAAATGAAGCTCTATATCCTCCCCATTCACAATAATGGGGAATTAAAAATAGCTGCAACTTTTATTCCATTTGACCAAAGTGGATTTACAGGCATGGGAGCCCCCTCAGAGTAAATTACACAGAGACATGGTCATTGTTCTCAGTGCAAGTCTATTAGTTGCTAGAGTAATAGCGTCAACTTCTAATGTTTAACACTGCACTGAAAGCATTCCAAGACTGTACAGGAGACTGTACTAATTTTGATTAGGAAACAATAAACAACGAAGCATACCAATATGGGGAAAGAGCTGTTATTCCATTCCCTCCAGCACAACCTGTGAGAAATCACAAGCTTTTCTTTACTTTTCCTCAGATCTCCAACTGGAATGACTACCGCGACACAGAAAGGCAAGAGAGATGATATAAAAGACAAGTGGGCATGGGCAGTTATAGAGGCCACAACACTTTCTGTGTATCTGGTTTTCCCTTCCCCCTGCCCAGAACGGATGTCTCCTTCCACCGCCTCCCTTATCATGCAAGGAGAAAACTTCTGCCCCACAGCTTTTTGGAAGAGGGGTAGCTCAATGACAACTGGATGCTTGTTTTCCTTCTCTAATGGCATTGTGGTAATGGGTGTGCACATGAAGACTTTGGGAGAGAAGGTTGGAATTGGACGTGGTGAAGGAAAGGAGTGAAGGCACAAAGAGTTTAGTGAAAGCGAAGAAATCATTCATGTTATTGCACTGCAAAGAAAGAGTGGTCTAGTAAAAGAAATCCTGGACATAGTGGCAGCCACAACTGAAATAGCTTCTTCTGTAACTTAGCTTTGGTTGATGAACCAGAAAACCTGTATTTCTTGCAAAGAGAACAGTGCAGGGACTGCCAAAGTGTCTTGAGCCAATATTCAATTTTATGTGGTAAGTTTTACTTTTTCAATTATTTTGGAGATCCTCTGGGGATGAACTTTAGAGCAGGCTATTAGTCCAGGGTGTCAAACTGAGCAACTGTTCCCCCCCTCTTTTTTTTAACCAGAAAAAGAGGGGGAAAGGAGGGTAAGCAATCCAAATGTCAGTTGTAAACATTTGCTAGTGCAGGGTACAAAAGATACTGGCAATTGGCTCCTATAAATCCATTTTAGCTGGGGTGCAGCAGACATTGTGTCAAGGGCCACCATAGTTCACGTGCAACCTGAACCCTGGAAAATGGGGCACAGCCATATTACACTGTCCCTGCCAAGGAAATCCTCTAAAGGGTCATTCATCACCAGGAAAGCTATTTCACAGTTGTCTTGAATTTCCTTATCAAGTAGCAGGCTGTTGACCACTACAGTGCTGCTTTGCCAGAGATACTTGAGGTCCTGCTTGAGGCAGGAAGTTCAGGAGCCAATGCAGAAGTGTTCACATTTGTGTGGATTTGGGGATGGTTCCAAGCACCAGGGCTACACTAAGACTTGGAGGTTGGTGCACTAGGGAACAGGGGCATACGAAGAGGGGGGCGGAGGAGGTGGTGCACACCGGGTGCCACTTGGGGGGGGGGTGACAAGATGGCCCCTGCCTCCCCCCACTTTTAGAGCGGCTGAGGGTGCGCGCAGTCAGTATGGGTGCCGCTCGTGCAGCGTCCGTACAGGCTGCCACTCTCACACGCTGTCCGTATGGGCTGCGCATGTGCGGCATCCCGTATGGAGTGCGCATGCGCAGCAGCCCGTATGGAGTGTGCATGTGCGCCAGCCCGTATGGTCACCGTGCGTGCGTGCGCACTCAGTACAGGATGCCGCACATGTGCAGTCTGTACAGACATCACATGTGCATCATTGGGCAGTTTGCCCCGCCCCATGGCGTCCCGCCCCAGGTGCTGGAGAGGGTTACTCTGCCACTGCTAGGGAACAACCCTGCCAATGGAAATGTCGAGATTTTAATTTTTTTCATAATTATATTTTCTTCTACTGGTCATGTGGAGCAAATAGCAGCCTACTTCCTGATCAGCAGAAAATGTATACATCTACTCCTCAGGCTTCTGTGATTTCACCTAAGTTGTTCTCAGCAGCTAAAAGGGCTACAAAGGAACATGCTTTAAGAAAGCAAAGATTCTTCGGATGCTGATTTCATCAGTCACTGCCTGTTTTTTGTGCATCTGCAGTCTGGGCAAAAACTTGGGCAAAGCTCATAGTACATATAAAACGCACAGAATATTTTGCTCCTTTAACACTCCCATTGTAGTAACACCATGGAAAAAACAAGGAGTTGAAAGAGTGGCATGCAGTATGCACAAATTTGCTAACTAATACCATGGCTGAAATAGGTTTATATATATACCATGGAACTGTACTTGGGCAGGATGATAGGTGGCAAGCATTTATACAGATTAGCTAATGAAACCCCATTGAAGTCTGAGCAGTGAAGCCATATTCCAAGTCTGTCACGTTTAAATGACCTAACAATGTGCAGGGTTGCAAGCACAGTCACCCCCAGGTTCCTGGGAAAGGCTTAAGAGTTTGTTGTGAAGCCACATGCTTCATTCAGCATCACTTGTCTTGGCTTACTGACACTAGTCAATGGTAGCATCCAGCACCAAAGGGCAAGTGCTCCTTTCCATCAGGCTCCAAGAGTTGAAGCATGCAGAGTGGCATCCCCCACAATGCAGAATTTAATAGTTATAGCAAAACAATTAGGCTGCAATCCCACAAGCAGTTCAGCCGCTTACATCCCTCTGAAACTGATAGCATTCAGAGAGCCGAGCTGTGCAAAGGATTGCAGCCTTAGTGTTTACCAACATTCATTGACTAAAATATGGCCACATAATTAGAAAGTTGCTACTTCCCAAGGGACCTAACAGATGCTAGAATAATTCCTCCCTCTAAAGTTTTTGTGCTTGCCATCTATGCAATTCAGGACAGCAGTGGAAACAAAGAATTAATATAAAATTAGAGCATCTGGTGGAAAACCTTTTGTGGTGAGTGAAAAGAACTCAAGATCATTTTAATTATCCTATTTGCTATTTGTTAATTATCCTTTCATTTTATACACACAGATCTGCTGAGGCAGCATGGTTACGTTCTATTTAATATGCCTCATAATTATGACTTTCCTATAACATTCAGTCAGAGGAGCGGACTGCTAAGCTCCCCAACTTTTCCTGTTGTTCCACAAAATCCACTTCATATATATGAGAAAAACCTGTGAAGATATTTAAATTTTTCTTCACACATGCGTTCTCCCATACATGCTGTTACTTGCACATTGATTTGCCGTGTTATGCAGAGATGTTTGCCTCTGGCTATCGTTCATTGTAAGATCCAAAAAGCACTGGCTAGGAGATTCATCCCAGTCTCATGGCAGCATTTGGAAGAAACTTTTTAAATAATGGCTGCTGGCTGTTGTAAATGAGAAAACTTGGGAGCATTGCAATGTACTAATTAGCCTCTCTATTAAGGACAGAAATGACGCAAGCTCCTATGAGGTGCAGCACGTTGTCTTGGCTAAAGTAGACGGTTCTTCGGCAACCATGAATCCTAGAAGATGGGGAAAGGCCTTATTCAGAGGGTGTTGAGAGCTCCTGCCAACCACAAGCACAAAATGTGGCTTATAGGTGGTGCAATAATTATCAAGAACTATTTTGTATGCTAGAAAACCTCCAGTTAGTACGGTAGCTGTTTTCCAATCTACCACTTTGCTTTTCTCTTTTAATAATGCAGACCAGCGTACAATAAGTTAATAAATAGTAAAGCCTGAAAAAATCACTAAAATCGAGTCAAAACAGAAAATTAGAAATAAGTAAAACAACATAATGCTTCAGAGCATTGAACATTTATTAAGTGCTTTGTTTTAATTCTACTTTCAGTTGACTGTGGGAGAGCAATTATTTAGCCGTATTAGAGAGCTTAGATCAGGGGTAGGCAACCTAAGGCCCATGGGCCACAAGCGGCCCATGGGGGTTGTTTAACCAGCCCACGAGCCACCCCCGCACCGAGCCGCCCACTCAGCGAGTCCCCACACGTTGCGCTAAACTGGCGCGGCACAGGGACTCGCTTCCATGGTGCTGGGAATTGCGTCTGTGTATGCGCCGATGCCGGAAATCGCATCTGTGCAGACACTGACGCTGGCAATCACGGTTGCATGCGCTCATGTGTGCGCATAATCTGGCCCACGGAGGGATCGCCGCTGGAATGAACTGGCCCAGGCAAGGTAAACCTTGCCGGCCCCTGGCTTAGATGCAGCAACATCTCTAGTCTGATAGCACTATAATATTCATGTTTACTGGCAACAAGTAAGCCCCACTGTTTTCATTGGAGTTTGTTCTCTATCACGTATCCTCAGGGGGTAAAATGCTCCCTGTATGAACACACACGCATCCGCTACCCTGCTGCTCACAGTGGCTGACATTAAAGGTGGTAGTGGTTGTGGGAGGGGAGAATAAGAATGCTCTGCCAACCTGGAGCTGGTATAGGGACCTGACCCATATCTGGCCCAATGCCATCATGTGGCATCTCACTGTTGACTAGCTTGGGATCCAATGGATTGCATTCCACCTTTGGAATATTCCATTTGTGGGCCTTCCACTGGCTAGCAATGGCTGCCATCCTGCCAACAGGACTCTCACATGCTTGCGTCACTCTACAGTTGGCAGGAGGCTAGCTTTGGCAGCCCTGGCCGGAAGGGCATCTCAGCACAACACATACACATACACCTTGAGATTCAGTGAGCCAGTGTGGTGTAGTGGTTAAGAGCGGTGGACTCGTAATCTGGTGAACCGGGTTCGTGTCTCCGCTCCTCCACATGGAGCTGCTGGGTGACCTTGGGCTAGTCACACTTCTCTGAAGTCTCTCAGCCTCACTCACCTCACAGAGTGTTTGTTGTGGGGGAGGAAGGGAAAGGAGATTGTTAGCCACTTTGAGACTCCTTAGGGTAGTAATAAAGTGGGATATCAAATCCTAACTCTTCTTCTTCTTGTAGCCTGGTGTCAGGGGTGGGAGTGGTATTGCTCTCTTATTCTGTCAGTCTAAAGGATGACATTCCTTCTCCTCAACCTTGACTCACTTACCTACTATTGCATGAAAGTTCCTTCCATTTTAACGTTTGAATGAATAGTTCCCCATTTTATGAAAAAGACCATTATGCTGCTTATAATCATTTTAACTATACCAAGTACTGTGTGAAAATACTCTCCATTCTGTCCTTGAATCTAAGCACACGAGATACAGAAAGTCTCAAGAGAATTTTGCTATTGTTACGCTCTGCTCACTTCTCTGACTGGTGAGAGGTTCCACTGGGTACAATGCTGACCCAGGGTTGATTTCCTTTGGAAGGTGATCCCTGGAGGCTTAATGGCATTTAACTATATGTTTATTTACAAATACACAGGGTCAGCATAGGTGGAAGAACAGCTTAAACACTCCAATAGACAACAAAGCCCACTGCTTCCACGTCAGATCTCCAGAGAGACAGAGAGAAACAATACAAGATGTTTATAGACACAGCTCTCTGTCTCTCACTGCTTCTCTTCACACAAAGACTTTGGATGCTCTCTTCCCTAGTGGGGAGTTCTTCCCTTTTCTCCAGTTGCCCCCCCCCCATTCCCAAAACAACCCTTTATCCAGAATGAAGCAATTGTCTAAGCATTCCATTTCCATGACAACACATCACCTGTAGTTGACTTAGCCAACTAATGTGCCTGACCAGACACAGCCCATCTAACCAACTTTAAGCAGTCTCCCTAGTCCATTAGGCCTCTCCTGTAAAAACCTCAATTTTGCAGTATTATAAATTGTGCTAAAAAAGAGAGCTGGGGCTAATTAATTAATAAAGGACTAAATAATTAAAATAGTCTGGTGATTAGTGAATGTGCTAATAATTTGATGTAGTATATATGCTAAGAATTTGCGTAGGCATGAGCACATGTGTACAAAGAAAACAATTAAATTGAACAGAAGTTCCCTTACAATCCCAAAGAGCCCTTAGATTGTCAAAGGAAATATTGAAAAAGCGTGGTTCGCCTTCCTAACGTATATATACATATATACTCCACCATTTCCACAGCATATGAAGACACGACAGGCAGGCACAGCACATGGAGTAAGGTGCTGCTGCTATGTGGATTCTGCATTCATTGCTACCGCTAATCTGGTACTCCAACACTATCACTGCCATGCCCCATCCTGGGCACACTCCATGACAGTGCTGCTGTATCTAGGAAAACGGTGTAGTAGCAGCAGCCTAGCTCACATGTCACAATGGATGGCAAGACCAGTTCATCCACCATACCAGAATACAGGGCTCCCCCCCCAGCCAGAACCCACTGGAACTCAGTTCCGACACTTCTCAGGTGGGTTCCATTGCCATTATAAGAGAACAAGGGAGGCATTCATGGTGAGTTCCGGCACCTCTTCGTTGAAGAAAAATAGCACTGCTACATTTCATACACACTGGGGCAGAACTGCAAGCCTTGGACTTGTATGCCTCTTCTCACTGTGCATATTATTTTTTACAATGGACTGAGACAAAGCAGAGGGGAATTCACAACGCATTCTATGCTTGGGCAATGCTGTTTATCTATTGTTACAGAAGAACAGGAAGCATTGTCTCTGGAGTACCACTCTGATCCTTTTCTCTTTTTGTTGTCTGAAGCAAGCTCACTGCAGAAAAGAAAGCACCATCTAAAAATGAAAATGAAATGGTCTCTGTGTGGAACAAGCTGAAGTTCATTACGCCGAGGAGAATTTGTGCACCTTTCAGAACTTCTCAGCAGGAGCCAGAAGCAAGTGCATTAATCGAAGCAATGGAATATACACTAGCCTGAAAGGTCACAGTTGTCACCAACCTCCAAAGATATGTGTGATGAAGAATGGACTATGACAAGAACAATGTTATTTATGTAACTGGCCCAGAAATCTTACAAAACATTTTTTGGTAATGAGCAGTTTTGATAAACAAGGTCTGCAACGGTATATCCATTCTGGGACAGCACTGGAAAACTCTCCGCCTGCACCCTGAGGATTATTGAAGAATATGAATGGAACTCCCAAGCTCCTCTATTCACTTGTACAGATTGTTTACTCTATACTGGGTTATTTGCTAGTATTATAACAAAGTGTCCCAATTTTTAAACTGTCCCCATTTCTAGACCTTATTAAATGCACAAGGTGATGCTGGAAAGGTTAGTAAGTGATTTTCTCACAAGGGAAACAGGGTTCTTTTTAGAACTAGGACCAAACTTCACAAGGTGCAGAAGGATGGTTTTTTTGCACCCAAATTGGCTCCTGAGCATATTCGCAATGGAACAGCAATGAGCTTTAGCATGACAATAAGAATTTGCTGTTATTATAGAATCTCATGGAAAAGATAGTTAAACAAACAAAAAACCCAAAAAACAACATTTTGGAGTGGAAGCTCCAATTCGACCAATGTGTAGAGTCTGGTGCAACAATATGGGGTTATCCACACCTATGTTTTGCCTCACTCTTTCCAGGGACAAGTCTGCACTTAAAAGCTCAGTGTCTGAACATTTTGTTTTGTTTTGCCCCAGAGCTTTCCCTGCAGAAGCCTACTCTTTAGTGCTCCATCGGAGCAAACATCAATTTGGATTTTCTGTGGATTGCTGTTTCCTCTGATTCAGCTTTAAGAGAAGGTTTCTGTGGTAAAAGCTTTGAAGAAGAAGAAGAAAAAAGGGGGGGAGGGAGAGGCCCTCAGACATGGAGCTTTAAAGTGTGAGCCACGCTTGGAAAGAGCAGAGGAAAGTTAAGTGTGGATAAGTCCTAAGACACTAAGAGTTAAGAGATGTGCTTTTCTTTCTTTTTTGTAGTAACAGAATTGAATGCAACTTGCAGTCCTTCCGCACCTACACAAACCCACTCCTGGCTCTCTCCCCTCCAGCTTCCATCATTTCAGCAATATAATTTAGATGGCACAGAGTTATTTGCTGCGGCTGTTGTTAAAGAACTAGGAGTCCAACATCTTAGATGGTCTACTGCAAATCAACCAGAGATCTACCTTCAGATCCCGGTTTATCTTCTTACCATCCCTGGTCCATAGTATGGGGAACATCAGGCCTGGGGACTGCGTACAGCCCTCCTGTTCTCTCTTGGGACCCTCCCAAGACCAGAGCCCTTTTCCCCAGGCCACCCACCCCACTGGCTTTGCTTCAAACGCTCCTTGAATATTTTTGCCTGGCTGGAATGTGTCCTTGAACTCTTACAATGATTCTTGCTTGCCTGAATTGAGGATTGGCTGTAGAAACTAGCCTACTGTACAAATGGAAAATTTACCTTCTTTTTCTAAAAGAGAACATGACCATTGGCCTGAAAAATGTTCCCCACCCCAGTATAGCCTCTAACCACACTAGCAGAAGCACTCTAGGGTTTATATCCCTGGGGTCTTCTTTCTCAGTCTTGCCTGGAGAGGCCAGGAATTAAATCTGAGACCTTCTGTATGCAAAACATATCCTCTGCCATTAAGCTACAGCCCTAACCCTTCCAGCTTCAATTGTACTGGTTTGTGGGTGGATGTTTTAGCGTCACTTTCTGTAATGAATATCCTTTGCCCTCAAGTGGCTGGCTATGGATTTTCTGTCTCAAACCATGATGCCATGAGTTTCATGGATATTATGTGGCGTTACACAGTAAATATGCCAGGGCAAATCCAGCATGCCATTCAAAAATGTGACATGTATGAGGAAAGAAAAATATCTGATAGGGGGATATAGTTGTCCATGTAGTTGTAGTGGCCCCAGAAATGCAAAGCAAAGGGGTGTGTGGATGAGCCCTCAGTCCTACACATGCTTCGATCTCAGAAGCAAATTACACAGAATTCAATGGCACAATTTATTTAGGAATGATTGAAGCTTTTAATATACACTAATAATAAGTCTTTTTATTTCAAGTGCATGGGAAAAAGCATAGTTACTATTATCCATACATTTCTAATGTTTTGGGCCCCTGCAATCTCTGCAAGCTGTTAGTTTCAATAAAAACGTGCTACCGAAATTTCCTGAAATTAATTATATGTTGAGTTAGAGCTAAGAGAAACCAAAAATACAATAAACATGTGAGCAAGCTTCTTTGCTATGTATTAAAACATCACTGGAAACTGAAACGAGAAGCTCTGCAGGGATAGGCTGATCCCTGCAATAAGCAAAGGCACTTCTGTAATATTGCAAAAGAACATGGGAAATAAATGCTTCTTGCCTTTCGGATGACTGAGACCCATTTTTCATTATGTTAATTCATGTGGTGTAAGGGCTTCCTGATTGACACTAATTGATTGTCCCACCTGGGGGTTAATTGACATAAGTTTGCCTTTGTTCACCAGCATTCTTAATCAGCTTTTTACCTACTTTGAAAAAATTTCCCAGCAGGAGTGCATCCCAGGGTTATATTCTGACAATATGGTTAGCTAGGAAGAGTGCTCTTTGGTTGATATAGGAAGAGGCTTGGTTTTTTTGGTTTGGTTTTTCCTAATATTTTAAGATGTGCATGACACAGGGCACTATGTTTACTTGCAGTGCAATTATATATGTGTCACTGATGATTCAACTCTCCGTTTACACTTAAGAACCAAGAGTCCTATTGGATCAGAATAGGGTTAGGAGTCCTCACCACAGCCTCTAGAAGTGGATCCTTTACCTGTGCACTGCATGACAAAGTTCTTCCTTCTATCTGTCCTGAATCTTGTACCATTTATCATTGGATGACCCCAGGTTCCAATCTTCTGAGGGGGGGGGGTGAGTTCTCCCCACCACGTATAATTCTATAAACCTCCAGTCTTACAAATTTTTTTCTAAGCAAAAAAAGCCCCAAACCTTGAAACCTTTTAATCCATAGATTTTTTTTACAGGGAGATAGATGGAAGGATTTCTTTTGTGTAAACTACTTTTGTTCCATTTCAAGTGCAATTTTACCTTCATTGTTGTGGTGATTCTTATGCACGATGACTTTGCCAGTACTAGAGAATGCATTATTTTCCCATCCATAGACAGATCCTTTGTGTATTAATCTCTAGATGTATGAAAGAGTAATGACAAGTGCTGGTATTTGTTAGGGACTAAGGATGAGAGCAAAGTCAACAAGTGAAGAGGCAGGGATAGAAAAGAATGCTTAGTACAGCTTGCAACCAATAAAGCAAAGTAGAATTCTTTCTGGAGTCCTAGTACATTAAAATACAGGTTGTCATGGCCTTAAACTCCCTGTTATGTTGTTTTGTTATCAGGTTTGTACGACACTTCTGTTCTTCCAGCAAAGTTCTCAACAGACTGAGGAAAAGGGGGAAAGAGAGCAGTTAAATTCTTTAGACATTAAAGAGGGGTCTTATTGTTTCCTTATATTCCTAGCACAATCAATGTTCGACGGAAGCTACATTGACAAATCCTGCCCTCTGGCAGCTGCACATACAGGTCTTAGCATCTGTAGGAGGGAATCTTTTGTGATTACAGTTGTATGTGCGAAGGCTTCCTTGCTACAGGTGTTCATGTGTATGTGCAGATGTCGGGGTGGGGGCATAGCTAGTCAACATGCCTTTGCTCCCTGTGCATGCATTGGTTGAATTAACGTGCGGGTGTAATTTCTGAAATGGGTTCCTATCCCAAATGCTCAGCAAAGAAAACAGAATTCATAAAAATAATAAAATACTTGAATATGCAGAGAAAAATACAATGTGAACAAATGTGAAAACCTTCTTCTTTCAGTCATTGACTTCCATCCATTTCACACCATACAAACCATGTTCAACCCTTGTTCACATTAACTCACAACAGTTGCCTTTCCCACTCACAGGGGTGCAGAAGATTCCATGTGCATTTCCTGCAGCTTTGGGTTAAAAGGATCTCAGGAGGGATGTCTGCCTGATATCCTGGTGAGCTATAGGTATGACTTGATAGACCAAATGAATAAAAAGAAAAGAAATGTAGCCCATTAAAGTCATTTGCTTTTCCCAATTGGCAGATAAGCTTGCTACTATCAGTAGAGTACTGTCCCTTCATCAATATTGATTCCATTTCCTATTTGGGGTGGGGATGGTCCTTCCTACTTTTTAGAGGGGTGTCAGTAGACTGCCTAAGACTGGTAAGACTATAGATCCTTTAGATACATTTGCCCTAGCATGTCTCAACCCAACCCTGACATGCTTCCTTTTTGCCTCTGCCAACATTAGAGCTCCAGTATTGGTAAGGCAAGGTCATGGGTGCACCAAGTCAGATCTCCCTCTCTGAGAGTGAATCTCTCTCTCTCTCTCCTCAGAGAACTTGAAGCATCATATACCACTGAGATGCCCTCTGAGGAGCCACAGGATTACTGCCTCACTCCTTTTTTATTTGCAACATGTTAATTTCCAGTAATAGTGAAGGGTGAAGGTTTTCATGAGAAACAACGGAGTGCTGAGTTTTAGTGCTGAGTTGTAAGTTCATCTGAGCCTACACCTGTTCATCTGAACAACACCTGAGGACCACTTCATCTGCAGAGTGTGAGCCTTCCCTCGAGCTGATATATCTAGGTAGTGTCTCCTTCCTGAATCACCAAAAATATGTCTCCCTTGTGCTGGAGAGATTGCAAAGAAAGGGCCTTAAGCACATGGGGGAGCTAGTGAGAAATTCCAGACCTTTGAAACTCAAACAAAAAAAGGGGAAAGGGAAGGGGAAAATTGCACAGCCTTGCAAATCAAATCAATAATAACTTTGCTAGTTGCTTGAACAGTCTTGGATTTCAGGGCATGTGAAGAGCTTTTTTTCAGAAGAGAAATTCTGAAAGAGAATAACAGGTTTTTCATACTATCACATATTTGGGGGGGATCTCAGACCAGTAAAAGCCTGTCTAGTCATGAAATCCATCCCATCTCAGATGTCCAGCAGGGTTTAGAAGTGGTGGCTGCTCTACCATGGACTCCTCCCCCCAACCCACCATAGGAATGCTCTGTAATGCTCCAATCTCCTAGTTGTGCTGTCCTCAAACACATACCCCTTGCCACCTGTTATAAGAGATGTGCAGGCTTAGAATTTGTCTCCAAAGAAAAGGAGCTCCATAACTGATTACTGCCTTCAAGAACATATATGAGCTTCTCTACACTCTCCCAGCTGTCTGAATCCAGAAATACTTCGCATAGCATGGTGTAGAATTCTCATTCATTCATAAGCTTTACAATGAAAGATAATGATGGTGATGTCAACAACTTATTGTCATTTGACTGAGGTTAGTACAAAAAAAACCCCCAGCTCTTGGAATATCAGTAAAGTTCAAGATTCATCTTTTGTGGTTTCCATTAGTACTGCATTGGCACAAAGCAATTTGAAAGAGCTGAAAAACATCACAGCCAGTTCATTGTGCTATCCATATTATATACAGGAAAAAACATGGACTCACCAAGAACAGGCTGACTGACAAACAGCATTTCAGATACTTCTAAGAAGGTGCTTGCTTTCAGGCTTGCTTCAAATTAAATTACTGAGATGGCAATGCAAAAGCCCGGCATAGACAGCCAAGCAATTTCAGCTTCCCTTTTCAGAGTCAAGCTTTACCTTATAGTAAATAAGAATAAATAACTGAACGAATTTTATTACTGTAGTCAAGTGGAACTTGTCACTGAGAACAATTCTCGTTAAGTAACTGTATTACAACTGAAAAACCTAATTGTGTCATAACAAAGAAAATAGTACTGTGTCTCTTGTTAAAATGCCAGAATGCAGAAAATGTATCTACAGAGCCCACTACAATAAATTAGCTCTTTTAAAGTGGATACATTATCTGATTATGGTTTTAACCATTTCATTTGGTTTTCTGTGAATGCGCATATAAAGTCCTATTTTTTTTAGTAACATCTTAGAAGTTCCAACTAATGTGCAGTGGACAGACATAGATTTATCAGCACGTGGACAGAGTGCTGTTCACTGGAATCTACTGCCCCTGTGAAGATATGTAATTTATGTATCAGCATGGGTCAAAGGACTCATGGTACCATTTCTTGTTATTTAACATCTAAAAATAGCAGCATACAAATCAGAGAGGTTTTTCATGGCGTTCCCATGGCACCCCTTGGTAAGAATATCTGCATAGTAGCCATGATGCTTTGTTGTCAATGTGCGCAAATATGGTAGTATAGGAACAGGAGGCCGTATCCAATGTTGTGCTGAGTCACAGTGGCATACTTGTTGAAGGCCTTATTACACAGTGAAAAACACAGACACATGTCCAAAGGTTGTTGTGCAATGGGTTTCGCAACAAGGACCAGCTGTTGCACAAGCTTTCACTAGCACAACTGTTGTATTGGATTTTTTTGTTGCTCTAAACTCTGTCATTCATAAGGGTTCTTGCACTAGTGGGCTGAGAACATTGGATACAGCCTACGATCTGCATCAAATTTAATGCAACTGGGTAGAGTAGCACTTGGGTAGGGCAATATAACAAAGGTGAGGGAGGGACGATCTGTGAAGGTAGAACTGCCAAATCCTGAGCCCTACCTGTCCCAAACCAGGCAGAGCGTAAGGTGTATAGAGTGTGGAACTAGATGGGGGAAGCAACACCAGCTTCAGGGTTGGTGTACTTCCCCTCTATCCTGGGAGCATGTTGGGGGGATGGGATCCAGCATATTCAAAGCCACAAAAAAATCCTCCACTGATATGCCTCCAGAACACCCTCTTCTTTCCCAATGGCAGAAATGCAACAACAGTATTCCTTTCTGCAGCAGCTGGGAGAGAGTTTCCAAGGGCAGGCCTACCTCCCACAAGAGAGAGATCCTCAAAACCTTACAGTGCCCAGGACTGTGCCTTAAGTCACAAAATTTAGAAATCCTCATATGTGATCGTCAATGACACCTTCACCTCACAGTGCTCTGTCACCGATCCCCACAGACTATTTGCCTCAACACAACTATCTGCCTTGACATTTGGTGCTATGTAATCTCTTCTTTATAACCAAGTGCTCTAGAAACCAAGCATGAACTCAGTGGCTAGTTTTTTCTTCTTCTTTACAGGTGCATTCTATTTCTCATAGCTCTTCATGAGCAGTTAGTCTGCTTGTGAACTTCCCATGACACCACAGGAATTCCAGCAATGGCTGTGAACAACACACATTAAAGAACAGCCTGCTTTATGTAACCACTACTAATACGATGGGGACTGTGGAGGATGCTATAAGATATTTTAGGCTGCAGAAAAACATGGAAAGTGGCTGCTCAGCAAATTATATGTCATTTGGATAACAACATGTTTATACCAAAGGCAGTTGGAGGGGAAATTACCACTGAAGTCAATGAAGCTAGGCTACAGATGACTTTGGAAATCACTGTCTGAGGTTACAGCCACACCATGCTCTTAAAATACTCTTATGCCACTTCAGGAGGCATGGCTTCCCCCAAAGAATGCTGGGAGTTCGTTAAGGGCGATGAGAGCTGTTAGAAGACCCCTCACAGATCTACAATTCCCAGCATTCCCACCAAATTACAGTTCCGATTATTCTTTGTGGGAAACAACCTGATAAAGTGATATAAGAATGCTTTAAATGTATGTTGAGGGTGTGACCTGAGCAATCCTACTAATCAGAGTTTTTCTATGTAACATCTACCCTTGTTAACCAAATGTAAAAGCATTCCATGGGAAGAGGGCTCTTCCTCCTCCCATCTCCTTTTCTTTTCTTGCTTTATGGATTCTTTCCCCCTTTCTATATTCTTCTTATCTCCCTTTTCTCTCTTCTTTTTCAGCAGCAGTAGTGAAGAGCTCAGCTGAAGGAGCAAGCTGCATGCTTCAATCTTGAGGCAAGGACATCTGAGTGTCATATTTTTATCTCCTCTTATAATGAGTCCCTAAGCCTTGTCCCTGTGCTTTATAAAGTCAGGTTACTTGTATTACCCTGCAGGGGAACATAGCTACAGAGAGAATTTGTTGTCACCCACACAAGGATGCTGAGAGACACTGCTGCATTTGACCTGACATTTTATGAGGTGGCATTATAATTAACAGACGAGAGGTATGATATACAGGTGAATGCCAACCTTACTGAACTGAAGAATTTACTGTGGAAGCACAACACAATCTCTATAGTATAAAGGTTTATCAAGTGGTTGGTTATATATGTGTCCCTTCAAGAAAGTCAGAGAGCAAGAGAGAAAGAGTTGCCCCAACAATGTGCTGGAATTATATTACAAGCCTGCTAGCCTGTCAGAGAATTCCCTTCCTGGAATTGGTTCCCTGTTTCAGGGGCACCTCGGATCCCACCTGCTCCTAATATTTGAACTAGAATTTGACAGAACATTTTGTTTCATCTCTAGGTGAGGATAGACATGGTCTGGGATAGACACCTGTGACAGTGTAGCAACAAACACATGATGACAGATGGCTGCAGCACAGTGGAAGAAGGGGTGGATTTGCAATGGTGTCATAGCTCTTCAAAATATGTAAGATTTTATCTGAAAATCGATGAACACTTAACATGAGAGTCACCCCTGTTTAACACAATGGAATTTATGTTTGACTAACCATGGTTAGGATTGTCAATCACATAAACATTAACTCCTTGCGTTATTAAGTTACTCTATCAAATCGGTTTACAAGATTAGTATTGTTTGCTCATGCTTTTCTACTTGGGAGTTGCCTTTGCAAAAATAAATGCACGGACATGCACAATGTTAGAGTCACATATAAGTGCTATATGAACCTTGGATATTGCTGTCCTCTAACATGCATTCACATTCACATTTTCTTCACTTTCTCAGTCAATGGTGTATAGTTCAGGTCCCATTCAGATCAGGGGTCAAATTCATGTCATAAAACACATTATTCTTCATTTTTTACTGATCTCATAGCACCTGAGATAAATCACAGTGAAATGTAGAGCTAATTCCCTTGTCTTGAGTGGCAATTCAATGCATTGTTACTACACTGAATACTTTGGGTGATATCCAACATTACTCAGACAATATTAGGAAATAATAATTTCACTGGGTCTACTCTGAGTATGGGACGCGGGTGGCGCTGTGGGTAAAACCTCAGTGCCTAGGACTTGCCGATCGTATGGTCAGCGGTTCGAATCCCCGCGGCGGGGTGAGCTCCCGTCGTTCGGTCCCAGCTCCTGCCCACCTAGCAGTTCGAAAGCACTCTTAAGTGCAAGTAGATAAATAGGTACCGCTTTATAGCGGGAAGGTAAACGGCGTTTCCGTGTGCTGCGCTGGTGCTGGCTCGCCAGCTGCAGCTTCATCACGCTGGCCACGTGACCCGGAAGTGTCCTTGGACGGTGCCGGCTCACGGCCTCTAGAGCGAGATGAGCATGCAACCCTAGAGTCGGACACGACTGGCCCGTACGGGCAGGGGTACCTTTACCTTTACTCTGAGTATAACTTAGTTGGATATCATCCTTGGTAAGGCTGTATGAATGGATCTGTCAAATTCAGCCCTATCAGTTTCTCATTTTTCCAATCTTAAATTCAGTGCTCTACTTTCTGCAGCAATATGTGATTTTTTTAAAAAAAAACAAATCCTCATGAAAATTAATCAGAATTATAATGCAAGTTTCACCTAAGAGACACATTTTTGTACCCAATTTTACTTAATACAGTATACACTTCTTTGCAAAGCAATTTAATTCTGTGTAGTGCATTTTTGTATGTTATTTTCACTAATATATTCATTTTTGTACCCATTACCAGGCTGGAGGAGTTCATTGCAAAATTCAGAGTACCGGTAATGCAAAGTTCAAAGAACAGCTGTATTTTGATTTTCATATTGTATCATAAAGTGAGAATTGGGTAGGTTCACCTTTAAGAGTGATTTCAAATGCATTTCTCCCCCATCTCTAACCCTTGGGTATCATCTTATTTCTCTTACAAGTGTATATGTAGCAAGAAGTGGGCATGGAACTTGATCCTTTGTATATTTCCTCAGAAGTTCTTCTTCTGTACTCAGTGGTGCATAGTGCCAGGTCAATATGGTTAGATTGCTGCCTGATATGGAGCACAAATAGTGCCTCCATCATGACAAGTTAGTACACAAAGTTAGTCAGGTAATTTTGGCAGAAAATCCCACAATCACCTTTCACCCCTCAGACAGTAAAAATACACAAATAATAAATCCAATAACTAACACCATGATATCCTTTCATGATACCCCAAATCAGCTGTCTGAAGTGACCAACTCAATCTGCCAAAAGCAGGGCTGGATTTAGGTTTGATGAGGCCCTGAGCTACTGAAGGCAATGGGGCCCTTTATATGTCCAGCTGTCCTTTGTCAACAACAAATTGTTGCTTTTTATGTGTTGAGTATATGCTATATGGTAATTTATGGACCTAAGAGGTATCTAAAGCCATTTGCTGTATGTAGGTTTTATTTTTATTTATCTTATATTTTGGAAATGTACACCCAGTTTCTTTTCCCCTTTAATTTTTTGGGGGGGCCCCAAGAGAGTGGGGCCCAAAGCTATAGCTTGTTTAGCTATAGCACTGGCCAAAAGGTAGAGCCAGCCCTAGTTCCCTATTTGGGGTGGCAAATAGCTTTCAGTTATTTGTGTAGCAAATATATCATATGTTCTACACTTGAATCCCACTGTGCATAAAAACTGACACAGTTATGCTCAGGCTATCACTCTGTCATCTGTAATGCATCGCATTTTCCTAAAATGGTTTAAATTATTATAGCAATTAAATTGTAGGTCTTATGTCCCCAACTTCTAGGAAGTTAAATGCCTTTTAGAACAGTATCAAAAAGATTACAGGCTGTGTGTGAACATTCTTGTTTACTGTGGCACTTCTCTCCACAAGTTCCCTTTGCCCAGTTTCCAAGCCTTGTTATACACTGAACTGAATATACCAAGTAGCTTGATGACCTAAGTGCTTAAAGAGATGGAGGAAATGACCCAGCAGTGTTAACATATAACAGACTTTGATCTATGATTCTCTAATGGAAATAGCAAATAATTTACTTCAGGAGTGTTGTGAGAGTTCAAGTCAGAGTGCTCCTGCATAAACTAGTCTTTTCAAGCAGGGCCTAGATCAGGGGTCAGCAACCTTTTTCAGCCATGGGCCAGTCCACCATCCCTCAGACTATGTGGTGGGCCTGACTAATTTTTTTTTTTTTTAAATGAACAAATTCCTATGCCCCACAAATAACCACAGATGTATTTTAAATAAAGTCACACATTCTACTCATGTAAAAACACCAGGCAGGCCCCACAAATAACCCAGAGATGCATTTTAAATGAAAGGACACATTCTACTCCATGTAAAAACACACAGATTCCTGGACTGTCCGTGAGCCAGATTGAGAAGGTGATTGGGCCGCATCCAGCCCATGGGCCTTAGGTTGCCTACCCCTGGCCTAGACTAAGGTAGTCCTTCTCATAGGAATATGCTTGCCTAGATCTTCCATGTTGCTTCTGTTTCTCTCTCTCCCCCACCCTGACCCAAAACTTACTTTGGGGCAGAGTACCAAACAGTGACAGTTCAAGTTAGTACACCGACTTCAATATCATTATGCTCACAGATCCTCCAATCATAGAACCTGTGAATTCAGCATCCATCCAGATTTGCTTGCACAAAGCTTAAATGGTAGTTGGGCTGCGACTAGTCTTTTCTGAACATGTTTAGATAGTGGTTATATGATGAGGAACATTCATTTTGCACTCAACCTAATTTGCTTGTGGGGTGTTTAGACATTTCCCCTATGAACCATTTGTTCATCCCACATGTTTCAATTCATTTCCTTGTCACTATCCAAATTCCCCGTATACACCTGAATCCCTCCTGTGAAATACTGATGGCCAGGAGGCACTCTCAGAATATCTATCTTCTCTTCCCTCTTCATATTATTTCTGTGCTCTTCACACTTTGCTAATGAAAGTTTTTATGTGTTCAACATAGTTATACCTTGTACTTATTTTACATACTAAGAATACCATAAAATCACAATTTGACAGTATAGATAAAAACAGCTAATAGCTGACACCAAGCAGCTTAGACAATCAAGTCTAAATTCACAGATAAATGTGGTGATATGGAAATTGGCACAATTTACCTATAAAAGAGGTAAATTTAGATAGCACACACTTGTCTTAAAAGAAGGTCCAGGGCAAACAATGTCTCCAAAAGTCTTCTTAGTGTAGTTATGTCTCATATTTGGAAAGTCCCATATGGTTTCTAAGAGAGAAGAGGTTACGAAAGGTGTGAGCAGATGAAGCACAACTTTGTCAGCAAACTTGTGCAGTCTCCCTTATCTCTGGGCCAGCTAAGTTCTCAGTGTACGTAAGCTTATTTTGTGGTATATCAAGGCAAATATATAACAGCTCTGCATCAACAGCAACAGAGGAAACAGAGAGGAAAGGAGAGAGAAATATTTCCCACTAATAGTCTGACAAGTTTGGTTATCAGAACAAAATTTTGTAGCTGAAAGCACAAATGATGTAAAACACATCAACTGAATACTTTACTATTGCTGAATAAAAATGTGAAAATATCCCCAATCCACTCCTTTTGATCTGTTCTGGATCTCGCTTTAATGCAACATTTTCCCTAGAGAAAAAAAAGCATTTGCAAAAGGGCCCACAAAGGTACTCACTTTGGATCATCCATTATCTTTTAAAATCTCAATAATTCTTTGTGTCTGTAGCAACTTCATATAATATACTAGACAAGACAGTCGATCAGTCATCCTACTGCATAGTTTCAGAAATATGATGGAACACACATAGAGTTTACAGATTGATTGATTGATGCAATCAATCAATAGCAATCAATAGCTGTGCAAAGAGGCATATACAGTGGCTTCATTTATATATATCAAGCCAATATAAAGGATCAACAGAGAAACAATCAATGTTCCTCTTGCAAAACCATTAGTTACCATAAGCTCCAAAGAGCTTCTATAGTAAGAAGGGTGATATCTCATACCACTTCTTAATCTTTCTATAAAGCTCAAGACATAGCTGTCAACTTTTCCCTTTTCTTGCGAGGAATCCTATTCGGAATAAGGGAATTTCCCTTTAAAAGAGGGAAATGTTGACAGCTATGGCTCAAGATACTGAAAGGAAAAAGAGAACACGAAATCAGAGAAATGCAAATGGATTCTCTGGCTAATTTTCTTAGTTGCTGAATGACTTAAAGTAAAGCCATGACACGTATTTAGGTGATGGAGTAGATCTGTTATTCCAGGCTTGGGCGAATAGCTATACGCTTCAAAAATATGACAGACTATTGCTTTATCATCTGTTGCATTCTCTGTCAACTCCTATTACACTTTGTACTGTATTTATACATGTATAACCTGATAAACCATGGGTTATGTAAATCCCACAGGGACCTAGCTCTTTTTTATTATTATAGTAATAATACTATTGGTCAATCATATCCTAGCATCTGTCATGGGCACCGCTGAAAAGTGGACAATGTCCACTGAGACAGAAGCAAATAGGATGCATGAGGTATGTGTTGGGATGGTATGAAGGTCAAGACAGAAGATGGGAAGGCAGGACGGAGTAGAATCACCACACAGAAGAAGTGTGGGTCAGAGTTGATCCAAGGGTCATGCCAGGAAGTAAGATGTCAAGGCCAATTCAGTGCACTCAATTTTATACGTAAATATACACAAAGAGACAAAGACAAAGTCACCATCAGAGAAATAGAGGTGATCTGCACAGCAGGAGTGACCAAAGAAAACTCTTCTTGAAACAACAAGGTTTCCAGCTGCCTTTGGGCTTCTTGCACTGTTTTCTACAAGAGCAGGTCAATGGGATCAAACTATAGGGCAGAGTTAGAAGTGTTTGTTTTGTTTTTGCCACAAAGCTGCTCTGTGCTGCCGAAAATGTTTAAACAGGAAGAAAGAGGCAGCCCTCAGACCATCTTGTAGGTACAGTGGTAAAGGTAAAGGGTAAAGGGACCCCTGACCATTAGGTCCAGTTGTGGCCAACTCCAGGGTTGCGGCGCTCATCTCGCTTTATTGGCCAAGGGAGCCGGCGTACATTTGGTCATGTGGCCAGCATGACGAAGCCGCCTCTGGCGAACCAGAGCAGCACACAGAAACGCCGTTTACCTTCCCACCAGAGTGGTACCTATTTATCTACTTGCACTGGCATGCTTTCGAACTGCTAGGTTGGCAAGAACCGGAGCAGAACAATGGGAGCTCACTCCGTCGTGAGGATTCGAACCACCAACCTTCTGATCGGCAAGTCCTAGGCTCTGTGGTTTAACCCACAGCGCCACCTGTGTCCAGGTACAGTGGTACCTCGGGTTAAGAACTTAATTCATTCTGGAGATCCGTTCTTAACCTGAAACTCTTCTTAACCTGAGGTACCACTTTAGCTAATGGGGCCTCCCGCTGCCACCACGCCGCCACCGCGCAATTTCTGTTCTCATCCCGAAGCAAAGTTCTTAACCCAAGGTACTATTTCTGAGTTAGCAGAGTCTGTAACCTGAAGCATCTGTAACCTGAAGTGTCTGTAACCCAAGGTACCACTGTACTTTTCTTTTTGGACAGGTAGGCAGATTTCTTTTGAAAATCAGGATGATGAAACAGAGCCATTTTTTGTGTGTGGTGGTAGCAAACCTGGCTTGGGATGGAGACATGAGTAACAACTAGGGGGGTGGGGTTGTTTACCTGGCTTCCCAGTGCAATGGGGGAAGGGTGGAAGGCATGGTGTGGGAGCAGTGACAGAAGGGACAGATTGGCTCTGCTGCTGTGCTTGCATGGCACTGACCTCCCTGTCAGTATCTTCAGCTCACAGGCAGAGGTACCTGGCCTCCCCCGAGGCAATTGAGCGAGATACTGGATGACCTCTCCGCTGCTTCTCCCGGCAGGCTAGGTCATAAACCGGCGATTTCCCTCATTAGATGTGAGGAAAACACACCCTCTGCTTCTCTCTGCTTCTCTCCTCTCTGCATTCTCCCCAGGGAGGGGATATGAGACAGACAGGAGTCCTTTCTACATGTTTTATTCCTGTCACTCAACAGTACATAGAAATGTGACTGCACCCTTCAGTCTCCATTAGAAGAGTCTCACACTCCTCCCCTGTACTTCCAGTACAGGTCATATGACACACTGAGCTAACATCCGGTGCTCAGTACAGAGAATAGGCTCCACCTTTTCCCCAACAGTACATCTGCAAAACCACAATATGCTGTTTTGCATTCCAGCCATCTGGAGCTGGCTTTTGCCTTGGTGCTTTTTCCTGACATCCTCCCCCAAAAGCATCAATTGGCAAAACATGATCCAGAGAAGAGAACAAACAGTTGTTATACATATAACAGTCCCCTGTTGTTTCAGTTCCACCCTTGGAACTCCCCACCACTGGTTCTACCAGTGTACCTCTCTGGTTGTCTGGCTTCCAAGGAATGAGTGCTTCTGCATTACCTTGGCTAGCTACTCTCTGTTGTGTCTTTGTCTCTGACTTAGACACTGCTTTAACCTGCTTTGAGTTGTTAACAATAGCAACACATGCAACAGCTAAGTTAGCAAACTCTTTTGAGTACCTCTTTGGTGGTACACCCTTTGTAACTCTCTCAGACCTGCGTATGAGGTTCTGATCCTCTGTGCTCACTGGTTCAATCTTTGGACTCTGTTGAGAACCAGTAGCAATCAGTGGTTCTTCCTTCACCTGTGAAGGTCTATCCATTGTGTGAGATTTCCTCTCAATGACTGTTACAACTGAACTCTCTGAGCTATCACTGTCATCGTCAGTACCACTGTAATCTGTGACATCAGAAAAATCATCAACATCATCTGAATCGTTTCCTGTGGGAAATGTGTGTTCTACAACCCGCTCTTGCTCTGGAGCACTCTCTAGGAACTTTGTGAGAATCACCTGACCAGATTCAGACAAAATTACTCTGTAGAGACCCTTTTCATATCCCACAAAAATGCCTCTGACATTCTTTACTCCACCTGGAGCTTCTGTTCTCACATGAGACCCGAAAACCTTAAAATAGGCAACAGAAGGTTTTCTATTGAACAGCTTCTCAAAAGGAGAACATCCCAACTCTGTTGAGACCTTTCTCAACCACACATGAAGATAGGACGCTAGCGATTCGGCCCAATATTCATGTGGCAAATGTGAACTCAGCAATTGCGCATTCATCCCCTTTTGCAATTCTTTGTTCACTCTAACACAGACCCCCCTGTTCCACGCTTCTTGCGAAACTGCAACTTTGTGGTCTATCTCTTCTCCATCCAGGAACTTCTGAAACTTCTGTAACAGAAAAATTTGCTTCTCATCTGTGAAAAGACAATCAATGTTAGCATCATGCATATTTTTAACCTTGTCACAAAACTCCCGAAACTTTTCTAAAGTTTCTTGCGGTTTCTCCATCATATAAACCCAAGAATAATTAGTGAAACAATCCACACACAAAAGGTAATATTTTGCACTGCCTCTAGATGGTTCTAGAGGACCAATCACATCAGCATACACCCGCTGAAATGCTCTGTCGACCTTTTTGGTCAGCTTCCTGGTGCTCACACTGGTCACACCTGCAAGAGAGATTTCGTTAGAAACAGAAGAATTACATTTCATGTAATTACTTTGATCAAAAGTCAACAAATACAGTCCATCTTTCTCTTTGGCAGTAAGAAACAGTTCTCCATCTTTGTAGATCTTGCTGCTTTTAGCATCATAGGACAGTTTCAGTCCTTTCTTTGCAATCTGCGACACGCTCAGCAGATTAAATCTCAGTTCTGGAACCAGGTAAACATCACTTATAGTCAGGTTCAGACTCTCAAGATACACAGTTCCAATTCCGGTCGCTTCCAACTCTTGACCGTTGGCCTGTTTCACAGCGAAGCTTTGCTTCTTCAACGTTGAAAACAGTTGTCTGTGCGGGCACATATGAACCGTCGTGCCCGTGTCAATTATGAACGAGTTCCCAACATCTGGCGTGGTCCCTTTCGCCATCATAGCCTTTGCAGGTTTCACCTGGCACTTGGAACGGCTTTTGCCTGACGCCTCAGGCTTCGTAGAGCTGCTCTTTGCTCCTCTTGACTGGCGCGGCTTCTTACAGTTTTGCTGTAGATGCCCAGTCTGTCCACAATTGTAGCATCGGACAGCACTCAATGCTACTCCATGCTCTCCAGTAGCATCAGCAGTGGGGAGATTCGAACTCTGTTCTACCCTCCCCCTGTCAGCAACACCCATTGCACCTTGTTCAGGAACACCAACAGTTCCAACAGCCACAGTTCCTGCACTCTCCCCTCTGGGGTCAAAGCTCTCCTCAGCTTTTGTTGAGCTCTTAGGAACTTGGCCAGCATCATCTTGGCTCACCCCTTCTGGGGTAGTTATCCATCCAGACCCTGATGAATAACTGTCTCTGGTCAGGGGAGATGAGTTAGGCAAGTCTCCCCCTTCTTGGCATCCATTTTGAATCCAAGCCTCTCTCACTTTCAAACAAGCTGTAAAATCCAACAGTTGTTTTTTTCTTTCTCACGCAGCAAACTGCAAGTTGTTTACGGTCTTTTGCACCTGGCAGCTAAACTCAGGCTGCTATTGAAAGTCCCTTCCAAGGGCACGTAAACTTTGTAGCCAAAACACTCTCTGGTTTTGTTTCGCTTTTCTCAAGCTTCATAATCACAGTCCAGCCCCTTTGCCAGTAACTTTCCATCTTTCCGTTACCTAGCAACAATGCATTTCAATAGGACAGTTTATCAACCACAAGAATTTGTGGAATGCAGGCTTCAGCCTTCAAGCTGCAGGCCTCTTCCTCCTGGAGCTTTTGTTTTCTTTGAAACGCAGCTCCGTGAACCAGTGAATTAATCAGACTGCGTTCACACTTTTAGCCCGAAATGCAGCATACCTTGAACTTTGTTGCTCTGGAAAACACCTCTTCTTTCCACCAGCTGTCTGTTGAGCCTCTGGCTTCTTTCAGACGCTTCTCTTCCTCCTTGGAGCAGAGGAGGACAATCCACCAGCCTCTCATGCAGATGTCCGATGAATCGCAACCATCCTCTGCTACCATATGTCAGTATCTTCAGCTCACAGGCAGAGGTACCTGGCCTCCCCCGAGGCAATTGAGCAAGATACTGGATGACCTCTCCGCTGCTTCTCCCGGCAGGCTAGGTCATAAACCGGCGATTTCCCTCATTAGATGTGAGGAAAACACACCCTCTGCTTCTCTCTGCTTCTCTCCCTCCCTGCATTCTCCCCAGGGAGGGGATATGAGACAGACAGGAGTCCTTTCTACATGTTTTATTCCTGTCACTCAACAGTACATAGAAATGTGACTGCACCCTTCAGTCTCCATTAGAAGAGTCTCACACTCCTCCCCTGTACTTCCAGTACAGGTCATATGACACACTGAGCTAACATCCGGTGCTCAGTACAGAGAATAGGCTCCACCTTTTCCCCAACAGTACATCTGCAAAACCACAATATGCTGTTTTGCATTCCAGCCATCTGGAGCTGGCTTTTGCCTTGGTGCTTTTTCCTGACACTCCCCACATCCTTGCCCTTTCCTTTCGGTGTTGGAAAGCCAGGTAAGCAACACTGTCCCACCTGCCCACTGCTATTGAGCTATATTGTGGTATGTAGTTTCCTGCTGTGGTGTGACCATGTCTTGATCCCAAGAAGTGTTGGGCCAGATGTGACTCTATGACTGTTATCTCAGCGTGTAAACCATATCTTTAGAAGTCTTTTTACATGATTGTTGTGCTCACAGCACAGGGACAAAAATGATCCTATTATATCTTTGTTTAAAATTTCTCCAAAGATTTAATAGGATCATTATTGTCTATTTTGAGTACAACAATTTAAGCTGTTAATGTATGAAAAGCTAATTTACAAAAAAAGGATTAACGATCAGTTCGACCTGATAGAAGTAGAGATATTACAGCTGATTGTTGACAGTACAATCGACTGTTACTTTCCGCCATTTCCATTAAAAACTGTGGTGGGAAAAACACACATTTCCCCTATCAAGTTGGATGTTGCAACTTTAAATATCTTGTTTCTTATGCCTGCCTGATTTTTCTATCACAAAACTATTTAGTGTGCTATAATATTAAAGTTCAGCCTTATTTTTATTTTATGTATTTATGGGTGAGGCTTTCTGTATCTTGCCCTACATCCTAGTATCTCTGGACAGGTCACAATAAAATCACTAAAACAACAGAGCTTCTGCTTAAAATATTCCATACAAAATACAAAAACAAAAACAAAACACCCCACAGCATATCAGTAATTTTATTGGGCCTGTTTGTCCCATACAAAAGCACAGAGAAGTACTTTGTCCATATCTACACTATACATTTAAAGTGCTGTGATTTCACTTTAAAGAGTCATGGCTTTGATTTCCAGAATGATTTAACAATACGACTCCCTTCATGGAGGGTATTGTTTTGTTTGTTATTACGTTATGTATTTTTGTGTTTTCATATTGTAAACCGCCCTGCAATCCTCGGATGAAGGGAAGTAAATAAATCTAATAAAATAAAATAAAATAAAATAAATAAAACACCTTCTAATTATTGTAGGCTTATGAAGGGAACAGGGGCCTCTGAACAACAACCTTTAACAAACTACAGTTACAAGGATTAACAAACTACAGTTGCAAGGATTCTTCAGAATGACTGTCTGAAGTGGTATGCTAGTGCTTAGAATGTATGGTGTGAATGTGGGGTTAGTTTGGTTTTGATTTGTGGAGTAGGCCCTTGAGCAATGAGTTGCACACAATAGTGGTAGGTTTCTTAGGCTGTGCTGGGGCACTGTGGGAAATGTGATATAGCTGGGTCCAATTCTGAGGGCTGTGGCATAGCAAGGGCAACACTTTGCAAAATGAAATCTTTAAATTCTTCTCACTGCAAATGTGTGATTGAATTGCAAGATGCTTGCTTTAAAAATGATCAGCAATTTTATTTTATTTTTTGCTACACTGGGCCTTAATTCTCTGTAATAATAAATTAATAATGACAGATAATTACCAAACAAGAAAACACAGTTTAAATGTACAAAAACATTTTGCAAAACGGTGACACCCACAACAATATATATACTGTATGTAAACATACAACTTTTCTCATTCTTCAAAATTACTTGTAATAAATAAATAATAAATTACTTGTAAGAAAGGAGATTCCACCTAAACATTAGGAAGAACTTCCTGACAGTAAGAGCTGTTTGACAGTGGAATTTGCTGCCAAGGAGTGTGGTGGAGTCTCCTTCTTTGGAGGTCTTTAAGCAGAGGCTTGACAACTATATGTCAGGAGTGCTCTGATGGTGTTTCCTGCTTGGCAGGGGGTTGGACTCGATGGCCCTTGTGGTCTCTTCCAACTCTATGATTCTATGATTCTATGAAATATTGAGGGCGGCGGGGGGAGGCAAGGTGTCAAATCTTCAGTCTCCAGCTTGATGCTCCAAGCAACCCTAGCAGCTCAGAATATTCAAAATATCTTCAGTTGTGGTAGTTGAAGATGCCTTGAAACAGTGAGGAGCAAGGCGGAGGGGTGGGGCAGGACAGAAACCATAGATGGAAATAAATGTTAGTTTCTTATACTGATGCTAGTTATATCTTTAATTTTTTTCAATTGGAGGGGAAAGTACAGACAAAAGTGAAGTGCAAGCTCAAACCTGCCTTGGAAAATTGGAGGATGTATTTGGACAGGGCCTCCTCTGACTTTAACCCCTGCTTTACCCTTCATTTCCCCATTTCCAGCTTTCCAACTTATCATCTGACTATCATATTAGAACTATAAGTTATACACGCAAACTCACACCTTCCTACTTATGAAGATAAAGGACCTGCAGGCTGGAACACAAATGAGACATGCTAATTTAGTTTGTCCTATTTGCATAGTGCCTAATTTGCATACCCCCTTCAGCCTCCAGATCACTGGAGGCTTCCCTGTCTACAACAATGGTTTCCCTGTCTACAACTAGAAAAATATGATGCAACATGTTTTAGGCGTGAAATATTTTAAGAGCTAAAATCAAATTTGTGGGTGCTAGCCAGAGATTCTGCATGATTGTATTCCTGCACAATAATCAATTTGGCAAATCTATCATCTATCTATCTATCTATCTATCTATCTATCTATCATCTATCTATCTATCTATCTATCTATCTACTGCCTGCGTTCCGGAAATACAACTCTAGAAGAACCCTGGATTATGTCATTATTCAGTGTTCACTCACAGTGCCTATGGAATACCAGCTGAATGAGAAATGACAGTGGGAGAGAGTGCTATTGCCCTCATGCTGTAATTGTGGGCTTCCTGGAAGCATCTGGTTGGTCACTGTGGAGGGAACAGATGCTAAACTTGGTATGCCTTTTTCGTGGCCAGCAGAGCTCTTCCTATGCCTGTTGTTTTGCTAAAATAATAATAATAGTGGGTTGGAACATGCTAAGTCTATGTTATGCACTAGGAAAGAATTAAGTGATCAACAAAAGCTTATCCAATGCTAAAAGTTTGCACTAGTGCAAATATAAATTGTTCTAATCTTCCTGGAATTGAAGCATTGCCAACTGAGCTTAAGCAGTTAACTCCAACTTTACTATAGAAATTCTAGCAACAAAGCCTAAAATCCTGCCTTTTACAGATGGCTGCTAGGGAGCTGCGCTGTCCTGGCTGCTCTTGTGCACTTTTCCTGGGCTGCCTGCCATCCATACCACTCACCTGGACCAGCCACTCGCTTGCTTGCATGCATGCATGCCTGACTTGCTGACCTGCTGTACTGCTGTCATGCGACAGATCATATGGCTGCCTATTGGCAGCCACACAAATTGCAGCATGTCAACATTCCTATATAAAGTAACATATACAGAGAAAACACAAATAACATAAAAAGCAAGAGCAACAATTGATCCTGCATCACAGTTCTAGAAAACACACCGGCAGTTTCCACTCCAATTCAGAAAACTAAGGTTGTTAGTTTTCTGTCTGTCCAAAATCAAACTACAGTTATGTTTTTTCTGCCTCTCTGTAATTTTCCCAAGCTGTTATGGGTGTTACATTCCCAAGGCGAGAGAGAGAGAGAGAGAGAGAGAGAGAGAGAGAGAGAGAGAGAGAGATTCCAGGACATAAAGAAACAGTAAATCCTTTTAATACATCTCCAATTGACCACCAAGTTTGTCAGGGGGAACCATGGTGATAGGTCCCCTGAACTAATCAAGGGAGACAACTTCATTAAAAATATATTGCAGGGATACTCTTCCCCTTCAAAAAATATATGTGTTGAATATATGTTGAAAGGCTCTTTGATGGCAAGAACTTTTAATAGCGGGAAAGCAATCTGTCTAACTCATGAATGATACCAATTTAAAGCATTTAATGAAAACATATGATGAAGACAACTTATTACCTGCTAGGAGCAATGACATTTTCCTTGATATCCACAAAAAGGTCTTCTTTAAATAGCACTAGCTTATTGACATATCTGGCAGTAAGGTTAGTCTAATATCACAGTGAGTGTCTAGAGATACTCATTTCATATTTCTTCATCTACATTGTGCAGACTATTTTTTAACAGAAAACATAAACACACAAATAGTTGTGTGGCAAGGCCCTGAACCCTCCCCCTTTGTTGGAATAAAGACACTTGACACCAGTATTTTAGGTAAATGGGCTAAAAAAGGCCACAACTTTATTGGTTACAGAATGTGAGTGGTATTGGCTTAGGCATTGGAACCGAACTGACTATATCTGACTCCTGCCCGCCTGCAGGAAGTCTCAGAAGGGCTAACCACCAGTAGGGGGAGCCCCATTGATGCAAATCAAGTCGAGCTCCCCCAGGGTCACCGATAGGGGTTGTGTCATGGCCCTAGCCCCCGCCTGTGCTTCGGATGGGGCCACTCCCCCCCCCCAGATTCCTTTAACAGAATACCCTTGAAATAGGAGGGCTAGGTGATGGACACTACCTCACCTCACCTCCAACCGAATACCCCAATGCCTAACCGCCAAACCTTACAAAGTTGTGACAATTTGCTATGAGGTAGGCGAAAAACCAAATGGCTGGTGCCAATTTGCCAAGTGGAAAAAATTCCTACCAGGCCCTTTTTACAGGCGACCAACCGAGGTCCATAGCAAGGTCAAAGGATTAAGAGCCTAACCTTAGGGAGGGAGAACTGCGTGAGCAGGAACCAGACGGGCGACTTCCCACCCGCAGGTTTCGTAAATGGAGCACGCCATGCCCCCTGGCTGACCAGATTGGTCGGCCTAGGGTGTGATGTGCTAGGGATTCCATATGATGCGGGCGCTAGCCACACACCCACGTAAGGGGCGAGTTCACTTCGAGCCCGCAACGCCATTTCCCTAGGGAACAGAAATGGCTATATCCAGTCTCATCCTGATAATCCTGTTGTAAGTTTTGCCTAAAGTTGTTGTAGCCTTCAAACTGTATTGACGAGTGTGTATGTTTTTTCATGAAAAATCTGGGTGTCAGCTGAACCCTGTTACAGTGGTACCTCAGGTTAAGAACTTAATTCGTTCTGGAGGTCTGTTCTTAACCTGAAACTGTTCTTAACCTGAAGCACCACTTTAGCTAATGGGGCCTCCTGCTGCCGCTGTGCCGCCGGAGCACGATTTCTGTTCTCATCCTGAAGCAAAGTTCTTAACCCGAAGCACTATTTCTGGGTTAGCGGAGTCTGTAGCCTGAAGCGTATGTAACCTGAGGTACCACTGTACTGTAAACGTTGTTAATTATTTTGTTGTAAATCATGATGAATATTATAATTTACTTCAGATACTAATAAAGTTTTTGCACAGTTTCTCTTGGCAATGTTTATTCATATACAAAAATGGATTTTTGTGTGTGCTGAGTCCGTATCTGAGTATGTTTCCTATTCTACTCTTTGGTTCGCCTTTAGAAAAAATTGAGAAGCATTTGAGAAATATTGAGTGGAAAATCTCAGGGTGCATTCACATATTTGCATGACATTTGCAGTTATAACTTGATAGCTGATGACAGAAGAGTCAAACATCATTATGTGTATTGAGTAATCGAAAATGAAACAATTGTCTATTATTACCATGCGGGCATTGGTACAACAATGGAAGCCAAGCTGGGAGGTAATCAGACTGTCAGGGTTGTCTGTTACCCCACACTTAATGGCCATTGCTTAGCTTTATCTGTGCATGTCACAAGCCAATTGCAGATCAATACTGCAGCTGTCACAGTAGGACCTGGTTTCTGAAGCTGAGGGCATCTTCCTTCTACAGAAAGGAGGGTAAGGTCCAAGATAGAATCCCTCCTCCCCTGAGCCAGGGACTATGTAGCTAGGAAAGGCTTCTCTTAGAATCACAGCCAGATCCAAATACACACAATCCTCTCCACAGCTCCCAGATATCTTGATTCCCTACTGACTAAAGAAACTCCAGCCGCTGTGCAAACCCTATAACACTCCTATTTCCCAGACTGCTTGACACTGTGTTTAGAGTGTAGGAGCTTTGCAGCAAATATGGTGTTTCCCAGATGTTCTGAATTAGAACTTCTATCATATCCAGGTTGGGGAATGCTGCAGAAACAGCAAATGGCAGAGGAGAAAGATGAATACAACAAATACGGTAATGAGATTCACAGCATATGGATGACGTTGTGAACAGCTTTCTCCCTAGTATATAAAAGCCTCAGCTTCTAGAAAACAACTGCTAATGAAACAGCTCCTTTACTGGTCATAGCTCCCAGATCCTGGTCCGAGTTTAACCAACACTGAATTGCTTTTGCGAAATTAATCTGTGGCTGAATCTGGGCATATATTAAAAAAACCCCGCTGTGAAAATGCTTTTTAAAAAGTTTTAAAATATATATTGAATTTGCCATTAGCTCACCATTGCCATCTAGTGTCATGTTTGTATAATGCACTTAAAACACACATATAATGTTGTATTTTCAGCTGTACAGCTGAGTCCTGTGTCTCACAGGGAACCCCAGCTGATGAAGTGTCTGAGCAAGTTGGGCATATATGGTAAGGGAGGGTAAGTAACACCAGTTTATTTACTTATTTAATTAAAACAGCCCAGACGAATGATGTCACAGTAAGGTCACTGTGTGCTAGCAGTCAAATCATACAAGTACTTATAACTCTGGAGCTAAATTCTAAGGGTAGGAAAGATGTAGAAAAGCTAATGTTCAGCACACTTTTTAAGGTGTATTATTGCCAGTAAGAAAACAAAAATAAAGCAGGTTAGCTTTTTTCAGTAGTGTTACTAAGTCAGTGTAATCAGGACTCTCTTTAAAGAAGAAAGAAAGACCATCTCCCAGGAGGATGGTGTAGAACTGATGGGGGAGGTGTAGAACTAGGCATTGTGACTGCATGAGCAAAGAATAATAATTCACAGAGGCCAAAGCACCACAGGTCAACATACAAGGGTCAAAGACACTTGAAGAGAGAAAATGTGTACAAGCTTTTATACACTAATTCTAGGAGCCTCCGAACCAAGATGGTTGAACTGGAGTGCTTGGTCTTAGAGGATGGCGTTGATAAAGTGGGCATAGCAGAAATCCGCTGATACAGAGAGAACCAGTGGGATATGGTTATATCAAGATGTAAGTTATGTAGGAAGGACAGACTGGAAATGGTATAGCGTTGCTCTGAATATCAAAGGGGGCATTGAGTCCAGGAAGCTAGAAACCCCCAAAGTGGCAGACACCTCCACAGAATCATGGATTGTGATACACTCATCTTCATTAAGGGGTTTCAAGGAGAGACTGTATGGTCACAAGGCACTGTCATGATGGATTCTTGTTTAAAATGGATCACCATTGATATCACTTCCAACTCCATCATTAGTTGCGAAGTTGCATCACTGAGGCAATTCTAGCGCTGAATAGATTTACGCCTGCATAGATTGTAATCTGTCGAGCCAAATACAGTCCCCTGGATCTCTTCTGCAGCCTAGTTAGCTGCTTGATGCCTCCACATGATTCCCTCCCCCCCCCCCAAATGGCAGCAAAAACAAGATGTTTGAGTTCCCAATGGTTTGCTTCTGACTTGGTGGCTCACAACTCATAATCACTTCAATTGCTTGGTGTTTTGTTGTTGTTTTTTTTAAATAATTTTTATTAACCGACCAATCAAATCAAATCAAATCACATCACATAAATTCCGAATTACAAAGCTGAATTTTAAATTTTTGTTGAGGGGACCCATATTTCAAGTTTCGAAGGGGGATTCCGATCATCTTCTTGCTACTGTGATCATATCCAAATCAGTCCAAATAAAGTTCATAATTCTATCCAGTCTTATCTTGCTGTTTCCACATCTCATCTTATTCGTACATTTTTTCTTTTTCTTTATGATCTCTTCTGATAATCTCTTTAAGCAGATAAACACCAATTATATCCTGTGTGGATTTTTCCGTTCGACCAATCCTCATATCGTGATGGTTTCCATATATCATCACTTTCATAAATAACATCGCTCTTTCCATCATTAATCTCAGGATCTGTCGTTTTTGAGTCCCACTGAGGCGTCTCACCCACAGTATAAAAACAGCTCTTTTCCTCCTCCCAGACTCAAGTCCTCCGCCAGAGCTTACCAATATGGCGACGGTATTTTTAACTGCGTCATTCCAGAGCTCTTAAACTTTCCACGCTCTTCTTAAAACATGCTTTGGTTAGAAAAATTATCTCCACACAGATGTAAATCCACAGCTTAAGTCATTAAAGCGGCATTTCTGACTTGTGGGGGGGGGGTCTTGTTTTATCACATAGAGGAAAGAAAGAAAGGTTTTTTCCCCATCCCCCATCAGTCCCTTTGCCATACCGAGTCTTAGCTGTCTTCTCATGATTGATTCTTGTTCCTCCGACTCTTCTTGTTTATCAGAGAACTCTTCAGTTAGCAGTCTTTACTCCCCCTCCTTCCTTGAAATATGTGCATTCGCTTCTTCCTAATTGTTCCTTTTGAAGTTCTTGCAGCTAGCGGCGTGGATCAGAGACGGCGTCCAGGAGCGCCGAGATCCACAGGGGGGCATTCTGCCTAGTGCCCCCATCCCCTCAAATTCGGGGGTGGTATAGGGCACAGCAGGCACGGGCAGCCCCCCCCCACAATCCTGGGGGGGTAGGGAGGCTATTTACTCCCATCACAGCCTCCTAATTACCCCCTGTGGGTCGGAGAGATGTTATTGTCAGCCATCTTCCGATGCGCCCCTAGTGGCCCCTAATTGCTTGGTGTTTTGTGAAGATTTTGTCAACCAACTCAGATGTTTCCTTACAACAGGAATTGGGAATATATGGCACTACATATGTTGTTGGACTGCAACTCCCACCCTCCCTGATCATGGACCATACCTGCTGAGGCTGATGGGAATTGGAGTTCAACAATATCTGGGTAGCCACAGGTTTTTCCACCCCTCCCTTAGCTTGGAAGTTCATTGCATCAAACACAGAGTCTCCAGAACTGCAGACTGATTTTTAATGTGTATTAAATATCCATGAAAAGAGATAAGATATGAACTAGTATATTTCCCTGTTCTGTCCCCCTTAGCCTCTCTTTCTGTAGGATACTTTTGTGCCAACGAAGTCTGCAGAAACAAAGATTTCGCCAAACAATGTGACATGCAACATAAGGTATGCAATATATATATTTGAAGCTCAACATCAAAAAAATGAAGATCATGGCCACTGGTCCCATCACCTCCTGGCAAATAGAAGGGGAAGAAATTGAGACAGTGAGAGATTTTACTTTCTTGGGCTCCATGATCACTGCAGATGGTGACAGCAGCCACGAAATTAAAAGACGCCTGCTTCTTGGGAGAAAAGCAATGACAAACCTAGACAGCATCTTAAAAAGCAGAGACATCACCTTGCCAACAAAGGTCCGTATCGTTAAAGCTATGGTTTTCCCAATAGTGATGTGTGGAAGTGAGAGCTGGACTATAAAGAAGGCTGATCGCTGAAGAATTGATGCTTTTGAATTATGGTGTTGGAGGAGACTCTTGAGAGTCCCATGGACTGCAAGAAGACCAAACCTCTCCATTCTTAAGGAAATCAGCCCTGAGTGCTCACTGGAAGGACAGATCCTGAAGCTGAGGCTCCAATACTTTGGCCACCTCATGAGAAGAGAAGACTCCCTGGAACAGACCCTGATGTTGGGAAAGATGGAAGGCACAAGGAGAAGGGGACGACAGAGGATGAGATGGTTGGATAGTGTTCTCGAAGCTACCAGCATGAGTTTGACCAAACTGCGGGAGGCAGTGGAAGACAGGAGTGCCTGGTGTGCTCTGGTCCATGGGGTCATGAAGAGTCGGACATGACTAAACAACAACATATATATGACAGTGATGTGGTCCCCCCCATATTTCCCAGTTAAGCACATCTGCTTTGTATATGCTTGTAGTTTAGTTAGTATTTTTAAATAAACATTTTATTTTGAGCACAGAGCAAATTTGCAGTAACTTCACAAAAGCTGGCATTCCCCACCCCCACCCCACAATGCCTGCAAGGCACAGGTGTGTATCAGTTCTCCTGAAGTTGGTGGAATTTTGTTAACAGACCTATTTTTATTTGTTGAGGGACTTATGACTCTCTTTTGAATGGGGAAAAAAATATTTACAAAGCAGCTTCCCCGGAAGCAACAAGTTAATGATATTTGCCCTTATCCGGAGCAGGAGAGCCTTGCACTAAGGAATAGGTATAAACAATCCATTTTATAGTTTCTCTTGACCAAAGTTAGCCTTGGTCAAAATGGCTCATGCAGCAGCTAAACACTGAAGCTGCCTGAGGTTCATTAATATAAAGTCCCTCTGGCATTTGTTGCTGCTGTACAAATTTTAGACAGAGTTGCCAAATTGGATTGATATGGACTGAGCTGGAATGCAGCTATGTAATGACTTCAGGCCAAAAGAAGGTATAGCCAAAAGCACTCTGTAGAGATACAATATCAGGGCAGGCATGGAATCATTGCTGAGGACAGGGCAAGAGACAAATCAGATCCATCTTAGGAAATTCAGTAGGGATGCAGAACTTAAAGAGCCGTTCAGAGTCATGGCCCTGGACAAGAGTCAGAGCGGGACAAGTTGTCTGGGTGTCATTCCTCAGCCAGGGGATTCCTTGTTAGAGGACAACCTGAAGTGCCTGCTTCTGAGAGAAGCCCAGGCCGAGATAGACTGAGGGGCGAAGATGAGTCAGGACTCTCAGACAAGGCTGCTGAGAGAGCCTGTGCAGTCAGAAATCTGTGGTCAGACATCCAAGTAAATATTCACATCTTTCAAAATATCTCTGGCCCAGACCTTTCTGTTATCTACTACAACATGTCTAGCTGTCTATTTCTGAGCCAATAGATATAACGACCTCAGCTGCAAAATGAGATGAACCTTGTGGACAGCATGTGATCAAAATGCTTCAAACGCCGGGTCGGCTGTGCTGTTGTTGCAAAAGCTGACTCTTCCAAGGAGCCTTGACTTGGAGAGAAGCAATGGGTTTACTGAATGCTGCTCCATTGAACACAATGGGATGTGCTTCCAAATAAACATGCAAAGGATTAGTTTGCAAACCTGGAATAGCTCCCAGTAAGCACAGGAAAAAGTTATAGGATAGTAACCTTAAGGCAGTTACAGAACCTGAGTTGATCTTCAGCAGTGTTACATCCCACCCCCCGCCTGCCCAAATCTTACGGCAATAACAGTTTAAATGCACTACAAAAGATAAATACATAGAAAATTGATTTCTGTAGCTTAAATGTTTGGAAGGCAATTGCAGCTTAATTTGTAGCTCCATAGCTCTCTGAGGGAGGGGGAGCCTTAAAATATATTCAGATTGAAAAGTGGTAATGAGACACTTGCCACATTTTCATATGTGCACAATTCCTAAAGTGACTGCTATTTTAAAAAACACTACATATGTGTGCTTTTTATTTAGTTAGTAATTACTATCACACAATATGCACATTTTCCACCATAGACTTGGTTATCACTTTCTTTCCTCTTCCAGGTATTTTTTTTTCAAGAAGTTCAGAGCAGTTCTTGAAATATGGCACAAAACTCCTCAGTCTTTGTAGGAAAAGATTATATGAGATAATAGCTTAACCTTTGGAAAGTCCAGTGTTCAGATGCATTCTCCATAATTTAGTGCCTTGTGGGGAGGGATTAGATTTATTATTTCCTCAGTGGCATGCTAAATATGGGGATCCTTAAACTCTGCACAGAATGAACATTATGTGGCCAAATGTTCCAGGCCTAGTAGCTATTTCAAAACTCATTCAACCCATTAGGAGATTCTCTTGACTACATTGTGCTAAGCTTTGTGTATGACCCATGAAACACCAATAAGAGGATAGTGCAGAAGGTACTTGCAGGGGGGGCTAAGGCTCAAATGTCACATTATATATAATTGCAAGCTAAAAAGAACAGCCTGCCTGCAATTTCCAACTTGAGATTGACAGCAAAGACCCATTCTTCTCTTCTGGGTTTCCACCCCCAGATGAACTCCCCCCCCCAAAAAAAGCAAAATTGTTTGTGTTTTCCTGTGGCAGTATGAGTGTTTTCCTATAATGACAAGTTTTTTCTGGGTACCACATAGACTTCTGTGTCTTTCGTGGAAAGTTCTGAAGAAAGCTGGGCGGTCCCTTTGCACGAGTTGGCCCCATTTATCTGTCAATCCTATTGCCTGAGAAGTATGTCTTCTGAATGCAAGGTGGCATAGCAGAACATCCAAGGCACTGATCAGACTCAGACCAGCTTTGCTTCAGTAAAGAGGCTGCATCAGTTGCCCTCAGATTGTGCCCATGGAAAGCTGCAGTCTTTGATACAGTTCCTTGGAAATAATCTCTTATTATATTCAGTGGGGACCTCACATAACCTAAGAAGGTGGAGGTTTATCACATGACTGGAAATACTGAAACTTACTGCATTGCCACCAAAGAAGAAAAATACTAATCATTGTTTCTTACCTTGCTATATATGCTCTTGACCTCTTGCCTATGGTTTTAGAGGTATGGTTCTAGAGTGAACTTAATCCTTCATATTTGGAAATATTTATAGCCCCCGTAACCACAAAACTCTCTAAATGGATTTGTAAGTGGCTCCATTCTCCCTTCCTTAGTGAGAACCCCCTTCCTGGCTATACCAGTTTGCAAATTGTTTTCTCTATCACAGGCAGGGCTGGCCTGTCCATGAAGTAGCTGCCTCAGACAGTGGAATCCGGGGGGGGGGGGGGCTTCATGAACACATCCCCCCAAATCCACTGGAGAAGTGAGGAGAAGCAGCTGCAGTGGCTTCTGGGGTCTTGAGAGATTTTGCTGGAACCTGGAAACCACAACCACATGACCCCACTAAGTAAGGCTTCAGCAAGTTGGGGTCAGGCAGCACACTGCACATGTACAGGGTGGCACCTTCCCATTTTGCTTCAGGCAGCAAAACAGGATGGGCAGTCCATTGTAGCAGAGCACCTGTTTTACATGCTAAAGGTTCCAGGTTCAAGCCTAGGCATCTCCTCATAGGACTAGGGAATATTTCTGTATGAAACCACTGGAGTCACCACTTGGCTCCATACTGAACTGGAGGGACCAAAGATCTGGCTTGGTATGTGGCAGCTTCCTATGTCTGTTGTTCTGCTTTCTGGATTTTCTGGGACTCTATTTTATTTCACATGAAGGGAAATACAGAGCAGATGGGAGAGAGGCACAATGTGGCAGACTTCAATAACATCCTTTTGGATGGCAGAACTGGCAGATTGCTCAAAACTGTGAAATGTTGATTGTTCCTGCCAGGTGCCAAATAACCAATCGGTCAGAAACGATTGTCAAACTGGCATCACGTTTCTGTCATGAAGGCTCTGAAGTTTATTCATCTTGCCCCTTCCCCTAAGATCAGCAGAACAGCACTGGTATAATATCCTTTTCCCCAAAGCGGGCAAGCAAATTTGACAATTCAAATTTAAAAAAACCCAAAACGCAAAAACCCAAAACCCACTTAAAAAAACCCAAAACGTTTCATGCTGCTTCAAATAGTATTTTACTTTTTAAATATCCAAATGTATATCACACACACACACACACACACACACTCCTTTGGCAATTATTAAGCAATATATCAATGTCAGTGGAATCTGATTCTGCTCAAGTTACATGCTTTCTGAGATAAAAAATTGTTTTAGCTGACACCCACCACTGCTGCTCTGCTAGTTTCTCTGCAAAAGGAAAACTTTTTCTTAAATTAATAAAACTTTTGAAAGCTATGTCAAGTTGGAAAGTGCATATTATAAGGGCTTTATTGGCTGTAAATTCAGTTAGAGTAAGGCACGCTTTCAGACAAGTTAAATCCACATCTCTGACTTTAGCTAAACACCTAAGAGCCTCTAAAAAGGGGGTTTATGGTGCTAAATCACATCCAGCCAGCGGCTGCGAGGTGTTTCACTACATGAAAGTACCATAAGATGCTTTGGGTGGCTGGAGGGAGGGAGAGAGGTTGTCACCCTTGCCTTGAAGTTCTGCTGTTAGAGCCAAGAAGTGCCATCGAGAACACAGTCACTGATCTAATAGCCTCCCTCGCAGAGAATATTGCTGTCACATTTCCTGACAGCTTCTGCAGCTATGGGTTTTCCAGTCCTCATCTTCATTCCTTTTTGAAAGCACCATCAGATGGTTTCCTGGCCTGTTGCTGACCAGTTCCCCACTCAAAGCACAGCTAGAACCTTTGTTATCCCATGTCCATTGTGCTAACATTGTGGACTGGATCCAGACTTCCCTTCTGCTGTCAACAGGAGCATCACCTGAATGGAAGAGGATGGCAACTGTTGCCACACCCCCCATTGCCTTGCAGTTCCCTGCAGCCTTCAAAACTATGCCTCCACCACTGGAGAAAAAGCCATCTGTGGATGGGAGAGTCTAGGTCCAACTTCAGGTAGATCCATACCATATATTTGCAGGACATGGTTTTCGCCAAAGAATCCTGGGAACTGTAGTTTGCCAAGGATAGTGGGAATTGTAACTTTGTGAGGGGAGATTACAGTTTCCAGGATACTTTGGGGGGAAGTCGTGCACTTTAAATGTTTGTTGGATGCCCTCAATTACTATTAGTTCACCTTTTCAAGGACAGCACTGGCTAGTCATTGCACCCTGCACCATTGCCTGGGGCTATTGCAGGTCACTGCTTCCCATTCAAAGTCAAATCCTGGCTAGCTAATGTGCGTTGCTATTTCACGTAGTGCCATGCCTTTTCTTTACATTTCCCCATTCACAGCCCAGGCCTGGTTAACGAATAGGCATGGATATTGCATCTGTGCTGGGTTATTGCTCATCAGTCTCCCATGATGACTATGAGCCATGCTAGGCTTTCTTGTTCATATTTTTTCCCTCCTTCAAATCCAATAACACCTTTTGCAAACCTATTCAGGACATTCATACAGCGGCAGGTGATATTTACTTTTCAATAAGTGTCTTTCATTTTGTTTGTGATTTTCTACTCCCAAAGAGAAAAAAACCAAATACTGGGGGGGGGGGGGACAGATCTCTTTGGTTAATGTTCTGTCTGCAATATTTGTATGTGCCCCCCCCCAATCTTCCAACCTTCAAATAAAAGATTTGAACAGACTTTGTCACTGGAACTATAAATCACCAGCATTTCATTTGTGTGACAACACAGTTTATATTAAAAAATGAGACTTCACCGTGATCTTCTTCACGCATATAAGTAAAGTATTCAATACAATCTAGTTTAGACATGTCTCATTCTGACAACTTTCAGTCACAGAGTTACCTCACAGATTTCTTTCCTCTTCGACCATTATGTCCTGATTTATCCCTAATCCTCATAGACAGTCAAATCTGAAATACATGCCAGATGGTTCTATGACAGCACTAAACAATGATGGAGTTCCAACGGGAATAACCGCAACAGGCCTGTTTTCCTCTCCTAAATGCTTTTTGTTTAGGTTCTCATACCATATTGCTTATAATACAAGTACCTGCTTGAATACCCTGCCAGCAATGACAGCTTTTAGGGGAAAGTGGTCTCTAGGACACCTCCAAATATGCATGAAAACTATTGCTCAAAATCCACCCCAAAAATATTGTTATGAGATTGTGGGTGCTAGACCCATGTGTATTAAGTTGTGTACTAGACGCTTCTAATCCCCTGGAATCAGCAAGTGTTGAAAGCTGATTAAGCCAAGCTAAGCTTCCTATGCGAGATGACAGCTTGGAGGATGAGCCATTTTTTTAAAAAAAGGATCAAAGGACTCCATTTGAGATGGCAAATGAAAAGGGTCTCTCCCTCAACAGATAAACACCAGTGTTTAGAGTCTAGAGGGGGTGGAGCAATGTGAGTTAGAAGCTTAGGGTAGAGGCATTATATGATATTTGGTTTATTTACACCTGAGCCTATGATGGAGGGGTTCACAACATTAACACTCCAAGAGGGTCTTGCTTCTCCCTTTCCCAGGCCAATGGACTATCTGCCCTGTGAAGAGGAAGAAGAGGGTAGGGGAGGTAGTCAAAGACCACACCACAATTGCTCCAGCCAGACTCAGCTCCCTCCCAGCCAACTTTGCACATCATATCATTTGTTTTTGTCTTAATTATAAACCGCTTTGGGGCCTTGGCAGAAAGGTTGTATATAAATGCAGTCAACCAATCAAAGTGGAATGGGTGGGTAAGAAACCTGTGTGGTGGATTGTGAAATGGATACTAATAGTAATAATGACCCCGCCCATCTGGCTGGGTTTCACCAGCCACTCTGTGTGGCTTACAGCATATGTAAATAATTGCAAAACATCAGACATTAACAATTTCCCAATACAGGGTGATCACATCTGCACACATCTTACCACAACTGTATATTTACATAAGCTTTTATCGTGTTCCAATAAATGAGCATTCATAAAGAATATGGATAAAACAACTTTTAAGCTTTATTTCGTGTAGTCTCCACTCCTACTAGATAGCAATATCCAGAACGAAGTCAATATTCTTTCCAACGACCCACACAAACACCCCTATTTATTCAAGATTCTTTGCTGGAATGCACTAATAAGATGATCTTGGTTAGCTGGATTATATTCACAATGGCAGCATCCAGTTAAGTATTTTTAAATCAGTTGGATGCCTCCTGGTTCTGCCACTAAACTGGGCTGAAGTCCAGATCCTCTCATGTACTGGGGCTACACTTGCTGGCTACGGCAGATGCAGTTCTGCCAAGCCATGGGGTGCATTGTCCTGACTTTGAAGCCAATGAGAGAGCCTATTTCACACATGTAGGGCTGCTTCACTAATCTTGACCTGTACTTGTTCTCTACCCAGTTATTAATCTCCAAAACACAGCGGGATGGAATCTAACTAATTCATCTTAAAATTCTATGTAAACTTCATTATATAAAAGTACAGAATTAGAATCTACCTTCTTTCAAGTCTAGGTGATATGGTAATTTGCTCCAAACTCTTTAAAATATGCTGAAGTTATAGTTGACAGTTATTTTCCAGGAATAATAATTTTTTCAGACTGCATTCTCCTTTGTTAAAGGTGAGAAGGTTCTTTGTTCGGCTTTCATTTTTGGATTGTGTTAGCTTTTGACCTGGTTATCTTGTTCATTTTGATCAGCTTCTGTTCTGAGTTTAAAATTGTAATGCACTTTTTTGGGGGTTTTGTATTCCATATGCTAGTGTGTTTTACATTATTTATATTTATTTACTTAAAGAACCCTACAGGAATGCTCATGATGATGTAAGACTACTGCTTACTTTACTCCCCTCCCCCCAATAGCGTCCAACTCACTTAACAGGGATGTTGTTGGAGTGGTGGTGGGGGGGGTGTTAACAAAGGAGGGCCTGAGCCTTGGGTCTTCCGAAATGGGCCCTGCACTTCCTGCCTCTCCCTCATATTTTTAAAACTTAAAAATCATCTTAAAAACAAACAAACAAACATTTGCTTACGGAGTGGCTGGACCCATTGTAAGCTGTAGTGCTGCTGGGATCCCAGCCACTTATGATTTTAATTTCCCCAGAGGCATCTATCCACATAACTCGACATATGCAAAATTTTTGCAAAGTTGTGTCATGGCCCTGTGTCCTGAGCCCTTTAAAGTACTCTTGCTGCTGAAGTTGATTTGTCCGGAAGAAAATTATTTTGAAGTGGCTTCTCATTTTTGGTCAAGTCATCCTATTCATTCAGACCAAGATATTTTCATTGTACAAATATAAAATGATTCAGCAATACAGGACAAGCAGCTTATGCCAACTGAAAACATATCAGTTGGTTTTATGACTTAATATGTGAAGTTAACATGATTTTATTTTTTTAGCTTCTGTGGGGGAGAGAGGGAGCAGGCAAAGGAGGACAGGGTTGCGCCGAGCAGAGTCAACATATATTTTATTTATTTTTATGATTAAGTATTTATATAATGCCCTTAATCTAAATAAAACCCAAGCAGTTCATGAAATACAATGGGATAAAATACATAAAGAGGATAGTAGTCTTACTGAGAGTAGAACCACTGGAGTTAATAAACACAACTTAGCCGGGTTCATTAATTTCAGTGGGTCTACTTTTGAGTAAAACGTAGCTGAATAGCACCCTAAAATATGTGTGCATTAGTTTAGTCACATACATGCAAGAAGGAGGAAACACCGGCAGCCTTACCTGAGGTGGAAGGGTAGAGAGGCTAAGGAGTGAGTAAACTGGGGTGAAGACGATGTGGGTTTTTTTTTGAAAGGAAGGCATGGTCAACATTGCTTGAAGAATGACACTAGCCTGCTCTCTGGGGTCATATTGATGACTAGGCCTCAGTCATGCACAGCTGACATGAACTTAGTGGAAGGCTGGTGTCAGGGGTTCAGGGACAGAGGCACAGGGTAGGCAGGAGATGGAGAGCGATGGGGATGAATCCCAGGACAGCGAGGAAGAGGATGACAATGACTCAAGAGATTCCATGAGTCTTTCCAGCGAATCAGAGGATTCCCAGAAGGGGGCGCCGGTGGTCAAGGCCAGGGGAGCCCCAGGGGGGACGTGTCAGGAGCAGGGGGCCAGCGGGGGATCCCAAAGTGGCAGCTGGGCGTCAGGACCAGCCTCCCCGCCAGAGTGCAGCGAAGGGGGTGGAGGTTTCAGTGTATCAGGGGAAGCGGCTCCGGCAGCAGAGAAAGGAGGGAGGTCGGAGCAAGCCACCCTCCCGGAAGGGGAGGGGAGTAGTGAAGGGAGTAGTGTAGCTGTTAAAAGGAAGGTTAGAGGTTGGGCGCGCGCGCCAAGTTCAAATGTAGAGGCGCGCGGAAGTACAGGGAGCCCGGAGGAGGGGCCAGGTCCCAAAGCCCGCAGGAGGGGGCAAGAGCAGTCTGATTCCGCGTCAGAGGAATCCAGGAGGGGCGAAACCCCAGCGGGCAGAAAGACCCTGCGGAAAAGGAAAGAGAGAAAGAGGTGGAGCAGCGCAAGCCTCTTAAACTGGTGCAGGGGAGGGACGGATTCAGAGGGGACTTCAGCGGTCTAAGCCTAGCAGACGTAGGGCTGCGCGCCTCGGATGTGAAGCAAACAATGAACTGCAATAAACACTTTTGTATATAAGAAGAGATAGGCGTTGGTCTTTTGTGAGCTGAGACTTGAGGCAGCCTTGACAGCTGGTTTTGGAAAGAGCCAAAATACTTGCTAAAACATAGTCACACATACTCAGAGATAGAAAGAGGGCACACATGTGGCTGTTAAAATTTGTTGGGAAAGGACCTGCAGAAGATAGAGAGCAAAAGATACCTTTCATAGCCCAGTGAGCAATGGTGAAGGAGTGGAATGGGGCACCTTTAAACTCCTGGGTCAAGCAGAAAGAGCAGCACAGCCAGGTGACAAAGGGACTTTCCATCAACTGAAGCAAGGATCTCTCCCTCAGCATGTGGGGATCCAGAGGAGCAAGAACCAGAGGCAGCCAAGGATGCAGCAATAGATAGAAGCCCCACAAAGGAGCTTTCAGCAGCTGGAAGAAAGGTCTCTGCTTCAGCAAGTGAGAATCTATGGAGGCAAGAAATTGGAGGCAGTGAAGGAAAAGAAGGGAAAGATAATGGGGCCAGACCCTGGGTTCCATACTAGAGTTTAGATGTTCAGGCAGCAAAGTGATTTTCAGCAAGAGTGATTTCAGCAGGAAATGGAACCAAGCACCAGAATGAGAACAAACAAAATGAACACATGAGCTCTGAAGCCTGGTTTATATACCTTTCTGAACAAAAGCTTCAAAGCCAATTCCAGAATTGATTGTCTGCAGGAAAGCATTATTTCTCAATGGCCTGCTGTTTCCTATGTATTAATATAGTCCTACCACATGATGCTTCTAGCCTCTTTGCTTTGGTGAACAGGAAACTGCACAGGAAGCCATTTTGACCTATTATACGCCATAGCGGGTGGAGTGTCCTCCAGACTCTTGTAGCTAGCAGCCTGCCAACAAACATGAGCAAACAGAGAGTGGAGGGGCCAGTGCTCCTGAGCCCCTCAGGGTCCCAGCTAACCTTCCCTCAGAGTCCCACCCTGAGACCAAAAACTACTATGGTGTGGGAATGGGCCCCTTAGCTCTACCACTCTCTAGCAACAAAGATGCAATATATGTGGCAGCTTGTATTGCCTTCTCCTTCTTTCCCTTTGTGCATTGCTCAAAAACAGCGGTTGTGAGGAGCATAAGGGGACCCCCACCTGTTATGGATGCCTGGGAACAGGCAGTAACAAACTAATTGCTGGTTGTGCCACTGGTGCTGGTAGAATAGGAGTTCTGTGGCATCATCTTGAATGCTATGTGTGGTGATGATGCAGAGGGTTACTGGAGCCATGTCTCCATCACGGTGAGTCCATTCACTTTTTTCAATGTGTGAAGGAAGCACATGAATGGTGCACCAGCACAGTCCTGATTAGTCAGTCCTGGCAGAGTTGGCAGATATGCTGTGGCTGGGTCTGTTGTTTATCTGCTGCATTTTAATTTTCTGCTTGTGTATCCCCCGCCTCCATTTCCAGGCCGAGTGCGCAGAGGATGCAGTTGTTATTTTGTCAGCACAACAGCAGTGTTTCTCCAGTACTTGGATAGTTAGAAGATAGAATATTCGTCTGCTCAGTTTGCAACCGCTGTATTCTTATACGTATTGCTACTGTGTTCTAATGCAAAATAAAATTAAAAGGCATGCAACGATGCTGAATATACAAAATTATTTCCATGACCTAAAACTGTCAGGACTGGACTGAGCTAAGTTAAATATTAAAACTCCCCACCATCCCCAAAAATCACAGATAAATATAAACTCACTTAACTGGCGTTTCAATGCAAAACCTGGTAAGATCACAGATGCAATATGCCATATGCCATGAATAATGAGTTGTTGTGAAAGAGTAAGTTTTTTAGAAGTGCAATTCATTTTGAGATAGTGTGATGAATTTATCCTTTCATGGAATAGTACAAAAACCAAAGTTCTGCTAGGGTTACAGATTGGCTAGAGCTGGACCTAACCTTGCAAGTGACTGCTTATGACAGCCTTACCTAATCTTGGTGCCTCTCTGATGCGTTGGAAAGATTCCATCTTCCTGAGACTGACCATGTCACTGGCTGGCTGGTACTGATGGAGATGTAGTTCAAAACATCTGGAAGGTAGGACTATGGGAACCTGATTCAGGAATGTGAAAACCTCACCCAAATCACCTCTATTGAGCTTGTAATTCAGGAATTTCACAGAATCACACACACACACACACACACACACACACACACACACTATTTAGAAACAATAATAAGAAATTTGTTTCTGCACCCCCACCCCCCAAACAGACACTTCACATGGCTGAAGGCTTTGTGTAAGCATCTCTTCCAGCCCACCACAAACTGTTAGCTCCAAAGGTGGCACAAAGTTTTAAAACATTTGAAAGAAGAAGCTTGGCTATAGAGCAGGTTTAGTGACAGAAATTTATACACGTTTTGGCAGCTAAGAACACAGGAACTGCCAGATCAGTCCAGTTGCTATTCAGACTCCAGCTGTGGCTCATGCTAATGTCCAATAGAGTTCTGCATGCTTACTTTCTTCATCTGTAGGCATTTGCATAGCCTCTGATTCATAGCAAATTCATGGCTCTGTTTATTGTCAAATGCAACTTCACACGAGATTCTCGTTTTTTTAATATAATTTTTTATTCCAACATAGGCTGTTGTTGTTGTTGTTGTTATTGTTTAGTGGTCTTAGTCATGTTCGACTCTCCGTGACCCCATGAACCGGAGCATGCCTTGGAAACTCTCACTTTCTTCTCAAAGCTTCTCCTTTTTTATGTCCACAGAGTTTTCTTGGCAAAATACTGGAGTGGTTTGCCAGTTCCTTCTCTAGGTGGATCACATTTAGTCTAAACTCTCGGCTATGACCTGTCCATCTTGGGTGGCCCTGCACAGCATAGCTCATAGCTTCTCTGAGTTATTCAACCCCCTTCGCCACGACAAGGCAGTGATCCATGAACGGGCCAACATAGGTAGCACACATTTAAAATAAACACAGATTTAATATAAGTATGTTGATGGTATAGTGTGCTTATGCTGTCTAAAATGTCTCTAGCCCAGCTGTCTTCTTGAGTGTTAAGAGTTTGAACATTCTGACACAGGAGAGCTTTCAGAGAAGGAAAATTCCCATTTCCACCCCCACTCCCCAGAGGTGACACATCCACACAGTGTGTTGCATGCAAGCCTAGAAGTTTGAATCTGAAGCAGAGCCACAAAAATCTAAGGACAGTCATGACTCCTTTCTCAAGGGCAGTGATATTTCAGTAGCAAAGGAACCATGGCGACAGACGCATTGAGCCAGACCACAGAAAAACCTAATGGTTGTTTCTTCTTCTGCCACTCAGCCTTGGGACCTTATGGGATGCTTGGATGAATTAAATCAGGGGTTGCTAACCCATAGTTTGCGGGCCATATACTGCTCCCCCCCCCACTAAAGAGGTTTCCTGTGGCCTCTGGAGATGTTCCATGTTTTGGTGACAGTGGTGGCCAATTTTATTTTATTTTATTGGCACCAAGTAGAGCCAGCCAAGCAAAGCATGGAATAATTAATGTAGAAAAGACCAACCACCCCCCCCCCCAAACCCTACATGGGATGGGATTAATTATAAAGTGAAAGGTAATAAATGATAGTGTGGGTGCTCATTGCTGTCTGAACTCATACAGAATGAAGGGGGGTGAGATTTACATTAATAATGAAATGAAATGAATAAGGACTAAAGGGGTGGAACTTAATAAAGAGTAAGCATAGATGGGGTGAAATTAATATTGAAATGAATTTATTAAGGATGGGTGCACTGACCTGTGTCTCACCTTGCATGCCAATGTGCAATGTGGACTGGAACAATATGTGGTATCATTTTATACACCCCCCCATACATTCTGTTTTGCTTCATTGACTGCTTATGGAGGGTTGGGGAAGCAATGGCATCCTGTCACTTTCCTCCCAAAGCGAAGACACAAGAGAGATAGGAGTTGACATCATGCATGACTACCTTATGAGGAATGGTTGAAGGAGCTAGGCATATTTAGCTTGGAAAAGAAGAGATTGAGAGGAGATACGAAAGCCATCTTCAAATATCCAAAGGGCTGTCACATGGAAGATGGAGCAAGCTTGTTTTCTCATGCTCTGGAAGGTAGGACTCAGGTCATTTTGCAAACTGACTTTATGGCAGAAGGACTAAATCGGTGGTACTATTGCCACTATTCTGTTGGAACCCAGAAGATGATGGAGTTGAGCAGCACTGTGGCAGCAACAAACCCTCTGCTGACTGCCTTCAAAATGATGGGTTCAAAAGTTATCATCATCAGTGATGCACTGCCACAAAACGTATTGTGGGTAACAAGTCTTGCAGCAGCACACACACACAAAACATAATCTGTGCAAGCAAGAGATGCCACACTGAGCTCCCTGTGCTTCACTCCTCACCTTCTCAGAAACCACCACCAGCACTTGGTGTTCAGAAGGCAGGTGAGCAACTCTGCCCCACTTCTTTCTCCCCACCAACCACTGTAAATTTTGTGAAATAAAGAAATGATTCTCAGACACCTAGTGAGTCTTCCATCTATTGGTACTTTTATCTTTTGGTCAGTTGAACACTGGAGATGGGCTCAGGGTGAGCTTGAAGAACATGCTGATGCAACCTTTTTTTAATGGTGAATTTGTTTTCTCCAGGAGGCAGAAAAGGGAGGCACTGGCTTGCTGTATGGTTAGTTGTAATGAAGGCTCTTCAGAACTGACTCACCTTCTAGTAATGGCAGAGGGCCTTCAGATGTTTCTGTCAAGCCACAAACAGTATACTGTGGAAGCAATTAAGCTGTGAACTAGCAGTGCTTATTAATAATATTGATCCCCTCTCAAGCCCTTTCAGGAGAATGGCTGGCTTCTATGGATTCACTGAGCACACAACAAGCAGAGTGTGGCATTGCAGTGGTGGATTCCACCTGCACCCTACACATGTTACAACATACACTTGTGCTGTGCCTAGGCGCATAGGTTTATTGGGTGGAAGTCAGGAAATGTTCATTGAAAGCACAAAGCCTTAGATGCATTTCTGCAAGGGCTATTTCTGTGGAATGTCTGAAACTCACACTTTAAGCTTCCAAGTGCTTCAGTTTCTTTCTGATTTTGTTGTTGTTGCACAAGCAATAACAGACTAGAGTTACCGTATTTTTCGCTCTATAACACGCACGTAGTTTTTAGAGGAGGAAAATCCGTAGGCATGCCACCCGTAGGCATTCCCTCCATAACACGCACAGACATTTCCCCTTACTTTCTAGGAGGAAAAAAGTGAGTGTTATGGTGCAAAAAATACGGTAATTGTCAGTTTGGTCACCAGCATAAATATTCTACATTTAGGCAATGCCAGTTTAAAAGAATACCAAATCATATACTCAGTGCTTTTTTTCTAAAAAAAAAAAAAAAAAAAGGTTTAGGGGTACTCTCATTTTGACTCAAGAAAAGCACCATTTTGTAGTTCAAATTGGGGGGAAATAAATACAGTAAATGGACAAAAGTACAAAAATTAACAAAATGTTTAGGGGTATGCGTCCCCCCAGAAAAAAGCACTGCTTAAACTAGAAATGTTACTTTAACATTGGTTTCGTACAGTATGTCTCTTGACTCTACCCTCTCCTATATTTAATGTTTAGAAAGTCGAAGCCATGCTTCTTCATCTTGTGGTACACTTCACTCTGCTGCATGGTGTCTGATTTTGCAGCATTTATGTTCCCCCAATTAATTTTTTTTTTGGTGTTTCCTAGCAACAGTCAAATACTCTGCAATGAAACTAATATTCTATATAGTTTATGAATAGTGCTTGTCATGGAAAGCTCAAAGGACACACCAGTCAGGAAGTGAGACAAGAACTTTATTGTCTCTCATAAACAAGACACAGTAAACAACTGGTTCCCTTCCAGTGCCATCTAGTGGTGAATCGTATCATGACACTATAGAGGTGACATACTCCCCCTCTTTTTGACTATGTCTTTTGTCAAGACAAATATAAAGTAATGGCAGTTTTTTGAGTAGTATTTCTGATTGTTGTCTGTATTGTTCTGAGATAAGGGATTTGAAACAGGAAGTGGTGGAAAGGGGTGTGTGGAGGAAGGGAGACTACTCTAAACCGCATTCATGATGCAAAATCCAACACAGTATAGTGGGGAGGCTGTGCGGAAGGTAAAAGGGAAAGTATTTGTGTTGAATTGAGGTATATAAATATGTAAAATTTGTTATTGCTGGCTGTCAGGCTTAGGTCTCTCCCACACACACAAGACGGCTCTGGCAGTTAATTATTTCAGTTTTACTGGCAATTAAAAAAGCCCCTGTTGGAGCTCAGCTAATTTCAGTCCTCCTCCGATGACACAGTTGCTGGAACTGAGCTCCGCCCCCTTTTCCCCCAACAGGAAAAACACCACCTTCTCTTCCTGTCAGTTTGCGCTTCTCGGCTAATCTTGTAAGTCTATGAGATCGGGGTGATTGCACTCCCGCTATTCCTGTGTCTGTGTCACTATCTGAGCTTTGCAGCTGCATTCCTGGTCTCTCTCCTCAGCCTGGAAGATGAAGATCTGGTCAGGTCCCTCAAATTTCCTTAGAAGCTCCACATGTGGATAGAATCCAGTACAGATCCAGTAGAGCTGGATTTTGTTTTGCTGTTTTTGTTTTGTTTTTGTTTTCTGATTACTGCACTCTGCGCTCTTTTGCACATGAGAGTTATAATAGCAGCATTAGGGTGGCAATTTTTTTTTTTTGCCTAGAAAAAGAATTTAAAATGTGAAAAACAAAGCCTACAGATTGCCAATAGCATCAACAAAAAATCAGCACAGAAATATCATGTAACCACAGAGCTCATTTGTGACTTGACTTAAAATGATGCAAACCAACTATTTCACTTGTGCATCCTTCTGGAATAAAAGATGGAGCCATGAGGGTCCTTTTTGTCTTTGTTGTCAAGGAAGCATTCCTTGTGATGTGCTAGTAGACAACAATAGAAACCCTGAAAGTTTTCTAAGGGTGGCAAGACCTACATTTAAGCCAAGAGAGAGACAGAGAATAAATTGGATAATTGCAGGGCATTAAATCCTTAATTAAAGGACAGTATGAAAAAGAATATAGCACATCTGAGGTGTTTATTCACAGACCAGTTTTAATCAAACAGACATTTCAACCAATTTATTAATTGACTTCAGTCTAGATGCTTCTTTTAAGATGGATGTTCAAGGTCTGAAAGTAAAATTAGGAGAGCAGTTGCATACAAATTTCTGATAGAAAAGGAGGAAAATCCAATGTTCCATTTGGGTTTGCTTTCTGAGAAAAGGAAGGAAAGGGAGTCATGCCAAAAACACTTTGCTTCAGAGACAAAAAGGCTTGCAGTCTTTCCCCACATCCTTGCCTACCGGGAGTCTGACTGTGCAAGTTAAATGGTTTGCGAACTAGAGTCAAAGCCAACAGGAATGCAAGAGCATTTTGACAGCAAGTCCTGTATGGCTGAGCGGAAACTGGCAGGATCCAGCCCATCGTAATCAGATTATTAAAGCAGATATTGGATTTTTAAGTGCTTACTTAGACAAAGAAGCTGGAGCTTCACTAGGCATATACTTGCCAAGACATGACATAGGAAAGAGAGAAAGTGGTAATTTTCGTGGCTTCAGTGGCAAGGATGTGACAATGCAAGAGACGGTTTCAAGGCATCTCAGTGCTGGCCAAGGGAAAGCTCTGTCATGTCTTGGTATGCTGCTACTTTATCCTGCACCCAGAACTGCAAGATTCTCAGCTCTGCTTCCGGCTCAGCTTGTCCTTGGCTTATTGTTATTTGAGGGCACAGCGATTCAATAGCTCTCCTATTCTTCTCTTTCCTATTTCTAGCTCTCGGTTTCTCTGCATACTGACACATGGTTGCAAAGCACCATGATAGGGGTTTTGGGGTGCAGAGGGAGTTGTCAGACCTTTGCAGCATTAATATGGGAGATATAAAAGGGGGTGGATTGAAGAACATTAGAACCTGGCTGATGCAAGAGGATGGTAACTTCATCCCTCAGTGATGCCATAGGAATGAATGCTCAGATTCAGTTTGGGGAAACTTTAGAAAATATTCACTGTCTAGTGCAGGCACCCCCAAACTCGGCCCTCCAGATGTTTTGGGACTACAATTCCCACCATCCCTGACCACTGGTCCTGTTAGCTAGGGATGATGGCAGTTGTAGTCCCAAAACATCTGGAGGGCCGAGTTTGGGGGTGCCTGGTCTAGTGGGACATTTGAGATGTATAAAGCCATCAAACTGTATGGAGCCAAATTGGCATCTAATCCAAATTGCTGCTGGACATTATTTGTGCGCCCCTTTAGGGTACTCCTCTTTTAGATACCCTGTCTTTGCTTTGATATCAAGGAAACACACTGTGTTCTGAGCAGAGCTGGCATTTGTTTGCAATGGGAGCTGTAAATCTGGGTCCCCTCCCAGCTATTCAGCTGAAGGGAAAGGTCCTTTCAGGTAATGAAAAGTATGCAACTGCAGTTCCTTCCTCCACAAAAAGAACAGAGCAGAGGAGAGAATGTCTCAGCAGACTTGCTTGTACTCCTTCAAAATGTGCAAAAAGTAGCCTATCCATTTTGCAACAGCCTGCATGCATTTTTTTTAGCATGCAATTCCATTTTGATGTTTGAAGCATTATGTAGCTGTAGGGTAGGTCTGACAGTTCTGCGGTGCGTTGACCTTGTTTGCATTTCCCCCCTAGGGTTGCTAAGTTCTTTATGGCAGTTGTTTTGCAGAGTTGGGACGGTGTTGGGAACTCTTTTCAAAACTGCCTTTACAAACTTAATTAAAAAAAGAAGAAAATGGAAGGCGAAACATCAGTGGAGTTACTAAGAATGAAATAGATGCCTCTGTTTCCACGGGAAATAAGTGCTTGCTTCATTTATTTATTTATAAAACGTAACACCATCTTGTCAGATAACAGGTGGTGCACAGCAATGTAATATGTAACAAAAACATAATATGCAATTAAAAGAACAACAGCAACAGTACAGCAGCCATCCCTGTGTGTATATAATTATGTGTGTGTGTGTTGAGGATGCATGACTGTATGTGGGTCTGGCCCTGTCTGCAACTGGGATGCAACCCCCAACGATTTTCCATGGGGTGGGGTGGGGGGGAGGGGAATGTGGACTTCAGTCATTCCAAAAATGTTCAACTTTTATTTGTTATTTGCCACAGAGTAGGCAAAACAGCATCCCTTTAGCCTGTTCTTCCTCTAGCCGCTTGAATAGAGGCCATGAATTGATGCTTTTGAATTATGGTGCTGGAGGAGATTCTTGAGAGTCCCATGGACTGCAAGAAGATCAAACGTCTCCATTCTTAAGGAAATCAGCCCTGAGTGCTCACTGGAAGGACAGATCGTGAAGCTGAGGCTCCAATACTTTGGCCACCTCATCAGAAGAGAAGACTCCCTGGAAAAGACCCTGATGTTGGGAAAGATGGAGGGCACAAGGAGAAGGAGACGACAGAGGATGAGATGGTTGGATGGTGTTCTTGAAGCTACCAGCATGAGTTTGATCAAACTGCGGGAGGCAGTGGAGGACAGAAGTGCCTGGCGTGCTCTGGTCCATGGGGTCACGAAGAGTCGGACACGACTAAACAACAACATATGTATGACAGTGATGTGGTCCCCCCCCCCCATATTTCCCAGTTAAGACTAAACAACAAACAACAACACCCTCTGAACAGTATCTGAACAGGCACTGGCTCATAGGAGTCAACTTCTAGGGGCCGGGATCGCTTGCCCTCACCAATAAAATATTTGAGGCGGCTGCCCCCCCCCCCCCAGTTGATGGGAATTGCCATTTAAATGGTGTGCATCCGCCTCCTCCTCTGATCAGTTATGTGGGATGGGGCTTACCTGCCTCCCTATTCAAGCTAGCAACCCTGCTAATGCATACTTAGGAACTTTGGGAGGAATTCAACATTCCACTATTTTGATCAATCTGTCAGGGCTTGGCAAACATTTTGACTTGCCATATGGAACAGTCCCCCTTTCTCTCCCCTGCCCATGCACTGTTCTGGGGTTCTCTCGACACCCTGGCCCAGTTTGTGGGGTGGGGAGCCCCATTGTGCTAGCACAGGTCATTGTGTGGACCCCATTATTGAATCTTGCCCATGAGAAGCTGTTCAGTTCTAGGTCAGGTTGTTTGACTATGTAGCCCAGTTCTGTCTACTTTGCATGAAAGCATCTCTCCAGGTTCTCAGGCACAGATTTTTCACCTCTCCAGCTAGCTGGCTGAGCCCAGGCTCTGCATTCAAAGCAGATCCTGTAGCACCAAATTCTGATTTCTTATGCCCTCTGTGTCCCATGCACAGAAGGGACAGCTGCTAAGCTAAGCTTTTGGCAACCTTGGAAAAGGCAAAGCAAGCCAAATAAAGCAAGGGGGAAGCCAAAGCAAATCTAGGGTGTTGGCCAATCTGATGTGTGGGGAAGTTGGGGGAAGTTTTCTATTGATTTAAAACACTGACATCCGCAGCTTTGGATAAATAATAAGGACACCCACCCACACACCAAGCAAGCAAAAGGAGGGAGAATGAATAAATAATAAAATAGCAGACACCCAAAAAGGAGGAAAAATAAAAAAGGCATTCTACTTTCTAACAAAAAAGCAAAAAATATATAAAAAAGCTTACTGCCAAATCCTCAAAAATAAAGGGTACAAAGCCTATAGAGATTCTCTCCATCTCAAATCCTTTGGTACCCACCCCAACACTTATAATCCCGCTCTGGGGTGGTAGTGGTCATAGTTTGAGAGGGAAGGATGGGTGCTGGGTGCTGATGAGAATAATCTACGCCACCCCATAATTATTATTATTTAATGCCCACAGTGTCATTGCTAGCCATTTTGTTCATAGAGCATCTAAGAAGAGCCTACTGGATGAGGCCAATGGCCCAACTGGTCCAGCATCCTGTTCTCACAGTGGCCAATCAGATACCTGTGGAAAACTGGAAAGCAGGACCCAAGCACAAGAACGCTCTTCCTTTCTGTGACTTCCAACAACTGATATTCAGAAACATTACTGCCTCTGGCATCACGGTTAGTAGCCATTCATAACCATTGATTTAGTTAAGCCCTAACCAGCTTAGTTTAATGGATCATACAGCAATCCTGCTCCCAAAAAGACCTCGGGGTGAAACTTTTTCTTACCTCACATCCGCACCATACATTTCAAGCACATTTAAGCAGATGACTTTTAAAGTGCTTTTAAAGTGCTTTTAATATATGGTGTGGATATGACCTTAGCCTCACTAGATGGCTCCACAATAAGATCTGTGAGGATTACCACAAAATAGCTCCCTCTAGTTAAATGTCAGCCAGTGTAAATTGCAACAGTTTATGGCTCAATCCAGGGTAATCCACTGTAAAGAGTGCTCTGATTTAATCTAGTTAATCATGATTATGCCAGCGTCCTGAGGCCTCGTCTGGTATTGTCTGTGTGTGTGTGTGTGTGTGTGTGTGTGTGTAGGCATATCATTATGGAAATAGCTGGGGATATGAATAAATCCTGAAGGGGTTGTGACTATTCTGGTAGTACCTAGCTTGAATCATTGAATTCATTGGTTTCATGAGCACCATAATATAATTTTTTCCTCATTGTAACTCTTGCTGTCTTTTGGTGACACATGATAGATTATGTGGGTTCATTGGTGAGGGTCTGCTTTGAGAAGGGTCCTGCCTTAAAGCTAAGGATTAGACCTTAAGATGTCCTTGCATGTTATAGGCCTATGTACTGCTGGGACTGAAATGTCTTTAGCATGTTAGGCTGAAACTGAAACTTTCACATTAAACATGTGAAGTGACAACATAGAGGTAAAGGAATTGAGAGATCTTGAGACTAGTCCCACACCCAAGGGTTCAAAATTGCATGGATTGTCTCCATGGATAGAAGTCTCCCAGCTTCAAAAGTTTTCCCTCAACACATGGAAGACTGGAGGGGCCATAGGACCTTAGGGCAAAGCTAAATGCAGGCCCCACAGCCTTTTTGTACCCATCTTGCCCCTTCATAACCCTTACTGTGCAGAGGGCTTGGAAATAAGACCCACTAAATGCAACAAGAGTTGATTCCAAGTAAAAATACAGATTGTGCTGCAGTTCTGTACTAGATTATCTCATGTCAAACATGCATATGAGGATAGAACAGATAAAATGGAACATCAGCAGAACATCAATTAATTTATCTCTCCTCTTCAGCTTTAGAGAACAAGAGTGCTAAAGTCATGCAAGTTTTATTTTTATTCTCCTGAAATGTTTTTTTCTCTCCTATTGTATTTAAGATATGTTCCTTATCTTAATTCATGTCCTCTCTAATTATTATTTTACTACACTTTGTATAGTGCTTAGTTGTGTGTTTTAAAATTTAATCAAATAATTAAATTCTGCTAGTAACACCTCTGCTTATCACTAATAATTAAACTTTACTTTTTCTTTGGAAATATTCAAGAGATGGAAAATGCTTGTCAGAATTCATAAATGTCACTCCCCACTCACCCACCCTGAGATTTGTGAATTAAACGACTTTAGCATGAAAACTAGATGAAATGCTTCTATTAAGTATAAATGTTGCAATTGGAAAACCATGAACATATTCTTATAATTTGTGAAACACACAGTGTGTAGGATTTTTCAGATTCAATGGAAACAGATAACATTTCCTGTTAATGTTACTTATCTCTAGAAATTAGACTGAGGGGGCAAAGGTAGCTCAATTATTTTTCTGCAGATGTCAGTGGGCCCTATTTGAGCAGACGTTTAGCTGCCAGTAAGCCAGAAACCATCAAATCTGCACATACTTTCAAGGGGAGTTTGGTTTCAGATAAATGCCTTTGATATCCATTAAGACTCTCCACTTCAGCTCTTCGTGTGTTTATTTGTTGCTCTTAGGTGTTAAATAGCCAAAGGAAGTTGTTTCACCATGTAACCCAATGAAAAGCTACCTCACTACTGCTCTAATGAGTTATTTTAAAATTGAAACATTTGTAAACAGATACCCTGTGCAGCTTCAACAAGACTCATTCAGAAGCAACCTTCAAAGAGAATGGTCAGGAGTTCTAAGAAGCCTTGGATTCTATTTTTGTTGTATCCTTAACACTGAATCAAAGTAGCGCTCATATCTAGAAAGGATCTTTGGGTGAGTCTCTGTTGGTAGACTCCCATAGCTCAGATGGATGGCTCTTAACTACTAGAAGAAGTGCTCTCAGTGTCATGGGCCCAGATTTGTGAACTCCCCCCACCCTGCAACAAATTTGATTAGACAGGGCACCCTCTTCAAGTGTGCAATGAAGACATTCTTATTTCAGCAGGCATTTTAAATTAGTGTCCAGTTTTATGATGAATTATTATTGTTCTGATTCATTGTATGGGTTATTTTTATTTTTTGAAATTTTATGTACACTGCTTAGAAATTCTAATGATTAAGTAGTATATAAATATCTTAAATAAATAAATCCAGTGCTTTTTTCTGGGGGTACGCAAGGGTATGAACACCCCTAAACATTTTGTGAATCTAACGGGAGAAGAAACTATTTTTTTTAAAAAAAATAGTTTCTTCTCTAGCACGGCGAATCATCAGTTCCATTGAATAGCATGGTGAATCATCAGTTCCGTCGCTACCCCCGATGGCGGCCTCATTTCCTGTCACGGTATTTCCTGAGTCTCAGACAGAAATGAGCGTTTAATGTGTGAAGTAGGAGTTGGAATCTAGCCTGGTGATTGGTCAGTTTCTTTGTTACCACCTCCGATGGTGGCTTCATTTCCTTTCCCGGTGATTTTCTTGAGTCAAAATGAGAGTTCCCCTAAACATTATTTTTAAGGGGGAAAAGCACTGAATAAATCTGCCATGTTGGTTTAGACATTTATCAGTCTTGGCCTTCTACTAAGGAAACCCTGTCCACAGTCCTTTATTTGAAACCAACTGTAGAGTTAAACAAGAATGGAAAGGCTGTGGTCGAGCTCATGCTTTGCATCTAGAAGGTCCCAAGTTCAATCCTTGCCATCTTTAGGCAGGGCTGGGGAAGAATACAATCTGAAACTGAAACTCTGGAGAGTTACTGCCAGTGTGGAGAATACTGAGCTCGATGGCCCAATAGTCTGACTCAGTATAGGACAGCTTTCTATATTTGTTTGGTCCATGGAATGTGTTTTGCTGGTGTCAGGTAGCATCAATGTGTTGTGGTAGTGCAGTAGAGCAGAAGTCTGTGACATGGTGTTGATAAGAGAGTTAAGTACCACACTTGTTAGTAAATGTGCTAAGCCCATTGAAATTTGAAATGAAATTCCTGCCTGAAAACAGATACATTCAGTTGGTATGAAGTCTTGCCTTTATTGGCTTGAGGCAAGAACACTTGGTGGGTTGCAAAAGATCTTGTTGGCTTTGACAATGACAAATATGTTCTTAACTCATAACATATTAGTGTAATATTTTCCTAGGAAGCACACATGAAGATGTTTCCCAAAAAGAGATAGTAATCAAGGGACCACTAATATAATAGCTCTGTGTGTGCATTTTTTGAACCATGCGTCTTCATTAGCCACTTTGAGAAAATATATATCTCAAACACATTGGATCAATTACAACAGCAGACCAGCAAAGTTAACAATGACCTTCTTTAAACCTTGGAGAGAGTCAGTGATATGATATCTCAAGAAAAGTAGATCTAAAATATTGAGATAAAGTGTGCATTTGTAAGCTACTATCAACACTGAGAAAAAAACATGCTTCTGCATGAACTTTGATGAAAAATGTTCTTTGAAACAGGCACCATGTTGCCTTGTATAAACACAGTACCTCAAAAGTTGGCATTTGGTGGAACATGTTAAAGTTCCAGTCCTGCAGAAGAGAATGGAATCTGTCCTCATTTTGTTGGTGGTGCCACTGAAGTATTTATCATAACCAATGAAACAGAATGAGTGTGTTTTGAAGGCAGGGTTGTGTGTCTGAATCAGTTTCCCAAAAAAGTGGTAGAGAACTCATTAACTATTATATTATAGTCCTATAGCAGGGATAAAGAACCTTGATCCTGGGGACCAAATGCATACATCTGGACCTCTCTGCCTGGTACTTGGGACATCCCTTACCAGTCCTGCTTTGCACCCTCTTTGAGGGTTTTTGCCTGACTGGATGTGTCCTTGAACTCTAATATTGCATCCTGCTTGCCAGAATGGAGAATGGAGGGCAGTTTGTAGGTGTGTAGAGATTAGCCTACTTTGCAAGGGTAAAAATTGCATTTGCTTCTCTGCCTGCTGAAGCCAATGAAAGCATATGTATACCTAAACAAAACCAAATGCATTTCCAAGTGGTCACAAAGTTGAAGTCAATTTGCAATCTAATTCTGCTGGTAAAGAATATGAAACAGTATGGTTAGTGAAAGCTGAGAAGGGGTCATCTGCCTCCTTAGGCAGTGTGAGAAGAATATCCTTATTAGTTGCTGTTAAGAGTGCTATTGAATATACTGTAGTGAGACTCTAGTTCTCAGTAGTGTTGCATTTAGAATAAATAGGGTATGTGTTTTGTTTTTGCTTTTCATAAGAAACTGGTCCCTATCTTTCATTAGAAACTAGGGAATGCCTCCGAAACGCTGTTGTAATGACTATAAAACATACAACAGGAGCATGTATTCCTGCTCACAACAGATTTGCACAGAAATCTGAAAGGTTTGTGGGAATTGTCCAGTGACAGTAAATTTTGCCATAAATGATAGTAGATAGATTCATGATGTCTAGGTCAGATGAAACAAAGGATGTTAGTCAGTTAATTACTCTAGCTGAAGACATATGCACTGAAATGTAATATTATAATTAAAGGGTTCCTCTTGACTTACCCCTCACTTGTGGGCAGGCTATGGCCCACCTATTGTTGGAGGTGTTTTTTGAGATTGCCTGACCACCAATGGGTTAGTGAAACCTGTCAATCATAGCTAATTAAAACATTTTTCTCAGTTGTGATCAGGCTATCACATTTTCTAAATGAGAAAAGAGCACTAAAAAGGCTGACATCTGGTTCTTAAAAAAAGGGCCAGGGACCAAGTACAACTACTCAAGTTTTCTGATATTTTAAGTAAAAAGTGAGTTTGTCCCAGAGTCAGCATGTGTGAAAATGAACAGTCCTCTGCATGCCAACAGAAAGACAAGACTGTTGCCCACAATTGCTGCTGCTATTCCTGTGCTTTTGCAAAATTCAGTTCAATCACAATTGGAGGATGGGGAGGAGAAAGCAGGCCGATGATAGTGATTTATTACTAGGAAAAATTACAAATCCACAGAAGCCGGGACAAGGATCTCAAACTGTGACAATTTAAATGTGTGAAATTTCAAAGAATGAGAAGTACCATTTGAAACATCTCTTTGAAACCCACTATGTAAATCACTCTTCACAAGAGTAGAGTTATTTAATTTCAAAGCAATTTTAAAATCAGACTGAACAAGTCTCTCCAAATGAATGAGATTTGGCAGGCCTATGCAGACTGCGTGAGGAAGGGGGGGAGGGGGGACCCAAGAAGCCACGAGTACTGAGTGTAAAGTTCTAGAAAACTGACAGAAATGAAACTACAATGGGATGAAACCTTAACACACAATTGCTAAGGCAAATCAAGAGAGAATCATTGGTGTGGGAATTTTTATCTAAAAGATCAAAAGGCTAGCAGCTATGCAATCTGCTGTTTGTGTAGAAAAGGGTTCTGTAGAGCAGGAGGCAAAAAAAAGCAAACACATGGGAATACTTGCTGTGTAAAAAAAAAAAAAAAAAAAAAAAAAAGTATTCATTACCAAAGAAGAAATATTTGCAGAGTTCAGCAAACCGCCCATGCTGCAGATGGAGAATCTTGGAAGAATTGTAGGGCATAAGAAATGTAGAGTATAGCCCCAGCCACACTAACCAAAGGAAAGGGTTTTAACAACACTACGGAGCTCAGGTTAACACATTTGACTGAGTTGACAGAAAGAGTGATATAGCACATAAAGGCCAAACCACCTTCTGTCTAAGGAGAGTTTGAACATTTGTGTTGGAGGGATTCTCACTAGAAGTGGGCCAAAATATTTTTGGCAGCTTGCGAGTGATAATACCCCACAAGAGTGAACCAGTCTTTGGGAAGGCCCATTTCCAGGATGGTGTCTTACCTTGAGTAAATATGAGGGAGACAAGGGCTGCTTTCTTTCTTTCCTTAAGGTAATGTCTTTCCATTGCTTTAAGTGGTGGTTGGCCCGTCTGCTTGCCTGCAGTAATCTGGCAGTGTTTGAACTTCAACAGAACGTTCCAGGGATGAAAACCCCAAAACTCATTTTCCCCAGTGATGAGTTGCTAAGCTCTTGTGCATCCAAACACTGTTTCCAACATTTGCTTCTGTCTGGCACTAATGCACTTACCAGTATATTGCATGGATAACATGTTGCAGTATACACCTGCAAGAACACCACCACCACCAAGCTGGAGGAGCACCCTTGGAAAACCTTTGTATAATGCACTTTCAAGTATCAAATGGCAGCCATTGTTGTTGCTGGCACCCATCTGTCTCAAGAGACAATGGAGTACACCTCTGGGGGTTAAGTCAAACAGCTGTGTTACATTCCTTGGGCGCAGGCATGAGCAGTGTATATAGAAGTCCTGGGCTACCCAAATGACAAGACCCACCCTCTGGGTCTTGATGATGTGGTCCAAAGAAAAGCCAAGTAATCTGTTTGGCACCAGCTTGGCTGCCAGAGTTAGCAAAAAGAGGCATACAAGGCACCATCCAACCGTTTTAGGGACTCCTGACCGGATTTGTGTAGGGTTTATCTCCTGAAGATATCCCATAAGGCAGCAGAGGTTCAGGAACAGAATTCTATTCCTAGATGTGCTACCTTCCCAGATTGGTGAGCCCCCATCTGCCCAAACTCCCCTCTACAGCACATCTAGAAACCACCTCCTTGACCACTGAACCCAATACAGTGGTACCTCGGGTTAAGTACTTAATTCGTTCTGGCGGTCTGTTCTTAACCTGAAACTGTTCTTAACCTGAAGCACCACTTTAGCTAATGGGGCCTCCTGCTGCCGCCGCGCCGCCGAAACACGATTTTTGTTCTCATCCTGAAGCAAAGTTCTTAACCCGAGGTAATATTTCTGGGTTAGCGGAGTCTGTAACCTGAAGCGTATGTAACCCGAGGTACCACTGTATTGGTGTTGCCCACTCAATCTGCGAGAGCTTGGAGGGGTGTCTACCTCAGAAACAAGTGTCTGCTGCTTTGGGTTCCATGATGGAAGAAAGGCAGGATATGAATATAAGGAAGGAAATAGCATAGCATAGCATAGCATAGCATAGCATAGCATAATGCAACTCCTATTCACCTGCACCTCATATAGGAAATCCTCTTTTGTCTAAAACCAAATTTGAGATTAGGAAAATCCTTATTTCATATCTCCCCTAATTTTACCATGCATCCTTCCTTCCTAATAATTAATCTGCTCCTAACCTTATGTTCTACATATGCTAAAATTTGAAATTGTAACTTGAATCAAGTAGTTTCCCTGGAAGACTCTCCCAAACAGCAATCATGTGTTTGGTACTCTGGAAAAGCCAGTCTGATGCAAGGCGTGATCTTCAGTTGCGCAGAAAAATATCAGGAAGCAGTCACTCAGCTGGAACTTGCAACCATATGCAGGTTAATCTGTAATCCTGTGTGCAGTGGGTAGCCTCTGATCTAAGCACCCATGTCTTAACAAACCACTTCAGAGCAAGCATGGATAGCCTGAAAGCTTGCACTCTATGATCCTAAGCACAAGCTTTGGATTGTAACCTGCATCATTACTTACCAAGATCCAGTATTGATTCTGCAGAGCTAAGTAGAATGAAGAGTAAGTGCCATTGTGCTCTCCAGAATTGGATAGTAATTGCCTTCTGGCATGTCCATCACCCATCAATGTCCATAGAGTGTCTTTACCTGAATGGGAAGCACTTCCTCAACGTAAATGGCACATGCAATATATATTTTTTTTCTTGGACAAAAGATCGAGAATGATTGCTGGTGTTATCATTCTGATACATGTAATAAACAAAAATGATTTGGGTGGGGGGAGGGGGTCATAGTGCTCTCGAAATTAAATCTACACCAGACATCGCTTCTGTGCCCTAGGCAGTCCTTTTCTTTTAAAATTCTCAATTTTTCCTGACAGTTTTAGAACAATGTAGACAACACTTCGCTGTTTGATTCCTGCATGTGGCCCTTTCAATTAGAGCCTTGATAATACAACACCCTTCCTGTATTCAGCCAAAGCATCTTTTATTTCACTCAAGGTGCAGACAAGCTACCATCACTAACTTGTCACAGCAATTTGTCACATGCTTTATGTGATATATTTTGCAGCAATATTGTCTCTCTCGGCTTATTGTCGTGGGCTGCACTTTTGGACAAATCTTTAAAATTGAGTGAAAAGGTTAAAAACATGTAATTTGAGTTTTAGCTCCAAACATTCTGTTGCATCCAAAAAGTCACCTAATGCTGAGTTTGGGGACTTGAGGATTTTACTACTTTGGAAGCTGTTAGTCACTATGTGTTATAGTGCAAAATAACCTGAACAGCAGTGCACTGGTAATTCCTGTTTTCACACGCTGCCTTGCAGAACCATAAATTTGAAGAACACAAAGGACGCATGCTAATTTCTATGAAAGGAAATATTAAAGGAAATTTATCTAGTGTGAGCCAGAGATTTTACAAAGACAAGAAAAAATGGATTATATGGGAATGAAGGAGAAAATGCACAGAAAGCCACTGAAGCTTTGATTAGGTTAAGGGTTTGTACAATATAAGACTCCCTGGAAAAGACCCTGATGTTGGGAAAGATGGAGGGCACAAGGAGAAGGGGACGACAGAGGACGAGATGGTTGGATAGTGTTCTCGAAGCTACCAGCATGAGTTTGACCAAACTGCGGGAGGCAGTGGAAGACAGGAGTGCCTGGCGTGCTCTGGTCCATGGGGTCACGAAGAGTCGGACACGACTAAACGACTAAACAACAACAACAACAACAAAGCTTCATTGTCAATGGCTAATCATTACAGATACAGATGAACTTGTAGGATCTTTCACTTACAGACAAGCTTGAGCATAGCTACCTGGGCGTAAAGATGGGGGTGGGGAAAATTGATTTGTTTTAGATTTAATGGAGAACTTATCTAAGTCACACTTTCCAAAACAATATGCTGATTGAAACAACCATTGCATGAATTTTGCATTGCTACAAATTTTGTGATGCAGTGCCAGTAAAATAATGTGCACCACAGGGGTGGGGGACCATGAGGTGCTGCACCACTTATTGTTCTACTCATATGTATTGTGCACATGTGGTAGAGGCTATAGATTGTCTTGGATATCCTTGTTTCCGAATGCCCATCTAAATTCTGACAGCCATCTTTACTATGGATATGAGTCCTCATTCTCCATCAGTGGCAAGAGTATGTGTTTCTACTGACATAATTGTATTTTTTTTAAAATAGAAAGTAAGGAAGAGGAAGCAATTGGAAAAAAAATGTTGAGTGAGTGAGTTGTTTGCAGCAGTAGAATGAAAATATCAATTTTTGGAATTTAACCTGCTAAGCTATCATGTCATCCCTATGTCCAAAGGAGCAACCCTGAAGATCAAGTCCAAAAGATAAAGAACTATAAGAAATGAGAGCAGGTATCTTGAAATTTTCCACCAGGAGTTGGCACTGACAGCAAACTGAGCAGGCCCGCTGGTCATGTGGTCAGTTTTGTTTCCATATGGTGAGGCTGATGCTGATAATCTTTATTTTTTTTAAAAAAAAGATATTTATTAAAAGTTTAAGAGTTACAGAAAAAAGAAAAAAAGAAAACAGCAAAAAAATTGACAAAACATACATTACAATACATAAAAAGAAAAGCATAAAAAACAATACAACAATATAGCAAAACAACAACAACAATAACATTAAACCACACATCCAATGTTCCATATCTTTATCTTTCATTTACTTGTTTCATCGACCTCCTCACACCTCCCTTTTTGTATTCTAATTTAATTAATTGTTTCCATCTTTCTCAATTTTTTTAATATAATTTATCTTAACGATCTAACCTTTTAATTAACTCAACAAATCCTTTCCATCTTTCACTATATTCTGTCATTCAATTTACCTTAATTTATTTAACCTTATCTTACCATAAAAAAACCTTAAAACTTAAAACTTAATACTTATTTGTACATAACTCCTTATATCATTTCTACTAAAGCCAAATAGTTTCATTCCAACATTTTTCCTAATACTCGTTAATTTTACACTAATTCTCAAAATAATTTTTTTTAAAACTTTCTTCCAATCTTCATCCAACGTCTCTTCTTCCTGGTCTCAGGTTTTGTCAGTCCTTCTTGTCCATTCCATCTAGTCCATTAACCTGGTGATCTTATGTCCGAGGCTCTTAAGTCTTTTCCATGTCCCTTCTGCAGATCTTCTTCTTGTTTATACCTGCACTTTACTTTGTCTTTTGTTGATCTTTTTCTTAATTTCTTTCCTTTCTCATTGGGGGGTAGGTCTAGGGAGGACTCCAATCCAAAAATATCTCCATCTCCCCTCAGCAGATCAGCCCATTCCCCACAGTCCCATTCCGCACAGTCAACACTGTAATCCAGGAAGTATTTAAAAGCACGTTTCAAAGTCCTTCCAAAATTAAGAGCCCTCACAACTCTAACCCCCCCCCGGTCCACTCCAGATTCAAACTTCAAGAACAGTGGCTTATGCTCCTGCAAGGCCTCGGATCTCTCCATTTGTGTTACTTGAGGTTCAACAGCAACCTCCTCCATTAACTTCTGCACTTGCGCTTGCCCTGTCAAAACAAGTTCCTGGGCTGGTTCCTGAATGGTTTCTATATGGGTATTCGCCGTTTGTCCAAAGTTTTTAACTGCAACAGTCATCAAATCCATCTTCTCATGCATCTGCTCCAGCAAAGTGCTTGTCTTGCAAAAAGCAAGCACCAAAACTTCTTCTAAACACATTTTTATTCAAGGTCAGAGTCTGGTCTCACGATCCGAATCTTACAGCTGTGAAATCCCCAGATCGACTCCGGCAACAAATTAACAAGCTCCCTCTAGAGGAGACAATTTCTATTTGTATCCATCTTTTGAAAGCAGGACCAACAAAAGAAAATTACTTTCATTTTTCAAATATTTTGTTTATTTTGAATGCAGGAGGCAACATTGGAGTCAATTTGTTTCTCTTTTTTTGCTATCTGTCAAAAGACGTTCCATTCACAGTCGATGAACTTCCCCATAAATTTCTGTCTCTGACACCCCGTTCCCAGGTTTGAGACGGTGGAAATTTATCTTTCTTTACTCTCTCTCCTGCAGGCTTAAACAGTCAAAAATTCCCCCCCTTTTCTCCTGCTTCCAAGAGGGGTTTTGGTGGTGATAACTGAAGGAAATTTAGACCTTTATATACGACTTTCCAGACTTTAGCTTACAAAGTTTTTGCGTCAATTTATTTACAAAAACGGGAGGCGGACTTACAGTCTAGAGCCTTCCCGCTTCAGTGCCAAATTAAAATGTTTCTTAATCCAATTTTCCGTTCTACTCACGGGTACTTGTTTAGAGTCCAATTGTCCACAGGAAAAAGTCTCCGGCAACGGCTGTGCGGCTTCATTCCGTAAAAGTAGCGGTTGATTCAAAACACTGCGCCACTCACCCCACATCGCTTCGGATCCCCAAAAAAGGGTTTCCCTGCGAGTAGGGGAGGCGCTCCTGGTGTCAGCCGAATCCCACGTTCCCAGGCTTCCTCCGCCTGGGATTTTTAGAGGGTCTCCGCCTTCGCCGCGGCGGCAAGACCCAATTTTCACGGAGCGGGTTCCTCTCGGTCAGAGGAACTCCGCCATTGCCGATGGCGCTAACCCGGAAGTCCTCTGATAATCTTTATTTATTACCCACTGTAGAAGAGCACCCAACCACCACTTCCAATTCAAATGGAACAGCTGATCCCAGTGTAGCTTCTGCCTATCTCTGGGATAAAGAAGAAGAAGAGGAGGAGTTTGGATTTGATATCCCGCTTTATCACTACCCGAAGGAGTCTTAAAGCGGCTAACATTCTCCTTTCCCTTCCTCCCCCACAACAAACACTCTGTGAGGTGAGTGAGGCTGAGAGGCTTCAGAGAAGTGTGACTAGCCCAAGGTCACCCAGCAGCTGCATGTGGAGGAGCGGAGACGCAAACCCGGTTCACCAGATTACGAGTCCACCGCTCTTAACCACTACACCACACTGGCTCTGAATCTGATCTACACTCTTAAATTATGTGTATATGTGTATATTATGGACGTTAACCATTTATGGGGGTTTAGAAAAGCACATAATTGAGAACCATCGTGAAAATGCTTATGTGCCTTTGTGTACAAGTGCCCAAAAGTTCTTCTTATATATCTTGTATAAAGTAACTGTGTTTGTAAGTAGGGCAGCCAAGATGACTGTGTTTTCCATCTGTTCTACCTAACCACAGCATACTGCTCTCGGAGAATGGGTATATATAACCAGCAATATTTTGCTTCAACTTAGTTTATATATGGTCTAGTATGAAATCAGCTCTGAGCTATTAAAAGACACACTTTATTTACTTCCATTATATATTCAGAGGAGGCTGCCTTTCAAAGAGTCTCTGTAAAGCCTTGAGTAAAGGTTATAGTTATCTGGCTAAAACACCTTTATAGTGTTACCCTTGCACATAATGCACATTCTATAGAGTAAAGTGGCTAATGGTGGTTCCTTCACTAAGCCCTCCACAAAATCTTTTTTTTTTAAATGATATTTATTAAGATTTTCAAAAATACAGAAAGTAAAGATTAAAATACATTCAAAGCCTTATTTTCATACATCCACTTTCCGGGACTCCCCCCTTCCCCCACCCCTACCATATTCTCCTTTCATATTGTTGGCTCCACAAGCTCTCAGTTCTAATTGAAACTTAATTTGTTTAGACCATTATTCGAATTTAAAATTTATACACTCCTCATCAATACCCCTAATAAAAGACAAAAGTTCTCTCCCCAGGGCCCACCCCATTTTCATTCCACAATTTCCCTTTTTTTAATGATAAGGACACCCCACACAATAGAAATATAAGAAATAAGAAATAAAAAGTATAATAGATGAGAAAGAGCTCATTCAGAAAAAAAAGTTGACAAGCCTTTGGATTTTAGTTCTCCCCCCCCCCTGTCCCCGGTTTAATTTCCCCCTGACCACCAAACCATGTTATCTGCCTGGAATTCTTAAAGTCCATAAATCACCTATTTCCCCCAACTCCTTGCTGGCTTTTTCTTTTTATAATTATTTTTTAAAACATTTAACTTCAAATCTTTAATAAAACTCCCCCCATTGTTCTTTCCAAGTTGTAGTCCAGTTTCCTCTTGTTCCGCTGCTGAAACGTTCTAATTCAGAAGCTTAGTAACTCTGCAGGGATTATTGTTATTCAGGAACAAAAACTTGCGTTCAGTCCCTTCCTTTCTTCAATAGAAAATTCTATTGTCTCCTTTAGCTGAACACCCTGTAGACAAAATATTATTTCCGTTTTGCAGCTTTCCCAGAAGATAACCAGTCCTGTAAAATTCCAATGGTATTTTTCCACTTACGACCATCTTTGTAGTGTCCCGAAATTCCTCTAGGGGGATTGTTGTAACTTTGTTTTCTCTAGTCCAAAAGTCCGATTGTTATCCATGTTTTCGCCATTTTGTATCCAAGTTTTAACGGGTTATAGCAAATTGTAACAAATTTAACCAGCAAAGTTCTCATAATAAAATCCTCTCTGCTTTCCGACTTTGACAGCTACTTTGACAGCTGTCAAAATCTCCGACTCTTTTCACCAGGCTCTCTCTTCAATCACCCCGGTTCCCAGGGGGGGGGGTTACATTTCCCTTCTCCCTCAATTCTTCCTCCAGCACAGTTCTTGTAGTTCCCCATCGTGGAATTCTTAGTTTTTATCAGCAATACAAATCTTTTTGGACCTTGGTTTCCCCATCCTTGTTTTGGAAGGTTTACAGTAGGGAGGGGGACTGACTTCCTTTTTGGATCCCCCCCCGCTCGTGTCCAATCCGAAAAAAAAAAATTCTTTTTTTTTCTCCTTTTGAACCCGGTTTCCAAATTACTCACGGGTTATTGTTAAGAAGTCCGAATTTTCAATGGAAGAAGTCAGCGCTCTCCGCCGGATGGCATGCGGCTTCGCTCGGCAGGGATAGCAGAGGACTCAAAGCACCACGCTTCTCCCCGGCACCCGATCCGTAGCCTTTAAAAAGGCTCCTTCACGAGTCGGGAGGGCGCTAGCGGTGCCAGCCGAGTCTCCATGTCCACGGCCCCCGTGGCCGTGGTTTTTAAGGGTCCCCGCATCGCCGGTGCGGTAGGACCCAGCCCCTGCCGAGCAGGCTCCCTCCGGAGCTCGGAGGGAGTCCGCCATTCGGCGATGGCGCCAACCCGGAAGTCCCCTAAGCCCTCCACAAAATCAAAGAGCGCTGTAACACGGCATATCATCCACATCCTGCAGCTATATGTACAAAAAAAGAAAAGGGATGGGTCTGGCACAGTTCTTACTGGGTTGGAGTTGGATAATAGTATGCATTTTGCCTGTTTTCCCCCCACAACAATATACCACCACTTAATAACAATCCATAATGTTCTAAAAATAATCAAGCCACGGTGGCCTGGAAAAATAGAAAATGGAAATCCTGTCACATTTTATCCAGGGGGAATAGATACATTTTTTGTTTTAGTTCTATTCCCCACAGGGTACAGATGATGTACAGGTGCTGGGCTAGAAGCTGTTATAATTACAAAACCTGTATTCAATTCCTTGGAGAGCTTCAAAATTTTCCACATACAATAGAGATTCAGGCTTTGAAGGGAGAAAAAATCCATATGCCTGAAGAACAATGGAGTACAAGTTGATTTCCTGAATTATTTACTGCAGCAAAGTGTTCTTCAAGAAAAGCAGCACAAGAAACACAATTCAAAAGAAACCCTCTGAATCTAACCAATTTCAAAAGGAACATTACTAATGTACTCCCCCCCAGAAAAGGATTAACTCATTATGAACTTCAGGGATTTGTGCAAAACAACTCATTGAAAGTTGTGGTGGTGGGATATTGCACCTTCTCAAGCTATCTTGAACAAAATGGGGGAAATGTTTCCTGAAGAAGTGGTTCTTCTTAGTAGTTTAATATATGAAGTTAACTGCAGATTAATTATTTATGTGTGACTTCTAGCAGCATAAACAACAATATCAATTATACAGTCTTGAAACAAAAAAATCCTTCCAGTAGCACCTTTAAGACCAACTAAGTTAGTTCTTGGTATGAGCTTTCGTGTGCAAGCACACTTCTTCAGATACTTACGTTGCTGATTGTAACTGCATAAGGAAAGACCAGCAAAGGGCACTTGGCTGAATCTGTAGGGATCAGAAGCCAAGTAGTCTGAATAAATGAAAAGTGTGGTAACAATTTGTCCCTAATGAAACCTTTGTGGTGATTAAGGGAGCGTTTCCACGGCCCTGAAGGCATTTAGATGGCTAGCTCCAGGTACTAATTTGGAGATTCATTTTATTGTTATTTGATAATTGTGTCTGAAAAAATAGCAGGCACTTCTAAAGATTACCCAACTCTGTATATTATAATCATAGAGTCACAGAAGTGCAAAATTGGCATGGGTGTAAGGGGAATAAGTCTCCTGTGTCTCTTCTATAGCCATATTTCAAGAAACAAGGAAGCATACACTTGGTCTAAGATGCAGCTGTGTTGTATTTGTAGCTAAGCTTGGAACTGCGCAAGGTGGAATCTACACACATATAAAAACGTTCTGAAAATGCATTTTTTAAAAGTGTTTTTTAAAATACATTGAATTTTCCATAAGATTCACCATCGCCATCAAGTGTCACATTGTATATTGCAATTAAAACACACTCAAAACTTTTTATTTGCAGCTATATAGCTAAGTCTAACAAAAACAGAGTTTTGGGTAGCTGTATTATATTCAGACACTAGAGTTCAATGTAACAGTGGGGAAGGGAAGTTGTTATGCTCTCTCATTCAACACTCCTTGAAAACATGTTAATTTCCACTGAAAAAATGTAAAAGGTGACAAAAAAGCTAATTCCAAAATCTAGAAATTCCTACATTACTTGGTAGATCTCACTTCGTTCCCCTCCCCCCAATACAATAAGGATATTGCCACTGACAGACTGTGGGGCAAGTGGGGAAAAAGACAGCAATATATTATGGGACAGAGAGGAGGAGGAGACAGAAAGAACAGGTCATAAACAATCAACAAGAGACAGTTCAAGTATACAGAGCAAGGGACGCGGGTGGCGCTGTGGTCTAAACTACTGAGCCCTGAAGTCTCCCAGATCCCCGGCTGGGGACTGGGAAGGATGAACGCCCAATGCCTGAGCCAAGGTCTCCCTACATCTGAAATTTAATAAAGCTGTGTCCAATTTTAATCCCATAGCACATTGTCTTGAGTCATTATTCTGCTCAGGGGTGGCCGAGGGTTGGGGGGACTCTGCCTGTCCATGCAATTGGCATTTCCATGCGCTCTGGCTTCTGTCATGGTGTCCTGTTGCCCCAGAAGCAGTTTAATTATGCTGGCCACATGACCCAGAAAGCTGTCTGCAGACAAACACCAGCCCCTTTGGCCTGAAAAGTGAGATGAGCTCCACAATCCCATAGTTGCCTTTGACTGGATTTACAGAGTAAAAAGGTCAACATTGTTAAGGACGTTGTTAATAGTCTAGAGGACTATTGCTGGAACCCCTCCCATTTTGGAACTGGGCCTATAGATGGCAATGAGGGTAATCCTTGGTAGCAGCTGTAAGGATAATGGTGCCATATGTAATTGGGAAAAGGCCCATAAGCGATTCAGTTTGAACAGTGGAGAGAGCGAACAGTGAGAGACAGGACAGAGACAGAAAGCCATTAAAAAACCTGGATCCAGTCTGAGGTCCAACATCTTATTGTGCACCACCTTGGTATTATTTTAATGAGTGGTGGTTTATAAATATTTTAAATAAATAAGGCTTTCTCTCCTTCCTGTCCTTCGCCACAAACCCAGTCTTAAGCGTGGATAGAATTGAATGGTTATGCAGAAATGAAGAACATTCTCCACATGAAAGAGTAAAGTAAGTTATGCATCCCTTAATAGAGGCAGGGGGAAAGGACAGAAATACGTTTCGGTCACAATTAATTTTCCTGTCAGCTTTAGGAGCCGCTGTGCCGGAATGTGTTGCTCCTTTACTTTAAAGTTGCAATCTAGGGCTTATTAATTATTGAACTCGTTTCACAATGTTCATGCTACTTTAATGACAAAGGGCTCATCTAAAATTCAAAAGTTATTGTATAGCGCCTGTGTTTGACAGCAACTTACACTGGCGGGGGGGGGTCAAGCAGTGACTTAAGCCAGGAGAGAAGGCATTGGTGGAATCAGACTTGGCTTCTGGGGCTTTTAAACAAGGGTCCCCCCCCCACTTTACTCAAGAGAAAGACTTTTATTTTTTTAACTCAGCAGCAACTTACTCAAGAGAAAGACTTTTATTTTTTTAACTCAGCATGGGATTTTTTTTTTTTTTTTGGTCAGACTTTGTACAATCCTGAAGAAGGAGATTTATCATTCTGGGACTTCTGTCACTTCTGAGGGACCTTATAGATTTTGAACAGCCTCAGAACTTTCCATTGAATTTGTGTGTGGAGGGGGAGAGATGGGAAGAGACTTGAATGTTTATTTTCTTTCTTTGTCCTTTCGCTTCTGCCGATGTCTGAGCAGACTTCGCAAACATATTTTAATCAAGAACGATGTAAGAGAAGCATTTTCAGAAATATATGTTCCCATGCGTTCTGTTTGCTTAGCTTACTTCTGTTATGGAAATGCACCTTTCAGATCGTTAGGAGCTGGCAGCGCACTTCTTAATGCTCTTTCGGCCCAGACTAGAATGTATTATCTTCCCCTAGGAGAACAATAAAAAATGCATCTTTTACACATCCACATGAAAAACATCTCAGGGACAAAGGGCAGAACATGTTGAAGCCAACTTTAGCTTCAATATACATGGTAGGAAAAGAAAACAATGCACAACCTTGCCTTTTAGCATCCTGAAAGTATCTAAAATAGACACTGGAAAATAATGGTACAGCGTTGTGCATTTGTGGGTTCCAGAACACGATAATTTGTGGATACAGCAGGCTTGGGGTGTTAAAACTGGGTGCCAGACCCGTGTGTATTAAGCTATGTGCTGGACACTACTAATTCCCTAGAATCAGCAAGTGCCAAAAGCTAAGCCAGGCTAATGGGGAATGAGCCATTAAGAAAACAGAGGATCAGAGAACTTTGTGCCAGAAAACAAATGGGTGGGGCTCCCTCAACAGATGAAGCCAGAATTTAGAGTAGAGAGTTGGGAGTAATGTGAGTTAGAAGCTTAGTGTTATGAGTTAAGAGACTGAGACACAAAGCAGCAGGCACACCACAATGGATGCTACTTATTCTTCCACCTTTTAAGAAAAAGTAAAATTTAAAACATACCTTTTCAATCACTTGTCATTTCTGTTAACTCAAAGAGTTTGTTTGTGTGTGTGTGAGTTACTTGGCAAGAAATTTAAAAGTTGGGCAGAAGTGCACTAGAATACTGAAATAATTCTCAGGCTTGTGAAGCTCTTATTTACCCTCAGACTTTCACTGAGAAAGCAGCTAGAAGTCCCATTTCACATGGCTTTTCAGCCAATGAAAAGTGAACAAAACATCAACATTCATCCAAATTGCCATGGAAACCTGCCATTTGGTGCCCTGGGCTTGGACGCTTGGTCTTTGGTGCCATACGATGGTTTAACTCATCATAATAACATTTGGGGGAGTGTTCATTACTGCATATTTCCAATAGGCAGTGGGGATACAGCCAACCCTGTTTATTCCAGTTCTGATACATATACAGGCTGCCTTTTGTTTTCTTCTTCTGCAGCTTTATAGCTACATTGTAATACCAAACACAGAAGTTCAAAAGACATGCAAGGAAGGAAATATAGCAGCCTTAAACATGGAGAGAAAGATACCCATAAGTAAAAAGGCATATGGAATTATTTGAGAGTATCCATGGTCTCTTAGATCACAGCATCCAATGTCCTTTGTTAAGAATACTTTGTTAAAAATATTATTATTATTATTATTATTATTATTATTATTATTATTATATTTATGAATTGCTTCCCACGAGGCAATAGAATAAATATAAAACCACAGCTAAAACAGTTGCAAATATAAAAATATACTTTTTTGGAAAACGAACAAACAAACAATATACTAACCAATATAAGTTGACTGGTCAATGTGTATAACAGGGGTCCTCAAACTACGGGCTATGGGCTGTATTCGGCCTGCCATGGTCCTGAACCCAGCCCACCCACCGCTGTAACAGGTCTATGGCCTCGGAGGGCAGAACCACCACCACCACCCCGGCACAGAGGAGACGTGAGGTGGCATCCTGCCCGGCCTGGGAGGAGGAGGCAAGAAAAAGGTTGCAAGGGTCTCCTTGGCTCTCCTCCCTGCTCGGTGCTCCCTCGCTCCCTCTAGGCCCCAGGGCGTTAGATAGACTTCCTTTAAAATATGGACTGAATGAAATACACTCCCCAGTGTTACCCTGGACTAGCTAAGGCATTTTGTTCTTGCAGGATTTTGGTGGATTACTCTTCTGTTTGAGACTTTAAAAATCCACGACACTTTGTTATTGTTTAATGTTTTAGTTGATGGTGATGGTGATTAAATTTACCTTTTTTGTAATTTTTTGTAAGCTGCCATGAGTATTGCTCTCTTGCACTAGAAGAGTGGAATAGAAAGTTTCTTAATAAACACATAAATAAAAAAATGGCGTACCATGCATGTACATCAGCCCACCAGGGCACAATTAGACTTCTGGTTTGGCTGCTTGCCAGGCACTCCAAAAATGAGAGAGAGCAGTGTAGATTCTTCCCATGTTCATATGCCATGCCTTGGTACCATATGAATCAGCGGGCACCTTACATGTCAATTTTCCGTAAGCATACATTCCAACTGTTGGGGGGTTATGAATGTAATCAGGCATAAAGGAACCTTTGTAGGCATGGGAGGTGAACGAAAAACACTCAGAGGTGAGTTAAGGTTTTTATTCTTTCTTATCACAGATTGCAATCAAACCTATATGTTTCTATTTCAGCTTGGTGAGGAAGGACACTAGCTTAGGAGAGCACTTGCTTTGCATGTTGAAGGTGCCAGGGTACACGGCCCTGGCACCAAAGTTTGTGGGTGCCTGGCACCTTCATGGGGATTTTTTGTGGGTGCCCAGGCAGCCAGGGCCCCAGGCAGTTGGCACCTATGGTCACCCCCCAGCATCTACCACTAAAAGGGTCTGAAGAAACCTGATGCTGAAAGGCTATAGCTCAGCAACAGAGTGCAAGCTGTCTATGCAGAAGATCTGATGTTCAATCCTGGGCATCTCCACTTAGAAGGAGCAGATATGGGGAAAGACTTCAGCCTGAGAGCCTCTTTCAGTCAGAATAAGCCATATTGGCTTAGATACGTCCTATGTTCCGTACAAAATTGAAAGAAAGTTATTTATGTTGCAGGGCAAGAGAAAATTGTGCATAAACAAGCCTGTTGCAGCACAATCCAAACCCAAGATCCATCAGGATGAGAAAATTTGGGGTTGGTAGATCTTGGGCTTTCTTGACTGAGTCAGAGTCAGCCAAGTATACATTAGCATAAGTTCCTTAACCCAGCTCAACAAGGGCTCTGCCAGTGAAACTTAAAATGATGTAATCTCATGAAGTAGCAGGACAACAGGAGGGAGGAGGAAGATCTCGGTGAGGGGTGCAGCTGGGACTGGGACACACTTGGACAAACTGGGGGTGGGGAAGGAGAGGTTGGTGTAGAAGTACTGATGGGGTGACGGAGGATGGTGAGTGGGTGGGGGGTCAGGGTACAGGAAATAGAGCAGCAGGACTAATCACCACAGCCAGAGGGGCCCCTGTTTCCTTGAGGCATAGGGAGCAGTAGGTGGGTCGCTCCAGGAGGCTGAGGCAAGCAAAGGCTCTGGGAGGTGTGTGAAGTATGCTGGAGGAGGCTAGGAACAGGTGAGGGTCACATGCCTCATCAAGGGATGCAGGACATGTAATGGAAGCCAGTGTAAGTAAAAAAAGGGGGCTCCTAGGAGAGTGGTAGGATGGTTCACCTCAGTCATGTGACCTCAGACCCTGTTCTGAAAACTGGCAGCAGCCTCTCCCAGAAGCTCTTCCCAGAGTTTGGAATAGGAATAACTTCTACTGGCCTAAATTAATGCTGGCTTCCTATAGTTAGGCTTGTTCTGTTAATAACTCAGCATATTAGTGTAATGCAATCTATGTCTCTTTGTGGGAGGCTGATCTATAATGACAGAATTTCACACACTTTGGAATGCTGGTTCTAAAGTTATTCTGGCAGCTCTCATGCTTGTTCACCTGTCATGCACTGAAGTGCAAACTGCTATAATTTTAAGAATGACACATTTTTGTTCCATACTTATCTTAGATGGAGAAAAGGTAATCATATATAAGGCAGAAGACAAACTTTGGTGCTGAGAAGGCCTTTTAATATCCCCCAAAATATATTCCCCACCCCCCATACATGTTAACTCATCAGTAATGTGTCATAATTTGACTGCCCTCGACAACATTGCTAGCATACTGTTGTGGCAACCTACAGCCATTTTGTAAATTCTGCATATGTCTTTAAATGGTTTTAACATCTTGAAGTTGACAGTGATCATGTTGTTTCCTCTCTGCCTAAGGAGCCACATTTCATCAGGCTGCATTCACATGAACACTGTTAAAGACCTTGTTAGAGGTTATTCATGAGCAAATGACTTGTTTCTGTTCCCACAATAGTATGTGTTTTCCCCCTCCTCATCCACCATCTACTACTGTGAAATCATTGGAGTTGTCATCCAATGCTTCCTAGTGAGGAAGCAGTCCATTTGTTTGTGACAGGCAGAGATGTAAGGAAAATGATTATGAAGGCCTGGCTTGTGTTATTTATCTTATGGGCAAAAAAGGACCAGAGTATTTTCCCTTTCGTGAGGACAATTTATACATGCATATCTGAGGTTCTTGTGTGGTGACTGGGAAGTATGAACCTGTCAGTTCTGGTTCTCTGATTTTCTCATGAAAATTACTCAGCATTTTGGTTGCAAATTTCTCCTAACTAATTTACTTTTGAACAATTTACACATTTTGCAAGCATTTTCCTAATATATACCTCTTTTGCACGCTATTTAAACTAATATATTTATTTTTATGCATGTTCCCTCTTTTATATGCATTTTTGTACTTTTTCTTGGTAGAGAACTTCATCGCAAAATTCGATGAAGTGCAAATTTGAAAGACTAGCTGGTGTTTTGGTTCACATATTGTTTCAGACAAAAAAAAAGGGTTTTTAAATGCAAATGCAAGCAAAATCAAATTTCTCACCCACTTTTGATGCTGACCTTTCAACAACAGAGCAAGAAGTCCATTAAAGTTTTATTTAGCATTATGGCATCTATCCTTCAGAAATCCCGCCCTTTCAGTATTAGACAGATGCCATCTCTATTGTCTTTTCTTCGCGTGTTGAAGACTTGCCTCTTTAAAAAAGCCTTTTAAGAAGAGAGCTTTCAATCTTTTTTAAAGATGTGTTCATTGTTTTATTACTTCTTGTTTGCTTTCCTGGGCTCCTCTGGGAGGAAGGGCAGGATATAAATTTAATAAATAAACAATACATAAAATCTGAAGAGTCACTTGTTCCCCAGCCATGTGGTAGGAGAAGCTTTCCATCAAAGGACTGTTCATGGATTTGACTTCTTTCTTTAAGTGGAATGGGTAAGGCCATTGTATCTGGGAGATGGAACTAAAAACAAAGTAAACCGTTATTATTTTTTATTAGAAACATTTCTAATCCATTTGATATTTTAAAATTTCTAAGCAGTATATTAAGATATAACAAGAAATACCCAATAAAATTGGATTATAAATGAGAGATGCAAACATCATTATAAAAACAGATATTAAGTTACAACAGGCTCTAATTTTATGGGTCAGGGGAAGCCTGGGCAAAAAGGTAGATAGGCAGGCAGATTTTTAGGTATAGTTGATTATCCTTCTACCTATCCTGAAAGTACCTGGACTTTTCCAGTATCATGGGATATACCCCTACCATGGCTGCCACACAGTTTATCTTTCTCCTTCTCCAAAGCAAGTATCTTGGGAAAGGTGGCTGCAAGCAAGCACCATGAAACCTTGAGGAACCCTTCTATGGGGATGCCCACAGAGGGCCTGAAGCTGGCTGTGCCCACTTCACATTGACACCACTCCACTCTGTCAACAAGGGTAATGACACTGCCCTTAATCCTTCTATTCCTACTTCAAATTATGGCTACTAAACAGTGATGTGCCCACTATGCTTGGCTTGCCCAGATTCTCACTTTTCCCTGCAGGTGTTCAAAAAGCTCTAGGGGCTTTTTGACTGCTTGTAACAAAAGAGAAGCGGGCTGAGCATGCTACCCTCTCTTTGCCAGTCTATTTCTTAAGCACACACATGCAAAAACTTTAACTTTGAGTAGGCAGAGGGAGTCACTAGCAGTTGGCAGGCTAGGACTGGCCTTTTCTGAGCCCCTTCTGTAATGCAACCTGATGGGGAATAACAGAACCTCAAATCCTGTCTGCCTCCCAAATAAAAGCAGAAGGCAGAAGATATTTCAAATCCCATGCCCCTTGGCAGCGAATGGTGCCCTTTAGAATGCCAGAAACATTGCGTCCTGGAAAGGAGGGCTGACAAAATTTCTTAAGTCCTCAAGTGAGTCATTCCCAGTGCTATTTGAAAAAAGTAAGGTGTTTTGATTGTGAGTGGGAGAACTACAGGAAGGGCTGCTGGGGCAGGAATGAAATCCATTGTGAGCTGGACCTGAATTTAAGGAAGTCTGAGTACAATTCACAATGGGCTGAAGCTTTTGAAACTTGGAGAGTTCTTATTCCAAACTTGCTTAGTTTGAACTATGTCCCATCACTGCTGCTACTAAAGCATTTTGTTTTGTCAAAGTAATCCGCTATTTTGAAGTTGCAAAAGTGAGCCTAGATTTCCCCCCGCCCCGAGAAAATGTTTAATTTCATACATTCATATTCATTTTCTCAAGCTTTAACCGGAATATAGAAACCAGAGTGATTACTACGAAGAAAATTATCAGCAGAATACACAACACTTTCAGCAAAACAGAGGGCGGTGGAACAATAAAAGTTGGAACATCAAATGTTGGCCTGCACAAATTACATAAAAAAAAAAAAAAATCAAACAGAAAACGCTTATGCAGAACTGAAGGCGTTTTTCCAATGCAAAAAGTAAATATCATCTAAATATTCCTTTGGGTACTTGTTTCAATACATTTGTGCACAAAATAAGAAGGCAGTGGAGTCAAGCAATCCTTAACAATACATGAGTCCTAGATTCAGGAAATGAGACTTTCCAGAGAATAAGAAAAATCGTTTAAACACAATACTAGGAGATCAATGCTAGTAATGCAATATTGTGTTCTTTTGCAATAAATGGAGAACTAGCCTTACCACAGTGAGGATAGTCATGCTAATTGGAAATAGGCAGTATTTATTAAACATGGGAAATATGTGCTTTCTGCTTTACATACATCAATGTCTCTAATATTTAGTCTCAGATGAATATTCAAAGCAAATTAGCTAATTTCACAAAGTTACATTTGCACATTTAAATTTTTATCACATGTACTATTCAAATGCAAGGTCACAATGGGAGTTTGTAACTTGAACTAGTTTGCATTTAAATTAGTGCATACACATCAGTTGCAAATAGCTGGATTTCTGCTAAAGGAGGTTGTGATCTAATATGGTTCAAATCTCAACTGAGCCCATATATTCCCATTCAGAGTCTATTGACTGCCACAGCTCTATCCCTCAAGCCAGATGCAGATGGTCACAGGAATATGGAACTATTGCATTGTGCCCTTCAGACAGTGGTACTTCAGGTTACAAATGCTTTGGGTTACAAACACTTTGGGTGACAAACTCTGCTAACCCAGAAGTAGTATCTCGGGTTGAGAACTTTGCCCCAGGATGAGAACCGAAATCGTGTGGCGGCAGCGCGGTGGCAGCAGGAGGCCCCATTAGCGAAAGCGTGCCTCAGGTTAAGAACGGTTTGGGTTAAGAACGGACCTCTGGAACAAATTAAGTTCATAACCTGAGGTACCACTGTATTCTCAAATGCCCACTCCCTTGGAGAAAGAATGGAATAGATGATGTGGCCAACTAAGACCCTCACCTGAATGGTCTGAGCTTACAGTCTAGGGTTCAGTAAGTCATTGTTTACCAAAACATCTTTTGATAGTTGCTAAAGTCTTTAGCTGCAGGACATAGCTCAGTAGCAGATCACAGGCTAGGTTTTACTAGTAGTCTTTCCTTTCTGAAGAGCTGCTGGTGGTTAACGTGTACACTAGGCATGGCATCACTCAGAGAATCCTGGGAACTGTAGCTCCTTCACACAACTACAATTCCCAGCACACTTTACAAACTACAGTTCCCAGGATTCATTGTGTTAGAACCTATGGTGTGGATCTGACCCTGGTTTAATGAACTAATGGTATGACTCAGAGAAAGGCACCTTCCCATGGGTCGTATTCAACTAAGTTTGACTCAGAGTTAAAATTAATGAACCTAATTATGTTCATTAATTTCAATGCATCTACTCTGAGTAAAACTTGGTTGAGTGCCATGCAATCAACTGAACTCTACTTAAGTCTGCTGGATTCTTTGACTGGCCTATGAAAGATATCATGGGGAAGCATTCTTGTTCAAGGGGACTCATTATGAGACATGTCTAGGGGCTAGGTCACAACCCTTCTAAGAGCTCGGTTTTACATTGACGGAAAGCTGCAGCATCCATACAAATTTGTGCAGCACCCATTTGTGAAACATCCATGCAAACTGCAGGCTTATGCAAGCAGAGGCCACAAATGTAAGGCTAAGGTAGTATGTCACCTGTTATGCCAATTTTTCCTTGCTTCTGGAATATCAGGCTGCTAAAGTGGTGGAAAGACATTTTGCAGAATGAAACACTGTGATGGCAGAAAGGGACACCTCCATAGCATCTCCCCTATATGTAAATCATGAATAATAATAATAATAATAATAATTTATTATTTATACCCCGCCCATCTGGCTGGGTTTCCCCAGTCTATATATTCAGATGCTTGACAGCACAATCCTATGCATGTTTACTCAGAAGTAAATCACCATGGAATTCATTGGCATTTATTCCCAGATAAGTGGTTACAGAATTTCAGCTTTAATTAGATCCATATCCCCTTTCTCTGTGCCTATCAGAATCCCACAAATGTACCAGATGCTCCCTTTATCTCATAAAGTGAATACAGTCCTGAAGTCAATAGGTTAACAATGAGGTCATGAATATTTAAGCTGGTGTTGCTGCAACTAAACAGTGTGGATTTGGAGGATAGCTGAGCCTCCTCAGACCTCTTGTCAGATTTATTTCGGGAAAGTTATTAGCCTAATTTGCTCACCACCTTTGCCCACAACAGGATGTATATAGATTTGCAAAGCACTTTCCCTTTCCCTGGAGGCAAGCATTTTATTAGGCAATATTATCCCCTTTGCTTCATGCATATGTTTTACTGATGACTCATGACTGTTGCATCTGTGTATGCACAGAGCAATTTGCTTGCCCCTTTGCAAATGCCAGCAGTGAATATAAGTGTATCACACACATACACACGTCCCCCCCCCCAAACAAATCAAGTGGTGTGGCAACTATTCTCTGTCCTTTCCATGAGAAGCAAGAGCAAGTAGATCACGAGGGCACGGCAATTCCTTTTAGATAAGAGGTATGAGGCGGAATGGGAGGGGCAATCCTGCTACTGTGGCTCAGAAGGTCATTGTCTGATTGGGAGAAAGGAAATATGCTCTTCAAAACTGCTTTCAAAAGAGATGAATTATTAATGATGGGGAACCCCCTCCCCTTCCAAGTTCAATTCTAAACAGTGGTTAGTTAGCAGCTGTAGCAGTAGCAATACTGCCTACTGTTGTCTGGCAAATGAATTCTCACATCATTTTTTGCTTCAGTTGAGAGAGAGAAGAGAGAGAGAGAGAGAGAAACTGACATTCACATTAAAGGTAGGCATGGCAGAACTAAATCAGCAAGAAGCAGGAGGTTGGTCATCAACAATAAGGGAAGACCCTTCCTGCTGAAAAGGTGCATTGAGATCTTTCAATCAATCAATCAAAGTACAGCAAGCTGGTGTAATCACTATCCTCTTCATGCTGTGATAGTCCAGAAGTTGTAATTATTTTAATCCTGGTAGAACTAAACAGGAAATTGGATGGGAGGCTTGCTATTGGATAAATTAGTAGCAAAGGCAGATTTTTTTTAAAAAAAGTAACAGCCCTTTCTCAGATCCAGTTAAAGCAATAATATTAAAGGAAGGGCATGCGGGGATGGGTGTAGGTATTTGTTTGTTTAGCATGTTATCATTTGTGTATATTGAATCGATAATAAATCAATAAATAAATTAGGGTGCACCTAGTTTTTTTGGGGGGAATAAAGAAAAAAAATTATTTCCCCCCATTTGCGGGGCTGGGGCGGGGGAAGCCCCAGCCCCCAGAACAGGCTGCTATCCTGCCGGGCTCCCCAGGCTTGCGGATATCTGCTCCGCTGCGCTCCCCGGGTTTCGGGCTGCAGGCTGCTGTCCGCAAGCCTTGGGAGCCCGGTGGGAAGTCGCGCCGGGCTCCCAAGGCTTGCGGATAGCTTCCTGAAGCCTGGAGAGCGAGAGGGGTTGGTGCGCACCGACCCCTCTCGCTCTCCAGGCTTCACCGAAAGCCTGCATTCGCCCCATAGGACGCACACACATTTCCCCTTCATTTTTGGAGGGGGAAAAGTGCGTCCTATAGGGCGAAAAATACGGTAACTGAAAAGAACAAGTGGAATCTGAGTGTCTCAACCAGAACTGGAAATAGGTAATTTGAAGGAAATAAATAAGGAGCTCTAAGCACTAAGTCATGCTAATAGCAATCCAGTGTACAGTATTTCCACTGTTCAAAATAGCAAATGTGTGGCCCAAGAATCTAATATACATATCTTATTTATTAATTGGATTATTATTATTATTAAAAAACCCTGCACCTTATGCATTACTGATTATAGTTGTTTCCTCCATCATTTGGCGCTGGGATTATATATTTATTTTACTCCATTTATTAATAGCTTCCTATAAAAGAACACTGAAGCGATTTAACAATGAAAGCATCAACAATTAAAGCAATTTCAGATTCAACCTGGATACAAACTGGGATAAAAATATCCAATTCAAACTCTTGTTGAAAGAGGAAGGTCTTTGATGGGTGCTGAAAAGGCAAACAAGACCCCCCTTTTTCATATGTAATGGGAAGCAGTTCCCAAGGTGTTGTTACGCTAAAAGCCTGATTACTATATTGCATGGAATAGACTTCCTGATGAGAGGATATGTGCAAGAGGTCCTTTCCTACAGAGCACAGTGATTGGTTGAGTACATAAGGAGTGAGATGATCTTTTGCTTCTCTGGTCTCAAGCTGTATTTTGCCAGTGTTTGTTCATGTACTACCAGTGTGGAGTTAAATAAGAGGATTTGCATGTTTGTACTTTGTAGAAAGACCATCTGAGGGGAACAAAAAAATCTGTCACAGCTATCACATCAAAAGCTGTTTGGTTTTTTTAACAGAAGCATTCAAGCTTCCCAACAGATTGTGAGGGATTTTTTAAAATGTTTAAGGAGGCTGATGTCTACGCTGTGTAGTAAGCCCGTACCACCTGAGGTAAATAAAAATAAATAAATCAAGGTGCTGGGATATTTCAGATTGAACAGGGAAATAGCCAGCCTTTAGCAGCCAGTCTTAACAGTTCTAAGGCATGATGTATAACCATTCGTTGCAGAGTGGTTGTGCTAAAATGGCTGAGATATGTTTCACTGAGGAAAGTTAGTGGGGCATCTGTATTTAGGACACAACCCTTTTGTTTTATGGTTCTATCTATAACACTGTCACTACTGAGACTAATATAAACTGCTTTCCAGTGTCTGTGAGAGAATTCTGTTCATAAGAAAAAAAGAAAGATGAGTTATTACTGGCTTAAATACTCCCATATTAGCTGAGGTGTTTTGGGTTTTTTTAAAAGTTTTCCTTTCTCCTTAAAGCCATTCCTTTTGTAATAATTGTATACTAGAAGAGACCAGTCAGTGGGGCTTAAAGATTCCTATTAAGTCACAATGCTAAAGGACATAAAAATCTAACATTTACCATGTGTCAAATATCTTCTTGTTACTGATTACTGTAAGATTTATTGCTGCATTATACAAAATTACAAGAGGAGTGCCTCCGAAACCTGAGATGCTAATATAAAAGACTGAATTTTTTTCACCCCACCCCTCTATTCTACTTGTGTATATTTTCTTTTCTCTCCCTCACCCACACACCACTGAATTCCCCCATCCTCACCCCCACCCTAAATCCCTTAACACTGCAAGTAAATGAAGAATAACACCTGGTAAACTATACATGAGTAATTTGGGAATAACAGTAGTTGCTTCTCAAGGGTGTTGTGTAGATTCCTTAACAGCTTCACACTCTCTGAGTCGTGCTCCGTCTTCTTTCCTTGTGTAACCATAGTCACCAGCTGTCTGTCTATACTTTACTTATTTCAGTGTGCTAAAACTATACATGCTCTTTGAAATTTTCTTTTTTGGGTTAGAATATTATTTGTGTTATGATGCATTTTAAGGTTAGCGATTTCTCACCCTAATTACTGAAATGCACCTTTCATCTTACAGTATTTTTAAAAACTTATGCTGTAATTTTGACGCAGATTTCAGCAGAGTATTCAGAAATGGGGCAGGGCATATCTAAGGTATATGTACATGGTTGTATTCTCTTGTAGATTTTAATCATTCCGTTGCTGTTGTGTGGTTGGTTCACATTGAATTATGGACCTCATCTCCAAAATATGTTTTATTATATAACTGTTCACATGTTATAGGGGTGTTCACAAATTACATCTAACAAGTGACCCAACCGTGTATACAAATAATTGAGCTATGTCCTCATAACTATTCACATGCAATATTCAACAGTCTGTGTACCTGTGTCCAGCGGTGGAGGAAGCCACTCAGGCGCCTGGGGCACACAGGGGTGGGACGCACAGCAGGACCTCCGGAGTCTGCCTGCCTTCTCTCACTCAGCCGCCCTACAGCTGGGGGGAGGCAGTGTGTGGACCGTTTGGGCAACGTGGAGCTTGTGTGTGCCCAGGAGAGACGTGTGGCTCAGGCACGCTGCAGGCCCCATGGTAAGTGCAGCCCGGCATTTTGTCACCCCCCCTCAGTGGTGACACATACCACAACCACCGCACCTCCTTCCTCCATCCCTGTAAACAGTAATTGTACAAATAAACACTAACACTTGTGCATGTGTGAAAGCAGCTTGTTCACTGTCATATGACAGCAAGCCTATTTTGTGTTGCGTAAGAGAATGCTTTAATTTGCATATGTGCACTATTCAGAGGGCGGCCCTAGAGCACAAACAGATCTGAACTGCAAAGGCAGTGATTCATGAGTGATGCATGGATATTTTCCCCTTTCTCCCCATAAGCTGCCACCACGAAAGAACAATGATGGAAGTAGAGCATCACTCAGTCTGTGAGTTACGGGAGCCTGAGACACTGTGACTGGCCACAAAGTTCACACAGTGAGCTTTGTAGATGAGCAGGGATTTCAACCCTGGCCTCCCAGGTCCTAGTCCAACACTCTAGCCACGACACCACACTAGCTTCAGGTTGGCACTGAAATGCATGTTTTAAAGTCTGAACTCTTAAACATTTTAACTTCAGCATTCAAATAGGAGAATGCAACTATGACAAGCATATTCCACATTTAAAACGTGTTCCATCTTTTGTTCACCGGGGGCTAAGGAACACAGAAATGCTAACCAGGATCCATAATGGTTTCATTTGCTTTATACTATGCTTGAGTATGAAAGAAGCCATCAATATTCCTGCTTAATATAAATGTTGTGGATATAATACTCAGATGGCTTGCATTACAGAACAGCATTTTCGGAAGTAAGTCAAAAGTCTAAACTCTGATATTTCTTTCTCCTTGAGGATCCTGGGTTTTGAGTCTCTTTTAGTGGTAGAAAAAAGAACTTCCTATGAAATCAGTGGAGACGAATAAGCACACACAAAAACAAAATAAAAGGAATTAGACTTTTCTCTTGAAACCATCTCCTGCTGACATGCATTTGCCTTGGGCAATGGCTTATGTTTAAGGTCACCTTTTCATAAACTGCCATTTCAGAAGCTTTGTGTGCATTTATTTATTTATTTATCTTCAGAATACATTTGTGGAATTTGTACAGCTTTGGAACTGTATAAATTATATAATATGTTTTGGCCACAATCCTGAAAGTTGAATGATAGTTCATTATGTGTGGCCTGCTGGAAGTTCTGTGAGTACTGTTGGTGGTGTGCCACGAGTGCAGGACCAACCCTATTATTAGGCAGAGTGAGGGGACTGCCTTGGGTAGCAGATGCCTTAGGCAGCAGAAAAACTGTTATGAGCGGTCCTAGCAATTTCCCTCTGTTGGAAGACAGATGTGTGTGCGCCACATGTGAGATCATAAGAAGAGCCCACTAGATCAAGCCAGTAGCCCATCTAGTCACAGTGGCCAACCAGATGCCTGTGGGATGAGCAGGAGATGAGCACAGTACTCTGCCCACATGTAATTCCCCACAACTGGAATTCAGAGGCATAGTGCCTCAGATGGTGACAGCTTGTCCTAGACTCCCTCTGATGGTTTGCCCTACACCCCCTCCAGTAAGATTTGGCTGCCAGTTGCCTTCTGTACATGGAATGCAGGTGGGCACCATGGAATGCAGGTTTGCCCCAGACAGCCAAATGTCTTGGGCTATCCCTGCACAAGTTATACTAGTGTTAGCATGTAGTAGGGGGCATGTCACTCAAGGGCTTGTCAAGGAAGAATTGTGATAGGTTTTGGATTTGCAGGATCCAACCCCCCCATTCTTCCGGCACCCACCCCAAAAGAGGCAAAAATGATGCCTTCCATGGATGTAGCGAGTGTTAAAATAAGGGGTTTTTGTGTTGTTTTTTTAAAAGTGAAACCAAAGTGAGAAAATCATTCCCCATCTTCTGCCCTGGCTTTCAATAGCTAAGGATGGGCTGGTTTCTGTGCTGTGGAAATCTCTCTTCCACTTGAGGATTGCCCTGACCATAGCGATTTTCATGAGCCACTCAATTTATTGTAGCACTTGACAACAGAACAGATACTTTGAAATTATGCGAACGTTTAAAATAGAAACACCTCTCCTCCTCTCTAAAGCACACAACAGTATAAGCACATCCCAGTGTAGCCCATTAATGTGGCCACACAAGAGCATGCTACGGTTCCAATTTTCTTCACAAACAGTAGGTGATTTTGGTATTTTGACAGCAGAACTTCCATCTATGACTCAGGAACACAGTTAAAAATTCAATATGCAGACTTAAAGCAGTTATCTCTCAGCAGACATGCAGACAATGGTTTGAAATTGATCAGGCATCACACACAAAAATCCACACAACCTTTCTGTTTATCAGAAAGGCAGGTTGAATATAGATAAGCTGGGAAATTGCAATATCTCAATACTCCTACAGCAAAATAGCAAAAAAGAAGAAGAAAAAGAATCTAAATTTGAGAATTGTTGCCTTTAATTTGACCTAAGTCCAAGTCAAAAAGAACAATGCATGTAATTCAATGTTGCACTCTTCTTCTAATGATTCTGTCTTTAACTTGTGAGATGGAACGATCCTGCCTCATGCCCTTGCATTGTTTTCTTGGGGTTCACCTGAGCTGCCCCCAGGAACATTTTTTTGGGGTGGGGGGGTGCATGAGGAGGAGAGGCAGGTAAAGCCCTGTTACACAAGTAGAAGTCCTTGCACAGTGCTTCCACTGACAAAACTGGTTAGGTGAATCCTACTCTATATTTTGAGTCCTCATTTTTTTTTGGACAAATATATATCTGTCTTGAGAAACATTATTAACAATTACAAAGCCCAATGGAAGAGGTTTCTTTCTAAATTATATACTACAACTTTCTTCCATCAGGGAACCCAAGGCAACATACAATTGGTTCTCAAGTGGTATTTCATCAAAGCTTCCACAAAACTGTTGCATTGTATGTCCTCATATTTCTTTTTCTCCTTTGGTTTGCATCCTGACTAGACTTCCACAAATGGAGGGGTTTCTCCTTCTGCCGCCTGAAACCCCTTGATCTGCTTCTCATCTCCCAACCCTACAGAACAGATTGAATATGTTGGTGGATATGGCTGTGGAGGGAAGCAGAGCTAATGCTCTTGTGTTGCCTCCCCTCGTGTGTTTACTTTGTATTTGTAATACCTCAAGAGGACTCATGTCTCAGATCATTTTCATTCCCTATTGATCTTCTGAGTATAGGTATCGTGAAGTAATATATATATATAAAAGCTACCTCCTGGCATGGGTTAAAAGAGAATCAACAGAAGCTGGGGGGTCACCACACAAACATGAGTGAAAAGGATCACCTCATGATGCCTTTATCACATCAAAATAGGTGATAATTGGGCCTCAGCTACGAATTAGCAAGTAAACAAACAATCTGTCTGGTGCTGTGATTACTCTTTGATTCTTAAGAAGGAAGTGAAACGGCATTCACTAAAATCTAGGTTAATAGAAATGGAAAGGCCAAAGATGACAAAACACTAGCTAAATCCACTTCCATGCATTCGTTTGAATAATATTTCAGCACTTATTTCCTACTGCCTCTTTTTCTCCTCTCTTGTTCCCAGTTGACAGGCTTGGAAAAGGATATATTCACCAGTCTAGTCTGACACTGAAAAATTACAAATTAATGCTAAGCTGGAAGTTCTCTTTTGAAAACATTTTTTCTTTCTTTCTTGAAAACAGGTGGTGTGAATTTCAAGGGGTTCGATATGATAAACATGTAGTTTCAGAGTGGCAAAATTTATTAAGAGTTGTGGGGTTTTTTTCTGTGTGGCAGTGTGTATGCCAGGTATCTCTTTTTAAAAAACAACAATTCGCTGTTATTGAGGTGGCATTTTAAACTGGGGGGGGGGGGGGGGAATGTTGTTTTTGTTTGTTAACATGGTATGAATTTTTGTGTTTTTATATTGTAAACTGCCCTGTGATCTTCAGATGAAGGGTGGTATAGAAATTTAAATAATAATAATAAATATCAGACTTTAGGCTTTGATGGTAATAGCCAGTACTTTGATTTGCACTCGTAAATGAACTGGCAACCAATTGACTTGATATAAAAGAGGAGTCATGTGCTCCTCAAAACTCTCTTCATTCAATAGCCTTGTTGCTACATTTTGGTCCATTTTCAAGTTCCATGGAAATCAGTAGGACTTGCTTTCGAGTAAATATTAATTGAAAGTTAATTTATAGGACTGTTTTAGTCCTGATTTGCCAGAGCCCTACAATAGTTCTCCACCTTGCTCTCTTTAATATGTGTCAGCAATTCTCTCTCTTTCAGCTCCTTTAGGTCACATGCTTCAGTTGCTAGGATTGTTGGGGATGTGTTGCAGGTGCAGAACCATCTCTTCCACTAGCCATTCTCAGCTAGCCCAGGAATGCAGTCCCTAGCTATGAATAATTACCTTTCTTGGAATAGTTTACACGCAGTTGCCAATCTCATAAAATATTTTGATGGGGAACCTTGCCAGCACTAGTCCCTGTGCGAATATCGAACTGTGCATGAGTTCTGTAATAGGACGCAATCCAATTAATTCTGTTGGACACAGGTTTCTACCCTAGAGCCCTTAATTCCAATATGTATTTAATCCTAATTATTCACACACTTGGTTACACCCTACCAAAGACTGCTGCCTTTTACTTCATGGCAAATATATTTGCCACTTAATGTAATTCCTAGCATTAAAAAAAAAAAAGGAACTCAGTGCCATCATATAAAGGCTTGATGGCATTTGTAACAATGCCACTTGCAAAATGAATGCCTGTGTTTATTACAGAATGTCCTCCTCTGACTTCCCAGTCCAGGGAGTCCACTACTGCTCTGAACAACAGCTGGGACTACCTTCTGGATGTGGTTGATGTAGCAGTTGCAGGCTTCCACCAACAGGTGTTCTGTGCCAAAAAAAATCATCATTATGGTCACCAGTTCCTCTTTGTTGCGAGGTTTCACCTCCTGAAATTCTAAGTGTCTATGTGAATGTCAGAGCAACCCTGTTGGGATAAAAATCCTCAGCAAAAAAAGACGATGATTATAGACTCATTAGGAAGGTCCAAAGTGAAAGCGCTGTGGCCAAATGTTCAGTACTTACTGTGAAATAAATTTTCCTAAATGGAAATGCAGTATTTTAAACAGCTCATCACTTATTCTGGGATGGGAGGGGGGAAGAATATGCTCCTGCTTCCAATTAACAGAGCAGAGCTGTCAGCACTGAGTATACGGGTTTGAGTATATGGGCATGTATTTAAAGCTAATACCAGAAATGATTTTAGATTTGTTTCCAGAGATTTGAATCTATCAATGTGACCCTGAAAGCAAATTACAGCTGGCAAAATTTTCAACGACTTAGGCTTGAATTGAACTGATTATTAGTAATGCACTGACTGTCAGCATCGCCCTAGAGCCAGTGCACCAACTGGACTCTTGCACCTCAACCCCGACTGGGCTAGGCGAGCTGGGTAGCACCGCCAGAGACCTCCTTTCTCACAGGAACAGGTCACAGTGCTGTGGACTCACAGCTTAGAGCTGAGAGCACCGGATTCACTGTCTCAATAATACAGTCGTTGCGCAGCAGAGTTTTGCAGAGTCTTGCAGAGTATAAACCACTCGGAGAGCAGCTCTGTAAAATATCTTCCTTTTATTCTGTAACTACAACTATGATACAAAACTATATACAGAGCTGAATATTCTAAGCATAAATCAATGCTACACTGAGAGTCTGCAGCTGCTCTTAGCAGCAATCTTATCTCTAGGATCTCCAACACTCTCACTCTCTCCGATACACTGACTGACTGACTCTCTCTCTCACACACAGATATGTTGCTGGGCAGAATAAGTAGATAGGCAGGACACGCCTCCTTCTCTCTGGAGAGTCAGCAAAGACCATCAGGAGATGATCAGGAGATTCTTGGGTATGGGAGGGGTGAAATCTCCTCATCCTCCCCCATTTCATCCGACCATTTCAAGAATCTTTAACATAACTGCAATTTACACACACACACTCCAAAAGTTGTTCTCTGCTTACAACCTTGGTTAACATATCTGCAGGTATCTCTCTCCCGGCATATAAAACACTTTTACAATACCATTGAATAAGCAGCTTCTGGAAAAATCTTCACACACATTTCTTCCTTTCAAATACAAATTGACATTTCTAATTAGGCAGATTTGAACAAACCATTTTTCAGAACTCAAATACACGCTTTCCTTCAAATATCAGGTAAGGAAATAAATAAAGCGTTTTGTGCTACTACTCTCAGCACACTTCATGCCTGGTTTGAAAACCCCACCAGAGTTGCTCGTGACCGCAGTCTTTGCAAACTCTTCAGAAAACCTTTTCGGTGGTACACCTTTGGTTGTTCTCTCGGATCTGCGCAAAACTCTCTGATCCTCTTGTTCTGGTGCTTCCTCCTCTTTGGGAGAATGGGGAGCTAAAGTATATGAAGCTGCTAAGTCTGAGTCAGCGTCAGACTCACCTGAGGCTTTTGGGCTCTGATAATCTGTGCCATCATCTGGAACAACATTGGCATCAGGATTATCACCACCAACAACACTTGCCTTCCTCTTAACTTTCTTTGCCCCTTTTGCACCATCATCACAAATGGGATGGCACTGAAAAACGCCAACTCTGTCCCATTGTGGATTGTCATCAATACTCCTGGTCAGCCTTATGGTTTTCGTGTCTGTGATCAGAACACGATAAGACCCTTTCTCATATCCTAGGAAAACACCATGTTCTCCACGCTTGCTCAGTTTGTCACCCTGTGAGGTGTGCACCCAAACCTCCGAACCAAAAATTTTAAAATGCTTTACACATGGCTTTCTTCCGTGAAGCATCTCATATGGGGTGCAATTTACACTAGACTGGTATCTCCTGTTATACACATGACAGAAAAATGAAAGAGCTTCGGCCCAAAAAGGATTGGGTAGCCCCGAATCATGTAACAGCGTTCTGATTCCTTGCTGCAGGGTCTGGTTTACTCTCTCACATAAACCATTCTGCCAGGGTGATCTGGGCGTGGCTGTCCTATGCTCAATGCCCTGTTCAGAAAGAAAACTCTCAAACTCTTCTGAACAAAACTCTCCACCCTTGTCTGTGAAAAGAAAATGTACATTCTCATTATGTACATTTCTGAGCCATTTACAAAACTGGCGAAACTTGGTAAAGGCTTCAGCCTTTTTCTGCAGCATATAGACCCAAACATATTTCGAATAGGAGTCTATCAGAACCATGAAAAACCTTGAATTGCCTCTAGAGAGCGCTAGAGGCCCCACTAAGTCTGCATGAATGACTTCATATGGTTTCTTGGCCTCTCTCCCAGACTCTGTACCTTTGGGAGCTTGCCTTGCCTTACTCTCTGCACAAGAAACACATTTCATGTGGTAGGGACATTCTTTCAACTTCATACCCTGAACCATATCAGGCATTTTTGCCACAGGCTGGAAATTCAAATGACCATAAACGCGATGGTAATAATGAATACATTGGTCATGCAACTTCTCATTCTTATCTACAGTTAAATTGCAACACTTTTTCTCAGTAGCTTCTGCAGTGCCTGTACCTGAAACAAAGGCAATTGGTACAATCCATTTACACATTTTGCATACAGAATGAGCTTGCCATCTCTAAGAATTTCACAGCGAGATTTAGCAAACACCACCTTAAACCCTTGACGATCAAGCTGGGAAACACTCAACAAATTGTCCTGAATATCAGGTGCATACAGGACATTCTTAATAGTTGCATTCAGGCTCTTTAAGAACACAGTTCCCTGAGCCATACTCGTGAGAACTGTCCCATCTGCTTGATGAATTTCTTTCTCTTGCTTCTCAAGCTGAACAAAGAGATTCTTATCTTTGGCCACGTGGTTTGAACAGCCAGAGTCGACCACGAAGAAACTCCGCCCACGTTGACTGGAACAGCGAGAGATCAAGGCCTTTGAAGTAGCAGGTGCATGGGGATTTCGTCCTCCTCCCCCTCTGCCTCTGAAGTTTCCCTTCTTCTTTGAAGACTTCTTACACTGGAAACTCAAATGGCCTTGTGCTCCACACGAAAAGCACCGCTTCAATTTCAAAGCTTTAACAGCAGCAGTTTCACTTTCACTTTCCCCTGCTGAAGACTCAGGCACATTTTCAAGCACATTTTTAACAGCACAGTCCCGGCTTTCTCTAACAGCCTGTCTGCGATCCCACTCATTCAAGAGCACGCTAGACACATAATCTTCTGTTAGCCGGTCAGAAGGCATTGTGGAAATCTGGGCAGCCACTCCATCATAAGACTCATCTAGGCTATTGATCATCAGCATTGCAAACACAGCCTCTGAAATAGCCAGGTCTCGCTGAACAAGGTCCTGTCTGAGACGCTTTAATTGAGATAGATGGCTAGGCAAATCACCACCTTTCTCCAACTGCAGCCTGCACAGCTTCTTAAAGAAAATCACACTGGAACCAGCATTTTGTCTAAGATGCATATCTCTCAACTTATGCCAAACAGCTTGTGCAGTCTCTTGACCCTCTAAGTTCACCAGCAAGTGGTCTGAAACACTCAAAATAATTGTCCCTCGGGCTTTCATATCTGCAGCATGCCACTCAGCCCAATCATCATCATCCTTATCTGGAGGGTCATCTTCTATCGTGTGAAATAGCTTCTCCCTCTGTAAAAGCGCTTTCATCTTTACTTGCCAAACTGCATAGGTTTCAGGCGTGAGGAGAGGAAAGGACAGAGCCATCTGGCCAGAATGTGCACAGGCCATGTCTGCTATTACTTAGAGCAAGACACTTCCCTCGTGCAACACAGATAAAGCCTTGACTCCTTCAGCCACTCTCTCTCCCACTCAGAGCGCAATTAACAGGCAAACAGGGATGCTATCTTCTTCCTTTGGCAGTCAGCAACATACCTCCATAAATCAAGCAGCAGCAACAGCAACAGCGGCAGCTTGAATACTCTGCTCCAAAACAGCTCTGCTTCTGGGCACCGCAAATCAGTCCAGCATGCAGCGTCCGTTCCACCGTCCGGCAATCAGCAACAGAAACCTCTGGCGACTGGGACGCCTGGGACGCCTGGGATGACTGGGATGACTGGAACAACGCCAGGTCAGACGACTGGAACAACGACTGGGCCCATAACCGATGTCAGCATCGCCCTAGAGCCAGTGCACCAACTGGACTCTTGCACCTCAACCCCGACTGGGCTAGGCGAGCTGGGTAGCACCGCCAGAGACCTCCTTCTCACAGGAAACGGTCACAGTGCTGTGGACTCACAGCTCAGAGCTGAGAGCACCGGATTCACTGTCTCAATAATACAGTCGTTGCGCAGCAGAGTTTTGCAGAGTCTTGCAGAGTATAAACCACTCGGAGAGCAGCTCTGTAAAATATCTTCCTTTTATTCTGTAACTACAACTATGATACAAAACTATATACAGAGCTAAATATTCTAAGCATAAATCAATGCTACACTGAGAGTCTGCAGCTGCACTTAGCAGCAATCTTATCTCTAGGATCTCTAACACTCTCACTCTCTCCGATACACTGACTGACTGACTCTTTCTCACACACACACTGATATGTTGCTGGGCAGAATAAGTATATAGGCAGGACACGCCTCCTGCTCTCTGTGGAGAGTCAGCAAAGACCATCAGGAGATGATCAGGAGATTCTTGGGTATGGGAGGGGTGAAATCTCCTCACTGACTGCAAAAGTTCAGATCTATTACAGATTTAACACCAGCAAAGGCAAGTGGTTTATATATGGATTCATTGTACATTGCTTTTGCTGAGTTCTTGAACCCATTTTAGAGCATACTCTGTTCCTGCTATCTGTGAAAATGGGGGTGCTTCAAAATTTCTCCATGGATTTTGGGGTGCCAATCATCTAGGTTTGCTTCCAAAGTGGAACCAATGCATTAGAAATTCTCTGTTGTTGTTTTTAAATCCAGTCTTTTTACAGAAGCGTTTGTATGCACAGTGTGTCCTGGCTTTCCTTTTTTTTTAGCTTATTCAGGCCCCCACCTTGTGACACTAACAATTTGCATAACTGAATTGACAAAACATGGGAAAATCAGCCTTGACATGATCGTGCTCTTGATGCATTTTCCCCCAGTCTCTGTATTTTCCTAATTGATGGAGTGTGCTTGTACATCTGTAAAACATCAGAGGAACAATAAAGGAACAGAAGGTAGAATCCAGTAATCTCCATGTTGGTCAAAATACACCTTTGAATCCTAAGGAACAGCAAGTAGTCTCTACATAGTATTTATCATGTGTTGATCATTAATGTTAAATGTTGACTAAATCTTCATGGTCCATGCCTCTTAAATTTCCTGTGGAATTGCCTTGACATCATAGCATGCTATTGTACTCAGTGACACTGAATTTGCCATACTAAAATATTTGAGAAAACATCCTATGCAGCTGATGGGAAAGTGGCTCACCAAATCTATTTTTTTTTTTTTTTTTTTTTGAAAAAGATAGAAATGGGAATCGGGGCAGGATGTTGCAAAGACACTGCAATCAATAAGCATTCCGTGGCTGGCTTAAGGTAGGAACCAGGGGATCAAAAAATGATTTTAAAACCCCCTCTGGCTGACTTTTCTTCTAATGAGTCATGTAACAGAGGTTACTAAATGTGCACTACTCAAGGACATAGACATCTTTGTGGATGAACCTCCAATAAGCAATATTTTGTTTCAGTATGACTACAAGAAGGTGATACTTTTTGAAAAGCAATGTCTTTAGCTGTCATTTTATTACACAATAACCCCTTTTTAGTTTCTCTTTTCATAGACAAAGATTCTGGACTTGCTAAAATCATCTAAAATGCTATCACGTACTTTGGCCAATTTTCTTTGTAGCTGACTTCTCATTTGGTGTATATTACCAAGTCTGTAAACTCCTGGTCAATTCTGTAGCATTTTATACATGCAGAAAAGAAGCAATTGGATGTTCTGGGCAAATCCAGAAAACTGAACTAACATGGTATGCCCCAGTCTTTCCCTTCCTTTGTTCCCCAAATAGTGATGACACCAAAGGCAATAGTCTGAATCAGGAAGAGATGGATCCATAACATAGAGTGGTACACTCTGGTCTCTACCCTAGTCCTCAATTTCAGATAGCCCAATGGGGAGACTTGGCTAGACTGGTAAAGAAAAAGCTATTTATATGCGTTGTATATGTGATATAACACTGTGTCACCAGATGATGCTGTAGAGTCCTATTTTTCCCTACCAGATTTCTCTGTTTAAATTTACAACGTGTTTAACTGAAACGCTTCTTTGATGTGTCTAGATCAAGCCATAGAGAGTGATAGTTCTGTTTTCCAAAGGCACTTTTGGGAATGGGTTGGATGCCAACCTTTTCATTTCTCACTTTGAAAATGGTCCATCAGTAATTATTATTGCTGACCAGGGACATAGCATATCGTGGCAGTGCATTTCATTATTTGCCAGTTCAAGAGCACCTAGGGATTTATCAGTGTATTTAAAATGAGGTGATGATGAAACATGAAGCCTATAGGAGATTTTAATTTCTAAATCTGTTTTGCCAACGCAAAGAAGGAAAATCAATCAGACCATGTGATTTTCAGCCAGTTATGTTCATGCTACTCTTCTTCACAATCTTAAGTATGCACAATGCATAATTGAAATAAAGACTGGTTGCCTACAGTTGTACTGCATCATAAAATCTGTAGTCTTAAATTAGCATGAACACATTACTGGATGCCTATTTCATTTGTAGCCACACCTCAGTATGAGTTTAAATATGAAAAAGTATTATGACATAATAATGACAATGTAGAACAATGTAAAGTCCAAACTCATCTGTGACCCTCCAGATGAATTTGCACTTTACTTCCCATCAGCCCTGTTGGCCATGCTTAGCAGGAGCTGATAGGAGTTGTAGTCCACAGGTTCCCTTTCACTGAATTAGAGTGAGTGAATATGTTGTGTATTTGCTTTGAATCAGCTGCTGACCTAAATCTGCTTTGTTTCATTTTGAACAAAGTTCCATTTTAGCAGAATATTGTGGCGACAACTGTACTTAAAGCAAACTTCCTTCTCTTACTGTCTGCAGTATGAACACCTATAACAAATGTGTAAGATTCAGCAATGTTTACTTGTTCTTGTTTTGCTGGTTATTTTACCTTGCTATTTTGCCCATTTCTCTCTCTCCATGTGTTGCTTGTGACCTATGATTTTATTGGAAATCTATACATGTAATACGTCAGTGACTACTAAGGAGGATTTTTTTAAAAAATAAGCAAAAATAATAATTATTTATTCCTTGGTATTGACAATAGCCCCCTCTACATTTCTATCCGACTACTTAAACATCTGGGAGAAATGCTATTTAGCCAGAAGAACATGTGGCAATAAGTCTATAAGGCCCATTAGAACACCGGGCACTTAACAACTCAGCATGGTAGGTATTCATTTGGATTAATCCTTCCTGTGAATCATTTAGCCCTATACTTGCCACTATGTGATAATAATAATCTAGCCTTAGTGTTCTTTAGTAAAATAACAAAATGTAAAGTTTCACTAACACTGTCAAGCCTAAGATTTCTAGTGCAGAATCCCCACCCCACCCGGGTATTAGCAAGCTTAGCCAATGGTTAAAAACTGACATGGAACTTTCATAAAATTCATAATATTCAGAGGTTTGCTTTGCTTTTACACAAACCTAGACATATTCCGGAGGTAAGTGCTGTTAACCAATCCTTCCTTCCTTTCTTCCTTCCTTCCTTCCTTCCTTTCCTTCTTTCACGTTATCTTACCTCTTCAATATAGACAGCCTAATCACAAACATATTCATAGTGGTAATAGCTACATTCATTGTTTGGATTAGTAATATAAGCATTCAAATTAGCACCAGAGTCTGCTGTATTAACATGAAAGGGAGTTCAGATATGAGTTGCATTCTTTCTGTTGCACATATGTACGTGACACAAATGTAACACATTTCACACTTAATGAAACAACTCAGAACTGAGTTTCCCCTGACAGATTATTATCAGGGCACCCTAGTGGAGAGTGTTTATCTAAGGTGCTTGACTTGAAGACCTTTCTCCTTAGCCCAACTGTAAACTTCATCATATGTTCTCAAATTTTCCTAAGAGGGTTGCTCTTCAATGAGAAGGTGTGAAATGGCATTGAAGAACTTTGCATCATGGAAACAGCATTTCCAAGCTGTCTACATCAATTTCCTTCTATCACACTTATTTATGTACCATAACACAATTCTTGATATTTTTGGCAAGAGTCATTTGAAGAGACTGATATGATTAACTGGTTTTACCTATGGGAAACCAAGTGCAGTTCTTTGCTCACCTCTGAAGTTCACTCAGTAACCTTGGGTAAATCTATGAACCTCCATCTTTATAGACTACACTGATTAACATCCCCATACCACCATTTTAAATTCCCCATACCACCATTTTAAATTCCTCTTTCTTTTGACAACATGATTAGGAAAGATTGTGTGGTATGTTTCATCTTAGCAATTTACCCCATATTCCCTGTGTGTCTAGTATGGTAATCTTACCTAAAACCATGTAATCTACCCTAATCTGTTCAATGGAAAACCAAAAGCATTTTGGGAACAATCACACTGCTCAGAGTAATGTATGAACAAGGCCTCTCTCTCAGACTAATCTAACTTTACAGAGTAGTTGTGAGGATAAATGAGGTACGGGTTGAAAAGCACTTTGTATTCTGAAAGATGTTTTAGGAATGGTAAATGGTGATAAACCAAACAACAGGAACAAATTAATGAAACAAGGAAACAAAGATTCAGCTTGAAGTTTGTATTGATATGTTGATACATCATGCTGCAAAGCTATTTAGGAAAAATGAAATTCAAGGAAAACGTCTTAAGGAATATGAATATAAATGCAAAGGATTTCTCAAACTCCTTTGATAAATCAATGTTCAAAATTACGACATGAATATTATATGTGAACTATGAAACCTTATTGATTTCAGCTTCAATAATAAAGAAAAACCCTGTGGGACTTGCAATCTGTCCATACTAGCTTTGAAACCCCTTCTAAAATATTACAAAGCCCTGATCCTTTGCTTAGTGGATTTTATTTTGTTTTGGTTTTTTGGTGTCATGTTGCAAGGCCTCTAAAACTTCTAATTCTTTGCAAACAGTTGAGATTGGGGAAAGCAGCATAATCAAATCTTCCATCTTGTTCTTCAGTGCTTAACAATGCTTTGGATGGTTTTTCTCAAACAGATTTTCCAGATACCTTTAATCCAGATAGCATTTATAACTCACAGGCCACATCTAATTGAAACAATGCCTATGATGAATACTGTTAGTTCAGATGGCATATGATCTGCATGTGAGCAGCACAACAGTTTGATCAATGACTGGACCAAGCCTCTATCTGCCCCTCATCTCAGGGTGTATCATAAGAGAAAGACAAAACCCTTCCATGAAAATGGTTAAGATGAGAGGTGCCAGAGGGGGAAGGAGGCAAACAAGTGTCCTACCCTGCACTCAAGCAAGAAGCTCACCCCTCCCAACCTGCCCCACTGAAATATTCCCAGAGTTGAGTGTTGATTTCATGCTCTTTATTTCAGCTCATGGCAAACAGGGAGTAAGTCTTCCCAAAAACCTCTGGCTATATATACATTATTTGCACAAAGGGTCCTACATGATTGGCTGATTCAACTCCCCTCCTGGAGCCTGATTGGGCTGCTGCTGCTGGCCAATCAGGTTGCTGATTCACTTCCTCCTGGAGCTGGATTGGGCGGTTCCTGCAGACCAATCAGGATACTGCCTTCTAGGATCCTGCTTGCCTATTGTTCTAGGATCCAATCTCAGTACATAACACCCATGTTGCTGGACTCCTGTCATTAACATATATTGCTTTTTTTCTTTCAGAGAGTCTAACGTGTGGGATACAACTCTCCCACCTAGAAACATACCATATTTTTCCATGTATAAGACTAGGGTTTTTTTTACCAAATAATTAGGTTTAAAATTGGGGCTCGTCTTATACACGGGTAGTGCTGAGGGGTGTTTTCTTAATTTGCAGTCCCCCAAAATAGGGGTGTCTTATACACATAAAAATACAGTACTTTGCCCCTTCTGTGCCCTGCCATAATTTTTTTACTGGTGCTTCACTGAACGAAGGGGATTCCAGGATGTTGCACACATCACTCTGTGACCAAAACTAAATAAACCCAATCACATGTTTCATTCTCCCTATTTTTTAAAAACAAACCAACAAACCAAAATCAGCCCCAGGAGGCTGTAAGTTACATGCATGAATGACATAAACTGCCAAAAATTAGCATCAAAAGCTCTTAATCTCACTGAATTCAATAGCACTTACTTTTGAGTAGATCTGGTTAGACTTGTGCTGTAAAGTTAACTTTTCTCCCATTCTCACCTCATCACTTTGTTTATGCTTTTTAAGAAGTTGGAAGAAATAATAGACATAACTGCACAGTGGTATGTCGGAGCCAGCCGTTACAAATGGCGCAGTTTAGCATAAAATAAAGACACAGAGAGCCAGCAATATTTTCATGATGGTATGAGCAGCTCCTTTCGAACTTCCCTCTCCTCCTGTAGCTTCTTTATTATCCTTTGTCTCTCTCCAGCCGCATGGCCGTTTGCCAATGTCTCACGTTACCTCATCCGGTCAAGGCTTTTATTGCCCCCATCACCATATAGGGTCATCACTGCCCAGAGGAAACACAACTCCATTTAAGTCAATACATTCCAATACATTGTAAAGCTCAGAGTGCTGGTCAGCTGAGGTCAGGGGGCACCCTGCAATATTACAAGCCTTTACCGTGGCTTTATGACTCCCACAGTGGTACCTCGGGTTAAGTACTTAATTCGTTCCGGAGGTCCGTTCTTAACCTGAAACTGTACTTAACCTGAAGCACCACTTTAGCTAATGGGGCCTCCTGCTGCCGCTGCACCGCCGGAGCACAATTTCTCTTCTCATCCTGAAGCAAAGTTCTTAACCTGAGGTAATATTTCTGGGTTAGTGGAGTCTGTAACCTGAAGCATATGTAACCTGAAGCGTATGTAACCTGAGGTACCACTGTATGTCTTATCTACTTTCAAAACCTAATCAGGAACAGGACTGGGGTTGAGGTGTGGATTGTACCAATTATTTGTGGTATGCTCCGGTTTATATCTGAAAAGGATATTAATTCATAAATCTAAGGGGTGATTTGGATCCTGAGTTTGCTCCAGTTGAGAGCCAGTGTGGTGTAGTGGTTAAGAGTGGTAGTTTCGTAATCTGGGGAGCCGGGTTCGCGTCTCCGCTCCTCCACATGCAGCTGCTGGGTGACCTTGGGCTAGTCACACTTCTCTGAAGTCTCTCAGCCCCACTCACCTCACAGAGTGTTTGTTGTGGGGGAGGAAGGGAAAGGAGAATGTTAGCCGCTTTGAGACTCCTTAAAGGGAGTGAAAGGTGGGATATCAAATCCAAACTCTTCTTCTTCTTCCCACAGGCAGGACCATCTGGGATAACAGTTCTGCTCGTGAAACACTTCAGCCATTGGAAAGCAACTTTTCATTATTCCCCCTACCCTCTTGCAGTACCTTGTGCACACCAAACATCTACTCCAAGACCTTCTGGAACATGTGGAGGAAGTGGAATCAATAAAAGTTGCCTCCCCACTTCCGCCAGTAGGAACTTCTGCTGGATCAAAAGCTTTCTATCAAAAAGCCCTTCCATGAATGGAAGGGACTGTTAGGAGCCAATCAAGTTGTTTCCTACATAGATATAATTGTGATGCAGGAAAATGAGATGTACTCTATCATGTGTGATGAAGACAAGGCCTATTTTACCATATGTAGAAGTAGCAATATGTTGTGATGAGAAGCGGATCCCTTGCAGACACTTGAGAGGCAGGCGCACATGGCTTTTGACTAACACTATCTTTGCAAGAATCATAATCATGTCAAGTAGGGATGGTGATGTGTTGTGCTTTCATAGTTTAATAGAGGCATGCAATGAGCAAATATTTATCTGATGCAGGTAAGCATGTGCCTCTCCTACGTTTGTCATACATTTCCACAATAGTTAGCTTCACATCTTTCTCAAAATTCAGCAGTTTATCTTATTGCTTTGTAAATGTACAGCAGGTAACTTAAAGTCATGATACTGTCAATGTAGAAGTATGAAATGAATTTCATTCTTTATCAGGTCTTCTTTGGCTTTATTTTTAGTGGCAGAAGATTGATATCCCTTGAAACTCAGAACATTTTTTTATAAGTATAAATGACAATTTATTTTTGTAGCTATTTAAATCTATACTCTACAGTATGGATGTGGTTTATAATACCTGTAGTTAAGTTTTTCTTTCTTTTTCTTTCTTTCTAAAGACGACTTTAAAAAGCTGGCTAAGTCAATTTACATTCTACTGGAAAGAAAAACGTTTCTGTGCTGAGACTTGTCTGCCAAATTTCATCTCGGAGGGGATTTTAATGGGCAACTTGCATCTCCCCCTCCCCTCCCACCGAAACTATGTTTGTAATGGAAATTCTGACAGCAGCACCTTCTGTGGAGCAGCAAAAATAGCACCTGTATAATGACAAAGAAATGATGATAAACAGAATACATTAGAAAATAGACTCTGACAAATTTGTAGCCTTTACATTTGTCAGAAACCTAGTAAGAGGAAGTGAAAAATATACCCCAACTTTTAAGCATTTGAATAATAAAAAACCCTACCAAATAATTTGTGTGAAAGAAAAAGTAGCAAACGAATCTAGTATGCCAGGCATATTAAAGAAATACACCCCACCTTGTTTTCTACAGAAATGATCATCTATGGCATAGCATGTCAAATTGCAAATGTAATGTGTGTGAAAATGCATCTGAGCCTTTTGCTGCCTGGTCATCCCATGGCTTCTGCATGTATCGAGCAAGCACAGTATGACACCCCACTCCCCGAGTTAAGTGTTGTTGGACCACTGGGAGGCCATGAGTCCTTGTGACACTGACTATCTCCTTTCTTGTCCCCCAATTTGGAAAGCGATCCATATTTTCAACTGCTGGATTGCTTCCTGGTGCTGATAACTTCTTGGTGACTGCACTCCAGGCACTATACATTCCATTAGTATACAAACTGTATACTTTTGTAAAATATCAATCATAGGTTGAAGAAAACAATGTCATGCCTTGTAAAGCATGCATCATTGTGGCATTAACTTCTCATATTCACTGATATTGTTGCTGTTTAACCAAATCGCAGATTTACGGTTATGCTATATATACTTTCACCTGCACTTGGTTCCATGTTAAATTTAAAGTAATGTATGCAGAATGAATTGCTTGATTACTTCTAAGACACTCTAATGCAACAGATGTAGGTTTGTCATCGTTGGGCGGGGGGAACTGATCTAGCTAAGTCTATCACCTGCTGATAATATTTCAATTCTCAATTCCCTTGGTAAAAAAAAAAAGAATATTATTTCTTGGCAACTCAGTTGCAACAGATGATGTTCAGTTCCTTTTGAAGTAAGTTTCCAATTTTCTTCTCCTGCTAAGAAATGAATGAGTCCGTCTTGGACTGGATATGCACACACACACACACACACACACACACACACATTTCTATAGATCCTTTGCATCCCCTTGTTAAATTTGTGCATCTGAAAGGTTTGTAGTCTAAATACTGAAATACACTAAGAGCCTTTTATTTAGTATTTGGCTCCATAATCTTAAATCTTCTATTCCCATTATTCTACAAAAAATAAAATGAAATAAAATAAATAAAATAAAATAGGAATCTGCTCCCACTGCTCATTCTTCCCTCCCTCAGTAATATCTATTGTGCTATTCACAAACTGTCAGAATGACCCACTTCACCTGTTGCATCTTTTTTCGACATCCAGTATCCCATTCCCCAATATTTCTATATTATGGCATGACAGACCAGCAGATTCCTGGAAGACAGTGGCAATGTCAATGCAACAGCAAGATATAATTTGATTTTTAACTCTTTCTCCTCTGTTCCTTGGCCAGGATCCAAACAGCAAATAGCAGAACACCATGCTCACAATAATACTAATCAGCCCTATCTTTCTGCTGCCACCCCATCTCTTTCCCTTTCCTTAAAGCCACTTGTGAAGGCCAGATGATCCTTCACTGTGGTGTGTGAGTGCAATGCAATTGCAGAAATTGGGAACCACTCTCTGCACACATGGCACTGCCTTCTGCTCCTAAACAGGGATCATGCGCTCTCTTTACAGACCCCTCGTAGTTGCCTCCGTATGTCCATCAACTTGATACAAAACCAGAATGAGTCCAAGCAATGAGTCCAGAAATGCCCATCCAGAGCTGTGTTTATCCAGAAGTTTAATGGTGAAGAATACTAGAAGAGATTTCTTTAAAGAATCTACTTGGAGACCAGAGAGGATGACCTGAAGGCAGCACTATTAGGTGCTTTAGTCACTTCCTGCTTCTTCTCTTCCTGCTTCTTCTACACATTGAGAAGTCCAGATCCACTGTGCTTGTATCTACAGCAATAGAGAATCTTATGGCTAGTTGGGAAGATGGCTGGAGCTCTGCTTGACATTGACTACAAAGTGCCTACTTTCTTAACAAACCTAGCTGATGTTAGTGCTGTGGTGAAACCTATCCTCCAGCTTCTCAAGAAGTTTTCTTCCTCGTTCTTGGGGTGCTTTAACATTTCTGCAGAGTTTCAAGGGTGTGGGGTTGAGCTTACTTTATTGTCACAAAGCATTCGAAGGTGGAATGAGATTTCTCTCTTCTTTCCACTAAACGTTTCTCCAGTGTGCAACAGGCTCCTCAGCTGCTCATATTTCTTGATTTGACAAAGCCTTGTGGGATAAGTTAGGTCATTAGGTCTTTAACTGAAGTGCAGGAAGGTGGGAGGATGGGTATGCCCTCCAATTTTGTTTATAAGGGAAGTTCTTCCTTTTACTTCAATATAAATCTACCCTTATGTGTGGACTGGAAGCTGCAGCTAGTGCAGGATGCAGCATCTAGGCAGTTATGTGGTGCACCTGGCCACTGCCATGTAACACTTTGGTTGAAAGAACTGCACTGACTGCCAATTTCTAATGGGCTAGGTTGAAGGTTTTGGTATTAACCTAAAGTACCTGGGACTGGGATAACTGAGAGAACACATTATCCCATATCAACCCATCCAGGTACTGCAGTGATCAGAGGTCTTTCTGGTTACACAATAACCTGCAGATATTCGTCTGGTAGCAACCAGGAACAGGGCCTTTTCTGTGGTGGCACTAGGGATGGGGGAGAAATTTGATTCACTTTGAAAGGAAAGATGATGAACCTACCAGATTTGGACTTTCTGAAATAATGTGAAACAGCAAACCGAAAAGACATCTGTATTTTTACTTTTGTACACCACCTGGATATGTTTTGCACAAATAAATATAGTAAATATTTTAAATTAATTAATAATAATATGGGCTGCAGTTCTTCACTTAAAAATATAACAGTCAAATGCTGCCAGGCACATGGTAGCCAACCTTCTGGCTTTTCCACCAAGCTATGGGAAGACCAGCCAACATGCCTTCTTTACAAAGTATGATAGGAAAGGAAATTTAAACTAACCTTCTTTCCAATTCAGGAATATAAACTGTTGCATATCTAGGTGCTTGAGCTTTTAGAAAGTAGATATTTCAAGATCCCATTATGCAGTAATTACTGCCTAAAGTGCTTTTTTTTTTAAATAGCAAGGCATTTTAAACATTCAAATAAGCATGGAGAGAGGGGGCAATCCATACCATGTATTTTATACTCTCTCTTAATCTGAAAAAAGGACATAAAACTAAGCTCAAATGGTTTTTCTTTAAAAAAAACCAAAAACCAGCACATTTTGCGACTGTTAAAACCTAATTGATATTTTCCTACAAATCCCTCCTGAAATAAAAAGGAGTTAAAATGAAGAGTGAGGGGTTTTTTACTCTAAGGTGTGGTACCAGCAGCACATATAGGCAAGAAAACATTGCTTAAGAATCTGCTCATTTAAAAGCTGCAAAATAATTCTTTTTTTAAAACACCTTCTCAAGAAACATAAGAGACCTCTTAAATGCACAGCCTTATTGCACTGCAGATTTATCCCTGTAGCAGCCCCATCTGATATATCTTTTTGTCAGCTCCCCCATTCAAGATGGGATCATCTTAAAAGCCATTGACATAAATTGTTGTGGAGAAGATCGATTAGTTTAAAAGGTTTTTCCTTTTAACAGATCAGATAGTCATTATATTTCACCATTTGGTATATGGAATTTCCATCGAATACTTCAGCGTTTAATCACATATTTAAACACTCATTCACTTCAACGAATTTACCAAAATCACAGCTTCAGACTGTGCAGTCAACGTGCCTTCTGTTGGTTTAGATTCTGCGTACTGCACTTTACATGAACTTGCAGACTATTTTGCCCCATTTCTTTAATGCAGCATTTTACTCTGAGTTCCTACAATTGAGCTTAATTGGTCACATTACCTGCATAATACTGCAACACATTAAACCGAAAGCTGGTTCCAACCAGCCTTTTGGACAGCAGTGCCTTCTGACATTTGTACTATTACTGTCTCATTCAAGGGTACCCAAGGCAGAGAACTTCAGGTGTTGGTGGACTCTGTTACCCATCAGTCCCAACTAGGGATGGAATTATCTGTCAATTTCGGCTCTCTAGGTTTCTAATTTTTTTTTTTAAATCTTAAATTCAGTTCACCACATTTCTACAGCAATTTGATTTAAAGGGGGAAAAAATCTTCGTGGAAATTCATCAGTTTTTTGTGTGGATTTGTCTTAATAAACACATTTTTGTATGCAGTTTTGCATAATGTACACATTTCTACAAGCAATTTTCCAGAAAGCAAGGCATTTTTGTATGTTATTTTCACATGTATGTTCATTTTTATGCACACTTTGCCCTAATATATGCAGTTTTGTAAACATTGGTTGGTTGGAGAACTGCATCAGAAAATTCAGGTAAGTGTGAATTTTGAAGGATGGCTTTTGGTTTGCATACTGTTTTCAGAAAATACAGATCTTTAAACATAAACTGACTCAAACTTCTTCCCCATCCCCAGTCCTAGCCAGCATGGCTAATCACAAGAGATGATGGGAATGGGAGTCTAGCAACAATTGGAGGGCACCACATTGAGTATAACTTCACTGAAGGGAAGTAATGGTTTCAGGAAGGAAGGAAGGAAGTATAATGTTGGGGTTGGGGTGGGGCTTTGGACTAGCTAGTTTGTGTATCTACTGTTCATATTTCTACGTTGTAGAAATACTACAATAATATGTGCACAGTAAATCAGCACAACCTGTGACAGAATTGGCTAACTAAAGGCCAAAGTATGCATTAGTGGGAGAACCATGATTGAATCTCCTGACATTTCAAACCTGAAATACAGCCCTGGGCAATGGGGAATTGGGGTTGGGGAGAGACTGCAAATCTGCTTGAAGCAGCAGCAAGGCAAAGACAGTATCTATTGAGAAGGGTGCTATTGTTTTGTTTTGTTTTGTTTTTGCTTTATTATGTGTTCCGTGTTTTCCTTTTGTATTTTTATGTTGTGATCGTCAGATAAAGGGCAGCATACAAGTTTAATAAATAATATTAACAACAACCTTCCTCAGGCATGATTTTCACTCCTCTCTGCCATGGTAGTTGTTAGCCCCACATAAAGGGAGGGATATAGAAGTAACATGTAGATGAAAAGGGTTACTCTCCTCTCCCAAGTGTCCCTCAAGGAAAGTACTGTACTTAGGACTATCTCCTAATTCAACTGTAGGAGTAGGTGATTCTGATTTGATACTATGAGCATTAAAACAAATGAAGCAATACAGCTTTCAGCAATTCTGTGCATGGTGCTTTAAAATGGCAATGTGTATTCTTCACAAAATATAAACTAACAACTTCATTTACGTACAAACTAATGCTATTGTGAGTGTGCATGCATTTGAAAGAAACTACAGTATTATTTTGTATTTATTTACTCCTTAGGACCACACATGAAATATATAAAATGCAATATGCTTGCTGTGTGACTCAGAAGGGGAAAGAATTTGTTATAAATGAACCATCAAGAGAATAACAATGATCTGTGTTCTCTTGCTGAAATCCATGTTTTCAGCGGCACACTCAACCGTCTGTTTCAAGAACGGCCCATGTAACAATTTATGCACCCTTGTGTGGCAGCAACCCTGCAGCTCACAGTGTTCATCAGTCTTCAGGATCAATATGAGCATGGCAGAAGAAGCTGCCTCACTTTTAGTACCTAAGTGTAGGTAATATTGACTCTTCTAGACTGAACTCACAGGCAACTGTACCGGCACAGCAGGGCATAAAGTAAGGCACATAATCCTGGGCATTCATTCAAACTGCAAGACCACAAATTGCTAAGACCACGAATAGCCAGAAGCCCTTGCCCAAATACAATACCATTGGGAAAATTGTGGAGAAGGTAGAGAATATACAAACTTGGCCCTCCAGCTGTTTTGGGACTACAGTTCCCATCATCCCTGGTCAATGGTCCTGTTAGCTAGGGATGATGGGAGTTGTAGTCCCAAAACAGCTGGAGGGCCAAGTTTGGTCACCACTGCCCTATGGACTCTTCAGGCTGCTGCCATTGTACACCACTAAAGCAGATTGATAGGCTGCCTCAGATAATTCACAAAGTAGCTTAGTTTTTACTGGCCACAAAAAAAAAAAAAAAAATGTGATTCATGAAATGCCTTATTTATTGCTAAGATCATTTGTAGATGTCATAAACATGTATTTATGCTGCAGTAAACAAAGTGGGTACACACAAACACTTGTTCCAAGTTCCAAATGACTTTTAGACCAAACAAGGCCTTAAAAGTGGTTTTTTAAATAAACCTACTTTGCCCTAAGAACGCTGTTCTAATGATGGTGATAAATATAGTTTCTAGGTCACATCTCATTTATTTTCTCTACTTTATGTGTTTACTTCCACTATATTCCCAAATAATCATATAACTTAACAATTCAAATGCCAAATTACCAATAGGGAATAAGAAACAAAAAGCAAGGTAAGGATTAACTAATAATAAAAGGACAAAAATGAACAATAGTTTCCTGTGCTCTAATTAGCTTTTTTTTCAAAAGAGAGTGCTATCAACTGGGTATTAGTTTTAAAGAATAAGAAGCATCCAGAATGTGGAACAATTGAAGAATGAGTTACTCAAAAGGAATCTACCAGTGCATGTTAAAGATGTTCAAGTGGGTTAGGACTTGGGAGATCAGCAAAGTCCTCATTGCAGTGTAGACATGTTCAACAAATCTGATAAGAACAAGGCGCTCCCCCCTTTAATTCATGCAGCATTTAGAAAGTAAAACATAAAGTGAACTGTGGGGCATTTCTAACAAATAATGGCATGTAATAAGTCTCTTTATTACAAAGAACAGATACTATTAATAAATAAATCACAAACAAACATTGTGGGATATTAGACCAGAACTCTGGTCTCCAGAAAGTGTTGTCTACCACTGGAGTTTTGTTTTTGTTTTTTAAAAATGTATTTATAATGTGCCAGTAAACCCCATATCCTGTCTTGATCAAACAGCAGAAGGTAATTGAGTTCACTCAATCAAGAAGAGAAGAGTTTGGATTTTATATCCCGCTTTATCACTAACCGAAGCGGCTAACATTCTGCCTTCCCTTCCTCCCCCACAGCAAACACTCTGTGAGGTGAGTGAGGCTGAGAGACTTCAGAGAAGTGTGACTGGCCCAAGGTCACCCAGCAGCTGCATGTGGAGGAGCACACTGGAACTAACTGTAATCACCAGATTATGAGCCTACCACTCTTAACCACTACACCACCCTGGATCTCTCAATCAAGTACAGCTCACTGCAGTTCTCTGCAGATTGATAGGAAACTACAGGGCATCAGAAGGAAAATGCCATCCTCTTTTTCACCCTCCTCTGTTTCACCAGATTCAGACTCTCTTCATGCACTGTTTGTTAGTGTCACCTAAAAATGCAAAATGTAAATGCTCTGTACATGTGCTTCATTCAAGTATAATTTTCCCAGCAGGTAGTGTTGGACTATAGCATCTTCTTGAATGCAGACTTGTGGGGCAAACCTAGAACAAGGGTTGTAGCTCAGTGGTAGAATATTTACTTTGTATGCAGAATGTCCCAGGTTCAATTCCTGGCATCTCCAGGTAGAGCTGGGAGAGGCTTTTGCCTCGAAACCCTGGAGAATGGCTGCTTGTCTGTGTTGGATAGACCTGAGTTAGATGGACCAACGGCCTGACTCGCTGTAAGACAGCTTCCTATGTTCCTGTTTTGTGCTGCATAATGTGAGAAACAGCCCTCAGAGTTTTGTAGAAGCAGAATGGGTTGGACTTCCAGCAGCCAAATAAACAAATAACCCCAGTTGTTAAAAATAAAATAAAAAATGAAACTCCCACTTGTCATCTTCATAACATTAATTTCCTGCTACAATGGATATTCTAAGCACATGGTTCCTCAGAGTGTGTCCAATAATGTTGTAATATTTTATCTCTCCAGATGTTTCAAGCTCCCCTGCTGTAATATGCTGTACAACAGTACTGAGGTTTGTACTGTTACATCAATGTCAATGTGATTAAGAAAATGGTGATTTGTACCTTTTGTACCATTATTATTCTTTTTTTTAGTGGTAGCCTGCTGCTCCTTCATATGCTCATAATTATGAACCAATCAGTGTCTCAGGTGCATGGCTACAGTTAACCACAGCTACCAGAGGTGTAGCGGTAGGTTTTGAAGTGAAAGAGCTCCTTATGATAGCCCTCATAGTATGCCCCCACTCAGGAGTGTCCACAGCCATGTCAGTTGTCTTGATGCATACATACCCCAAAAAGCATCGTTACATAGAATGATAATCTCTTATTAGGGCCAGCTGACAATTGTAGAATAGTGAGCTGGCCAAGGATGGGTAGATGCTGGCCAGACAGGTTTAGATTCACATCCCCCATCAGCCATAAATTTCTCTGAGCAATGCTGGGCCAGTCTCTGATTGAGCCTAGCCTACCTTAATAAAGGGAATATTTGCCCGACCAAGCCTATCTTCCAGTTTCCTCACCACCCCAAGCTGACAGCATTGGCAAATACTGTTGACAAAGAAGATGTAATTGATCTCATACCATTGAGCTACACTTCCCTATGGCCCACCTCCCCTACACTACTGTCGGTCACAGTAGAGTCACGTACTTTACCCCCTTCCTTGAATTCATTTATACAATAAATGTTTAAAAAGGTGTATTAAAAGGCAAACCAACAATTTGGTGGCTATGCCGTTTCAGTTTCCCCAATGCATCTGAAACATTTAATACACATAAGTCGAATTATCGATGGGTCTGTGAATTATGGCTGGACCATCTGTAAACAAAGTTCCACAGAGAACTAGTCCAGGTTAAATCTTTTCATGTGTTTGGACCTGCAAGCAGGGTTTTGTTTTGTTTATAGCTTGAACTCAATGGAACTCAGTTCCGGCACCTCTCAGGTGAGCACCATTGCCATGACAAGAGAACAAGGGAGGCGTTCGTGGTGAGTTCTTACATTTCCCCCCTCACACATCTGCCACAGAAGGAGAAGTATTGAGGAGCAGGAGGGGGCAGCCAGGCCATTTATAGCCTCCACTCACTCCTTAACTCTACTGGCAATTGCCAGCTTTATCCAGAGATAAAATGGCTTCTCGCTCTACTTTACCCTCCCCCCCCCGCCCACAAAAGCACTGCCATCTAGATCCCTTTTGGGACTACATGGTAGGGAGCAGGGTAAACTAAAAAACATTGTCTGAAGTTCCTCACAGAGAGAATTCCCCTGTGATTGCAGGGGGAATAATATAGATTCAACCAAGTTACATCAAGTATATGACACTTTCAATTTTCTTTAAATCTAAACTGCCTTTTTGTGATATTCTAATTATCTGCTTGAATTATGTTCCAGTTATAGTCAAACTGCTGTAGTTGACAGTACTCTTCTTCTTCTTCTAAAAAAATAGTGACATGTACACACCAATAAACCAGGAGACAGTTTTGCAAATTGACACAGATAACCCAGCCTTTGCCAACATCCTTAGTGGCAGAAAGTGTGTAAACATCCTTCGCAAGAGGCAACACTGGCAGGAGAATTGAGCACAATGGGGGAAAAAATTCAATGCATTTTAATGAGAGCCTGAACTCGATGAAAGAATCATAAAAAAAGATACCCCCCCCCTGCTAAAACAATGGCAGAGAAGGCCAGGAGAACAGCTTAGCTACTTGTATAACATGTTATGTTATTGAAATGACTGAAACATAAAAAATAATAGAAAAGGGTATGACAATAAATGCCGCATACTAACTTCTACAAGAGTTACAAAGGTGCTTTGGTCATTAATGGGAGACTTGTGGGTGCATTAGCTTATTGGTATTCATTTCAAACAAATCAAATGTATACAGCTAATAATTGTTTTTGGCTCGATTCACATGACCCTATATTACAGCCTGGATTTTAAAGAAAGGGACTCTGACAGAAAGCAAAATTCTTTGTTTTAACCAGATGTATTATATCAGCAGGCCCCACACAGCTTCCATCATAAGCATGTAGGATAAATCAATTTTCCATAGTATTCAACAATGCGCCGCTTGTTTCCAAGACATTCTTCAGCTAAAAAATCTTTGCATCAGCAGGATCCCCCCTTCCCTTTTTACACATAACCATATTATGAAGATTCAGAGAAATAGTGTAGGCAAAAAAGATAACTTTTATTGGGTATACAAACTGTAGCAGTTAAAAGAAACACGCTTATGAGCCATAAGGGTCTCTTTTTTTAAAGCACTAGTTTCCCACAAAAACTGGAATGGACTGAGCATTGTTATATATCTCAATTTGACGTCTTGTCATGTTGTTCCTTGGAGGCAGTGCTTTTTTTCTGGGGGTAACACATTTAATGAATCTTTATACTTCTGTTCATTTACTGTATTTATTTTCCCCAATTTGAACTATAAAATGGTGATTTTCTTGAGTCAAAATGAGAGTACCCCTAAACATTTTTTCTAAGAAAAAAAAGCACTGCTTGGAGGTATATGTAGAGTTGGAGTAAGATGAAAGTGATTCACTTAAATTTAATCTGGCCCAATTAGAAGATCCAAAAAGAAGCATTTAGATACATCATTTGGTGCTTAGATCATATGATCGGGAAGAAAATTATTTTTGTGTAAAGGTAAAGGTAAAGGGACTCCTGACCATTAGGTCCAGTCGTGGCCAACTCTGGGGTTGCGGTGCTCATCTCGCTTTACTGGCCGAGGGAGCCTGCGTACAGCTTCCGGGTCATATGGCCAGCATGACTAAGCCGCTTCTGGCGAACCAGAGCAGCGCACGGAAATGCCGTTTACCTTCCCGCCGGAGCAGTACCTATTTATCTACTTGCACTTTGACGTGCTTTGGAACTGCTAGGTTGGCAGGAGCAGGGACCAAACAATGGGAGCTCACCTCATTGCGGGGATTCGAACCACCAACCTTCTGATCGGCAAGCCCTAGGCTCTGTGGTTTAACCCACAGTGCCACCCGCTTCCCAATTTTTGTGTAGGTGCATGCAAATGAAAAGATTTATGGCTTGTATTCAGTGGTAGCATGACTGGAAGTAAGTTCATGCAACTAATCTTTCCCCTCCTGCACTTCTCCCTATAGCCCCCTGAGCCCACCCAAAGACCTCACTGCAGGATCAGGGACCTCTTCTAAACAGAAAGTGCTGTGTTGCTGGGCGTTGAAGGGCAAGAGGGCAATTGCCCTAAATCAGGAAGAGACACATCACGAAAAGTGTCTACAGCTGATTCTCCCTCCTACTGTCCATACTATTCAGGGAGTCCCCAACCATTTAGAAACGCTTTTCAGAGGTGCAAGGAGAAGTGGGGAAATGTGCTGTCAATGGATACAGTGCAATGGATTTTCTTACATTAGGGCACCATTATTGACCTGCTAAATGAGATCAACTATCAATCTATTTACCTCATTGTTCTTTCTACAAGCAGGGCCAATCATACACTTTGGGGATGAGTACAAACAGGGCAAGTTCTTGTTAACCCCACGCATCTGATAGTTAGCAGTGTAACGTCTTGGAAAATGGAGTTTGCATTGCTGACTAGCATAGCAAATAGTTACAGGCAGATGTATCCTTATCAACGCTGTTGACGGCAACAACACTCTGTGCCAATATGAGTTGAACTGAAATAGTTATGAGCTGTAGTGGGAACCAATCAGCCTGAACAACTTGTAATACACTAAGCTAAACACAGCTCATCAGTCACATATATCAGCCTTTTGAGCACTTCCCATCACCATCTTTGCATTCCCAGGCAGGCTACAAAAGTTTCTTGAGTGTTCCGCAAAACATCTTCCGACATGCATAGTAGAGAATCACTGGATTCAGTCTGGTACAGCGCAGGATGTATAAGCTTGGTTTAGACATATTTTGTTCAACTTAAATGTGCTACTTATGAGTATATATTTCATGATAATGTGAACTATTTTTCCAAGTTCTCCAAAACCTGAGGGACACCATTTCATGTTACAGTAGATGAGTTTCACAGCAAAATGTAAAGACCTACTCTTGGAAATATTCCAGATCAAATGTTTAAAAGAGTGGTGCTTTTTTAAAGAGCTTTTGCTGCCGCTACAAGTTGATTTCACGCAACATCTATGACAGTCTTAATAACCTTGGGCAAATAGTGACCTTTAAAAAGAAAGAAAAGGCAAACAGATTTGTTCCTTTGGCATGCACAGCTGGCACAAAGAGCCATTAAAACTATAATATATGATAATAATCAGACTTCACCATATTACTCATAGGTCTTCCTAATAAGTAACTACATGTGTTTCGAATTTCCCTTCCCCTCCCAAAATAGAAACCAGTCGTTTATAAACATCTTAGGTTGTATCTCAGTGTTCTCATGCTCAATGCATTCATAATATAGAAAATATTCTATTCTCTTAATAATTTTGGAACTCATCTGTATGCAATTCTCAGATGGAAACTGACAGTGGCTATGGCAAGTATAAATCATAATTAAGCTGTTCAGAGTGCATCAATGTACAGCAGCAATGGAGTAGAGTAAAAAGGGTAAGTTGCATACAGGGAACATGATGAACCTGTGGAGGTTTTATAAGAGGATAGGAGAAATGAAGACAGAGTATGTGGAGGAGAAGAAGAGATCAAGAAGAGAAAGACTTATTTTGGAGTGGGGAGAGATGGACTATTTGGAAAAGATGTGAATAGGCTGGGCTGGTATCTAACATATCTCACCACGGTGGATTATGTACCTGTGAATCTGAAGGTAAAATGGAAAGTAGTTGACAACAAGCTCAAGGAAATGGAGGAATTGAGAGAAAAAAGCAAAAAAAGAAGGGGGCGGGCGGGAAGTCAAATCAAACAAGTCTTATCATTTTGTGTGGGAAGGCTGAATGAGTGACTATTCTGATGGCTGAAAAAACAGTGAACCAAAATACAATTCTTGGGCATTTAAGACTTTTGATTTTATCTGAGCATTGCTGCCTCATTGCCCATGTTCATAGGCAATACTAAGCCAAGTGGTGTGTACCATATGCAAACTCTTTCCTGCCACTTCATGTGAGTCACAACTCAACATTTAACCAAAGCTTTCCTGCCAACCTAGCAGTTTGAAAGCATGTCAAAAGTGCAAGTAGATAAATAGGTACCGCTCCAGCGGGAAGCTAAATGGTGTTTCCATGTGCTGCTCTGGTTCGCCAAAAGCAGCTTAGTCCTGCTGGCCACATGACCCAGAAGCTGCCTGTGGACAAATGCCAGTTCCCCTCGGCCAATAAAGCGAGATGAGCGCCGCAACCCCAGAGTTGATCACGACTGGACCTATTGGTCAGGGGTCCCTTTACTTTACCTTAAGTGTCACAGCCTTTATTGGGACATACTTTTTACAAAAGCATGCATAGAATTGCAACCTAAGACTACTACTGGGATAAAACAACAACATGCAAATAGCACAGAATCTCAAACATGTACCTGTAGTTGCTATAATATATGCAAGCAGCTCATCACGGCTACTATGTCAACCACAGCCTTGAAGTGTGATAGTTACTTTAAGCTGGGTAAAAAAAAATACAAAATACTGAGAATGTCTTTCTAGCATAAAACCTTTTTATGAAGGACATATTTTCAAGAGCATCCTTATGCAAGTAAAGCACGAAGTTCCAAATCTGGACATGCAAGCAGCTGACTAGATAATAGTGCAAAGGACTGAAATACTTAGTATATCATTAGATCAAAGCACCAATTCCAACGATTCTGTATGCCAGCAGAAGGCAGGTATCAAGAAAGGCTTATCAGACTCCCATTCAGGAGAGAGATTCTTTTGACAGAGGTCTTAGAATAATGAGTGATTCTCCAAAAGCAATCACTGGAAGAAAACAAATATTTGAGCCAGGGGTAAAAGGGGCTTTGCATATGTGTGCGGTGAGAAAGCCAATGAATAATACACAAATCTCACAGGGAAACAATATAACATTAGCACCTCAAAGAAGCAATTTATGGCAGTTCGTAATAACAAAAAACATCGGCATGATAGCAGTGATTCGTGAATGAAGCAGTGGACCTTGTGTAGCTCGGGTAAAAAGGCCTGCCATATGAATAATGATTATAAGAGATGGAAAGAAATGTCCATTATCACTGCAGAGGGCGTTAGCTATGCCTCTTGTCTTGATTAATATGGAGGATGATACAGCAAGGAGTAGCCTATCAATACTTGCTTTACCTTTTCTTCTGCTGCAGCTCAGTCTTCCTTTTACAAAGAGTTAACAGCATCAGTTTCAGTATTAGAAATATCCACTGAGTCACTGGAGAATGAAAGGACAGAAGGTCTTCAATATATGTAAACCCATTTTTAAAAGTAAAGAAGTAAAATAACCACATTAAAGAAGCAAGGGTGGGTATCAACAGTACACTTTAACTAATCATTTGGAGTTATGCCCTTATTTTATAATAAATAATATATTGTAAAATAATCTATTATTTGGGGAGGAGATAGCTCAGGAGTAGAGCAATGCCTTGAATGTAGAAAGTCCCAGGTTTGGTCCCTCATTCTCTAATTCAGGTGTGGGAAATATTTGGCCCTCCAGGCATTGCTGAACCACAGCTCATGATCATGCTTGCTGGGGCTGATGGCAATTGTAGACCATCAACTTCTGGGGGAACAAATTTCCCCCATACCTGCTCTAGTTAAAAGGATCAGGCAATAAGTAATGGATAGTACATTCTCTGACAAAGAACCATTGGCAATGAGAGGAGAGCATACTCTGCTAGAAGGACAATCCACATTGTATTGTCTGGAATAAGGCAGATTCTGTTATTCCAGCATTGGGTGGGGGGTTGGACTAGATGACCCTTGTGGTCCCTTCCAACACTACAATTCTATGATATGCAACCAAATCCTATTGATGCTTTATCAAATTAGGTACGGGGAGAAATTTGATTCAGTTCACCTTTGAAGGTGAACCGGCTCATTTCACCTTTTGTGAAACAATACCTGAACTGAAACACAGCCACCCTTTGAAATTTGCACTTCTCCAGATTTTGCAATGACCGCTCCCCGCATAAAATGGGGGGCGACCTTTGTGTGGACGCGCGCATCCCCTGGATCTGGAGTGGCTCCAACAACACAGGCTTGGCTTCACCTTCCCTCAGGTGGGATACCTGGAGGTCTCCGCCTACCTCAGTCAGTTGTCCAATCCCGCCTGGGGGAAGCGTTGTCAAGGAGACCAGGCCAGGTAGGGGAGGGACTACCTGCCCACACAATAGAGGGAGGATCTTATCTGGGAATCCTTACTTGGCTCCAGAGCTTCTCCCACCCTACCCATCCTCAGTTAAGTCTTATTTTGCAGGTTAACTTTTCTTTACAGGTATGCGGGCGCTGCTACGTCAAGGTCGCTGTTAAAGGGCCGGAAAGGAATTCCCCTGCATTGGCAGGTTTCGCCTTTCCCGTAGCAAAACGTCACAACTTTGGCGGTATCAGGCCTTGGGTGGAATCCTTTAGTCTATCTTCCTCTTTGCAGCGGCAATACCAGGGTTCCCCGTTAAAGGGGTTTCTGAGGGGAGGCTTTGACCGTGCGCCGAGAGGTCGTCATTGCTCTCCCCTGCGACGGCGGCGTAATGGGGGCGGCTATCTCTGCTTGAACATATGTTCTCCAGAGCTGGCCCATCCCCCCCCACCCTTGGATAACCCTGAAGCTCCCTAGGTCCCCGGCTGGAGACTGGGGAGGGATAACGCCCTATGCCTGTGCCAAGGTCTACCCACATCTGAAATATAATAAAGTTGTGGCCAATTTAATCCCATAGCACGTTGTCTTGAATCGTTATTCCACATGACGGGGGAGGCTGCCCGGGATCTGGGGGACTCTGCCTGTCCACGCAATGCAGTTCTCCAGCCAAGTAATGTGTATAAAAATGCATTAGGGTAAACTGCACATTAAAATGCATGTATTACCAAAAATTATGTACACAACTGCATTATAACAGAGCAGATTGCTTTGTAAAAATATGTAGGTATTAAGCAAAATTGCCTTCAATGAATATATGGGGCAGGGCATAATTCACACCAAAATACTTTTGGTAGACTTCCCCCCCCCCCTCCGATTACCCACTGAGAGGAAGTGAAACTGACAGATTCTCGCATCTCCCAAAATAAATCCTAATGGATTGAATGGGCCTTACTGCCTAATAAGTGAGCACAGAATTTTAACCTGACCTTACACTTGGAAAAGTGTTTTACTTAGTTCAGTGAGACTTATTTCCTTGTAAGTGTGCATAATATTTAGCACTAGATGATTTACTGTGCAATCCTTACTTATCCTGTCTGCACATCTTTGTGAATAAGCTCCATTGTATACATGGGTCTCACTGCCAACTAAACCAGGCATAAGCATTGCACATAACTCAGCCACTTGAGCACTTTATATAAAAATCACGAAAAAACACAATAAAATTAAACTTCATTTAAAACATTTCTCAAAGGCAAATATGGTAAGAGAAAGTGCCTAACTGGCAACCAGCAACAGATCTTCAAAAACATCTAGTTAAGTAATCACAATTTTGCATCTGTTAAACTATTTCAATTTATGGCAGGGGAATATCTGAACTAGTAAACTATGTTTGATTAGTATTTCCTCAAGGAGCATTTCAGAATTTCATATTCCTTTGTTGTGAAACCTCAGTGGGTTATTCTTTGGCATATTGTGTTTTTTGTGTCTTTGCATATTTAATGGCAACAATTCTGTCATAGTGTGTTCGGTCATGGTGTTTAATCCAGCTTCATAAATTGCCTCTTGCTGTCCCATGAAGAATTTATGTCATATTCTTAGGTTGCACAGAAGTGTCACGGATAAGATTTGCAACTGGACTCATTTAAACGTACTCAATTGCTTTTTTTATATTAAAAAAGGCCAACACAGTAAATAGCATCGTTGCAAGGGTAGGGTGGGAATTTGTATTGTTATTGATTTATTATTTATTAAATTTCTATATTATCCAGTTTAAAATATAAAAACACAAAAATACATACCGTATTGACAAACAAAAACAATTACCCTCCGTCCCAGTTTAAAAGGCCATGTTGTTGTTTAGTCGTGTCCGACTCTTCATGACCCAATGGACCAGAGCACGCTGGGCACTCTTGTCTTCCACTGCCTCCTGCAGTTTGGTCAAGCTTATGTTAGTAGCTTCGAGAACACTGTCCAACCATCTCATCCTCTGTCGCCCCCTTCTCCTTGTGCCCTCAATCCTTGCTAACATCAGGGTCTTTTCCAGGGAGTCTTCTCTTCTCATGAGGTGGCCAAAGTATTGGAGCCTCAGCTTCAGGATCTGTCCTTCCAGTGAGCACTCAGGGCTGATTTCCTTAAGAATGGATAGGTTTGATCTTCTTGAAATCCATAGGACTCTCAAGAAAGGCAATCAATTGTTTAATTAGCCAAAGGCCTGGGAGGAGAAGAATGCTTGTGCCTGCACCTAATGATATGTAATGAAGCAGCCAGGCAAACTTCCCTGGGGAGAGCATTCCACAAGTGGGGAGCCACTGCAGAAAAGGCTCATTCTCATGTTGCTGTCCTCCAGATCTCGTGAAGGAGGCACATGCAGGGTACAGGTTGGTTCATATGGGGAAAGGCGGTTCTGGAGGTATTGCAATCCTGAGCCATTTATGAATTTATAGGTCAAAGCCAGCACTTTGAATTGGGCCCAGAATCTAATTTGTAGCCAGTGCCAGGATCAGTGTTATATGTTCAAACCACCCTGCTCCAGTGAGCAGCCTGGCTGCCGAATTCTTCACCAGCTTAAGTTTCCAAACCATCTTCAGAGACAGTCCCATGTATAACGTGTTGCAGTTATTTAATCTAGAGGTTACCAAAGTATAGATGGCAGAAGTAAGGCTACCTCTGTCCAGATAGGGGCACAGCTGGACCACCAGCCATGCCACTGAGGTCACCTGAGCCTCAAGCGACAGCAGTGGACCCAGAAGGACCCCCAAGCAGCACATTCGATCCTTCAAGAGCAGGCAACCCCCCATCCATTCCGCCCACTAACAGTGCCTTTATCACCTTCATCCCATGGGGAATGAACTGGACCCTCCTCAGGTCCTGTCGGCTTGCCTCCCTCCAATCAGTTTTAAAACTGCTCTATCATCATTTTGAATTTAAGCGAAAATGTAGTCTGGCTCCATTCCAGTTCAAGAGGAGCTTGTCCCTTTTGTACTGGCCCAGCTTGCCCCAGAATCTTCCCCTTAACCTAACAAATTCAAACTCTCCACCCAGCTTCATTGTTTCATCTGCACATTGAGACTACAAAGCTGCACCTTGGTTCAAAATGGGATCCAACAGTTTCCAAAGATAGCCCAAAACCTGCTTCACGACCTGGGAAACTATTGTGCCAGATTTGATGGTGTTGTCTCCAGAGCTGTTCAAGTTGGTATAGTTTGGAATGTTTTGACCTACCATCTTGTTTCAAAATGGAGTTTGATGGTATCCGAATGTAGAAAAAAACATGCTCCTTTATCTCAGGAAAATACCAAGTTTGACAATGGCATCTCAGTAGGCGTTTGAATGCATAGAGAACAGACGAACACACCACTTTTCAAAATATATAGTAAAAGAGCCAAAATGCATAAGGTCATCATGGTATTTTTATGATAATGATGATGATGAAAAGAAAAGTAAGACAAAGTTAAACACAGACCTAGACTGGTGACGGATCTTGAAAGAGTAACATATCAGCGGGAAAAGCGAATATTCAGGATCTCTAAATGGGTTAGAGTTCCAAATGTCTGGCATAACTTGACAAACACATAGTTCACTCTGTTGTACAGGCTGTTTACTTTGTGTAGGATTTGAAAGTGGGAGGTGTTGTGAATTGATCTGAATAATTAGTTTTGCCCTTCCTTAAGCTTTGCAGCTATTGCTCATAAGAGAGTGTTGGGTGTTGGGTTGTTGTTTTTTGGTCTGTATCACTGAACACTTGATTATATGTGCCTTTTTTCTTTGTTTTAGCTTCTTCCCCCTTCACATGGCTTAATATGGGCATTCCTTTTTTCAAATGTGTTGCTAATGTTTAGGGTTCATTTACATGGCAAAGGAACCGAAATGTCAATTGTATTATTAGTAGTCTCTGATTAGTAGTAGATTGTGATGGCTTTACTTATACAATAGTGACACCATTTATTATAGATCAATCTATGACTCTACTAAGGTGCATTGAACTTCAGAATTGAACTTTCATTTAGAATGTGCATTGAACTTTCATTTAGAATGTTTCTAAATGAAAAAAACAAAACCCAGAAAGATGATCTTATAACCTTTTAGCATGATGCAACATGGCTGCAGCGATCAGCATAGGGCTCATAGTACACCTACCTTCCTTCCTTGTTCTTCTCAGCTAGTCTTCAGGTGCACAAACCAAAGCATTATTATTATTATTATTATTATTATTATTATTATTATTATTATATTATTATTATTATTATTATTATTATTATTATTATTATTATTTATATCCCGCCATCTGGCTGGGTTTCCTCAGCCACTCTGGGCAGCTCCCAACAGAATATTAAAAACATGATAAAACATCAAACATTAAAAACTTCCCTAAAGGGTTGCCTTCAGATGTCTTCTAAAAGTCAGATAGTTGTTTATTTCCTTGACATCTGATGGGAGGGCGTTCCACAGGGCGGGTGCCACTACCGAGAAGGCCTTCTGCTTGGTTCCCTATAACCTCACTTCTTGCAGTGAGGGAACTGCCAGAAGGCCCTCGGGGCTGGACCTCAGTGAGTGGGCTGAACAACGGGGGTGGAGAAGCTCCATTGCATTGGATGAGAGGCCCAGAAATGCCTCTGCAAACCTATTTAACCCTCCCTGGTCTTAGATCATGAGTTGCTCAAGCACTACCCCAATAATCTTGCAAGCTGGTGGCCTGCAGAAGAGAAGATGGGTTGGATGGATATATAGGAGGTGCACATAAATTTCTCATTCTGGGCATTGGCCAGTGTGCTAGGGTACAAGCTGTGTGTACCTTGTGGCATGGTCAGCAAAGGATGACCAGCAAGAAGGGGAGAGGTTGGCACCATTGAATCCTATGTCTGTTTCACCCAAGTGCAGAAAGATCCTGATAAGGAGGCATCTGCCTATGGAGGAGTTACTTGATTTGAATGAACTGAGGAGACAGGGTCTGGGGAAAAACAACACTATTCCTTTCCGGTAAGAGAGCAGGTGCAGAATTTTTAAACCCAAGAAAACTGAACTTTGATAAATTGACTAAGGAGGGAAAACTGCTCAATTATATATTGTTGCCCTGGTCTTGGTAAGATAAAAGGGGTGACATAATCATTATGTTTTGATGTCTTATGCCACACTTAGAATTTTTGCTTGGGTTAACATTATAGAACTGGTCGTTCATCATGTTGACAATAGTGTTATTTCAGAAAGTAGCGTTTTGGCGCAGCTGCGGATAGTCGTATCCAAGATCATGCTGTGCTGAAGAGTGAGGTCATGGAGGCAATGTTGATGGCCTGTGTTAATTGTGTTTTTGAATGCTTAGATATTGAATCAATACCGTTTATATTCTGTTGATCTGTGATCTTGCCTGGCATGCCTTAAGACGCTAACAAATTTATATTTAAGAGCTCCTGTTAAATGTACTGATCTGGGACAGTAGAGTGACAAAGAAAGGGAAACCATTCAGGTGCTATATTCATATGATCGTGTTCATGTCAAGTAGCCTTGTTCCTACTGTTTATACAGTCCTATTACATTAGAATGAATGTGCTGAATTTGAACTGCATTGAAAAGAAAGATAATTACTCCAAGGCCATTTCTCAAAATATGGTTTCTTATGATGTGGAGAAATCCTGTAGTGTAATGCAAGCTATGATGCACTACGACAACCTCAATCTATGAGGCGCAGTCAGAGACTTGATAAAAATCCTTTAATTTTTTCTTTCCCCACCACTAAATCTGGAATTACAAAAAAACAAACAACGGAAGGTAATGTTGCCAACTGCATCCATTTGCTTGGGTCAGCCACAATTTCCTAACCAATATACTGTGTTAACACTGCCCTGGGAAAGTTGTGAATTTGGACAATTTAAAACCCATTAGACTGCATTCAGTGAATACATTGACATGGTGCAGAGACTGCTCCCGACCTAAATTCATTAATTGCATGGATGGGGATTCTGTGGTTTTTCAGATGTTGTTGGACTACAACGTCCGTCACCCCTGACCACTGGCTATATTGGAGTCCACCAACAGCTCTTGGACAACAGGTTCCCCATCACTGATTCATGGATGCCAGAGCATTGCCCTCATGCCATGTGGAGAAAGGGCAGGGTGGCTTCCTCTTCGGATTGCTGAGTGGTCAAACAAGAAGGTGAATCATTTGAACTGTTGTGGGGAGAATGTGCTTAGGACACAGTGCCACTCAGCTCGCTACAGTCTAAAGGCAGGGTGAGAGATCCCTTGGGTTTGGGTCCTAGCCTCCAAGAAAGGGAAAGAGGAGTGGATGGATGAACACATGGGAAAAGAAGCAGGAGCAAAAGGAATGGCAGCAGAGGTGCATGGAAACCAGTGAAAGAGAAGAGAAAGACTGCATGGACTACTGAAAGGGAGAACAGGAAGTGGGTGTGAATGTGTGAGGGAGTGTGAAGCAGAGGAGGAAGAGGAACAAGCAGAGAGCCCAGTAGGAAACACACCAAAAACAAGTGAAGGTAACCAGAAGGAGTAAGGGGAAAGAGCAGCACCTATGGAGAACTAAGAGAAGAGAGCTTACAGCATGACCAGAAAGGCAGAGGAAACACAAGAGGAAAGAAGGAGATTTTTAAAGATAGGTGCAGCATACCCCAGTGGCACGCGTATAAATAAACAAACCCAAGTGTGCATGCACACGAAAGCTTATAACAAGAACAAACTTAGTTGGTCTCTAAGGTGCTACTGGACATTATATATATATGTATATATATATATGTAATGGTTCTAGGGGTTGCTCGTGCATAAGCAGGTGCCTATCTCCCCGGCTGGGTTCAAACACCTGGCTGGGTTGCCAAAGTGAACCTTTTCTGTCCGGACAGCCACTCACCCGTGGCTGTCTCAATCGCTGGCAGAATCCATCAGTGGGCGTTTCTTAAACTTCTTCCAGCAAAGAAGCTCTTTGACGCCTAGTCTCCTCCTACTCTCTCTGTGCGAAAGCCTTCTGCGCAAGGACGACGTAGGCAACGGAGGACCCCTACTCTCCCCGCTGGTCCCAGGCAAGGAGTCATGGGACCGCCTCGCCGCTTCCCCCATCTGCCCCCCTTCTCCACTGGTGCTACGCTGATTCTCTTCCCCAGAAGACGGGCTGCTTCTCCCGATCCCTGGACCCTCTCTGGAATCCCTCTGGCCTTTGCTCTCTCCCTCTGGCACTGATGGCAGTTCCCTGACTATATATATATATATATATATATATATATATATATATACACACACACATCTCGACTGCGTCAGACCAAGACCAACATGGCTACCTACCTGAATCTAAACCCAAGAGTGTTCTTGCTGATGAGCAGAGCTTTATCCTTGAAAGGGGAATGAGCTCACCAGAATGTCAGGGACATGTTGGAGCTGTGGAGGCACTTGGGACTGCAAGGGAGTAAGTTAGGAGGCTTCACAAGTTCAATGAAGAGGACCTCTGTGCTGGTGTTCAAATGACCCCCTTTAGACTGGTGTGGAGCATGCCAGTTATCCCAACATGGTCACTAAATAAATGCTATAAGTGGCTACTGTATTCCTTCAAACGTTGAGCTGCATGTAAGATTCCAGACTGAAAAGGAATTCAGGAAGAAGGGGCAAAAACAAAGGTGGATGATATTCAGCAGGACAGAGCGATCCAAACACACTCCTTTTAACACCAAACACAGTCCTTATCAGCTATCTTATCAGAGTTTAGCTGAGCAGATCTACTGAGGCAGCTGACTCTGTGATCATATTGAGTCAATCTCCCAGAAGTGGCCATATCTTGAGAAGCAGATCTGAAAGCTTGACCTGCCTGGCATCTCATTCTCCTGATGAAGGAACAAACGTTACTGTAAATATTTAAAGTGGTTTTTCTCTCTCATGTAAAGCGATAATGAGGAGGAAAAAGAAAGCTGCTGATTACTCATATTCTCCTCCCCCCTTTGTTTACAGTGGGGATTAGTTATAGAAAATTAGAACAGTTACGCAAATAGGACATAAACTCTGGAAACCTGTTCATGCATTTTAATTTCAGTACAGCGTATTATAGAGAATGGAGGCAAAATGCTTGTTTCACATGCATAAGAAGTCCATACAATTTGGAAGACCCCCCCCCCCCCCAAGTCCTATTCAGACAAAAAGGGGCAACATGAGTGAGAAGGGGCTGGGAGTATTTTATTTTATTATTTTCTTTATTAATATATTTACATGCCACTCCATTCACTGAAAATTCCAGGGCAGTTTGCAGCTAAATTCCAGGCCACCTTGCAACACAAGTGTGATTAAGACCGTGTAAGAGCATGTGGGGAGCCACCATTCATAGAAAAGACTTTTCTCTGAAGAATTAACACTAGAACACAGGAAAACTGGCATAAGCCATGAGACATTGAAAGCAGGGCAAAAGGAAAGGGCCCTGCAGTCCTTTCCCACTCATACGCAAACTGCTTCTAGATTCAATTCAAATTATATGCAAACCAATGTCATTTTTTTTTTCATTTGGGAGTGATGTACTTCCTCTTTTTAAAAAATAAATGTGCCTCCTATCTATGCCCATACACCCTACTCACACTATTATGAACAATGGGTGACTCTGCCTTCCATCAGATGCAGAGATAGAGAGCATGGGGCAGGAATGTGGCCACATGAAAAATATAAGAACTTGCTGGATCAAATATTGTCACAGTGGCCAACCAGATAGATCCCTGTGAGAAACCTGCAAGTATTCAGAGTGGGGAGTGGGGGCAGAGTATGGCCCTCATGACTAGAAGCTAGTAGCCACTCAAAACTTTATCATCCATGAATTTATACAATCCTCTTTAAAAAGGTCCGTATAGTAAAAGCTATGGTTTTCCCAGTAGTGATGTATGGAAGTGAGAGCTGGACCATAAAGAAGGCTGATCGCCAAAGAATTGATGCTTTTGAATTATGGTGATGGAGGAGACTCTTGAGAGTCCCATGGACTGCAAGAAGATCAAACCTCTCCATTCTTAAGGAAATCAGCCCTGAGTGCTCACTGGAAGGACAGATCCTGAAGCTGAGACTCCAGTACTTTGGCCACCTTATGAGAAGAGAAGTCTCCCTGGAAAAGACCCTGATGTTGGGAAAGATTGAGGGCACAAGGAGAAGGGGACGACAGAGGACGAGATGGCTGGACAGTGTTCTCGAAGCTACAGACATGAGTCTGACCAAACTGCGGGAAGCAGTGGAAGACAGAGGTGCCTGGCGTGCTCTGGTCCATGGGGTCACAAAGAGTCAGACACGACTAAACGACTAAACAACAAAACAACAACAACAACTTTAAAAACCATCCAAGTTGTTGGTCATCACTGCCTCCTGTGGGAGAGTCTCAGGCAGAATCACACTTTAGAGGTGAGAGTAAAATGAGGGAGAGACGGTGGGCTAGGCGATTGTTGACCAACATGCCAGACCTGAGAATTAGAAACTTATCTAGTTCCTTCCCTGAACAACAGCTGTTTACGTTCCTCTGTATTCTCATCACAATATTCAACGCAAGGGAAGTTTTGCTCTAGGCTTGTAGATGCCTTATTTTTTCAAGCATGCCTTAAAGTTTATCCAAGAGTCAGCAGATATGTAACCCCATTGACCATGAAGAAACCATAACAAAAAAAGGCACGCAAGCTGCATAGCAACAGCACTCCTCATTTATAGATGCGGTCTTAAACCCTATTTAATAAGCATGAATTGATTTAGCATCACTGGGATCTGACAATTAACTGTTGAAGAGGCAGATAAATTGGTGTGCATAGTTGCCTAGAGGAGAGGGGAATAGAATCAAGAAATAAATTGGATTTTGCAATCAGGGCACTAGGATCTCGGCAAGAGGTTTCTAATAATGTACCTGAGACCTGCTACCTTTGGGGATCTAGAGCCTTGAATCTGAATACCATATTGGACATAGTTAACCCACTAGAGGTATGAGAATAAAGTGGAATAAGTGCACCCTAGTTTTAGCATAATGTGAGGCTGATGACAACTGTTACTAAGTGCTACAAAAGTCAGTATGAGGCAGGTTCCTGCCTTCTTATTTTGAAGGGAGTTTTGCATAAACACCAGGTTGAGGGAAATGAAGACCTTATCTATACAGCTGCAAATAAAACATTTTAAATGTTGTAAAGTGCATTATACAAATGTGACACTAGATGGCGATGGTGAGCTATGGCAAATTCAATATATTTTTCATAACTTTTTTTAAAAAAGCATTTTCACAAGATTTTTTTATACGTGTCTAGATTCCACCTAAGCCCTCATTAAATTGGGCCTACTTTGTGTGAGCAATTAGTGGACTTATTCTTATTTTTCAATTTCTTACCCTCCCTTCACCATAAGGTCTTGGAGCAGGTTACAGCAATCTTAAGATGCAATAGTAAACAGAACTTAAAGCAAATTCACACACGAGTCCTAATTTTAGATGCCCCATTTGAAAAATTACCCCATGTCATTTCCCCCTCTGTCCTGAGGTCACCACCCATTTGTTGTTTAGTTGTTTAGTCGTGTCCGACTCTTCGTGACCCCATGGACCAGAGCACGCCAGGCACTCCTGCCTCCCGCAGTTTGGTCAAACTCATGCTTGTAGCTTCGAGAACACTATCCAACCATCTCGTCCTCTGTCGTCCCCTTCTCCTTGTGCCCTCCATCTTTCCCAACATCAGGGTCTTTTCCAGGGAGTCTTCTCTTCTCATGAGGTGGCCAAAGTATTGGAGCCTCAGCTTCAGGATCTGTCCTTCCAGTGAGCACTCACGGCTGATTTCCTTAAGAATGGATAGGTTTGATCTTCTTGCAGTCCATGGGACTCTCAAGAGTCTTCTCCAGCACCATAATTCAAAAGCATCAATTCTTCGGCGATCAGCCTTCTTTATGGTCCCGCTTTCACTTCCATACATCACTACTGGGAAAACCGTAGCTTTTACTATACGGACCTTTGTTGGCAAAGTGAGGTCTCCACCCATACCATACATTTAAAGCACATTTCTACCACTTTAATAGCCATGGCTTCTTCTGCTACCCACCCACCCCTTGCAAAATCCTAAGAACTGTACGTCGTTTACAGTTCAGCACAGAGGTACATTTCCCAGCACCCTTAATAGTCTACCTGTCAGAGAATGGTTGGAACAGGAAGACTGGGAAGTGTGCACTCAGTCTGATCAGCTTCTCTCTGAGGAGGAGGGGGGACATTCTCCACCTTGCCTACAGCAGTTTCAGGAGGAGAGAGAGAGATGATAGATGCTATACCATTTGAGGGAGAATTGCCTAGTTACGAGGTAGGGAGGAGGAAGGGGATGTGAGAGCGCAGCCGGCAGACACCTCCCTGGGGAGTATAGGGGATCCTCCATCTCCATGGGCCTGTTGGTCCCTCTGCATTCTAGAAGGCAGACGGGTGGGTCTCCTGAGACTTCCCATTGGTGCTCATTGGGGACGGAAAATGAGGTGCTCAGAGTAGCCAACATCTCTCTTTGTGTGGAGACATGGATTCTTGTCTTGCAACCAGATGACTGAATAAAAGGACTATAAAATGCAAACTGCTTGTTATTCTTGCCTTTGATGCTACCAGAGAGGGAGAGGACTCTCCACACCTGATGCTACCGTTCCCAGAATTCTTTGGTAAAAGCCATGCACTTTGAGTGGCATTTAAGTGCATAGTGTGGATGTGACCTAGATAGCTTCCTCTTCGACTTAGCACTCTTTCCTGGCTCCAGTTACCAGTTCCAGTTTGACCGAATGTGTGTGCAATACTGTCCAGCTGCTGTGTGTGAAAATTCTGACACTACAAAGACCCATTCAGCAGCAGAGGTTTTCAAGTGGCCCTAATAGCTTGTTAACCTCATTCATTCCGTTTATACTGACAATGTTACATAAATCAGCAGTAATGCAGTGGGCTTTAGATATTCTTTTCATTGACCCCCCTCGAAAATATTTAGCATTTCAATCCATGGGGAAATATAGGGAGTTAGCTTAACTTGTGCTTGGACTAATTTGACTAATATAGGCTAAGCTTAAAAAAAATACAGATGGAGTAATAACAAAAACACAGGTTGGAGAGGGAACATATTCCCCCTCCCCCACCACTTCCCATCCTCTTTCCCCCCCTTGAAAATAAAGAAATGCTGTGCCCACCATTAGGCAATTTGTTGTTGGCACATAATCAGTTTCGTTATCAACCAGAAAAGCCTATTAAACTAGAGAATTAATACTGAAAGGTTCCTAATTAAATGCTCTCCTCTTACTTGTTTTTGAGACGCTGGAGTAGACGATGCTGGCACTGATATTGCATTAGTAATGGTATCTCTCATATCATGACGTTGTAATCAGCTTTCAGGAAGGTACGTGAACGACCCAAGTGCTAGATCTGTATTTTGAGTTCTAATTGGAAATTTCATTGGATGATAGGTAATTCATGCACTGTCTCTCCTCCTGTCACACAGTCAACGTTGCATGAATGATAATTGAGCCACTGTTAAATATAGAAGAGAACAGCATGGCTTGAAGTTCAGTCCTACGCTGCGGGGGGAACTATGTGATAAAGTTCCCCGTTGTCATTACTAGGCTTCTGCAAGTTTAGAACGTGCATGTTTCAGCTAATGCTACATCTTTTAGGTAGCACTGGTTTCATCTGGAAAGATTTAGCTCCTCCACTGCTCTCTCTGGCAACTACAATTCCTAACTACAATTTGAACAGAAAACAATGATAACAAATAATGACATCTGTACTTTTGTGGGCATCTTAATGGCAGCATTAATGGGGTTCTTCTTCTTCTTCTTCTTCTTCTTCTTCTTCTTCTTCTTCTTCTTCTTCTTCTTCTTTTTCTTCCACTCTTTTGCAGTTTTGGCCATTACTACTGCTACATTTCCATAGGTATATAGTGGAGTGACAACAATTCATTTGTTTTCTTCATGCCTGCTTCTTCTTTTATGCCATAAAAGGTTAAACAACCATTTCCTATTCACTGTCCTTCAGAAACTGATCTGATTTTATGTTCTCCAGTCCATCCTGCCTTAGCTATCTGCAATCAAGAAGCCAATTGCTTTGAAGTAGTCCCTGAGTAGTCACTTGGCCTTCTCAAGAATATCTGGTTGGATGATTACAGCCTGTCTGGGGCCTTAAATATTTTGGTGGTGCATTGTAAAGGTGATGTAAATATCACATACTTTCACTTCTGAAAGCTTAATGTATATTCTATTTTGGGTAAGCTTTCTTGCCTCCCTTTTTTGAAAGCAGTATATGTAATATTTCTAGGTTATGCTCTTAAAGGCTGTTCATTGTGCCAATGCTACGCAGCTCAGTCTGGGAATAGAGGAAATTAAATGAAGCCAGAATCTTTTAAGCAATGCAAGATCAACTGAATTCTTAGCTCTTTGACTGCCAGGGCATATAAAACTTTGGTGAGTTTAGCATTTGAGGAAGAGAATTCTGACATCCTATTCTTTCTCTTTCTTTTTTTCTCCTCCCAAGAAGTCTTTAAAGTAACATCATTGAGTCTGTCAGTTTCCCTGACAGAATAACTTGAAAGTGGAATTGTGCAAACCACAGGATACTGAAGTTCACCTCAGGCTTGGAGACTGGTTAGAAAGGCTGCCTTGTCTGCAGGGCTTCTGAGCCTATCACAAAGAGAAGGAAAGACAGTCCTTTTTTTACAGCTGCCTGACAAAGCTGCAAGACCCTCCCCGTCTCAACTCCATCAAAAGACTCACATCCATGTTTTTGCTTATAGCCCTATGTGAAAGGGCACTGAAGTCAGTGGGAGGTTTAACATTAACTTCCAAGCAAGGAGGATAGACTCCTCGTGTGTCTTTTCTTAAGATGTCGTGGGAATTGCCTTGTCATACCAACTTTTTGTCAATATTTAGTCACCAGAGTTTAGCAAATAAACCTGACACTAACCCCCCCCCCCCAAAAAAAATAAAATGGCATTGCTTTATGAAATTGTCTGCAAATATTGTTGTTCCTCACAATGGCATTGGTTTGTTTAGTGAAAAGGAGCTAGAAAAGAGAAATAAGACCACAGACTTAAAGGTAATGTTCTGCCAGTAGATGCTGCATTTATATGAGACTACACTAGAAACGTGTTGGGGTGCAACCACTCAGCTGAGCACCACTCACTTGGCCACTTGTTCCTGCTCAGTGGCGTAGCGTGGGAGGTGCCAGGGGTGCCGGCCGCACCGGGCGCAACATCTGGGGGGGCGCGAGTCCAGAGGGAAGGGACAAGTTCCTTCCTCCGCTGGGCTCCCCGCCACCACCGCCAGCCTTGCGCCCTAGCGCGCGCGCCCCCCGCCACCGCTGCGGCTGCGCTCCACTCACTGCTCGCAGGAGGAGCAGCCGCTGCAGCAGCGCCGACGCCGCCACCGACGCCTGGCCGGGCACGGGCAGCCTCCGCACCCCGGCGCCGACGCCATCCCCTCGGCCCAGCCACAGGCGGCGGCTGCTTCTGCCGACTGGGAGGGAGGAGAGCTCCGAGGGGCCTCGCCGCGCCCTGTGCTCCCCAAAACCCTCCGAGAGGAAGCCGGCGGGCGGGCGAGGGTCTCCCGGCAGAAGGGGGCGCCGCTGGCTCCGGCTCTCAGCGCAAGTCTCAGCGGGGGGGGGCGAGGACGGAGCACGGCTGGAAGCCCCCGGACCCGGCCGGGAGGAGGAGAGGCGCTCGCCAAGCCCGGATCTGGAGCTCCACCTACAGCCCAAGGAGAGGAGGGGGCTTCGGCTGCCTCGGCCCGCGGGGGCTCCGCAAATAATAAATTTAATAAATTCCTGCTGAGCCTTGGGGGGGGGGTCCTTGGCTCCTTCGCTCGCCCCCAGCCCCAGTGGCGTAGCGTGGGGGGGTGCAGGGGGGGCCGGGCGCAACATCTGGGGGGCGCGCTCTCGCACTCGAGTGCTAAAATCCACGGGTTAGGGGGCGCAAATTACTTGCCTTGCCCCGGGTGCTGACAACCCACGCAACGCCACTGTTCCTGCTTACAGTGAGGTAGAACAGCAAGGTCAGTGTAGTACGAACTCACACCAGCAGGAGCACTGGATTGACTCCATCAGTGCCATTGTCCCTTGTCAGCCTCACCACTGCCTTGCCCCTCACTCTTACCTTCTGGTAATGAACTGGAGGCCTGGTGAGCCGTGGCGGCACCTCACCATGCTGCCTGCTACTAGGTAAAGCATTATAAAAATTGTGCTGTCTGAAAGAGTTGGCATTTTCGAAAACTGGCTAACTTCTATATAGTTAATGGATGTTTTTAGTGGATGTTAATCACCAAGACTAAGACTTCTGTTGACTTTTGAACCAGACCTTGAAGTTGTGCCTCTGAAAGCAGCTTTAATTAATTAGCAAGAAAGAATGTTTATCGCCAAGCTGCGAAAAGCTTCGCCGCCTGATTTCTGCCAATCAAGCCACTGTTAAAAACAGAAGAACAGGCCAAGCTATTTTTGTTGTTGTCAGCATCACTGCAGGTAATTGGTAGAATGCCTAGACGCAAATACCAATAGGACTCCTGCACCTTTAATGCTTGTGCAGGTTTAGAAGAAGCAATTTTTGGCGAGCACTGATTGCCGTGTGCAGGCAGAGTGTGCTTCATTGCTGAAATTCCACCTTCTGTCCAGCTGTTAAAGATGAAGAACCAAGCGCTCCTCTGGTCATCTTCCTCACTGCTGTCATGGACTGGTTGGATGCAGAGGAATGGTGGGAGGAACCAGCTGGGGAACCATCAAGGGAAGAAGGCTCAGAGCCCAGGGAATGGTGGTGGGACAATGATGAGTGGTCCCATGGAGAATACTGGGAAGAGGAGGTGTCAGAAGCTGAAGGGATAACAGGACTTAGTGAGCTGCAGAAGTCTGTGGCAGAGAGAAGTCTCCAGAATCAGAAGCTGAAGCTGGCAAGTGGGAGGAGGGAGGCCAAGAGGCAGAGATGAGTCAGGCTGGAGAAGAGTCACAGGTGTCTCCCTCTCCAGCTGCGACAAACTCCCATCCCCATTTGTCTCCCATGAGAAAGGTAGAGGAGAGATTGATGAGGTATCTCTAAGAAGTGTATAGAAAACTGAAGCAACAACAGACATCTTAAACAAAATATTACAAAAAAATCAGTTACATCTAAAAAACGTTTCATTAATACAAAGTTACTAATATATACAAATCCATATCAATTCATTTTCCTTCTGACACGCCTTTCCTCCCAGCCTCCAGGTTCTCGCCCAGGGTTCAGACAAACTCTCAGCTCACTTACAAAAGTCTCACAGCAATGTGACATGGCCATATATCAACAAAAAATCTACAGTTCCATCATAGTGTGAAAAGAATAAACCAGGACAGAAGTGCTGGCATTATAACCAGGAAAACCATCACAATACTACCCCCAATACTCCACATTTCTGAATGCACCCAGATTCTCCACCCCTGCTTTAGACCACAATGTTGGGGAGTGCTTCTATCGCACAGAACACTTTTCTGGAGTACAGCCGTACCTTGGAAACTGAACGCCTTGGGAGTCAAATGTTTTGGCTCCTGAACGCCGCAAACCTGGAAGTGAGTGTTCCGATTTGCGAATGTTCTTCGGAAGCTGAACGTCCGATGTGGCTTCCACAGCTTCTGATTGCATGCAGGAAGCTCCTGCAGCCAATTGGAAGCCACACCTTGGTTTTCGAATGTTTTCAGAAGTCGAACGGACTTCTGGAACGGATTCCGTTCAACAACCAAGGTACGACTGTATTACTATCATCATTATTGATTTTATTATTTATTAAATTTATATCCCATCCTCCCTCCCAGTGGAGCCCAGGAAGGCACTCTTTACAAATCCACTTCCAGCAACACAACAGCAACGTCATAAAATTGTTTCATTGCTGTGTCATTATCAGACTGCAGCAGAGGGAGGGAAAAAAAAATAGGGCCGTTCCATTGGCTTTGCTGAAAGGTCAGCTCCAGCAGGCTCCTTTCTGCTCCATCATCTCATTTAGGAACAGATGCCCGAGTTTGCTTGTTTCCTCTTCCATTCTCAATCCTCTTTTTTCCTTTTGCGTCATGCCTTTCAGATTGTGTAAGCCACTGTGGCAGCATTTCTTGCAACATAGGGTAGAATGCTTCAAATGAATGAACATAATATCGAAATGTTATTATAGTGCGACAGTGCATGCAAATACTTGTGATCAGTTCTCCAGTCTTAATTTTGGAATTAAGTTGGAAAATTTATATTTCTGATTTTTTATTTGATAAAATCAAGCAATCTTTATTGTTATGATCTCACATCAGCCACTAGAATACAGTCAAACAAATATACAATAGGCAAAAGACTATTTGAGATTAAAAGCACAACAAACAGCTAGGATATGTTGTGTGCATTGTCACACAATCACATTAGAAAGAATTCTTGAGTACTAGTGTGGTTGGTCGGCAACTTCAATCATTTGGTTCCTTGTAATGCATGCTGATGCATTTTGTTACATTGACGGTGATTTCATTAGGATATGATAAAGAAATAGTTTTTTATTCTACAATTTAAAAACCTATTTTTCTTATTTGCTTGTTTGTTTTAAAGAAAGTTTCCTGAGATCACTTTCTAAAAGGAAAGCACAAAAATGTCTGACAGCAATCTGCCCCATGCCATTGCTTCAGCTACCTGTTAATTATTGCAAAATATAAACCATGCCATTCTGACCTGCTGACTTCAGTGTTGATTGAATTAGGACCTTTGGCAAAATCCTTTCCTCAGAAACATGAGCGATGATAATTAATTCATTGGGGTAATAAAGGAGCAAAGGAAATAAAGAACTGGCAAGCTCTGTGTGTGAAAAATAGCAACTGTGTCTAACTGCTATCTTCAGTTGCTTCCACACTACAGCCCTCCAGCTCTGCTGAGGGATTGCTTTTCTGCAATTAGCTGGAAGTGGAACTGAAACAGTGATTCTACCCAGTGCTATATTTTCTAGCAACACTTTCAACAGAACCAAGATACTTCTATAATGTTTAAGTTCATTCAGCAATGCCTCCTTCCAAAGTTAATAATAAAGCTGGGTTGCTTTTTCAACCCTTTTGAGTGCAATGGGGTGGGTAATGAATAATGAATGATGAATAATACCCTAATTACTCTTGAATAGCCTCTCATAACGGTCTCTTATTGTCAGTTTCTGTTCCTGTGGTAGGGAGAACTCTCATATTTTAGTTCTTCTCTATCCTTTTTAATTTTCATATGGTGAAATAGCCACACTAAGAAGAAAGGAATAAACTATCTGACCCTACAAGCAGGAAGCTTTTAATTGAAGATTTGATAATCTTTTGAAACTGTGATATTGTGTTGCTTTGCTGTCCACTATGGACAGACCGGTGCTTACATTTAATTATAAACACACACACACACACACACACACACACACACACACTGCATATAAAAAAATCAGGTCTAGGAAAAAAAATAGTGCATTATCAGATAACACTAGAATTCAATATCTGTCAATAATCTTATTTGAATTCTGTGTGAAAGGTAACTCAATGAATATGAGAATTCCAGAGAGGGCCAGATTGAAAGCAACCATTTAAAAAAAAAATCATTCCTGGAAAAATGACGGCTTCTGGTTTAGCAGAACTGGACACAGTGAATTGTATCGCCAAAATTGTTCCATTCGTTCAAGTACTTTCACTTGTTGTCAGGTGTCAGGGAATCTGATCCTCCCATGGTAAGCTGCCAGGAATAGATAAGACAGGGAAAGTTCTTACCAATGTCTTTTATTCAATATTCACAGAGAGAGACTTAGAAATACAGCCTCTTGGAGTAATTGTGTTGCTCCGAGTAAATCTCCATCCCCCTTCTCTACTACTTCCTCAATTGTCAACAGCGCCACCCACCTTATGGTTGCTGCTTAGGGCCATCTGTCTCTGAACTCTTTGCTCTTCTAGTTTAACTGCCCACCAGTTCTGGGAGAAGGGGGTGGGTCTGGAATGCTTTCTAGTAATAATCTGTCAGCCAGCTGCTCCAGCTTTTCCTCTTCCTCATCTCCCCTTATTTCCCAACCTTGCTGCTCATCTGTGTCTGAGCTGTGACCTCCCACAAACCACTGTTGTAAATCTATACTGTCTTCCTCTTCTCTGGAAGGTTCAGGCTAGGGAGGCGGTCTCCACCATTCCTCCTCTGTCCAGTCCCTGACACCTGTGCGATGAAGCTCCATTTCCATTTACACCCTCACACCTGTTATCTCCACCCTTCAGAGGAGATTTGGCAGGGTATGGGGAGATGAAAAGGAAGGGAAATTCTGTTGTAGAAATAGAATTCCTTGTATGAATAGGATGTTGACTACGAAAGCCATACAAACACACAGCTTTCTCTGTCCTCTATCTGCACAAGCAAGAAAGGTACTGTTATAACCATCCCAATCTCTCCCTAGTGTTACACAATATTCCAGGGTCTTAGGCCCCTCCACCAGGTAGGGCCTGTTCCTTTAATAGCCCCAGAGAACATGATGATGTACGTACTCATTAGCTGAAAACATATGTATATTTATTTGTTATGCAACAAAAATGTGAAGCCGTAATGTTGGAGAATTACTCTGGTGGTCCCTTCTTGTTCTGATGCATCTGAATTTTCCACATGAATTTTCTGGTGCATTTCCAATAATATTCAGTTATAATGTGATCTCCAGCTAAACCCTAAGTTAGACAGTTGTTAAAGAGAACTGAAACAATGGCAAACCTTTTAAATAGCATTTAAGCATACTATAAGAAAAGATTTTCATTCTGATTCTCTGACTGAGCCCAGCAGTAGTGGATCTGTGCTGTGAAAAAGCCTTCCTCAGTATGGATAATACAAGTATATTTTTGAAATGGAACAGCTAATAATTGCATTTGTAATCATGTATTATCCATGGAACATTCATCGGATACTAAAAATAGACACAATAAAATATATGTTCACCTGCTGTCCTCATGAAAGAAACAACCAATTTTGGCAAAACTCAACTGTGTGACAGTTTTAAAAGACACCTCATCATCATCATCATATATATATATATATGGCAAAAAAGTGTGCTTATTTCATGGATAAATGAAAATGAAGAAACAAAAGTTGAGTAGGGGGAGCAAAATTAAGTCAAGAAGATAATAAAGAAAGAAATGTATGGAGTTTGTCTGCTTTTAGACAGGAACTCCAACAATCTGAAAACCTAGAAAACAGAGCTTTCCCATTGTCTAAAACTTGCCTTAAACTCTCTTTGAGCTACCTTATTATCTGTGTGATGAAGCCAAACCCACTGTGCTTTGAAATCAGTTGGAACAGCAGTCTTGAAGTGTTTCCTTACACTGCAAGCTGCTAAAAATTCCTGGAGTTGTATAATCAGATGCCAAGAGATATAAGTTCAGTTCATACTCTGAATTACCTACACAAGATGAAAAGGTTTGGCTCTGAACTTTATACTTCACTCTAGAGTTTGGGAACCCTTGGAGCAGAGGAAAGAGCAAATGGGCAGTGTGCATTCGTTAATGCACAGTATGGTTACTGTGAATTTCTGCTGGTATCAGTTATGTAGGCATATATTTCATAACAAATACGAACAACAACAGTAGCTATAATAACAGAAAGCTGACAAGTTAAATGTTTGAAACAATAATCTAATTAAAAGAGTAGAAATCACCATCAAATGCCACTAAACCCTCAAGAAAACAAGATGGACTTTTCCTGCCCACCAAGAGATATAAATCAAAGCAGGTTAACATTCCCAGAAGGGAGTGTTGTAGTCTTGAAAACACAGCTGAAAATGCCCCACCTCTCTCTCTTCCCCCCTTCCCTCCCTGTCCACTCAAAAGGCAGGAATGCCCACTGGAGGGCCTCAGGTAAGTATCTTGATTGATGGACAGATTATCATGTTTTTCAGATACTCCAGTTCCAGGAAGGGCAGTTTCTGTACAAACAGTGCAAGAATGTATAGAGATATTGGACCTGGTTTATGTGTACAAACCTTTTACCTGACACCTAAAATGAAGACTCAGCTCTAAAGAATTGAGTTAAAGGTTTGATTTAATAATATAATAGGGGAAAAACTTGCACAAATCAAACAAAATATGTCCGGGTAGAACGTTAAAGGACCCCAGAGGAGCTCCTTCACCCACACAGGCATAATCTCCTAAAAGGAAGTCATGAGTGGGTGGCCTGACCTGTGTAAGGTACTCCCACCATCACCATGTGGCACACATGAATTCCTGATAGCACAAAACCAAGTGCCCTCCAACCTTGTTGACAATAGGAAGAGACTGATGATGTACCCCTCACTCAGCATTCCTGAAGGTGCTGTCCATGTTTAAACTCAACTTCCCTGTCCACACAGTATACCAACAGGCAGCAGCCAGATTAAAGCCAGCCCAATTAAATTAAGAACCAAAGGTTAATCGGAGAGCACGTTAACAATTCCTACTTAGCCCCATACAGTAACTGGCAAGACCCACACTGCTCAAATCATGGGAGGGGAGGGCAAGAAGCTGAAAGATGAGGAGAATAAGGGCACAGGGGAGGGACCTCCTTTATAATAGGAGGCTTCCTCTCACAAGCCTACTGGCCCAAAGAGGCCATGTGGGGAACCCCTCCCTCCCTCCTTTCAGAAGGAGACCTTGTAAGTCTTCCTGCTCAAAAGTTGGCCCACAACTAAAGGCTGAGAATGTTATTTGAGGAGTCAAGGCAGCTTCAGATCCAGGTGAAGTCATAGCTTCAAACTAATGATGTCTCAGCTCAAGCCCAGTAATGGGCCTCCCTTGTGTGCTAGGTTTGCCTTATATTTGCTATGGACTTCAGAAGAATATGATGCTGAATAATATTCAGAATACATAAAGGGCAGAAGGCAGGTGAAACTACAAGCAAGTGTAATTTAACTGCTAGAAATGTAGCTGTGAATAATTTCTTTCCTCAGAATAGAACATATTATATTAAGTATAAACACTGTATTATGTACAAGGTAAATCTACTAAGTATGCAAGAAGTCTAATTACAGTAGTTAAAAAAAGAAGGTATTTTTGCAGTCTTTCCAATGGGCAAAATATACAGAGTCTTTTCAATGGGAGAAATATACTGAGTGAAACATTTTAACTAAGCTTTAAACATATTTGTCTAAACATACCATTTTATGTTATCGCATTTTTTTTTGAAAAAAGGTTTTCCAATAGAAAAGATGAGCAAACAATAAAATATGGCATGTCCAAATTATCTCCACATAATGGTAGATAGAGCAGAACAAACAATTAACAGTGAATAATTTATTGGATAAATTTAGGCTTTTGTTTCCTGTTCACAGAATGCTAGTAAGGATGCCCAAATTTATCAAACTTCATTCATTATTCTTACTGATGTGACTTTTTTAAAAAAAAAAAAAGAAACAAAGCTTTGCTTTAGTTCATATTTTGTTCTTTTTAAAAGCGTTTTACGCTTAATAGATGGTTTCTGAATTGTAATTTGACGACACATGGAACAATAGTCAGAAGAAACATCAGTATGGAATATACACAGCAGGCAGAGATAGGAAACAAATGGGTTAATTCTTGAGCATCCTGCCTCACTGAAGACAAGGAGTGGCCTCTGGCATACCCCAGCAAGAAACTGGAGCTTCCCTACCTATAGACAAGTATTTCTCTGTTCTTGCTGAAGCTCTCTTCTCTACTCCTGCTACCAAAGCTTTACGGGACAATAATGGTGGCAGAAAAAGCATTAAAAGTCATTCCACTGTAAATGAGAATTCATATTGCCCCATATTCCCTAAGAGGTGAGAATATTGGAGATTTATGGTGTTCTTGTGATATTTTCTTTAAGTAAAAAAAAAGGATATGTGGAAGCAAATTGCAGGTACTTCTACAAAGCAACAAATCTACTATCTCACATCAAATTCCTAGGGAGATGACTTTCATCTTCACAGATGTCTTTGGATACTTCCTAGCTTTGTCTCTTCTTCTGCCCAACTTTCCCAACTGCAAAAACTGCTGGTTATTCACACAAATATGTTCTTGTTGTTTAGTCGTTTAGTCATGTCCGACTCTTCATGACCCCATGGACCAGAGCACGCCAGGCACTCCTGTCTTCCACTGCCTCCCGCAGTTTGGTCAGACTCATGTTTGTAGCTTCGAGAACACTGTCCAACCATCTCATCCTCTGTCGTCCCCTTCTCCTTGTGCCCTCCATCTTTCCCAACATCAGGGTCTGTTCCAGGGAGTCTTCTCTTCTCATGAGGTGGCCAAAGTATTGGAGCCTCAGCTTCACGATCTGTCCTTCCAGTGAGCACTCAGGGCTGATTTCCTTAAGAATGGATATGTTTGATCTTCTTGCAGGCCATGGGACTCTCAAGAGTCTCCTCCAGCACCATAATTCAAAAGAATCAATTCTTCGGCGATCAGCCTTCTGTATGGTCCAGCTCTCACTTCCATACATCACTACTGGGAAAACCATAGCTTTAACTATACGGACCTTTGTTGGCAAGGTGATGTCTCTGCTTTTTAAGATGCTGTCTAGGTTTGTCATCGCCTTTCTCCCAAGGAGCAGGCGTCTTTTAATTTCGTGACTGCTGTCACCATCTGCAGTGATCATGGAGCCCAAGAAAGTAAAATCTCTCACTGTCTCCATTTCTTCCCCTTCTATTTGCCAGGAGGTGATGGGCCCAGTCTATTTGCCAGGAGGTGATGGGCCCAGTGGCCATGATCTTCGTTTTTTTGATGTTGAGCTTCAGACCATACTTTGCGCTCTCCTCTTTCACCCTCATTAAAAGGTTTTTTAATTCCTCCTCACTTTCTGCCATCAAGGTTGTGTCATCTGCATATCTGAGGTTGTTGATATTTCTTCTGGCGATTTTAATTCCGGCTTGGGATTCATCCAGCCCAGCCTTTCGCATGATGAATTCTGCATATAAGTTAAATAAGCAGGGAGACAATATGCAGCCTTGTCGTACTCCTTTCCCAATTTTGAACCAATCAGTTGTTCCATATCCAGTTCTAACTGTAGCTTCTTGTCCCACATAGAGATTTCTCAGGAGACAGATGAGGTGATCAGGCACTCCCATTTCTTTAAGAACTTGCCATAGTTTGCTGTGGTCGAAGAAGAAGAAGAAGAGTTTGGATTTGATATCCCGCCTTTCACTCCCTTTAAGGAGTCTCAAAGCGGCTAACATTCTCCTTTCCCTTCCTCCCCCACAACAAACACTCTGTGAGGTGAGTGGGGCTGAGAGACTTCAAGGAAGTGTGACTGGCCCAAGGTCACCCAGCAGCTGCATGTGGAGGAGCGGAGACACGAACCCGGTTCCCCAGATTACAAGACTACCGCTCTCAACCACTACACCACACTGGCTCTCAGTCAAAGGCTTTTGCATAGTCATTTTTTTTAAAAATAATAATATTTATTCCAAGTTTAAAGTTACAAAAAGAAAAAAGAACAATACAAAATACAAAAGAGAATATAACAATAACAGAGAGAGAAGAAAAAAAAAGAAAAAAAAGAAAAAAAGGTATAAAAATACATTCAATTGAAATAGAACAAGAACAGATTAAACCTTTACATAACTTTTTTCCTTTACTTATTTCCTTGACCTCCTCTCACCTCCCAATTTTGTATTCTAGTTCAGATCGTTTTTTCAGCAAATCCTTCCAACCTTATTTTCATTTACGTAGTTTAATTTAAAGTATTATAATTTAACATCCTCTCTTTCATCAATTTCATCAACTCATTTTTGCTTAATCCTTTATATCATATCTACCAAAACTACCTAATTTTCTTTTTCCAACATCTTTCTAACAGTCTTTAATATTACAATATTTTTGAAGATATACTTTAAATTTTTTCCAATCTTCTTCCACCGACTCTTCTCCTTGGTCCCGGATTCTGCCAGTCATCTCAGCCAATTCCATATAGTCCATCACTTTCGTCTGCCATTCTTCTCGGGTGGGTAATTCTTGTGTCTTCCAATACTTTCCGATGAGTATTCTTGCTGCTGTTGTAGCATACATAAAAAAGGTTCTATCCTCCCTTCGCACCAATTGGCCGACCATGCCCAGAAGGAAGGCCTCTGGTTTCTTCTGGAAGGTATATTTAAATACCTTTTTCATTTCATTATAAATCATCTCCCAGAAGGCCTTAATCCTTGGGCATGTCCACCAAAGGTGAAAGAATGTGCCCTCAATCTCTTTACATTTCCAACATTTATTATCTGGCAAATGATAAATTTTTGCCAGCTTGACTGGGGTTAAGTACCACCTGTAAATCATTTTCATTATATTTTCTCTTAAGGCATTACAAGCCGTAAACTTAATACCTGTGGTCCATAACTTTTCCCAGTCAGCCATCATAATGTTATATCCAAAATCTTGTGCCCATTTAATCATAACAGATTTAACCGTTTCATCTTGTGTATTCCATTTCAACAGCAAGTTATACATTCTTGATAAATTCTAGATTTTAGGGTCTAACAATTCTGTTTCCAATTTTGATTTTTCCACCTGAAAACCAATTTTCTTATCTAAATTATAAGCCTCCCTTATTTGATAGTAGTGAAGCCAGTCTCGTACTTTAGTTTTTAAGTTGTCAAAGCTCTGCAACTTTAATCTATCTCCATCTTGTTCTAAAATTTCCCAATATTTTGGCCAATTTGTCTCCATATTAATTTTTTTCAGAGCCTTAGCCTCCATTGGTGACAGCCACCTTGGTGTTTTACTTTCCAGCAAATCCTTATATCTCACCCAGACATTAAACAATGCTTTCCTAACAATATGGTTCTTAAAGGCTTTGTGTGCTTTGACCTTGTCGTACCACAAGTATGCATGCCATCCAAAAACATTGTTAAAGCCTTCTAAATCCAAAATGTCCGTGTTTTCAAGAAGCAGCCAATCTTTCAGCCAACAAAATGCGGCTGATTCATAATAAAGTTTAAGGTCTGGCAGGGCAAATCCACCTCTTTCTTTAGCATCAGTTAAAATCTTAAATTTTATTCGAGGTTTCTTGTTGAGCTTCAGACCATACTTTGCGCTCTCCTCTTTCACCCTCATTAAAAGGTTTTTTAATTCCTCCTCACTTTCTGCCATCAAGGTTGTGTCATCTGCATATCTGAAGTTGTTGATATTTCTTCCGGCGATTTTAATTCCGGCTTGGGATTCATCCAGCCCAGCCTTTCACATGATGAATTCTGCATATAAGTTAAATAAGCAGGGAGACAATATGCAGCCTTGCCGTACTCCTTTCCCAATTTTGAACCAATCAGTTGTTCCATATCCAGTTCTAACTGTAGCTTCTTGTCCCACATAGAGATTTCTCAGGAGACAGATGAGGTGATCAGGCACTCCCATTTCTTTAAGAACTTGCCATAGTTTACTGTGGTCGAAGAAGAAGAAGAAGAGTTTGGATTTGATATCCCGCCTTTCACTCCCTTTAAGGAGTCTCAAAGCGGCTAACATTCTCCTTTCCCTTCCTCCCCCACAACAAACACTCTGTGAGGTGAGTGGGGCTGAGAGACTTCAAGGAAGTGTGACTGGCCCAAGGTCACCCAGCAGCTGCATGTGGAGGAGCGGAGACGCGAACCCGGTTCCCCAGATTACAAGACTACCGCTCTCAACCATTACACCACACTGGCTCTCAGTCAAAGGCTTTTGCATAGTCAATGAAGCAGAAGTAGATGTCTTTCTGGAACTCTCTAGCTTTCTCCATAATCCAGCGCATGTTTGCAATTTGGTCTCTGGTTCCTCTGCCCCTTTGAAATCCAGCTTGCACTTCTGGGAGTTATTGGTCCACATACTGCTTAAGCCTGCCTTGTAGAATTTTAAGCATAACCTTGCTAGCGTGTGAAATGAGTGCAATTGTGCGGTAGTTGGAGCATTCTTTGGCACTGCCCTTCTTTGGGATTGGGATGTAGACTGATCTTCTCCAATCCTCTGGCCACTGCTGAGTTTTCCAAATTTGCTGGCATATTGAGTGTAGCACCTTAACAGCAGTATCTTTTAAAATTTTAAATAGTTCAGCTGGAATATCATCACTTCCACTGGCCTTGTTATTGGCAGTGCTTTCTAAGGCCCATTTGACTTCACTCTCCAGGATGTCTGGCTCAAGGTCAGCAACCACACTACCTGGGGTATACGAGACATCCATTTCTTTCTGGTATAGTTCCTCTGTGTATTCTTGCCACCTCTTCTTGATGTCTTCTGCTTCTGTTAGGTCCTTTCCACTTTTGTCTTTTATTATGGTAATCTTTGTACAAAATGTTCCTTTCATATCTCCAATTTTCTTGAACAGATCTCTGGTTTTTCCCATTCTATTATTTTCCTCTATTTCTTTACATTGCTCGTTTAAGAAGGCCTTCTTGTCTCTCCTTGCTATTTTTTGGAAATAGCATTCTGCATTCAATTTCCTGTATCTTTCACTATCTCCCTCGCATTTTGCTTGCCTTCTCTCCCCCGCTATTTGTAAGGCCTCGTTGGACAGCCACTTTGCTTTCTTGCATTTCCTTTTCATTGGGATGGTTTTAGTTGCTGCCTCCTGTATAATGTTACGAGCCTCCATCCATAGTTCTTCAGGCACTCTGTCCACCAAATCTAAATCCTTAAACCTGTTCCTCACTTCCACTGTGCATTCATAAGGGATTTGACTTAGATTGTATCTTACTGGCCCAGTGGTTTTTCCTACTTTCATCAGTTTAAGCTTGAATTTTGCTATAAGAAGCTGATGATCTGAGCCACAGTCAGCTCCAGGTCTTGTTTTTGCTGACTGTATAGAGCTTCTCCATCTTTGGCTGCAGAGAATATAATCAATCTGATTTCGATGCTGCCCATCTGGTGATGTCCATGTGTAGAGTCGTCTCTTGTGTTGTTGGAAAAGAGTGTTTGTGATGACCAGCTTGTTCTCTTGGCAGAACTCTATTAGCCTTTGCCCTGCTTCGTTTTGAACTCCAAGGCCAAACTTGCCAGTTGTTCCTTTTATCTCTTGACTCCCTGCTTTAGCATTCCAATCCCCTATAATGAGAAGAACATCCTTCTTTGGTGTCATTTCTATAAGGTGTTGTAAGTCTTCATAGAATTGGTCGATTTCAGTTTCTTCAGCACCAGTGGTTGGTGCATAAACTTGGATTACTGTGATGTTAAAAGGTCTGCCTTGGATTCGTATCGAGATCATTCTATCATTTTTGAGATTGCATCCCAGTACAGCTTTTGCCACTCTTTTGTTGACTATGAGGGCCACTCCATTTCTTTTACGGGATTCTTGTCCACAGTAGTAGATATGATGGTCATCCGAACTGAATTCGCCCATTCCCGTCCATTTTAGTTCACTGATGCCCAGGGTGTCAATATTTACTCTTGCCATCTCATTTTTGACCACATCCAACTTACCAAGGTTCATGGTTCTTACGTTCCAGGTTCCTATGCAATATTTTTCTTTACAGCATTGGACTTTCCTTTCGCTTCCAGGCATATCCGCAACTGAGCGTCCTTTCGGCTTTGGTCCAGCTGCTTCATCAGCTCTGAATCTACTTGTACTTGTCCTCCGCTCTTCCTCACTCGCATGTTGGACATCTTCCGACCTGAGGGGCTCATCTTCCAGCGTCAAAACTTTTATATGCCTGTTGTCTTTGTCCATGGAGTTTTCTTGGCAGGGATACTGGAGTGGCTTGCCAGTTCCTGCTCCAGGTGGATCACGTTTGGTCAAAACTCTCCACTATGACCTATCCATCTTGGGTGGCCCTGCACGGCATAGTTCATAGCTTCTCTGAGTTCTTCAAGCCCCTTCGCCACGGCAAGGCAGTGATCCATGAAGGGGTCACAGAAATATACACAACATTAATCTGCCCAGTACTCTTAAAAATGGGGGGCTGTGGTGGAGAGGAGGCATTGAATGCCACTTTCCACAAGCTCTAATGGGTGTCTCACTCAAGCACAAGGAATAAATTCCCAACTATGTCCAAACCATTAGCTTCCACTGAGAGAACAGCCATTCACCCAGGATTATTAACCAGTAACTTTTCTAACAAAGGAAATGGTTGGACAGCTGCCATAATAGTACCTACTACTACAATTTAATATTTTGTGCATTGTCTGAGGAAAGAAAGCCTAAGGCTGGCAGCACATTCTCCTGTCCTAGTTAATGTCTAGTTTTGACTCTCCCTTTCCCCCAGTATTAAAACTAAGCAGAAGAATAGCTTCACTGAAGTCAATTATCTTTGTAAGACCAGAACACCTATTGCAGATTCTCAAGCAGAAAGCAGGAAGCAAGATGCATATAGACATTAGTCATTCACTGGAAGAGTAAACAAAGACTGCAAAAGACCAAAGGCTTCCCTCTTCACATATCTCAGCCAGCTACAAGGCCCAAGTAAAATGTATTTGGCTTACTAATAAGCCATTGATGTTTGTCAGAAAAATATCGCCTATGACTCAGGAAGAAACAGAAGAGCCATTGTGATTTAATGCTGTATTTAGGAGTCACAACACTCTTGTTAGCTTAGGGCTATGCCTAAAGGCTTGGTCTTGCTCTCAGCATTCCTATTCCATACATACTCAGGATCGTGAGTTTAAAATTCATGGTAAGTCTCATCTTTGAATGTGGAAAGTGATCACAGCAGGGGCAAAATGTATGAAATGGCATTTACTAAGAAAGAATGGTTACATAAAATATTTTGTAACATTCCAAAGGAATCTCCTGTAGATTCATCCATCAAATTCACATTCAGTAAGCTGCAAATGACCCCATCTTAAATTTTTGCTCTGCAGAAATGTGGTTACAGTTTAATCTGACTTCATGCACTGCTGATCTGTTGACCTACTTTTGTTGCCTCTTACTGCATTTTAGAAATGACGTTGAAATTTCTTCCAGGAATCACCTTGGTTATTATAACATCACTGGACAGCTTTTTGATTTATGTTGATATGCCAAAGACTCAACTCTTGGGCCTTGCCAGAATTCCTATGTTCCTCATTTATCCCAGTTGTAGACTAGAACTATTATTCAGTCTATAAATCTGAGGAGGACTTAAGAATTTACAAGAAGTGGCAAAAACAAACTAATGTGTAGCTGGAAGCATGTCAAGTGGAAACTAGCCACCACCAGTGGGTGTGCAGGGTGTGTTGAGCTTACAGTTCTAAGGACCAGGTAACAGAATGTTTAATATAGCAAAAGGAGTTGGAGCTTGTCTCCATCCACTCTGGGGGATACACAGGGAATTTTCCTTGTTTTTTGTGGGGAGAGGTTTTGCCTGCTTTGTGGTGTCTTCCTTGCTGGTTCTAAATGTCACTAAGTGTTAGTAACATTTCGGTGGAAAGAGCAGCTTTATTTGGAACTAGAATAATATGGTACCAGCATTCAAAGTGAGGTTGAAGAAAGGGAGCTAAATTGTAATCCTCCTAGGAGCTCCTTCTAAAGATGCTGATGAACCCCTAGCACACCCAATGGAACTTAAGAAGCTTATTAGTGGATGAATGGACCTAGGTGAGCCTCAGTAATCCATGGTCTTTATTACAGTTTGCAGAATAAGAGAGGGCTGCTCCCCTTGGACATTCCCACTTGGGGTGCAACCTGTTAGATGGTACTGTACCAGATCCAGTCCCTACCACACTGAATTAGAGTTTCTTAGTGTGCTTATCCACTACCAGCCCTTTTGCAAATCGTATATGGTTGCATCAATAACATGTTGGCCCTGTTTAAACCCAGTTGAGTCTTCCGACTTTCTTACAATCTATTGGGGCCATATATGTTTTATTAGTTGAGCAATGCTACTTGTATAACCTATTTACAATTTGAGGTGGACTGGATTCATTTTATAAATGCTGCTCATATTCAGGATGATATGCATATTGCTAACCTCTATTACACACAAATCGCTTAGAGATGTAAATTCTTTATGACTTGCTAAATGTTAATGTATGACTTGAGAAATGTTAAAGTAGTAAATAGATTCTTTTGAGCTTATATACACTATATTTCTTTCTTTAGCCCTTAGCATTGTACAGGTATAAGACAAAAAAGATAGATTTTTGCTTTGAAGAGGTAAATTAAGACACAAAAAAGTTAATATTGGTAAATTATAGGATCAGATCCCTGTTGCTAGATAATGATATATGTCTTGTAGGTTGGTAGTAAAGCATTTATTAAATATAAATGTTGTGAAATGTGTATAGAAATGCAACTTTGCTATCTTGTATTGTATTTGTTTTATGTCCGCTACACTGAATAACTGAAGTGTTAGTATGGTGTCTATTGAAAAAATGTCATTTTGTTTGGAATTGTTTTATATCATCCACTAAAAAATGCAACTGCTCCATAGAAATGTACATAACTGATACTGGAAGACTCAAAGTAATTCCCATGAAGGCTGAAGTTCAATTAAAATAATTAATCAAGTTAAATTATATCCTTAAAAAGTGAATTAAAATGTACTGAAATATGCTTGCACTTTTAATTCTCAAATATGCTTTTACCCTTGCAACAATGCTCTAAAGCCTGTAAGGCTGAGAGATCATTTGGTGAGCTATGTTGTCGGGTGGAATTTAAAGTCACTTCTCCCCTTTCTTCTTTGGTAATATGGTCTGTACTTTGCACCTCGAGACCCCCAAGCCCTTCCCCAGTAAATAAATTCAAACAGACACATAATATTAGTTTAAGTTTTGGGGCAAAATTTTGGCCACAACTTTATTGATTACAAAACAAATTGAGCGGTAGTGGCCTAGGCATTGGTCAGAGACTATTATTGACTCCAGCCTCTCTGGCTGGCAGTCTGAAAGGATAAACACCAAACGAGGGAGCAACATCGGTGAAGATTGATTGAAACTCACCCCAGGGTTCCTGTGGTCCTGGCATGGCCCTAGCCCCTCAAGTGGACTTCGGATGAGATCCAGGACCCCCAGATTCCTTTACCAGAATACCCTAATTTTGGAGGGGCAGGTGATGGCCACACCTCCCCTCCTGCACATTTCTATAAACCAATGCCTAACCGCCACACGAGCCTAGCGCTCGCCGCCAATATCCTCACCTCGCAACCAGTCCTTTAAGCCATCGCGGACTTCGGCCAACCGCACATCATTACCTTCATCAGATAAATGCACTCCATCTGCCCTAAATAGGGCTGCATTAGAGAATGCAATGCCTGGATGGGGGAATCACCCTGCCATCCAGGATTAACACCTTCTGCACTACCTTGCAGTCTACCCACTTCCGGGCATTATTTGTTGCAACTGGGCTGATGCTATTGCACCAAAAGCGCCTCATGAGGAAACCAAAAAAAATAATGTGTTGGGACAAGACATGGCCAGCTCCTGCAAATCCCTTTAGATATGGAACCTTAAGACCATGCCTCTTGATGCAGGCAAATCATTTTCACCCAGCTGTATGAGGTTCATGGATGGCGGACCTAAACAGGGCACTCGTGCAATCACCAATGGCAACAGTCCCCTCCAGAGCATCCCCTGCCTGGTGAACCATGAAACTTTTACTCAAGCAGATAAAGTGAGATCGCGCCTCAAGCTGGTCTCAACTGCTCAGATGTCGGCCCAGTGCACAATACTATGGCCAAGGATCTAGACGTGCAGCACCGGCAACACTAAGAAAGGAAACACAAACAGGTAAGTAAACAGTAAAAGTCCAAAACGAACTGAAAACAGGTAAAAACTGAAAAGGCTCCAAGGAAAATTAACAAACGTAACCCTTATAGGCATCTGACTTCCAGCAACCAAGATTCTTAATCCTTTTGGTCAACAAAAGGATTTTTGGGTTGTGGTTGGGCAGCGACAACAGCCAGGCAAGATCCCAGGGCCCAACTGACAAGGCTTGGGCCACACCTAGCAACAACTCACCCCGTGGGGGTGGCTTAAGGCACCTGAGTGCAACCAGGACCCTCAATTTAGGAGGATCCCATTTCTCATTCATATCCCTCTTTTATTTCCTGTTCATTTTCTTTGGTAGGAATTGCTTCTATGGGAGTAACATGGTCTTAACACCAATGCAGATTTTTGCCATGTTGTTCCCCTCAAGTCATTATTGGAAGAAGCAATTGTGCCTCTAAATGCACAAATCATTTTCTCATTCTGCCGCATCCCGCTCACATTTTGGCCATTTTTATGCCTATTCTGCAAAAAATGGATTCCAGTACCTTCCATGAGGGACTGCTGTAAAACAGCTTATTTCCCATATATAAACCATTCAGTCTGCAATAGGTAGCAAGGTGAAAAGATCCTTTGGGTTTTTTCGTCCTCCATTTCAGATTTGTGGGAAATTAAAAATTAGAATACCACAGTGAAATTTCAGCCATATTTCAGTCTATTTCTAGGCAAGTTGGCGAATTACTAATGCAAACTAAATTGTGGGTTGCCCTGAAAGGGCGATTGCCTAGTAATGGATTGGCTGTTTAATTTAACACTATCAACACACTTCAGGAATCAGCCCCCTTAAAAAAAAGACTTTAATCCACTGCTTTAGCACATATGATACAAACAAAAGTTCCCCAAGAGCAGTGGTTCTTCTAAGACCTCATTCACAATGTTTTGTGCCCCCAGTGAATCTGTTGTCCATTGAGACTGCTAAGGTGGGAAGGCAGGGAGAACAACAGGTGGAGCCAGAACCAGTGACAGGCAAAGTGAACTAATTTTAGATTTGCTTCCATCCTTCTCCCTGCAGAGTTCGACAAGGGCAACACTGAGGCTAACGAGGAGGAAGCTGCCAGACAGCAAGAACATTTTAACTCTGCTTATTCTCACAGTCAGCCACAAGCCCAAACAGAAACAGAAACAGAAACCTTTCAATTTTGCCCCCCAAACTCACAGGACCCTGGATGACCTTCACTTTTGGGGTTTGCTTAATGGCTGCAGAGGCCTGGTCCCACCCACCAAGGGGCCCAATCCCACCCAATAAGACATGGGGCATTTTGTGGACAGCATTCATCAGCTGCACATGAAAGGCCTCAGTTTTATGGTATGATCTTGCCAACCTCTGGCACGATTTTCCCAGACTTTGAATTCTGGTGCTTCATTTCGCGTAGCTGGTACATTGAATCCATTTTCTTTTCAAATCTCTGTCATGTTACTCCCTGTGCTGCTCGGGATGTTGATATTATGCCCTACCTTTTAGCTTAAGCACACCTTGTTCACAGATTGCTCTCCAGGAAACACAATCTCACTTCTACAGCCCAATATCCAAGCATGCAGAGACTTCAGGGATATGAAGACATACTGCAGGTTTGGATTCCTTAGAATGAAGGGCACTAGAGACTCTTTGGTCTTTGTGATATGTAGCTCATTTCCACATATATGCAGGCTGAGCATAAAATAAAAGGGCTCACAGCATTAACACTCAAACATATATTGCTATCCCATTTGATTTCTAGCCGCTGTCCCCAAGGCACAGCTTTGGGCTCAGCACAGAAAGCAAGGCAGAAACTTCTCTCTTCCCAACTCCAGTTGAAGCTTGTCCTTGTCTATTGTTCTCTCGCACTGTTGATAACATTGCCTCAAGCCAGAAAATGGGGGAGAGACGTGTCCCCTCTTTTGGAAGTATCTGGTGATTTCTGTGGCACCCAATCACTTATACACATTAGTCATGCAAAGAGATATTTAAGTTTTTGGCTCTAGCCAAGTCTGTTAACAAAGGCAATGGCTCGACCACATAAGAAGACTCTTCCACTACAGAATTTCATCCTACAGGGGGAAAACTACTGGCTTGGATAGTATCCAAAGAGGGCAACCAGACTACCCTTCCAATAAAATTATGAAGGGACATTAAATATTTACATTTTATGATATGTGGGTATTTTCTTTGAAATTGATTTTACCCATTTACATATTGTGAAAGACATTTCACATATTTCGTAATGTTAGGGTATGATATTTCCAGCAGCAATATATTGGCATATAAAACAGAAAGAAGCAGAGATAAGACCCATTGTTCTTTTGTTAACACTGGGTGGTGGTGGTGGTGGGGGGAAGGGTTCATCTATAAGATGTGTATATATGGTCCGCTGTTTATCTAATTTATAGTGTGCTTTATAGTGTTCATACCATAAAGTAATCAAATGAGGAAAATACCTAAGAAAATTTAATTAGCAGGGACAACATTTTGCACGCCGCAAGTTCTGCTACCTAATATTTCTTTGAGTCGCTACTTTAACCCAGACTCCAAATAATTATAAAGCAAAGAATTGCTTTCAAAGACCAAAGGTAGAGAATTGTTTCACTGAATGCTGATCATATTCCAAGTTCCATTCTCTTCAACCGCTTAAACGGTTGCATATGTAATAATGTTTTTAATTTAAATAAGCACCCTCCTGAAAGGATAATTGGTAAACCATTGTGTCCCTCATTGATATCTAAACTGAAAGCAGTAAAGCACCAAAGAATGCCATTCCTTTTGATGACTCTAAGAAAGTCGCAGTTGAATCAATTTGGTCTTGGCTGAATTTTGCATAAGTACAATTGAATTTTTGTACTAGCTATATATTTCTTTGTGTCTAATATACAGCCTAGGTGAGATTATGATCTGACTACAATAGCACATGGCTAGTCTCTCCATTGTTGTACCACACATTTCAGGTTTTTCCCATTTCTTTGAAGAAATACAGTTTGCATACTTCCTTGTTAGTACTGATAAGAAGCTGGGCATTAGAGTCCTTGAAGCACATAAGCCAGTTTCATCTGCCCTTCACACACAAAAATGTCTGTGCTGGAAGATTTTGAATCTCCCCAAGATTGATAGGTCTGGATGCTGAATTCCCAGAAATGTAAGGTTACCTACCTACAGAGAAGATTTCTATTAAAGCTGAAAATACCTGAAAATGAAAAATTGCATTGGATATGCGTGTACACCAGCGGCCACTACACTCGCAGCACAACTTTACCCAAAAGCTACCTTTGCAGCTCACTAATACTACTACTATTTATTATTAGTCCACTCTTTCTCTTAAGAGCTCAGTTTGGAGTACCTGATATCCTCCCCCCCCCGCCGCCTTCCTCAAATTCCAATATAAACCAGAAAGATGGGGTAGTATTAGCCAGAGAGAGTGACTAGTCCAAAGCTACCCAGTCCTTCTTGCCTGTGAGTCCTGAAAGATCTACTTCCTGCCCTGCAGGCCTTTTTGCCCCTGGCCTGGGAGGGCAGGGCACTGACTGACTCCAGCTACAAAAGCTGTGCCTGCTGAACAGACTATTGGGCTGGGGTATTGTTTAGCTTCAGAGTTGCATATTGATATATCGGCTCCATATCCTTGTGGGGACACATTGCAGGCGAGTTGCCAAGCCTCCCCCCTAGCGTGTGGGGTGGGACTGCATTGCACCTTACACTTGGGAGGCCCGGCCACGCCAGTTAGCCAAGCAGCCAATCAGGCCAATCAATTTAAACCACAGTGCGATGTGGAATCACCCCTGCCATCACCTGCCCCTCCATGCTCAAGGGTATTCCGTTAAAGGAATCTGGGGGTGTGGATCTTGTCCGAAGCCCGGGGAGGGGCTAGGGCCATGCCACGACCCCAGCAGGAACCTAGGGGATGCTCGAGTCGATCCACATCAGCGGGGCTCCCCCTACTGGTGGTTTGCCCTTACCAGACTCTCTGCAAGGCGGGCAGGAATCAGATATAGTCTGTTGATGCCAATGCCTAAGCCAATACTGCTCACATTCTGTAATCAATAAAGTTGTGGCCTAAATTTTGCCCAGTGCTGGATTTATGTATAGGCTAAGTAGGCTGAAACCTAGGGCCTCTAAATCTAGGGGGCCGCACCAGCCTGCCATCTCCCCAGTGCCACAGTCTCCCCTCTCCCAAAACTGCAAACCCAAGACTTCATGCAAGGGCAGGAAAACTCATGCCCAGCAACTATGAGATTCAGGGCTAGTCAGTGGGGCCCAACTTTAGGTGTTTTTTTGTAGGGCTGCAATTCACAGCCAAAGTCTGCAAAATCTTATAGATATAAATAAAATCCATCTAGGTTGCCCTGGTGTGGGGGCCCCCTTAGGAGCTGCCCGCGGGGCCCAATTTGGCCCAATTGCTCCAATTGCCTTAAGGTCAGCCCTGATGAGACTGTGCAGGGGTTGGACTGACAAGCCCTGCACCTTCTAGGTACCTGGTGTCACCATTCAGAGTACAGACTCAAGGACTTGTTATGGAAATAAAGGGGGGCACCTACTGGAAATCAGTTTTGTCACCTCTCTCCCCCCCCCCAAACCCCGGGATGATGAGCCCGGTCACCTTTTATTCACAGTCGCATAAGCACTACACTACAGCATGGCCATAAACCTGCATGTTAAACCGCTGAAATGCACACTCAATATGTAGCAATGGATATTTATGTTACTGATTTATGAATGAACACTGTGTTTTATTAATGGACTCTGTATTTTTGGAATTACCTAAGAGCCACCAATAGGGAGCTCTAGAATCTGACAGCTAACCAATCGGGTACTACCAAGCAGTGACCCCTATTGCTGAAAGCAGGTAACCAGCAGGAAACGCTTCATCTCAGCCTTTGCACTGTTGGCTGAACACCCCCTGCCGGGCAGATAATGGAGAAAGCTCATAAATTGTATCTCTTCTGGCATCCTGGCCAACTCTATTACGCTGGTGTAAACCCTGGTGCACCAGGAGCTCAGAATAGCAGCAAAAAAAATCCACTCATACGTCAGTGACTGATAAAACTTGTCAACCAGTTCTTCCAAAGTCTTCCTAAATTATAAAGCTCCAAAATACAGGCCAAAAGAAAGCACGTCTGGGAAGAGCTAGCCATATGGGCACCACCAGTGAAAAGGCCCTGCTGCGTGTAGCTCCTGCCCTATCATTTGATAGGGTGCCCACTTGCCCTCCTTCTTGACATGGAATGCTCTTTATTGGAGTCTCCAGGTCCAATATAAAGACCATAAGAAGGGAGAGCAGGGACCTTGAAGTTCCCAACTGCTGTTAATCAAGCAAGCAAGCAAGCACACAGGTCACCTTTGTCACAGGATGCCTATGTCCTAGCCAGGCCTGCAGCCAATCTTGTTTTTGTACAATCTTGTTTGTTCTCAGTTACCAAAATTATATTATCAACATATACAAGGAGAAAAGTTGTTTTCCTTCATTTTCAAGGAATCGTACGAAACAAAGTGGCACTAATAAAGAAAAGTTCAGGGTGGCAACAGAAAGCAAACTAAAAATGCTTTCGCTGTTCATCAAAACTATCCAGCAATATCAAATAATACGATAACTAGTGCTATTAACAGTAACCCTTCTAGTTGGTTAATTGATTTGGCAACTTTCATGACGTCTGATGCTAATCCCTCCCAAAGAGTTAAATGATAACTCATCAGAGGCAGCTACAGTTGCAAATGGAAACAAAATATCTGTGAAAGGAAGAGAAACAGGTTTGCTCAAGTGTGTTGCAGGTAGAAATATTGTTTATAATGAAGTGAGAGCAGTAGTTGCTCGAATTAACAAATAAGAAAGTTTTGAGAATTTACATACTCGATTAAAATTGATTAATTCATTGAGAAGGGGATTGTAAGAAAAACACTGGGGCCTAATTTGAATAATAGAGTGCCTGGTATCTGGAGGGCAATATCCTCCTTTATTTCCAAACTGTGGCTGCAGACCAAATCACCTGACAGGAGAGCTAGGAAATTCAGGTGAGGGTCATATGCCTTGTCAATCCCAGCAGGTATATAAGACGAAGACTGGCCTGCCCACCTTTAGTCTTTTATCAGATGAAGATTGCTACACTACCAGCCAATCCCTGCTTTGCTCCTGCTTTGTTTACCATCCAATGAAGTGTTCTGCAGAATTCAAAAGCTTACATACTCTCTTGTGATTTTATATGTTTGTTTGCCTAATAAAGGTATTGTCCTAATATGGATTTTATTATTGGTGAACTGGTAGTATGTAGACTCATATAAAATGCACGAATTCTGAAAGCGACTCAGAAATGAATTTTGAAAGTGACTCAGAGGCCAAAGCAATGTATTGATTCTTTTCACAAATACATTCATTTTGATTCATTGATATATTTAGGATCTGAGGTCTCTGATGTATATAGGTTTGCTTGTAAGGTTAGTGTAAACAGATACTCAGTGTATGCACTAAGATTCTGGATTTGTCCTCTGAGTAGAAATGAATGTGAAGCATGATTACATAAGAACCCCCATGTCTATACCATTCAGATTGTGTATGGGTATCTAAAGCATGGTGATTACCTTCATACATAACATGTTTACAAGAAAACATTCCCACATCTTCAAAAAGTTATTGCCCTCAGGATCACAACATCAGACTACAAATGCAAGTAATTAATGCAGGCCTAAGGAATATTCCAGTATTTTGTGGGATACTAAGTCATTACCTCTTCCTTTACAATATTGCATCCATTTGTTTGTTTGTTTTCAGATTTTCTGAATGAATTATAATCTGTATGGATGAAATTTAAGAGTTCCATATCCAGTATAGATATAAAGGGAGTCGAGAACCTTCAACTGTAGAATTTCTCCCCGATATACAATTTTTAATGATGCAGTTGACTTGCCAGAAAAAATGGCAACTCTACTAAATGTATGAGTCAACCATTTGATTGGCAGCAAAGAGCAAATAATATTTTCCAGCTCGATAAATGTCAGTGAGGATTTGATGAGATATCTCATCTCATCAGATAAGCTATAATAATCTTTAGTAGTAGAGCATGATATAAGATTGGTAAAAAAAAAAATCATCAAAATGTAATTTGCTGAAAGAAACAAAGACAGCTGTTTTTGTTTCTGCAAATGTGATCTGTAATTTTACTTAATATTAAAGGATATATTTTAAAGCTGAAAACATTAAGGGACCAAAATATTTGTTAGATTTATTAAAAGGGATGCAATGAACTGATCTTTTGAAATAAAGTTCAAGTTGTTACTCAGTGAATGCTAATTCATATGGTCCTTTGCCAGCACACCTTTAAAGAAGACTAGATTCATTCAAATATATTTATTCACAACACTGAAGATTTGCAAACAACCAAATAAACATAATAAGCTGAATCAGAATATAGTCCGGTCAGGTCTCTCCTTACTCCTTGGCATTTTTGCAGGTTCCACTTGTGGCCTAACAGCTAAAGATTTGAGGGAACACTTCTCCCAGGGCACGTGAATCTGACAAGCACACCATGGCCCTGTCAAGTTGGCGCTCATTCTGGTATACCTGCCAAGCCTAAAGGGAACTCCAAAAGACCCAGCAGCAAGATGGGATAGGGTGACAGTCTCTTTAACACAATAATGCCTCAGTTATTTATCCCATCAGGTCTTGTCTTTGCTGCCCAGACTGGAAGCTATAAAAAACACAAAACACAAAAAACACATCTCCAAGAACAGGGCTCCCAGCAGTTTGGAGAGGTGAAAAGGTGGAGTCTCAAGGCCAATCAGGGATCCCCCCCACTTCATACTCAGACCCCCAAATACGCAAAGCTAGTGGCACTGCAAAGAGAAAGGTGGAGTGTTTGAGGCACAGCCTTCTTATAAAGCTTAGCTTCCTCACCATCCTGATTGGCCTGCCCCTTCCTTCACTCCCCCCCCCCCCGCAAAGTCATTTTGAGTCTTCTTCCCATGGGGTGTGGAAAACTCAGAATGCATGAGGGTGTTAAGTGGGCAGCACACACCCCGCCCCCCAGTGCCACCTACACAATTTGAGCCCTTACACGTTTACCCAAACATATGAAGAGGGCTGTACCACATTTGTGTTGGGATACAATCTTATACCATCCTTCATCAATATGCCCTGCACAGGGGCAGGGGGGCGGGGAGGTAGAGCCACTTATTGCATCTTAGCATAATATATCAGTTCTTTTATACTTGTGCATTTCACTCCACACTGAACTATATTTCTGTCTGCTTGGCCTGAAAATGAATTCATGTATATAGAAGGGCATGCAAGAACTGCTGCTGGACCCGATATTATCTGCAACTTACATGAACTGGGTGATAGGGCACCACGCAAACCAATACTGAGACTGCAGATAATGACTAAAATTCTGAATTCTGAAAGGACATTCTTCAGGATCTACAGAGGAGAAATATAACAGAAAAGGGAACTTAAATTCTACATGACAATACAGCTTTCATCCACTGCTATACAACATAATTAGGGATAACTAGCAGAGCTTGTATATTCACATTGAATTGTATATATTTAAATTGCTTTCCTAAATTACATTTTTAAAAAATGGATTTTCATTTCCTTCCTCTTGTGCTTCCTTCCCCCCTTTCCCCCTTTCCTTTCCATTAATTGTCTCCAGGTCCAGCTTATTTCTAAATTTTGAAGCCCATTTCTAACATTTTCTTTCCCTAACGATTTTGTTCAAGGAGTTCTGCAACTCAACAGTCAATATTTGGACTGAGGCATACTTTGATTAATGGAGAGGATGACTCGGTGCCCTTTGGAACATTTGAAGCAACACCACAAGTTTGCTAAATAAGATACCAAGGAAGGTGGCTGTAAAAATCTCCATGTATTTAAAGTGCTCTTACTTTTTTAAAAAAAATACAATTTCCCCAAATCAAGCCTGCATTTGCATAGTAGCTTCAGGCTTTATTCCCACTTTACACAACTGTCTTTTTTCCCTCCAATATGCCATAACAGATTGCAGACAGCAGATTAGTGCAGGGGGAATCTCTGCATATGTGTTGAGCTGCAAGATTTGCTTGACTGACAGCCCATTTTTGATTACTAGGCCTGCAACTCACACAGTTGATCCTGCAGGACAATATAGTATTTATTTCCAGGGGATACATTGATTTGACCCACCCAGACCTTGTCAACCCAGTTTGTACTGAAATCTGGTAGAAATACAAATGACAATTAGGCTTTAGATGACAGGTTGTTCTCACGGTGCTTTCGCAAGAGCATCCCTTCAAATTTCATTGAGTTTCAGTTCCATAGTTTAATATATATTTTTAAAAGAAGAAGAAAAAGAAAGAGCCAATAAATAAAGATAATCACTCATAGTACTTTGGTGTCAATTTCAAAGGCTTGATGAAATACAAAAGATGGACAACTTTGAGTTCCCCCTTGCAACTTCCGATCTATTTCTATGTCACAGTGATAATCCTTGGAACTTGTACAACCTTTTTTCATCTTCAAAGTGTTTTATTAAGCCTGGGTGAAAGGTTTGGTTCCATGATGTTTGGGATTAGCTGCCTCAAAAGTGCAAAATGGCCTCTGGAGATTCTCTGATTTAGTGCTCCCTCCCTAGTTACCAGTATAATCAGAACTGGCAATGTGTATCCTGTGGCTTCTGTAATTTATGCCAGCAACATCTGCCAGATACTGAACAGTCTTTAGAACAGAGAACCTCAAATTATCAATTTCAATCCCTTCAGTTTTACTACTATTACTACTACTACTATTAAAAGTTGTATACCACCCTTCATCCAAAGATCAAAGGATAGTTCACAACATAAAAATACAAAATGCAAACACAAAATACATAATGAAACAAAAACAAACCAATAACCCTATTCCCACAAACATATTTAAAAGGCCATAGAATGTTAATCAGCAAAAGGTCTAGTTATAGAGAAATGTTTTCACCTGGTGCCTAAAGATGTGTAACAAAGGCACCAGGTGAGCCAGCCTAGGGAAAGCATTCCACAAATGGGGAGCCACTGCAGAAAAGGCCCATTCTTATGTTGACATCCTTCAGACCTCTTGTGCAGGAGACACATGAAGGAAGGCCTCAGATGATGACTGCAAAGTCCAGGTGAGTTCATATGGGGAGAGGCGGTCCTTGAGGTATTGCATTTCTGAGCTGTTTAAGGGTCAAAACCAGCTATTTGAATTGGGTCCAGAAACTAATTTGTAGCCAGGGCAGTCAGGCCAGGATTGGCATTATATGTCCAAACTGTATTGCCCTGGTGAGCAACCTTGCTACTGAATTCTGCACCAGCTAGTTTCTGAACTGTTTTCAGAGGCAGCCCTATGTATAACAAATTGCAGTAATCTAACCTGGGAGTTACCAGAGCATAGATGACAGAAGTTTGGCTATCTTCGTCCAGATAGGGGCACAGCTGGGCACCAGCCAAAACTGATGGAAGGCACTCTGTGCCACTGAGTCTCAAATGATGGTGAAGGTGTGTGGCCCCATGAAGAGCAGGCCACTTCCCATCCAACTGGTCTAGGGAACCACCTACTAACAGTGCTTCAGTGTAGCTGCTTGGCCAAAGGGGCTTTTCCTTTCTTGGTTGGTCTTGAACCCTTGTCCCAGGAGGGCTGTGGGTGTCTTGCCAAGGGACACAGTGAGTATATATCTGTCATCATTGTGCTGTTTTTGTCTATACTAATTGTGTCCCTCCTTTCTTCTCTAGCAGAGCACTCATAAGATACAGCAGCTGTTCTACTAATGTCATGGCAGCATACCTCCACACCTGGCATAATGTGAGTCTTGGGTTCCTTTGCCGAAGATCTAGATACCCATAATGAAATGTTCTTTCTGGGTGCTAATTCTTTGAATTCTCTGCATCAAGGTCTTCTGCTTACCAATCATTCTTTCACATCAAGCTGCATTCTTCACTCAACACTCTTTTCATTGGCTTGATCTTAAATTATTAAAGGAAGTTATGAACAAACATTAACTTTCCGAAATACCTTTCCCATCCTTACTTCATCTATTATTCTATGCCTTTTTTATTTATTGATGGTGTTTAACTCTGTGAATGCTGAAATTAATCATACTGATATGTCTCATATGTTCCTCTACCAATGTAGTCATGCACGTCCATTCATCTCTCACGAAGGCAGCTCACAATAGCTGGAACATTTATCACCTCTAAGAAGTCAGGCCTAAGCAGAAATATAGTTAATATTATGCAGGTCTTCAAAGTTTAGTTATGGGCTAGTGAAAGGGAAATGTTTGTTCAAGTTTTGCTTTGGATACAAAAAAAAAAGTAATATCAAGCATTTCCACTACTCTAACATACTGCTGGCATTTCTGACATGTATTAGTTATAGACACTCACGTTGTTTGAATGGAAAGCTGTAGCTTACAAACATAAAGTGTCAATATACCCAGCATGGTGAATGAGATAGGCAAAGTGGGAGTTACACAGAGCAGAACGATACAGTAGGAGCAGAGGAGTCACTATGAGTGATGAAGTTAAACGTATGCCTTAGCAGCACCCACCATTGATCCTTCCAATAAACCAAATCAAATCCAATAATTCTAGCAAGTGGGGAAGACAAAAATTTGAATCATCCTGCCTGCGCTGCCAGTTTTCACAGGATTAAATATGGAGGTAATTGGCCTTCTCTCCCAGTAGTTATCGGAAAAGACAGATTTAATGTCGCTCAGAGCTCTCCAACTGAATCTTGCGTCCAATTTTAAATTAGTCAGAAATCCAGGCTATTTCCCATTGTTATGGATTCATAGTGCTTGGAGGGACAAGAAGGCAATTCAGCCCAGTCTTCTGGCCCAAAGCAGGATCAACTTCAATCACATCAGGCCTCCTCTACACTTGACGATGAGCCAGTGGGATCCATGTTCCAAAGGCAGAGAGCAAGAGGAACAAAGGGACTGTGGAAAATAGTTGGTTAAATACGGTGGGTGCTGTTGCTTCATGATGATCCATGCAATATTGTCTGCTTCAGATTCCTCTAACTGTCAGACAAAGAAGTTCAGACACCAGCACTTTATTGGCCAGATGGCTGCAACTATTAAAATTATTGTTCACAACAGAAGATACAGTGTGTTATAATGGTAAATGTTGGAGTTGGACCAGGGAAGCCCCGGCTTCCAATCCCACCCTATAAATGGAGTCTACTAGGTGATGTTGGGCCAGGTGCTTTTAAGCTAACCTGCCTCGTAGAACTGTCATGAAGATAAAAAGGTGGGATCACATATACTTTTCCTTGAGTTCCTTGGAGGAAGGGCTATGTAAACATGCCTCACCCCACAATATCACACCATCATCTCCTTTGTTGATGGCACTTGACCAGGGAGGTAATTTGGCCTTCAATTTCACACATACAGGTTAGCCACCTCCACTTTAAAGAGCTATGGCAGCCATAGTCCATGATCATATATGGTTCCCCAATATTTTTTGTGTGCCCCCCCCCACAATTGAGAGAGAGAGAGAGAGACTGAGAGACTACTCCAGTGGACCTCCTGCTGTGATTCTATGATGCCAAAGGATTTTCTAACCCTCCCAAAGAGCCCCACAATTTGTCCTCACCAAAAGATTTTTTGAAAGAGCACCTCCACTTTTACACATTGTTGACACCCACTGTCGCATGCACTCTCCCTGGAGAGATGTCCATCAATCAATGTAGCCCTCAGCCCCTCAGCTCAAAAACAAGGCGAGCCACCCCTGTTCTATGGGATTTTCTTGCATAAAATTGAAGCATTATCCATAAATATAATAAATGAAATGTTTGCGCTCCACACAGAACAATAATTCATGGTGGCATGCGAATGTTATGGGATTAGGATTGGTATGTGCGTATTTCTTCTTAATAAATAAACCTATTGACATAATGTAATGCCCGGTGGGTAGCAGGAAACCCCACGGTACTCTAGTTCTTTGAAGGCCAAAAAAACCATGATCCCCCCCCCTCCAAGCAGAATTGCCAACTTTTATCCTGTGCCTTCTCTGCAGCAGCTGAAATTAGCTTTTCTGTGCGGTGAAAAGCTGTGAAATGCTGATCTCTGCAATGCAGACCAAGCTGCCCAGGATAAATCACGGCTGTTCCACACACCTCCCTCCCCACCACTGGTCAGTGCGTAGCCCCATTGCAAAATATTGTTTAATACTGATTGTCATTACCAAGATAATACACTGCATGTCGTATTCAGCTTTTGCGTGCTAATAAGTGGTATGGGGTTTTTTTTGTGAAGCAAAGAGAAAAGTGTAATTATCTAGCAGTGAAGATAATGACTATGACAACAAAAGGTTTGTAGATAGGTGGCAAGTACAACAGTAACATTTAAACAAAAGCTGCCTGTCTTGTATCTGTTTCCATGTATAATAGGACTGCTGCTCTTTCTGCTGCTGTTAGAAGAACTCTGCTGAAAGTTTTGGCACATGAACACAACAGATGTACCCTGGTTTCTTTCCAGGGTTTAAAAAGAAATATTGGCTTGTACTGCCCATGCATTGTCATATTTGGAATGGTCTTTTAAACCATTCGCAATCCACCCACTTGACAGCTCAACAGTATCCTGATTAAATATATTTCAGGTACAGATAATCATGGGGACACCTGCATCCAGACTTCAAGTCTATTCATAGGAACTTTGAGGGTTACAAGAGTTGGCCAGTGTTTAAGGCAGATGCACTAGAGAAGCTTCTAATAAATGCACAATGCAGATAACATTAGGAGATCAGTAATTACCTATCTTTATCACTAGGCAGTCTGCATCAAATTCTAGGTAAAGGAGGGAGAATTCTTCAATTCCAGGCAACTCTAGTTTTAAAAAGACTCAAATAGCACAGAAGGACCCCTGAACAGCTGCTAGTTGACAATTATGGACTAGATGGATGGATTGTCTCACCTGGTATAAGGCATTGTCCTATGAATCTGCAGGCAGGCAGATCAAAATCTCCGGTTTTGATTTGGATATGTTCCATTTAATGTCATTGGTTCTATTTGGGATTGGATGTTTACTCAAGAGATCAATAGGCAGGGAAGGAATCCTTCCCTACCAACTGAACTCCTGCAGTTCCTCATCAGGTGCAGAGTAGCTGGCTAGGAACCTGGCTCCACAAAACAGTGCATAATAGAGATAATGATGAAAAAACAAGGTTGATACCTGCATTATACATTAGTTTCAGCTTGACTTAGAAGCCAGGCATTGTTTGTGATCACTACATTGTGTTTCCTAAAACTCATAACAGAAGAAGTGATGGTCTCTTTAACTCTTCTTTCTGCTCCAAAGCTTGGCATGACAAAAGAGAAACCCAGTTTCCAGGAAGCCCCAGAAGAGGACTCAGAAGAGGGGTGACTCTCTCTGTGGGGTTGAGCTCCGGAAGCACTCTCTAGAGATTACCACTATAGGTAAAATGTCCCCTCCTCTGCAGTTTGTGTGTTTGTTGTCCTCTGTGTGTGTTGGGGGGAATTGGCTGGCAGTGAAGTCATGGACTCTGCCTGGTCACAGTCTCAAAGCAAAATGTGGGAGGAAGTTGAAGACATTCAAATGAGGCTCTCTTATAATGTGGTGCAGGTTTCTGGTTGCACCCAAGGCACCTGGGAAGAGGGAACATACAATAGTTTGGTGGCTCATCCCTTCTACTTCCACAGGATAAACAGCCTCATACTGAGAAAGGCCCTTGGTTCATCTAGCTCAGTCTTCCCTGACTGAGTGTCATTCTCTGGTGGTTTAGATTGGGAGATATCTCCAGGGACTGAACCTGCAACCTTCTGCATGCAAAGCAGATGCTCTCCCACTGAGTTATGACCCTTCCCCACCCAGAAAAAGGCGGCTAGTGCAAATATACTTTGTCTAGATATCTTTTTCAAAAGAACTGAACTATTTTTGCTGGAATGAAGTTTCATTCACCTGTGCCCTAAACATGCATTATGCTATTAATGCCGGCTCACAGAAAAGCTAATGATCTGGAAAAATAAAAATAAAACCAGTGTGTGCTAAGATATTTAATCATACACTCCAGGGCTTTATAGGCTCATAGCAGGCCTCTTCAGTATGCTAGTTATCCAGCACAATTCAAATCAATTGCCAAACGTCGCCTTTATGAAAGTTGGATTCTTGCTCCCTTCCTTACTTACAGAGATATACAGTGCTCTTGTAGTTCTGTACAAATCACATCTAACCCTTTTAAAGTTCAATTGCCAGTGAAACACAAATGAAGAATAAGATAATCTAATCTCTTCAGGCATGGAGTACATAGTTTGGTGGCAACACACAAGAGAGCTATTTCTTTGGCAGTGCCCTATATGTGGAACTTGCTACCCTAAGATGTTAAGCTACACATTAACCCACATGAAAATATATGCCATCACAGAAGACTTCAGACTCTTGGGTCCAGAAGGAACAGTTTCCATAATGTTGGAGTGCTAAGTGGCTAGAGGTCAGGTACTTTCTAAGCTTCTCTGTATAGAGCAACTATGGATAGGCTTAGAGAGCAAAGTTGAAGTCTCTGTGCCCATCTTAAGAAGAGGCTAAGTCCAGACAACCTTTGACCTGGTGCAAAACTTCAGAGTGCCAAGAGATATCCCTGTGCACCTGAAGTGGAGGGTCCTCAACTTAAGAGATGCAGAGATAAAAGCAACTCTTAACTGTTTTACCAGTAGGGGCAATACTTGTTGGGAAAGGCACAGGTATTCTTGTCAGGGCTAGTAAATGTCCAAATAGAGGTGCATGCTTATGTTAGCAGTCTGCAAATGGATCAGATGCTGTCCAAGGCATTAGCAAACATTTGGGTCTCTTACCTCTTCCGGTCAATGAAAGGAAGTTTCATTTCTATTAGCGTGGGCAGCCAGGTTAGTTTCCATGGGGCCTTGTATTTATTTATTTACTTACTTTAATGTCTCGTTTTATCATTCCCCATGCACATTCCCCACATTGTTCTAGATTAAATTCCATGCTCAGCAACAGGACCAGTGCAAAGACACAATCACCAAGCTCATTTGCCACCAGTCAGTACTAATCATGGTGATAATGTGCCACATTTATGTGATAATTGCAATGACCACATTTTTCTGATTTGGACCAAAGCACATTTTTTTGTTTTTGAAAGAGCCTAAGAATCTGCTGAAAACTATAAATATTTAACTATTCACTGAATTTCACATTGCCCTTTTGATGCTCAGACTTCTGAAATGTATTACATCACATGCTTCTTATGGAGTGTCAAGGCCAAGGCAGTTCCCCTTTGTTTGGCATCAACAGGATTTGTCTTCTTGAAGCAGCATGTAAAATGATAATTCTTTATTAGCAATTCCCACACAGCAGTCATGTAAAGTAGGATATGAAAGAGGGTCATCTCACCATGTATAATAATACATTGTGCTATGCCAGGGTCTATTTTTGATCATGAATTCATTTGTTTTATTTAAATAGGTCTCACTGAGTGAAGTACATTGCTTCTAGGCTCGTTGTGCAACAGCTATCAAAGAAACGCCGGCTTGAAAGGCAAGCTTTATTTATGAAATGAAAGAAGAATCAGAAATGGCCTGGAATTCTGGTGCTTTCTCCCACATTCCTCCTTTCCACAAAGTGGCTAAAATATGTCACTGGAGAGTTAAAAAAAGAGAAGTGATTGCACAAATTTATTTTAATGGCAATGAATTGTCAGTGTGCACAAATCAATATAACACAACCTTGATCCTGAATCGGGGTGGGAAACATCAGGGCCAGGCTCAACAAATTTAGCCCCCGATTTTCTCTGGCTCTCAGGACTCTCCGCCTCCCCAGGCCACACCCTTCGCTGGTCCTGCTTCAGCTCCCCTGTAGTACTTTTGCCTGGATAGAATATGTCCTTGAACTGTGAACTTGCTTGCCTGGATGGTCCTTAAACTTGTTTGCCCAGATGGTGTGTGTGCGTGTGCGTGTGTGTGTGTATGTGTGTAGAACCCTGATTTGTGTGTGTGTAGAATGTAGTCTCTTATACAGAAGAAAGAGACACATCCATTGCCACCTCTGTGACATTACCAGAGGCCACCCCTAGGTCTCAGGTTTGGGCCCTGATCTCTCACAGTTTGGGATGCTCCAGACCTAGCAACCTTATATATCCCATAAGTTGTGGTCATTTTAATGGGAAATCAATGTTTAAAAATTGAACTGAAAGGTGAACTAATGCATTAGATAGTCTATTGAGCTTCTTCATAATTGAAGGCTGGAGATGAACCACAGGATTTTGTTTTGTTTTTGTTTCTTTGTTTTTTAAAAAAGAGGGTCAAAAGCAGAGATGGGCAGATCAGTCAAGTTCTGGCCCCTTTTCCCTATAAGCCCACTTCACCCCATTTTCATATTAATATGTGATTGAGTGGGATGGATGTGGATGCCTTCATTCAAATTTGCATTGCAATATTATTTAAACATATCTATTTCAAACTATGTTCTCTCAAAACATGCATTTTAAAATACATGCCCATCCTTTTTGAGTTAAGAATTGCACCAAAACTTTCAGAAAGTACAAAATGCACTGGCTAGCTAAATTTTAGGGACATGAAAAGCTGTCTTATACTGAGCCAGACCACTAATCCATCTAATTCAGTATTGCCTGCACTAACCGGCCAAAAGCTCTCCAGAGTTTCAGTTGAAGGATTGGGGATTCCAGGGATTGAACCAGGAACTTTCTGCATGCAAAACATATGTTCTACCCCTGAGCTATGGGTCTTCTGATCTGCACTTTAGCTGGGAAGATGCAGAACAGGGATGGAGGTTACTTTCTATTTTGTTTACATTTTAATGAGAAACTCTCTAATTCACTCTTATACCAATTATACCATGAACTGAAGCACAGCTATCTTTCAAAATGCACACTTTTGCAATGTAGCTCTCTAGCCAAACAATATAGGCAAAACTGTAAATACTTAGGGGGAAAAGTGCATAAACGTTCATGATTTATTGAAAATAACACACGAAAATGCATTAAATTTGGGGGAAATTGCATTATGAAATGTGTTTATTAGTATAAATTCACAGTGAAATACTGATGAATTTTCAAGAGGATTTTGTTTTATATGAAAAATTGAAAATTGCTATGGAGATGTGGAGAAGTGAATGTAATGAGAAACCGGAAGAATTGAAATTGAGAGATTCAGCCATCCTTAGCCCACAGTGCACCTTGCTTTTGTCCCACTGCAAACTTTAGCTAAACAAGCATTGTCTGGTTTTGAAACAATGCAAAATCTTTCCAAGTTCTTTACCAAAACATGTTCACAAGATGCCAAAGGAGATGAATACAGTGGTGTCACAAAAAGCAACTCATCTTTCAAACCACCTACAGTTCTCTCAAAAAGAATTCATCCTTTAGTCTAAGACAATCCTCCACATATTGGTATTACCTACTATGAATCCTAAAGATAACAATCTCTAGCAATATAAGTACGTGATTTATAAGGGAAGGATAAAGCAATCTGAATTTAATCAAACTAAAGAACTGAAGGTAAGGGCTATTGTGTTTGCTTAATTCATTTAAAATGAAATTTCATCTGAAAAACTCATTATGTGAAGCTGATGTTGCTTTTATACATCTGTGCTGAAGAATGTGGGAATGTATCCAGCAAAATTATCCCCCCCCCCCGGTGGCTACAGAATAGTTGTGCTTCTAACAATTGCTCTGTGGCTTGAAAATGCAGAGGTGCCATCTGAGAGTTGATAGAAGGAGCCTTGTCTAAATGGTCTAAATTTTTAAAGCTCATGCATCAATGATACCTGCTCTCTCTGTTAGGTTAGTGTTTCCTGCTTCTGGGCCTGTAGACTGTCTATGATGTCTTAGATGTAACATTCTTATAGTGTCTCTGTGTATAAAGGCCAGAGTACTTAAAATGGGCAGTTGTTAACGGATGTACGGAACAAATATCCAAGATGGAACAGCCAAATACTGAAACCCACTGCAATAACTGACTGCTCACATCAATGATCTCACCTCTGGGCAACTCTAATGCTTCTGTGGAAGGTCAGAAATTCACCAGACCAGCAAAGAAATGAGGGGGGGGGGGTCCTCTGTCAATATTATTTAGGCAACTGAAGCTATACCTACCTACCTACTACTCTTATGTGCTCCTAAATTTTCCAAACTATGATTTAAAACTAGTTGGATATTTTCTGGCCTTAGGAGGCTGTTTGTGAAAGGGACAAAAATGTAATAACAACTTTTTTTGAAGTTTACCACCACTGCCCCAAGCTAAGACCCAAACTTTATCTGTCCAGTCCCTGAAGCAAAATAAAAGAGGATATCTAAAAATTGCAGCTTATTCATGTTTGAAGAAGAGGACTAAATATCTGGAACATACCTGGTCCCCAGATATAAATAGTGCCATTATTTGACACACAGCCCCACCAAATGACCCACTTAGCTATTCTCACAATAAGAGCTTCTGAAGGTGACAAAAGTAGGAACACACTTCTGATACGTTCTGCACCAATCCTGGAAAGCCACCAGCAAACAGCTATCGGTGCATAAAACAGGCATGGAAAAACAACAGTTATCTAGAGTGTCCTTACAAATGTTTTAAAATACTATAGGGTGTGTTGTGTGCTTTTCCTCACCATATTCATCCCTGCTTGTGGTTCTGTTCAGAGGGTACAAATGTTTCCTAAACCCACAACTCTTTATCTCATTTCCTACTGCTTTCCCAAGTAGGTGCCTAAGTTCCTTTAACACATTAGCTCTCAAACCAAGAAGCCTCTAAGAATATGACACAGTGCTGTAAACTTTTTGAGCCATGAGAAGATGCTATGCAAAATAAAGATGAAATACCAAATGTTTCCTTTGAATGTCGAAACATTTCCATCTGTCACAGAGAATAAAAGAGACTTTTCTTGGTTATACTGTAGTAACACAGGAGTTTTATTATTTAGACTTTTAGAAGACATCTGAAGGCAGCCCTGTTTAGGGAAGCTTTTAATGTTTAATAGACTATTGTATTTTAATATTTTGTTGGAAGCCGCCCAGAGTTGCTGGGAGAACCCAGCCAGACGGGCAGGGTATAAATAAATTATTATTATTATTATTATTATTATTATTATTATTATTATTATTTTATTTTATTTTCAGGTGACCACACCAGCTCTACAGTTCAGAGAGAGTAGCAATTTTGTTTAACTGCATTTCTTCTCGCACAAAAAGAAGAGCCCATGAAGCTGGTGATTACTATTCCCATATTCTCCTTTGTTAAAGGTTTTGAAATAGGGGCCAGATTGACAGTTATCAGGAATGCAGGAGTACAGGGTTTCCTGCACTGTCCAGAGCGTTGGGCTAAATGACCTTTGAAGACCCCTCCAACTCTGACTCAGTTTCTTCTCTGTAGTAGAATCACAGAGTAATAATTACTTTGCTCAAGGCAAAGGCCACAGCAGAATTGGGTTTTGATCCTCAGACTTCAAATCATTTAATTTAATGGTGAATGGGACCCTTCTTGAAGTCGCTTGACACATTTTGCAGAGCTTTGAACTTCTTAGCCTGGCAACAACTTTTAATGCAGGAACCCACTTGAGAGGATACAAGACTCAACCAGAAATGGTTTCCAGTAAAATTTCTCTTGTTTTCAATTTAGTGGCTGTGAGACAGGGATAACGGGCAGAAGCTTTTAGCTAATGAAAGAGAAAAAGGATTGACATTTAGTGCCCATGAGCTGTTATCCAGATTGGCATACTTTTGGCATACAGATTGTGTGTCAAACAAAAAGACACTTTTGGGTGTGTTTGTAGGAAGATCCTACTACTTGGGACTCCAGAAGGAAAGTTGCATGCATTTGATGAGTAATGCTTTCACATTCCATGACAACGTATTTATTCTATACCTAATGTGGCTATTAATGGTGCATGTGTGTCTATTCAGAAATAAGTCCCATTGAGTTCAGTGGATTTACTCCCAGGAAAACAGCTATGGGATTGCATTCTAAATAGAGTTTCCTAAAATATAGTAACTGCCACATTTGAGCAGGCAATGAAAAACTGTTTCCAGCTTATTTTTGATGTGCCAAAGTAAGACTGCCACAATTCTACCACACAGACATTTTGAGGTGAATCTTAGAGTTGGACGGGACCTCAAAGGTCATCTATTTCAACCACCTGCCAATGCAGGAAAACCACTACTACAGCATCCCTGAGAGATGGCCTTCCAGCTTTTGCTTAAAAGCATCTAACAAAGGAGAATTCATCACCTTCCAAGGCAGCCTGTTCCACTGCCAAACATCTCATCATATCAAGAAGTTCTTCCTAATGTTTAATTGGTTTGGGTCATGTGTTCTGGGGCAACAGTAAATAAATTTGTGCTATCATTTATCTGACAGCCCTTCAATCATTTGAAGATAAATATCATATTACTTCCTAATTCTCTATTCCATGCTAAACACGCTCCAGTTTCCTCATGAGACTTGGTCTCCAGGGCTCCTCACCACCTTTGTTGCTGTCCTCTGGACACGTTCCAGTCTGTCAAGATATTTCTTAAACCACAGTGCCCAGAATTGGACACAGAACTCCAGGTGAGGTCTGACTATTTTTCGTGCATCTCGATAATATTTTTGTTTCCCTATAACTAGGCCAGAGATGCATCAAAAGAGTTCCATGGGTTCTAGACATACAAACAACAAAATGTGCAGAGTCTAGACAAACACAGAAATGTATTTTGTTCTACCATTTCAGTGCTTTTAATAATTGCAACACCATACACTGAAAGAAGCTGTTTTGGATACCCTTCCCATTCTTCTGTGACCATAGTGCCCCCTATGTACTTAAGCATTCTGACTCCTAGAGACCACACAAGTAGAATTACAGGCATCCTAATCAATGTAAAGATCCCGGAGCCACCGAGAGAGCATAGCCTATTACTCTTCATTGGTGCAACAGAGCTTTCAAACAGGACCGCAGGAAATCCTGTAATCAGAATGGATGGGCAAGCTGAGAAAGGCTCTGATCAAATTGGTTTTGGCCATAAAAACCCTCTGTAATTTTCAGCTTGTTCAGACGGTGACACAGATACCATCTGCTGCCCCACAAGCCAAAGGTAGAATACAGTTTGGCTTGGGGGCACATGTACTAAATGGAAGAGTTATGAGAGTATTCTTGGAGAAAAGAAAGGAGCTTAGAGCATGTTAAAACCTCACATCTGCTCATGCTCAGAGTGTGCCTCAAGCTTGGGATGACAGGTAGGGATGGATAAATCACACCACAGCAGTCCTGTCACTTGTAGTTTGTCTCAGAAGCATCCTCTACTGGCTGCTCTTAGAGCTTATTCATATGTTATGAAATGACCCCGTTTTTGAGTCAATAGCAACTCACACAATTGGTATCCAGGGAGTCCAGCAGAAAATCCAGGTATATATAGAATTGGCTGGTGTCTCTATTTCTGAAATATTTGTGTTTTAACACCTTATGAACTATGGGTAGAAGGTCTTATCTACAGGTCCTCTCTTTTGGGTTGTGCAGTAGCAAGTTCTCTCAAATGTTAGAACCATGCAAAGCAGCCTTTCACAACCTGATGCCCTCAAAATGTTTGGGACTACAACTCCCATCATCGCTGAACACTGGCCTTGTTGGATGGGGCTGATAGAAGTTGTAGTCCAAAATATCTTGAGGGCATCAGGTTGAAGAAGGCTGATGCAAAGGCTCCATAAACCGAGAACTGATTTTGTACTCCAGCTCGGAGTCCATCAACGCTTTCTGCTTTTTGGTCCTTTCTCCTCAGGGCAATTTTCAAGTCCATTTGAACCATTACAAAATGACACACACACACACACACACACACACACAAACACAAACCCTTTTAACATAGCCTTGAGTATGGGACAAAATTTTAAGTTGTCACATCTTGAAGCAAGCTTGCTTCCTTGTATTTTATCAAATACATTAATTTTGTCAATTTAGCATAGGGAAATCAAAGCCCTCTCTTACTCATTTATGCATCCCTTTTCATCCTACAGGCCTAAGAACTCATAACGCCCACCTCCATTCATACCAGCCTCAGCTTCCATAGTAGGTTAGGTTGTTCATACAAACAGAGGGGAAATGGGTTAGATTCAAATACAGTAACAGCTACAGTAACAACTGAACTGCATGAATTTATGGAACATGTCCAAAGATTAGAGTTAACATCGAAAATAGGTCCTTTAAAAAGACCTAGGATTTTCATCATATAAAGCTTTATTTTAAACTTCTTATCCTGTCCTAAAGTCAGCCCAATTACCTCTACTATTGCGGCGATAGTAAATTCTTGTGGATGTTTTTATTCATTTCCTTGAGCTTCCCTGGGGCAGATAAGTGGATTCTTAAACCTAGCTGCTGTTTTTCCCTGTAGGTTTGACAATAATTGTTTCTAAAAGTACATTAGCAAGAGTACTCTGTAGATGTAAACAAGATTGTGCACAGAGATTCCCCTTCTAGATTGGGACTTGGCTGCATTGTGCATGATAGTGAGACTTGGGGGAGAGTGTGCATTGGTGCTCCCTTCTATTAGAAATAGGCTCCTATGAATTCTAGCATGTTTGCATGTCAGTGAAACCCACAGTCACCTTATGGAAAAGATGGAGGTGGTCTATGTGCTTGCTTATATGCAATAATAATCTCTGCCCTTGTGTCCCCAGGCAGAATCAGCACCAGGTTTGTGTGTGCCCTTGGCATGCCTCCCCCATGGGCTACCATTGCAACAGGTGCCAAGAAATCACAGGTCCACTCTCATCCTCTCAGCCACTGTCCTATAGATGTCCAGTATCAGTGGATGGGTTTGAATGCAAGATTCGACTGTGCAATCTACGCAGCAGGAGAATTGCATCAGGCTCTGTGCTGTGCAAGGAATAGCATTGGGGAAGGCATACAGCGCCATTTAAGAATTTCAATATAGTACAGTTCTGCTAATTAAAATAAAAGTGTGCATGCAGGCATGCGCGCGCGCGCACACACACACACACACACATGCTCAGGGAAAAAGGAACTTTGAACCTGGGGAAAGAAAACAGGGACAATCAAGTTGAAGCCTGGCTATATCTGATCATGTTCTCATGTGGACAGGATCACCATTATTCATTTATTTATTTATTTATTTATTTATTTATTAGTTAGTCACTTGTTAACCAAAGGAATCCAAATGACTTATGGCACTGTTAAAAACATGAATAACTATAGCATACCACAAAACAGAATAAACAACAACAACATCCCCCCTCCTACCCAAAAAGCCACAGGAAGCTTTGGAGGCACAGTAATAACAAACACCCTTATCTCAGTCTATCCAAAGGCTGGGGGGGGGGGGAATATAAGTCTTTATCTCAATGAAAGCACCAGGCAGACCTCACTGGAGAGTGCATTTCACAGAAGAGGAACCACAATTGAAAAGGCCTTCTCCCTTGCCACCATCCTCTGAGTTTCCCTTGGAGCGGGGACCTGGAGAAGCACCTTAGATAAAAATGTAAGGGCCCAAGTAGGTTCATATTGGCATTCTAGAAGATATTGGGGCCCTGAGCTGTAAAGAGTTTTAAAGGTCAAAGCCAGCACTTGGAATTGGGCTTGGAATTCAGGTAGCCAGTATAGTTGGAATAGAACTGGTGTTATGTGATCTGTTCTCCTTGAAACTGCCAAGAGTCCAGCAGCTAACATTCTGAACTTCAAGGGCAGCCTCACATAAAGCACACTGCAATAATCCAACCTTGAGCACAGAATACGGTAGCCAAATTTATCCTTATCTAAATAGGCCACCAGCCTAAGCTGGTGAAAGGCACCCTGCATTGCCCAAGCAGCATGTGCCTCAAGGACAGCAGTAGATACAGGGAAAGGGGTTATGCAAGCTGAGAAAAGGACCACAATCTCTGCTGCAGTATGAAAGGCAGATTGCAATTGTCCAGGGAAGGGGGACCTATCAATGGGTTGTGCTAGAGGGCTCCCATCTAGAAGCACCCTGTGTATCTGAAAATGCCAACAGAATTCACACTTTCTTATTTAGCAATAAATATAAAAGAAACATATAAAAGACCTAGAGGCTTATTAATATACAATTACTTATAGAGTATGTGGATCACAGTCAGGAAAAATAATAAAAGTCCTTATAAAATCACAGCTGTGTGCTTTTGATGGGCTATGTGTACATAAATCAAAGCTCTTCTATTTTATGTTACTATTAAAATCTCTAGGGTAAAATCTGGCATGAAAAAACCCCAATGCTTTCGTTTAAGATCCTGTGGATTTTATGATAGATCAATGATGTTAACTTGAAGTAAATGGCATATAACTTCAAATGCCCCATGTATTTTTAAAACCATTTCATAAACATTTGCCCCTCAAAATAAATAAATCTTGATTTAGAAGACTCCTAATAGTCACTGGGAAAAAGAAAAAAGAAAACAACACAATGTGCTCAAAATCTCATAGCATATGATGCAACAATATAAGGAGGAAAGGGAGTTAAGCTGTCCAGGTAATCAGCTCTGAGAGAAGGAAGGTAAATATTTATGACCCTATGGCATGGTATCAATACACCTGATGTGTTAAAGGCCTCTGGTGATGCTGCCATTAAACAGGGCAGTGCCTGGAGAGTGCCTGGAGAAATGTCTATCCCCTTGAGTTCCACAGAATATTAATACATTTATATAATAGAAATACATTTCAGATATACATAAAAGTATGCAATGTCTTGTCTCTTCTTTAATAATAAAAAGGGTTCTGAAGATTATATGTCTGGCCTTCTAAAGTGGAACAAGGAATAGGGGTGTGTTTTTAGGAGAAGCAATTGTGTTGTTACCTCATGGAAATGGAAGATTGGAAATCAGACCCTCCAAGTGTCCCTATTTTCCAGAGACGTCCCTGATTTAGAGAAACCATCCCGGTTCTGATTTGATCCCGGAATGTTTTCCTTAGGATGTCTCTATTTTCATTGGAGAAATGTTGGAGGGTGTGGAGTTATCCAATGCCTGAGCCGTCTAAAGGCAATCCTATATTGTGAAGCGTTTTTTAAAAAAAATGTTTAATGTTTTATTTATATATATATATATGTTGGGAGCTGCCCAGAGTGGCTGGGCCAACTCAGTAAGATGTGTGGGGTATAAATATTAAAATTGACATGGAATGGAACGTCCCTATTTTCAGCAGAGAAATGTTGGAGGGTATGTGAAGTTGGGTGGAAAGGCAGGGGGCATACATCCAAACCCCATCCCAGTTTCTGCACACATGTGGGCTTCTCTCAGACCTTTATATATTTGAGCATGACATTCTGAAGGGGGCTTTGACATGTGTTTAATTGAACTCATTTAGAAGCTCCCTTCAGACCTTCATGCTCAGTGAGTGAAGGTCCCAAAGGAACCCCTGCACATCACATTGGAGGTGGACTTTACATGTGTCCTCCTGTCCTTCTACCTACTTTAAACCCTTATGTGTAGAGAGCCAAATGTCTGAAGAGGGCTATAGTCAACCTGGTTCTTTGCAGTCTTAGGCAAAAGAGTGTTTGAATAGGTGCCAGGCAGGGCAGGGCAGAGTAGGGCTTCCTGAACCCATAAACAAACATGATTCCTGGCCTGAACTTAATACAGGGGTACTGCAATATTCTGGAGCTATAGGGGGGCATCAGAAATTGCCTGCATGTGTATTTGAAGAGAATTTAAAGATTGCATCTCAGATTAAATTTAAGGAATTCCTAGGGAAGCCAAAATTGAGTTTTAATAAACCTAATGTCATTTCTTCCCTAGAAGCCAAAATGGTACCCCTTAGGGTTCTGCACTTTTCTTGCTGGCTTTCTCCCGGCAGGGGTTCCTGCATGATGGGCAGAAATTCAACAGTTGAAGTATTCCCTGTCATTGCACTTCCAAGCAGTGAAGGCTGTGTGCCTATTGCATTTCTGTTACTTAAAGAGTTGTGAGAGAAGGGATGTTTTTGGACAAAAAGTACTTGTAGATAGGGAATTTGAAGCTTAGAATAAACATCCAAATTAAATAGCATCGCAGAGCTATAGAGATGATAGATGATAGATAGATAGATGATAGATAGATGATAGACTGAGCATCTTTATTGGCTCATATCTCTTCCAGGTAAAGGTTTTCCATGGCTTCTGTTAATCTAAAACCTTATTATCAGGTATTGGGTTGGGTGGGAGATGCATGGAATTTCCAAGCACTCGCCAGTCTTGACTACGTGTATTTATTTTTTATTCAGATTTGTCATAGCCAATGGCTAGTACAATAAAGTTATTTGGATTGGCTAGTGATGGCAAACAGAATTCCCAGAAAGCAATGTAATGAACATGCATACAGTATATACATGGCACCATTGGGACACTTGCACCAACAGAGAATTCTTGGTAGCAGAAAAGTGTTTTTGCTCCAACTGCTCATCGAGAAAGCCAGGAACAAAGGAAGCTGCCTTCTTGAATGAGAACAATGGTCCCTCTACTTAGTATTGTCCATGTTAAATGACAGCAGCTCTCCGCGGTGTCCAATTACAGTCTCTTCCACCCCTGCCTGGAGATGTTGGGGGCTGAACCTGGGACCTTCTGCATGCAAAGCAAATGCTCTACTGCCAAACTACAATGCTTCCTCCATCATAAATATGGGTCACAAACATGGAGTTATTTATGCCAATTCAAGCTGAAGGAAGTTTTCCATCACAAGCTAGTGCAGTCATCACTGGTTTTGCAAAATGATGGCTCTTTTGCCTTTTAGGATCCTCTTGCTTGGATTAGTAAAAGGTAAAGGGACCACGGCCATTAGGTCCAGTCGTGGCCGACTCTGGGGTTACAGCACTCATCTCGTTTTGTTGGCCAAGGGAGCTGGCATACAGCTTCCAGGTCATGTGGCCAGCATCACTAAGCCGCTTCTGGCGAACCAGAGCAGCACACGGAAATGCCGTTTATCTTCCTGCCGGAGCAGTACCTATTTATCTACTTGCACTTTGACATGCTTTCGAACTGCTAGGTTGGCAGGAGCTTGGATTAGTAGCAGTAGGCAAAGTCCTCATCTGGCTTCCATGTGTTGGACATGCATAATTAGTGCACCTTTCACTTACAATATGCCCTGGAGGGATGCAATCTCTGGAAGCATGCTAAGAGGACTTTATTGCTTTGTTATAAGCATGGGGGTGTAATTCATGTGTGTGTTTTTTCATTGATATTCTTTTTAATAAGGGAGGAACATCCACCTCCACCCTCCTAACTACACTTTTTTCCAATATATTTTTCAATTTCACATCCTAAACCTGGTCACGGAAGGAAATCCGATAAATGAAGAACGGAGTTGCAGGAACAGGGAGCAGTGGCTGAAAATAATTAGAAACTTGGCATCAGAACTGCTTCCCCTCCTCCCCATTTTTGCCAATATGTGCACTATTTCATCTGCTTTGTGATCTACAGCCAACTTCTTATCCAAAAGTTTATTGGCCCTATCAAATGAAAAATAATACCACCCAGAGCCAAAGGCACCCAGACATATAATTTTGTGCTGGCACATGCATTTGTGTGGACATGCAAATGCGTGCAAGTAACCTGAGTTGGGTGCTGAGGCTATAGAGTTGTATCTTTGACATTTCTTTTCTGGAGTGTATGCATTTCTACCCCTGGTCTCCATACTCCCATTCTAGAATTATAGCACCTATCAGCATACCAACATATTCAGGGTACCTTGGGTGGCTCTTTCACCATGGGGAACCTGTGGTCCTGCAGTTGTGACTGTATTCCAGTTCCCATTAGCCTCACCCAGCAAAGCCAATAATGAGCAACGATAGGCGTTGAAGTTCAACAACATTTAAAGAGCCACAGCTCAACCAAACAGTGACCTTCTGCCAGTCATTGGTGAATTTGTTTTCCTTATTCAGAGCTAATTCCAGGTTGTGTGGGTGTGTCAGGGCAGGAGTGGGGGACCAAGGTGGTAAATAATGTAGGTGTGTGTTTTCTTTCCTTTTTGTTCTGTTATCTCATCAGTTATGGCTCCAATTATTTTGCTGGAGGAGGGAAACTCATTTGGGAAGACTCATAGCACATCAGTGCCCTTACTGAGGAGAGCAGTGAAAAAGTCAGTGTGAGTGGCCGCTGATAACACACGAGTCCAGTTAATTAAAAGGTTGGTTTATTGCCAAACAAAACACAGAAACTTGGGAGCTCTCTCTTTGAGCAACTTCCATCATAGTCACAATTACTCGACTGAAGTTTCGCTTTCGCTCTTCTTCCGTCTCCAGCAGAAATGGAAGTGCGTCCGTTTTTTATGACGCTGCTTTTCCTGCTCCCTTGCTTGGAGCCCTCCCCTCCTGCAGGTTCTGAAGCTCACAGGCTCCCCTCCTCCTTCTGACAAGCTGTCACTCCTTGTTAGTTCCCTCGCTCTATCGCATGAACTTTCACCCGCTGTCTGTCTGCTTGTTTCTCTGGCTGCCTGCATTCCATTGTCTCCCTCCCCTTTTCCCCCTGTCTCTGCTGGCAGGTCTTCAACAGACAACAGCCTATTCTGAACTGGGGGTTCTTCGATCCTGACAGCCAGACATAGAAGACGATTGTATTATTAATACTGGAAGAAAACAAAACAAAACATGATGCAAGTATTTCCATTTGACCGAAGAGCTGTTACCCTTGTGCATCTTGAATAGTAGCCCTCCGTGGAACCAGATAAAACTATAAGCAGACCTCAGGTGGATCAGACAAAAGGCCCATCTAGCACAGCATCCTGTTCTCCTAGAGGCCAACCAGATGCCTAAGGAAAGCCTCCAAGCAAGTCATGAACACAATGGCACTCTCCCTAATGGGCTCTTCAGCAAGTGCTGTTCAGAGCTATACCTCCTCCAATACCAGAAGTAGCACACAGCCATCAAGGCGAGCAGCCGGTGATTTCCCCCCTCTATGGATTTGTTTAATCCCCTTTTAAAGCTTTCAAAGTTGAGGTCCATCACTAGTTCATCTGGAAGCAAACTCCATAATTTTGTATTCTTATTTTGTATTTTTCTGTTGTGAACGGCCCTAGGATCTTCAGATGAAGGGTGGTATGCAAATTATTATTATTATTATTAATAATAATAATAATAATAAATGTACTGTGCAAAAAATATATATATTCTTTTGTCTGCCCGAAGTCTTCAAACATTCAGCTTCATTGCATGGCCCTGGTTTCTAGTATTTTGAAAAGGAGAAAAACCTTGCTCTATCCACTTTCTCCACGCAATGCAATACAAAATGTTGCGTGGGCAATGTGAATTCTCACCTTGGATTGAACCCAGGCATGATTGTTAGGCATGTGGCTGTACCTTCGTCTCCCAACAGGTGTGCCACATACTGCATTGGTCTGCAATCAATAGGTTTCTTACTCAAATGCTGGAGTGCAGACACTTTACCACTTGGGGTGGGAATGTAGGAGAACAATTAAGTTTTGGGAAATGGCAGATAAGATTATCAAAGAGATTTTCAGTTTCAATTATCTTAGAACCTATAATCTTTCATCTCAATGAAGTTAAAATAAATATCCCTGATATACTGCTGTTATGTGCATTGAAAATAGCTAAAATTACTTTTGTTATACATTAGAAGTCAAATTTGAGGCATTAAAAAGGAAGAAGAAAGAATCATTAAATAAGATTTGGAAACAATTAGCAATGATTAAAAACTGTGTTCCAGAAATTGAAAGCTAATATACCAAAAGGCATTTCAACCCTGGGAGCCAGTAATCATTTATATTTCAAATATGTTTTCAGTTTCTAGCTTCAATCTGTAACACATTTTGCTCTTTACTGTGATTTTATTCATTTTTCTTGTATTATATCTCATTTGTCATATTGTTTATTCTAATAGATGTATATTGTATCTTATTTTTGTTTCACAATCAGCTCTTTCTACATGCACCAAGTGCCACAGATTCACAAAGCTCTGTTTGAAGCTAGAATAGAATAGATGTGTATCTATTATATATAAAAGAGGTTTCCTTGCTGTTCTGGCTGGTTTCCTGTAGTTTTCTTTTTCTTCTCCCCGCAATGGGAGGACAATATGACTGCTTTGACATAAAGTCACTTTCTTGCTTTCCTGCCTGTTTTTATTGCCGTTTTCCTCTTTGGCTAGAGCTGGGTGGGGATGTACATTCTCTAGTTTCACATTCTGAAGCTACTGAGAGGGTCGTGTCTTCACACAATTTTACAGTAGGCTTACTACTGCTGATCATCTGGTAAGAGAGGAGCCAGGGGCACAAGAATATGTTATGACCTGATGGCTCAATTGTTGGTGCACAGAAAGGATACATAGAGATAAAGGAGAATTCCTGGATGCCAAGATCCAAGTTTGGAGCAAGTATTCTTTGGTGAGAGAACCACCACAGAGATTTAAAGTCCCAAAATATGCAGCAAAGTAAAACATGGAAATATAGGCTGCTAGACCTTTAAAGTATGCCCTGTGAGTTCAAAAACTTCCCTCTTCCCCCAATATAGGAAAAGACCACTCATCTGATAATGTAAAAATTGGTTTGCTTACAAATTCTTCAAAGGTCTGGTTCATGTGCTTTACCATATTGCATTTTAAAAAGTTGCAAAAACAGTTGAACTTAGTTTAGTTACAAAGTGGTATAACTAATTTAAAAATAAAACCCACGAAATACCCCTGCATAGGGAAAATGCCATTGGTACAGGTGCAAACATGAACAAACTGCAGCCTCTAGGGCAACCAAAAAACCCCATATGCAGGAAACATAGGCATCAGAGGCAGATTTAGGGGAATGCAACCAGTTCGCCTGCACTGAGCACTGAGCTGAGAGGGCTCCACAGGGCTCCCTGAAACAATGGCTTAGAACAGAAGGGGAGAGGTGGGGGTCCCCCGAATTTTGGGTCACACAGGGCACTGCTCAAATTTGAAAGCCCAAAGTCTGCTGCTGCTGGCATGGCTTCCCAACCTGCCTCCCATCGCCAGGCCACACCATAAATGTGAATAGGAAGGCCTATGCTGCTCCACACACCCTACCCCAAGGCCCCATAGCTTCAGGTCAAAGAAGCAGTTTAGCCTCAGGGGGACTCTTATCCTACCTCAGAGCCCAAAGAGTACACCTCAGGGCCAGCCCATCACCCAGAAATGTGCCTAAAGGGATTCATCAGGCCAAAACACAACTACTCCCCTTCGCTCACTTGAACAGCCACAAAAGGGGACAAATGTCTGTCCTTTTCCCCACCGAGAAGCACCTCTTGGAGGCCCCTCTTCAGGTAAGACAGGAAGATGTTATTTCCAACATCTGTAAGATGGACCCCATCTGGCTGATACAGTTCAGCTTTACTGGACACAATGTCTAGGTGGTGAATCACCAACCCACTAATTGTGACTTCCTTGTTTTCCTGCCTGTCTTTGTTGCAATTTCCTTCTTTTGCTAGAGCTGGGTGGGGATTCACAAGCTAAATCCCCACTTGACATTCTCTAGTTCCATATTCTGAAGCTCCTGAGAGGGTCCTGTCCTCACACAGTCAAAGGGCAAGCATACTACTAATGATCACCAAGCTCACAAGAATATGTTCATCCAAAGTCTAGATGTAGTGGAGATAAAGGTCTGCGTTGATGAGACAGAAGAGGGCCTGTGTTTGCAGCTCCAAAGTGACCTCTCCGGGGCACAAGACTGGGCAGTGTGTATGGAGGTCCAGGGCTGCCCAGATGACAAGACCCCTCTCTTGGCCTCACTGATGTGGTCCAAAGGAACGGAAAGCAATACATCTGGCACCAGCTCGGATGCAGGAGAGAAGCAGTCAAATGAAAAATTGTATTTGAGAGAAATCTCTCTTCTTGCTCCTCCTTACTAACTATTATTACAATCATTCTTCTCCGGTATTTCTTTCGGCTCCTTTTCTTCCCATGCTGTCTTCCTCTGTTGATTCCTTCCTCGTTATGTCTTCCTTCCTTGGCATTCTCTGGTGTTTACGAGGTAGAAACATGCCCCTGAAGCATCCATTTCCCATCCCTACACTCCTTCAGTGCAATGTGGGAATAGTTCCAGACAGCTGGCATTGGCAAAACATCTGTACTGAACTCATTATCATCTTTCTGGGGCGGGGGAAAGCCTGTTGGAAGAATGTCAAGAGTGATAGGGCTAGTTGAGCCTCCTTTGGCAAGAATTTCCAAGTGGGAACTCCTTCCCCCTCCCCCAAGTGGAAAACCAACCCACAGCTCTTGGGGTTCACCTCACCCATGTGGTTTGTGAATTGAGAGGTGGAGGAAGGGGGAAAGGGCTAGAATAGCCAACAAGTTAAGCACAGGAAGTTCTGTAAATAAAAGAAGATTGGAAGTGGGGAGGTTAGCCAGGGACCAGGGATGGGAAGAACTGTGCACTGCTAATGAGACTAGAAAGACAACACAATCAAGGAGATGGGGAGGGTATGGAAACATGGGGGCAATGATGCCAGGAATGAATGAGAGGATGAAATCTCATATTTCTCTCTCTCTCTCTCTCTCTCTCTCTCTCTCTCTCGCGCTCTCTCTCTCTCTCTCTCTCTCTCACACACACACACACTTTACCTGCCCTAGTCAGATAGCCAATATGAAATAAGCAGGCTGTGAGTCTCTGGTAGTTCTAAAATCTAAATTTCATTTTAATCGTATTAAATTAATTCATATTAACCTGGATTTATTTCATTTCATTTTGCACCTTACCTTCAGCTGATAATATCGTACCCAATAGCTTGTCTACCTCTTCCCCTTTTAATGAAAGCCTTTGTGAATTCCAGTGCTAGTGAGGCAATAACTTTGTTGATAACTTCTTTTTAATTGTTTGCATTCTTGTCCACACTCAAAAAGGGGGAAATTACCTTCATGATGACTAATAGGGGGAGAAAGCTTCAGGTTATTATTGATCTTTTATTTTCATGGCTTGCCTTTGCAAGGAGCTGTGGCCATTCTTTGAGGCTCTTTGCCATAGGTTATGTGATTCAGAAAAGTAGGAGGCTTGATTGATAGGAGGCAGCGTGGCTAACATAGAAACAAGAAAGTGAAGAGTTATTCTGGCTTCTGTTTGTTTGTGGGTTTTTATATAAAATAGCTAGTACATCTTTCTCTGGGTGAACTGCAGAGGTGAAACAGAGCCTGGGGCACAAAGGCCTACCCTGCATGATTAAGTCATAACTTAACGAAGTGTGTCTTCATTCAGTGTTAGGTGATGTTGCAAAAACTCAGGATGCATAATTTATACTTTTTGCCCTAAGACAGGTGTGAATTCCAGAACTTGCCAACAATTTTGAATGCCACAAAAATGCTTTCTCACACATAAAGAAGAAGAAGATGAAGAAAACTCAAAACAAGATCTGGCCAGACTGCAGGTGGAAACAACCTTGTCATCACAGAGATTCTGTCTGAAGCAAATGATAACCTTAAAAGCTTGCATAACTCTAATTTTCAAAAAGGTTCACAAACATCCTTTTAATTACACACGGTGAAACATCAAAAATAAACTCAGATGGCATTTCTTTCCTTAATGTTTAAATGTTAAGGTGTGTGTGAAAAGGGATCCATAAATAAATGATACATTCCTGATTGCTTTCAGGGCTCCTGAACTGTGTGTCTGACAGTGAATGTTCTGAATTAGGCTAAGAGATGCAAAGTCAAACAAAACTACATGAACACAAATGCATTTATATTCAGTTGGTGGCTGACTGGTTTATGTATGCATTTCCCCCCAAAGTGTCAGATTATTCTCTCTATGCATGACTCATTAAGCAATCCAGAGGAGTTGGTGAAGGTTCTAATGCAGACTATGAGATTAAATAGCTTGGGAAAACATCATTTTGTTGATTCTGATTCTGGTTCCCAAGTTACTCATTATGTATATTTCAGAAGCAACATGCACAAATAATAGAGTTAAACTCTCTTTTGAGAGAGTTTATTTACAACCTTTTTGAGCTAGAGAGGGCTGCAGACAGTGGGATATGGCAATCTTTCAGCCTCTTACAAAATGAAGTGCTTATTTCATGTTTAGATCAGCCAAACTGAACTATCTAATCTGTATCCCATACTCTCACAATATGGCTGATACTAGATCCTTCCTAGTGAATGAACTTGTTTACTTAATACCACTACGTCATTAATTTGGGATTATGACTTCTGTCATGGTCTTTTAGGGCTCCTCTAAACAACCTGCTCATTGATCATCCAGCTGATCTGTTCACATAAAGCTTACGTGGAGGTTAGTCTACATCCAGTGTTTACTGAGCATTCATCACGATTCGCTTGAGAAATGTTTTTTACATCTTCCTGTTAATCTTGCATTCATCCCTCCCTTTCCCAGTGCAATCTCCTATCACTTTCCTATGTGCAAAAAGTCCTGGTTCTTTTAAGTGGATTTGCTGTGCTAGGGTAATGGAGGGTTGCCATATTTCAAGAGGTAAAAATCTGGACACAAAAAGTCGTTGAGCTTTTTTAGGGCAATCGCCCAATAGCATCACCACCACCATCAAGCCTGAGCTGCCCATGCCAGAGCTGGGGTCACCCACACACATACCATAGCCTCCCCCACAAAAAACAACAACACTTTTTAATATAAAAAACCAAATCTAGGACATTTTCTTTAAAATGTAAAATTCCCCTCAGATGGGCAGGAAGGAGCTCCAAAAGAGGACATGTCTGGGAATTCCTGGACATTTGGCAACTCAGGAATATAGAGAGCTTTAGCTGCAATTTGATCCCTCCTGCAAAACAGTGATAGTCTAGAGGCTTCCTTTAGTGGCCTACTGTCTGACCATATTCCCTAGCTTGTAGTGAAACTGATAATCAAAGTACAGTTTCCTAGAACACTTTCAGACAACCTTTAGTCATCTTGATTCATTTGCAGAGAAATTAGATGATGTTGGCTGTTTAACGTGCATCCACCCTGATTTGATTATGGAGAAGTTAGATGATGTTGCCATGCAAGTGCTATTGCACACTTTTCGGTGCATTTTCCCCTTTTTTATCACAAAAAGTCCAGTCTTTTGAAGGAAACAGGTTTGCTGAGCAAGGGCTCACCATCAACTATACTTGCACAATGTGAATTTTCTGGCATGTGATTTAATCCCACCTGAAAAGAGTGACGGTCTGGAAGGAAGCACCCCTAGTCTATAGCCACAAGCTGTAGAAGAAGGCGGGAGAACAGCTAAATTTCTTAGGCTGCCTTTCAGGACAAAAGTACACAAAAGTCAAACCAAAACTACAATATTCCTTTTCAATAAAGTACAGCTGTTTAAAACAGCAGTGGATAATATCTCACAATCCAGCAAAACACTCATATAAAACTAATTAAACTGCTGGGGGGAAACAATTGTAAAGCCAGCAGCAATATAACCATTAGAACAGTGAGAAAGTCAAGCCTGCCTCTCAGCTAAAAAGAAAGTTCCCTGCTGCAGATAGCAGTCAGATCAAAATGAGAGAGCCTGTCATTTCCCCTAAATCCATGAAGCACATCCTGGGAGAAATCAAAGAGAGCGAATAAATAAACCTGAAAGCACCTTTGTGCTTCTTAAGTGATGCTGATGGTAGACACAGGTGGAATCTATACACGTATAAAAAACGTTGTGAAAGTGCTTTTTTTAAAAAAAAAAAGTTATGAAAAATACATTGAATTCGGCATAGCTCACTTTCGCCATCTAATGTCACATGTGTATATAGCACTTTACAACACATCTAAAACGTTTTATCTGCAGCTGTATAGCTGAGTCCACAGGAGCCATTCAGGCTTCTGTCTCCTTCCGCATTCCTCCTCCACACAGAATTTTCAGCATAAGCCAGTATGGCTGCTTTCACCAACAGTAGGCTGCAAAGAAGACCATATGCTCCATAATTAAAAGCTTCTCTCTACAAAGTTTGGGGTGAATGGGGGGGGCATGGTTGCCCAATGACAATATGTCATGGAACAGACATGCTTTTGCAAGGTCCTCCAGGAAGGAGGTTATGCAAGCATGCCAGCGTCTAAAAGGGAATGCTTCTGATGGTGGACAGAACTTGGTTGTTCTCCAGAGCTTCTGCCCAAGCTTGTGCCCATTCCGTTTGTTCACTGCTGCTGCTTCTCTAGGGGGATCAAAGCATGTAGAACAGTTATTTGACAAAGCACATCTTATTCTGCAGTGGGGGACAGTTACTTATCTCTTCGGCAGTGGTACTATGTATTAAGGTGAACACTTGGCTAGGCCTGAGAAGTAAATCTGGAAGCCTGCTGAGATGTAAGCATGGAACAAGTTGCCAGCACTGACATTCTGTAGCATTGGGAGAGAGGCCAGCATTTCCCCTTCCCTGGATCTGATTTAGTCCACTGGGCTGCCAGGATTTTGTTAAATAGTACTCATTCTCCATGCGTTTTGCCTGTGGGCAGGCTGACAGGATAGCTGGTGTTGTTTGTGAACAACCCTGACTGCAGACAATGGGAATTCAGCATGTGGAAGAAATGTGAAGCGAATCCTCTTCCAATCTGGAATATATCTGTGGGTTTGATTAGTGAAGGAATAGAATTATTCATACTCTGAGGGAAGGGAAATTGGCACGTTGATTTCCATCTTAAACCTGTCCCATTTAGCATCTGAACTTGGAGTCTGCTGGTAATTTTTCAAAGCTTCAACAAAAGTGAAGCTATCCTCATAGCCGTTTAACATATTGATAGCATGCTTGTGTGTGTGTGTGTGTGTGTGCGCGCACACACACACACACACACACACACGCACACACATGCAGAGATTGTTGTCCTATATGCATTTACCTTGTAGCAAGCCCAACAGAGCTTACTTCTAAACAGCAATTTATAGGATTGCAGTAGAGGTGAATCTGCATGAAGATGAAGCTATTGGGATTTACAGTAACATATATTGATCTTTTCACGCCAAGTATTAATAAAGAAACCCTTTGGAAAAGCCTGGGAAAAGACCATTTTTTGAGAAAAGTTCCAGGCTGCAGTCACATCGCTTATGTGCCCTTGTGATGTTCTAGCCAGTAAATGTCAGAGTTATGAACGTATGCACAGGAATAGCACATATTTAGAGGGGTGTCTACAGAAGAGAAGAATTGGGGGAATCTATGAAAAGGCACAAGAAAGCGCCTAACCACTGTTGAAATAGAAAGGAGAAGGCAGCCATTTTAGTTTCTCCTTATTTATTTATTTACGTTGGGCACAATCCTAACCCTGGATCTGCTAGAGTTAGTTAGGATGTGGGGGATATCGAGCTCAGCCAGCAGGTTCTCAGCTCAGCTGGAGGTATGGCATTGTTGGTCCCCAACCTTGTGTCAGCCAGGGATCAGGCAGTTGAGCTACAACTGGAGGAAGTTATGCCGGTGTATGAAATATGCCAATGAAGCAACACATGGATGAGAAATACCTACACCATATTTTGCAACATGGCGTAGATAAGCAGGCACTACTCATTAGCTCACTCCTATTATTCTGTGCTTTCCAAGTTGATATACTGAATAATTCATTGAACTGGTTTACTGTTCATTATTACGTAGAGTGAAATAATATGTTTAATATTTTAACCTGCCCCCCAGTGACCCATTTTTGTCAGTCATGTCATGTTTTATTATTTATGTGTGTACATTTTTTAACAGGAAGATTATACACACAGAGACACACAGACACACATACACAAAAAAGTTGTGATGGTGTAATCACTAAAAAATGAGAATTATAGGAGAGTGGAAGCAGAACCAGGCTGAGGAGGATTGTACCTGATCCTAACCAGCGGCGTAGCGTGGGTTGTCAGCACCCGGGGCAAGGCAAGTGATTTGCGCCCCCTAACCCGGGGCAAGGCAAGTAATTTGCGCCCCCTAACCTCTAACCTGCCGCCGCTGCCAGCTTCTTCTTGCTGCTGCCTGGTCTGGTCTGGTGTGGTTCTCTCCCGTGCTCAGCGCTGCGCTGGGCGGCCGCTACACTGTCCCTCCCCCAGATAGTCCCTCGCTCTCTCTCTGCACCGCACACCTGGCACCCATCCCCTCCACAGTGGGCGGTGACCCAGCGGTTCAGATCGGATTCGCACAGCCAGCACTGCAGTGAGAGAGAGTGAGTGAGCCAGGTAGGGGCAGAGAGCTGCGAGTGCGAGCGCGCCCCCCCCAGATGTTGCGCCTGGTGCGGCCGGCCCCCCCTGCACCCCCCACGCTACGCCACTGATCCTAACTCCACTCAGCTTTGTCACATGACCTAGCAACCAGCAGAATTTACAAAAAGAATGAATCAAACTCTTTTGTTAAAGGTGTGTTTTCCCTCTGCTAGGCTTAGGTCAACCCAGCCTGCAGTAACCTCACTTGTGACTGGACTGTGATCTGGTGTACTTTATGCCAGCTTAATTTAAGCCAGAGTAAGTGACACTGGCTTCCCATACCTAGGATTCTCCCTTATTTATTAAGGGCATTACTGTGCACCTCTATAACTGAACTTTTCTAGGTAGTTTATATAGCTGTGCCTTTAATAGCATTAAAGGAAGATCACATGCCTAGATAATTTGGATGAGATAGGGTAGGATAGAGAAGAGTGGTATCGGTTTACAGTAAGCTTATTTCTAAGCATTTCTTTTCAGGTTTTAAAAAGGTAGCGGGAAACAGTTAGCATTCAAATAGAACGGGGGGGGGGGGGAGGGAAGTAGAAAAATCTCAAGATGCTGGACATGAATTTTTTCCTCAACAAGCCCAGAACATTTTGGCCTGTATAAATCGTAAGTCTTCATCAGGGGCTGTAAAAAAAGAAAGGGAACAAGACAACACATACATTTACAGAAACAAGCAGATTTTTTAAAAATGAGAAAATGTGGTAAAAAGGTGTGGGGGAAGCATATGAATGTTTTGAAATAACATGAGTGAGGTATAAATCAGGAAATTTTGAACTGCTGGTTTAAAAGTAGAGCTAAGCTGTATACAAATTCAAGTCATGTTTCAGAAAACATGGACATTGTATGTTTAAAACACCTGCTGTAACTACACACCAGCAAGCAATACAGACATAAGCGACATTGCATGTTTACATGATATACATACAGTGGTATCTTGGGTTACAGTCGCTTCAGGTTACAGACGCTTCAGGTTACAGACTCCACTAACCCAGAAATAGTACCTCAGGTTAAGAACTTTGCTTCAGGTTGAGAACAGAAATCGTGTGGCGGTGGCGGGAGGCCCCATTAGCTAAAGTGGTACCTCAGGTTAAGAACAGTTTCAGGTTAAGAACGGACCTCCAGAACGAATTAAGTTCTTAACCCGAGGTACCACTGTACATACAAACAAAGGCAGGAACCTTAACTTGCAATTTTCAAGAGTGAATTTGTAAGAGTTTTAACTTTACTCTGAAATCAAAGGTGGGATGTTTTTTGTTTGTTTGTTTTAAACCTACAATTAGAAATGTGAGGTTATGCATGTATGTAAATCAAGAAATAAACTCTTATTTATTTATTTATTTATTTGATATATTTATACTTTACTTTTCATTACATGTCTCAAGGTGGCATACAGAAAGGCACACTTTCTGAAACAAGACTACTTTAACTGGGCATCTGAAATTAACAAGGATCGTGCCTGTCTGATTTCTAGTTTCTGATCACGAGGGACAAATCCTCCAGTGTGCCAGTGTGAAACTCCAGTGTGGAGGTTCAACTTTGCCTTCTTTCCAACACTTTCTGGAAACTGTACTGTTTAGGCAAGACTTGATATACTTTCGACTTCCGGGTCAGCGCCATCGCTAATGGCGGATTCCCTCTGAGTCTCGGAGGGACCAGCTCCGCGGGATCGGGTCTTACCGCTGCGGCAAAGTGGGGGCCCTTTAAAAATCACAGGCGGGGGAAGCCTGTGAACGTGGGGACTCGGCGGGCACCATTTGCGCCCCCCCAAGTCGCGAAGGGACCCTTTTAAGGGCTCCGGAGCAGGACGGGGTGAGCGGCGCGGTGCTGAGAGTCGACTGCTTCTTCCGCGGAGTGAAGCCGCACAGCCGTTATTGGAGAACGCTGACTTTTTCCTGGGACAATTCGACTGCAAAAGCAACTACCTGTGAGTAGGATTAAATTGGATTTAAAAGGAGAAAAAATAAGTTAATTCGACACCGAAGCGGGAAGGTATAAACAGGAAGTCTGCCTTCCTTTCTTGTAAATAGATCAAAGCAAAGACCCTGTAAAGCGGAAACTTGGAAAGACGTTTAGAAAAAGACTTAAATCTTAACATCTGGAAAGCGGTCTCCCCTCTGGATTGCAGAAGAGGAGGGGGGAAGGTCTGAACTGTATTTACCTGCAAAAAATAAGGGGGAAAGGAAGCTAAAATCCGCTGCCTAAAACCTGGGAACGGACTGCCCCTAGACAAGGAATGTCGTTCAATGGAAAGCCTATCGGTAAGCAGTAGACTTTGACAGCTAACTCTGCAAAAGAGATACAGTGTTTCTGGACCTCTCCTGGTTCTAAAGTCTTAAAGTAACTGTTTAAGTGCAACTGAAACTGTTGTTTTTAGGTGAATTGGGGGACTTATAAGGACCATTTTTGTTTCTAAAAGTTGCAAGCTTTGGCTGTTACTGTGTCCCCCTAGAGGAGGTTTGACATTGCTACAATAACAAGAGGAAAATTCCATTCCAAAACAAACTTTCAACCGTGGGATCGGCCTTGAATTCTCATGAGAGTGTTATGGCAGATGGGAGAGGAAAGTTAGAGCTGGCGCAGGAAAAAACTACTAGGTCTGGCAGACACTATCGGACAGACATTGCGCAGCAGCGAAGGGCTTCAACATCTGGAGCATCTGGAACATCAGGAGCTGCTCCTCCACAGGTCAAACCAAAAGTTATGTCGTCCGAAGACGTTCTGGCACATGCACTTGGAAAAATTAATGAATCTTTGGAAAATTTAGCTAAGCAAGTAGCTGAGACAAATAAACAAGTAGCTGAAGCATCAGTTAAAATTGACATGAATACAACAAGCATTAATAATTTGGGACAGAAGGTGAATACCAATACAGAGTCTATTGAAAAATTATTACAGGAATCTGCTTCGACCCGAAAGATAACTGAAGAAGCAAAAGATATAGCAACTGCTACTCAAGAGAAGATACCACCAGTATATAAGCAATTGGAAGACCACGGTTTGACACTGTCTATGATTGAATTGAAAGAGAAACAAAGAAATTTAAGAATCAGGGCCGTACCAGAACGTGAGAAAGACAATTTGGCTGAATTTCTTACACAGGAATTTACAGATTTTTGGCAACAGGACTTGGGGAAGGAAGAATTTAAGATAGTGAGTGCATTTAGACTTGGAAGAGGACAAAGGAGGAACAAGGTGAGGGACTGCTTGATTACTCTCTTCGAACAAAAGAGGAGAGAGACAAAATTTTGAATCTGCACTATCGAAAGACTTTGGAAATTTACGACTCAAGTGTGGAGATTTTTAAGGACATTCCAAAACATCTTTTGGACTTAAGGTTTAACTACGGAGACCTAGTTGCCCTGTTGAGAAGAAATAGAATTCTCTTTAGGTGGGAATTTCCTCAAGGCCTATCTTTTAAATACAAAGGAAGAAAGATAAAAATAAGATCAGTCAATGATAAAGACAGGTTTTTGAAAGACCACGAAGAAGATCTACAGAAAGAAGCGGAATCCGGAGAAGAGCCAAAAGCACTGGAAAAAGGAATACTAGACATAGCAAACTTATCTTTTGGATTGCACGGCCCAGAGAAAGAGACACCATCGACAGAACAAGAACAGACACTTGGCGCAGTTGGAGGCAAAGCGAAGTAACCCCATCATGGCTCTGCAACTGTTAAGCTGGAATTGTAATGGTTTGAACTCTCCTCGAAAGAGAAAAAGTGTTTTTCACCTACTAAAAAAGGAACAATTGGACTTGATTTGTTTACAAGAAACACATATAACAAGGCTACACAGGAAACTACTGATTAATAAAAGATTGGGACAGGAGTTTATCTCATCTGACAAAGTTAAAAAAAGAGGAGTTGTGATATATGCAAAGGAGAGATTATTACCGAAATTTATTTTTAAAGATGAACAAGGCAGATTCCTGGCAATTGAAATTCAAGTTCAAGGAGAGAAATTTTTGATAGTAGGAATATATGCACCGAATGAGGGAAAATCTGAATTCTTTAAAAAGTTGCACGAGACTTTACTGGACTATTTGGATTACAATCTGATTCTGATGGGGGATATGAATGGAGTAGTATCTACAAATATGGACAAGGCACAAAGACAGGTAGTTATTAAGGATGGTAGACTACTGAAAACATTTTTTGAGATGACAGACAATATGGACTTAGTGGACATTTGGAGAGTAAAGAACCCCCTGGGAAGAGAGGGAACCTTCTTTTCTGAAGCCAAGATGACATGGACTAGAATTGACCAAATATGGGTAACTAGAGGAATGGCACCAAAGATAAAGAAAGTGGAAATCTGCCCAAAAACCTGCTCCGACCATAACGCTGTAAGGATGGAGATGAAACAAATATCAACTGGCTCCTTCAGGTGGAGGATGAATGACACCTTATTTAGAGATGAAGAAGTCTATAAAAAGGCCCAAAAAACTTTGAGAGATTATTTTGCAATAAATATGAACACAAATGTAGAAAAAAGAGTAATCTGGGATGCAAGCAAAGCTGTCATGAGAGGGTTTCTGATACAACAGAATGCAATAAAGAAGAGAAGTCAAAATGAGAAGAAAGATAAAATTTTGGAGAAAATAAAAGAAAGTGAGAAGAAATTGAGAGCAAAACCAAAGTCGCAGGAGATTTTGAGAGAAATAAAGTTATATCAAGTACAATATATGGAAATGATGAATCAGGAAATAGAATGGAAAATCAAACAAATGAGACAAAAAACATTTGAATCAGCTAACAAATGTGGGAAATTGCTGGCCTGGCAAATGAAAAAAAGACAAAAATTAAATACTATCACAAACTTAGAAGTGGAAGGAAAGAATATACATAACCCAATTGAGATTAGAAATTGTTTCCAGAGGTATTTTAAACAATTATATACACAAGGGCCACAGAAAGAAATGGATATAGACCGATTTTTGAAGACAAATGGATTACAAAAAATCTCCCAAGAAAGCAAATTAATGTTGAATTATAAAATATCTGAACAGGAAGTAGAAGGTGCCATTCAAAACATGCAATTGGGCAAATCTCCAGGACTGGATGGGCTGACTTCTCGATATTATAGATCTTTGAAAGAGTGGCTATTACAACCTTTGAAGGAAGTCTGTAATGAAATATTGGAAGGGAAAAGGGCACCAGAGTCGTGGAAAGAGGCGTACATTACACTTATACCGAAAACAGAGACTGAAAAGACTCAGCTTAAGAACTACCGCCCTATATCGTTACTTAATGTGGATTACAAAATTTTTGCAGACATTTTGGCCAAGAGATTGAAAAAACTATTGATGGAAGAGATTCATAAAGACCAAGTGGGCTTTCTCCCAGGAAGACATTTGTCTGATAATTTGAGGAATATAATTGATATTCTGGAAAAACTAGAAGTGAATATAAACACTAAAGCAGTTCTGATATTTGTGGATGCGGAGAAAGCTTTTGACAACATCTCTTGGAGTTTTATGAAGAAGAAACTACAGGGGATGGGGGTAGGCCAAGGTTTTGAAAATGGTATAGGTGCAATATACTCTGAACAAAAGGCTAAATTAATTGTAAATAATGTGGTGAAGGAAGAATTTAAGATAGAAAAAGGGACACGACAGGGGTGCCCAATTTCCCCACTGCTTTTTATATCGGTCCTGGAGGTCCTGCTGAATATGATTAGAAGGGACCGGTTGGTTAAAGGTATACAGGTCGGAGCCAAACAGTACAAACTGAGAGCATTTGCAGATGACTTAGTACTGACGTTACAGGAGCCAGAATCTAGTACTAAAAGGGTTTTAGAATTAATTCAAGAATTTGGTCAAGTGGCAGGATTTAAACTGAACAAGCTAAAAACTAAGGTTTTAGAGAAAAATTTAACACCGATTGAAAGAGAGAGGTTTCTGAATGAGACAGGCCTGACGGTGGTTAAGAAAGTGAAATACCTGGGGATTAATATGACAGCCAAAAATGGGAACTTATTTAAAGATAATTATGAAAAATGTTGGACGGAAGTGAAAAAAGATCTAGAAATCTGGTCAAATCTGAAGCTTTCACTGTTGGGTTGTATTGCTGTGATAAAAATGAATGTATTGCCTAGAATGCTGTTTTTGTTTCAAACATTGCAAATTGTGGACAAGATGGACTGTTTCAAGAAGTGGCAGAGAGATATTTCTAGATTTGTCTGGCAGGGCAAGAAGCCCAGAATAAAATTTAAGATATTAACTGATGCAAAGGAAAGGGGTGGATTTGCCCTGCCAGACTTTAAACTTTTTTATGAATCAGCAGCTTTTTGCTGGTTGAAAGAATGGCTACTTCTTGAAAATACAGACATTTTGGACTTAGAAGGTTTTAACAATGTATTTGGATGGCATGCATACTTATGGTATGACAAGGTTAAAGCACATAAAGCATTTAAAAATCATATTGTCAGGAAAGCACTGTTTAATGTTTGGATAAGATATGAGGATTTATTGGAAAACAAAACCCCAAGGTGGTTGTCACCGATGGAAGTGAAAGCTCTGAAAAGGCTCAATATGGAGGCCAAATGGCCGAAATATTGGGAAATTTTGGAACAAGAAGGAGACAAATTGAAATTGCAGAGTTTCGAGAAATTAAAAAACAAAGTGAGAGATTGGCTTCATTATTATCAGATAATGGAGGCATATAATTTGGACAAGAAAATCGGCTTCCAGGTGGAAAAATCAAAATTAGAAACAGAACTGTTAGAACCCAAAACTAAGATTTTGTCAAAGATGTATAACTTGATGCTGAAATGGAATACTCAGGATGAAACAGTGAAATCTGCTATGATTAAATGGGCACAAGATGTTGGACATAACATAATGATGGCTGACTGGGAACAGTTATGGACCACTGGTATGAAGTTTACGGCATGTAATGCCCTAAGAGAGAATATTATGAAAATGATATACAGGTGGTACATGACCCCAGTCAAGCTTGCAAAAATCTATCATTTGTCCGATAATAAATGCTGGAAATGTAAAGAAACTGAAGGTACATTCTTTCACCTTTGGTGGACGTGCCCAAGGATTAAGGCTTTCTGGGAAATGATATATAATGAATTGAAAAAGGTATTTAAATATACCTTCTTGAAGAAACCAGAGGCTTTTCTCCTGGGCATAGTCAGCCAATTGGTGCCAAAGAAGGATAGGACTTTTTTTATGTATGCCACAACAGCAGCAAGAATACTCATCGCAAAGTATTGGAAGACACAAGATCTACCCACTTTGGAAGAATGGCAGATGAAGCTGATGGACTATATGGAACTGGCAGAAATGACTGGCAGAATCCGAGACCAGGGATAAGAGTCGGTGGAAGAAGATTGGAAGAAATTTAAAGATTATCTACAGAAATATTGTAAAATTAATGAATGTTAGAATGATGTTGGATAGTAATTAAGTGGTTTCCAGCTGTAATGCTTTAAGGGAATATGAAAAAAAGGGTTATAAATAGGCAAAAAGCTAATGCTATTATTTTTAAGATCAAAGATTAGGATAATTAAAGAGGGTAAGGATTTGCTGAACCAACAGATTGAAGTGGAATACAAAAAAGGGAGGTATGAGGAGGTCCGGGAAACAAGCTAAAGGAAAATAAGTAATGGAAAATCTATGTACTTTTAACTATTTTTATTTTGTATTTTTGCTATTTTTTTTCACTTTTATTGTAATATCTTTAAAAAATCTTAATAAATATATTATATATTAAAAAAAAGACTTGATATACTTTCATGAAGTGCAGATTATAAAAACTTCAATAAACAAAATAAAAATGCATTGTGGGAGTTCAATAGAGTTGGGCACACTACATTGAAGGTATGGCTGCTGAATGACATGAATCATGCTTCTGGTCCATGGGGCACCACTCATGCTGCAGCAAAAAGCTCAGGGATTGGCTCAGGTCTTGCAGGCTAAGGCAGTCTGTAAGATAACCTGGCCCCAAGCTGTTCAAGGCTCTGTACACCAGCACATTTCCATTGGAAGGACAGCATGCAGGAGTTTTCACATTGTACTTATTATTTCATATATTAATATTGTGCCATTTGAAATGACTGGAAACATAAGAACTGACTCCTTTCGGAAGAAATCATTGTCCAGGCCCATAAAAATATGATTCAGTGTGTTATGATTCAGAATGGGACTTCCAGTGTGGTTAACAATTGTCTTAAAATCCAATAACTATTGGTTGGGAGCGGGGGATGGGACCCGCAATATAAACTACTCAAAAAGATGACAGGCTGTTTAAATACCTCCCCAGCACTCTCTCCAGACTGTGATGTTCAGAGGATTAAGTCTTGCACCATGTCAAAGTGTTTGAAGAAGAGGAACTGAGATTTGCCTTTTGCTTTGGGATATCCCCACAGAGCCCAGTAAGCCATTTGTTGGACTGCACCGCCCACAATGGTTGCTATCAATCCTAGTGGCAGTGGGGAGACAAAAGAGCACCTCAGAAATTCAGAGATAAGTAATGAAACTGTGTGCCTGGTTCCTGTTATTAGAGCCATATGGGTAAGCCCTAATAGTCAAAGGCAATGGTGTAAACAGGCCCTGAAGGAGCAATGCACAAAGCATTTACTGTAAATGAGATTACTCTTATAAAGCCTCATAGATTTCATTGTTTCTCTCATGAAGCTTCTCCAAAGTAAGCAGCATGTAAATTGCATCCCAAGCCTTTCGTCATCACACATTGCCTCCAAGTTGCTATCGGCTGGATCTTATGTGCAATGCCACACCAAGACAAAACATTATGTATAGAATCTCTCTCTCTCCCCCCCCCTCTCTCACACACACACTGCTTGTTTTTAACCACACACAGACATGATTAGAACAGCTTCATGAATCCAGTCTGGGCCAGGGGCTGCCTGTTTGCCATCTCTAGGCTACAGTCAGACAAACAAGGAAATGTTTGCTTAAGGCTGCAATCCCAAGCAAGTTTTGCCTGAAAGCAAACCCCACTGAGCAAGCACAGAAAGGCCCTCTTCAGATAAAACATGAGTAGCACTCCACTCCATGAAGTAAATATATATGCTGTTTTTGTTGTGATGGTTTCTGAAACTATATAGTTTCATTAACTAAAATTGAGATGTTGCCTTCATTCCAAAGCCAAATATCACATCTGAGAGGCTGCAAATAGGTCCTTTCTCCTTTGTCTCTTGAGGGCAATTGCACTGGCAGAAGAAAAAGTTATGTTCACTTCCACGTTGTCTTTCTTTTGCACACTACACAATGTCAGACTTGGGGGGGGGGCAAGGAGCATATCTATCTCCCTTATATGACTACTGCTGAGCCCTGTTGGTTGAACTCTGAGTAGACAAGACAAACTTTGAACTGACAGAGCCTCTCTCTGTGATGGGGATGTTACCTCAGCTTGCAGGCTCACATGCGTGAAGTGCATTTTGACTGATTGCCTAAAGGTATTTCTGTAGAATGGAGGCAATGGGAATTTTCATTGATTCTGCTCATTCCCCACCTTATCATTTAGAAGCACCTTTTGTAGTGCAAGGACAAGATCGATTATCCAGTTCCTTTCTGCCCTCACTTGCCATCTCCCTTAAAGTAATCATGTGCCCACCTCAGGAGTTGGCTCTGTACATAGCTTAAGAGATATCACCGCTATACACTTAGGTCTTTGATTTAAAGGATCTGAGCTGTATACTTCATTGTAACTGAAGAGGGTTATCATTCGTCTTGTACTCATTGATCTCACTTTGTCTGGAAATGGCATTGACTCGCAAAGATTGAGTTATAGGCTTCACTTTATAAAGTACAAGTTTAGTGGTTCCTCTTGGAAAGCAGCAAATCTGTCCTTCCCAGAAAGATGCAGCGGACTTTGCGATGGGTGAAAAGCAACAAATGGCATTTTAATGCATTTTGTGAAAAATGAGGACAGGGGAGAAAGCAGGCAACCCCTACGCCAGATAGCTAGCTTGGCTTTATGTGTGGTGAAAGTTCGCTTGGAAAGCTGTTGATGCAACAACAGAATACTGAGGCTAATCCCAATTGGGTGGAACGAGCCTCATTCTACCTCTGAACAGTGTTGTGGGGCCAGAAAAGCAGGCAGGGCTATGTATAAGATATACTGGATGAGGCAATAGATACAGGCACCAACAGAGATCCTCAAGGTTCCTGAGTCCATAACTCAAATCCACTTCTGTGAACTGCTATATTCAGTACCCACTGTTTTTGAACAAGCTTGGGGATTGGTAACCTCAGGCCCATGTCTTGGGACTCATCTACACTTGTGGTTTTTAACGGAATGGAATATGTATATGAGTAACTAATTTAAAACTCAATAAAAATAAAAAATAAAAATAAAGAGTATAGACTCAGCCCTCGTGTGGCTGTTGGGCCTCTTTCTAAGTCACACAACTCTCCCTGTCTATGCCTCAGGACTCTCCTCTCCACAGCCACACCCCTTCTTGTCAGGCCACACCCCTCCCCAGTCCTGCTTTGTACACACACACACACACACACACAGAGTGCTTTTGCCAGGCTAAAATGTCTTCTTGCACTCTGGTAATGCTGCTTTCTTGTCTGGATGAAAGATAGTGAGAGGTGTGTGGGTGTATCTTTCAAAGGTGGTAGTGGTAGTATCAGCCTTAGGTGTCCAGCTGCAAAAAGGACAGGACTCTTGCATCTTTGATAGTTGTGCAGAAAATGGCAGTCCAGAAGGTGTGGCTGCAAATGACACCTGATGAAATTTCTTTTCCTATCCAACCATTAAAAATGCGGCAACTCTGTCCTCTCTTCTCTCGGGCCACCCTAATTTGTCTGAAATGGAGATCCATTTACTATGAATGTGTGTCAGTTGTGCATCTCCTCTTCTTCAACTACTTAGTGGGTGGGAGAAGAAAAGCTAGGAGAGAGGGGAAGGTAACAGGATATGCTTATCGGAGAACCTACAACCTTCTCTCAAGGAGTTCCTTCCTTGTTTACCTCAGTGGCGTAATGATGCCTTCTGGAGCTCATCATGACAGCTCCCGAGAAAAACAAAAATGAGCTGGATTCTCTTGCATTCTCATTCCGCTACTTGGAAGTCTCTCAGTGCAACTAAAGAGTTAATCTCCTTTCCTTGCAGGCATAATTAGGATGGCAATTGGAGGCTTACAGATTCTGGATATGAGCCACACCTGTGGTTCCTCAGGGTTTCTCCCACCACATTATTGGCAGTGATCTAGCAAACTCATGCAGGCTAGGCTGGAGGCTGAGGAACTGATGTCATGAACTAAGAGGTTAGTTTATCCTCTCCTTTTCCAGCAAAAGCAAGGCATTTTTCAAGTATTGTCTATTTGAAGCCATATCTGACTGTTTTTTCTTTTCACTGCTATTGATATCCATCATTTAGAAGGTTTTGAGGTGTGTTTCTTTTGTACTTTAATGTGATCAAAATGCAATAATTTGGTTGTCGTGGTTTATAGTTCTTACTGTCTTTTGTGAAAATTGCTAAGTTTTGTGCTTGTTATTTTGTATGTTTTCATAATTTCATTGTTTTATATTAAGACTCTTATTTGAAATGCCTTGGTTTGAAACATATTCCTGTGTATTTGGAGGTTTCCGTCCTTCTCTACCTGCTACCTTTAATAACTACCTTTCTGTAAACTTCCTGCTATTCAGTGGTCTTCTTGCAAGGATAGCTGCAATTTCTATGCCCGCAAACTATGTTTTGCTCAAAACAAAGGAAGCCATTTGAGTAGCATTTATCCTCATAGTGTACCACTAACATAAAATCAGAAGCATTTTGTTTCTTGAATATTCGTTTTTAAAACCGAGTAGCAGAAGAAGGCTTGAGGGGGGAAAGAAAATGAGTACAATGTGTAATACATGTCACCCTAAATATTACTTAAGCCACAGTCATGCCATACATTTAAAAAATTGATACCTCAGTCATGGCTTCCCCCAAATAATTTTGGGAGCTGTGGTTTGTTAAGGGTGCTGAGAGTTGTTAGGATACCCCGGGGAGAAGTGCTCAGAGACGGACTGGGAAGCATGGAAAAGATAGTATGGATGAGCCCTCCATGTTTAACAATCGCTGTCTTTTCACAGAGAACTCTGGGAATTGTAGGCTTGTTAGGGGAATAAGGATCTCCTAACAACAATTAAAAACTACAGTTCCTAGGATTCTGTGGGAGGAACCATGACAGTTTAAAGTGGAATCTTAGTGATTTAAATGTACAGTAGTACCTCTGGTTACGTACTTAATTCGTTCCGGAGGTCTGTTCTTAACCTGAAACTGTTCTTAACCGGAAGCACCACTTTAGCTAATGGGGCCTCCCTCTGCTGCCATGCCACCACCGCACGATTTCTGTTCTCATCCTGAAGCAAAGTTCTTAACCTGAGGTAATATTTCTGGGTTAGCAGAGTCTGTAACCTGAAGCATCTGTAACCTGAAGCATCTGTAACTCGAGGTACCACTGTATATGTTATTCCTCTATCCAGAGTCATGCAAAATGATTTTCTGAGGTAGCTTTAAGTGCAGGTGTTTAGGCAGCAAGTAGCAGCTGTAGCACCGGAGACTGCAGTCCCCAGAAAGTTTGCCTAGGCTGCTCTCTAGCAGTAATCTTCTGTGCTGTACCACTTTAGACTGTAGGTGGCAGCTGGCATGATTAAACTATACAAAACTTCCTGCACATGAAGCACACACACGCACAGAGAGAGGGGGGGGGGAGAGGAAGCACCAGCCAGCCAGCCAGATATGTTGGTGAGAAGAAGCCTAGTCTAGCTGTCTCCGTGACAAGGTCACTTACTTTGTGTAGGTTTTTTTGGGGGGGGATGGGGATTTTTAGTTTTTAAAAGAAAATATCTGGGAAGCATGCCACAAATTTACCACCCAAGTAAAAATAAGGTGAGATTGGTGAAGCCTTACTTAACCTGGGGATAGAGGGAAAAATTTGGTTTGGTTCATATTTAAAGGCAAACCTACCTATTTCACAATTGCGAAAATAATACAAAAAACCAAAACACAGCCACCCATTGAAAGTTGCATGCCTCTGAATTTTGTAATCCATTTGTGCCATGGATTTGCTGTGGACCACCAGCTACAGTTCATTGTTTTTCTGCTTTAAGCTAGAAGTGGAACAAGAATTTAGCTTCCAAACTTCTAATACCCTGTAATGAAGGAGGACATAAATCACCCTTTACCCAGCTCCAGTCGTTTTTTTAGGGTGGAGCAACTTGTAGTGGGACCATTGTGTTGGGAAAGAGCTAAACACTTCCTTCCCTCTGGCTGTACTCCTGCGGTGATTGCTCCTGCTGCAATTCAGAAGATGGAGAAAAATATACAGGAAATGATAATATAGGAAAGGGTTAAAGTGATAGAGTTGAATACGAATGTGTGTGATAGACCATAGAAATAAACTGTTCCTTAATTTACAAGTCACACATGTCCCAACCTGGAAGAAGCAACATAATAATAATTTATATCTGCAAATGCGCAGCCATTCCATGAAATTTAAAAACATGGATTTCCAGAGTTATTAAACACACACACACACACACACACACACACACACACAAAATTAAACTGGAATGGGATGGGGGGGGTCATTGTTTGCCAAAAGCAGCTGCATGGTGATGGAGCATTTCTTTATTTTTCCTGCATGCTGTGTAAAAATAAATAAATAAAGAAATAAATCATACCATCAACTTTTCCTTGGGAAAAAATTTGAGTATCTTAATAGTAATGAAACACTTTGTGTAACTGTTATGGGCTGAATCGATATTGTGCATTTTCTCTTGCCATTGCCCCACCCCTCTTCATGCATAACTCTGTTGATCTATTCTTTTAATTTTAAGAATAAAGATAGGATACACAAAAGAGTTGTAATAGTAAACAACAACAAAGTACCTGAAACAAACCTAACCTGTATATTGGCAATTGTGCAATTTATGGACCTGTCTCAAGATTCTTCCAGCCTCTTCTTATCAGCACACAGCATAAAACATATTGGAAGGTGAATAGGTGCACCTGAGTTTTGTGAGAAAATGTCAATATGTAGAAATTAAATATTGAAACAGTCTGATCATTAGATATTTGGAGCGGGGAAGCATATGTGCAGAAGCTACAAGCAGGTTGTGGAGGAAAAGGTAAAAACAACAGAAGCTTGCTGTGGAAGAATTTGCACGCATTTGCATAGGCCTGAGGATATTTGCATAACTTACCTTAAACTTTTATAAACTGGGAAATATGCACGTGTAGAAAAAGACTGAACTTGATTTTTGTTTGCATTTTGAAAAATATTATTATTCAATGAAAAAATTACAATAGGCTAAAATAATAATAATAATACTGTCCTGTCCTTTGCCTGTTTAATCAGATGTAAACTGCGATGAGTTCAAGGCTCATTCCTTTGCATGAGATTACAACCTTCACCTAAAAAAATCATCCTTCTCACCAGTATTATGCATGCTTTTAAAATTCCCACTGCAAGAAACAAAGCATACATATTGACTATCCCCTGGGGAAGCAGGATAGAAGTGGAGGATTCTCGAACATATCCCCTGCAATCCTCTATTTGTTTGGGGTGTAACAATCCAATCTTCCGTGGTGTAAACTTGTCAGTCTTTTTGCACTGTTGAGTTCAAGCAATAATTTGAGAAGTATCCTATAGGGGTCACTCAAGTATCACAAACAGAATCGCATTTCTCCTAGCAGTGTCAGATCATGTTTCTATGGAAAGGGGCAGACCCAGGGCATGTCTTCCCATTACCTTTTATATAGGGAGCAAAAGGGAGTAAAACAGGCTAGCACTGCACCCTCTGCCTTTGCACTGTTGCCCGTGAAAGGGGTATTTTCAAAGGTACATTCAAATGACTTTCAGAATCTTGATTATATTCCAAGCAACAGAGAACAGAGCGATCTGTACACCATTTCTTTTTAAAAAATAATGATGACGATGCAGAACTAGGTTTTTAATTAGATCCACTTAGAATTATTAGTCTCATGCAGAGTATTAGGACTTTTTGGATTGCAGAAAGGCACCATCATCTTTATGCAGCTTGCTGACTTAAGGACTGGCATAATGATCTTCTTCTTCTTCTTCTTCTTCTTCTTCTTCTTCTTCTTCTTCTTCTAATTTTGTCAGGGAAGAAATATTTTGTCCACTGCATCCTGTTGCCACAACGATAATTTAGACTGCCTTTGTGTGCCCTTTATTGAATTTCTTTTAAATAAAAAAAAAAGCCCTGAACCAGATGCTCCTTTACTTTGGATGGTTCTATGATTAATATGCTTTAATTCCTAATCAGGATGAAGTACCCAGTGCCCTGCACCTGGCTGCCAGCATATGCATGTTCCTTCTCTAAGCATACATAAACCTGTGTGGCCTAAGGAAGGTTCTTTTAAAAGCACCCTTTGCAGCAGCGTATTATACAATCTTACGTACCCGTTTGGATACAGCTTCTATAAAATGAAAGGCTGAGCAGCACGTAACGCTATTAATCCTCCTCTAAAGTAAAATGAATCTTGGATTTTGCAAAGCATTACAGGTACAGAAGCGATAACTTCTGGCCTAATTAACTAAAAAGGTAGGTGATTAAGATATTGATGCTGGGCCGCAATATCCCAGAAGGATAAATACTTTTTTAAAAAAGAGAAAAAAATCATGTTGAGTTTGTATATGAATTAAAGGGAGAAAATAGTCTTTTATTTACAGGATTAATACATGCTTCTTGCCCTAAACTTAAGTGTATTACCTGTGAAATATAAACAGCATTGCATGTAGCTCTGTGAGGTCCAAAGTGCAGTGCCCATAATTCGGGGGGAGGTGCAGATGTGCTTCAATTGTGCTTTAAAGGTCTAGTCTGTACACAGTGTCAGACTTTTTGCAGCAAGCAAGATGATGGAAAAATGAACTAGAAAGTATTGGATTATATTTGCTTGATGCAATGTCTTCTAGCCTCCCCACAAACAAATCAGAAGTAATGCTGCATAAACACCCTATATCACCATCTAACCATCCCACAAACTTTGTGCAAACAAATAAGAGTGAATGTTCAATAAATTGGTCAGCAGTCATAAGAACTTCAGAGGAACTCTTTCATATCCTCCCCAATTTTCTTGCTCATGTTGATAATATTTCTGCTGGCATAAGGCTAGGTGACTGGGATGTTGATGGAAGGCTACACAGGATAGGGGGAACTGCAAGTCAGCCAGATGTGTATTTTGCTCAAAAGGAAAATCTCAAAAGCCCCTTGAAAGACATGTCTAAGAAATGAAGAAGGAAATCTTACATCTGGGGAAGTGGAGAAATAAACAGAAAGGATAAGAAGTGCTGCTTGGAGCTATAGGTCTGTTTCTCTGCTACCAAAGTGAGGCACATTCCCTCTTAGCTGAAGCTCCCTACGGGATGTATGCCCATTTGTCTATATCCCTAAAAAAGTAGGCTACATTGCTTGCTACAGCTGACTTCCTAATTCACACCAACTGGATTATGATTACTAAGCAAACTTTGTGTCCCTTCAGCAGATTTCAGCATCAGCTGATAGAATACTATGCTTGCTGCTTGGAACCATTCCTAATCAAATGGGTATTTGCTTTTTTTTAAGGGTCATCCTAAAAAAAAAAAGGCTTCTCCCATCAATTGGATAGACAGAAGGTCAATGGATCCCTACTATTTTGGGTAACTGGAGAGGATGAGAAAGAAAATCAGTCTCTTTGCCCAACACATTCAGTTTTTGAAGTTTTCTTTTCTTTTTTTACCTCCTCCTAGGCTCAGTTGTCCCCCTGCATTTCTTCGGCATCTTCCTCTCAGGTAATTGATAACATCGGCCCAGTGACAGAAGCTGTGGAAAAGGTGAATTCCGTGTTAAGGATCATTAGGAAAGAGAGTGGAAATAAAAGTGCCAGTATCCTAATGCCTTAATACAAATCTGTGGTGTGGCCACACTTGGAATAATGTGTATAGGTGCACAGCAGTGGAGCTGGAAAAGGCAAGATAGGGATAAATAAAATGCTTAGGGGAATAAAGGAGCTACACTGTGACAAAATGAAGATTTGGAACTCTTTAGTTCAGAGAAAGGGTAAGCAAGGGGGGGGGGGACATGGAGATGTTTATAAAATGATACATGGTGTGAGAAAATGGATGGGGGGGGTATCAATGTGCCCACACATTGTTGTCCAACTTTCAACACCTGATCCTGGAGTCATCCAATGAAGCGGATAGCAGGAAATTCAGGACAGGCAAAAGGAAGTACTTCACAAAGCACACAGTTTAACTATGATATTGCCTGCCTCATGATGTGGTGAAAGCCACCAAAAGAGGATTAAATAAGTTCATGGAAGACAAAACTTATCAATAGCAGCAGTCAAGTTTAGTGGGTGGTTTCCATGGCCAGGAGATAGGTCAGTTGCCTGTTATGGATGGGGTTTCATGATGAAGGTACAGGTTCACAGCTTGGGGTTACTCCTTGATCCATCTTTGTCACTAGAGGCCCTCATGGCCTCTCTGGCTACAAGTGCCTTCTACCAGCTTTGGCTAGTACACCTGCTGTGATCATTACTAGTTCAGGTCCATGGTGGTCTATGCATTATAAACCTTAAGTCTGGATTATTGTAATTGTAATGTGCTTTATCTGGAGATGCCCTTACATCTGGTCCAGAAGCTGCAGAATGCAACATGTTACTCCTTTTCTGAGGGAACGGTTGCTGGTTTGCACCCAGACCATGTTCCAGTTTCTTGTGTTTATTCACAAAGCCTGAAACAATCTAAACCCAAAGTACCTTAAGCACTGCATGATTCCCGATGTTCCACCTCAATCACTGAGATCTTCTGATGGGGCACTTTTGGTGGCCAGCCTTTAACAGGGTCCAAACCTTTAGTGTGGCAGATCCTGCCCTGAGGAGTTCCTGCACAGTCTTACTTCTAGACATTTAAAAAAAAAAAAATGTACTGTTCAGAAAGGTGTTTGGTATTTGACTTCTTTTACCTATCAGTTTTTATTGACATGCTACTGGTGCTTTTACTGAAGCTGTTATTGCTAAATTATATTTTTATGTTGCACATTATGCCTGGCTATATTTCCCATGAAAGTATAGTTTATGAATATTCAAATAAAATAAAAACAAATGGTGGTTATATCCTAGTGCCAGAATCAGGGACAGCATGCCTCAGAAAGCCAGCTGCTTGGAAAACAACAGTGGAAGGACACCCAAGTTGTGTCAGCACTCCTACGTGCCAATTTTTAGGTGGCAGAACACTAATACTCATATCCTGCCCATGGGCTTCTCATAGACACCTCCAGCTGATGGTTGTGCATTGCTGTGATCTTTGCTTGTGTGCTTTGCAGTGCTGTGCCTTTGCCTGCATGGCTTGATTTCAAACCACCTGGGCAAAGGAAAGTGGGTCCCCTGATGTCATTGTGATGCAAGATGATTAACAGGTGGGTAGCATCTGTCAAGCTTGGCCTGTAGGGGTGAGTAAGAATCCAGCAAGCTGGCCAGATCCCATTTCCATCCCTTGCACTATTTGGGAGTCTCGGAGAACTTTTCAAGGGCAGCTCTATGTAAAGCATTTTACAGTAGTCCCAGGGACACAGGTGGCGCCGATCAGAAGGTCAGCGGTTCGAATCCCCACGACGGGGTGAGCTCCCATTGCTCTTTCCCAGATCCTGCCCACCTAGCAGTTTGAAAGCACGTCAAAGTGCAAGTAGATAAATAGGTACTGCTCCAATGGGAAGGTAAACAGCGTTTCCGTGTGCTGCTCTGGTTTCGCCAGAAGCAGCTTAGTCATGCTGGCCACATGACCCGGAAAAACTGTCTGTGGACAAACATCGGCTCCTTCGGCCAGTAAAGCGAGATGAGCACCATAACCCCAGAGTCGTTCGTGACTGACTTAACTGTCAGGGGTACTTTACTTTTTTAATCTGGAGACCACCAGATTATGAATTAGCATAGCAAGGTCTCATAATTGACAAACTAGCTAACACACCCATTGGTATCAATGCTGCCTTCACAGGAGAGTATTAGGGTACTGACAAACTACAAAGCTGATTTAAACCCAAGCCTGATAGTCTGCCCAGTACCAGGACTTTGTCTGGGTTAACTTTCAGAATACTTCTCTAGTCACAACTCCCTAAGAGGTTCCCATTTACTATTAACCCCTGAATGTCCAGTTATAGGAGAGATTCCATCCTGCACAGCAGGGTCCCTTTTTCAAATCCCCCCAACACACTGACAATGGGGTGGCTCTACTTGTGGGCAGGGGGAGTATGGTCCACTCTTTCCCTCCATGCAAATAGAATTGTGTGGAGAGAAAGCTTGAAAAAGGCTAAGATGTTCCTGGAATCTCATTTTAATATTGCATTTACATGATGCCTATACAATAACTTATAGGCGACTTTTAGTGAAACAAAACACAAAATATCCCAATATAGTTTGTAGAATACATAGATTAAACATCACAAAAACTCAACAACAGCACTACCCTTCTTTGTGAACCAACTTGGAAAAACACACAGAGAACCCACATTCAAAGGTGTAACAACTGCAATAAACAACATCTAGGCATAGATTGAGGAGGGGTGTGTGTGTTACGTATAGCATACTAAAAGCAAGTAAAACTGTTAGTATTGCAAAAATGTCTGGGGTTGGAAAATTAATTTTTTGCCTGTCACTGAAAAGATTGCAAAGTGGGGGCCAGGCAAGCTTTCCTGAGAAGAGCATTCCGTAGGCCAGGGGAAGATAATCAATGAAGTCTTGTTGCCACCTTTAGAATTTCTGTAGGAGGGGGCTCTCTGAGGAGTGTCCTCAGAATGTCCTCACAACCTGGGTAGGCTCATTTGGGAAGTGGGGCCCCAAATCTTCTAGGGCTTGAAAGAACTTTGAATTGAGCCTGGAAATGCACTGGCAACTAACACAACCATATACATGGTGTCAACCAGTAGAAATAATTTGATACAAAGTGCCATCTGTATGTGTGTTGTTGCCATTTAATTTCTTATTCTCTTCTCCCATTTTTCTAGGGAGGGAAACACTGTTTATACAATTCCCTATTAGATAATGCAGCTGCCTATTATTGGGAAGGATAAGCACAGCCCCTCTCCCTCCATTTCTTATGCAGGAAATAGCCTAACTTTCAAGTCAATAGGAGACTTTCTAAAGCAACCACTTATGTGCATTTTGGTGTCCTGCAAGAACTGATGAAATTTTTAAAAGTTCCACAGCGATGACTTCAAACTGAACTTTATACTGATCTGTTCTCTCTGTGCTATTGACTTCTTACTCACACCAGTATGTGGATTTTAAAAACACTTCAAAACACAGACTTTCCTTTAAAGAAACTATTAGCCCATTAGCTTGTGGCGGGGACTTAAAGATCAACCATTTCAGTCTGCTTTGGGTGTCTGCTGCTGCTAAAGAAACATCCTAGCTCTTCTAAGTGGGGGAAAGATGCCTGGTTCTTCCTCTCCAACAGACATTCTCTCTCTCCACCCCCTTATTGACAGGAGAGTCATGTGCAATAGTCTGTTGACCCTTTTATAATGGAGACTGTGCATGTCGTGATACTTCTCTTCTAGTGTTACTTAAGATATTTCTGTGTGGTACAGCTGAGGAACAAAATAGATATTGCAGGCAGATGAAAAGCATCCTTGGGATGGAGAATATATTGAAGAAGCAGTGGGAGGGAAAGTGTTGCTTAATCTTCCCCTTCCAAATATTTTCCTCACTCTAAATTACATGCAGCTACTTTTCCCTGTATAAGAGGAAAGAATGAAGTGGGGAGAATAGTTGGGTTGTTGTTTTGTTTGGGGTTTTTTTTGGTGGGAAATGGGCAAAGGGAAGTTGCTTAAGATGAGCAAGCCGCAGCAGGAAGTTGCTTACGATAAGATCCTGCTCAGACTGTTTCATTTTTGGCCCTGTTTATGCAAGACCAATATAGTTGGTGGAAAAGGTGGTGTGTGAAATACTGGGTCATAATATTGGGTTTAAATAGTAGTATATTTCATGATTGTATGGAAACATTTTCCAAGATGAGTAATTTAAGTTAGTAATGAAGGTTTGTTATGACCCATACTATAGCCAGAGGCTACTGAGTTTATATAAAACTTTGGACCTAAAACGTCAGCAAATGGGTATTTATGAGATCTAGGAATAGCAGGTTGTTTTCATGTTGTGAGTGAGGTAGCCTTTTGTGAATCTTTTGGAGCTCTTTGGAGGTTTAGACAGATCTTCACTGTCCTTGTAGTTTGTGATTTGAACAATTCCTTGGAGGATGGTGGAGGAGTTACCCTGAGATTTGTACATGGTAACACTTACTCATCAGTATGAGTGTTTCGATATGTTGCAAATAAAGCTGTCACGGTTTTTCGCAGTCTTCCATTGCTTAAAAGGGAACATGACTTTCAGAACTTGCAAAGTTCTTTTTCTGGACTTTGGGCCATTCAACCAGCTAGAATATTGAAGGCATTAACCACAGGAGTGGTTTGAAGTGCTTCCCTGTTGCTAGCGAACTGTTACCTCTTAAACTATTGTATAAATCCTTTTAAAAAAGTCGAGTCAGTGATTGTCAAATGACTGGCACTCATCCTGCTGGGTTCCCAAAGTTCAGAAATTGATGTGAATTTTACACACACACACACACACACACACACACACACACACACTGAAATGAGCAAATCAAATGGGAGATGTGAGTTTATCCTTAAGGATCGGCAGTTATTTCTCATATTGCAAATTCCAATAAAGTCCTCCAGAAGTTGGTCAGCAGCTGTTGCCAATGCACATTAACAGCTCATCACAACACATTTATATGAGTTTTATGTCTAGATCATGCCATCAGTAAAATCCCATAGCAAATGTTTTTCTGAGTTGGTCATTTTGAGATGGTTGCTTTACACAGAATATATATACATAGTGAAACCTTAGAGCTCAAGTGAAGTCTCCCCCCCTCCACATTTATCTCCCTTCAGTGCTGTTCTTACCCTTCTCATCCTGTGTCAGCTGCTGCCTAGCAACTTTTTTAATATCTGGAAGGATGGGGCAGGACACTGGGCTGTTTCCAGAAATGCTGCCAATATCATTCCCTAGCAACTTGGCTTCACAGGCCAACTTCTCCTTGTCAGAAGCTGCATACATCACTCCTTTGACACAGTCCAGTAACTTTGATATGTACAACCACTGTCTTTCTTCTCAAAGTGTGACCTGACAGGTAACAGGTGAATCGCTAGTTAGCAGCATAATGCAGCCAGCAAAACAAAATAATACAATAGAACTGATTTCTCAATAAGCAAATCAAAACAGTTCCATAATTGCTAATGTAAAATTAACTCTGGGTGATAATTAATATTCTTGTATTGCTTTAAACTAGTTGAGTTAGAATGATTGGTTCGGCTTTGTTAATTTATCTCAATAAGAGATTTCATGATATTCTATAGCTTGATGAATTCATTTATTTAACTTGTCAGTATTAATAACACCAATTAGGATGAAGGAGTTATAATGCAGTGTAGGAACAAACTAGTTTTGAACAGCATTTGTAGCTTTGATTCCTCTGTTCTTCATTAGTTTTCTTTGTTAATTTTCTATTTAATTATAATCTTTGTTACAAGGCTATAAAAAGCACTTTCTGCCATTGACAGTTTCCCAACCCCCTTTAGAGGAATACTCTCCAGCAAATCTCATTACTGTTGCTCACAAGAAAGAAATGGAAAGTATCAGGTCACAGTATCCTGAGGTAGATTCTCATATCTTTCTTGTTATGCTTTTTCTAAACTCTGCCACATATACAGCTAACCTCTGCACAACTATTGGTTGATAGCTGATACCAACAAGATTGTATGCATGTCCATAGTGTGTATTTTCGTATTCCTCACTCTTTCTGGAAGGTCAGTGCTGTCAAGAGCTGAATGTACTGATTATTTGTTTCATGGAAGGAAAGACCAAAAACAAACAAACAAACAAACAAACAAACAAAAAACCCCAAGGGACCTGTTTTTCTTTTCCGTGGTCTAACTGGTAATTGCCAATGTCTGAGTCAAATGATACTGCAGGACCAGCCCAAAACATTTTGCCACCTGAGGCGAACTGCAAAATGGCATTCACCCTATGCCAGGGAAGAAGGGGTGAGTGAAGATCAGGAGCAAGGAATGAAAATGTACATCAGGATCTGCTGACGCTGTGGATCCAGCCACTTGAGGCGATCACCTCATCTTGCCTCATGGGTGGGCCGGCCCTGAGTACCTTTATAGGAATGAGCTCTAGTCTAGGTGGTCATGAACTCTTCCATCCCTAGATCACTAAAACAAGAACAAAATGGAACCATTCCAAAATAAGTAGTTTGAGGAATGCTATCTATACAAATAAATAAAGACCAATTCATATTATAGGTGTCTATTTATAAATCCATGGCATTCTGGAGAATCATTCTTCTGGTTTGTTCAGCCACGACTTTAGAAGATGCTTGATAAATTTACAAATATAATTCAAGTTGCTGAACTTGTCCTTTGTGGCTGCCAGTCAACAAACAATGGAATCCTGGGATTTTCTTTCTAAGGTGTGTAGGTACAGCCAGTGGCGGAGCTTCATGCTCCGGCACCGGGGGGCAGAGAGCAGGCAGAGGCGGGGCGCACCGCCTGTGGGAGTGGGGCCAGCTGTGATGGAACCCCACCGGGATCACGCTGCCGGGGGTGGTGTGCTTTCCCCGCACTCCTCTTCCTCCACCAGTGGTTACAGCCTAAACTGTGTGCCTGCAAATTGTATGACATTTGGATTTTGCTTTGGGTTTCTTTTGACTGCCAAAGTTTGCACAACTGATGGAGTAAACTGAACTTTGCTTTTATTTCTTAAAATTTACAGTGTTTATTTTATTTGTTTAGTTTCATTTTTTAAATATAAATATATTAAAATGAGTTTCCTTTTCAGAATGTGGAATGTACTTTAAATACACCCCAGCTCTCCAGCATGTTTCTGTTACTTTTATGGTGGTATTAGGCATTGCCTGAAAGTATGCTGGTGGTGCCTGGCTATCCATAGCCCAAAGTTACCATTGGTTATTAGTTTTTCCTAACTGATATATTTCAGTAACGCTTAAATATCTAATTTGATTTATCATTAACATAGGATATGTTCTATTTGCAACCAGCTTACTTCACATAAAGTTCAGCTTTAGTACAATGTATGAACAGTCAAAGTCACCCATGTTTGCCAGGCACATCAGGCAATTTATAGGGTTTAGGTGCTGATTTATTAATGGTGAAAAGATTAAAATGGACATTATTCAAACATATTTGCACTTCTGATCTATATAGTTAATGTAGTTTCGTTTCATTACATAGATGTGACTTCATAGTGAATAATGTTTAATGGAAATGAAACTGAGGGGGAAAGTGATTTAATAAAGGTCAACTTTTATTTGTTCGATGGCCTATATATTAAAACCAGGCTTCTATGATAATTACCATCTCCTTATGACACTATTTTAACCATGCTTCATTTATGGATGGTTGTTTGACAAATGATTACTTATGCATAATTGCATTTTTATTTATAATTCCTGGAGCATATTGTGTATTGACACCTGACTTCCTGTAAATACTCCATTGACTTTCATTTAAGCTGTTTTTCCCTAAATGATCCCCCCCCCATATTAATACATTTGGATGTATGTGTAATATACAAAGCAAGATCAATGGGTTTTTCAAATACTCTTTTACTCTAATGTTAACAATTTGAGCTATTTTATCATAGAAATAATACACAGGGGAAAAACAAAAACGGGGGACACCAAACAGTAATAAGGTTTTAGATGTTTGGGAATATGTTTTAGTAAAAGCAGTTCTTCAGTACAGATTGATTTGTTAGAGCCATTTTGCCAATAAACAAATTGCATATTCCTCATGCTATAGGCATCTCTTGTGTGTGGCTTTGATCATCCTTCTCTATATTCACAGCATGGGATGATCATTGTGATGATATATGTTACCTGTAAAAGGATTAGCACATAGAGGAATCTTCATCAATAGAAAAAAAAACCCAAATCAATTAGTTTTGTTTTTTAGGTTCAAATGTATCCAAAGAAAGCCATAAAAATAAAACATTTGAGTTCTGGTGGTAAGCATGACTCTATTTACAAGTAGAAAAAAACATGTCTTCATTGACATGTTTTCCTTTTCCCCTTTTTTTAGTATATTGAAGCAAATAAATCATCAGGGTCCATAATATCCCACAATGCACATAGCCACAAACTAGTGTGTGCAGGCTAACTGACTCCATAGTTGTTGTTTTGATTTTTGTTTAAAAAACATAAAACACATTGCATACCCTCCAACATTTCTCCGATGACAATAGGGACATCCCATTCCATAGTGATCATTTTACTATTTTATACCCCACACAACTTACTAGTTGCCCCAGCCAGTCTAGGCAGCTTCCAACATAATAAAACATTAATCATTTTTTTTTAAATCACTATACCGGATTTCCTTCAGACAGGTTGGGGGTCAGATAACTCCATACCCTCCAACATTTCTCCAGTGAAAATAGATAGGGGCATCCTAAGGAAAAGTGGGAAATTCTGGGATCAAATCAGAAACCTGTATGGCTTCTCTAAATCAGGGATGTCCCTAGAGGGTCTGACATTATGCAATTAACATACATATATAGCCATTGTGTGGGACGTGGTTGGCGCTGTGGGTTAAACCACAGAGCCTAGGACTTGCCGCTCAGAAGGTCGGCGGTTCGAATCCCTGCAACGGGGTGAGCTCCTGTTGCTCAGTCCCTGCTCCTGCCAACCTAGCAGTTCGAAAGCACATCAAAGTGCAAGTAGATAAATCGGTATCGCTCCAGTGGGAAGGTAAACGGCATTTCCGTGTGCTGCTCTGGTTCACCAGAAGCGGTTTAGTCATGCTGGCCACATGACCCGGAAACTGTACGCCAGCTCTCTCGGCCAATAAAGCAAGATGAGCACCGCAACCCCAGAGTCGGCCACGACTGGACCTAATGGTCAGGGCTCCCTTTACCTTTACCTTTATAGCCATTGTATATCAGTGCAATACTAATTAATTGTGATTTACCTTTAACAACTTTCCTAAAACTTGTGGCCATGGCACAAAATAGTAAAGCAGCATAAGCACAATCTCCAAATTTCACAACTGCAAAATGGTTACATGAAGCACATTGTTGTTGTGATTTACTATCATTTAAGTGCCAAGAGAGATGACATAAGAACACAAGAAGAGCCTCCTAGATCAGGCCAGTGACCCACCTAGCCCAATGTCCTGTTTTCACAGTGGCCAACCAGATGTCTATGGGAACCTTGAAAGCAGGACCTGAGCACAACAGCACTCTCTGAACTAGTGATTCCCAGCAACTGCTCTTCTTGGTGCCAATAGTTTTAGGCTCTACCAGTTTTGAAGCTGGGCCTCTCAACAACCCAGGCAAAATGTCTATGTCCCTAGACCCTACCCAAGATTTACCAACTGTAGAACCAGGTCTACTAGGCAGTGATGAGTTTTAAAATGTCCGTACCATCATGAACTTCCAACCACCATTTTGATTGTGCATATGAAAGTGTATGTGGACACCTTTTTGGAAATGCAGTTGAATGTAGCCCAATTATCAGTTAAGGAACCTGAGCTTATCTGGGTTCAAAGTAGGTAACCAAGCCAGGTAATCAAGCCAGGTCCAAACAGGGACAATAACACTGCCATAGATCCAGAAGATTCAGAAGACAACTGCAATGCATTAAATGCTGTGTTCAATAAGAAATACTAAATTTCTTTGTATTATGTGATTATATAAGCATAGGTGTCTTTAATAGCACCTTTAGTCTTATTATAACAAGAATGCTATCAGGCTTGGCTCTGTAGTCTGAGACTGCAGCACTGAAGAGAGGAAGACCACTGCCCTTCCTTTATTTAGTAGAAGGTTTCCCTAACTTGGCACTCCAGCTTTTTTGGACTACAACTCCCATCATCCCTATCTAGCAGGACCAATGGTCAGGGATGATTGGAACTGTAGTCCAAAACAGCTGGAGACCCAAGTTTGGGGCACCCTGATTGAGTATGTTGCTAGCTAATCTTTTTTTAAAAAGCAAAAGTGCTGCTGTTGGTGTATCAATATATGTAGATAAAGAATGCTAGGGTAATTTATGATTTGCTTGGGGTGTGTCCCCCCCCCCCCAGTGTGCCAACAGAAGACTAGTGGCACATTGCTGAAAAGGTCATCAGTTATTACAGCTAGTCCAGAACCCTGTAAATGTGTAGTTAGTTTCTTAACCACAATCTGTCCTAGATTTTGAGCTACTGGAACATCACCTTCCTTCCCCTGATATATGTAAGCATCATAAAGCATACAATATTTTGGAACTGGAGAACAGCCACAATTTTATGCCTGCTTTGATGATTTGGATGATATACTTTCTTATTGGACATCTTCCACTGAATGGCATTGTTCATCAGCTGCAATGTTCTCAGATGGCACAAAGCAGTGAGAAAGAGCATTGTAATTGGGGTCAAAATGACCCAAAAAGCAAAATGAGTAATTCTGCAAAGAGCTGTTGATGGGGGGGGGGGGGAGAGAGAGAACAATGACGACAACAGTTTTACTGGTAATCCAAACAATAAAAAATAAAAAAAATTGAGGCTTGTGGAGGGGCTTTGTAAACCTATAGGGCACTATTAACCTCTAATATTATTTGTAGTTATGTTAAGAAAGTGGATAAGTTGCATACTGTGCAAATATTGCTCTTCTGCACTTGCATGGTTCTGGTCTAAGCATCTGCAGACATGAAGAGTAACTAAAATATTAAGCAGCATATTTAAAAGATCACCTTGATGTACATAGTTCTCCAGCTATCCCAGTCATTCCAATAGTAATAAAATTGACTACACAAGCTGCAAAAATAAAAGCATCAACTTTTCATTAAACTTTGGAGTGGGGCCTTGAAACACCACATGACCCTTCAAACCTCATCAAAATTAAGGAATACATGTGTCATGAAGACTAAGGGCTTATCCATGCTTACTTTTTGTCCGCTCTTTCCAGGCACATGTCTGGAAAGAGCAGAGGAAAGGTAAGGATAAGCACTAATATGAAGGTGCTTTCCCCCCCCTTTAGGCATACTTAGGATGCATATAACATAACAGTAACTCAGGTGTGACTTGGCCAAAGCCACATGATGAGTTTCTTAAACTAGTCTTCTATCTAGTCTACTTATCACATGTTATTCATTTCAAACAAGAATAGGTTGTGTCTTCCATTTCTAAGCCATTTTCTTTGTCAATATCTCTTGCATATGCAGAATTATCTAATGCAGTCTCCAGTTTCCTCATCTAAGGGACAGTATCCAATGAGATCATTCTGTTTGTGGAAAGACTTTTGCTCTCACAGCATAATTTTGCCTGCCTCTCTTTTTGTGTGCCCTCTGTTCTAGGTTTCCTGCCAGAGCAGATTGGGAAGGGGACACAGGTGCCTGGGGAGAAAGTCTTAATCATTTTTCTTGTACACATCAGTTTAGGACACTTGACCCTTCCTTATAAATTGAAAATGAAAATAGGTACAGGGTGTTCTTATTCAGGGCTGCTTGGAACAGAACTACCTAGGTGAATGAGTTTCTATTCAGGTCAATGGAACTGGGGAGAACCGTGTCTTTGTCACGATTGTACATCATTATATTTCATGATACCCATGATTTATCATTAAAATACCAATGGAATGGCAGTCATGACAATGCTTAATCAATTAAATTAAAATATTGATATACCAGCTGTTATTTGGGCATGTCAAGGCTGTGTACAACAATATAATAAAATGTAATGTCTATATAATAATCAAGTAGACAGTAAACAGCTGGTAATGGTAGAAAGCAAAAGCCATGGTAAAGAGAGAGAGAGAGAAAATTAGCATGGGGATACCATTCAAGAGAGCAGGTACACCCACAGAAAGGGTGTTGGTTGATGCCAGATGAATGTTTGGAGGCTGTGGCACAATCAGGAGGACCTCTGCAGATTATATTAACAACTGGTCAGCTTTGTATGGGAGAAGGCATTCTCTTGGTTCCACGTTGTTTAGGTTAATACCAGAGCCTTAAACCTGGCTTAATAGCAAAGCAGCAGCCAGTACACTTCCTTTAGCAATGGTGTTGCGTGCCACATTCAAGCACATAAATCAGTTAAGCTAGCTGCTGCGTTCTGTACTAGTTGCAGGTTTCTGGCAAATTTAACAGCAGTCTCATATGAAGGGCAATACAGTAATCAACTGCTGCGATCACCAGTGCACCACACACTTAGCAAGGCTATCCTTGGCTACATAAACTACGCTGAAGACCATGTGTGGTTGGCCTCTTATGCACTGCATCTTAAAATATGTTATTAGGAGTAACCCAGTAACTTGGGGATAAGCAAGTAATGATGCAATTGAACAAATGTCATGTTTTGCCCAGTAGCAGATGGTGTCACGGGGTGGAGATGCTTACCTGCCCTCCCAGCAGGTGAGTCACTGCTGCTTACTGGGAGGGTCAAGGTGGCAGCGTGGGTGGTGCAGTGAAAATGCACTGGTTTTAGTGCTGATTACAAATTACCGGGTCGAGCATGCACATCCTGTTTTTTATGGGTACGTAAAATGAGAGTTGTCATAGCAATCCATAGTTAAAAGTAGAAGTCGGAAAATGTGCCCCCTTTTTTGGTCTTCAAAATAAGGCAACCCTAGAAGTCCCCTAATTGTTAACATAATGTACAACGGGAGGAGCTAGCCCCGACTTTGCATGTGTCTCCGTTTGGTGGCCCTGAGGGTTCTAGTAGAGTAGACCCTACAAGTCTGAAATCTGCCCAGCCCTGTATGAGATAGCGCTTAACTTTTTAAAGAGCAGTTGGACACTAATCTGAAGCCAGTTGCTTCCACTTACTGCATTGGAGAGGTAATACATCCTAATTAAGCTGCCCTATTCTCTCGCCGCTTCTTTTTGGACTATTAAGCATATATGGAGTTTCGGCCTCTCCTAGGTGAGAAACCTTTTTTGTTGTTGTTGTTGAGTCACTCAGCAGGACCCGACCCTACCTGTCAATTTGCAGTGGAAATGAACATTCTGCAACGAGTCCGACAGCGCTGCCTTTGAGAACTTTGGGTTCTCTCTCCCGTCGCTCTCTCCCCTCCTTCGCCATTTCGCCAATTTCCCAACCAGAAAAACGAGCTGACTTTGCTTCCCTTCCCAAAAGGCTTCATTCTTGCCTGCCTGCCTCTGTTGGCTTTTGGGATACTTAGACGGCTCGCTCCTATTCCCGGGAAGGAAGGAGGCAGTCGCCCGATTTTGTTGCTGGAGGCGAGCGAGCGAGCGCTCTCCCTCTCCCTCTCTCTCCACCCAGATCTATTCTCTCTCTCACCTAGATCCCAAAGGGATCCGTGGACGGCTGACTTTCCTCTCCCCTCGCTGGACCGCCTCGGTCTGATTTGTAGGGCTTTCCATTTGAAGCGGTGTGCTTCTTGTTGTGTTAAATGCCTCTTACTAAGTAATAGATATGATTTATGTGGACACCCAAGCTGGAGGATGGCGGCTTCCGTGATTAATCAGTGAGATTCCCATCCTCTGGCATCTCTCTCTCTCTCTTCCTCTCTCTCTCTTTCTGACTGCCCCTCTTGCGTGATGTAAGATCAGACGTACTCTGCATTGAGAAGTCGAGACACACAAGCGGCTCTCTCACACATCCACCTCGTAATCCTGCTGGAAGCAGCGGAGAAGGCGGGCAGGCGAGGCAAGGCAAGGCAGCGCAGCCTGGGCTCCTGGCGCACAATCCCACCCCCGTGACATTTGCCAATCGCGCTGCTCTCTTGCAAGCCAGCCAGCCTGCCTGCCACCCTCCTCGTCGTCGGCTCCGCTGCTGCTGCCGCTCAGTGACTTTCTTTCTCTTTTTTTATTTGAAGCGAAGGGTGCAACCGAGCAACGGCGGCGGCCAAAGAGGGCGAAGAAGAGCAGCAAGCAGCAGCAGCAGCAGCAGCAGCAGCAGCAGCCTGGAGGAGAAACAGGAGCAGGAGGACGCGAGACTCCCCTCCCTCGACCATGCCCGAGTTTCTCCTTTTCGCCGTCCTCACCGTCTCGGGATTATGTCCTATTGCTAAGGTCCTGGCAGTGGGAGCCGAAGGAGGTAAGGCGTCTGACTTGCATGGTTTGTGCCACCTCTTCTGTGTCACCCCACCTCTCTCTTTTTTGGGACGGCTCTGTGTCTGGATAAAGTAGCGCAAACTTCACTTAAGACTCCTGCAGACCAGCTGCCCCTGGGACAATCTTGCGCTTCGCTTGTTTTGTTTGTTTGTTTTTAAAATAACTATAATCTCCCACTCGGCTGGGATCAAGATCAGGTGGGGGGAGAGAGAGATGCTTGTATGCTTGCACCCCTTCCAGAGAGCGAAGTCTTTCCCTCTCCAGCGGCGGCGGCGTTGACTTGGCTGCGGCTCTGCAGATGATGGTGTTGTATCCCCGGGAGTTTGAGCTTCGCTGGGTTCTGTAGCGCCTTTCGCTTTCTTCCTTAGAGCTCCTGAAAAAGCCCGCTTGGGTCTGAACTCGCTCTGCTTCCAGGCTCCCTTTAACTTAAATATTATTATTATTATTATTATTATTATTATTATTATTATTATTATTCCACCTCCACCCTTCAAATACTCCCTGTAAGGCTTCTAGGATGGTCCCATTCTCCAAGGACCAGTTTCTATCTCCCCACCCCTCCAGTTCCTTCATTCTTCCGCGCATCAAATTAGCTCTTGCGCGGCTGCTGTGCGCCGGGCAGGTTGGGGGTGGGGGGGACCGCAATAGATCATAAACTTCGCTCGCTCGCTTTTCTGGGGCTCACGAAGCCTTTCGGCCGCCGGGGGTTCCTCCTGTACCACTTTCGAATAAGGAGCCGGTTACTCTTTTCCCAAGCTCCTCTTGACCCCCCTGATTTTTAACATAGCTTGCATGGAAGTAAGTTCCCTTTCCTTTCCACCTGGCCAGTTTTGCGAAATTAAATATTGCCATAGATACAATCCAGCAGGATTTTGAATGAGTCAACTGCCTCCCACTGTTATCCTGAGTAGGATAGCTTATTAACACCCTGATCCTGAGGAATTTACTTAGTAAACCCAGTGGATTACAGTGGGATTTATTTCCAAGTGCGTTTAGAATTGTAGCCTTCAATGGGACTCCTTGGCAGCAAATGTGTTTTGGATAGCTGCCTCCCACCTGGATCCTCTGCACCTTTACTTACACACACACACACACACACACACACAGCATATATGTGGCAGTAGGATGCTTTATTTACGTACAATCTTATGCACATTGTCTTGGAGGTCAGACCCATTAAGGTGAATCAGGCTGCAATCCTGACCCCACGTACTAAACCCCTTTGAATTCATATGGGATTTGCTTCTGAACGGCCGTGGTTGGATTATAAGGACACTTGGCCATGTCCTTTTGCTGAAAGCATCTAAATTTGCCATACAGGCTCTGTTTTAAACACACACACACACACACACACACACACACACATTAAGCTTAGATCAGGTGAACTTTCTATCAAGAGTATCTGCTGGTTTGACACTTTGTAAATTGTAGTCAAGTACCATGCAGTTCATTACAGGAAAACGTCCAGATTCTAATTACATCTCCACTGATCAGTAAAGGCTTAAGTGTAACAGAATATGCTATGAATACTCCTGAAGTATTTAGGTTCTCAAGGACATATAGTACTACACAGGAGTCAGGAAACTGGGTCAACTGAAGGCTTTAGGCTGCAGTTTTAGGCACACTTACCTGGGAGTAAGCCTCATTGAACTTGATGAGACTTGCTTCTTAGTTGACATGTCTTAGAATTGTGCTATTACATGGAATTGTGATTCCCAGGCAAATGAGGAGAAAGCTATGGATGTGTTTATATGACAGCAATTATCCATAGATCTGAAACAATAGCTTTACTACCAGGCAGAAAGAAGAGGCAGTAACAGTGAGTGATGCATCTCTCTGATACTCTGAAATCCGACACACACACTCTGCAAATCTATCCAGCGCTGCTGAGGATTTAGTGAAAGTACAAGTTGTTCAGCAGCATAATTCTGCAACTATTGACTAGCTATTGCTTTCAAAGTACCCTATGGATTCACTCCTTTTCATCAGTGTTCATTTAAGCAGTTCAGTGTTCATGCAGGACTATATAAAACTGTCCAGCAATACACAACACAAGAGTTTGTTTGTTTAATCCAGGATATTCAACTTTAGGGTGCTTATGTATCCTGTGCATGCTTACTCCCATTGAATTTAATGGGACTTACTGCCAGGGAAATGGACATAGGATTGTAGCCTTAGATTGCCTTCCAATACTCTATGCAAATGTCTGTCTCAGTAGTAAATATAGCTCCCTGAAGTCAAGGCCCATTTATTTCAATGAAACCTACCAAATGAGTATATTTGGAAGCAGATTCCAGTGAAATTAATAGCAAGTAGATGTTTGTTGGACAGAACTGTTCCAGTCTTACTGCCTAATCATCAAACCAGATTTCAGTTGATTTGTTATCCCTCACTCTAAACTCATTACTTGGAACATGTAAGGCTCATTAATTTCAAATGAGTATCTTTTTTTTTTTATAAAAAAAGAGCTGCCACCTTTTTTTCTGAAAGGGTTCTTGCAACTATAAAAGATGCAAAATAGACAGAAATTCACAAGTTTCATAAATTTCACCAAGTTTTCATGCATTTCTGTCCACCACACTGCTTTTAAAAGCACAGGAACTCTGAAAAGTGGTGGTCCTATAATCTCATGCCTGTTCAGTGTTAGAGCTTCCATCCTGGGGAGGGGGGGCACTCAGTCATTATTTACTTCCAAGTAAACATGTTTAGGATCAGGTGAAAGCTCCTATATTTGTTTCTATTTTCCATTTGATTCGTAAACCGTTTAAGTCAAAGACTGAAAATTAAAAGTATTTGATGCAACTGATGTCCAAGTATCCCAGTTTAACTGGCTTACGGATCGAGCCCATACAGGAAGGAAATTGTCTTCGTTTGCTTGGATATAAAGGATACAGTGCATTCATAGTTGGGTGAAGGTTCTTTGCTTTGCTTTATTTATTTATTTTACCCATATGCCTAATAATAATAACGAGGACATGTAGGATTCCTTTATTTTGTTGTGGTGGCTGGTTTGAAGTATATATATCAAAGCATGGTTTATATTTTCTTCTTCATAGCTGTTAAACTCAGAAAGGTTAGTGGCCAGCATGACTCAAATGGCATATCTTGTTTCAGAATGGATGCAAAGCAAATCCCATTAACTTGGATAGCTTCCTAAACTGTGCAAGTCTCAAAGCAAGCAAGAAATGAGAATGCATTGAATATTTCCATATCTAGTTTACAAGGAATTAATTAGATTCCCATTCAAAAATGTAATTGTTTAGGAAATTGAATTTACATTGTGAAAACTTTTCTTTTCTTTTTCTTGTGCTCTGCAGACCAGATACCAAATTGTTTACTCGCCTGTTTAAAACTCATTTGAACAAGTACAAATGGTTTTTAGTTATGCTATTTTGGTCCCTTGTTTCTGCTGTAATTGAACTACCAAAACCTGTTAGGTCAATTTCCCAGCTGGCTCTCAAAAATTAAATAGGTACTGCACATTACAAGTGAGGCAGAATTTTTTTAAAAAGATAAATAAATCATTGCCTGGTTGTCCAAAAAAGAAAAGCAACACTTTGGCCCTCAAAAATGCCTTCAGTTGAAATGTACTTGATAGAAAGCGAGGGGAAAAACAGGTAAGTACTCACCACCTCCCAAAACTAAATCCTGAAAGTTACATGTGGATCCTGTCAGATCAGTGAATGGAATATCATCCTTAAGCATCTTATCCCCAAAGGACTTTGGTTCCCAAACGCATCTTCTGCCCCAACCCCCGGTGTGTATTCCAAAATCTCTCAAGCTTTCTTTTAAAGCCTCAGACCAGATTTCAGCTACTGTAGGTTGAAACCATCACTGCATCTGGTATACAAGTACATTTGAAAACCTTCTGTAGAAGGTAAGGTGAAGGTCCATATTTACTATATGTGAGATTAGTGGACACTTGTTTATTTACACATTCAAAATTACGGCTTTAATGTTTGCTTTGGTGTGTTGTTTGTGTGTGTGCATGTGCCAGTTTTTGCTTGCTAGTGTTTTAGTCCTATGTGATAAAGTACTATGTCTGTTTAAGTTACAATCAATCTAGTCCTAAAAAGACAACATTCCTGTAAATTATACCCGCCAAATCAAATTCACTTAGGATCAACTAGCTCATCATATCACTATGTCATGTTGGATAAAAGAGGAGAATTGCAGGGCAAATTAAGAATCCGCACATCGTGTTTAAACAAATCATACATTCTCAACCTAAAAAGGATTTGGAACATAAGAGGGCCTGATGTGACATTTCTACACCATGTAACATTTTATATGGATTGCAGAAGCCATTCAGGCAATGGATATTGTTTAACATCAGTTCTCCAGGGTAGGCAGCAGAATATCCAAAATAAGACACTATGGTTAGGAATGAACTTGGTGGTGGTGGTAGTGGTGGAAAGTAATGATTACATTAAGAAGGCTTAGATAAATATATAAAAAAGGAGACTGGTGAAATTGGGGTGGAGAATGGGATTAGTATCTATGAGAAAGTGGGTTGGTAATGTGGAATATATCAGAATTTCTTAATGAAAGTTTTTCAGTTCTATGTAGCCTACTTACAAGCCATGGAATAATATCACAGCTTATCAAACTAGGTAATATACGTATCTGAGATAACTATGAGTTGTTGATGACTTACAAGTTTTGCCAATGTAGCAATAGTATCTTGTAGGGATGACACAATAATTAAAAACGATTGCTTAATCAAAACAATACACAAAGTTTATTTTAGGCAACCATGCTTCCTTTTAAAAAAATAATTAAAAAATGCAGAATATTAACAGTTTCCTTTTTAGAGTACTGAAAGTTAAACTTTCAGATGGGGACATGCTTCCTTATAGGAATGGCACTTTTGCTTCCAAATCCTGCCAGCCACTGCGTTGACATCAGCAGATAGTTTTGCTGAGCCTTGACAACAGAACAACCTGTTGGATTGTCAGTACTTGTTAACTAACTTTGGTCTCAGTCCTTCCATTGATACTACAGTCACAGCAATGAAATGGGCTCCTGGGCATGCAGGGCGCTGCTATGCCAGGCAAAGGGTTCTGCTGGGCTATGGTGAGGATGGGTCCTGAATGTATACAGAATGGTAGCCATGCAGCTTGAGAATGTGGGGCCAAATATCTGTGATATGATTTTGAAAATATAATGAAAAGGACATGGATCATCAACTTGCACCAACTTTTTCCACTGTTGCTGTGTTACAGTGTGTCGTGCTTGTTTATATATACATTTGCGTACCACCCAGTTACTTAATATTCTTTGAATGGTGAACAATACAATTTATGAACGCCTTTTAAAAAGCAAACAATCACAACAGAAAGAGGAGAGCTAAAGCCACCAGCAGCAAACAATATAAAGCAGTGTTTTAAAAGCACCAAAATATCAATTTAAAATGACTGGGAACATCAAAAGGACCATAATATGGCACCTAGTGAACCCGCCTGGGGAGGCATTCCATATCTGGCACACCACTGCCCAAAAGGCCTGTGTTCTGGTTGTGACCTCTCACCAAATTTGGTGGGGGCAGTCAGAGAAGGGCCTCAAAAAATTACCTCTGGGTCTGGTTTGGTGTGTGTGTGACTCCAAGCCACATGGGGCTCTGAAGTTGAGAAGCAGAACTGCATGTTATTCCTCCCAGTGGCAGCATGACAATATAGGCCTTTAACATTATTGGTATATCAGATATTTTGGATGTCTTTGCCCAACATGTTAGAAATACATGCAACATTCAGTGAAGTCTGTTAGGTTTTAGTAAAATTGGGCGTGTTGCTAATAGAATTGTTTCAGTAAACTCAACAATTACTCTCTATGGCTGGCGACTGGTGATTTTTGATGATGGGTTGTACAGCTGTCTAACTGGGAACTATTAGTTTGTTTGTCTCTAGTGTCATTATCTTCAGTATAGCCTGCTCAAATCAAACCATCTCTCCTGCAAACAATGTACTGATGCTTGTGAGAGGCATTGCACTGTCAGACATGAAAACACACTGTACAGGGAAGCAGACAGATGTTATACCAGCAAGATGCCTTTGCCGCATAACTCAAGCCCTTTCACACATAGATTATGTCTTTGTTTATCTTCTTCTTCTAAAGCTAGTTTGAATTCCACTAAGGAAAACACCATGAATAAAAATTATGGAAATGATTTTCCAGACACCTACAAACTAGTCAAGGGTTGCTTTTGAATGCACACATCTAAGAGAAATGTTGCTTTATTTCTTTCGTAACATGTCAGTAAATGCAGGAACAACTTTAAAACAGAATTGCTGTGGTTTAACAGACAGTTGAGGTGTACCAAATATGGGCTTATTCTGTGCCGATGCAATAAAGACAGGGTTATTAACGTAGCCATTTTTCTTTTAATCCTTGTTTGTGAACCTTTTTAAAAAAAAAAAAAAAATCAATCTGATCCCAAAGCGTTTTAGCAAATGCTCTTGCTGGATGTGTTTTTAGGCTGGGCTCCAATCTCATTATTAATACTTGGGTGTTAGAAGCAGAACATTCAAAAACCAGCTGTACAGTGCTCTGCCACATGGAACTTCAACTTGTCAATCTGACGGGAAGTATTCTCAGCGGCTGTAAGATGGGCAAATTCAAATAAAGCTGTTTCAGTGCTTCAATATTGAGTTGTCTGTTCTCATACTTACAAATCTCCCTCTTGCTTTATTAATATATTATGAATGTATGCAGTTACAGTCACAGGGAGAAGATGTGCAAGATCACGGTTATATTACCCCATTTGGTGCAAATCTCTACAGAAGGATTACATAGAGGAATAAGTGGGTTCCCCTACTTAAATCCATTCCACTATTGTTTATATCTGCACCATCCACAAACACATGGAGAATTCTTAAAATTACTTCTGAATTAGTGTAAAGACAGTTTGCTGCACCTCCCTGTAGATTCACATATTTTAATTCTGTGCAGCTTCCTGATGCACACAAACTGATGTGAAAAGCATCTCAAAAAGGATCTTGATGTGATGGTAGATCCCATCAAATGTCTCCCCCCACCTGTGTTTCATTCATGCGTGCAGTTAAAATATTATTACATTTCTAGGCTACTCTTTTCCAAGAAACTCAAGGTTGTGTTCATGTTTGTCTGCCCTCTTTTATTCTCACAACAATGCTGTGAGCTCTGTTTGGCTGAAAAAGTGTCTCCTCTTGAGTGACATGACTGAGTGGGGACTTCCACCTGGGTCACTCAGTCATAGTCTATCTTCTACCCCACCGTTGTATGCCCTTGTGTTCATTAGTAAGATGTGTTGGAAAGGAATACATGCAAAATACCTGAATATGTGGAAAAAACCACCAGAATAAATTGGTGTGCATGCACAGTTTTCTATTATCCACTGACTACAGTGAGACTTGCATCTGAGTAAACATACAGAGGACAAGTAGCTGATGGTGTAGTGAGATGGTGGCACTCTTTTGACCTCAGGTCAGTAGTGTCCCTGCTGATAACAGGAAGTGGGGAGGCAGTGTGATGTTGCCTTTGCTGGTGTATACGCACCACACCAACCTGACCACCTCTTTCTTCCCTGTATACCTTTTAGCAATCAGCAGTGATGCAGCTGACCAAAGGGCATGTGACCTCCCATTCCCACCATCCATTGGTTGCATAGCAAATATGTTTCTCCTAAGTAAATAACAGTATCCCAAACTAGTATGACTCAAACATTTCCCCTTAACTCTTGAAAACACAGCCCAAACCATGCCTCCAGCTACTTAAGATGTGTGAAATATGTACTGTGCTTCAATCCAGTGATGGGGAGGCTGTGAACCTCCAGATGTTGTTGGACTACAACTCTCATTAGATCAGCTAGCATGGTCTGTGGTCAGGGATCACAGTTTTGACAATATCTGGAGGGCTCCAGGTTCCCCATCTTTGTTCTAATGCACCTTGGTCTTCCCATCCATAATTCTGCATTTACTCCAACTTCAGTATGGGAGCAGAATATGTGGAGAAACTATAACTGTTGCCCTATCTGCGGCATAACCAACAGCTGCTTCTACAAGAATATGCAGCTGTATTTGCTATACAGAGTCACTATCATGGCTCCCGTGGGCATAATTGTTGCCTTAAGGTCTTGCCCTGGTGCCCATGAAGCCTTTTAGCCACCCCCTTCATTCACTACCCCCTTGGTTATGAGGTGCTGAAGGTGGCTTCCTTTGCCCCTGTGAAAAGGACATAGAGCTGAAGGAGGAAGTTGGAAGAGTGTCTCTTTCTCACTTCCTCATTCACCTGTATGTGCTTCTCAAGGGTCAGGTTACCATTTTACTCAGATACCCTGGAACAGTAACGTGTGTTTGTGCACACTTTCTATATATATTTGTAAATGTATTTTTATTAAAGATTTTCTTGATTTACAAAAGTATGTACAATGTCTCTTGTATTTTTTCCATGTAACATTTTTACAAATCAGTTTCATTTGTTTAGAAATTAGGAAGAAAGGGGGGAAAGGAGTAGGGGGGGGGGAGATGGGTGGGGGTGGGGTCAGGTGGTGATGTTTCTATTTTACTTAATATATGTAGGGTTTGGCGTCAGTGTTGCTTGTGCAGGTTCTCTGCTGTTTACTTGTGTTCCTTTGGTGGTGAGAGACTTTCTGTATTTGACTGTATGTGGTGGAGTGGCTGATCTGGGGGAGGAGAGAGAGAAAAGATTGGAGGTACTAATGGCACTTGCTCCAAAATTCAAATACATCCAGGAGCCTAAAAAAGTTGGTGATCTCTGGCTAGAGGTTGGATTCTGTCAAGCAGGAATAGAAGAATACAACCTTGCAACATCATTAAAAATAAACAGAAAGGCATATACAGTATGTTAACCTGGTTTCAACATGATTACCCTTGGATTTTATATTTTATGAGTAAAATGAATGGAGGGAGCATTTCTTTATTAGTTTTCACCCTTTATTAAAAACAATGGTCCTTGAAATAAGAGGACAAAGATGTTTTGCTGAGGCAGAGTGTGCTGTACAAATTATTCTCTCCCACGCTCAATTCTTGTATAATTATGACTAACTCTCTGCTACACTTTAAAGGAACAATTCTGCCAAAAGTTATAAATCTGCATAAGCTTAATACTAACTCCTGTGAGTGTTTCTTCTGTAATTACAGGGACTACGTACTGATCTAATGTTGAGAAGGTACACAGGAGCCTTAATTAGCATTCGCTTTTTAACCTCAAATGGCATAGTATTCTGTTCATAATATTTTGTTCATCTTTCCAAATGAAGTTAAAACAAAACTCTCATTATCTTCATTAGTTTGTAATATAGCGTATACTCCTGACATTGAGCTTGAAACCAGTTGTGCTTTGAAGTGTGTGTGTTTTAAAACTTGTTAATTAATACAAAATTTCAAAATTTATCATTAATGGACCCTGAAAACCTTAAAGGTCCATGAGACATTTAAAAACACAAGACGAACCTGGTAGGTCTAGGTGTATTTATTTTGACATTAAAAATATTTTACTATAGGTTAGTTGTTAAAGGTTTATCACTGTCAGCATATATAGAGACATTTTAATGCGCCAGATCTCAATGTCCATTCTGCCCCCTGGTAATGTTATAACTCATAGTAGACCTGCATAAGGTATATGAGGCACCCAACATTATATAATCTCAACAAATACATGGTCAGGCATGTGAGGTGTTCTGGAGCCTGCTATAATCTGTTCTCTCTCTGTGTGTATGTTTAGATTAAAAACAAAACAATATTCTGAATCTCCCCCCCCCCCCCGTTAGCCTAACTGAAGTAAATGGGAAGCTAACAACAGTATAGGGATAAATCCCAACCCGCCCCAGGCCAACATTTTAAGATGACTTGCTCCACCACTTGAGTTCCTCCCTCCCAAAGTAGGTGACTTCACCCTTTTTCATAATCCCTGTTCCCTGTTTTGTAGACAGAGAGCCTATGGCTATAATACAGTACTTTGGCTAAGGCCAGCAAATGTGTTAATGGTTCCAACTCTACCATAGAAACTGGAGATACACATGACCACAGAATGCTGTCTTGTCCCTAAGCCCTTGAAAATGAAAGGCTTTCCAGAACCAGAGGGATGGTCCAGTGCTGACAAGCAAGATAAAAGACAGGGAATGCAATATCTTTTGTTTGTTTGTTTGTTTGTTTGTTTGTTTGTTTGTTTCTGTCATATGTAGGGTACAGAAGAGACAACTTTTATCAACCACTTTTGGATGCAATCAGAACAAGTATAATTCAGAGGGAAGTTTGCTACAGAAGTGTGTATTTGTATTTTGTTTCCATGGCTTTCTTAAACTTGCGTTTGCCTTTGGTACATCGTCTCCACAACTCCATCACCTGCAAGGAACTGTGCTCTCACATGAAACAAATGGGATGTCCTGGTTTTTCTGAGACACTTGTGGGGTATGGAGTAGGCAGAAAAACAACAACCCACAAACAGGTGGATCAGCCAAACACTCCTACATTGCTCTGCAGCGACAAACAACTCACACAGGGAGGGAGAGTGCTGCTGCCAGGAAAATATGAGGGAGGGAGGTTGTCACCCAGCCCTTACAAGGACTGCCACCCCAGTTACCAGGACCTGTGCCTTTAAGCGTTGTAAAGAAGGCTGAATTTCACCAGCTACAGTTTTGTCTTTCAGAGTGGTGCAGTGAAGGAGGAAGCTGTACATTTTCCTTTCTGCCCTACTCTTAAAAGGCAGAGGCACCCTCATGATATTGGTACTTGGCCAACATACATATTTAAATAATTATAAATTTGTCAGACACTACTTAATAGATTTTGCTTAACAAAATACAGCATATTTATTAAGGAGAATGCTTGTCACATATATAGTAAATGTGAGCAATCTTTCTGTCAGATATTAGTAGCCAAACACTGAGGCAGAATTCAATAGCTCATAAATGTAATTGAACTTTTTTCAATAGGTTGTGTTGGTAAGTGAAGAAACTGTTCTGTGAGTAAAGAAGGACAAAGCACTGCTTAGGCCTAGAGGCACAAGGTCATTATTTAAACATATAATTGGATTCTTCAATATAATTGTGTGCAGGAAGAAACTCTTTAGCAGTTCTTAGGTTGTAGTTGCATATTAGCATAATGTTACATAGAACTAATAGCAGCTTTTAAGGAATATCTGATTTAGACAGTTGTTGTCTTTTAAAAGCCACTTCATGTTTATTCACTTCCCTAGGAAGAGAAGTCATTGTCAAAATGTGAGTGGGTTTTTTAAAGGTGAAAATTCATATTGCTTTAGCAGTAAAATATATAAATAGGCGTGCAGCCCAGCCACTTTCTGACACTGAGGATCCTTAGAATTCAGCTTGTTCAGTATGTCCACAGATTCAGTTAGACAGAGGTTGAACATTTTTCTGTATATGTATCCCTGTTACATTTTCCATATGAATGGCTTACATGGAATAGTTGGGATGCTTCACTGTTCTCCTATAAAGACTCAGATCAAGCCCATTTCTGTGGTATAGGTGGAAGCTCCATCCTTTCAAGCTAAAGGTTTGTCTCTCACAGTATCAACCTGAGCTTGACATGGTTCCACAATACAGGGAGGACATTTCAGGTACTTGTGGGAGGGTGAAAAACTGTATCGTTTGAAGAACTGCTCTTGGCTATCTTGAAGATTGGAAAAAAGCCGCAGAGGATTTATTGTGGCTGTTTTTACAGGTTTCAACCATGAGTTTCTTTCCATGGGCAGGAATGTTCCATGGGCAGAGGTCTGCTCAGTGGCTACTAGAAGCTCAGCAGCAACCAGCCTGCTCTCTGAATGCTGGAAATCACAAGTGGGGAGAGCGTTGATGTGTTCAGGTCCTGCTTTCAGAGCCCCCATAGTCATTAACCTGATCTAGCAGGCTCATATGTTCACTGAATGTTCCTGCTGGCAGAAGGGGTGACTGATCTCTTACAACTTCTCCTTTCCCACTGCAGCCCTTGCTCCCATGCCCCTAACAATCTGATCTATTGAGGTGAGGGATGGCTGCAGGGGAAACTGAGTAAAATCACTCTCCCCTGCACATTTCACTAGCAAGAACCATCACAGGATGACACATCATTCTGTGCATGGAAGATGCCTTTCCATTCACAAAAGGGAACTCAGGATCCCAGTCACATACTGCATGAGAACCATAAGTTAGGCATTCCTTTGGACGTTTAACAAAACATACATTTAGTTGTAGACCTAAACAAGATTTTAAAAATGAATATTGCTCTTATACCTTATATAATTAGGCACTTTCAGCAAATACTTTCCACTGTATCTGAAGCATGAATCATTTCCTTATCGGAAGACAGAAGGTTACAATATGTTGAACACACCTGCATTACAGAACAGAATAAAAATCTAGAAAACTACCATCATTAAAAAACACACACTGTGATGATGGCAAAAGAAACACAACCCCATTCAGTTTTTGGGAGCGCTGCTTTACAGTTAGGAAACTGAGTCTCCAAGATTGTAACTTGACCTGAATGTGCATGACTGATGTGAATTCTATTTTCTCAGGCCATTTAGCTCAAGCTTCTGTGATGCAAACAAGCTAATGGTTAAAATCCATTAAGGTCAAACGTTAGTGGCCACTCATTATTTTTTGTGATTTTCCCATAAATACCTCCACCTGGGACATCTTTTTGGTACATGCAGAATCTTTTGTCTGTACATTTTACTATAATACTCTGCTGAGCTTATTTTGGATTCATTGCCCTATAAATAGTGTTTTCTTCATGAGTCAAAATGCCTGGTGACATCTGTATCACCAAGTAATTCTTTTAATAAGCAGACGTGCCACTTTGGGGAAGAAGAAGAAAAGGGATGTTTGGGCAGCCTTTCTGCTGGTCTTATTTAGATAAAACTACGCTACAACTCTTTGATAAGAAAAGAAAAGTATCTTAATATATATTTTCTGAAACGTTACCGCTACAGTGGTATTGCATTGTCCCGTAACGTATTCTTATTGTCAGCAGGATGTCCCTAAATAACTTTTCACATTATGCTTCATCTTGAATGACTTGATGTTCTGACAGAACCGCTCACTGTTGAGAGATAGCTTCACTTCAGAAAGCAGAACATACATACTTTTTCCCTCCTTCTGCTAAGATGAAAGCGCCTAGGACTTTCGCTTGTCTTATTCTTGTTATCAATAGGACATTCCCTCATAACTTTCTGTATACGGCAATGTCTTGAATGACTTTATCCTTCAAGTTGAGCCATGCGGGTGCTATTGAAATAAAACTTAACTTTTAGAAATATCCCATAAGGATTTCACTACTACTGAGAGTTTGTTAAATAAAAATAAAAATCTAATGGCAATACAGAAGTCCTTCTTCTTGAAATGAACAAAGAGAACTTAAGGGTCTGAGGAACTCTAGTGTTATTCCTTTGAAAAATCTTGTGATATATATTGGAGAAGATAAGAAGAAAAATGTCTGTAGGTGTGGGAACGGACACACATTCAAAGGGACATGGAACAAAGATAATTCACAATTTTAAAGCACACCTTGAAGATTTTAACACAGAGAATTCTCTTAAGACGACAATAAATTTAATTGTCCTAAGCTTTTTCAACAGATCACATAGACTTAGATCCAATGGTATTCTTCCACCTGTGGAAGCTGTCTTTTGCTTACTGAAGAAATGTGTTACAATTTGCACCAAAGTGCTACACAAGAAAAGTGAAACTAAATCCAACTATGTTCATTCACTTCCACAAAAGCTCGTGCAATCTCTTACAGAACCCAAAGCTTCAGAACTCCTATATAACCAACCTGTTACAGTATTGAGTAGAATCTTGTACAAGCTTTTGCAGAGTAGCACTAGGAACTGTGTTCCTTTGGCCCATGCTTCTATGGATCTAACCCATATTTATGTCCAAGAACATTTTATTACCTTCTACTTAGAAGCTAATGCTAGCCCCCTGCCCAAGCATTCAAGATGATACAATATTGGCATTGATCATATTTATCTCACTATTGTCTCTGTAACCCATAGACTTCAAAACCTTTTTATCCAGAGATTCAGGTAGGGAGCCATGTTGGTCTGACACAGTTGAAATATATATTAAAATAAAAAAAATAAAAAAATTGTCCAGTAACACTTTAGAGACCAACTAAGTAGAGACCACTTAGTTGGTCTCTAAGGTGCTACTGGACAATTTATATATTTTTATATATTTTTAAATATATTTATCCAGAGATGACAGTGATAGAAAATATGGGTATACTAAACTGCGCCCCATCGTATCACCTTCAGCTCCCTTTAAATTGTCTCCAGCTGATACACGTTTGTAGGATAGGCATGTTAGGCTATCTCAGGGGCAAGGATTGGGTAACAAGACAAAATAACATATGTGTGGGTTAAAACAGACCACAACTTTATAGATTATAACAAAGTAAGCAGTATTAGTGGGATATATGGCATGGATCTGTATCCACTTCCAACTTCCATTGTTTGGTCTGAAGAAAATCCATCCCAGCTGAGGAATATCCACAGGAGTTAACTAGTAGGGAAGACCTGATATGGCACAGGTTGTGCATCTGGGATCCCACTAGCAGTCTGAGGTGAGTGATGACAGGCTCATCTTCCCCCGAGCTATGACCAGGAGCTGGTACATGACCTCACGATCCTATATGAGGGTCTTCTTATGTCCAATGCCATTTCCATTCAAGTTGTGTGACTTAACGCCTAAGAAGAAAGCCTGCTTGTCACTGGAAGAAAGTCAAGAACCTCACAACCTAGAGCCAGTTGTGACTGGGAGGAAAATTATTTTCTGATCCTGAAAGAGCAGTGACCACATAAAGTCTCAGCGAAAGACTCTAAAATGAGGGAGAGCCATTGAGTTCTCACGAGAACTGACAGGAAGAGCCATTGTTAACAGAAGAACAGACAGACCTCCATCATCACAAGATTCAGCAGTTCCACATCCACAAGGAAATATTGTACAGAAAAGGTATTGGAAGATATGATATAATACAAGCTGAAAGGATAGGGACAAACCACCTCCATCCTTGCACAACAATTCACTAGAAACATTATTTGATGCTCATCTTAATACATCCTACTACATGATGATATCTAGGAAATCTGCTTGTGATGGGAAGTAAGCAAAACTAAGCTGTCTAGAGGAGTAGATCTTTTTTTTTTAACCTATCTTACATCATGGCAGTAAAGGACCATGGGGGGGGGACCAGTGTTTCCCCCACAAATTGCTTCCATTCCCATCACTCTCTGAAAGTAATTGTGTGCTGAAAACAAATTCTGCTTGAATGAATGAATGAATGAATGCTGCTCATTTTATTTAAGGAGATATAGAAGAATCTATTTGTTCCTCTTTCACACTTTTGATAATGCGCTTTTATCCACAGCTCATTCTAGGTATCCTAGAAAATATATGAGCAAGAAGAATAAGGCATAGATCAAAATCCACACTGCAATTTGAAGCGCTTGTTAAATGTTGAAGCATTGAAATCGGTTTATTTTGAAAGCAGCAAGTGGGATGTACACTCACGGACCTCATTACTCAGTAGCAAGATGTTTGCACAAATTTTCTGTCAAGTGCCACTTAAAATATTTACTCTCTAACCCCCCCATCAGGACGGATATCATTCATAAAGTCAGACCTTCTGCCACATCTTGACAAAATGTTGTGCTGAAATCTCTTCAGTGCCCACTTCATATTGCAAGCCTTCCCATCACCAAAGAACACCATCTGTATCTCTTATTAAAAATGAGTTAGTTCTTCATAAAATCCATTAATGCGTTAGAACTAAGTTTAACTACATAAAGGCTCTGGATTGAGCTTCTAGTCCCATTGGTTGGAAGATGATTCACCTGTGAGTGCTACCCATTTAGTCTTGTTCTGAAAATGGTAAAATGTGTGCAAATTCTTCAAGCCTCTGAACATCTGTTCCAAACTCCATAAAATTATTTTGGAAGCTGTCGTGATTGTAGCTGAATCCCCTTAAGACTTTGCAGACAGCTCCAGATGCTAAAATGCATGAGGGTTTAAAGACCTCAGCAAAAACTGCAGCCTACACCCATTGGACTAGTCGAAGCCAGGCTGAGCCTATATACGTTTGCCTGAATGCACGTTTCACTGTGTAGGATTGTAGCTACTCCTAAATGGGAGAATTATGCAATCCAGCCTTCAGATCAGTTGGATTCCATTATATATAGATACAATGCAAAACAGATTAATTAAAGTGCCCCAACTGCACTCCAAGTGAGTATGTGTAGGAATGGATTTAAATACTATGAGAGGATCTATTGTTTAGTTATTATCCTTCCTTGCTCACATTAATAAGATCAGCAGAGAACCATCCTTAGCAAATTAAACTTGGAAGCTAAAACAAGGTTGATTTAATCTTCTAGAAACAACAATCCAGGATGCTTTCAGGCAGACTGGATTGTCTTGGTATTACCCACTTTCTCCTCCTTATAATAACAATCACACACACTGTTTTGTGAAGAAATAAAAGTAGTATTTACTTACATAAACTAGGACTTGAAACAGCAATTACAATAGCAAAATGAAGGCAGATTTATAACAACTATCTACATTACAAAAGTACAAAATGTAACAGTGTGTCCAGATATCTCTTAGCCATTGCTGAATCCACTCTCTTGCCCCTTTAATGTATCTGTTACATCCAGAATTTTCTTTCTCTGAATGCACTTATAAACTGTAATCAAATCACCTCTAAGTTTCTCATGCTTTCCTTTCAAAGATTAATCTTACTCAATTGGTAACTGCAGCTCTGATTTATTCAAAGTTCCTCTCTTAAGCTACAAAACAATGGGAAAGTAAAAATTATACTACAAATGAGACACCGATAGAAAAGCTGCATAAGTAGCATGTAAGTGTTTTTAAATATTTTTCTCAATTACTCAATGGAAAATGCAACTCTTAAGGACAGGGAAAACAGAATTAGAACTGTGAGGTTAGGAAATGCAATACAAACTTTCATTTCTTCACAATAATTCCCCCTTCTCACAGCCATTGCGAGCCATTTACCCTTTATCGTTCAATATACCCATAGTTTCAGAACAAAATCTTCTCTGGATGAATTTCATCTCACTGCAACTTCAAATCAGAGTGACAGAAAGAGCAACTAACTTGTCTGGGTCACAAAGACATTTTAAATGGACATTGCCATGTTCACAAAACAGAAGAAGAGATTTTTCACCCTTATAATCTCCCCAGAACAGCAAAATATGACCAGTGATAAATATGGGAAAAGTTATGTAATATGAAGGATACTAAGAACATAGACCAGACCAGAGATAAATGCTTTAAAAAATAATAATCTCAGGATGTTATGTTGCTTCTTGTATGGGTCTATTGCCACATCACTTTATTTTGTGGACATTACCATGGATTCTGACTGTGGAAGAATGGGAAATGCTTTGAGAACCAATTACTGAATATGGCTGCCAGTTTAGGTATTTGTATTATTTCCCTACATATATGGAAATATAAAGCTTCTGAATAGCAGAAGAATGTAAAATTTTCACATGTGCTTCCAAATAGTGCCCAGATGGAGGGAAGCAGACGAGGAACAATAGAGATTTCAAGCATATATTTTTGCTAGTGGACATGCCAACAAAGCTAAACCAAATATCACCAGAATGAGAATTGCTATAATGTTGTAAGTGAGAAATGAGCATGAATTATAATGTTAAAAGCATGCCAATCTTTTAAATCTACCGCAATAAATGTGGATTTGGGGTTTTGGATGACATAGAGATACCTAATGCAGAGTAAGAATACAAACTAAGTGGCGAGGGTGAAAGTAATGTCCTTGGGGGATTCAATTAGCTGTTTAGCCAACACTGCCTTTTATTGCAAAATCTGTAAGTTGCAAATGGATTTAGACATACTCCTATATGGCTGTGTCAACAAGAACTGCCCATAATCAGTATGTTACAGCAGTTCATTGGTACTTTATATAGGTTGAGTTTATTAATTAATTAATTATTTGTTCGCTATGCTAATAAAATACATGTCTTCCCCACCATCAGTAGGTACAGGGATATTTAGGAGAAAGTCTTCTTTTTATTAAATTCTTGCTTGAATCCCTAAGAAAAGCAAACTCCATTTGAGTTGGCTTGTGGGCTTTTCTTTTTCTTTTTTGCCACAGCCTTGTCCTATTGTTACCTAAATTACCTAGAACTCATCACTTCATCTCCTTGAACTTTTAAAATTGAACTCTAATTTTTGCTATTAATATGATGGCTTGCTTCACACTGAGATTTCATATGAAAGGGGATGGGGAATAAATTCAGTAAATCTATTAGAACTGCTTGGGTTTTGTATGCCTCGTTAGATAATTATTTGAGTACAGAAAATATCAATACTGGTATGGGCTTGAATGAAGAACATGCCAGAACATGCTGCTTATTTTAGTCTAAAGGTGTGTGCAATGAAAATGTTCTACTCAAACACGTTCCTGCAGCTAGAACTCCATATATGTAGGAAGGCATGCCTTAATCGAGTAGCTGCTTGCAGTCCAAACTCCATTAGTATTTATTACCATTGGGCAAAAATATGTGTGTCTGGCATTAAGGATGGCACATAAGTTCACTCTGAATGCATATTGCTGTAGCTAGCATCTTGAAAAAGGGGTGGATCAGCTGCAGGGAAAAGCTTAATAAGTTCTTTTGGCTTGTTTCATTAGGCAATTTTCTTTAGACTTTTATTTTTAAGCCATTTTAGTAGCTAGGGTAAAGTATTGGCACAAAATGAGAGCAACAAAAATGGGTTATCTGCCAGTCCAACTACTTTGCTCTTGTTGATAGAGCTCTAGTAACCATATGGGCAGGCCACTTAAATTCCTGATTCTTTAGCCCAGTAAGAGCCATTGAAATGATAATTGTAGTCTTTAAGATGGAGAATGGAGATAAAAAAGAGAAATTAATCTTTTTCCATGAGGCATGATTCACAGATGGATTTGATGGTAAGGTGGAATGTGCTTGTAAGCGGGACTCCAGCATGGCAGTATGAAGGGAAGGGAAAAGAAATCAATCTAAAACTATCAAATTAATTTTATTGCACTCTTTAACAACCATTAGCGCTATTTCAGTCACTCTTGTCAAGATTCCATCTGTAGTTGTAGAGTTGAAAGGTTAATTACTCATTTACTAAGCCATGCAGTTTTCTTTCATTTTTCATTTACAATTATCTCTACTTGTTATAAACCCTAAAGCAACTTCCAATGTATTGTACCCATGCATTATGTCTGTCAATTAAAGTTATTAAATCATAGATTTAAAATAATGAAATCCAAATATACATTAATATACTTCGGTCAATGAATGCCCACTGTTCAGCATTATGGATGTGACCAATCTGATTTCAACGGCAGCTGAGCCCTCCTTTGGCTAGCTTTGCAATGCAGCAGATGTTCCTTTAGGGAGACCTAGATACTGTACTCAGCTTCTATCCTGCATCTGCTGCATTTCTGACTGGAGAAGCAGGGAGCCAGCATGGTGTAGTGGTTAAGCGTGGTGGACTCGTAATCTGGTGAACCGGGTTCGCTTCTCTGCTCCTTCACATGCAGCTGCTGGGTGACCTTGGGCTAGTCACAGTTCTCTGAAGTCTCTCAGCTTCACTTACCTCACAGAGTGTGGTACTTTTATAGCTCTGTTTAGAGTAGTTAACGTCTTGATAATATAAATGTTTTAAGTTTTTTGTATTAATCCAGCGTATTTTCTTTTAATTGTTGAATGATTCTGTGTACATTACGGGCAGCCTTTGGCTATGTGCAATAAAACTGACTGACTGACAGACAACTGTTGAACTAGTTACAGGATATTTTGCAAGAGTTATTAGCTGTCATAAAGGACTGATAGTGTACAATGAATGATTATAAAGTTAAGTAATTTTGGAGTTACTATCCGCTGCCTTGTGATTGCTATTCCAGTCGGTCAGCAGTACCTAGTAAGTTGCAAGGAATCGTGCAGGAGTCAAGCTGCAGGCTAACCTTTTTTGGCCAAGGGCCACATTTCTCCATTTTAACCTCTCTAGGAGCCACATTCCAGCAGTGGGCATGGCCAAAAAGCACATCGGAGCACGCTGCACAAAGACAGGCGCAGTGCACCCATGCTTCTCGGCTGATACATGCAAATCAGCAAAGGAGGGGGAAGGTATTCCCATCCCCGCAAGAAGCCTTCATTGCCCAGGACCACATTGTTACCAGCAGCAGATGTTACCACCAGAAAAACACACCACTTTGAGTGTTGGGGAGTGGATGCCGTTTGCGGTTCATCACCTTTTATCCATGCCATGCTCTTCTTTCCCCTCCCTGTCATTTTTCAGAGATTACTAAAAATGCTTGCCAGCCAACTGTCTAAATGATTTCATAGAATACTATTTGTTAATAAAATCTGAATAGTCTATAAGGAAGGTATGTCAGAATGCGAACTTTATAAGGATGCCTTCACAAAAGATGTTGAATACCCTTCATTTCTATGATGATATCGCATCAATCCATATTTCAAATATTTGCACTCATAATTATATCCTCCAACTAGTGTTTGTGGGGAGGGGGAATTTTCAGAAAAGCCTCTAACACAAGAAGGGAGCCAAGATGCTATGATTTCCTATGCCAAATTTGTCTATCGGTGATGAATACTATTGTATAAACCCATCTACCAGATTATTTAGATCAAATTAAGTCGCTTTATTTCCAGGGACTATTACATTAGATGTGGCAGCCTCCTGTGTTGCTTGTTGTGTCAACCATATTCACAATTTGAAAAAGAACTCAAACCAGAATAAAAATATAGTCTGATTCCATTGTGAACATTTCCTGAGATAGGAATAAGAAACTTGTAGTTAAAGACCAGGAAAAGGAAAACCTGAGTAGGGGGATATGCTGGAGATTGCATGTATTATTTGAACACCTGAATCGTGTTCAGACATCCACTAAACACACCAAGGCTCAAAGTGTTAGCAGGGACACACATGACACAGGTCCTTGTACGTCTTATGCCCGCCCCCTCACTTCCTGATCTTCCACGCATTGCATTGGAAAAGTATACAGGGAGCTTCTATTCACATTCACATTCACCTGTACATGAACAGACTCTGCTACATGATTGGTGATGGAGGATGAGTAGGGCACATGGAAGCACACTGGAAGCATGGCTTGTGTGTGCACCCCTATTCACACATTGAGTTTTTGGGTCCATGTCCAGAAAATGCCTGAACACACCTCTTCAAACTTACAGACTGCATTCTAGAGATGTTCTTTTCTTTTCCTTTTTAAATAAAGGATCCTTCACAGTCTACAGGGGATCCAAAGTTACCCCAGCTATGGCTAAATTGATGCTTGAATTCTGACTTCACTATTGAGGTGAGCATGTGAGGATTCTAATTAAGCAGACACACTCGAAAGAAGCCTTGAACTCTCAAGTTCTGGAAGGGAAAGGAAGGGAAATAATGAAAGATGAAGACATTGCCTAGGTTTGTTAGAAAAAGCAAGAATCCCAGGAAGCCAAATATTATCTTACACAGATCAAACATCAGAATTCAGATGTTCAAGGAGATCTGTGATGACCATTCTTGGTTGGGCTAGGTTTTGTTATAGCTGAATAATGCAGCAGAGCATGGGGCTATATTTCATTTATTCTCATAATTTATATTAGCAGACTCTCTTCCACATAACTCTTCTGTACTTTGACTTTTTACTGCATTAAGTGTTATTATAAATGACATTCTTTCTAACATTCTGAATGCAGGTTAGCTTTCTCAAATGCAGTGTTCTAATGAGGTTGTCACCATAGCAACTTTGCTTGAAATGAGACATGCAGACTTTTAAAAATGCAGGTGTATCTTTCCAAAATGCAGTAACTGCTGTAAGTTATGTTGCAAACTTCCATGCTTGTCCCCCATATCTTGTTCCCATTTTTTCAGTAGGTGTGTTATGTGATACATTTCTACAAAAACAACGGAAACCTTTTAAGGGGAATCTGCATTCTACAGAAAGAATCAGAACTCCCACAACATATCCAGCAATGTAAGTTGTATCCAGAGAACCATGTGGAGACGGAAAAGAGCCACTGGTTCTAGCTTCCAAAAGCTTGCACAAGTATTCATGTAATAGGTGTATTCTATAGCAGCTCTGATGCTTTCACTTGTGCAAGAGATTGCACAAAATTCAAAAAACAAAGTTGCAGAAAAATTCAAAAAGTGCCAAATCTGAAAAGTGCCAGAGGTGCCATGGCAGGAGCAATTCCAGGGGATTTGGGGTCCCAAACCAGACACCATTCCTTAGTGATTTCACAGGGACAGGCCCTGGTGATGCCATTAAGCATGACTCATTAAGCATTAACCACAGTCACTGACAGCATATCATTCACATAAAAAACAACAAAAGTCTAACTAATGAACAAAAAATGGAAGCCATGGCTAAAAGCGGTGTTCCCAGGAGCGGTTGAAGTGATGGAACCATTCCTTCTCACCTGCTTTGGGAGCCTTGGTAGGAAGAAATTGACTTACCTGCTTCTGGCCAGGAGGGTTTAAATGCTATCAGGCCAGCAAGTTAATAGAAGGCCGCTGTAGGAAGAGGGGGGGCCTACGGTGGTGATTTTAGATTGTGACACAGCCAGGAGGATAGAGTACAGACTGCATATTCTCCAACGTTCCCTTTCTTCCTGTCCTCTGCCTACATCTCAGAGCTGGAGTGTCATGCGAGGCTGGGCCTTGGCGGTGGCAGCTTCTCTCCCTCCTTGCTTGCTCTCCAGGAGCTACTACAAGCACCCCAAGCGGCTGGCAGTGGCGGCCATGGAGAGGCAATGGGGTGCTCCCTTGCTGCCGCTACTACCATCTCCACCGCTAAGGACAATCCCCTCAAAACTGTTTGTGATTTATCTCCACAGAATAGTCCATTCAACTAATAAGCATGATAATATGGTGTTTTATATTAATTTACATATTGAGCATGGCCTCCAACATGTTTAAGGCAAAGAATAGGCAGTGTCTGTTTCAAATGTTCTAGCTACAGCACCATCTGCCCCCTTTTTTTTGGTATTATGTTTGTACAATTATCTGATGCGTGATATCATATTGTTATGATTTAGGATGCTGAAAGTCCTAAATCTCATCAGTTTTTTCGCAGAGCAGAAAAGGACACAAACTATAAAAAGATATGTTTATCTGTATCTGTGTCGGCTTTAATTGCAATGTTCCCAATATTAGTTAAACCATGTTTAATTAAAATGTTAATTCCTAATCCATCTTTTCAAGTGAGAAGAGACAGTCTTCCTCTCAGCTTCAAAAGATTTTGCTTACAAAAGTCAGACTGGGAACGTGAAATGTTTCAAGGGAAAATACCTTTAAAATTATATAGCAGCATAAGCCACAAGCTAAATGGGGCCAGCGTAGTGGTACACATCCCTGGAATCAATTTAGCCCATCATATCTTTTGAAGCTGTGAGGAAGACTCTCTTCTCACTTGAAAAGATGGGGATGTGTTGGAGTTGTGATTTGCTCAGGCCAGTAGGGAAGCTCTGGATCCTCTGGATCTAGAGCAGTGGTTCCCAACTGGTGGTCCATGGAACGCAGGGGGTCTGCATAACCCACCCAGGGGTTCCTTGGCACCAATCACATAATGAAAACTACCATAGAGGCATCAACATTTTCAGAAGTTGGGGGTCCACAGCTTGGCTTTTGAAAAAGAGGAGGTCTGTGGTACTTACCTAATTAGCAGACACTTGTCAAAGATTCCCTTGTATAAGCATAGCCATCAGGGCATACCAGATATCTGGGTCTTTACCCTGCTAGGTCCATGGAAGACAAGAACCTCTCAGTCAGTAGCCTCTTCTAGTTCCATCTGGGGGCAGGAAGAAGTCTTGGAAGACAAGTGTGCTTAGGTGCACCTCTCCAGTTTCAATTTATTTCCACAGAGTGTGAACCACAATAACTGGGATGCACATCCAAATGTGCAGTGGTGGTAAATATTCCGCCAGGCTGGTGGAGATTCAGCTAAGATATCCTTTAAGAATGTGTTAACTTTATGAATTAGACTGCCTCCTTTTTTTAGCAGGTCCCATATATGTACATAATGGCTTCACTAATGCAGCACTGAGCAAAGATTAACGCTAAATGTTACGAAAAACTGTCCACTTGAGTCCAATATTGAGGCATAAATAAGTTGTTCCTTGAAGCCACAGTGCTTTTACATTAGGTATATTTGACCATTGTGCCTGTGTAATTAAGCAAAATCTGCTGGTCTTCTTAATATCCCTTTAAATCATTAATGTCTTGTCTGGTACAGCTGGCCACTGGGATGCTAAGGTTTTTTTTAAAAAAAGTTTTTTTAATGAAATGTTAAAGAGGGCACATTTTAAGCATATTTTTTCACAATGTAAAACTCATTTGGAATAATTCACATGCTGTTTAACGCATATACTTAATGTAGTGCTTTGAAGAGAAACAGATTTTGGTATTTAGTGGCACCATTTGCCGCTTTCCCCAACACAGGCTATGCTGGGTATGCCAATCTGCTATGTTTATGCAGAAAATGTTTTGGTTCTTAAGAACAAAAGGTACATTAGATAGATGTCAAGGTATCCAAATGGGAAACCGATCTGGGAGTCTGCATAGCTGTTAGAGAAAAGCTAGTAATTGCAGCTGAAGCCAAAATGAGTTTGAGGGAGTCCATTTAGTCAGCTGGTATGACAGGTTAAAATTATGTCATGTTTCAAGTATTTCCCAAAGTTTGTACCAACCTATCAAGCTCTTTCCTCAAAAATGTCATAGTTAGTGTTCATTTCCACAGTCCAGGAAAGGAATGAAGCTGCCCAGAATGTGAGCTTCTTTAGGAGGTGGAGTTTTCATCTTTTTCTGGTTCACAGCAAGGCCTTGCTGTGTGTGGTTTTCACTCCTCCTGAATTGCAGCTAGCCAGGCAATTTGATGTCAGCCCTGAAGGTCCCACCTAGTTCTCTGCCTACTGTGCTCCTATGGCCCTGGTGGTGTATGTGTGTGAATGAGAGAGACAGAGAGAGAAAGAGAGAGATTGTGCATTTTTTTTTTTTAGAGGGGAAAGATTGCATAATGTAATAGTTCCCACTTCCTCATCACCAGAAAAGAGGAAACCCATTAGTATCCCCTGCCAGACAAGTTTTGCATAAAATATCCACATGCTAATTTATATGCTTGGGTGCAAATTTGGAAATTACTGCAACAAAAATTGCTTACCTCCGCATGGCAGGAGGCAGTGGTTGTGGTCTGGTGTGGCTGCAGGTGGACAGCCCCTCCTTTTTTCAGCTTTGGTGCAGCTGGAGGAAGATGTAACTTCCTCTTCTGTCAGCCAGGTTAAACACTGGGCCTTGCCTGCTGCTCCAACCAGTCACATGCGAGCTATGAGGTGTGATGGCTTGGGTGTGAACAAGAGGGAAAACGTATTCCTTCTGGTCTACTCCCTGGTTATAAAAGCCAATTGCATGTGGGAATCCCACCCACCCTTCCCTTATTCTATATGTTTGTGGGTGTCCAGTGGTATGGGGTACACCCTATGCACCCACCTTGCTATGGAAGCCTTCAGTTGCCTTATTCAGGGCGATGCAGTAATTTGCCTTCAGATTGAGCCTCTCTTGGGTTTTTTGCCTGGCACATAGCAACTATCCCAACTTAATGGCAGATAAGGCATTGTGTTGGATCCTTAGTTCTAACTGAGCAGAGGGGTGCCCCCCTGCTGCTCCTCAGAGTATTCCTTTAACAGGATCCTGAGGGAGGTGCAATTGTCCTGATGCCTAGATGGGAGCTGATGGGCCCTAGCACTCCAAATAGTAATTTTGGGGGGAGGGGTTCACCCAAAGTTAATGTATGTCATAGGGTGACCCTTAACCTTGGTTAACCCTGCTAGGCATCTACCAGCAGACGGGCTGGTTGATGTCAGGATACGTACACAATGCCAATGGCAAAATCTGCTGACAGCTGTAATCAACCAAGTTGTGCCTTGTTTATATCTCAATACTGTTGCTCTGTGTTTTTGTTGCAACTCATGTCATATCTGCCCTGTCCTACCCATGGCTCCACCACGCCAAGGCCTGCAAATAGAAATAAATCACATCTCATCATAGGAGGAAGGCTGTTACTAGGTACCGTATGTGTCTGATGTCCAGGTGCTACCTGTTGATGGACAGCTTCAAGGCACCTGCTCTATCTTCTTATGGTTGTTTGTCCTTAACCTGAACTTTGACCGTACCATCCTGCAAATAGGGGACATCTTCAGAGAGGATTAAAACATGCCTTCTAACAGAGGGCTGTCTTATGTTAAGTAGGACACTTTAGCCACCCTATATAATCCTCAAGCAGGAAGAAAGAAACAGAATGCCCCCCCCCCGGAATATTTGAATACCTGCCTAAAGAAATCCAAATTTATGGGGATTGATGACTGACAGATAGTGGGGGAATGGTTTTGTGAATGCACCGTTGGTGTCTAAATGAAGTCATTGGGTCCAGTATGATATCTACTTCCATTTGTGTTGTGGCCTTGGTTATAGAAATCTGCAGTTAAATCTCCTATTATGTCGATTTTGTCTGTAGGGGAATGGTGTGATTTATGAGTTTCCAAATTAGTAAGAGTGTAGAAACTAATATAGATGTAAAACAGATCTTTGCAAGATATTCTCAAAGTCATTATTCACCGAATAAGATTGTAAATGAAGGAATTATTTCTCTGGGCAAATAAAATTTTCCTCTTTGTTTGCCTTCAGGAAGTGAATGTATCTTGTTCCTTCGATTGATTGACCTATGGGGCTCCAAGCAATTTTCAGACAGGGGATATTTAATGATGTGATAAAGGTGGGGAAAGGAAGACTCTCTGGCAGATGGAAAGTAGGACAAATTGGGTTTCTTGTCTAAAATACTTCGGGCTTATCTCTGTGTTAACTGGTCAACTTCCTATCTTCTTGTTTGAGATTCAAAGGAAGCTATAAGTAGGCATAGCAAGTGGGACAGGCCAGCTGAGAATAAAAGGGAGTGAGTCCAAGGTATCAGGTGACAATTCATTATTAAATGTTAATTCCAATCCTCCCCAATGGTTGGTGCCTGTGTATAAGGATAGCATGGCAAGTAAGCACAGTGAATGGAAGCCAAGTGACTGCCTTTCCACTTTACTTCCAAAGCCCAGTTGGCTAGAGCAGGGCTGGGAAGGCTTAAGCACTGTTGGGTCTACTTTGCTTTGTTTGCTTGTTGCCTTTTTGTAGTAGTGCCCTAAGATCTGCCAGCCACAGCCAAGTACAAAAGACACAACGGCACTTCTGTGCAACCTGCTTATTGAGCATTCAAATATATGTGGAAACATATATATTTGTTTTCGCTATTGTTAAACCATAGGAAGCTGGAATGATTTACAGCTGGTCCCCCAGGATCTATGAGTAGATCCTGATCTAATTTCTGCCTACCCCTGGGCTAGAAAGCAGGCTCTAAATCCAGTTTTATTTTACCATGATGAGAGAGCAACACATTTATGACACATGGTGACCAGCAGAAATCAACACTTCTCTTTAACATTTATTTTTTTCAGTTTCACTCTGAAACACCTTGTTTTTATAAGTATTTATAACAGATTTATAACTATCCGTTGATATGATAATGATAATTTTTCATGATAACCTCATTAAGCTGCAATTTTTGTTTACTCATGGTCCCTGGCCGGCAGCAACGTTACTGCAAAGACTAACCAATTACACAATATAAATTAAAATCATAAAACTGAATTCCTTGCTGGTTTTTACATTCCAAGCTCAATCAGCAGGGAATATCAATGCTGTATATGTGATATGAATAAAAGTAATATGTGACTGGCAGCTTTGTTGCAAGGTCTAAAGAAGTCAGTTCTTTGCTTTAAGCAGTATTTTTTTATGGAAATGAAGCTAGAATTGTAAAAGATTTATGTAGACAATTGTGTGTGCAATGCACACACACACACACACACACACAGCATTGTGCTGCATTTTATTGTTATTATTAATCATTCCCTTTCTACTCTTCTCTGTGACCTTTATTTTTATTTTTTAAAAACTTGTTTATTCAGACTAGTCTTCTTTCAATTTTAATATTGTATTTGTGCCCTCTGCTATAAAGAAGAATTTGCTTTTCCCCATTCCTTTTATATTTTCTGGGAAGGAAGAATTTGCTCTCTGAATCTGGACAAACTGTGATTATGATCACCATGGTTTATTGATGCAAGCCAACTGCAAACCATGGTTAATAATCCTGACCTGTTTCAATAAATAATTGTTAACACTAACCACAGTTTCCATTTAGGGAATACTGGTCTGGCTTGTGCAACACAGGAAGCTAAACTATGATTTACTGCAGGCTTCCTCAACCTCAGCCCTCCAGATATTTTTGGCCTACAACTCCCATGATCCCTAGCTAGCAGGACCAGTGGTCAGGGATGATGGGAATTGTAGTCTCAAAACATCTGGAGGCCAAGGTTGAGGAAGCCTGATTTACTGGAACTTCTGAATCTCATGGCACTTTGTTCTTTTTTTACTTTTGCACCACACTCTGCTAAGCTAAAGTTTGACTCAGTATGTCTGTTTGAACCCTGGTTCATAGTTAAGTTCTTTCATTACAGATCACAAACTGAAACCAAGGTTTAGTTAAAAATGGAAGTGAATGCCCCTGATCATCTCATGGCCACACATGCGGAGGAGATAGGGGCAGGGACTGATTTTCAGAATATGATTGTAAACCAATTGAAATTGAACAACAAGACAGATAATCTCTACAGGAATAACTCATTGAATGATAGTGGGGGGGGGGGAGTCATGCTGAAGAGCATGCATGGCATGAACTGGATATGATCTTGGGTCAATTTGAGTCTTTGGTCTTGTATTTCTTAAATGACACAATCTGAAATGTTTTACAACCAGCAACTCAGCCCTATTAACTTATGCCTGGTTGTGCAGAAGTGTAAGAATATATACTGTAACAGCTACAATAATGCACATCTTACCAGCTGAAGCTGCCCCTTTGGCTAATACTTGTAACGTGGGCCAGCACAAGTTAAGAACCAGTGGACACCACTCTATGCTATTAACCCCTTCGTACATTAATTAGGGCAGGGACGCGGGTGGCGCTGTGGTCTAAACCACAGAGCCTAGGGCTTGCCGATCAAAAGGTTGGTGGTTCGAATACCCACAATGGGGTGAGCTCCCGTTGCTCGGTCCCTGCTCCTGCCAACCTAGCAGTTTGAAAGCACGTCAAAGTGCAAGTAGATAAATAGGTACTGTTCCAGCAGGAAGGTAAACGGCATTTCCGTGCGCTGCTCTGGTTCACCAGAAGTGGCTTAGTCATGCTGGCCACATGACCCAGAAGCTGTACACCGGCTCCCTCAGCCAGTAAAGTGAGATGAGCGCCGCAACCCCAGAGTCGTCCGCGACTGGACCTAATGGTCAGGGGTCCTTTATCTTTACCTTTTACATTAATTAGACTTAAGCATGTTGGTCATATGAGTCTTGTTATCTCACAAAATGGCTGTTTAGTGGAAGATGCCAGGGAAACAGGAATAATAGAATCATAAAATTGCAGTTGGGAGGTACCCTTGGGGTACCCCCTTGCAATGCAGAAATCTAAACTTAAGCATTCATGTCAGATGACCACCCAACCTTTGCTTAAAAACCTCCAAGGAAAAAGAGTCCCCACCTTTCAAGGGAGTCCTTTCCACATCTCTTACTGTCAGAAAATTATTCCTGATGTTTAAACAGAATCTACTTTCTTGTAACTTGAATCCATTGGTTCAAGTCCTAGCCTCCAGAACAGAAGAAAACAAGCTTGCTCCATCTTTAGCTCTTTAGATATTTGAAGATGGCTATCATATCTCCTCTCAGTCTCTTCTTTTCCAGGCTAAACATAGAATAGCATTAGCTTTTCTTTTTTCCCCACTGTTACATCATACTGTTGACTCATCTTGTGGCTTGCTAAGACCCCTATATCCTTTTCACAAGTACTACCGGCAAGCCAGGTGTTGATCCATCTGGTGGTAGCATTGAAGTTAAGGAGAGGCTGGGTTAGTTGGCAAGCTTCCTTCCATCGTATTCTTCTCACGGTGCAGGCCACAGCATGTGGCATTACAAAGAGTCTTTTGAAAATAACCTTAGAGTTCTTTCCTAGTTGTTGCAAATACAAACCATGAGCACGATGTTTACTGAAGAAACTTTTGCATTATCTCTCTTCATTCCTCCAAGTGTTGCAGAGACCCAACTAGGCAGCATCTGGCTGGTGGACCTCAGCCACCATTTTTAATGAAACAGCAGACTGGGTAATCAAAAAGAACATCCACATCACTCTTCATTTATTAAATGGGAAAGCCGAGCAATGAAAGTAATGTTCTTTTTTTAAAAAAGAAAAAAGCAGCAGTTTTACTTATTTGTAATGGGCAAAATCGTGGACTATGGGCCTCTAGTCCAAACTAGTAGGGTTCTTATTATGTTCTTATGCAACTAAAATAAACTAATCCAGTCACACAAAGCATCTGCACAACCAAAAATGGATGTTTACTTTCTGCTCCATGTATTGTCCATACGACTTCACATTTTCTATCAAATTCCCACCATGAGCTGTGCTGTGTAGCAAGTACTCTAACAATATTTCTTTAATAAACTGGATTTCAACTTACTCCTCCAGTGGCTGTCATTTGGCTTCACTGAAAAAAAATGTATTGTTTTTTAGGAGGCATTTATTGGTTTTAATAATAGCATACTGTCTTGGATATAGTTTTATTGTTCTGAGTTAAAATACATTGATTTTGGCCAAGATGTTTTGGCTTCAGGGTAGATGTGTCTGTTCTAGTAGAAACATGTTGGATTTAATGGCAGTTCCACTAATGCTGCAACAAATATAGAAGAAAAGAAACGCCTCATTTAAAGACATTAAATAGATGCTAATCAGTCTGAGTTTTATTTTCAGCACCTGTCACACACTCTAGGACAGAGGTCATTAGCATGCACAGAGCTGAGCCAGATTTTTAAACATATATTAACAATTGAAGGCATTTTATTTTTTTTCACTCATTGCCCTGTTACTAAAATGAAGTTCTACATACTGATACATAAAAAGTGAGGGCTGAAATGACTTCCTACATGCTGTGCTGATTGTTATATTGTAAGCCACTTGGAGCAGGGACTGCCCTGTTTTTCTTTGCACATTGCTTGCACTAAATAAATAAATTCCAAGGTGTGCCAGGAAATGGTGTACACCCTTCATGTTTCCCAGTTTAAATCTCCTTATCTGCAAATGGACTGAATTCAGGAATTAGCTGCCTTACCAAGTCAGTCCATCTAACTTTACATTGTTCACATTGATTGCCTGAGGCTCTCTGGGGTTTCAGGTGAGGTCTTTGTCTGTCCTTGATTGAAATTGGGACCTTCTGCATGTAAAGCATGTGCTCTGGCACTGAGCCGCAACCCCTTCCCCCAATAATAACAATACAATACGATAATCTTTATTGTCATTGTCCCATACAGAACAACGAAATTGAAAAAATCTACATCAGACATTCAAAAACCAACAAGTCTGCTATCCCAGCTATCCCAACCTGGTTAGCCCCCTAAAAACTCTGATATCCCATTTTTAAATACAATATACCCCCATAGAGACTCCTTACAATGTGTTTAAAACCAAAATCGCATTTGGATAGAAACTGTTTCTCAGGCGACTAGTCCTAGTCTTTATAACCCTGTACCTTCTTCCAGAAGGCAGAAGCTGAAAGAGATCATTTCTGGGGTGCAAACTATCCTTCGCTATCTCCGCAGCTTTCTTATGGCACCTGGAAGCATAGATTTGATCCAAGATGGGAAGAGTGCACCCAATTATTCTCTCCGCAGTCTTTACAACCCTGGACAGCATTGTTTTTCCCCTGACCGTGCAACTCCCAAACCACACACACAGACCATAAGTTAATACACGAGGTGACCAGGAGGGAGTGAAACCCACAGTCTTCTGAACCAAGGTAGAGATGCATTATCCATTAATGCATCTCCATTGAGAGAAGACTGGGAGGAGATATGATAGCCATCTTCAAATATTTCAAGGGTTGGCACATGGAAGATGGAGCCAGCTTGTTTTCTTCTGCTCCAGAGGCTAAGACCTGAACCAATGGCTTCAAGTTATAAGAAAGGAGATTCCCAACAAAACACCAGGAAGAACTTTATGGTTTTAAGAGCTGTTTGACAGGGGAACAAACTCCCTTGGGAGGTGGTGGCCTCTCCTTTGTTGAAGGTTTCTATGCACAGGTTGTAATGGATGCATTTGTTAAGATTCCTGTATTGCAGGTGGTTGCCCTAGATGACCCCCAGGGTCCCTTCCAACTTGTATGATTCTATTATTATGCCCATTCATTGGATTGTAGCACAAATAGAGATTGTATCCAGATCCAAACTATCTGGAAACTGCAGGTGTCTATTTGCGCACTGCATTGTTGTTATAATTTCTGGGCACATCTGTATGTGCATTTTGTTGGAAGATGTCCTTTGCACATACTCACTTTCTATCAGGTATGCATTTGGATGCTTGTTCAATTTATACCCCATCTTGCTCCTGGTGAGCAAATCAGCTCCCAAAAGCCTGCTTCCATGCATAGATAGAACCTTTTCATTGGATCAAGGTTAATAATAATAATAATAATAATAATAATAATAATTTATTTATATCCTGCCCATCTGGCTGGGTTTCCCCAGCCACTCTGGGCGGCTTCCAACAAAACACTAAAATATAATAACCTATTAAACATTAAAAGCTTCCCTAAACAGGGCTGCCTTTAGATGTCTTCTAAAAGTTTGGTAGTTATTTTTCTCTTTGACATCTGGTGGGAGGGCGTTCCACAGGGCAAAGCTTGGGTGAGAGTTGAAGAAGGAGGTTAAAAGTAGATGACATCCTCCCTTCTTGACTGCCCATCTTCTCCCCCTTCAGTAATTTTTTGTCTAAACTTAAAATTGAAAAGCAATATTGATAACTAATAAAATGCCATGCTCTTTTAATTTTAACCATTGATTTGTGCCTTTAGTGAACCATATTAGTAACTAGGTTAGTTAGCCATATCCCATCCTGTTGTCTGGAGCAAAATGTAGACACGATGACATTCCGTGGGTCTAGTCTTGTCTCGATATAAAATATCATTTGGCTTATTAAAATATTTTATCCTATAACATCAACATGTAAGAAAAGCCCTGCTGATCTATTCAGTCCTGCTTTTTCTCAGTGGTCCATCAGAGGCCATGTCCTATTGTTGCTCCCCAGCAACTAGAATTCAGTGGTGTACAACTTTCAGTCCATTTTTAGTAGTTCAGCTCATGCTGCAATTTTAGCTATTTGTTCAGATATCCTTTCCATTCAATTTGGAGTAAATATGCTTAGGACTGGGATCTAAATATATTCAGGTCTTCAATCCGGGATAGCAGGTTCACTCCATGAATATATTCATCAACTCATTCGATTTATCTGCATTATTGTAACATGTACGGCACACTATGGTATCAGTTCTGTAGGCTTATTTGCCAGGGGCATGCAGACAGATGGCTTAGCCTTGTGGAAGAAGTTAGGCAAGGGGTACATTTTTTTTGCAGATTGCATCCCAGGAAAGGTTAGCAGGAACTCTCACTTAGAAGATGGTGATGTGAGTACTCCATTTCCCATAGACAATTTCTCTATCATTACCAATCATTCTCTACAATAAACCAAGACAGGAGAGTGTTGAGCAAGCTTTCTGTGGATTTCTGTCATCTCATGAGGATGATGGCAAGTCCCAGTGATGAGGCTCTGCTCTAGATTCCTCTGCCGTGAAAAGAGGCTCCATGACAGGGGTGGCTTGGTAGACAAGTTAATATGGAAAGGATAATCTGGAAAAGAAAAGAAGAAGAAAAAGCTAAAAAGTGACTGTGCTAAATGTGGCCCCTTCAAAACCTATGATCCTGTTAGGAACCTGTTGAGAACAGTTTATAAGTTTCTTAAGTTCAAAACAGATGACTGCAGCCCTCTTAGGATTGTACTACTTCAGAATGCAGGTGGTGGTGGGAACAGCCAGTGCTGGATTTACATATAAGCTAAACAACCTATAGCTTAGGGCCCCACTCTCTTGGGGGCCCCAAAAAAATTTAAAGGAAAAAAAACTGGATGTACATTTCCAAAATATAAGATAAAAACCAAATAAAATAAAATCTACATACAGCAACAGTGTTTCGTGTCATGTAGGCTCCTATTTGTTATGTGCAAATGGCTTTAGATACCTATTAGGTTCATAAATTACCATATAGCATATATTCAACACAAAAAACAGCGACAATTTGTTGTTGACAAAGGACAGCTGGACATATAAAGGACCCCATTACCTTCAGTAACTTAGGGCCTCATCAAACCTAAATCCAGCCCTGGGAACAGCATATTCAAATGCTCCTCTGTAGCATTGAATGTTTGCATCTCTGGTTGGTGCCTAGGCTAGAAAGTTTCTACCTGAAACATCTGCTTTGTCTTTTTGACATTGGGTGTGTATGCATGAAAACAGACCACCCTCTTCCTGTTTTCAAAAGTGGTACAGTGGCAGGAAGAATATGTACCCTGAACATTTTTCAAATATCTGAATAAGCATTGTGTGCTGCTGCTAACCTTTTTCAATTCTCTCATGTGTGAAAAACTGAAACACTGACTGTAACTTGGACCATGTATGAGTGAATCTCTTTCAGATCAAGAGTCCCTTTTGATTTTATGAAAAGTAAAAACCTGGTGCTTTATATCTTCCTATTATTCATCGGGGGGGGGGGGTGTGGAATGGATTTTCCCTTCTTTCTTTCCCCCCAGGAAAAGAGAAAGGAATGATTAGATAATGATTTTAAATTGCATTTCCAAGGTGACAAATGTCTGGGCGTGAATTACTACTTGTTATTGGACAGAGTGAGTATAAGTGCATTGAGTAAATCTTTCAGAATTAATGCTCCTCATATGAAAGGAAATTCTGCATTTGAAGCAATAGTAAGATATCCTTGCCAGAATCAAAATCACTACTGTACACTCACTGTGTAAATTCTGGAGCCCTTGGTTCTTCTGTCCTGAATGATTTTAGTTCATATGCCGCCACAGATTTCAGTGTTGCCCCGTACAATGCCAAAATTCAATGCCCCCCTTCCATCTCTTGCAGTCCATTCTAAATCATAGTTGCAGCCCCACCATGGCTCCATGCCCAGTACAACTGAACTGGTTGTGGTCTCCTAAATCTGCCTCTTCCATATGTTTCACAAAGAGCATGAAACCAGGTTTTCAGATTCTTTGGAAAGATGAAGGAATTTTCCTCCTCCTCCTTTTAAGAAATGTACAAAAACATATCTATTTCTTTCCAGGATATTCCTTTCAGGTAAAAAATTAAATCAGTTGTGCTACAGCAATCTTGTGGTGAATTTCGTTGCAACATGGGAGCAGAGCAAAACTTTGTTTCAAAGCACAAACTAAAGTGAAATCAAAGACAGTTCACCCAGACTTTTTTGCACTCTTGCCTGGGGTTTGGAGGACAGTAGATCAATGACAGCGAAAACATAATGGACTAATAACTGGTGCCCCTGAATTGGAAAGCTGGAGGGCTTAGAAAACGTAAGACCACCATTACATCAAATCATGATGTAATGCTCCTGCGTGATGGGTACCTGATATCACACTATAGCAAGCCTTCACGAAGGCGAGTTTTCTTCATTACTCTTACGCTAAAAAAAATGAGTAGGTTTCTTAGGGAATTGTTTCATGAAACATATGGTTTAGCTTTGCCTACAAATATACATTAGAAGAGGGTATGTGTTATGATAAAGAAAATATCAGAAACTGTTGAGTGTAAATACAGGATATGCTATAGCAAGCGCTGATCAAAAGATTTAAGTTTTTTATTTCCACTATCAAAAATTGGGATTCAATTTATTCTCAGAGATTGTTGCTTGGTAACAGTTGCTAAATGTTCACTTTTCGGTGGGCATGTAGTCTCAAACACCATGTATTTGGCTACTGGATGAAATTGTCCCATACTGCTCCATTCTCTTGTTTACCAGAATGTGTATATAACAGTCTGACAGACCACACACACACACACACACACACACACACACAATCTGGAGGAGTGGGACCTATCATAGACCTTTGGCACCCCTCTTAAAATATATTTGGCAAAGCATAATACCATTGTTAGCAGATGTAAGTTCAATAAATTGAAATGGCAGACTCTGGTGCCAGCCAGCACTATAAAGTTGGCTCATTGGATAATGATGATTACTTGACAATTTGGCTGTGTTTTTAAAATATGTTCTGCTCTTCACGTAGTTTTAAAAATCTGGACAAGGGCCTCTGTGTTGTGGAATGATCAAGCAGGAATTGTCAATGCTTTTATTTAAAGGTCTGGTTGATGCCTGTCTGATCTATACATGTAGCAGAATGAGGCGCTGGCATAGACTGAATCACTCCCAACTACACTGTTTAAATTGTTTCAGTATTTATTATCCACACTTTCATAAAGTATATCCATTGCCCCCAAAATCCCATCACCACCAACAGGTGAGACCAGATGCTGTGAATACCCAGAAAAGCTCTGTTGGACAATCACTTGAGATCACAATAGAGGTGCAAAGTAAGACTTCTTTATGGCCCTTATTGCCACATGGTAGGTGTGCTTATGTGCTCTAAGCAGTACTTGGTCAGCTTCGGAGTGAGTAGTATGCCTTTGGCACTCTAGCCATCATCCAGCATGTATCATTGCATGCGGCTCCCTAGAATACCAGGGGCTAGTCTCTGCAGCGCTGGAGAGGGTGCTCAAGAGTCACTGTGTCAATAGCAGGCATATTGTTCATGCTCCTGTACATTAATATTAAGGAAACAGAACCCTGTTCTGGATATTTCCTATTTAGATGGTGTACTCCCACCTGCAGCTTACAGTTGATATGTTGTGATTTCCACCCCCTTTGTTGTGCTGCACATTAAGAACCAGCCATAATCTGGCTGACTTCACCTTTACTAATGCTTCATCGGCCCATTGTTGTACTGAGCAAGTACAGTGCTTCATAGGATTCAGTAACAGTGTCTGTAAACTATAGCAAAGGTGTCATTAGTTGTCTTGATGTGATACTAATATGCCAGCAGTAGGCCAGCACACAAAGCAAATTTTCACATGCTCTCCTGAAGCAACTCAGCTACAGTATGACAGGAAAGAACCTTCAGTGACTTTGCCAGGGATAAGAAGGGAACAAGAAGAGGGTCTAGATGGGACTAGAGCCAGCATGTGGCCCTATCATATATTTTCTGATCATTGGCCATGATGGCTGGGGCCACAGATTCCCCTAATCTGCTGTCCTCCAACTTTTGTATGTCAAGAACCACAAGTAAATACCTGGCCCTTAGTATGGTTGCACTGCTTCTCAGATAAAAAATGCTCCTTCATCTGCATCTAAACTGCTACAGATTTAGATGACAACTGTGCTGGTCATGTGGCAGAGGATCAGACTACTTGTTGTTTAGGTTTACCTTGAACCCAATCTCTTTGCATGGGTGTGAGCCCCAAAGGGGCCATAGCATGTTTTACATGCATAAAGTTCCAAGTTCAATCTCTGGGGATGCTTGGGGGCTAGGAAAGATCCTACCTGAGATTTTAGAAAGTTGCCACTAGTTAGAGAGTGCTAGGCTAGATGGCTCCAATTCTTTGACACAGGGACATACACAGGTGCCATTTTTACTGTGCATTCATGATTATTTGTGCTCAAGATGCTGTCAGGATGGTCGTATGTGCTAGAAGCTCTTTCTCTATTGTGTGCACCTGCAACAGTGGCATGCTTCATTTCCAGTCAGTGCATATCCTGTTAACTTTCTGCTGAAATCCCATGCTTTTTTATATTACAAACATTCTGGCTTATTTTTGTCCAGCTTTTGTTGCGTTGTTGCCCCTCTGGACAACAATGATGTGACAGAATTGGGGAAGCAACACAGAACACACTAAAGCAGAGTAAATCCACCACTCATGTGCTATTATTGCATCAAGGCCAAGTTGCAGAATACACCTACAATAAAACACCACCCTGGCGGAACCCTCAGTAATCTCATCAGTTCATGAATGATACCCACATGATGGCCTGAACACAACTAGGCACATGCAAAGCCATGCGAAAGAAGCTACAATTGCATTGATCTGCTGTTATGTCCATTGAACACTAGATCTACATACTTGCAGCTTACTTGATGAAGCTACTTTCTCAGAGAACTGGCTGCAGCTTAATGTTATTAGACGAGCAGCATCTGCTTGCATCCATGATAAGTGTTTGGAAGCAGAAGTGTCTACTTGAATAAAATATTGGGGCTGGGGCTGGTAAGCCCTGCCCTGCCTAATCGACCACATGATGTGGTGCACACATACCATTTGAATGGCAATGCCCATCAACTTTGGGGTGGCCTGGCCCCCTCAAATATTTTATGGGGGGTGGGCTGAAGATCCCTTAGCCCCTAGGAGTTGGCTCCTATGCCTGGAAGCCTGCTTCCATGTGAGTATGTACCTTGCTGATTTGGGAGAATTTTTGTTCAGAATCCTATATGTTAAATTCCAACTATTGCAAATTCCATTGCAATGTTTGACCTTTTTCTCTCTCTTAGAAAAGGGTAATAGTTGATGCTTTGCATATTTTGAAATAAGAGGCACTTATACTGCAGCTCTCTTGTGCAATGGGATAAGGCACAGCCCTTGAAAAGAAGGGGCATGTTTCAAAACAATAGCTAATCAGCTTAGCCTGCTATGAATTATCTGCATAAAGGTATCTCAAGGCAACTTTTCATTTCTGTAATTCATCCTAAGAAAATAAAAGTGCCCATACTCAACATAGAAAAGTTATTAACTTCTTTGGGGATTGTGTGCAATGAATCACAAGCTAGGGGATGCCTGTATTTATTTAACTTCAACTTACCGGTACATTCAGCTTCACCCCAGTGCAGCTCGTAAGCAAATAAATGATTTATACTAATAAATGCAGTTCTCCAACAGTACAGTTTATTGCGCGTCAAGTGCAAACTGACATATTTCACTCATTAATCAAATTGGCGTAATGAACCCCGTCTTTCATATACAAACTTACCAAATGGAAATGCCATAACCTATTTTATTCATAAAGCATCATAGCGACAAAGAAATGGACCTTTCATGCGAGCATATTTTATGTGAAAAATGTGAGTTGAAGATTAAACCTATAAGTGAATACATATTACCCATAGAAAACAATGAATATTTTAGAACCTGTTGTAAGCTTTTGTACTTCAGAAACAATGAAAGAGTGTGCAAAAAGTTTGTTTTACAAGCAAGCTAAAAAGCTACCCACATTTTTAATTAAAAGTTTTACCTTAGTTTTTCAAAGGTCATTTTAGCCAAGGGGAGATAAAGTCCCTGTTACAGGAATACATGTAACTTCTATTCTAATTGAGGTTATTTGCTGGCTACAGCAGAATAATCAGTTTTGCTGCTGAAAGTGGGGGCAGGAGGGGTGGAATCTGAAATGCAGTATTGGACGCAGATTTTCCACATCATTTCTGTTCGGCTTACCCTACCGGCTTCAAAAGGTTAACAGTATTTTTAAAGGGTTGCAAAATCTAACATCTAATTTGCTTGGAATTTGCGTTCATATCAAAAATGGGGAAATGATTCACTGACGGGTTTGTATATCAGGGCTTCTCCACATGCATAGTTCAAAGTGTGTATCTGTCTTTGCAGAATACTTCTTCAAGTTCTGATTCAAACGCAGGAGAGCAGAGGGCGTATCCAACTAAGCTCTACTTTGAGGAGATCCACTGAAAGTAATGGACAGACATTAGTCATGTCCATTATTTTTACAGGGTCTACCAGTGAGTATGAACACTATTGGAAGCAACCCAGTATCTATACCAGATGTAATGGATGGGAAGTAACTAGGCTGTAGGCCAAATTACCATGCTGTTGTGAGAACTATTGACTCCCCACCCCCATGTTACTGACCCAGGACAGGGTTGCTGTGCGCTTCATTGCAGGAGCAGGGGAGGGCTCACCTTTCAATGATGGGACTAGTGCTATTTTTCTAGAGAAAAAACACCTCCCTTGCTCTCTTACAATGGCAATGGAGCCCACCTGAGAGGTTCTGGTGAGTTCTGGCTGAAAAGAAGCCTTGGGGTGGAAGATTAACTACTTCAGACACAGTCTCCAAGATAAAATACTAAACCAAAGAGATGGTGATAACAATTTGCCTTTATGATTTGCTTCCTATGAAGCATCACAATGTAATTTTGTCATACGATAAAAATACAGCGTGGATAGTTTCAGCTAAGGTTTGTTGAAACAAGCCAGAATTGGAAACTGTAATTTCCACCAAAGATGCATTGACCAAGGATACCTGCCCCCCCAACCCCCCCAAAACCCTTCTGCATTTGGATGTATTTATTTATTTAGAAATTTATCAACCGCTTGTCCCCCACCCCACCCCAAATTATCCAGAGTACGAATCCAATTATGTATAAAACATGACTAAAATGCACAAGCTGGTTAAAAACAAATGTACATAAACCCATGATTAAAAACAAACACAAGATCAATAAAGCATTTAAAGCCAATGCGACTAAATCATGTGTCTGGAAAGTAGTGCTAAATGTCCTCTATGTAAGGAGAAACTGCTAACTCTCAGCAGGGAAAGTATGTGTAAGTACAGTCTGCTCTTGGCTAAAATGTAAGGTAATATATTATGGAAGGGTAATTAATCAGAATGAGGAAGACACAAACAGTAGATTCACAAGGGCAATCAAGAGCAATCAAGAGAATATCAAGCAGTGTTAAAGATACCAGGGGAAACAACCAGGTGTCTTGATTTCAATGAGATTTGCACTCTCTTGCTAATGTTGCTAATTGTGATTATGTGGTTTAGCTGTCTGCAGTTCAATTACCACCTGCTCTTTAAAAGCATTATACGTCGCTAGTCATTTCCGATGAAATCTGTAGTGGTACTAAAGAGCATGTGACCATTTAAACATCCATGGACTATATCAGTTTGGATATTAAAAACAGGAAGTTTTTGGGTTTTCCTTAAAGATCCTTAGCAACAAAATTGAGGTTCAATGAGAGTGAGCATCCATAATATTATGTACAGTGGTACCTCGGTTACATACGCTTCAGGTTGCATACACTTCAGGTTACATACGCTTCAGGTTACAGACTCCGCTAACCCAGAAATAGTGCTTCAGGTTAAGAACTTTGCTTCAGGATGAGAACAGAAATCGTGCTCCGGCGGCGCGGCAGCAGCAGCAGCAGGCCCTATTAGCTAAAGTGGTGCTTCAGGTTAAGAACAGTTTCATGTTAAGTACGGACCTCTGGAATGAATTAAGTACTTAACCCGAGGTACCACTATATTATGGAAGAAGCACAGAGCAACAATATAGCGATAGCGGTATAAACAACTGTACTAACACACATCTATACACAGTGTATGGTTTTTAAACAAAAAGCACTTACAGGATGGAGTAGAGCAAATGTGGAAAACATTTTGTCCCTTCAGATCTTATCAAACAACAACTCTTATCAGCCTCAGTAGGCAGAGCCAGTGGCCAGGATGCTGGGAGTTGTGGTGCTTCAGATGTTGCTGAACTACATGTTCCCCTCATCTGATCTGAGAATCAGCTTTACTATGGTGAAAAGCAACAAAAAGCTTTGTTGCATGAAGTCTTCAGGTGTCTTATGAAATGGACTCTGGTCCAAGAATATGGAACCCAGAATGGATTCTGCAATCTGAATATGTGAACAGAGGCACATCACAGCTTTGATAACCCTGGTGTGGCAAAGGGTTGATAAGATCATACTCTAATCATAGTAGTGCCCTTTGGGTAAGCAAGACAAAATATAGCATGGGTAAATATACTCCTAGGTAGTGCTAAGCCTTAACACATGTACTCAAAGATTTCTGACTTGGTGTAGTTCAGACATGGGCCTCAATGACATTTGGCTTCTGGGGTGCCATCTCCTAGGGCATGGGTAGGCAAACTAAGGCCCGGGGGCCGGATCCCGCCCAATCGCCTTCTAAAGCCGGCCCACGGACAGCTTGTTTTTACATGAGTAGAATGTGTCCTTTTATTTAAAATGCATCTCTGGGTTATTTGTGGGGCACAGGAATTCGTTAATCCTCCCTCACCAAAAAATACAGTCATGCCTCCCACAAGGTCTGAGGGACAGTGGACCGGCCCCCTGCTGAAAAAGTTTGCTGACCCCTGTCCTAAGCTCTTTGGGGCACCAATATTTTTGTGAGGGGGCCATCCCCCGGTGTTCAAAGGGAGTGGAGGAGGCCAAATGCAGAGCCAAGTGTGGCATGGCTTCAGTTGCCGGCTCTTCCTCCTCGGGAAGGAGTGGCGAAACAGTGGCAGGAGCCACTCTGGTGGTAGTGGCAGGAGAAGGAGGAGTTGCTGGCCATTGAAGCCGTGCTGCTGCCACATTCGGCTCCACCCCCTGGCTCCTCCCAACATCATGCACGTGATATCACAAGCCAAAGTTGGTGCCTCTGTTTGGCTCAGATACAAAATGGGGCAGAACTCCCAGGCAAGTTGAACGCTGGTGTACAGTGAATAGAATTAAGGATGGGGAAGCATTCTGAGTATGGCACTTTTAGGAATAGGAGAGGCCAGGGCTTCATCCATTCCTTCTCTCAGTCCCATGTGCCAATGGCATCCCCTTCCAGCAAGGAAATAAATAAATGTGCATATGATGCTTTCAAATGCCATCCATACATGGAACCAGAATATTAATATTTTATGTCTCTAAAATTAAAAGACAAAATTAAATACTATATTGGATTCCCAAGCGATGTATTTATATATTGAATTTATATATTGCCCTTCCTCCTGGAGAAGCCTAGGGCGGCAAGCAGATAAACAATTAAAAATCAAAAGCAAAGCAATACTAAATCAGATTAAAACAATTTTTTAAAACTGCCGTTTAAAATACTTCCGTACAGTGATCTAGAGGTTGCCAGAAAATAATTTCGAAGTGGCCAAGATTGATACATATCACTCCTTCATTATTATTTTTTGCGCACATGGATCCTTTTCTCGTGTTTCATCACCCTAACATAAATGTCAAATACAGCATTAAACAATGTTGATGTGGGACCTCCATGTGGGGGGGGCCTTTCATTTGTGGAGTCCTGGGCAATTTCTGTCCCTGTAAGGAAAAGGGGGGGAGGGTCTTTTGGTTGCCCAAATGTGAATACTTTCATATCTTGCCTGATAAAAAGCCTGGAAAGCAGTACAGTGGCACAACACAACAAAATAACCTAGTCCCCCCTCATACAAAGCTGTAGCAGCATATCTGCCAGTTATTTTCATTGACATCTGTCAACTCATATAAGTTGATTTGGCATTTAGTCTTGATTGACACAAGCCATTGGAAGTTTCCCTTGCTGGGTAGATAGCAGCTTGGGTGAAAGAAGAGTTCTGTTGGATTATGGCACCAGGAGGGAGGACTGACCCCATTTAACTGCTTCATGGTTGAGATTCTGAGCCCTCTTTGTAGCTACTACAGTGGATGCTCGGGTTGCAAACAAACCAAGATCTGTAATTCAAGATAAAATCTTGGCTCCCATTATGCACCAGCATGTTGTATAAGCATATTAATCATAGTTTTTCCTTAACTGTTGTTTGATATGATGTGTGAACCGGGCCTGTGGTATTCCGAAACTACTTTCAGAAGGTGAAATCTGCTGTACAGAGGATTGAACATGATTGGATCTTTCCCCTCACTTTCCCTTTTTCACATTTTAAAGTAAATGTAATGCAAACATGAGCATAACTTAATTTAACAAAATTGTATTTTTCTAGATCAGCCTTGCCGTTTGCCCTCTTCAGTCAAATAATCTGCACAGGTGCAGCTAAAGCACTCTGAATTCACTTGAGACCAAGCGGTCTATGCTAATAAAGTGGAAGCCATTTTTCTGAAGCTCTGCTAAGTCAAGATAATGCCTGTCACTTCTAGACTTCACATAACTTTGGCAGGCACCGTTATCAGCTTAAAATCTGAAGAAACAATAGAAGGAAAAATTACCATGCTACATTGAGGGGCCAATGAAGGGTTGCTGAATAATGAGGAGGAGAGGACCATTAAGGAGTACAATTAAGGCTAGGCTACTCGTGCAGTGTATGCTAATTGCTTGTGGAAAGGGAGGACTTTAAAGTATTAAACTTAAAAGTGTTGAATTCCAATTCAGGATTAAAAAAAAAAATAGTATTGGCATGGTTATTCTATCTGGCTGCACCAGTGGGATATATAGGAAGCAGAGCCTGCTACATGGACTCTGCTGCTGAGAGATCACATCCATTTGGCTCTGCCTGAACTGCTCAAGCTACAAATGTTAGAATAATTTTGTAGCCTTAAGAAACTGGTGCTCTGTGTTTGCTTGTTTTCCTCGATCCCCTTTTTCTTTTTGTGTAGGCCTGCAGACAGGGACTGTCTTGTGTGTTGTTGTTTTAACGTAAGCGATTCTGGGAGCTTCTTTTTGCTGATGACTGGGATAAAAAATGCTTGAAATAAATAATAGTATTACTGCATTCAAAGACGTGAGATTCAAGATAATGGAAGACCAGATTCTAGGACACAGCCCCGTGTAGCAGTTATTTGTAATTTTGCAAAGCACTCCTAGATACTTGTCTATTCAGAACTAAGCCAACAAGAGTTCAGTGAAACCTTCTCCCAGGTGAGTGTGTGCAGCAGTGATAGGGAGTCTGTGCCCCTCCAGATGTTGTTGGACTCCAACCCCCATCAGCCCCAGCTAGCCTGGCCAGTGGTCAGGGGGATGGTGGGAGTTGCAGTCAGATAACATCCAGAGGGCCCCACCTATGAACTAGGAAGCAGCATGGTGTAGTGGTTAAGAGTGGTGGACTCGTAATCTGGTGAACTGGGTTCGCTTCCCCGATTCTCCACATGCAGCTGCTGGGTGACCTTGGGCTAGTCACACTTATCTGAAGCCTCTCAGCCTCACTCACCTCAGAGTGTTTGTTGTGGGGGAGGAAGGGAAAGGAGATTGTTAGCTACTTTGAGACTCCTTAAGGGGAGTGAAAGGCGGGATATCAAGTCCGAACTCTTCCTCGTCTTCTTCTTTGTCCCTGGCCCACCAGAGATTATCGACCAGTGCGACCAAGGCAGTTTCAGTCCCAAGATTACGCCTGAAAAAGCCAAAAACTACTTCTTTCTGCCTTAGGCATCATTGTTTTTAACTGTTTAGGGACTAAAACAACTTTTAGACCCACTCTGAAACTGTTCAGACTCTGATATACTAGAAATGAAAGCCATATCCCAGCATTTTAACAATCATTACCACTTCCTAGAAAATGACTCTTCTTGGCTCTGCCTGTTAAACCTAAAAGGTTTCCATAAAATGTCCAAATGTGACCATGTATTGTCTTAATTCTCTAAAGCCTATTTTGGTTCACAGCACAGAGAAAGGAGAAAATATATGGTTATGAGTGCTTCGTGGTTGGCATACCTATCACTTATTGCTTGCCGAGTGCCAAGTTTGGATCTGATCTGAGCCATTTTAATGAATTTTTAAACCTGCATTAAAAATAATAGTAGCTGCTGGATACTAGACATGGTTGACATGGATGAAACGATTGCACTCTCTACTACGCAGACTACCAGATGTGTGCCCTCGCAAAGCGTAATTGAGCAGTGAATGAATCATGCTCTATATGCTAGTTGATTAAGCCATCTTTTTTAAAATAATGGATTCTTATACCTGCTTCGTCTATCACACAATTAATTTTAATATCTTACATAAATACATACCCTATCTGCATATAAATTACTTTAGAGAGCGATTATGTTGTATAGACCATACAATACATATATCACATTGTCAGAGTATAGGTATTTATATAATAGAGCGCAGCAACTCATTCGTGTCATTATCTTTCATGCTTAGTGAAGTATTATCCACCTCACTGCTCCACACCATTCTGACTTCAGTTTTGGCTTTCCAGTCTCTAAATAGATTTCTTTAGTGTTGAATCATTACTTGTTGTTTCTTGTCCTTATGGCCTTCCATGACTCAGCAGCCTTGCCATTATTCACCATCATAAAGACGTAGGAAAAGCCCTGCTGGATCAGGCCAAAGCCCCATCTAGTCCAGCATCCTGTTCTCATAGTGTCCAACCAGATGTCTACAGGAAGCCCGAAAGAAGGATCTGAGTGCAACAGCAGTCTCCCCACTTGCAGTCATTCTCTACTATCTGGACCAGTACAGCATCGGTACAGAGGCAATAACATTTGCCCTCACCATTTCTGGTGTCTTTCTCTGATAGTATTATTTATTCTATTAAATCTCTACCCTGCCCTTCCTCCCAGAGAAGCCCAGGGCAGTAGGCAACGTGGTAAGGCAACTGAAAACAATAACAACACAATGATAAATTTAATGGTGGTAAATTCTACAAATATCTGACAAGAAAGTTGATTAGTGCCATTGTACTAGTTTTTGAGGTGGGCTGCCTTGAATGTGCCTTGAATGTGCCATTCATTCATTCATTCATTCATTCATTCATTATTTATTTATTTGCTTGCTTGCTTGCTGGAATAGTTTCCATAGGAACAGATATGGACAGCTTTCCTCTTTAGACTTAGTCATCCTGTTGATTGAATTGTTTATTATTCTGACCTTACGTTGTTATAAAATGCCACGCAAAACATCTAGCAAGGGATGATTACACTAATGGTCCTTGAAATATCTAGAACTCAAATGCTAAACTTAATAGCTCCAAATGACATGTATTCCATCTGAAGCCCCCCTCTCTGGTTGTCATTCAACCCCTTTCTGGCAGCATCGAAGTTTAATTTGGCTGCTCCCTTGCTCCGAGAGAAGGCTTGCCCTACATTCAAATGCACCATGTGTCACAATGGTCTTGGAATCCAACAAAGGCAAAAACAGAAAAGTTAGCTTTTAGTAGCCTCCTTCTCTGCAATTCAGACATGTAAAGCACTCAGTAACTCGATTAAGGGCACCCTAGTCTGACCCCTTAAGATGGCATTTATTATTGATAAATCATACAAAAGAGAAAGATGCATTTAACAAGCTTGAGAATGGCGTTACCTTGTGTTGTAGGCCAAACCACAGCAATGTGTGACCTTGCTTATCTTGAGTTCCTTTAATGCACCAGGGGTAGTGGCGGGTGGGGAACATTTTTTTAAGCCTCTGAGCCAAATTCCCTTCTGGACAGTCTTCTGAGGACCACTAGGCCAGTGGTGGGTAGGAAGAGAAGCAAAAGTAAACAGAGCAGTTAGTGTAAAATTTACCTTTGTACTGCTCTGTCTTCCATCCAGATTAGCAAGAGACATTATCAGAGTTCAAGGACATATTCCAACCATGGAAAACACTTTTATGAAAAGCAGGGCCAATGAGTTGTGTGACCTGGGGAGAATTCTGATGGCCAAAGAGACAGGCCTAGATGGCCAGATTTGGCGTCTTTGTCTCTTGATTTAAAGGGACCAAATAGTCTTTCCCTTTCTCCAGCAATGAAAATGCACACGGATGATGGCACCATCATCTCATTGTCTATTTTCAATACTTCAAGGGAGAGTGACTACTGTTAAATGGCCAAATGGCAGCACCTACACAGAAGAGGGAGGTACTGCCAAAATCGGGAGAACCCCAATGTTGACAGGGATGCAAAAAATAAAATAAAATAAAATAAAATAAAAGGGAGAAACTGTGAAAAGAAACTCTCAAAACAGCTCCATAAGAAATCAGTAGCCATGGCACATAACATAGTGAGACTGGGATGGGGTGGTGGTGAAAGGGTTAACCATCTTTTGCAAAGTATGCCCCCTCCCCCAGACTGGTTTCAAGAGGAAAAAAATACAGGTCTAATCATGGATCTCCCACCTAACATGTAGTTTGGCCCTTTGAATTCTCTCTATGGCTGGGAGCTTATCACAGAGACATTTGCATAAGGATCCTTCAAGCTCCAGCTCTACCTACCTGAGATTAAGCCCAGTGGAACAGACAGCGGAACTTGCTTCTGTGTAGATTATTATAATTATTTGTTTCTTTCTTTGTTTGTATGCCACCTTTTCCCTTGACTCAAGGCAGCTTACAGCTAAAATAGCGGTAACCTGCAACTTGTGTATACATGTGCTGTATGTCGAGTTTTGAACATTGGTTTTACTTTTTGGTGTTAAAATAGCAAAGAGTAGAAATAAACACAGACACAATTTGGGTTTGGAATTAGTATGCATGTTGATAAGAGTCAAGTGTGCAGACTGATGGGGAACACATGATCCAAGGTAATTTATGAGAAAATTGCTAAAAGCCTAAAAATATGACATAGAATTTCACTGCTGATTTCTTGGAGGTATAGTAAATTAGGTGTTGAAGTGGCTGACAGTAGACCTTGCATTTAGGACTTTATTCCGTCTTTCATCCCATACCAGAGGGATGCTTCTAGAGATCAAAGGTAGCATGTAATCATTAAATTACAATTTTTATGTCTCTCAAAGTGTAAGAGCTCTAATATCTCATTGCTCATTTGTAATGGTGACTATCTAAATCTGATTTTTTTTTAAGTACAAAGATTTTTATGGTACTCTTTCCAACACTTGGAATATAAACCCCTTAAGTAGCGGCACGTTACTGCATGCTTTTAAGGTTACACTTACAAGTCTTTAGTAGCATTTCTTGAACTTTTGACTGCAAGGGTTTTTAGCACTTTCTAAAAAGCCAAAGGCATCTAATATGAAATCACTGGCTCAGACACAGCAACGCTTATGTTGTGAAATGATTGAACGTGTTATGGTGGTTCTTTTAGTTCATATTGGTCTGTATTTTCAGCATGCTATCCAGAAACTAATGATCTCCTGTGTGTAAAAATGTCTAGCAGAAGCCTTGGCTTTCTATGCAGACGAAAATGGAGGCACTTTTACCATGCGTGTTCCATCTTCCTCTGCAAGGTAACTGAGGAAAGAGGGGCTTGGGGGTGAGGTCAATGTGCAACTTGCAATCTACTGAAGCCTAGATCCAACAGTTAATCAATGTCTGGATTTGGGTAGATGGTGGGTGAATTCCACAATGAGACATTTGACATTAGAATCCATGTGCTGGAAAATTCAGTGCATGCCTGTCTTCTCCAAAAGCATCTTCACAAGGATACATTGCTCATCTGCTTCCAGTTAATGGCCAGGGCTGCAGGGAAGAGCTGTTATGGCTAAAGGTCAGACAAGGGGAAGTTCCCGCAAAGTCAGAAACTCTACCAGCCCTTCTATGGCAGATTCTGACCTCCAGATACAAACTGGGCAGGGAATTGTATTCTTCCTCAACAGACAACCATGGTAGAATGGTGTCATTTGTGATATTATAAGCCGGAACTGATGCCTAAGATATTCCAGAGAGAGATAAACCCATTATTGAGCAATTCCAGGAAACGTTCAGAAGGGCTGCTTTGTTGCAATGTGATTTTTTAAAAATGGGAATACTTGTGATATAAAGCCTTTTTCTGTGAAAGAGTTGAACACAGAGTATCATGGGCATTTAAATAAATTGATGTCTTAAGGGAAATCCACTTGAAGCACCATATCATTCACAACTCCAGATAATTACATTGCTTAAAATTCTGGGGAATATCAGCCTTATACTTTGGTTTTTAAGCAGACACATGTTTTAGAAAAGCAATTAGTGAATTTACATTTGTTAGGCTTTTTTTGTTTTTAAAATAAAGACTGTGACCTATCGACAGCTGCGAAGTATATTGAAAGACACCCCCCCCCCCTCAGCCTAGCATTCAGACTACTGCAAATGGAATTCCTGGTTGAGATAGATTTGAGAGATCTAGTAAGGAGCCTAGGAAAATGCACATTTCAGATACAATTGCTCCCTATAGGGAGGGCTTTCACAGAGATGATTTCTGCTGAATCTCACCATTGGCAAAAAAAGGAAAATAAACTTTAGCTTGCCTCTGTTTACCTTATTTTTCCTAAAGGAAATAATTGGATCATGTTGATAAAACACTTGTATCTCATCATCAGTATTCAGAGAAGAGGTTGGGGCTACATATAGCTGTGGGAGTACTAATTATAGTAATAAAACTCTAGGCATGATTACAATAAAAAGAAAGTGTGTTGTTTTATATCTACAACGAAGACATCCACCACACCTGCACGCATATTGTGGAAACATGTAGCGTACCTCAAAAGAACGAACAGTATCTGTGGGTTACCTTATTAGAAAAGCAAAACCATGTACAAATTCAGACAGCAACTCCCACTTGTTGCAGGGGGGTGCTAGCGTGAGACATTTATTCAGAAGGAAGTCCCACTGTGTTCAATGGGACTTACTTACAAGCAAGGGTAAGATTGCCTTGGGGCACAATCCTGTGAACATTTCCTCAAAAGCCCATCCCGGTTGTCTCAGTGAGGCTTAGTCCCTGCAGATGTGGGGAACCCTTTTCAACCCAAGGGCCACATTCCATGGGGCAAAATGTTTCGAGGGCCACGTGCTAGTTGTGGGCAGGGCCAGAGGCAAAAGCTGCGAAAGCAGCAAATGTAAAGTTTATCTTTCTAGAGCAGGCTAGTTTTTTCACGCATTCACAAACACCTCTCTATCCTTCATTCAGAGGGTTATTATCAGAATCCAGGGACATGCTCCTGGTGGGCAAAAATGCTTGGGGTGTGAAGTGGGTTCTGTGAAGGGGTTTGGCCTGAGAAGAAGTCATATGGGACATGGCATTCCAAGGACCATATAGCAGACTCTGGTAATATGGTGTCCTGAGCGAGGACAAAATTTGGGACACCCCCCCCCCAAAAAAAACCCTTTATTTTCACAATAATTCATTTTGGTACAGCTGCTTTTTATGAATCTTCTCAGTCAGTGCTCATATAAATATAGGTTTTTGTATTACTACTACTACTACTATTATTACTATTTGTGCACCCTCAGCTCGGAGTCCAGTGCAGGGAAACTAGCCACAGTGCTTTAAATCCGGTGCTGCATATAGAGAGACCTGGAGGACCAACAATTGCAGCTTTTGTTGGTAGATTAATCAACCTTTCCTCACAAATTAAAATCCCCATTCTTCAATTAATCATGGGGGCAAGAGAATAAGCAAGAAACAAGACCTCTGAAGGGCATGCAGTCATACAGAATGCACAGACATGCTAGCTCTGTCCTTCTCATGCCAAATTTAATGAATAAAGAAATGAAACACTGGCTTTTCCTTTCAGCTCGTATCTCGAGCGAGCAGATATCTTCCCTTTCAGGATGAAATTACTATGGCTTTCCTTCAGACATTAAGAATTGTAGCCACTGCGGCTGACAGCACTCAACTGAAAGCAAGCTCAATACATCTGTTAAGCTTGGGTTTTCCACACTATGGATGGAATTCCTAGAGTCCTCTGCTTCTATAGCCTGCCTCAGACACACACAAAAAGCTGATTTGCCAATAGCAAATTGCTTCAGCATGAATGATGAAATTCAGACAGCTGTGCTATCAAGGTTAAACATTTGTTCAAACCACAAAGGAAACATTTCACACAAAATCTCTTGCTACGTACGACAGCACCCATGCATTTTCTGTTCTCCACACTACTGCTGTATCCCATAAAATACAGAATTTGGAGACAGCTTATTTTCTTCCAATTGGCTGCAGGCCTGGGTTTAATGTAGACAGCAGCCCAAACCTCCTCAGGACTAGACCAAGCACTTGGGTTCTTTCTTGCAAAAGCAAGGAGAGTGAAAGATGACTGAGAAATGGTTGAGATTTGAGGGGTTTGTGCAACTTTTTTAGAATGGTCAAAAATTGCTTGTTGCACTTTGGGAAGGTGATTTCTTCCTTGACCAGACCTTTTGCTGCACCCTTAGTTACCATCATTTTGGGAAAGCCTCACCTGATAGATTTAGGAACATATGGAGGGACCTTTGTAGTGAGGCAGAACATCTAGCCAAATGTTGTCTATTTCCTCTGCAGCAGCTCTCCAGAGTTTTAGGTATAGGAGGTCACTGTCAGTAATGCTGAACACCTTTTTCATTGGAGATGCCTGTGGATTGGGACTTTTGACAAAAACAAAACAAAAATATATATGCTACAACTCAGATACAGTCCCCTTCTCCAAGACCTCATTTTTCATCCATATTCAAAATGTACTTTCTTCTTTTTAGACGTGCTCATTTAATTTCAGAGAAGCCACAAGATGTGTGTATAGATAAGACAGAGAGATAGATAGATATAGCTATGCCACAGGCTCAAATTATTTGTCTTTTCCCTGTCAGAACAGACAAAATATGTCTGCATATCAGGAATATAACTCGGCAGATGCCTGATCATAAAAATTGATATTTTTATTTTTTTAAACAAAGGCTATATTTTTATTACCCCAAACAAACCAGCAAACCAATCCTAATAGATTTTTACGATCTGCCTAATATGTTTTGTTTTGTTCACTTTTGCTTTGCTTTCACTTTAGGGCGATTATGGGGTGTGGGTATCTGGTATCACAAATGAAAAGTGCTTGGCCAGCTGTGATCTATTGGAAGGAATCAGCCACGTAGCCTTTAGCTTAAGCCCCGTGAACAGCAGCTAGAGGGCTCCATTTAGTTTAAAAATTGACCGATTATGTTTTTCACTGCTGAATCTCTGTGGGGCTTTACAGATTGACTCATTGTTTCTAATTTAGATTTAAAAGACAAGATAATTTTGTTCACTTCTCCCACAAGGTCTGGTTCTTTCCACAATTAACCTCGAGCAAATCTGGTGTGTAAATCAGGAGTAACACAATGGAGGACATAGGTGTTGCATCAGTAAACACCCACACAAGAGAGCAGAACAGTCTTGACGTCTCTCCCAGGGCCATTGCTCATTTGCATCTGATAATTTATTGGAATATGTGCAGATACAGGACTGCATTACTTAGCACTTTGATGGGCAGCCAAATCCTCTCCCTACTGCCCGATTTTATTTAAAAAAACCCCTACAGATTAAAGGCTTGTTGATTTAAAGCAGTCAAATGTGGCCCTCAAGCACTCTCTTTCTAGCCCTCGGGATTCTCCCTAGACCGTGCCTCCTCATTGACCATGCACCATGCCCTACTGGAATGCTTTTGCCTGACTCTAATATTCCCTTGATAATGTGACTCACTTGCCTAGTTGGAGGATGGATGAGTAGAGAAACCTGATTTTTGTGTGCCTGCATTGTGGCTTATTATACAAAGGTATAGAAGAAGAAGAAGAAGAGTTTGGATTTGATATCCTGCTTTATCACTACCCGAAGTCTCAAAGCGGCCAACATTCTCCTTTCCCTTCCTCCCCCACAACAAATACTCTGTGAGGTGAGTGGGGCTGAAAGACTTCAGAGAAGCGTGACTAGCCCAAGGTCACCCAGCAGCTGCATGTGGAGGAGCGGAGAAGCGAACCCGGTTCCCCAGATTACAAATCTACCGCTCTTAACCACTACACCACACTGGTTTATCAGTTGCTCCACCTACTTTTTCCTTTTGCCTCTGCCCACTCTGGCATTATCATTCACTTCTATACTGCAGACTCATATATCTATGCAGTGTACAACATCTCAATTAAAGCCAAAAACAATGTTGTAAATAAAATAAAAGCAAATACATTGAAGAAGCAGATGTATTAATTGGGCCACTTGACAAGAACATTATATAAAAAAGCACATTGCTTTCATAAGAAGTCTTGCTGAAATGCACAGTACAGACTGTGCCAGCTTGATTTTGTTGGGTAGAGGGTTCTGTAAACTCAGCAGCACCACAATAAATACATAGCTTCATGTTGTGGGCAGCCTTACACTCCCAACCATTGCCAGATGTGTCTCAGTGGCAGATTGCAGAGATCAGGCAGGGATCTGGACAAAACAGCAGTATTTTAAGTACACCGCTCCCAGGTTGTTTATGGCTTTATATACTCTTAGTCTGTAAAGCCATAAAGCCAGTAGTGTACTGGCAGCCTCTCCCTCAACACAGGTGTTATTTGTTGTCAGTAGCCAACACTTGGTTGCAACAGGGCTGAAGAGTTCTGTACTAGCTGCAGCTTCTGAACCAACTTCAAGGGCAGCCCAGCCCAGAGCTCATTACAGTGATCAGTCTTTCCAGGTTTCCTGTTATCAAACAAAGCAAAGCCAAGCCTGATCCAGCAACAGTTTCAGGGTTCACCTGGACTTCCTTTTCTACCACATTGCTAGGCACATGTTTGTGTTTTAAAGCATTGTGTCCAAGGATTCCCCCTCCCAACTTTTCCCCATGATAACATGCTCTTTATTGCTGAATCGGAGCAAATGGCAATCTGTGGAAAACCCAAATGGCTGTTTGTTCCATTTTAACATTAAAGAGCAGGTTTTCCTGGGGAAAGCGGCAGGTCAAAAAAGAAAAAGCATTCAAACACGTCACTTTAAAGCGCAGACCTGCACCTAGAAAGCACAAGGCAAAAGGTAGGTGTGGGTGAGCCCTCAGCTGACGTGGTGGTAAAAGACATTGCTAGCGACAAAGCTGGATCCAGCAGGGCCCCAGTTTCAGCACCTGCTCCATCAGGAGGAGTGCAGTCCTGCCCTGAACAAGGAACTGGCTTATCTCCCACAAGATATTAGAACCATTCACCCATGTGGCCAGGATTTAAATCCATTTATTCCACCACCACATCCAGGCACCAATCGAGATCTTGCTTGTCCTCGCCTGACTCAGACATTTGGAGAAATAGGGAGTCATCAATATTTTGGCATGTGGCCTCCGAAATGTTACTCATGAGGGTATATAGCCCCTGGGCTGATAAAGGTTCCCCACTGATACCAAGTTTTTAGTGTAATATTTTGGATCCACCCACATTTTCAATCCAGTTTACTGTATTTTTTCATGTATGAGATGCTGTTTCTCCCTCCTTTTTGGCAAAAAATGGGGGTCATCGTATACACGGATAGTGGGGTGGACAGATGGGCGATTGTCAGCGGTTGCAGTGGGCAGGCAGTAGGGTGATTGAGTGGGCGGCCAATTGGTTGATTGGTGGCAGGTGGAGGAACAATGGTGGGACCTCCCTCCCCCCCAAAAAAGCTCCACAGCTTTTGTGATCAGCGGCTGTGGTGAGCAAATGGGCAGGCATTTGACGACAAGTGGGTTGATTAAAAAAAAGCCAAAACTGAAGGGCAAAACTGAAAAGCCAAACTGAAGGGCAAACTCCCCCCCCCCCCCAACAAAAGCTCAACGACTTGGAACAATCTTTCCCCTCAAATAGCTCAAGAACTCAAGAAATGTTGACTTCTTAATTTTGGGTCCAAAAAAAATGGTTTTTTTTTTGTTTTGTTTTTTTTACATGGCAGAAATTTGACACATCTCTTGCACAAAGGAAACCAAATGAGTAGGGGACCAATTTATTCAAAATAGATGAATCAAGTTCCCCTGTCTTTTGTTCTAACATCTTCCCTGATCAATAAAGGGCCATGGCATGGATGTTTTGTTGCCAGAACAGTGGTAGGTCCTAATCTTTTCCTGACACTGATGCCTTACAGCAAACATCTCTGCACATTTATGAGCCAGGATGATTTCCTCCAGAGAGCCATACTGCAGTGTGCTTAAAAGGGAATGGCTTAATTCCACAGGGCTGTGTTCCATGCCAAACTTGAGCCATGCCCTGAGGTTATGGACAGATGGCTAAGTAGGTGGCCCATCAACAAAACAGAGCGACTGTATTGTTTTTATGGCAGGTTAAGGCTGGTATAAAAATGAGTGCAAGAGGGATATAATTTTATTCAAATGTCTGTTTAGTAGAACTCCTCTTATATATTCCAAATTGCCACCCTCCAACTTACGCACAGGAAAGGGGAGGAAATGCAAGGCTGATACCGCAGTATTTATTTTCATAATTCATGCTAAATCCAAGGTGTTCTGAGTTGTGCAGACTCCAGAGACCTACAAGATATTTGTAAAAGCACAGTATAAACCACTAATGATTTTTATATGTGCTATATTTACTCTCTGTATTCTTAATGCAAAATATTCCTGCTTTGGTTCGCAGCTTATAAACCCAGTAGCCTTTTTATGGTTATTTTAAAATCTTTGGAATTCTTAGTTTTGAGAATCAGACTTTCTCAAAAAACAAAACAAAAAACAAACAGATAGTGTATCTGTTATTATGATAAGTAATCATGGACTTATGGATCAAATGGTAAACTTGACTGAAATGGAATACCTTCTTCCAATAATTGATGGCATTGATAACTTTGCTGTTATTTGCCCATTAAATCACTGACTGCATTTGTATGCTCCACTTCCTCAGAGTTGCTCAAAGCAGAACATATGTTCTCTGCCTCCTCATCACAACACTGTGAGTCAGGTAGACTGAAAGCTGGCAGCTGACCAAGAGGAATGTGATTGTGATTGTGTGCTGCTTGTGTGTTTTCCATAAGTATCTGGTTGGCCTTTTGTCATGTCTTCTCTAGGCCCATAACTGTAAAATGCTTTGTAAGTTATTTTCAGAAAGGCCATTGGTTAAATCACCCAACTGAAAACACTATAAAACACTGTGGGAAAGACAGTATCCCCCTTCTAGAATAGATTGCCAGTTATAGATTTATGGAATCTTAGACTTGGAAGGCACTTCACATGAATATATAGCCTAGCTTCATTGCGCTGATGATACCAAATATCTAAAGCTATCCTGACAAATTATTTGTCATGGAATCCCCCAAATTACTTAACACAACTACTCTGGGGAATTTCTTTTCTAGTGGTAAATTGCTCTTGTGGTTGGATAATTTCTTATGATGTTATATCTATTATTTATTGATGCATTAATTTCACTGAACACCCATCTCTTTCTCTGAGAACCTCAGAGCTATTTAAGTACGGTTCCCATTTGGGCTTCTCTCTAAGCAGAAGAAATTGATTGTCTACTTTCAAATCATCCTCTGGGCAATCTGAACTACCATTTCCTATTATTTAAACTTCTGAACCTTAGAAAAGTTGGCTACACCCAAAGGCTTAGCTGCACTGAAGTCCTGTGGAAGTGACACATTCACCATGACTAATGTTCTAGGTTCCTTGAGAATTACATCCCACTTCATCCCACATCCCAATTCAGTGTGATTTACTCCCAAGTAAACATACATATAAAGCTGAGGATTGGTGTCTTGAGCGTAACTAACCACAATCTGGGAACCATTGTATTAATCAACAGGTTACAAACTGCTGCATAAGAAAATGAGACAAGCTAAAGGGTGGACTTAGTTCCAACCCATAGTAACTGGAGACATTGCTATTACCCATTACTACAAGCTATTTCCTTCAAACCCTATCTATGGAATTCCTAGAGGCATAAAGTTGGGTCACTGTTGGAAACAGGAAGGTGAACTCTGGTCTAATCCAGTGGAATCTTTATTTTGATCACAACAGGCTTACCTTTTTATGTTGCCTCATGGGTGTTCACAACCTCAGCTGTCTGCTTCTTAAGTCTCATTTTTGTTTTGGACTTGGCCTTCTTGGGACTGCTAAAATTTCCACATAGTTAATCAGATTTGTGTACTGATGAGGAACCACATTTAGAGCAAGGGAAAAATGCTATGAATGAAGCATTTCCCTCATTCTGAATTAGCTTCCTATGGTCCCCGTGACATTGCTGCATTGCCAGATCTGATTGGCTAAGTGGCAGCTTCAATTCTACTAGGGAAAAGAAGGGTGATTTGGGAGAGGGGGTGGGGTGTGTGTGCCAAATCTTAAACTGATGGGACTCTAAAAGGAGTGTTGCCACCACTACCTGAATACCAAATGCAGGGAAGGGGGTGTAAGCTCTGGAAGCACAAACATGCCCCATAGAATCCTCAAAAAGAGCAGAGCTTTAAATGAAGTGGGGAGGAAATGGGGGGGGGGAATTGCAAAAAGCCATTGCAATCTTGGTCTGTATTTGAGTGTCTTCAGATTTCCTTTTCATAAGTCCTCTTAAAGACCTTTTGCCATTGCTGTAACCCAGTGGTGTGTGGTCAAGGGACTAGGCAGGGGGACTAGGCTAGTCCCCTAAATGCTCCCAGTAAATTAGGATATTAAAGCATTTAAGCCTGGCACCTCTCAAAGCCCAGGAAGCTTCTGCCTGGCTTAGGGAGGGAGGCACAATGCTCATGACATCATCTGAAGTTGGTGCCTCTGGCCCTAACAGTTGCCCTATGAAAAATTTTACCACATGCTACTGCTGCAGTCCTACATATTATATGCTGTGGTTTGATGATGCAGTTACTTTTGTCAAGTTCAGATTTCTTTGTTTGTTTCATTATGTTTTCTTTATTTAAAAATAATAATAAGCAATGGTGCTTGTAACTGTCTGAGAGTTGTTGTTTTTAATATAATTTTTATCTGACTGATGATTCCGAGAAACCAGGGGGAGGAATGATTTCTCTTTGTCAAAAGGCTATCCTGTGCTTCATAAATATTTCTTATGTCAAGGTGTAATATTTCACTGTCCAAGCTAGTGTGTAAATGGAACAGATTTACGATAATACCAAACTCTTTTTTTTAATAGGGGTGTGTCTTAACAATAATCAATTTGCCAGTTTTTGAAGAAAAAAAGAAACAATCGATCATGCAGACGTAGTTAATTTGTAATATCTATTTCTAGCTGAATCATTCATAGGCAGCATTTCTAGGGTTTTATGTTAATCTGAAAACATACCCTGGAACAACTATGCTCTTTGCTTTGGCTTCGTCCATGGCAAGTACAGACAGCGAGATTTCACTGTGGTCTTTGCACAGTACTTATCTGGGGTTGAAATACAAAAAATTGGAACCCGTGGTTTCCAAATGAACAGTTATTCAAAATCCACTGCTAAGGTCAAAATGGAAGGTGGCTAATTCTATGTGTTATTTATTTATTTAGCAATATTTGTATATCACCAAATAAATAAAACAATCTAATATAAAGTAATGTAAAATATCCATTAAAATACCACTAAATCAACAGACTTTAAAAAACAAGACACAATTACCAAAATATAAAGTCAGTAGTTTAAAAAAACAAATCTATATAATAAAAATACATCTCTGACTAGGCTTGCTTAAACAACAACAACAACAAAAAGGTTTTTTATTAGTCGTCGGAAATAATATACAATGAAGAAGGATCTGCCTAATATCAATCTTACCTCCTGAAGTCTCAATGGAACTTCTAAACCACACCCAACCCCTACTTCTTCCACGAAGAAACCTGGGCAATGCTTGTACACATGTCACACAAATGCAGAAAATGAGGATCCATTCCAGATTTTTCACAAAAGTATGCTTTTATGAGGTAGAAAAATAAACAGAATTTTTTTACTACATTGTTCCAGAATAGCAGCTAAATAATGACAACATTGTGTGGCAGCATGCCAAAAATTCCCAAACACACACCCGCAACGGACTATACCAGTGTAAGTGCACAAAAGACCCAGTTTATCGGTTACATGCATTATTTACCTTCTCCGTCTGTCTTCATGCAGCAACTTTGGTTCTGTACACCAGAGAAATCTGCAGGTCGTTTGCAGAAGCAAACAATAAGGAATGACGGTGGAAAAGTTCCTGACTTTGGGTAGACATCCCTGAGGTCTTTACGCAAACCATGTTTATAAAACAGTACGATTTTAAAAGATGCTGCCTGAGCCTTTGGGAGAGAACAGGAAAAAAATATGAATAGAGTATTAAAAATGAATATAAAAATTCCATCCGTGTTCTGGCAGCAGACCTGGCAAATATAGTGACAAGCATTTATATTTTCCCTTGGGTGTTTGTGGAAGCATCGGAAAATGTCACAGGATCAGTATCCTAACTGACAGAATTTCCTAAAGTGATCACTTGGGAAAACTAAACCCAGAGAAGACACTTTAAGTAATATAAGAACTCAAGTGCTATTGCACACCGTGGTTTGACCTCCCTTTTTCAGCTGAAAGCAAAGCCTGCTATCTTTCCATGGGCTTTTTTATGATAAATGCAGGGGATTTAGAGCAATCCAAGCTGCAAATTTTTCAACACTTGGGCAGCAAGGTTAAAGAAAACAACAGCGATTCTGCAATCTGTAGGTTGTGGTCTGCATCTGTGAAATGTCTTCTTGGATGCAGCACCAGGGCAAAGACAGAATTAATGGTGATAAGACAAAAGGAATACCTCCTACCCCTTTAAATGCATTTACTATGATTAACCTATTTTATACTTCGAGAAATGTATTCATTTCCTGTATTTTATCATCTCTGTTGTGAATGATGACTATCCATAATCCCCATGTTCCTGGGGTTTTTTGTTTTTGTTTTTAACCATTCATTCAGCCAAATAAACGATACTATTATCCTGCATATGTGGCTGATCAATATTTATAAGGACTGTTAGCGATGAAGTGTTAAACTTAAAATGGGGGGAATGTCCTTGCTTTTCACCTCTGTATCCACAGTGGAAATACATGCTTCATATGGATTTTCCTAAAGATTCTTGAAATAGAGCAGGCTGTGCTCTAGCAAAAGCAGTAAGCCACTCGCTCCTTGATGTCCATCTGCCTGTCAATATGTTTGGGCCACGCACAACCTGGACAATCTATTTTGAGCAGCTTTCACGTCAGCTGGTGGTATGCTGTAGCCAAAGTTGTGGCTGGGAGCATCAGGACAAATTTATTAAATACCAGAAACACTGCAAAAACTTCTTTAAAAAATAAATAAAAATTGTGAACTTTCTTTCTAGATCCATTTTGAGTTTTAAACAGTTGTGCAATGCAAATGGGAGTGCCATTGGCTGGCTGAAAATGAGAATGCTTGTTAAGTAAATTTGTATATTCATTAGGTGTGTAGTAGATAGGCATGAATGCGAGTCCTACTTTTGAGGGGGTTCTAGGCAAAGGGCCCTCTGATTCACGGATGGGGAAATTGTGGCTCTGCAGGGATTGCTAGATTACAACTCCCATCATCCCTGATCAATGTGATCCTGAGCCCTCTCCTTATATGTGTGCGCATGCGTATGCACGTGTGCTTCTGGTTCCATAAACTTGATTATTAGGATGACTGTATACATCTACATGCATTCATATCTCCAAATGCTGTGTGATTTTCAAGCATTATTTTGCCTTTAGATGGGACTTGTAACTTAGTGGGGGAAAGTACCTAACCTTGCGCAACATACTTTACCTTTTTGTTGAAAACAATGTTTGAACTGCTAAATGGATCGATGAAAATTGATTTTTGCATAGTAAGCAGCAGAAAACAATTGTCTAAACGGGAATATACTCTCAGATTAGCAGCAGAAGAATAGTATATGTTTTTATCAATAATGGGCAATTTATACATCAGGAAAGATTGTGTAAAGGCTAGAGAAACAGTTCTCTTTATTGCTTTTCTTGAAAGCAAGGTGTTTAATTCCACTTCGGTAAAATATTTTATGCTATGTTTTTAGAATCTAGTTTTGGACTGGTGGATAAGTAGTATATAAACACGAGAAACATGAGAAACTGGCAGCAGGGAGTTGGGAAGATGGTTTTACCTAGATCTCCTTCTGCTGGAGGGAAGCTATGTAGACCGAAGAAAGACCAAGAGGTAGTATAAGATGAAATACACAATTAGGTAAAGCCTTAATTAAAATCATAAGCAATGAAATTGAGGGTATGCAGTCAGGTCCCAATGCAAGGGAAACATATGCTGCTGATTATGTTTCAAGCACTTGTGGGGGAACCAAACATGGAGAGTATGAGTAACATTTGAAAAGAAAAACAAAACCTAAAGCCCCAGAGTTTCTTATCAGGTTGTCACAGCAGATTGAACATCTTCGACCTTTGTTTGCTCCAGTGATATGATGATGGTATAATGATAATCTACCAATGCTGTGCTTTTAATGAAGTTTCATGCTGTTCAGATTATAGGCTGCCATCAGATTGAGGTGAAGTGAGATATAAATATAAATAACATTTTGTACTTACTTTTGTTAGAATTTAGTACCAGTGCTTTAGATCATTGGTTGTTACAGTGGAAGATGCCTGTTCCAGTCAAAGGAAACACTTTCTGCCAGACACTTTTTTCTTTTGTACGTATCAGTTTGGGGTACAGTATGTAGCAGGGTATGTGAAGTGGTGGCCCCCATACTTCGGAATGCCCTGTCAAAGAAAGATGTGTCTGATACTGTCTTGCCTCATTAGTAATTTTGTTTGTTTGTTTGTTTATCAAAAAGTATATTTAGGAGCTATTTGTTTGCAATATCTGTGATTCTCAAAGTGGTTAATTTTACTGGTCTCTCTATTTATATGTTGCTTGCCTAGCTATTTATAAATCAATTGTATTTTTATATGTGGATTGTTACGTAAGGATTTATGTTTAAGGGTACAGTGGTTAAAAAGTTCCTTCTCCTTTTTTTAAAGTGATATTTTGATGTTCACAATTACTTTGGGTATTCATCAACAGAATGCAACAGATAGATTCTATAAATAAATTAAAAATAAAATATTATCTCACTGACGCTGTGTCTGTTTCTCTGGAAGCAACAGAGCTGTAAAAGCTTTCCTCACAAATTGTAAGCGTGTTTCTGAATATTGAAAGGCACCAGGAAGCCTCTTGCTCTGCTCTTCAAAGACAGGCCCCAAGCCACCTCAAGTCAAAATTTCATTTTAAATTGATGTAAATAGGAGAATTACGTACATGCAATCCTATACATGTCTACTCACAATTAATCCCCATTGAGTTTCCTGCAACTTCTTCCCACATAACCATGCATATAGATTGCAGCCTACGAATATAAAAGTGTTTGTACCCCTGAGTTCTTGGATACATGTGAGATGCAAGTATCATAACCACATTTCTTATATTGCTAAAATTCAAATGTGTTTCAGGGGGGAAAGAGAGGAACTATGAATCATTCAAAACAAAGAATGTGACTCAAGCAGAATTATTATTCATGAAGCTGTAAGCAATACGTTGAAGATTATGCAGTCGGAAGGCGGGGGTGAAAACTGCCCTTACATTGATCTTATCAGTAGGAATAGTGTCTTCAACCTGGTATTGTAAGTAAGATATTGGGTTCATCGCCGGCTATTGATAATCATAGAACTAAATAGCTGGCAAGAGATTTTCATGAGCTGCAGTAAAACAAGGGGGGGCAGAGGGACAATTGCAGCGTACTGGCAAGGACTCAGCAGTTTACACACAACATATTTAATTGCTGAGAGAATATGGAAAGGAAGGAAATCTATCATATTTTTAGAGGAGCCATCAGAACTTGGAGACACAGCAGAATGTGGTAAAACAGAATGGAATTGTTGATGCTGAAAGCTAAGCCAGGCAGACAGCTCAATTCCCTTGTGAGGGGAGAAGTAGGGGAAGAAAAAAAAGCAATACTGAGAGCATTAGTGGAGAAATAAGATGGGGGAGTTTTCTCCATAGATTTGTGATGGCTGTTGGACATCTGAGAGAAGAAATATTTTTCCCCTTTAGGATTTCAGATGGATTCCTGCCTGATCTTTAACCTTCTGTAAAGTCGGCACAGTGAGCTAGTCCTATGTGAGAAACATTCAGGGCTTATTCCTTTTAGACTCAGTGTCCTCAGTGGTAAGCAGCTGGATATTATTCAATACAGAAAGGGGTTTTCAGCTGCATAAGAACTTCCAAGGTCCCTGGTACTTCAGGGTATATGAGGAGGAATCCAAATAGACCTTGTTATGAATGAAAGGCAGTTTGGGGGAGTATAGGGGATGCAATGGGGAAGAATAGGCAGCGAGGGTTGTATTGCGTGTTGAGGTCCCCAAGACAGCCTCCCCCAATAACTCACACATCACAAAGAATTTTTGTTTAAGGTTTTTGACATAATTTTGGCCACAACTTTATTAACATACATGGATGTGAATGGTTGCTTAGGCATTGGTTATGACTATCTGTCCCCCCGCCTGGGGACAGAACTGACTTCCGGATTCCAGCGAAAGTCAGTGAGGGGAAACAATATTGGGTAGAAAATGGGGCTGAGCCACAGGCCCTCACCTTTCCCCCTCATGCTCCCAGGGGCTTGCACGGCCCAAATCCGATACCAGGGATAGGGATGAAAGCATGGCAAGCCCCTGAATTCCTTTAACAGAATTCCCTTGCAGCACCATTGGAGGGACAGGCCCAGCCAATCCTTACCCCTCCTCCAACCAATTATTTAACCAATGCCTAACCGCAACCTTACAAGTTGTGACGATTTGCTATGCAGTAGGCAAAAACCAAATGGCACCAGCCAATCAGCCAAATGGACAAAATTCCTACCAGGCCCCTGCCCCAATGGCAGACGACCCCATGACAGGCATAGCAAGGTCAACACACCATTAAAAAATAAGGGAGGGTGGGCGGGTGATCCGTTGCATGCAGCAAAAGTGAAAGCTCTCACGCTGCATGCAATGCTTAAAAAACCTGTTCCCTCCCCCTAAATGTCAACATAAATTTTACCCTAGCAACACCATCTACCAATCCCTGCTAGAGGCCATCTATCCTAACCCGCCCGGCAACAGAGGGGTGGCTTGGCTGGCCCAAACCGCAACACATGTTCTCTTTTAATAAGAACACGCTTTACACAAATCTGAAGGCCACTGCATTGTCTAACCCTCTCCTAGACTAAGGAAGAGAGGGAGGGGAATCTGAAGGCTCAGTTGTATTTAATACACCATGCCTAAATACACCATACTTGCCTTATACTGAGTTCACAGTATTCATACTATGAGACTGTAACCTTCACAAGAAAACCACAGAGGGATGAAAACAAGTTTGTGAACATGCCCTAGTGGTGTGGTTAATCACCCAGAGCTATGCGTAAAGCTGTCAGTTGTGCTTTTTCTTGGTTTCTGATTTCCCCAGTCCTAAGTTCAGTTTGCCACATCAGTTTGTGAATTCTTTTCACATGAAAATTGCACCAGCAGATGTGAATTTCTACTAATACTTGTGGCTTTGTGTACAATTTTGCCTATACATTATGTTTTTTGCAAAGCAATTTTCCAAAATCCACTGCATTTTGTCATGCTATTTTTCCTAATGTATGACTTTATATAAAAACTTAAACCTATTATTTGCCTTTGTGTATGTGTTTTTGTACAGTAGGAGGACACCTGCATTGCAAAATTCATAGAGGTGTGAATTTCAACAGGTGGTTTTGTTTCAGAAAGTGTGAATTAGGCAACTTGACCTTAAATGAGAATTGAGTAAAAAAAATTCCCCTTCCCTCTACAGCAGGAGTAGGCAACCTAAGGCCTGGGGGCTGGATGCGGCCCAATCGCCTTCTCAATCCGGCCCACGGACGGTCTGGGAATCAGTTTGTTTTTACATGAGTAGAATGTGTCCTTTTATTTAAAATGCATCTCTGGGTTATTTGTGGGCATAGAAATTCGTTCATCCCCCCCCCCCAAAAAAAATATAGCCTGGCCCACCACATGGTCTGAGGGACGGTGGACCAGCCCACGGCTGGAAAAGGTTGCTGACCCCTGCTCTACAGTACCTTTCTGACCTGACAGTTTCCATTTATTCATCAGTTTTCAATTGCTGGTTAAGCTCCTTATACACTTGAAAAATGAAGCCACAATGTAAAATTTACTCTCTCTTTAAGCAGTCATTAACTCCACACTGGCAAAAGCATGTGGTCACTTTAATTGCTTATTTGTTTACATAGAAAATCAATTGGCATGTCCTCTCTGGATTTTCTTACCTTTTTTCCTTCTAAGAATTCTCATCAGCAAAAGTATTGATGCAGACATCTCTCAACATCCATGAATTCCCATACTCTGGGCTGGGTAGTGGTGTGGTAGGGAGACTCCGGGATCCTGGAGAGAGTGCCAAGCTAATTAATCAATTCAGAGTAAGTATACATAGAATCTCAGGTGCAGAACTGAAGCTGCATCAATGCCACTTAAGCTCACCCTTAATCGAGAATTAATCATCATCACCAGCCATTTAGAAGCTAGAGGGAAAGAGAGAACTACTGATTGCTTTCTGCATAGTACCTGATAGATAAGACTAGCTGCATTTCTGCTCTGTCAGGTGGATAGATAACTTGGACTTGTCTTTCCTAAGTGGGGATATTATTTACCCTTTGCCTGAATGTGAGCTTGCTCAGGAAATCAAACTGAAGAGAAATATATTCGAATCCATTACTCACGATTCTAAATTTCTGAAATAACCATCTTGTGGGGCTTAGCATGGGTTACAGGAAGTGTTGGCATATCTCAGAAAGGAACTTGGGGCTCCTTCAAATGACTGGTTTTATTAAGCATTCCTCCTGATTTGCTTGCACAAAGCTAACATGGAGGTGAGATTATATGCAGTCTTTATTGAGCATTTATTCTGATTTGTTTATGGGGCAGTCACATGACAAGGAGTATTCATCTTTCATTCACCCAGACTTGCTTGCAAGCTGTATATATTTATTATCTTGTTAAGCATGCATTCACCCCACACTTTCTTCAGTGCATTTCCCGGTCACCTCCCAAGCTGCTAAAAGTCGGTGGATTTGTTGTGCTAAGGTGACAGGGTTCTTTAATCCACTATAATTGCAGAAACCTAAACATATGGGATGTGCCTGAATCCTTCTCACAAAAGAGTGACAGAGGCACCCACAGTGTGTTCTTTAGAAACATTCTACACACACACCACACACACATACACATGCGCCTCAGTGGTGCTAATATTCCCCAACTAATTTGACAGGGTATGTGGATGGCAATGGCAAGATGGGCCCATAACAAGCCTGAAAATGGAAACCATAATCTGAGCTAACGAGGATGTGGCTGTTGCTGCGACGTATGCAGGGGTGGCCAAGTTGGATGAATCTCAGGCAGCTTAAAACTGTACCAGTCCATGACAGGCTCACTTTGGGGAAATGCACCTGAGACAGCAAGGCAACAGCCTATTGTACTTTCAGCTGGAAACAGAGACTCATCAGTAATTTCCCATTGCTTTGTTCCTTTCCTTAAACAATTATTTCTGATACCTTTTCATTGCTCCTTAGCAGAATCATGAGCCTATAATCACTTGATGGCAAGCTAAGGCACAACTTCAATGTGATATTTTGATAGGTCTTTTATTCCCTCATCGGGAATTTCCATTGTTTATTTTTTGCCCCCCTGGGCAAGAATTGGGAAAACACATTTGTTTTATGCAGCTGCTTTGACAGCTGTCACTGCGGTGCGCTGTATATTATTTTTAATAACTTTTTTGTGACCTACTAGGAAAGAGAGAGTGATGGGATAGGTGATTTGGAAGCATTTTGAGGCAACAAGCGATGATTGATTTCTGCAAATATTTGCATTGGGGTTAGAAAAATCAGAAGATTTACTACGAAAGATGTTTATTTGAAACAAAACCCAGGAGTAGTCATTTCACAGCCTGTTAGCATGCCCCATTTGTGCTTGTTCAAAGAGGAAGGGGGGAAGGAGAGGGGGAAGAATTTGTCCCCGTAGAACTGACTTTGGTCTCTGCATTGTGAGTTGATGAACTGAAACAGTGACATTCAGCAAACAAGTTTAAGGCTCTTCATGGCAGATATGAAATGGAGAGCAAATATTCCTAGTGGACTGTATAGGTTTATGCTATCAGAACCTCAGATTGCCTCGGTCAATCATGAGCCCGTAGAGATGAAACTGGTGTCAGCCTTGTGTAACTCAGGCTCATTGACTTTTATTGTGCTGTCTCTCTTATCCTCGCCAACAATCTAGTGTTGCATTCTAGTTCAGGTTATCAAAGGAAGATGCTTGTCATATGAGAGGAACAAATGCTCTTGTCCCTGATTGACACTGGCGGCACAAGTCCTTCAACCCTAGGCTGAACCCCACCAGGGCTCATTCACTGATGTGGGGCACATTATTGCTTGCCACACCAAGTGGCAAGTACAAAAGGGATCAGTGGTCCATCTGTACAACAACATCAAGAGATTCCAGCATGGCACATTCTTTCGCTGCCTCAGGGCCTTCTGCAGGTGACCTATTTATTGAACATCCATTCTGATTTGCTTGCTTATGCAGGGGTTAGACTGTGTCCAGTATTTATTCAGCACCTGGTTGCAAGGAGCTTATACCACAATGAGCTTTCTTCCTGATTTGCTTGTGGGGTGATTATACATCTTTCTGTCAATTATTCATTTGTCTCACACTTTTCAGTGTATTTCCCTCTCACTTTCCTGACTATAAAATGCTGCTGTTTTGTTTTCATTTTTTAAAAGTGGATTTGTTGTGTCAAGGTGACAGAGCAATTTAATCCATTTTAATAGTGCAAATGTATATTTAGGGACGCGGGTGGCGCTGTGGTCTAAACCACAGAGCCTAGGACTTGCCGATCAGAAGGTCGGCAGTTTGAATCCCTGCAATGGGGTGAGCTGCTGTTGTTCAGTGCCTGCTCCTGCCAACCTAGCACTTCGAAAGCACGTCAAAGTGCAAGTAGATAAATAGGTACCACTCCGGCGGGAAGGTAAACGGCGTTTCCGTGTGCTGCTCTGGTTTTGCCAGAAGCGGCTTAGTCATGCTAGCTGCATGGCCCTCGGCTAGTAAAGCGAGATGAGCACCGCAACCCCAGAGTCATCCGCGACTGGACCTAATGGTCAGGTGTACCTTTACCTTTATATTTACTTTATTCACCTGAATCCCTTCTGCAAAACACTGACAGTCTGGAGGTGATCTCAGATATCTTGATTTAAAGCAATAGGCAGAGTGAGGGGCTGGAGCTAAGGGGCATTTCTGCTGCTGCTACGATGGTTCTCCCCCCCCCCCCCCCGCCAAGAACTACTACAATACCCAGCACTGAGGGATTATTTTTTCCAGGTTGGGAAGAGAACTTGCTGGTTGTACCCTTGCCCAAGCTGAGTATGCCATAGCAACTGTGCTGCTACAGACTTTTCAAATTTAGATCCCTGCTCCCTTTTTCAATGAGTCATTGGGTCAGGAAAAGAAATGAAAGGTTAGTTTGCATGCCCAGCATTCCACTTTGTTCTTTCCTTTCACAAAGATTTGAAGCTCTTTTGCATGTTGTGACAGGCAGCAGGGCAGCAAATGAAAAAGCCACTCTGTGCGCGTGGTCTCATCAGAAGAAAAAATTGGGAGCTGTGTGCACTTTACCTGTTTATATTGTAAGGCTACTTATTACTCCCCCCTCCCCGAGTGGGAATCTGTGAAGTCCTTTTCATATGCAAGTTTCTTTTTCGCAGAGTGAAAGCACTGTCGCTTGTGCAGTCTCTTTTTCTGCTTTATATTTGCTTTCACTTTTTTTTTTTTAAAAAAAAACACCTTTATTTTAAGATGAAATATTTTCACCATTATCAAAGGAGGCTTGTTCAGTGAAGTGGAAGGGACAATGCTGAGCTTGAAAAGGTGTGGAGTTTTCTCCTTCACTGAAATAACTAAAGGAACCTGATCACAGAGGAGCTCCATTTGGCGACAAAGTAGAGCCCTACACATTTTGGAGACTCTTATTTCTTGCAATGGCAGACAGAGCTGGATTTTCTAAGCTCATTTGAGTTATTTCTCTTTTTTAAGGCAGCAGCAGGGAGGCCATTTTTACGTGCGTAAGGTTGCCTGACAGGATCATGACCTTTTATGTGCAGTGTTATTAGTCAGACTCATTATACATTTTGTGCTCTGCAGGCATACCTACTATGCAAACAAATGAGCTTCACTGCCTGAGCTTTTTTGAAGGAAGCTGGGGACCTTCGGTACTGATAATTCTGTTCGGGACTCCCAGTCTTCTCGTACATGAAGCCCCATGACAGCATGAATGGAAAGTTGACATAATAAGACCAGAACAGTTCCCAAGAGTGTTGCAGAGATGTGTGTGGCAGGAAGTTGCCTTTAAAGACACGAGTAAAGGCAAATAACACTATTATAGTGCCAGGACCATGGTCTGAGGGCAATGCAGTAACTTTGATGAAGCTTCGCAGGTCCCAGTGTGGAAACCTTGATGGGAGACTGTCTGGGAACTCTATGAATGTTGCTTTGCAGTGGAGGAAAGGTAATATAATGCAATAAATTATAACAAATATACAATAAATAGCCCTCAGTAATTGGCCTACTTCCACGGGACTCTTTTCACCTGAGCCGAAGCCTGTATCATGTTTTCATTTGGGCTGGCTGTTGATGTCCTGCATTAAGCCTAAAAATGCTAATTTGAGGTGTATTTTGCATAATTTGGTTCAAAAACAGATCTAGGGGAGCGCAACCAGTCCATTCCGTCTGGGTGCAGAGCTTCTGTGATGTGACAGGGGGCGCCACAACTATGACATCCAACAGAAGGAGAGAGGTGAGGGGGTTGCCAGATTTTGGCATCACACAGGGCACCGCTGAAATTTGTGGTGCCAAGGTCCACAACTGCATGGTTTCATAAATGTCTTGCACAAGCAGAAAGTCACTTCCACAAGGTAGTCCCACCAAACTCTCTTGAATTCCTTACCTTTTGTGTATGTATTTAATGTAATTTGACTAGTGCTCAACTGTTGTTGTTTTTAAAAAAACCCTCTTAAGTGGCTTGCATAAAACAAAACACAAAACTCTCAACAAAAGTCAGAGACACAAATAAGGTAGTCTATTTTTTAAAAGAACAAAAAACAATTATTTATATATGGTCAATTGTCTTTATTTTGGAATATATACATTATAAAATTAAGTTGCATGTTTAAATTCATGCCAGCTTTATACATCTGGGTAGGCTACTCACTCAGAGGGGTGGGGGCATTGGCGGCTCTAACCCTCTGCATTGCCAATCAGTGTTAATGGCCCAGTGCTTTGTTCTCCTTGTTTCTTGCTAATGGTCAATCTTCTCTCCAGCAAGAGCAAACCTGGTTTGGCCTGTCTTTTTGACGCTGGTAGACTCAGCATCTGGCAGCTTCCCTTAGTACTCCAGGCATTGATTTATTTCTGACATTTACTAAATCTGAGAATTTAGGGGGATCAGGCTCCCCACAAACTCATAACACATTTGGTGGGATATAGTCCCTCCCAAATTTAAAACAGTATGTTAGCATGTTGATTACCTCAAACACCTCTCAGAAAAAGATCAGAAGCAAGCCACTGATTTGCCAAGTAGTCCTCATTTCACAGTTTATATTTACTTTTGCCCAGTGATCATCTCTACCCATTTCCAAATGTCACTGCCGTCAATTAAGACTTAGAAGTGTGCTGGACAGCCAGTCATATTTTATATAATAGCAGGTCACAGCCCTGATCTTCATTTTTACTTGCTTCTCTGACCAAGAATAGGCAGGCAGGAATTACTGTTGACAACATGATGAGATTTGCCATGTGCATGATAGATCTTAAAACTGCACTTTGATGCTGATCTTTGAATGTTCAAAGTTCAATAATTGGTTCTGTTTATATTATAAAAATAAAAATTGCACTTTCATCTGAACAACCATAAGAAACAGACTAAGTTCTTCCAGAGAAAAATGGGAATGTGAAGTATTCAATGGCATATACACAAAATTATGCAAAAGGTGGAAATTATAGTTTATTCCTATAGACTCAATGCAGATGGGGTTGTCTTTCCCCCTGCTGTCAGCCAAATTCATTGTTCGCTTGGTATTACTCAGCTTCCAGCTCATTTTTTCTAAACCTTATTAGTGCATTGTATCTGTGTTACAAGAAACGAATAGAAAAGATGCTATAATAGCAGGAGTCTAAGCTCAGCAGTATCTGTGCAGGTGGCCTGAGCAGTCAATAGTACTCACAAGATTCCTACTGAAACACCTTTTATTTTATGATATGCTTTTAAATTATAATGCTGGCTTTTATTTTTCAGTGCCTTTAATTTGCATTTTTGTGCTTTCCACTGTAATTTTAACTTAAGTAGAAGCATAGGATAAGGTGCCACATATGTCAATATGCCCAATTTACAGAGTAGTGTTTACCAGAACCCTCAAATTGTTGTTGACAATGGGAACTGGAAAGAAAATTTTGCAATTATCTCAGGGATCCATTAAAGGCCTGACTTACTGGTATCTCCATTGTGACTACCCCAGCTCCTGTTGTTTAAAAAGTGCTGGAGGTAATGTTAAAGAGAACTGCATTGTCTTTTTCTCTCTCCATCAGACATATAAGATTTCAAACTTTCAATGGTATACCCAAGGTTTAAAGGATCAGACAAAGATAGCACTGTGCATTCTCTCATTTATTTCCTTCCTCCCTTCCCTTCCCTTCCTTTCCTTCCACCATAGAATTCAGAATGTAGGTTATAACAGAACCCTGGGAACATCAGCATTATTTAAGTAGCTAGTCTTTATTTTTAAAGTCTTTATTTTATATTAACTGAGCAAGTATAGCAATGCTGTAAAATTTGCTGTTGTGAGGCTTCCTAGCATCACTCACTGTAAAACTTAAAAAAAAAATGAAAAGCATGAGACATGCCACTGATGCACAGCATCCTGAATCACTCTGAGATGCCTTAGGCTGCAATGCCAGGCATCCACTGGAATAAGCTTCACTGAAGACACTGAGGCCTGTGTCTGAATAAACATGGGTGAAATCTAGTCACATGTAGAAAACGCTGTGAACATGCTTTTTAATTTTAATTTAAAAAAAGTTTTGAAAAATATATTGAATTTGCCATAGCTCACTATCACCATCTAGTGTCACATTTGTATAATACACTTTACAACATACTTAAAATGTTTTATTTGCAGCTGTGTAGCTTGAGTCCATGCATAGAATTGTGTACTTACAATACCATATAGGATGCAGCATGCGGGGTCCAATCAAATCCTGAACGGACCACGCAAGACCTTGGTACAGGAGTATGGATAGATGCCGTTGGATATTCCACCTAATCTATAGGCTGTATTTGTGATCTCAGTGACTGGGGCAGCTATATATCTTGTCATTATGAGATGTAAAAAAGTAACAGCAGTGAATATACTTCTTTTTTGCTATTGTTGCTCGCCCTCCCCACCTCCATCCAAGCTGGTCTTGAATACGTTGAAAATCAGGCCTTTGAACCTTTTGGTGAATATTCCTCCTAATTGTGCAGGCACCTAAAAACAGTCCCCTCTGCTATTAGGACTGGAGCATTTGACAACAAAGGACAAAGACACACACAAAAACAGAAACTCCTATACGTTTTGTTTGCAAGCCACAAACCACAGACTACGCGTAGCATTAAAAGAACACTCAGTGGAGTCTACATTGCGACTCAGATCAATGATTTATGGATTGCAGGCACTGCTGTTTGTTAAGTGCAGAGAGGTGGCAAGATTGCCCCTCGCCCTTTTCTGTATCAAAAAAAAGGAAAAGGAAAAAGGCTCAATAACAGCCCAACCTTAAGAGTTGCTGCTTCAGCAAATCAGAAAGGAGGGTGGCGCATTACAGGCTGCTGCAAAAGAATAAGCCATTATGCTATACTGGCATCACAGGCAAGGTCATACCAGTTGTGCATATATAGGATTGGAGCATAAGGGTTGGATCCTGGGCTGGCCCAACAAGCAGCTCATACATTCCCCCCAAATCTGGTTGCAGTCACATTGGTCGTTTTCCTAGCCCAAAGGGTGTGTTGTGCATTTTGGCTTAATCCACAGCTGGCACTTGAATAAATCTTCAGGTTCTTTTGCTTAAATGCATCTAAGAGAGCTCAGACTCTTTTTCTGGGAACTGCACAAGGAGTTACTGCAAATGAATGAAAGTGACGCTGCCATCACAAACTTAATCCAATTCCTGCAATTAATTATTTCCCTTCGCTGCTTTCAAGTGGCTGCTCAGTTTGTTCAGACTATTTTTTCCCAAATAACCACTGCTGCCTGTCATGAGATGGAGAAAAGATTTTGCAGCTGTGCAAGGGTAGCATAGCCATTTATTCCCTGGAAAAGATGGATTTCAAATCCAATAGTTCACAAGTGGGTTTTCAGATGAGTTTTGGAAGAGGACATGGAGTGAGATCATCTTTCAAGTGAATTGTCACAAAGTAAGCATAGTTTGATCAGATATTTTGAGATCTACAGCAGCGAATTGTCAGGGGGCAGGAATAGCCACATTGAAGAACATTATAGACAGAGCAAGACACAAAACATTTTTAGAAAAAGGTCTTATAATGCACAAGGGGAGCTAGTGTTCAGGTGAACTATATAAAAACAACCATGGAGAATAGATGAAGAGAAATAATAAATGATTGTGAGGCAACACCGGTTGCAATTGATTGAAACTCAACTGCATTCATAGAGTGGGAGGAGAAGAATATTTGACACCAAATGTCACTAATTGTGGTGAAATCAGAGAAGGGCTAGGAGATGTTGATGGCTTGTATGCATGTTCCATTCTTGTTCTAAAGTGGCAGAGAACCAATTTGCCACCAGGGCCAGAGCAGGGTTTCCCAAACATTGGTCGCCAGCTGTTTTGGACTACAATTTGGACTACAATCAGCCATGAGTGCTCAGCCATGAGTGCTCTAATCCCTCTCAAACGGGTGTGGAAATAAATTGCAGCAAGTCCATGTTCAGTGTCTTTAGCTTTTTGGAGGGAGCGTTATAAATGTATAATATCATGTTGACATTTTATTAAAACACATGCGCGCGCACACATAAACAAGTAGGACAGGATTGGGGAACCTGTATCTTTCCGGACTTGGTTGGACTCCAACTCCCAGCAGCCCCAGCCAGCTTGACCAACAGTCAGGGCTAAGAATAGAAGAAGTGTCCTGCTCGTTCAAGCCAAAGGCTCATCTAGTTCAGTACCCTATTCTTGCAGTGGCCAACCAGACATCTATGAACCCTGCAAGGAGGACCCATTTGGGATTCCCAGCAACTAGTACACAGAGGCATACTACCTTTGACAGTGGAGGCAGAATATAGCCGTTGTGGCTAGTAGCTGTTGCTAGCCTTTTCCTCTATGAATTTATCAAACTCTCTCTTAAAGCCATCCAATTTTGTGACCATCACCAATGTGAATTCCATAGTTCCTCTCCATCTACTGTATTGGATGATTTGGGGTTCTAGTATTAGGGAAAGGTCCCTCTATCTTCTTTTCCACCCCTTGCATTCCTGGCTACAATTCTATCACCAACCCCTTACTCGCCTTTCCCCCCTAAACTCAATATTCCCAAATATATTTCATTATCACAAGGGAGTTGTTTCAACCCTTGAGTCATTTTAGTTGCCCTTTCTTGAACATTTTCAAGCTCTGTAATATCCCTTTTAAGGTGCTGCAACAAAAAATGGTACATGGCATTCCATGTGTGCTTGCACTATAGATTTGTCTAACAGAATTATTATATCAGCAGCTCTATTTTCAATCCCTTTGCTAATGATCTCTAATATGTAAATCACATTTTTCATAGCTGCTGCAGACTGGGACCTTTTCTGTCAAGCTATCCATAGCCACTGCTAGATGTCTTCCCTGGACAGGCGCTGGCAGTTCAAACCCCCATAAGCATATATATGAAGCTGGGACTTTTTGCTGCAATGTTCGTCACTTTATAGGGAGCAGATTGCACATCACATATTTCAATCAGACAGCTGAAGTGGGCATGAATTGGGTTCAGTGAAGATTTGGGTTCATTTGCATCTACCCCAGTTCAGTGTACAGCTGTGCCACCTACACATGCCAGACACACATTCACGTGCTTTGTGCAGTTTGTAATGTGAAACACTTATTTCATATTCAACGTATCTTGCAAGCTGCCTGCTGAGCAGATCATAGCTCTAACTGGAGCGGCCACTAAAGACAGATGAAGTGTGGGTGGAAGAGAGAACGTTGTCAATGGGCGAGGAGAAAAGAAGAGGTGAAGTCTGATAATGGTTATCAGGAAATTTTGAAGAGGATGATGCAAACGCTGAGAGTGAGCCTGGCTTCTGGTTTCAGTGTCGAAGTAAAATATTCCATAAGCATATATTAAACTCAGTGGCCTGTAGCTCAAGTAGCTTTGTTTTTTTACCAGGATTAGTAATGAATAATGTTTTAAAGTTTACAATATATTTTAATTGCTATTTATCTTTAACAATTCTACACATTTTTCCCTTTCCCTTTTTTGAACAACTCATTTTCTCCTCCATTACAGTTTAAGTACATTAGCTAACAGAAAACAGATTTTGGTTAAGATTTCCTTTGCAAACTGTCAGTTCCATTCTGTTTTTATTCAATTTAAAACAACTTGAGAAACAATTACTATCTTCCTAAACTATTATAGAAAGTCCAAGGTACCAATCTGTGTTTATTGTGCCTTCAGTATGAAAATCACTATGTCAAAATTTATGTTTTATGGAACAACTGAACATTTTAGTTGCAAAATGGTTTTGCCATACAGTAATCCCTTTTTCCTTAGATCTTAACAAGGACAAAGATCCTAGAATAAAAATCAAAAGGTCATCTAATTAAGAAAATTGAAATTTAAAGTGCACCCTTAACTAAAAGATTGGCTATTTGCATTGCATTTTGGAAACCTTTTCAGTTGGTTTTATTTGAACTTTCTTAGAGATAAAATGGAAAATAATACTTAAATCCTATGTAACAGGCTGGGATTCTAGCCTTTCTGTGAACAGCTGTCAGTTCTCAAATGACATATTCTAGAAAGGGATAGTCAACGTGGTGCCCTTCAGATATTGCTGTACTACAACTCCCATCATCCATGACCATTAGATGTGTTGGCTAGGTCTCATGAAAGTTGTAGTCTAATAACATCTGGAGGGCATCATCTTGGCTAGAACTCTTCTAGACTGTTACATATACAGTAGACTAAAAAGGAAGTTAATGTTACTTCTTGCACAACTCACCATCCTATGCTTCTGTGTGTGTGTGTGTGTGTGTGTGTGTGTGTGTAAGTGTAATAAACCCTACTGAAGATAGTAATCTTAAACATGTGTCTGTCTACCATCTCAGATTAATATATGACCTTTAATGAAAACACCCAAGGAAGTGATCAATAAGTATGCTGTAAGAAATTGTTGGACCAATCTATGTATTCAAAATGTTGGCAATGGTGATGTCGTAGCTGGATCAAGCAAGCAAGCAAGCAAACAAAACCCTACCCTTGAAGCTTGCAGACTCCAAAAGAAACCACCTTGCTTCACATACAGAATATCTATAGCTTTATATGGTAACCTGTAAAATCAAAAAGAGTGTGATGTTCAAAACCCACAGTCATTTTTCAGTGTTTTCCTCTACCCTTGATCATAGTTAATAATCTTCAACTCCATCCCTCAATGGTTTCCTTTGGTTCCTGACCTTCTCTTTCCAGAGCTCTTTCCTAAATACCCTGCAAAGTTTCCGTTTTTCAAATGTCACAAAATATCAACTAAGTACCAAAGACAAGAGGCAAGTCAATAAATGTTTGTATTCTGTCCTTGCTGCTCATTTGTTTTTTCATTTTATAAGGGAAGGAGGGGTGGAAATTAACCCACAACTTAAATTTAACCTTAAAATAATATAAGCAGCAAAAAGAAGAAAGCCTGAGGGAACCCATCAGTTGAAAATATTGATTACTACAAAGTGCAATTTAGTAAAAATAAAATAAAATATAAAAATACAGCAGAAAATGCCTTCCAACTATTTAGGAGAAAAGCTTACTGTTTCTTATGGTGGAGAGAGCTATAATTAAAAAGCTATCAACAGTCTGGGATTGTCAAAAGTACTTTGTCACCTGAAGCACATTCCTTGTAATTATCTTTTAGGCTTTAAGCTAGATCACCATTAACCTATGAAGAAGAAGGGTTACTATGCTTTCTGGTGTGAGAAATTGTATCATCATGTAAATTAAACCCCGTTAGGCAGTCAAATTGGATTTGGGAAAATGATTGAGTATTAAATCTAGTCATGTATACTATCAAATAGCACGAAATATGAGATGCTAAAAAGGCAAAGGCAGGCCTGGGAAAGTTTACATTTCTTCCCTCTTTGATTCTCGGAATTTCCCCGCATTTAAACTTCTGTAGCCAAAAGGCACATATATGGAATTTTGGTTAGAGTTTGTTCAAGTTTCCCCCCACCCACCTACCCTCAAGATAATAAATGAGTTGACCTCATGTCAGATAGCTATAGCATCATTACAGCAACACAATGTCATGAAGCTTCTGGCAAGTAATTATCTTTGTGAATAGGCAAATATTCCCATAACAAAGGAAAAATAAAATACAGGTATCAAGTTGCTCCTCTTAAAAAAACACAAAACAAATGCTGCTGCATTTAACTTTGTTCTGACCTCAAACTGCTTATGTTGTTGTTCTCCCTTGGTTCTTAAAAAGCATCTTTCAGGGCTACTCCATGCATCACATAGAGGCTAATCTAGCTTTGCCACTGACTCAAGAGGAGCATGCAGACGCTTCTGCTTCTCTGAAAAGTGTACATGCTCTGCTGGATCAGGCCAGTGGCCCATTTTACCCAGCATCCTGTTCTCACAGTGGCAAACCAGATGGTCTATGGGAATCCTGCAAGCAGGACCTAAGTGGAACATCACTTTCCCCACCTTTAGGTTCCCAGCAGCGGCGATTCAGAAAGAAGCTGCCTTGAACAGTGGAGGTGGAACATATCCATCAGGGGTAGTAGCCATTGATAGCCTTCTCTTCCATGAATTTGTTTGCATCATCCATGTTTTATATTTCAGCTATACACATTAAAGAAGTGAAGTGGCCTTTAGGAGCTGGAGTGATGTTTTACTGCTACTTGTGTGATATCAAAGTAGATAGCCACATCCATTCCCTGCGTCTGCATCTGAGGCTTCTGCATCCCATTATGATGGTGATGCGCAGATGTCTCCTTTGGCTGTTTATCTAAGAAGCACAAAAACAGGAACTGTTACTCATGCTTTCTCTCTTCCCACATATTGTAATGTACAAAATGGGTCTTACATTATTCAGTATCAACACAATCAACAAGATATTGTAGCAGGGAACGAACACAGCTCTTCTTCTTGTGCAACGCAGATTTGAAAGGGTTGCAGGCTATGCATTTAGCCTCTCCCCAAGGTAACACAACTTCTTCACAAATTGAGGGATAGCTTCTGGTGTAGATAACCTTTTCCATCCATGTAGGTCCCCTACGTGATTTGGAAGTTCTCACTACTTGAAGAACTCAAAGACCATCTGCTGAGCAGCAACACTTGCCAGAGAAGCACTGTGCAGAACAGGACTCACTGAACTCAGAGTTACTTTATAAGTGACCCCCACCAAAGGGGTTCTGCCCTTTGAGATGCCACAAGGTGCACTGGTGCAACTCACTTTAGCTTAGTGATTGCTTGTGCTATAATAGGAGGGGCTCCTGGGTGCGAGATGGGTAATGAGGTTCTATTGGGATGAGAAGCTTGTTGGTGGATGATGGGCTTCATTTATTGGAATGGTGAGTGACTGAGAATCTGTGTGGTTATCAAAACTTAGCAGTAGGCTGCCAGTGATATAGTTCCTTGTGATATTCTTGCAGACGAGATGGTAAAATGTGGGCTGCATCGGTTTTGGGCAAGTAATTCATGCAACAGTAATCTCAAGATTGGATTATTGCAATATGCTCTATGTGGAGTTGCCATTAGGGTTATTATGCAAGCAGCAGGCTATCTGAAAGACTGCCTCTTTCCACATAGATCAGCCCATTCATTGAGGATGTTGAAGGCTGCCCTTCTGGTCATGCCGTGTCTAGCAGAGATGCATTTTATGGCAACGCTGCTATAGTTCCTGCATGGTGAAATGATTTCCCCTTAGAGATATGACGGGCTCCTACAGTGCAAGCATTCTGCCAGTTAGTAAAAACTTATCAGTTCATGCAGACATTCTTGGGCACTGATCCTTACTACTTTGCTGAATTCAAACAATGTCGGTTTGTGTCTTATTGAAATTCTATTCATATTACTGCTTTGATTTCGTAAACCCACTTCTTTCCACAATGAAAGATAGTCTATAAATAATTTTGAATTATATGAAAATTATATAAAGCAAGAGCACTAGGGCAATACATGCCAAACAACAATACTTGAAGGCAAATGGAAACGCCTCATTCTCAAGACTCCAACCTGCGTGTGACATTAAATTCCCCCTGCAGCTCTTGCAGCAGTGAGGATTGTTGAAGGCTCTATTCCATCCCCTTAGAGATCCATCACTATTGTAAACATGATGTACTTGTGTTAAACAAGACTCTTGCCTGACATGACACTGGAGCACTTAGCTCTAAAATCTTTTTGTCTCTTGCTAACAGGATGTGCAGAGTGGGGAGTTCTATCATTCTGCGGCAGTTTGTGTAATGCTTTCTTTTCTCCACAATTAGTAGAATGAGATCAGGTCCCTTGTAACGTGTGGTTCATTTTTAAAATGCAGTCTTTTCTTTTGGAGGTGTTAGTAGATACAGATATAATTTGCCAGCATTTTAGCAGGCTTCCCGAGGTTCCTTTCCCCCCTCACTCTCTCCTTTTTTGTTTCGTTTTTGAAGGAAACTTTTCGTTTTTCTGCCAAATTGGTGCATGTTGATAGTGGCCTGTAGCCAGCAGTGAGAGTCTTTGCTTTCAATTTGTGGAAAGGGGATAATTGAGGTAGTGTGTGCAATAAATGAGAGGATGCATCAGTTCCATATAAACCTTTCATAAGCCTTAAAATGCCGAGCAAGGCACATTGATGTGAGTTGCAAAAGGATACAATTAATTTGTACATGAAAGGGAAGGATTTTTAGTATGCTATTAGCCTCTTTAACAAGTGACTAGACAAAAAGCCAATCATTTATAACCTTGCCAGGAGTATGACAAAAGTGCTGGTTGCAACAATTCTTTAATGTATCAACTTTCCATGAAATGGTTCCATTAACCCTTGGTTGTTGCCTTTGCAATTAGTAGGACCGTATTACCTTGGCAATAAAACATTTGTTGGGGCCATAATAGTTCTGGAGAAAATAAGAGCTCCTTGTTAAAATGGAGAGCAAATGCATTAATGTTAATTGTATAGTTTTGAAAGTGCATCTGCAATTGTGATGTGTTTTCTGAATATTGATGTTTTCTGAATATTAATTTTGCAAAATATGCAGTTGTGTTTAGAAACATCAAAAAAACCAACACGCACAATTCTAATTTCTTCAGCATTTCTTCCTTGTAATCTGTAGAAGAGAAGAGGCTGCACCTTTTATCTGGAGGATTAAAGGTAAAGGGACCCCTGGCCATTAGGTCCAGTCATGACCGACTCTGGGGTTGCGGAGCTCATCTTGCTTTATTGGCTGAGGGAGCCGGCGTACAGCTTCCGGGTCATGTGGCCAGCATGACTAAGCCGCTTCTGGCGAACCAGAGCAGCGCACGGAAATGCCGTTTTACCTTCCCGCTGGAGCGGTACCTATTTATCTAGTTGCACTTTGATGTGCTTTCAAACTGCTAGGTGGGCAGGAGCAGGGACCGAGCAATGGGAGCTCACCCCATCACGGAGATTCGAACCGCCGACCTTCTGATCGGCAAGTCCTAGGCTCTGTGGTTTAACCCGCATCCCAGGATCTGGAGGATTACATTGAGACAAATCATATATAGGAAGTAAAATATTTCGGGGTCCGTGCTGGAGATGAAGGAGTGTGTGGCAAAACTGCTACATTTGAGGCTGATCAAGAAGATCTTGCTTGGTCCAAAGAACTGCAATTCTTTTTTTTTTTTTCAAGGAAAGTAAAAAAAAATAATATTTAAATCTCTAACAGAGTGTGTGCATTTATCTCTATAATAGTAGTAATGATTAATAGTTTTCCAGAGCAATAATATTTGGCCATTTCATACCTGTTGGTTAGAAGGTGGTAATTTAGACTTGCCATCTTTTGAAGAGCAAAAAAGAGGATGCTATGACAACTCTCATTTTAAATACTCCTACTATATGTAGGCTATAGAAGCTGTGGTATATTGCTGAGGGGGACAGGAGAAGAGAAAAGGAAGGCAAGTCTTCAGCCACCAGTTATGTCTATATCTCATTCAGAAATCATAGCCAGAGACATTGTGGCAAATTTAAAAAATCCACGCAGACAGAAATTTTACTCCCGAAAAAGAGGACAGTTCCTGGAAAAAGATGACACATGCCAACCCCATGGTAATTTGAGGGAGTTCCAAAGGCCTAGAGGTTGCTGCACAACTTTGTATTAGAGGCTCCAAAGCATAAAGTTGTTTCAAGCTATTCCTAATTCCTTTAGATCAGGCATAGGCAAACTCGGGCCTCCAGATGTTTTGGGACTACAACTCCCATCATCCCTAGCTAACAGGACCAGTGGTCAGGGATGATGGGAGTTGTAGTCCCAAAACATCTGGAGGGCCAAGTTTGCCTATGCCTGGTCTAGATTGCCTGTGGACCCAGAATCACTACATTTGTTGTTATTTTATCTGCTTTTAATAAGGCTAATCAGAATGAAAAGAAAGAGGCTTTAAGGGCTGCTACAATTGCCATACCTGTTTCCTATACACAGACATCATCATCATTTTATGTGTACGCCACCTTTCCAAAGTCAAAACAGTGCTCAAGGTGGCTTAAAACACGAAAAACTTTTTAAAAATTCTAATTCAAAACATAACAAAACTATTAATAAACAATAAATAAAACATCCAGAATTACACAACCAAATTGAACAATTTCCACATAAATCATAATATACAAAAAACCCAAATAACAGCAACAACCCTGCCCCCCCCAACAAGACCCCCTAAGTAATACCCCAGCCCAACAGTCTGTTCAGCAGCCTCAGCTTTTGCAGGGTCTCACCCTCCCAGGCCAGGTGGGGAAAGGCCTGCAAGGCAGAGAGCCGATCTTCCAGGACTCACAGCCAAGGTGGACTCACAGCCAAGACGCACACAGTGAGACAATAGATCTGACTCAGAGATATGTGTGAGTTGATCTGCACATACATTGACTTCTTAAAATACAATTGGTGCTGTGTCATACTGGCATTGAGGACAACCCAATTACCTGGTGCAGTGTCTACTTAGCATTTGCCATCTGCTCTTGCCTGCAGTGTGCCACCTCACAGGCCATTTGTGACAAGAACTGTAGATATCAGATTCACTTTTTACATCATTTGTCTGCTTGGAGAAGGAAGGGGGAGAATAAAGGGGTTTGTAACGCTTTGAATCAGCGGGGATTGAAAGGGCAGAGTATGGGTGGCTCTGAAATCCAGCTTCCATTCACATTTTGTAGAGAAAACTCTGCAATGAGCTATGGAACACTAGCAGTTCTGTGCAGCCAGGACTGTACTCAAGTGTGGAAGCAATCTCCATAATAGACCTGCGGCCTCTAGCAAACACAGGGACACATGGCTAACAACAACAGGTGATGTAATGAGGAGGTAAATGAGGAAACGTGTAATCATTTAGGGGATGGTATATAAGACCAGGATCCAAAATGTAAAAATGTCACATCCTTACCCAGGCGTTTGCGGTTGGCAGTTTAACAACATGCATCCTCCTCTTCCAGGGCTTTTCTGACATAGTTTTCCAGGTAATTTCCAGATTGCTAATAAGGATATTCTACTTCGAGTCTTAGAGCTCTTTCGCAGACCAGCTCACAAGTTGTGGTCCTCAGATTCTGTCTCCATTCACTCTCCTTTGCAGCATCTCCTCTCTTCTTTCTCCCTCTGCAAGGGAAACTTTCTTTTCCAGGTCAGACAAGCAGGCCAAAGCATGGAATGTTGGGAAATCTGGTCCCACTGCAAATAAATATCTACTGTTCATACCATTCAGATTGTTTGAATCAACAGAATCACTGCCCTTTATCTTTGATCCTCAGTTGCTTGGTGAGCTCCTGCTGCCTTAAATGACTCTTCCCATTCATGCCCTTTAAGCCTGGAAACCCCTCTGAGAATACCTTTCCAGTCGTACAACTCTTAGCTCCTCCAAACCCTCTTGAAAATCGACCTTTCCCAGAGAGCCATTATCTTAACCATTTCACCCTCACTATGTCAGAAACATGCCAAGAATATAGGAAACTGTCTTATACTAATTATGATTGGACTACCTAGCTCAGTACTGTCTAGGCTCATTGGCAATGGCTTCTACATGGTTTTCCTAGCCCTGCCTGAAGATGTTGGGACCTGAATCTTGGACCTTCTATATATAATGCAGATGCTGTACCACAGAGCTACTAGATTGATGGATATATTTCCCAACTATCCTTGTATCTGTCTATTTTGCTGCTCTATAGCTTCACTTCTTTTCTCTTCCATTGTGGTTTAGGCTGTAAGCTCTTAATACAATATGTGTGTCTCTCTCTCTATTGCTTATATAACAGTGTGTAGTGTCATTGATGGTCCTACATCAGAAGTGGGAGGGTGACTTGAAGCTTCCATTGTGATAAAGTTTGAGTTTGGAAATGTTTCTACTCTAGCAAATGGCTTGGGAAATATAATTCTTTTTCCACAGACAGCTGAAGAGGATTTAGATAATGTTTGGGTTTGTATTTTCAGTCCCTGATCCTCTGGTTGGATTTAACATGAAGATCTAGAAGTTTAAGGTTCTGAATCTTGTTATCAGTCTCTCATCCCCTGAGATATCTCACCAGCCAGGCCACAGTTTGTACTCAGCTGCACCACTGTAAATCGGGAATTACTGTCACTGGAATCCTTCTGTTATCACCTGAAATTCTAAGGCTCTACAACAGTATCCACCTCTCTCCTAGGGTTTCATGTAGATCTGTTTGACATTGCAAAGTCCTGCTTTTATACCTGTCAAACTTAGGTTCAGGAGAAAAAGAACTGCTGATTAAGATATTTCAAGCTGAGGGTTTTTTCCCTAAAAAAATGTGTCCAGCCAAAATAAATTGTGCCACTGACAGCTGGTGAAATGTTCTTAGGTGTTTGACATCTGCCTATTAAAATATTCCCACATGTGACATCTCCTCCACCTCCTCATTTTCCTTGGTTCTAAGATGATGTTAGCCTTTCCACAGAGATGTGATCTTTTATCTACTTATTTTAAAAGGCTGCATTGCATTTTTTTAAACAAAGGAATACAGTATTAAACATATGCCTTTTTAGCCTAGGGATATTCTCCCCCTACCCACCCAGATTTCCACCCCCTCTCTTGTAAATGACTTCAGTTGTTATTTCATATTATGACACTTGTAATTGTATATAGCAATCTAAACTTGAAATTCCTGACAGGACCTCAATAGCTTCCACAAATCCATCACATTGCACCAGGTAGAATCTAAATTGACAGAGCCATGCCAAGCACTGAAATAAAAGCGGTAACAGCACTTATCCTTATAGACTAATAGCTGCAAATGATTTTATGAATCATTAGTTCAGATACAATAGTCCTACCTGTTTTTGAAATCATTTGTAGATTAATTCCTTTTCATCTGTGATGTGATGTTAATGGGTTTCTGGCAAGCAAGCAGGCTCCACCAGTGAGCACAATACCGTTTAGTGACAGACAAATGTTTTTAGTATTATAATAGCTGATTAATTGCACTGATTCTGCTGGCTAATAATAATAATAATAATAATAATAATGGAAAGGGCTCCAATCTGATTAAGAAGCTAGGAACATTTTAGCACTTTGAAATTAATGCACTTGCATACAGTGGTACATCTGGTTACGAACTTAATTCATTCCAGAGGTCCGTTCTTAACCTGAAACTGTTCTTAACCTGAGGTACCACTTTAGCCAATGGGGCCTCCCACTACCACCGTGCTGCCGGCATGCGATTTCTGTTCTCATCCTGAGGTAAAGTTCTTAACTCAAGGTACTACTTCCAGGTTAGAGGAGTCTGTAACCAGAGGTGTTTGTAAGCCGAGGTACCACTGTACTGGACTTAAAATTTGGATTGTGGCTGTTGTGTCTTAAGACTTAATAACCACGAAACAAATCTCTCTCTCTCTCTCTCTTTAAGCATGTATGTTGCCATATGAACAGCAGTGCGCTGGTAGCAGAAATAAAACACTTGCTGAAAATTGACACTTCTGTTAAGTTTTTCAGATTGTTATGAAAAAAGGAAATAAAAGAAAACCCTCCTGCTCTGTAAAAGCCATATAGTTGGAAAGTGTATTTCATTTCATTTATTTATTTAAGATTCATCCTCCATTTTAGAGCCCAGGGTGGCTAACATAATTTAAACTGCAAAGGCATAAAAGCAACAGTTTAGCAAAACAGAAACAAAAGCAAAAAACTTCACATAGAAATAGTTTGCCCCATTATACAAATAAATGCCCAACCAGTATTTAAATATCTACAGCTTCCTTGTAGAAACAGCTTCCTTTATTTCCTCCCTTCAATCTCCCACCACCCAGATAGTCTCAAGCAAGCAGCAGAGACTTCAAGGTGCAGTCCTTATTAAATCCTGCACCAGTGTAACTAATCAATAATGGTCAAGCAATAAAAATACAACAGATGTAGCAGAATAGTAACTTGATAATAGAAAAGGAAAATACACAATAGTGTATCTAACCCTTTTTTCTTTTCTCCCTCAGTAATAGCAGCTCTACTGAGATTGTGTTGTTGTTGTTTAGTCGTTTAGTCATGTCCGACTCTTCATGACCCCATGGACCAGAGCACGCCAGGCACTGAGATATAGCAGTTTAAAATAATTAAATAGGGGGTGACCATTTTAGGCATGTCCAAATGACACGTGATCGCCCACACGGGGGTCTTTTTGGACCTGGAAGAGGGATGAAAGGGGATGGAACGGGGGACAATGAGGTGTAATGAGGTGGGGTGGGTAACGGGGTAGGGTGTGGAGCAGCACGCTTGTGTGTGCTCTGCCAATGTGCATGGGGGCCAAGAACAGAATCCCGCACAAAATGGTCATTGCATGTATAATGAACCTATGATCTGCTAAAGGAGTTGCTAATAGGATATGCCATACAGGGAGAAACTTTATTCCTTTGTGCAACACTGTGCACACTTGTGCCACATAATGCCACCTATTGGCCCTCTTGCACAAGCCATAATCTCTTTCTTTTGTGTCATTCAACTGTGAAGTGGTTAAGTTTTTGAATAACTGACTTTCCCCATTGTTCCCAGTCTATGGAAAATATATTTGGTGATCCCCCAGAATAAGCAGGTGTTGGATGTGAGAGCTGAAGCGAGTATGTGCAAATTGTAGATCTTTGAAGAATCATCCAACTTTGCCACTCAAATTTTGAGGCTGAGAATTAATAATGAAAATTTACATTTTTAGTGTGAGCTTTTAAAGCACAACATTCAAAATAAAAGTACATACTTTGGACTTAACAGGCATCTTCTCTCGATTGCCTTGACAGTCATGAAATCACAAGTTGTTAGCTGTCAGTACTACCTGCCATTTCATGTATCTATCCATACTGCCAGATACTGAACACTATCAAATGAATCCAGTGAAAGTTGTCAAGATACTACTGTCAGCTATCAAAATGTCAAATGCCAAATAGCATTGCACGCGACCTTTAAAATACTTGATTTTAATATTGTATTGCGTGGACAGGCGGAGTCCCCAGATCCCGAGCGGTCCCCCCCGTCATGTGGAATAACGACTCAAGACAACGTGCTATGGGATTAAATTGGCCACAACTTTATTAAATTTCAAATGTGGGTAGACCTTGGCTCAGGCATTGGGCGTTCTCCCTCCCCAGTCCCCAGCCGGGGACCTAGGGAGCATCAGGGTTATCCAGTGGGGGGGGGGGATGGGCCGGCTCTGGAGAACATATGTTCAAGCAGAGATAGCCGCCCCCGTTACGCCGCCGCCGCAGGGGAGAGCAATGATGACCTTTCGGCGTACGGTCAAAGCCTTCCTTCAGAAACCCCTTTAACGGGGAACCCTGGTATCACCACCGCAAAGAGGAAGATGGACTAAAGGATTCTGCCCAAGGCCTGATACCGCCAAAGTTGTGACGTTTTGCTACGGGAAAGGCGAAACCTGCCAATGCAGGGAAATTCCTTTCTGGCCCTTTAACAGCGACCTTAACGTAGCAGCGCCCGCATACCTGTGAAGAAAAGTTAACCTGCAAAACCTGTGAAGAAAAGTTAACCTGCAAAATAAGACATTAACTGAGGGTGGGTAGGGTGGGAGAAGCTCTGGAGCCAAGTGAGGATTCCCAGGTAAGATCCTCCCTCTATTGTGTGGGCAGGTAATCCCTCCCCTACCTGGCCTGGTCTCCTTGGCAACGCTTCCCCCAGGTGAGATTGGACAACTGACTGAGGTAGGCAGAGACCTCCAGGTATCCCACCTGAGGGAAGGCAAAGCCAAGCCTATGCTGTTGGAGCCGCTCCAGATCTAGGGGCTGCGCGCGTCCACGCAAAGGGCGCCCCCCGTTTTAAGCGGGGAGCGGTCATTGTATCAAATTTAATTATAGGGTGTCAAATGCAAATATATAAAAATGTGATGAACCTTCTTTGAGAAATTTGAGAATTTCTGGAGGATATTTGATATCAAAATCCGTGATGACAATTTTGAGAAGCTAATGCTTGTAATTTGCTACCTGAGCTGCTGTGCGTCATACTAGGGTCCTGATCAAGATTGGGAACTCTATGCTGACAATTTGTGTTTAAAACCCTGTCCTTAAAGGCACAGCCAAGAAGCTAAGTTATTATTTATATTGGCTCACAGATATGATCTTCTGAATGAAGCAATCATAAAAATAGCAGAATTTTCCTTTTGACTAGATATTTCCCCTAAAATGCTTTCCTTATGCACAGGACTTTCTTTTTTAATCCTCTTTCATTCTTGTATATTTATTTATTGACTTTTATACAGCCACTAACAGCTCAAGGCAATATACAACATGCACTCCAATAATGCAATATTACAAACCACAATCATAAAACATACATACCAGTATATTCCCATACCACCTACAAAAGAGATGCAGCAGAATCAGCTGTTCCCAGCTACTACAATTAAGCCTAAACCAAATGACCTTGAATTTTATCTGAAATAAAATCAAGGTCTGAGTTAATATAATACCATTTTTCTGATTTGTATTTTTCCTTATGTAGACTTGGAATGGAATTATTCTCTTTCCAAACATGTACAGGGCCAAGCTCACTCTATTTAACTGAATTTGTGTTGGTTTTTATGTTGAAAAGTTATCAAAATTTTGTCGTAAACCTATTTGTGATGTCATAGTGTTGTTCTTTTCAGTGCTGTTTTGCTTCTGTTTTGCCATCATGGCTTGTCATTTCCTCCCACAGCCATTTAAATCTAATTGACTGTGGAGTGTAATGTGGTATGACGACATCACAATACTAGCTTTGAAGTCATGGACACCAGTAAACAAAATGTGAATGCTCGAAGTGTGGATGGAGGCAAGGGTGCAAATGGAAGCCCCATGCACAAGGCCTTCTGCGATGAGCTCGGCGCCTCAGTTACCACTCATGCCAATGTGGTATCACTTAAATATATTGCCCCCACCTCACTGAACAACCTTTTACCCAAAGGCTTAAAAACAAAACCTAACTATCCCAGAGTATCCTGTTGGTGATTTTGTGAGGGGGATAACCAATAAGTTTGGGGAGTCCCAAGCGGGTGTTCTTTAAATAAACAATAAAGATTTATTTTTAGAACAAGGTACTATAATACAAGTGGAGAAACTTAGGTTACATCAATGATAATACGCTAGTTCACTTCAATTAGTTTTCAGAGGTTTCGGCTTTATAGTTTGGTTCCTTTCTAGGGCAGTACTTTCCTTCACTACCCAACCCTTTAACAAATTCAGCTCCTGAGGTACTTTCAGTAATCGTCTTAAGGGCTCACCACACAACCCTTCCTTCACTGGGTTTTGGAAGTTTCTTCTTTCCCCTCCAGACTAGTTTGAGACCTGAGTAGACTGGTCTTTTTCAGGTCCTACTTCTCCTGACTCACCCTCAGTCTCCCAGCAAGATTTGGTCCTATTACTCCTGCAGGACACTACACTCAGTCCTTTACTGTACCCTTGGAATGGATGTTTTCTCCAGAACCAACTCTCCTTTCTCAACACTCTTTATATTTCAACCTGACTCTTATCCTATCCTATCCTATCCTATCCTATAACCCTCCCTAACACCCAACCTCTCCAACATCTCCAACCTCCCTTCTCAACCACCTCAACTCAACCACCCACTCCCCACACTAACCCTATCTCCCTCCAAAGCCTCTCCTTTTAAACTCTCTCTCCTGGAACCCCAGCCAATCAGAGGCTGCTATTCTTTAACCATTTGCTGGCAGGAGAAAAAAGTAAAAAGAAATACTTGTGGAACCAACTTTTCCGTCACACCTTCATATGTGTTCCCCCACCCCCAGTCTTGGCTTTTCTCTACTTTGTGCAGAGAACTTCTACAGAGGGGTTGAATGGGCCTTCAGCTGAATGTGAGCAGGTTCTCTGAGACCATGCTTTCAGGCAAATGTGAGTAAAAGCCCTCTACAGACTTTTCCTACCTGGGGACTGAATGCTCAGGGTGTTGCACATGGGATTGTTGTGGGCAGGGTGTTGAATTCATATCTCTGTACCCATAGACACCTTGAGAGAATGCCTGAATATGCCTTTTGTTTATGAGTGCTGATGACTTCAGAGGTAGTGTAGTGATGTCAGCACACCCTGGCTCACCATGGTGAAGTAAATTAAGTAGCATTGCATTTAAAGCAGTGATGGCAAAAAAAAGGAAAACAGCACTGGACACATATTCCAGGCACATGCCTGAATGCATCTATTGTTATTTGTGTTGCCACAGTGAACCAGATTAAACACCAGTACACAAATGGAACCAAGGAAAATTATGGCAAAGAAGGAGGAAAATGGTGCTGACACAGGAATAAAATGATATTAAACAATATGAAAGTGCAATTTAGTCACTTGTGCAGTGAGTTGGATGTGCAGTTTCCAAGGTCAATATCAAAATCAATGGCATTTTTTCCTTAAGTTGTAAAATATTTCATTTTAAATATGCTAGTCACTTGATTTGTTAATTCTGCATTTACACCAAATTATGAATAAAAATAAATAAATCAAAATTGTCTGGAGGTAGCAGAAATAGCGACTGAAAAATGAATTGGGGGACGAATGACTCCTAAAAACAAATGACTCCCAGTTTTGACAAATATCTCATCTCCATTAGAACCATACCATTCATTCCCACCCACCAAGAAAAATAATGTGTTCTCTAATGGATATTTCAATTTTGTTGTTGTTTTTGAGTAGGTCCCCAAAATGAAAGCAGCTGTTAATATCCGATCTTATATTAGAGGTTATTTCTCACTGTGTTGGTGATAAACCATCACTTATAGTGAAGACATTTCACTTTAAAAATGCTTCAGGCATTCTTGAGATATCTGGTAGTTATTAGAAACCTATGCTAGATATTTTCTTGCAATAATTTATTGAATCCAAGCTAGATGGCTTAGAAAGGGGATTGATGTATAATGTTGAGTACAGGTAAAAGAAAGCACCTACACCTTTGAGTTATTATGACCATTTGTCTGTAGACTTGGCCATTAGTCTTTTGTTTTGCAAGTTCTTTCTCCCAGTAGCTTTTTTTTGGGGGGGGGGGTGTTTCAAGTCTATTGGAATGCATTGCTTCCTGCGAATTGGATCTTCTAGGCTTGCTAGTGCATTGACTTACCTGAGGAATTGGGGGGAGGTTGAAGTTTGAATCATATCAGTCGGTAGAACATGAGACTCTTTAATTTCAGGGCCATGGGTTCAAGCCCCATGTTGAGCAAAAAAATTCTGGCATTGCAGGGGGCCTGGACTAGATGACTTTTGTGGTCCCTTCCAACTTTACAATTCTATGATTTTAATATTTGTATGACTATTTAAATTTTCTTATGTTTGTAATTAATGAATTGGCTAGAAATGTTGCTATACTTTATTGTACAATTTTCTCTGATGTGAGTTGCTCTGAGGATGGCTCACCATGGAAAAGCGGCAAAGACATTAAAGAAAAGTTCTCCCTTTAAAATACTAAGACACCAAGACACATGAAATATTAAAGATTGGTTAGTATCTTTAAAGAGATTATATAAATCTAAAATTCTTCTACTTTTAGGACATCAACCTCCTAAAGATATCCTCCCCACTTAACAATTCCTCTTGACTTGTAGTATCTTTCCATCCTCTTCATGACAGCATGATCAGCCTTTAGAAACAATTTGTCTATTTCTTTAATGCTAAGAAATTGCTCATCAGTCTAGAAACTGCCCAGCTACCAATTACACCACTGTAATAATCTAAAAATTGTATGATGTTATAATTGTACAACAATTGTATTGTAAGCATTTGTATTTATATTGATTGGGCTTTTATCCATTGGCTCTTATGGATCGTAATTCCCTGGCGTCACATGAAGGGCTCCCTACAGTAGAAGAAGGTAAATATCCTAAGCAAATGGCAAATTAACATTTATGTTGACCTTGGTTTAGAATTTTAGTGAATTTAAGTTTATGTTAGTCTGGGTGAAGAATGCATAGACATGATGATTAAAATACTGTTTGCAGGAATGCCTTCTGAAATTGTCACCTCTAACCCATTGCCAATAGCAGTTATTCTTTGGTTAGTTTTACTTCCTGCACATTTGGCAAAAAGTTCAGAGGATCACAACTGATGCTTGTGGTGTATTCCATGAAACAATATTAAATTTCAGTGCAATTATAAAACTTCTTAGGACACTTCTACAAAAGAAGTGAACCTGTGTCTGGGTAGTACCATTTCGGAGTCTAAGGCTCACCTGATTGATTTCACAAATGAAAATGAGTTTATATCTTAATTCAGGCCTTTGGGCCTTCTTAAATAGGCTTTGGAAAGTTTGGTTTGTAGACCTGTGTGTGGCGGTGTCCATAGACATTGTTAGACTAGAACTCCCAACAGCCTTGGCCTTTGGCTAAGCGGTCTGGGGATGGTGGGAGTTGTTGTCTAATATCATCTGGAGACCCAAGACAGGAGAACACCGGTCTATGGAATTGTTTTCTCACTGCTGTTTTAAGGCTGATAATGTTTTTAATGGATTTGTTTTGTTCTGATATATATTTGACAGTGTCGCTTGTGAACTGCTCTGAGATATTTTAAATTATAGCAGTTTACAGCTGAAATAGATAAATATTCAGAAATTGCTGGAACCCTAATACTTCTGTCTGTATAGTTTATTATGGAAGAATTTGTGTGTGCACGCACATGTGCTAAGGGGGAGCATTCAGTTATGTGGATACGCATCTGCAATCTAAAGTGGTACCGCCAAGACACAGATTTACCTCCTCAGTGGGAACTGGGTCAGAGTTCCCTTCTCTTGTCTTTGTCTTTTCTGTATGTGAAAACTACTAATGAACTCCTTTCTATAATAGGAAGTAGAAAGCCAATGATTCCTATAATTAACATTTCCCCAGTCTACTATCTCTTTGGTCTTGAATAGCGTAGTAGAAGCCTAGTCTTTCACATTCCTGAAGGCTGCTTCAAGCATTAATCTCTTAATAAACCACCACATATACAGAATTCCCTCTGTACCTGCGCTGGCATCTAGTTTTGAAAGACAGCACCTGTAGCTGGAAAAACCTTTTCCAGCCTACAGCATTACTCTTGTCTCATACTTCTGGGGTGTTGCCTGTGTTGACCACTCATTGTCAAAACAGACTCTCTCTTTTCTTTGCCAGAGAGAACAAAGAAATAACTATACACAGTATTCTCTATGGGAGTAGCTACTGTTGCCTTCTCCAGAGAGGCAAATAACAGGGGGAAGCTAACGATAGATATCTCAGTCAGTTTCTGGTCCATGAAAATTGGTCATGACCAAACACAGTGGTCAGCACAGGCAACACCACAGGAAGTATTAGACAAAAGTAATGTTGTAGGCTGGAAAAGGTTTTTCCAGCTAAAGGTTCTTGTGCTGTCTTTCAAAACTAGATGCCAGTGCAGGTGCACTTCAGTCCATTTCTGCAATAATAGGGGATTCATGAAGAGCAACACAATATACATAAAGGCAGTGTGTGTGTGTGTGTGTGTGTGTGTGTGTGTGTGTGTAGCTAAGAATTTTAGCACAAAATCAAGATGTGCAAAATCTGAATGATAATTACATGATCACCCATGTTTTGGTCCAGGAGGTGCAAATTAGGTAGTCCAGCAAATTAGGTAGCTCTGCTTAAAATGCAGATCAAACAACGTTCTCATCCATTTCTTAGGGAAATCAGAAAAATTGCAGCCTGTTGAGATGAACTTAAAGCCTATTATCTTTTTCTCATTTTTAATAGTAGTCCTCTTTGGATGGCCATTTGCTCAGAAAATATTTTAGATAATAAATAAATAAATGGGAACGAAATGGCCTTGTACTAATGTATTCTTTTAGATGCTAAAAATGAAATGACACTTATAACAAAATGAAAGACAGTTTAAGGGTGTCGAATAGGAGTTGGAAGTCTTGATCTGCTGAGCTCTTCTACATTCATGTCAAGAGTTCTTTGTTTATAGAGTCCCTTGCCATTAGTCTTCCTCTCTCTCTCTCTCTCTCTCTCACACACACACACACAGAGAGAGAGAGAGAGAGAGAGAGAGAGACTAGGATCCCAAAGTACCCTTGTATAAGCAGAAGATCCCTTCGTTCATACAGCTGTGGTCCCAACGACCCCTACTTGTAATCCTCTTTGACCCAAAGGAGGTTGTAGTGTAGGTGATGGGGCAGAAAATCTGCATTGTGCAAGAGGTGTGCTTATATATCTTAGAATACAAGCCTGAAAAACTTCTTGAAAATTCCCAAAAGTTTCTTGAAATGGAAAGTGATGTGATGCTTGCTACCCATAAAGAGTTTCCTTACTGCCAATGTGTTCTATTCACATTATCAGCCCTACTTTCTATTTCTTCTGCTGTTGTTTTCCTGTTATTTCAACTCACATTCTCTGCCACCATTTGCTGCAGTGGTTTAATGGTCTTTTTTTTTATTTAAAAAAATTGATCTTTGGTTGTGTTTTGAGTAGAATGATCACTTTTCCCCAGGCTGGAGGCCAAAGGCAAACTCCATGCCCTACTGTGTTCCTTCTGTGTTATTTTATTTTTTATAGCCTTGTACAGATTATAATATATTTAACAGACTATTGGAAGATCAGTAGTGGGTTGTTGTAGTATGGTCTTTTCTTTTTCTTTTCTTTTTAAAAGACCATACGTTTTTACACTTCTTAATGTGTTTCTTTCTCACAGTTAAACGCAAATGCAAGTTGTGACAGAACACCTCGAAAAAACCAGCGTTCCATGAAATGGAGTATTAACTCTTTAAAAAAAGAACTTGCTAACAAATTAAATTTCAAAATGCATCACAAATAACGTTGAAGTCTGTGATTTAAATGGAAAAGTGCCTGGAGGCTTATAATGATTTTACAGAGAGGAAAATCTGAAATTATTATTTTACAGCTGTAGGCAAAATAATTTAACATTGTTGGGTCACAAATTGTGCAGAACAACATGATGTCCATGCTTGGGCAACTGTTGAAAATCTGCTCACTGCTGAGAAAAACAAAACTCAACAATGGCTAATGACAGCTTGTTGGTAACATCTCTCCTTTTTGCCCCTAAGGTGAACTGAAAGTCCATCAAATTATGATATTCTGAATAGTCTAATAACTGGGGAAAGTCAGTGATATTTTCTGAATATGTATACAGCACTGCGACTTTAGATTTTCCTGTATATATTCATTTTACATATGTAATGCACCTAAAAGGGTTAAAGTGGATGCTGTTTTAATAAGCGCACCTTGCTATAAATCTCCAGAGAATGTCACGACCGACAGAGCTCCATTTGTAAAGGAGTGTCAAAAACTGAGAAGTGTGAATTTGCACTTGCAGCATGTTGGGTAATGACGCTCTTCAAGACTCACAGTATTCTCATACGCAGTATCTGGATGGATAGAGCTGTACTGGTAGATCTGCCAGACATCTGTCCCCATGGAGGAAAACAATGCAACCCCAAGGACAAAATGCCACTGACAGTATATCTCCCCATCTTTGAAGGAGATTTCATTCCTCAGGCTCCTGGGGATCTCTATGTGCTAAGCTCAGCTAGTTAGTCATTGCATGGTCAAAACTTTTGCTCTGTGGTGCAGTATAATTTGTGAAAATGGCACTGGCTTCTTAAAATCTGTGCCCCTGTTCCCCTGAGTGCACAATTTGTCAAGCAAGTACTGCTCTTTCAAAAACAGCAGGTCATAGTGGGAATGCTGTCAACTCATAGCAGCTGTCAGTTATTAAAAAGTCCCTGAGCAAAGAAACAGCAGAAAAAAGAAAGTTTAAGACGGTGTAACTTTTCTCTCTCAAACTCAGAAGGGTTGCTATATTTTTTAAACAAGTCTTCCTTCACTTAACATTTCTATGAGACAGCGTCTTATTTTTAAGTAGACATCTGAAGCAATGTAAATCACTAATGTTTCTCTGAGGTTAATTAACTGCCATTAATTGTGAGATATTATAGCAATGAATGACAACTTTGAATGTAATAAAGGAAGTAAGAAGCTAGCAAAAAAAAAAAAAAAGCTTTGAGTTACATGATATGTTATTTCCCCTCTCGTGCATTCAGTTGAAGATTTCCAGAGCAAACTTTCATTATCACTGCAAGTCAGGTATGACCAACAACAACAACAAAAGCCACTGTTACCAATAGTGACCTGAGGGATGAAAAGTCAGAATTACAGCGTCTTAATACCCTTGATATAGTTAGGGCAACAATGTCCAATACATTCTTAATAAGTTTAAACCACATAATTTCTTTCATCATATGTGTCCGTGTATTTGCACACAAGTGTGACCAAGAAAGAAAGTGAGGATGTCATAAAGAACAATTGGTTTACAACAAAACTAGATAAGAATTTCTATTTTTTTCTCCAAACACATTGATAGTATTAAGCTTTCCTGTTTGGTTGCAATTCTACAGAGATCATAGCTACCAGATTCTTTTCTGAAAAAAGAAAAGGAAAGAAAAAGCTGGGATCCTTTGTGTGCTGCCTTAGAACTAAAATGCATAAAAATGGTAATATTCCACATATATGGATTCAGTTAATTCAGATTACTACATTTGCTTAATCTCTAGCTCTTAAGGGGGGGTTGTTTATGTTCTCTCATAGCTGTCAACTTTTCTCTTTTCTTGCGAGGAATCCTATTCAGAATAAGGGAATTACCCTTAAAAAAAAGAGAAACGTTGACAGCTATGTGTTCTCTAACTACTTTTGAATCCTTAATTGCTCAAACATCTCTGGATTCTAAAGGCCTGGTATCCAATATTTACAAGTTACTAGTAAGCCAGTCAATGGGCTCTTCCCAAGGTCTTAAGATATCCTTGGAACTTATATGCATATGTGGTAGGAATGGGAAATTTTATATAGTTTATGGATAAGTTTTTTACCATTATCTCTCAAATCATAGATCAGTCACTACCACCACAACCAGTTTGGGCCTTGCTTTCAATAGGAAGCAATACAAATCCTGGAGTATCTCATAAAACACTGTTCTATCTATTACTAGCAACGGGAAGAATGTCAATAGCCAGTCAATGGAAATCTTGCTTACCTCCCTCAGTAGATTATTGGTTTGGTAGTTGGGGATATAGCTGAGTATGATATTTGAGTATCTCAAATATCAAAGAAAAGTAACTAGGGAAGAATCTAAATCAGATCATTTGTATGCTATTTGGTCTAAATTTTTGAATATATGTCAATACAACAGAGATGGAACACAGACCCCCAGTGGTCCAATTAAGTTTCTGGAGAGGATATATTTTAGAAGATTAGGATAAAGTGATTTCTTGATGCCTTGGACTGTAATTATAAAAGATGTATCACATGAATTAATGTAGGGTGTTATTTTCCCTCTTTTCCCTTTCCCTTTTATCCATTCTAGCTTTTTGGTATCTGTATGTTTGCTGCTGCTTGTATTTTGTCTTTCTTAAATATATATTTTGGTCTGCTTACATTAGCACATTATTCTTTCTTTCTGTACATAACACACACATTTCAAGCAGCTTCAGGATGCAATCCTATGCACACTTTCTTCTGAAAAAGTCCCACTGGGTGTGACTGGATGCATTTCTCAGTACACATGCATAGGATTGAACTGAAAGAATCACTAATATGTTTCTGCTTTACTATGAAAATTGCAGGTATCTTAAATAGGATGATACGGTGCAGGAAATTCCCATACTGACTCCAGTTTTACGGCACAACCCTATACTCAGACCTAAGTCCCACTGTATTCAGTGAGTCTTACTCCGCAGCCAGGAAAATGGGTACAGGATTGTAGCCTCAGTGGTGCATCAATGCGTTCTCCTTATGATTACCTGCGATTATGTTTCTGGTGAGCAGAGGACTTTCCCAAGTATAATGAAACTGGGAGAGAAAAGAAGTGGGATGCTTTAATGTCAAACTAGACCATATTAATTATGTCCCACTGCCCCAAAAAATGACAGGATTTGGGATAAGTCGGGAAAGAAGAAGGACAGGGTCACATCTACTGTATATTTGTTCATGTGTATGTGCATATACACTCAGTTTACAACTTGAGAGAGCATACTATTGCTGTGCCTCAGATCGACTACAACAATTTGTTTTTTCCCCTTTTCTTGCTGTAAGTAATCCTTTTCACACAATCTCCACTAATAGAGGTCTAGTGAGCATGCAGAGGGCTGTGTTTGTATGTGAATATCCCTTGTGTGCAGATGTAATGCATTCAGAATTTTAAAGTTGCCTTCTTATTTTTATAGATAAAAGGTGTGATGGGTACAAATAATGCTGTAAAACACATGCAGACACAACGCAGTGTATGAAGGGTGCTCTTAAACAATGTGATAACCAGTTCTATATAAGCCCTGGAAATGTAAGCCAATAAAGCTTGTTCTTAGAAGAACTGTCACCTTATAAAAGGAGCTCTCTGGAGCCATCTCAAAGTCTTATTGCAAAAGTCATTATACCATTTATATATTCAAGGTGAAGTGAGTCAGCATTGCATCCATATGGCGGGGGAATTGTACAGTTCATTCTCTCTCTCTTCCCCAGTGCCAATAATTTGGTGGCCACAGTAAGGTACCAGATGTGTTGTAGCTTACTAGGCTGAGTAGAGGGCCAAAAGCTTTTGAATCCTAATCCCTGCTCTGCTGATGACTCACTATTAGATATAGGACAACTCAACCTAATGAAGTGTTTAGGGATTACAATGTGGATACTTCAGAGTAGTGTAACTTAATGAAACAATCTGTCCTCTACCTCAGTTTCCTCTTTTTTGTAAAGCTAAAGAGAAGAGCATATCTGATTCTTGAATGTACCTTTGTAAAATTTAGGGAAACTAAATAAACTTTATTGTTTCAGAAAGAGCAACACCCAATTAGGGTTATTTTGGCAGGTCTTTTTTCCTTCAATTCAGGCAGCAAAATGTGCCTGTGCACATGTATCAAGTATTGTCTGTCTGGTTTCATTAAAAGACTTCAAAACTGCTCACTAAGTCTACAACAATATGGTACATTTAAATTCTACAGCCTACTAAGCAGATAACTATATATGCTTAGGATGCCAAGCTGCCATGTCATCAGACCAATGGCAACAATAAGAGCCATGATGCCAAGAATAGCCGTGCTTTTTTAGGGCTGTGTCAGGTGACTCAAGAGGAAGAGGCAAATGGACAAGGCTGATCTTGACCTGCTTGGCCCCTATTGTGAAGCTGCTCCTTTAGTGTGCTGTCTCTTGACTGAAATATCTAATCATAGAGTTTGGTGATGGATTTCAGTTGATGTGCATGCACTTGTGAATTGGGCCTCATTCCACAACATTTCCAATTAGAAAAAAAGCACCTAGCTATTGTGCTTTTTTGTCTGTAAAAAGGTGAGGTGTTTCATTAAAGCAGGTGTGGACAAGTACCCCCCATTTCTTGATGGCCACATTACCTCATGGATAATTTGCCAAGAGTCACATACTGTGAGTGGGCAGAGCCGAGCCAGAGTGGAATGTGGGCAGGGCTGAGACCAAAAGGGGTGGGGCCAGAGCTAAAGGTGAGTGGGGCCACTCACATTTCTTTCTCTTTCTGCACCTTCCCCCCACCCTTCCACCCATCCTTGCCAGTCACAGGCAATCAAGTTGAGGATCTGATTAACCCCTGAGTTAATGGATGAGTGTAAGTAGTGATGAATATGTAGTGTTTTAGCTCATGGGCACTTTTTTTCAATCAGATAGATAGCCACGTCAAAAAAGGGGGTATGACAAAAGTGATTCTTGCTCCCAGTGCCTAACCTTAGGGTGCAAACCTCTAACTATATATTGACCCACATCTTGAATAGCTTTTCCTTATCTCAATATTTGCAGGATGACATCCTTGGGTGCAATCAGTGAACTATTGAGCATGGTTAATTGTTCTCTTGATTGGCCCAGTGCTAACATTTGTGTACATTCATCAAGGGAAATTTCTGTGAACTCACACAGTAATGAACAGCGGATGCTTTAGCAATCTTCTGCTGGTCAATAAGGCTCATTGCTGAAGATTTAACCCCTGCCCATCCACTTTCCCTCTCTTCCACGTTTTCAGGATATCTATCCATCGTCCCTTCTTTCCATATTCAGAAAGGAGCTAGAACGACAAACGTCTATGAGCAGCTTGGCTTTACAATAATATGCTAATGCCGTTAGCCTGTTGGCTTTTTAGATACACACACAATTTTGTCTGTCTTGTTGCCCTGTTACTTCTAGCACCTGTGAAATGAATGAGAGACACCACTCTGTGCAAGACTGTTGGTCACACTTGTGTGTGCCTAGAGAACGTTGGAGTTTTTGTAGTGCTTTTGAAAAAGAAAATACAAACAGCTGCTTGTTGTAAGCTATTATAAACAAGAGCATGCCCTCCTATGAAATCGCTATGATTTTTTTTCAAGTTTGGACTTTAAAGGTGTATAACCGAGAAAGATCCCAGTGAAACTTAGTGCTTTTGCTTGATAGAGATAATAAGCTAGTGGTAGCTGTGCTTCAGGCGCTTCTCCTCAAGTATCTGGGAAAAAGGAGGGGAGGGAGTTTCACAAAGACACCTCTAGCTGTCAGAATTTGTGCGAGTAACCTTGTTAAGGAAATAATTCAGATACACATTCTTAACACCCTCCGTTTATATTTAACTCTCCTTCCTTACTTTGAGCTTGTCTACACATTATTCAAGGTCACATATCACACACATCACTGTCTCCCTTGTTGCCAATCAAATAAGAACCATCTCACTCATTCCTACTGCCTAACATTCAACACAGTATCCAGGATCATGGGGGTCAAATACTGCAGCTGTAGTTTCTTGGGTTGGAATAATATAGTGGGTTCAAAAAAGCGGGGGGGGGGGGGGAGCAGAATGTGTAATCCCTGCCCTGCATCCTTTTATGTGGATTATATATTTTTCATAAAATGTGCCAGTTCCTTCCTGCTGGAAACAGAAGCGCTGAAGGAAGAAGGGGTAGAAATCCTCCATATTCATAAATTAAATCTTGCTCATTCTGCCGCTTGGTACAGCTGTAGCAATTCTTTGTGGCACATCATCGCAGCTGGAAATTGGAATGGATGTAACGCAGGTCCAGCTGCATTACTTGATGAAGGTGGCAGAGACATTTGTCAACTAAACAAATTAATGAAGGGCACAATCTTCGCACAAGATGTGTGGCCTGTAAAACATGCTACTAAATAAACAACAAGAGTTATATTTAACAGTTTTATTATCAGAACAGTAGTGAACATCACCTAGAACACAGCTGGCACTAAATAAGCATACCAGCATTCATTTTTAAAGCTTAAATAATGACATGGTGATAGCGCAGAAGCAGCACTGGTATTAGTGGCAATAACCAGTGTTGCACCCAGGCAATTTTAGACTTTGCCCTTAATTGTCTTATGGGAGCCGCCCCCCTTCTTTAGATTTTAATGTGAATTTAATCACTTGCTGCAAAATGAAACAGCCCACTTGAAATTTGGGACCCACTTACTCATTCTGCTGAGTGGGTGAATTCTGCCTCAAAGTCCAGCCCTGCACTATAGGAAAGAATGCTGTTATTTGGTTACGTTACTATTTCACAAGACAGCATGTCAATTCAGATATGCAGAAATAGCTTATGATGCAGAGTTTCTGGGGCAGGCAATCCAATATTATGCAGGGTCAAAATCAGTAACACTGTACATAAGGGAAAATTACATTTAATACATTCTGGTTATCACAGTTCAAAATTTTAAGGGTTGAATCCAATGAAGTAATTGCCTGAGTGAAACTCCCCCCCCCCCCTCTTCTAAGCTCCTTTGAACCCCACCAAATCTGCCATGGAGGGTTGGGGAGCAGATTTTGGGAGATTCAGCGGCAGACTAATTAAAGATCAAATTTAAGTGAATATTCTGCACTACACAGAAAAGGGAAGTTAGAAGCAGAGGCCACAAGCACAAAGCTTATCACTGAGCACGTGTTAGCCCTGAAAAAGTTAAATAGTTCTTAAAAGTCCATACTTGAAAGGCTGAAACAATAATTGTGTGTGCTTTTTTTACCATAAATCAGATCTAGAAAAACCAGGAGGGAGGACAAGCTAGAATGCAGTGAATCAGATGTTACATCATCTGATGAGTGAATTAAAGATGACAGTTTTAGACAGAATAGACTAATCAAGACCAAGTGAATGCTCCAGACAAATATTTATTTATTTTTATTAAGAGCCTTTCGAATCTGCCTTTCACCTCAGTGGATCCCAGGGCGAGGTAGCAGATACAAGCTCCAAAAAATTATGTTAAAACAGAAACAAAGCATTTTCAACCCACCCACCCCAACTTAATAAGAGCAGCTAAAATTACATAGCAGGCCATCTGCCTGCAGTACTGCTGCAAACACTGACAAGGTACAGTGGCTTAGGTGTGAAGAACAAACATGAGCAGTGCTGAAGAAGCACCATTTTCAGTCCACAATTGATGGCGCACTAAGAACAATTTGTTTAAGCGCATAAATTCAAAAGCGCATAAATTCAAAAAGCAAGCATCTCATCTGCAGAAGCCCAAACAGCAGGAGACTACCAAAGTTCCTTGTTGCTGGGAAGGAATCACCCCACCCACTCTTCCTCATTGTGCAACTACTCCTCTCTCACATATTATTTAATGCAGTCCCTTCAAGGACTCTTCTTTGCTTTCTCTGCCACTTAGTAACACAAAATGTGAAACTTCGCTTGAATGCACAAATCTGACAAAGATTATGGAGTAGGCAGAAATGCTGCTATCCTCTGAGCATTTAGGCGCACACATTTGAAAGTGGCCTTGTAGTTATAATGATCTGATAGACAGATATGCTCAGTATGGCTTAACACAATAAAGCCTTTTAGGCTGACTTGGGAGGAAGTGGTCTTTACCTTTTCTCAATTTTTAAAGAAACTGAACTTTTCTAAGAGGAAAAGAACAAGAAATAACTCCCTTGCAAGGTACAATAAAATTTAAGAGTGATACCTCTGGAAAAGGTTTACTGTAGGCCTCTGTGGTCTGATGGTTCTTCATTTGTCTTCCAAGAGGAAAATGTAAACCTGGTAACTGTGTGTAACAACTGTACCTTTACTTTTTAATATAGTGTGCCATCAATGTGCACTATGCTTTTACAACACTAAGCCAAAGAGCTCACGATCCATGACTGGAGCAGTAAAGAAATAGCAAAGGGGGGGGGGGAATAAGGAGCATGGACACAATGCCATACAATAGGATATGAAATGAATGCATCAACTGGTGTTTTAACTAGAGCCGGAGAAGAATAGTTTAAGAAGTTTCAGAATGATGAGGGGTGCCTAAAAGCTAAATATGCTGGGCTTGTCCTCGTTTCACTATCTGGCTGCCTAGTCAGTCTAAGATCAGAGATTCAGTTCTGGAGAAGTTCTTGGATATGAACATGACAACTGGTTGGCCGTGTCCTGGAACCTGGAGCTTGCCAGAGGGAGCTATTACTTTAGGGAACTGCCTAGCTCAGATGGAGAACCTATATACAGTGGTACCTCGTGTTATGTACCGTCCCCCTAATGAATGCTTCGGGTTATGTGCTCCGCTAACCCGAAAGTAGATGCCCCTTGTTGTGAACTTTGCCCTAGGACATAAGTGGAAGTCAAGCTCCAGCGGCATGGCAGCAGTGGGGGGCGCTATTAGCGAAAGCGCACCTCGTGTTACGAGCGGTTTCCGGTTACGAATGGACCTCCAGAATGAATTAAGTTCATAAGCGGAGGTACCACTGTATGAGCTCCAGGCTCTTGATTCTCAGCCAGCCCTTGATCCAGGAAGACATCTACATGAGCTTTCCTCTCTTCCCTTGCGAGGCTAACTCAGCACATCAATTGCCTTCCTGAAGCTTGTGTCTGACCCACCATTCCCTCTGCTCCTGTGGCCCTGAGGGTGATGGGGAGGTCCAAGACACAGCCAGAAGTGGAGGCAACTGATATGGACACCCCTGGTCTTGCAGCTTAAAAGTCAGAGTCTGTTAGGAACAGCAGATTCCTCAAGTTTGCTGGTAGTGCTAGGGTTTTATCTGGGATATAGGTTTCCTTGCTCCTCTGAGGAGTGATCTCATTTTTTTGCCCTGACAACTTGATGTTCAGCAGGTCAGTACCAGCTGTCCTTCCCCATTGTGATGGAATGCCCTCTCCTCAGCCATATCAGTGTACAGCTTCCAGCATATGATGGAAATCTGGCTGTATGAGTGGGCCTTTGTGGAACAAATAACCTAGTTCTGGTTTATTCCTGCTGACTTATCTAATCCTACCTCTGTAGCCTTTATGGCAGTGTTTGTGTGTGCCCAATAAGCCCCTCAGCCTCCAAACTTGAGAAAAAGCCTATGATGCTGAGGTGCTTTGGGAAATGCTGAGGGTAAACTAAGCTGAAAGCCAGGCTCATTGTCCCACCCAATTAACTATTCTCTCTCTCACTGTCCCATCCATTTCATGTGTCAATATTATCTGTTCCCTGCATCCTGTTCAGATAAATTCATTTGTGCTGTTTTTGCAGGTGTCTTTAACTTGGGCAATATAAAGAATATTTAGAGCAGTTGGCTACTCATCTGATTGCCTCTCATATGTAAGAACTGGCTCGAGGGGACCACACAGGGACTTTGATCATTGGTGTCTTCCCAAAGCATATGGGACATCAACCTTGCTCAAGCTAAGTTGGTCTCGATCTATTTAGTGCCTAGATGGAAAACTGCCTGAAAAGCCCATGCTCCTCCCTTTAAAATCCATCATAGAGGAAAAGGTGAGATATGAACATACAAACTGGGTGTAAGTTAGCTCTCCGCCCCCCTTTCATATTGCCACAAGGGAATAACACAGGTGTAGGAGGTTAGACACACTAAAATTAAAATAAACTAACACATGGGTTTGTAGCTTGTGTGTACTTATTTGAAAGGAAATTTCATCATGAGCTGCCTTCCGATGGTGTTAAATTCCATATACTATTTTGAAAGGTGTTACTTTCTTCAGACGCCGTACTTATAAATTTAAAGATGATCCAAGGCAGATGGTTTAAAGAAATCGAGCTGAATGTATACCAGTAACAGCTTGAACACTGAGAATTTCCATTGACTCTGCCCACAACATTTATCTCTCAACAAGCTTCCAAAGAACTATACACATTTCATTCTTTGTTTTTTAACAACAAAAATCACATCGAACATAGTTGGAATTATTATAGACCATTTACTCTCTCCTTAAATACTGCTCAGCATTTTTATTTAATTAAATGTGTAAATGCAGCCATCAAATTAGTATGTTATCTGTACTTGGCCCAAAATGAAAAAGGCTTAGTTTCAGGAAAAAATAATAATAATACTAGAATTCAATCAAATGTGTTCCACTTCATGTAGCTTCTGTTTATTATCAATGGGTGGCTTAAGGCACAAATAATTAAACACCCACATACAGTAATTAGAATTATCTTTTAAGAGAAAGGTTGCAAAACAGTTCCAGGTTGATATTTTATTTATTTTATTTAGAGAATGCATTGACAGTGTTTCACCAAAAGGTCCCAGAATGCTTTCCAATCATAATAAAACAAATCCAAACATTAAAATGAATAGATAAGTACAATATAGTCAGTGCAATAAAACTGTTGGACAATCTGAGCACCAGAGTAAGGAATCAGATCCCCCAAAGGCCTGGTATAAAATAGAGGTTACCAACACTTTTGTGGAATTCAGTACTGAAGGTGAAATAATACAAAACAGTTATTTATACCTGATGGCCTGGAATCTTGATACATCTGCAGACCACAATATTTTTTTGTTATAAGACCCAGTATGTAAGTGGCCTCCCTAACCCTTTCCACTGGCTCATATAAGACCAGCACAAACAGTTGGGCCTGGTAGGCACTCAATGTTCCCCTCCCCTATAGTTATAATCCGTAGGTTGCCATCTGATTTTATGCTGCTCCAAATTTGATTTTAAGCTGTATTTTAATTGATTGTTTGATTTATGTTTTTAATGAATCATACTTTAATGTTACCCGCCCTGAGCCCGGTCCTGGTGGGGGTATAAATAAATTTATTATTATTATTATTATTATTATTTATTATTTCACTTGGGAGAAATCTATACCATGCACTCCCAATTGTGCTCAGCAGTTCATAGGCTGGCATGTGTTAGAGCTGAGCCATAGGAGCAGAGCTGCTATTTGTAGGGAGGACAAATGTAAAGCCAAAAAAGAAAAGAAAAAAAGAAAAAAAGGAGAAAATATCATGATTACCTAGGCAAAGACCTCCTCCCAGGGATAGGTCACCAGATATGGCTTGAAATAAGCAGAGTAGTGATAATATAAAATATGAGGAAATAGTTTGTCTGGTTTACAGTCCGAATTGAAACAACCCCATCCAAGTGATGGCTTTCTGTGGCCAGGAAAAGACACATACTTGGCCGCATGGTGCATTTCCATCCAGGGACTGTGGCCACTTGTGGTCTTCCAAGATCTGTGGTGCAAATGACAGCTTTAAACCATGGGAAGAGTTGCCATTCTTTTCTTTTTATAATGTATAGTTTATTGCGTGACCAGGCGGCAACAGCCCCAGCCCCCAGGGATCATAAGGAAGGAATAAAGACTCTGACAAGGTTATATGGAATTAAAATTAGGCCACAACTTTATTAAACTTCCGAATGTAGGAAGACCTTGGCTTAGGCCTTGGGTGCGTATCCCTCCCAGCCCCCCAGCTGGGGGGAACTGGGGCTCATCATGGCAAATGGGATATGGGGGTGCTCTGCGAGACGTAAGTGTAGCTGGCAGCCAAGCCAAGCAGGGTAGTTCACTGACGACCTTTCAGTGTATGGCCAGTGACACCCATATATATAACCCCTTTAAGAGGGGGACCCTGGAATCGCTGCCGCAGGGGGCTGAGTCACCACTTCACCCTCTCTCCCCCATTATAGGGGAGAAAAGACTAAAGGATTCCACCCAAGGCCCTAACCGCCAAAGTTGTGACGAATTGCTACGGGGAAGACAAAACCTGCCAATGCAGGAAAATTTATTCCCCATCCTTCAACAGCAACCAGTCAAAGACTGTAGCAGCGCCCACTAAACAGGATGAAAAAGTTAACCTGCAAACAAGAAACATCAAACAAAGGGAGGTTGGGGAGGGTGAATCTCCAGAGCCAACTGCCTGGCTATTGTCGGCTCCGCCCCCTATTTATAAATGGGGCTGGCCCCACCTTCCAGCAAGAAACTTTATTACTGAGGCTGTGCGTGAACTTCCAGAAATTAACACTGAGAGGCAAGCCAGCCCCTGTTTGCCAGTGAGCTCCCTGGGAACTGTAGCACAACGCGCGATCCCGCAAAGGGCACCCACAGTGTAAAGTGTGAGTGCTCATTAGGATTTTCACATTATTACAACAGAACAGTACAATCCCCCCTCTCCCCTCCTGGTTGTTTAGCATGGTATACAGCATTCAGTTCTGCATGCTCACAGAAGGGTTAGGATAAATGAGTGTCAGTGCTCTGCTGGAGCACATTAAGTTAGATATGTTTCTATCCCTGCATTGTGCCTCCCTCTGCTTCTAGTTGTGTGCACTACTTGCAGAAGAGTTCCATAAATGCACTCCAAATATCTTGGAATCTTGACTTTTTTATGTGATTTATAGAGCTGAATTTTCTCCTGGGTTGCTAGTTGCACAAAGTCTTGTTTCCAGTCTTCTGTGCTTGGTTGGGTCAGGGCTTTTCAATGTTGAGGAATTACTCATTTTTCTGCCAGTGTGGCTCAGTGGAACCATTCTTCCTTTTGATAACCCCCACCTGGCAGGTATGTAGCCTATTATTCTGTTGGTGCCGTCTATTAGCAGGGATTTATCCTGGTTCTAGAGTCGTGGGAATGGTAGCATGGTACCATCCTATAGTTGTTCTCATGGGATGCCCAAATGGTGCTTCTCCTTCCCCCCACTCCTTGTATTGCCATATTCAGGCAGTTGGCTACTCATTCTGTTTGGAAGCACTGAAAGTTTCAGGCACATTGAGAAAGGGAAGCTGGGCCTTTTCAAAACCTTAAAGAGAGGTGATTTAAAATAGGGAAACACAGTGGGGAATCTACAGTAAAGTCTGAGGTAAAAGACTGAGCAAGAAGGGACAGAGCACATTGATGGAGTAGGAAGAAAGCAAGAATGCAAGGTGATATTGTGCACAAATTGTGCTGGTTTCTGTGTCTTCTTAGAGCCTTGTATACACTGAATACCTAAGTATGGCCAGAAGCATTCTAGCAAAGTGGAATGTGGTCAAGGAGGGAATGCTAAAGGTCATGTGTGGATGCCCTGTGGCCTAGATTAGACAAATGTTTCCAGGTTAAACATCAGAGTACGTACCGAAAAAACACAGTGTTCTAAGTTAAATTAGTGTCTTGTCTTGGCATTCTCGTAAAACCACTGCTGCAGAAGATGAACAAAAATAGAAACATTTTTTGCAGAAATAGTGTGATTCTTGTAATGATATCACACACTTTAGCAGAAAGCCGAGGACACTGAAGAGATAGATATTGACATTTTCTTTTACACTTAGAAGTGAATGTTTCAGAATCCTACATGCTCATTCATCATGGTACAACCGTTCTATACTTCTTTTAAAACTGTGGTGCTCACTGTTGAAAGGCTTATTTATATATCCTGAAACTTAAAATGGTTCAAAAGATTTGGCTGCTGAAAAAGGGTTGACAAACTGATGTTTGGAAAATAAAGCTAGGGTATCGCTGTAACTTTTCACAAAGCACATCTTCCAAGGTTGAGGCAGTTCACTTTGAGTGTCTCATTATTATCATTACTATTATTCCTTTGCCTAAAAACAAAATGTGGAATTGCTATACAAACACTTTAATTTGTGGAAAAGTCAGTAAGTGGCAGCTCAGAGATGAAGGTTTTAAAATAAAATGCAGGGCTGACACTTTAAATGACATTTCTCTTGATTTGACTGATTTGGTTAATTTATTGTATTTCTATGCCAGTTTTCATTCAAAGGAATCTCAAAGCAGCTTACAAACAATAAATAACAATAACATGATAAAACATCATAGAACATCACAAATGCAAAATAAATCATATAAAGTAATTAACAAATCATCAATAAAACAATTGCAATCCATAAAACATTAACATAACTGAAACTAAAAGTAAGCTAAACATGACAATTGCAACAAAAGTCACATTATATGATTAACAAATCAATATGGCATTTATAATCCATAAAATATTAACATCATAAACAAAATAGGAATAGGAGGCAAACTGAGAAAGGCCTAAGATGATGATCTCAGCTCTGGGCCAGCTCAGATGGCAAAGGAAGTCCACAAGCTACTGGAGTCCCAAGTCATATAAGGCTTAATAAATCAAAATTAGCATTTAATTGGTGAATTGGCAGTCAGTGTGGCTGTACCAGAATTGATATAATATGTTGTTTGATATTTGTGAACATTCATAATTCTTCACTTCTTGTTGTTGTTGTTGTTTAGTCGTTTAGTCGTGTCCGACTCTTCGTGACCCCATGGACCAGAGCACACCAGGCACCTCTGTCCTCCACTGCCTCCCGCAGTTTGGTCAAACTCATGCTGGTAACCTCGAAAACACTATCCAACCATCTCATCCTCTGTCGCCCCTTCTCCTTGTGCCTTCCATCTTTCACAACATCAGGGTCTTCTCCAGGGAGTCTTCTCTTCTCATGAGGTGGCCAAAGTACTGGAGCCTCAGCTTCAGGATCTGTCCTTCCAGTGAGCACTCAGGGCTGATTTCCTTAAGAATGGATAGGTTTGATCTTCTTGCAGTCCATGGGACTCTCAAGAGTCTCCTCCAACACCATAATTCAAAAGCATCAATTCTTCGGTGATCAGCCTTCTTTATGGTCCAGCTCTCACTTCCATACATCACTACTGGGAAAACCATAGCTTTAACTATACGAACCTTTGTTGGCAAGGTGACGTCTCTACTTCTCAAGATGCTGTCTAGGCCTGTCATTGCCCTTCTCCCAAGAAGCAGGCGTCTTTTAATTTCGTGGCTGCTGTCACCATCTGCAGTGATCATGGAGCCCAAGAAAGTAAAATCTCTCACTGCCTCCATTTCTTCCCCTTCTATTTGCCAGGAGGTGATGGGACCAGTGGCCATGATCTTCCTTTTTTTGATGTTGAGCTTCAGACCATATTTTGCACTCTCCTCTTTCACCTTCATTAAAAGGTTCTTTAATTCCTCCTCACTTTCTGCCATCAAGGTTGTGTCATCTGCATATCTGAGGTTGTTGATATTTCTTCCGGTGATCTTAATTCCGGCTAGGGATTCATCCAGCCCAGCCTTTCACATGATGAGTTTTGCATATAAGTTAAATAAGCAGGGAGACAAAATACAGCCTTGTCGTACTCCATTCCCAACTTTGAACCAATCAGTTGTTCCATATCCAGTTCTAACTGTAGCTTCTTGTCCCACATAGAGATTTCTCAGGAGACAGATGAGGTGATGAGGCACTCCCATTTCTTTAAGAACTTGCCATAGTTTGCCGTGGTCGACACAGTCAAAGGCTTTTGCATAGTCAATGAAGCAGAAGTAGATGTCTTTCTGGAACTCTCTAGCTTTCTCCATAATCCAGCGCATGTTTGCAATTTGGTCTCTGGTTCCTCTGCCTCTTCTAAATCCATCTTGCACTTCTGGGAGTTCTCGGTCCACATACTGCTTGAGCCTTCCTTGTAGAATTTTAAGCATAACCTTGCTAGCGTGTGAAATGAGTGCAATTGTGCGGTAGTTGGAGCATTCTTTGGCACTGCCCTTCTTTGGGATTGGGATGTAGACTGATCTTCTCCAATCTTCTGGCCACTGCTGAGTTTTCCAAACTTGCTGGCATATTGAGTGTAGCACCTTAACAGCATCATCTTTTAAAATTTTAAATAGTTGGAATACCATCACTTCCACTGGCCTTGTTCTTTGCAGTGCTTTCTAAGGCCCATTTGACTTCACTCTCCAGGATGTCCCATTTGACTTCACTCTCCAGGATTTGGAGGTCTTTAAGCAGAGGCTTGACAACCATATGACAGGAGTGCTCTGATGGTGTTCCTGCTTGGCAGGGGGTTGGACTCGATGGCCCTTGTGGTCTCGATGGCCCTTGTGGTCTTCCAACTCTATGATTCTATGATTCTATGATTCTATGTCTGGCTCAAGGTCAACAACCACACTACCTGGGGTATACGAGACATCTATATCTTTCTGGTATAATTCCTCTGTGTATTCTTGCCACCTCTTCTTGATGTCTTCTGCTTCTGTTAGGTCCTTTCCACTTTTGTCCTTTATTATGGTAATCTTTGTATGAAATGTTCCTTTCATATCTCCAATTTTCTTGAACAGATCTCTGGTTCTTCCCATTCTATTGCTTTCCTCTATTTCTTTGCATTGCTCGTTTAAGAAGGCCTTCTTGTCTCTCCTTGCTATTCTTTGGAAATCTGCATTCAATTTTCTGTATCTTTCACTATCTCCCTCGCATTTTGCTTGCCTTCTCTCTCCCGCTATTTGTAAGGCCTCATTGGACAGCCACTTTGCTTTCTTGCATTTCCTTTTCATTGGGATGGTTTTCGTTGCTGCCTACTGTATAATGTTGCGAGCCTCCATCCATAGTTCTTCAGGCACTCTGTCCACCAAATCTAAATCTTTAAACCTGTTCCTCACTTCCACTGTGTATTCATAAGGGATTTGATTTAGATTGTATCTTACCGGCCCAGTGGTTTTTCCTACTTTCTTCAGTTTAAGCTTGAATTTTGCTATAAGAAGCTGATGATCTGAGCCACAGTCAGCTCCAGGTCTTGTTTTTGCTGACTGTATAGAGCTTCTCCATCTTTGGCTGCAGAGAATATAATCAATCTGATTTCTATGCTGCCCATCTGGTGATGTCCATGTGTAGAGTCGCCTCTTGTGTTGTTGGAAAAGCGTGTTTGTGATGACCAGCTTGTTCTCTTGACAGAACTCTATTAGCCTTTGCCCTGCTTCATTTTGATCTCCAAGGCCAAACTTGCCAGTTGTTCCTTTTATCTCTTGACTCCCTACTTTAGCATTCCAATCCCATATAATGAGAAGAACATCCTTATTTGGTGTCACTTCTATAAGGTGTTGTAAGTCTTCATAGAATTGGTCAATTTCAGTTTCTTCAGCACCAGTAGTTGGTGCATAAACTTGGATTACTGTGATGTTAAAAGGTCTGCCTTGGATTCGTATCGAGATCATTCTATCATTTTTGAGATTGCATCCCAGTACAGCTTTCGCCACTCTTTTGTTGACTATGAGGGCCACTCCATTTCTTTTACGGGTTTCTTGCCCACGGTAGTAGATATGATGGTCATCCGAACTGAATTCACCCATTCCCGTCCATTTTAGTTCTGATGCCCAGGATGTCAATATTTATTCTTGCCATCTCATTTTTGACCACCTCCAACTTACCCAGGTTCATGGTTCTTACATTCCAGGTTCCTATGCAATATTTTTCTTTACAGCATTGGACTTTCCTTTCGCTTCCAGGCATATCCGCAACTGAGCGTCCTTTCGGCTTTGGCCCAGCCGCTTCATCAGCTCTGGATCTACTTGTACTTGTCCTCCGCTCTTCCCCAGTAGCATGTTGGACGCCTTCCGACCTGAGGGGCTCATCTTCCAGCATCATAACTTTTATATGCCTGTTGTCTTTGTCCATGGAGTTTTCTTGGCAGGGATACTGGAGTGGCTTGCCGGTTCCTCCTCCAGGTGGATCATGTTTGGTCAAAACTCTCCACTATGACCTGTTCATCTTGGGTGCCCTGCTTGGCATAGTTCATAGCTTCTCTGAGTTCTTCAAGCCCCTTCGCCACGGCAAGGCAGTGATCCATGAAGGGGAATTCTTCACTTAACTGCCACTAAATTTTGCACTAACTGCAGATTCCAAACCATATTCATAGATGCAAACCTAGATGTCACCCAAGTGTAGACATCTGAAACCAGGCTCTAACCAGATAAAGTCATAGACAACAAAGGCAAACCATCCTGCAAGAGCCATTTATGTCTGCAGTGGCCATAGTGGATCCAGGTGCACTCCAAACTGCACACCTAATCCTTCAGGGGGTAGACTAAGGAGCTATGCATAGAGACTGTGCTTTAACTGAATTGAGCTGCAGTTTATTGGCTCTCAGGCAGCCCATTACCATGGTCAGACACAAGTTTAGCTGTGAATATGTAACCATCTATTCCTCCCCCCTCCAAGAACATTGCCTCAGAATTTTGCATTAAAATAGTTCCCTTGTAAGGTCTCTCAAACCTAGTTAATGGGAAATGTAGATGAGTATAGGGTCCTCTGCTGCTTCCAGATAACTGAATGATCCTGGAAATACTGTCCATCTGTGAGATGCTCAGAATTAAAAGTCTCTGAGAGCTAATTGGCTGTCCACCATTAAGGGTGCTAAACAGCTGATTAGTAGTGACAACATTTAACAACTGATTAGGCCTAAAATTGTTACTTAATTGGCTGTTTCTGCTGTCCAGGATTTTTTTTTTTAATCAGTCAACAGAGCTGATTAACAGTAAATACCAGCTCAGGTGATAACTGGATTATGTGACATTCCAGATATGTGTTCTATATGTATGTTACGGTGAATTTTGATGTTCCTATGGGAATCTTAGGGTACGCAGGTGGTGCTGTGGTATAAACCACTGAGCCTAGGGCTTGCTGGTCGGAAGATCGGCAGTTTGAATCCCTGCGACAGGGTGAGCTCCCGTTGCTCGGTCCCTGTTCCTGCCAACCTAGCAGTTCAAAAGCACGTCAAAGTGCAAGTAGATAAACAGGTACCGCTCCAGCGGGGAGGTAAACGGTGTTTCCATGTGCTGCTCTGGTTCACCAGAAGCAGCTTAGTCATGCTGGCCACATGACCCTGAAAAACTGTCTGTGGATAAACATCGGCCCCCTTGGCCAGTAAAGTGAGATGAGTGTCGCAACCCCAGAGTCGTTCGCGACTGGACTTAACTGTCAGGGGTCCTTTACCTTTATGGGAATCTTAGATGTGTCAGGTATATATCCCCTCCACATTTTTAAGATTTATACCAGTGATTTTTGACAACTTTCACTTCCACACTGGTGCTGAAGCATTTGGGATACTCTAGTGTTGTTTGGCACATTGCAGTGCAGGGTTGTGTTATGGGAGTGTTTCCTCATCCTTTGAATTCCATTGGCTCCTCCTGTGTGTGGGCAGCATGTGGGCTTCAACACTGGCACACTGGTGGATCCAGGGGGCATGGCTGCCTTTTGTACATCATTTTAGGGGGTTTCCTGGATTGTGCGTTTTCCTCTCCCTCACTGGAGTGAGCATCTATAGGACACAGAGGTTGTTCAGCCAACATAGTGGCAACATCTCTTCTCCCCCAACATAATGGAGTGTAGAATTCCTCTGTAAATGTACTCAAGTTTACCATTAGTTAAGTGTATTAAAACGATTTACATTTCAGCATGTCATGAGAATACTGGAAACATTTTTTTACATTTAATAAAAATTTGCCAGGCAGCATGCTCTGTTCCTGTCTACGTTTAATTTTAAATTGCATGTCTACTTAGGGCAATTTCTCTTATTTGGCTCAAAATATAGTCCTGAAAGGAAGCTTAATTTTTCAGGCATCTTTGCATGTAAAAGTACCCATTGAGTCAATTAGAGGGCTATATTATGCAGTGCACGGATGTGCTTTCAGAAGAAAGAGATGAAGATAAGTCTATTTAATTCAACTCAGATGTTGCTGTTTGAAGAGAAAAAAAATCTAGTTCTGTCTGAAGAAAATAAGGTTGAGGCCCCAAAGAGATAAAGAAAGTAGAGATGGAAACATTAAAAGGATAATATTAAAGGTCTGAACTTGTACGAATCTACAACCGCTGTAAAAATTAACACTCACTTGCTTTTCTCGAACTACAACACTAACATGAAATTCCATTCCTAATGTGGAAGGAGATAAAAACCAGAACTTTGGTTCTTTTAAACATGAGCACCCCAATACCACTAGGGGCCACATCCAAACATATCCAGAATACTGGCAGCCCATATTGGCGGTGCCATTTTTGCCATTTTTCTATAAAGCTCAACAATTTTGCCCCCCAAAACTCAACAACTTTTCTGTCCATATTTTCACTGTTTAAAATATGGCAACCCTACATTTGCATCCTAAGAAGTGCAAATGATTGCCACAACCTTACAATGTGCAAATGAATGCAACCCAGCAAAAGCCTGCTGGAGTGAAGTGGAGTTTATGTCTCAATTTTTTCAAGCCCCAATCCCTCTGGGTAATGACCCTTGGGCATGGTTCATATTGAAATTCACCTATAGGCTCTGCTCTGCAACAACTCGCCAGAGCAGGGGTCACCCTTGTGCCTGTGAAGACTATCATTGGTGTCCCTAGGCAGGTACCCCAGACTTTTTTGTTTTAAAAGTATTTAGCCCTCCTATAAACAGTTATCAGGGGAAATGAAATTTCTGCAAAATGAGAGTGAGTGTGATATGCCACCTTGTATATTTTTCCTTGGAACTATTGGTATTAGACAGCAACAGCAGCAGTATGTGTGTGTGTTTGTGTGTGATCAATATCATTTGGTATCCACAATTGGGACCACCAGGACACAGCTGACTTCCCATTGGTAAGCATAAAGTTGTTGGCAATGGTTGTCTCTCTGTGATGTAGTGGTTAAGAGCGGTAGTCTCGTAATCTGGTGAACCGGGTTCGCGTCTCCGCTCCTCCACATGCAGCTGCTGGGTGACCTTGGGCTAGTCACACTTCTCTGAAGTCTCTCAGCCTCACTCACCTCATAGAGTGTTTGTTGTGGAGGAGGAAGGGAAAGGAGATTGTTAGCTGCTTTGAGACTCCTTTGGGTAGTGATAAAGTGGGATATAAAATCCAAACTCCTCCTCCTCCTCCTCCTCCTCCTCTTCTTCTTCTTCTTCTTCTTCTTCTTCTTCTTCTTCTTCTTCTTCTCTTCCTCTAATTTTATGTTATGCTGTGCTTCATATACCAGCCATTTTATGTTGTTCCACATTCCATGGCAGTTATTTTGTGACAGGCACTCTCAGCACTCCAAAAATTTGAAATGTGCTCACTCGTTCAGGAAGCTTGGCGACCCTGTACTAGAGAGACTGGAATGTTCAGAACAGAATTCTTTCTTACTACCATATATAGCAATATAGCAATTTCAGAGCTGCATGGCATACTTCCTCAGCCCTAAGGCCTGATTAAAAGGGATAGTCTCCATTCAGCCTTGCAAAAATTAAAACTTGCAGGCTACACATTACACTCCCTGTTCTGTTTATCTTACGAAAGAGTTAAGTGGCAGGTTTCTGCTTTTAGTCTTTCTAACTCCCTCCTACCCCATGACCAACTCTGAAATGCAGAGAGACACAATCTTAAGTACTTTTGTAGTAGATCAGAGTCCTCACACTGTGAGAACCATATAGATTTGCATTCACATGTGAAGTGTTTACACTTACCCATTTGCAGAGTGTGGTTGAATTTTCTGTACTCACCTAGCTTGGGCTAAGCTTCTGTGAGACCCTGACCTTTGGGGATTCTGTTACCACAAAATGAAATGAAAAACCACGAGGCAGACATACCACTTTATCTCCAGGTCCATATAAGCTAGAGATAGGGGCAGAAGGATCTGTTAATTTTGCTTTCCCACCGTTTCTTATTTTTCCAACCATCAGTTCACCATACTTCCATAACTATTTCAAAAAATATTCATGAAAATACATCAGCCTTTTACTACTAATTTCTATAATGAGACACATTTTGGGAGGAAATTTCTCTAGTATAATTCATTTTTGCATGTCATTACCATTAATAGATGCATCATTGCATTTTCCCTCCATATATGCATATTCTTCATTGGAGAACCACACTGCAAAGTGTGAATTTTGAAGGATAGCTGCATTTCAGTTCACATATTGTTTTTGGAAGCTTGAATTAAGCAGGTTCATGTTAAAATGCAAATTGAATCAAATTTCTCCCCCATCCTTCTCTCACGGTGGATCAAGGAACTGAAGGCTGGGAATTTCACCTTATTATCCCATGGAAACATAATCAGAATGGAAGCCACAGAGGTTCAAATTGGATATTGCATATGTGCTCCTTACAATTATACAGCTGCAAAAATTTGACTTTCAGAGGATTATTTCAGTTTGCTTCAACACTTTCAGTAAACTATCATCCTGAATTCAATGCCTATCAATCAAACCTTTTCCTTGTGCCAGTCAACTCTGTAAAACATCTATCCAAAGCAAAGCAAAGCAAAACAAAAAGAAGTGGAGAGAAGTAAATGTTGAAATGTGAATGCATATATTTCTGAATGCTTTTCAATCTTTTGTCTTGCATGCGATTAAAGAGGGAGAATATTAAGGATAAGTTTAACAGGAAAAAGAAACCAGTAAACAGCAACAGCAACAAAAACTAGGCCAGCACAACCTGTGATCTCCCTTTATCATACAGATCAATATGCCTTGAACTCACATTTCATATATAAATAGATTCTGTGGTCCAGATGTCCTGTTTACTGAATAGATGGATCTTCAAGTGAAGAACACAAACAGCAGACCACTTAGAGTTCTAAGTAGGCCAATAGGTTATAGGTTTTTATCAATAATTGCATCCTCAGGACATGGTGGAGGTGGGGGGGGGGGATATTCACTTTTCCTTCAACAAGTAAGTTGCTAAGGAGAGCATTGAAGTGCCAGAGGAAAACTATGACACACTCACAGTTTTCATTGAATGACACCTGCAACTGTTCCTTTTATAAGTCAGATTCAATCAATAATATTAGCAATAAAAGGTACAGTAAATATATGTCACCCTCTACCAGTTTGATTGAGTCGCATAAGTGATGAACTGTGGGGAGGAATGGCATATGATGCTGTGCTCTAGCACATTATCTCATGTATCATATTCTAACAAGAAGTGATGAAATCTAATGCATCACATGCAAAAAAAATAAAAATGAAACTGAATATGAAGTGCTGTGAATTACTGTCAGCCATTACACTCTGAGAAACTGGAATTTTGAATTAGTTTTCAGCTCAACCTGGGAATGAGCCCAGTAAGGCAGCAATGTCAACTAACCAGATAGTAGTCACTCTGCTGCTATGATTTGAAATATCCAAAATTCAATTACTGGAGTGGGGTATCTTGCCCTTGAGGTGAACCATTCAGTATAGAAGAGATTACAGAACTGGGTCTTTTAGAATCATGCCAGAACTGGTCTTTAGTGACAGTTTCTGGAACTTCAAATGGAGAAATGACAAATTGTAAGATATTTCTTAGAATGGAAGTGGAAGGGGGGGTTGCCTAAAAAGTACACCAGATTTGGCAAGTCCCCTTTCCCTTCAGTATCAAGGAATGTAATCATGATGTACTTACAATGAATTCAAGAGGGCTCTAGCATGCAGATATCAGAATTGATGGATTCTACTTAGTATTAGGAGTACAGCGGTACCTCTGGTTGCAAACGGGATCCATACTGGAGGCCCGTTCTCAACATGAAAACAGCGCAACCCGCAGCGGCGCATCTGTGCATGCGTGGGTTGCGATTCGCTGCTTCTGCGCAAGCGCGTAACATCATTTTGTGCATCTGTGCATGCGTGAGGGGCGAAACCCGGAAGTAACCCTTTCCTGTACTTCCAGGTCACAGCAGGTCGTAACCTGAAAGAACGTAACATGAAGCGGACGTAACCAGAGATACCACTGTACTATAAGCATTTGCAGATTTCAAGTGTAGGGCTTGAGGACTTCAGTGTTTGCAAAATGTGATGCAAACTAGAGCTATATGCAAATGGCCTCTGGAAATTCTCCAGTTTCTTTGTGGGTGGATAAATTTGGGGGAACCATTTATCCTGATGGGTGGGTGGATAAATTCTCTGACAGTTTCTGCAGCTGGGATTCGCCATTAGCAGTGGCCCCTACATTTTTGTTGTTGCGACCACTCCAAATGACAGCGGCAGCAACAACAGAAACTCTTTTTCGGCTGCCTGGTCATCATTTTCATCTCCCATTCTAGGGCATTGTATGTGTGTGTGGCAGCCCAGGGAACAGGGTGGCTAGAGAAAGGAAAGGTGAATGCCCCCCAAATAGTAGAGGATATTTGGAAAAATTATGCAAAACAATCTTTTTCTATGAAATTGAGCTTTTATCTGGGAAAAAAAATAATCTGCCTTATTTGAGCTGCACTTCCTGGACAAATGTGCAGAAGAGGACATAGTTACCCCATATCCTGCAAGTGGCCCAAGAAAAATGGGACTTCCCATTTTCTCCTCTGTGAGAGCACAGCAACTATTTTGGGTGCCATGATCCCACACAATTTCACATCAAGATCTCACCTCCAAAAAGTGCTTTTTCGGTGCCCCAAAAAGTGTGCTCTTGGGTGCCATGTGAGCACAGCTCTGAATAAGTGTGTCTTTTGGGCTCTGTGATCTCACATGGGTCATGTGACTCGCACGAGAGCACAGGTGGGAAGACGTGCATCCCGGTTTTGGGACTCAAGCTGTTGGAAGGTATGTTATCCTACGGATATTGCACTTCTACAGATTTTGTGATACAGTTCTGAGTTCCAAAAAGGTAACATGTATTTTGAATTTAAATTATTTTTTTCATGCCAACTCCTCCCTCCACAAAAAAGTAAGTCTAACACAGAAATGGGACGCAGCTGGTTTAAGTACAGATGAACAAGTGACACAAACTATGGAACGCACACACCCCAATCCATCTCAACTGAAGGCTTTGTGGAGTCCTGTGTGTCTGCTTCCATCCTTGTAAGTGACTTGTGCTTTCTTTGAATTCCTTAGAAAGAACAGAGACAGAAATCTACATCATTGGTAAGAACTTGACCATTAACAACCTTTCGGATTTTAAATTGTTTGGTGTTCAAATGTTCACCACCGTCCAGGAAATTAAACTGTGAGGGACAATAAGTTTGTGAGATTTAGGCAGAGTTGTGATGATTATTATTAATATGTGCAATTTCAAATCTGTTTTATAAAACTTAAACCAGCCATTTGAGTCCTTGGTATCCAGGCAGGCAAATACAATGCCTATTAAGAGATTTGTTCAGCTAGTGCTAAAATATTATATTTGTTACTGATGTAAATGTTGGCTTTGCAAGAGCCTCCAGATAAACCAAGTTCCAAAATGACTCCTGAAAAAATAGTGGATTCTGATCCAGGTTTTCTGTAATACCAGCTTTTATTAAAAATGCAAACCGAATCTGAATCTTAAGAAGGGAATATACATAGGATGTTAAGCAAAGACCTGGTGTGATCCCAAAGGAAGCATTAGAATTCTTAGTGTAGGAGTGATCTTCCCTTCCGCCCCCTCCCTTCTGCCAATTGGAGCTTGTAAACAAATATGGGGAAAATATGAAAATGAGACAGTGAAAAAAGTACAAAAAATAAGTAGTTTTCTTTGTTGTTTACCAGTACATTTGTTTTTGATATCTTATTGAGAACTACATGTACTTTTAGAGGCCACATTTGCCTTGGCTGTCTACTAAAGTCAATGGTGGCTTATCAACTGAAGTAAAGTACTGTACTCAGGTTATCTACTGATAATATTCTTAGAAGTTCCCTACTAACCTATGCAGTGAGAAATTGAAAGGGCAGTGCTAACCCACACTTGATTTCCCTTGAATGAGAGAGCATGGGAAACATAGGGGGTGAAAGTAGCCAGCTATTTCATACTCAAAGTGAATTGAAATCATTGGACCTCAGTCTTCTTATTTCAGTGGGTCTGCTCGGAGTACCTTACGTTGGACATCACCCATAGCAATTTGGGGTAATATATTCTTTATTTGACGTGGGTGGCGCTGTGGTCTAAACCACTGAACCTTGAGATCAAAACGTCGGTGGTTCAAATCCCCACGACGGGGTGAGCTCCTGTTGCTCGGTCCCTGCTCCTGCCAACCTAGCAGTTCAAAAGCACCCCAAAAAATGCAAGTAGATTAATAGGTACCACTCTGGTGGGAAAGTAAACTGTGTTTCTGTGTGCTGCTCTGGTGTCGGTGTTCTGTTGTGCCAAAAGCGGCTAAGTCGTTCACGACGGGACTTAACTCTCAGGGGTCCCTTTACCTATTCTTTATTTACAAACAACATAAATGGAGGTGATCAGCAGACAATTTTATAAGGCCAGTGAGCCAATATTCAACATGAGACATTCCAGACAGAGTACTTGTACTCCCATTCCAAAATACAAGTTGCTTTCTCTTGCTCTTTTGCATATGGTTCAATTAACTGATCCCACTAATGTAGCCTTTCCCAACTGTGGGTCCTCAGATGTTGTTGGACAACTCCCATCATCCCTGACCACTGGTCCTGCTAGCTAGGAATGGTGAGAGTTGTAGTCCAACAACATCTGGGGACTCAAGATTGAGAAAGGCTGCTATTGTTGAAGCTCATGCAAGTGCTTACCGGTACACTAGCACAACAGGATTCCCTCTAACCCCCCCCCCCCCTGCACCTGTGCTATGTCTCAGTGCTATGTTGAATTATTCTCACACTTTTGTAGAGAATAAAAATTATCCACTGAAATCAGCCATGCCCATGGTTTTGACAGGGTTGGGTTGTTGTTGTTTTGTTTTGTTTTTGCAATTCACAGTACAGTGGTACCTCGGTTTAAGAACGACCCTGTTTATGAACTGTTCGGTTTACGAACTCCGCAAAACCGGAAATAGTGTCCCGGTTTGAGAATTTTACCTCGGTCTAAGAATGTAATCTGAACAGTGGAAGGGCACTGGAGGCGGGAGGCCTCATTAAGGAAAGTGCGCCTCAGTTTAAGAATGGCTTTTGTTTAAGAACGGACTTCCGGAACGGATTAAGTTCGTAAACCGAGGTACCACTATATTCAGGAATAACAAATACATGCAAGGGATGCCAATAAATGCTTTTTAAGGGAAGCAAATCTGGATTAGTATGAAGTTTTTAAAAGTCTGGACATATTCTTAATCCTGCAGTATTACGAGTCTCAGGATGGATTGCAAAGCTATTAAAACAATCAAAATAAATAGCACACTTTTGAGGGCAAAAAGAGATAATTGGAATTCCAATAACTAAATGAATATAGGATGTCATTAATGAGCTGCTTTCCAAAGAACATAGTTCTGGGTGATAGATATTCAGTCATAACGCTCTTTTAGATCGCTGTGCACTAAAATGCATAGTATTGATTTAAAACATATTAAGTCTTATCATGGACACTTGGCATTTAGTTTATGAGACATGTTGAAGCCACTTGGTCTTTCAAGCAATTCTGATAGCATGAGCTCCATTGAACTGAAGGAGTTTTGCAAACTGCAGGATTGTGCAAACCTGTTAACATAGTCGTGGAATGGAAATGCTTTATGAATTAACAGTACATCAGAACCACCCACCTATTCCCCCCAGGTTATTAACATTCATATATCAAAGCAGTTGTGGTTTCTCATGACCTTTGCCAGATTTCTCTTTAAAGTTCTTTATGTCTTTGATTACATTTTTTTTCCAGATGATACAGATTTCAATCAGTTTTTTTTTTTAATAAATCACCTTGTGCCTAAATCATTTCCATAAATGTCAGTTTATGTTCTTCACATCTTAATCTACAGTGGAAAGCTTCTTATTCTGAACAGGTTCTTGGAGTTTGTAGCGTTTTGCTTTCTTTTTCCTCAGAACTGTTTCTACATCATTCTGCTATGCAGGTTTGAACTGTGAGACACTGTTGCCAGAATCATCTTGTTTGTGCAAAGCACTGTTTCCTCTAAAGCATACTTTGTTCTTCCTCTGTTTGGCAGAAATAAAGCAACTATTTTCACTTTGCCACAATAATGTTTCAAATATTGCTTCCTTTCCTATGAACCTGCAAGACAGAAGAGCAGGTTCTTAAAGGTTCTCTTTGGTTTGGTTTGGTTTGGTTTGGTTTGGTTTGGTTTGGTTTGGTTTGGTTTGTTGAAAAGTAATTGATCTGTCAAAACTGTCTCATGGAACCTCCCACACCTTTATCTTTATGAATATTTTCTATAGAAAGCACCAATTCCTCAAGAAATTGTACTAATCCCTATATTATTAGTTTCATTCACTGTTTTCTCAATCCTACTTAGGGTGACTTTGGTAAAGATCCTCTGGCTCTTATTCAACAGGTTTATCCTTCTAGAATTCTCATGATTATCCCATTCTCTCTCTCTCTTCAGATGAAATTTAGAATTTATTCTTCGACCGGTTTGGAAGATTCTCCCCCTTTCAAATATTTCTAGTTTGGTTACTATTACTCTGTGTATCTAGCTGGGTGACAGCTCTGGAAAAGCTCCTTAGCAAATAAATGAGCAAACTTTACTTTAAAAAACAAACAAATCGGTCAGAACCTTCATATTTCTTTGTCTGACATATCGGTGCCACATATCATTATGTTGCAGTCTCTAGTTTGTTCCCTTGTTCCTTTCCTTTCCCTTACACTAAATTATCAGTACTATTTTAGTTGTTCATGCACATATTGATATACTTTTTATTCTTTATGGACGTTATTTTGGCACCTCTACTGTTTTTAGTTTTTTTAATGTGAAATAGTCTTTAGCACCTGTTATTTGAACATTGCCTAAATATCCAGAGTTCAGTGAAACTCTCAGTTATAGCAGCATAAGCTTGTATAATGTGAAAAAAAGCATTGACAAAAATAAGCACCATGTACACATAATAGCCACAATTAATTTCTGCTACTAAGGTGTATAAGCCATAGGGGGAAGGATGTGAGAACTATTTTGCTCATACGTTTCTGAAGAAGGGTTTCTGCGTAAGGAAGAGTTGCAAGCAAAGCTTTCATACTCTATTCAGTGGCAAGGATTACATAGCTCTTTGAAAACCAGACTAGGACCAGACTTATTTTGAGGTTGTTCTCTAGGCTACAAGCCAAATGCTAACTTTCATTGAGTGAGATGGCTGCCTTCTGACTTCTGACATTACTGGGTGAGACTGCTTTATGATATCTGAGGTGCACTTCTGCATATCTTACATTTTACTCTTTATGACCTTCAGTAGCTTTTTTTTGCGGGGGGCGGGAGGGAGTGGTCACCCACAAAACTGAGGAAATTGGCTATCCTTACATTTGTTCCCAAGAGCTAAAAGGAAGTGCCAGCTGCACTAACAGGTGGAATCTACACACATATAAAAAAGTCTTTGAAAATGCTTTTTTTAAAAAAAATGTTTTTAAAAATACATTGAGTTTGCCATAGCTCGCTGTCACCATCTACTGTCACATATGTATATTGCACTATACAACACACTTAAAACATTTTATTTGCAGCTGTATTGTTGAGTCCACAGTTTCAGAATCAGAGAGGCTGCAGGCCCTACAAAAACCAGTCATGAGACACAGGGAGTTGGCAGTATGTGTCAGTCAGTGATAAATCACTTGCTTTGCATGCATAATGTCCCTGGTTCGATCTCTCCAGGGAGGGGAGGAAAAGTCTCATGGGAAATCCTAGAAAGCCGCAGCCAGTCATTGTAGACGCTGCTGAGCTGGAAGGCGCAATAGTCTAGCTCAGCATAAGGCAACTTTGTGTGTCAGTTCACATTTATGTCAGCTGACAAACTCAGCCCCTGCTCCCTGCAACTTCTGTTGCAAGTCCAGAGAAGACTCTGCTTTGTCGAGATGATACTGAAATCATGGACCTTAGAGAATTCTGTGCAAAGCCTGAAATGTGCACTGTTCTCCTTCCACATCAGCAGCAAGTTGGGGCCAGTCTCTTCTCTATTGTGTTTGTGTAGGTGTTTGCAGGGCTTTTTTCAGCCGGAAATCCAGTGGGGGTTTTTTCTTTAGAAATGTTTAGGGCTACTCTCATTTTGACTCAAGAAAACCACCATTTTATAGTACAAATCAGGGGAAATAAATACAGTAAATGGACAAAAAGTCCAAAGATTCACGAAATGTTTAGGAGTATGAGTACCCCTGCGCACCACCAGGAAAAAAGCACTGCAGAAATCAATTCTGCTGGCACTCAGGTGAGCTCCGTTGCCATTATAAGAGGACAAGGAAGGCATTTATGGTGAATTCCAGCTCCTCTTTTTCTAGAAAAATAGCACTGTGTGTGTGTAAGGTCACTTCCAGGTTTATTGAACATTCATCCTGATACATTATTAAACTAAGTGCCAGCTTAAGAGTTAGGAATGTCATGGGACTCCACAACCTGCCTAGGTTTTGTTTTTAAATGACCATGAAATTTAGCAATTCTATCCTATACTCCCTGCCACATTTTCCCATCCCTTATTTCAAAAAAATCCCATTTGTGGGGAGCAGGGAAAATAAGCAGGTTGGTTGAATGAGTGCACTAAATCAACTTCAGTTATGCAACTTGAATTTGCAGGTATGTGATAGAATGCCACCCAGAAATAGTGGCAGTCTGGAAGCGCCCTAAGTGACAAGGGCTTTTAAAACTGTTGCCTTTTTCACATCTACAGTGAAGGGACACTCCAGAGTTGCAGCAGAGATTGCTTGCAGGGAGGGGGCGGGACATGGAGAGCGTATCAGTTTCATCACTGTTCTTTGCAGCATTTGCTAGGGTTGTGGCCACGTAATGGAAATTTAGTCCTGAGCTTACTGCATGCCAGATGCACAAAACATGGGTTATAAAGGGATTTTGAGGGCAGAAACTGCATACACACACACACACACCAACACACACACACACCAACATCTGAGAAAATCCAAAGACATTTCAAACAATGGACGACTGACACTGATTATAATATACTGGTAGATGATTCTGTAAAATACAATGGAACAAGATTTGCACGTCCTTATTAAAAATGTTTTGCACCCTTCTATCCATATAATATGATTCATGCAGATTGCACTATAATCTGTCATCAGAGATTTATTTATTATAAGTATTTTTATACCACTCTTCAATCATATTTCCAGGGAGGTTTACAAAAAAGGGATAAAACAATAGGAAAAGTAAATGGGGGGAACACAATAAAAAGTAAAAGCCACAGAATCATAAAAGCTGCATAAAAGTCAGAAGGATTAAAATTGTATCTCAAAAGCTCAGGAGAATAAATCTGTCTTTGCATGGTGCCGAAAGGACAATAAGGTAGGCACCAGGGAAGAAGGGAGAGGAGGAGGAGAAGAAAAAGGAAGCACTCAACTACATAGAGGTAGGGAAGGGAATCTTTTGTTCATGGCTGAAATGTAGAAATTGAGAGGTACAACCTTCTTAAAAGGAATAGATCAAACAGAAAGGGAGGAGTATACACTTACAGTATGAATAGATCCATGACTTGGAGCATGGAAGGCAGATTAAGAGTATATGGGTAAAAATTGTAGGAAAGGGAAAGAACAATGACCTTACTGTGGGTGAGACCTCCAAGCCTAGCTAAGGACTTGGACGATGCCTTCTCAGAGCAGATAGCCAAACATAGCAGCCAGCTCCCAGGGACTGAGGTCCCTTCTCCTCCCCTCTTCTAAAACATTTGAGGGGCCGGGCTCCCCAAAAGTTGATGGGCATTGCCATTCAAATGGTGTGTGTATGTCCTCCGTTATGTGGGGTGGGGCTTACCTTCCGCCCAATATTTTATTCAAGTTGGCACTCCTGTTACCAAACATTCAAAAAGGAGAGATACCCCGATATCTATTGGAACTCAAAGGTCCAACAAATTCCTCAACTGTCTCACTGACAATTTCATTTCCCACCAGAAGGTGGAAGAAGCATCAAGGGGATCATCTCTTTTGGACCTGATTCTATGGTCCTCACCAAAAGGAAAGAACTGATCGACAAAGTGAAAGTCCAGGAAACCTTGGGAGGAAGCGATCATGTCCTATTGGGTTTCATTATACACAGGGAAGGGAAAGCTGAGTGTAGTCAGACATGCATTTTGAACTTTAAGAAAGCTATTTTTTATAATAAAAAAATATTTTTTTTGCCTATCCTTATAGACAACATTTTCAAAGCGCATTTCTCCCATATTTTCTCCCAGCTTTGATTATTTATCTGCCCTGTTCTCTCCTTTTCCCACACCTCTTTTAATTGATCATGTTGATCCTCTATTTCTACTAATACTTTATAAATTTCACTGCTTTCCCCTTTATAGCTATATTTTCTTCTTTATCTGCCCTTTTTATAATCATTCTTCAAATTTTGTATATTCTTTGCATTTCTTGTTTTCCCTTAACCACTTCTTTGTCCATTGTTCCAGTTGTATACAGTTAAACCAAGTTATTTTGCTTCCTGTTAGAGCTTCTCTTATTTGTTCTTTGCTTCTCATTTTTTCCACCCATTCCTTTATTTTAAGTAGTTTCTTCTCTTTCACTTCTTTTTCAATTTCTTTTTAAAAATTTGCTGGGAAGTCTTCTATCATCACCACTGGAGTTACTGCGGAATTTACTTGTAACAATTTTCCTTTATATTTCGCCCATATCTCAATGATGTCTCTTACTTATTTTTTTTTAACTAGTTGAAGAGCAAACACATTGGCCTTATCATATTAGTATATGCCATACAGAGTATGAATTTCAGAACAAACATATTCCTACACAGACTCTGAAGCTTTAAAGCAAAGGATTACTAGGGAGAGACATGGGACTCTATAAGATGTTTTTGATTATAGTTTTGAGCTTATGACTCATCAATTGAGAAAACCATGAAGTGTAAAAGCAGAAATGACAATGCACTAAAGGGACATTGAGAATTCCTTTTGCTTATTCATCACTAAGTCTGCTAAACACATTTGTCATGGTCAAAACATTTGTTCCAAGAAAAGCAGGCAAGTGTAAGGAGGGTTTCTGTTTGTCTTTCTCTTTCTCTTTCTCTTTCTCTTTCTCTTTCTCTTTCTGTGTGTGTGTGTGTGTGTGTGTGTGTGTGAGAGAGAGAGAGAGAGAGAGAGAGAGAGATGCTCTTAGATGATTTGCAAAAGCCAGAATGGCTGTAGATTGTACTAATGTATTCCTGGTGTAAAATAATAGCCCACATTTAGAAGTGCATTATGTAGGGAACAGCCAATACATGCAGTACTGATTACAAGGGCCATGCCTAAGTAGGCTTCTTACTGATTTATGACCAGTGCATTATATTTGAGTGACAGAGGAGGCATACTAGCTTTGCATTATCATAATAAACAGTGACATTTTATATGCACAAGCACCTCACAGAAGAGCGGGTCAGGCAAACATGCAGAGGCAGACCCTCTCTATGGCAGTTGACCTGTGATTATTTCTCTCCATCATAGTCGGTGTACACGTTACTGTTTATTCTGGCTCTAGTGTCTTCTCACTGTAGGTGTTTGATTCCATGTACACATGGCATTAGCCACAATCTACCTTGGGAAATGCTGCTGTTTGGTGCATTTCCCCTCAAACAAGGACTTGCATGCCTTGCTATATACTGCTCCCTACTTGTTAACACTCTCTGTGCATGCACCCAATTTCCATGGGCATTTTATCTACTTCTTTAGTGCTCATACTTTGCTTTGTAATCAAAACATTATCTAATAAAATAGAACCTTCATGAACTATCTGTGACCAGTACAAGCTCTTGTCTCATACATAAGCTGGAAGAACAGCTAACATCCTGACCCTAATAGCTGCTGAAAAGATCAGAGCACTATTCCTTGTATTTTGCAGAAAGATCTTGTTACCAACCTCCTGTTAACAGGGACCAGACTTCACACAGACAATGAAAGAGGATATTTTGAGCTAAATTTGAGATTCAGGAACTGTAAAGTTAAAGATGTGTTCTTTCCAAAATTAAGGTCATGTCATCTTCACTTCAAGCTTATTTCATAAAACACAATAGCACACTAGAAGGAACAAACAACAATTCAAAGGACTTGGTGTCATGTTCTTCCCTCACTAAGGAAGCCCTCTCCCTTCTCTGTAGAAGTTAGTTAGAAGTATACCTAAACCCCAAATCTTTGACCGATGGTTAGCTCTATACTTTGCTGAGCCACAAAATATGGTGGTGTTTTGCTTCTCGTATTGTTTTGGAAGATGTGATAAAGCTTCCTTTAAATGCAAGCTGAATTGAATTTCTCCTCAAATCCTACTAGCAGTAGATTAGGGAAGAACTGGACCTGCCTCAACAAATGCTGATGACTCTTGGCTTTGCCCAGCTAGTAATTTAGAGGGTGATCAAAGTTAATGTCTCCTGGAGCTACCAGTAATGTTTGAACTCTGCTACCTCTATTTATATGGCAACTGAATGCTCTTTCACACTACAGTATAGTCTTTCTACCAAAATCAGCAATCAGCTGTACGACAGAAAGAACATATAGTGCAATCCTATTCACACTTAGAAGTAAGTTCCTTTGTGTTCAATAGAACTTCCAGAATCACAGATTAGTAATATAGTATGGAGATCTTGAAGCATTTTGACAGGTAGGAGGATTGTACATTTGTATTTCTCTGATCTGTCTATCAAGAACCAGTGTTAGGTGCAGAGGACTGCCTTTTAGTATTAAAGAGGGAGCATAGCTTATATGGTATCCTTTTGCTTAGCATAGTAGCAATATGAATCAACTGATTAGCATGAAACATACAGATCTTGGAAATTCAAAAGCAGCACAGATTGCAATGTTTTCACAGGTTCAAATAGCTTTCCATCTCCCAGCAACTGTATTCCATTTACATATTTTAACTCACAGAATATGTGAGAGATTCCTTCAATATTGTTGCTCTGAATACTCTCACTCCCTTATTGTTGGTTCTGGTAGGATATAGATCTGATAAATCTTTTTGGTTATTTTGTTTAAAGTTCAGCTGTTGCCTCAAATACATTGGTAGTGCTGGTGGGTGTCTTTACTGATGCTGTGATTCTCACAAAAAGCAATGGGCCATTGACATAAAAAGGAATCACACCCATATACAATAAGAGCCATTTTTGGTCTTCACATATATCTGCCAAGCGGCATTATGATCATTAATTCTCTCTCAGCCTTTCATATATCCTGGGCTCAGGTATATAAAGGAGAAGAGCCATAGCATCTGCCTTGGATGCAGAAGGTCCCAGGTGTAATTCCTGACATTTTTTCAGTAGAGTTACAAGCTTGATTGATCATGGAATGCTGTGGATGCAGTGTATCTTCATTTCAATAAGGCTTTTGACAAAGTCCTCCATGATATTCTTGCAGAGAAGCTGGTAGAATGTGGGCTAGATTATGTTACTGTTAGAAGGATTTGTAGCAGGTTGACTGACTGAACCTAAAGAGTACTCACCAATGATTCCTGAAACAGGTTGGACTAGATGGCTCTTGGGGCACCTTCCCATTCTAAAATTCTAAGATTCTTTGTTCCTATGGATGTATTTGCAACATTTCCACTGAAACTGGTGAGAAGCTTTTCAAGGCATCTGAAATCACGTTCCTCTTTTGACATATTGCAATGTTACTGCATTACTCATTTTAGTGTGTAACACAAGACTACAGACTCTTAGGTCATCTGGCTCAATGCTTTTATTTGTAATTGGATGAGTCTTGGCACAAATCTGCTGCAAAATACATTGAAGGATTTGATGTAGACTGTGAACACACGATGCATTAAGCAAATGTAGGGCTGTAGTAGCACTGGATATGGGTCAGGAAGAGGATCAATAGATTTGATAGCAATGTGCTTCCTGAATGGTTCCTCACTACAGAAGAGGAGCACAAACATACCTGACCCCCAAGATTTCACAGGTGAAAGTAGGGGGTTCCTTCATTTTATATCAGTTACTCTCAGGGCAAGATGCAACCAGCAGAATGAGTCAACATTCAACAGATGCCGCAGCTGGGCATCTGTGGGGAGGGAATTCCATATTTGGGAAACCATCACAGGAAGGGCCTCCACAATAGCTTGTTTTGTACAAATTTTAAGCAGATATGGGGTTGGTTGTTTGTTTTTTGTTTAACAGACATCTGTTACCAACTGTGCAAAGAGTGTGTGATATGACACAACAGTGTGTGAAATGGCATAGATAATGCTGCTTACATGAACTATAGACAATGCTAACTATCCTGAAATGAGTTTTCTCCTATGTCTGTTTTTAAGTGGATAAAACGAAATGCATAAGACCCAGGGGTAAATTGCTTGCATGAATCATCTCTTGTTTTACCATCCATTTTATTTATATGCTGGGCCATCCATATATAAATGATGTTCTTATTATAGGGAGTAATTCATATGAGAGAAATACCCATTGGTTTTCTTGGATAGCAATTATGGAGATTGTTTAGTTGCTTTAATAAAGGTGGAGGGAGGAAGTTCAAGAGTGTGGAGGGAGGGCTCCATAGCTCAGTTCAGTCTCCAGCATCTTAACAAGCAGGGCTGGAAAAGACCCTTGCTGGAGACACTAGCAAGCCAACTCCAGTCAGATGCCATCCTAGAAGAACTAACAGACTAACTTGGTAAAGGAGAGGGACAATCTAGGAAGAGAGCTAATTATTCACATTGCTCTGTTCCTTTCTCCTCTTCTGTAGGGATGGAGTGAAGGGTCATGGACACACTTCTTCCTCAAGACTGAGCAAGCTAGGGGCTGGGGGAAAGAGTAAAGGGAACAGGACTCCTATTCTGTTTCAGACTCTTCTGCTCCTTTCTTCCTTCATGGGGAGTGGCTGCTTAGTTCAGAATACAGAAAAGATAGGCTCAGTGCCTTCCCCATCACAGCCTTCCAGGAATTATTTCATGAATTCCTAGTTCATCTCATCTCCATAAGGATTGACTCCATAAACAGTTTAATGTGTTAAAAGCACATGCATTTATTTTCTGTTGCCGAGTGCTGCTCTTCATTATTCAGTGCTTAGCTGATAAGAGCATTCCTAGTAATTTAGGAAAGTAAACAATGACACTCTAATGCATATGCAAATTTGCTTTGTGGTCATGTGCTAGGTGGTCCTATAGTTGTTACAATGAATGATACAATCAGATTCGTGCTTGCATGCCCAAAGTACATAGAGGTAACACATCTACCACAGGACTTTGCATGTTAAAATGCATGGGCAGATTCCTCTAGAAACACCTTACTGATGCCTCATTATTTATGTATCTTAACATTTGGGAGAGAAAGCAGCAAAGTTTGTGGTACAGCAGTATCCTTGCCTGACCTTTGGGGGTGGGGAGATCTCAACTTTTATTGGCTTATCCAGATATTTCAGCACATTTATTTTAGAAAAAGGATGTCTAAACAGATCAGTCATTCATCAGATGCCATGAGTCAGGGATCTAAAAAAAAATATGGCAGCATCTGAGTTTAAATCATCCAAATGCCCAAAGCAGCATAAGAAATTAGTTTCTTGTACTATTTTATGTTTTTGTAGCTTGCAGCTAAATCATGTATTATGGTGAATCATTAGCTACTGACTTTTATATAGCACTGCGTATAAAATCCATTTTTTTAAAAGTTTAGTTTATAAGTTTAAGGCAACAAATGTGTCTAACCCAATGCAGTTACTAGGCTTTTGACTTTCCTCCCAAGTGTAGCATCCTCTTGAGAGAAACCACATGTAAAGACTGACCTTTGCTTACTGTATACCAAGGTAACTGTGTGGCGCACTCAGTGTTGATTGCTGTCACTGCCTCCCCTTCATGGTCAGTGATTTTTCTGCCATCTGGGAAAGATGGACAATTTACATTCCCACCTGACTTGCTGTGTCAAAAAAGAAAAAGAAAAAAAAAAGAATTTTGTACATGTCTGCACTAGCAGATTTCCCCCATGCATTTCCTACCATAATGTGGAGGCCACATTTCATTCAACAGACATAAGTTAACTCCTAGTAGGGAAAATGTCCTCCCAAATTTTGCACATATAAGACTCTCTTGCCACTTTTGCATGATCAGAGGGAAGATAATGTGCAATGTGACAGCACAGAGCTTTCCCTTTGACTCCCTCTACTGCCCTCCATTTAGATCAGTTCTGAGTCCTAAACAATTTCAGAATATACCGATCCAAACATGATTGAGACTGGTGTAGTACCATTTCATACATTTGACCTGTATTGGTTTACAAGCAATACATGGGTCACTATGTTCAGTGAGGAAGAACCTTAGCTCAGTAGCAGAGTTTCAATCCCTGGAATCTTCAGGTAGTGCTGGGAGTGACCCCTGCCTGAAACCCTGGAGAGCTGCTGTCAGTCATGTAGACACTACTGAGCTAGATGGACCAATTACAACTTTGTATGTTCCTATGAGTGTGAGAGCATAATGTTGGCTCATCCCCAACAAGCCTCCCCAACCTTCCCATGCTAGCAGGGGACTCCTGTCTGAAAGGGACTTGTAAGTGCATCCAAATGTATTTTTGTGGGGATGGAGATTCTTGTGTGGGGTTTGCTAGTACAACCATGCTTCAACTGGCCCCCTAAGACAGGCTATTGGTTTTCTCAGGCATGCATAGGCCGTGGTAACTCTGGTGTTAACAAAACTGAAGGGTGTGAACCATTCCCAAGACTAGGAACACTAAAATAGCATAGAAGTGAAAAGCAAAATTAATACTGTATTTTGAAGGAAGAATTTGTGTTTGGAGTCATGATGCTGTTCATTTCTGGTTTGGGCAAATGGGATCATTTATATTTTATCAATTCAGTTATTTAAAATTATTTAGCTGTTTCAGCTTGATCATCAGGCAGACACATGTTCTCATGATAGGGGAAAATATAACATAAAGTATATTAATATTAAAGATTGATAATTCAGAAATAGAAATTTCTAACAGGGATTTCTTGAAGCATAAGAGGAGGAGAGACTGAGATTGCACAACTCTTTAGTCCTTCACATGATGGATTTCCATCTCTTTTAATTCATTCACATCTCTACCTCCTACGGCCAGTAGCCCAAAGTATCAACTGTTTCCAATGCTCATTCCCATCCTAATCATCATTAAAATACCCCAAATCTCATATTTTGAAAAGTAATGCTAAATCATTTCCTTGTATTAACTTTAGAGCAGAATACAGGCTTTGGGATTACAGCTGCTGGCTTTTCATTTGGTGGCGGGTTGTGTGATTTTTCTCATCTTCTTGGTCCATTGATGGAGTCATTACCAAAGTCATATGCATTACTTAATGAATTTATCCAAAGCGTTTTTAACCTGTGCCTCAATGCCTGACCCCCCTCAAAGGCCCCCGAGAGAGATTTACAAAGATAATAAATAAAAAGCCCCTGCCCTCAGGCTTGCAATCTAAAAGAAGACACAACATCAAACAAAAAGGGATTCAGAGGGAGGAGGAAAAAGGCAAACTCATGCACTAGTTCTTAGTTACAAAGTTCAGCCGGTAATAATTCAACAGGCCATGGAGCTGGATCAAAGTATAATGGAAATGCTGCTGCTTCCTCTCCTTCTGGTGGCCTCAGTTAGTAATGATGTCAGTTCAGCAACATTTTGGGTTAGTTTAAAGATATACAGCATGCTTATAGTAAATCTCTTTTTCTCCCTATGAATTAGCATTTTAATAAAAAGGCTTTAATAAAACGCAATGTGATACAGTGGTGAAAAAGGTGAACATTCCTTGGGGTGTGTTTGTGTGGAGTTTTTTTAGTGGCATCCCTTTCTGTCCTCTCTGAAAAGGTGAAACAGACAATTTGAAAAGCAGGCTGATGAGAGGCGGCACATAGGAATGAGTAAGTATGTGCTGGATAACATTGCCTGCTGTTTAGACTATTTTGCAGAGATTCTCAGAATGAACAGAAGATTTATTCAAGGCAGCTCCCTTTCTTTTATCGTGAAAGAATCCTTTTAATAAAAATCATTTATTTGCCCCTTCTTAATGCTTTCAAGCGTGTGAGCATGTTTTGTGTATGCATGTGAATGTGTGCACACAGACACACACACATACACATACACACTGGTGTTTGTATATACAAAATGGTCAGCACAGGGGAAGTGTTTCTGTTAATTTTCAATTCCGCACAAGCCTTTCTGTGTAGTAGAGCTTAATAGCCTTCTGAGAGAACTGAAGTCTTATTCTGCACTACTGTGAATTTAAATCCAGGTCACAGAGAAGTTAAATAGCAAATGACACATTTACCATGCCGCCCAGCTGCCTTGAGTAATACAGCAGGAATGCTTTTGAAATGGAGACAGCATGCCAGTATGAGGCTATATGCATTTAGTTTTTGTTTTTAAGACAAATGCATAGTGATGCTTATCGTACCGAAATAGCTATTTAGCCTTTTATATATATTTCTTGCAAACTCACCCCCTGAAGTGTTAAAAACACATCTGTGCACATTGAAAGAGCCTTAAAATGACCACCCTTCAATTGCCCAAATCATAAAGCTATGTTCAAAGTCATCTCTGTCATTAGCGCAGTAAAGCAAACATTTCTATGTCCTGGTAGAAGCAATGTATTTTTTTTGGTGATATCAAAATTTGCCTCAGTTCATTGAATTTTTAAAAAGAGCTGAGTGGTTTTCCAGTTTTTCACAACGCCTTTCCTTCTTGTTCTATTGGATATACATATATAAAGAAGGAGGGCTGATAGGCATTGAGCATCAGTGTGGTGGCCTTCACACATTCAAAGGGCTGAATCACTTATTGTGGTTGGTTTCCCACAGGTTGCTGTTTGTTACAGTTCAGTGGCAAATGGTGGGTTTTCCCTTGGGAAAGCATGGGGGGGGGGGAGAGAGAGAACCACTCTGACATGGACCTTCAAAGCACTGACCTGCACCTGGAAATGCAGTGCAGAAGGAAGTCTGGATAAGCCCAGATTGAAGAAGGTCAACCTGTGGTAGTTGAGCTGCTTCCTCCTCATAGTGTTTGGAAAGATTTACTGTGGATTATCTCCAGCCACCCACAGCTAAGCAGGACTCAATAACAGGTGATGAGAGAGAAGCCTGAAACCCTGGAGAGCCACTACCAGTCAAAGTAGACATTAGTGGGCTACATGGCCAAATAGCCTGTTTTGGCATAAGGCAGTTTTCTGGTATATAACCGTATGAGCTCTATAACCATGAGGGAGAAATGCAAAACAAATGTTTGGAAAATCAGTGCTAAAACTTAGGGTTTTTTATTTTTAAAAAGAGAGAGAGAGAGAGAAATGAGGTTTCTTCTCAGATACATTTGAGATATTTGTTTTTATTTCCAAAAAAGGTCACACATGCTTTCAAGAATAGAAATCACCTAAGTTCACCCTGAGATGAGCAGCAGCACTGAAGCGAGTCATTGCACTTCTGTAAATGTGCCAGCTTCTCCTCTGTATGAATATATATTTCTGTTGTTTTCAAACACTGGATGCTGAAACTAATGCAAAATTTGCTGCTTTTCTCAGGTAAACTTCAGCAGACACCCAGCAGACCCCTATTAAAAACTTTGGGATATGTGCTTACTTTCTCTTCAATTGGCATATCTGAAATATTTTTATATGAAATAACTTTCAAGCTCAGCCATTTGGACTCTGTTACCTGTGAATGATCCAGAGTTGAACAGATTTGTCCTTGTTCTTTAAGTTCATTTACCATTGTTTTCTTACCAGCCCCCCCCCGTCTCCCTCTCCCTCCCTCCCTCTCCCTTTCTCCTCCTCCTCTTCTGCCTCCTGAACTCTATTTTAACTAGGATTATTTCTAAGTTTAATTTAAAATTTGAAAGTTTTCCACAACTTTCAGTTCAGTTGCACATTTCTGATGCACCTGGGCACATAACCAAACACCACATATAACAAAACTTGGTGCCATGATGCATATAATAACACTACTTGCTTCCCCCACCACCTTGCTATTTTGCAGTTAGTTTCTTATCACGCACATAGTATAATTCATGAAACAACTGAAGGCACAGAAAGCTGAAGCAAATGGTGCAGGCACATTGTTCTGTAAAAAAGGGGGGAAGGGTCATAGGTTAGTGGTAGAGCACATGCTCTGCATGTAGGTGACAAGTAACAGCCTCAGAATCTCTTGGTAGAGCTGAAAAAGCCCACTGTCTGAAACCCCAAAGAGCTGCTTCCAATCAGTGTTGACTATATTTACCTAGTTCAGGGATGGAAAACTATGGATGTTGCTGGCCTACAACTCCCAGCACCCCTGACCATTGCTCATGTTGGCCGAAGCTGGTAGGAACTGGGGTTTAACAACTTCTAGAGGTGGGCAGTGCTTCCACATATCTGGCCTAGATGGACCTATGGCCCGAGGATGCTTGAGGAATTCTGGTTTAGTGCATTGTGATATGAACTGACCTGCCCTGTATCTCCCAGACCAGGCTTGTGCAGAGCTTGTCCAAGACCTGGGGTAGGAGTCTTGTTAGAACAAAGTTATAAACTGAAACAAAAGAGCAGCCGGTTCCTAGACAGGGGCCTCCAACAAGCTTAGCCATCTGACACCTGGGGCAAGTGTACCTGACTGCTCCCCAGCTGCACAGGCCTATCCCAGACTAATGTACCAATCAAAACAGAGTTTTCTTTCAGATTTCACAACTGAACTAGCCGACACTGATCACCTCTTGTGGCATTCATTGTGGTCAGGTAATAGAACTTAAGAACTTAATAGACAAGCACCCTGAGGCATTTTGTGGTGTAAGGGCATTCTTGAGTCATCTTCCACAAATTTTGGCTTGCAGGGTCTTTGGGGCTGCCCTTTAGGCCTAACATGCATACTTTGGTGAAGGCTGGACAGTGGAGTCTGGATGTGCAGGTTGGGTTCATGTACCCAAAGCTCACTTAGCAAGAAGGGACATTTTTCTCCTAGCAGCCCTTTACATGCCTGGAGGAGTGGAGGGATGCTTCTCTCATATGTCAGTTCAAACCCACTGGCCAATGCTTACATAATTTGCTTATTGTTTGGCAGTTCTTCTATTGCTGTCCCTTGGTGTGCTGGCAGCCCACAGGTTTTTGAATTCTGTGACACAATTCTCAGCTCAAAAAGCACATCAGAACATATTTTATAAAGCATATTTTGAATACATTGAGAAGCAGTCAAAATTACATTTTAAAAATGTATTTAAATGTGGTTTTTTTTCAATTAATGTAGAAACAACCTCTTCTTCTGTATTTAGAAGAGATGTTATTGCACATGAACTATCAACACTTCATCTAAAAGGCAGCCCTGCAGTTTTCACTAGAACCTTTCACAAACATTACTGAAGTTATTTATGTAGGTGCTACAAGGATAGGAGTTTAATTTCAGATCTGAAGATAAAATAACAATCAATGCCCCAAGACCCCTATTTATAGACAAATCCTGGTTTTGTTCCAACACATTTAGTAGTGATACAACCTGAAATTATGTGTTAGGATGCTTCAGAGACCTGGATTAAATACTTCTTGCACTTCTACCTTATTTATTTTATGCATGTATTACCTCAACAATTTTTATCAGGACTTAGTATCAAATAGAAATGCTACCTGTATATTGTCTAGTTCAAGATCAAGCCAATTTAATCTTGCTATGTTTTCCCTCTTATCTCCACTGTTATGTTAATGGGATATCTCCAAATTTCTTTCTACACAGAAACTTGTTTTCAGCATTTTCTGTAGCACAGACATATCTCTGCTGAACTCAGTTACTATGTCTGCAGTTTTGTTGAATGGCTTAAGTGAATTAAAGATAATGACCTAAACATTAAAATGGAAATAAAATTGAAAACAGGGGGAAAAAATCATGTTCTGCCATCTGTTGATTACAATCTGAAACTTTCTTTATATGAACACATGCTTGAAGCCAGGAAAGTAAATAAATTGCAACTTGGCTGTGACATCTTTTAACTAAAAATGACCAAGTATCATAGCATATTGCTTATTTTATCTGCCATTAACATCTGTTATTACTAATAAATATTTTCTCATTGGAGCTTTTTCTTTTTTTAATGCAAATTGGCATGGGGATATCTTAGTAGAAAGATTGATTGTTTACATTGCAGCCCTGACAGGCATTGCAGTTCTGCTCTTGGTGATACAGTATATGTTATAATCCATTGACTTCACTGGGAGTGAGACTGCATAGCTGGGCAAGGTTTCCTGGTCTGAAGCTCTTTGCCTCTGCATTCCTAAATCATGTAGGCTGCCCTATTTACATGAAGAAAATCATGAAGTAGCAGGGAACTCAATGTGACCATCAAAGTCCTTCTATCCTTCCATTCTTACAGAGTGAAGAGTAAAAATGCAATGAAGGATGGATATTTGGCACAACAAGAAGTAAGGATTAAGGCAGTGAGACAGAACTTTTATTAATGATTTGCCTAACAGGGTGGTGTGAACACTGTACTGCAGTTTATGAAATTACCATTTTTTGTTTTGTGTGGAAGAGGTGACAAAAACCTAGTGATAGGTTAATATTTTCTTCTATTGGCAGAAAGTAATTCTAAACAAATGGGAACCTTGAAAATTTTACAGGTTAACTATCATTTTTGTGGATGACAAGTTAATTTCATCGGCACAATTACCGTATTTTTCGCTCTATAAGACGCACCAGACCACAAGACGCACCTAGTTTTGGAGGAGGAAAACAAGAAGAAAAAAACCTGAATCTCAGAAGCCAGAACAACAAGAGGGATCGCTGCGCAGCGCAAACAGCAATCCCTCTTGCTGTTCTGGCTTCTGGGATAGCTGTGCAGCCTGCATTCGCTCCATAAGACGCACACACATTTCCCCTTACTTTTTAGGAGGGGAAAAGTGAGTCTTATAGAGCAAAAAATACGGTAATTCCCCCACACAAACCATCCTAGGGCCAACTCAATTTGTTGTCAGACATATTACCTCACAAGGGATATTTCCCCCACGAGGGAATCACACAAGCATGTTTTGTTAGAAGCAGTTTTGAGGGAGGTGAGTAATTATTCCAACATCCATGTGATTTTTCTGCAGCATTAGGTGATCTGTTTCACGGTTAGAACCATCACTAGCTTTCCAGAATTCTCTAGTTTTCTTTCTTCACTGATAACTTGGGTTCTAAGAATGCACGTAGAAACTGGGACTTAAATAATATGTGTGTGCAGGTGTAGAGATGTTATTTTAAAATCTAATGTACAAGAATGAGCTTCAGTAATATGGTAAAATAATCTCTCTCTTGTCTATTTGTTAGAAAATAAGGCAAAACCTTGAGGTGGCTTTGAGTAAAATCAGATTGGGGATTACACGGTGAAAGAAAAGGCTGTAAAGAGGACTTATTGAGAACAATGCACTTAGTTTGTTAGGAAACAGGGATAAACTCTGATTCCTGTGGAGTTCATTCATTCTGACATACATCCACAAGTGGGCACACACTAGGGATCAGTGTCTATTTCTCATTTTGGGATCTTTCATCTTGTAACCCTGTAATAAGTATCCACATAGGAAGTAGACACTGTGATTATGTTGTCTCCATTCCGGTTAAGGAAAAGATGTGAAGAAATCAATAAAAGGATGCTTTTTCAAATTCCAGGCTCCAAATATTGAATATTTAACGAAATCTTTGGCTCTAACAAAGCTTTGCACTTCCTTGAAAACCTCTCTTTGCAATTGCCTGATCAGTATTGACATTTTTCTCTCATGACGATTCTCAAAGGAGCCATTCCCAAGCAAGTTGTTGTTGCTAGCTGAAGCTTAGCGCTCGGCATAATAAAACAGCTGTAGCCCTGAAGTGTCTGTTTACCACAGACCTTTTGTTTATTTATTTATTTCCTCTTGCTTCTCCGCATCTTGTTGCTCTGCCTTCGCTACAACACAGTTGTGGTTCGACTCGCTAGGCTGTTACCTCCAGCTCTAAAAGACCAAAGTTGTGAATGCAGCAAATTCTACCCACAGCTTTGGTACCTAATACCCTGCTGCTGAATTAAATATGATCAGGCGCAGGGATCCCAGTGCCAAGGTGTAAGATTTGGATCTAACAGAGGCAGTCGTGTCTCTAGTTTCCACTTCTGTACCAGTATTTTGCTCCTCAGAAAGAGGAAAAAAAGATCTTGGTTGCCTGCTTGAGGCCAATTGAAGCAGAAGCAGGATATCACCTCATATTGAGAGAGAAAATTGCTTGGTTTTTCCAAGGTGGTTGGCTGATGGATTTTATGAATGTTTGTGGCAATAGTAGAGACAGATGATCATTCAAGTTACTGGAAGTCCATGAAACTAGGTATCAAGATGACTGAACAGTATGATCCTATATTTTTAGAAAGCATTTCCTTTTCTAAAGGGAGAGCCAATTTCTTTCCTTCTTGGTTCTGGAACTGAGAAGATGGAAAAGAAATTTCTCACAGGACCAGCCCTACCATTAAGATGAGTGAGGTAGCCAAAGATTAGAGGTGGCAGCAGCACTGATGTGTTGGAGACCACACCTGTGTGTACTACACTGTTTGCCTCTTAGCCAGCTTGCCATCTTTTAGTTATGGTGGAGGATGCTGTCCCATTGCCAGTGTAGAAGCAAGGTCCAATTGCCAGGTCAGCTTTTGTGTGTGGAATGGGAGCTTTTGTGTGTGGAATGGGTGGAGGACACCATTATATTCTTTGCCTCAGGCAGCAAATTGTATTGGGTTGGCCTTGCTTCCCCAACTGAACTACACAAAACATTTAAAGAGCACCCTGTGCAACACAAATAGACAGTGCTTGCCAAGTTCTAGGGAGCTTTTATTTGCCCCTAAAATAATAATAAAAAGCTTGTTATTCCAGCCTGCCATACGCAAAACCAAAAGCATGACTTTTAAGCAGGTGTCATACATGCAGTGTGTATCTCTGCAAGCCTCATTCATGAACTGTACATTATTTACTATTCTCTGCCAGCTCAGTGAGAAGCACTTCCTATAGCAGTCTGCCTGATGGCTTTCTAAACACAGGCCCCTGGAGTGACCTGGGATTAGATTAGGACAACCAAATTCATTTTCTCCATGACCCAAAGGCATATTTCAACAGAATTTAGGAATGTGTCAAGTCTATTTTCCCAGTATTTCACCTTGGTCCAGATAAAAAGCCCAGAATTATATAATTATACTGAAAAGTACCATTGTGATCTATTAATATTGCAGTTCTTATTACATTCTTAAAACTAAAGTTGAGAGCTACAAGGAAACCATATTGCAAAAAGACCAAAAGACATACGTAGTGTAAAAAAACAAACCTGATACCAATTTTCTTTCTGGTTTTCATTTGTGTGTGTGGTTTGGATTGGAGCCAAGCAATAACATTGTGCTTGTTTCAAAATGGTATTACTCTTCCAAGGAGTCAAGTTAACATTACTGGTGTATTATGTTTCTTGCCTGAACCAGGGGGTCAGAGATAGTACACTTCAAAGGCAGATAATAGAGGAGACAGTACGGAAAGGTAATAAGGTTGTGTTCAACCTTGAGGCTACCTTGAGCTTGGCAGGTTTTGTGTGACGTAAGACTCAAATTGGTCTCTATTTGTCATATTTATATAGACAGATACACTTATATAAGGCACAATATCAAGAACAAATGCTTGCTGAAGAGAAATACCATCATGCCCATTTTGTATTTTTCATACAGCAATACTCTATAGCAAACAACATACATTATGATATATTTTGTTTTGTAGCTGCTACTTTATATTACACAAATGGTTTCTGAAGCCCAAAAGCACAGAGTAGTCTCTTCTTGAGCCTTCACTTTTTATGCCCCCCTTTTTTATTTTTTATTTTTGCTCAAGGAGCTGAAGATCCTGAAAGCCATGGAGACAACAGTGACTTGTCTTTAATGCCACAAAGAAGTGAACCACATTAGCAATTTCTCTAGCTTCTCAGATGCTTGTCAGGCAACACAGCATATTCATAGTACAATGACCTGGCTTTGACTGACTGGCCTTGATTGTTAATGGTGATCCATATTAAATCAATGATGGGTGGGCAGAGCAACATTGTCACAGTATAAAATCAACATCTTGAATCAGAATTGTTTCAACACTCCTAAGATTGGGAAGTGGTAATTTTAAAATGGTAATTTTAAAAATACAAATTAATAAATATTGAAAATGTTCCAGGATACACACACACACACACACACACTGAAACTGGAAATAATAGTTAAATAGGTATGTACTGATAAAAATGTGGCTTAGAAAGTACCATAAATGGAGCAGCACAGATAAATTAGGGAAGTAGCAGGTGAGACAGCAGGAAAGTATAAATGTACTAAATTTAACTATTAGAGACCATTTGATTTCATTAGACATATTCATGGAAAAATAGCAAGCAACAAAATCTCATCTCTGGATTATGAGATATCCTGTGGTTTTTGCTTCTGCTTGTTAGGTAGTATAGCAGTATAGAACCTACATTTTAGAAACATCTTACTCTTGCAAGAAAACCCTTCACTCGGTTGTGGTTCATAGAGCAGCACTTTAGGCCACCAGATGCACACCAAGATCCCACTTGGCTAATGTGAGTGTGTGGCTTAAGATGTCTACTATTTTTCCTCTGGGTGAGTTGTTGTTGAGGGAAAGGAGGTTCATTTTCTTGTTCCATTTCATTATCCCCTGGCAAATCTACACTTTACACAAAGCTGAAAAAAATACTGATTCTAATACTGCATTCTTATAAGATTATAACTGGGCTTCTATTGTGAAGGGCAGGTAGGAAATCCGGTAAATTAAGAAATAAATGTCCTTTGTCATCATGACTACCATTCTACTAATACAGTACAATACTAGCCAATAATTAGAAATATCATGTCTTCCTCATACAACTGAACACTGACGCAGTCCCTTCAGTTGCCTTCCAACACTTTGGTTCTTTTGTCGTGCCCATAAGTGTTAATAGTAATATTATATTAATATTCTGTGTCAGGAGATGATTATCACTGAAAAGACATAGTTTTGTTCTGGAATACATAGCACCTTTGTCTACCAAAACAGGATGGCTTAAGCAGAGCTTCATGTAAGTTCCTTTGTGGATGAAGAGCTCACTTGTGCAAATCATCCATTTCATTAATGGAAAGGTAGCCTGGTGCTCTTATGTGAAACTACCCTTTCAGTGAAATGCCTTATGCAATCCTTGCCAAGTAGGCACATGAACTCTCAAACTCCTGTACCTGCAGAAAAATTCCGTATCAAGGCTCAGCAATCCTCACTTAACTGTCTGCTTTGCATTCCACAAAACTGCAGTCATTCTGTGAAGTTTGTGAAACTAATGGGAAATAACACATTATGCTTTGGGCATTCTTTGCTGTAGCATTTAACTAACAAGCTAGATCAACATCCCTGATGCTGCTTGTGCAAAACAGGAAGTAAACAAAAAAAAAGTCATGTTAATTTCAAGCTCCATTAGGCACAATGCTGCCCAAATAGGAAAAAGACCAAAATGGTAGGGAAATTTTATTTTCAAGCTCTGAAGAGGTGTTAAAAACCATGAAGAGAAGGAATTAATAAAATCAACATGAAATAATGCCTCTGTTGCCTCTTTTTAAATTACCGTATCACATAGTTAATTATGATTATTTTTCATACCAAACATTGAGCAATCATTCTGTGCATAAATGATTGCAGACAAATGTCAGCAGAACTTGTTTAATATGAGGCTGCAGAAATGGAAACATGAGTCATTTTTAAATTTGATGAAATAGAGGAAAGGGGGAAAACAGTTGTGCTGGGGTTGCCATATTTCAAAAAATGAACATCTGTACACAAAAGTTCTTGAGGGTGTTTTTGGCAGAGTTCTTGAGCCCTCCCCGCCCCCCTGGATTTTCCCAGATATTTCAGCAATTTCCACCCAGACACTGCTTCCAACTGCAGTATTCTGGCTATGGCAACCAGAAATTTACCTAATTTATGCTTGTGCTGGAGGAAGGAGAAGAAAGACTTCCTCTTTTACTAATTCCTCCTTTCTCCTACAGCCCTCTATGCCCCCTGAAAAAAGTTGATTGGAAGATTGGGGGACCCTCTAGACGTTTGTGGGAGGTGATGCTAAAGGAGAAATTGGCCAAAATTCACCTCTTCTCCCTTCCTGTGCTGTGGAGCCTCTGCTGCATCCCAGTTCCTCCCATGAATGGAAGGAGTGCATTTGTTTACAAAGAGACATGTCTGAATGGCATCCATTGAGCAGGGTGGTGGTGACTTATCCTTGCTCCCTTAATCTGAAGAAGTGGGCATGCACACGAAAGCTTAGACCCAGAACAAACTTAGTTGGTCTCTAAGGTGCTACTGGACAATTCTTTTAAAAAAAAATTTCCCCGACTGTGTCAGACCAACATGGCTACCTACTTGAACCTTGCTCCCTTAATTAGCTCTGTTTCTATTTTGTTTGTAGCTATAAAATTAATGAGTCCTTGATAACACAGAAACCCACACAGTAATGCATTGAGATCCAGATCCTGCTGCATGGCAGCACAGAAGTAGCCGGAGAACCATAAGAACTACATTTCTCATCACTTCCATTGTTTTCATTATCATCTAGTGGTACTGCAAACCATAGTTTTTAATCTGTGATATTTTAGTGTATTTTTGGTTTCTATGGAAGCCGCCCAGAGTGGCTGGGGAAACCCAGCCAGATGGGTGGGGTACAAATAAATTGTTGTTGTTGTTGTTGTTGTTGTTGTTATTGAAGGAATAGCCTTCTGCACTGCTGGTCCAGGCCTAGTCTTATCTCACCATCCTATCATCTTCTGGTGAATTAGGGAAATGAAGGGCATAGGAAAGAGTAATGGATGTGTTCCCAGGAGTGTCTTCAGGAGTACTGCAAGTCCTATAGATTTTGCTGATTTGGATTGGATCAGTTTACTAACAAATTTTCTGTGTCTGGTAGCCATCCTTCAAATTAATCTGTTCTGGAGAGATTCATTTTGAATAGGCCTAAAGAATGCTACCCTCGGCTCTAAGAAGAAAAGGCCAATGAGATAAAAAAATAAAAATATCAAGTTATCAATTAAGAAATGCTGTTTCAAGCCTCTAGTGTTTAAGTTAACTCTGGTGTCAATTTTGAATGCTAAATTAGTTGCAGCTCTGCTTCATGCAAACAAAAACTGCTTAATGTAAACAAAAAACTTAATTTGTATATATCTTTTTTGAGACGAGTATATGTCTTTCCTGCTCAAGGTTTACTATAGCACTATAATTGTAGAAACCTCAGCCTTTAATGCCCAGAGGTTGGCCTTGGTTCCGTGTACTAGCAATTCATAACATTGTGTTTGCTAACTGCAGTTGCTTTCATCTCTCTAACTGATCCTCGCTTCAAGGAGTTGTCAGTTCATGGCTCATGTCCCATGTGTCAGTTCTCTTCCTTTGGCATTGCTTCCTGGAAACAGAGCAGATGGGGAAAGGGTTCGCTAAAGAGGAATCTTGAAATAAGTAATTACCTTGTGGAGGACCAGTTGCAGGGATGATTAGGCCCGATGCCAGAAAAGTAGGTAAGGCAGAGTAAAGAGCTAATTGCCATTCTCTTCCCCCCTGTCACAAGGGGATGAGGATTTATCCTTAAACCACTCAATCATACTTTGATCACAGTTGTGTGGGGAAAGCATAACTGTTTTTCATGGAAATAAAAGAGTTACATCAACATGACCCCAAGTAATTGTTGATTCAGGATGCAGCATGGGCCAATGACCCCATTGAAACCTATAAAACTGTTATCCACTCCAATGGATCTATTAAACAAAGACATTATGTTTTGTTTATATTTTTAAAATGTGAAGAAAATGAAATCATTTGAAGAATTATTGTGACTGCTGGACAAGCTTGAGAACGACAACAAAAATCAGAACTCTGAAGTGGCCTGAGAGGCAGGAAGGCAAGCCAGTAGCCAGGGGTGGCAGCAAGAACATGAATTAAGGAGGACCATCCTTTATGGTATCCATAGGAAGAGACAGGCAACTAGTACAGGTCCAGCATTTAGGAGAAATTAGAGGCTCAGAAACAAGATATATGAGGACCATGGACAGCTCATTGGGTGCAGTGAAGTACTCCAATGGAATCCTAGATTCAAATAACACCTAATATGCTGGCTTCCTTCCTTGACTCCATCCTATATGGTTGAAAGGTGAGAATCCTTAAAGAGACAACCTATGAGCCTGAAGCATTTTGGTTGCCCTTTCCTTGCTTCCTGTCTGATGTACTCTCTGTACCAGAGAGCAGGCATTAGGGAGTAAGTTGCAGGGGGTGCTCAGGAAGAGCTATCTTTGGGATCTCGGTTGGGACCCTCTTTTTTTCAGAGGGATCTTAGGTTCCACACCACCTATCTCAGGATCAGTTCCTGGAGTTCTGTTCTTTGCTGGAAGCTCAGATAAGGCAGACTCAAATGACTTCTCCTTTTCCAAATCTGAGTTATGGCTGCTGCTTTCGACCAGGCCTGAATTGTCCTGTCCTAATATGATGGAAACAATCAGCACATGGAAAGGAACAAGTGAGCAGCTTGCTTCAAGGAAGCCTTCAAGGACGATCTGCTCCATGACCAGGTCATTTCTCCCAGGCTCCACCCTTTCTTGAGAAATAGAAACTCTTAAAGGGGCAGGCTTAGAGACTAGCATCCTTCCTTTTCTCAAATGGTTCCCTCCAGATGATGCTTGCATCAACAGGCAGAGTTGAAGAATTTGTATTGTCCCTGGTGTGGAAGGGGATGGTTCCTCAGCTATGAGGATGGAGCCTGGTTTGCTTTCCAGCACCTTTGTCTTTAGTGTCACTGGACTGATGGATCTGGCTGGCCCTTTCTCATTTAAATCCGAGTCAGAGCTCAAGATGCTGTTCAGGGTAGTGTTTAACAAGTTCCACGAGCAGTATTCTAGGAGAGAATTTCTCTCTTAGAACTAGTTATTTTTTGTCTTCAGGGAAAGGGAAACCTGCAGATTTAGTTGGAAAAAACGAAGCCACTCCCATTTTGTAAGCAAACCCAGCTGATTTCTGTAAGGCAATATAGGTATCTGTGTTCAACACCTATATAAATTCTACACTGATTCCCCCTACAGTCTCGTTTCAGTCGTCAACCAGTATAGTTTGATTAAGCAGCCATAGCAACATTTTACCAGTTTGTGACAGCTATACTGCATGCTATATGTTGCACTTATCAACAGTTTAGATCCTGCTTCATCTCATTAGTGGATGTTATGAGACCTAAAGGACTTAGCTCGATTAGTTTCTACAGACTGTTTTGTGGGGGAACTATTCCCTTAGCATCAAAAAGTTCACATAATCAACAACAGACTTGCTACTGAAATATAGTTGCTGTTGGAAACCAAACAGATTTATAGTCCTTTAGAAATCAGAGCAACATATGCAATGTGCTTTTGAAAACAACATAGATGCCCAATATACAATGGATAAACTTATTTTGTGAACACACTGGCAACTTGATCATCGAAGACATGTAGGTCAGAATCCAAATAATCATGCAACTTGTTCCATACCTTCAAGAGAAAGCTGTTTCCCATGGCAAACTAATTTCAAGAAGTTTCAAAAGCTCTTCAGATAGGACATGGGGGCTTGCTGCTCAAAGAACAAGAACTTCCGGTTGAGTATGCAAACATCTTTTAAGTGTTGTTGTTCTATTCCAGTTCTATTCCAAGAAATGTTTTATTGAAAAGATTGAAAATTTCCCAAAGCACTTTAGGGGACCATTTGCTCCACATGATCCCTTTCCCTGCTTCCAGACTTCACAATTAATATGTTTGTGCATGATCTAATTTATGTGAAAACTAATGCTGTTTTTCTCATTGTCTGAAATACATTAGCTGGCACACCATTCAGTAAATTGTCAGCAGCATCTGTTGGAGACTAGTGAAAAGAATAGGATGCGCTTTGTCTAAATTTAGCCATTGTGCAAATGTGAATAAATCCTTGTGGAATGATCCCATTCTTAAAACATTTGCATCTTCCATATTTCACAGTTTCTTTTCCACCGTTTCACCCGCTTTGCTTCAGATATATGTTGGAAAAGGAGAAAAGTAACAAATGCAAGAGCAAATTAACTGTTAGTTCTATATGTGGAAACAGAGAATGTCAGGCATTTCAAGCTGTGTGTTTGTGTGCCCATCTGTAATATGATCCAAGTAAAAGCTAAGAATCTACTTTATTAATATGCAGTTGATACCTGTGCTAATGAGGAACTTGCTGAACACTTTGCCACTTGTGTGATAATTGCCCTATTATCACTGTAACCATGAGATTCAGCACCTGGATGGTTAATGTGTCCCCTTTTGCTAAGTTACGGAGCATGCCTTTCTCTACAGACAGAGCTGTACTGATACTGTATGGGGGGGGGATAAAAGCATGTGGGTCTGAACTACCACTAAAAATGTGTTGGAGATGCAATCGTAGACTTTTCTGACTAAAGCACCATCATTTGGCAGCCAGGGTTCATATTGCAGATTTAATGGAAAATTGAAAATCAAGGGTTTAGGTGGGTCAGATGGTGAAACATGCCACCACTTTTCTCAGTATTGCATTGATTGTAATATTTCATAGGCTGTGGTTCTGGGCCACAAATTAGCTACTTCAGAGTAAGATTGATGGTTATAACAACTATAACTCATTTAGAGAAGCATGAAAACATTACTATAGGAATATGTGTGCAAAGTGGTTAAAAGCTTACATTTCTCATAGCATACCTGGGATCTGAATGCAGGTATAAAGGGTTTCCAGATACTGATCTATTGCCAGCTAGCCTGGAACTGTCAAACCAAACTGGTAAAGGCTCTCTGGGGTCTAAGTGGACCATCTTTCAAAGCTCTAATGTGAGAACTTTCTTAGGTAATGCCAAGTTTTGAACCTAGGGGTATGTGCTCTGTTCCTTCGTGGCAATTTCTTGCTAAGATGAAGGGGCCTTAGTTCAAAGTCCAGGAACCTAACCAGTGGATCACACTTGCTCTCAGGCATGCTAATTAATGATATATGCTTTAAAAATATGCAAATTATACACAGCTTACATTTCAGAAAATTCTTCCAATGTTTGGTTCCCTTATGAACAAAATGCCTGTTCTGGATCTCCAGTATTCAGTTTAAACAGCTACCGCTATCACTATGCAAGGATGTATACATTTTATGTGTAATTTTAAACGTCAGCTATGTCTTTAATAACCCTGTGGATCTGATTATTTAAAATGCACAAAAGTGAATACGTAACATGAATGCAAATATGGTATTCTACTAAGTTTTACACGGCGTTGACCCACTGAAATTAATGATCATAACTAAGTTATGTCTATTCTGAGTGAACATTAGTTGAATACCACCCTCACATATACACACATATATAGTTTTATACAAGAAATTTAGAAAGGGGAATTTGTGTGCTGTTAACAATTGAGCTATTAAAGTCTAGAGTCATTTTATACCGCATTGAAAGAACAAATATGAACACAATAATGTTATAGCCCAAGTGTTTAACTTAATTTGTAACATGAGTTGGGCTGCAATCCTAATCCCTGCCCTAATGTTAATAGTGGAGGAGAGTGTTGGAGTTCGCACTGGTCCATTACCACCAGCCTCCACTAGCAGAAAGGTGTGCCACTAATGTAGTGGAAGCTGAATCTCCACCAGAAGTTACCCTTGACAGAGGGGTCCAAAATAATAATAATAATAATAATAAATTTTATTTATATCCCGCCCTCCCCAGCCAAAGCCAGGCTCAGGGCGGCTAACAACAATCAAATAACCAAACAATCAAATAATCCAACATTCTAAAACATTTCATTATAAAAATTAATTAAAATCAAATTAATGGCAACCGTTAAGCAAAGTTCTGTGCAGGTTGCCAGAGGAGGGAGTCAGGCTGGGCCCTGACCAAAGGCCTGGTGGAACAACTCTGTCTTGCAGGCCTTGCGGAAAGATGTCAGGTCCCGCAGGGCCCTAGTCTCTTGTGACAGAGCGTTCCACCAGATTGGAGCTGCAGCCGAGAAAGCCCTGGCTCTAGTTGAGGCCAGCCTAACCTCTCTGAGGCCTGGGACCTTCAGGATGTTTTTATTTGCAGACCGTAGGTTCCTCTGTGGGGCATACCAGGAGAGGCGGTCCCGTAGGTACGAGGGTCCTAGGCCGTATAGGGCTTTAAAGGTTAAAACCAGCACCTTAAACCTGATCCTGTACTCCACCGGGAGCCAGTGCAGCTGTTATAGTACCGGATGAATGTGATCTCGCAGCGAAGACCCCATAAGGAGTCTCGCCGCGGCATTCTGCACCCACTGGAGTTTCTGGGTCAGTCTCAAGGGCAGCCCCACGTAGAGCGAGTTACAATAATCTAGTCTGGAGGTCGCGTGGATCACAGTGGCTAGGTCAGGGCGAGAGAGATAAGGGGCCAGGAGGAGGAGCAGGGTGGGAGCAGAGCTGGGCTAGCCAAGGATTTGCCAGCTACAAAGCTGGTCCAGCTCCTTGAAGGGAGCCTGATCCAGGCCCTTCTGCGCACACACACAAAAACACCAACATCTGCCCCCACCCCAGGCCCTGACCAGCATGAGCAGGGAGGGCTTCAGATGTGGTAGTGATGCTACTGCTTCAGTCGTCCCCCACACCTTGTCTGGATTGCTCTGCCTCTCAGCTAAATATATGTAACGAGGGTTTGATATTATCACATAATAGTGTAGAATGACTTTTTTGGTTTCTGGGTTTGTATTTCCCACACAGTACCATGTAAGGTAAAGGGACCCCTGAATATTAGGTCCAGTCGTGGCCGACTCTGGGGTTGCGACACTCATCTCGCTTTATTGGCCGAAGAAGCCGGTGTACAGCTTCCGGGTCATGTGGCCAGCATGACTAAGCCGCTTCTGGCGAACCAGAGCAGTGCACGGAAACGCCGTTTACCTTCCCGCTGGAGTGGTACCTATTTATCTACTTGCACTTTGACGTGCTTTCAAACTGCTAGGTTGGCAGGAGCAGGGACCAAGCAATGGGAGCTCACCCCGTCGTGGGGATTCGAATCGCCGACCTTCTGATCAGCAAGTCCTAGGCTCTGTGGTTTAACCCACAGCACCACCTGCGTCCCCACAGTACCATAATGATGCACAAAACTTTTGAATCACAAAAGGTTAGCTTATACAATCAGTGTGTGAGCAAGCAGTACCGTTTTTCAAAATACAAAGCAGTATGTTGTCATGTTTTCCCCTAAGTTCTTCAACACAAACTGTCACAGGGAAGAGACTGAGACAAAAAAAAAAAAAGCCCGTTAATCAGAAGCAGATGGCCTGTCAGACAAGTTTTAGAGGTACATGGTTTGGCTGTACAACCAAGCTGAGGAATGAAGGAGGTTCAGGGTGCATACTGCACCTGTGGTTTTCCTCTCAATTAGACCTGCATAAACAAGGTTTAACTCCCCTGAACTCAAGAGTTATGTCAGGGCAATATTAGTAGAATCCAGATTAAAAGCATGGGTGGAGTCTTCTGGGAGTCCTCCAGATGGTGGGATGAGTGAAGAAGAGAAACCTTCAAAACAAAGCAGAAGTGATTAGAATAGTGAAGATCTGTACCAGCTAATGTAGAGTGTCAAACGGAATTCAGAGAGGAACATGAGTGTGGAGAGAGACAAAAAAGATACTGAAAAGTATAGAATATTTGGCACAGCCCTCCTTGAAGCCAGGTGCTATAAAAGTTTGTTCTTTGTGATTAATCTGCAACAGACAGCTGATTCACACCTTCACTTGATGAACATGCAAATACAAACTGGCTATGAAATAAAGAGAGGAGAGAAATGGAAATCTGGAGAGGCAAATGCCTAGCGAAAGAAGAGTCAGTATAATAAAGGATAAGACTGGAGGTAAAGGGGAGAATAAGGAAACTGAAAAGAAGGGGATGGAAGTGGATGGAATTTAGAAAAAGAGCAGAATTGTGAATAGTAACAAGGTGGGCATCTGAAATTGTATTGGTGGCTTACATTTAAAGCAGTTCCAAATAAACATCTCAATTGTAGCAGCAATATAAAATTTAACAAATTTGAGAATAGGGTGGGCAGTATTAGCACTTAGAGCTGTTTAGGTCTCTCTTAGGCTTTCCCCTAACCTTGTTAAAGATGGATGTAATTCTGAGGAGCTGTAATAAGGAAATATATAAAATATGTGGAAGAAGTTGATCTATTATTTAGTTCAGTTGTAAACTATAGTATTATAGGTCCATTCTTCATCTGGTGCCAGAACAGCAAATCCCATTGGAATCTCCTTTAGGCCCAATGTGTGATCCACTGTTGGTGAAAGTTTGCTTCACCCTATATTTGAAAGCTGAAATCTTGAAATCCATTTTCACTTTATCTATGCAGCCAACTCCTTTTTAAGTGAAAGCTCTTAATAACATGACCCTGATTTACTAACAATGTCATCAGATTTGCTGTTTCACATTCTATTCAGCATCTTTGGCTTCATCAAATGCTTTTTGTGTAGTACTAAGCAGAGGATCAAAATGAATTATAATGTACTTTTCAAGTTCATGAAGCAAACATTAACCAATTAACTGTATTAAATATAACTGTATTTTATGTTCCTGTAAAAAAGGGAGGGGATAGTAAGAATATTTTCAGTTCTTCAGTTTGTAGATTTTAAACCTGGAACATTTTTTTTTTTAGTGCTGCACAGTATTCTTTTTTCACTGGTGGGTAGTGAGCATGAGGTCTTGTGGCTCCTAGAAAATAGTCCATCTAATCTAGTGCTCCTACAGTGTATACAATCCTCTTAAAATTTTACTGTCTCTAAAATACGTGAAGCCAGTTCTAAATGATGTACTTGGGAGCTTAAGGAAACGCACACACCAATTCTGGTTCTAAGCCATCCAAATGAGGGTAATCAGTCTTTTCTCTTGCCACATTTCTTCCTGCTGATACGTTGCTTTAATCAAACCACCTTGAAACTTGTCAGTGCCGCCTCTCCATTCATTATTGCATGAACTGCCTAGAGGAACACTGGTTGATGTGCCAAGCTTTGGACATTTATCTCTTAATAAAAACGAGCAACTTTCTTCCAGCTTCAGCCTGCTGCCATGGAAATAATGTCCAAATAACGTTCACGGTAACTATTCACTCTGTTTTTTGTACTTGTATGCAGAACACGTGCAGCAGAATTAGATGTAAAGCCCACATACACACATATCTGGTGCCTGTGCCTTTTAAAATACACGTGCTCAGAGAAGGCAGGGGGTGGCTCCCCAATGCTGTCCTGATTGCTGTATCTGCATTTTGAAGGACCAGCTTAATGCAGTAAACCTAGACTAAATTTGGAACATGTGATACGTTCCAGTACACACGCAACCACTTTACCACATATCAAATTCTAGAAGAAGCAGCTGCTGCGGCAAATTCTCAATACACAGACTTGGTGGTTTGAACTCATCCTTAATATCTGTTGAGTTCCAGAAGAAAACATTGTCATGCAATTGGTTCTAAAAGTGTGTTCTGTTTCTTGGTTTAAACAATGGGAGACGAACAGTTCAAAATTTGAGTTTATTTCAATAATACTCATGGAATTTCATATTATATTTTAATCATGATGTGCCATTCCTAGTCCATTTGATTAATCACATGGATAGGATTAAGCTGCAACAGTGCAAGCAGCAACTGAAGTATACTTTCATTATGACTGATAGCCAGGGCAGAGCTGATACCTCCATCCAACTTAGGACGAGGTCAACCTTTCTTGGAAGGAACTTGCTGGATGATACCAAAGGCTGAGTTCTGGCTAAAACAAACCATTATTATTATTATTATTATTATTATTATTCAGCTGGTGACCTTTACCTGAAGTCACAATAAGAATAGCTACCCAGCCAAGAAACTTCTTCATCTGCTCCATACTAGCAATGGAGTTGAGTTGTTCCAGTCCTATACCTGTGAGGAGCCAAATTGCTTCCTTCTTCTAGCAACAATTTCCTTCTGCCTCACCATGCAATTGGTTACTGTCTCACCATGCAATTACATAGGTGTCCAGCTTGGGATGGACTGACCAACCATATTCAGTCTCAAACTAATCTTGCTGACAATGATAGGTCCATTCCATCCAGTATTGTGGAGACTTTTTGAAAGAGCAGTTGAATGAATCTGCATTTAAATTGTGCACATTTTAAACCACTCCTGCAAAACACACACTTTTAAAATATAAAATTCATACTTCACTACACTTCCATGCATTCATTTCCAAAAGGCACATTTTGTACACATATGTTGTGTAAAATACATATTTTGTGTGCATTACAAAATGCATCATCCAACTGGGAGTTGTGTGGTGAGCTGCAGGAAAGATCAAGAGTGTTAGATTGATTCAGTTCACTGTGAAATGCGGCTCAAATTCTTCCCCCATCCCTATGTCCAACCAATTAGACATTGCTGAGTCTGGACAATAACATCAGCACGTAGTTAAACCTCAGAGATACTGGGTCTTGGAAGCCTGCAATGTTAATATTCATAATGCTTGAACAAAATGAGGCTGTAATAGTGTGTTCTCTAACATATCAACTTCCCAAAAGGGCTCATTAGCTGAAGAATGTGAGATTCTGTGGCAGAGAAATTATTGCAGCGATTATTTTCAGCCATGGGCAAGATGCTTCTGCATTTTGCATGTGCTTTTGATTCAAGCCCCTCGAAGCAGCCCCCCCCCCAATCCTTTTCTTGCTTGTGAAAACTGACATATATTACAGAATTAAGATGACCAGCAGAAGTCAATATGTTGGTGCTGGAGGAAAATGATGTCACGATCAATAAACTCCCCTGTAATCTGCCTGTAAAGGTTAATTTAGTTAAAACTAGTACAGTGACTGTAACCCATTATTCCTTCAAGTATTTTGAGTATGGGCTGAGGAGGTAGATTTTTAACAAGCAGGAGGCTGACAATCTCATTAAGGGAATCTGTGAATCTTTTGGCGCCAGCACAATGCTACCGGGAGGCAGCATTTGATGTCAAATGTGTTTCTGGTAGCTAATTCTAGGGTAAGAGCAGTGTGGGCAACAGAGCATGGAAAGGTTTGAAAGGAGGAGGTTAGGAGATAAGTAAGTAGCATTGAAGCACTGTTATTACAGCTACTTTTCTTTACATCTATGAAATGCCTCTCTTTTAAGAGAGGCTGACTGTTGAACCAGAACCACCAATGCAACAGGATGAAACTGATTTTGCAGGCAGAGAAATAGCTGTGATTAGTGGACTGATTTGTATTGACCTTTTAAAAAAAATCTCTATAAAAACATACACTTCTTTATAAATTTCTAAACATTTGAAGGTCACCTATATTCTCTCCGTCAACTATGAGTTTCTTCCGTGTTCTTAAAATGGAAGAATACATTGCACTACAACGGGGGGGGGGGGGGCGGAATCTTTATTAACTGCATCAGATTTTTTTTTTAAGCTAAAGTCACTGAAGATGCTGGAGTTGTCAAATTTAAAGATGTGTTCCCAGAATCCCAATCATGTGACTTCTGTACTGGCACTACAATGCAGAAGTGTCAATTAATTAATCTTTGCTCTAATGCCTGCTTTAATCATACATTTAGGATTGCTTTGCTCTTAATGTGTATGGAATGGAATGCTATTGCCAGAGCTAATGTAAGATGATTCTCCTTCTTCCAAGAGTAATTACTTTTTATTTGATGAATTTATATACACTGTGTTCTTGGCCTCCATACATCTCGGCTGCTGAGTTTCGCAAACAGATGGGGCTCACATGCATTAAGCTGCATTTCATTTGCATGTTAAAGCAGCATTCCTTTAAATTTTTACAGGCCTGTCAAACTCACAGTCCCTGGGCTGCATCTTAACCACATATTACAGTTGCTAGGTGCTTACTAAATCCCCTGTTTTTGCAACCCTGGCTGAGCTGGGGGGGCGGGGACACCAGAGGGTTTATCAAGCACCTGGCAGCCTTAATACACAGTTGCCGTGTTGTGTTCAGCCTACAGGCCACGAGCTTGACAGGGCTGCTTTAGAATATTGTATTTAACACCGCTGCCTCACAGTATGGGTAAGCATCAGGAAATCAGGATACATTTTTGGAGAGATAGGAAACCCTTTCCTCCAAATTTTGTACAGTGGCAAGGTTTTGTTAACAAAGATCTTTAATCAAACCTTAACATTTAGCTGTTAAAAAGGTAAAGGGACCCCTGACCATTAGGTCCAGTCGTGGCTGACTCTGGGGTTGCGGCGCTCATCTCGCTTTATTGGCCGAGGGAGCCGACGTACAGCTTCCGGGTCATGTGGCCAGCATGACTAAGCCGCTTCTGGTGAACCAGAGTAGCGCACAGAAACACTGTTTACCTTCCCGCCAGAATGGTACCTATTTATCTACTTGCACTTCGATGTGCTTTCGAACTGCTAGGTTGGCAGGAGCAGGGAGTGAGCAATGGCAACTCACCCCATCGTGGGGATTCGAACCACCGACCTTCTGATTGGAAAGGCCTAGGCTCTGTGGTTTAACCCACAGTGGGATAAATACTGCATGAAATAATAGTGCTGTCACAACAGAAACAGTGATAGTGGTATGAACTGAGCTAGAGCACACTGATGGCCACATTGTGCATAAGCATTACCAGAATAAGTGTATGTCCATATAGGGGGGAAATACCATGTGAAATAAATGGGGCATTACAGCTCTTGGTTGAGAGATTTGTTGTTGTTACCTCTTTAAGCACACTAAAAGGAGAAAATAAGATTGATTACAGCTCAGTGCATTTTGGAACATGGGTTCCTTCTTCAGCAGCCATAGCAAACTTTTTAATTCTATAGGATATCTGAAGCAAGCTGAACCAATTGTGTTGCCCATCTTGCACTAGGAGGAAGAATTTCAAATTTTACATTCTAAGGTTGCTCTTGGAGAAGAAACCTGTGTCCCAAAACTCATTGAACTGTAATAAGTCATGTGAAAACTTTTGAAGAAATTAATAAATAGATCTTGTGAGAATAGGGTTCTCCTTTTGTGCATCCTTTCCTCTTTGTTAGCTCTCTCTCCCTTGCCTTCCTGAGTTCATTAAATGTGAACCAGAGCCAAAGCCTTGAAATGTCTTACTGCTCCTTTGGAAATGTGGCTGCTCCTTCCTTCAAAAGTCCTTGGAAGTTTTGATTTCAGATTAGTCTTTCATATTACCTTAGGTGGAATTTGGCCACTGAACTAATGGAATGGAATGGAAACCTTGTTGAGACATTTCACTCCTTTTATGACAACACTTTTGCCTTTCATCAGAATTCCCCACATGTCTTTCTCAAGCACTGATCCCTAGTCTTGCTTTGAATTTCATTTTAGGTGAAGATTGGTGGCAATTGCACCGTGTATCTGACGTTTATTATGCTCAGAGAACATGGAAGAGGATATTGCTTAAGCACTTTGACTTACTGATTCTCAAGAGATAGACGCCACTCTGACCTCCAAAAGTAGGTTAGCACAGTCTAGGAGCCTTAAATAATAGGAGGGCATGGCTGCAGCAATGGCTCAGCATGCATCTGCCCTGTTCCCTCCTTCCTCAGTATTTTGTGGGCTGATAAAATGGAGCTGATACAAGATCTGAGTAAAGCAGCTACAGCCCTGGAAGACCTTTCTGGCCATTCTGTGCTTCTTTTTAAAAATTTCGCCTGCCTTGCAGCTGTGACATTTTGTCAGCATCTAGCAACAGCTGCCAAAGGTGAGGGATGGTCCATTTAAACTCTGCATAATACAAAGAGAGCTAATGCTTCTTTCTTCCTGAACTCTGGTGCTAATGTATGCCCTCTCATATGTGGACTTCAATGAGTTCAGGAGGGATCACCAGCCTCTGGTTGGCTGCACACCGACTCAGAGCTGTGAACACATGTGCGGAGAAAATGAAAGATGACCAGTCATGGAGAAAAATAAACTGCAAATGAGATTTAACGTAATTTGCATGGAAGTAACATTCTTTACAATTCAAGCAAAATTAACAAGCAATTCTGCAAAAAGCAGTCCAAGAGCAACATTTCAGCATTAGAAAGCTATAAATCACCCAAGTGTGGATTTTGTTGCTTGATTGCTACATCAAGTTCTCTGAACTCAAAAGATTCAGTCTGCCCCAGTGGCTATACTAAGTTCACCCTGGGTTAAGATGTGTATGTGTTTTTAATGTCCTCCACTCAAAGTTTTGCTTTTATGTGTTCCAAGCATTCAGGGTAAGAAAATGGAATCTCTTTCTCTCTCTCTCTCTGGCTTCTGAATGTAGCTGGCTTCTGAATGTGTATTTCATTCTCCAGAATGCATGCTTCATTCAGACTTTAGCCAGATCACCTGCTTAACATCCACATAGTTTTTCTGCCGTCCCTTCCTTGACTTCTATGAAAAGAAAGCTGATATTGGGCAGAAAGTATTAGTATGGAAATGCAAAAGGGAGGGAAAGGACACTGGATTTATTTTTGGGGAGATAGCAAACATAAAAGTGTGTTATAGAAATTAAGAAATGTACAGGGAGACCTTAACTGTTTCATACGCCAAGAGTAGACAGCCAAATGACTCCCATCAGCCCCAGCCAGCATAGCCAGAGACATTGGAAAATGATGATGATGATGATGAGTTCTACAACATCTGGAAGGCACCAGCTATTCTGCCTTACCTTACGTAATGATGGCCAATCTAGAAGATCAACATGGATTTCACACAGGCTGAACAGGATCTGGTAGCTGAAGGTAGGCTGGCTCAGATCAGTAATGGACAGCATGGTGGGGCGGCATTGCCCACCTGACCTCCAGTCGTACTGCTGCTATTTACCAGGAGGTGTGGAGGGGCAGGGCAGTGACAAGGTCAGCATGCTATAAACACCAACTTAGCTGCTGCATCACCCGTCCCTCTGTACTGCCCAGTTAGCCTCAGCACTACAACTGACTAAAGGTCAGCTGATTGGCGTTGCCCCACTACACTGTTCACTACTGGCTCAGACTAGAAATAGGTGCCAGCAGTAATAACAATTGACTATTTTACAGTTTACTATGGCTGCAGTACTATATACACTTACCTGGGAGTGAGCCATGCATAGGACTGTGCTGAAAGTGTGACTTTACATGACATCTTCACGCGGTGTAATTCTGCCCTCTTTTAAATCCATAGCAAAATACCCATTGATATTAATGAGGCAAGACTGCAATCCTCCACACATTCAGGCTGTTTAAATTCAGTTTAAGTCAATTGGATTCAAACAGCCTTCCTGTGTGCAAGATTGTAGCCTTTGCCACTTATGATGTAATAAGAATCTAATGTGTCAGCTTTTCTCCCTGTAGATAGGATATTGCTTGAATGCAAATAAAAGGCCCTACCTGTGGTAGCTGGTCTGTGAAGGAAATCTCAAATGACTAATCTACTGCATCAGAATTGCAAATATTACATGTAAAGACATATTTCTTATTCTATCAACACCTCTGGCATTACTAGCTTTCTGAATCCCTCCCAGTCTCGGCTGGTGGCCCAAAGGTGCAATTTATTTTTATCATAGCCCAAAGCCTTCTATTTTAGGAATTGCTCTGACAGAATTAGTTTGAGCGTGCTTAATTCAGTAGCTCTGTGGGTAGCTGGATTGGATGAGCTTAGATGTTCCCTTTAAGGTCTGCATTGGCAGAAACCAGCTAGAGCTCTCCTGTAGGTGGAATCATGACCTCAGCCTTCTGACTTCCCCCCCTGAAAGATGTGTCGTGTCTCATGCAAATATTCCATACTTTCTGGAAAGGTAACTGAGATGTATTTGGTTCCTGTTGTAGGTAAGCAGCCAAGAGACTAGGTTTTAGTTGGAGTTGCTTTGATTTAAATCCACGGAAGGTATGAAATAACCAAAGGTTACAACCAAGTTGTAACAGCACTATTATTTCATGCAGTATTTATCCCACAACTAACAGCTGAATGCTAAGGCAAATCTTAGCATGTTACCAAAGAAAGTAGTAAATTCATATATAAACTTTTCTAGAAGCTTTGCCATGTCCATCAAATTTCCACTAGTCTGTGGTTATGGAAAATATACTACGGCACTGGGACATACTGGATGCCTGACATCCTGATATTTTCCCGCTTCATACAGAGTTGCTTCTCTGAATAACGGTCATGCAATTGTGCCTGGACTTCATGGCTTGATTTTGACCATATGACAGTGCCTCTTGCTGCTTTTTTAAAAAAAGTTTTCTTTAAATAAACAAATTAAAGTAAGCATTAGAATGAAAATGTCTCCCCGTTCAAGGATTATTCAACACTGAGAACACACACACACACAGCAATTTATAACATCTATCTTGTGCAGTGTGATTCTTACTTGGAAGGAGACCCCCTACTGAGTTCAGTGGGACTTATGCCCAAGTAAATGTCTTGGTTGTGCAAAATGTTGGGGGAGAGGGATTTATCTGGAAACAAGACAACTCACACATGCAAGAGATTATCTATTCATACCCTTGGACTGTAGGAGAATGTTTCCAGTGATGGGTAGGAAAATGACAATGCTTGGAAAACGCCAATTGACTGCGTTGAGTGTGACTGGATGGGTGCCTGCATGCTTGGGCAGTTCATTAAAAATGTGTCCAATTTTTAAAGATCCTGTAGCGCTGTGGGTTAAACCACAGAGCTTAGGACTTGCCAATCAGAAGGTCGGCAGTTCGAATCCCCACGACAGGGTGAGCTCCCGTTGCTCGGTCCCTGCTCCTGCCAACCTAGCAGTTCGAAAGCATGTCAAGTGCAAGTAGATAAATAGGTACCACTCTGGTGGGAAGGTAAACGGCATTTCCGTGCGCTGCTCTGGTTCGCCAGAAGCAGCTTAGTCATGCTGGCCACATGACCTGGAAGCTGTACGCCGGCTCCCTTGGCCAGTAAAGCGAGATGAGCTCCGCAACCCCAGAGTCGGCCACGACTGGACCTAATGGTCAGGGGTCCCTTTACCTTTTTAGCAGTAGAGAGACAGAAAGATGAAATGTTGTACATGTTGTGGCAAAACACCTGCTGCTAGAAAGATCTGAAAATAGGATGATTCTGTGTCTCTCCCTAGCACTACAGAAGGCATTAAGCCCAGTCATGCATCTCTCCAGGGGACATGTGGGGATTATTCCCCTTTCATTGGATTGAAGGCAAAGGAGGATCTATCGTGCTAGTTGGGAACGCACTGCACATGTTAAGCAATGGAGGCGATAGTGAGATGTACATTCACACACTTAAGAACAATGCTTGATTGAGGAAAGAAGTTTTTTTCCAGTGCAAGGCTATGCTTCATAGTGAATGTAAACCTGTAATAACAATTAAAATTTTAAAATTCCAGTTAAAATATTCAATTAAATAGTGAAGCTCTTGCACATTCAGGAGTTTTATATGCACATCAGCAATCTTTGTTGTGCCAGAAACTTCAAGAGGGCAGATATCCTACAAGGGGCAGACATTAGAAAACATACTCTAGGTTTTTCTTCCCTCTCACTGTATGTGTGTGTAAAAATATATAAAACACTATAAAATATCTGCACAAAACTACTTTGGTGATAGTTCACATCCAACAAATACAAATAGTGAGCTGCAGCTCGCAGGGTACTAATCAACTGGTGTAAAATATATACGTCAGGGTTTCTGCCATGCGGGCAAAAATTGGTGAAATGTCCAGTAAAATCTGGACAACTGTAGATTTTGGCGGATTTCCTTTTGTGTCCGGATTTTCACCTTTTGAAATATGACAACCCTAATGTTGATTAAATGATATTTTTACTATTACAGAATAATGTCATTCAGGTAACAAATTATTATATAACTTACAAACAGCTATACTTTTTGTTTTAATTTTGTACAAGATATATAGAAAATCATGATTTATTTCTTTAGAAGGGGCAATCATTCTCTAAAGTATTGGATTTACATTGCTCAATATCAGAATTAGAGAAATGCTGAATTCCCCCCTATTGTCTAGAATATATTTTTTTATTAAAAAAACCAACCAAACCTTCTCTCAGCCTTGTGTTTAACTCCCCTGTTGTGAAATGATTTGTAAAGAAAACTTCCCTTCCTATTTGATATGCTGAGGCTTAAGGTTTCAGGTGGACCTTAATCAAATTCACATTCTTCTAATGCCCCGTTCTTGATCTGAACAATCAGCTCATAAAATTTCTCATTATGGTTTTTCTTAAGAAATAATAGCCTGTCTCCTTGAGAGCAAACACAATCTGAATGAACCAAATTATCCACTGTTTCTCTTAATTTTATTCCTTCATTTGACATGATAGGTTGCATACGAGGAACAATTACAACAGTGTCAAAATTTCAATTGAAAGGGTTAATCCATTAGGAAGAATTCCCAGTTGGGGTGGAGGGGGGACCCCTTGAGAGAGTGGTGAAGTGAGTAGCTTCTTTTTCTATGATCAAAATTAAGCTGAGCAGAACTGCTGAACAATAAAAGTAAATTGTTACTTGTGCCTCACAAGCCTCAATTAAATAACCATCATGCAGTAAACAACATTCTGGATTTTTATTAGGATAAAACTGCGCGCGCACACACACACACACACACACACACAAAGTGTTTACTACTCATTTGTGTTTATTATTTAGTTTTTACCAGATCTTTTTAACTTTAAAAATGTGATGTGTTTTTCTTTCTTTTAGCAGAATTAATTTGGTGGTTGAATTGTCAAGTTCCAATATGCATCTTTCAAAGAGAATGTGTGATTAAGTATTGTAGAACTGAGAAGAAAAATTACTGATAAATACAAAATGGTGTTTCTGAGTTTTACATTCAATAATGGGTTCAGCAGCAACTTCCGGAGAAGCTGGTGATGAAGATTCCATTCAATTGACCCAACTTCCTTGGTATAGCTTAGCAAAGGCTCTACTCTGCCACATGATATATCTCTTTTATCATTTCATAAAACTGATACAACAATGCAAATCCTCATTACATACAGCACATCAGCAGCGGTAGGCTACTGAACTCAACAACCAGTTTCAACAAAGGCCAAGGTGACTAGAAGCCTTTTTAATTGACACCAAGAACCAGTAATCAGGGTTGGAATACCACCAGTAGAATCTGTGAAGGAAGAGTATTCCACAATTTGGGTACCAGCATAGAGAATGGCCTCACACATAATATATGAAGTGGGCCATAGTCATTGGTTCCTGAACTACATTAATTGAATATTCTTTCAAAGTGAGGTGATATGAAAGCTCTTTCCATAGTGACTGCCAGTGGTTGCTTTTAATAGTTGTTTTTTGTAGGTTTGTATGTTTGTTTGTTTGTTTGTTTGTTCGCTTGCTTTTTAAAAAGCTCATGTTCCATAATAAAAAGGTAAAGGGACCCCTGACCATTAGGTCCAGTCGTGACCGACTCTGGGGTTGCGGCGCTCATCTCGCTTTATTGGCCAAGGGAGCCGGCGTACAGCTTCCGGGTCATGTGGCCAGCATGACTAAGCCACTTCTGGCGAACCAGAGCAGCGCATGGAAACGCCGTTTACCTTCCAGCCGGAGCGGTACCTATTTATCTGCTTGCACTTTGACGTGCTTTCAAACTGCTAGGTTGGCAGGAGCTGGACCGAGCAACGGGAGCTCACCCCGTGGCAGGGATTCGAACCGCCAACCTTCTGATCTGCAAGCCCTAGGCTCTGTGGTTTAACCCACAGTGCCACCCGCGTCCCTATGTTCCATAATATTTGTGTGCTATTGTTTTATTGCATTTCCCTCCCTAATATAAGCAGATCTGAGTGCTTAGTGACCAGGTGAATGACGATGGTGATGTGTGAACTCACCCCTCAGAGTAACTTTATTTTCAGTTCTAGAGTATTGTTTGAATTTTCTAATTCAATTTTCTGGATCAGTTCTCTTGCAACCAATCAACTAAGTTTGTGGTGCTCTGATAGCATAATCCTATCTGCTTCTGCTCAGAGGTAAGTCTGACTGAAGTCAGTGGGGTTTACGCCCATGTAAGGAAGTATAAAAATGCAAATTCAATACAATAAATCTCACTTTGCTACATTCTTTTTTAAATAAATCAGTGTTTACATCCTGTTTATATATCCAACCAGTCTCCCAAGGTGAATGCATCTGCTTTTCCTGAAAGAACTGCCTAGCTTGGACTCAATTTAGATCGAGCATATGCCTTGCTTACATGAAATTTGCATGTGTTTGTAAAAAGCAAAGAGAGAGAAATCTCTTTCCGTGTCCTACAAGAAAATAACTAATCCCAAAGGCAAATGCTGCTTAAAAGTCAGAAAAAAGAAAAAAGAAGTGTAGAAAAACCCAAAACCCAAGAGAATGCGACAATATTCTACTTTCATTTATAAGCTTGGAAATTTGTTGAAACAAAAGGAGAGAGGCTGGGGGGAAGTGAGCATTTGAGTTAATTGGTTCCTTTAAAATTATCTCTCTACCTTGTTGTGGAGTATAATGAAATATATTTACTCAAGAACATCTGCCATATGACAATCTACTTTTGATATATTTGAGACAGTTGTGCTTAGATGTGCATAGCAACTTATTATTATTATTTTTAAAGAAATAGACTGATGAAAAGAAACCCCTTTTGCATGTGCAACATTAAGTCTCAATTGGAAGTAAATTAGAACTCTGAGAATATTGCATCTGCTTTGTGGTTCAAGGGCAACATCTTGCCTGCTTCATAATTACTGGTAACATAAAAGAAACCTTTTATTATTTCACAAGCAGGGTGGCAGGAAAACTTTTAATACTGATTATATTGATTCCTGATCAAACTAGCAAGATGTATATAGAAAAAGTTATTGCAATGAAGAAATGGTTTGCATAACAGAAAGAAGTTGCATGGCTGGAGGACTACTAAAGTAATAACAGTATCATTTCTCCCCAGCCCTGGTTTACACAATGAGCTTGCAATAGTAGTTTACAGTGACTTAAAATCTTGAAGCCATTATCATGGATTCATATTCCATGCCAGAACCTGTCCTGTCTCCCATTGTTAAGCAAGCTAACAGGAATAAGCTGAAGCCAGACAAACATAATCCTATTACTGATCTGTTTATTTCCCCAATACACCCTGGGCGGAATTTGCCGAGAAAAGGCATGCACACCCCTTCATATGTTGCTGTGTTTCTGTATCTGTGTAAAAAGCTGAGGACACCATAGTTTTCAAAATATACCTTTTGGTTTTGAGTTGAGCTCCATCACCTTATAAAAGAGTACTAAACCCTTGCCCTCTCTGCTCCTAGAACAAGTCTCAGAGGTTACCACACATCCTCTTGTGCCAGAGCTGGGGAGCTGTTCCTATGTAACAGTAGGGCACCACAAGAGGGATTTTGTGTCTGTGAGCAGAATTCACAACTTCCATTGTGCCACCCTACATAATGTCAGGATTGCTAGCTTCACCTTGCACCAGACAGAAGCTGTTATGTGTATGTTATCAGGGATGGGAGGAGCAGAGTTGTCGATTTCAATCTTGCTTGCCTCACATAAATGTCAAAGCCCCACTTTATCTACAGCTACCTTAAAGTGGTCTCTTTCAGAAAAGGTACATGGTAGAGTGCTGCCATATTTGTTCTTCTTGATCACTCACTTGACCATTGGCCATGGTACCCACCTGGACCAGCTCTGTGGGTTGGGAATTGGAGGCTCTACAGAGCCAGTTTCAGAGAGGAAGTAGAAAAGTGGTGTGTTGTAGATGGGATCACACTCTTCCTAAAGGATATTCTAGAGGTGCTCCGAGATTCTACACAGTCACTTGAAGCCTAAGTGGTCTCGGTGGCTGGTTTGCTTGCTATGGCCATTCTGAACAGAGATAGACTGCCCTTGGTTTTCACGCCCTAGTATCCTCCTCATTTGTAAATGAGGTGACTCTGGAAGGCAATTCAGAGACTGAAGCTTGTGCAAAATGTAACAACCATTGTTTTGATCGCCCTTTCTGTATGAGACAATGTAATATTGGTCCTTAAAGATCTTTACTGGCTTCCCGTTCCTTAGTAAGACCAATACAAGATGTTTCTTCTGACATGCAATGCCCTGGACAAATTTCTGCCTACTTAAAAAATTATTTCTTCCCATATTGAGCTGTTTTGATGCTGAGATCTGCTGGGCATACTAATCTTACTGCTGTATTAGGTCAAATGATTGACAAGCCACCAAAGGGCCTTCCTGACAAATGAGAGTTATAATATATTTTGACTATTTTAATTGTATTCTTATTTTTCGTTTTATTGTGTTTTAAATTGATGTTACTTGCCGTGAGATCTTCTATGATGAATGGAGGAATATAAATCCTATAAAATAAATTTATTAAATTATGAAGGGAAAACTAAAACTGTAAGACTATGTTATTTTGGAAACTCCTCAGAAATTTAACCACTAACATACAATTTTAGCCTACATGGTCACAATCCACTAAAGCTATAACTTAACAAATATAACCTGGAACACATTCATTAGCTGTAACATATTATCATATAATGTGTGAATAAATGCATAAATGTGTGTTGTTACAGCTGAAAAAAGATCTATGTGTGCCCACACACAAGCACGCATACTACCTTGTTAGTAAAATCCAAAGTTTTCCATTGATCTCATTGGTCTTTCAATCCAGTTGTTTACATGTTGAACGCCAACATCCATTCATATTAGTTCTTTATTGGCCTTGATTGGCTTTCTATACAAAGAAAATGCCCATGCTGGAAGAGGAAAAAATGCCCTCTTTTCCTTCCACATTATGCAAGTAAAGCAACTGTCTCTCAGCCAGAGAAAGGATTCAGTTAGAAGCCTGCCATAGAAAACAGCTTGCTGCCTTCAGTTGTGGTGGAGCCCATTGTTGAAACAAGATTCAATGGGCGGTCTAGTAGCTTTTTGTATATGGAATGGGGCAGGGGATGGGGAAGTGCCATATTTTCCTACAGTAGTCAGCAAAGAACAGGCGGTACTGGGCTAGATAGACCTCTGATAGGTCTCATATGTGCATATTATACGCCATATATTTTTGTCAGGCAGCCTCACTGAGAATCTCATTCTGTCCTGTGTTTTCTTGGGTCCTATTTTAAGAGCATTCAAAAGCCACCACAAGTACTTATTTAGGGAGCTCTGTTCCCCACTCTTAGCATCTGCTTCCTGAGACAGTTGCATCACTCCGCCTAGACTTAGCCCTGAACCTGTAGCTTACATTCATTCTGCAAGGTTGGTTTTTTTTTTGGGGGGGGGGGCTCAAATCAAGCTGGGTAAAGCCACTTTAGAACTGACCAGTTTGAATTAGAGCTTTCATTCTGCCTCTACCAGGCCCTCAGCTGTTTCTTATTCCTTCTTTGTTCCTCAAGCTAAAATATAGTTAAGGGTATTTTGTAGCACTTTTTTTTTGCAGCCAGAACTCAGTTCAAGCATCTCTCAGGGACCTCTCACGCAGTGCCATTGCCTTTATAAGAAAATGAGGGATGTGCTTATGGGTACATAGGATTTGGGGTGAATACCCAAAGTGGCATATAGTTTGCTCAAAATGCCACTGGTCACCATTACTGGAATTGTACACGGGGAGAACTGAGACTGAACAATACTTATTTAGTTACCAAATTCATATCCTGATAGAACAATACAAACTATTTTTTTTTTTAAAAAATGAAAAATAAATTCCAATACAGTTGAAGACTGAGAAAGATTTCAACTTAAAGGGCTTATTGAAAGAAGGCCTTCAGTAGATGCTGAAAATACAACAGAGATGACACCTGTATAATGTTCAAGGGGAGAGAATTCCAAAAGACACTAAAGGCCCAATTCCTACATTGTGTTGAATGGGCATCCTGATAAGATGGTATCTGCAGAACACCCTCCGCTGCAGAGCACAGTGATTGATTGAGTATATAAGGGGAGATAAGATATTTTGGGTGTCCTGGTCCCATGCTGTACAGGGCACCTTGAACTTAGCCCAGTATTGTAATAGGCAGCCAGTGACATAGTGAAGGATAGCTAGTGAACATAGACTTGAGGATTCCCTGCATTGAAATTATTCAATACAATCATCTCTGTGAATTTTGAAGTTTCCCAAAATCTTCCTTCTCCCTTCCTTCAACCCAGGATACTGATAACTGTGCCTAATCCAGTAATTCCCAGTGTTTGACATCCTGTCTCAGGAAAACAGCACTTGGTTGAAGAGCAATGTGCAGCCTTTCATGGACAGGGAGCCCAAAAATAATACTGGCTTTTAGCTACTAATAAAGCCTGTGTACACAACTTGTATTAGGAAAGTTCCAAGAGAGCAGATGATGTCTTCCAGCTTTCTCATCTTCTATAATAATACATCAGAATCAAAGAGCTGCAGTTTGCTGGGCCTGAGTTTAGTTCTAACAAGCCAATTGAAATCAATTTAGTAGTAGCAGACTTTGAAAAATCCTTGTTTATGTTTGCCATGAAGGAATAAATGTGATAAGTGCTGAGAGATCCAACAGATCTTCATTATGTTGGGCTTTTATGAGGGTAATGGTGAGCCAGAGGTAACAAGAGAGAACATCTTCAGGGCGAAATGTGTTTTGAACTAGCATGTCCTTAATAGCACAGATGTACTCCAACTCTGCCCCATTATTGCTGTGACAGTCTTTGTATGTGGGTACAAAGAAACTGAGCAAACATAAACAAAAGTCACTTACAAGCTCCAGGACTGGAGACCTTTCCTTTGGGAATAAAGGTTCCATAAAGAAGCCATTATAAAATATATGGCATAAGGTACCCATTAGAAGATGGATGCCTCTGAATGCCAGTAATGTTGTGCTCGTTTCCTGCTTGAAAGCTTCCCAAAGGCTTTTGGTTGTGAGTAGATCAGTAGATACACCTTCAGCCTGACCCAACAAGGTTTTGCATATATGTGTTCTCAACCCCCTGCTACTGCCTTATTCTTTTTGCTAGAGAGTAAGCAAATATTAGTCACTCTCGGGTTCAGTATTTAACAATATTGTGTTTCTGAACAAATGAAACCTGACAGGTGTCATGCTTTTCTCCTCCCGTCATATGATCCCAGCTGAAAGACACCTGTTCTTTGTATTCTCCTGCAATCTGTTATAAAGAGACCGTAAAAGTAAGAAAATAGAGCAGGTCTTTTGAAAGTTTTGGAACGTGAGGTGAACTTATAAGAGGGGAGTCTGTGCAATTTTTTTCTGGATGACCTCCTTAAATTCAGACTTAAAAAGAAGAGGGTGTTTTTTTTTGTGGAAAACAGAATTCTATATTAGCTCTACCTTTATCAGAAATCTCATCTATTGCTTTTGGGTTTCTCTGCCAGCTCTGTTAGATTCTGCCAACTGTTACAGAAACAAAAGCCCTTTCCAGTTCACTTCCTCCAGAAATAGCCTGCTGTTTAAATTCCCTCATAACCCAGCTTTAACCCCATCTAGTTCCATGAGGAGGGTCCCAAACTGCAAAAGGATAATTCCCCTCACCTACCTCTGATGTCTCCCGCATGATTCTGAGGATATGGTTGCTGAGTTGTGGGGCAATGGTTGCCTTTCAAGGAGTAGTGGCAGAGCTGGTTTCTGGAGGGTAAGGTCAGATCAGTTCACCTTTAGAAATCCAAGAATAAAATAGCTTTGCACATATATTATTGGGGGGGGGGGAATCTTGTTACAATTGTTAAGGCAAAGGAAATAAAATAGGTCTGCATTCTATTTAAAAAACTACCAGATTATTAAAGCAGCACTAATGGAAAGGCAATGGGTTGTCCATCTTTGCCTCATGGGTCCTGATAGCTACCTCCGTAACATAAAATGGATTGGAGATGGAGTGAGTATTTGCTTTTTCATTCTTTGCACCACTCGCACAGCCCAACACTCACACTGTTGTTATTTCTTTTACCTGTCTCAGTTGTCAAACCTTTAAAACAAAATGTATTTCTTAGCATGTAAAATACAACATGAAAGCAAATAACAGATGGTTTATATCATGTCCCATTTCCCACATTTCTTACAAAGTGTAAGCTGCTTAAGATGAGCAGGTGTGATCAGCAAAATTGCCTGCTTTGTGACAGAGATGGCTATATTGTTGCCCTTTTAAAGGTGCCGTCATGTTAATGCTTTGATACGTTGTATTAAAGTAAGTGACTGTTTGGGGGTGGGTGGGGGAAGCGATTCCTACAGTTGCAGATAGCTTATGTAGACCTGCCCTGCAAAGCTGTGATAAGGAGTGCAAGGCAAAGAAAAAAGAAAGAAAAGAACTGCTTGCTAAACTGAGCAAATCAGCTTCATAGAAAGTCTATGCTAGAATATGCCCCAGGATCAGAATTAGATCTTGTTTATGCTGGTATATCTCACTGCTCTGATCTTCCTTAGTAGACAGAACAAAACTTGGCATTGCATTTTCCTCAAAGCTTCTCTTGCCATCGCACCCACCTCTCCTCACTGACTCCAATTTGAGAGTCATCTTAGCAAGACAGGACATAGGTTGTCACCAAAGGAGAGAAAGAGAGAGATGTTGTGAGGTTTTGGGGGCCAGTTTCACAGCATCGTGAATTACATTTGCAAGCAAGATCGTTTTCTCAGGTATCCAAGCTGCTGTGTTTTCGGTCTCTTGACCATATGTGTTGGAATGGCTGAAGGATATAAATCAAGTTATTATTTCGTCTTGCTAGAGAGCAGACTAAAATAAAATAATTTGTTTTTGTCCACTGACAGAAACTAAGCTTTACTTAAGTCTATAAAATGTCTAGCACATTGTGTACACTAATAAAATAACAATCAATACTATACGCTGTGGTTTAGGAAGACATCAGACCATGAATTTTAGTGCTAAGAATTGTCTAGGTTTTCCTGTATTTAATGCCTATGTTTGCTACTTGTTCAGTGGGACGAGGGGAGGAATACAGCATTTTTAAACAATAGAGGGTTTTTTGTGCTCTAGTTTTCTTTAACACATGGCTTTCACCTTTCCCCCTTAGTAATAATAAGTGTTATAATTGCAACTCTCTATTGACTCCATTGCATGTATGGTCATGACCCCCATGGCACGTTACTCATAAACTTGACATTTACCAAGGTTCTGACCTCATTAGCTGGGCAAAAACATGATAGACTCCAAGGCCTCCTTTCCAAGACAGTTTAAAGCAAACTGATTGCATCACACAGGCTCACCGCTGGGTCTCCAATAAACTGAAGTGGTGTCACAGAAAAGATTCTGCAGCTTTTGAGATATTTGAAAGGGAAAATATAGCTTTGGGCATATCTTACAGCTGTGTCGTTCCAGGATGTTCCATAGGGCTAATTAAGCAAGGAAATGGTCCTCTTCCAAAATTCTAGAGGGTTCTAGTACATGTATATGTTACACACTCCAAGCCCATGCCTCTGAATCAGAGCTAAGGATTGGATACATACTCGGAGTAGACACACTGAAATCAATGAACTTAAGTTAGCCACTTTGTGGATTCAATTTGAGCAAGGCCAGCACTTGCAAGGAGCAGTTTGAAGCAGTTTACATCAGTCTGCAATCTGTGCCCCTCCCTGATGCCACCCTTGTGCCGCTACCAGCCCCATTGTGCCACTGTCAGTCCTGCCACAGCTTTGCTCGCATCACAGCTGCTGTCACCACAGCGCCTTTGCCCTCACCTCTAACACTGTCCCCTTGCTGCTGCCACTGCATTGTGGTGGCAGCATGGGTGCAGCTGTAAGAAAGGATTCAGTTGTGGTGGTGGTGGGCCAGCAGCATAGCGGCCCAGTTCTGTGGAGAATGTGGTTTTGTCTACAGCAGCAAAATGTACAGGGCTGCCCCTTATTCTGAGTATGCTTGAGTTGGATGCAACCTGAAAGCTAATTGTTCTAAAACCAAGGATGGGCAGTCTGAGGATTCATGGCTGAATAACATGAAATTCATACTGAAGAGGCATCTTAGGGTTATCAGCTGTATAGAAAAAGATGGAGCCCTTCTGACTCCCTTGTGTCATCACCCACTGAGCTAGAAGCTTAAAGCATACTTTGGCCATCTGCAGTGGTGGCTCTGAAGCACTGCAGAGAGCAGGCCAGAAGCTTCAGCCACTGGCAAGCCACCATCTTGGCACAGAGAGTCAGTATTAAGACCTTGTTAGTGTTGAGATGCCTGCCTGCATCTTCAATGGAAAGTGGCCAAAGTGTCCCCCCCCCCATTGATCTGCAATGATATATTTTACCATGAATACTACTGTCTCTCTGTGTGTTTATATAGCACAAAGATTGCAGAGGATGTCATTCTAAGATTGGTTTTGAGCTGTTATTGTAATGCAAAGTGGAGCCATAATATCATGGTACTGAATTGGACTGATATTTTTGTACTCTTCTTTCCTGGAAGGTTGATATTTTTCAAACTAACTGATACATGTGATACCTTGGCAGAAAGCAGACTGCACACAATAGTGTGTGTGTGTGTGTGTGTGTGTGTGTGTGTGTGGTTTTCAGTGTATTACACAGTACTTGTGGTCAGGGATGATGGGAGTTGTAGTCCAACAACATCTGGGGACCAAAGGTTGAGAACGGCTGGTCTATGGAATCATTATATAGACTACGGCTCTAGAGGACAAAATATTTTGTTTTGATGCTTGTTGAAATTGTGCATCTCTCTCTCTCTCTCCCTCTCTCTCTCTGTCTGTCTGTCTGTCTCTGTGTAGATTAATGATTTGTTAAGTTGTATAGTACTGAAAATTTCATAAAGTGAAACTGTTTGAATTGGCTGTGAAGAGAAGCATTTGCAATCTCTCGGGTTGGGATATCAACAAATAAACTTTGTGTATCAGAATTCTTCAAAGCGAGTTGTGTTTCTAGAATGCTTTTTTTTTAAAAGAGTTTTTCTGATGACTGAACGGCTCATGGGATTGGTAATGAGGTATGGAGTGGTTCATTTAAAGGTCGCTGGTTCCATTCTGGCACAAGTTCAGTCCTAGAGACTGAACATCATCACTTTCTAATGGTTGCTCAGTGGTTTATATGAAACGAGACTATTGTTCAAGTTCAGTTCACCCTGAAAGTACCGACATCACACAGAAATGTCATCTCTACTTTTAAGTGACCATCTCAGCGGCTCAATAGCAATATATATAGAAGTGGTGACTTTATTTTAGTGGAAGCATGTGTTATTACTGAATATCCATTGTACACTCAGTCTCTAAATCCATACACACAAAGCCCACATCTTTGCATAGCTTTTGTAACTACCATCTTCGTTATTACCACCACTTCTTTTTCTGTTCTAGCAGATAGTAAAGGGAATCCCAACATAAGCAGGAATTGAAAGGGTGGGAAAACGCACTTCTTGGGACAACTTAAATTGCCCTGATTTGGAAAGCAAGTAAAGAAAGCAAAAAGTTTGTTGAAGGGGCAACAGAGAATGATGATACTTTCAAGAGCAATTTTTCTTTTATTCTAACAATGTACTCTCATTCCCAGTCAAACATTGATACAATAAATGCACAGAGGATTCGCTTCCTATTTTACAGTTCATAGAAGTGGACCTGAGAGCTCATGAGAGTCCTTTGCTCTTGAGTTATATTTGCTTGCAGAAGTAGAGCACTGACATGAGCAATTCGGTTTGTGTGCATCATTTAGCTGGTGCTGTATTGATAAAACCAACTCTTGGTGAGCTTAAGATGCTATGTTAGCATTAGATTTTGCTTGTATGGCCCCAGGGTATTCTCTAAGAGTGCATGAGACCACCATCAAGTTGAAGCTAAGCTGGTCTGGATCTGGTCAGTGCCTAGAGGCAGAGGGCCTTTTTGGTAGTGGCACCCACCCTGTGGAACGCCCTGCCATCAGATGTCAAGGAAATAAAACTATCTGACCTTTAGAAAACATCTGAAGGCAGCCCTGTTTAGTGAAGTTTTCCGTGTGTGATGTTTTATCGCTTTTTATTTTTATTATTATTAATATTCTGTTGGGAGCTACCCAGAGAGGCTGAGGAAACCTATCCAGATGGGTGGGGTATAAATAAATTATTATTAGATAACCACATGTATACTACTTTGAGTCCATGACAAAAGAAAGGTGGGGTATAAATGTAAGGAAGTAAATGCACAATATATTTCAGTGTCACACTTTGCTGATCCTTCCAGCAGCAGAAGCATTTCTGCTTGCCATACAGAATGTTCCCACTCTCCTTTCCCTGGGCACAGTACTGGGGGTTCTCCTGCTCCCCTGAGCCAATTTTGGGGATGAGGGGCAGAATGAGGAAAGCCCTATTACACAAGTGAAGGTTCTTGTATGAGTTCCCACTGTCAATTATCAGCATGGTTTCTTTTTACAGTGTTGTAAGAAACCATGGGAGGATGTACCTCCAACGATGTTGAGTTGTCACCTGCACAGTTTGCTGTACTGGCAAAGCAACCTAATGGATGTAAGGTTTTAGATGATATCTGTGCAGTGTAGGAACAAGATCCTGCATTTCTTAGATTCAGTTTCATGGGTGGCATATGTGGAGAACCAAAGCAAAAGTACATTTCTACTAACATGCTAGTCCAGTAAAGTACTTATCTATGTCTTCAATGTTTGTTTAAAGTTACTTTAAAAACACTGTTTCTGTCCTGTGATAAGTTAATGCAGCATCATGAAGTGGAGATCCAAAACACTGGTGTTTAAATCAAATTTATTTGAAAATTAATTACTGACTGCCATTCCCTAATCTGTGGCATTCACTCCTCACATAGGTGTACCAGACACCTTCATTATATAGTTTCCATCATCTGTCTCATTGAAAGTTGAGATATATATCTATTTTAGGACCTACTCTTTTGCTTGCAAATTGTGTTAACTGATTTTAATATTGCATTTTTTATATCCTTGTAACATGCCCTGGGACCTTATGGTGAAGGGCTGGGCAAGAAATCCAATAAAAAAGAATCATAAAATTAATTCCTTTTTGTCTGAGAGAAAGTGTGAATGACATAAGTGCTTTGAAGAGAACTATTGCCTTGATAGTTGGCAATATACTTTGAACCATGTTTTAAATGGGCACTTCAGGTAAAAGAACTAAGCTCTCACATAAAGGGCCAGTTTTATGTCAATGTTATTTTGTGGTGATGCAGCATTTATGTCTTCAATGTGACTAGAAGGTTGAGAACTACTGATTTTATTGAATCTTAGAGTTCTTATTATTCCCTTAATACAAACAATTGTAACTTGTAAGCTTTGGGGAAATATTAATCAAAGGGTGTATGTATCGCTTTGTGGTTTACTTCTCCATAATGACATAATTTGAAATTGGGCAATGCACAAGATTATATATACATAAATGCCATTAGTATTAATTTCCAGCACAGGATAGGATTACAAATACTGACGCAATAGCTCTGTAGATTAATTCACCAGATTAGACCATATCCATTGCAAATTAATCTACCAGAATTAATACCCACAGCAAGTCTTATTAGCCAGCTGCTCATGCATTCATGTATGGCTCGTTTGTGTGGCCAAAAAGGCCAATTTTTATAAAGTTCCTATAGGCAATACGTCTCACTTGGAACAGCCAGCTCAAAGACATTATTGATATTTGCCTAATTGCAAACATACGGTACCCAGTTTGTGGGAATGGTTCAACATGCAGACTTCTGAACATGGTTGGGAAGCACCCTTCTTGCCTGTCTCAAGGTTGCAAGTGGAGTTGGTGGGAATGTGACACTGGGAAATGGGACCAGCACACAGGCTCCCAGGTCCCTACATGTTTGTTCAATACCAGTTCATATCAGAAGGTTGGGTGGGGCTCTATTGTTGTTCAGTAGATGGAATGTGGTGATAGGTCTGGGGAAACCCAGGTTGAACTCTCAACTCAGCCATGGGTTGACTAGGACCCCGGTCTCTTTCATCCTTACTATTTCACACAATTGTTTTAACGATAAACTAAACTAATCCACATGAATTCTCCTCAGAGGAAGGCTGGGATGGAAATGTGGCTGATAAAATAGCTATAAACTGGAAGAATGTAAATGTCTGAAGGTAAAGCTAAAGGGGGAGGGGAGAATCATTTAGACCTAGTAATCTAACCAAGGGGAGAACATTCGTTTTTAGACAGCAGGTTTGTGTCAATGAAGCAGCATGAAACACAGAGAGTGATGATGCATTGATTTTCCTGTTATGTTGGTGAGAAGGTCAAGCGACAGAAGCTCTTGATCCTTATTGACACATGTGTTTGTAATTTGCTTTGTTGTTGACCTGTAATGTGGGGTTAAACAATGTGCTGTTTTAGCTATAGGGATGTCATATAAAGTTTCCTTAAAACATCAGGGCATCTGCATTGTCCAAAGAAATGCTTTGGTTCATTCAAGGAGCACCTGATTCTTTTGGAAATGCTGCTGCTTTAAGGGGGCGGGGGGAGATTCTTAAAGCTACATTTGATTTGGAAACTCAAGCTACATTTGATTTGGAAACTCATTCCATACTGTTGTATTTTGGAGGAAGGAGGTAAGGTGCCTCTTATTTGGCTCCTCCAACGGTGTCTTTGCATGGCCAAGCCTTCTAATATAAGAGGTGCATGTCAAAAGCGGGTGGCGCTGTGGTCTACACCACTGAGCCTCTTGGGCTTGCTGATCAGAAGGTTGGTGGTTTGAATCCCTGTGGCGGGGTGAGCTCCCTTTGCTTGGTCCCAGGTCCTGCCTACCTAACAGTTCGAAAGCATACCAGTGCAAGTAGATAAGTAGGTACTGCTGTGGCAGGAAGGTAAATGGTGTTTCTGTGATGGTGTTCCGTTGTACCAGAAGTGGTTCAGTCATGCTGGCCACATGACCCACACTGCAACCCCATAGGCACCTTTGACTGGACTTAACTGTCCAGGGGCCCTTTAATTTATTTATTTATTTATTACAGTATATTATATCTACACCCTGCTTTTCCTCCATTGTGGAACCTTGGGCACAGTACATGCGGTTCCCAGGCGGAGACCCATCAAGGCACTGGTCAGATCCAGAACTGCTGAATTTTAGCAAGCAGGTAACCTCATGTGCCTTGGCTTAGACTCATAATCAGCTTTGTGGACTTACCTCCTAAACATGTGCAGAAATTCATATGTATAATCCAATATCCCAAACTGTTAATTCAAAGGCATTTTGCCTCTTGCTTCAGGTCTTGGTGTAAAAATCATTTGCTTCCTGTAGAATATCCAGTTGGCAGCAAGAAAAACACACATATTTTTTTTACAACGCGTGTAGGAAAAGCATATTGCTCAATCACAGCTTTCAAGCAAACTGCTGCTTTTAATATTTTTCCTAAGCTAAATTTGCCATCCTGCTGTTGTGTAACTACGGTGTTCAAATGACACCCCCATACTTCTATGAATTTAAAAAACTGTATGCTCAGCAACACCACAAAGTAAATTATCTGAACTTCAAAGAGACTTTTTTTACTTTGAAAAGTATATCATGTTTCTGCCGTTTCATTTTTCTTATTATTTTGGCAACTGTGCTCTTTAGTAGGTAAATAGTGGGAAAGGAGGAGGTCATTTCTACCCCAGACACATGTTGAATGCCAATCCACAGCCAATTAAGTAAAAAGTTCTGCCTCAGTAAGGAAACTTTTAGACATACACATCATTTCCCTTTCTGAGTTTCTTCAGGTGAGAGTGATTCTGTGTGCATAAGCACTAAAACATTAAAGGATGGGTGGTGCTTTATTTTCCTTTCCCTCCCTGAACATGATTTTTCCTGAATATATGTATTACTATAACTGTCTTAAGCTTCAAATGCAGTCTTAGTGCATCAGGAGATCAACCCTATCTAAACACTAATCAAGCCACAAGAGGGGATTTTTTAAAAACTGAAAAATGAGCAGATAGGGAAATTGCCTGGATTTGCAGGTGTTAACAGCCATCAAAAAGAAAATCTTGATTAGTCGCAGTCGTGATCATTCTCAGAAGCAGTGTTTTGCACATTTTTTTCTGCTTCAAAAATAGAAAAAAAAAATGTGTTCTTTTGCTCGGCTAAGACCACAATTCTATCTGCGCTTGCTAAGGAGCCTCTCTGAGTTCAATGGGTCTCACATCTGAGTAAGCATACATAAGACTGCACTGCTAATGCCATGCTGTAGTTAACATAGTCTTTTACCCTACTCTGGGAAAGGTGATCTTCACATGGAAAAGGCTTCAGGATATTAATCGGTCTTATTGTTTGGGTCGGTATTGCATAAATGTGTGCTTTAGAATTTTCTGTTCTCTGAAAACTCATAGCAGGTACCTGGTGGGTGTCATATTTGATAGTGCAAATGTGAGGATCTGATTCTAGACACCCCTGTGTTTTCACAAACTAACTCTACCGTCAAAGCACATTGGGCATTTGACTGACAGGGCCACTTCACCAAACAAAATTGCTAGTTCCCAAGGGTAAATTATTCCCCTTTGAATGCGCTTGGCAAATATTTCTCCTGCCCTGCAGACCAATTGAAGGATTTGCCTGAAAAACAAAAGCATCTTTCATAGGACCAATACACATTTGTTTGGTTTGCTTATCCTACTTGCCTTGGGAAATAATGTTTGATTAATGTTTTCCTAAATAATTTATTTGTAATTAGACATCATATTTTGATTTTTTAAAAACATTATAATTCTGTTAAACATTTATGTTTTAATTTTTCTCAAAAGACAAAAAAATTATACTGATGCATTATTATTATTATTATTAAAAAAGCAATACAATTTATTATATTAAGCAACTGGCAATCATTTCTAACACAGAGCAGTCTGAGAAGTGGACCTAAGAGAATGGGTGGGAAAAGAAAGGAGGCTAAACAGCATAATAGAGTGGTGTGTAGTGTTAAATTAGTGTGTTTGTGTGACTATTATTATTTGTATTAATTGCATTTATATCCCACCTTTTTTATTCCAATGAGCTCAAGGTGGTATACACAGTTTTTATCCTCCAAATTTAATCCACACTACAACAGTGTGAGGTAGGTCAGGCTGAGAGGCAGTGACTGGCCAAGGTCACCCAATGAGCTTCATGGCCAAGTGGGTGTTTGAACTCCCATAGCATGGGAGGGGACACAGGGGTTGTTCCCCTGGGCACAAAATTGTAAGGGGCGCAAAATTTCAACACCCAGTGCTGCCTCAATGCAACTGTGCACTTCCATCTCTGGTAGGGTTGCCATATTTCAAAAGTAAAAACCAGGACACTCCAAAAGTTGTTGAGTTTTTTAGGAAGGCCCCCAAATTGTTGAGCACTTTTTCTTTTCTTTTTACAACAATGACCAAAAAACCCTGCGATTTTTTGAAGCACCACCTACCAGAAATTCCCCCCAGATGTCAATTCGCCTTTGAAATCCCAGTAATGTCTGGGAAAATATCGACATATGGCATCCCTAATCTCTGGGTTCTGCTGAAAACCGCTTTTCCATGTGAACCAGGAACTGACCTCTCCTGACAATGGAACAACTCTTCTTTTCTTATCTCTGCGGCTGCAATCTTGTGGGTGGTGTGGATGCCATTATGCAGTCGAATGTACATGCATATCCCGTCCATTTCCCTTCCTCCAAGCCCACTCCTCCTTGCATCCCTGGGTGCTGGCAACACATGCTATGCCACTGCTCTGGTGTCCCAGGTCCTAGTCCAACACTCTAATCACTAGAGCATACTGGCATGCATGTGATGGTGTGTTGTGTACAGTGGTACCTCGGGTTACATATGCTTCAGGTTACAGATGCTTCAGGTTACAGATGCTGCTATCCCAGAAATAGTACCTCGGGTTAAGAACTTTGCTTCAGGATGAGAACAGAAATCGCATGGCAGCAGCGGGAGGCCCCATTAGCTAAAGTGGTGCTTCATGTTAAGAATAGTTTCAGGTTAAGAATTAACAGTTTCAGGTTAAGTTTCCAAAGAGGAAATGCACCCCTTGGTTAGTAAAAGATTCCCAAGCTCTGACTTGTAGAATACTGGTAGAATATTCTAGTGTGGTGTAGTGGTTAAGAGCAGTGGGCTCGTAATCTGGTGAACCGGGTTCACTTCCCTGCTCCTCCACATGCAGCTGCTGGGTGACCTTGGGCTAGTCACACTTCTTACATGTCTCTCAGCCTCACTCACCTCACAGAATGTTTGTTGTGGGGGAGGAAGGAAAAGGAGAATGTTAGCCACTTTGAGACTCCTTAGGGTAGTGATAAAGCGGGATATCAAATCCAAACTTTTCTCCTTCTTCTTCTTCTTCTTGTAGAATTTCCGCACTTTATAATGTCACACACACACACACACACACACACACACCTCAGATAATTATTTTTTTTAAAGCAGCCATCTATTTAACCAACTAATAGAATCGTAATCTCTGGGGTCCTTTCCTTCTGTGTTGTGCATGTCATAGACTCCTCCAGTGCCACTCACAGGATATCTGCAAATAAACACACTGTTCTCATGCATCACTATAATTAATGGGGGGGGGGGAGAGAGAAGTTATTTAATTCCTAATTAAAACAAAACAAAACATGAGCACAATTTTCCAGGTACGTGACTATAGCTCATTAAATTTTGTGAGGCAGATGACACACCAACAGATGTTCTTCTTCACCGGGTCTGATGCAACCCAAGAATTCACACAGTTTTTCCAAGGCAGTCAAAATGGCACAAAATCAAGCTATCAGCTGGGTAACTTTTAATCATATCTTAACCCCCCTCCCACACCAGAGCAAAATATTAAGTGCAGATTGGCACAAAGCTACCTGTTTCCATAACTGTGCACATGCATCATATTATACTAGTTTAATTCTGTTTCCTCTAGAACACGAGTTTGGATTTATATCACACTCGTTAAGTAGAGCTGGTTTTATGAAGATTACATTTTCTTGAACATGATACAAGTTTGTTTGTTTTTTTAAAAATTAAGGACGTGCATTACAGTATGATAGAATGAAAGAGGTCTGAATATTATGCCTGTAAACCTATTGGACTCTTCTTGGGGAGAATATTGCAAGTAATTTACCAGTTTCTACCAGAGATCTTTTCTACCAATGGCCCACTAAAACATTGGAGAAGCTGCTTCTTACAGGCCACTGTCTAGGTCCCTCTCCCAGATCTTGTGATGCATGACTTCAGGAATTTATCTTGTCTCTAAACATTATTCCGCTGTGTGCTTTGGTTCTTCCTTTTGACTATTTTAGAACCATTACGTAAGAGAGGTTAATGATATACAAGGACAGTTGGCACAATTAATTCATTTGCTACTTGGGGCTGTTAGCTGAAGCCTTGCACGAACATCTATTCAACTCTGCTCTTAAGTGAGTCAACCCATGAGACATTTGAGTATGCATTTCCATCTCCAATAGATTGATCAACATGGTGTTAGGTCATGGGGCCGACTCCTCTGAGAATGTCTCCAGTTCACTGAGTCGCTAGTAGTTGTGCATTCTGAAACCATCTGTTATGCCTTTGTGTGATTAGCTTTAGAGCATCATTCTTTTCTTAAGGGCAACTCAAAGCCTTTTGATTTTAATTCTCTGCTTCTTCTAACTTTCCTTAGAATTTAGGGCTGGTGCCAGGTTTGAGAGTGGCCTAGTGGTGACTCCAAGCACCAGTCTGGCAGCTCCCCCTCCAAGTGTGCAAAAGCACAACTCTTGAATCTCCAGAGCACCACTCCAACACACACACCAGTGCTATTTGGGAGGTGCCTTTAAGATAACTTACAGGGTGGCTGGGGTCAGCAACCTTAATTCTTTCATCAGGCTTCCAGTCTAACACAGGATTGCAGAGGGAAGCTAGCTTTGCTCAAGGGCCAGAGATCTTGAGGGAAAGTAGGCAGCTGCTAAGGGCAGCTACCTGTCCAAGTGCTTCTCCTAAAATCAAGACCCTGGACTTTAATGTAACCTTCTCCCCTCCGAACCCCCCCCCCCAAACATATTGGTGTCAGCTAACTTAACTGCTTTAGAGGCAAGGCACAACACGGTACAAGGCATACACAGGCTTGTGGTTGGTGGAATATATTATTGGTGGTTTGGCCCATATAGCTTGTTTGTCAGGGGTGCTGCTCTGAGACAGAGAGGTCCTCTCTCTTTCTTGTTAAACTGTCACACATTCAGATCAAAGCATCTTGAATATGCTCCCATGAAATCATCACAAATGAGCAAATATGGTTGGTCAGATAGCTTAGGAGAATTAGCTCCCATTTAAGATGTTTTCTGATAATACAGTATACTAATACGCAAAAGTTGAGCAACCACATTCCACAGTTCAAGCTATCCTCCCCCCCCCCTCCACTTCCACCTGTAAGTTATTTTCATTTTGGGTAAAACAAGTTGTAATTATCATAGCACAGGATACCATTGCTGATGTTTTGTTTAGCATCTTTCACGAATGAGATTTAGAAGAGTCTCTAAAACAAATTCACCGAGAAAACATCTTCACACCGAGCTGTGCAGATTCTTCACAGTTTGAATTTCGCAGGAAAACAAGGTAGATTCTGGGCATAAAACTAAAAATTGCAGCTGTGTGGAAAAAAATGATAATGTTCGTAGATGTTTTTCTTATAGATGGAACAGAAAGTAGGCACCAAACAGCAAATACAAACTGGCTTCTTCAGCCGTAAGTCTTGTTATGACTAGCAGTTGAACTGAATATTTAAGGGCATGATGCTGGATCCAAAGAAATCTGAACAGAGTTCTGCTCATACAGCAAGAGTTTCCTGCCCCTCCTTCTCACTGCACTCCCTCTTTAAATCAGGTCTCTGGAATAGCTTAAGATGGGGTACTGGAAACAGCAAAGGAAGGAAGAATCAGTGGAACTTTGGAGTGGGAACATCTTTCTCAAAAAGGAGGGCTGTTATGCTTATGCAATGGACCTTTGGATCCAACGAATGACATTTCCATTTGCAAGAACAGGGAAATATATTTACCTTAACTGACTTTGTGCTATCCAGGCTCAGTGTCAGCATATAGCATGGTCAGGCAGGTCCTGGGGCTCTCATTTGCCAAATGGTCCATCACAGCTGACAGCACTTAGGCCTTTGGCAGCCTGCATATCTACTGCGAAGGAGGTCAGATTGATTAAATTCCAGATACCATTCATTCTCCTGTGGCCTAAGATATGACTTGTGACCACCTCCCACCTACTGGCAGGGTGTTTAAAGACAGGTTGCATATGTATGTCACACAGCAAACTTCAGTCAAGGCTCAGTACTCTTCTTTTGCCATCATTTAATTATTTTATTTGCTAATTTTTAAACAGCTTCAGAACCCCCACTGTTCTGAAGGCTCTCATGACCTTTCTGAACAGATTTGGGGAAGGCATACTGGGGAGGGAGAGAGGGAGGAAAGTCCCATTGCACTAGTGGTGTACAATAAGGTAAAATAAGATGGAAGATTACAAACTTAATGAAATTAAAAGCAATACAGTGGTACCTCGGGTTAAGTACTTAATTCCTTCCAGAGGTCCGTACTTAACCTGAAACTGTTCTTAACCTGAAGCATGACTTTAGCTAATGGGGCCTCCTGCTGCTGCTGCGCCACTGGAGCACGATTTCTGTTCTCATCCTGAAGCAAAGTTCTTAACCTGAAGCACTATTTCTGGGTTAGCGGAGTGTGTAACCTGAAGAGTATGTAACCTGAAGCGTATGTAACCTGAGGTACCACTGTTAAACTATTTCTACACTTACGCCTTAATATTCCATAAAATGACCGTCATACTTCAGGAAAAGTCTTTTAAACAAAAATGTATTCAGAGCCACCTAAATATTAAGATGCTAAATGGTTGTCTAATTTCAGTTGGGAACTCATTCCAAGGGACTGGAGTTGCAGCTCTAGAAACCAGATACACACAAAGTGATGCACACAGAGTGATGTAGAGTTTCGTTTGTATTTCTTCCTTTTTTATTTTACCTCATGCTTGAACATGTAAAATACTCTGCAATGAGAGAGGGAGCACCCATTGACTTCATTTACAAAGCAGATTTAAATGCAGACGGTTCGCTACTAGTGGGAGTGAGAGTTACTAAGGTTAAATTGCTTTCCTTTTTTGTGTGAAATGACAGAGCTCAAAACTTCCAAAGGGCTTAAGAAAGAAGCTAATATTTTAATTGGCTTGTTTTCTCTGTAGCCAAGATTAATAGCTCTGTCAGTGTGGCTGGATGATAAGAAACAGATGAATACATTGTGAAATAATAAGTTGCAGGAAATATTATGACAGCATTAATTTGTAATTTTAGGGTCCAATCCTGCCGTTCCTCCTCACTTGAAAACTGACAGTTTTAAATGTCTAATAGGATTAAATTCAAACCCAACGTTCTTTGCCAAGTGCTTCAGCAAGGTGCACTGAATAAAGGCAAAACAAAAATCTTACTAGCCTGTGAAGTAATTTAAAAATTCAACAGATCCTACCACTTTCTGGAGCACGTGCTCTTATGTGAATTGATAAAACATCACTGGATGGCAGGGGTGTGACTGGAGCAAGCTTGATTTGTACATGTATCAGGATTGTGTAGTGGGGCATTTTACCACCGTGCAGGGGCACGTTGAGAAAGCACTGCAGCTCAGTGGTGGAGCATTTACTTGTGATTCAAGGACCCGCCACCCGCTTGAGGATAAGAAAGACACATGGAGACGGTATATTAGGTTAATGGGCTAAAAAATGCCAAAACTTTATTGATTACAGCATGTGAGAGGTATTGGCTTAGGCATTGGATAAAACAACAGAGCGTACTCCACCCCCTTGGGGAGGGGTGAGTCTATCAAGGGTTAACCACCAGTGGGAGGAGCCTGTTGATGCAAATACAACTGAAAGCTCCCCCTGATGTCACTGGGGGTCGTGCCATGGCCCTAGCCACCAGCAAGGGCGTCGGACAGGATCCACAGCCGCCGGATTCCTTTACCAGAATACCCATAAAATGGATGGGTAAGCGATGGCCACACCCTGCCCTCCAACCACAACCATATGCCAATGCCTAACCGCCAATACCCAAAAGTTGTGACGATTTGCTACGAGGTAGGTGAAAAACCAAGTGGCCGGTGCCAATTTGCCAGTTGGATAAAATTCCTACGACGCCCCTTGGCCAACCAAGGCGACCAACCACAGGTCCATAGCAATGTCAAGAACCAAGCAATGAACCAACGGAGGGTGGGTGGGTGATCTGACGAGAAGCAGCAGCACAATGGCTGAGAAACGCTGCCGGGCTGCGTTTGAGTGGCTAAACCCATCCCCAAGCCTACAGCCGATTGGCTAGCCACCTGGGGGGGTGTGGCACGGCAACCAGAGCAGTTGGGCAAGGGGTGGAACACCCCCTGCCAAAGCAGGAAAAGGCTCCTGCTCACAACTCCTCCCCTCCCTGAGGAGGAGAGGCTTTTGCATGCAAAAGCTTCCAGGTTCAATCCCTGGTGTCTCTAGGAAGGTTTGGGAGGGATGCCTGTCTGAAACCCCCAAAGGGCTGCTGCCTGCCTGTGTAGAACACTTATATAAATAATATGTGCATATTATCGTGTAGAACATAGTGAGTGAGATGGACCAATGGCTTAAGTATGTCAGCTTCCTGTGTTCCTATGAGCAAAACTAACTGAAGAGAACAGGAAAAGAATCCTGAAGCAGTCATATACCGCTCTCATCAAGACTCCCCCCTACTGATTCATCAATGCAGAAGGGAGTAATAGGCAAACGAGACGTAGGAACTGTAATTTGAGACAAGCTGCCCATTATCCAATTCAGAAATTAATTTTAGCAAATTTCCTAGCTACACCAGAATTCGTGATGAACAGAATCCTGGACAGAGTAAAGCAGGGAAACAAAAAAGAAAAGAAAAAACAATGAATTTGGGGTGGTGAGGGGAGAACCTCTTATTTCTAATCAGATAGTCTCTGGTACCAGTCACCTGCACACGCATGGCATACAGTTCCCAGCAGCCCTCCCCTGAAGAAGTGTGGTCCTTGCAGAATACCAGTTGCCTCTTCTTGCTCAAGTTCACTGCTAGCAAATGTCTGACACTCCTCATGCTACAGCTTCCATCATCCCTGACCATTGGCCATCAAAAGCTTGTGAAGAAACCATCAGAATGTACAGGATAGAATTAGAGCTATTTTCCTATGAATACAGGGCTTGCTCTTGGGACCTTCATGTTCTAAATGAATTAAACTGGTTGCTTTGCTAGTTCTTAGATGGATGCAAGCAGGAGGTATGTTATTACATGTTTCTGCATCCCCTCGCAATAGACATAAAAGCAACAATGCAATCCCACACTTTTATTTAGATGTAAATGTGTCCCACCTTTGTTCAGTGGGACTCCATTTTAAGCACATTTAGCTTTGCAGTCAAAGAAGGCTAATCAAAGCAGGTGTGGGTGGGTGTATATGCACACAAGTGCATGTGTCTATAGTGGCATATGGAGAAAGAATTATCTGTGTATTGTCAGACATAAAATGGTTGGACACTGTTAGCAGAATCATAGATAAAGTACAAAAGATTGTGGTATAAATAAACGTGGAAGGCATTTTCTATATTCACTTGGATTTTATGTATTCTACTTGGATTCTGGGGAATTAAGGCTGCTAGTGTTATTGTTGAAACCCAATGCAAAAGAAGAAAAGAAAAAGGCTGTGATCTTATATCCACTTACCTGGGAGTAAATCCAGTTGAGCTTAGCGGGTCTTCTGAGTATACCTGTTTAAGATTGCCTAGCATATCTCTAAAAGTGCTAAGGCACTCTGTATATGTCTGCATGTGTGGGTTCAATCCATTAGAATTGAAGGGGATGTAATCAAAGATATTTTGAAGGACTTCAGTTTTCAGGAAAGATATTAATGGAATCCTGGGGATGCCACAGTTCTCAGAAGAGATTAAATTCATACATTTTACAGCCGCTTAACCAGTGCAGTTCACTTGGAAAGAAACCTGGTTTGTCTTAAAGCATCCTTAATAATACCTTACTTCAAGAAGAGATGAAAATAAGACTATAACCAAGGAAGTCTTGGTTGCTACCTTAGGGCAGTCTGGGGAAAAAGCCCCAGTGGATTAAGTAAGATTCTCTTGAAAAAGGTAACTTCAGCCTATAAACATTATTGCCTGTAGTAGTTCAACAAGTTTTATAGATTTCCAAGAAGTGCTTCATTTTGTGACATATATGAGGACTCATTCTTACCTGCATGACTGCCACAATTTTTCTGATCAATATCAGTATCAGGATAAATGAAAGACAATAATTAGAATGCCTTTATGTAGAACTTGGAAGAGGAATCATTGAAGAAGGAAAGAGGTTGCAGAATTAACTAAGGTCTCAGAACACAGAAATGGAATTTGGGGATTTAGGGGCAGAAAGATGAGATGCCTTTTCCAGCAGCCTTTCTTTTACTGCCTCATTCATTCATTCATTCATTTAATTTTTATACTGCTCAATATATAAAATCCCTAGGTGTTTACATAAAACACAGTTAGATCTTTTGATCTAAAGTTGGAAGGTCATCTATAGAAGGAACTGGAAGTGAGGGGCTTTTCATTTTTAGACATTTCTTGATTTTGATTAATTTGTTAATCTTGAGAGCATTGCTGACTTACTGTATGAATAAATGCACTTGTGTAACAACATATATGGCAAATTTTATAATGCTACCATGTTCCAAATGTTTAGTAGTGAAATAGACACCAGTGGTCATTAGCTTTTGTATCTAAGAATAGTTCCTAATTTTCTTCTTCTTAAAAAAAGCTATTGGCATGTATTTGGACAGCAAAAAAAAAATCACAATAAAATAAAGTTCTTTTCTGAGACCTTTTATTTTTCATCTTTAAAGTCTCAATTTAAAATAAGAATTGAAAACATAATTAAAATCTTAGATATGGAAAATGGCAGGCAAACTCTTTCATAGTGCAAATTAAACCCTAGCAGATGCAACTTGCAGGTGTAGATCATCAGCTCTTTATGACAATCCTACTTCTAATTTTCTCCGTAATGCCTTGATTGCTTCTGAGTTAATCATGTGTGTTGTGTTGATAGAAAGATTTCAAAATGCTGCTTCATCAGTTCTTAATTAGGAATAAATCAACACATTTTGAAGAGGTGATGAAACAATTTACTATTCTTTTCTGGAGTATTTTTTTTATGAAGCAGTTCTTGGCTTTTTCCCACATCTCTTGACTTTGTTAATCTAAGCTTAGTACCATAAAATATGGTAGCCAGATACAGAAGTGATATTTGCTTCCTAGTCAATACATCATGAACCAAATCTAACAGAAGGCAGTCTTCTAGGGGTCCGAGTGTGTTGACCGACTGAAGGATACAGAAATGCCTCTTTTGTGTTTGTGTGAGGAAGCAGTAGTGATTGATGCTTTTGATTTACTGCACAAAGGGATTTACATGAATGTGCTATAATTGGTCTTTTTGTGTGATAGATTTTATTACTGCGTTTAATGGTTTGTTGCATAGCTTATGCAATAAGGAATGTAATTTCCTTGTGTAATTCTATAAATAACTTAACAAAATTTTAATTAGGATAATCATAGCAGCTTTCTTCCCTGCTCTAATTGGTCTTTTGCTTTCTAAGTCCAAGAACTAATGCACATCTGTAATGAGTTAAACCAATTACATTCCATGTGAGTTTCCAAAGTGTACAACTTCTGTTGTTTTAATAAAGTCATCATGAATCACGGGTCTGCTCCTACAGTTATCTAAAGTGTATGAAGATTTATTTTCATGGATGCATATTTAAAAGTTATTGTTGGCATTTACAATATTTGAGCATGCAATTATGCTAAGTAAAATGAAGGCATTTTGTTTTAATCTTTTTTGGCTTAACTGGTCTATTCCATCTGAACGTCGTCTTTTCCAATTGACTTCCTTTCTTATGTGAATGAAATTTTTAGCTTAGCAAAGAACTGCATATTTTGCACTCATCCTGTAAATGACCATATTTTGACATTTTAAAAACCCATTATGTTCAGCATGTATATCTGCTAATTCTCTGATTGATACTATGAAGAATACAGGACATGTGCTAATGATTTTTAGCAACTATTAACTTCTAACAACCATTTTGTCTTAATTTGGGTGGAATTCTTTGTAGTTTAAACCAAAGGAATTTGGAATCATATGAAAATAATAGTTATTGTTGTTAATTACATTTATATCCAATCTATCCCCCAAGGAGATCAAGGTAGCATACATAGTTCTCCTCCTCTATTTGATCCATGCAGCTACCCTGTGAGGTAGGTTAGGCTGACAGTGACTGGCCCAAGGTTACCCAGTGAGCTTTGTGACCAAGTGTGAGCTAGAACCCTGGCCTTCCAGTTCCTAGTCTGACACCCTAACCACTACACATCACTGCCTGACCTTGCACATCTTGACTTAGAGGTAAGTCCCACCTAGGTCACTGGGGCCAATGCCAAAGAACAATGTATAGGATTACATACTTCAAAAACTCTTCACTACCCATCCAAGTATTTGAACATTATCAAACATAGTGCAGATGATGATGATAATGATGATGTATCTTAGTCACAGGTTTGATATAGCCTTCACTGAGAAGGTGTTACTTGTTCATGCCAAGGAAAGATTCAGTGTTATGCATCAAATTCAGTGGTACTAGCTTCAAATAACCACGAACAGCCATGTGGCTGCTCATGCCTAAGGTTGCTTCTAAGAATATACCTGGGAAAGAAAGTCTGTTTACTCATATGAAGAGTGAGATGTAGGAACTTGGAGTATAGGCAAGATAGCACCTGCCCTTTCATCAAATAAAATATCAGTGGCATTGACTGTGACTTTGATTACTGATGATGTGACTGATCACTATCACACCCATCACCGGGTGCATGTCAGCCAAAAAATTGGTGCACCAATAATCTATGCACATGTCACATGCATTCACATAATCAATCACAGTGTGTCAGTTCTAAATGAACAAAACTTTGGAGAGAAATGTTGCAAAAATATGGTTATACGCTTCTGGAATTTGTCAGAAGTGTGTCAAAGCATTCCAATATGCCTCTAATTTATTATAGAGCTGTATTACAGAACACGAGGTTAAAACATAAGCATGTACAGTTTTTCTGGTTCTTTACATGCTCTTTGATTAACTTTCTGGCGGACCACTTGTTGAATAGCTGACAGATATTCTGCATCAAAGTTTTAGATGTTTGAGAACACGTTCTCAGAGGTATTTTCTGAGTTTCAGAGGGGGGGGGCAAGAGGGAGGGCAAGAGAGAAAGAGAGAGAGAGGCAGTTAATCACCACCCACTATTTTATTACAATTCCCCAGCCTTCACCTGCACTCAGTCTGTTTTCACCCTCTAAGCATCTTTAGAAATGATAAATCGCCAAACAAGGAGAAAGAGAAGCATTTGGGTAGATTCCAGTGTACTGTGTCTCTTCAGTGCCCTTTAAAGAAAAAGCAAGTGGAACTGCCTTTATGCTGATACACAGTTTTGGCCAACTGTGGGATGTCATTTGCTGTGTTTCTTCTAAAAGCAATGATAAAAACACCTACCTTTTTGTAAAGCTTTAGAAAACAGATAAGGTAGCGTGGGCTCAGGTCATTTTATAGAACGCTTCACTGAACTCCAGTGACATATTATATGGATTCTAACCACTTTGTAACAGCTCTTCTAAGTTTGTTTCACTAGTCAACAGTTCTTTTACTTCACAGGCTACAGAAAACCAAACTGCACATTTCAACACACCCCAGTTAGCCAAACTAATGCATTTCCTGTTGATGATGAGGGATAAATGAAGAAGTTGTACTTAACTCTTCCTCCATACTCTACTTTCCATCTTAAAATTTGACTAGCTGTTTTTATCTAGTGCTGAGCTGAGGTATTTGGCCCATACATTTTCAGTGAGTCGAGGAAAATGTTCACCAAAAGGAAGATAAACTTCAAAGGAGAAGCCTAGTCTGGAGGCAACTTAGTATTATAAAAATGGCTTCAGAACTTATAAATATGAACTGACAGAGGTTTTCCTTTGTTTCATTTCTTTCCTTAACAGCAACAAAGGCCAGTAGCCAGTGAGGCAGCCATATTTGTTTTACCAACAGTGTCCCCAGGGAAATTTCTGTGTCATGATGATCTACGTAGTCTTGTTCCCATTGAGACATTCTTTGCAAATGGGCAGCACCACTGCTCTGCTGACTACAGCTGCACCACCACTTGGGAAAAGTTGCAGGAAATATCAGGACAGCATTTTGGGATAATTAATTTGAGTCAGCATTCGCCATTTGTCTGCTTCTTTTGATTTCATCGTTTTCTGATGTGCTTATTGTACACCAGCGTGACATTTCTTTTTAATAAGCTGGAGATTTAGAAATATTATGATCAATAAGTAAAATAGATCATATGCATCTTCAGTTTGATTCAAGCAGGCCCCATTGGAGGTTCTGAGCAGTTTTCATGCAGCTTTTATAGGAGTTTTCAATTGCTGGGGGTGGGAGGGTATCGTAATACCATAGCAATGTATGAAGTCACACTTTGTCTGTAACCTGTACCTGCAGTAGGATACTACTGGCAGTTATGGTGCTTTCATTAGAAAATAATGCTTGCTACAAATGACAGATGCCTGACAGTAGATTCTTGGCATGCAGCCCCCTTCATGTTGGAGACAGTCCATAATGTCAATAAACAGCAGTACTTACATCAGAGATGGCTATATATTGATGAGTATTTTTTTAAAAAGTACCTGTAAGGCCAGAGTAGCTCATCTCTAAAAAAGCAGAGGAGGGAGGATCTAAAAATAGCACAATAGCATTTGAATTAAACAGTAACATCCACATGAGAAAGCTTCCCAGGGCTTCACTTGTTAGCTACAAAGAGAGCAAATTGCTTATCAAGCAAGCTTAGTGTTAGTTCATCTGATTCCACTGATCCCTGTGGGAACTCAAGATTTATTCTTGGCAGATCTGATGCACAGAATGGGCTGTTACCTAATGAGTAAGTGAGGAAAGGCTGCTGAAGTCATTTAATCCCTATCTGCCTATAGGATGAGTGAACACCTATGGTTCACAGGCAAAATCCAGCCATGGCTTTGTTTCACTCTGCCCTTGGAACCATGCAGAAAATACTTTCAAAATTGGGTACTTTAAAAAGTGTGAATGTGGTTGGTTGACAGGCAACTGGATCTGCACCTTCAGAGTTCTCCTTAGGATGGAGACTGTCAATTGCTAGGCAACTCCTTGCCTGACGAGTGAGTCCCTGAGGTGCCCAAGATACATCTGATCTGCACATTCAAAGCTCTCTTTCTTCTCCCATCTCAGCAAGGAAACATTGGAAAATTTCTCCTCAGTTTTCTCCTCAATCACAGATATTAAAATGAGGACTAGAAAAGGAGAGAAAATGAGCTTCAAGCAAGGTTAGATGTCTATTTAGTCACATTTTATTAGTATGTGAAGGTATCTGAGCCTTCTCCACACTGGAGTGCCTTGGAAATCATCTGGGCCTATTAACATACAGTACATATGACTGGAAACCACTCATCAAGCAAGGAGTTGCCTGGCAAGATGATTTAGACCTAACAAGGCCAAGGCACTGCCCTAATGTTCTGTGACTGCACACACAATTTCTCCCCAAAGAATCTTAGGAATTGTAGTTCACCCCTTACTGAGCAACAATTTTGGGTGTGTGTATGCTTTAAGTAAGGGATGTGGGTGGTGTTGTGGGTTAAACCACAGAGCCTAGGACTTGCTAATCAGAAGGTCGGCGGTTCGAATCCCCATGATGGGGTGAGCTCCCATTGCTCGGTCCCTGCTCCTGCCAACCTAGCAGTTTGAAAGCATGTCAAAGTGCAAGTAAATAAATAGGTACTGCTCTGGTGGGAAGGTAAATGGCATTTCCGTGTGCTGTTCTGGTTCACCAGAAGCGGCTTAGTCATGCTGGCCACATGACCTGGAAGCTGTACGCTGGCTCCCTCGGCCAATAAAGTGAGATGGGTGCCGCAACCCCAGAGTCAGTCACGACTGGACCTAATGGTCAGGGGTCCCTTTACCTTTACCTTTATGCTTTAAGTGTACAGTGTATCACTGAGCTAGGGTACAACACAAAGTTAAGGGTTTAGGACTTCCGGGTCAGCGCCATCGGTGAATGGCAGAGTTCCTCCGACCGGAGGAACGGGCTCCGTGGAAACTGGGTCTTCCCGCCGCGGCGAAGGTGGGGACCCGCTAGAAATCCCAGGCGGAGGAAGCCTGGGAACGTGGGGTTTGGCAGGGCACCAGAAGCGCCCCCCCTACTCACCGGGAACCCCATTTTGGGGTGCCGGAGCGAAGTGGGCTGAGCGGCGCGGTGCTGCGAACTGATTGCTATTTTCACGGAGTGAAGCCGTACAGCCATTGCCGGAGAGTGCTGACTTTTTCCTGTGGACAATTGGATTCAAAACAAGTACCCGTGAGTAGAAACGGAAAATTGGATCAAGAAATATCTTAATTTGGCATCGAAGCAGGAAGGTTCAAAACAGGAAATCCGCCTTCCGCTTTTTGTATATAGACTAAAGCAAAAACTTTGTAAGCTAAAGCCTGGAAAGCCATTAAAAAAGTCTAAATTTCCTTCATTTATAATTACTGAAACCTCCTTGGAAGCAGGAGAAAAGGGGGGGGACTTTGTTTAACCCTTGCAGGAGAGGGAGTGAAGAAGGATAAGTTTCCACCGTCTCTAACCTGGGAACGGGGTGTCAGAGACAGAAATAGTTGGAGAGGTTCATTGATTGTGAATGGAATACTTTGACAGATAGCTAAAGAAGAGAAATAAACTGACTCCAGTGTTGCCTTTTGCATTCTAAAGAAACAAAATATCTGAAAAATATCTGAAAAATGAAAGTAATTTTCCTTTGTTGGACTTGCTTTAAAAAAAAAAATGGATACAAATAGAAATTGTCTCCTCTAGAGGGAGCTGGTTAAATTGTTGCTGCAGTCTACTTGAGGACTCAACAGCTGTGAGATTAAGATCGTGGGACCAGTCTTTTCTGACCTGGACTAAAGATGAGCTGGGAGGAAGATTGGGTGCTTGCTTTATGCAAGACAAGTGCCTTGCTGGAACAGATGCACGAGAAGATGGATTTGATGAATGAGAAAATGGACTCGATGACTGTTGTGGTTAATAACTGTGGACAAACAGGGAATATTGATATAGAAACCATTCAGGGACCAACTCATGAACCTGTACTGACTGGGCAAGTGCAGAAGATAATGGAGGAGGATGCGGTTGCACCTCAAATAATACAAATGGAAAGACCCGAGGCCCTACAGGAGCATAAGCCGCTGTCATTGAAGATTGAAGTTGGAGCGGGCCAGGGGGAGTCTGGAGCTGAGGAGGTTCCTAACTTTGGAGAGACATTGAAATATGCTTTTAAATACTTTTTGGATTACATTGGATTACATTTGGATTACATTGATGACTGTGGGGAGTGGGACTGTGGGGAACGGGCGGGTTTGATGAAGGGAGATGGAGACAGTTTTGGGTTGGAATCCCCCAGAGACCTACTCCTCAATGAGAGAGGAAAGAAATTAAGAAAGAGACCAACAAAAGACAAGGAAAAGGGCAAGTATAAACAAGAAGAAGATCTGCAGAAGGGACATAAGACTTCCAGGTTGATGGACTAGATGGAATGGACAGTAAGGACTGACATGACCCGAGACCAGGAAGAAGAGACGTTGGATGAAGATTGGAAGAAAATCTATAAAGAAAATTTTTTATTTAGGGTATTAGCCTAAAATCAATGAATATTAGGGAAAATGTTGGAATGAAACTATATGACTCTAGCAGAAATGATATCAGGAGTTATGCATATTTGAGTATTAAGATTCAAGTTTTAAGGTATTTTATGGTAAAATAAGGTTAAATAAATTAAGGTAATTTGAATAACAGAATATGGGGAAAGATGGAAAGGATTTGTTGAGCTAATTATTAGGTTAAATTGTTAAGATAAATTATTTAACAAAAATTGAGAAAGATGGAAAGAATTTGCTGAAATAACTAATTAAACTAGAATACGAAAAGGGAGGTGTGAGGAGGTCAATGAAACAAGCAAATGGAAGCTAAAGATATGTAATTTGGGATTTGTGTCTTTTTTTCTTCTTCCTTTTTTTCTTTTTTATCTTTTTGCTGTATTGTTGTATTGGTTTCTATGTTTTGCGTTTTTTCTTCTTTTTATGTATTGTAGTGTTGTTTTTTATTTTTATTTTTTCCCTATAACTCTGAAACTATTAATAAATATTTTTTTAAAAAACAAACAAACAAAGTTAAGGGTTTATTTGCACCAAGAAAGAGCCAGTTTCAAATCTTTGCTCAGCAATTCATTGTCAGACTCAGTTGTCCATTTGTGAGGCAGTGATGACCTACTTGACGGAGTTTTGTATTATTGTTTTTTGTGTGGATGAAGAAACCAAATATGCTAAAACAGATTGCATTTTTAAAGTGTTATGTGAATGGTTTAAAGTAATGAATAACAGCAGTGGTGAAAAAACAGGACAGATGGCATACTGGATTTTTGCAGTTGGTACACACAGAGAGAAATGCACACACACACATGCACTTCCTACAGACCACACAGTTACAGATCCTTTGTCCTGCTGTCTGAAATAAGACACATCATGTGAATCCTTGATAAACCACTCTGATGCAGAACCTGCTCAGGAAAAGCACCACACTGTGTGTGTAATGGGAAAAATCTGTACTATCAGAAGCAGCTCTAAAGGATATTTGCTATGCATTCAAATTGATAAAGTCACCTTCTCCTTGCTGAGATCTATACATTTAAAAGTGCACCTGATAGATAAAGTTACATTTTCCTAAAACCACTGATAATACTACTGCAACTCTGTGTGTGGCTGAACCAAACATTCACCTCTCAAGGCACATGCTTAGGCAATGCTCTATAAACTAGAATATGTCCCAGAATCCTTTGCAATACGTAGCAGTAGGTGTTTGCCAGCATGTCAGCTTGGAAAAGATTATGGTAAGATATTCAAATGCGATATAATGTGTCTCCTGCTAGAATAGCCAAGCACATTCTGTTTTGCTTTTTCCACTACACATAAATAAAGAGAAATTAGACAGCATTGCTAATGGATCTACTTTGCTCTGCACTTGTCAAAACTATTGTTATTAATGAATCCCAAGCTGGTGGACTCTTCCAGAACTTGGTGCCGAAAGCTGCAGAAGGAATGCATTGGTTTTTAAAAATCATCATAATAACAGAATAGGCTAAAATAAATTTTGCCAATAACCTGTATGTTACATGCATGCACACTTCCACAGTTGGTCCAGCATCCTGTTCTCACAGTGGCCAACCAGATGCTTATGGGAAGACCACAAGAAGGACATGAGCTCAACAGGTCTGTTCCCGCTTGTGATTCCCAGCAACTGATATTCAGACACATACTGCGTCTGATACTGGAGGTTGTGCACGGCCATTGTGACCCTTGATAACCTAACCCCCTGTGAATTTGCCTAATCCTCTTTCAAAGCTATTTGAGCTAGTGAACATCATTCTGTCTTGTGGTAGTTAATTCTATAGAATTATATGCACTGTGTGTATATACGGATCCTTGGGAAGCCCCACTTCCTACATCTCTCCATTGGGAGAACAGGCAATTCATTTCAGCTTTCTGCTTCATGTACCGTCTTTTTCGCTCCATAAGATGCACCTAGTTTTTAGAGGAGGAAAACAAGAAAAAAAATATTCTGAGCGAAACAGTGGATGTATGATTTTTGTGGTTCATGCTGTGGCCACAGACATGTGATCTGACGGTGAATTTGGGGTGACCCAATGCAAAAATCCTGAGAATCCATGTGGATCTGTGCTTTGTAACCAAGTTTTTGCACCACTGCAGCCCCAGGAAACAGTGGATGCGTGATTTTTTTCATGCAGGCTATAGCCATGGACATGCTATGTGATCTGATGGTGAATTTGGGGTGACCCAAGGTAAAAATCCTGAGGATCCATGGGCTTTTACATCCCCCCTCCTAGGCAGCCTCCCTAGCGTCCCTTATCTCTCTCCCGATCCCACCGATCAGCTGTTTCCTTTCAACACTCTCTTCCATCTTGTTTGCCTTAGTGTCTTTACCTTAGCTAGAGCAGTTTTTTGCTCCTCCTTTTCTTCAAATTTATCTCCTTATTGCTTTAGTCTTCCTGTTTCCCCCCTTTGCAAGTTTGCTGTCTTTACCTCCCCCCTCCCAGGCAGCCTCCTTTATCTCTAGCGTCCCTTATCTCTTTCCCCAATCGGCAAACGATCAGCGGCTTTGTTTCAACACCCACTTCCCTCTTCCCCCCCCCCAAAAAAAAGGCATGATCTGCTTTTCTCCCCTGGGCAATTTGGCTCCAGGAACCACACATTCACTCCATAAGACACACATTCACTCCATAGGACATTTCCCCTTACTTTTAAGGAGGAAAAAAGTGTGTCTTATGGAGCGAAAAATACGGTACCTTAACCACTTACAGGCCATTAAGAGGATCTGTAACACCCACAGAGTTGGATGCTGGACACACTTATGACTTCTACAGAGTTCGGCTCCTTCATCACAATGCTTCTGATCTTGCAGGCTATAAGTGCTCCTCCCTTTGTACCATGACTTACTGTAGTAGACATGTCCCCGCATGTTTTAACCAGCAATGACATCTTGCCTCATCCATGTAATTGTTGTTGGGTTGACTGTGAAAAATGTTTAACAGATTCCATTTCAAATAATTCGGGCTGAGCTATGTGGTCTGATAGAGATAGCAAAACTGGTAATTAAGGAAGCGCTAATCATGTTGTGGGAGGCTATTAGAGCTATTGCAACATCTTTAATGCTGTCTGGTCAGCCTTTCTTTTAACCAACATCTACATTTACTAGAAAATAAATGTTTAAATTTTCATTTTGCTCTGCACTAGCATACACCTGTTTTTAGGAGCATCTGTGCATCTCACAACTTTGCTAGACCTGGCATTATTAAGATGAAATTTTTTGCAGTGTTGCTTGGCTATATTTTACTTTCTCTCTAAAATTTTTTAATTAGCATAAAATGACAATAAATGGCTAGGCCAGCTGCAGCGAGACATTACTGTCATATCTTTAATTTTCCCCAGTTTTGCATTTAAAACATGTTTTCCCTTTACAATTTTGAGGAAAAGTGAAAAAGTCCATGTTTTGCATATATATATATAAACTGAATTAAAGAAATGAATTGACGGAAAGATAGGAGCAATGAAGAGCCTATTTTATTTGAATGCATTCTTCTCTACTATTGTTCGCACTTCTGAACAAGCAGAAAAGAAAAGAAACAGAGTGCTCTTCTGAACAAATACTATCTTCTTGGCACATCTTAATCTGCAGACTTCATCCTATAAATTCATTTTTAATAAGCAAAGTATATTTTATAGTTAAACTGTTTGGTTAAGCAAGCCTGAGCCAAATATGGGACTTGTGCTTTTTCACAGATCTGATTGGCAGTAGCAAAAAATCATCCTCTTTGGGGTAATTTTTCAAGGGTTGCTCTCAAATGAGGTAGAAAAGTTCACCCATTAAGAGTGAGGGAAATGCTGTTTCTGGAAGCTTTGCCCTTGCTCTGAACTGGCTTTTAGCCAATGCACCCACTGTCTTCTAGCTAAATCTTATGCTACATAGCACTGTTTATGTCATTCCACTATGTACATGATCAGTGTACTACAGTGGCTGAAATCTTGCATACTGTATGTGATTTCTTTTAAAGAACATGCAGCACTTAGCAGCACCAGCAGTCAGAAGAAGTCAAAGGGGAAAGCACTAAATAGCAGTGGAAAAAAGTGAGCATTTTTGTTGTTTTCAATGCATTGTCATCCAAAGGGGGGGGGGGTGGGAGCTGACAAGCATTCAGAGCAATACTAGTAATATTGTTTAATACTTTTAATTAAAAGTCTAATTTATGGGTGGGATTCACCTAATGAGCCTTATCAGCAGAAGCCCTCCTGCTGCTGCATCCTGTGCATACTCAGCATACCTCAAAATTGGCCTGGGGTATCAGGAGAATACCCAGAACAGCACACAGACGAACATGTTTCCATCTGGCAAGCTGAAATGCTTGTGCAAATGAAATGTTAATCACACTGTGACACTGAATTCTTCCTCAGATATCCAGATCTCAGATCATTCTGGGCATCTTTACAGTCACCGTGCTGCATATGTCATACTCAGAGATCCAGCTCAATATAGCTACTGGGGGCAGCAGAAAGATGGAATGTGGACAAGAGGAAGACTGGTTAAATATGAACCTCAGGCTCCCCATCCGTCAGCATTATGTTTTCCTGGAGGAGGAAGTAGGCTGTGTGAATCTGTCCATTTTGGTTCCTTTCTATCCCCCCCTCCCCCGGTATTAAGTTCAGTTATCCACAATTCCATATGAGTTTGCAATTATTATTTTTTAAAATGTGGAGAAGTGTGAATTTTGATTGGACCATGGTGGACCACACTGGCAATCCTGCTTATCAACATAAATGTGTTGTTCTGCCTGATCCAACCTTTTTGCATAATAACTGTATGTTAGAGATGCTTGTGTATATTGACTCTTGACCTTAACTACACTGGTTTGTTGTTACAAATGTTTCTTCGATGTATGCTAGCATTCCCGCAAGCTGATGTCCTGCAGCTGTTCTGGACAACAACTCTAATCAACCCTCTTTCCCTAATGGGAGTTGTAGTGCAAAACATCTGGAAGGCACCGGATTGGGAAAGGCTGACATGCTAATTGTTCTGCTTCAAAGTCTTCCCTCCTTTGGCTTTTCCCCCTTAAGGTGGGCATCCTCGTTCTATTGCTGCTTGTTTACCTATTTCCCCTTCCACACTCTTGTTAGAAAAAGTTGTGGGCAGTGTTTCTCCATGTTTCAGCAGACATGAAGACATCTGTTGTAGACATCATTTATCTCTCAATTAAGCTGCTCCATGTGGGAAGAAACCAAGTGAAGTTTCAAGAAATATGAGTGACTGGAAGCTGAAACTTGTGTTATGAACTCTGTTAAGAACCAAAGAAGAAAAAGCCATTTATACCTCATAATTCATTATTTCAGTTTGTTGAGTCCCCCCACCCCTGATATCAAAGCCCTATGCCTTATCCTTGATTGCTGTTCACCAACAATTTTACTCACCACTCTTTCTCATTGTTCAGTTATAGAACCAAATGCAAAACACATTCTGGCTCTGTGTGTTTTAGGTTATGGAGTCAGCTAGCATGAGGGGTCAACCACCTTTTGAAAACTGAGAAACACTCTGAAGCTGTGGTGCATGCTGTGTACATTATAGAATGCAGAATACGCATGGTTTTTTTGTGACATTAATCACTGATATAGAGTATTGGCAGCTCTTGTTTTGCTGCCCACGGTAACCACTTCGTGCTGGCAGCTACTGCATTTTCATCAGGATACGAGTGCTGGCACTTCTTTTCTTCTTTTACCAAAAAGTCTATTTCTCTGTCTTTCTTGATTATATATATTCAGAAGGATTGCAAGAATCTAAAGAAAGGAAAAGACTGTTCAAATTAGCATATGAAATAAGTATAAACCATGTATATATGAAGTTTCTCTAGGCCAAGTAACTGTAGTTCATGGTATTTCCTAGGTGAAATCCAATGGTGTCCAAAAGTGAGTATAACAGACGTCTGCTCACACAGTTGAACTTCCTCTCCTCCCACTTGCAGCACCATATACTAGAGAGTCTAGCTCCATTGTTTTGAAAGGGACACCAAATCAGCAATCATCTGGCAACCTGATAGTTCTAAATTTGGACTGTGATAATCTCCTATATCGTTAAAGCCCATTAGAAAAAAAAGAGTAGCAAATGATGTGATTAGAAGTAATGACATTAATTATTAATAATTACTGTCTCTATTATGTAAAAAAAGAAAAAAAGAAGGAATACCTCTGTGGACTTTCTGTTCATTAAAGGCCACCACTAGTAGTAATTCCAGGATCTGCAGTGATTGCTATCCTCCATTGTGCCAGTGCATCTGTGCTCAGAATGCATGGAGGGAGAAAGATGCATCCTAGCCCTTCTCCTAATGTCCCCATCACAGACCTTTGTGCATGGAACAACTGAACACACTTAGTGTCTTTAATACTGTCTGGAATCCTGCATGATTGGCATTCCCATTGACATGGAGGATTCTAAGCACGATCAGCCAAACACATGACAATCCCCCCTTCACCTTTCCCTCTGCATACATGGAGGGCAGAGCTTAAGCTCGTGGGAACAGGACAAATGCAAGCAGCTCTGCTGCTCCATGTGTTCTGGGATTGTGTGGAAGTGAATGGCTGAGCAAAGCTATAAGGAAACTATTTGCAAAGGAAGGACACATAGAGGTGAATTAGTTTTAATTTTCAAAAATCCATATTCAGATTTCAAACAGCTGGAACAGCAAAGGTCCATCAAATAACAATGGGAAAGGACATAGTTCAGTGGTAGAGCATCTGCCATGCTGAGGATTGAATGTGGGACCTTCTGCATGCATCTCCAGATAGGGCTGGGAATTTTTTACTGCCTGAAACACTGGAGACCTGCTTCCAGTCAGTGTGAACAGTACTGAGCAAAATGGATTAATGTTGTGACTCTGGATAAGGCAGCTTCCTATGTTCCTAATGGTATGTCAACTCAGGTTATGGTTGCTTTTGACTCCCCCTTTCCCATTTGCACACTGGTGGACTATAAACTGTTATGAAGTCTGAGAATAGGTGGAATGGAAGCCCAACATGTGGGGATGTATTGGCAATTGTCTTAATTACCCAGGCAACCTATGCCGCTACCTCTGGCTGAGTGGAATGATAATAATGTTCTTTAAAGTCCCCAAAGAGTGCTTAATATGCACATTCCAGACTATGATGAACAGACAACCTTCCATGCTATTTATGTTTTGTTTACTTTACAAAGTGCTAGCATATGGAAAATTTGATTTTGGGGGGTCTCAAGCTCTCTGAGCAGATGGAGTTTGGAAGCACTTTGAAGACAGCACACCAATTACCTAGAGGGTCTGAAGGAAGCGTGACTGAAGCATTAGAAAAGATGTAGAGTATAGAACTTTTGAGTTGGAAGTAACTCTGAGCATTGACATGAAAGACAGAGAAAGTAATAGGAGGCAGAATGTGTCATTCTAGAAGTGAACATTCTGCAAAATATTTCCAAACTATTAAAATATGGCAATAGTTCATTTATTTTATACTTAGAATTTACTGTGGATTCAAATTCGGCTCATTTACATGCTTATGAACTGAAATACCTTCTGAAGAACTGCTTAATAATATTTTCTTTTGTTCTTTTAAAAGGCCTATTGACCTCCTCTTCTTAATTTATATTCAACCAACTAACAACACAAGAGAATACCTTTGACCTCAGACAGAGTATGTGATCAAAGACAAACAACCTTTACCCCTTAGCCTCATTTTGGGTTAAAATTTATGTTTTCAAAGGGCAACTGTTTCCTAGCTAGCTGACACTGATTGCCACCTGCATTCAAAGCATATTCTGACTCTCTGTTAACTGCCACATTTTGAATCGCTAAATGAACTATTGGATAATAAAAGAAAGGTACATTTTGCAGCCCCTCAAAGAATCTACAGCAATCCTAAATTATTTTATCACAAGATGATAATGTTCACTCGTTTTTGGTTTTCCTGAGCAGAGTCCATCTAAGTGTATGTTTCTATAGCATGTCTTTTAAGTTATGAGTCCCTTTATGAAAAGAAACATTCTGGAGTATATTAAAGACAAGTTGCTTTTCCATTTGCACACAAAGCTTCATAGGTTTAGGCTTGTACATGTGTGCATATCAGATCAATTATAAGATACATTGGAGAGGCACTTCTTTTCACGCAGGGTGGACCAGTGCCATTATCCTCAGGAGTAGATCTTTGAGGGACCACAGGGACCGCCATTTTGAGTATACTTCATTGCAAAAGCAGAACTCTACCCGTGCTTCTCCAGGTGCAACCTTTCGCCATGTAGTGGAAATACAAGATAGGAGAGTTGAAGTGCGGAGTTTTCATTGACTCATAGTAAGGTGACTTGGAACCATGTGCTTCCTACTGTTTCACAACGGTCTGGGAATTTTCACTTTTTGGGAGCAATCAAGCTGGGTAGCAAAAAGAGCACAGACGAATGATCTAAGACGAGAAAGCAGGAGGTGTCAAGAAAAGGCAGCAGATGTAGTCCTGCACACTTAGGCTGCTTAAATTCTATCAAAATCAATAGAGCTTAAGCAGCCTTTCTGTATGCAGGATTGCAGCCAGCATTCACTTTAACGATATGAAATAAGCTAATCTTAGAGCACTTTGTAAGTGATGCTAAAAATGCCTCACTTGAGAATGCAGCTGATATAGAATACAGCTATTCTTAAATAGACTATAAAGGTTTCATCCTCCCTGTACCACCTGTGCTCCCCCAAACTGACTCTTGGATTGGGGGGGGGGGCAGGAGAACTCCCAGAACAGCAGCACATGGGAGGAGGTGATATGAGATTATTCCATTTGACAAGCTGAAATGGTTGCACAGATGGAACTTTCATCATAGTGCAACATTGAATTTCAGCCTTTAATAGGACTTACTCCTGCACAGGTAAGTGGCTACTGGGTTGCAGCCTAGGCTTTGGGTTATGGTTGGCACTGGTGGAAAGCAGCGTGTTTATGCCTCAAACAGCTGTGTGGCAGGCAGAAATTCAGCAGTTTAAGCGTTTTCAGGGATGGAAATAGAATTGTGGGGAAATCTACACCAGTTCTCATTCTATCTGTCCAACATTTTGTTATATGTGTGAACCCTCTACTCCACCTGCAGAAGAGGACACAAAATTGTATACGGCACAAAATGTGTGCAAATCTGTGTGCTCTTTTGTTGAGTGAGTCAGAGGGCCTGATACACATACTGGGGCCAGAAATTCTTGTTGGCACCTCTGCACAAAAGCACATCCTGTAAAACTCAGCTATAGTACTCTACCGCAGCATACAATTGCCCTGCTCTATACAGCCTGCTATCAGTGTACTACCCAATGTGGACTGTTTTGAGTACTCCAGTGCGGCTGAAAATGACTATAAATTAGATTGAGGTCATGCAGTTATTTGGCACACTTCATTGTATGAGTGTTTAATATTCTGAAAACAAGAAGGCAGCAGTCAGGTCAAACTGTCTCTTTTATAATCTGGAGGAAACCTTTCAACTTGAGTACCATTTTACACTGTATATTTGTTGCATTTTGACTGGCAAAATACTGCACAAGTCTACAAACCATAAAGCAGCTTGCAACTAGTGTGACATCATTCCCCAGGGAAGTCAACTTTTTTTGCTTTGACTGGAGTTTCACTTGCTAGGCAGACAGAGAGTGTGGCTGAAATAGAATTGCACCAGGTAGTGTTGTGATGTGTACTACAGATAACAGCATGATGTCATGACAGTAGTGTGGAACTAGCAAAGGGGAACAAATGAGAAGTGAAATTGGGTCCTGGAAATAAGGAAAGTCACAGGGATCTCCCCTACCCAGTGTGCCTCAATGCCGAATCTCTTCTTTCAGCAAGTAGGACACAAATGACTCCCAAAGACTCTTTGCACTAATTTGGACTTGCTTCAGTCATTTTGAATTATTTGAATGCCACAAATGCTACAGTCAATAACCTCAATTACAAAAATATAGCCCTACTTCTTGAATGAAATGACAGCAAGCATTTCTGCCTCCACCTTGACTTTCTTTCTTGCATAACAAAGGTATATTTTCCTCCTTTTCTGTGTCTCTCATTATCCTTGAAATTGGTGATAAGACAGTTCTCTGGTTTCATATATTTCTTAGCTGGTTCTTCCATTTACTGAGACATTTATGTTGCTATTCATAGGTTGCTGTCATGCATTTTTGTTCATTATTACAGGCATTAGTCTGGTTATGATGTATTTTGACTGGCAGCTGAAATCAAGGAGGAAAAACTGTATTTTATTTAAAAAAGGAAAGATAAAAGTATCAAACATAATAAAATGTAGCAGAGAAGAAAGGCCTCTACCTTAATAGTTCAGAGACTTCTGTGTCCTTCAGCTATCCTTGTTCTAATATTCTTAGAAAAATAAGTTGGAAGATACACTTTCAAACTAAATGTCTTTTCCCCAGATCTGAAATTAGGATTACTCCATCAACATCAAATACAGCTAGTGATGCTGCAATCGTGTGTGTACTTATGTGGATGAAGTGCCATTTAATTAATTGCACTTGAGAGTAAATAGGATCAAGATGCAAGACTGATTTTTATAAAAAAACAGAGAAAGATTGTGCTTTGTCATGCATAGGTTGTTTTTGTCTAATTGGGATTTAAGATGTAGGATAGATACCTTGCATTGTCCATTCAGTTTTGTCCTGCAAGTAAAAGAAACCTCTTGCTTGTAACTTTAAATATGAGTCAATCAATCCATCTAGTTATCTTTATTGCGGTCAAATACCAGACAGCAAAGTTAACAACAACATAAGCTGCATCCACAGAATGAAGTGGATGTAATTAAACATTTCCTATAAACTGATTTGCATTAAAAATAACACTCCTTCAGCTAAAATCTGTATTCCGGAGATGAAAATCGGTACTCATTGGCTGGCCATCACTTTCACAACTTCCTGTGTTGTTCTTGTTGCTATAAAACAGAATTTTGCAACAGGTCTTATGATATCCAGATCTTTATCAGCAAGAAGGAATTTAACATAAGTTTCCTCTGAGCAGCCAGGTAATTTCCTTAATAACTGTAAAATTAGCTCTCTTTGGGTATCACAGTACAACAGGCAGTATAGAAGAACATGCCCAATGGATTCAATCGCATTAGAGTTGCATGAGCATAATCTCTGTTCAACTGAGATGTCAAAAGGCTTCTCGGCCTTTTGGCTAAGAGCAAGTGTGTGTGTGTGTGTGTGTGTGTGTGTGTGTGTGTATGAAAATGAGTGTCATTAACTTGATATGTTAAAAATTTGGCTACGTTTGGAGAGCAAGCTCCAGACATTTTTTAAAGTTCACTTTGGAAAATACAAAGGTACCCAGGGGAAGTGCTCAAATGCTAAACTTGTTCAGAAAGTCACTCCCCTTCCCCCCCAAAAAAAGGGGGAGGGGGAAGAATAGTGGTAGAGATGATGTTATAAGCATGATTCAGTAAACGGTCATGACACTCGTATAACTGCATAACTGCATTCCACATACAGCTTCCAGGTTCCAATCCAGGTGTGCTAACTAGGCAGAGAATTGTATTTATTCAGTGTTATTAAGGAAGCACTACTGTTGTGCATAAGTATTGCTCAGTTCCATTGAATACAATCAATCAATCAATCAATCAATCAATCACAACTGTGCATTTATTACATTTTTTTTTAAATAGTCATTTGAAAAGACTGTATAGTATAGAGCTGCTCATACAAATCAATGAGCCCTGCGAAGGAACAGAACTGACCTTTGAAACTAACATACAAAGAGAAGACTTGCTTATTTGTTTTTATTTGAATTTCTCTGGAAGCTGGTTGGAGAAGGGCTGTAGCTTAGCCTACAATGGCCCTAGGTTCAATTCCTTACAGGGGCGGCATGTCCTGTTTTGCCGATTGAGGCGAAATGGAAAGTACCACTTTGCCCTGCCACTGCTGCCACCACCCACCTGCTCCTGCCGCCACCACCTGCTCTGCCACCACCACGTGTTCTGACTGCATCTGCTGCTTGCAGAGAAGCGGCACAAGCACCACTGACAATCTGGGGCAAGATTGTGCTGCTTCTGGGTGAGACCTCACCCAAAATAGACACAATCTTGCTCCAAATTGGTGCCGATAGTGGTGGCACTTCACCATTGGTGGAAGGGCTGGTGGGGCACACATGGACATGCCGTCTGGGGGGCTTCTGCCACCTGAAGCAGCATCCTTGCCCTGTCTAATTGCTGGGCCGGCTCTGATTTCTGGCAGCTCCAGGAAGAGGTGGGAAAGAACCCTGCTTTAAACCCTGGAGAGTCACTGCCAGTGTTTGTAGGCAGTACTGAGATACATGGACCAGTCATTTGACTGGGTATATGGCAGCTTCCTATCTTCCTCTTAGGGATGTTGGGAAGATGTATAATACTACTATTAAAGGCCTTTGCAGATGTAATGTAGCATACCACTGCAGTTTGCATGTAGCTTTATGTCGGCTCCAGGCAGACTGAGCAATTTTTATTCAGTAAACATGACAACCGGGGTTACAATTGCTCTCTGTTTTGGTTTCAGGTGTACATTTAAGCAGTGGTACAATAAAACAGGAGTTTTGAACTACTTTAAACCAAACCTCCTCCATGGGATCCATAATCCCACAGTTTAATTAACAAGTAGTTTATTCTTTTACAAAGACAAGATGGCTTAAAACAACATTCGCTCCGCTGCTCAGCAGTCTAGGTTGCTTTATTATATGTGCTTACATGCAAAACATTACTTAGCTTTTCCACTGAGTCAAGAAAATAGCACACTAGGTATTCTTAATAATACAAACGGTTGATCTACGTTGAAGGAAGAAATTCATTCATTTGAATATGCCACCACCAATGTTTTCAGGAGCTGACCTTGAAAATAGTATACTTGGATACAAAATAAAATAAATAGGGTGCTTACAACAAACTACCCCTCCTACTGTTAGTTCCTAGAGGGATAATATATAACTGTCCCTAACACTGTGGAACAATAAACAGTTTCTTTAAAGCTTTGAGACTGCTTTAGCAAGCACACCAGAGGCATTCTCTGCCCTGATTACACCAATTCTATACAGATCTGTTGTCTGAGACAACAATTAATCCCAGCGTATTTCACAACAGCTTATTAAATTGTTTAGGTTTTTAAGTTTTGTTAGTCCCTTTTACTGTTTAACTTATCTAACAAAGCAGTGAATTCCTCCAGGCTCAAAAATAATCACTGTAAAAGCTGAGGGTGCCTCTAGACTTGTTACTATTTTGTGGGAGACATGCAGGCACATACTGGAACTTTAGGTGTGTGCATTTAAAGGGTTCTAGCGCAACAAATTCACTATAAATAATGGGCTTTTTGCAGTTTGGAAAGTATCAGGGAAATGCATTGAAAAGTGTGGGATGAACTAATGGCTAAGGGGAGACGTATAAACACCCCACACACAAATCAGGGTGAATACAGTGGTACCTTGGGTTATGAACTTAATTCGTTCCAGAGGTCCATTCTTAACCCGAAACTGTTCTTAACCCAAAACCGTTATTAACCTGAGGCGCGCTTTTGCTAATGGGGCATCCTGTTTTTGCTGCACCACAGGTGCGCTATTTCCGTTCTCATCCTGGGGCAAAGTTCTCAACCCGAGGTACTACTTCCGGGTTAGCGGAGTTTATAACCCAAAGCGTTTGTAACCTGAGGTACCACTGTACTGGGTGAATGTTCATCATTGTATAACCACCCTGCAGATGAACCAGAAAAAAATAACAATAAGGATGGATATAATCTCACTTCTGTGTAAGTTTTGTGCAAGTAAAGCAGGATGAATGTTCAAAAACACCTTGTCTGAAGGAGCCATTTGAATCATATACTGTGGCAAAGGGACTTCCCATTAGGTCCAGTTTGTTGAGCATCATTCATGCAGGTAGTGCCCAAGCACATAATAGCAATTTATTATTGAAAAACTAAACATATCACTTTGTGATATGAGATAATTATGAGACAAGCATAGCAAAGGTAATTAAGTTTAGGGGAAAACTGTTGGCACATGATTTGAGTTTTTAAATTTAAAATTTAAATGTAGTTATTTACTGGCATTTTTATCCTGTTTCTCAGTCTCATGGAAACCCAAACCACTACAATCCTGACTGACAATATAAAATATATAAAAGACGAAGAACACTGCTAGCAATTTAACACCACATCCACAATGTGCACAAAGCGAGAGACATAAGCAATCCCAGACACATACACACCCTAAAAATATTTCAAAGGGACAATGTTTTTTAAACAAACAAACAACAACAAAGACAGGAAAAACCTTCCTAAAAGGAAATATATTATCTTGGGTAAAGATGACTGAGTGGGGGAAGAGCTGTAAAATACGTAGGTGGTTTAACCTTCTCAGACTTGGAAAGGGGATAAAGGCTGCTTTAAACTCTCCTCTATTTAGTTAAAAAAAAAAGCTTCCTGCAAACAGAGAACTAACACATCAGGCAGAAAGAATGTAGCTAAATTTGCCCTTTGATTTTGAATTAACCCCCCCCCGACTATTTAATGCAATAGAACATTCCAATAAAGTAATTCCCCTATTACCTGAAGCAGGTGAGGTAGAATAGAAAACAGGAAGTGGCTGCAACCACTAAGAAATTTGAGTGAGTGAGGGGAGAGCTATCTATGGATATAGGATATCTTTGTAGGCCCACCACTAGGGAATGAGCAAAAGCACCATTAGCCAGTAGATGTGTATTTGTGTGGGGGGTGCTGCTGGCTACTCAGTAGCAGCATATCTACACAGGGGAGGAATGCACCACCTGTAAGCTGACTTGGTGCAGTCCGTTTTTACACCTCAGCTTTAGGCCGCCACGTTCTGCCGCAGGTGTAGACTAGGCCCTAGTATATCGATGGCCACTAGTCATGGTTATATGCTGCCTCTGGCATCAGAGAGACACCACACCTGCGAACACGGGGAAGAACCCCAGGAGATACTTACAGGTAATGGTGGGAATTTATCATCCCATAGTTGACAGCCAGTGATTCTGTCGACTGAATTTCCCCACTAGCAGCTTCTGGGGAAAAGTGTAAGTCTTAACAGTTGCTAGGCAACCACAAAACTCACCTGAGGAGGCAGTGCCAGGACAAAGTTGAGGGGGAAATGGTTCCCACAGGTGTTGCACACAAGGCCTTTCCCCTCAGTGTTTATGTGTGGGTGATAGTAAATAAACCATCATAATGAATTCTTATGCAGAATGACAATTTCAGCATATAATCTATACACTGTGAGGATTTGTCTAATGCATCTGATATATGCCTTTTAAATGTAGGTGTAGTGTTTTATGTATTGGGTGAAAGGGTGAACAACAAATGCATTTTACTTTTTATGCATTTTTTGCATATTTGCTTAAAAGCCTCGTTTCATTAGCTTGTCATTCATTTCTCTTTTTTTACTTTTTTATTTGCCATATTTTTATTTTCAATCATCCATAAACCATTTCATTATTCACTTTTGTTTTGTTTACAGAATATTTATGTGACGTAGGCGAGTTTCTTTGCCATGATCACAGGACCTGTGTATCTCAAAACTGGCTCTGTGATGGAGAACCTGATTGCCCTGATGATTCTGATGAGTCACTAGATGTCTGTAAGTAAAAGTGAATTGCGAGTTCCTAGTTTTACTTTGAACTGTGACATTTCTGATGGTTTCATTTAGTTATAAAAGGTGGATTCTTCATGATGTATAGACTTTTTGTAGAAACGTGCATTGAAAGAACAGAGAGGTGTTTTGTTCGTGTCTCACTTTATAATGAACAATATCATCCAAGCATATGTTCCGTATTTCCTTTCTGACCTAGTAGATTAGCTACAGAGGGCAGAAGCAAAAGGGAGAGAGAAAATAATAGTATACCAAATGTCATTTGCAACAAAAGTAGGAGGAATACGGACACCTCAAAGGAAAATGGAAAGGGAGAAAATGAAAAAGAAAGTGATAGGTGAAAGAAGTGAAGTATGAAAAATGTCAGGGAAAGCTTTAATAAAACATGTTTAATCATCATCATAAAAAAATCTTGTTTTCTCTATGGCTGAGGGCTATTTGAGTGCAGGCTTCTCCTCAGCACTCTTGAGATTAGACTAAATCTCTGTACCTTCACATTCCCTTGTTTTTAGAACTAAGAACAAAATGAGGAATTCTGATCCATGTCCTCAAGATAATCATTTCATGTAAGAGTAGCTAGTAATAAAATTGGATTATGAAGTGTTGAGGTGAGTTTGGAGGGCAGAGGAGGGGGACAGGAAGTCAAAGACCACAAGATATATACACAAAAAGTTTCATGGATCAGGTAAAGGTGATACAGAATTCTATTTTCAGTAAGAAGAAAGAATGAAGACATTTCAAAGATAATATTTATATGGTCTGATTTTACTCAAGAGCAATAAATGGTCTGATTTTACTCAAGACCAGTGGGAGATTTGACTTTTTGTAGCTGACACAACATATCATGGTAGTGATGGCAGACAAGGCGGGAAATACATTGCCCAATTTTTTTGGGGGGGGGGCAGGGGTGAACACCATCCACATCCAACTCTTTATTAATCTTCATAAGTAGCCAGACTAGTTAATGATGATTGGAGCAATCTGATTATTAAAACAGTAGGATATGATTCAGCGAATGTAGGGCTGAAGCAAAAGGGTGTTCCCAAATCAGCCACCTATTCTTGAAGTTGGTAGGTGTCAATTTTCTTGTGCTAAATCTGGGCCTATATTTTAGCTTTTTTTATTAACACATGCAGCACTTAAATCTGTATTAATGGTTTCTGATTTTCCTATTCAGTGGAGTTCGTCCATCTTAAATGATGTGCCTATTTTTATCTCAGGGGAGGCATCTGCTTCCCACTCAACCAAATACGTACCTGAATGTGGCATGAGCACCAAATACTCATCCTGTCACCTTAGAAGTAAGCCCTTGATCTGAGCTGGGAAGACTCTACTGTATAAGAAAACAAAGACCCATGTAAACTAATACCCACAGATCTTTGATTTCAGATTCGTCACTGGGAGTCCCAGCATCTCTTTGTTCAAATGAGTCTGCTGAAATGCTTTCTCTCTTTCCTTCCCCTTTTGAACCATTGCCAGCCACGTTCTTCAACCCCATGCTTTCCTCCTTGTCCTGGGAGCACTTTTGGTGTGTGGCTTCCACTCTTGGAGTCCCAGGGAGAGGGCTGGGATTTGGCAGTTGAGCTCCCCTGTTTACCTTGGTTGGAGAATTTAGAGTCCAACTGGGAGTTGCCAGGTGGGGACATCGTTGTGGGGGGACACCATCCTTTTAGAGCCGCCACTTGGCATGAGGCAGCTATTACTCAAGTGGTGATACCCCAGTGCCATTCCAGTCTGAAGGCCGAATTCTTAGCCACTAGAAATTAATGTATACTGCAATGTGTTATCTGTAGTCCTTTAAAAAATGCAATTTGCTTTACTGGGATTCTTCTTATAGAAACTCCTTTGAATATGTTTTTTTTTTTTTCCAAATCCTTTTTTAAAAAAGGGACTGGTGCAGTGTGTATATAGGCTGCCTTTACCCCTTGGGAGCAATAGACGTATCTTCCTAGAATAGCACTTCTCTTGTAGCGGATGACAACAGGAGCTTTCTTTTCTCTGCACCATGTGCTTTAGCTGACCAAAAAGAAAAAGGCTAAAAGTCAGTGAAGAGCTGAACAGTTAGGGAGACAATAGAGACACTAGGCAATCCTGCTGGTAGCAGGCTGGTTTCTTGTTGAGTATTTAAGGATTTTTATGATTTTTACTGCAAGTTTCCATTTTTCTAGTAGCCGTTTGCTTTTGATACTACTCTGTTGTCTATCCGGTTGAAGATCTACATTTAGGTGTTCACTGCAATAACAGTTCCTAACATTCGAAAGCATACTTTCCTTTGTGGAGCTCTCCCACATGGGATATAGTGTTTTCTCCCCTGTTTTAAATTAGGCCTTAAATACCTTTTCAACTTGCTTCAAATTAATGATGTTGGGCTGGATTTTTAAACTGCCACTGCTTAGTATGTTATATTATGGGCTCTTCCAGTTGACATGTTTATTGAATCCTTATCCTGATTTACTTGTACAATACTTATACAGGGATAAGATTATATCTGGACTTTATTGAGTATTCACTTTGATTTGTTTGCACAGAGGTTATAAAACAATGGACATTCACCCTGCATTCATCACAATTTTGTTATGGGGTGTTTATACATTTTTTTTATTAGTTATTTTTTCTTCTCACACATTTGAATACATCTACCTGTCACTTTGCTAACTTCAAAGAGTCCATTTCTTTTTTTAGGGTGCTTTATTCCATTTTAATTTTGCAAACCTAAATACTTAGTATGCACTTGAAAACCTCTTGCAAAACCTCCTTGCAGTCTGGAATTGCTCTGTGGATTCTGAGGATTGCTGGTCTGGGTTTGCATTGTTTTATCCTGTTGCCTTTTACTTAACAATTTATGTATCTGTGTTGTATTTTTAATTTTTTTATGTTATGTTTTTTATTATTGTTGTTCTTAGCTGCCTGGAAGGGCTTTTCTGGCCTGAATGGCAGTATACAAATATAAAAATAAATTGAAAAGGTGAATAGAAGCATTCTCAGTCTACTAAAAGATAAATAACTATGACCCCCCACCCCATTACTTTACCTTGGCTTATTCTTTCTCATACGGACTCTTCTGCTCTGCTTTCTTTCACATTTGTGCTGTCACACATATTTACCACGCCTTCAACCACCTGCCTCTGATATATGCCTTACATTCAGTTTCTCAGCTGTTAGCCCCTCTTTCTCCCTTCCCTCCTTCATGGCAAGAGTACATAGTCCTACATTTAGGGCTTGTGTGATGTTTTCACCAAAACCCTTTCCTTTGTCCCCTCCTTTCTTGCTTCCGCTACAGTCTTTCCTCCCTTTTCATCTTTTCAAACATCCTTCTGAGGTCACTGCCTACCTCGCCACCTTGTCTCCAGGCTGAACTTAAATTTTAGCATCAGAAGCTACCCTGTTTGTCAGCATTCTGTTGTCGACACATTCACCCACACTTTTGAACACTAGCCAATAACGCATTGCTTATGGATGACAAGCAAAAGTGAAATTTTTAGCTACATTGCGCTGTGAAGTGCTTTACAATTCATAACTCTGTTTCATAGTTTGAGTTTGAACTGGCATTTCCTCCCCTGAAAGCCAGTATGCAATGAATCTGGTACATTGCTGTTTGTCCACAGAAGGGAAAGCTACAGGATACTAGCTCTTCCATAACCCTACATGAACATGCAAGCTGTTGTTTTTAGATACAAAACTAAATTGATCCATTGTGTTAACTTTAGCACCTTTTTTTTTTATTTCAGTGATGTCACCTGCTGTTGTTGTATTGGATAAAAAGATTTAATCTCCTGCTTCATATTTAATTGAGTGTTTTCCTGCTTTCTTTCAATATTCAATTGGTTTAGAAACAATTGCATTATATTTTCTATATATTCGGGTTTTCAAATTAAGAACCACCACATTATAATTCCATCTAGGCCTGTAGCTTGCTTGTGAATTAAAGCATTTCAATGTTCAAATCCAACCAGCTTGGCTGGGCACCTGAATCAATGGAGAGGCCAGACCCTCATCTGGTGCACACTGGCATCAATGCTGTGAAGTTAATGGAACTAACAGAGGATTTGGCTCATGGCATTTTTCAGTTTCACTGACAGATTAATCTAAATCTTAGCACTGAGCTGTAAGTGTGCATGATCACAGGAATGTTGCAGTATTTACATAAAATTAATTGTCTGAGCAAGCACTCTTGCCAGTGAGTAATTATTCCAGTGAGTACATAACTGTTTCTTGCCTTATTTCGCGACAGGACACAAAGTGTCTCAAACACTGCCATGATCTTTCTTCCCATTTTTATTCATAGAAATATTTTTCTACATCTTGGAAGAATATTAAGAAATAACATTTCTGTATAAACATTTCATATACCCATTACATATTCAGCAATAATGTGTAATAGCTAAATGTAAGTTTCCTTCTTCACTATCACTCCAAGTAACATTTCACATTTGTGCTTGCTTTGCTAGCTTCCTTGCCTCTGATATTGGCTTTTGCTGAATGACAAATATTTGCCTTTGTGGGCAGACGCTGTCAGATTTTGAGTTGGAAGACTCACCAATAATCATCTGAAATGTCAAGTGGCTGAACAGCATTGCTATTTTCCATCCACAAATCTATGTCCACAAATCTATGTCCAATCTGATGGGTACTTTTACTAAAATATTCCACTAGGTACGTTATTTAACTTGGCCAAAAGGGGAAGTAGCTTTTTTGGTGTTTTAGCCTTACATTCTAGAGAGGATGGGGGTTTTTTTGGGGGGGGGGTGTCAGGGACTGTTTTGACAGTCCCAAAAACTGCTATCATATGTTTTGGGAACAGATGGTCCATAAAGGAAAAAGGGAACTCTGGAAATGGAGCACATACATTTCTTCATGGCTCCAGTGCCAAAATTTAATACTAGGAGAAAAGGCACAGGACAAATTTTATGCAAGCATTATTGTTTTGGCAAGACAGTTTTAACTCGCATCTTATCTGAAGACAGGATAAATGTTACAGGAATTTAAAACAGAAACATGATGTTTTGTAGTACAGCAATTGAGGTTCCTGGTGCCTTTTTAAGACAAGTTCTTGGTCTGCTACCTTTCCTTAACTGTAGATCAAAATTGCCTTCCTGAGGAGCAAAAGCTGGCCTTTGGTTGCAAACCCAGAGATAAGGAAACTTTGCAGAAAGGGTTGTGACTATAGGACTTGTTGTCAGATGACCAGGAGAAAGTGCACTAGGAGATTGAAACCGTAAAGGCAAGACACCACATGTAGGGTAAACTAGGGCCACTTCATTACAATATACCTAAGAAACTATGGACTTCTACAGCTACATAGGGGAAAGAGACCTTGTGTGGGAAATCATCAAAAACTCTATCATAAGCCTGCTGAGTGGGTGAGTCTTCCCCGTGAGGAGTAATAGCTGGTTTTAAATCTAACTCTTTCCCCCTGCCATGCCTCTTTGGGTGAGGAGGGTCTTTCCGATTCACACTTTCTCAGGGCTGTACAACCCCAGGTGAGTGACATAGGTTAACCCCCAAAGTGATCCATACTCCATCCCTCAGGTATCAGAGCCCTGTGTGCAACTCACTGGAATTCCCAGTCACCTGAAAGTGCCTCAAAGTACTTGCCATCTAAGTCCATTTCTTCCCTTCCCACACACACCTGGCAAGTGACCAAACCAATTAAACCAACCAACTTAACACTCATTGTTAGCTGTCTTTAGCTGGCACCACAATGTGGAGTAGGAGCAAAAAAATCTGTACTCCAACCTGAAGAAAACAAATTCTACTTAACCCCAAATATGGTGACAAGTTAGTCTCACATGGCATACCAGGAGGATGGGCTGGGGGGACACATTTGAGAATAATAATGAGGAGGAGGAGGTGGGCGGCAAGGCCTTATAGGGAGCCAGTGTGGTATAGTGGTTAAGAGCGGTGGACTCGTAATCTGGTGAACCGGGTTTGCTTCCCCGCTCCTCCACATGCAGCTGCTGGGTGACCTTGGGCTAGTCACACTTCTTTGAAGTCTATCAGCCTCACCCACCTCACAGAGTGTTTGTTGTGGGGGAGGAAGGGAAAGGAGATTGTTAGCCACTTTAAGGAGTCTCAAAGGAGACCTGAAGTGGTTTCTTGCCAGTCTTCTCGTTTACCTGGAAATGTAGTCCTGGTCAGACCACTTTTGGAGCCAGATGGAGGAGCAGTATTGAGACTCTGTATGGGCTATATGCCTTCACATGGACAAGAAGCCGCTATTGGCTCAGCTTGGAATTTTTAAATGTTCCAGTGCACACCCAGTAATAAGATTCAGAACAGTCAATCCCTTGAGAAAAGTGGTTTATGATGCGCCCTTAGCACAGCTGACACCAAATTTCATGAAAAGAGACATTTGACATGAATGGAGTTCTGGTTTAAATATAATGTATGAGCAATGCCAACAGAAGCTAAAATAATTTTGATAAGACTAGCAGAATGTTTCAAGAAAGTAATGTACATTATTAGCATATTTCAGTAAAGACAGGCATCTTTGGTTGTTGTTTTTTTTAATTTATTGATTGCACACTCTTGGTGCTGCATTCCAATATCATTTGATTTCATATTTGTATGCTGCTTTCCCAAGAACTAAGTTCAGCTGCTCTCAACAATAAAGCATTAACTGTTAAAAGCAACACTTCCTATTGCAGAGAAAAATATAATGAATGAGTCAAGGCAATAAAGGCATAATAAATGCCTCAAGTAAGTGTACGTTGCTATATAGGGATAGGAGTTGAGCTAATATAAGCTTCCTCTGCTGCAAACTCTGCAGAACCTAAATGGCAATAGAAAGACGTTCAGAGCTGCTTATTTATATACTTATCCGTGGTATCTGTATGCCACTGCAGAAGTTCTCTGAGCCATCTAACAATAAGGAAATATAAATGAGTATTTAAAGCAGCATAAATCCAGTAAAAAGCAAAACAGCATAACTACAACAAGCTTTTTGTTTCTTCTATTCCTGCTCATAAATTTGCACAAAGTGCAATCATACCCTTGTATTAAATGCTAAAATTCTTTCCACTGCAGTTGATCAGCAAAAGCAGTTATATGAGCCACTCAGGTACACTTAAGCATAAACTTTCTGCTGGCCTTTCTCAAGCAGGTGAATTTCACCCTTGAGTGTCAAAGCACTTTGCCACTACAAATAAATCAACATCCTCTCTCTGTTTTTTGGTGAGAGCAGGAGCTATGGAGGTCACTTCCCCCACCACTAAAATGCAACCACTGCAAGGAGAAATGAAAACTACTCAAATCCCAAAACGAAGCCTAGAATTGTGCAGATACAGGTCTCTGTGACTTGTCAGGTATGCTTATTCCCTGCAATTTATCTGTCTCTGGGAATAAAATGTGCAGCTGCACATTTGGAAAGGAAGGATTTAGACTGCACCTTATTCAGCATCACTAGCAAAGTATGGTCATGGGGGAACGTCAGCTTTTCTTCCACTTTAGCCATGGTTAATTATCTTATGCCTCTTTTGTTTCCAGATCAGGTTTGTAGGGAGGAAGTTAATTTAACTGAAAGCTGATGGCAGCAGTTCGCTTACTTGAATTCAATGCAAACTCCTACCTATGGTGCAAGAGAAGAATATGGCCCCTGAAGTATAGTGCCTGATGCCCAAATGTCAGGAATAATTAGATCACATTAAGGATTAATTGCTAGCTAAATTGCACTTTCTCTGCGCTAGCTTTTTAAAATGTGTGCCTATTTGAAAACTGAGCTCCAGTAACTTTTTTTAAAAGGGGGGGGGGATCCCTTTTAAAAGGCAAAACTATACTAATAATTAATACCTAGACTCAAATGGTGCTGTCCTTTTTTTTAGCCGAAGGTCAATGTTGTTTTTTATGACTCAGCTACACGTTTCCAACAGTACCAGGATTTATGCTTCAGAGTATTGGTTCAACCTATGGCACCTTAACAGCATCGTAAGGAAGCATGGTTCTGTATGGCTTTCTGTATCCCTCAGGGGAACCATTCGTGTCTTTCATGCTTTTCCCCAGAGTGCAAATGAATATTTGAGCAGATGAGTTCTTTGAGCTTTCATCCATTTGACTTTCATTCTTTTCTACTTCTTTTGTGGTTTATTCCCCTTGGCTTGTTTTTCCTGCTGAAATGGTGTCCCCTGTTCATTTTTTAAAAAATGCATATTGGATGGACTGTGGGCAAAACTGAGGCATTCCTCAACTCCTTCATCTCTTTAACACCATGAGCTGCAGGCAGAAAAGGAAGAATCAACCACCCGATAGGGATTCAGCAGGTGTGCCTGAAACTGGAAGATCATTGTTAACCAGTAGTGAAACTTCCAACATTAGGAGCAGCAAGCTGTAGCATTGTATATCTTCCAGTTATGTGCTTTCTACTTCCCTGAGCAGTGAGATATTCCAAGAGAAGCAGTAACATTGGTTTGGTTTCCTTTGGAAAGAGAGATAGCTGGTGGTGTTTTGTAGCATTGCAATTATTTGCACATATACAGGTAGGGCATAGGTGGAGATGAGCCACTTAAGTCCACAGGAACATGTACAAAATGTCGTGGGCATCAACCCACCCCCAAACAACCAAGCCAAGCCCTTGCTGCAACCTGTTCTACTGGGTACAACAAAATCAGCTTCTTTCAAGCCTAATTTCGGTAAGGGAAGCCTGTGGCACCAAGGATGGCATTTGTGAATCCATGTGCACTCAGAGACAACATAATTAATAATTATGTTTGTTTATTTAGACAATTTGTATACCACTTAATTACAATCACTTGCCGACCCAAGCCTTACGCACTCCTGCAGGCTGCAAACCTACTGCCCTTCTTCTGATCCCCAGAGAGGCAGTCTAATAACAATATACTTTTGCCTTCTGCTCTCAGCTCTTCTTTGCATTTTTGGCTCCTCTCTTGAGCTCTAAAATATGCTTATTTTGTTCCTTTTCACACACTTACATGGCCCTGCAACAGCCCCTCCTCAGTCGGGGTGTGGGGTGGGGAACGTACCTTCTGAACATTTGACATTACCAGATATTTTTTCATCATTAGCTTAGCCTTAGCTCCTACTGAAGGCCATTAGCTTCCTTTGTCACATCCCAGACTCTAGCCAAATCCTGTCTAAATTGTGGTTATAGTCCTGCCTGCAGTAATGGAAAAGCAATTTCATCATGCTCTGTAAGTCTAAAATGTAGGAAAGTGGCTGGGTTAGGGCCAAACAAATCATAAACATTCTTTCTCTCTCTTTCTCATATGCGTGTGTGTGCTTTTAAAATATCATGAGGAGCAGATCCGAATTGGGAGCATGGCATGGGTCGAGAGGAGAGCTTAATTGTTTTTAATGCTAAAACCCACCCTGGGACCATAGAGCGGCCGATAGATAGATAGATAGATAGATAGATAGATAGATAGATAAACAATGAACCCCATTTGCTCTGGTTAGATTTTCAGTGGGGTCTAGCATGGAGGAAATGATTAAACTACCTATTTTAACCTGTCATGATCATGATACATATTGGTAAGTGTGTGGCTGTTATTTAAAAAGCAGCAAGGCAGTGGTGGGGCAAGAGAGTGATGTGGTTAATAACACTTCTAGCTTTGCCGTTGGTGTTGAGTGAACCTACTGGATGCTGCTGCCCTGGCATATGACACGAAACATCACAAGCCCCCTGCCCTCCCTGTTGTGCTGTCTTTAGCTTCTCACCTCCTTTATCATGTTTATTTTTCTTCTCTTCTCTTTGGAAGCTATTTGCTCACCTCTGCAGTGCTGTAGCCTACTGCCTCCTTCAATTATTCTTTTTTATTTCTCATTTCGCATCCCTGCCAACGCTATCCTCTGGCTGCAAAGCTTTTCCTCCAACATTTCTATAAACTGCAGATCAGCAATGCTCCTACTGCTCTATCCATCTGCATTGCCATCGCCAAGCAGGAAAAAGTGCTCTCTTTTTTGGGAGAAGCCATAAAAGGGAGGGAGGCATTTCAAAGGAAGCAGATTGATGTATGATCTTATGGCTCCTTAAAAAAAAAAGTGATCAGAGGAGTTCTTGGGCTTTTCCACACCAGAATAAAATGTAGACCCTATCCTAGGGTCACCCTGAACCTGTCCCGCTCTAAATGCAGGATTATTCCATTTTGGACTTTCCAAAGATAAAAAGTCTGCATTTAAGGTGGGGTGAGAAAGGTCTCTGGGACCTGAGATGGAGAGGTGTCATGTGGATGTCCCTGCATTAATGAGCAGGCAGGCCGTTCCAAATTCACATTTTGGTCCTCTGTGGAAAAGCCCTTAGATAGGCTTACTTGGAGTTTTAAATTTTTCTTCTGATTTGCAGAATAATGTTGCCAGGTGTGATGTGATGTACCTTTAGGAGGAGGGGATCATCAAATTGCAACATACCACCTATTGACAGGCAATAACAGTGATATTTGATCTCCCTTCAAGCTTCAGTAGCCTAAAGTTGTGGATCTGGTGCAGAGAAGACACTGTGCCGTTCATGTGCAGATGGCATAAAGTAGGTTTATTGAAATGCAACACAGAGGCTATGCAGATATAGGTAAATAATTTTGCAAGATAATATAATTTGGTTTTATATTATTTGGGAATTCTGGAGCTGGCATCCGACTTTGGGAAATCATTAGATGCCAAACAGCTTGCTTGTGCTTTTAGCCTTCACTGTTATTTTGGTGGCTAAAGAATCAACCTCTCTTGTACGATACATTTTATCCCAATTAATCTAACTAAGAACTTGTGGATCCTGTTTTCTTATTTTTTTAATTTTTTAGTAATTGATTGAAAGAGAAATATGTTGAACGTGTCTAATCATTTCTGTAGCATCCAACTCAAACTCCTGCCCAACCACAACCCCCTCCCAAGAAAGCTACTTTCACATTTCACTGGGCAAGGAAGGGTAGGCAGCAAAAAGACACTTGCTTTGTCCTCTGTACTTTCTACAAGCTAACATAACACCTTAGATCACTTAGCTGTCTCTAGAGTTTGGCCTGCCTTTGCTGATAGTCAGGTGCTTTGCCTGATTAGTCAGATTCTTTCCCCTCACACTCTTCTGCTTCATCTGCTACACAGGGAGCATCACTCTTCTAATTCCAGCTAGACCACCAAAAGAGAATATAGGGGTGCTTTGCATCATTTGCCAGACTGTGTGTGAAAACTTATGGCTGTCATAGAAATGAAGTTTCTGACTCTTAGCTCCCTCCTTACATGCTTCACCTTTCTCTCCCATTTGATTTACATTCTTATGGGATTCTTTTCAGGAGTCTTTTGAAAGAAGCCACACTGCTCTCTGTCAGACACCACGCAATTGTATTGCAGGAAGTGAGAGAATGCACCACGGGCAGTAGGATGCTAGTGATGTCATGCCAGAGCTGCAAAGCACAAAGCTCATCCTAAAAGTCAAACCATTCAATAGGGTTATGCTGATGTAACACTAACACTTGCCTTCCTTTCTGAAATAGGGATGCTTCTCCCCCATCTGGTCCCCCCCCCCAAGTTTTGGAGTTCTGAATGGCCTGATATTCTTTCTGTAATATTGGGAATTTTCAATTGTTTTATCAATGCACAGTGAACACTGGGGATACAGAAGAGGGAGAAAAGCAGATTAACTGTATAAACCAAAAAAAACTGCAGAAAACTGTGCTTGCATAAAATTCAGAATTAAGTAGAGATTTCCTAATTAAGCCAGAATTCAAGACTATTCAGGGGAAAGTGTAATTGGCATGTGTGTGTGTGTGTGTGTGTGTGTGTGTGGTGTGGGGTCGACACATTCCTATTCTAAATTCAGAAATACATTTATGTTAGCTTCTCACTTGACATCTTATGCTTGGGTAGCTTAGCTCACATACATGCTTCAACAATTGTGAAAGCTGCAATCACATGTGAGATGTGTAAAAGGCAGTTGGTAAAATAATAAATAATAAAAATACACATGTGATTATAAATAGCTATGTTTTCCTTTAAAGGTAGGAACTCTTAATTCCTATCTGAGCTGTTTGAATCTAATGTTCCTGGTGCAAGGTCTTCATAAATAAATGTTTCACAAGACTATCCATGTTTAGGTGTATAACTCTAGTAAACATTTCCCAAACCTGATTTACGTTAGGTGGATGCCATTTGGGGAAGATACAGGAAGCAAAGTTGCTTCCAGTGTCCGCATTGACTTTGTTGGAGCAAACAGATAATTACCATATTTGCAGTAGATAGATTCACAAATGACAATAATATTTTGTGGCAAAATGTTCTGTTCAAAGGCTGCTGCTTGAGATAATGCCACTTCACCTTGGGCCTCAGTTACAGTGCAACCCATTACAAATGCTCTTATTATAATAATGACACGCCTGGCCTTTAAACATTGCACTGTAAAGAATGCAGTCTATTTAAATAATAGTTGCATGTTATTCTTTATTCAGTACTCGGAGATGTGTTAAAGTGTAATGACTGTTTTTCCTCGCAAAATTACTGATGAGAACCATTGTCATTCACAAGCAGATGGCTTTCCCAAAGAAATGTGAAATTGCTCTTTTTAAAAAGCCATGCCGCAATTTAAAATAAGGATTTAGATGTTTTATTAGGCGTACAGCACAAAGTAGCATTAGCCAGTGAAAAGGTGTTTCACTGTGGACAGGGAAATAATACAGGACAAAAGAACTTATGAACAATGCATTATGTATAACCGTAGAAAGTGGTGTATGCCTCATTCTACCCAGCAATAGAAATTCAAATGAAATGCAATTTAGACTATTCGGTAATGCACTTGAAGATATGTGAAAAGAAAAACTTCAGATGACTTCTTTCTCAGCTATGTGGTGCTTGCCTGTTAACTTATAGACAAATGCGGGCTCTGCAAAATTGTTGTTCTGAGTGAAATTTACTCAGCGTGAAAAAAACAAAGATTTGAAAATCTTCTTTTGGAGTGTATATATAATAGCAGGCCTTGACATGGGTGATCGACTTTTCAAAAGAGTTCACAGCCTTCTTCTGAATGGCATAGCTGTTAATGCGATATATCTTAGGACCAATTCATACATTATAGTCAGCCACTGATGTGCCCATTTAATACTTCCAGTGCTCACTCAAAGTGCGATACTTTTATGAGCAGTGTAACATATCAGGAAACAGCATGTGGAGTATGAGAGATCAGTGACCAGATTACTCTCAGACTGATTGAGCTGCATCATGTTGTCATGGAACTATACTCGACTGCCTCAGTGATTGCATGTCACTGCCATATCACTGACATAAATGTGACAAATGCTGCATATCAGGGAACACGTGGCTTGCAAAAGAGTAGAGGACTTTTGTGAAACTACCACCCCCTCCAAATCCAATTAATAATAATAATAATTTTATACCCCGCCCATCTGGCTGGGTTCCCCCAGCCATTCTAGGTGGCTCCCAACAGAATATTAAAAACACAATAAAGCCCCCTCCCTCAAATATATTGCAATTGATCCTATTTAATAACTATCCTATTTTATAGTTTTATACCCAACAGGAAAGAAATTGCAAGCATACTAACCCCATGCCTTGTGTGCTGCCACCACAGACATCCTTCTTGTTGTTTGCTTTACACCTCACCATTTCCATGCCCATGAAATTAGTATTCTTAGAATTTTTATAGTATTATTTCCATATAAAACAAGAGGCACAGTCTAATGGAGGAATTCTAACCAGCTCATTAATGTAATATATCTGAAAAGTGAAGATGTAAAATAGGCACTTCAGTTCTGGAGTCTAAGAATGGGGAGGGGGAACACGACCCATGCTTTGTATAATAAATATTTGAGCAGTTGCTGGGTGAGGGAAAAGTGCAATAAATAACAATACAGATTATGAGTGAAATCCAATGTTGCTGTTCCACTTTTGTGAAAGCATTTGATCTGTGGAGGCACCAGTTAATTTAAGAGAAGTGAAAACAATTTTCTTTGAATTGCCCTTCCCACTGCATGTCCAAAATCTGATCCAGATGGTTGAGAAACCCTGCAGAACAGTGTGGAGGGTGGTATGTGAAAATATTAGGGGAAAGAAGAAAATGTGAGAAAATTCCCTTCCTTCATGTTAGGGAACACGTCCACTGAATCAAAAGCCATTTCATGAGCAAAATTCAGTTTTAACCTATGTGCTTTGTATGCTAAAGCATGCAAATAAAATAAAGTACTTTAAGCTAAATAATGAGTGAATATTAATAGTGCTAGTTTTAAATGCATCATGCTAAAAATAAGAGTCCTAGCTCTGGGTGTTAGATTTGGGGGGGGCGGGGCAGTGGGTCTTAACAAGAGGTTAATTCTAGCATAGGTAAGAGAGAACGAAGTTAGCTTCATTTTTTGTAGGGAAACGTGTAGGAGCAGGTGGGGAAACTATGCAGATGAGGTAAATTGGCACCTTGCTGTCTCTGCATTCTTCCTTTGAAGGCAGTGCTGGAAGCATATAAATCTCATTCTACTACATTTATGCGGAGATTTGTAGCATAACCTACACAGGTGTTCTCACAGAGTAACTCCATGTAACATCTAGTGATGTTTTCACAGAACAGTATACCAGCCACATTTTAATGACTGAGGCTGCAGTCCTACACCTGGGAGTGTAAGGCCTGGTGAATTCAGTGGGACTTACTTCTGAGTAGATGTGCATGGGATTACTCTTTAAATCATCTACATCCTATTGTATATCATAGTGATACATACTTCAAGCATGACTCAAAGAGAGGGATAAAAGAAGGCATCATTTCACTTCCGGGGTGGCGCCATCGTAATGGCGGACTCCCTCTGATCTGGAGGGACCAGCTCCATGGAAAACGGGTCTTTCCCGCTACGGCGAAGCGGGGACCCTTTCAAAAATCACAGGCGGATGAAGCCTGTAACCATGGGACTCGGCGGGCACATTTAGCGCCCCCCCCAACCCGTAAAGGAACCCATTCACGGGCTCCGGAGCGAAGAGGGGGAAGTGGCGCGGTGCTGAGAGTCAACTGCTTCTTCCGTGGAGCGAAGCCGCACAGCCGTTGCTGGAGAGCGCTGCCTTTTTCCTGGGACAATTTGGCTTTCAAAACAATTACCCGTGAGTACTTTAATTTCGGACAATTGGACTTTGAATAATGACCTGCGAGTAGAAAGGAAAATTGGACTAAGAAATTCATCTCAATTTGGCACTGAAACGGGAAGGTCTAAACAGGAAGTCAGCCTTCCGTTTCTTGTAGATAGATTAAAGCAAAGACATGGCAAACTAGAGTTCAGAAAATCGCTTGTAAATGATTAACTTTCATCATTTAAAATTGTTGAACCCCCTTCGGAAGCAGGAGAAGAGGGGGGATTTTTTTTGGGACTGTTTAAACCTGCAGAAAGAGTGTAAAGCAAAGTAATTTTCCACCGTCTTGATCCTGGGAGTGGGTGTCAGGACTGACGTTCTTTGGGAAGCTCATTGACCCGAGACTAACGTTTTTGACAGATAGTTAAAAGAAGAGAAACATAGTGATTCCATTGTTCTCCTTCGCATTTTAAAGGAACAAATATTGACAAAATATCTGAAAAAGGAAACTTTGTTGTTAGATCTGCTTATAAGAAAAGAACAAATAGAAGTTCTTCCCCTAGAGGGAGCCTGTGAAACTGTTACTAAATCTGAATCGGGGAGCCCTGCAGCTGCAGCAGATTACGATCGTGGGAATAGACTTCTGACCTTGTAGAACAATGTATTCAGAAGCTCTGGTGCGTGCTTTCTGCAAAACAAGTGCCCTACTGGAACAGCTACATGAGAAGACGGACTTGATGACTGCAGCGATTGGAAATTTCGGACAGGTAGTGGGTAACTATATAGAGCCCACTCAGGAATTAAATCAGGAGTGTGCTCTGACAGATCAGATGAGGGAAGAGGATGTTGTTGAACCTCAGGCGCCAGAGATGGAGGGAGCTGTGGCCCAGCAGGAACATGAGTTGTTGGAATTGACAAATGAACTTGGAAAAAGCCAGGCTTGGAGAGATAGAGTTTTGTTTGGTTTGGAAATGGGGGGTTGGATAGACCCCCCTATGCAGGGATGTTTTGACTCTCCAAGTCTGGCAATGGGCCGTGAGATGTTTGGGGTTGTGGGGGCTCTTAATTCTGGAGGGGTCTTGAAACATGTTTTTGAATACCACATGGAGTCTAGTGTGGACTATGGAAAAGGGGCTGATTTGTCGAGAAGGGTCAAAAACACTGTCAAGTTGGAGTTCCCACGAGTGAAAGGAGCAGGAGATAAAGTAAAGTACAGGTATAAATATGAAGAAGAGCTGCGGAAGGGACATGGAAGAGATTTAAGGGCCTCGGACATAAGATTACCAGGTTAATGAACTAGATTGATGGGATAGAAAGGACTGACAAAACCCGGGACCAGGAGGAAGAGACGCTGGATGAAGATTGGAAGAATTTTTTTTTATTATTATTAGGATTGTTTTATAAAATTGATGAATGTTAGAAAAATGTTGGAACGAAATTATTTGGCTTTAGCAAAAAGGTTAAAAGAATTATGTAAGAATATGTTATGGTTATGAGAAATTGGTATAAATAAGATCTAAGTTTTAAGTCCTAAGGTTTTTTATAGTAACATAAGGTTAAAATAAATTAAGGTAATGTAATGACAGAATATTATGAAAAATGGAAAGGATTTGCTGTGACTATTAATAACTAGGATACAAAAAAAGGGAGGAGTGAGGAGGTCAAAGAAAGGTAATGACAGTCAAGGATATGAGAATATTGGATTTGTTTTTAAGTTTTTGTGGCTTATTTTTGTTTTTTGATTGTGTTCTGTTACGTCCTTTGTTCTTATTTTTTGATTTTGATTTTTATCAATTTGTACTGTTGGATTGTGGTTTGTTTTTTCTTCTTTTTTCTTTTTCTTCTCTGTTTTTTCTGTAACTTTAAAACTCTTAATAAATATCATTTTTTTTAAAAAAAAAGAAGACATCATTTCACATGTAGCACTGCTTCCATTCAACTGCAGTTCATCTCTCAAATACTTTGTTACTTTCTCTGTCTACTGTGGCATAATTATGTTGTCATTAAGTTATTCCACCCCATTCATTTCAGTGCAAAGGAAACACAATGCAATTGGGAGGATAAAATGTAATTAATTATCATTTGACTATCATCAGAAAGGGATCTCGCATTGGTTGATAATAGGCAACAAAAGACACACACATTTTTGGACAAATATCCATGTCCATTCTTAAAATCAAATTAGGAATGAAGTACTGAAATGACAGAGACCCTGATTCGCGTCTCAGCCCATATGAGCATGTCCTCATTAAAATGCATCATCAGCATAGGAGTTCCCACTTACGCTAAGTACTGAGATATGGCAGTATAAACAAACACAGCATGAAAGAGAAATAAATCACTAACTCTTCACTTCCTCAAATAAATGAAGCAAAAGATTAAGAATATAAGAATGTTAAAGCTAGACCCTGCTTTTATAGATGGTTTCAAAATATTTCCTGACCCCCATTGACTTCAGAGGTGCTCTCAAAAGTCATGCTGGAAGCAAAATATATATTAATAGATATAATCATCTTGGGCTCCTTTGGGATACACACACACACACACACACACAAACACCAGCAGGATTGATGCAAGTTAAACAAAACACACATACACACACCCAAATCAGCAGAAGCTTAAAGGGCCCATCATTTTGTCACAGTGAAACTAGTAAAGCACTGTAACATCTCATTCTATTTGCATCTCCCCAACCTGGAATGAGGGACGCAGGTGGCGCTGTGGGTAAAACCTCAGCGCCTAGGACTTGCCAATCGCATGGTCGGCGGTTCGAATCCCCGCGGCGGGGTGAGCTCCCGTCGTTCGGTCCCAGCTCCTGCCCACCTAGCAGTTCGAAAGCACCCTTAAGTGCAAGTAGATAAATAGGTACCGCTTTATAGCGGGAAGGTAAACGGTGTTTCCGTGTGCTGCTCTGGTGTCGGTTCGCCAGAGCAGCTTCATCACGCTGGCCACGTGACCCGGAAGTGTCTGCGGACAGCGCTGGCTCCCGGCCTCTAGAGTGAGATGAGCGCACAACCCTAGAGTCTGTCAAGACTGGCCCGTATGGGCAGGGGTACCTTTACCTTTACCTTTAACTTGGAATGAGTGCCTGAGTCATGCTGTTTTAAGAATTCAAAACATAGAATTGTGTTCTGAATGTGCATACCAGCCTTTATTCTAATGTTGCAATCTTTCCCTACATCTTCAAAAATGTCTTAAGCTAATGTTAAAATTTGAAATGTGGAATTACTCCCTAAACATATGCACCAGACCTCATTCTTTTATTTAAATGTTCCATGGAACTGCTGTATTACAAACAGATAGAAGCAAATATACAAATGGAATGCTGAATGGGAAAGTTCAACCAAATGCATCACTTCACCAACAAAATTTCTTAGAACCATCATTTACTTAAGGAAGGGAGGGGGATGTTATGCCACTATAATGTTGCAGGACACAGTATAATGCCAACGTTATTTACTACACTGGATAATCCCAGTCTGGAAACAGGGAAAGAAAAACTGCATACAACTATAAATGAAAATTTCTGCAGTATCTTAAGGAGAAGACTTTGTGATTTAACATACGAGTGATAGCCCTTCACATTTTTTGATTCTGAAAGCATTTACAGACTTACCTGCCTCATATATTTTGCCCTTCTGCAATATCCACTACACAGAATCATAGAATCATAGAATTTTAGAATTGGAAGGGACCTCAATGGCCATTAATTTAACTCTCTGCAATGTAGGGATCTCAACAAAAGCATCCATGACAGATGAACCATCCAACCGCTGTTTTAGAAACCTCCAATGAAGGAGAGTCCACCACCTTCTGAGAGAGTCCATTCCACTGTCAAACAGCTCTCATCACCAAAAAGTTCTTCCTGCTTTTTAGTTGGAATCTTCTTTCTTGCAACTTGGATCTGTTGATTTGGGTCCTATCCTCTGGAGCAAGAGAAAACAAGCTTGCTCCATCTTCCACATGACAGCCCTCTGAAGATGGCTATCATATCTTGTCTCGGTCTCTCCTCTTCTCCATGCTAAATGTACCCAACTCCCACAGCTGTTCCTCATAACCCTTTATCATCTTGGTCACCCTCCTCTGCACATGTATCCTTTTTAAACTTACCATTTTGCAGGATGATACAGGTGATCAACACATAACAGAGTGAGAGAACTATGACAGTGTACTTTGCTCATTTACAGTTGCAAAGCTACGTAATGCTATCTTTTCAGGTACGTAGCTGTACCAAATCGACACAAAAGAAAAAAAGCCTAACATTGCTTTCTGTAATATCTGTTCTCTCTCTTTAAGAAGGTATGTAGCCTCAGTCTCTAAATATCCATGAGGTGTTTACATTTTGACAGGAGATTATGCAATCTAATACAGTAATTATCAGTATAATTCCCCCCCTCACTTGAAAAAGTCCAGTTGCATAGTAATGAAGCAAATTAGTCTGTTATCCTGTGGACAGTATTGCACATTTAAATTTTCTAGAAATAAGATGATACATTTTTGTATGTACTTGCATGCAACATTGAAGCAGGACTATGTGAAGAATGTAGAGAAGCCGATGTAAAAATATAGTGAAAATCCAAAACCAGCATATCACATGGCATTTGTTTGGGTGTGATGAAGGTTGGAGCAAGGAGTTTGAATGTGGAATTGCAAAATAGGTGCAAATGAGATGTGCATAGAAGAGGGCTTCTCATTTTTCAACCTGGCAGAACTGGAAATAATAGATTCAAATTAAAACTACTTTGGGCTGCTTTCCTTTGTTTTATTATCAGTTAGATTAACTGGAGACTACAACCAATTTGCAAAGCAAAAAACACACACCCAAAAACCCACCCTGAACTTTCCTCATAGCAGGATAGGCAGCCACAGAAAAGAGAAACATACAGAGGAGATAAAATGTCACAATGAGCAAGGGAGAGGTAATATGAGGCAGGTGGTGGGAGTTTTCACTTGTTCTAGAATACTCACAACTATCAGTTTTCCTTGAACAGTTGTTGCATATGGAGCTGTAAGCTATCGAGCTTTCACCAGACTCAGGAAGGTGTTAATTAGACAATATCATCACAAGAAATAACATATTCAATTATCATTAATTATTTTCAGATGGGTGTTTCTATAGCGGGATGTTGGAGAAATGTACATACAAAAATAGCTGTGAGAGGGATGATATAAAAACAGGCAAGGGAGGAACATTTCAGGAGATCCTCCTAAGAAAATCAGAGCAGGAGTGCAAAACGTGTCCCCCTCCAGATGTTGCTGGACTACAACTCCTTTCACTATTCTAAACATTAGCCATGCTGGTTGGGGTTGATGGGAATTGTAGTTCAGCAACATATGGCAGGCCACAGAGTCTCCATCCCTGAGATACAGAAATCAGAGTGACAGTCAGAAAGCAGTGGAAGGGTTGTAGTTCAGTGGTAAAGCATTTGCTTTGCATGCAGAAGGTTCCAGGTTCATTCCCTGGCATCTCCAGGTAGGGCTGGGTGAAAACCCTGTCTGAAACTCTGGCGTGCTGCTGCCAGTCAGTGCAGACAATACTGAGCTATATTGACTAAATGGTAAGACTCAGTAGGCAGCTTCCTATGTTGCATTGTGCAAAAGTCTGTTTCAGTCCTGTGACAGAACTGAAAAAGCTTTCCCATGTTTTAATAAACATTTTCACTGAGATTTTTATCAGCTACATAAAAAACATGAAACAAGAAACAGTAAATATATGTGACAAGATTGGCATATTACATACATTAGTATCCTTTGACTTCTTAAGGCAGGTTCCATTCTGTAGCAGTAGTAATCCATGACCTTTCTTCCTAACAACACAAATCAGTTCATAAAGAACCATGTGTGCCAGGAGGTAGTATTTTTGCCTGCCTACACAATGAAAAATGTTATAAAGGCATGCCAGTCAGTGAAGAGTGAGAGTTAGCTTCTCGCACAGCATTCCTTGTTGCTCTAATCTGGCTGGTTGATTTCTCAGACAATGATTTCACCCAAAGAATTTTGTGCCATTCACTAAACATGATTTCCTATGTGTCCTTCCAATGTCATGCAATAAGCTGGAGAGAGGCTACCATGAAGAAGCATTTCTTTATGAGGCACCATTTCTTTATGGTCTTCAAATAATGACTTTGTTTTTAAAAGTAATGGATAGTGCATAGATTTTATAACGCTTGTTTTGGCGGGTAAACATTAGCTGGTAGTAGTAGGAAAGTCACAAAAAGCTGAATCCCTGAGTGCAGGTTCAAGGTGAGCAGAAAGTTGCTCACAGTCTGTTGTTCGCATCAGATCCCTATTCCTCTGCATGTACTGCAAGAACTCTGTTGCTTACCTTGAAACAGGTGGAGACAAGCAGCAGTAGTTTGTGCTTTGGAGACTTTAGCAGAGAATCTATCTCTGCCGTGGATGGGTCTGTAACACCTAGTCCCATAATCCCTGGTGGGGAAACTGACGCTATTTTTGTCATTACTGCCTCTGCCACAGCACTCCTCTTTCCCTTACTAGGGGGTGGGTGAAGCTAGCGAAGACAGATGTTTTAGAGAACCCCCAGGACATTTTTGAGAAAAACATCTCTGTTGGTTGGGTCCCAAATGAATATTTGCAATGTTCCATGCACAATCAGAAGTTTTTAGCCCTCCACCCCAAGCACCAGAGCTTCTTGCACTGTGAGAAAATGAAGGGTGGGAGCAACTATCAGGAGCAGCATTCAATCCAGCATTCAGTGCATACATTATGTTGCATTGCTACAGCCAATGGGGAAATCAGCAAACCATTTGTATGTGGACAAAAGCAACTGCTGTACTTGGATCATGGACATTTCTTATTTTTAAAAAGGAAATGTGTGATATTACTTCAGAAGTTAACAGCATAACATTCATGAACTAAAATTAACATAAATCAAAAGTGCTTCTGAGCAAAAATAAAACAAGGCTTTGACACATGATGATAGAATAGTTTTTTTTTCCATATTATACCAATGCAGAAAAATACACTTTTAAGATCCGCTGACAACTGCATTTATAGTCTAAATTGGCGATGAGCTAGGAATTGAAAGTATTATAATTAATAAAATGAAATAAAAGCAGAAAGACAAATGACAAGGAGGGATACATAAAGTAATAACACTATATATTCCTGTATTTCTATCTCAAATTATAATTTAATCTATAAGGAAGAAAAAATTAAAATTAAGTTACTCCTGATAAACTATAAGGGTTTATTGAATGGTGAACACTATTATTCCAGAATGAAATGAAAAGACTCAATTTTTCTATAAACCTATTCTCTTGCTGCATGCCTTCTCTAATTTTAACCATATTTGCTAACTTAATCATGAACATCATATCCCAAATTCTTGTAAGTCTTCATTAATTGAAGGTGGATTTATGTTTTCCACAATGAAAACAAATGACCATACAATCTGCTGTCAAAAAAATAAATGTCATTTCCAAATTTACTGTGAAAACTTTCTCTTTGAGATAACAATACAACTAAAGATTCCTCTGGGATGTCATATCTTGCAATATTTTTAATTCCTTCTGAAGTCAAATCCCATTAATTTGGAGTGCCATGATCACTCTTGAAGTTCTTACTGTAAGAAGTAATAGGTAAAAAAAAAAAAGGCCTTGCAGTTGTAATGTCACCAGTGTCAGCTTCCTCCTGCCCTAATGCATAAAATAGCACCAATAGCATGCTATTTAACACAGTTAAGGAACTGCTGATGTATGTCTCCTTTGGTGCCATGAGCCAAATATAGCCAAAATATAGCCACTGGATGCTTGGAGGTTGAAAATAGGAGGAGGTCTAGGCAAAATAAACTCCTGCAAGTAAAGAATTGAAAAAACCATTGCACATTTAATTATTGTACAGTGGTACCTCGGGTTAAGTACTTAATTTGTTCCAGAGGTTTGTTCTTAACCTGAAACTGTTCTTAACCTGAAGCACCACTTTAGCTAATGGCACCTCCCACTGCTGCCGTGCCGCCAGAGCACAATTTCTGTTCTCATCCTGAAGCAAAGTTCTTAACCCGAGGTACTATTTCTGGGTTAGCGAAGTCTGTAACCTGAATCATATGTAACCTGAAGCGTATGTAACCCTTAGGTACCACTGTACACATATACCTGTGGATATACACACATTTTCTTGGTTTCTTGCAGCTGCAGAGAGCATGGTGGGGTGCCAGTACTTGCCTAACTTCTGGTTAGCCATGTTGCTGCAGCTTACCAGGTGATAGATAGAGATGGGGCAAAGAGGTGGTGAGTTTGGTGTATTTAAATGCACTGGTGAAACCAATATTCCCACCAATGGATTTGCACCATGCTGACTTCACAGCTGCCTTGCCCCTTCCATTCTAAATTCAGTAAGAACCAGCAATGCAACCAGTCAGAGGTCAGGTAGGCACTGCCACCCACCCAAGCCCTCCACTACTCTTTTCTTGATTCTATTGCGAATTTAGTATAAATCTCATAGGGTCACTTGTAATGTTTTTATTTTATTTTATTTTATCATATAGTGGTAGGTCAATGGACCAACAAGGTGGAGTATAATTGAACTAAATAACAATTTACATGACTTATTTGTTCATTTGGAGACATTAAAATTAGAATTCTCCTGATGTTCCTTTTATTGATCATTACAGTGAGGAATTTATTAAGAGAGTAAAAGAATCTAGAAACAGTATGGATGACTTGCACATTAAGAGACTCATAAATGCATGGTTTCACTTTCCTCAAATGTGTATATTGATTTCTTTAGCATGCTGCATTCACAAAGACCAATTTACAAGGCTTTTGTGATTTATTTTAACAATTGGCCAATAGAAAGTTCTATCCAAAGAAGAACATTTGAGAATATTCCTCATTTTTAAAACTGCAAATAAAGGCAATATTTGATGGATATAATTTTGGAGTTGAGGTTTGAAACTTTGATGTCTTTTTCCTTTGATCAAAGATTCTTGATGTTTGTTGAACATGCAGTGTGTTACAATAAGATGGTGAGGTGATGCTCTGAACTTATTGAATGCTTTTACCAGTACCTTTACATTTGTCTGTATTTTCCCGTAGCCAGGAGGGTGCAGAATGAGATGCTGAAATAGGTCAGCCGATAATGTGTACTTCTCAAAAAAACAGACACCAGAAAAACAGATAGAATGGACATAAGTGGCAGCTGCAAATTTATATGTGATTGATTACTAGAGCTGTCAAATGTTTTTTTGTATCTGAAAAGGATATATATTGGTTTAACTGGTTTAATTTGCCAGTTTGAACTCTGCACTGTCATAAAAGTAGTGTTTATGATACTACTGAATGAAAATAGGTTCACTATCTAGTACTGTTTTATTTCTTATTTACTTGTTTGTTTGTTTATATGCCACCTAAAATCAGGTCTTTGTGGAGCATGATGAAGAGCTCATTATTTCAGTGGCGTAAGGACCACTGAATTGCTGGCATTTCCATGCCATCAAAGTAGCATGGAGAGTTCTGGGCAATATAGGAGGAGACGCTAGCTGAGCTTCATTTGCTACTCCTTCTCAAGCAAGAGTTGCCCTTCTGGAATGACGTGGACATAAGTCTCGGTGTAGATGGCTCCCAAATGGTGTGAGGCTCTCGCACTACCTCTGAGGTGCAGGAAGGAGTAGTATGTAGCAGCTCCCAAGCTGCTACCATAATGGAAGCAGAGACATTCTGCACAATGTATAAAACATTGACTGAACTGTTAGACTTCTGGACTAGTGCACCTATCCTATTTTGAAGGCTGATCAAGAAAGGAGCTCTCCAAAAGTAAATCAGACTACTAGAGGGAAAGATCAGGCAAAGCTTTCTTTCTGATTTCCTATTTTTCCTACATGTGAGGAGCTTTGTATATGGGGAATCATTCAAATTTCTTACTTGGGTGTTTCTTTAAAAACATGACCCTTTCACTTTCAGTCTGAAGTGGTACAACCAATATTCTACCACCTCAGTCCACCACTTCATGCTGCACAACGAGTAGAACAGCTCTGACTGATTCAGCATTGTTTGCCTGAATCAACAGAGGAAGAAATTATTGTAAGCCCTGATCCTGTATTTCTAATGGACAACAAGTCATGCCAGTGGCCCAGGATTTGGGGGGGGGGGGGGAGAGGAGAGCTATTCCTATGCACCTGCATGATCAAGATTGTAAGTGGCTGTGAATTTGCATCTGAATTGCCATTGCCTACGTGCATGGAATGTTATTTCTATGCAAAATTCTTTCCTACTCTATTGAGAAAAGCTTTCTTCTTATTTTAATGGGGGAAATACCAAATGTAGTATAGATGCACAAATAGATAGGACTTTGTATTAGGAATTACATCTTTTGCAAGTGTCATAAGTAGTAAATACCATATCAAGAAAGGAAAACTATAAATGACTTGCATAATTATTGGGAGGGGGGGAATAGTAAAACGCTTAACTGTGTTCTACTCATTTGCAGAAGCACTGTTTCAAAGTACTATGATCCCTATATAAATGGAACGTTTGTATTTCTGTTGCAGAAGGATTTGAGTACAGTAATAGTAAATAATACTTTGTTTTTTAACTTGGCGATTTCAAAAATGAAATGAGATGAAATGTCCAGAATATTCCAGTGGGTTAAGCAAACAAGTACTTGTTTGTAGTCATGAATATATACAGATTTTCACTTTAATATGGCGTGACACATTTTTAAAGTGTGCTGTAATGTTTTAATTGCTTTAAAGTGCACAGGCAAATTGGTTTGAAAAATAATACATGAGAATAAATACAAGACCCTGGAATACACATTCTGCTCTGAATCTGAATAATGCAAGGCTTAAATCATTTTAACTGGCCAATTTTTACTTATTATTTAGAGGCAAATTCTATTGGAGGAAGTCTGAGTCTCTGGAGTAAGTGAAAACACACTCACATCCAAAGATCTTTCTGTTTCTCATGGAATTTAGTTCTGAAACACTGTAATACCACAGCCAATGTGCCTTTCCCCCCTCTAGTCTGTTTTTCAATCTTTACACAAAGCATCCTATTAGCACATCAATCATTTGCAACCTAAATTCCCTGGAGGTACCTTACACCTTCATCTGTGTGGAGTTTTTATTCCTATCACACAGATTCCGATTCAAAGTGCTGAAAGAAAGAAAGAAATCTAAAAGGAAATAAACACACAAAAAAGTTACACCCTGAGGTGACACTATTGTACTGGTGAAGAAGGGCAAGCTTCTCTTTCTGTCCTCAAGGTTTAATCATGTACACATTACAACTTCCTCTGGTAAGCCTGGTGGATACCATAAACTCGATAGGACATAGGTGCTTGCATAAAACTCAGTTATAATGTGCTTCAGTAACAATATGGATAGTGAGCATCAGTTTTCCATAAGAATGGCCCACTACAGTTTTAAAAGCAAGACTAATAAGCTGTATTATTATTAATATTACAGCAATATTAGCATATTATATATGAGTCTCCACCCATCTGGCTGCCTCTAAAAATTTTTTTTTAAAAAACTGGCCTAGAGAAGTGAGCTTGCTGTGAATTCTCATCCGTCGTCAATACAGAAAGCATGAAGCATATCTGGTAATATATTCTGTGTTCTCCAGTCTATACATTAATAATTAACCATCATCTTCATCTAACATTTTTCTTGGATAGCATCATAGTCGCTGTACAGGACACTGTGGTGAGGCCTTTAAAAATAGTAGTAGGAACTCCTTTACATTGTACAGTGTAAATACTACAGTCTTAACATTTATTTAACATATGATCGTGAAGCTGAGGCTCCAATACTTTGGCCACCTCATGAGAAGAGAAGACTCCCTGGAAAAGACCCTGATGTTGGGAAAGATGGAGGGCACAAGGAGAAGGGGACGACAGAGGACGAGATGGCTGGATAGTGTTCTCGAAGCTACCAGCATGAGTTTGACTAAACTGCAGGAGGCAGTGGAAGACAGAAGTGCCTGGCGTGCTCTGGTCCATGGGGTCACGAAGAGTCAGACACAACTAAGCGACTAAACAACAACAACAACAGAATATGTGGTGGGTATCTATAGCATGAGGCCTGCTTCTTTTCCTGCTTTTACAGCAAGGCCTCCTGTGACATGTGCAGCATAAGAGGGAGAGTGTTGTCAGCAAAAGATGTATTGTGGTGTCAAACATGGTGCTTCCGTTGCTTAATGGATGGTTTAGAAAGAGCCCGTCCTTCTGGGGGGACTGACACTACAAACCCTAAGATCCCTAGTTTTCTTATTTCTCCTGAAAGCGGTCCATTCAGTGATCTGTCCCCCACTAACCATCAGCTGGACAGGCAGGAAGAGTGAGAAGAGGGAGTGAGAGAAGTGCAGCAGAAAGCAAGAGGTTCACACATCTGTACCTCACCAAACAGTGAGACGGGGGCGAGCGGGGAAGTATCCCCCCAAAATGCAAATGACAGTTAAGAACATAAGAACCCTACTGCCTCAGACCAAAGGCTCATTCATCCAGGCCAGCATTCTGTTCCCACAGTGGCCAAACTGATGCCTATGGGAGTTCCAAAGCAGAAGATGAGCCCAGCAGCTCTGTCCCAGCTGTAATCCCCAGGAACTAGTATTCAGAGGCTGCTGGAGGCCTCTAATGCTATGCTATGTTTCATGCTATGTTATGCTACGTTATGCTACTGTTTATTTATATGCCGCCTTTAGGCCAAAAAGGCCTCCAAGGCAGCTCACAAAGAAATAAACAAAGCAATACAAGTAACCAAAGTTCAAAACAAAACTGTAACATTTCAAAAGCATTTTTAAAAACGCAGTTCCTGCCCAAAAGGCAAAGACCGTTCCCCACAAAATGTAAAGTGGGTACAGCAGCAGCTCATTCTTCTAAGGCTTCTAAGTAGACAGGTGGGTCATGGCAGGTGAAAAAGATTGCAGTGATTCCAGCAGTCTCTCTCCTGTCATGAGCGGTGTGCCACTCCTGATAGTCTTATCCTCCATGAATTTGTCTAATGACATTTTAAATGTATCCAAGTTAGATATGGTTGGTAATTTCAAATATTTGAAGAATTTGGAGAAACCAGTTCTTACCCTTTGAATCCTACTATTTCTTTTCATTCTGAATGGAATTTCCTGATATTTATAACTGTGCTATAATCCCTTTTAGCTCTATATGGGTTAATGGAGCAAAAAGCTGTGTTTTATGGAAAGTTTTCCTTTATTTTTCTTTTTTTACAGCGAAGAATTCTTTCAAGTACAATAGTTCTCGGTTGACTTATTTTTCAGTTCAGTGAATTTCCTTTTCAGTGGGAATTGCACTATATTCAGACAAAATATATATTCTTTAATATAACCAAGATGTTGCTTCTTTTAATTATTTTTTTCAAGAAAAGGAAGATAACAACAAAGAAAATTCCTCCCCCCTCCTTTCAGTTGTACAGGAGGTCTCCATGAGTATTAACTTCTCTAAAGTCATTTTTTTTATTATTGCTACCAGAGAATGCATGAAATAAGCATTGGTTTAACATTGTAGCTGAAAAATACCTTTTGTGAAAGAGTTGCACTGACATTACTGATTTGTGTAAATCAAAGTGGTGTTGAGAATGAGAAAATCCTTCTTGTTTATAGGATTTTGCAGAACACAAGAAAAATGCATTCTAGAGACACCCTGCAATTTCTGCAACACCTAACTTCTACAGAAGTGTATGTTTGCAGCTCTTCTGATGGAGAATTGTTGACACTTTTCTTTTGCATGCGTTTGAAGAAAGCACTTGTATAAAGGTGAAGAATTGAATGGGTAGAAGTAGGAAAAGAGAGAGGTGAAAATGAATGGAGACACAGAGAACGAAGAAAGCTTAAAAAGACAAAAGAGTCCTGACACAATATATTGCTTAGGAACTAAAAAGTGGGGCATCCACATGATAGGAATGTACAGGTGGGATATCCATGTAACAGGAAAGGTATGACAGAAGTAAACTCACTAATGAGAAAATATGAAACACAGAATGAAATATGAAGGCAACTGCTAGGCCTATGCTACATATTTTTCTGCCCAAAGCAAACTATTATTATAATAACTCCCATTTTCTTCTGCATGGTGCAGCCTTCGAAGCCCAATAGACCATCCCCGATAAACCCTGTTATCCATTCTTTTATCTCCATTTTGAAACACTCATCTCTAACTTCCACCGCAGTCTTTCCCAATAGCAGCCCCACCCCTGGAGAGATCTCGCTCTGGGTGCCACTGGGGTAACCCTGAATCCATTTGCTTCTTTTTTTCAGTAAACACTCCTTTCTGGCTCCTATTTCATCTCTTTAGGGTCCTTTGACCCACACAATGTTTTTATTTTGTGGCTTTCCTTTTTTTGGGGGGCCCATCCTTTCTGCTCAGTCTCTGCCTAGGTAAAAATGACAGCATGCACACAGTGCACCAAGGGGGGTCTGCTAAGAAGGAAGAAAACGGCTCATGTTGCTACCACAAATGCCTCCCTGTTCAAAGTGCTGCTTTTTGACGAATAATGCTTTTAGTCCAAATGATGAAAAGGCTGGAGACTAAAATAGTTCTGCAAATAAAATTCCCAATGTGACTTCAGTGAGGAAGATTCAAACCTGATATTATTTTTAAGAATGTTAGAAACTGCTTTGCTGGATGAGAGCAATGACCATGTTTGCTAACTTTCTATCTCTAGCAAGACTCCTCTGAGAAACGCACATGTAGACTTTCATGGTAAATTCTGTATGGTATTTTCCCATCATCTACCCCTGGAGATAGACGTTCTGTTAATGAGATCTGCCACAAAATGTTGTGGTGTGAAATTCTCTCACTCAGGGTTCCAGTCAACCAGCCATGCCCTATTCCAGGATACTCCATTCCCTCTGCCCCTCCTGCATTCTGGGCTCAAAGAGAATGCACAATCCTCATTGGGCTGTTTTGGGTTCTCTGTCCCACCCCATTCACCCAAGGTTGGTTTTTTTTGGGGTTGTTGTTGTTGTGTAAAACTGTTTGGTTACCCTAGGCCTGCTTATATCTCCTTTGTTTCTGGATTGGGGGCATTTTGGCTACAAAAGGATTGACACTCAAGGAATTGAGTTTGCCATTAATATATGTGATTTTAGAGCTAATCACTCTTGATAGACTTACCCATGATAAAATTTAGAAGTTTAATCTGTACAACTGAACAGGGAACCTTCTATAAAGTATTAAATTCACAAGAGTATGAGCAGGGAACCAATGTGCTTATCCATGACTGTGGCTCTTGACCTACTTTTGACGAGTAATTTCACATTAGGTCCCCATGGAGGTTTTGAGGATCATCTTTGTGATAGACAAGTACAGGACAAGGCAGCAAATGGAATGAAAAGATTATTAATGATTTCCTTTGGATTTGCTTTTATTATATTTGAAGATATCATGATGGCTACTTTCCCCCCTTCAATCCTGGTGGGATAGCATGGGCACGGCTGTGTAGCTGACCTGCCTTCCCAACACCCAACAGAACTTAAATTCATATCTGATGCATTCTTATGAACCTGTAACCAGCCCTGCCTCTAAAATAATTACATGAACCATTCATTTTAAAATTGTGCATACTGTTATACCCACCCTTCTCTGAGCTTTTTTAAAAAAATCCAGATGCACAGTGCTTACCAATGTATGGTTTATTTTGGCAGGAGACATTAAACACTTTGTAATATTTGTGTTTGTTTACAAATATACAGGTTAAGCACAGTTGCATGCACTGCTTAAACACTATAATAGCCAGTCAAAGCTCACTGCTTCCACATCAGAGCTCCAGGGAAAGACATTCAGCACATCAAATGCTGTTAGCACATAGGAACCCAAACCTATCAACCTTTCTCATAGTACAATTCTTTTTCTAGTCAGAAGTCTCCTTGTGTTCAGTGGTGTTTATCCCCAAGTAAGTGTGTATAGGATTGTAGCCTTAGGGAGCAATACTGTGAACAAGAAGCTGGCATAAAGCAAGCAGGTGTAAATTATGCTGGCATAAAGCTACACTCGATCCAAGTCTTGTTCAGCTGTGAGGCTGCTGCTCTGCCTAAGTCTTCAAAATAGTGTTTGATAGCAGGTTGCCAGGCTGTGTGATTGAGGTGAACAGGATTAGAATCCATTCCTCCCTGGTCCTGCCCCCAACATGCTCCAGAATGCCTCCTTTTGGGGATTTACACTGGTCTTAGCTCAGCCAGGATGAGCAAGTTACATCAGCCTATCTTTGGCTGTGACTGAGCCAGAGATCTGCTGCATCCTCTGCTGATCATCTCAGTGGAACTTGCTTTAGGATTACCCCCTTAATCTTTCTGACTCATATCACTGCATCTGTTATTTTCACACACAGGCATTTTGACCCCTTTCCTGGCTAGCAGGGGCAATCCAAGGCTGGATCTAGACACATCAAAGAAGTGTTTCAGTTAAACTCATTTTAAACTCCTACAGAGAAATCCAGTGTCCCAGTGTTATATCACATATATAATGCATGTAAAATGCTTTTTCTTTACCAATCTAGCTGAGTCCAAGTGAGTCCTCTCTGATCATTAACTTGCCTTCATAGTTCTCATAGAGAAACATCACCATAGTTATCAGCACTATCAAGTCCAAGGCTCTGGCCAGGTATTTCTTGAGGACAACTCATACTTGATAGCCCTACCCACAGAAATCTAATAGGAAACCCATAGGAAACCATGACCATGAAATGCATCCCAAATGAAGACACTTGATATTTCTGGAAGATATTTAGACCAAAGAAAGTATGTTTAGTCATGCATGGCCTAGATTAAATATTGCCAAATGCTAAGCCAAACCACAAGTTAGACCCAGATTGTGTAGGAGCAACAGCAAGAGTAGAGTAGTAAAGATGCAATAGCCACATACATCACTCGAGGAACCTTTGTTCATTTTTGCTAAGCCATAGTTTGGTTTAGCATTATATGTGAACGAAGTCACTAAAGGCATACAATTGGTTTAACTGAGCATCCTGTTCTCTGTACAGACCCGCCTAGAAGCAGTATAATGCAGCTCTGAATCATGGAGGCTGATACCTAACCAAATTGCTCACTACCATTTTCATTAAGTTACCCGCCCGCCTCCAGCATATCTGATAATTATATTCCTAAACCTGCTGTTAACTTTGGGGTAAGCATTTTTAACAGCACATATGCAATTTTCAAATTGGAAGTGTGAAATAATGGATATTCATAGTGCTGCTAGGGAAAAAACATTTTCAACCACAAGGAGTCAGATTTAGATTAAATATGAAAAAGAATTTCCTAACTTTAGGGTCAGCACAGAACTTGTTCAAGCTTCGCTGGCAGATTGTGGAATCTCCTTTATACAGATTTTGGACAATGGTTTGATATCTGATAGGTTTTTTGTTGGAATTGGGCAAGCTGCTTAGGTGAATATCTACCAACCAAAACCCAAGCTGTTGTACTTGTGAACAAAGGCATCCTTTTGTAAATATAGTAAACAATAGTTCAGTATCGGGTTGTTTTGCACTCTAACATGCTACCGGAATTGTTTTACTTTTAGTGTATAATTTCACATAAGAAGTATAGCAAATTGCTGCTTTTAATTATTACAGGGATGAAGACCGGTGAGCGGCTTAAAGGAATATGTGGCTTTATATTGGCTAGAGCTTAATTTTTATTGACATTTATAGCATCCCTCTGTAATATAGGGGGTAATATGGAAACAAAATCAGATCAGACAAGTACAAATGAGAAAATATTGCTCAGAGCTGCAAGAGCTGTGGAATGTCTAAATCCAAATTTAACAGAAGTAAGCAAAAACTCAACGTACAGTGGCACCTCGGGTTACATACGCTTCAGGTTACATATGCTTCAGGTTACAGACTCTGCTAACCCAGAAACAGTACCTCAGGTTAAGAACTTTGCTTCAGGATGAGAACAGAAATCGTGCACTGGCAGCGCAACGGCAGCGGGAGGCCCCATTAGCTAAAGTGGTGCTTCAGGTTAAGAACAGTTTCAGGTTAAGAACAGACCTCCAGAACGAATTAAGTTCTTAACCCGAGGTACCACTGTACTTTGCAATGTATTGGGTGGGGGTGCTGCACAGGTTTTATTTAGAAACTAATGGGAGTGAGAAAGAAGAAAACTTAAAACATGCCTGCTTCGGAAGCTCATCAAAACTCCTTGTACATAAGAGAGTTTTCATCTTTATACCCACAATGCAATTCATAATCAATGCATAAGCCAGACGTGTCAGTCTGGAATCATAATGCTGCAATTTTTAGTCACCACATATAATTTAGCACAGCGTGATACCAGAGGCATTTCACAATATAAAAGCTGGCTGGTTTTAAGGGATTTTAACATTTGTATAGGGCAAGTAAGCTGTATCAACCTGGGATAATGACTTTAGTTTGAAGTTTAGCACTTCCCTCAAACTGAACAGTAGTTTTTGGAATATAAAATCTTGCACAGTCCCATAATTATGTATTGAGCAGAATACATTTTTGCATGCTTCTTTTTATATGCAGGTATTTACACCCCTCTTCCACAGTAAATTCTACTTTGCATATAGCATTGTGATATTTCTCAATCTTCTACATGGATCTGTAGCTTTCCTCATCTTTGCTCTCTTTTGCTTTTAGTATGAAGTACCATATAATACTTTTTTCTCACAAAGTGTTACATATCCTTTCCCTCCCAGCCCCGGACCCCCTCCACATTATGGAGGGTGGGGGGAGATTGCAGTTTACTACTATGTATGTTGCTAATGCTAAAGAATCTTTTTGCGTATGTGTGCTGAATGCAGAAACACCTTCTCCAGCAAAATTGCTTGTTTGGAAGTGTAAAAAATAGCACTGGTTAGGGTGTTTCCCCCCCTTTTCTTCACAAGGCACACAAAGAGATATCAAGAATTTCCTCTTGCTAGTCAAAATTCCAACAGCCTCAAAAGGCATCTGCTTTTCTTACGAACATTAACAGAGTATTGTCATTCCTTAAAAACAACCCAGATAAACATAGCGTAAACAGGTAAAAATCCATTCAAAAGCAAGATATACATCTAGTCATCTGAAATTATTTTTTCTACTATGACAGTGAAGCAATATTCTCTACCCTGGTAGCATGAAATTACCATGACAGTGAAGCATAATGCTGTTCTATGGTGGTATAAAGCAATAGTATTTAGTACTGTTTTATCTGTCTGTCAGGGAATCAACTTATCCTGAGCAGAAATCCAGTCTGCACAAAGCGTGTTCTCACTAAAGGAGAGCACGTGTTGCGGATGGGGCCGGACAAAGCACCCTGCAATGACTAGGCAGGTTGGAATAAAGGGGGCCTAGTGCTGGTTGGTGTTTATGTTGCTGGGGAAAATTTGTTGTTGCAAATTTAGGGGTGGGATCAGAGGATATTTAAGCAGGGTCCACAGCAAGCTACTTTCCCTTTCACTGTGGACATCGGATCACCCACCCGCCCTCCCTTGTTGGGGCTTGCGCTTTGACCTTGCTATGCCTGTCATGGGGTCGTCCGCATTGGTGCGGGGGCCTGGTAGGAATTTTTCCAATTGGCTGATTAGTGTGTGCCTTTTGGGTTTTGCCTACTGCTTAGCAAATCGTCACAACTTGTAAGGTTGGCGGTTAGGCATTGGTTTAAATTGGTTGGTGGAGGGGTATGGATTGGCTGTGCCTGCCCCTCCAATGCTGTTGCTGCACGGGAATTCCGTTAAAGGAATTCAGGGGCTTACCATCCTTTCGTCCAAACCCCTGGAATCGGGTTTGGGCCGTGTAAGCCCGTAGGAGCATGCAGGGAGAAGCTGAGGGTCTGTGTCGCAGCTCCAGTCATCCCTGAACTTGTTCCTCCACACTGGCTTTCGCTGGAATCCGGGAGCCAGTGCTGTCCCCAATGTGGGGGGGGACAGATAGTCATAACCAATGCCTAAGCAACTACTCACAATTTGTATGATAATAAAGTTGTGGCCAAAATTATGCCAAAAACCTTAAACAAAAATTATGTGTGATGTGTGAGTTATTGGGGTAAGGGTGTTTTGGGGGACCTCAGCACGCAAAGTAGGTGCACCGTTATCTAAATAACTGCTACCTTATCTCAAATAAGCCCTTTTGAGGCAAGATCCTTGAGTGTGTATGTTGGCCGGTCAGCTTCAGGTATTTTCCAGGTTTTGAAACAGATATATATTTTAAGATACATTCCATTCTAGTTTTCAACCCATTTCTGGGACTGAAGCTGCCTAGATCACCCTTGAAGGTTTTCACCAGCAAATGGATAGGAAAGAGTACAACACTCTGATTCTTCATTGGTTTCAGTACAGTTGACCAGGGTGGCGACTCCAATTTAGCTGTAAAGTAAAAGCTCTCCCAGCCATGCCATGCTAAAAGTTTATATTACTAGTCAGTAAAATGCATTGGCAAAATAATAAAATACCCTCACAAGGGAGCTGATGGAAACCCTACTGCTTGACATTCTGAAAGCTTAGCAAGACAAGATTCCGGAAGACCTGGGGAACAATTATGCATGCTGTAAATGGGATGACTCCTCACTCCCTTTGCTTACTTACATGATTCTATTCTTATCTTTTATTTATCAAATTCTGGCAATGTGTATTTTTTTTTAGAGAAACGATGTTGTTATTCACATCATATTAAGCATTCTCTTCCTGTGGCTTCTGCTAATCAGATTTAAAAACTGGATCAGGTATGCCTCTGTCAGTGTTTGAAAAAAAGAGGGAAAGGGTTCTGACCTCCTTTGCTTGGTCCTCGGACCCTAGTCAGCACAAAGAGTCCTTCAGAAAGAGTACTTTGCAGAATGCTGCTTTTATTCTAAAAATAACCTTCTTCTCCAGTTACGACTGACAGCTTTTATACATATCAAAGGCAACCAGCTTTTGACCAACCCACACCACACACAATCAAGGACCACTCTATACATACAGGCATATGTAGGTGAAAGGTTGCATGAGTCATGCAGGCTTTGCTGATTCATTGTAGGCTGCTGATTCATGCTGCCTCAGTTCCTTTTGTATTAAAGAAACAGCGGCTAATTTTAAGCTGTGACAGCCTCTACAGTGGTACCTTGGGTTAAGTACTTAATTTGTTCCGGAGGTCCGTTGTTAACCTGAAACTGTTCTTAACCTGAAGCACCACTTAACCTGAAGCACCCCATTAGCTAATGGAGCCTCTTGCTGCTGCCGCGACACCAGAGCATGATTTCTGTTCTCATCCTGAAGCAAAGTTCTTAACCCGAGGTAATATTTCTGGGTTAGCGGAGTCTGGAGCCTGAAGCGTATGGAACCTGAGGTACCACTGTACCTTTAAAACACAGGTTTCTTTGTGGCTGTCCAGCTTGACTGTCAAGGGATGGGTTGCTATCAGCCACTCCACCCAGAGCACTTTCTTAAATGGGTGGTGGAAAGATCCTATTAAACCCCTGAAAGGAAATGCAAAATGCCTTTGATTAAATCCAACAACAGAGTATCACCTTTGTACTTTCCACCCTGGGACAATCTTATGACAGCTAGGTTGTAAATTTCAGAAACAGATAAGTAAATAAATAAGATTACCTTTTTAAAAAATGTGTCAGTTTCTCTTATAGTAAGGGTCAAAAACTTGGTGAATATTGATTAAAGGCCCTGTATTTTCGGGAATTTGAGGCCTAGCACTGTTGCTTGTAATTACTGAGATTTTAAGAGAATGTACAGTACTGAGGAAATGACAGAAATATTTGTGTCACGAGGCTTGTTTTTCACATATGGACTTGTTGCAGGGCGCTTGTAAATGATGGAAAATAGAATGAGATTTGATTAGGCCCTCATCGGTTTTGAGATTTCCTTGGTAACTGTCAGAGAACATATCGTGGTTTTTTGTCATTTTCATGTTCAAGGCTGTGTGGCTTGCATATTTAAATAAGTAGAATAAAGGTGTAAGGTGTCATGCACTTCTACTCATATCAACAATTGAGGGTTGTTGGTTTTTTGTTGTTGTTGTTTGCTACTAATAAATTAGCTTTAGAACAGATCCAAGATTTATTGGTTTGGCACTTGAATAGTGCCACACACATTTATATCATCCCAGTCCTTTTAGGAATAAGCCAAACTCACCTCTCCCTTCAAAACTGGGAAATAGCTCAGCTTATTCTGGACCAACTGATACCTCCCTTACCCACCACTGTGAGCCTCCAACTCCCTCTCTCAAACCAGCTATCAACCTCCCTCTCCCCACAAACTCTCCCCACCTACTATGTAGGTGCTGCTGTGAGTTTGGCAACAACAGAACAAATGAAGCAAGGGAGATTTCTCATCATGTCACCCTGTATGTCAGGCATGCTGCTATAAGGGCTTGCATTGCACAACATTTTATTTAAACCCCACCCGTGTGTGTGTAGGCAATAATGATGGATCAGAATACATATATCTATGTAATAGTCATATGTGAAAATTCCACAATTATTTGTTGCCTCATGTGAATATGTGTAGAAACCAGACACATCTGCTTATAAATATATACTTGTGTGACAAACTCTCAGTCATTGTAGTGTATACATATCACTCCATGTATCTTTTTTACACCTATGCAGGTAAAATGTATTGTGTGAAGTGGCCCTAAGTGCTAAAGTGCTTTCTTGGATTATGGCCTAATTGTGCAAAGCTTCCAAAACATCTTGTAGGTAATTTTAAAATGCAAGGAAAATTGCAAGAGGAAATGTACAGACTACAATTTTCTGTCAGGAAGTGTTCTGAGATAAAAATCCATCTCCACATAATTTATATGTTGGCCTGAAATGCTGAAAAGGAGTTTCTATTGTAGCACAGATGTTATACAACATGAGGTGATCTACAGAAAAGACATCCATAGCATCTGCTTCCTCTTTCCTCTGCTGTGGGTCAATTGTTATGTGTAAGAGTTGAGGTACACCACTATTTTCACATTTCCAAGCAGTCAATTTTGTTTCACTCAAACTTGACGCCTGGCAATATGTATTGGGTAGAACAACCATAGCAAGTAGAAAAGAAAGGAATACTATGAGCAGAAGAATCAGAGAAAGAATGGTGTTGGGAACACAATGCTCTAGGAAGCCAATAAAGAATATTTATTTTAAATAAATAATGCATACAGTGCTTTTTTCTAAAAATATGTTTAGGGGTACTCTCATTTTCCTACTCATATTGAAATATTGCCACTCAAAGAGGCCCAACTTAGATTCACAAAATGTTTAGACGTATGCATCCCTCCATTAAAAAGCACCAAATGCATACAAACCCTCCAATCTGCTGTGATGGAAGAGGTTTGGATGCGACAGAAGTCTCCCTCTTCCTGGCTTGGCTCAGCTTTATTGGTGGGAGAAGGTTTTTCTTCTACAGAGTTTTCTGCTATGCTCACCAATCGCACAAGTAGGCAGCAGCTACTAACACTGCTATTCTCACAGGTGGAAGCCAGCATAAACTGGACTGGGGTATTCTTAGGGCAGGGAGGGTGAGGACCTCGACTGGCCAATAATCTGCTGGTATTTTAAGCTGTTCCACCTACTGAAAAAGGGTCCAATTTCAGCCTCTTTACTATGCCAATCTAAACCTGGTGCATTAAAAAAAATGAGGAGAGCTCTTCTTCCCAACTTACTGTATTTTTCGCCCTATAGGGCGCACTGGCCCATAGGACGCACTTATTTTTTTTGGGGGGGGGGGAATAAAGGATAAAGGGCTTCCCCCGATCCCAGCCCCCAGAACGGGTCCGAGAGCGATGGCGAAGCTGTGCGCAGCTTCGCCATCGCTCTCGAAGCTTGCGGGGCTGGGGGAAGCCTGAGCTTCCCCTGACCCCAGCCCCCAGAACGGGTCCAAGAGCGATGGTGAAGTTGCGTGCAGCTTCGCCATTGCTCCCGGAGCTTGTGGGGCTGGGGGGATAGCTTCCTGAAGCCTGGAGAGCGAGAGGGGTCGGTGCGCACCGACCCCTCTCGCTCTCCAGGCTTCAGCGAAAGCCTGCATTCGCCCCATAGGACGCACACACATTTCCCCTTCATTTTTGGAGGGCAAAAAGTGCGTCCTATAGGGCGAAAAATACGGTATCTGATGTGGGTGTCAGTGATTCTGCTTCCTAGCCAAGAGACAGGATTTCCTCCCAAACAGCACAATCCAAACCCAAGCTCTGCGAGGATGAGCAAGTTTGGAATAAGTGGATCTTAGGCTCTTTCAGATGAGTATACCAACATAACTCCCACATCATGGCTCAGCCAGGTATATGCTGAAGTAAGACCCTCAACTAGGTTGAGCCAGGGGTATGCAGCCTCAACCAGGCCTCAGCTGGGAAAACTTAAGGCAGTGGAATTTACACTGGCATAAGTCCCCAAAAAGACATCCCAGGGATGTTATAGGGATGGGATGGGGGCAAGGAGAGACTTATACCTACAGTATTCTGGACCTCTTTCAGCTCACTCACGTAACCTGGCAATCTGATGGAGCTAACGCCAACAAAAAGGATGGTTTAAGTAAAATTATATTTTAAAAGCTTGTTTTGCTTCTGCCAGGTCTGGGCCTGCACATTTGGCAGTAGTCCCACTCCTGAACAGAGTTTGGAATAGGGGTAGCTTATACTGCTTCATCCTATGTTTAGGATTGCTGTTTTAGACTAATAAATGATTAATATTCTGGGGGAAAGATGTTGGGGAAAACTGCTGAGAAAAGAAGAAATAAAAATAATAATTTCTGGAAGGCAACTACCGTATCTCTTATCAAGAAAGATTCAATGCCCTGATGGTAATTATACTGCAAACATTTATGCTGTGGCTCTGCAATCCTGTCAGATTTATAAGTGAGGTTGAGGACAGGTCCAGGGGCTGGAATTTTCAGTAATTGGGACTTTACTGCTCTTTTTTCCTTTCTTCGTTTACTTTTCCCTTCTACTTTTACATTTAAAAATGAGGACTTGCCTCCAACTTTGTTTTCTTGTTCTGACACCCCTCATTCGGTTCTATTTAATATGTATTTGGAATATTTTATACTAGTAATTCCACTGTATAGCTTCCAGTCTGCAAACAATACATAATTGGTTACATCCCATTCCCCCAATTTGCCTTGTGTTTCCTTTGCACTGAAATGCATGGGGTGGAATAATGCAGTTCCCTAATTTACATAATTAATGACATCACTTACAATAGTTATGCAATTTTACCAGAACGAACCGCAAGACAAATAATGTAGCTTTTGGCAGAAAGTGAAGTGCAGAGAAACAGTGCACGACATGACAAATAAAGACAGAACAGAAAATGATGCTATCTCCCATCCATAGGTGCAACTTTGGACATGCTAAAGACTGTCCTCATTTTAACATGGTTGTATGTTTTCATCAGCAGTGGTTCACCTTGTTTATAGGTGCCAGTGGCTGGAAAAGGTCTTGTCACATAAGGAAGCTGCAGGAGACACCCGTCTCTTCCACTTAAAATGCAGGGCAACCACCACTGAGTACGAACATGTGTTGTTACATATGTGTTGTAACTAATACATAGAAGCAATTGTAATAAAAATGGAGGATGTTATTCACAATATGAAAGATGGAGTTTGCAGCCAAAAATCGCTTTTTAAATTGTGGCAGGCTAGAGAAAGGAGGATTAATGGAAATATCAATCTGTATCTGATTTTGTACTGTTAGGACAAAGTGCAGCTGTTCCAGCAGTTTTACTGAATTCAAAGCGCAATTTCCTGTACTGAGATGGATGTAAATAACATATTAAAAAAAGGAGTATATAAGGAAGTAATATGCTGCTGGATATATTCTGGAAGTGAAGAGGAGGAGGAGGAAAAAGAATCTCTCATCCGCTGTGTGTGTCATCGCTGCTCCCATTTCTTGTTTTCCAATTGACATTCTGCTCACTTTGCTCATAGGACACTGTTGAGAACTGCTGGGTCAAAATTGATAGCAAGGCTGCAGGTACCTGCTGAACAGAAAGTGTGACAAAAAGTAAAATATGAAAGATAACTTTATTCAGGCGTACATCTCATTATGGGAAGAACCTTATTGAAAGGCATGCAGAGAAGGCAAAGGCAATGTCTACACTGGAGCAATCAGTTATTTAATAGGCACAGCTAGCTCATTTGGAAAGACAGCATGACAAGTTTGGACAACTTTTTAGATACCTTCCACCCGCAAACTCCTTCAGTATCTTTCTTTCAGGCATATATCCTGAATGCTAAACATATTCCACATGATTAGAAGAGAAATTGATTTTGATTATGTTGGGCTTCATTTCAAATGGTCAGGAGATTGTGGGAATTGAATAAAAGGGCTTCATTTAAAAAACAAAAACAGAACAGAGCACAAAACCCCATATAAAACTACAGAAATAAGCTGGCAATCAGAAAAGTGCTGGCCGGTTTCCATGATTTAGCCATCGTTTTGGAATAAATGCAAATTGCCTTTGGCTTAGAGTTCTGCAAGCAAAAACTTTTAATTTTTCCTCAAATGAATTATCAGCATTGTGTTGTTACTATACGAAAGCTGGGTTTTCAAAAGATGTGCATTTAATATTCAGTACAACCAGCTCTGCTAAGCAAATGAAATTTCATTCATATTTTACTTACCTGTGCCATGTCAAAGGGGACACAGATAATAAGCCGCATAAGAACTAGAATACTGTACTGTGTGTCTGAAGTTACTGTTTTGCATACAGATTCATTGTTTAACTCCTTTTTTTGTTCTGTAGTTAGTGTTAATTGAATTTATAACCCATCCCACTCTGCCAATCACTGACAACAGCTAATATATAAAAGATACTCTAAATTCCATTCCTTTACAGTCTTAACCCTTGCCTATAAAAGCCAACCCAATGTCTGCAACATTTCTAAATTATGGCTTAACTTTAGAAAGTCTCCAATAGGAATGTCTTCTATAGTTGTGAGCAGGACTTTTCTTCAGCCGGAGCTCACCAGATCTTAGCTCCATCACTTCTCAGATAGGCAGCATTACCATTCTAAGAGAACAAGGGGAAAGTTCATGTTGAGCTCCGGCACCTCCTTATATATAGAAAAATAACACTAGTTGAGATGCAGTGACTAAGAACCTTTCTCTCCAGAAGCAGTACATGCATGGTATTCTTAACAGTGCACTTTAGGTTGAAGCAGATCAGATATGTCAGACTAAGGACATTAAAATCTTTATGAATCAAAATAAGCATGTTACATTTTGCCCTTTAGGCAAAAGAAATATGTGCAGACATTTAAGCCCCGGAATAATATGCTTCCAGTTCTTTACCCTCTCAGATGGCACAAATTATTCACATTTTTTGGGGGGGGAGGGGGGATTGTCTGGTTTGTATTAGACCCCCCCCCCAAAAAAATCATCTCAATTTAGTCAGCTTGGTTACTTCTTCTGGTCAGATACTAAGTAGTAATAATATAGAATGTGTATTAGATGAAAATGAGAGACGTGAAGCCATTGTCAGATCATTAATGGCACTGGACTGCTGTGTTTTTCTATAATCCTTCCTAGTGGAAGTGCATGAAAAGGACATGGTTCACCCAAGTTTTTTAACTAGTTGGGTCCCCAAGGTGACAAAAAATAATAATCAGTTTTATGTGTATTAAACTGTTTTTATATATTTTAAAGTGTTTTAAAGGTGTTTTTACTTTTTACTTGGTTGTACCACCATGAACAGTAGCTTTTATTTATGTATTTTTATTTTGTTCCGTTTTATTTTGGTTTGGGGTTGGATATTGAGTGGGGTGGGGATTGGTTTTGTTTTGGTATAATTGTTTTTGGTTTGTTTTGTTTTTCTAATTTGTAAATGGAGGCTAGTGTGAGGCTTGGGATTGCTACCGTGGAGGGGCGAGGGAGGTATGGCAGTGGGGGCAGATGTTGTAGGCGAAGGGGATCGAGATACGGATATGCTCATACCCCTTCCAATCTGCGCCCCATCCCGAGGGACGAGGGTAGGGTGAGCAAGGATTATTCACCTCCGTCACTGGTGTTGTGCAATGCCAGGTCTATAGGCAACAAAACCCCCACCCTGTGAGATTTCTTTACCTCGCAGGGAGTCGACCTGGCTTGTGTGACGGAGACCTGGGTGTGGAAAGGGGAAACTGTTACCTTACGAGAGATGGTGCCCCGGGTTTCTCCGTCCTCCACCAGTCACGGACTGTGGGCCGGGGGGGGGGAGGGGTGGCATTATTAATCCGGGAAGATTGTTCTTTCAGGGTTCTACCATCGCCATCGATCCCCGGCATTGAATGTGTTGGCCTAGTGTGGGGCTCTGAGGTGAGCTTGGCTGTCTGGCTGGTGTACCGGCCACCTAGCACACCAGCAGCCACCCTGTCAGGCCTGCTGGAGGCGGTGGCCGGCTGGGCCTTGGAGTTCCCTAACCTATTGGTATTGGGGGACTTCAACATCCATGCTGATGCCACACCCTCCTCACAGGCTCTGGACCTGGTGTCTTCCATGGCGACACTAGGGTTCTCCCAGTTTGTTTCGGGCCCCACACATCAAGCAGGCCACACGCTGGATTTGATCTTTGGCGTCGGTATAGATGTGATCATGTCTCCTTTGATGAACGTGCCATGGTCTGATCACTACGCTCTGAAAGCCAGGATTGACTTTCCACCCCCACCCTGCTTAGGTGGCGATCCGATTTGGGCTCGCCCGCAGAGGCTGATGGAGCCTGATAGATTCCGTCAAGCCTTGCGGGGCCTTGCTCCCCCTGGCGACTCATTGACTGAGCTTGTTGAGGGGTGGAATATCCAGCTCCTGGCAGCCATCGATGAGATCGCACCTAAGCGCCCTCTGAGACCCCGCAGAAACCGGGCTCCCTGGTTTACTGAGGAGCTTCGGAAAATGAAGCGGGACCTCAGACGGCTAGAGCGAGTATGGCGGGGTGCCCGTGACGGAGCCTCAAGAACATCTTATAGGGTTTTTATGAAAACCTATGAGATGGCAGTGAAGGCCGCTAAGAAGTCTTACTTCTCGGCCTCCATTGCATCTGCTAGCTCTCGCCCGGCGCAATTATTTAGTATAATTAGGTCTTTAACATCCCTTGAAGGACAGCCAAATTTAAATAACAATTTGACACACAGCTGTGAGGCATTTGCGAGCTTTTTTTGCAGAGAAGGTCCTGTTGCTCCGCCATGACCTCCCTGCCAATTTGGATACAATAAAGGAACTGGAGGCCCCTCGACTGTCCTCGGGTCCAGTATTGGACCACTTTGACCGGATATCCCCAGCCGATGTGGACAGACTCCTCCGAGCTAGAAAGCCCACCACCTGTCCTCTCGACCCATGCCCGTCTTGGCTGATTAGAGTGTGTCCAGACGAGGTGCGGGCCCCCCTGGGGGATATCAATTGTCCCTTGGCACCGGGATATTCCCAGGGGAACTGAAGGAGGCAGTGGTGCGCCCGCTCTTAAAGAAAACATCATTAGATCCCTTAGATCTATGCAATTACCGCCCGGTTTCGAATCTTCCATTCCTGGGTAAGGTGATTGAGGGAGCGGTTGCTGAACAGCTTGGCAGGTTTCTGGATGAAACATCAGCTCTGGTTCCATTCCAGTCCGGCTTCCGCGCTGGTCATGGGACCGAGACGGCTCTGGTCGCCCTAACAGATGATCTCCGCAGGCAGCTGGATCGAGGCGGATCGGGGCTGCTGATTCTTCTAGACCTGTCAGCAGCGTTTGACATGGTCGATCACGAACTCCTGGACCACCGCCTTGCCGACGTGGGGATCCAGGGCACAGTTCTTCAATGGCTGCACTCGTTTCTCTCTGGTCGGGGACAGAGGGTGGCGCTTGGGGGGGGGGAATTGTCATCGCACCACTCCTTGGTGTGTGGAGTGCCTCAGGATGCAATACTCTCCCCGATGCTTTCTAACATCTTTATGCGCCCCCTCGCCCAGCTTGTCCGGAGTTTTGGGCTGAGTTGCCATCAGTATGCCGATGACACCCAATTCTATCTGTTGATGGATGGCCATCCTGACTCGGCCCCAGACACACTGACCAGATGTCTGGAGGCTGTGGCTGGATGGTTACGTGGGAGCTGGTTGAAGTTAAATCCTTCGAAGACAGAGGTCCTCTGGCTGGGACGGGACGATATGGGATTGAGGGGGCAACTCCCATCTCTTGCGGGGGTGCAATTAGTCCTTTAAGAGTTTGGGTGTAATCTTCGATACCTCCCTCTCTGTGGAGGCGCAGATTACAGCTATAACAAAGGCGGCATTTTTTCATCTCCGCCAAGCTAAGCAGTTGGCTCCTTATCTCTCTCGCCCTGACTTAGCCACTGTGATCCACGCGACGGTCACCTCCAGACTGGATTATTGTAACTCGCTCTACGTGGGGCTGCCCTTGAGACTGACCCAGAAACTCCAGCAGGTGCAGAATGCCGCGGCGAGACTCCTTATGGGGTCTTCGCTGCGAGATCACATTCATTCGGTACTATACCAGCTGCACTGGCTCCCGGTGGAGTACAGGATCAGGTTTAAGGTGCTGGTTTTAACCTTTAAAGCCCTATACGGCCTAGGACCCTCGTACCTACGGGACCGCCTCTCCTAGTATGTCCCACAGAGGAACTTACAGTCTGCAAATAAAAACATCCTGAAGGTCCCAGGCCACAGAGAGGTTAGGCTGGCCTCAACTAGAGCCAGGGCTTTCTCGGTTGCGGCTCCAATCTGGTGGAACGCTCTGTCGCAAGAGACTAGGGCCCTGCGGGACCTGACATCTTTCCGCAGGGCTTGCAAGACAGAGCTGTTCCACCAGGCCTTTGGTCAGGGCGCAGCTTGACTCCCTCCTCTGGCAATCTGCACAGAATTTTGCTTAACGGTTGCCATCAATTTGATTTTAATTAATTTTTATAATGAAATGTTTTTAGAATGTTGGATTATTTGATTGTTGTTAGCCGCCCTGAGCCCGGCTTCAGCTGGGGAGGGCGGGATATAAATAAAATTTATTATTATTATTATTATTATTATTATTATTATTATTTATTTAATGCTGTACTTTATATTGCTGTAAGCACCTCTCAGGCCTTCTGGTAATGAGTGGACAATAAATTCCATCCTCCTCTTCATCACTCTTTTGTTTGGCTGTAGAATGGACTCCCTCAGTGGCTGGTGGACTCTCCTTCCTTGGAGGTTTTTAAGCAGAGGCTGGGTGGCCATCTGTCATGGATGGTTTAGTTGATGTACCAGCATTGCAGGGGGTTGGACTGGATGACCCCTAGGTTTGCTTCCAATTCTACAATTATATGATTCTGTGAAATTATAATAAAATAATAGAAAACCAATTAAAACAGCTCCAAAATACATATAAAATGGTATGATCACTTAAAGCCCTAATGGAACAAAAGTCTTCATCTGTTTGTAAAAGGCAAAAAGGAACCTACCACTGCAGGTCTCACAGGCAGAATCCCCCACTAAGATGGAAGGAACTGCTCTTAGTCCTGGTGGATTTAGGCATTCATAGCAGGGCCTCACCAGATAATGTTATTGCTAGAAGAGGGAGAGGGCCTTTTCGAGGGTATCCACTCCTGTAAGGGTTTAAAGGTCAGTAACAACATTTTGAATGTAGTCCAAGGTTATTGGCAGCATATTATTATTCAAAAAGTGCACACTAATTAGTAACTGCCCAGCTTTGTTTTGGACCAACTAAAGCTGAACTATCTTCAAGGGCAGCCCTTCATGAAGTGCATTGCAATTTTGTAATCTGGAACTTAATATGGCATGAGTGACAGTGCTAGGTCATCTTTCCCAGGGTAGGATGAACTGCTCTCACCTTTCTAAAGGAAGAGCAAGATACAGAAGGGTTGATTAGTTAGCAACAGCAACATTGCTGTTAGGAAGTTAGCATTGCATCTGTGCCCCGCCAGGCAAGATGCTTCTGATTTAATAAAAACATTTTACTTACTTCCTGTATGACTTTTGTCATATCACACAGAGAGAAATTTGGAAGACGAAAATAATACTTATGTGTCAGTTCTCAAGCAGCAAAATTGAGGGTCGTTTTTGGACAGGATGGTGGAATCAATGGTTTTATGATTCGTCTAACTTTTATTGACCTTCAGTGAAAATCAGTTGTCCTAGGTGACATCTGGAACATCTTTGGAGGATTAATCAGCACAGATGTTGAAAATGCTCTGTTTATTTTACTCTGTATAATCAGGATAACCTTTGTTTTTGGTGGTACTCATTACACAGAAGGGTGAAGTTCAGCCAGGAAAAGGTGACTTTGTTTTAATAAGCAAACCTGTGTAAATGGCACACACACCTCATTCTCCTGATTTGGCAAAAAGTGAGACAAAGTGTGGTGCTAACAATCAGAGTATTACTGCAGATATCCCAGACGAATAGAATTCTCCTTTGGGACAGGTAATCCATGAAATGGGCAAAATTAGGGTTGACATTGTTGAACACAATTCCTTTATCTATGTGTCCTGCATCTTTGTCGCTGTAGATATAGTGATAGCATCTTCAAAAAGCACAGCCACTAAAGTCAATAAATTGTTTCAGGAGAGCAGCCAAATTTCTTTTTAAAGCACACTTTACCGAATGAGACTTTCTCATTGGCTTAGGTGTTATCAAAATCAGCACAAATATGCTTATTATTGAGGTTTGTATGCAGCACTTACTGATTTACTTTCATATACAAATTTAATTAACAGCATGGCCTTTATCTGGATTATTAATGAAGCTCTGGAATGAGACTCCTACCGCAAATACCAACTGTAGCAACCTCCAGAACCTTCCCTTAGTTTTTGTCCAATGCAGCATCTTGCTAATTTTTCTTTTCTTTTCTTTCACCCCCTCCCTCCCCGTAACTGAGGACATTTTGGCATTGTGGTATAGTAAGAGCCTAGGGTATTTTAGCCTGGTTTCTCAAGCCAACCTGACTTCATTTTTCAAGCCAAATTTGTTAAATTGTTGTAGCAAATGCGTTTCGGTGATTAACCTTTGCTGCACTTTCCTTTCCTTGGCACTCTGGGTGTTTATGTTATTTAAAAGCACACACTTACAAAGAAGCTGGAACATAATATTTAATCTCATAATGCACAGGTGCATTTCCTAAGTGGATTCGCCCACCCTATACCCTGCCACATGTAGTGAATCTACACTGACAACACATAGCATGGAACTAAACCCTAATGGCTTTGGGCAAACAGTTTACTTTGATTTTTAATTGCTTTGCTCACTTAAAAAGTCTCTGTGAACCAGCAGCTTTAGTTAAGGAAAAGTTTTGAAATACCTTAACTGCTATTGATGTTATGTGTTGAGCTTTTCTGCTTTTGTTTGTTATCTCATTGATAAGATTCCCATTAATCTCAAAGTGAGCTTTGTGAGGCTAAGATTCAGTGCTTCGGAAAATCCCTCCTTGTAGCTCTTACTGTGACTTGAAAATGTGGAAGAGTGAGAAAATGTGTCTGCAGAATTTCTACCAACTTTGCTTACGTCATGCATTGCATAAAAAGACAAATTTCCATTTACATATGATTTATTATTCTGTTTGAAAGCACATCAAAGTGCAAATAGGTACCGCTCCAGCGGGAAGGTAAACGGCGTTTCCGTGCGCTGCTCTGGTTCGCCAGAAGCGGCTTAGTCATGCTGGCCACATGACCCGGAAGCTGTACGTCGGCTCCCTCGGCCAGTAAAGCGAGATGAGCGCCGCAACCCCAGAGTCGGCCACGACTGGACCTAATGGTCAGGGGTCCCTTTACCTTTACCTTTATATTAGGGATATTAGCAAGTCACAAGATCTGGTTCTTATAGATTTAACACTTTATAAAACAGACCACCTCCAATGTTCTTTCTTTCTTTCTTTCTTTCTTTCTTTCTTTTCTTATGTCTGCATTGCCGAGGCCACAAAGCACTCAGGTCAGGAGGCTCCACTTTGACTCATGACTGTCTTACAAAGATTCTTCTGACCTTGCAAAATGGCATCAGTGACATCCTCAACTTCAGCCTCTGCAGTTTAATAATGTAGTTTAGATATAGCTGCATTTTACCTCATTTGCACCAGTATTCCAAGCTTGTTTATCCAACGGAAATCCAGTGGACTTCGGTGTGTTTTACTTCATAAAATGTGCTGTTTAGCTTAACCCACCATTCTCTATTAACAGTCCTTGTGCTGAATAAACAAGCTTTTCCAAGCATTTAAAATGAAGCATGTATAATTATTATTTTATTATTTGGTGTATCATTTGGTGTATTAGGTTCTGTAGCCTCGACTACCAGGATGATTCTTAAACTAAACATGCTTAGAATAAAATTTCTAAAATCAAGTCGTGTAATCTATAAAAAAGTAATTTTTACTAGGCACTCCAAGAGAGTAGGGACATAGAAAGTAGAAGGTGGAACTTGGAAGATGGAGTCTGAAGGTGATACAGAGACAAAAAAGTGAGAAGTATGTTGAGGAAAAGGATACAGAAGGTCTCAGTGAGGATTTTTAAAGGCTTGTCCATAAATTGTTGTTGTTGTTGTTGTTGTTTAGATTATGTAATCTTCAGAAAATCCAAACTCCACTTTAACTTTTACAAGAGTTAAAAAAACAACCCCATATATTTAATCCAATATAGAGCAAGTTTGTTCATTCTTCAGACATGAGCTAATAGCAATGTTGTTTTTGTATGTGGTAAAATTTCCTCAGTGTAAATTTTACTGTGGTCATTTCACTTAGGAGAATAAATGTGAATGTATCTTGACTGAGTGGCACCTGCTTAATGTCTCAGAACATGCACTACCATTTGTCACCGGAAGAAAGTAAATCCTACCTTTTTTGCTATCAAAAAATAATGTAGAAATGTCCTGCAGATTTAAAATAAATAATAAAAAAAATTCAACCTTGTTTTGCTTATTAGCTCTGTAAGCCACTCTGAAATGATGGGTGCCTGTGGATATCTTAATCCGCATCATCACTGCCATATGGTAAACTATCCATATACAAATGTGGTGAGAATGGCCCCTTGTGCAGGACTGAATCCTTGATGGCATCTTTGCTTCTTTTCCTTGAAAAAAACCTGGTGGTTTGTTTACATTGTGAATTATAGGAATCTGTCCGTATTCTGATGAAAAAATTCAGCAGAAAATTTCTCTTCAACTTATTGTGGGCCTTCTGTTTCTTATTTTTCCAGATGTAACTTATTTTCTTGAGTTAGCACATTTCCCTTTTAAAATACAATTAATTAGAACATATGGGGTACTTGTACCACAGCATGCTCTATAAAAATTCAAAGGGACATAATTAATTGGAATACTAGGAAACAGCATGTTACTACAAGCCTGGTAAAATCCACGATAATCATTTTAACCTAATTTATGTTCTAAGTGTTTGAAAGATGAAGATGATTGTAGGAGCAGCTGGATCTCAAACTTTTTGCCTTTAAGGGAATATTTTGAGGGGACTTATACAGTGGAAAATATAAATGAAATATGCAGAATGTCAACAGGAAAATGCCAAATCAAATATTAGAAGCTTTTTTTTGTTTTGTTCATGCTGTTCAGATTTTCTTACTTTTTATAATTAAAAAAGCACTTTTTTATTTATGCTGTTTAAGAAGTCAGCCTCTTTTAAATTACTGTAGTTGTTGTGAATGATTTCGTGTGGCTGTAATTTTTATTATTTACTGTGGCACTTAGAAAATTTTATTTTAAATTTACATTTCAATCAGGTTTTATGCTTACATGAAGGAGAGGGATACATCTACACCATGAACTTTTATTGCTGGTTCTAAAGTAGGATTAGTATGGTGATGTCCATTTAACTTTTGAAATAGAAATGAGCTGGGTGGTAACTAGCTACTTTTTCAAAGATATGAGTTGCACTGATAGATATGCTGATGAATCAGTTTCTTTCCCTTGCCTTCATTTTTCAGCCATCTCTGAAACATAAAGAGCAACATGAACATTTTTCCTGCTTCTGAACTGTCTGAAAAATAATCACTACAGATTTTGTTAACTCACGAAGTGCTTGTGTTACAGATGTTGTGTTGCATCTGATGGTTGCACAAAAGAATGGGAGCTCATACAACCAACCTTACGCTTCCCTTCCTTTCCCCTGCTTCCCCTTATACCCACTGAAAACTTTCTCCAGTGTGGAGGAAACTTGTGCCAGCAGAACCTCTGCTGGAGCAAGATCCCTCTCCCAATTTCAGGTGAATTGCATCTCCGGTTTTCACAAGACCAAGTTACGGACGCTCAAGGATTTCATTTATATCACATACAAAACTGAGCCAAGCTAATCTGTACCCTCAAGCTAAGCCATAGAGTGTAGTATAATCGGAGCCCAAAGGGTGTGATTGTTAGAATGTTGAGCTAGGACTTGAGAAATCAGGAATGAAATTCCTGCTCAACCATACCTTGCTGGGTGACATTGGACCAGTCACTGTTTCTCAGTCTAACATCCCTCACATAGTTATTGTGAGAATGAAATGAGGAGAGGGAAAACCATGTATCCTACGTTTTGAGCTATTTGGAGGGAAAGTGAGTTATAAATTTGAAGATAAGAACTTAAATAAAATATGACCATCATCCAAATTTTGTCATACAATTCTCCCTTTAAAAGATGCATTAAAATGTATACATGTTCAAAATTATGTTTTAAAAGTCAAATATGGTCCCAAATAACTATTTATATATGTATGTAGTAAGTGTTTGTATGGGGGTGTTTTGTTAAACAAGACAAGACAAAAAAATACTTCTATATGATGTGGAATGGAACAGAATGGGGAAAAAATGACTTGTATCCAACTAAAGTTCTACTCAGCATAGTCATATTTTTCAATTTCAATTAGTCTACTCTGCTCAGGACTAACCCACAGAAAGAGGGTGTGTGTGTGTGGAATGAATCTAAATGGAACAGAACTAGACTAATAACATCCATCCCTAGTCATAGAAGCTTTTGTACATTTTGGTTCACTATTTATTAATTAAAAGTATTGATTTTTATTCAGAGCTATCTATCTGAAAATGTGTGCAATGCTGGTGGCAATTGGATTAACAATTTATGATTAATTCAGGAAATAGATTTCAAATGATTTTACAAATATTAATTTTTTTTATCTCAGAGAAAAAATCATGACCTCAAGCAGGTGCTCTGAAGTGTGTGGCCGCATGTATTAAACTGCCAGTTTAATATTTTATGGAGAGTTGAAGCAGCCAGCAATTCCACCTTAGTAGTGTGCTATCACTTAGGCTGCTCCCCACAAATGCTTAGTACACCCTGCAACCTAAGCAGCCTGACAGTCCCTTCTCGATTTCAAAGGACCCTTAGAAGGAGGACTTTTGGAGTGGAGAGGGAGAACAGGAAGTGAGTACTTAGCCCTTCCTGTGTGTCTATAGTGTGGTTTTCTGGTTTAGTTACCAGGTGGCATAGGACTTAGTTGTATCGGGGTGGAGTCAGGAGGAATTTTGTGCTTCTTTCAGTCAGGAAGCAATAAGGTTCTTGTATGGACAGTACTGGAGATAGGGAGAACTACCAACTTTATACTAGTCCTAATCGTGCATTCTAGAAATCAGGAAATGCACTGTGCGTGCTTTAGTTCCACTCCTCAAACCTCAACATGCTCCTCCACAAGTTGGAGGGTGACTGTCTGACTCCTTAACTATTCTACATTGCATAGTGAGCCTATATCATGCAGAGAAGCAATGGTATAGGGACAGAAGGCAAGACTAACCCACTTATTCCTTTGAGGGTCCCTCCACATGTTGCATTTCCTGATTTCTAAAATGGTTGAGCAGAGCTACAACCAACACAAATATCTGTCGCAGAGCCAGCTGGTCAGTAAATCACACTGTTCAAAGCTGGAGTCAACTTTTTCAATTTAGTGAAACGTAATCTTCACAGACTTGTTTGAGTTTTAGGCCTAATGAGCACAGGACCTCATGCCCTATGGGTCCTTCTCCATGAAATCAGTTACCAAGATTAAAAGTCCCCACCTCCCCACAGCTGTCTATGTCTCCTCCTGTCTTTGCTCTACCCGTTTCATCCCACCCCTGGTTCTGGGAGTCACTAAGCTTGGGGGGCGGGGGGAAGGAAAGCATGTCACAGTAGCAGAGGGAGACACCTGTGACTCTTCTCTAGCCTGACTCATCTCTGCCTTTTGACCTCCCACTCACCTGCTTCAGCTTCTGCCTCTGATTCTTGACTTCTCTCTGTCACAGGCTCCCCCAGCTCACTGAACCCTGTCACCCCTTCAGCTTCCGACACCTCCTCTTCCCAGTCTTTTCCCTCTGACCCCTCTCTTTTGTCTCATCACCACTCCCTGGGTTCTGAGCCTTCTCCCTTTGGTGGTCCCCTAGCCCCTTCCTCCCACCACTCCCCTGTGTCTAACCAGTCCATGACAATATCTGATAATATTGCTTGCTACAATAGTTTACTGTTACAATTCTATCTCGGCTAACACTGCAAAATAAGCTTCTCCCTCCCCCCTCTTGAGTAATTAATAATTAATCAATGTTACTATCTCCTTAGGTGCAATAATTAAAAATGAGAACTGATTCTAAAGAATGTGTTTTTCTTAGCACTTTGAACCTTCTAATGTGGCATTAGTAGCATCTGAGAAACTGATTCTCTGGGAGTTACTTTGCAGTAGGGAATTCATTTGAAATTGTCCATTGGGCTACAGCAAGGCCAAAGCTCAGATTTGCTTTAGCAGATTTAATTGACATGATGACATTACAGCTGTCACTGCCTTGGTTTTTTTTTTTTTTTGGTTTTTTTTTTTTAAAGTAATTTTTCAATTAATGCTTTCAGTTCATGCTGTCATTTAGCTGTAGCAACACCTCTTTTTCTGTTCCCTTTCAATGCATCATTATGGATAAAGTGAATATTCAAATCCACTGTAGTGAATACAAGAAAACTCTAAATCATAGGAGTCAATATTAGTGTAAAATTGAGGATTCAGGGTGTTGGGGTGGAGCCTAAAGCCTGGCCATACTCAAAATAATCACAATAATACCCAACATGCAAGTAGCACTCTAAAGAATGTGTTCCCCAAGAAAGGGTTATCTGCCAACTGATATTCAAGATGTCCCACAGGTGCAAAAAACTATTTTAATGTACAGCAGCAGCGTAGGGCCAGTTTCCACCAACAAATGAACACACATAATTTGTTAGTTGGGCCAGCTGCAGTTGCCCTCCTCCCCTTCTGTGCATTTTTAGTATTCTAACACTGGACATATAAACAGGTCTTTGTGGAATACAAGCTACAGTGTGCATATAGAGACCCTTTTTTCCTATACCTTCCGTAGGCACTGTTCAGAAGTTTTGATGAACATACAGAGGTCCGGGCCCAAGGTCAGCAGACATGATCCTCCCCGCACATTCATTCTGCATAGCTATGTAATTGCAATGGAGTGCTGTCATATGAATGTCATAAGCATGACTTTAAGCTATGAGAGAGGGAGAAAGAACCCAGCCAGACACCAAAGTGAAAGCATCTTCAAGTACTTGCCCTCACTTCTTCTTCAGCTTCGTCTGTCTTCTGCCCGCAAAAATGTCATACTCATCAAATAACTAGCTTATGGAAAGAAATCCTTTGCATTTTGTACTGAGCCCTCTGTCAAGCTCTTAACTTTCTTTCAAAAGTTACTTATAAAACCCATTAAGGAAACTATACTAATTTGTGTCTTCTGCACCCCTCCCACACCCGCTCTATGGAATTTGGAGAACCTTCATTACAGCATGGGAGGCAATGCCAGGGGCAGGGGCACAATTTGGCAGAGATTGCCTTGATTTCTGCTCTGCTGATGGAAGAGTCTTCTGTATCTAGGAGCCATAAGCAGAGGGACATTGGCATAATACAACCCAGTATGGTTATTCACCCATGCATCTTATTATAGCCTCAATTGCTCATATTCCCTTATCCATCTTCATAAACTGAATATCTTCAGGGTTTCCTACTGAACAATCCATTTGCTGGTAATGCTGCAATGAGTGGCCTAAATTAATTTTCTGAGAGATAATACTCTGGGTGGATAACAATTAGTGGATTGCTCAGAGAGCTTTGGGACTGGGAAACTGAAGCAGGGACTTTGGGCAATGGTTGTAAGTGTAGCTCTGGAACAAGGGCTCAAAGTTTATAAGTGTGTGTTCCATTTCAAACATAGATGAACAAAGTGAAGGGAGCTGCTGATGGTGGGAAGTTGAAGAGCTAGATGAATTTGACAATGCACCAGTGAAGTTTTGACTTGACAATTGTCACTTGTATTCATTTGGGGCTAGGCTGAGCTGCTGTTTTTGTTTGGAAAACTCATGCAACAATGCTAGCAGTAAACATCCTACTCCCCCTTTGTGCTTCATGGTGACAAATCATGCCTCTCTAATGAACATAATACACTAGCCACTCGAACACTGTTGAGTTGTGTCACATTAGTGAAGTATAGCTGATTCAGTGGTGTCAGCATTGCTTGAGAAGCAGTATATTATTGTATGCTTTTGCCACATTATATTATTAAGAATCTTAAGCTGTTAGTTTTCCAGTGCATGTTGGTAATTCCTGGTGTTTACTTGATGATATCATCATGTTGGCTATCAGGCAATAGTATAAGAGTGTCTGCAAAAGATTGAATGTGTATTATATAGAATAAACAACAGGGCATCATGACCAGATTACAGTTCCAACAAAACACACCTAGTGGCATTTAAGGCTAGATTATTCACAAATACAAAATATCTATTTTCTTTGTGAATGCCTGAATGTCTGAAACTAAAACAAGGAACCAGTATTTTGGAAGTTATATAATTAGTGTGGGGAAAGTGTTTATAAATGAAACAAATTAACATTCCTTTCCTCTGCAGAGTGTGCTATCATTCCTGTGAATAATATAAGGGTTAGGTTGCTTCTGAGAAAATGATGTTTTAATAGTTTTCAATTTAGAGTTACCATACTAGTAGCACTACAATGAAAAAATTAAAATGCTATTAGAAGCACCTAATATGATTTCTGTCTATTCCTTTTCCTACTTTGCCCTTTGATTAAAATGTAATTTCAGCTGATTACTGCACTGTTTATCGGTCTATTAATATATTTAATTTTATGATGGCGTCACCATAGAATATAAATGCCACTTAATAGAAGATTAAAAGTTCCATGCAGAAAATAGAGATCATTTTATTTGAGTGAAAATGTTTTTGACTTAGTGAACTCATGCTTAGCTGTTCATATTATTCGGAAAAGTAGTCTCTAGCAGTGGAGCTCACATTATCAATACCACAAGAAACAGTATCTACATTAGAGGTACTCCGACATACAGCTGTCCGGGTATTGGGTCTACTGCTCCGGTCAGCTCCAGTCAACATGGTCAATGTCAGTGATGATGGCACCTTGCTAGTTACCCCACTCTAGATAATGTTTTTACTACTCTTGTAGCAGTAATACAGCCTTTGTTATTGCAAGTGCAAGCACTTCTATGAAGAGGCCATATATGACTCTGTGAAGAGACTTTTATGATCTAGGTCAGGCTTCCTCAACCTCAGCCCTCCAGATGTTTTGAGACTACAATTCCCATCATCCCTGACCACTGGTCCTGCTAGCTAGGGATCATGGGAGTTGTAGGCCAAAAACATCTGGAGGGCTGAGGTTGAGGAAGCCTGATCTAGGTGCTTCAATGATGCCATGGAAGCTGGGCCATTAAGGAAACCAGGGCATAGCCCTGCCAGGTGAAATGTCAATCAGAATTTTTAAAAAATAAGGTTCCCCAAAATTTTGAAGCCATACTCCTTCCTGTTCCTTATATCCTTCTATAATCCATTTCAATTTAGGCAAGTTCAGGGAAACATTTCTCCCCACCTCCCATTCTCTTGCTAGTCAGCTCTGTGTACTCCTCATCCAATAACAAACATAGGCATGACCAGGAGATCCCACCCATCTGTCTCCAGTATCAGTGGTGTGCTGTAGAGAGTGGGGCAATCCAGTTCCTTTTTTTCCTGTGTATGACTTCCTAATTTGCTTTTGGTTTTTTTAAGTATATTGGTTGGGAAAGGGCTTTCCAAAGGCACCATCATGCTCTTTGAACATTCGGTTTTTAGAGGTTGAAAGAGCAGCGCTGGGAGGAAGAAATTATTTCCATTGAACTGAAACTGTTTCCTCCTCTTTGAGCTAGGTGTGCTCTCAGCAGCCACTACCTGATGGAAGGGTGAGAGTGTGTCCTGCTCCAGCAAAGGAGCAATCAGGAGCTCACTTTAAGCTCATGAATGTTCCTTTGAAGCCCTCCCATTATCCGCCCTACACCTAAAACCTGCATGCCATCAGGTTTAGGGAGGGTGGGTATGCCTTCCCCAAAATGGCCTCACAAGCAAAATGTGGAGGCCTGGCAGGTCAAGTATGACCCGTGGGCAAGAGGCTCCCATCTCAACCTAAATGGGTGTATCTGTATGTATCTTAAATTGGAAAATGTTCAGTAATGTTGAAGAGATTTGCTGAGTAAAGAAGTAGAACCAATGTCAACTGCAAAGGCAGTTGAATTTTAGAAAGTTTGCTTATCTGGCATACTCTTTGTACTACCCTGCTGATGGGTTCATTCCTTATTGCAGATTTTTATATGGCTTTGTTCTTATGAACAAAGTTCTCTTCCACTCTTTCTCTTTCTCCTTCTTCCTTCCATATTCTAGCATTCTGTTTTTGCAGTCTCATTCCGTCCTCTCTCCATTCCTTTAGCCTGTTTTTTCCACAGCTTTGTGTGCCAAAAACTGACTCCATGTGGCTCAGCATGAATTTATTAGGAGTACAAACAGGTAGCTGTTTCAGGAAATTAAGCACATCGTGACACATCTGGACATTTTTATTCTGCTTGTCTTAGATTTTTTAATATGGATAGTGATATTCAGAAAATGGAAGAACCCTGACTTTCTCATTACAGAGTTGGTGAGGGTGTCTTAGGAAATAATTGAAGAGAGCAGGTATAAATCATCACCATCATCTTCCTCTAACCCCCTTTTTTGCAGCTGCTTTAATGAAAGATAAAAAGTCATAAGCCTTTAGAAAATTTTGTTCGAGTTTCTTTTGGGGAGGGTGAACACTGCCTTTTAATGAAATAAAAAGCTTGACCTAGTGAAATCTATTGGAATTGTCTAGGGATATCAAATTTAGCTTGCATCTTAATGAGATTCATAAAGGAGTTAATTCAGAACCACTGTGCCATAAACCGTGTTTCCTTCTCACATCTGTTCATAAACAGAGAAAGATGAATCCATGGGGGAAACATATATACATAGGTTTTCCCCATGGATCTGGAGAGAGAGAGATGATTAAAATTAAAGTTCACTTTTTTAAAAAGAAAGAATATCCTGTAGGCTATGTATCATGGTATAAAATGCTGTTATCTGTCATCGCTCAGCCATAGAGCTCCATGTCAAGTCATCACTGTTAATAAGGCTTAGAGGAAACTGCACAGTGCCCTGCATTTATCCATATTATGTTGCAGCTGAAGCAGTCAAGCAGAACTCTTCACTAACAAACCATATTATCAAAACATGGAATGGGATGGGCCAGACTTGCGTTATCTCCTAGCAATTTGCTTTGCTGAATTGCCCTGCCTGATGCAATGTTCTCACAGCAAAACACTTTATTTTCTTGTTGCAAGAAAGGGTGGCTGACAATTGCACACAGTTAAATAGGCAAATATTTTGAAGCAATTTCATTAAAAACTCTGGCCTCCTTTAGAACACATGAAACTGTCTTCTACTGAGTCAGATGGTAGCTGGTTCATCTAGTCCATTATGCCTGACTGGCTATCAGACAAGAGTGTTTTCCAGCTCTGTGATCTGAGATCCTATAAATGAAGGTTGAGAGCTTCGTGATTTATTATATTTCAAGAGTAATGTTCCTTCTGAGGTCCAGCGGTATCTGAATTACTTGCACTGGATTCCCTGAACCCATTTAACCCAATGAAAAAGAAATTATCTTTCAACAAGGGCTAGAAGACTTTTCCTGTAAAATCTGTTACAAATCTCAAGAGACATCCCAGTCATTAGTACATTTTTGTTGGCATATAGATGTTATTTTTCACATTGTTCTGCACACTGATTGACTGGCAAACAATATGATCTGGATTCTGACTTGCCAAATATTCACTAAGTTTCTTCATCCCTTTGTCAGAAAGCTACATAAATATGCCCCTTTCTGTGATTGTTTCTCAGGAGGTCATTCTTCATGAGATCTCAGCTTGAAAGAAAACTCAGCTCTAGCTTCCTCAAAATTCAATTCTAAAGTGATACAACCCAACTTTCAGTTAAGTTGTTTCCATTCAACACACAGCTTTATTATATTTCTAAATTCTCAATCATCTGGCTGATTTTTATTGATTAGCTTCTGAGCAGATCTGCTTGTTCTTTGGTTCATTGCAAAATAATGTTTCTCTAAGTTTGAGAGAAGGAGATGCTTGGATTCCATCCTTCCTGCAACCTCTACTCAGTGATACTACACCTTCTGGTATGGGTGTGAGATTTATTTACTTCACGTTTCTTCATGTGGAGAAATCTGTAATACAATAATCCTGAAGTCCTATAATATATAGCTAGTGTGTCTTCATTTCTGTCAAACAACAACTATATATTTCACAGAAATATATGCTTGACTTTAGACCTTTGAACATCTGGAATGTTTTATTTTGCTCATTAAAAAATTAACCTTTCATACTGGTGGGTTAAATACGGGCTTGCTGTTGCCTGTTTCAGCAATTTCTGCTTCATTTTCCTCGTTTCTCATATTCTGCTTGGAGGTGGACTGTGAAGTGAGGGAGCCAACCAGTGGAGAAGACTGGAAGAGGCCCTGAATGAAGCAGATAGCATTAAGAATCAGGACACATGGCCGTGGATTAGCAGGGTTGAAAGACGATACTAAAAAAGGCAGGGGGTGGACTCAGTTGGTGCAAGATATAATGGGGAAAAAGAAGCGCGCGGAGGATGAGATAGACGTAGTCCAGAGTAGTGATGCTGAAAGAGGGGGTAAAGAGTTGGAAAGGGAGTATGATGGGCCCAACACCCAAAACTATTACAGTTGGCACTGGAATGCAGACAATGTACTGTATTTTTTGCTCTATAAGACTCACTTTTTCCCTCCTAAAAAGTAAGGGGAAATGTGTGTGCGTCTTATGGAGCGAATGCAGGCTGCGCAGCTATCCCAGAAGCCAGAACAGCAAGTGGGATTGCTGCTTTCACTGCGCAGTGATCCCTCTTGCTGTTCTGGCTTCTGAGATTCAGAATATTTTTTTCTTGTTTTCCTCCTCCAAAAACTAGGTGCGTCTTGTGGTCTCGTGCGTCTTATAGAGCAAAAAATATGGCAGTTAGCCGAATCTGAAGAAGATGCTTGTAAGGGTGCTGAAAGCCAAGATTGTCTGGATTGGGAAGAAACAATGAGTGGCAACTAGTATGATAGTGTGGGGGCAGCACTGTTTTTAAGTCCTAAGAAAGCAGTGCTGTGAACTGAGATCAGAATGACGTTAACCCCATGCTGGCATGCTAGAACACAACAGACCACTGTTTGTGCTTGAAGTGTAACATGCGAAGTGTTCTACTCACCAAGACACCCTACTAATAAGAAACCATATGTTGTTGAGCTGCCTCCCCTCCTGCTACTCAGAGGCCACAACAGGGCAGAATTTTCATTATGGGAGGTGGTCAGGGTAAGTAATTGTGAAGCACTGTTTGCATTGCCTTCCTGAAAGCCTAGATAGTAACCATATTGATGTTGTATGGGGAAAGCGAGTTCAACTAATTCCCTCTCTCTAGGGGACACCGGAGACTTTCTTTTCTATGTGAAATATTTGTTGATGCGGGTTCTGTTTAGCACTGAGAGAAGCTTAGAACTGCATACTGAGGTTTGTGAAGTCAGGTTCTCCCCTCCTCCTTCCTGTGGTTTAATTTGCACACAGAGGGAGCTTTCACTTGGAATGCTACTTAACTATTCACCACAATTTAGCCTTGGTTTCTTTCTGTAATCATATTACAGTGCAGCAGTATGGTACATACATTTGTTATTCACATACCCATTTTGTGGCTGCCTAACATTTTCTCTGACATTTATTTTAACAAATGCCCAGATACATAATTCTGGCCGATTAATTTTCTCAGCCTCTTCCTTCTCAGATGGATTTAGTTTTTCCTTCATATACAGATTTATTTTTCCATCCCAATATTTGTCACCTTTCTTGTATGACACTTCTGACTGAGGTGAAAGTTGCATTCTGCTCTCCACAAGCCCTAATTAATTGTGCCAGCAGCCATAACATTTTATTATGAGATTCATCTAACTTTTATTTGGCATGAAATAGAGCTGTGTTAGCCCTCGGGTAAAAGTCTATTCTAAAGAAAAATCATCTTTTTTTCATTTTAAACCCTTTTTACGAATGACACAACGTAGCATAAAAACACTTTTCAGCTTTTAGGGGCTGGCTTCTCCTTTCACAGGTTTACAATCTGGCATATCAACAAAGGCAGAATGGTCATATGGTGCTTGTTATACTCTTGCTATTCACACAATATATGCACTTCTCACTTTTCTTCTGTCATTTGCTATATATTTACAGTTAAATTTAGTACAGTCTTATATCTCCCGAACTGTATCCCAGGTAACAGCATCGAGGTAGATCCATAGAGGGGAACCAGCATTGAGGAATTGCTTGCAAGACCAGGAAATAAGTGCTTAGGTCTGGATTTATTCAGAGAACTACAGGAATAGAAAAAAACCTCTGTGCTTGCCATTTCACATTGTATGTTCTTGTATTAAAATTTTGAATTCCATAGAAATCTGTCGAATTCAAATTGTAAGTGTTCTTTTCAGACATGCTGCAGACCAAACTCATTGAAGCTTGCAGACCACAAGTGGTCTACAGGCCACTATTAGGAACCCTTGAACTAGACATTACCCTACTTATGTAGCTGCCACCAAAACCGCATTCACATATCTAGATACCATCATCGTGTCATTGTATGATTCTCTTTCCCCACCACCAATGTAATCAACCATGTAGAGTGGGGCTGTTTAAAAATGCAACAACATTAATTCTATATGCAAATTTTAGTACATATTACCAAGGGGGAACAGGAGAATTAATCATAATATCTCATTCCAGCTAGTCTAAGTTGGAAAAGACCAACAAAATATTTGCCTGCTAAATATTAGCAGCTGAAAACATTGATGGGCATTTCATTAGACAGCAACAAAGCCATATTCTCACTTTTGGACCAGAAGCAGATTACCACAAGAGCTTGCAATGTAATGACATTTTAAATACAGTTATCATTTTTAATAGCATTTTCATTGTTATCTGGCTCTTGTCATGGTGGATGAAAGGCAGATTCATTTTCAGAGGGCTGTGTTTAAATGGAACAATTTCTTTAATAAGGATGGAATTTAACATTCATTTAATGGTAGACATGAGTAGTATGGCAAACTGGTATTACTACACTCGTAATAATGCCATTGTCAGAGGAAAGATAATAAATTGGATATGGTGTCTCTCCCAAGGGTATAGAGTCCTCAGCAGGATCTTTAAATTCCGAATCCATACACATGTTTATAGCTCTTCAGATATGGCAGAACATTCACCTCTGTCTCTTTGATGGCTTGTTCGTGGATGGAATACATAAGCAAATATACAAAATTACCAGCAGTATTTTGCACAAATGCAAAACAGGAGTGAGAGAAGCTCTGAGTGGAGCGGGAAATTGTGCCTTGGATATGAGTGTAAAATCCTTGTTACATTTCATCTTGTAGAAGTAGGGAAAATGTGACAGAGCACAGAAAGGGAAAGAATAGAAAAATGAATATACAATTAGGAAAGCTTCCATAAATTATGTAGATTTGGAAACAATAATTGCAAATGCTTCATTCTGCATTACATCACAAGCGTATATAACATTCAGACTGCATGCTAGCTTTAGACTTTATGTTTACATAGAACATTTTGAGTTAAAATAAGCAGAAGGCTCTATCAGCAGCACAATCAAGATTGCTATGGAAAATGCAATATTGTAAGTAGGAACTGCGGAGGATATGCATGGGTAAAAAATGAGACCACATAAATAGACAGAATTATTATTTTCCAGAAATGAAACATTACAGAATTTAATATCTGTGAAATTCAGGCAGGTATTCACATCATCAGTACTGGGGGAAGAAAGGCTGTACAGGGAGATGATGCTTTGAAAAGCTATACTGAATCCACTTACCAATTACCATTTAAAATTAGTTCATTTTAACACTCCCCCCCCCCGACATTTTATAACCCTAACACATATTATGGGTTTTTAATTAACATACAAACAAACAAGTAATTTGTGACTTAGCTTAATGAGCAAGGTCTGCTTGTTTCAATTCACAAATGGCAGAGCAGTCCAAACCACAGCCAGGGCTGCAGGGCCACCACCATATGCACAGCCCTGGTGCTTACACTGGCCTGGGTGGAAGGTGAGGGGAAAACAAAAGGCTGCTCCAGGCTATGTCATCCTGGAGCTGATGTAACAACAGGGTCTGTTGGCTTCCACAAAAGCCCAGTGGAGCAAAGAAGGTGTTTTGTGCACAAAGAGTGAGGCTTGTGTCACCACTGCACAGGCAGAGACAGGCAGACTGGGTTGAGTGTTAACTTTATTTTAATGGATGGAAACAATTTGTAGCAAAGAAAACAGGGAGGGAACAGCTGGCTGGGCCAGGGAGGTGATCAATGTCTCTTCATGAGAGGGGGTGGTCCTTGCCTGTTTAAAGGAGGCAGTGGTAAAACCACTCCTTAAGAAACACTCCCTGCATTTGGAAAACCTAACTACTAGCCAGTTGCTAATCTCCCTTTCCTGAGCAAGGTTCTGGAGCGAGTGGTCGCAGACCAGATCCAGGCGCTTTTGGAAGAAACTGATTTTCATAAACCATTTCAGTTGAGGTTTAGGCCCGGTTTTGACAAAGAAACTGCTTTGGTCACCCTCTGTCGAGAGAGAGACAAGGGAACATGTCCCTGTTAATTCTTCTTGACCTCTCAGCGGCTTTCGATACCATCGGTATCCTTCTGGAGTGACTGTCCAAACTAGGGGTGGGTGGCACTGCTTTGCAGTGGTTCCAGTCCTACTTGGATGGTCGTTCCCAGAGGGTATTGCTTGGGGAATGATTTTCAGCCCCATGTAACCTTCAGCGTGGGGTTTTGAAGGGCTCAATTCTATCCCCTACATTGTTTAACATCTACATGCTTGGTGGGGTTATCCGGAGGTTTGGAGTACGTTGTCAGCAGTATGCTGATGACACTCAGCTCTATTTTACTTTTACAACTGCAGGTGAGACGGTGGAAGTGCTGGACCAGTGTCTTGCCATGGTAATGGACTGGATGAGAATCAACAAACTGAAACTCAATCCAGATAAGACTAAGGCACTGTTAGTGGGTGATTCCTCATATCAGATGGGTTGGAGATCGCCTGCTCTTGATGGGATTATACTTCCTCTGAAGAAGAGGTTCATAACTTGGGGGTGCTGCTGGATCCTTTGCTGTCGCTCAAGGCTCAGGTGGCCTCAGTGGCCCAGAGTGTCTTCCATCAGCTTCAGCTGGTGGCCCAGCTACGCCCCTATCTGGACAGGGATAGCCTAACTACTGTTCTCTATGCTCTGATACCATAGGGTTACCAGACATCCCTGGTTCCCGGGGACAATCCCCATATTTGCAAACCTGTCCCCAGGAAACATGGCAGCGGCAGCCTCAGCAGCCCGGAGTCAGCCTGGTAGTGCAGTTGGCTCTGGCTGGCTTCAGGAGCTGCTCACTTCCATGGCGCCCACCATTTTTCCTGCGCCACAGCAGCGAGTAGCGAGCAGCTCCTGAACCCAGCCAGAGCCAACTGCACTACCAGGCTGGCACCTCCTGGGCAACAGCTGCCCACCTGTGACTCCTGAGCCTCCCCTGATCTGTCAAAACAAAGGGGGAATGGGGAAGGTAGATTGAGGAAGCCTCGGGAGTCACAAGAGGGCGGCGCGTCGTTGCCCAGTTTTTAAAAAAACTCTGCACATTTATGTTTCACAAAGTGCGAAAGAAGGGCTTTGCACCTTTATACAATATGTGTGTGTGCTTGGGCCCAGGGTCTTTTGCCTCACCATCCCCACTACTGACTCCCCGTTGTTACTCAGCTTCAAAAAAAAAAAGAAAAGTGTCCCGGATTCATTGAAAAAAATCTGGTAACCATATGGTAACATCAAGGTTAGATTACTGCAATATGTTATACATAGGTTTGCCTCGGAAGACAGTTTGGAAACTTCAGCTAGTGCAGAATTCTGTGTCCAGGTTGCTCACCGGAGCAAGACGAATACCTCAAGGACCACCTCTTTCCATATGAACCTACCTGGACCCTGAGATCATCTTCTGAGACCCTCCTTCATGTGCCTCCTCCTTGAGAGGGCTGGAGGGTGGCAACATGAGAAGAGGCCTTCTCTGCAGTGGCTCCCCGTCTGTGGAATGCTCTCCACAGAATATACAGAATTATTATTATTTCATGTTACATATTCTACAGGCGGTGCACTCATGAAGACCATAAGTATGAATGAGAATATAAATTTAGCATCACCTAAATAATTTATTTGGCTGGGATCCAAAAAACATCAGGTACAATCTATTTAGTTCCTTTGTGCTTATGGGTGAGATTTTGATCTGGTGACTAACAAAAGAGGAGATAGGAATTCTACTGATTCCTTCTCTCCCCTGAAATCCTGACAAAACCAGACAGTTTGGGACCAGAACAGGGTAAAAGGAAGTGGTGGTGGTAGTGGTGGTGGTGGAGGAGGAGGAGGAGGAGGAGGCAGCGGTGGCGGCGGAGGATGCTAAAGAGGGGCTACAAGGAGAAGGGCGAATAGTAAAAAATTGTGCCTCTCCTCTTTGGTTAACAGAAGCGTCCACTGGATCAGAAGTCTTAGCTTGAGTGCACTGTGTGATAGCCAACTAAACACTACTCCACTGAAATCAATGGAGTTTCTTTTTCTGAATAAGACCCATGTTGGCTATTACTATATATTTGTTTCGTGACTTAGCGATGCTGTTGCCTCAAGTTTCAACTAGGAATTCAAAGCAGGAAATGCCTGAATGAAACCTTAGGCGTTGTGTTAAGCAATAGTCTGCTCTCTAGCTATTTCCCTTCTGCTTAGAGACCATAGATTTGACCCTACCTTTTGCAGCCAATAAACTTGTGCCAGTTTGTTCTACAAACTCCATGGGCATGCCCAAACATGGAGCATACAGTTTTAATCAGTGTTACTGAACCTCAAAATTCTCTTTTATCTTGTGACCTTGTAATTGTATTGAGGTTGCAGATGCGGAGCTCTCTGGCAGAGTGTCTGAAACCAGCAAAACTCAGATCTCAGCAATCTGCCTGCCTTAGATGTAAAGTTCAACATGTGTTACCTGCAATAAGTGCCAGAATATAGCAGCAGAGATGCCAGTTTCAAACAAAAGGCAGCAGCTCTATTACACCATTGCCTAACCACCACTACTATTATTTTACTTTTAAAGGGGCTATAACAGTTATAAATGTTTTTTATCAGGGCTGTTTGTAGACAGGTTTGTAGACATTTCTCTATTTTTAGCAGGTGATGGTAGTAATTTTATTGTTATAGAAGTATTGCTGATAGTTGTATTCTAGCACAAAAGGGATACTAAATAATATTTCAAAGTAAAAGATAGTTTTAAAAGTGGCTTAGTGAAAAATCTTCCATTGATTGCAGATGTATAGAATGTCTATAATCATGTGCCAATTTATTCTATAAACTCTGTGGGCAGTTCCAGACCTTGATTTAGAAACCTGAAAGTGCTATGATCAACAATAGTTATTGAGATGCCAACGATATCCATGAAGTTGTCCTAGTATTATCACTTTGCATTACAAAGGGACAAGTGCTTCTTCCATTTCCACATGTATCATATTCACCTCTCTATTCTCCACCTATCCTAGAAGGCATTTTGCATTTCATTATTTACTATAAAAGCATATGCAACATTTGGTTAAAATCTTGGAAACAGTATTAAATTAGCTGGTTATCTTTCTTTATACTTGGAAGATGGCTTATGGGAGCAAGTGCAACTAATGCCAGGACCTGTGACATCCTATGAAGCAGAATGATGGATGATTCAGGGCAGACCAGAAAAGAGCATTCATAAACTGCAGAGTTCTCTACCACAAGATGCAGTAAAGACTACCAACTAGGATGACTTTAAAAGAGGATTAGACAAACTCACGGACTATAAGACTATCAGTGGCTACTAGCCATGATGACTGTTCTACCTGCACTATCAGTTGCTGCTGGGACTGTCAAGTAAGGAGAGAGTTGCTGCACTCAGCTTCTGCTTGCAGACCTTCCCAGGGGCATCTGGTTGGTCACTGTGACAGCAGGATGCTGGACAAGATGGGCCTTTGTAAATTCTCAGTGCACATTTTTCAGTTTGCTGCTTAACTTATCTGGTGTAGAAATTGTAAATGAGCTTTGCTCGTGCAGTTTTCCAGTTTTGTGCAAATCTGGATGATCAAAAGAAGCACAGCAGGAATCATTACGAGCACAGCCAGAAAAGAAATGAAAGCACTGAGGGAGTAGTGGGCAAGGAAAGGGGAATAGCAGAAAGGAGCAAAAAAAACCACACACACATAAAAAAGTTAAATAACTTGTGACCCTAGTTTGGAGCACTTTTCACTCACCCTAATTTATAAAATCGGGTAAATCCAGTGTTTTTTTCTGGGGGGACACAGGGGTATGCATACCCCTAAACATTTTGTGAATCTTTGTATTCTTGTCTGTTTTCCCCGATTTGAACTATAAAATGGTGATTTTCTTGTGTCAAAATGAGAGTACCCTGAAACATATTTTTTTTAGAAAAAAAGCACTGGGTAGATCCAAATTTAGAGATGAAAAGCATCAAGACTGGTGTTGTTCAAGGGCAACATCATGTGGACTACCCAAATTTAATAAGAATGCAGACAGGTGCAAGCACACAGTAAACTCTGGTATGAACAATCTCTGAAACATTTCAATATCCTTCAGGGTAGACCTTTTTCTAACGCCTCCTGTGATGTTTTAGTAAAAATCACTGTCCAGTTATAGAAGGAAACACAATCAAGAAATAAAGCATCACGGGGAAATTGATTGGCACATATAGCGACTTATTCAGAAATTCTAACACAGAGAAATGCTTGTTTGTCTTGGCAGAAAGCATGCTTGCAGACTTAGAAGATATCTTGGATCACAGGGAATTCTATAGTGTTGTTAAGGTTTCCTAGTGTGCATGTTACAAACAAGCAATGGAGACTGCTGCATTTTATTTGTTTTTCCCTTATCACAAGAAATAGGCAAGCATCAAAAGGTCCTGAGGTCTAAGCTCTTTTCTGATAGGCACCCAACCATGTTGATTCTTATTAAAACTTTATCTCAGCTATCAAAATCTCTTGGGTCTCCAAACTGCCTGGAAATCTAGTGAGAGCATTTTTCTTGGGAGATTATAAGTACTTTCTGCCTCTGATCAGAGAACTGATAACAAGAAAATAGCCTCTCTGACTGAGATTGGTTTCAGCAGGAAACTGGAAGACCAAGGATATGTGAAAACAGTAGGGGAAGCAGGAAGGTTGTTATCTATATTGGGGAAACTCATAAATGGCTCAATTCAGAATGGGTTTGCTATTGATGTTAAGGATTTACATAGATTGCTGCACTTGGGTTTGGGGGTGGGGGCGGGGTAGGATCAGTGCCATGGAGACCTTAGAGCAATTTTAACACCTAAGAGAAATGTTCCAAACATGATACCGGGAAATTTCTCCTATTAACACAAGGCTAGCATGTTACCTGAATTACATCAGGTAACACAAGACAGGGTCTCTGCTACTCATGAGATTGTGCACACTAACATCTATGGGAAATATGTAAGGACAGGGGTAGGCAACCTAAGGCCCGGGGGCCAGATGCGGCCCAATCACCTTCTCAATCTGGCCTGTGGACGGTCCAGGAATCAGTGTGTTTTTACATGAGTGGAATGTGTCCTTTTATTTAAAATGCATCTATGGGAAAGATGTAAGGAGATATCAAGAGAACTCACAGCATGCTCTTCTGACGTTTTCAAAGCCCACCTCCAAACTTGAACTTTCAGGCATACCATCAAATTAAATGTGGGCTAAACCACATCAATCTTGACTCTTCTACTTGCTTTTTTGTTTGCTGCTGTTACCTCCTCCTCAAGATCTGGGTGGGAAAAACTAACAAAGTGCCCCAAAGCCAGAGGAGGCAGCAGTGAGCGACAGGGCCAGTGGAGAAGAGTTGTCAGACAGTGAGCCATGCTGATCAAAAATGATTGTTGTGCACAGGGAGATTGAAAGGAGAGAAGGTGATATTTCAGGCCCTAATTTGCATGACTTAAAATGTAAGCACCATGCATATTGAACTGTGCTTACAAATGGGCCAGGGAGTAGTGCTGCTGTTTTAGACCAGGATAAGTATGTTCCCATTCAGTTGACAGGTCCCAGTAAGTAGCATCAGTCTTCAAAGGGAGTCCCAGGTTCAAGGAACTACCCTGGGCATGTGTTGTATTTCTGTGTAGTAAACAGGATTAAACTAAGTTGTTGTGTGCACAAAACAAGGACCACTTCTCACCCTGCTCTCCTCACCATATGCCCCCTAAGTCTGCTCTGGAGGATTGTTCCTTGTTCCAGTCCAGTGAAAATGGATTAGCATTCTGGCACAGTTCCCATATACAGTGGTACCTTGATTTAAGAACAGCTTAGTTTATGAACAACTAGGATTAAGAATGCTGCAAACCCGGAAGTAGGTGTTTTGGTTTGTGAACTTTGCCTTGGATGCAGAACATGTTCCGCTTCCTGTTGAGTGTGTTCCATTTGTAAATTGAGTTCCCCGCTACTATGGGAAAGCATGCCTTTGTTTAAGAACGCTTTGGTTTAAGAATGGGCTTCCGGAACGGATTAAGTTCGTAAACCAAGGTACCACTGTAGTACCAAGACAGCCAAATCTCCCCTTGTTGCATAGAAAGCTTTCCTTTCCTTTCCTTTCTGCATTGATTGTGTTAGTTAGTGTTGGAACAGAGCCTAAGACGTTGGTTGCTTTTGAGTCTCAGTCCCATGGAAGTGTTTTTCAGACAGAAGCCTCTGACCCACCCACCATGCTGCATGGTAAACTGCATGGTAAACCACACCTGAGATACCATATAGGGGATTGAGGGAATGCTCAGAACAGGTTTGGGTGTGTGTGTGTGTGTGTGTGTGTGTGTGCATGCAGGGGGAGGAGAAGCAGAAAGTCCCACTGTGTGAGTGGATCTCATTCTCTGCACAAATGCCCCACTTATTGCTATGCTGAATTCGTCCCAATGTAAGCCACATTTAGATCTACACATATACTGATGTCATATACTTGTATATAGCTTTATGCTATATACGTAATCCTCACAAACAACTCTAAATTTATATATTTTTGCTTTTAATGAAGAGCTTTTAATGCAAGAAAGCATGGGATGCACTTTTGCTTTTAATGAAGAGCTCTTAATGCAAGAAAGCATGTGATACACTTGTACTAATCTGCATAGTATCCTTCAGTTGTCTTCTAAGATTCTGTTCTGTCCTAGCAGTTCCATAACCATTATTTTGACATTAGACTACTTTGCATTTCATGCCATCTGCCTTCTACCTATTCTACTTTTGCTTATTTTCACATGCTCCTCAGGAGAGGGCAAAATGTTCTGTCATTAAAGGATTTCTACTGTGTGGAATTTATAAATGTCAGATGAGGAAATAAAAGGGAAATAAAGAAGAGATTGCATTTCTTGCTGTACCTTGATCAGAAATGCCCATTCTATCTGACAATTATCTGATTCCAGTGATGTATCAAACCAGTGTTACTGGCACACGGTCTTGCATGTCAAATGCTACATTCTACTCTACTGAATGCATGCAGTTGGAGAGGCAGGCATTTAGTCAGGCTTGCTTCTATCTTATTCTTCATTATATAACAGCACGAAATGCATGGATGAGAGCAGCAAAAACAACGGCAGCAGAATTAGCAATGAATCATTCCCCATCATCACCCATTTATGGTTACCTAGTCTGTAACAAGTGGAAATAGTCAAGAAATGATCCAGTAAAAGTATTTACTATTTGGAAATATGCATGATTGTGAAACAAACAAAAGCTAGCAGAGCAATCCTATGCTTACTCATGAAGTAAGATCCTTTTGTGTTCAGTGGGATTTCTTGCCAGTTAGGCATAAGGTTGCAGCTTAATTTACCAACAGAAGTGTGAGCTGAACCTATGGCTCACTTAATTGTTATTTTCCATTAATATAATGGATGGAAACAGCAATGCTTCTGAATACCAGTTGCTGGAAACCATAGGGCAGGAGGAGATGCTCTTATGCTCATGTCCTGCTTGTAGGTTTCCTGGAAACATCTGCCTGGCCACTGTAAGAACAGGATGCTTGACTAAAAGGGCTGTTGGCCTGATCTAGCAGGCTTTACTTATGTTGTTAACAGAAGTGCTTTGGGTCCAGCAGACAGCTCCACAAAGGAAAGAGGGAAACCGATTTTGCTGATTCCTGCTCCCTTCAGCAGCCCCCTCTAGGGATAGGCAAATTATTCAGTTTTATCTCAGCTTCTCCTTTTCCCATTCTTAAATGCAGCACTACATTTCCATACCAGTTTCTTGGGGGGGGGGGGTGTTGTTTCTTTTAAGTTCTCACAAAAACCAATCAGCATTTTGAAAACAATTTTAACCAGTGCCCCACCACAACCAGTGTATGGTGGGGGAAGTGTGTCACATGCAGCACTGCCCATTCTTGTTCTCCTCAGGGAGTAGGACTCATGTGCTCTAGCCAACCCCATGGCGGGGGGAGTGGTGAGTGGTAGCAGGGCCCCAGCAGGGCTTTGCTCATGCTGTGGCTCCACATGCAGCTGAGCATCTTGGGGGCGGGGGAGATGTCAGTACTGCGGAGTATCACCATAAAAAATTAAACTAATATAATGCATTTCTGTAAAATATTGTCCTGAATATATGCATTTAGGTGATATATCCCCTAATAAATGAATTTTGCACACTTTTTTAGTTAGAGTAGAATTTGGTTACATTGCAAAATTAGGAAAAGTGGGAATTTTGAAGAATAGCTGCCTTTCAGTTCACATATTGTTTCAGGGAATGCAAATTCGGTAAACCAAATTTCTCTATCATCATACAGTAAACTAAATATGACATAATAGGCATCACTGAAACCTGGTGGGATAAGTCCCATGATTGGAATGTAATAATGGAGGGATACAATCTATTTCAGAGAAACAGACCAGACAAGAAAGGAGGAGGAGTGGCGTTATATGTCAGGGATGTGTATACCTGTGAAGAGATCCAAGATTTAGAACCTCAAAGCCAAAGTGAGAGCATTTGGGTCAAAATTAAGGGAGAGAAGAATAACAGTGACCTCATTGTGGGAGTTTACTATAGATCCCCAAGCCAAACGGAGGACAAAGATGATGCCTTCCTGGAACAGATGGCCAAGCATGCAAAAGGAAGGGAGATAGTAGTAATGGGGGACATCCAAATATTTGTTGGATGTCAAACTCAGCCAAGAGCATAAGGTCAAACAGATTCCTCACTGGCCTTGCAGACAACTTCATTGTCCAGAAAGTGGGAGAAGCAACAAGAGGAACAGCCATTTTAGATCTGGTCCTAACCAATGTTGATGACCTGGTTGGTGGGGTAGAAGTGGAAGGATCATTAGGCGCGAGTGATCATGCTCTTCTGAAGTTTACTATACAGCGGAAAGGAGCAGCCAAGCATACTAGGACTCAATTTCTTGACTTTAAGAAAGCCGACTTCATAAAACTTAGGGAAGTGCTGGGTGAGATCCCATGGACAGTAATACTAAAAGGAAAGGGAGTTCATGATTGCTGGGAGTTTGTTAAGAGGGAGATAGTAAAAGCACAACGTCAGGCAATACCAATGAGACGGAAACATGGAAGGTGCCTAAAGAAGCCAGGGTGGCTATCTAAAGAACTTTTAACTGAGTTAAGATTAAAAAAGGATGTGTACAAAAAATGGAAAAGGGGGGAAACCACCAAAGAGGAATTCAAACAAATAGCCAGCACGTGTAGACACAAAGTCAGAAAAGCTAAAGCACAGAATGAACTCAGGCTTGCTAGAGAGGTTAAAAGCAACAAAAAAGGGGTATGTTTTATGGGTATGTTCGTAGCAAAAGGAAGAACAAAGAAACAGTGGGGTCACTCAGAGGAGAAGATGGTGAAATGCAAACAGGGGACACAGAAAGGGCTGAACTCCTCAATGCCTTCTTTGCCTCAGTCTTCTCCGATAAAGAAAACAATGCCCGACCTGAAGAATTTGGAGCAAATGATTCAGCAGAGGAAACACAGCCCAGAATAACTAAGGAGATAGTACAAGAATACTTGGCTAGTTTAGATGTATTCAAGTCTACATCCAACTGCATCCAAGAGTATTAAAAGAACTGGCAGATGTGATCTCAGAACCACTGGCATTCATCTTTGAGAATTCCTGGAGAACAGGCGAAGTCCCAGCAGACTGGAGGAGGGCAAATGTTGTCCCTATTTTCAAAAAGGGGGAAAGAGAGGACCCAAATAATTACCGCCCAGTCAGTCTGACATCAATACCAGGAAAGATTCTGGAGCAGATCATTAAGCAAACAGTCTGTGAGCACCTAGAAAGGAATGCTGTGATCACCAATAGTCAGCATGGATTTCTGAAAAATAAGTCATGTCAGATTAACCTGATCTTGTTTTTTGACAGAATTACAAGCCTGGTAGATGAAGGGAATGCAGTGGATGTAGCTTACCTTGATTTCAGCAAGGCATTTGACAAGGTGCCCCATGATATTCTTGTAAAGAAGCTGGTAAAATGCGGTCTTGACTATGCTACCACTCAGTGGATTTGTAACTGGCTGACTGACTGAACCCAAAGGGTGCTCATCAATGGTTCCTCTTCATCCTGGAGAAGAGTGACTAGTGGGGTGCCACAGGGTTCTGTCTTGGGCCCGGTCTTATTCAACATCTTTATCAACGACTTGGATGATGGACTCAAGGGCATCCTGATCAAATTTGCAGATGACACCAAACTGGGAGGGGTGGCTAACACCCCAGAGGACAGGATCACACTTCAAAACGACCTTGTCAGATTAGAGAACTGGGCCAAAACAAACAAGATGAATTTTAACAGGGAGAAATGTAAAGTATTGCACTCGGGCAAAAAAAATGAGAGGCACAAATACAAGATGGGGGACACCTGGCTTGAGAGCAGTACATTTGAAAAGGATCTAGGAGTCTTGGTTGACCACAAACTTGACATGAGCCAACAGTGTGACGCGGCAGCTAAAAAAGCGAATGCAATTCTTGCCCTCATCAATAGGAGTATAGCATCTAGATCAAGGGAAGTAATAGTGCCACTGTATTCTGCTCTGGTCAGACCTCACCTGGAGTACTGTGTCCAGTTCTGGGCACCACAGTTCAAGAAGGACACTGACAAACTGGAACGTGTCCAGAGGAGGCCAACCAAAATGGTCAAAGGCCTGGAAACGATGCCTTATGAGGAACGGCTAAGGGAGCTGGGCATGTTTAGCCTGGAGAAGAGGAGGTTAAGGGGTGATATGATAGCCATGTTCAAATATATAAAAGGATGTCACATAGAGGAGGGAAAAGGGTTGTTTTCTGCTGCTCCAGAGAAGCGGACACGGAGCAATGGATCCAAACTACAAGAAAGAAGATTCCACCTAAACATTAGGAAGAACTTCCTGACAGTAAGAGCTGTTCGACAGTGGAATTTGCTGCCAAGGAGTGTGGTGGGGTCTCCTTCTTTGGAGGTCTTTAAGCAGAGGCTTGACAACCATATGTCAGGAGTGCTCTGATGGTGTTTCCTGCTTGGCAGGGGGTTGGACTCGATGGCCCTTGTGGTTTCTTCCAACTCTATGATTCTATCCCTTACCCTTTCTTTCTCCTGAATATCTGTTTTGGAAGGTTGGGGGCCCCTCCAAAATAATGCAGAAGGTAGCACAAGAAGCCTTGGAGCAGGACAGAAATTGGGGTGAAATTACCCCGTCCCTTTCCATTAGCAGAGATGTAAGTTCTAAAGCACGTCAAAGTGCAAGTAGATAAATAGGTACCGCTCCAGTGGGCGTTTCCGTGTGCTGCTCTGGTTTGCCAGAAGCAACTTAGTCATGCTGGCCACATGACCCGGAAGTTGTATGCCAGCTCCCTCGGCCAATAAAGTGAGATGAGCACCGCAACCCCAGAGTCGGCCACGACTGGACCTAATGGTCAGGGGTCCCTTTACCCTTACCTTTAAGCTGGATCAAAGACTGTTCCATGAATGAAATGACTGCTTCTGACTGAATACAGGTACAATTGAATAGAACCTAGTGATTTTAATGGGATTTAGTTGTGAGTATTTATTTATTTCAATATATATTTGCATTGTGTTTTTCAAAACCAAAGTGATTCATGGTGAGGAAATTATAAACAAAAATAAGATAATCAACACCATTAATATATATGTTCAGCCATTAAGTGCTCCACAATTTTAGAATTTCTAAAAATGCAAAAAAGGCATAAAACATGATAATAACTAGCCTAGAATCCCAAAATCCCACTAAACAGTTTTAAATGAGATCACAAATGAACTGATCTCTCTACTTTCCTAGAAAAAGGTGTATTTAACAAGACTGTTTTTTTGTTGTTGTTTAGTCGTTTAGTTGTGTCTGACTCTTCGTGACCCCATGGACCAGAGCATGCCAGGCATTCCTGTCTTCCACTGCCTCCCGCAGTTTGGTCAGACTCATGTCTGTAGCTTCGAGAACACTGTCCAACCATCTCGTCCTCTGTCGTCCCCTTCTCCTTGTGCCCCCAATCTTTCCCAACATCAGGGTCTTTTCCAGGGAGTCTTCTCTTCTCATGAGGTGGCCAAAGTATTGGAGCCTCAGCTTCACGATATGTCCTTCCAGTGAGCACTCGGCTAATTTCCTTAAGAATGGATGCGTTTGATCTTCTTGCAGTCCATGGGATTCTCAAGAGTCTCCTCCAGCACCATAATTCAAAAGCATCAATTCTTCGTCGATCATCCTTCTTTATGGTCCAGCTCTCACTTCCATACATCACTGCTGGGAAAACCATGGCTTTAACTGTACGGACCTTTGTTGATAAGGTGATGTCTCTGCTTTTTAAGATGCTGTCTAGGTTTGCCATCGCCTTTCTCCCAAGAAGCAGGCGTCTTTTAATTTCGTGACTGCTGTCACCATCTGCAGTGATCATGGAGCCCAAGAAAGTAAAATCTCTCACTGCCTCCATTTCTTCCCCTTCTATTTGCCAGGAGGTGATGGGCCCAGTGGCCATGATCTTCATTTTTTGATGTTGAGCTTCAGACCATATTTTGCGCTCTCTTCTTTCACCCTCATTAAAAGGTTCTTTAATTCCTCCTCACTTTCTGCCATCAAGGTTGTGTCATCTGCATATCTGAAGACTGTTTTTAGGGGCCACCTAAAGCAAACAGAGAGGGCTCCAAACATATTTCTTGGTGGAGGGAGTTTCATAGGCAAAAGATTTAATAGAAAAGACCCTGTCCTGTGTTCCCACCAGCCTGATTGTACCAACTGATGGGTCTGCGAGCAGAGCCTTTGCAGTCAATTTCAAGGTTTGAGCTGGATTATATGGGTGCAAGAAACCCATCAAGTGACTTGATCCCAAATTACTTCAGCTTTAAAGGTCGAAACTACCACTTTGAATTGGACTGCTGCTAAATACATGTATTTAAAAATATGTGATGGAATTGTTTTTGTTGATTTCTTTTTTTATATAAAAAAGATCCTACTTATGCTTGCTAAGTGAAGACAAATAGCTGACAGATGTCAGTGTGTTGTTGATTTTTCTTTTCTTTTCCTTTAGCTCTCCAAGGGGTACTTTTAAATAAAAGACTCCTGCAGAGTCCACAGCGAAGATCAGTTACTTGATGGCTCAGCTATTTTAAAACTGACGTCTATTACAGCCTTCACTGAAAGGGAAAAATGCTGGTAGAATGGAATAAGAATAATTTTTTTTAGATGAAATTACTGTGTGGAGGGGCAGAGGGATGCTCTAAGAGATAATTTAGCTAAGTAGATATGCTAAAATTGAACCTTTGAACTGATAGCAGAAATTAATGAATTGCACCAATGCTCATACACAGCAAGACATCATGTGCAACAGGCACGGCAATTTCGCAACAGACAGACCTCTAATGAGACAATACAGACTAACTGTGAGGGACACATGGATACCACTGTAAGCAGCAGCTCCTCTCCTCTGCTTTGTTCTCCACATGCCTTCTGTTTTGTTATGCCTGAGACACTATCAGTTTACAAAGGGCTTCTATCTCCCCAAGAGGCAGTCAAAGAACAAGGGTGGAGGCAGAGAGAAGGATGGCATAATGCCATTTATTTTCTTTAGTTAGATCTTCCCATAGACACAGGTGTTTCTGTCCACAGGGATGAGGCCATGAGCTCGTGGCAGTCATTCATTCTTTGTAATATGTAGTTCATGCCTAAGATGGATGGGAAGCAGCACCTCCATTAATGGTGGAATGGAGCACTGCCCTTGCAAGGCCAAGGTTGTATTGACATGCACATGGCATCTAGTATCCATTTGCATGCACAGTGGTCAGTTTCAGTTTTCTTCAGCCTTTTTTCTCTCTGTGCAGCAAGATCCGCCACAGCTTTTCCCATGGAAATCAGCAGTGCCCTTGCATGGTACCTGCCCTCTCTACACACAGTGGATCATATTCATAATGTGTGAGAGGAGGTCTATTGAGAGATGTATATGTGTGTGCGCTCGCACACACACACACACACACACCAATGTTAGATTCTAATTAAAGGTAAAGGGATCCCTGACCATTAGGTCCAGTCGCGGACGACTCTGGGGTTGCGGTGCTCATCTCGCTTTACTGGCTGAGGGAGCTGGCGTACAGCTTCCGGGTCATGTGGCTAGCATGATTAAGCCGCTTTTGGCGAACCAGAGCAGCACACAGAAACGCCATTTACCTTCCTGCTGGAGCGGTACCTATTTATCACTTGGACATGCTTTCGAACTGCTAGGCTGGCAGGAGCAGGGACCGAGCAATGGGAGCTCACCCCTTTGCAGGGATTCGAACCGCCGACCTTCTGACTGGCAAGCCCTAGGCTCTGTGGCTCTGATCGGCAAGCCCTAGGCCACCCGTGTCCCTTAGAATCTAATTAGGCACTCACAAATGAAAAGGCTTCTTTCTTTCATATATAGGATTAAGATTCAGTGAAAGATAGGGCTGGGCAACATCTGGTTTTCAACATTGTGATATACTGCCAGCTAAACATCATGATATACTGATACATCACAATGTCTGAAATAAGGATGGAGCTATGTAGAGGCACTGGCTGGCTTCACGTTTTTCCCCGCATGGTGTTTTTTGCCAGGGCACCTGCTCTTGTGATTCGCTGCCACCTGCAGGAGGCAGTGGGGAGCTGGGCTGGCAGAATTAACAGGGGCTACAGGAATTGAGATCAACATTGGCTGGCTTCATGGGTTTTCTAGTTAGGATCCAACTCATTGTGTTACTAAAATTTAAAACCTGGCTGGATTAAAAGCCTTTTGTGTCTTCACAACTAGATACAATTATTCAGGAGACAATTATTCGGAAGTCTTATATTTAACATTCAGTGCCTTGAAACTGGCATTGTGATCATTATACACTTGGTTAATTTTCTGGATGAGTTCTAATTTGCCACATGCAAGACTCTTACACAAATTGCAGGCAACATCCACCCCCAAGCCTCATCTCAGTGCTAATTAAAGTCCCTGTAATTGATGCCTCTCTCTTTCTAAATATTTTTAAGAGATTAGCCCTACCAGGTTATGGTAGGCTGAAAGCAAAGAACATGAAGGGTGAGTTTCAAGTTGATACCATTCAATGCTAAATAGGTATGCAGCAGGGAGAGAGTTTTCCCAGTAAAAATGCTAAAAGGTTTGCTAGGATATAAGCAGAGGGCATCATATTTGTTTAAAGCCGATGTAGCCAACACTTCCCTCCTAATCTTGTTCATCTCCAGCTCCCATCACCGTGGGCCATTGGCCAAGTTTGTTGGGGTTGATTGGAGCTGGAGTGCAACAACATGTTAATTAACAATGTGTTAATTAAATGGATTCTGATGTTATAAAAGAGGAGTGTCTGATATGCCTATACCATGCAGACTTCACAAATATGGAAGTCTTTGAATCTAAAACTGTCTATCCTACCAATTTGCCCTCTATTAATTTAATAAAATCACTGAACAGAGCTGAAACTCTGTACAGTATCTGTTCTTCATGCAGTACTTAGTGTTTTCATCTATGCTGGGGCAAATATTTTATGATCTCTGAAGTTGCACTTCCTAAATTTGTATACATTGTTAGGCTATTCTACAACATGTATAATGTTGAAATTGCGTTTGGGAGTCACACATACAAGCTACCATAACTTTTTTTTTAGAGTTTCTTTTTAATCATATGAATTCAAGCTATTGAAATTAATGTGAAGGACAGGTGGCATTTTTAATATCTAAATATTCCATTTCAAGCCAATTTATAAAATTGGATTTTGAAGTTCACTGAAAAATGGCAGAACAAAGATGAAAGGACAAACAAAATTGGGAGATAACAGCTTTTTCTGTGACCAGCATTTGTGTATCAGTTGTATACAATTTCCCTTGAAGAAGAATGCAGATGTTTAGATTGAGAATTTTTTGTAAAAAAAAAACAACACAGCTTATTTTTCAATGAATTATTGTAAACATGAATTGACTTTGCCCATTTGTCAAGTAAAGCCCTCTGTCTCTTCAATGAACTTTAGCAGAACAAGGCAAGGAAATTTTGCTTCCATCGTGTCTACATTATTTTAATTTCACAAAACATTTGGTACTGGAAAAGGTACCCTCATTTGCTGTCTTAATCCATATGGTCCGAGACTAGCAGATGCTTGAAAGGATTTATGTAAATTCTGACTCATACCATTTGCTGGCTTTTTCCTGGCATTTCCCACCTCAGTTTGTCAAAATATTGTATAAAAGCCTGTTCATTTATAGGATTAACAAATAAAACCTACATTTAGAAAGTCTGTCATAAGTGACTTGCAGTCTGTCTGGTTTTCCTGCTGGAGGCTGTTAATACTTAAATTAGCTAGCTGATGGTGTGATGCTTGTTGTTCACAAATGTCAGATGTATATCACAAGGTTTAAAATTTAAAATCTAACTAGTGTGTGCACTAAGTGTTGTTTAAAGTTCACACTCACCTGGAGCATTGTTCAGGACTCACATAATAAGGCCTTCTACAAACAAAAAACTACATAGCAGAGAGAATGCTTTTTGGCTAGGCTTTCCCGCTTTCTTTGTGCAAGGTTGTTGGGGTTTTGAACTTTGAGCTGACTTTAAGAAGAGACCCTTAAAACTGGCTCCGATGGACTATTCAGGAACAGGGAGCCTCAATTGGATCACTCACCAAAGATTGTTTGTGTGCATTGTCCACAAACCCACAAAAATGTGTATTGCTTTCTTAAAACTGAGGTTATAACAATGTTGGCGGGAGATGTAAGCTGAAGAATTAATATTTAAACCACAGGATTGATGTTGCCAGTAAGACCAGTATCATTTTTTACTTTCGATGTCTTATGTGCTAAAAAACTGTTAGACATCATTATGCCAAGTGGAAAGTAAGTCATAAATCAGACTGTTTGTTTTGGTCCATGAGGTAGAAGGAAAATTTCCTGACTAGACTTGATTTACTGAGAATAACCATGGAGTTGACTTTTAAACAAATAGACTATCTTTCAAGAGAGGCACCAGTATAAACTTATATGACTCAAAAGAGAAATCAGCGCTGTGTACAGCATGTCAGCACCATGTGCTCTATGCCTCAAATACAATCAAATGCAAAATACATTTAATATGAGGTGTTATTTTGCTGTTCTGTGAAAACTCAGTAATAAAAGTAGAATTGTCCATTGACTTTACTGTGAATAAGATCGACCTTAGTGAAACCAAGGCTTACATCCACACCACACTGCTAGAGAGGATGGCAAATCACACCATAATCCACAGTATTATACCACGATGACAGTCATGGCTTCCACAAAGAATCCTGCTGAGAGTTCTTAGGGGACCCCTGTTCATTTCACAGAGAAACATTTTCCAGAGTTATTTGGGAAGTGGTACTGATTTTTAAACCACTCCGAGAACTCCAGCTCTGTTAGGGGAATAAAAAGGTAAAGGGACCCCTGACCATTAGGTCCAGTCATGACCGACTCTGGGGTTGCGGCGCTCATCTCGCTTTATTGGCCGAGGGAGCCGGCGTACAGCTTCTGGGTCATGTGGCCAGCATGACTAAGCCGCTTCTGGCGAACCAGAGCAGTGAACAGAAATGCCGTTTACCTTCCTGCCGGAGCGGTACCTATTTATCTACTTGCACTTTGACGTGCTTTCGAACTGCTAGGTTGGCAGGAGCAGGGACTGAGCAACAGGAGCTCACCCCGTCGCAGGGATTCAAACCACCGACCTTCTGATCGGCAAGTCCTAGGTCCTATGGTTTAACCCACAGCGCCACCCACGTCCCGTTAGGGGAATAGTGGTCCCCTAATAATTTTCAGCACCCTTAACCTTAGAGCTCCCAGATTTCTTTAAGGGGAGGTTTAAATGAATGGTGCATATGTTGCCTTAGACTCTGTTTAATGACAGATGAGTCAATGAGTGGATTGGAAACAGATCCCCACATCTTTTACACAAATCTGTTTCCAGGCCACTCATTGAACTCCTGTTTCATTACATATTTGAAAAAAGTGACTTACAGACTCTTCAGATTGAGGAACAGGAGCATCAACAGCAGTACAAAAAATGGCACAAACTTGTGCTGACCTGTTCAGCACTAAGGAAGCTCTCAAGAACATTAAATGCTCTGGAAGAGCAGAGTGCCCTGGTGTTGTCAGCCTCCTACCTGATCTCACACTGTTTTGTTGTCTAATGACAAGGCCTAGGGATGAAACTGTGACTTAATCCAGGTTTGCCTAGTAGGTACTGAAAGAACAGAACACAGATCAATATAATGAGGCACTCGGCTTTGAAGAACAAGTTTTTGACATAACCTCACTGAATTTAACCAGCTTTCACCAAGTTGGTTTTTGACTAGGTCACCCATCAGCTCCAGCCAGCACAACCATGCTGACTGGGTCTGATGGGAGTTGTAGACAAAAACATTTGGGAGGGCACCAGCTCAGCAAAGGCTGAATTAAATCAAATATTGTTGGAGAAATGCTGCACCCTGCCTAGTTGACTTCAACAGAGTTTATGCAGAGTTTATACAGAATCACACCCAAGGTTGCTAGAAAGGATGGCAAATCTTGCTCTACTATTCACCACTGTAGCAGGTATTACAAATTAACAAGAACTTTCTGCTCTGGCTTCCAGTGGTCCCAACCTAGCTAGGAACGAGTGCCATTGTCACCAGACTGCTTGAATGTGTTGCATTGCCTGTTTTCTCCTGGGATTCTGTGTTATTACTGCCACTTAATTTTCATTTTCTGTCTTCACAACAGAATGCAGATTAAAAGAGAGAGAGAGCTGTGAACAGTTTGTTTCAGGGTTTTTCTCTAGCACCTCCACAATCCAGCAAAAAATCTGAAGCCATGAGATAATCATCATCTGTGGTTTCTTTAGTCTGGAATGCATCCCTAGCTTTCTTCGGTACATTGCTTTCATTTTGTTGTGATAAGTCAGCCCATTTCAGTGATATGAAAGATACACTGGCAGACTGCTTCTAGAGAAATTGACCATTTCATTCCATATTAAACATTTATCACAAAAAAGCATTCATCACAGTGTTTACACCACAGAACCTTGATAGTATGAGCTTTTATTATGCATGATTTATGTTTGTTAGTTATGGAGGTGAATGAAAGATAAAGGCTTTTGACTTTTTTGTGAGTCTGCTGAGCCAGAGCACCACACAGTAAAGTACCCTAATGCAGGCAGGAAGCCACTTATGCTCTTGACATAGATATTCAGCAAAGATTCTTTCAAGTACCAGTGGCCTCATCATTAGTAGCAGCTAGTGTCAGTGACTTTAGCACACGGTTATAAATGGATGTTGCAACAAAGGAACATCAACTTTCCGTTTGCTGGTGGAAGCAACATTCCAGAATTGAAGTGAATGCCGTATGACAGATTGCCTACTTTAGAGTTGTTAAAACTTTCCACATGCCAAAAAACAATTTATTTCCCAGAAAATCCATATTGTTTTGAAATGTGCTATGGTTCTAGAGCCATGGTTCCCAATAAGGGGCACATGCCCCACAGGGGGGCAATTTGATTTTAACAGGGGCAATTTGAGAATGAGTTATTAACAGTGAGTGGCCTTATAGGCTACCTCCATATGAATAGGAGTTCACTTTTTGAATAATAAGAATTATATGTCATGGGGGGGGGGGATCAGGATTTTAGAGATGCTTAGGTGAGGCATGGCCAAAAAAAGTTTGGGAACCACTGTTCTAGAGCTACATACTTCAAGACAAGTTCCACATAAATAGTAATAAAATAAAACAAAACAACTGCCCAAATTTCTATGATATCAGAGTATTTTTCACTCTATTTTAATGTTGATATTTATATTTCACTTTTCATTTCTGTAGAAAGCCAAAAGTGGCCAACAAACAACATAAAAAATAGCAATACAAACCATTAAATAAGCCTACTAAAATCATATTAACTTATCATAAGTAAAATAATAAACCAGTATATTTCAACAGTACAACAGCAGCAAAATACGTAACATAATATTATATTAACACCAACTAATCCAGAAATATTTTATTTTGATGGTGTCATGGAACAAAGCTTTACAAAGCTCCTGATAATATGCTCCACAGAGAAAGCATAATATACAATATTAGCAACAACAAAAAGGAACACCTTGTCCTTCTGCTGCCACATTAGGGCAAAGCTCCACCCACCATGTGTGAAACTGATTACCAAAATATATGCTGCATCTCACAAGCAGGATACTAACATTTTCAATAACATAGCATGGTCAGGGGACAACTGTTCTGTGTCCACAGCTTGATTATGAATGATCCTCCTTCTCTTTGTCAATTTACGAACCACTGTTCTAAGAGAGGGAATAAGGATTCCTTGAGATTCCTTGTTACATAAAAAATAATAAGAATACCCTGTGTTAAGAAGTGCTTTCTTGTGTCTGACCTGACTCTTCCAACATTCAGCTTCACCAAGTGCCCCAAGTTTTAGTATTATGAGACAGGAAGAAAAATATATCCTTGCCTACTTTTGGCAAACACGGGGTAACACCAGAAGCATCATCATTGCCCAGAAACCATGATCCCGTTCCCAAAAGCCAACCGATAGCCGTATGAAGTAAAGCAAGATTAACTGAGCTATCCATCCATTGCAAGGAGATTGCCATCTCATTGTTCTGGGAGGTGACCAAGAAAATGTATATGTATATTTCAATGCAGCTTTCTGTCACTAACACCAGGACAAAGTCAGGCATTGCCAAGCCATTCCAATGGCAGAGCACCTTTTCATTGGTGCTGTGTCTCTACTTCACTTGTCAAGCATATTATGCTGTTTTGTCTGCGGGATCACAAGCCAAGCTACACCAGCTGAAACGGCGTCATAAGACCATGCTGCTCAAGTTACAGAGCAGTTCAATCAAGACAGTACATTGACTTTTAATATCCGCATCTCTTCACTTTCAAAATTAAAATTATTATGAACTACCCGCATAAAAAGAAGAATGCTAAATGAGGCAGCAGTTTATGATGATTATTTGTAAGAAAAGTGGTTAAGGATGAAGCTGCTGCAGTGCTTTCAACCTTGCTGTTTCTAGCTGCCTGCAGCTACTGTTTTTTAGAGAGAGAAAATAGAAAATGAATGTTTTTTATTCAAGAAAATAAAAAAAGGAAATTGGAAGTAGCCTGTGTAAATTCACTCAGAATGACTTTATAAGGGAAACACTATGCAAATGGATGCAAAATTAAAGGTTTGAAATGCCAGCTAATAAATGGAATGCCACAATTGACTGTCATTTACTGTTAAAGCAGAGTAGCCTTAAAAGAAGAAAGTAGTTGAATAACTCCCTTAGTAATGAAATAGATTGCTTCTCAAGGTCACAGTAATGTATTTTCAAAATGCACCAAAAAGAAGAAGACTATATTGTCTTCTTGAAAAATGTTATCTCATCAAGTTCATTTATAAACTGGTGCATCCAATATCCAGCCATCCTTTACTGCCACAAGATCCCCCAGTTCTCACATGGAGCTCCTATCTCAATGACTTCCCCATTGAATGTGCAGTGGAGGGGACAGCCGTTCTTTTCCTCCACATGCATGTCTTAGATCATGCACATGCGGGCACACAAAATGTTTGTATTTCTTCAGTGGTGGTTTTTATAGATGAGAGAGATAGTAACAACAGTGAGGCAATATAGAAGTGCCCTGTCATGTTGTCTCACACATTGCACAGCCACAGACATCTGTTTGTCACTACACTCAGCAGGGTGTCAAAGCCCACCCTGGATTTCCAAGCACTTTATGGGTTGATTTCAAAGTTTTCACTCTGTTAATGAATGGCCATTTCATCCACAGAACGACAGTTGTGGTCATATAAGTGGTACCTCAGGTTAAGAACTTAATTCGTTCTGGAGGTCCGTTCCTAACCTAAAACCGTTTTTAACCTGAGGTACCACTTTAGCTAATGGGGCCTCCCGCTGCCACCACCGCGCAATTTCTGTTCTCATCCTGAAGCAAAGTTCATAACCCGAGGTACTATTTCTGGGTTAGCAGAGTCTGTAACCTGAAACGTCTCTAATCTGAAGTGTCTGTAACCTGAAGCGTCTGTAACCCAAGGTACCACTGTGCCTCCATTTTCAATGGAATGAAAACTTTGGATTCAAGTCTATATTTTTAGCTATATATCTAAAAGTATAATGTGTAAAGTGTTCTCAGTGCAGTAAGTAAAATGTTGTGAATGTTTTCATTGCATTATTGCAGAACTCATCAGGCACTACTGAGAACCGAATATTTAGGTTTATGAGTTATTGGTCTCAGCCAGTTGACTGCTTACATGCTTTGAAATTACCATATTTTGAAATGTATCATATACTTGTTTTCAGTCTGATGAAACACAGTACGTATCCGAGTGTGCACTGTGACTTCCCCGCCCTCCTTGGTTGTGAGTCTGACAACTTTCAGCAGGCTATGTATCTTGTAAGTCAGGATTGAAAATTTATCATTTGCCAGTGGGTCGCAAAGCCAATTTGCACATTTTCATTAATGTGATAGAAAAATGTGACAAATGACACTTAAAATGTAATGTGTGAAGCCACCTCTCTCTAGCTAAGGTTTGAGGTGCCTAAGGTGACCAAAACCCCTCAGTACTGCCAGCCTCAAATTTATATAGAACGAATATGAAGAAGGCTTTCCAGTCATGCTATTAATTTTTCAGCCAGTTAAAATACTTGGGGTTTTCTTATTTGACTTTTGTTTTGTTTTTCTTGAGAAATGCTGCAGGAAGAAAGGGGAACACTGCAGTTACAGTTTCAAACTTCTTTGCCATAGAAGTCGAGTGCAAGAACAATATTTTTTTCTTTTAAGGACAAACATTATTTGGGTGCTTCACAAGTTATAAAGAAGCCGCAAAGAAGGAGCTTCTTTGTGTTTCTTCCTTTGCCTGAATATTCTCGTTTGTGCTGCTATGTATGTGACTTCTTCTAAGCTGTGCTTATAAAAAGTCTTCTACAGCAGGTCTAATCCAACCGGGTACACTCCAGATGTCTGGACCTACAACTTCCATCACTCTATTGGCCAGGATGGCTTGAGCTGATAGTTGTAGTTCAAAACATCCAGAGGACGTCAGGTTGGAGGAGACTGCTCTGAAGTCTGAAGCTTCATTTCTTAAGTGGCAATCCTAACCATGTCCACCCAGAAATTCCATTGAATTCAATGGATCTTACTCTCAAGGAAGTGGAGTTAGGATTACAGCCATCACAAACTGCACAGTGACCACTGTCCACTTTGTATGAATCCCACATCTATATTAGACATCAAATGGGTGCAGAGCTACAGAAGTCAAAATTTCATTAATTTGATAATCAACATGTAGGTGGCATGTTTCAGCTCATCCACAGCCCACTGTAGTTTTTGCTCTGCACCTTGTCATGCCAACATGCAACCAACCTGTCACCATCTTAGCAGGATCTGAAGCATTAGAGCTGTGTGCCAGACCTGTGTGCCTGGCTTCTAGATGCCTAGGTAGCAGGAACTCTATGCTATATATCAGGGACAGAGCAGCAGCCCACCCACTCATCAATCTCTAATGGGACTACATTAGCAATTCTATATCTGTCAGCAAATTTCACTCCATTGCTATTAAAATGCAAAAGAAGTCCACAGAAGAGAGCCAGCCCAGCTGTACTTTGTTCTGTGCTTTAACAAGCTAAAAACTTCTCCAGCTGTTTTACTTGAGTAAGGTGCACAGGGACAAAAAATACTGAAGGATGGGCATAACGTGGACTGTTTTCACACACTGGGATCTCCAGTATAACAGTCAATTATGTGGAATTGTTCTCCTTAGGAAGAAGAACATCACGATGTTTTATTTGGTCTAATAGGCAGGGGGAAAACATCTACAGTTTATATATATTAGGAAACTTTTTTTAAAAAAAAAACCACTTGCTTTGCTTTGTTTAAAACACATGGGATAAATGTACGTTTTGAAGGACATGATGCATTAGGTGCAATATATCTTTTGAGGCATGAAAGTCATCAGTCCACTGCCACAAATTCTACTCTTTTGCCTTTGTAATAAAGGAGGATGAAATATACTCAGAGTCGAGAGTGGATTTCATGCTCTTTATTCAGCTCATAATGGTCAGGAGGAATGGAAGTTCTCCCACAATATCTGCTTTATATACATTATTTACACAATGGGCTGCATGTGTTTGGCTAATTCCGGGATTCTCCTGTAGGCCAATCAGATTCTGGATTCACTTCCACCTGGAGCTGGATTGGGTGGCTCCTGCGGACCAATCATACTGCTGCATTGTTCTAGGACCAATCAGACTGCTGCATTCTGAATCCTATTGTTCCAGGACCAATCAGACTGCTGCATTTCGGATCCTATTGTTCTAGGACCAATCAGATTGCTGCATTTTTGGATCCTATTCAACTCAGTACATAACAGAGGAATAGGAAAAATAATCACCACAGTTAGTCATAGCTACATTTGTGCTACCCATAATGCAGCAGGTTTATAGGTCATGAAAGGGGAACAAGTGATACAAAATCCCAAATTGGAACATGTTTCATTTGTATCAGAACCATTATTTAAATGGTAGCACTGTAACTAAGTAGAAACTTTTTATTATATTGTATATTTAATTGGGGAATATGTGGTGCTGGTGTAATCAGACAAAATGCCCGGAACCCTTTCCATTCAGTCCCAATCCTATATTCAAGTCAGCTTTTCTGATTGGGACGCTTCATTGGCCTATGGAAGGAAAGAGTACTATAACATGCAGAAATAAAAGCTACTGAATCTGTTTGGTAATTGGTGGTAAAGGCTACAGTCCTAGCTCCACCTCCCAGGGAGTGAATGCCATTGAATTAAAAATAATTCAGAAGCAGGTAGACATACATAGTTAGGATTGCACTGTAAAAGTACTATTTCTTTGTACTGATTGCTTACAATGAAAAACATTCCAGTTGTGTTTCATGCAAATGTAAGTCCTCTTGAGGGTAGATTTTTTGATGCACCAGCTGCTGCCACTAATGGAAAGGGAGGAGAAGGATTCATTTGCTGATTCATCTTCCCCCTACAGTCCCCCCCCCTATTTTAGATGCTATTTTGGAGGGTCTCTCAACTCCCTGGAGGAGATTGTTGTGGAACCACCTTGGGAAGGAGATATTGCCAAAAGAAGAAGAAAAACCCACCTCCCCCGGGTCATATACACTGAGAAAACCCTCTTGCAGCAGGGCAGGAAACCCACAGAGAAAAAGATGCGAGACTTGCAGAAAGTGTGTGAGCACGTATGCACACTTTCAGCAGAGCACAAAGCCTTTCCTATAAGCAGTTGCTGCTGCTGCTGCTGCTGCTGCTGCTGCTACTCTAATGTATGCTGGCTACACCAGTAGGTTTCTGCTATACAGCCTTTAGTCTGCCATCCATCTTGGAACCACTCAGGCCTCAAGCATGCTCAATTCCAACTTTTGCTTTGGGAATACAGTGGTACCTCTGGTTACATACTTAATTTGTTCCGGAGGTCCGTTCTTAACCTGAAACTGTTCTTAACCCGAAGCACCACTTTAGCTAATGGGGCCTCCTGCTGCCGCCACACCGCCGCCGTGCGATTTCTGTTCTCATCCTGAAGCAAAGTTCTTAACCCGAGGTACTATTTCTGGGTTAGCGGAGTCTGTAACCTGAAGCGTATGTAACCTGAAGCGTATGTAACCCGAGGTACCACTGTACTAGGTGGCAACCACATAAACATGTCTCTCAGCAGCTGCTTCTGCTACTGTTGTTATTTTGCCATCTTCCTTCATCTTCCCTTAGTGGAGACATCCACTGGGTCAATAAACCTTCTGCATATGGAGGAGCAGAATTGGATCCAACGCTTCCTCTTGTTTTCCGTCACACCCGTTGCAGTCTGGCTAAACTTAATGTCCACAGTTATTCTGTGACAGAGAGTGCAAAAAATATATGGATTAATTAACTTCATAAATAATATATATTGTGGTCAGTTTACGGTAAATAAAATTTGAAGAACAGAGCACATGCTGCCCTGAAAGATTTCAAAATAAATCTACCCGTCTAGGAATTGGAACGGAATTCCAACCGCAGTTTAAATCCTAAACAAAGATAATGTTTGCTTTCGGAGCTTCCCATTCTTTCTTCTTAAACATCTTTTTGTTAATTTCTTTGATGGTTTTGTCAGGAGCCTGATACTGTTTTCTTGTGGTTACAGTGTGTTATCTTCCTTGATAAGCACCTAAAAAGGACAAAACAGTTAGGCAGCCAGATATACCATCTCCTATATCATGCAGAGCTGTCAAGAGAGTGACACAAAACTTGTAATGTTACTGTTCCTATCATAAATACAGTGGTACCTCATATTACAGATGCTTCAGGTTACAGACGCTTCCGGTTACAGACTCTGCTAACCCAGAAATAGTGCCTAGGGTTGAGAACTTTGCTTCAGGATGAGAACAGAAATCATGTGGTGGCGGTGCGGCGGCAGCGGGAGGCCCCATTAGCTAAAGTGGTACCTCAAGTTAAGAACAGTTTCAGTTTAAGAACAGACCTCCAGAATGAATTAAGTTCTTAAACCACTGTATAGTATATACACACTTCTGTCTGGCATAAGGATCTGGAGCCCATCTGCACTACACATTTAAATTGGTACCATACCACTTTAAACATTCATGGTTTTCCACAAATAATCCTGGTAATTATAGTTTGTCGAGTGTGCTGAGAGTCGTTAGAAGACCTCTATTCCCCTTATTGAGTTACAGTTCTCAGAGTTCCCTTGGGAGAGGGATTGGTGGACTGTTAAACCACTCTGTGAATAGGGGTCTCCTGACAACTCTCAGCACCTTTAAGAAACTACAGCTCCTGGTTTCTTTTGAGGAAGCCAAAACTATTTAAAGTGGTATTTTACTACTTTACTACTGCACATGGGGGTTGAAAGGGAGGGGAAGGTTCAGACATTTACCCAACCTGTCTCTGCAGTGTTAGCAGAAATAATTTTGTGGGCCTTGACTTGTTTTATTTCTTTTTTGCTTTGTGTTTTTACTATTAAGCAAAAGTCTTTAAATAAAATATTCCAGCTTGCTCTAATCCTGCTTTATCAACAATAGTTTCCTTTCTGATCCATATATGTATAATAATAATTTGTTTAAAATTATTCTATCTTTAGTGTTTATTTACTATCATTTATTACAATGGCCCTGCATCAGATTCTTCTACATCTGACCATCAGAGATGATGGCCTGGATTTACTTCTAAATACTACAAGAAGTTGCATCCACCATATTGTGAAAGCCATTGACCTCTGCATTGTGAAAGCCATTGACCTCTCTTGAAATATATTGAAATAGATTAAAAGTGACTGCAGGAAAATTATAAGGACTGTCCATATCTAATTTAGGGGATGAGATGCTTTGTTTTTAAGAATTCAGGCTGCAGTCCTATACTCACATGGGTGTGAGCCCCTCTAAACCCAAAGGGACTTACTTCTGAGTAGACATATATGGGATTGCACTGTCAGTCCCCTAAGCAGGTATGGCAAGGTGCATTAATCTTCACAGGCCATAGGGCCACCAACAAACCATGCCAGTATTATCATTAGAATAGAATTGGATGTTCCTGACCAATAAGGAAGGAAGCTAGTGAGACCACATTCTCTCCCATCCAACACACACATTACTATATGTGTGTGTGTGTGTGTGTGTGTGTGGAGGCAACTTACTGAAAACGACTTTTGCATTACTTCAGTTGATACAAATAATCAAAGTTCCTGAAACAAACACACATACAATTGTTCCATGACTTATTTTGTAAATTTTGTAAAGAACTATTACGGGAAGGGGAACATGTAGATCAGGGCTGTACCTTGGCAGAAATGAAAGTTTACAGAGCAATGTGATGAAAGAATCCTTCAGTCCTGATCTCTCTGGCTCACTGATGTAAACAGAAAGCAAGGCATACATATGACATCACTCATTCCAGAAAATGCTACCTAGAGTTATTTTTCATTTCATTTCATGTTTTTCACACATAGTATGACTTTCTACCATTAGTTTTCATATCAGAAAGGATATGCTGAAGAATGGGTTTGTAGGTTGGGGGAAAAACTCCACTCCTGAATCACACTTACATATGCACTTAAATAGATGTAATAATCAGCAAAATAACTTTGCATCTAAGTTTTGAATAGCTGGTGTTGATCTGGTGTATTCGGATCCATAGACATAAACATATTAAAATGCCTGTTTTAAATTGTTTTATGATATTTTTAGTTTTAGTTTGTATTTCTGTGAACTGTTAGAGGATTGCTGGGCTTTGTTGCAATCAAGTGGTTTATCCATATTGTTTAATAAATAAATAAATACACCCAGTGCTTTTTCATAAGAGGGCATCTGTGCAGCAATCTTTAGAGGTCAAGTGCTTCTCCAGCCAAAGTTAGGGCCATCCTACTGTGCTCTAAATATCTGGCTGTTGTCAAAAATGGTTCCCACATATTGAGCCCATCCCCCTGTAATCTCTAGCAAAGATTACATTTTTTCCTGCAGTAATGCTATCCAGTGTTCCCCTGTCCCTGTAGAACATTATTGCCTGCCATTCCTTGTGTGGGGTGAGTTAGCATGGAACATCATGACCATAGCTGTCAACTTTTCCCTTTTCTTGCGAGGAATCCTATTCGGAATAAGGGAATTTCCCTTAAAAAAAGGGAAACCGTTGACAGCTATGATCATGACTTCAAGACACAAGTTCTATTGCAATTGAGGGAAGCTGCTGTTTCACTTAAGTGCTTGGTATATTGTCTGATTTTGCTCTTAAGCATGTTAATTTCCACTTATTTAAATGAGACAGCTAAAAGCCTGCTTTATTCTTTCCATTGAAATCAACAGGAGTTACAAGTCTTTAACTGTGCCTTGATCATTTGCACATCAAAATTCAAGTATACCTTCAAAGTATATCTTCAAAAATATGGCTATCTTCAAACATACATCAGATTCACAGCCTTTAATCTAGCCCACAGTTGTCATAAAGCCTGAAAACATATAGTCCACTGTATAGTTAAATGAATATTTTCCACACCTTGGTCTCCCTCCCCACCCTACCAAGCTGTCACTAATAAGACATTTTCAGTTGCAAGTAACTATGCAATCCTTCCAAAATGTTAAATCATTGTCACTGGATATGCTAGATCAAAGGATTGTTCATACTGGTGAAGCCTGTCGTGCCATTATAGCAGAATAAGGAATGTCAGAAGATACATTTAAGAGCTATATACAGTGCTGTGTAGAAAATATTGGGAGTTTATTAACTGGTGCACTGTTTAAAACAATAATAATAATGAAATGATTCCCCTCATGTTCAGTGTCCTATGCATTGAATCAAAGCCAGAGCTTTAATACCATTAATAATGGTTCTAACCTTTTGACTGATTAACATTTAAATGGTTATACGATAAAGCTGTGAATTTGCAGCTCTAATGAACACCAGCCTTAGTATTTATAAAGTTAAATAACACTTGACCATAGCACCTTCCATCATAGCTGCATAAAATAATTAGTCAAGTTCTGACGGGCTCAGCAACTTAATATTTTCAGCCTCATGTTACATAATAGTATGCACAGGAAATGGCTATGTAGCAGTAATCCAAAGTTGCAGGACGAGTTTTGTCATAAATTGACATAAATTGGCTCTCCCATATGTTAATCATTTATCATGTTAACAGCATGGCAAATGTTCCAGAAAACAGGCAAGTAAACACGGACTAGAACTAATCTATTTTTTATTCATTGCAATTAGACTGGTATTTGGCTTCTAAAATAATGATTCTAAGATTTGTATGGGAAACGGGTAGGAATTTGACAAGCTTAGGTAGGAGATAACAGGCTTAGGGGTGAAATGCATCCCTCCAGATCTTTCTTGCCCTTGGGATTATCCTCAAGCCAAACCTCCTGCTCTGACACACACTTTACCAGCCCTACTTCATACTGTCACTGGGTGCATTTACCTGGCTAGGACATGTCACTGAACTTTGATAATGCTTCTTTGTAACCTGGATGGGGGCTAGAAAGGGGTGTGTGAATGTGTGTAAAAACTACCCTAGTGTTACAAAGGTAACATTTACATTTATTGCTTCTCCCATTTTTTCCTCTACTTCCTCCTCTTGCTGCCACTGTGTAGCTCCTGAAAGGTTGTTCAGATGGGAACATAATCCTCAATCTAAAAAAAATGTTTTCCCACCCCAATGTGAAAAGAGTAAGAGATAACCAATGCATAGTGGCTAGAGAAAATCTGGAAGAATTTATAGATTGATTTGTAAAATGAGGCTTATGGAAGGCAGATAAGAGTTATAATTTCTGAATTGGAATAGATACTTTCAACAGAATATTCTCTGGAATATCTCATTTCCATAAAGAGAATTGTAAAGGTCTTATATAATATCATTCTTTAAAGGTCAGATTGGGGACACATTCTCCACTATATATATATATATATATATATATACACACACACACAGTGGTACCTCGGGTTACATACGTTTCAGGTTACAGATGCTTCAGGTTACAGACTCTGCTAACCCAGAAATAGTGCTTCAGGTTAAGAACTTTGCTTCAGGATGAGAACAGAAATCATGCTCCGGCGGCGCGGCAGCAATGGGAGGCCCCATTTGCTAAAGTGGTGCTTCAGGTTAAGAACAGTTTCAGGTTAAGAACGGACCTCCGGAACGAAATAAATACTTAACCTGAGGTACTACTGTAGTCTCTAAGGTGCTACTGGACAAATACACACACACACACACACACACACACTTAGAATAAATTGCAGCAAAGGGGTTAAAATATTTCTAGTACTTTGAAAAAATCAAGAAAATGGTTTAAGATTTTTAAAATCCAATATAATTGCTTGTAATGGAAAAAACAACAACATTTATTAATAAAACATGCACAAATAGTGTTCTGCTGACAACCTAAATGCTCCTTCCCAAAAGCATGAGACATGTATTAGAGACACTTTTTTGAATTTTCAATAATTACTGTCAATTAAATGCTATTTTAACATAATTTTAAAAGTGCTATGAATGTAATTTCCATTAATGATTGTACTACATTAAATTATAAAGAGTGAGGGGCAAGTATCGTCTTTTCTAGACATTTAAATGAGGCAGAAGAAATTTAAATAGAAACGTGTGACGGGTTCATCTGGGTTGATCTACATTTCTGCCTTCAACAAAAAGGCACTGATATGACAGGATTGGTTACTAACTATATACTGATGATAGGGCTCTGTAGATACTAACATGGACCCAAATATGATGTCACCTGTTACCTGGCTGGGGCAAAGTCAAGTTCATCTGTTTATTTGTTTGCTTTGCCTAGAAAAACAGGACTTTCTTCCTACTTCATCCATGGCAAAAAACAGATTGATTCCTCCCCACTTTGTTGGACTGTTTCCTTTGATCCTTCCATGTGTAGCTCCACAGACATGCCCCGAAGAACAAAAGAGCCTTTATGGATCAGACCAAAGTTCTATCTAGTATACCATTATGTTTTCACAATGGCCAACCTTGTGAACAACCTTCCAGGGACCACATATCAGTAGGGGGTGAAGCCAGAGGCAAAAGTGGACAGAGCAATGGGTGTGACTTTTGCCTTTGTGGCAGGCTATTTTCCAGCCATGAGGAACTCAGACATTTACACACACACTATCACACTTCAAGAAGACATTCCAACCAGGCAAAAGCACTGGAGGAGGGTGCAGAACAGGGTCTATGACAAATGTGGTCTGGGCAGATTGAGATGCCTGGAGGGCTGGATGTGGTCCCTGGGCCTGAGCTTTCCCACCCCAGATTTAAAGGTTTGCAATCAAACAGGTAGAGCTAACTGTGTGGTCAGACCACACCTCGAATACTGTGTCCAGTTCTGGGTACCACGACTTAAGAAGGATTTTGACAAGTTGGAGGGCGACCAAGATGATAAAAGGTCTGGAAACCAAGCCCTATGAGGAATGGTTGAGTATGGGTATGTCAGACCTGGATAAGAGGAGACATGATAGCCATCTTCCAATATTTCAAGGGCTGTCATATGGAAGATGGAACAAGGCTGTTTTCTCCTGCTCCAGAGGCTAGAACACCAACCCAGTGGATTCAAGTTACAAGAAAGGAGATTCCAAATAAACACCAGGAAGAACTTTCTGACAGTAAGAGTTGGAACAGATTCCTACTGGAGGTGGTGGATTCTCCTTCCTTGGAGGTTTTAAGCTGACGTTTCATGGCCATCTATCATGTATGATCTATTTGAGATTCCTGCAATGCAGGAGGTTGGACTAGATGGTCCTCAGGGTCTATTCCAACTCAACAGTGCTATGATTCCCACTCCACCAGGAGGGAGGGTAACTATTTCTTTGGAGAAACCCACACAGCGCAGGGCTTTCAATGCTATTACATGAGACAAACACGCACAAAAGTGGTTTTCAAGCTGCTAGTGTATCATTTAAATGACACTTCATGGCATGGCAAGAAACCAGTTGAATCTGCAAGTACAGCGATATAAGTGATTGGATGACTAATAATGTACACCGTATGAATGGACTTGATTACCAGTAAAATGCTTATATTTAAGGGATCAGGTCTTAGAACTCTTAAGACTTGAACCATTGAATGTAAGGATTTTACTGGGACTCATGCCATTTATATTGTGTACTGTATATTGCTAGCTCTATACTTAACATAATAGAATGAAAATTGCACAAGTTGAATTTAAAATGCCTTTTCATACACTAAATCTATAATTGAAATTAATACTTCTATATCCTTCTGTGTGGCTTTTTAGAAAGTATTCTTCTTTGATGCTGGGAGCTGTTGTTTCTCAAGGGCTTGCTCCGTTGTTAAATAAAGGCTTAAGTGGCCATGCTCACAAACAGAACCATTGCTATCAGCAAAGGAGAATGCTCCACATCAATACAAAGTGGCCATGCAATTTTAAAATGACAACAGATGGCTGTTTTCTTCCTTAATTAGTTTCACAGATAATCTTGGACAAAGCATTTATCTGAAAGAAACAAAATAATGCAGGTGTTACTAAGAAGAAGAAGCACTTTTAGTGTTGTTCAGCGCTACTTAGGCCTGTGATTAGACTGATTTCATCATATTGAATAGAATAAAATTTCCAAATGGTGATTTAAATAAAAAATCTATTTCTTTTAGCAAAAGTTTATTAAAAGCAATATTAACTACATGAGTCTAAGTAAATTCTTTAGTAGCTGGCAAAAGGATTATTAGATGTCTCATAGATTTGAAAACCTTTGAGATTTTGCTTTTCAGTAAAAGATTTACTAAAGTTCTACCATCACCATGAAGTTATATTAAATTATTATTCCACCCTGGGGAGAATTTCTCACCCTCATGTGGTCAGAAAACTTGTGTGTACGTGTGTGCACATGTGGTTAAGTATCACAGAGACATTAACACAGCCTGAAGAATTTTATCAACACATTAATCAGATGTCATGGTCGTTCTAAAAAACAATAACACATGATGAATGTGGCAGCATGATGGATATAGAGAATCTGATCTCTGGGTGTTAGTCTTTTGCAACAAAAACCACAATAGACTTAACATAACATAAACTTTAAATATATAAATGTCTTTATGGAACTATAAAGGCTACAATGTCAAGAACATATGTGCAGGGCTGCCCCAAAGTCTTTCATCTATGGCTAGAAACTGCAAAGGTCTCTGGCTAATTAGCTGCTGAAGATGTTATCTCTCCCACCCACTGTGCCCGATATCCATGCAATTATAGAAAGAAGAAGGAAGAAGTCTATTATTGGCTGCAAAAACTCTCAGGAGCTAGAAACGCAACTTAGCTGTTCACAGATTGTACCTATTTGATAGCTATTTCTGCTTGCTGAGACATCCGTGGTTCAGTCTCTTGCTCTCTGTTCTGTTTTTCTCACTCTCATACATAATGCCAATGTACAGATGAAATATTATCATGTTTTTGTTTTTGCTCAGTATTCTAATGCTTAAAGAATGGAGTGCCATGCCATAGCCTTTTCAGTATGTTTCATCTAGGCAGAATGAACATACTTAGAGGAAATCAGCATCATGGCACTAGACACTCCTACCCTTTATAGGCCCATGTAAGATGTTGAAACAAATACATGAAGTCTCATTTGAAGACTTGGGCACAATCTCTCTCTGTAATGCTCCCCTCCCTCATGAGTTTGTTCTATACAGAAATAATGGACTCATAAGTTATCCATTCAATATTAAATTTCATACTTAGATTTTGAAAAACAAGGAATCTAATTAGTGTCCAGATGCATTATGGAAGATATTTTCATTGAAGGCATCTCTGTACATTTAACCTTAGATGCTAGCATATTATGATTAACAATCAAAAAGAGGCTATTCTAAAAAATGAAGTTAATTAACAAATAACCCATTGGTGACATGAATTACCATTATCTGGTAGTTAACTCTTTCTATTGACAGTAGCCTAAAGAAACCAATTGATTGCATGCATATAATCCCCCCCCCCCCATATAATAATAGTGTTGGAGTGTGTCTTTCAGGCCTCTGCTCAAAGACTTCCAGTGAAGGAGAGTCTTGGTAATTGTTTCTATTGTTGAACTTCCCTTACCATCAAAATGTTTACTCCGATGTACTTCAGAAATCTACCCTCTTGTATCTTAGCCGCATTAGATTTAATGCTATTATTCAGGCAGTAAAGAACAAGTATTTGTCCTCCCGTATGTGACAACTCTTCAAGTATTTTGAGAAAGCTATCATATCCTCCTCCATCTTCTCCAGGCTAATCATACCCAGTTCCTTCAACCTTTCCTCATTCTGTTTCTCATTCTGAAGACCATCCTCCTTGCCCTTGGAGCTATTCCAAAATGTTTATATCTGTCTTACAGTGCAGCATTCTGAACTGAGCACAATTTGACAAGTCTATTCTTGTATACAACCAATTAAGAGATTGAAGGGTTATTTTCATCCCATGCCACCTAGACCGAATGTTCAACATTTCTAAATGGTTGTGTACAAGAGCAGACTTATAAGGGATATATATGCGCATAGATTTTGGCAGCGGCTACCTGCACTTTCTTAAGTTTATTAAGTTTGTTTTGCATATAAGAATGGGTAATTTTCTTGTTATTTTATCTATGAACGTACAGAGTTTAATCACTGCAGCAAAACTGACCATTGACTATATGAAGAGTGTAGAACCTATGTTTGCAATGCAATTCTCCCACCAGAAAAATGTGTACAAAAACATTCGTGTTTCAAGAAAGTGTGCTTGAAAAAGAAAGAAAGTGTGCATAAAATGCATTAACCAGTGGAAATTGCTTGCAAGGATTTGTATATTAAGGAACATCACACACAAAAATAGAAAAAATTATGTCCACTAAAATGCTGGTGAATTTTTCTTAATGATTTTTTAAAATAATATTTGTGAACTGATGTGGAAATGTGGAAAAATGAATTTGTGATTGAAAAAAATGAGAAACTGAAATGGACAGAATTACGTATCCCTAGTAACAGGCTTGATGTACAAGAATAGAAGGAGCAAAAATATATTTTCCTATATTTCTAGCTCTCATTTTATAAGCTTTCCAGACAAGGTGCATTCATCTTTTTGCTAATCAGTGGCATATAATGACCCTTTCCCTTTCTTCTTTATTTAAATATTATGTTTAGGCAGAACTACCTCTGATCAGACAGAGCTGGATTTATTTCAGATAGTGTATTTATGTAGAGCAGAGTAAATGAATATACTAGGCAGGATTTATTCAGAGATGTGGATACCATAATTACCTCTCTATATCTCAAAACTGTCTGTAAAAGAGGTCACCCGAATGGGATCAGCAGCATCCATTTGCAGCTTGTAAACAATTTATGTAGCTTTCAGGTGCCTGAAGAAAGTGAACAGAAGTTAATGAAGACATCAGTTGTTTGCATTGTGTCCTAGAACCCAATGGAGACCTGTCCTTCCCATTTTTGCCCTAGCTGAGACTGATGGGTGATTCCCTGGTGGGAACTGTTTCACCTTGTTATTGAATGCATATTTTTTTTGTGTTTACCAATAAATAAATAATAAGGTGCCTTGGCAGTGTCCTGGCTTCAACCTGATGAACAACTCAAACTCAGGGTGAGGTTTCTACCAAAATCTTTAATGCTCAGATCAGTGCTACACATGGCTACAAAAGTAAGTTGGATCCTCCTAACAGAGGGTCCATGTTGTGCTTGGCCCTGAAATTCTTCCCTAACCGGCTTGTGGGCAGGGCTTGCCCCGCTCCAAGCAGGTGGTGCCACAGTTATGCCGATGGCCTTTAGCCAATCAGCAGTGTGGCAAGGTTGGGAGTTGGGGGTATCTATTTGGCAGCACGACATAGGGACCTCCTTTTGCTTCGTGCTGCTGAACACCCGCCCACCCACCCATTAATTAGGTCGTGTTTGGCCTTGCTTTGGACTTCGCCTGTTTTTGGAATGAGGGCTAGGTAGGAATTTTTTCCAATGTGGCAGATTGGCTGTGGCCACTTGGTTTTTGCCTACCTCTTAGCAATCGTCACAACTTTGTAAGGTTTGGCAGTTAAGCATTGGTTTAGGGGGATGTGGGGAGGGTAGGTGCGGCCATCACCTGCCCGTCTAATGAATAGGGTATTACGTTAAAGGAATCTGGGGGTCTGGATCTCATCCGAAGCCCGGAGAGGGGCTAGGGCCATGCCAGGACCCCCGGGAACCCCAGGGATGAGCACCAGTCAATATACACTGACGGAGATCCCCTGCTGGTTGTTTACCCTTCCAGACTTCCTGCAGGGTGGGGCAGGAGCCAGATATAGTTTGATACCAATGCCTAAGCCAATACCAGTCACATTTGTGTATTTTAATAAAGTTGTGGCCAAAATTTGCCCATTAACATTTAAACTAAATTCTGTCTCCACTGCGTCTTTATTTCTATTTGGGATGGGTTTTGGGGCTCGAAGCACAAATACATTGATTCAACAGTCGCATGCCCCCTGCAATCCTGTGATAAGGGAATGGGGCAGGCTCAACATAGCATGGCAAGCAGTTTTGACCCTTAGATTAAGCAGTCAACCTAGCACTTCACCAAGAAGACTTAGCCTATCTTGTCTGTTCATGCCTGCATTGCTGCCTCTGTGATTTTGACAATGGAGGATGTGCTACTGCCAACTCAGAGACAGCTCAGTTGGTACAGCATGAGACTCTTAATCTCAAGGCTGTGGGTTCGATACCTGTGTTGGACGAAAGATTCCTGCACTGCAGGGGGTTGGACTAGATTACCCTTGTGGTCCCTTCCAACTCTACAATTTTAAGATTCTATAGATGGAACAGGCTAGGCAACCCCCTTTCCTGGAAAGGCAGAGCTAGTCATGGTTTCGGAAAACTCCAGAGGTGTAGCTGATGGTGCAATAGGCAAAGTGGATGAGCCAGAACCTGCCAGATCTGGAGACAGACGTGGAGTCTATGCCTGGTTGTAATGTGAGATGAGCTAAGGAAATTCCCCCACTAGGAACTCCCCCATGATCCTTTTCCTTGGGCTGTTCTGACCTTCCCAGCTTGCTGGACCCCTTTCCATTGGCCACGGCTCCTGGCCTGTCCTGTCCTGGCCAGCCCCCAATCTAGGGCCCATGGCAGGTAGTGAACTTTGTAGCTGAGTTTGCAGTTGCAATTTCTGGACCTAAGTACTGAATTCTAGACACTGCCATATTAAAGCATATCTCAGCAGTGAGTATGCTAATTTCCTTGCCTTTCCTGTGACATGGTAAGTTTTTCATCAGTAGAATTATTTTAATTTGCTGAATACTTTCAAATAAATAATTCCATAGAAAACTGAAATGATTCAGTCAATGTGGGTGAGAGCTGAATCATTTTAGTGGCAAATACCTGAACCAGCTTTAATATGGTGCTTAGAGAAGGACTAGTCACCAGAGGAGCAATTACCTGCAGCAGAGTGTTTTCGAGGATTTAGGGAGCTGGTTGAAAGCAAGAGAGAAGGAGCAGGAGTGGTTCTGGAAGCTATGGAAATGGGAGCAATGATGGGACTACCAGGGTTGTCTATGTAGTGATCAAGATGAACAGAATTTGGGTCTCAGAGCCACAGTTTATGGCTCTAAATACCCTAAGTCACTGTTTCCAGTGGATCTAACAGCCTTGGTTAACAACAGTAACAGAGAAGTAAATATTTATAAGCTTGAAGTAATTGTTCTGCTAAGAGAAATGCAAGGTTTGGTATGCAACTCTCTAGCACAACATACTTAGTTTTGCCTGGTCACATAGAAATACAGAATATTGTCCACTATAAGAAATATTTTTATTGTGACTTTTCCATGATCTCAGAACTGGGTGAGCTAAAATAGCATATAAAAACAAAACCTTTTAAAAACATTAAATGGCAGTGTGACCAACTGAAAATATATTTGGTAATGCCATGAGGAAAACAGAAATGCTGTGAACACCTTTCCTAAATGGACAACATGCCTGCTTCAGTGCATTATCAATAATTATTGCAAATCCATTTACTAGTAAACATGCATACATTCCAAGAACAGAATGTTGCATGAAACTATTCAAGCACAGAACTGATTGGTTTGAAAAATGCTGAGATATTATACTTTATTGTTGTGCAACAAAATATATAAAATATCTTCCATGAAACAATGTCCTTTCCACTTGTACATTGTGTACATTCTGGGCCTCTACATCACACCACGATTTGGCAGTCCTTACACAATTCTCTCACTAGGAAAAGCATTTTCTGTAATTATAGAGTATGGAGCAATTACAAAACTCTGTGTAATTACGCTTAGGAAAGGAGACAAAATAAAAACACTATGGAGGAAGCTTAAAAGGAGCTGAAAGCCTTCTAATAAAGATGCTTAGGAATTGTTGTGGCTCTACAATTTACTAATCACACTGTTGTCAATGGGTGTGGGGTGGGGTGGGCAGACAAGGCTTGCAACAGAAGCTCTCTTCAGTGTAAATGACAGAAAAACCTCCCAAATGAGCCCCCTCATTGTTCTCAGGGGGGGGGGGAGTTTTTAAAACTCAGACACTGTGACAACTTTGTCCCTTGTACTTTTTACTACTACTCTAATCCTCCAGTAATTTCAGGGGACACTTTGTATGTAGAGATCATGAGCATACCCCGTTAAAACAAATGGAGGTTGTGCAGCAGTAATGCTTGAACATGACATGGCTCTCAATTTGTGCTAATTTTCCTGTGTTTATCTGCTATAAGGGATTCGGGTGGCGCTGTAGGTTAAACCACAGATCCTAGGTTGCAGTTTGAATCCCCGGAATGTGGTGAGCTCCTGTTGCTCGGTCCCTGCTCCTGCCAACCTAGCAGTTCGAAAACACGTCAAAGTGCAAGTAGATAAATAGGTACCGCTGTGGCAGGAAGGTAAACGGCATTTCCATGCACGACTCTGGTTCGCCAGAAGCGGCTTAGTCATGCTGGCCACATGACCCGGAAGCTGTATGCCGGCTCCCTTGGCCAATAAAGCGAGATGAGCGCCGCAATCCCAGAGTCGGCCACAACTGGACCTAATGGTCAGGGGTCCCTTTACCTTTATCTGTTATAAAGACAACAACCAGACCAGGCATAGGCTGGCACCCTGACCACTGGTGCTATTAGTTAGGGATGATGGGAGTTGTAGTCCCAAAACATCTGGAGGGCCGAGTTTGCCTATGCCTATGCCTGAGTAAAACCTATACAGAACTTCCCCTCCCTCTCATTGCCTGCCCCTCACATGCTTCCTACAAATCTGCTCTGAAGGGTAGAGTGAACTTCCAGAAGAGATTTGAGGAGCAAGGGGGGATGAGGAAAGGGAGAGGAGTTCAGTTGCATGGGCCTTGTACAAATTAGGCAATTTTGTACACAACCCGATACTTGTATTATACTCCCAAATATAATGAATCAACACATATAAATAAGAATAAAGCATACAGATACTAGGGGATGTATCCTGGCTTGCTCTGCTCACCAACTCCCCTATCATTCCTCCCATATTAACCTGCTAAGAGTTACCCCTTCTGGAGAACTTATGGAATATTGTGGAATAGAATGAAAGTTTATCACTCATTTCTGTGTTATTTGATTCTGGGAAACATCCATTTCCAAATCCCTTAACCTGTAAAATTGTGAGAGTTTTGCATGGCAATTTCCCCACAATTTTCAGGTTTTTACACCACAGCTGCTCATGTGACAAGCTGTGAGGCGGCATACCAACATGTACTGTGCTCCCCACCTGTTTTTCTTCGTGACAGAATGTGCCAGTATTTTAGCACTGAAAGTAATGCCCAAAAGGTAAAGCCCAGAATAATGGCAGAATGTAGAGGGAGAGGAATGCAATGAATCATGGGGAAACCGCAGCGTAAGTGGAACCAATAACTCTGTTGACATTAGTTGCTTGTTCCTGCTGTGTGAATGACAGTTACTGCAACATGGTGGTATTGCAGTTGAGATTTGATGGAAGAGGTGTGTGCATTGTGAAAGGAAAGATGGAAAATGGAACAGAAGAACTAGCCTTTAATGCAATAAACCCCATGTTACGAATGCAGCCTAAATGTGGATATCTTTCCCTTTATGTGTATAAACATTCATCTTTTCAATTGCTGGAAGCCTTCAAAATCCAGGAAAATGATTATTTTCCAGAAAACGTGATGTTAGTAGGGCCTCAATAGTTTTAGTTCTAATTTTACTTTTATGTTTGCTAATCCACAATCTCAGATCTCTACTTGTCTGTCTTATGAATGCACTACAGAATGATTTGATGCAAAATTAAAAGGACGGCTCATAACAACAAATTGTTTTGGTCAATGAAATATAATAGCATGTCATTTTCTATTAAATGCTTACTGTTGATCCACTGGCATTTTGTAATTTATATCCCAAGATGTAAAATTTATCTGTTATGGGATATGGTTAATCATTCAATGGAAAATATAAAGCTGTACCTTTGGATCTGGCTCATAACAGGATTAGACCCTCTTTTATAAGTGGGAATTTTAGCTGTGGAAAGTGTTGTACACAGTCTTCACAGCTGAAACAATTTACCAATCTTAGAGATAGTAAGGTTTGCATGTAATGTAGTTTATGCAGTTGTGTTGTGTTCTTACTCTTTTGTAAGAGGGACATCTCCCTCTTGTATATGGAAATACATATTCACTGCTGTTATGTAAAAAAACAATAAATAGGCTTAAACCTGGAATCTACAAATGACATTAGCCAGTTGTGCTCCAGTAACAGTGCCCTAGAACCATTTTATTTGTCATCCATCATACAAAGTAAAGGTTTCTTTTCAGTAAACAAAACAAGCGGATGTTCTCTTTTTCTCTCCTCACCTCCCCACCACAAAAATGCTGTATTTATTTATGCATTTCTAGTTATCTATCTGTAGAAAGAACAGAGCACTGACCTGTAAACTCACTTATACAACTCCTTTGAAATGAATCATATTTGTTTTATGCCATAGTCTCATTCGCAAATCAGTACATTGCACATAAATACATTTGGGAGGAATGTATGTTGTTTTGTGTGTGAGAGAGGAGGACGTGTATTCAGGTGTTGAAACTCTTTATTCATGTTCCTCATGACACACACTCACAACAGAGTCCCAAGTCTATTAAAATGGGCATTTAAAACCTAAAATTTTGGGCCTGGAATGACTTTGACTTATTAGCCTAGTACTAAAGAATGGACTCAGAATGCAAGAGATTTCCTCGTTTTCCTGAGCTGACAGGGGTTTGAAGTGAGCTTCTTTCTCCAGCTGGTCAGAATGGGTCAGATGACACTTTGTGAATGCCTTTGACACCCAGGTTTGCCTTCACCTTTGCTTGGACTTCTCTTATATGTGCATTTCTTCAAGTGTGCCTGCCTGAACAAGATTGGATACTGCTGCTAGTATAAGAAATCTGGGGAAAGTGCTGTGTAATGGTTTTCATTGCATGAAAATTTATTGTACAGTGTGGTGCTGATATGCTACTCCATTTGGGCTATTCACTCACACTGCGGAGAAGATGCAATCTCATTTATCGAATTGGCCTGGGGAACATCCGAACAAATTCAGTAATCAGAAGCTGGGATAAGTGTCGGTGAGTTCACATCATGGTGCAGTCACAAAAAAATGAATGCAAACATTATAAGCTTAATTAGTATTAATGGAATACACACACACACACACACACACACACACACGATAAAATGAATATACCCCACAAGTAACATAAAACTTCTATGTGAATATTCTCTCTTATCTATCAATCTAAAACTATACACATAAATCAGAGCAGAAATAGAAAAATCTCTAAAAACTTTTAAAAATCTTATTATTTACAATATATCAATATCTATTTTTAAGAAGAAAAATTTGAGAGGGAATGAGAAAGGAAATAACAATGGCAGAAGATCATGGTAGAAGTATTTCAACCTGAAAAATTAATTAAAAATAAATAGAACACAAAGGTATACTATTTTTGGCAAAGAAAGCTGAAGAACAAAGTGGGAAATAGCTTTTTATGACAAGAACAAAAATATCTTTGAAAAAAGTAGTAGGGAAGGTATGTGAATTAAAAGCTCATAGCACCTGTAAGAGCTGAAGATTTACATACTAAATCTCTATCCTGAATTGATTGAGGAGAGGACATGTATCCTGTTTTGAAATAAGATGGAAATTAAAATGCAGCTCAGAGTGTTCTGTTCTTCATTTGCTGTTTGAAGACTTTGGACAGCTGCCAACTATCAGCAAAAAGCTCCCTATCTCAGTGTATATAATTTGGGTTAGGAAAGCTCAGCATGTACAAATGAGACCTTGATGGGACTTTTATATAAATACAAACCTAATGTTACTTTCTCTGTAATGAGACTGGAAGACAAGGTTGCATTTAGATCCCAGCAGTCCAGATATGGCTTACATACTAGTAATGGCTTAGAATTGAGTCATCTTTTTCTTCTTGAGTACTGCCACAGTGCTCTTGAAAAGATTATCTTGCCTGCTGAGAGACCTAACCCAAAGCAATGCTCTCTTCAAAGTAAACAACAGGACTGCTGTGGGTTGCTTCCATTTTGGGGAGCCAAGTTATACTTTTTATGCTCAGAAGGTGATCAGAGCATTCTGAAAATTCTGATTTACAAAAATATACGATGATCTTCTTAGCATCTGGCCCCTGACAACATCTAGTTGTCACAAAACATTATAGTCTCCCCCTCTCTGTTTCTTCTGCTGCCTTTGGTGTTGGGCCTCTGCAACCACTGCCTCTGCTTTCTTCCATGCACCCCATCATTCCTGCTCTTTCACCTTCTTCCTCTTTGACCTGCAGTCACACCATGACTATCCATACATTTTGGGTGAGATGACCCTGGAGACTGCCTCCAACAGGATTTTTCATTGTTGCTGCACAGCAGCAATGACACAGGTGCTCTTTGGGACCATCTCCCTCAGAGTGAAGCACCGTGGGTAAAGAGCACTTTCTTAGAATAAATTCTGGTTGGCTCAGAGAGCTCTGTTGGAGTTCTGCCACCTGTTTCCCTTAGAGTGGTGGTGCTCCATTCAATGTTGCTCCATTCCTGGTAGGAAGGTGGCAGGTGGGCAGAGCTTAGCCATGGTATACAGGTGGTCAGTGCAGACCAGTCATAGTACAGCAGTGGCAGCAGGCGGTATTCCCATGTAGGACACAATCCACTACCTGTCCTGATCCATCCAAGGCAAATGCTTCATTCTGCCTCATTATATGGCTGGTTCTGGTTGTCAGAATGTAAGCACAGTTGTGGGCTATTACAAGACAGGTACAAGTTCTTTCTTGAATAGGGTTTTATGTTACAGCACCATTCTTTCTCATATTCAGAAGTATGAGAGGTAAATGTCCTGTGTCGTATTCCAGGAACCCACACTGTGACTTCTCCTCATGCTGGCACTGTGCTAAATGAGAATGAGCCCAGTTCATACAAATTAATGTGAGATTGATTTGTCCTCCCATAAATTCCTGTTAATTGAGCCCATTCCCAACAAGGAGCAGAAGAAGCTCTCTCATCACTATGCATTTACATACACACACACACACACACACACACAGGAGTGAAAGACACAAAAAAAGAATGGACAATGCAAAAGTGACTATGACTAACATTTGAAATGTTATAATTGAACATACATTAGCACATTTTAGCAATGATGCTAATTAAAAGTTCCTTGACTGTCAGTAATGAATTGCACAGAAAATCCTACAAAGCTATCTCTTATTTGCATAATCCTTAAAATGCTCACTTTTATTTGCAGTGGTGCTTTCAGACAAAACTATTGAAAGCTATCTTGTCTTTCCATATTCCTTTAAAAGTTTCACTTTTTCAGTTGTGCAACATCAGCGACAGTAGACAGCAACTTGTGTTACATAGTGGAGGAGGAGAGAAGCAATAAATGGAATAAACCGACAGCAAATTATGACGAGTATTTCTGCAGCACTGGTGAGCTGTGAGTTCTTCCTAATTTGAGTTGGATAAAAGAAGGGTAGCAGGTACCATATAAGTCTTGTGACAGAGCTGCTACAAAAAGACCACTGTCTATTGAGCTATGGATTGTAATGGAAATTCTGTTTCACAACATTTGCATTTCATTTAACCTATGTTCACTTCAGTAGAGAACGTAAGTGAAATATGTGTGTGTGTGCATGCGTATCTATACATAAGAAAACTGCAGAACTGTTGTCACGCTACAGTTTGCATTGCTGCCACATTGCAGGCAAGCAAGCAAGCAGGGTGGGTGGTAGGCAGCCCAGGTGAGCTGTTGAAAGGAGACTGAGATGCACTTCAGAGAGTGGTTGGCTAACTGCTCTCTGAAGCACCTCCCTCCTCCATTAAACATCACTGGAGGGATATTTAAAAGAGGTAGAAGTGTTTAAGAGAGTGTTTGGCATATGTGACTACTTCGACAGCAATTATGTGACTTCAGTATAGCCAACTACCAATATTCATGTTGGATTAGTTTCCAAAATGAGTTTGATAACATAGCTTAGCAAATATATGCTGCAGTTCATTTCCAGTGAAAGAGTCTATGTAGGTAGAAGGTGAAGGAAGGAGTGCATGGAGGGCAGAAGGAAGTATCTCATACCCCAGCACTTGGTTACCAGTCAAATGTACAGGAATAAGAGTTATATGGGTTTCCCAGAGAATCAGAGGTCTGGACCTAATCAGAGCTAAAGTATCTTCTGTAATATTATGAAAAGGTGGGAAAGTATCATTGCTTCTCAAGTCTTTGGAACTGTGGCCTAACTTGAGAGACCTGGATTCTTAGCCAGTAGGAACCATCACCTGCCATCTGAGGCATTGCACATATTTTGTTATCATTCTACCCTGTCATCAAATATGTTGATTGATTGGACAACTTAATTGCATTTCTTCTAATCATTAAAAAACCAAAATTAAAATACTTGCTTCTATCAAATATTTAAGAGGTTGATATAAAGACAGAAATTATATTTAATAAAAGCAATAGTAGCCACTGCCTTTTCTATAGCTTCATTTCGTTGCTATTTACGTGGTATCCTTTAAGGCTAAGGTTGTCCTTTAAAAATGCTGTTTGCTCAGTCAGGGCTGTTATTCTTATTTCAGTCAGGGTTGTTCTCACTGCAAGTAGCAATAGTGTCATGGTCCTGATAAATGGAAGATTCCCTTTCATTGCATTGTAAGCTTTCACTCAAGTGACATGACATTACAAATCTTTTGTGATTGCCATTGTCAAAACCTACTTTGACATTTTTGCAGTGCATTAGAATAACTGTTATTGTTTCCTATTCCTTACCTAGTTCCTTTTCTGTGCTATCGTTGTCATGCCGTGATAGCCTACTTATTAGCCAAAATTACCCAGCTTTTGTAGGCTGGGTACTTGGGAAAACTGCTACCTTAACATCCTTAGAAAAGGTGACTTTTTGCTTCTCAAGAGGGAAATCTGGGCAATCTTGTTTATATCTTACTGCGATGGTTTAGTCTTCTTAAAACTCAACTTGGAAAGAGTACCGTAAGATGCTGATTCATTCCTAATAGCCTCTTCATTTCTACCTTTGTGGTAGATTGGCAAGCCAGGAAGGAACTTGACAGATGTGCTATTCAACTCCTGTTATGTAGCAATAATCTCAAGATGCAGACATTTTAAACTTGATTAAAACCAATATCCTTGAGAAATCTGACATATTTCTGGTCTGCCCTACTACATTTTGTAGCCTGGTATTTTATTGTTGCTGCTTTCACATGGGTTCCTCTGCAACTAATTCTTTGCTTTGCTCTTTCTGCCATCTTCAGGTATAATATTCTTTGTTCGTTCTCTTTTTGTTCTCTTCTTCAACTACCTTATTCTCGCGTTTCCTGATCTTTCTTATGTTCCAGATAGAAATCATTGCATTTAAACACCAAAGTAGGCCTTAAATAGGCTGTGGTATACCTATTGATGTTTTAGTAGCAATATTGCTAGAATTCAAGGAAGAAATATAAGGAGCTGCCTTATACTTAGACCCAGAGCCACCCCAAAATATTTTGTTGCCTGATGCAAAGAACAATATGCCATTCCCTCTCTATTCTCCATTGGATAGCTGACTGGGATGGATAAATCTTACTTCAACACTGGTAACACAATTGTGTGCTCCACTGCACCTGAATCAGAAGTCTAGTCTAGAGTGACCAGGACAGGTCATTTAGCAACATCCAACAACATCTGGAGGTTCACAGGCTTGTCATCCCTGCTTTAAAGAGTACTTTGCAAACTTTGTGCAGGAAAACCTTGGAAATGAGTCATATTACCCCCATTTTGCAACCAAGAAACTGACCATCCGGGGTGGGGAGTGCACAACTGGTGGACTGATATAGAGAATAACACCCTCTCAAAACCTAACACAACATCAGAAAGTGGACAGAGTTTTCCAGATATGAGAAGTTTGACACAAGACAAATTCTCTTTCTTAGTTCTCTTAACAGGAGAAAAAGACCTCTATAGCCCCTCTCAACATTCCCCAATGTGGAGGGTTTATGTTCACACAAGGTGAATAATTTTATGGCCAAGATTGCCATTGGCTCTTTATTTGTACTGTTCTTAATGGTCTTATGTACCTAATTCATTTCAATGTTGGGCTCCGTCTACTTAACCTATGATGAGTTATTTAGTGTATTTCAGTTTTGGTATGTTGAAATTTTTTTAATAAAAAGATGTGTACAAAAAAAATGAGGTAACAAATCCTGCTCCATAGGTTCAGACATTTTGCATATGTGACTTATCCAAATCTATCTTTGAAGTCCACGGCAGTAGACAAAATGAATTTAAGTCCCACTCTCTGTCCACTAGATAACATATGAAAGGCTCTGTGTGCAGGCAAGTTGAAGGTGTGCAGTCTTTTTAGTCTGTGCAGTATGAAGAACCAATCAGAAATATAACCTTTTCCCTCTTGCCTTACTCACCTCAGACTTGCTATTTTGCATTTGTTTCCGTTTCTTGAAGTCTGTTGTAGCTTTTTGCCTTGAAGACCTGTCTATTGGCCCTTCAAAAATAATTGTTCCTTTGCTTTTCTCTGCTTTTCCTGTTGACATCCCAAAGAGTAATGTTTTCATAATCTTTCTTTTCTCCACCTTCTTTTACCGCACTAATGCTCACACATATCACCCAAGATGAAAATTGTACACCGAAAGGGTGCCATCCACACCTGTAGATTGCTAAAGCAAGAGCTCTGTACTACAGAGCTGTCACATAAAACATTCTATAGAAAGCTTAAGTGGGAATTATGTGGTGGTTTGTTTTTAACAAAGGTCCACTGAGTTTTGTACATTCTGAAAATCTGCAGTCACATTCTTCATCTCAGTGTGAACGAAGCCTGGTGCTTTCTTCTCTGTGACATCCCAAATCTAGAAACTTCAGGAGCATGCAATTCCCCTCCCTTATAGTTTCCATCTAGGTTTAAGTCAGCTTAGTAAGATGAGCCAAACGTGTAAAGAACAGGTGTAGGCCTAAATAATATATGCCAGTAAATGCATGAGTATTGAGGGGCTTTTTCTCTTGGGACTGTATCTCTAGAGCAGCTTGATGGAACTCTACAAAATACGGATTACAGTCATGTCTGACAATCATTTGAATCTTGGTGCATGTCAACATTGTCCTTATCTCAAGGGTGGGAGTACAATCTCTAGTGGTATGGAAACAGACATCAAGCTCCTCACCGTCTTCCTTGTTGTTGAACACTGATAAGTTTGAAATCACTTTAGGTCAGGAAAGAGAATGTCTGCAAGAAGGCAAAGTCATCATGAGGTGAAATGGTGAGATAAGGGTTGGGGAAACTGCTTGCAGAGGCTTCCTCTCCTTCAGAGTGCCGATAACTATAACAGCCTTTCTGATTTGTCAACTTTAATTAACGCAACTGCTTGTGACAAAATAAACCCTTCAAGCAAGCAGCCTAGCTTTAGACATTTTCAGCAGTAAATTCAGCTTTGTCAACCACCCAAGTTGCTCTGTGAGGTACATAGCATGCTCTAATAATCAGAGCCACGTACAGCTATCTGAAGCATTAATCCCTTTCTTTAACACATGGCGGCAATGCTATCCAGGGATGGGAACAATCAAAGATTGCAGCATTCATGATACTCTCTTAAGATTATTCTGGTCCACCAGCACTGTGTCTTCAGATGGAAGAGAATCAACCTTTTAATCACCTGGCTGTTGTAGTCACTTTCTTTGAAGGGGACAGAATTTTACTTTGCTTTTTCAGTTGTTTTTAAAACTTTAACTTAAGTTGGAAGAGGGCTGGAATACAAATGTGGACAATAAACCAACTTGTTTCAACTATATTCTGGCCATAAGGAAAGGAAGTTGTACGATTTTCCATGGGACTGTGGAATAACCACAGCGAAATGTACAGACATGCTGATTTGACACATGGATGTGATGGCAAGTCTCAATTTCTTAATTTATGTATTTTTTGTGGTTGAAAGAAAAAATGCTGCAAAACTGGACGCAAAAATCACTATGACATTCCCTGCCGCTATCACTGATACTGACAGGATCACCAGCTACATGGTTATGAAGACTAATGTATGAAATAATATAACACAACGAGACTGGATATAATTAAAAGTGATGGTGCAAGTGAGAAAATGAGCCTGACTCTGATGATAATGAGAAGGAAATGAATTTTGTGTGTGTGATAGAGAGGTTTTTGCCCACACAGAGCGATGAAAACAGCTTCAGGAAAGAAAATGCACATTTCAGAGTTAAGTCCATGTAAAACTTTCTCAGTTTGATTGTCAGAACAAACAATTTCTCTAAGAAGTAACCTCTGTCCTTATTATTAAGTAACATAGCATAGCATAACACAAGGAATAATGGAAAGACAAATTAAGCACCAGAAAACTGTCATAAGGGTAAGTGCTGCTGGGAGAGATTAGAAAGCATGCCATGAAGCCTTGCAGTCTTGTCTGGCAGAGGAAAGCAGAAAGTGCTCTGTGGCAGCATAGACACTGCCAGTCAGTGTTTGCCACTTTCCACACGGCTACTTCAATCATTCACTCAACAGTGACACATGTGGTGGGACAGAGCTGATCTCCTGGAGCTAGGTACAGTAGCAGTGACGTTGAGGAAATGTTGGTGCACTGGTGGGACCAGTGCATGTGCATGGACATTTACCAGCAGCTAGAATAACTAAGAGGTGGGAAAAGGACTTGGCATCACTGCTTCTCCCAGCTTTTAATTTTGGTGCTCTCTTCTCTAGAGAGGAGAGAGGACGGAACCATCTGGGAGCCACTTAGCTTGTTGAAAAGATGCTGCTCCCCCTGAACTATATTTAAGCTATGTTGTAGCCCCTTATTTAGAAAAAATATTTAAAAAGCACTATTCGTAAAATAATACCAGGACAATTTACAGCAACTTGCGCTAACATTACAATGGATTTCAACCTATTTAAAAGACAATTTCCACCCTTTCTGGTTAAAAACGCCCCTGGTTTTCTGCCTTTCATTACTCTTCTTTCCCCACTCCCCATCCCATTTACCTTACTATGGATTTCCTATGTAGAAACATTGTCAGTTAAGATACAGTGACCATGCAATTTATTGATTTTCCTTTCTTCAACCACCTTGCATGTTCCCTGAATGTGTAAACTTTGCACATCATGGTTAGGGAAGTTTTTAATGTCTGATGTTTTATTGTATTTTAAATATTTTGTTGGAAGCCTCCAAGAGTGGTTAGGGAAACCCAGTCAGATGGGTGGGGTATAAATAATAAGTTGTTGTTGTTGTTGTTGTTGTTGTTGTTGTTGTTGTTGTTGTTACCTATTCTGAGTTGTTACATAGCTCAGCTTGAAGGTCTTGCAAGCAGACCGTTCAGGACTTCATATTTAACTGCTCGTGTTTAGCAATGTTTCATAATTAACAGAAAATTAACTTTGTTGTAGAAAACTAAGCATGAAGTGCCTAGTTAAGAGTTTACAAATTCAAATAATCATTAAATCCACCGTATATTCAATCTCAGTTTTGATAAATGATCCCAGTGAATGCAAATATGGTCATGTCTTCTTGAGTTTCCTTATTTGTAGTTTACCCCTCACAAAGCTACAGTTCTCAGCACACTTAGCAAACTGCATTTCCCATTTTTTTTGGGGGGGGGAGCCTTGTGCTTCAACTGTATGGTTCAGGTATGGCCAAATCATTCTGGTTGAAGTACGGTAATAGAGACAAAATATTTAGGGATTTAAAGACCATGGGGAAAAGCAACATATTTTGGATTTTTAGATGTTGGCAAGTAAACTTAATGTCTCTGTTGATCCTACATGTCCTACATGTTAAAGGTGACATTAAAGAGATATTATGTTTCCATTAACTCATTCTGAACATTCAAAAAGGAAAAAGTTAGTGTGGTATGCCTGTCAAGGGCACGACAACTCACTGTCAGAGATAGCAAAAAGAGAGTGAAGTGCAGAGGATGAATTGAGTACTAAAGCACACTTTAAAGTGCTCTTTAAAAAAACAGCACAAGGAAGAAAGGTTACCCAAGAGACTACGATAAAGAGAAATGGGAGGAGGACCCCCCAACAATGCATTGACTTTTTCCTCCAGAAAAGCTTCTAAGGTACAATAGACAAGAACCAGCAATCCTCAAAATATCACTCTGAAAGTATTTGTTATAGTAAAGTGTTTCAGAGACTGTGGAAATGCTTTTCTTCTGGGTTTACTTTTTATGATCTCCAGTATTGCTCAGGAAGAGCTAAGATATTTGTGGACAAAAGCAGAAAATAAAAGTTATACTTTCCAAATGCTTCCCTCCATACTTTCCTTGAAGTACATTTTTTATTTTATAATTCAGTAAAGTAGGTTAAAATACAAACCCTAGAAGACACTGTTCCCCACTCATGGCAATGTCCAGTGACACAACATTACGGATTAAAAGTGGTTCAGGTCTATTGGCTGACGATAGACACAGCTGTTAATGTTTGCAGTTGACAATGGTACAGGGAAAAAAATAACCTTATTTACTCACAAAACCATGATTTTTCAGATTCATAATAGCAAAGCCCTTTTTGTTAGAAACATACAGAATCAATTTTCACAGGAAAAAAATTTCGTTTTCACACAAGGGTGCTTAACAAAGCAAGACTGATCGGTTTTAATTCCAGCATGCTTAGAAGGCTGTATGAGGCACACTTGATCTGAAGTGTGGAATTATCCCAAAGGTCTCATCTTGAAACGCAAAGCATCTTTTTTACCTGTTGCAACCACAATCTACAAGTCTATATATCACATCAGATGCCTACGGTATCTTAGCGAAACATATAATCACCGCTTCCCTTTTGTAAAATAACCCTTGTACATTTTTGCTGTCTTCTTTGGTTACGGAAATAATGTGATATACCAAAACAAGTAGCAATGTGTTGCATTTTATATTATTATGAGTGGACAGTGTTTTTGAGGTCATTTTATTTTCTTATGGAAGCACTGGTGCAGCAGATGTTCAGGGCTCCATCACCCCCTTACGACTTTCAAATAGTAGCAGATGATGAAGCATCCTTGGCAAATAGGCCCAGCATCAGCAGCAGGGGTCAATTGGAGTGAGTGCTGGTTGCTGTTTCATCAACCAGCACCCTTTCTTCTTATTTTTAAAGAAGCACAAAGGCTCTTAGCAACTGGAGTACCCAGTCCAACCAGGTTGACTGCTTGGCTAAAATCCTGACTACTGCCTGGTTATCTGCTTAGAAGTACACCCTGTGGTTTCAGAAGATCCCCTCACAATGAGGATGGGGGAGGGGGTCCAGGAATATTAGATCATGTTTGATACCCAATTTGCCAGCCAAGGCTGAGCTCACCAGCAACCCCTAAAGTAAACTCTGAAACCCATACTCCCTAATGCTTCAGAATGAACCTGAAAATCGTCACCTGCAACTGGCACATCACCTAAATAGGGCCCCTATAAGACAAGCCCGGCTTTGGCTGGGGAGGGCGGGATATAAATAATATTATTTATTATTATTATTATTATTATTATTATTATTATTATTATTAAAGTCCAGGGTCTCATGTTATGTCTGACTGCAGTACTGAATGATGAAATACCCTTGTTTGTGAGCCTCTACACCAGAAACTGATGAGTTCTTATATGACATGGGCAAAAATAACCTATATTCAAAGTCCAGGGCGGATGTGCGGGAACAAGCATGTACCGTAACAGCCCAGCTTTAACAACATGTGTACTGCCTTCTGATGGTCACTTTCCTACTGTCTGAGAGTGCTGCTATAACTCAGGCATGTAGGCTCCAATGTAGCTTGATTTATTATACCTTTAAAAGCTTCAGAATGGCATATGTGTTAGAGATCCTTAGCTTCACCATGCGCACATATAGATTCTGTTGAGCTGTTTTTCGTAATTCTATATAATGAGCATGGCAGTTCTTGTTGTTGCAGAGCCAGCTCACTGCAACATTTCAGATTGTCTCAGAATGCCATAGCACCACCTCAGGCTTTAATGCTGCGCAGAGCAGCACTTTTGCAACCCATCCAAAACATTCATTTGCTAGCACCAAGCATGTAATTTCAGGTCTTGCAACAGAAATAACGTGCAATGAATGTGCCTCAGTTCTACACCATTTCCCCTATGTATCACAAACTAGGACCACTTCTGATTGGAAGTTGAACTACAGTATCAGTGACCTCTTAAAGCCAGGTGGCCTATAACCAAGAGAAGCAAATGGTGTTTTATTGGCTTCTGAAAGATTTATAGGCTAAATAATTTCAGTTTGGCTAGTCTTGTAATATACAGCAGAGCAGTAAATAGCAAATAACTTATGTAAACCATAGTTACTTTTGATGAAAAGTTCATTTCTATAGCCGTATATCTATATGTACAGTTGGTAAATTGTTATCTCGATATGCACTGTCCCATGTGAAAAAGCTCTCAGAAAGAACCTGGGACTGAATTGGAACAGCAGAATCAGTGCCACATCCTTGATGGTCAGGGCAGAAGATGGAGCACATGTTTTTCTTTTTCGCTGCACCAGCTCCAGGATGATGAAACAGAGTGGTCCAAATTTGGTCTCACCTGTCAATGGGTCAACAGAGGATCTGGCAGATCCTTGGTCAGTGTTTCTCCACCCTCACCTTTCAAATGCCCTATATCTGAGCCTTGCAACAACTGCTGCTGGCAGCAACACTACCAGCAGTAGCTCCCAAACAGCCTACACCTCCCAAACAGCACAGTGGGGGATTCTGTGTGCCCCTCCACCGTTGGAGCATGATAGAGCCAAGCAAAGTCAGGCAGAGGAACATCTCTCCCTAATCCTAATCCTCTCCAGAGGCACAGAGAAAGGTAAAGACTGTTTCCCTGTGGTCTACGGATATAACTCAGCTGCAGGCTTGCACTTAACACAGCTTCCGTAGTGGTCTGGGGCTTTTGCTACGTTGAAAAAAAATGGCAAGTCTTCTGAATCATCTTTGTGCTGCCTTCTAGAAACCCATTTCCAGACTCAACAAAGCAAAATAAAAACTAAAATCAGGCCATCTTGATGAAATAAATAAACAAATAAACAATAAACAAGCAGCTTGCCATATATCCGCAGGGGTGTTTTTTTTAATAAGTGTCCCAGTGCTGTTTGGTTTTCTAGACATGCTGCAAACCACCCTCTTTGTTCAGGGTAAAAGTGAAAAAGAAGCTCATTAGGGATAATTCTGCAGCTTAGTTATAAAACTTCATGTTTACTATGCTGCCCTAATTTTCAGCCTCTACTTTACAGTCTCAGCTGATTGATAATTAAGGCCCGAAATGTAGGGTTGTTCAAAAATTATCTGCTGTGTTACTTAAAAAAAGGCAAGTATTCTGGCTAGGTGAGTCTCCATGCCTCAACTCCTCCCCATTTCTTTTTACAACTCTGATGAATAACACAAAGGTATTCCTTATATTTTTTTTCTAGGAGAAGCTGCCAATCATGACAGATGTACCAACATAACATAGTCTGCTGCTATTCCCTGAAGAAATATCCAAAGCCTAACTTGTGTTATTTATTTTCCCATACAAGATGCTAATAACTAGGTACTGAAATGTTTAGCATAAATAAAGTAACCCATGTTTAATAGATGTAGTATTCCACCCTGGGTTTTAGGATTGTAAACAACTTCAGGCTCATGTGGTACAGCTTCATATTTATTTCTACCAAACAACAACAACAAACATTTATTCATAATGTTTGGCCAAAGGTGTGCTTGCAAACCTTAGAAAATAATTGTTTCCAGATTCGTTATACTGGTCAGCTGTACATTCCAGTCATTAAAAACACAGAGGGTTGGGTCCTGGCTTCTTTGTCAACAAATAAAAAGGCTCTTTGAGCCACAAAATGCTTTCGATCCAGCAGAAGGATTCCATGGGCACAAACAGAGGAAGGTGACATTTGCAAACAACCTGCTCCCTTAAATCCCAAAATCCGTCCCATCTTGTTCCAACAGAACAGAGTAGGAAGTTCTTGGGGGGGTGTTACAGAGGGAGGTTTTTCCTAGCCAACATTAGAACCATTAGAGTAGGACCACTGGAGTTAATTGACAGGACTAACTTAGGGCCATTAACTTCTACAAGTTGGACTTAGTTGGAGCCATTATCGGGATGGGTGAAAAGTTCAGTTCAGCTTCCACCTTTATGCATGCCTACCTAACCTGTACTTTCCAAAACATCAGGTGAAATGAAATATTTTCCAAACTCCCCCCCTCTTTTGTTGTTGTTGAAAAAAGGCATACATTTGCTGAAAATGTGGATAAAAATACTCATATCAGTGAAAGCGTGCATACAAAAATGCATTGTATCTGGGAACATAGCTTGGGGAAATGTGTGCGTTAGGTAAGGTAAAGGTAAAGGGACCCCTGACCATTAGGTCCAGTTTTATTATATATAGATACGCACGCATGCACACACGCACACACGCATTTCACTTACATTCTCTACTGAAGTGAACATAGATTAAATGACATGCAAATGTTGTGAAACAGAATTTCCATTGCAATCCATAGCTCAATAGATAGTGGTCTTTATGTAGCAGCTCTGTTACAACACTAATATGGTACCTGTTACCCTTCTTTTATCCAACTCAAATTAGGAAGAACTCACAGCTCACCAGTGCTGCAGAAATACTCGTCATAATTTAAAGTAAAGGACCCCTGACCATTAGGTCCAGTCATGACCGAATCTGGGTTGCAGAGCTCATCTCGCTTTATCGGCCAAGGGAGCCAGTGTACAGCTTCCGGGTCATGTGGCCAGCATGACTAAGCCACTTCTGGCGAACCAGAGCAGCGCACGGAAACGCCGTTTACCTTCCCACCAGAGTGGTACCTATTTATCTACTTGCACTTGGATGTGCTTTTGAACTGCTAGGTTGGCAGGAGCTGGGACTGAGCAACGGGAGCTCGCCCTGTCACAGGGATTCGAACCGCTGACCTTCTGATCAGCAAGCTCTAGGCTCTGTGGCTTAGACCACAGCGCCACCCGCGTCCCATGCGTTAGGTAACCTTGCATTAAATTGTAGAGAAATGTACTGTAAAATGCTGAAGATTATTATTTTTAAAGTTGCAACCTGGTGTAGAGATGTGACAAGGACTGGAAAAATGAGAAACTGAGATAAACCAAAAGTGACAGATTGGTCCATTCCTATTCTAGTATAGGGTGAGAGGACTGTCATTCCTGTTTGCTCTGAATTATGAGTGGTATTCAACTAAGTTTTACTCAGAGCAGATCCAATCAAATTAATGGATCTAACTTAATTATGCTCATTAATTTTAATGGGTCTACTCTGAGTAAAACTTAGTTGGCTACCACCCAGTGGTTTTAGTACTCCTGGATTCTGGCATGACCATATGTAAAGATTCAAGATAGCTTTAGTAAAGAAAACATGGGCAGGTAATAAAAACAAGTGTCCTGTGTTTCAAGTGTTTTGCAGAAGCACACGAATACAGTCACAATTCTCTGTAGAGTTCAAGTAAAGCCAACAGTTAGTTTGATAGGAACAGTAATCTGCCTTTACTCATTCATTTATGAGTAACTAGGGTCATGGCAAAAATACTGAATTGAGAGGCATGGAAACATTGTTCTCTTACCTTTTTTAATACTTTAATTTAACCCTTAAGGCATCAGCTTAATATATCAGCTTGGAGTATAGGGGGTGGAATTGAAGCTCACTTGAAGCCCCATTGACTTAAGTAGAAATTCATTTGTGTAATTGCGTGCCATGAACTGCAAAATTGGGGTGTCGGCTTGTATTATTTCCCTGCCACTGTAGTTAGTGGCTTCATCTTCCCCTGCCCCCGCCAGATAAATTGCTTAGCCATGGATTGTTTTTACTGCATTTTAAATATAGCATTAGGTACTTAACGTATCAATCTGTTACTGAAATAAATATCTCTTGCAGCTAATAAAATGCTCAACCAACTCAGAAACAACTGATATGCCACAAGGGCACCTACTGTGCAAGATATTCCAAGTCAATTGCTATGGCTGAAATTGTAAACACACTTACCTGGGTATGATTCAGTGCAAGTAAACATGGATAGGTTTTGCACTCTCAGGCTGAAATCATATGCAAAGTTACATGAGGATGTGCCCCATTGAACTGACAGTGACTTGCGTCTAAATAAATAGGTATCAGATTGTTATGCTGCAATTCTTTGTTTACTTTCTTTGGAGCTATTCACATTCAATTATATGAGCCTTATTTCTGAGCAAATATACATAGAATATGGTACATAATTGATAAATTATATCAATAGCTGAAAATATCTGGATATATGCTTCTTAGGTACCGGTATTTGCTTTTATTTGTAATATCAAGGGCTTCACCATACCAAGCGATTATCCCTTTCATGATGGCAGGTTACCTGAAAACCTTTGTCCCTTTATTTAAGTTCACTTCCCAGTGACACTTCTGCTGTAGGTGTCTTTGGCAACATGTCATTAATTGTGAATTTGAGGCAAATTTATACTGGGCCATTTGACACCTCTTAGCTGACAAAGAGCCCGAAATTAACAGGTCCGTGGCAAAGTACTGTTACATTGCAACAAGAATAAGACGAGCAATGATGTCTACAAAGGAGTTCAAACTGTAAACATCGAAGGAACGATAATAAACAGTAGCGACTCCTGAATTGAATTTTAAAAACTTAAAACTCGAAACCTGGTCATAAATATAAACACCAATTCTGTGAACTGGCCATATTTTTACTGTTACTTGTAGCACAATACTACTCTTAATGTCATATTTTATAAATAGCTTCTTGGTCACTGACCGTATTAAAGATATTTGATTTTTTGACTGGGCCATTTGGTCAACATACCATTGTGTTACTTGCTTCCTGATGCTCCCCCAGTCTGCCCGCATTATTCCTCCACACAGCCAGTTCAAATTTTAGAGGAGGAGGAGTAACATGTTAGTTGTAAAGTTTTCAAAAGGGATGAAAAATCACACTATCCCACACACAGGGAAAAAAAGGAATTATTTAGGGGTTGTGAGGTTTTCCAGCCTTGTCCAGTTCCCATCCAACCTTGTGCCTTAAATGAACGGTTGGCATCCTGTGCCGGACTGTTTTCTCTCCTGAACTCCCATTAATTGCCAACATGTCTAGTTGCAAGAGGCATTCACTCAATTACTGCCCAATCTCCCCCCCCCCCCCCCCCAAGCTGGATTGAAGTTGTACTATGCCACCACTGTAGCACTTTTAATGTTTTTATACATTCAAGGGATGGCAGAGGGATGGTTGTCCAGGGTGCAAAATTGTTAGGGGCACAACATTTCAACACCTGATGCTGCCTCAATACAGCTGTATGCTTCTGTCGCTGGGCTCCGTTGAAAACGGCTTCTCCCTGCAAACCAAGAAGTGACCTCTCTATACCACAGAACGACTCTTCTTTTATTATCTCTGTGACTGCAATCTCCTGGGTGATGCAGATGCCATTAGGCAGTTGAATGCACATGCATACTCTATCCATTTCCCTCCCTCCCTCCCACCCACCTATGTGCAGCCCCGGGCGCTGGCAACACACACTACTCCACTGCAATGCTGTGATTGCTCTGCTAAACCTTCACTGGTTTCTCACCAACCCACCTGCACAAGGTTTGCACCTTAATGTTGCATTCTGTGCCATCTTTGATCTTCAGCTGGTAGTGAGAGAGATGCACAGTTCATCTGTTCAAGGGGCTTTAAAAATATTTATTACTTTGCATGTTGAAGGACTGAGCCTTTTCCCTGGAAACCAATGCCTTGTCTAAGTCCTGGTGAGCCTTGCTACAACTGTATCTCCATAAGTTCTAAATAGGCATAGAAGAAATGCAGTGTATAAAGGTTGGAACAAAAAAAAAGAAACAGTATTTGGAATTAATGTGCAGTTTGCAGGCAAAGGAGATATGATGACTTGGGAAGGACCTACTATTTGCTGGGTAAATATTCCAGACGTGATTGTTTAAGGCATTGGAGGGTAAGGAGAGATGCTATGGCTGTAGAAAGCAATGTATAATTTTTAGAATGAGAAGCTAAATAGTAACTGTAGGCTTATTCTGGCCATCTGGCAGCTACCATATCTTTCTGAAAGCTTGTATGTTCCTTATAATAAAACACTGGCGTTTACAACATTTCCCATAAACGATCTTGACACATTCTTGGGTTTCATGTTTTAAAACACAGCAACATTTCATCTGAATACATTTTAGAGTCTTGATGCTTCACAGTGAAATTTCACTCTAATATGGGGGCAGATGTTCTTAATATCTGTCATAAATTCAGCTGAATACACTCTACGTTATGATTAACTGAAAAATCTTTTAACTGCTAGGAATATGAGTACATGAAAGAGATGGATTGCTTTCAATAAAGTGAGTGTTTGTGCTTGTAAAACTGTGCAGTTTCTATTTCCATCCCTTGACAGTTGACTTTATTCTAAATTATTCTTTCCCAGCAGAATCTAAGTGTGTTTTGATTAAATCACTGTATAAACAATATACAACACTTGTTCAAATATACATAGAACTGTGGGGAGTGTGTGTGTGTGTGTGTGTGTGTGTGTGTGGAATCCCCCATTTCTCAATATAAAATAACCTCTTAATGTTATTCCACTGTGTTATGCTAGCATATTTTAGCACATGTTGCTCACTGTCTATACCATTTGCATTAAACTGGGAGCATTAATATGAAGCAATAGGAAATTATAAAGCATGTGCATGCCCTGCTGGCCACATGGATGATTGGTTATGAGTTATGAGAATGGGATGGGCAATGGAGCTGAAACAGAACTGAATGGAACTGACATGCTCATGATTCCCTTCTTGCAAATGACAGCTCTTCTCAGCCAAACAGAGGATGCTCTTTCCTCATGTTGAGCCGTCATTAATTTGGGGCTAGCAAGACTGGAGGATCCTTGGGTGCACCTGACAGCTTCACAGGGTATGAATCCCAATTCAATGGACAAGTCTGAGTGGGGCGCTTCCAAACTTGAATTGGGGTTCACTTGCCTCAGAGAGAGAAGACACTGAATTTCAAGAGTCTCCTTAAACGCTCGACCCATCTATATTTCTGGGCTCTTTGCCATAATGTGGAAAAATTTGTCAAAATGTGAAATATTCTTAAGAATATCAAATTGTTGCTTCATGGTGCTGACACTATCTGGAACACTGAACTCAGTGGGCAAGACTATGCAATATATTGCCTATTATTATATGAAGATGAATGAGTTTATTTATTTAATACGCTTCCCTAAAGAAGTCCAGGGTGGCAAACAGATCTGCATTAAAACAGCACAATTAAAAATAAAACTTAATTAAAAACCTTTAAACACAGTTTGAAACATCTAAAACAACAAATGCAGTAAAACATTAAACTAATTTAAAAGAAGGTGTAACAAGCTCTTGTGTCCTCTGAAACAGAATTTTTCAGCAGGCCTCTAAAATGGCATAGTGAAGATGCCTGCCTAATGTGAATAGGCAGGGCATTGCAGAGCAAGGTGTTGCCACACTAAAGGAATGATGGATGTTATGTGGCACTTGCGGTAAACTGGTGCCAATGTGTTATGGGCTATAGATATATATGAATAGTAACACCTTGCCATGGCCCAATAGCAAACTGGCAGCCATTGCAGATCAATGAGAACAAGTATAATGTGCTGACACACTCTATCACCCCTGTCAGCAATTGTGTTTCAGTTGTCCACTACCAGTAGTTTCCATACTAAGGAGAAGGGAAGTCCCAAATACCTTTTAACAAATAGATAATCAGGGCTGTCTTAAGCATATGCAGTGCCGGGGTGCAAAGATCTGCCTGGCGCGCCTGTCTCCCCAGGTTGCCCAGTCCCAGGTGTGCAGGAGGGACTGGCCGCCTCAGCATCTTGTTGGCTTGGTCACCCCCGAACTCGCAGCGCAGAGCCACCCGCAGCAGAAGAGCCTGCTGTGGTGCTCTGACCAATGGGCGGGCTCTTCCCCAGACTCAATTCTCAGGCCATGGACTCTCAGCCTGGTGCCCCTGAGAGCCCAGCGCCCAGGTGCCCTGCACCCCTAGTGCCTATGGGTAAGACAACCCTGTAGATAATGCAGTGCAAAATTCCTTGTTGGCAGGTAATACTGTGCCTGTGACTTTTGACATATTTCTTAAAACTGCACACCTTTTGTTTCTATAATACCTCACACCGAAGGTTTTATAATTCACTTTCTCCCAAAAGGGCTGGTTTCTTTTCCCTCACATCCTCAATTTTGTTGTGGGATGAAATATTGTTGGTGAAACAAGGGAGATGGGAGTCCTAGTAGTTTATTAAATTTAATCACTGAGTCCCAAGGAATCATTGCTTCTTGTTTTATTTAAAGGCTTCTCAGCTCCTATGAAGTGTGCCCAAGCAGATTTTGTGAGGCAGTTGAAAATGCTGCGAAATTCCCTTCCTTATGCATTAACGGAAAAAGCCAGAAACCTGGGAGGAGGGGGGAACAGCCTCTACTTCTGCATTGTTAACTGATACAGTGGTACCTCAAGTTATGTACTTAATTTGTTCCAGGGGTCCGTTCTTAACCTGAAACCGTTCTTAACCTGAGGTGTGCTTTCACTAATGGGGCCTCCCACTGCTGCCGTGCTGCCAGCGCCTGATTTCCGTTCTCATCCTGGGGCATATTTGCAACCCAAGGTACTACTTCTGGGTTAGCGAAGTGTTTGTAACCTGAAGCGTTTGTAACCTGAGGTACTACTGTATCTATAAAAGGTTATCTCAGTCAACTGAACCATCAAGTATGCTATTTCTATACTATGTTCAGGATTCAGACACAAAGTATGCTGTTTGTGTTTAACAAAACAATTCTTCACAAATTAAAACTGATCTCATGTTTGGTTTCAATGTATGTACTTTTGAAGAACCTGCACATAAGTCTCAGAAGCTTGGGTGTAGAACAGAAATTCCGATTGAAAGTTGTCTGCTGCTCTAACAGGATACTCCCAATTGATAAGAAGTGGAATAGAAATGTGGTTCTGCTCTGTTCTGACTTGGTTGAGTAGCTGGTCTGCTTGGAACCTGGATATATATTTTAGTCATTTAGTTTCTGAATGGAATTGAAGGCCCTTGGTACAATTAATCCTGTTGATGTAACTTCTGTAACATAGTTATGTTATGGTTCATTTATATAATGTTATTTGGCCCAAAGGCTTATAAAATTGTGAACAGCATACCAATACAAAAGAAGTAAACGGAGGGTTGTAGTCAAAGAAATCACTGCATGAGCAGAAGTCTTCTGCCTGTGCAACATAACTTCTCCTTCCTTCCCTGCCCCTCTCCAGTTCACCTCATATCTGCTCTAGATGTTCCCCTCAACTCTCTGGAGTAAATTTCATGGGGGAAAGAGAGGGAAGGGAAGTTCCATTGCATGAGTGGCAATGATGTTGTTAGATGCCGTCGTATAAAAGTACCCTACTGACAGTCAATCAGAACACTATAAAAATATCTGTCAATCACAATGGATAAGTGTTTATGAGTGGCGTTTATATTCTCATTGCACATGCAACTCCGCATAGAAACATAGGAAAGACATCAAGGCTCTCTGATCATTCCATCAGCAACCGAACGATCTCCCTTCTCCTCCCCCTGCGCACTGTTCAGCATGTTAAAGCCAAAAAGAAGTCACAATGTCTGTGATTTGTAAAGTTTATCTTCTAGATGCAGTTTTTGCTTTTACATCGTAAAAAGGCACTTTATAACTGCTATAATGTTCAACTGTGAATTCTCACAGGTAAAATGGTTTTACATTATTTCTGTGCAGTACTTCATATGAAGAAATGATTTACGCATTCTGTTTCAGTGAGATTTCATTTACATTTATGTGTTCTTCTAGAGCACAAAAGTGAATGAAATACACTGAAAAATAGGCAATTATTTTTTTTAAAGTATACATTACACTGCTGCATTAAAAGTAAAAAAGCTTGAAAATTAGTGACAACACAGATGAAATAATGCAATACTTTGGTTCCCTCATCCCCTCTATTTTAAAAGTGATCCATAATTTGAAAGGACCACGTTGGCTCTGTAAATAACATATTTTGTTTTCAAAAGTATGAATGTTATAATGGCAAATTCTCATGTAAATACCTAAATTACACATTAATATAGCAGTGAACATCACCCAGCAAAAACAACTTTTTTAACTAAGAAGGTAGGTTATAACCAACGGGTGTACAACTAAAAGACAGTTCTTGCCCCAAACCTTAATCTTTTCCACATGCCTCCAACCCCCGACTACTGAGAGTCAGCCCTCCATAATATTTTCCCATTTTCATAATTGCTAAGAGTAGAAAATACTATGGCTTGGATCCAGATTTTGCCTCCTGTGAACAGAAGGCTTTTTAATCTTTTAGTGGAAAAATCCCTGTGGTGGAACAGGGGAAGAGACAATATTTGTCAGTTGTCCTCTCCTCCTGCTTCCATCTTCCCACTATTTTAGAAAGTTGAAGACCCTCTAGAACAGCAAAGCACTGGGGGCTACAAGGGAAGAGGGGGTTTTTTTCGGGGGGGGGGGGAAAGACTTCTCCTTTTTCTGCTGATGGGAGCTTATTGGACATAACTTTCCTTAGGGCTGCTACCTCCAGAGAGGGGAGATCCTGTATCCAACTCTTGAATTCCTCAACTATAAGATGAGAACATTGTATAGGAAATACCAAAAGAATTAATAATTATGAAAACATACTTTTCTCAAACTTGTATTAAATGAGCTGGACATTCTGGTAGGGTGTTTTTTGTTTGTGTGTTGTTGCTTCACATTTCTTTTTTAAAACAAACAAACAAACCCTCCAACTTTAATTCTAGTAAATATTTAATTTAATTATGCATATTTTAATATGATATATATATTATTTACAATTATATCCCACTTTTTTTCCTCCAAGCAGCTCAGGGTGTCATGCATGGTTTGTCCCTTTCTCAACAGCTCTGTGGTGTTGTTTAGGCTGAGAGGTAGCAACTGGCTTTAGAACAGTGATAGTCTTGACGGCCAAGTGGAGATTTGTACCCTGGTATCTCAGGCCCTAGTCTGACACTCTAACCGATATACCACCCTGGCCCAGTAGTTGAGGGAAATGTTGTATGGTCCTGTGAAATTCAGGGAACACTGTGCATTTACAAAAGATTTTTGCCATTTGCTCGTTTCCTTTTAAATCAGAAAGAATAAAAAGAATAGCAGACGGTTATTGTATAGGATCTTCAAATTATGTGCCTACTATTTTGCTGTCATCATAAACCTTGTACTTCTGTTACCTATACTCACTACATTTCTGCAAAGATCAACATCTACGTTTTTCTGCTGACATTTATTCAAATTGGGTACGTAAATATCCGAACCATAAGTGGGGAAGTGTTACAATATTGCTGGTATTGGACATTTTAATTGTATGGGTAATTAACACCCTTTTGTTCACCTTACTATCATTTCTCTCAAGCTGAGGCACTTATTATCAGCCCATTCTTTAGCATGCACAGACACCAAATCATTACAACAATTGACACAAGGAAGCCTCAAAATGTGTGATGCTAATTAAGTTTAAGAGAAAAAAAACACCCTTTAAAATTACTAATAGGTTCCTTATAACTAATGAATGACAATTTACATGAGACAACATTCATTTCTTACTACAACAGGCATTAAACACTGCTTTTAGTGTGTTGTATTAAATCACCAGAAAAATCCATTAACAAAGCTTTTATGTCAGTCTCTTAGAATATAAAGAATACCAGCAGCTATTTAAGCATTCTGCAAGCTAAAGAAGTCTTTGCCACATTTTCTTTGATTTTCAATTCAGTTGCAGAGGTTCACAATTTTGTTCTTGAAATGGTTGGACAATGTGCTCTGAAGAATTCTTTCTTGTGCAATTCGTAGGGGCTTCTCAGTCTTCATGTGTGTGAACTGTAGGTTTCAGTTTACGTTTCTGGTTTCTCTTTTTCCTTAAGAAAAATGTGCAGGCTAACTTTGACTTAATTAACTATAATTCTGAAGATATTTTTTCAACTAAAGATTAGAGGCACACTCTAATTTTGCAAGTAAGATTCCTAAAATAATGTACAGGAGGCATTAAGAATTCAAAAACCAAATTTAGTCAATAAGGCAATCTGCATCCTCTTGCGATTTCTTAATTGCTCCTTTCCAAATGCCAAACTGTTTTTCCCCCTAATGATGTTACTGCTCAATGTTACTTATTAGCTAGCATCATCCACTGCAATGTGCATGTGCAATAATGTGATTTCTGAACTATAGGCATTCTTTTTAGGGCAGATTCAGAGTGGAAAACATTTTAAAGGTTTAGGAAGGCATTCATAGGTAAAGGGGGGGGGGGATAAACTTTTAACACAGTTATCCAGCAAATTGAGGGGGGCGGAGCAAGGAAATGATTTCAAAGAAGAGGACCATTTAAAAACGGCTTAAGGAGCATAGTTACCCATGACTGTAATGGTTGCTTTATGCCACTTCCTAACATTTGTAATGCAAATAATTGGTGTAAATCCAATACTGGTCCTAGAATTGCCATTCATATTAACCTTAAAGCAAAATTTCAAGGGAGAAATGGAAATGTTTGGTTTGAGAAAAATGTGAATTTCAAGCAAAGTTAAGACTAGTGAAATTTCTCAAGAGGATGGTTTCTAGCTATCCTTGTTCCTATTGCATCTTAAAGAAACATGCATTCCTTCTTTTTGAACTACTGCTATGGTTTTGTACCTATGTTTTTGCCAGATAATCCTTATAAATCTCATCACTTTGGCACTTCACTGCATCTAATGAAGGTTACTCTCAAAGCCTGCATATCCCAATCTGTTGGCCCCAACAGCAAGTCAGCCTGGTCATCACTCTAGTTCTAAGCTGGGGTGTGTGTGTGTGTGTGTGTGTGTTACAGAAAATAATACTTTTAATTTAAGACAACAATGTACAATTGTTGCAGTGTGGGGTCTTTCTGTTCAATGTCCTTTCAGTGTCAATAGTCCATTCCATTTTCCTCCCCCTAGTTTTTCATCCCTCCCTCCTAAACAGATTGTCTGCATTATTCTCTCCAGTGAACAGACTCTGGGCTTGGGGAGGGAGAATGGGGTTCCCCAGAGTTCTCCCCCCCCCCCCAAGATGATTCATACTTATACAAGCCTTAAGGTCCTCCTAAGCCAGCAGATACCTTTCTTTTAGTTGTAGATGGTAACATTTTGGCAACATAAGGACTGACAGAGTTTTGAAATTGCTATTAGTATATGCCTTCATATATATTTTTGATGCTTCTCATTGGTTTGGGACATTTAACTGCAACATGCTGTGGGGAGACACTTGCACTGCCTAATCATTCATGTGTTATTTCCATTTGCCTTTCTTTATGTTCCTCAGTAATAAAAACTATCAGCTCCATAGCTTTAAAAAGGAGGAAAACCCCATGGGACCAAAATTTTTCCACAAAGTTAAAACCTATCAATGTAGTTACAGCAGTTAGAGCAAATCATTCAAGCAATTCCAACTTCACCAAGGATCCATTACAAGAGAAAATGTTATTCACAATGGGAGAAAGAATTTCTTTTTTTTTTAAATGGAAGTAATGCAAACTGAGGCTGAAAACAAGTTGAACAAATGTCTGTTATTTTCTCACTAATATCAGGTGAGAGGGAAGTGGAAATGATGGTTTGGAAAATTACATGCAGAAAGCAGGGCTAAGAGAAAAGAGACATAACCAAATTGAAGAATGTTGGTGCTTGTTGGAGATTGCCTACAGCAGCCTGCATTAAAAGCTCTTCTTGCATCTTAGAAATTTAAGCTGGGTTATTTATTTTCAAGCCCCTGAGGCGCTGATCCTATGCACACTTACTAGGGAGTAAGTCTTGTTGAAATCAGTGAGCTGATTCCAAGTAAGTATGCAAAAGATTGGTTTCACCTTTCTCACTTTCATTAGACAATGACTGGAAGAAAACCATTGCACGAAAGAACCAATCAGCAAGTATGGGTGCATTAATATCTCCAATAAGTCTGTGTCATTCACTCTGAAACTGAATGTGGTTGGGCTTGATCATTAAGTTGCACAAATAAGCTGTAGGCACAGTAGGAGGACACAGTCCATTCATTTAGATCTTATTGTGTCACTACTGTACAATAATCAGGCCTAGATACACATTTACCGTTTTCAAGCCATTAAGTCTCTGATGCCAATACAACCACCCTTCTCAAGTTAATTTGAACGGGTCATTTATGTGGAAGTCTGGAACAGCTTAATTGTACTGCAACACTTTAAGCATAAGCCAGAATGAATGGCATCCTGTTGATGGAAACTGGAAGCTCTCACTTGGAGTGAAATGTACCAAAACAAAACTAAAAGCCAAAACAGTTTCTTCTTTCTGAGAGTATATGTATGCAGTTGTTTCATTGTTTTGTTACAAAGAGAACAATTTACTTTAAGCTCGTCCTGGGGTGCTGTAAACTGGAGGTGCTCCAATGACTTGAACAAAGCTAAAATGATTTAATGAAGCCAAGGTCTAGTTCTGTAACTTTTATATTTGCAGCTTTGCAGGTAATACTTGCCATCATCTATTGTTTGTCATAGTGCTCTCTCTTTTGTTGTTGTTTGTTGAGACCGAAGCTCATTGTCGTTGTGCTGCTAGGATCCTTCAGTCAGCTGCAATGCAAATACAATACAGATATGATTGTTTTATTTAAAGGGACTAAACAAAGTATACATCATACTGAGATGCTCCCAAACTCAGTTAAATGGTAATATCGTTGCAAACAGCAGCACATAGCATAGAACTATGCAAAAGGGATTGGTTATGAATGGGACTTTCAATCTGTTTAGACTTAGACACCATGCTTCTGTATGCATTATGTAGTTGAGATTGCTGCATTGGCTAGATGATCCTCAGGGGCCCTTTCAACTCTACAGTTCTATGATTCTAGAAAGAGAATGCTGATATATTTGTTATCACTTACTATCAACTTGCTTATGCCCCCCCCCCCAGTACTTGAATGTTTACTGTCTTTTTGCTTTCTTCCTCCCAAAATTTCTACATTGTGCAAACAGTTAAGATTTCCATGTTTACTCAGTTTTAAGCCTCACCAAAGCTGTCTTCAGACATTCAGTTTGAATGCATGAACGGTCAAATGGGAATGTGCAGGAGGATGTATGATTGATACTAGTCTGAAAGGGGCTGTCATAGTTCACACAGAGCCCTGTGGGTGAGTAAGGCAGCCCTTTTCAGACTAAGGGCAATTGGGCATGGCTGGGGAGTGTGTCCCAGACTTTAGCTTCAGTCCTTTAATTTGCTGTGTATAGTGCATGACAATTAGGCTTGCACCCCTTTGAATTCCCCTTCCACTGCCTGTTTATGGGTTTAAATTCAATTGCCCAAATACTGTATTCTTCAGGAGTACAGCATTACCATTTCAGCCTATGCTTCCAAAACATAGTTCTAATGGTAGTTGTATGGATTGCTCTTTCTAGCTTAAATATCTTAATTACAGTCATTAATCAACTTCATCAGATAATACCGCAGAGAGAGTCCATAGGTGCTTGCTTTATGAAAACCACTGCAGAGAAACTTTTGTTTTGATTGCCAGTACCAAGGATATTATGACAAGCATCTGAAGACTTGTGATAGGTGAGGTCCTGGCTGGCATTTTGGGGAACTACAAAGATCCAAGGTCAATGGAAGGAGAGCTCCTCTCTCACCCAGAAGGACTCCCATCTCTGAGGTCACTACATGGGCACCCTGCCACCCTCTGACCACTCAATGCACGGCTGAGGGTAGGAAAGGCAGCTGATTCATTTTGTGCTCAGAGTAATTATTTGCAAATTGATTTTAAAAAGAAAACATTTGAAGATATAGGGACTGTGGTACGCTCATGTTGGGTGTGTGTTCATTGGAGATCCATGTTCCCTATGATTTTAAAGTTCTTGGACAAGTCAGTACCTCACAATATTAAGCTAAGCACATGTGGATAAATCGATTTGGATTTGAAATATTGATGAAATAAAGATTTTAAATTACTTTCTTTACAGAAAGCTGTAGGTAACATTACTAGAGCGTTCTCTCTCTCTCTCTCTCTCTCTGTCCCAGGGATGGATATGGCAATCCTTTATCCAATTGGCCCCCTTGAGCACGGTAGGAGTGACAAGACACAGTGCCTCCCAATTCACCCCACACACCTCCCCCCATCCCTCACATTACCAAATTATACATGTGAGCTACACATACTGTATGAACAGTCCAACATGTGTAGACTGACTTAACAAGATTGATTTTTCAGATAAAATCCAGGAAGCCAACTCAAACACTCTTTCACTTAATTATGGGATGATCATTTGAAGAATGACCACCTGCTCCATGTCACGCAGCGATAAATTAATCACAGAGTCTTCTTCATAAACAGAATAAAACTTTTACTAGAGAAAATAAAGTTGTTCATAAACAGCATAGTTAAAGAGCATACACAGAGTGCTCAGAGCATATATCTGTCTCTTCACAGAGGCACAGTCTTAGTTGCTGATTAACTGGAGTCCTGGAGCCACTCTGTCTGGAACAACACAAACACACACACTGAGCTAGACAGACAGACAGACACTGAGGCCCACAGAGAGGCTGGCTGCTTTTATAGGGAGAATGAGTCATCACTCAAGATGGGTCACGAGTCACAGTGACTTAGCAGTTTGCTGTTAACAGTTAATAGGCTTAGGCTTGAATGATTGTGTAAGCCTTGTAGGCCTTGCCTTACTTCTTCTGCTCTCAAGAATCTTTGTCTCATGACACTCCAAACTTCCAAATGATAGTGGTTACTTTCTGTATGCATATGTACAAACACAGACAGGCAAAAACTTGCATTAAGAACCACTTTTATATGCACTTCCACAGGGAGAGGGGATAATTATAGAACAGCAAAGAATGTGAGCCCTCGAAAGAATGATTCATCTGTATTTCTTTATTTTAAAAAACCAATTTAAAATCTGAGACGATTTATATCAAACTGTCTTTCCCTGATACATGGTGTCCTCAAATGCATTATGTATTATTGAATTATGTTGTATGGTCATATATGAGATCATTTCGAGAGAGAACATAATTTCCGTCTTCTCATTGTAATGTGACTGTTCCAGTAGCAGAAGGATGTGGTTTTATTGAGGAAGGAGGATATGTAGGGACAAAAACAACATTGAAAAATTTAAAGTAGAGTGACATTTTTTCTGATTGCTTTAAAACTTTGACTCCATTGTTGTACTGACCTTTTTTTGTAATACTACTAGGATCACATCTTGCATGGGGGTTACGTTCCAGGGGGTAGCATGTAAAACCGAAATTGCTTATAGTCAGAAGGAGCCCCTGAAACCATCCTCACATGAGCAGTCTTGCCTTTAGTAGCCAGTACAAGATCTTGCAGGTCTCTCCAAGATACCACTTCCAGAGCCTAGGTGAGACCTTTGCAAAACCCAGTAAGAAAGGTAAAAGCTCTTTCCACAGTAATTCTTGCTGAGAGTGCGTAGTCCCAGTCCATTCCCTAGGGGTGGGGGAATGCTTCACATTGAGGAGAAGTGCCCTGAGGGTGGGGAGTGCCAAACCTTTCTCTGCTGCCCTGACTTCCCTGTGCCCTAAGGTGAGTTCCTGCTGAACCTTGGGCAGAATGTTGAGGTAGCAAAGGCAGCTTTCATCTTTCTTTGCAGCCTACAGTCGGGGTGCTCCTGTTTGCCCATCCCCTTTATTGAATGCTAAAGTCATTCCTCACTCACACACACACACACACACACACACACACAAAGCATGCAATTATCTGAGCTTAGCTGTGGCCTTTCACACATCTGCCTTTCACATGTAGTCTGATCCTATACATCAGTGATGGCCAAACTTGGCCCTCCAGCTGTTTTTGGACTACAACTCCCATCATCCCTAGCTAACAGGACCAGTGGTCAGGGATGATGGGAATTGTAGTCTAAAAACAGCTGGTGGCCCGAGTTTGGCCATCACTGCTATACATGTTTTCTGAGAACTAAGTCCCATGGAATTCTGATGACTTTATGCATCACCAAGCTGTCATGAACAGGGATGCAGCTCTAGGGTGCCACAAATCTTCCGTCACTGTGCATGAACTCTTAAATTCCAGTTCTCTTCTGCCTGCTGGTGTCACTCACATTATGGCAGCCTAGTCACTATGAGTCTCCTAACCCAAGGCCCCTCCCCATGCCCCTCTGAATAGCTGCATGGTTGCACATATTGGCAAACCTAAAGGCATGCAAAGCTCATTTTAAATTTAGAGTGAAATTTTATAATTATACTTTTGCAGCTGTGTTGACCTACTCTGCAAAACCCTACAAAACACATAAGGGGTCCAGCTCAGGCAAACTACCTTCATTTTCTTAAATGTATGATGCCTAGGTTAACTAGGAATAGCAACATAGTACAAGCTATTATCCTGGCCACAAGATCATCTTTAGCACATTATAGAGTTGCTTACGTCAGGATATTTTCTCCCAGTATCTTCTGTACGGAGGAAATAAATTATCAAGATTGACTGAGTGCATTCCTCTTCCAGCATCAGAGCACTGAAAACCCCTACGATGAGGAGACCCTGAATGGAAGGAGGGATGAACCAACCCTTTGCTTACAGGCTTTCTCACTCAATCCTAGCATAACTTTATTTTACAATATTACCTGGCCTTGAGAGAGCAATATGCCAAGAAAGAATATTAACTACATATACCCAGACCACTCAATGTCAGAATAATCACATTTGTATGTTAATCAGCCCTCTTAATCTATTGCTTATTTGTTTTTGTAAACAGAATAAAAAATTCCCCTTGGAAATGTAGTTTCATGATTAATATATATTTCTGGGAGTCTATTCATCTTCACTTCAAACCATCCCCTGTTCACAAACAAATAGGCTTTTGCAAGTAGTTGTGTGATCCCCTTCACTGGGGGATAAGTCAGATAATATTTTAAAGATTTCAGAATGTTCATTCTCTTTATAGGAGAGTCTGTATATTTTAGCAGAAGGAAGTATAAGAGCCAATTGACTTAGTACAGTGGAAGGTAATCTTGTGGAAGACTGATGCAAATTATTTTTCTGTCAATAGAATAAAAGAACTTTTCTGATTTTCACTGTAATGTGAAAAAGAACTAAACTCTTCCTCCTTTTATCCATCTTTGGCTGGCTCAGTGTGCATCGAGATGGGTCTTCCTTGTGTGTTCAGTGCTCCTCATGCATACAATGACATTGTTGGCATCAAAATGCCAGGTTGTATTTCCCTCTGTTTAATCCAAATTTACCCTTTCTAGGGAAAACCCCCTAAAACTGTGTACACATTACCATTTACTCTGGCTCTGGTGTGCTGCTACCATTGGTGTTTGAAGCTGTGTACACACAAATTTGTTAGTCTTCAAGGTGCCACAATGTACTTTCTTTTTGCTGCAACAGACTAACAGAGCTACCCTCTGTAAGTTGCTGATAAACTGTCCTTTGTTTAAATCGGAGCTATTGCATGAACCACAATTGTGGATTATGAGCTATGTTGGGACCAGATGGGAAGCCCATGGGGACCAGAATGAGCTTTCAGGCTGCTAGTTAGATTTCCTGAATCTAGGACTTCAAACAAACTTAACATTTAATGCAGCACTTATCAAACATGTTGATGTGAGGCCTACCTATAAACTTAGTATTTTGAGACCCATCTGTGACTTAACTTTACCTTACCATCCCTACTTCTCCCTTCTACTTTCCTGCTCTACAACAGAAAATGCAAGAATATTACATCAATAGTTAACAAGTGTATATTGTATGGGCATATGCTGGCAGTATATATTCAAACAGAATTTAAGCAAGACACAGAGGGAGAGAGTGATCCTGAATTTTAAAGGGGCTACAGAACAGTATTGTTACACTGTTGGCTTGGTGAAACAGCCCCTGGAAATGGAGGAGGGCATTTAAAAAACCTCCCAGTTGTGCAACCCACCCAGAAATACAATGGCATACCCTCGAACATTTCTCTAATGAAAATAGGGACATCCCATTCCATAATGATAATTTTACTGTTTATACTCCACACATCTTATTGGGTTGCCCCAGCCACTCAGGGCAGCTTCCAACATATATAAAAACATAATAAAACATTAAACATTTTTTAAAAAACCTTCCTTATACAGGATTGACTTCAGACGGCTTGGGGGTCAGATAACTCCATACCCTCCAACATTTCTCCAATGAAAATAGGGACATCCTTAGGAAAAGTGTGACATTCCAAGATCAAATCAGAAACCGGGATAGTTTCTCTAAATCAGGGACATCCCTGGACTTGGAGGGTCCGCGATGGGTCACACCAATGGGCTGTGCCTCACAATTACTAATTTAAGGCACATAATCTGATTCATAGCAAATGGGCACAAAACAATAATTTACCAAGGCACGATAATAATTAGTATTTTGGTGTTCTTGATGTTGCCATATGTCATAATGAATGCATTTTTGTCTAGGTTGTTTTACCCTTTTCTGCTATAAATGGTTAAGTCCTTGCCTAAGGTCTCCTAAATAACAGACTAGCAGGCTTGTGTTGTAATCATATTGAAAAAATAAGAACTGAATAATATTTTAAAACAATCTGCACACTGTCCTTAACGTTGCTAAATATAATTTTCAGCATCCGTAATCTTTAGAGAAAAGTAAACCTGCCATAAAAATGATAAATTGCATAGTCTTCATTTTTAAAAAATAATCCTCTTTAAACAGTTGATTTTCTTTTAATTATGTTAATCCTTATTAAGAGACTATAATTCTGCTGGTAATGCACAGAAAAGCTGCATAGTAGACAAATGCATAGAAAAGCTTGCAGCTAGCATTAAAGTGGAAATATTATGCAAATACATGACAGTAGGGTACTTTCTTTGCTTTACTAATCTTTATTTATTTGAACAGAATCAGAATGCATATTAATTAGCCTGTATCTATTCTTTTTTTAGGTCCTGAAGAAACAGAATTCAAGTGTCCCCTGAATCATATTAAATGTATTGGCACCAACAGATGTATTCACTTGTCTCTACTCTGCAATGGCGTGTATGACTGTCCTGATGGATATGATGAAGGCGTACATTGTCGGGGTAAGTGAATTTGATGATGGTTTGAAACATCCCACTTTCAGGAGTTTAGGGGTCATAGTGGTTGAGTTTGTGTATTATTTTTAACTTTTAGATTTACTCTTGTGGATACATTAAATGCAAGTTTCACCACTTCTATGCTTAATCAGAACCTTTTAGCTTTCTAACAGCTTTATTGAACTTTAGCTGGATTGGGGCTGTTCTTTGCTTTCTTCCCCCGTCTTCCAAGGAAATGTTATAAAACGTGATGGGGCTTGTGGGCAGAGGGGCATCTGGGGTTGTACAAAATTCTTCCGATTCTGAAAGTTCCCTCCTCTCAGTTCTATCGCTACCACTTATAAACTGTCCTCATCGTCACACACCATGACATATTGCCAGAATATGAATGGCTAGGAAACACCCCTTTTGTAGCCACAGTTAAATAAAATGAGTGCACCCAACTTTGCCTTTCCAACATCATCTTCTCTGACTCCCCTCTGTGTGCTTGTCATCCATGCTACTTTTGGTATCTCGCCTTCATTCATCAACCCACTTCCATCTTCTCTAAACCCACTTCAGGGCATAGGAGTCAGCTCCTAAACACCAAGGTCCTTTTGCCCCTTCATAAAATATTTGAAGCCTGCCCCCCACAAGTTGAAGGGCATTCAAATGGTGTGCATGCATCACCTCTTGTGATCAATTATGCAGGGTGGGGCTTACCTAACCCCCAAATATTTATTTAAGTTGGTACCCCTGCTTCAGAGCCAGACTAGATTCAATTTAGCAGTGGTTCCATATCCACCTTGGTATTCCTCGTGATTCTTCACTAATCATTTGTCTGGTTTCTACGTTCTGGCTTACCCTGAGATGTATATTTAATGTGTATACATGTTCATCTGGCTTACCTTGAGCAAATATTTGGTAGTAGTCATAACTGCAAAGCCATAGCAGACTTACTATTGCTTCCACATTTAGGGATTTGATTGATGTGCGATATCAGATAATGCTTTGTGTTGGCATTCACATGTTCACACATAAAGTATGTAAGGTTTTTAATGTTATTCTCTGCCCTACACTGTTTTGGTGGTCAAAGTGGGAAATGGTTCAGTAGACCAAATCATTTTGTATTTCTGAGAATTTGAATCTTTAATTAACTATTAAGAATGGCATTAAGAAAACGTCAGCATTTTATGATATAAAGTGCTATTCAAACAGTTGTCAAAAGAAAAGAATTCATTTAATTTGGCAGTTTTTAAAGTGCAATTTGTCTTAGCCCTCAACACGAATTATGCTCCTGGGATCCCTTCCCCCGTATATGTTTGTTAAAACTGCTAAATGAGTGAATAAGCCTAATTAGTAACATTGCAAGGTTATAAATCAGCTCATTAAAATGGTAGCTGTTCTTATTTATGTACAAATACTGAAGCATCACAAGCATTAGATCTATTTATTTTATTTTAATATTTATAGATTGTGTTCTCTGCCAAAAGAGTGGCACTCAAAATCTGTACAACTTGAATAAAAATACAGGGTTGTCACTCTATTGATTGCTTCCATTGTTAGGTACTTGGCAAATCCAATACAACTATTCTGATTTAAAGAAATCATTTTTTAAAAAAGTGTGCAATTCGTTATGCAACGTGTATATTTCAGAACAAAATTCTGAAATTGCTTTATGAATGCTGATTTCAAGGGAAATAAGTGTTTGTAAAATTTAAATAAAACATTTAAAAGCCTAATTTATAAATTCAGAATGTATAACTGCAATCAGGGTGAATCACTATGTAGTGGCCCATGGAATGATGTTCTTGATTTGATTGCTTTCTTTTATTTATTGTGGTCTTTATGGGTTTTCGTCCTCTTTTGTATCTGCAAAAGAAAATATGAATTATTAAAATATGGAGGCATTTCAAAAGTGAATATTCAGTGTAAAACATCAAAAGTTTGTGCGTCTGCAAAAATTGTGCTGTTGCCCATTCCGAAAACCTTCAGGCTATAATTTATTATACCAGCCACAGTGCTGCCATTCCTCTACCTCAGGACTCAGCTACACAGCTGCAAACAAAACGTTTTAAGTGTGTTGTAAAGTGCAATATACAAATGTGACACTAAGTGGTGATAGTGAGCTATGCCAAATTCAATATATTTTTCAAAAGCATTTTCACAGCATTTTTTATATGTGTGTAGATTCCACCTCTGTGTCAGTAAAAGCTGTTTGCATAGTGCAACGGCATGGAATAGGGGCAGCACTCCACTTGTATTGCAACTGCATTGATGTCTGTGTCTGGTGCTCTGCTGACCCTACCAGTAACAAAAGAAGCTTAACATTGTAACCTGTTCTCAGCTGGCACAACATGTACAGTATGTGCATGAGAATATAGGATTAGGTCGCCTGGCTTTGAAGTTCTTTTTTCAAATTTAAAGCTTTCATTGCAAAATATTTGAATTACTTGGTAACTTGGGACCATTTGTAGATCCTAGAGAAGCACGGGTTAGTTGTCAATTTGGATTCATGTCTGAACAGCCCTCTATGGATGACAACTTATGCTACTAGGATGCCATTTGTGGTTTCTTCTGGGGCAACCCTGCAAAGTATGTTAGTGTTATTTCCACTTTGCAGATGGAAATTAAGACTGAAATGTTGTAATGTAGTCTGGTACTGGTACCAGAAGAAGTGCCATGCGAACCAAATTCAGATTCACATGACTGCTTAATTGAAAACAGTGCTGATCAGTAATTCACAACTGATATGCATAGCAGAGAATTTAATAAGGGGTACAGGAAGCTAAGAGCTCATTCAAGCGACAGATAATGGCTTTTGTTTGTCGCTTTAAAAGCTTAGAGTCATGGAGATAAATGCTACTGTAGGACCTAGGGAGTAGATGGATTAAAAGTCAAACACATGAAAAGGAGTATACATTAAAGGGATAGCTGTTGCCTTATTCTTACATCTTTTTGTTTTATGACATGAAATAATATATACATCAAGCATGTATCTTCATGCTCAGTTTGACACTAAATATCCTGTACAAGTATAAGCCCTAATTTGTTTTCAGATACCCCTCTACAGTGGTAGATTTGCTAGAAAAGATCTGTGATAAGGACAAGCTTTGCTTGTGATGACTAAGAAACACAAAAACGATTTTAATCAAAGATAGAATGTTGGTGGAATATTTTTTGCTTCCAAACTCAAGGCAACACCTTCCAAGTACTGAAGGAGTCTCTGCTTGTTAACTGTCTTGTGCAGTGAACCTGGCCTGTATTGTTACACACCAATATCAATCTCTGCCAAGCGGTAGCAAGATGTAAGGGGCAGGGCCGTCTTAAGCATATCCGGCGCCGTGGTGCAAAGATCCCTCCAGCGCCCCCCCAGCAACTCCAAAACAAGGGAGGGGGGGTGGAAATTGTCCTCTGCCTCCCCCACCACCCCAATCTCTGGCGTGGTAGCGATCAAGCAGGAAAACGTGCTGGTGGACATGCTCTCTGGTGTCGGTGCACCGAAGAAGGCAGCCCGGGAAGGATGCACACCGCCTTTCACCAGGAGGCAGAAGGAGGACAACGACCAGGAGCAGGGTTGATGCAGAGGCTTGGGAAGAAAGCTGCATGCCTGCCAGCCATATAGTTGGCGGGGCGCAGCTGGTGGGCATGCAGGGAAAGGGGAGGCTGTCGGCAAAGCAGCGCAGCTCCCCACTCACTAGGGCGCCCCTGAGAGGCCAGCGCCCTGGCGCAATGAACCACTAAGACCAATGGGAAAGACGGCTCTGGTAAGGGGGGTTCCGGATGCTCACTCAGGGTTATGTTTCTTTGGGGAAATCAAGGTACAGCAGGGACTAGCGTCTTTCAGAATTATGGTTCATTTTACACATATTTACACCTAAGGCCTAAAATGGAGTGGGTGCAAAACATTATACCCAAGAGCGTCCCTCATTGCTCCTCTCATAGCCCCAGCCACCCCGGGTTCTCAGAGCATTGAGTTCTCCCTACTTCCTCCGTCTTGTTCCCAGAATGCCTTGCCAAAAAACCTCAGTGTAAAAGAACACCCTCTTTTCCTGCAGTGACATCACACCCCCTTGTTACCCTGGCAACCTCCCCCTTTGTTGTATGATGCTGAATGTCAGGGTAATGACTCTGCTATCACTTGACTTTGTTATGGGATGGCACTTCTCGTAAGTCCAGCTCCTGAGGAAGCTGGCTTGACTTCAAACCTCACATTTACCAATTTGAGAAATTATGGGGAGAAGCTGGCACCCAGGACTTTTAGGGGATTATTGCCTCATACAATCCCATAACAATATGCTGTGGGAGTAAGTCAACTAACTTTTCTCAGAGCAGACCTATTAAAATTAGTGGTCTTAACTCATTCATTTCAATGAATGCAATGAACATTTGCCTAACAAAGGTTCACCTAGTGCCTTTATTGTTGTTGTTGTTGTTGTTGCTACTACTACTTATATACCACCTTATACCCACAGGTCTCAGGGCGGTTCACAGGATAAAACACATTTAGGTGCCAGGAAAAACGTTCCTCTTTAACCAGGCCTCTGGCTGATTGACATCCAATGCCCTTTTAAAATGTGTTGGGGGTGTTATTGGGTTGTTTTTGTTTTTATTTGGATTATGTATTTTATGTTTTTATATTATAATTTTATCTTGTGAACCACCCTAAGACCTGTGGGTGTAGGGAGGTATAAAGATTTCATAAATACAGTGGTACCTCAGGTTACAAACTAAATTCATTCCAGAGGTCCGTTCTTAACCCGAAACCATTCTTAACCTGAGGTGCGCTTTCGCTAATGGGGCCTCCCACTGCTGCCGCTGTGCGATTTTTGTTCTCATCCTGGGGCAAAGTTTGCAACCCGGAGCAACTACTTCTGGGTTAGCGGAGTTCATAACCCGAAGCGTTTGTAACCCAAGATACCACTGTAAAATAAAATAAATAAAACAAATGTGTCTGCTCTGAGTAAACCTTAGTTGAATACCACCCCAGTGATCTGATTACTTATTTTTAGGTTTCTTACACAAAGGACTGAATGTAACTCCTTATTTCCATTAAATATAGGAAAGATGTCAAACTGCTTAGTCTCTGGGAGGAAGGAAATGTGGGTGGGTGCTAAGAATAAAATAAATACATAAACAAAATAAACTGAATCCAATGTATTTCTGCAATTTGCTTGCAGAAACCTTGTTATAAAAGTTTAGATAAGCATTCTTGTAACTTATGTACCTTTTAAATATGAGGGTTTTTGTCTTGTGGGAGATGGAGGGGATTTGATTAATTTTCTTGAGAATTTTGTATCAAGTATTTAAATGATTGAATGGATTTTTACAGTGGGGAGAATACTACTGTTGTGTTAATTCATTGCATTAACATTTTAAATGGGACATACACAAGACAGAGTGCTTTTCAGTGCAAGGTTACATTATGCTTGTATCTGAAGCATAAAAAGGTAATGCATATGAACACTGAATGAAACAGGTGATGGCACTGCTATTTCTTTACTGTCAGCTTATAGATACATGCAATTGTCTTTTGTTCTTGGTGAGCAAACTGCATAAATTCTTTTCTTCATGGTAGCAGAGAATAAAAATGGTTTTATCATGTTTGATTGTTTTACATTATGAGCTTCAATGTCTTTCAAAGCTGATTCTTGATGCTTGGTTATCTGAAATAATATGTACAGTATATGGGAACAAGTCTGAGGAGCACGATAAACAATGCATATTGTTTATAAGATACCAATGACTTGCTCATTTTTGCATTGTATTTTGAAAAATATATTAGTTCTTCATCTTACACAGCAGATGAGGAGATGATGAGCCAAGCCAAATAATTCTTCTTTTATTTTTAAAGATAGCAACTCTTTTTCCTAGCTCCTTCAGTGTAACAGTTTTAAAACTATTTTGGACACAATGGCCTGGGAATGACCACTGTTTTGTGGCCACAATGCAAATAAAAATGCATGCTTTGTATTGGCTTTCTTGAAGCTCTTCCTATCTTGAGCTGTTGTATATAGTCTTAAGAGTGTACTGACTGGAGCCAGGTACAGATGTGAGGCATAAGTGATGGGATGAACTAGGATCACATTATATTTATAATGTCTGCAGGGGAAAGGAGAAGAGCAGGAAGCTAATGTGACTTTAACTGTGGCTGACCCAAACCCTGCCCATTCCAAGAGGCATGAAGATAAGGCAAAGCCCCAAAGCCTGGCCCCACCTTATGTTGAGTAGGGAGGCCCCACAACAGATCTGGACAGATGTGGCAAATGAGCCTTGATAATGTTCCATATCCAGGCTGATGACCCCACAACTCAGAGCAGCTGGCCTCTAGACATGCCCTTCACCTTAAAATGTGACCAAGAGTGCTCATTTCACCTAACTTTAAGCATTACCACACTTCCATGCCACAGGAGTGGGGCCACCCTCCATTTAGAGTTCCCTCAGGGGACATGGCCAAAGCATATAAAGCCTGCAAACATATCCCTAGATGTAGGTGCTGGAGTGGATCTGCAAGCCAAACAGCCATTCGCAGTCCAGCTGCAACAGTGCTCCCAGAAATAGCATTGTGCAGCTGACAGGAGCCGACTTGACATAGAAATTGAGGTTCAACTTCATAGAAGAAGACATCTCAAGTTAGATCAGAGGACAGCAAAAGGCAGGGAGGGAAGGAACAACGTACCTAAAATGGTAAGGTAGAAAAGTGGTAGGGACCACCTGGAAATATTAAGGAAGAGTGTGTACACAGAATATACAATGTTATTTTAGAGCTGTTTACAAAAAATGCATATATTCACAAAGAGATAGTAAAGAGGAGTCCAATTTCCATCATGCATGCATTCATGGTTTCAATGTCTGCTTGCCAAAGGCAAATAACAAATTCAATTCTTGCTTTGCTGAAGGGGTAGCAGAAAATGTTTCAGGAAAGCTATTTCCAGTGAATTAATGTTTTCTTATAATCAGGTGCAAAAACCATTTCTAGGAGTTCATACGTTTAAATAGTTGTAAGTGTCGTCTTCTATATTACTGTTCCACCAAACTGTGGGAGAATCTTCTCTCAAGAGGGCAGTTCAGATGTGTTAGATATTTTAGTTTCAGCATATAGATAATGTTATTTTCCCCAGAACACCACTTCAAATATGAATGTTGGGAGTCATATACAAAAGGTATTCACAGTGGGATTTTTGACTTCGTATTGAAGAACCTTGGGCTACACCATATCACACAAACTACTTTACAAAGTCGACTCAGTTTCAAACATTATTTGCCATGCAGCACAGGGGACTGCGGTTTGAGAAATAGAAGCCCAAAAATTTCTTTTTCTGAAGCAGTACTTTGGCTCCCAGCCAAGACCTTTAGTTGCCTTTGTCTTCTCATTCCTCTGGCAAACAATCCAAAATGTGAGAAACAAACCCATAGAATACTACTTGATATTAGCTGTTGTGGCTCAGCATTGACTGCTGGCTTCTAAGACACACTTCAAAGGTTTGGAGGAAATTGCTATAAGCTCAGGGTGAAATAAAGATACATGTGGACTTTGAAGGAAGTAAAAAAAACAAAAACAAAAAAGAAGACGCTAATGACTTTAAAGGACCTGTCAAGGAGCACGGTAGGAAGAAGCTATTCTTGTCCTGAGGGAGATTGTCAGAAGTTTGGTCAGTGTTCTTTAAAATGTTAATGGGGAGAAAAGAGAGAGCCTCAAGAGGCTCAAAGGTTTTAAACAAAGTTCAGAAGGTATCTAAGATGATTGTAACTGCCAGTGTCCAAACCTTTTAAAAATTTAATTCATTACAAGTAGTGCAAAACTCTCAGAAACCTAGCTCACAAAAGTTGCCTCTCATCTCTGAGTGAAGCTGAATTCACTGCAAACCAAGAAGTAAGAGAATAAACACAGACTGGAGATCCCAGAGGAATGTGAACCTGGCAAAAAAGAACAATATTGCTAGAAGGAATCACAGAATTCTCGATTAACAACAACACAGACTCTGCCCCAATTGTCTTATTATGAATACATGTGTATTCTCTGGTACTTTATACTGCGAAAGTTCTGCTACAAAATAAACTTTCAAAAGAGAAATGTACTGGAGGGCCGGAGGCCTGGTCTTCTCTACTTTGGCTTTCAGCAGTAAGAGGAAGGAAATAACAACAGATGGCTTCAGAAATGATTTATGCGCCCTGTGTTTACATCATCTGAATTTTAGAAGACCAATAGTTATGTTAACTTCAAATGTGTAACAAAAATTGTTATAATTCAGTGTTGCATGGACCCTTACAGAAAAGTGTTGTGAGTCTTAGCCAAATCCTTTTGAGCTTCCTTGAAATTCCTAAGATAGATGTGATGCTGGAGGTACATTTCCAAGTGTTCTGCCTCCCCCCCCCCACCCCCAAGTTACATTTAGGGCCGCTTACAACCATTTACAAAGAGTCACAAATTTAACCCTTCACTTCTGCATTGCAATCCTAATCCACATTTCCTCCCCTCTCTAGAGCTGTAGAGAGAGAACATGGGTGACTGTATGTTTTCCCTCAACAACTCATTTCATTTCTTGTTGCTGAGGTGCTCCGACTGGCTGACCCTTAACTTCTTGACTTAGTTTAGCTTTTCTCATCAGGTGGCTGTGCAAAGTGGAAGTAATTGACCAGCACAAGTAACTGGCTGACAAGCACAACGTGGCAATGAACTACCAGGCCCAATTCAAGGTGGTAGCCTACAAAGTCCTAAATGGTGCTAGCCTACAAAGCCTTAAATGAGTGCATTCCGCAGCATCAACCATTTGGACCCTGAGATTGGCGGTGAGGCCTTCTTGGTGGTGCTACCACTGGGGGTTGTCTAGTTAGTGCTGCCCAGTGACAGAGTCTTTTTCATCAGTGGTTCCCACTTGTAGAATGCAGATCTTCCAAGTGTCCCTATTTTCTAGAGACAGTCCCGGATTTACAGAAGCCATCACGGTTTTTTATTTGATCCCGCAATGTCCGCTTTACCTTAGGATGCCCCTATTTTCATCAGAGAAATGTTGGAGAGTATGGAGGATGACCCCCCTCCCCCGAGCCAAGGAGATAGGTAACTATATAACCTGTAGAAAACATCTGAAGGCAGCCCTGTATAGGGAAGTTTTTTCATGTTTAATTTTTTAAAATATGTTTTCATATCTGTTGGAAGCCGGCCAAAGTAGGTAGGGCAATGCAGTCAGATGGGTAGAGTTTATTATTATTATTATTATTATTATTGAATAAGATGTCCCTAATTTCATCAGAGAAATACTGGAAGGTATGAGAATGTGCTTCCTGGTGAGGTTCACACTGTTGACTTTTGGGGAGGATTTAAAAGAATTGCTGTTAACCCAGGAATTTATCCCTTTTTGTATGGCAAGTATGCATAAATATGCCCTGTACTTTAAGATATGAAAAGTTTTAAAACAGAAATTAGTGCAACTATATGAATCTGAAATAATTAACCACATTGTGTAGCGCTGTGTAGAAGTCCACTGTGTTCTGTGTGTATACACATAATGTAAAAACAAGACAGTGCCTAGTAATATATTTTAATCATTAAATATTTGGTGGTTATAAAAGACTGTAGAATGGCTTGTTCAATAATTCAAATGGCTTTAGCTCCAAATTGTTAATCACAACTACAGTCAATTTTACGCAGCTGAAGCAAATAACCCTCTCAATTGGAAATGATATTACACACTTTCAACCAAAATTAAAGCATTGCATTTCAAGCCTTGGCATCTGTCTTGGCTACGTCACTATAACATATAAATTATTATTATTATTATTCATGTGCTGACTCAAAATCCTTCTAAACATCATATAGTCTGACACACACCCTTCCCCATAGAACAGGATCAAATGATTTGACTTCACATTTTGGGATGCTTTGTTCAGCCAGATAATTTTACCATTATGAACCTCAACATTTCAGATGAAGCTACACATCAATATTTAAGTCAATTTATGCCTCTCTGAATAGGTATTTATTTAAATAATAGTGAATTCTTCTCACCATGCCAATATTCCTTAGAGGGAGAGGAAGCCTTATTTTTTAATTTCAGGAAATGTCATATATCATTAAACTATTAAGACAACATTATTCAGTGGGGAAAATGAATATGTGACTTCATACCTACATGTAGGACAACTTCGATGGAACTAAATTTTTCCATTCCTTTGATGTGACCCCTTGGTCACCGAAGCCTTACTACTGAGATATTGAATCCATGACGGAGTTTGTCCATATGTTATTATAGGCAAGCATAATCCAGTGTGTCAATATTGGAGTGAATGGGATTTAGCCTATCTTCCAGTCAATGAGAAAGGCAGTCATGGATCTGGAGATTTAACAAAAAGTCATATTGTGAACCAAAAGGTCTATTTTGACCTGCTAAGTGCTTAATAACTTCTGGGGTTTTCAAAGCCCTGGGAAATCAGATTTCTTGACTCTCTTGTGGTCTGAAGTCCTGTGCTGATTTTAGTAGATCACATAATAAGTTGTGTAGCTCTGCTAAAGAATATGTTTTTTTGTTCTTAGATCTAATTTCACAAGAACCGAAAGCAAATATATTCAGCAACATCAATTCAACAACTTGAAAACCAGCCAAAATATCATCTGTGAAATAGCTATAATGTGACATTTCAAATACATTCACACACACAAAAGAGCAAGTTAAAAGGTCGTGTTCAGTTATAGGAATTAAGTTTGATTTGGTTATGTGTGGGTTTGATTTGAACTTTCTGAGCCCATTCCAAATTGGGTCTGGATTCCTCTAGACTTTTAATGACCCAAAATACTTCTCCTGCTACATTTCGCTGCTGCTACCTATTCCCTTTCCTTGACTCAAATTTACATGGATTGGAGGGGGGTGGTATTCACAGCTGCTTTGTTTATGCTCTATACTACCAGAACTATGTACGGATTTCTTAGTAGTCATGGACATGAATGCAGTGTGTATGTTGTGAGCCACTCTGAGATCTACGAATGGAGGGCAGCATTCAAATTTAATAAACAACATTCAAAGCTAGCAACTCTTTTCTACCACTGTACTGCCAGCTTTGGGGTGGCTGTGGGACAGAGGCTTAGGTCTCTTGGCCCTGGCATGCTCCTGGTAGCATCATTGGATGTGTGCTAGGGCCTAAACTTCAAATAGGCATAAATTAAATTATTGAGGGTGGAAGTCACTATTGTGACCAGTAGCCACTAACAGCCTTATCCTCCAAGAATTTGTCTAATTTTCCTTTTAAGTTGGTGGCCACCACTGCCTCTTATAGGAATGAGTTCCATAGTTTAACTATGCACTGTGCAAATAAATACTTTCTTTTATCCATCTTAAATCATCCAACATTCGGCTTCATTGGATGTCCATGAATTCTAGGCTGGATCTACACCGATCTGGAAAACACTGTAAAAAAAGTAGTATAGCTCTCAATACAATTTTACATTGATGACTAGTCACTTTTCTACAGCGCCCTCTGGTGTCACATTTTTATAACACATTCTTAACGCTTTAACTGACCAGTGTAGATTCGTCCCTAGGGTAATGAGAGGAGAAAACCTTTTCTCTATCCACTTTATATATGTCATGCATAATTTTATTAATTTCTATCATGTCACCTGCTAATCATAACTTCTTTGAACTAAAAAGTCCCAAATGGTGAAACCTTTCCCATATAGGGGAGTTGACTCATGCCCTTGATCATTTTTGTTATCTTTCTCTGAACCTTTTTCAACTCTATACTATCCTCTTTGAGGTGAGGTGACCAGAACCGTACACATTTTTCCAAATGCAGTCGCACTACAAATTTGTATAATGACATTACGATAGTGGCAGTTTTATTTTCAATTCCTTTGATGTTAAAATAGACACATTGATGTGGTCCAAAATTTAATTGTGAATATTTTTTCTTGCTGTAGATTTTAGGAGCATGCATACAGCTTGGGTTCATAAAGCACAATGCAATTTGTGCCTGTGTGTGTGTTGGACAGCTGCCCAGGAAACTTGCTTGAAGAGCAGCGTAGAAATTTGTATAAATAAAAAGATAAATCCCTCGCTGTGCGTTCCACTATTCTCAGAAGGGAATTGGGCCTTTTCTCTTGCAGCACCCAAAATATGGAACTCTATCACTAGAGAGGTATGCTTCAATTCCTCTCTTTTAAGCTTCAGGCATGATGCTATGCTCCTTCTATTCACCAAGCTTTTAGGTGGCTTAATGTTTTATCTTTCTCCTTTTAATTTTGTTTCAACCTATGCTCATAGGATATAGTGCTGTTATGTGCGTCCCACTCTCCAAGGTAGATCTGCACATATCCCAGGTTTGGTTTTCCAGAAATGAAGGTTCCAGAGACTTCACACATATACAGGCTGAGCATAGGATGGAAGGGCATTAACACCCCAAAATATATTGTTCATCTATTAGGTTGGTTGTAGAGGTCCTGCTCCCCACAAAAAAAATCATAGCTCTGGCTTTAGCATACAAAGTAAGCTCAGTCTTTGTGTCTTTACAGTTCCCAGCTACTGATGAGATCAAGCATGTCTGGTGCCTAAGCAATTGTTCTCATACTTGCTAGCATGTCCTGGCCTCCAGCCAGGTAATAGAAGCATCACTAGGTAGTTGTTACTATGGCAACAAAAGTGATTGGCCAACTCTTTAGCCATGTAAAAGTGGTACCTCAGGTTAAGAACAGTTTCAGGTTAAGAACAGACCTCCAGAACGAATTAAGTTCTTAACCCGAGGTACCACTGTACATACAAACCATACCCTCCCCACTCCTATAAGAGTACTGTTTTGTTTTTTAATAATTTTGTTTTTTATTATTTTTGTTAGTTGTTTTAGTCAGTTTTAGTAACCTGTAAGCCACTTTGAATTTATGTATAAATGTATATATAAATGTATTTATTTTATTTATTTTAAGTGAAAGTAAATACAGGAAACTACATAAAGCAAACAACTGCTTTGAGGAGCTAGATCTAATCTTGCTTTAGTCTTCTCAAGACAGTATGTGCCCCCCTCTGTGCTTCACAAAAAACCAGGATGGCAAACTCACGGGTCTCCAAATATTGTTGGATTACAACTCCCATCTTGCCTGACCATTTGCTGTAATGACTGGGGTTAGTAAGAGTTGGAGGCAAAAAAAACATCTCCAGGGTCACAGGGAGCTAATTGGAGTGCATCCATATAGCAATTTCCTCATATTTAAAAGTTCAGATTCTGACAGACCAGTTTAATCAGAGGTATTGACTAACAAGCATGAAGACATTTCAGTGCTTAATGTGTCCTCTATACTTTCACTCTGAAGATATGTATCATAATGAATGCTGAAATAACTTCCAGAATGAATTACGATGCCTAAAATATCAATCTTCTTACCTGTTTTATACACACAAACACACACAGAGAAAAGAAAATGATTCACTATTATCTTTCATTGCCACACAAGGACAAAATCTAGTGTGAAAATGATCTGTAAAAGTGATAACCAAGATTATTAGTGAGACAACATGATAAAGAATCTGAGTAAAATTTGTAGATTGTACACAAAGCTGGAAGGGAGAAGAAAGGAGGAAATGTGCGAAGAAATTTTAGCTTGTGTAGCTAATAATAGTAGAGTTAGATTTAGCCTACAATCTTAAATCATTTATCTAGGAATAAATTCCATTGCATACAGTTGTATATGCAAGTAAACATGCATATGATTGCACTGTTATCCCCTGAAATTGGTTCCTGCAGATGAAGCTGATTTTCAGGGATCTCTTACTGACAACCCCTGAAGCTATTCTCAAGTGGCTTTCATGCAGTTAATTTGAAAGGGTAAATTCACCAGATTATAAGAAGCATTCATTTGGGAAATCCTGCATAATATATATAAGGATACAAGGGGAAAGTAACATTTTAAGCTTTCATCTGTAGGGTTAGCAATAGAAATCTTGCCTTCTGTGTCCATTGGTTTGCTGCTGGTTCATAAAATACAGCATGCAGGTGGATGCACCTTAATTTTCTTTCTGCATTTATTCGAGTTAATTTCTCTCCTGGCTTTCCATCTGCATCAAGGTTGGAAAAAACCTGACCCTTCATAAAGTGTTCAACTCCATCAGCTCCAGTCATCGTGATGGTGGATCCCAGCTAAAGCCACTGGTTTTGAATCTGTAAGGCTGTAGTCTACCGTAGAAGGAACTGCTGAAGTAGACAGGCCAGTTTAATTTAACAAAGAATTTAGCGTGGCTGTAGCTGGGTCTATTAAGCACCCTATTCACATGTCTAAAGAGTTGGCCATAGAGAAAATAGAGGGGGTAGCTTTTCTCGCTCTCTCACCTGGCTGGTTTCAGTGTCATCCTAGGGGTAGGAGAACAATAGATCTTGAGCTAGCCTTAGCTTGGGCTGAAACTGAAAAGGGACACAGGCTTGACTTGCTCTACGTGCTAAATCCCAAGCTATGGCTTTGGGGACCTCTCTAGAAACCTGATGGGAGAGCAACAAATGTTGAACTATTAATGCTTTGAGCCCTTCTATCCTAAGCTCAGGTTGTATACATGTGTAAATAAAACTATATATTCTAAAGACAACACTGTTCCCATTGACTTTCATTCCATGGAAACCAAACTCTGAGTAAGCACTGGCACCCCTGGAGTATCACACCACTTGGATATTGTTGTGTGTGCAACCAGGGCTGGTCCAGGATGTTTTGGCACCCTAGACAATACTGAAAATGCCACTGTATGCATGCACACCACTGCTGGCGGCCAGCATAGCTTCTGCCTGAGGCAGGCCAAGGGGTATAAGAAAGTTGGCAGGCATGCCGGCTGGCAGGCAAATCTGCCACCTGAGACAGCCACCTCACCCTGTCTCATAGGTGTCCCGGCCCTGCGAACAACAGTAGGTCACCACAAGGCTGCTGCATATGATGTGGGTGAGTGATCTCTATGGGACAACAGCGGGTAATCTCTGCTGTACTATAGAACAAAGAACATTTTAAGGTTTCCCAGGTCCGTCAGCCCCACCTGCTTCCATCCCACTGCAATTTGGCTTCTAAAAACACAATGCAAATGGGTGGGAGGGGAACGTCATCAATTATGGATGGTTTGCCGGCTGGAAATAACAGCAGCAGCAAATGCTAATCCTGTTCGCTGGATTGACTTCCATTCCAGACACATGTTGAATAAGCAAACAGTGGCCATTTCCCTGACATCCCAACTTCTCCTACTCATGGACCCTTCTGACTTGCAGTATTGGGACAGTTAACTAGATTTGCTTTGGAATTTGAATTATCTCAATTGTTATTTTAATGTATCACGGTACACGAGAACTGAGTTAAAAAGACCAGGGACTCTTTTCTTTGTTGCTGCCTTTTGGGGTGGGGTGACCATACTGGTGCCCAATTCCCTATGTGTGGGTGCTGTGGTTTGGGCTATTTCACTATGCACACAGGAACACTATAATTTGTTCTTAGTATATAAGAGTCCCAAACATTTTGGGCCCAGTGGCACATCTCAAAATCTAAGAAACTCTTGTGGGCACCAAAAAAATGCACATTTCACAAAAGAAGCAGCTGAAGATACTCAATTAAAAAATTCCTTCCAGTAGCACCTTAGAGGCCACCTAAGTTTGTTATTGGAATCTGAAGAAGTGTGCATGCACATGAAAGCGCATACCAATAACGAACTTAGTTAGTTTCTAAGGTGCTACTGGAAGGAATTTTTTTATTTTGTTTCGACTATGGCAGATCAACACGGCTGCCTACCTGTAACTGATGATACTCAGTCTTACAGATGCATTCCCCACCAGTGGGCAAAACACTGATAGCACCCTTAAGGAAATAAAACAAGAGAAAAGCAGTCACTCCCCCAAGGCATCATTGAAAACATTTTTTTAAAAAATAATAATTGGGAGGGATAGAGGAAGTGTGTTAGGGTTTTGTGATGTCCATGGGTGCTTTATTGGACTCCAAGGTTATATCATAGCGGATATCGGAATATCACTTGCCAGATAGTTATCAGAAACTTAATCTTAATGGTTTATCTAGCATTATTTAAATGTTGCATGCTCCTTTTCCATTATTATTCCTTACATAACCCTCATATTAAGGCAACTTTAAAGGTACTTTTTAATTATTAGCACACAACCCAGCATAATTCATTGCTGTTGACAGTACAGCTCTTTTTTTATTTATAAGTTGGTTTAAATATTTTATATCTTCAGAGGTAGGCACCACATGACCTGCAACAAGTTTGATTGCCATTTTCTACTTTTTATGAATCTGTGCATCCCTCAGGACTGCAGTTAACTGCAGTCTTTTGTACACTTACCTAGGAGTAAGTCTCAATGAACACAGAGGATCCTTTTCTGAGTAAAGATGCATAGGATTTGGCTGCATACCTGCTATTCTTATGAAGTCAACTTAAAATATAACATCAAGGTGACTATGAAATTGACATAAATTGCTGTTGCTGCAAATAAGTAACAGCACAACCCTAGGCATTTCTAATTGGAAATACTTACGTTGAATTTGATTTACTCTCCCAGGTAAATCTGCATAATGCTAGCTTAACTTTTTAGTTGGTGTCTCAACAAGATTACATATAAAGGAAGAGAAAATAAATGCAAGTTTTCTTTCTTTCAGACCTTCTAGATCTAGCATTCCTATAGTTCTCAGAAACCTATTTATTTATAACCAAACTTAAAACCTTAAATAGTGCTAGATGTGACCTAATTCCATCCATAGCCAGCATTTAAGCCCCCTTCAACCCAAGTATAACCAGGCAATAATTATACAGTCTGGTTCATATAGGAACAAACAACAACAAAGAAACATCTGAACTTGTGACCTAGTAATCAAAGAATTTATCAGGAAAGTCAGATGGTGTTTGAACAGCAGCAATTAATCAGTCTTAAAGTTTTACATATGGCAACTGCTGTACTAGAGACATTGATATACCGTAATTGTAATGAAATTGTCATGGCAGTCCACACACTTTACTGCTTCAGATTCACCCACCCCAGTGCAACCTATTCTGCATCACACTGCAACTCCACATTGAACCCCCTCTCACAAAATACCCCAGCCCCACCCTGCAGCACACTGAATGTCCCCCCAGGAGGTTTGCCAGAAGGGTGGTGGACGTTCTCTTAGTATTTTATATCATAATAACCCCGCAAGGTAGGCAATGTGGAGAGATGGTGATTGTGGCAATGTATCAGTATGAGATGCTTACCATAGATTTAACCGTTTGTCAAACTACTTGAGGGGACCACACTCAACCACACCTGTATGCCACACTGCAAACCTGCCCCTATCCCATGCTACAAGCTGCCAAATAACCAGTGACACAGTGAAAGATCTACACAAACCTCCCCACGCAGGCTCTGCTTCACATCACCACAAATACTCCATACCCCACCTCGTACCCAGCCCTGCACATCCCACCCTCAAATCCCACCCAATGAACTCCATATACACACCCCACATTGAAACCCCAGACTATGCCCCCACCAAACCCCACCCCACAGTTCTCACACACACTGCTCCACACTGAAACACACATACACCCCTTGCCCCAAATTGAACCCCCACCTCACAAACCCCAGACTGAAAAATACTTAATCCCTTTCCACATACCCTGCCACACACTAAACAACCACCACCCCACCTCCTCTGAGGTTCACTAAGTGAATAGTGTTTATTCTCTTCTACTGATGTAAGTCAATGCACAAGAGGATGCCTTTAGCAAAATAATAAAGCTCAGGTGCTTCATAAGACAATATAGGAACAGGATAACATGGGGAATCTTTGCTGGTCTCTGGCACATTTACCTATCTGTCTTTGGGCCTGAAACACCATGGAAAAAGGCAGGTGCACAGAGGGTAAGTTGTAAGCAAACACGGTTTGTGGCACTGAACACATCACTGCTCACAGCTTCATGGGGCATGCCTGTTACAGCATCAGCCTTAGTTTCCGATTTCTGGCTTTGTGGAACCTAAGCCATTATGAGCCTTAATGGCCGCTCACCCTCTTTACTGGGTGGGTGATGGTTACGGCATATCCCTGGCTCCTAGCTGCCATCCCTGGGTGGTCAGAGCTCTTGTTGCTGGCTGGCTATCTAGGAATTCCCCTGGCTGGCTGGTCTGCTGGGCGTGGTTGCCTGCTGAAACCTTAAGTTCGAATGGGACAATCAGAGGCCTCGCTGGTTGGCTGGGCATTGTCTGTCTTAACTCTTATCTTAAATCAACAAGTTTTTTTAAAATCATTCAATCGATTTTCAGTCATACAACTTAGTCAGCCCAGTATTTTGCAGATGCCAACACAGCTTCTTGATTATTTCCTGGAAGGACCTTTGGATATGTGAAATGCCCAAAGAAAGTGATCAAAACAACTTTTCTCTTTTCCATAGATGTTGTTTTTTATTCAAGTGCAAGTCTAGACATGCTTTTCTAGCCTGTATGTTTTTTTAAACTGGTAAACATTGGCTAAATAGAAGGGATGTCTAATTATGTTTATTGGCTTGGGCTGTGGTTGGTCTTGGAGGGCTCTATGCATGCAGGAAAATTTTATGTAAACTCCTCATGAGGCAGAATGTTGATTTGGTTACCAGCTATGGTTCCAAGAATACCCATAGGCAAGCTACCTTTAACACTTTTCAAAACACCCTGTATTTCAAGGTCTCTTTACTTTATGAAGTAAAGTTAAAGATTTTGGAGAATTTATTTATTATTATTATTTTGCTTGATCTGTACAGCAAAACCATCTACATAGTAATTTTCCTTGGGACCAAGAAATCTGAAAATAGCAATCAGTTAAATATCCATTGAAGTGTAGGTGGGTTGCCATGAAGCAAGACCATGAAGTGATAACATCAAGAACCTTTATTGAACGAACAAAACTGGACAACAGGGGCAAAGCAACTCCCATGTGATTGGCTGTCTAAACTCCCAAGCTGTGCATCATAACTCAGAGTTTGAGGGCCACTGGCAGTGGCCCAAAGCCTGAAATGTTCTGTGATTGGATATTATGTATTGAATTAGAACACAAGGGCTCAGAATCCTTAATCCAGACTCAAGGTCAGGCAAACACAGACCACTGAATACATAATGTCTATGAAATGCAGATAATGAAACAAGATCTCTATAATTCCATGTGACACAACTCCTATTTATTTATTTATTTATTTATTTATTTAATTTGCATAACACCCTTCGTCTGAAGATCACAGGGCAGTTCCCAAAATAAAAAGTACAAAGTGAGAACACAAAATACCCAATAACAAGAAAAATAAACCAAAAACCTCCCTCCCATGAACACATTTAATCTGACGTATTATACATACATGTTACAAGTGTTTGCATTTTATACGCATTGCGATTAAGGACAGTCATGTGAAGCGTAACATTAGGTTTACTGCATGTTTTACCACTAGCATTTGTACAATTAAATTCTTCAGGGAATTGTTCATAAGCCTGACTGTGCCTGACATGGGGCATTTTCTTTACTTTTATGATGTATGGTTGAATAATCTATGATGTTTAAAAATAGATAGCCACCAGTACAGCTCTTTGGGGAAATCCTGCTGGTTCCCTGCTTTTGACAAGAGGATGAAAACTGCGCAGAACTAAGCAGCACTCTAGGCTTAGAGTTCTTGACTGTTGAGCAGAGGGAAAGCCAACACATCTAAAAACACAGGCCAATGTGTAATCCCCCCAAAGACTAAAATACTTCACCATTTTGTACTTAATGGGGAAAGTGCTTTCCACCGTGATTTGCCCTTATTTTTATCCCTAAATTCAGAATAGCAGTTTAGGGCAGGAGACTCACAAACGCTTTTGCTGGAGTTAGTGGGTGTCTTTGTATAACTCATAAGAAAGATTGCAAAATACTTAGATGGGCATTATCATTGTTTAATATTGCAGTGGATATATATCTATGATGCAGGAGTTTATTTTTTTAAAAAACTGTTGTAAATATACCCAGGAAATATATTTGTTTTGGGAAGTGTCCTAGTTTTGCAGAGTCATTGAAAAGAAAATCACTTCATGGGTAAACTTCAAAGGTTTGCAACCTCAGGTATTTCCAAACACTAAAAAACAAAACAAAACAAAACCTGCACAATTAATAAGCTTTAAAGGTATTTCCCAGAGTACCTCTAATTTTCCTCTCATATTTTTAGTGACAATGATAAACTGCTCTGGCAGAATTGTATGCATAGTTGTAAGAAACAAGACAAATGGCAGTTCATTCCACCATTCACTTATTGTGATATAGGCCCCCCAATTTTTATTTCAGGAGAATGTTAGGACTTTGAATACTCATAGATAGGGATGCTCAAGGAATTTGGCGGGTGTTATTTTTGAGATTGGCTCACCTGATCTGCACTTCCCAGACTAATGTGTGGGTTGCATCCTTGCTTGTTGCTGCTACCTGGTTTTATGACTTTTCTTTTTGTGGGTGGGTAGTCAAAAAGCTTATGGGAGGATTTGAAGCCGCAACCTGTTAGGAATTGCTTACTACTGTCCCAGGTGAGCCACATAACTGCAACCTCCATTGAGATCTGGCCAGGTAGTACCCAGTCAGCCAGCCTCACAGTCTGCTTCTCCCAAGCAGGAAGGAATATAAAGGAATTCCTTTTGTAGCTTAGATTTCCTTGAGCAATAAGGACTACCTGATCTCCTGTACACTATAACATGAGGAGAAAGGAACAGAGAGGCTTTTTCTTTCTTAGATCGGGCGGAATTCATCTCATGAAGGAACTGAACAACTAAACATATAGGGAAAAACACCTCAGAACTACACAGCCTATCAAAGCATGAGTTACCTCCTCAAGGAGCATACCATTCTGACTGGTTGCTAGGCAACACATCCAACTATACCCCTTTTTGGTTGGGTGACTAAGGATCAACAGAATTAACCTTTAGGTTACTAACTGAATGATCCCTGCATTTGAACCTGCAATTCCCTCCTCTCTCTGCCAGAGTATTGGTTTGAGCTAGAGGAAGAATTGAGGCTAGAAAACCTGACATAAACAATGAAGCAGAGTTCAGGAGTTTCTAAGGACTAGGTTTAATGCAATCTGATAACCTAAAGTGAGTCCTATAGAATCCACACAAATGGAAAAATGGATAATAGAAATGGCAAAACAGACATGAGATTTAAAAGCAGTTTTGCATTCAGCTATTAACTACAGAGTGTATCTCAGTAATAAATAATAGAACAACTGACAACCAGACAGGAAAAAAATCCCAAACCCCAAATGATTTTCATATAAATGCATCCTGGGATCCCACAGATGCTGTTTATGAAAGTGATAACAGAAGGAAGACTTTTTCCTTCTGTATATCAGGCTATGCATCACATGAAAAATAGAAGCCTTCAACAAAGGAGAGTGTAGAAACTCATTACATGGACCTTTAGTAATGACTTGCTATTATATAAAAGAAGTTCTGGTAACTGAAAGATGTTCATGGCAGGTGGGATTAATGAAAAGTGGTCGAATTAACAATAGTGCTGTTCACACATAACTTGTATATAGGGCACTCGTGCTATAATGAACTCCTACATATGAGTAGCTGCTTGCAGGTTATAAATCTTCTTCTACTACTACTAATAGTCCAAAGAGCCTCCACGATCAGGTACTCAGAAGTAAGTCCCACTATTTTCAGTGGGCTTTACAAATGCAACTGTCTCTGCATAGGACTGGCTTGGTATAGCAATCAGTAATATTACTCTGGCTGGGAGGAAATGGGCTTTTGACAACAATTTCCCTTTTGCATAGCTAAAATTTAAAATAATAAGCAAGAGTGAGGAATATTAAAGGAAAGCAATGTTCTACATTTCAGTGAAATTGAAAAATGTATGAAAATTTGCATAAGGTAACTGGAGCGTAATATATTTAGCAACAAACACACTCAAAAGATGGGTTAAATGTTTGCAGCCTTCCATTCTTTCATCAGCTCATGTTAACAAGAATTAATGTTTGCTTTGTACAGTTCTCATGACAACCTCTTCTATGAGAATGAGGTATTGGTCTATGTTGCTTCTTGTCAAGTGAAACGCTTTGTCCACTTATATTGACAAAGAGCCATAGCGTATTTGCAGTGGTATATGTGCCTCCTCGCCTTCATCCATCTTTCAGCAGTGACAATATAGCAGCTTGTTTTCTCCTTAGTCATAAAGTAAACTTTAGAGAGGAAATGTCAGTAACTAGAAAGCAGAGATTACTGTCATATGATAATTTGATTGCAAATCCATTTTTATTGACAGGCGCTCAAGAAGGCTGCAGTCTTATTGCATTATTTTAAAGTAATGAGACTCCTCCTTTTGAGCCTATTCAATTTGAACAGGTAGCGGCAGCAATTACTGCATAGCTGTTTGGGTTCACCAGGAAGATAATGAAATTTGTAAATGCATAGGTTCTACATACAGACAGCAAATTTTCTCATCTAGGGGTTCTCAAACTTTCTACCCCCCGGAGCCCACCTGAGCTGGCTAAGAACTGCTGAGGTCCTACAGTCACAAAATGCTGTTGCAAGGGCAGAACATGTCACAAAATAGGGGCAGATGGAAGCAGAGTTTGGCAAATACTGACGTCATTTTCTACTAATTGCTAAATTCTTTCCCACAGCCTTTTCCTTTTTTTAAGAATAATTTTTTATTAACCGACCAATCACATCAAATCAAACCAAATTACCGTATTTTTTGCACCGCAACACTCACTTTTTTCCTCCTAGAAAGTAAGGGGAAATGTCTGTGCGTGTTATGGAGGAAATGCCTACGGGTGGCATGCCTACAGATTTTCCTCCTCTAAAAACTATGTGCGTGTTATGGTCGGGTGCGTGTTATAGAGCGAAAAATACGGTACATAAATTCCAAATTACACAGCCGAATTTTAAATTTTTGTTGGGGGTACCCATATTTCAAGTTCTGAAGGGGATCCAATCAACTTCTTGCTTCGTACTGCTGTACAGCCTTTTCCTTGTGGTGAGAAGTTCCATATCTCAGCTTTCCTTTAACTAAATACAGACATTTACACTGGAGTTACTGTGGCAGCCTCCCCATTTGGGGAAGAATTTGCTAATCCAGAGGCTCCAAGTAGAGAAGGCATTTTATTTCATATTTTTCTCTTTCCCATCCTCACATGTCTCTCAAAGTATTTTTACTTATCTCATATAATTTCTTACTCCGTTCTCTTTTTGCACTCAACTTATGCACTTGACTGACTTCTGGAACACAAGCCAAAGTCACAGGTGGAGAAAAGGGGTGGTCAAAGAGTCAGTGGGGTGCTGCATTTGAAGGAGACAACCATTTATGCACACCAAGGTTTTAAGAACCAAATAAGATGAAACAGAGCAGTGGGTTCAGGATCTGCAGGAATTGTCTTAGACTGTACCCCTGCTCTGATGGGATATGTGGGTTCAGGGATCAATGTTGGTGTGAGGCTTTTCTGAAACCACCATCTCATTTGTTCTAATTGTGCTGTACGTCCAGTGGGTGACCTAAAGCTCCATGGACCCAGTAAAAGTCTTAAGGAAGTTTTGCAGGATCTTCTAGATCAAATAACTGGTACCTAATTAAAAATCTCCTAAAATTGAATCCCTACAGGGCCCACCAAAGGACCCCCTGTCAATGACCCCTTCAAACATGGAGCCTACTCTGGTTCTGAGTCTATCCAACACTGTCCTAGTGCACATGGGCAGTAATTGGTAGGAAACTTGAAGATGAAAGAAGGAGGATTCAGCAGTTGATTTCTCCATTTCTGTCTTCATGGGCTCTGACGCAGCATTTCTCTGTATCCCAATTGTGCTGTTATCCAATGTTATGAAATGTTCAAAACACAGACTCACTTAGCTGTACCTGTCTTAATCTCCACAGCAACCATCACTACTACCTAACAATAATCTCTTTGTCAAAAAGAATACATAGGCAATGGCCTGAGAACAATCCTACCATTTTCTGTCTGGATTTTCCAATAAGAAAAACTGTGGGCATGTAAACGCCAGGATTGCAAAAGCTCCCATGCCTCTGTGCTAGAGTCATGCTTGAAGCACTAAGCCTGCCATGCAGGCTGAATATTGTGGTTGCTAGTTAACAGCTCCCTCCATCTGTGCATGATTCATCAGATATATCCAGCCTTAAGGATAACAAAGCTGGCTGTATGCTAGTAGTTATGGACAGCTGCATCCCATCTAGGTTTTGCTTTAGTATGTGCCACTATTGAGGCATCTCTTGGAGACCTGAGAGACCACTGACTTTTTAGAGAAGGAAATCTGTTAGAGAGAAGCAAGGGAATCAACAGCAGCACACTGAAAGGAAGAGTGTTTACTATTCAGAGCACCCCTTTATCTCTCCTCTATCTCCTGTTTCAGCTTTGTCTCCTCCCTACTGTAGCACCAGTTGCAAATGCTGATGAGACAATGCTTACTAATGATGAGACTATGCTTACTAATGCACACTCACTCTTCAGTAATTAGTTTCTATACCAAATGCCTTATTCATACTTTTCTTTTTGGTTCCAGATAGATTCACTAGGCCAAACACATGCATATCTTATTGAATAAAAAAATGCTCATAGTGGGATTTGGAGAATCACAGAGGCAGTTTGAAAGGAATAAGTGAGCACTAGTTTTAGCCAAAGCAGCTCTGTACCAAGAGATTGCATAAAATATCAAAGAGGAGTATCATGCTGGATGAAAATAGGACTGGAGTAAATAAATATAGATATTTATCATAGGTCATGAATAGTGCTTGTGGCCCAGATGCAGTCTGATTCGCTTCTAAATTTATTTCAGTCTGGTTTTAAGTTTAAGCCTGGTTTTGGCATAGAAATTGTCGTGGTCCCCCACCTTTACTGGGAAAGAGACGGGAGTGTACTTCTCTTCATTCTCCTTGTTCTCTCAGCAGCTTTTGATGCCATCAACCATGCTATCCTTTGGAAGTGGCTGTCTGAGCTGGGGGTCGGGGGTCAGTGCTCTACAGCAGTTCCAGTCCTACTTTATTTGTAGTTTTCAAAGAGTGGTGTTTGGGGTACATTGTTTGGCCTCATGGAGCTATCAATGTGGGCAGAGCTTGCTTGAGGCCTGGGATGAGAATCTTGTTGGAATAAAGTTATAAATTCAAACAAAAAAGCAGCCAGTCTCTGGCAGGGATCCTGGCAAACTTAGCCCTCTGAAGTCTAGGGTAAGTGTATCCGGCTGCCACAACCCTCCGCATGGGCCTGCTCCACAGGGTTCAATCTTACTCTCAGTATGTTCAACATTTAAATGACACCACTGAGCTATGGAGTAAGTTGCCAGGTATATATGCTGACAACACACTGCTCCTTTACATCTTCAGGCAGTGAATGCCTTGCCTTGGTAATGACCTGGATGAGAGCCAATAAACCAAAGCTCAATCCAGACAAGACTGAAGCACTGCTAGTGGGTGCTGGGTGGTTCTCTAGACTGGATAAGTGAAATGTGCCCTGCTCTAGACTGGGTTACACTCCCTCTGAAGGAGAAGGTTTGTAACCTGGAGGTATTTCTGAAGCGAACAGGGTGGGATTATTTCCAACGCCCGTCCCCATGTGTAATCCTTTCTTATGCCTGACTGACTGGAATTTAGCCCAGGGATGGGTAACCTGTGCCCTCCCATTGTTGTACTATAACTCCCATCACCCCTGCCCATTGGTCATGCTGCCTAGGACCAATTAAAGCTGGTCCAAAGGACCACAGGTTCCCCATCCCTGCTTAAGCCCTTCCCACCAAATTGCCATTTGCATCTGTGGCAGACAAATCTGTGACAAACTACTTTATATTGAAGCCAGTTCCAGATTTCTCACCTGCTATCAGTGTGCTTCCCTTGGTGGTGACTCTGCAAGGGTAATATGTAAGAGCTTGTCTCTTTTGGGTAGGTTCCCTTTTAGAGTTTCCATGTTGAACATTCTCTTTAGACACAAAGCCAAAGCTTGCAAATGCCTACATGCATTAAAAAGCCAGTTTCAAGTCCATACCTTTGAAGTGGTAAGGGGGTGGGGCGTGAAAACTGTGTTGTTGGTATTCGCACAATTTACTTGCATTCCGTAATTGCGATTTTTATTCATTGCCGGCTCTGCCTGATGGGTTTATTTGTCAGATCAGATTATATGTTGTGGGAGGAGAGAATTGAATTATGGAGGACTAGACAAAGGGTGGTCTCTGACAGAAATAACAATTTAAATAGCTGTATTGTTTTCCAGATAACTGAAAATTACTCTTTGGGAGAACGGTTTATAATTTTTGCAAGTGAAAGTAATGATGCCTATTCAGCCTGCCTCCCAAGAGAACTAACAGCTTGTTGTCATTATGCAGCCTGGCCTGAAGAAGGGAAGTAGAATTACTTGATCCTGCATCCCACAGAGCTGAGTAAATCAAGGTGGAAAAATGTATCTGAGACATCAGAAACTACCACCAGCTAGCTAGCTATCAACTCTGCTGATCTTCTATTCTTTTTAACACAATCCACTTAAATAACCAAGGGTGATGTTGGTATAGATAGCCACATATTATGCCGCTGATTGATGTGTGCATAAATGTAGATTATATTTTCCGGATAAAAGCTCTGAAGACGGTCCCCTGGCAGCAACTGAGACCTCTTCATTTCAGCAGTGGATACTGCTGCTTGTTTTTGTTTTCTTTATTTGCCATGTACCACTGCAAGGTCATATTTATGCTTAATTCATCACACTGCAAGGAAACATGAAACAATCTGTCAAAGGAAAGTATTTTATCATCACTGTGATCTGTATGCCACAGGGGGAAGCGATAAGGAAACACTGATGCATGGTAATATTTTCTTCTCTGCCACTAGCTCACATTCAGCAGCTGGGGATTATCTGCCCTGGAAGAATCTTTACTCATGCAACAGCATATCAAGGTGTGTGCTTTCTTTATGAATGGTTAACACTCCATCTATGTTCAAGGACTGAGAATGGCTTTCATTATAGAACACTGGAAGAGAATGAAGGAGCAGTTCACAAATGAGTAGCTCTGGAGTAATCTTACTTGTTTTGGTGGCACTGTTTGAGAGTTTAATTTGCTGCTGCAGCTTTCACAGCATAAAGACAAGCATGCACCAAATGTGTTATGCTTAACTTTTGCTGTTTCTGGAGTTGCTGCTGTCCTGGTAAGTTGGTGATTTCTGCAACTTCTACCCTTTGGGCTAGACTGGGTTGCATCCATCCTAGAAATCCAAAACGGGACAGACTTACTAGCATGGTACTTGTAGTGTGATCCATTATGCGGATAGTTGCATGGGCCAGAGTGTCATAATGAACTTTGCTTGGAATGATCTGGGTTCAAATCTCTGCTCTGTCAGAAAGCCAGTCCCTTATATATCAGCCTAGACTTCTTTATAGGGCTGTTGTGAGACTAAAATTAGGAATCCTAAGCACACTCCTATTTGTTCATTGGAAAGGGGGCTCTATAGGTAAGATGCCTGCCTTTTTCAACAAACTACAAATTCTATTGTCTGAAAAAGTGTGGACTACAGCCTTCACTCTTTTCAGCTCACCCACAGCAACTACTGGAAGCCCCATTGCACAAGTGGAAGACTTTGTGTGGCCTTCCACTGATGGGACTTGCTAGTTGAATCCCACTCGAAAAGGGTAGAACATATTTGCATTTACAAGATGTGGAAGTTAAGGCAAGAGCTTATTTTACTATTCCATACATTTTGGTGCATGGGTGAAAGTGAATCTTCAGTAGTAACCTAGAAAATGTTGTACTCAGTTAAAAGCCTTAAACAGCTTGGGACTTGGGTTTATGACTTTGTCCTTTACAAATCCTTCCCTGTGCATTATATGCAACATCAGAGGTCCTGCTATGTTCACACACTGATGGAAGTACAGTGGGTTTCCACAGAGCCTTCTTGGTTGTGGCATCGGTGTTATGGAATGATCTTCCTAAGGGGGCCACTAGATATTAGATACTTAGCAAAAACCTCTATAGAGGAGCCCTTGTGATTGGCTGATGGTTGGTTCTGTATGAGCATATAAAACTGACTTCTGCTGAACAGACAAGTGGTAATTTTACCCAGCATTGCAAGACTGTAAATATATATATAAAAGATTCAGTATGAGTTCATGTTCTCATCTTGTCTTTTCCTATTTACATTTTATTTTCCCCAAGTCTTCATTCTATCTTTCCTATTTTATAACCTGTAAAAGAAATACATTTCCCTCTCTGAATTGGTATGGAGCTGAAATCCCAGTTTAGCTTATTCGTACTCTAGTCCATTATGATTCTCTTATAGTTTCTGTACATTTTTTCTTGCTGCAATAAATGTAATGGGCTGAGGGAAAGCAAATTCATTAAACCACATCCTAGGTATGAAGGTGTTTGACTGTCAGGGACCTGAGTTATACTTACCAAGTATAATACTGGGAAAAGAGGTAACATTTCAAAATACTGTTTGATGTCAGTATACAAGCTGTTGCAAGTGGCTCTCTGCACATGAAAAGTACCACCACTAGCCGGGAAGGAGAATTCATTTATGTGAGCACATGGCCTCCGGTTGAACTTCTTGTTCACAATCTCCTGGTTGGAGGAAATGATTCTGCAAGGTTGTATAACCCTTTCTCCTGAATATAGAAGATTGCTCTGAAACCTGCTACAGATCATTAAGGGTCAAAATTATTAACTATATCAAATAAAAGTGGAGGGTTTCTGTACTGCCAATCATTTACTGCAACCTGGGGGAGGTCACAGAGCTTTGTTTTTCTCTTATGCAAGGAATCACATTTGTATGCACTTCAGAAAGGAAGGAAGGAAGAAGGAAGTGCTGCTAAAAATCAGTGCCTTTCTTGTATGTAACAATGACACAGGGTGTTACAATCTTTCCTTGGGATATTTTTGTGTGCTGCATTTTCACTGCAGGAGAAACGGTGCTTTAAAAAATCCTTATCACAGCATTCTTTACATGCTTTTAATGAATCAATAGATTCTAGCATTATATTTGCCCTCTTTAGATTTTTCTCTCTGACACGGGAGTGAAATTTTGATCAGCAATGCTTTTAGATTCTATTATTTTTCTTGTATATGATGATAATCAATTTCTGACACTCTCTCCGGCAAATTTTGTCAGCTCAAAGGAGAGAAAAATGACAATAAAAATAAAAATAAAAGGTGAGAAAATCATCTAGAATGCAGCTGTGAGGATGGGCCTGTGCAGACTTTCTCTGTGTTTTGGGACCCTGCTTTGTATGGGGTCTACATAATGCATGGTTCCCTGTAGTGCGATGCACAGGTGAAGATGCTAAACTGTAAGTGCTTGGCTGCAGTTTATGTACTTTAAATGTTGAAAGGGTTTGGATGTCTTCAGGAATCTCAGTCGAAACCCTCCATTCTCAGGAGCATAAAGGTGTAATGAATAAATGTCTTACATGATACAGGGTGACTGACAGAAGAATAAAAAAGTCCCTACATCGACATTTTCCACTCTACACCGTTAGTGTTTTTCCCCCACCTCCTTTTTGTCTCTCTTTGTAAACATTCACAATTCAGAGTTTTCTGCCGTTGAATCTAATCTGGTTGTCACAGCCAGCCCTAAAAGGTGGTGTTGTATTTTTTTCCCTGAAGAACTCCAGAGGTTGTCTTTAATTTTTTTTTTGTTCATTTCATAGACTAGAAATGTGAAAACATACCTATATTAGGCACCATTTCTGAGCTGAGAGACATGGCGACCATTCTCTGTATCTTTCTGTGTAAAGTAGGTGAAAAAGAAAAGACCCAGAGCCTATCGGATCTTTTTTAACAACAACAACAACAACAACAACAACAACCTACTTATCCCCTTTGGAAAGGGGCAACTAGCAAACAGCCTATACTGCAAAGGATTGGAGGGCAGGTGTCTAAGGAAGAAGGAAGAGTGTGGGCAGAGCAGGCTTAAATAGCCTGTCTCCACCTCTTCCCAAGTCATGAACACATTGAATAATTCATTTTTAAGAGTCTAGTGTTGGGTCTTAAACAATGGCCCAATTTGCACATAATGCTAAGTCAAACCATGGCTTAATATGAATAAACAAACGTGTGGGCTGCCAGAGAGGAGATTGTGGCTGCTTTGCTCTCCCCAGTCATTTTGCAACTGCACTGTGCTGAACTAAACTCTAGTTTGACTTAGCCTATAATATGAACCAGGGTTCATGATTTAATGGTTTATAGACAAACCAGGAGGGGTAATAAAGGCTTGTCCTATGGTTTACAGCACATGGTTTGTCTGGGAGAACTAAACAACAACACCAGGTTTGGATGACAAGCAAAGCTGAACCATGGCTTGGCTCAGAACAGTGCAGCAACAAAACAACCAGGCAGGATCAAAGCTTCTCCATTACATTTAGGAAGAAAAACACACAATAGCATCAAAAAGATTCAGAGACTTTTATTCAGGTTAGAGCGAAAGACTTTTATTTGTTGGTGGGTCCAAGTTGTGTGTGTAAGAAACTGTTACTGCATTTTTGCATTACTGACTCTTCAAGGGTTTGTTAACAGTTGCATCAAATCTAAGAACATATATGCTGAAAACCCTGCTTTTGGACTGCCCTAATCAGAACTAAGTTTATTGATAGCAAGTTTTAAATGGCTGATTGGAAGAAGATGGAGGGGCAAGGAAATAAACATCAAAGAAGACTGATTATCATCAAGAATTGCCGAGATGTGTTTTGCATGTTCATAGTCTTCTGTTTTAAAGTGTTCCCCCCTTCACAGACTCAATTACAAAGCAAAACAAGAAATAGTAAACAAACAAAAGGAAAAAAATAAGGAAAGACAGCATGTCTCAAAGCTGCCAGAAACCTGTTTCTTTCTCGCTCTCTTTTTAACAAGAACTAAGCTGTGATCCCATTTTGACCTTACGAAAGGGCTTCTTCCACCTTTAGCCCATATGTCATTTCAGATCAATTCTTTTCCCTGTCCCTACCCTGTATCCAATTTTCCACCTTCAAGCAGGATAGAACACACACCTGTGCTTCATATCTGTTCCTCATACTTGTCCCTTCTTTTTTTGTCCTTGTAGTTTTAAACATTTTGTAGCATCAGTTTTGCATTTATTACCTGAATGGTGATGAACTACATGATGTAATTTCAGTTATTCACATAGTAAAACATGTTTCTTGAAAATAAAGACAACAAATGGGGGATATTTTGCTTCACAGCTAGAAACAGAAATACAAGTAATTGCTTAATAATATTTAGAAAGGTCAGTTGAAGAACTCAAAAAGCTAATTCTGGACTCCTGAGTTTTCTGAGCCACATGAATGCTTTGTGCTTAGAACAGACTGCAGTGTCTTTGCAGCTATCTTTCTGCAATTAACCATTGGGTTAATTCCAAATTTAGTTTTGCTGACCTGTCCAAACCATGAAACTGAAACTGCCATATTGTATTACAGCAGCCTATAAATGATGATGAGGTGAGAGCTTTTGCTCGCCTTATGGATTAATTATTAAAATTGCCATCAAGGTACCCATAAAATTTCACAGCAGAAATGCCTGAGATCTTGGCATGTTCCTGACATGCTACCATTTCTACACTGTACTGGCCTTGGCTCCTCTACAAAGATTCTTTGCCATTCACCAGTGGCCCCCACCTTCTTTCTTAAACTATGGTGTTTTCCTCTCACACATATTATTTATATTTTATGTATTTCTAATACATTTGTGCTGTCTTTTTATGAAAATAATCAAGGTGACTAACAATCTCCCCAAGCCATAAATCAACAAAACACAGTCAAATAAGATGAAGCCGAAATAGGTTTATAACAAATTTATAAGTGTAGCAGCAGTAGTGAAGTCCTTGTTTAAAACCAATAACCTGAAACAGCTTGCTGATCTTTAACTGCCTTTGCTTTCCATTGCAAAATGAGCACCAATGAGAGCAGACACATCCCTCTCTGGAGGCTATCCTGAATTCTGGGTGTTGTACCTGAAAATATCTTGTATTCAGTGTTCACCACCATACATTCAGCCACGAGGGGATGCAGAAAAGGCCTTTGAAGAAGAACCTGGCTCTCAGTCAGGCTTATACTGTATGACTGGTCATGTTCCCTGAGATACTGTGACCTCAAGCCATTCAAGACTTTAAAGGTGAGAGCCAGCCCCCTGCATTAAAGCTGGAGGTGGGGAATGGGCAAACCAGTGTAGCTGTCAAAGGATCAGTATAAAACAACCCAGACTTCTGTCTCCATGCAGAACTCAGGAAGCCACAACTCTTGCTTTTCAAGGACAATCCCATGCAGACTGCAATGCAGTATTCTCACCTGGAAGTGACAAGAGCACGAATAAAGGAGGCACCTGCTCATTTAGGCTGTCATGGTCACTGCTGCCTCGTCTGAGTCCCCAGAGCAGTGTTTGATCTAGGAGTACTCCCAATATGTGAACTTGCTGCTTCAGTGGGAAGCAAAAACCCATGTAGAGGATATGGTTATAATACAAGTCCTTCTGTGGAAAAAATGACAGTTGCCATGAAAATGTGGCGACTGCACTTGAACAACTCACTTCATGTGTTGGCTCCAATTGTAAATTCGCAAGCACCTGAATTAGAAGGCCTTTCTGAATTACACTGAAAGTCCACCTAATGGTCAGTCAGATGCCCTTCCCTGCTGCTGTCTTCAACCCATGCTATACAGAAGGAACAGAGACTTAGACCATGGAGGTTCAGTTTTCTTGAATATATTGTCAGTTGAGTCACTTGGTGCTGAGTCCCTTATTCCTAACTGTCCTACCTGCTCTCTCTGCTCATTTATATTCCTTAAATAGCTCTTCAGCTATTTTTTAAAGGTATAGAATTATTTTCATTCTGGTTGGCAACTGTGAAAATAAGATGCTGGATGAGATGGGCCATTGGCCTGATCCAGCACACTTTTCTTATGTTCGTAGAGAATCATTCTTGTCCTGGATTATACCCCCACCCCGCAAAATGAGCAGCCAATTTATGATCACCTTCAGAACTCCCAAACATTGTCTTTCCTTCAGAGAGGCCTTGATGTGTCCATGGCTCCTAGTATAAGAGGACTGGGACTCTTCTCATCATTTAGCTATCCTTGGGGTACTATGCAATTTCTTTCTCCCTTCACTCTTCCTTCAATATCCATTCCTGGATTTCCTGGCTCGCCACTGAGCTTGCCACCCAGAAAGTGTTTCCTGCTGTTGGTTCCTGCTGTGTCTCCTACACTGAGGCAGTGTCTCAATTTGTAAATATATTTTCCTTACAAGAATAAGCTACTATTGAGACTGGGGCTCCCTCCCTGACTTTTCTTCTTCATAACATGCTGGGGAGGGTGAGAGCATCCCGCTCAGCCAACTGTTTTCCTCTCCCCCACCTGTGTTTACCATTGATCGAACTGCCTGGAGGCCTAGCTGTGGGCAGCCTCTGACCTTGCCCTTCAAGTCCTGACTTATGTCTTGCTCCTTGATTCTGCCTCCTCTTTGTCTTTTGGTTCTAGCTTGCTCTTTGGTCCTGACTTCTGTCTTGTTCCTGGCTCCTTACTGTCCCAAATGAGTTAACAATAAGATGAATCACAAGATGTAATTGGATATACCACAAAAAAACACACAAAATGAAATTAAATATCAGAAGGGCAGCAAAAAAAGGCAGCATTAGCATTTAAGAACTTCAAAAGCTAGCTGGTTTGCACATCAAATGCTGAGTTGTGGGTGTCTTAAAGGGTGCTGTATAGTTGCAAGATGCATTTTTACCAAGTGGTAATAAAGAATAACATGCATATAACCTATTGTAATCTGTCTCATCCCACGAAGTGGTGAGGAAAATTTTACTGGATCAAAAATATAAGGAAGTAGGGCAGTGGTAAAATTGTCCTTACCACCAGGCAGCATTAATGAAGATGACTTACTTCCCAAGTAGTTGCATCAGGTTTGCTGAACTTGTGACCCACCAAGTTGAAGATAGTCCAGCAGGAGCTCAATAAACCCAGATTTGCTGTCTGTCTGGGGAATTGTCAAACAACTGACAGGCCAAACTACAGTGCTCCTGAGCTGTGCTTGACTTGGTGGATAACAAGATGTGCAGGTCTGAGTTGCATGCACTCTGTGATAGGTTGTCTGTCTATATTCACTGTCTGAGGATGAAACATTGGTTAGAAGGATCCATCTTTAAGCATTAGGGATATTAACAAATGCTGAACGATGTTTACTGGAACAGCAATAACTTTTAACAACTGATCTTTCTTTAATGGAAAACAAAGCTTCAGGCATTAAAGCAAGGGCTAAAACCTGTGACATTTTCCTGCCCAATGTTTTATTTATTGTTTGCACTTCCACGGAAATCTTGTCTTAATAAATCTCTTTTTGGCCTGCCCTAGTGATAAATACATGTCAAATACAACTACACTGTTTATCATTTTAAAGAAAAACTGCAAGTTTGTATACTTTCCTGTTCCCTCTGTTGCTGCTTAGCTCTGAAGAAGCCCATGATATATTATACATCAAGTGAAAGAAGGCTGTTCTTGTATCTATTATACTGCTATCATATATCTCTCAGAGTAAAATATGATGGGAGAACTTTGGGACAAAAGAGTCTTTATGATTACATACCTTCTTTTTTGTTTATCACCATATAAGAAAACTGAAGGGTGGTTCACAGGACATCTTTGTATGTGGTTATCTGCCTTTGTATTTTTGTTGCTGTCTACCAAGATTATAGTGTGCCTGTGACAAAGGAATCATCTAAGTACCATCACAGGCAGACATATGCTATAAATCATTACTGTACTACAAAAACAGCTTTAGAGCTGCACTTGACATGGTATGCTAAATTAGAGAGACTAATCCAATTAAGCCTGCAATCTTACACCATTTCCTTGCAAGTCATTGAACTCATGCATAGGATTGCCCTCTAAGTCTGCCTCACACCCTCCTGCAGCTTTGTGGTCCTCATCTAATCTATAGCATGTTTCTTGCACTTTATATTAACTTAGCAACATTTATCTTGATTTCTTCATTATTAATCTTAACAGGTCAAGGCGGCATACAAAAAAAGTAATCTAATTAAATTGGCAGCGAAAGCTTACACCATAAGAGCTGGGATCTAGTTAAAAAATTCTGATCTTCAACACCCTTTATTCTAAATTATTAACACTGTTCAGGAACTTTACAAATTAAAGATAATGACCTTTGTTTTAAGTTGAAGAACCATAATGTCTGATTGCCCCAGTTGAAATAAATGATCATTTAACCATCCGTGTCTGTTAAATTAGTTCACCCTCATTCATAAGTTATCTTACATGCCCCAAGTGAATATTTTAATCATTAAAAAGTTAACATTTGCAACCAGATGTGCATATTCTCAGTACTCTGTTTTAACTACTAAATAATTAGTTTTAGCACTACATGCATTTAATATTATCCATATAATTAACAGTTATCAGGCTAGAGTTATAGGAACCACAAACTTTGTTTGTTAAAAGAACTACTTTTCCTGTTTAAGCAAGAAAGAGTCTCCTTCAAAGTCAATGCAAAGACTCCCACTGACTTCAATTACCTGGATCAGGCTCTAGAATAGATTGACTCAATTAGTGGAGTCCACCAGGCAGTGACTGGGCCTTCTTTGTGTCAGTCTTGAATTTCTTCACAGCTTGAACTAAAACCAGCAGTTAGCTGACTTGCTGGGGAACTCTGAGAAGGAAACTTCTGCTTCTAACAAACTTTAGAATTGTTATGAACATTATTTATCAAGCATTTTCAATTATCTTTTACATGCAAATTCTCCCATACATAATATGCATCCTTGAAAGACCTGCTAAATTGCTATGAGCATTTTGTGTAGCAACACTGAGAGGGTGTAAGCAGACCAAAAATAAGATGACAGCAGCAGTTGATAGAAGAGAAAGAAACAGGACAAATTGCAGTGTTTAGAAGATACAGAATAACCACATAAATAATGGGTCTAAGGGGTACAAAAAAGTGATGCCTATAAACTGGGCACAAGGTTAACTTTCTCCAGCAGAGAAGAAATTAAATGGTAGGTACTGCAACACAGATGTTGTATACTGAGCACCTTGTTCGTTTAGAAGATGTTACCCAAGTGGCTGGTGGTTGCACTGATGATAAATACCTGATAGTAAACATGATTATGTGATAAAAGGAGTCCCTGTGGGGAGGCTCTCTCTTGTTGTCTGGCTATTGAAATAACTCTTTGAGGAGCCACTTCAATGGTTTTCACCTACTTCAATAGTTTTGAACCATAAACAACGCTGAAGGGCTTTAGAGAAGACATTGTTCAGTGCAATAAACAGCAATATTATAAATAAATGTAGAACTGACCCACTTGATTGATCACTGCAGTTAATCTACAGAACATTTATCTTCAAACAACAGTTTGTTTGCCTTCTATCTCTGATTAATTAGTTAGGCTAAACAAGGGATTCCTGAAGGATTTACCATTGTTAAGATTGCCAAGGCATTGGGTGGGATGGAGAAAGAAACCTAAACTTTGTTTTGTTGTATTGTGCATTTGCCTTTGATCTAAACATTCATATACTGAGCCAAGATATCTTGGTATTGTTGCTCTACAATACCAAGGGGGTGAGTGGGCGGGAGGAATTATAAAAAGAAATTCCAATTGTGGTCCCAGTCACAGTGCACCCACCCACCCCAGGCCTATGGTGAGGTGCAATAGTACAAACTTAGACAAACAACAATCTGGATTAAAAAATTGCCACAACTTTATTGATTATAGGTGTAGGTGGAACTTTGGCTCAAACATTTGGTGTATGTTCCAGCCTACTGCTGGAGGACTGGAACTACTTCAGGGTCATGCCAATGATTATGGCCTTCCCAAGACACCAATCTACTGAGGTGGCTGTCCTAAGGCCACCGTTGGAAGCCCTATGACCTGTCTTCCCCACATTTGGCTTTTGTACAAGGACATCCACCAATATTCCTCTAACAGGGTACTATGAATACACCACTGGATCAGTACAGGGTAATGCTACATACCTTCTAAAAACAATAATGATAAATTTTGTTTGGGGTGGTGGCAGATTTAACGGCACTAACCTTGTCGGGGACATCTGCGGGCAGCAAAGAGGGGAAGTAGAAGCATTCAGTTGCTAGTTATTGTTTAGAAGTCCAGTAGTTCAGATACACTGTAGTTTAACAATGTGTAGGCAAAGGATCATTCAGAAGATTCTGAAAAATTAACAGTACTAAGCCATAAAGGCAAACCTTTCTACTCCAAGCAACAGCAGTTGGATTAGAAGATAAAATCTGCAGTAGGAAAAAGAAATAGCAACACCTAAAGACAAATATATAATTCTCCACTTACAAGCCAGCATAAGAAATACTGTCAATTAGAGGAAAGAACACAAAGAATCATGTAAAACCTGCTATAAAGATGTGCTTAATACAAACATATGTTATAATACATGATATAATACAACTGGGCTTTTTTGCTATTAACCTTGCAGAGACAAAAGGAAATTTAAAAAACACACCAAGCCACCTGCAAGTAGGGGACTCACACAATGTCTCTGTGTGCGTGTTAAATCATTTGTTAACATCTAATCTAATGGTAATGTTATTTCATTTTCATCTCTGCTGACCTTACATAGAGCAATTACTGCACGTGTCTGCAATTCAATCCATCAAAATGCTTTTTTCATTCTTTAAAAAAACACACACAAAAAACCCCCAGCTTTGACATTTGTCCCTTTTCTTTAGTGAATTGTAAATGTAATGAAATGCATCCAGTGAAGGCTTTGTGCTAGGAGAAGAAGCACTTCCACTTGTGCAAGGGTGGGGCACTCAGTTTTTGCTAAGGTAAAGTCTGAGATGGGTTTGCATGCAGTTAGGATTGGCCGCGACATAAGATGCTGAAGTATACCATTGAGCATTAATGACTCTAAACTGAATTAAATGGGAATGTAACCATGACAAATGACCACAATACCCCCCCCCCCAAGAAATCTGTATGACATTATTGATTTGATCATCGCTGGCACACTTTTCTCATCCAAAATCTAGAATAAATTTGTAGGGCCCTCTTACTGACCCATGGGAAGAATTGTGCGCAGTGGATCACCTTTATTAATGTCACTTTTGATTGGAAACAATGTGGAGGGAATATAATTCCTTCTTTCCAACATTGTTGCTGTTAATAGGAAATGGTCCATTAACTTTCTCAGAAGGGAGCATCATTCACAAATTCTGCCTACTCTATGTGTATTTCTGGTATAGCAGTATATAATGGAGTGGGGTGCAGAAGTTAGTAGGATGCTATATTTTCACTTTTTATTTTATTTATTCGGGGGAGCATTAAAAATTAAGGATGCAATTTTCTCCACCTTCATGTTGCCGTCCATTTACCACCTCAGCATTCTATTCCTTCATTTCCATCTAATTCTCCTGCCTAGGTACACCTGCCCTTAGAGTGAAGTCCTTGAAGCATCAGAGGCAAGTAGTAAGTCTATCCAGCCTTAGTGATTTTGAAGAGTTTAGCAGCAGCATGAGGCCAAGTGCAGGGGAAGGATTTCTTTAACAGTCCAGAGGCTCTTGCTGAGAGAAAAGCTCACAATGATCAGTTTTGCCAGGACCAGAATTCCTAAACCTTCCAGCTGTCTAATGGTGAGCTCTCATGGCAACAGACAATAAAAACTGAGGTGAGGTGAGAAGTAAGTCAGCTGGAAGAGGAAGGATGAGTTTGTTGGCTTTGCAAATCTATGTGCAAGGGCATGATTGCTTTACAACAATTGTAGGAGCCACCATTCTGAAAGTTCTAAAGTACTAGGTCCTGTTGTCAGAGGAATTTAAAAGCTCATCCTCTTTGCTGCCCATGAAAAGAGATTACTGACAAGCTCTGAGAAGTTGTTTTCCTACTTCTTCAGAGGCTATGCTAGGTGTTTCAGACATACTGTATAGTCCTATCTAGGGTGAATCATGGTGTTTTATGTATAGGTTGGACCATTTACTGTGAAAGACTTTTTCTGTTGTGAATTAAGAAAGTTCTAATTGTGAATGTTCTAAAATTATAAAACTGCAAGGCAGGAATACTTTTCTGTTTGAGACATGATTTAGCTAAGCACATATTGGTGTAAACAAGTAATTTTAATAACTGTTTTGCTGACGGGAGAACAACAGCCTCATCAGTGACTATGATACATGAGTATGAAGAGTTGGATGCTTGTTAACCTCTTTTAACAATATTGGGTATTCTTGGTTGAGTCGTGGCTTATTTAACTATATTTGCAAGACAAATATTGCAATAGCATAATTATGATAATATATTAACTACCAAAGTGGTACAGTGGTGGCCAATGGGCATTGTTTTTGGTATTATATGCTGATACAAAAGTCAGATTCAAAATCATATGATCCTTCAGGGGGGGAAAACCTGTTTCCACTGTTCTCTGTTCCATGCTTTCAGTTGGATGCTTGTTTGTATCTTTGGATTAGCTGCACAACAAGTTGACAGAACAATTCAGTACATTTAATTGCATTCTGGTATCCAAAAGTAAGATACTTACTTATCTTTGAAAGTTTTTTTTTTAAAGAAAAACAACAAAACATAAAATAAAGCCAGGCAGAGAATACAGAGCTTGAAATATATACCCCAAGGGCCAATTATCTCTGTCCAAAATCTTTTAGATTGTGCCAGAATTGGCCTAGTTCTCACAAATAGTGGTTGTAAACCTGTAACTAGACTGGATCAATTTAGATTGCAGGTGGAGGTTTACATGTGTGGTTACCACATCATCTCCTTTTGTAATGTAACTGGACCATTTGAGAATCTGATTAAGAAAGCATAATTCCAATGTCTATCAAGACAATTCTACTGGGTCAAAATAAAATGTCATCATTATATTTTGCCAGTGTTTTATATTACACTCATGTAAATATCCATTTAATTGCCACACAGGAATCCTCAGGAGAAAGCAGCATGTAAGGGAATCAAATATTCACTGGGCAACTATATGCACTATTAAAATAAAGGAAGGGGGAAAGAGAGTAGAAATCAATGGGTACCTCACATTGCAATAGGATGGAGAGAAAGAATGGGCAGATAACTATTCTTTGAATGGAGGAGAAAAGTCACCAGTCATGTTATTAATTACAGAATAAACAAATATGAAGAATAGGCTTAGCTTGAGGAAGGAAAGCCCAATCTTACAGGTGTAATATCACAGCTGTTATAAATCACAGGAGGCTGAAGCATGATGCTGTTGGTCGGCTTGATGGGAAATTTATTTAGAAAAACAGATCAACATCTACTTAGCTCATATGTTTCAGTTTTCAAACACATTTTAAAGTGCTGATGTATAAATATTAAAAATGAACTTGACTGTAAAATAATAATAATAATAATAATAATAATAATAATAATAATAATAAATGGTTACAGATGCTAACTTTCGTCCTCTGAAACTGTCCATATACTGGGGCAATTTACAGGATACACTGGGCATCCAAACCAAATCTTTCAGTGCACAAAGATTACTTGTGAACCAGGTATGATCAGTCGTGCTGGCTAAAGATCCTCGATTCTTTTTAGTATGCTGGATATTTCAGGTAGGCTCTAAATAGATGTTTTTAAAATGGAAATAATGTAATGGGGCTTAAGATTGCTCAACAGAAAAATAGATGTATGTCAACAAATTATTTTTGATTATGAAGTACATCTATCAAGTAGGACTACCCTGTCAGGGCCATCCCTCGGAAGGGTGCTATGGCCCACTGGCACCCACATGGGCTCCTGGACAAAGACACACACCCTGGACCCCTTTAGCAGGGTACCCACTGTGTCTTCACTCTTCAAACCATTTATCTAGTAGAAGTACTGTTAAGATGATTATTCCTTCCACCTATACACATTTATCCTAATATTGTTGAGGTCATATGATGTGGTTGCTAGGTCACTCTGAATGACCAGACCCACAGCTGATTTTCCACCCTCAAGCAGAATGTATTTATGGCATAATAAAAAGTGATAAATTTTATTCCATTAGCTCCAAATTATCAAGGACCTTAGTTCACTGACCATGACAATTTAACATGCTCTTATAGGAACATATGTTTACATAATTTCCACATTAACATGTAATGAGTCTTGATTTCCATTCTGCGTTTCACCCCAGCTAAAGTTAAAAGTATAATCATTTTGTGCTTCTGCTGCTCAGTCCAATCATCTTCTGCATCACATATATTCAGCCAATTGGTGTAAACAAACTATTAGGATGCATCCCAAAACAAGAAGCTTTGTCTCTTTAGGCCCCTTACAACCCTTTTCTAAGTTTACACTCTCATTCTTCATTTCCACCATTCCTTCAGGCTCATCTCTCCCTACAACTGCTTTTCTTCCTTTATTCCTGAAGCATGGTGTCTTGTGACATCAGACCAGCAGAACAAATCACTACCAGAGGCTTCGCTGCCACCACAAAACCCCTTAGCACCTTCCAATATAAGACGTAGATATCTTCTACGTTTAGGAAATGACAAGTCATTCTATTTTAGAACAGAACCTGAACTCCATAAAATTCTGTAGTGCTTTATAATTGTCTGAACCAAGCATACAAACTGTCTGTGACTGGGAGAGAAGAAAGGGTAATTGATTCAACTTCTATTTATATGCTACAGCAATGCCTCACAGTACAGTAGTATGCTGTGGGGAATCTGAGGCAAAAACTTAGAGGCCCAGTGGTAATGGGGTTACATAAACATTATTTGCTGTAAACTCTTTCAGTTGCAAGAGCCTATAGAATTGTGGTATTTAACACACACACAAAATTTAATAGGCACTTTTCGTTGTGACATTTAATAGCTTGGGAAAATAAACAGGAATAATGCAACACCATTTAGAATTGCTACCATGGACTGGAGAGCAGAAAGCAAAAAAGACTCAGCAAGAATAAATGATAAAAAGTATTTAACTCTGGAACTAAAACCAAAAGCTATGAAATAAACTGTAGGACAGGACTCTGTGCACGCACACAAACACACAATATTACAGTGGCTAATGTTTCTGCAGCATTGGGGTCATTCATCTGAATATTCCTTACCTATAGGAATATTGAGACCTTATTATCATAGTTTTTGCATATTAAATCCAACATAGTGAAGTCAAATGTTCATTATTACAGCTGACAGTGAACTCATTAAATTCATGTCTGTGTCATGCACATGATTATTATAGCCGGGAACTATTAGCTTTGAACTTTGCAGCCATTCTAACAAGAGGTGAATAAGATGCAGGGCCAAGTGGAACAAGCAGCATAGAACTCAAAGTGGAGGTTAACAATATGGGGTTTTTTGTGTAATTTTTTTTTTTTTACGTGATTCAGAAGTGTTGCTTCAAACATTAGCAGCAAGCTTGCCTTAATTGGCAGTCATGATCAGTCCTAGTGCTCCGGTGAACATAGCTGTAGATAATATAGATGAGAAAAACTTCGAAACAAAGCCTGTGAAGCAGCCCTATTACAAGATAAGTGAAAGCAGGCTTTCCACCATGCTTTGCTTCTAAATGAAATTTGAGAGTAGATTTGGCTTTTCACTTGAATGAAATGAGAGGGTAGAATAGTGCAAGGAGCCCTCAGTACCACTACCCACTTCCATTCCACTGGGGGCATGCCTTGAATATGCTGCCCAAGACTTGTCCTTTTAAAATATGCTATTGTTCATCAAGAAGAAACTCTGTAGACTTGGATTGTTCTTGCCTTCCATTCACTCTGTTACTGCTGGCACAGCCTCTGCTATCTCTGCAGTCATTTCTCATTTTTACTGACAGGAATCTGTCAGTGCAGGAATGCCTGAAGAGGGCCAGCAGATCCCTAAACGAGAAGTCTTTTCAACCAATTGTTTTCTCTAGTTCAGTAATACAGGACTGAAGTTATAGTAATCAGTGGCGGGTGGTCCTGTTGAGACTTGTGGGGCAGAAGACAAGGAAACCAATAGTAAGTGGACCCAAAGTAGATTAAATCATGGGATTTGCTCCCCCAAAATGTACTGATGTAAACCAGCTTCTACGGCTTTAAAAAAAGATTAGAAAAATTCATGGAGGATAAGGCTGTGTTTTAGAATATGGAGTTGTATTAGGGGAGTTTCTGGTCTATTTCTGCACCAGTAAATTAGTCGTCTTCAAATATATACCCTATATGGTTTATTTAAAAATTCAGAAATTACCTTTACCATTAATTTTGTTTTTCTGTATAACCTCGGCTAAGCAGATCTAATAGTGTAGTGATAGCGGGAGATTAAAATATTTGCATCTCTTGCTCTAAGGCGTCCATAGATTTGAAGTAGTCCAGTGACAGAATTAATATCTGCACATAGTTCTAAATTCTAATCCTTGGTGAAATGTTATGTTATCTCTGCCTTACAGCTTTGTTTAGGCGGGACCTAGATTGGCAGTGGGGGGTGGGGAGTTGTAAATATGAGGGTTTTTAAAAAAAATTGTTTGCAATTTTCTCCATCTTAATGGAAGTACCGTATATTCTAGCAAGTGAGTTTTGTGTTAGAAGCTCTGGGAAACTACACTTTTAAATAAATTATGCATAATATTTGCCCTCATAACCATCAGTTTTAATCTAAAAATTATTAATAACGAAGGCACCTGCTGTACTTTTCAGGGATGCTGCTCAGTAGCTGAGTATATAGGGTCCACACACAGGATACCTATTTTTTTTTTATCCTTATAGTTTTCATATAAGAGCTCCTTAATAGCAGAGCTAGAAAGATGTTTGGAACTCCAGCTGAAACGTGTAAGCAACTCATTGCTGACATTGATGGACTAGATCAGTGGTTCTTGAGTGGTGAGCTGTGGTTCCCTGGGGAGCCTTGAATGGTTGTCAGGGGAGCAGTGGGTGGGGAAAGCTGAGGCAGCACTACCCTTTGTCTGTCTGCCTTCCTCTTAATGGATAGATCTAGTCCTCTGAGTCCTCTGAAAGGGTTAACTAAACCTTCTGTGTTTCCCCCTCCACTTGGCTACAGCATGTACTTTTCTCCCCATCCTCCGTTCCTATTCTCCTCCTCCTTGCCTCCTGATTGGCTATAACATGCTCAGCCTAGCAAAAAAGCACCAAAAATAACCCAGCCACCATACGGGGCTGGCACACAATCATTGATCACCCTCCCCTGCAAGAGGAAGAGTGGGGCCACACTCATTCAAGGCAGTGGCCTTGTCCCACCCCACCCACACATCCACCTTTCTTCTTTTGAGGTTTCTTGGCCCCAGATCCCGGCTGTGGTGCTTTGTTGAGTGCCTTCATCAGATGTATGAAAGGCTTGGTTGTAGGGCGAGAGGGCTGAGCAGAGAGGAAGAAGGCAAAAAGGAGACCCATTTGTTTGGTCTGGGAGATTATAAATGATGATGTGGGTGGATGGGGGTATTGTGGGGGACGCAGAGTATGGTTGCAAGTAATCCAGTGGAGGGAACCTGTTGGGGTTGTGGGCTTCCTTAAAGTGGATCAAGAGAGGTAGGGCTTGGGAGAGGGAGAAGTTCCCACCCCCAGTTGTGGTTTAGTTGTCCTTCCTTCTGGCCTTATAATGGCTTCTGCCTCCCCCACTTCAAATGAATACAGTGGTGCCTCGGGTTACATACGCTTCAGGTTACATACGCTTCAGGTTACAGACTCCGCTAACCCAGAAATAGTGCTTCAGGTTAAGAACTTTGCTTCAGGATGAGAACAGAAATTGTGCTCTGGTGGCGCGGCAGCAGCGGGAGGCCCCATTAGCTAAAGTGGTGCTTCAGGTTAAGAACATTTTCAGGTTAAGAACGGACCTCCGGAACGTATTAAGTACTTAACCCAAGGTACCACTGTACCAATTTACTATTTCACTTCCCCATTTTCTATAATCTCACCCACCTTGTAACCTGTATTTCCCTGAGGGTGAGGAGTTGGCCACCTAGGGGTGAAGAGCTCTCGAAGTGTTTCAAAGCGCACTTTGTTTGTGTTTTCTTTTTGTTAATATGTTTTTCAGATTATATGATTATTAATTTTTATTATTTAAATTGGTTACAACTTACAAAAACAGCATTTAGCAGGGCAATGAATGACTCATAATTTTTAAAGGCCTTTCAAAGCTCTCCAACCTAAATGTTAAGCCTTAAAAAAATGATAGGCACAACTGCTAAATGACAAAACAACACAAGTTTTTACCAGGTATCCCGCAGAGGAGCTGCAGAAAGAATGTAGTTGGTCAGCAGAGCTGTGGACTCAAAAAGGTTGAAAACCACTGGACTAAACAGATAACTGGACTAACAGAATATATCTATTTATTTGTTTGATTTATAATATTTCTTACCCACCCTACACCGTAAGATCCCAGGGCAGGTTGCAGAAATAAAATCTAAAAACAAGAAAAACAGGTGAAATTGAATATAAGGCAGCAGCTTATATTGTTTGTTATTATAACAAAATACAGTCTCCAAAATGAATATTCAGAAGTCTGCATGAAAGATACTGTTACGTTGTTGTTTTGAGAGACAGAGAGAGTCAACCTGATCAGAAGCTTCAAATAATGGAAGTTTATTGTAGTGGCATTTACCTAAACAAGCAAGTGAAATATTTGCCAATTTTTTTCAAGCACTCAAATTTAAATGACACTGTGGCTTTCTCTCAGAAATCAGTTAAACAGGCATGGAAATGTGTCTAGTGATCAGCTACTTACTATTTTTATAGCATCTCTAGTTTGTTTACAAAAATAGCCCAAGTGATTGGTATTCCATGAGACATAATTAAGTTTCTTACTTGCCATATTTAGTTAATAAGGAAGCCAACTGTGAGGAGGCCAGCATTCTGTATGCAGATAGCTGGCCCAATTTCCACAGAAAAAGGACTAATAGGGCAACATGTGAGGAAAGGAGGTCAGAAGCAAAAGGAAGTGTTAAATTGATGCCAGTGTTCTAAGATTTTCTTCGTGCCACTTTTTGATAGAAATGCAAATTGGATATTCACTGTCTGAATTAATGGCTGGCTTCCAATTAGACATACTGTCACAGAGGTGACCTGTCTGATATATGTATATGTCATGGAAGTGAAAAAAGTAAAATCAACTTTTATTTTTAACTCATCGGCCTGCCATGAAAAGTGTCTTGCATTTGTGGTACAGTTTCACTTTTGGGCTAGTTTTGTATGAGAAGTTTGGATGATTTGCTAAATGCCAACTTACACGTACCCTTTTCTACCACCATGTTTTGTGCCCTGTACAAAATCCAGCAGTTATGATCCTTCAAGCCAGGGCGTGGGAATCCTATTTTCAGCTCAAAAACTGTATTCCCTCATGGGCAACCTCCCAGAGGCCACATGTCAATGATGGGTGAGGCAAGAGGAAACAAAGTGTGGAGGGAAGGAGGCCACACAAAAGTATGAGTTCTGTACATGCCCCACCCCCCAGTTTGGTCCTCAGTGTTGCACCTCTTCCTCTTCAGGGAACCTGCTTTCTCATGGATCTCACCAAGTGACAACTTCAAAAATTACCATATAACGGCATGGAAAACAGTGGTCAGAATGTGAAATCTTGTCATTCTTAATTGGTTTCTGTTTCTTTTGTTTATGCCCTTGTGGTATGACTTAATATTTTATCTAAATTAATCCATGTATTTGTCTGGGCTATGAGGGTTTGTCTTCTGAGGTCCTATGTTGCCCACTAGTCCAAAGGTAAGGAGACAACACCTGTGGAACTAACTATGTGAGAAATTACTATTATAACAACAACTTATGTATCATTTTTCACTTGCAAAGCACAAGTGAAACTTCACACTTCTCAGACCCTGAAGCATGTATATTTTTATTTTATAGAAGGAGAGAAAGGGTCAATGAAGGGTTGTATAAAAGTTCATTCCTTTTACCTGAGTAGTCAGAACAAAGATCTCCTTGCATAAGGACCTTGAGCACCAACTACTTCTTGTGTCATTCCAAATTGTTCTGAAAAAGGAATATGCATCATGGGAGTTTTGACAAGCAATACTGGCTGCTTCTCCCACCCTTTCTTTTTGCTTACCAATCCGGTGGAATTAGTCTCCTAAACGACACAAGAAAAAGGACCCTTATTTTCTAGTAATAGTTCATTACATGTAATTTGCATAACACAATGGCCTTTCTTCAAGAAATTAACGAAATGCCTGTTGTAATGTGTATTTGATGCTTGCTCTTTTGGAACATTTTAATTTTTTGTATTTTCCAACGCCATCCTTCTACCTTCTCTTTGCTCTCTGTCACATGCTCGATGTGTTCCTGACCAAAACTCAACCTGTCCGAGAAAGGCTTGCTAATATATATATTTTCATGCTTTATTTTGCTAAGATCTCCCACCATTTACCGTATTTTTCGCCCTATAGGACGCACCGTCCCGTAAGGCGCACCTAGTTTTTTGGGGGGGAAATAAAGGGGGGGAATTATTTCCCCCCCAGGCATGGGGCTGGGGCAGGGAAAGCCCGAGCTTCCCCCGACCCCAGCCCCCAGAACAGGCAACTCTCCACAAGCAGCGGGAGCCCAGCGCAGGGCTCCCGCGCCTTGCGGAGAGGTGCGCGAAGTCTGGGTGCGCTGGGCTCATCGCGCCCAGCCTTCGCCATGCAGGCAACCCTCCACAGGCAGCGGGAGCCCGGCGTGGGCTCCCACGGCTTGCGGAGATCTGCGCGAAGCCTGGAGAGCGAGAGGGGTCAGTGCGCACCGACGCCTCTTGCTCTCCAAGCTTCAGCGAAAGCCTGCATTCGCCCCATAGGACGCACACACATTTCCCCTTCATTTTTGGAGGGGAAAAAGTGCATCCTATGGGGCGAAAAATACAGTATGTGTCCATCAGTGCAAGAATGAATAAACTGAAAGAATTAGCAGCAGGCAAGTGGTTAGCTTCTGACAAAGCTTAAACGCCTTGCTAAATTTAACACTAATTCTTGCAGACATTTTTTTTCCAAAGAAGTATACAAATTCCAACAGATATGATTAATGTCATGTTGAGAAGTGAGTGTAGAAGCATTCCTGCTGTTGTAGTCACTTGCCAACTACATGATGTTGCTCCACTGCTGACCTCCCCATCTGCTGATTGCCTGGTGTTGCTCTCCTACTGACCCTGCCATCTGTTGACTGTTTGGTGTTGCACTCTTCCTGTCCTCTGCACTTGCACTTGCCTAAAAAGCACAGCTTCTCCTCCTCCCAGCCTCACTTTTTGTTTCAGAAATGACGTTCTAGACCTTCTCAAAGCAATGAAGTGCAGTTTTAAAAAATATTTTCGGTGTTTTAATCTGACAGTATTTAATTCCTTATTCCTGCAACAACAGACTCTTTGGAAGAAGATTGCTCATTTAATGGCAATATAGAGATGACATGGCTTATTTGAACTCCATAGTTTGGTGGGAAAAAACCACATGGGTCTCAATACATAACTGGCTGTATACAAAGGTGTCCTTCCATATGTGGAATAGATACTTCTGTCCAAATGGTTTGTTATAGTATAAAATCTAACTGTACTATATATGGTTGAGGTTCCCTTCTGCTGATCCTGACCCACCTGAGAGTGTCTGTAGATGAGTATTCAGACCCCTGGCTTCTCACTTGTGGGGTGCCTCAGGGTTTTGTCCTCTCCCCCATGCTTTTTAATATCTATATGAAGTCACTGGGAGAGATCATCAGGGGGTTGGGGCTGGGTGTTCATCAGTATGTGAAAGATACCCAGCTCTACCTCTTTTTAAAATAAGAACCAGTGAAAGTGGTGAAGGTCCTGTGTGAGTGCCTGGAGGCGGTTGGAGGATGGATGGTGGTTAACAGATTGAGTTTGAATCCTGACAAGACAGAAGTGCTATTTTTGGAGGACAGGGGGCAAGCAGGTGTGGGGGAACTCCCTGGTCCTGAATAGGGTAACTGTGCCACTGAAAGACCAGGTGTGCACCATGGTAGTCATTTTAGACTCACATCTGTCCATGGAGGTGCAGGTAAATTCTGTGTCCAGGCCAGCTGTCTACCAGCTCCATCTGGTACGCAGGCTGATACCTTACCTGTCTGCAGACTGTCCTGCCAGAGTGGTGCATGCTGTACTTATCTCCCACTTGCATTACTGCAATGCGCTCTATGTGAGGCAACCTTTGAAGGTGACCTGGAAACTACAACTAATCCAGAATGTGGCAGTCAGACTAGTGACTGGGAGTGGCCGCCAAGACCATATTACACCGTTCCTTAAAGACCTACCTTGGCTCCCAGTACGTTTCCAAGCACAATTCGAAGCGTTGGTGCTGACCTTTAAATCCCTAAACGGCCTCAGCCCAATATACCTGAAGGAGCATCTCCATCCCCATTGTTCTGCCTGGACACTGAGGTCCAGCTCCGAGGGCCTTCTGGTGGTTCCATCACTGTGAGAAGTGAGGTTACAGGGAACCAGGCAGAGGGCCTTCTCAGTGGTGGCACCCACCCTGTGGAACCACTTGTGGTGGTGCCCACCCTGACTTTTAGAAGACATCTGAATGCAGCCCTGTTTAGGGAAGTTTTTAACGTTTGAAGCTTTATTCTGTTTTTAGTGTTCTGTTGGGAGCCGCCCAGAGTGGCTGGGGAAACCCAGCCAGATGGGCGGGTATAAATAATAAAATGATTATTAAATTATTATTATGTAGGGAAGGGGCCGGTCTTTCAGATTTTGGGTGTCTACATCATTTAGGACTTAGATCTTTGTTCTTTGTTCAATATTTTAAAGTAAATGGTCTATATTGTAATCCTCCAGAGGATTTGGAAGTAGTGAAACTTCTGGCTGAACTACTGTGAAGTAACTGAATGTTTCAAAACACTACTGAGAAAATAGGAATGTGGTCAACAACTGGCTTTGCAGGGAAATGAAAGTGTTGAGATCAAGTGTTGAGGGCTGGGCAGTAGATACAATCCTTTTTGTGTGACTAGAGCTATCATCTTGCTAGATGAAAGCCTCACAGAGGGATAGGAGAAGCTAGGAGGCATACAGGATTGCAGAGCTGAGAGGGAAGGGTTCAGAGACAGTAAGGAAGGTCCAGGAAGTCTAGATGCAGGATGGTTGAAAGAAAAGGGCAAAGTAAACATTGACTGAGAATCAGGAAGCAGATGGAGCATTGGATAAAGAGTTCTGAGGAAGAAGAGAAGAAAGAAAACATCATTGGCCCAATTAGAAGGATGAATGTAGAGGGGAAATAGCTGAAGGCCTGGATGTAAACAAAACCCTGTTGGGGTGGAAAACTGAGGATAGTGGAAAGAAGCAGCTATGGTGGGTTGAGTGGTTAAAAGCAGGGCTTTTTTTCAGGGGGAACTCACAAGAACCCATTACCAGCACCTCTCAGGTGAGTTCCAGCACAGGTTAAAAGTACTAATGTGCATGAACTTGCCTTGATATATATATATATATTTTAAATACAAGAAAAACAGTTTTGTGCTTTAGCCATAGGGATTTTCTATAGTTAATAACAAGCTTTGGTGAATAGCATACATCAAGTAAATGGAAGCATCTGGACTGATTTGAGTGACTTGGCTGTCTGTTGGAATGCTGGGTTTTGCTAAACTAAGCAGTCAGATCCACATCTTTCTGATATATTTGGAGAAGATCACAGCATGAGAAATGCTTTGTTTCTGAAATGTGTAAAAAGCAATCTTCAGGAGAAGAGAACAATTGTCATGAATGCGATGGCAGGATGACAGACAACTTTTTAAAAGTCGAGCCTATAGAATATTAGATGTACTGACAGCAAGTTGACTGGTGTTTCAAGAAAACTTCATCTTAACTTGCAATCTTTCATGTTCTGATCTGGCTGATGCCTTCCCTTGTCTTAACACATACTTCATTTTAAGGGGGTGTGGCAGATGGGAAATTGCAGGCAGTTAGCAGCCATTTGAAGAAATATACTATATTTAATGGCTATTATACTTAAAAAAGAGTACAGTGGTTCCTCGGGTTAAGTACTTAATTTGTTCCGAGGTCTGTTCTTAACCTGAAACTGTTCTTAACCTGAAGCACCACTTTAACTAATGGGGCCTCCCGCTGCCGCCGTGCTACCGGAGCACAATTTCTGTTCTCATCCTGAAGCAAAGTTCTTAACCTGAGGTACTATTTCTGGGTTAGCGGAGTCTGTAACCTGAAGCGTATGTAACCTGAAGTGTATGTAACCCGAGGTACCACTGTATCAGCATACAGGGATGGATGCTGTTCAGTCTGTTCTGTGGGACTCCACAGTGATAGTAATATTTTGGGGCTGCAATCCTATACATAGATACCTGGGAGTAAGCTCTACTGAATTTAAGGGGACTTCCTTCTGAGTACATATTCACAGGATAACACTGTTAGGTGACAGTCCTATACATACTTCCTTGGGACTATGTTCCGTTGAGCTCATTGGAGCTTACTGCTCAGTATACATGTATAGGATTGTGCTGTTAGTGTGTTAGGCAGCAGTCTGCCACATCTGTAGCCTAGCAGCAGTGGTAGCAAGGTAGAGAGCAGGCAGACTGAGTTCATTCCCTGTGCTAGCTTGGGGCTGGTTCAGCAAATGGGCCATGATCAATCTTGGAAGCAGCTGTAAGAGCTTCTCAGAATCTAGCAGATCACAGGCTGGCTCACTCCCCCCACCCCATGTGTCTTTCATTGGATTATTAAAGAAGTATTGGAGTCTTAGTGTAGGTGTAGATTACCAAATGTGCCCTCGCACTAGGATTGGGAATGTTTTCACTCCTTATTGTGAGCTGTTTTTGTCAGGAGGAAAGTTGCTGTTTAAAGCGCATAGAGAGCAGTTCTACACAGTTTATTGTGGAGTCATTGCTTCTTAGGCATGCATGTTTTTTGCAGCATCCACATGATGTCACCCCACAGCCCATTTTAAGATCAATTTATCATGTCTTCGTTCCCCCCCCCTTACTGAATTTTGTGCAGAAACAGTAAATCCAGATTAAAAGGGGAAATAATATGGGATTGTGTTTTCATGAGGACACTGCCATGAGGACACTGTGCAAAACGTCTGTGCGTAGCACATGTGGAAGTGCCCATAATTGTGTCATTAAACAAATTATAAGCCTCTTTCATATGAGTTTTGTATGGCTACAAAAGAAAAATCTCAAATGAAGCTGACTATCTGCTGACTCATAAACATATGCTGATTCTCAGCATATAGCACCAAATGCATGAAATATCTTTGAATAACCTTATGTCAGATCCTCCAAAATCAATTAGGGATTGGCATCCCTTAAGGAAATGGGCTTTGTTCAGGGGTGAAAAGCTTTTAAGAGAAATGAAGGGTTCTGTTTCTTATGGAAAGCAATTTATGTAGCTACACAGCCTCCAAGACGGGTTTTATATATGATCACAGCTAAATTTAGAAGGTGGTGGTGCTCTGTCTCAATACATCAGCATTTTAACAAGACCTCACCATATGAAACAACAATGTTCAAAGCACACTATAAATCATCTTTAAAAGTACAATAAGTTCTCAAAGGAGTTGTAATGGGTGTCAGGTCCTGACAGAATACTTCATCTGTGGGGTAGAGGGGGAGAGGAAAGACTTGATTATCAGAGCTTTTCCTCATCTGTGTGGGAGAATGGCTAAACAAAAGCACCATATTGTGCTTGACCTGATTGCTGACATATAATTCTTCAGCCAAAACTGATTAGGTTGAAGTAGACCTACAAATCCTCATGCCACAATAATTTGTTAGTCATTAAGGTGCTAGAGGAGTCTTTGTCATTCAGCTGGCGCTGCGGCTTAAAGGTCTTATGTCTGCATTATAATTTGCATCAGATTCCACATCAAATTCTTTATAATAAGCTGTTTGTGATTCTCATTATGCAGTGCTCAATAATGTGTGTATCTGTCTTTCTATCTGTCTATGTATCTAGTCCAGTGCAATGTAATTTGCACTGGTCTATAAAAATGAACAATGGATCAAAACTAGAGGTGAATTCCGATGACATATAATGACATATATAAACATGTTGGCCCGTGCTTCAAATGTTGTTTTTCTACAACTTGCAGCTATTGAAGGTGAAACTGTGTCCATCTGGTTGCATTCAAGGATACCAAAGCAAATATTCTTGGCAGAGTCATCACAATGTGAAACATTGTAAAGTTTCACTTCCAAAAGGAGTTTGTTAATGAATTCACCGGAAGTACAGCATTGTTCTGCATGTTATAAATAGATAAACTCACAACTTCTATTGATTGAATCCTGCTATTTCCACACATGCCTGAAAAAGATCACTTAGAGAAGGGAAGAAATAAGTTCACTTTGCTATTTGCAACTTTGTTTTCTTCCTGTTTCTTCCTAATCATTTTAGTCTTCTAAAACAGCAAGGTAACTTATTCTTGTTAGCCAGCAGGAGAATCTGATGCCTTGAGCTTTCCTACAGACAGTAATGTTTTCTGTGTGCCACCTAGGCAGTTTCCTAAGGGATGAAAAAAGAAAGCATTGGAAACTCAGCTTTGCATATGTCAGCTTTTGTACAAATATATAATAATGTGGCAGATTGCATCATAATACTGATAGGAACAGCATTGTGTCTACACAACCAAATACACTACAACAAATTGCTCATTCTTTCCAATTTTCTAACTGTGCAGTACTGAATTAAATGCTCTGGAGTGAGTACCACTTCATCTCAGAAAACATTTAAAAACCTATTACTTTAAGTACTGTGTTCATTTTGTTTTGACTATTAAAGAAATGGATGGGGCTACTATGCCAAAGAGATTTCCCCTTCTGGGTATATTTCCAAATACTATATTCTTTGCCATTGTGTATAATGGAATAAAATATTTTCAGAGATATATTCAACTCCAAATTATAACTATGCTCAAGAAAATATTGTTCTCTGAGTAATTACTGTATAAAAGGAAAAATAAGTCATGTACTTAAGTCATATCCTTTGGTGATCCAGTTTTTCCTGCTTTAGAGGAACAAATTAAGTGTCATGGCTATGAATCAAATTGAGTTAGAGGGAGAAAGTGTTATCATTACTATCCATGCATGAAGATGGTGGCTTGCAGAAAAACAAAACAAAAAACAATTTAATTGTGACACAGTGTCTATTTTAGTTGTTGTAAAATCCCTCTTATGCACCAAATAATGGAATTCAGCCAATTCCCATTAAAGACCTGTACTTTCTGAGGGCTCTCATTCAAAACCGTTAAAGACTGTTTAGAGTAACTCAGCTGTCAGCAGCAACCAATTTGCCACCCTTTCAGCAGCAAGAGGTTGAATTTGTTTTTTGCTGTTAGATGGCAGAATGAGACTGATCTGAGTTCTTAGCTGTTTGTTAAAAAGAATTCAAGAGGAACAGGAATACCTTTGCATAAGCAGGGTTAGAATTGCAGTGTTGGAAGGGACCACAAAGGTCATTTATTCCAATCCCCTGCAATGCAGTAATATTTCACCCAATTTGGGGTTGAAACCCTGAGATTAAGAGTCTCATGCTCTACCAACTGAGCAGGTATATTTCTAGGTTTAGCCAATGTTAGCCTTTCACAGGTGAGTTATATGCCACTGTTTGGCATGTGTACTTGCAAATGCCATTGCACCCAAATCTGTGCATGCTGTTGAATATATATAAGGAAAAAGAGAGCACGAGAGAGCATTTTTCAGTACACATCGTAGAATTATGCCAATTTGGGGGGCCAGTTACGGTGACATCTGCCAAAATTGGTAGGTGTTAATTTGATTCCCCCATCTCTATACTGGTGTGGCACAAATTATTAAAATAATTATTAAAATAATCTCAGCACCCAGACTCATCAGAGAAGAAGAGATATCTGTTTCTGCACTGGAATGTGTATCTGCTATAGATGGGGCTTTCCCTTTAAACTGATACATTACTACATTACAGGAATTAAACACATATAATCACCACAAAAAGAGAAGTGGTGGACTTCCTAATCACAGCCAATGCCCAACCAGGTCCAACCACTGCTTCCAGACATGCTGACTATGTCTACTGTGACTACCTAGGAACCACCTGGAAAAGTTTCATTGGTTGGCAACTTGCTTCTGCAGACAATATGAAATAGTCTGCTCAGTTCCCACTGCCAGAGTATTCTGCTGATTGTAGAGCACGCTGTGAGGAACCCTTTTATCACTAATGTTCAGTCCTTGCCAGAGCATCTCCAAGAGGAATTTTTGGAACTCAGGTGTGATTCAGCTGCCAACCATGATTTCAAACAATTTTCTTTGGAAAGGATTGGGCAGAAATATGTCCCTGTATACCCCAAAACAGGAGAACAGACTCTGTGCATCATTATGCCATTTTCATCCACATGCCTTAGGAAGCTGGTTTCTTTGCTGTTATAGCTGTTGAAACAAAACAATGCAATAGTCTGGATGCTGAAAGTGACCTAAAATGCTGTCTATCTTCCATGGTGCCCTGAACCCAAAAGATTGTGAGAAGCATGCATCATAATTGAAGCCAACTCTTTGATTGGGTTTTATTACTATTTATTATTAAGTGTCATAATATTCCAATTCTTTTTAAAATTCAAATAAATGAATTAGGAAGCATGGGATTTTTATATTAGTTAAATGGGGCCGTGGGTTAAAAAAGGTTGAGAAACACTGATCTTAGGTTAATTTGTGGTTGGTTCCAAGCAATAGTTTTTCGATATGAAGTAAAGATATGGAAGGAAGTTCTTCCTGTGTACGGTATTATGTGAGTAGCCAAAATCCAAATGTCTGAAAGACAGACTGACAAGCTGACTCTTGTCAATGATCATAGTTATGTGTTTTCAAGCCTGAGGGCATTATATAACTTTAAAGGCTTTTTGGACATGATTCTCCTCCCAGCCCCGTCATTCTTTATAGAATGACGGGGCTGGGAGGGGAATCATGTCCAACATTTATATATCTTTATGTCTGCTACAGATTTTCTCATAATTCTTTTCTCCATATATTCTTTGAATAAATTTCTCTGATGTGTAACTGGATTGTGACATTCTATTTATTTGCTGTACTACATCACTAAAAGAGAAGGCCTGTTTCTTCCTTTGATGTGATATAGTTTGGTTTAAGGCTAATAGACATGGAAAGGATCCTGAAAGAAACCAAGCAGTCAAGCAGCCTTTAATGATTGAAAAGAGCATTGATTTTTGTTTGGGGCTTCTAGAATGCTAGGTTCCCAAGGAGTGCTTTTGGTGGTAGTAGATGTGCCCAAGGCTTACATACCTCCAAGGAGAAAGCCTATGAAGGTTCTTTGCAGCTGCCTGCAAACAGTGTTAGAGACATGCTAAACATGCAAGATCTGATATTCCCCCCTCCATGTGCTTTGTTTCTTTTAGTAAAGAGGAAGGGATGCTTTTCCATCCACACATAACCAATATTCACAGTTTCAGTTCACTACAGTGCTCCTAGAATTAAATCATCTGTTTACTTGGCTCTCATTCTGTTTGGCTTCCATTACATTTTATGAGTTCTGAAATTTTTGAGTAGTTAAAAAATCTGAATTGTGGTAAGCTTTTACATAAATAAACAAATACAGAGAGTGATGTAAGAATGCATCATCTTCAGTCGTACCCTGCATTCCTCACACATTTCACTGTTTCTGCTGCGCTACAGTTCGTCTTCCACTGAAAAATGCATTATTCAATTCAACAGCCATTCTGGTGAAATTATGTAAATTAGATTATTCCATCCCATATCAATGCAAAAGAAACTATACATATGGGGGTTGGGGGCATAATCCACTATGTAACATTTGCAGACTGAAAGCAAGAATGGCGTACACCAATTGTATTCAATGGATTGATTTCCATTCCAAGACATGGGGAAAATAAGGAAACAACAATTTCTGCTCTCATTTTTATTTTCATTGGAATTCTTCAAGATCCCCAAACACAGATGATAATACCTTGAGGATTGCTTTGGTGTAGCTAGTATTTAAAGCTGCTAACCTCTCATCTCAAAACCTTTGAAACCAAAACTAGTTACCTGCATTTTAATAGTACTGAACTATCAGAAATACCATGAGGTATGTTTTGAAAAGAAGCAAAAATAATTATTCTCACTATTAATACAGTACTCTATTTACATTTCATTAACATTGTTTTGATTCATTAAGTATCCACTATCTTAATTATTTATGGATCTGGCATGCACAGCTGGAAACAGCTACTGAAATTGTGGGCTCTGTGTCAGACATTTTGTTGTTTCAAAGCAGCCATTCCTTACATACATAGCAGACAAAAATTGATTATTTGAAGAATAAAAGAATTTGAAGTGTTTTTTAGGGGGTGGGGAAGAAAAAGAAAGCTTAAGCCAAAACAGCCAAAGGAGATTTAGGTTCTCTTATGGGTCATGTATCCATAACAGTAACAGAATTATTAACTAGTCTGTGGCTTCAGAAGTTAAATTCTGCTCTCAGTTCCATCTGGATAACCTATGTCAGAAGAAGATTTAAGACAAAAGTGAACTAGCTAACAAGACTTTGAGAAGCTCAAGAACAATAGCAGTGCCATTAAAATTCAGGCTCCTGTCTTGTATTTTATCCTTTTTATACCTTTACAAAATGAAAGTCAAAGGTTGAAAAGCCTTTCTATTGTGCTTCGTCCAAATTTCACCATCAAACATACTCATTTTGCTCAGCTGTGACTTACACAGTATGGAAAAGAACAATTAAAAGAAGATATTTGTCTGGACTTATATTCAATGCTGGGTCTTCTGTATATGACAGTTTTGTTGCATGGCAGTTTTGTTTAATTTTTAATTTTACTTTTAAAAATATCTAGATCATCCTTCATCAAAAATGATGAACACAGTGTGGTTTCCAACATATTTCAAAAGAATATAACATCACATAGAAGTCCAGTGAAATGCAATAATTAAAAGGCAACCAGCAATAGCATACAGCAGTACAGAATAAAACAAGAACCTTAAACAGCCCAGCTAATTTCCTCCAAATGCTTAGGAAAAGAAATAGCAACATAGGAAGCTGCAAAGTCTATGCTGTAGCACTGAGCTTACAGCCAAGTTAAAAGGCTAAGTTTTAACTTGGCAGAAACCCAACAGGTTTGAGAGAATTCTATAGCTGAATGGCCACAACACGAAAGGCCCTGTCCTGTGTCACTGTACAATGAGTTGTGCTTGCCAGTGAGACACAAAGAAGGGCCCACTGCTAATGATGGGGTTTGGGCTGGTTGATAAGGGTTTTTTGTGCATTGCTTATATGGGCAGGGGGCTCCAACAAGCTGCATTAGGCACGCTCATTGCATGTTGTAACAAAAAGGCCAATTCCCCTATCTGCAGGATTCCTCCGATCCCCTTTCAGCTTTCTTCAGTGATCCATAGTCCCTAAGCACAAGCACAGTTTGCTTGCCTACCAAGGGCGAAGGAAGAAATATCCTCATAGAGCCAGTGTGGTGTAGTGGTTAATAGCGGTAGTCTCGTAATCTGGGGAACCGGGTTCGCGTCTCCGCTCCTCCACATGCAGCTGCTGGGTGACCTTGGGCCAGTCACACTTCTTTGAAGTCTCTCAGCCCCACTCACCTCACAGAGTGTTTGTTGTGGGGGAGGAAGGGAAAGGAGAATGTTAGCTGCTTTGAGACTCCTTAAAGGGAGTGAAAGGCAGGATATCAAATCCAAACTCTTCTTCTTCTTCTTCTTCTTCTTCTTCTTCTTCTTCATGTGTAGACCTTATCCAGATCTTTCCTTGGCTTAGGCAACTCTCTTTCTTCCCTGTGTGTTGTAGCATGAGAACCCCCAGGATTCTTTCTGAGTGGATGTTGAGCTCTTCACCATCCACCCACTCCTTCTCCCAAACTTAACTTTAAAAAGCATAGTTTGAGATGGGTTGCCTCCCCCATTCATTTTCAACTGAAGCTGGTCAGGATCAAGTCAAGAACTCCTTCCTTGTCGATGGATGTTATAAGTCTGTTGAACTAAGTTAGGATTGTAACTGTAGCAGCCTTAACACAGCAAACCACTGTAACTGATTTCTCCCTCTGCTTACTTGATGCAAATCGCCAGCCAACCCCTGCTTTTTTCCTTTTTTTAAAAAAGGCAGCAAATATTTGAAACCATAATCCTAAAGTTGATCCACAGCACACAGCTAAAACTTGTCTTATTCATGTGACTGATCAGTTTCAGCCCACATTATATACTTGTAGGGTGAGATGTTTGGTAATCACAAGGTTAAATCCACTTGATGGAGGTCACTGAGCTGAGGAGTGTTGTTCATGAGAAATCCCATAACACTGGAGTGTCTTTAACTTCAAAGCCTAGGGTAAAATCAGGATGGTGATTTTAAAAAGCTCATCTCTCTGACTTTCCCCCTTTGAATGGCTCACCTCCATATCATACATTCAAACCTGTTTGCAAAATCCATTCAGTTTCAAATTAGTATTCTTGTTTTTGTTAATTTCTATACCATGCTGAAATGGTTTCCGCAAGTATAAAACGTTATGAGCATGGGAGGCTGCTAGTTGTCCAACGTATTTTTGAATACATGGAATTACACTTATGCTTCTTTGGGTCCAGACCACTGTCCACAATCTGTGTAAAACTCTTGATTCAGTCATTCTAAGCATGTCTCAAACTCATTGATTCTAAAGGAAGCAGGAACAACCAACTGAAGCATAGCCATGTCTGCTGTTGGCATCCATCTCTCTCGGATGACAATGGAAGACTGTGCCATTGGGGGTGAAGTGAAACAGTTGGAGAGTTACAGTGCCTGCTGTGGCTGTAGAGGCTGATATGGGAGACACATGTTTTGTTGCAGCTGGGGCAGATGAAGGCATCTGGCTGTGCTGCAGATGCACCATAGCATTTATTCTCTCTTCCAGGGTCATTTCTCCTCTAGTCACTGCTGTGGATACACAACTTGACTCCAGGCACTGCTATGGTCTGCAAGGCATTCTCACACAGAGGGGTTTGTGTTGCCAGCCTTTATGTCTTGCTTGCAGATGTCTTTGTAATGCAGAGTTTGTCTGCCAACAGGCCTTGTGCCTGAAGCTATCCTTGGGGATCCTGCCACCTTCCATTTTGTGGACATGGCAAAGCCAGTGGAGATATCACTAAAAGAAGAATGCAAACATGCTGGGAACGTGGGCTTGGGCTCCTGGCGGTTGTAAGTTGCCCATGACTCACTTTCATAAAGCAGTGCCTAATATGCAAACCTGGTAATCTATTACAGAGGTACGAATTAATAATATTCTAATAATTACATTGCAAAACTGAATTGGGAGGAGGGAGAGTTCATTTTATTCATTCATGCAAGTGATTATCTTCTGCATTACATCTTGCTTGTCTTCCACTGTGTTCAGCATAACATCTTATCTACGGGCAGCTTGACACATGTCCAGACTGCCACTGAAAAAAGATAATGTATCAGAGAGCTCTTAATTAATTCAGAGGAAAATATTTAATGCTGAGATTTGTAGATAGTGGATAAAAGTTATGGAAGCTGACTGGAATCACTGATGGATATTTTACTGTTTGTGTTTGATTTGTTAAGCTGCAGCTGCTAAGTCTGTATACGTTCTTTAACTTTATTTTAACAACATCGCCATTAGCCTTCTTCTTTTACTGTTCTCTGAGCAGAAGTGGTGGACACAACGCAAAACTGTGTTGACTGAGCTAAGATTTTTTTATTCCTTAAATGTATTCCATGGCAGTCTGAGATCTTTAAAACATTGTGGAATTTTTAAAAGCAGGTATCCTTTGTGACTTGAGGCCGCTTGAAATTGATCTGGTTTTTTATCCTCTTTTGCTTTTGTTCTCTTGAATTAATGCTGACTTCTAAAAAGGTGGCCAATCCTCACTACGTTCCAAACTTATGTATTTTGTTGGCATGTGACCAGCTTATTTACACTGCATTTACATTCCCCCCCCATAGATTCTATTCACCATATAGTAAATCTTCACCATACAAAGCAGTGTGTTTGTGCAGATCAGAAATGGGAGAGATAAGGGGACAAAAAGTTGCAACATCTGCTTTGGAGCTGGACTTCGCCTCAGCCAGTAGCAGCATGCTCAAATGAAGTTCCACTCAGGGGGTGTGTCCCCCAGGAGAAAGGAAGGCAACATTTGCTGGCACCTCACTTCTCCCCACAGCCACCTGCTGCAGTGTAGAGGTTGGGGGATGAAAAATGACCTGCCTTCTCTTCCACAGCATCTTCCCTATGCTAAATCAGAAGGCTTTCCATCTGCAGAAGGTGAACACTGGATTCAGCCCAAGTTATTTGTTTCCAAATGCAGCTAATAGCATCTTTAGGAAGAGGGCTTTTCAGAGGAAGAGGTATGCGAGGAAAGGATTAAATATCTCCATGAATGCTTTGGCCCTAAAAATGGGTGCAGAAAGGTCTCTGGATTTCAGATATATAGATATATAAAACAATCCATTGATAATTTTTCAAAATAATTTAATAGGTAAAACTATTCCAAGCATTTTAAAAATTGAGATGTGATCAATGTCATATCACTCTCAAGTTTAGTCTGTGTGCATTTATAAATATGAACCATTCTCTTTCTAAACTTTCATTTGCTTAGAAAGCTGCATGATGCTTTTCCAAATATTCAGATATGGATCAAACCTTTCTATGAATGGGTTGTATCCAGTGTTTGTGTGAGCAGAAGGCAGGTCACTCAACTGATCTTTCTGTCCCCATCTCCTGTTTGAAGCCCCTGTACTTCCCCCTCCAACCCTACAAAAAATACCTACAGTGGGTTGAGGGCCCTCTTGAATGGGGGCGGGGTGGGCACTGTATCATACTTGATTACAGTGTGAGAAGAGGAATAATCTGAAATTGGGCAGGAGGATGTTGCTCAAGTGGAATTTCTGCTGCTGCAAGGTCCTTTCACCTGATTTTGGTGCATCCCTGCATGCAACAGCCCCCGCTGTCCACCCCATCCACCCAAACTCTGGCTAGTGTCTTCAAGAGGTACAGGGGGTAGAAAGTAGAAAGGAGAGGAGAAGAAATATTTGTTGAAGATAACTTTCTTCTGCTCTCTCAACCTCTAGATACAACCCAGTATTCTCACCAAACAATATTCTTCTTTTACACACACACACACACACACACACACATTAATTCCGCTATTATATTCCAAAGATAAGCATATCCTGTGCATGAGTCGCATAATTTTCTTAATTTCATTTTACGGTATATTTTCATTTGAGTTACTGGATTTATTAATTAAACAATGTGAACCAAATTACTACAACCCACTTATGTGCATTGCTCTGCTTTTCTGCGGCTTTCTTGGCTTTATTAAAGCTAGCATGAAGTGCAAAGTGAGACTTTAATATATCCTAGTGGTTTGAAAGGAATTATTTTTTTTGCTCTTCTTATTTGATTTAAGGGAGTTATTTTTAAAAAGTAAAAGTAAACCTACTCATTGCGGTGCTAATTTCAGTAATAATTGCCATTTAGAGATCAAAATCTATGGTTGTGATCCAGCAGGGGCTATTTTGTCTTCTGAATTTCACCTCTTAGAAGCTGTATCCACAGAACTTCAAAATGACTCTTTAAACTCCTCCGAATTCAAAATGCAATTTGGGGTTGGTGGAGGAAATTGCCAGTGGTGCAAATGTTTTATTTCCCCATTACTCTAAGCCCATATAAGTTACCAATCTGCCTTGGGTGAGCTCTGTCATCTCAGCGAGTGACGATATTAGTTTTATTTGTTTACCCTATATCAGTGCAAGATACTGCTAAAATGGTTGTCTGTGTGGGCTGATAAGTTCTTGAGGAAGCTTTTGAGAGAGCAACTCCTCTCTTCTCTCTCCCTCTATATATTAGAACAAACGTTCACCACTTTGGATCATGACCTCACAGATGTTCGGGTATCTATAGGGTACATCTTATGAGATTCTGCAGTTGTTTCTCAGTTGTTCTGCAGTTCTTCTACTGACAAGCAAGGAGGCCTTCTTATTTTGTTTTTTCTCTGTGAGGTCTTCTTGTCACTCTTTGAAGGAGAACAAACAGAGAGGCTTATTGCCTGGTAGAGCTCAGCTGGCTCTTGTTTCCTCAGAGAGATTAGGAGAATGTGCTTTCCAGGCACTGTTTTCTCAGTCAGGGTGCACTTCTCTTCTTTTGAAAGAGGATGGGTCAAAGCTACTGATGCCGAGTTACATTTCTCAATCAGGTCACATTCTCTCTCACACACACTTTTTTCAAAATCAAAAGGCGAATGTTGCAGCTGCTGCCCATTGTTCTTGAAGGTCTTTTTTGAATGCTGTTTCTTTCTTTACAAAATTTGAAAAATGATTGTATCTCAGGATACAGCAATCACTCTATGGGATGGCAAATCATAGTACTACACCAGACTTTTGTTTCACAAGTGTTTTTCTCTGCTTTTATTATCAGGTAGCCTACTCTAGTTCTTTCAACGTTTTTTGCAGTTTCTCATCTTTTTCTTTTGTGGTTTTTAATTTAATTGCAATGCACTGTCCTCCATTCCCCCTAATTGTTTTCCTGCTAATTTTTGATGCCCTTATCCCTCGGTTTCTCCTTGCATAGTAAGAATTTGAAATGTAGTGATTTGCCTGCAATTTTCTGTATTAGCTATGCTATATGTAAAGTGGGGTGAAAATAACTGTAGCAAATCATACATGAAACAAGAAACTGATGGCTATCAAGTTCACAGACTGGCTTGGATAGAAATAGTATGCTGAATTACATGGGTTTCTGAAAGGCTAAGAGTAAAGTTTAAGTGGATGGTTTATGTATAAATTTCAGTAGCAAACAATAGCTGAAAAAATTGTTAGCGATCCTAGGAGGCGTAGGTTTGCTTCCTCCTGTAGCATGCAGCTTGCCTCACTTAAATAAATAATGTGGAACTGTTGCTTTGTAAATCTGTCTTCAAGTGGAAATATCATCATTAGCATTTATATAGTGACTTAAAACAGAACTATATAATAATTCAGTATACTTATTCCTGTATTGAAAATGGGAAGGAGGAGATGGGAATGGGGATGACAATGACTTGCCTACGGCTACCTCTTGGCTGAGCTGAGCAAGGAACTTGCTAAGAAGATCTCACACTCTTAGGCTGTGTAGATATCAATGTGCTTTTGTGCATGCACGAACTTTCAATTGAACTCTCGTCTCAATGTTTCCTGTCCACACTAGTGGGCAGTGCCCTTCCTGTAATTAATACTTCCCTGAGTTCTGGAAACATGATATCCACGGTGGGTATGCTCACAGATATTTGTCACCTGTGTGAGTGGTCAATTTTTCCTATTTTTGAGAGACAAGTTTTCCTATGAACCAAACTTGCACAGAACACTGGGAATAATAATTCCAGCAGCAGCAGCCCACTGAGAACTACCCTGCCAATGGAAGGAGGGTTGTGTGGTGAAAAATGGCACCCAGAAAAATGACACTACACACATAACAAACCACTAAGTACCCACACTATGCCTTTGGAGGGGACGTACAGGCTGTCTGTTGGAGGACAATGTTGTGTGGTTCACGCAAAAAACAAACAAAAAAAAACAGGGGTTGCATCAAATCCACTTTAAACTGTTGTGTGTACACAGCCAAGCCTCTCTATTGTACTTTGCCCTGCCTGTAGCACATTGTGGTTTGGGATGTGAAGGCTGAACTGTGGCAAATGCTGGCATATGGGATCCCTTCTCCAAATCATCCCAAACATCTACTCATCTTTTCAGACATTGCTATTGCACAATAACTTTTTGTATATACTCCCTGGCATTCCCCCCCCCCATATGAGTCAGTTGTTCAGTGTTTACACAGTAGTCAGTCCACTACTGTACAAGCATGACCCAAAATACTGTTCCATGCTTGCCACTTCTGACTAAGTGGAAACACTGGAGGATTTTTTTTCCAATAAAACAAAGAGCACTAGAGAGTTAATGGCTCCTTCATATTATGTGCTTTATTCATAAATATATACACAGAGCACAAGCACCCTTGTATTCTCAGGTGGCAGCTTGCACCAACCCCTAGGCCAGATACCCAGTTCTAACAAACTCCAGCTAGGTTAACTTTCATCTGTTGCATTCTCTCTCCCTGCACCTGCCCATTCAAAGCTGAAAATCTCTCCTTCTCTCTCTCTCATACATATATCCTGCACTCCTGCTGGTGAACTGAATCAAGGGACCACCTACAACCATTAAAGGAATATTGATTTTATTGTCTTATTCACAAGGCAGAAGAACATTCTGCCTTGTGAATGTTTAGGACATTCTTTAATTGTTCATACAGTGGCACATCGAGTTACATACGCTTCAGGTTATAGACTCCACTAACCCAGAAATAGTACCTCGGGTTAAGAACTTTGCTTCAGGATGAGAACAGAAATCGTGCTCCAGCAGCGCGGCGGCAGCAGGAGGCCCCATTAGCTAAAGTGGTACTTCAGGTTAAGAACAGTTTCAGGTTAAGAACGGACCTCCGGAACGAATTAAGTACTTAACCCGACATACCACTGTATTTTAATAATGCATTAATAGTCCACTGATAAGTGCCTGTGCAGTTTTTACAGTTTGCACTAGTGATGGGGAAAAACATTTTTTCACTTGCCTCGGAGTCTACTTTTTCTCTCCAAGGAAAATGGTGGGGTGGGGGGGCAAGTTCTCCTCCTTCTGCAGAAGCCCCTCATTCCCAAGTGAAACACACACAAACCTTCAAAAGAGGGAGTATATAACAGGGAGAGTTCACTAGGGACAGTCACTAAATTGGAAATCGTTGTTGGCATCCGCCTGTCTCGGGAGACAATGGAAGAGTGCATCTTTGAGGAAAAAGTCAAACCACTGAAACTTACAGCGCCTGCTGTTGCTGTAGAGGACGATATGGGGGAGACATGTTTTACAGCAGGTGGCACAGATGAAGGCATCTGGTTTTGTTGCTACAGGTGCACCACAGAGCTGCTTCTCTCTGTGCTCCTCCCAGTGGTCATTTCTCCCTGGGTCCACTGCTGTGGAAATAATGAGCATCACTTCTTACAAAGGATTGTGGGATTGTAGTTGCTGTAATTTTGCCTTCCAAGCAGAAGCCATGGATTCTAGAAGTGCCATTCTGTGCCCGGAAATGAAAACAACACAAACATTCTGTTTCTAGTGTCTGATGTGTGATCACTTGATGCTGTCAAATGATTAACATGCCTGTATAAGTCAGCCCTAAGGTTTCTAGTATTTGGCAGCAGCTACCGGATACTGCAATTTGTGTCATGATTGCTGCTATAGAGACCACAGAATGATCTGACAAGTTGCTATATATAAACATTTCCATATAAAAGTTCAGGATAAGTTCAGGTACTGCTAGATCTGCAAACCTAAGTGGGAGGTTTACCATGTCTTTTGTCCAAATGCAGCAATTTAAAGAGATCGTAAGAGGTCTTTTCCTCTTTTTTCTGCTCTGATCCATTAATCAAACCCCTGACATCTGTCTCCTTCAGATAATTTACTCCGTGCAGCCTCCCTCATATTTACTGGTATAGGTGGCTTTTTCTTAGTTCTCAGAGTCTCTCCTCCTGATACTGTAAGCTAATGCATTAGCATCAGTGGATGAAAATGTGATATATAAGCTTTTTATGTACTGAAGTTTGATCATGGGTTTGTAGAGTTTTAGAACCCATTTCAAGAAGTGATATAAATTTTTCATGCAGAGCACACAAGGAATGCAGCAAACAGACTTCCTTTGGCAAATGAGAGCACCTGAGAACTGAACTTACCGCTGTTATATTTAAAAGAGCAAGATTTTATGCTGAGCAAGAAGTTATACAAAACACTTGCATGCAATGCTATAGCTCATGTTCGTCAAGTACAGCCACGGCACTTCATCCTGAAGGCTGCTTCATCTCAGTAACTGGGTTTGATATGCCTTCTACTGTAGAAGTGTATGTAGAATGTTAGGACTTCTATTTTAACAGTAAGTTCTACTTGCTCCCCCCCCCCAACAAGATATACCACATATATCTTTTCCAAATAATTCTCTGCTACTACTAAGCTAACACTAGGAAGATAAGTAATGTCAAATGACCTTTTGTAGTATTTTCATCCCCGGAAAAGTCAGATAAGTCATTTCTGTCCGACTGAATATCTTGTATCATACACAAAACAGCACAGTTTCATTCAAACCTAACAACATAAAAATGGGCATTAAGAAACAAAATAGTTAACAATATTTCCAGAGTAAGCCAACAGCAATCAATCAGTCTTGATTACTATACTTTTGGCTTTATATTATGGCACCCAGAATGTACCTCAGATTATGAACTGGGTTATCGATTAAGGGGTTAACTTGTAATATAAGTAGAAAGTTATGTATTTACCACATCATTTTTTTTTTTTTAAATGATATTTATTAAGATTTTCAAAAATACAGAAAGTAAAGATTAAAGTACATTCAAAGCCTTATTTTCATACATTCACTTTCCGGGACTCCCCCCTTCCCCCACCCCTACCATATTCCCCTTTCATATTGTTGGCTCCACAAGCTCTCAGTTCTAATTAAAACTTAATTTGTTTAGATCATTATTCGAATTTAAAATTTATACACTCCTCATCAATACCCTTAATAAAAGACAAAAGTTCTCTCCCCAGGGCCCACCCCATTTTCATTCCACAATTTCCCTTTTTTTTTAAAGATAAGGACACCCCACACAATAGAAATATAAGAAATAAGAAATAAAAAGTATAATAGGTGAAAAAGAGCCAGTTCAGAAAAAAAAGTTGACAAGCCTTTGGATTTTAGTTCTCCCCCCCCTGTCCCCGGTTTAATTTCCCCCTGACCACCAAACCATTTTATCTGCCTGGAATTCTTAAAGTCCATAAATCACCTATTTCCCCCAACTCCTTGCTGGCTTTTTCTTTTTATAGTTATTTTTTAAAACATTTAACTTCAAATCTTTAATAAAACTCCCCCCATTGTTCTTTCCAAGTTGTAGTCCAATTTCCTCTTGTTCCGCTGCTGAAACGTTCTAATTCAGAAGTTTAGTAACTCTGCAGGGATTATTGTTATTCAGGAACAAAAACTTGCGTTCAGTCCCTTCCTTTCTTCAATAGAAAATTCTATTGTCTCCTTTAGCTGAACACCCTGTAGACAAAATATTATTTCCGTTTTGCAGCTTTCCCAGAAGATAACCAGTCCTGTAAAATTCCAATGGTATTTTTCCACTTACGACCATCTTTGTAATGTCCCGAAACTCCTCTAGGGGGATTGTTGTAACTTTGTTTTCTCTAGTCCAAAAGTCCGATTGTTATCCATGTTTTCGCCATTTTATATCCAAGTTTTAACGGGTTATAGCAAATTGTAACAAATTTAACCAGCAAAGTTCTCATAATAAAATCCTGTCTGCTTTCCGACTTTGACAGCTACTTTGACAGCTGTCAAAATCTCCGACTCTTTTCACCAGGCTCTCTCTTCAATCACCCCGGTTCCCAGGGGGGGGGGGTCACATTTTCCTTCTCCCTCAATTCTTCCTCCAGCACAGTTCTTGTAGTTCCCCATCGTGGAATTCTTAGTATTTATCAGCAATACAAATCTTTTTGGACCTTGGTTTCCCCGTCCTTGTTTTGGAAGGTTTACAGTAGGGAGGGGGACTGACTTCCTTTTTGGATCCCCCCCCGCTCGTGTCCAATCCGAAAAAAAAAAAAAAAATTTTTTCTCCTTTTGAACCCGGTTTCCAAATTACTCACGGGTTGTTGTTAAGAAGTCCGAATTTTCAATAGAAGAAGTCAGCGCTCTCCGCCGGATGGCATGCGGCTGCGCTCGGCAGGGATAGCAGAGGACTCAAAGCACCACGCTTCTCCCCGGCACCCGATCCGTAGCCTTTAAAAAGGCTCCTTCACGAGTCGGGAGGGCGCTAGCGGTGCCAGCCGAGTCTCCATGTCCACGGCCTCCGTGGCCGTGGTTTTTAAGGGTCCCCGCATCGCCGGTGCGGTAGGACCCAGCCCCTGCCGAGCAGGCTCCCTCCGGAGCTCGGAGGGAGTCCGCCATTCGGCGATGGCGCCAACCCGGAAGTCCCCTGTATTTACCACATCAAGCAAGGGCGGGTGGGATCTCAAATCTGAGGTGTTCCTCTGACCCTTGCATATATGCTGAAGCAGAGCATGATTTTCAAGACGATTTACACTTAACACATCAGCAGGATTTACATGTCCCCATTCAACTTGAAATGGCTCTAACTCAGGGCTTATATCTGTGCCTTACTTTATGTGCTTTATTTTATATGCCCATTCTCCCTGCTTCTGACAAGGACTTTGTGTAGTTTGAAAAGAGAAAGATTAATATAAATAATATGTCGTTTAATGAGGATTGTACATCCTAGTGATAGTTTTGCAATGCCTTGTATTCGGCATATGGTGAAAGAGAAGGCTTATGCTGTAGTATTCTTACAAAGCAATCATTTTCATAATTCAAGCATATAACAAATATTAGGGTTTTACTATGCATACAGAATGTCCAAGGATTGGGAGGCATGAGGGGCTTAGTGGGTTACTTGAAATCTGAGATGTGGGACAAGGCAAAGCAAACCTGACCTGAAGCCCCACTGTATTGGTTTGAGCAGGGTACAGTTAAAAAGCTTCCTAGAATTACACAATCGTTGTGGAGTTGGAAGGGATCCCGAGGATCATCTAGTCCACCTCCCTGCAATGCAGGAATATGCATCTGGCTTCTCTGCATGGAAGAAGTGTAAGGGAAGAGAGATTTTAAGGACCATTTTCCACAAAAAGTTTGCATTGTAGTTGGGCATCTGAAAAGTTCCATAACAGCTCTTAAGGACATTACACATTTGGCATTTTAATTAATGACCACAAATCCTTTAACAGCCTCTCTTACTCTTTGGAATGTTAATAACTTGCATTTTCTCTATATTGTCCAACTTTGCCCAGGATGGTAGTTTGAATCAATGGAAAAAATATCACTAGCTAACAAACTGCAGCTCAGCTAAAATAGGCTGCTGCAGGTGGAAATAGGTCAGGTGGGAGTGAAACAAAATGTTGAATAAAAGAAGAAAGCATTCCTGCAATGATTGGCTTGTTAGTGGGCCCTTAAATTACCTGGCACCACATAGGCAAACTTTAGGGTTTGGAAAACCTATTACAGAAAAATTGTTCACTGTGCAGAGGCTGGAAAATATTGAGTCCCAAAGCAGCTGTTACACCACTTGAAAAAATATTCTGAATTAGGTGGAGTATAAGGCCTTTAGCATTTCTATCACAGAACAGCATGTGTAACCCATAAGGGAAGATGGACATTGAAGGCCATACTGCAGCCCTGAAGGTTGGAAGCGCCAAGTATGCCTCAAGCTCAGAACTTCAAGGTCACATCAGAACTCAGAAGGCATTTTCAGTTTAGCCTCTGTATTACACAGCTCCCTTTAATTGAGAGCCTGTTTGAACCTGAGCCTGGCTTTATTGCAGAAGCAGTTGTAGTCTGTGGCCACGATCCATCTGTTCACTGGCCTAGCCGCACCTGACTAACAGATCTGCATTGTTACCATGGGCATTATATCTCCTACAGGATTTTTCTTTCTGATCACCCAGATACACATTTCGGATCACCCAGATGCATCTGAGTAGTCACTGTCATTAAGAGAATACTAACTTAGATGGATTTTAAAGTACTGCCTACTAGGTAGGGGAGTGTCAGTGTGGATGGTGCCAGCATTCACGGATCAATGTACAGGAAGAGTCTGCTGAAAGTGTTGTTTCTGTTTCTGTGAGGTTGTAGGTTGAGGAGGGTATTGGAGCCCGTGAGCTAGGGCTTACAGGGATGTGTTGATGTCTGTGGAGCTGCAGCGGGAGCATTCAGGATTGTGGGGTACAGTTCTCCATGATAGTTTATCAGCTTTTCAGGTATATCTGTGGGCCTCCAAAAGGTTGGTAACATCCCCATATCTGATCACTCCATCACACAGTCATATTCAATAACGGAAGGAACTGGCATTGCACATAGCATCCCTCTGTAAATATTGAACTCCGTGCAAATTTTTGCTTCAAATTTTTGCTTCAAATAATACATGTGCAATGTATTATTTTGCCAGTAGTTGCTGCCACAGGCTTTAACAGGGCACAAACACGTTGGAACGCTCAGAACTTTGTCAAACCAATGAAATCATGGGTGGTGTTCAACTAAGATTTACTCAGCGTAAACTCATTAAAATGCATGTGCCTAATTTAGTCATGTTCATTAATTTCAATGGTCCTGCTCTGAGTAAAACTTACTTGAATGCCACCTCATGTCTACGTCAGCAAGACTGAATAAAGCACGTTAGTTTTCATGAGAAAGTACTATATGGGGTACCTGTATAAACATTGCAGTAAAAGGAGTCAACATGTCAGTTCTGAGCATTTAAAAGCCTCTTATGCCTGTGGCAGTTTGTACCGGATCTGTTTGAAATTTGGCACATTCATAGGCCTTATATCAGGTAGATCATAAACACAAAGTCTCAAGCACAACAAGTCCCTTTTTAGTAAGCTATAGAATCTTGAGGTTTATTATGGTAGAAGCATTTTATTTTATTTTTTGATAAAAGGGGCACTCCTACGCCCTTTTAATTTTAAATATTGTATGACCCCTTCAGATTATACTTTGGTCCAAAAAGTGGATGCATCAGCTGAAGTATGCTTATTCTCAGCAGGCCTCTTACATTTGTCTGTTGTGTTTGAAACAAAAAGAATTGCCACCAGCAGTTATATGTCAGTTTGTTTCTGATTCACCTTCTGATAATTAGTAATCATGGAGCTGCCATCACAAAATGATTGGCCTCTTTGGCACTGTTGCAGTGTTGGCATTCATTCGCCAGTTCTGTAGCAGCTACAGTATCACTTCTCTCTCTTTTTTTGTTTTTCTCTCTTTCAATTTAATTGTAGCTTGTTTTTAGAAAACACTTCTCATTTAGGAAAATTCTGGAGAGGTGCTAGGTTTTGTAATGTTTTCATGGGTGCTAGCAAGCTTAGCCTTTATTAGCCCATGTTAGCAAAAGTATTGGAGATTAATGGGCAAATTACAGTTTAGCTCCATAAGCTTGGTGACATTCACAGAAGTGTCACCTTCCAGAGGCTGTTTATAGCACTGATGTTTCAGCATGGTATTTTAAGGGGACTAGCAGGTCTTGGATGTATTCTGTGCAGATCACCTTCATATTCCTTCAGATAGCTTGAAAGGTGAAAAATAATTCCCCCACATGTCAGAGTAACTTCAAATAATTTGCTGCAGCTACATTTGAAAGCTAATATGCAGCAAGGCCATAGGATTGTACAGTATCCCAATATTTTTTTCTTAACTTATATTTTAACTCAATTATGTTTCCCTAATATAATCAAGAAAGGTGATAAACCAAAGCTCCAAAGAGCACAAACATATCAAATACACATTTAGAAACAAGAACAATAAATTATGTATGTAGCCTTGTTTGGATAATTCATCTGGAAAGAATGTATTACATTGCTTTCGAAAAGTGTACACTCTACGTGAAATAAACATTTTCCAGTTAAGCTGGAAAAAAATGTTTTCTGTGAAGAACGTACATGGTTTTTCAACGCTCTGTGACGGTTGTTACTGTTAAGAGCAAAACTGTTGTTCCTTTGCACCCTCCAAAGAATCACTAATAGATTCCACAGCTAGTCTTGTGCATTGTTCTTCTCAAACTTTACAATACATGATAAATATTTCCTCTTTCAGTAGTATAGGTCAGAAAAGTTTTTTCAAATGCTGAGTTTATTTTAAGATGTTATGTTGCCATTTTCTTAACTGTCAGTCTGAGAAGGATAAACCTATAAACAAAATGGAGAGGCTATGGGTCACGTTTCCATCTTCTTAGCTGTCAAATTGTTTAAAGAATAAATTGGTTTTAAAAATGAAGTAAACGCTGGATGGAGGGTGGTCAAACACAAATAAGAAAGCAAGAAAGGAAATGTATATTATTACTTGAGTCATTTACGTCATCATAGTTTTGAAAGTACGTATTACATCTGCATTTGGAATACAGATAATTGTTTTGTCCAATTATGAGTTCTAGTTATACTATAGTTTATTCATTAATAGTTACCGGTAATAGTACAAACTCTTCAAATGCAGTTTTCTAGCACTCCTGCCTGGTGAGATTACTACTGACTATGTTCACAAATAATGAGTTCTTATACCCACTCCAATTCTATGAACAGTTAAAAATTCCAGGGGTGTAGCATTTACCTGGGTTTGGTTTCCTTTGAAGAAATTCAGTGTAATACTTACTTTTATTGTGAATTGGGCTTTGCCCCAAGGCTCTTATCCTATTTGCAGTCAATCACAACACCAATTGGGTGGGTGGATAGCTCAAGCGATATAGTGCTGTGCATGTGAGAGATCCCAGCTTCAGTCTCCAAAGTCTCCAGCTAGGGCTGGGAATGACTGCTGCCAGTCAGTGCAGACAATATTAATTCAGTATTAGCTAGCTTCCTTTGTTCCTAACATGTATTTCAAGCTGATATCTCATTTTGCATATATATATACACAGCATTCATGAGACCAGGCAGGCTGCTGAATTCACATAACTTTTCTCTCTTACTTAGTCTTGATGAGAAGCTTCCTCAGAAATGAAATTTAGTCTAGTTGGGTAGATGGTGACTTCCTGATCCTGGCGTTTGAATCACTAAGTTCAGTTGTTCACCCTCACAATTTCCTTTTATATCAAAAACTCACATATTTATATCAGTCCTCACTTCATCTTAGGGAAGAGGACTGGTGAGGTGTGTGGGAATGGAAGATGCATGCAACTAGAACTGGTGCTGTCATGAACTGGCAGGCTGATGGGGAGGAAGAAGAGGATCCTGGCGTGGAGTGCAGCCAGGACTGGGACCCACAGGGGCAAGCTGGGGATGGGGAAGGAGAGGTTGCTGTAGGACAGGCATAGGCAAACTCGGCCCTCCAGATGTTTTGGGACTACAACTCCCATCATCCCTAGATAACAGGACCAGTGGTCAGGGATGATGGAAGTTGTGTCCCAAAACATCTGGAGGGCTGAGTTTGCCTATGCCTGGTATAGGAAGTACTCACGGAGTGACAGGGGGTGGCGGTCAGTGCGTAGGAACCAGAACAGCAGAACCCATCACTAGAGGGACCCCTGTCTCCGTGAACACAGAGGGCTCTGAGGCATAGGGAGCAGTGGGAGGGAAGCTTTAGGAGGCTGAGGCAGGCAAGGGCCCACAGCTGGCCAGGTGGTGCTCACTAGCTCTGGGATTTCTCAGCAGGAGTAGGCTCAGAATAGGTGAGGGTCACATGCCTCGTCAAGCCCAGATGCTGCAATCAGCAGGCAAGGTAGAAAAGGGAAGCAAGTAGGGTTTGGGGAAACTGCTGCTTGAAATTGTGCAGAGGCACTGCTTGTCCATATAGACTATACTGGCCCAACAGGCTGTGTTCTGTGCTATTATGAAAGAGGTGAATAGGGGAGTTATCTTTAAATTGGGTTGGAGGAACTGTCAGTTATTTAATTCCCTTAACTCACACCTCACGGTGTTCCCCAGGGATATCATTTCAGTTTTGTGTAGGGGTCTGTGTGTGTATCCTGTTGAACAAAAGGGGAAGAAGAAAGCTTTCTGTGTTGAGCAAGGTAAGAAATCAACCTATTCAAAGCAAATGATTTTGACTGTTAGGCATAGATATTTAGTACTTGGTCTGTTTACAAATGGAGTGAATTTTTTTCACTCTGAATAACATCTGAATAACAACATGCAGGCTGAAATAGAAGTAGACAGGAGGCAGCCCACCTCATACTTTCTGAATAGCACCTTTGTTTTCCCCTCAGTAAGCATTGTATTTTATCTGTTGTCCTGAAGTTTGGAGCCTAGGAATTTTTGTTATGGGTCTGAGAGTGCCATGCAGTCATGGGTCCAACTAGCATAAAGAGAGGCTACAGAAAGCATAAAATATGTATTTGTTACTCTGAGACATTTCCTCTCTAATTTTTGTTCCACCTTGCACTTCATATTTTTGCAGTTCATTACAAGCTGTGGAGAGAAAAGGTCTGAATGAAACAGCACACTGTGTGCAAATGTGTATGTCCCAGCTTATTTTCCCCAAATAATATAAATAATAAGTCAGATTCTATTTATGAAATATGAAAAATAAGACACATATTTGTCACAATCTATTTTTTATGATCCTTTGGGCAATCCCACAGCACTCCCTCTGAAAGAAACGAAATAAGTAGTTTTATTTATATTTAGAAGGCCAATTTCAATTTCAGTTCCCTTTTTCCCCCATTGAGAGGTTTCATTGCTTTTGATATATTTTAAGTCCCTGTTCAACTGCCTTTTTATTTGCAAAATAGTTATGAATTCTAAGAGAATATGCCTGTGGGGGGCGGGAATCATATATTTAATAGTTCACATTGAAAAGTGTGTGTGTTCAATATATAGGAAGGAGAGTAGTTGAGAGAATCTTCCCTCTCTCTCTTGGTTGAGATAGAGAATCGCCTCATGTATTTGTAAATCATGTGGACAGTCACTCTTCTAAGTATCACAAGCAGATGTAACCAGGCAGATGTGATGTGGTGAATACCTTACAAATGATGTAACTCTGTGGTCTCCATTGTGGCATCGCAAGATGCAATTCTGCCATTTTGGATGTTATCTGGTGCCTGTGAAGACTGTGCCCTGTCACCAGTTCCAGTGCCTCCCTTGTCATGAGGTAGACTGTGTGGTTACTTTCCCACCCTGCTGAAAAAGGACCCAGGAAGGTAGGAAGGAAAGGAGAATGATCTGGGGAAGGCAGCAGAGGGAGGAGGAGAAAGTAGGGTGTCAGAGGAATGGAGCAGGGGGATGGAGTATCAGAGACAGAGGGAAGTCACACACCTGTCAGATCCAGTGAAACATAGTCCCTTGAAAAGGTGGAATTATTATTATTATTATTATTATTATTATTATTATTATTATTTATTATTATTTATACCACACCTATCTGGCTGTGTTTCCCCAACCACTCTGGGTGGCTTGCAGCACATTAAAAATGGTAAAACATTACACATTAATAATTTCCTGATACAGGGTTGGCTTCAGATGTCTTCTAAAAGTCAGATAGTTTATTTCCTTGACATCTGGTGGGAGGGCGTTCCACAGGGCGGGCGCCACTACTGAGAGTGCCCTCTGCCTGGTTCCCTGTAACCTCTCTTCATGCAGGGAGGGAGGTGCCATAAGGCCCTCGGAGGTTGACCTTGTGTCCATGCTGAACGATGAGGGTAGAGACGCTTCTTCACACACACGCTCCAGCCACCAGCAGTCGCTATTGACTGAACTGTAAGAATTACAGATCCAGTGCTCATAGGTTCTGCCGTGGTGCAAATACATAATCAGATTCACAGAATCATATAGATTCTCATAATGTTTGCTAATTCCCTCAGAACCACCATCAACTCATAGCCTCCTATGTGTGGACATTTTCTTCTGTTATATGTTGCTGGTTTTGATGTACCATGGAAAAATCATGAAGCTCTGTTAGGATCTATGCCTTGGAGCAATGTTTTTTTTAGTGCTGGCACTTCTGGATCTCTGGTTTTTATTGTGTGTACCAATGTAAGCTTTAATCTGTTACACTTTGTGGGGGGCATAAAAATATGCAAATTTAAAGGGATCCATTTTAATTATACTGGATCTGACTTCTAGCTAGACCCCTTGGAAAAGCAAAGTGTGTGCGTGTGTTTGTCTTTGCACCTGCACATTCAGACACATGTGTGCTTTCCTGCTTTCTAGGGAGGGAGAGTGACATTGAGGAGGGGAAAGAGATGGAAGCTGAAAGGGGTGCTGCTTGTGACACTTCCACATAATTTCAAATGTGCCCACAGCCCCTAAGTTTGGTGACCCCTCCTATAATTGCTGTCACATCCGTATAACAAACAAAAAAAATGCTGTCATGTGAAAGAAGTTTTTAGCAGCTTGCCCATAGCTCTTTTGTTTCTAACTTCATATAATCAACACTTTTATTTTTATCTGAGCATTTTCTGTGGCAAAACATTTTTCCCCCCAAGCATAAGATCAGAAGTATAGCCTTCATTATTATTTTTTTACCTGGAGGATGGAAAGGTAGAACACTGTGTGTTCTGATCTAGGATTAGACAAAGTTCCATTTTGGGTCTTTATACTGAAGCTTACTGCCACATTTTATTTTCCCTATTTAATGCAAATGATATTTGTTAGCTATGCAGAAGAGAGAATTGCAATAGCTCTCCCCACCAGTGTGCAACACACATCAGCTGCCATAGTCCCCCCCCCCCCCCGAATAGCTAGTAGAGGAAAATGAGCTCCTTGTTCCTTTGCGCCTGCTCTCTTCTGGTGGTGTAATGGTTAAGAGCGGTAGTCTCCTAATCTGGGGAACCTGGTTCGTGTCTCCGCTCCTCCACGTGCAGCTGCTGGGTGACCTTGGGCCAGTCACACTTCTTTGAAGTCTCTCAGCCCCACTCACCTCACAGAGTGTTTGTTGTGGGGGAGGAAGGGAAAGGGGAATGTTAGCCGCTTTGAGACTCCTTCAGGTAGTGATAAAGCGGGATATCAAATCCAAACTCTTCTTCTTCTTCTTTTTGGAAGAGTTAAATAAAAATGGTTTTCAGTGCAGCAGTTGAAGACCAATGGTTAAAATAGCAAGACCCTTGCCCACTTGTAGAATTGCAAAGTTGAAGGGTGTTGCGCGTCGAGGTCCGCAAGACACCCCCCCAAAGAAAAGCACAATTGACACTTAATTTTTGTTTAAGGTTTTTGGCATAATTTTGGCCACAACTTTATTCAAATTACAGCAATGTGAGTGGTTGCTTAGGCATTGGTAGCACTAACTGACCCCGCCCGGGGACAGCTCTGACATTCGCACCCCCCGCGAAGTCAGCAAGGGTAAGTCACCTGGGGAGAGAGACGGGACTGGGAACCATGCCTCACCTCTCCTCAGAATGCTCCCAGGGGCTTGCGTGGCCCTAGCCCCTTGCCAGGGGGTTTCAGACAAAAGCATGGGGAGCCCCTGGGTTCCTTTAACAGAAAACCCTTGAAGCAGCAGCAGCAGCATTTTGGAGGGGCAGGCACAGCGAATCCATACCCCTCCACCAACCAATTCCAAGACCAATGCCTAACCGCAAACCTTACAAGTTGTGACGATTTGCTACGCAGTAGGCAAAAACCAAGTGGCACACACTAATCAGCCAAATGGACAAAATTCCTACCAGGCCCCTGCCCCAAAGCAGACGATCCCATGACAGGCATAGCAAGGTCAAGCAAACAGCCTAAAATTAGGGAAGGGAGGGTGGGTGATCCGAAGTAAGCAGCGAAATGAGGAAGTTCTTCGTTGCGAGCATTGTATTTAACAAATAGGGCTGTCAATCAGCAAATGGCAACATCTAGATTTCCCCAGTAACAGCCCGCCCCTGCTTAAAGGATGGCCAAACCATTTGCCTAGTAACAGTGAGGTGTCTTGTCAGCCCCGCCCGCAACCTGTGCTCTCCATGAGGGAGAACACACTTTTCCCAACAAAAGTCAGAGTCTGAGGCATGGTGGTATGGTCTACAAAGCCAGTTAAAGGGGGTTAGCAGTGATCAGAATACTGGGAAGACAGTGTTGGGTAGTGTTTAGTTTTGGACTACGACATGAGAGAACGGGATTCAAATCCCCACTCAGCCATTAAGCTTACTGAGTGACCTTGGACTAGTCACTGCCTCTCCACCTCACATACCACACAGGGTTGTGTTGTGGCACTAAATGTGGGGGAGAAGAACCATAAAGGCCACCTTGAGATCCTTGGAGGAAAAAGGTGGGGTATAAACACAATAAATAGGTAAGAAAGATTCTTACACATTTCCCCTTGATTATTAGGAACCAAAGTGGCAACTGAATAGCCCAAAGAACAATTACATTAGAGGTCAATGAGAATGCTGCATCTCTTCATTGTAGTATAGTCTGGGAATGGGTTGACTTCATTCAGCGTGCCTGTGTATCTGACCCTCATTGCTGCCTCCTTTGAGACTTCTTTGACAAATGCATGTCTCCTAATCTGTAAAAAGCCATGACACTCTGTAGTTAATGTTAAGAACTTTTGCTCCATCGTAGGTTTGGCCATATATCAACCTTTCTAGCCTATATCTCTGAAGCTGAGCAGGGATACGGTGAGGACCATAACATTTATTAACATGGTGCCCACTATTAATAAGCCTCAATGCCTTTCTCAGTGAAAAACTGTTAGCAATTTCCCCTTCATATATTTTTTAAAAATATGACTGCTGCCTCACTCTAAAAAATACAAGTGGCTCAAATGGATTCATCTGAAGGATATGCCACATGCTTGCTTGATTTATGACCAATGTTCTTGTTCCTTTCTTTCCCCTTACTTCTCTCTCTCTGTCTCTCTTCATGGCAATTGCCTGGAAAAGTCAGGGACTCTGCAGGGAGAACAACAAAAATGGTGAATAGATTTAGTAGAATATTTGGAAGTAAAAGGCATTACACAAAATACCTTTCTTGGCTTTTCAACTTCGCACAGTGAAGTTTGATAGGATAAAATATAGTTATTAATCGACATTATAGCACTTTTACAGCCCAATCCAATGCTTGTCTTCTTGGTAGCCTCACTCAGTTCAATGGGACGTCCACCCTGCAAAATATGCAACGTTAGGCTGAAATCCTATACCTAGTTACCTGGAGTAAACCCTATTGAAGATAATGGAATTAACTTCTGAGTAGACAAGTGTGCTGTTAGTGTACAAAGTGTATCACAGTCTTTTTATTGTTTTCATTATAACTGAAGCCAAACAATGGGAATTTGCTCACAGCAAGTCTCTGGCTCAAGAAGACCTTGATTTTCCAAATCCAAGTTCAGCAATTCTGTTGACTTGATGAGACCTCAGTGGTCTTGAATATCCATCTCCTGGTATAATTTGGTAGACCGACAAGCTCCTCGGTTGATATAAAACTCTGCCGGATTAGTTCTCCACCCAAGGAAGAGCTAGAAGAGTCAAGTGATGTGTTCAGTTCAGTGCAATTATGGCCCAAATAAAAGCCTCAGAAAGCTCTTAATAACAGGCAAGCACCCTTGCCCTTTCCCAGATGAGTGTTGTGTGGTAGATGGCAGAAGGACTTCTTTCTGATTCTGTAAATTGCATGCCTCAAAGACAAGATGTAAACTAATTTATCACTGTCCCACTGAATTGCAGGCTTCAGCTGATCAAGGAGGATTTTGTGATCAATGGTGTCAAATGCTAAAGAGATGTCAAGGAGCAGCAGCCAATTAACCTTACCTGATTTAGTGGCAATCAATAGGGCACTTGTGACCATTAATGATGGCATTTTCTATAGAATGGGCTCCAATGGAGATGAACCTAATACTAAAAAGATCAGCTGGACTTTGAAAGTAGCCTGAATGTAGTGTGTGAGGAAAACTATCAAAAAGAACAAAGTCTTCCAAGGCAATACAAATATTGCTGCTATTTTCTTCTTCTCAACAGTAATAACTCTCTCAGGGTTGTGATATCCCGACTTTCTTTTAGGTCTATCAGTTATTACTTAGGAATTTCTAGGTTCCTTTGCCACTCTGAAAATGACAACCTTTTCATTTTCTTTACCAGAAATGATGACATGTATGTTATAAGTTTTGCTCCAAGAAAATGTTATTAGATTGTATCATATAAGGAATTATTTTATAGTAATATAATCTCACTCAAATGGGAATTGATGTGTGTCTTATTTCTGTTTCTGTGGGCAATGGAATAGAAAAGAGAGAGAAGTTGTTTTCTGATTTTGTTGTTGGCAATATGGGGGCGAGCTTGTTAACAATTTTACAAAATATAAAATTGGGTAAAAATACAAAAAAAAATGATTCCATTCAGAGAATCTTTAAGTACTTTGGAAAATACATTATCTGAGCAATGGGAATATGAAAGCATCATAGTGGTATACTCATTTAGGAAGGTTTTCTGGAATTTCTGTCTTTCCTGAAGTGTGTTGGACCAGCACAAGTAATGCAGAAGGGGGGGGGGGGAGAGAAGATCCAAATTATATCTGTAGATCTTGATAACATACACTGTGAAGAATCTATCTTTATGAGGAAACACCTATATGTAAGAACAAGTAATGGCTAGTATGGTGGGACAGTGCCACTGAGCTATCCACCCCAAACCACATGGCTGCCACTTACCTGTGGGAGTGGGGGGATAGGTTGGCATTGAGTATGGGGCTGTGAAGGAGCCAATCTGACGCTGACTCTGGTGTTCCCACTCAGCCCCAACTTCACTTGGGAGGGCAGCACTCACCCACTGCACCAGAATGCTGTTTGGCTGGAAACAAAGTATGTGTTGTGTTTGGTTTAGTGTGTTGAGAGGAAATCTGGCCATCTAAAGTCAGGAAGATGCATTCTTTGTTTCTGAGCTGTTGACTAGGTAACTTGTGAGGCTTCTCAGATTTTATATGGTTCACTAGAATTCAAAACGTTTGAACGTGATAGGTCGTTTATCAGACATTCCATTTAAACTTACTGGTTTTGGAATTCTTGTGTAAAGCTGGTGAAAGGTTAGAGGGTTCTTACTGGAGAGAATAAAAGGGCAGGTTCAGTCTTTGGAAGATTGTGAAGAGATTCGTTGAGGGAAGAAGATACTATAAAGAGGCAAGAAACAAGCTTAAAGATTGATTCTGGAACTCAGAGCTGCAGCAATATTTTGTGCATGTGGCTAAGAGTCTGCATATAATCATTGAAAGATGGGATCTTTTGTGTTCAGTGCTTTTTTTCGCAGTTTGGGAACAGTCAGAAATACTAGGAAATACTAGGAAAGGGCTGCTTACCCCCAGCTTTGCGGGGAGTGAAGGTTGTGGTCTGCTTCGGCTGCAGCAAGTTGGAATGTCCTCCTAGTTCGGGTGTGATGGGGGGAAGGTGCAATTCCCTTCTCTGCTGGGCACACCAGTCAATGTAGTCAATTGTGGGTGAGTTGGGGGAGGCATGGTATGGGGAGAAGACCAGAGGAAAGATTTTCCCCTTCTGGTCTGCTCCCTGGCTCTCCCTGGCTCTATAGCAGGCCTAGCTATAGAAGTCTTCAGTTACCATATTTGGGGCCAGGAAGTAATTTGCCTTCAGACAAGACCTGTCTGGGATTTTTGCCCACCTCATAGCAATTGTCACAACCAGATGACAGATAAGGCACTGGGCTGAATCCTTAGCTAGAGTGAAGTGGGGTGTAGCCCCTCAAATTCAGGGTATCCCCTTAAGGGATCCAGGGGGGAGGTGCTTTTGTCCAGACACCCGGCGGGGGGGGGGGGCTGATGAGCCATAGCATCCTCCCAAATGGTGATCTTGAAGAGGTCGCCCTGATTTGATGTACAGTATAGGGCGATCATAAACCGTGGTTAACCTTGCAAAAAATAACCAACCAGCAGACAGGTTGGTTGATCCAGGGTAGACATCACATCTGTGAACTGCCCAGAGATCTTATGATGAAGGGTGGCGTATAAATATAATCAATCCTATGCCTATGCCAAAACCTGCTGACATCAATAAAGTTGTAGCTTGTTTAAATCCCATTTGGCTATCCTGTAGTTATCTAAACCTTATAATGCCTTGGCCCTGCCTCCTGCAGCTTTACTGCACCTGTAAAACAAACCAGAGACCTCCAGAGTTTGATGACAGTGTTGAGATTGTACATTAATTTACTCAATTTGAAGGTAGGACTGTGAAACCCCAGCCACATAAGCTTGCAGAATGTGAACTTGCAGAATATATAGAAAATAAAGCAACAGAGGATATGGGTGCTCAGTATAGTTGCAAGTTGGCATCTAACTAGGGTTATTTGGTACTCAGAGGTGTGTATTCTGATGCACTCAGTGGCACTGTCCTCTAGCTGTTTTGTGCATACAGAAAAAGTCCTATCTAGTGTGTAACAAATATCTTAATAGAATGTGGATATTTATCAATAAAAGCTGTAGATGCTAAATATGAAATGGAGAAAACTGTGTTTTCTTGGTTGGAAGTGGGAAACATTTTAGCCAAGTCATTTTTTCTGGTTTCATGTGTACTCCATAAAGTTCCTTTATTTTTATTTTTTAAGGCAATGATTTTTGTGAGTTGTTATGCTGTGCCATGGATTGCAAAGTTACAGTTGTTCCCATTCATGCATATTTTTTGCCTGATACTGCACTGCACCATCAATACTGCACGGTCCTAATACCCCTAATACTGCTTAGCCAAGTCAGAAAGAATTGGTTTCAAACATAATTTTTATGTCGGTGGCAAAGCAGTAGGATTTAATGTGGGGTATTTCAATACATTTGGACCAGAAGGGACTGAAATGTTTAGAGGTGCTGTAAACAGGGGCAAAGATGCTGCTCTTACTTTGAATTGGTGCACTAATATCATTCCAGCTACCGCAAAGTGCTGGTCTTGAGAGGGGCAGTGACAAAGCCAAAAGCCATGAAAAACTTATTCAAGGAATAATTTGTGCTCCTTTTGATGCCGAAAGCATTCAGCGGTGAACATCAGCACAGCTGCAGTTTAAACATTGCGAAAATATTCATGTCATCTTTGTAATAATCTGATGGAGCATTTAAGCTGTCCAGTTGTGAAGGTCCTTGACACTGAATAAAGATAAAGACATAAAAAGCACAGCAATAAAGAGCAAGCTATACAATGATGACATCCAGTGCCTTGGGATATCGTATTAGCCTCAAAAACCTGAAGCACATGCTCCCAACTAGAGGGAAATGATAAGAAAAAAATACTCCTTAGAGATCCCAGACCTCCTGCCAATACTGATGCTTAGAATTAAAGCCATTTGCTGTTATGCTTCACTTAACCTTCCGGATTGAAGATCAAAACTTTATAAAACTGTTAAGTGCTTGAAAAAATAACTCCAAAGCAATGTTGAACCCTGTGCACTTAAAATGCAAAGCACTCAGTCTCCTCCTGTGAGACAGAAACAGGATCAGCACTGGCTTCATAAAACTGATTCTCAATGTGATCTGAGAGTTGTAAAGGATAATCCTCCTGTTTGTCCCTCTCTTCTCTCTCTCTCTCTCTCTCTGCTGTTTGCCATCTATGCAGATACCCAGTTGAGTTCTCTTATACTGGGTGGTTTAGAAGACTGATGGCCGGAATCCCAATTTTCCTCAGATTTTTAGAGTGATGATGATGATAATAATAATTTTATTATCTATACCCCGCCCATCTGCCTGGGTTTCCCCAGCCACTCTGGGCAGCTTCCAACAGAGGACTAAAAATAGAATAAAACGTCAGTCATTAAAAACTTCCCTAAACAGGGCTGCCTTCAGATGTCTTCTAAAGGTCAGATAGCTGTTTATGTCCTTGACATCTGATGGGAGGGCGTTCCATAGGACAGGCACCACTACCGAGAAGGCTCTCTGCCTGCTTCCCTGTAACTTCGCTTCTCGCAGTGACGGAACTGCCAGAAGGCCCTCGGCACTGGACCTCAGTGTTTGGGCTGAACCATGGGGGTGGAGATGCTCCTTCAGGTATACAGGACTGAGGCCATTTAGGGCTTTAAAGGTCAGCACCAACTCTTTGAAAGTCAGAGAGTTCTTGTGTGGGGAAACTCCATCTGCAATGCAGAACTGCTTTGCAGCACACACTGTTATGAGCTTAAAAGCAGTTTCACATAATAGATTTGACATTTGAATTAACAGTGCTATTTTGCCCTCCCCAATATAAACTTATTCACTCTAAGATCTAGAAATCATTCTATGATGTTCCTCTAACTGGATGAGGTACTGAGCCTTTAGGCTCTCTGTCTATATAGGTTATAAGATATTCTTTATCCATGTTTCATTCTACGTTTTCAGGAACAATTATTCAGCAATATTTTTAAAGGGCTAGTTTCTGTCTGTGTGCAGATCGTCCAGTTTTTAAATCTTAGGTTTTGTTGCATGTCTAAAAGTGCAGTGATTTCAATGCAAATGTATGTTGCCGAATCAACTGTTTAGCTGTGTTCAGGTAGTTTTTTATTAATTTGATTAAGGTGTGGGGTACAAATAATAGAATTACTACTACTACTACTACTACTACTACTACACATATCAATGAGTGGCCATCACCCTGGAGGTCCAAATTCATGGTCTGACATCACATGGGGGAAGTGTGTTGCTGCTTTCTTCCCATTTTGAGAGAGAACACTGATAATTTCTTTGCTGATCTACAGCACAGCCATCTAAGTACAGTTTAAGTCCAGTTGGGAGTATGCGATTTAATCTGACTCTTCACTCTCAGGTGGTTCAGAACCTCTCTTTGAAGTAATTTCGTACAAATTACTTTCCACTGTGCTGTATAATGAAGGGAAGCCTTTGTGAGTATTTCTGACTTTTTACAAAAGAGGGTCTCCTGAAACAAAACTCCAAAGGCATCAAAAATCTGTATAATGGGATCTATAGAAACTTTTAGAAATTGCCATTTATATACTAATTGTTTGTGGCTCCTTGTCTTTAGAATATCCTCATCAAAGAAGTTTACTTGGCATTATTTCCCCCCCCCCACTAGTGAACAATTTTTTTTAGTTTTCTTTCACATTTCTATACAGTATTTTTGCTGCCCTATATGACCTGTTTGTTTGGTTTTTATAATTAATATTTATATTTTGTCTGCAAAGCAGAAGATATGGCAATAGAGGGTCTAGCAATGTTTTAAATTTAATAAGTATTGCTCACAGAATTAACTATGTGGAAGAACATCACCCATATGAACCTTGACCACAGAACTACAGTAGCTGTGGAGATAACAGAAGGTTGTAATATTTATTTCGTTAAGACACTTATAAATCCCTTCCTCCAAAAGAGCTCAGAGGGATATGTATGTATACACTGTGCAACATAGACATCAATAAAAATAGTAACTAAAAGAAAAATACTAACACACCATTAAAAAATAAGTAGAACATTAAATAGCATGAGAGCCAATATGGAACCCTGTAGGTCCCCATAGCAATGTTACTATGGGTTTAAAGAGGAGTTTCCACATGTTACTCTCTGGCAGTGATCCTGGAGGCAGGATCCTCCCACTGTACCTCCCACTGTAACACAGTGCCCTCAGCCCCCATGGACACTATAGGATGATATTGTGGTCTACAATAATCAAAGCCAACAAGAGGCTAAGGAAAATTAAGAATAGTATTTTTCCATCTCCCTCCAGGTCATCAGTCAGATGGCTTTGGTGCTGAAACTGGGCCAGAAACTGCTTCATCCTGGGGTGCCTACAGTTGCCCAGCCCACCATCCTCTCAAGCATCTTACTCATAAAAGGGATGCTAATAATTGCCTGGGGCTGATGGGGCCATAGTCCAAACCTTCAGGAGGGCACCATGTTGGTGAAGGCTGTCATAGTATTATAGCGTATTTCACTTACACGCAAGGAAACAGTGATGCACACCTGGAGACATGGGATAGAATCTGGAACTGAGCAAAGTAATTACCCTGCTTGCCTAAGTTTCTAACTTATTCATGCAACAACTAATAGAGCACATCTGTCTTCTTCATGTATTTCACATTATCTTAAATGTGAATCATTTTGCTACTGTGTTGGCCTTTGACTCTGCACAGCTATGACTGGTAAGCAAGCTTATGAATCTCAATTCATATCTCCATATCTATTCTCCATGGTATATTTACCATGGCAGAGTTATGGGACCAGGTGTGTGACCAAAGATCATTATATTTTTGTCGCATTTTTCATGGTACAATAGGTAAATCTCATAAAAAGGCCGACAACTGTACAATAAGAACCGCCTGCATTATTTCAAACCAGCAATTGAATTCTATCAATCATAGTATCCTTTGCTGTCAGGAAAGAAAACAAGAGAGAGTTATGCTGCAGAAACGACAAAAAGCTTAGGGCAAATTAAATTAGATCATACCACCTAATCTGCAAAAGAAATGTACCTGAAAAATGGGTAATATAAAATGGCGGGGGTAGGGGAGAAACAACACGGAGCTTACAGCATATAATTGATAAAGGTCTAGACATTAGAGTATCAAATAATAAAAAGAACATGAATAGATACAATCACATCCATGGAAACACAAGCCAGGCAAAGGAAATCTGAATATGCAAATGATATTAGAATATGTATGGTATACAATTAGAATGCGATTTCTGAGAAGAGCTGTGTTAGTAATCTGTCCTAAAGTTCTTTATACTCTTCAAGGGCAACATGGTACTGAACAATTCTTGCTTGTAAAGCAAAAGATGATGCCTCAGCATAATGTAGTAGGTCGTTTTAAATGGGAAAAAAAGATACAGCAATATAATTCTATCATATGCAACGTGTTCCATTAAAAATAACTAGAGCAGCAGCACTATAGTTCAAAAAAGCACCTTAAAAATAAACAAAATAATGAATGAAGATGTTCCTTAATACTGGCAGGAACGCAGTATAGCAGCCTTTTTTGCCCTCATTTGTATGGTTTACTGGGTGAAGCTTAGAGGCTAATAGAACTCCTCATGTGCTTTGCTGGCATAAATGACTTTATGTGTGTGATTTAAGACTAGCCTTTTGGATAGACATTTAATTCTGTGTTACAAAAGGGATAAATAACATATTAAATGTAAGTAACAGTGGCTGCTGCGTGTGCCTTTGGGAACTGAACGTACCTAAAGTTTGAGGCACCCATGATAAGAGCAAATAAGACATGCTTTAAATGTACATTTTTTGCCATTGTCCACAACCACATTTAGGAAGGACCTCAAGGGCTACCCATAGCTTCAGAACTACAAGATGATAGTGTTTTATCATTTCACAGTGTACTTGGCATAGCTGTCAACTTTCAGATTTGAAAATAAGGGATCAGCCGCCTCAAAAATAAGGGATTGGCAGCCAAAATAAGGGATCAGCAGCCTCACCTGTCCCAGGCACTCCTGTCTTCCACTGCCTCCCGCAGTTTGGTCAAACTCATGTTGGTAGCTTCGAGAACACTGTCCAACCATCTTGTCCTCATGGTTCAATGTTACTAGAGAGCAAAGATACTCAGTCAGGATATCTTTCTCCTAACTTTTGGGGTTACGTTTCTATTTAGCTGTCCATTAATACTAACAAACCGTATCTCCCATTCATCTCTCAGATCCCCTTGTAAATCTAAAGTACTGACCTCACCACATCCTGCGGTAAAAAAATTCCCCAAGTTAATTACACATTGTGTGAAGGTAAGTGTGTGAAGCTACAGCATTCCTACTATCAGCTTAAGTGACACATTCACTCTCTCTCTCTCTCTCTCTCTCTCTCACACACACACACACACACACACATGCGCGCACGCACACACACACACAGAGAGAGAGAGAGAGAGAGAGAGAGAGAGAGAGAATAGAGCCCCTCCGAGCCAAAGGCAGAAAGCCCAGCCAGCAGCCAAACAAAGCCTCAAGCGGTGGTTCCCACTGCGCAGCAACCCGGCAAAGGGATACAGCAGGGAAGTGCTGAAGCAAAGGCAAGTCCCCAGGCAACGCAGCCGATTTGATCGGGACAATGCATGCAAGCTCCATCCCCCAGTCGTTCTCAGACTCCTTATTGGGCAGCCGAGCAAGGCAGTTGAGGAGCCTCCCTGGCCAGCAGGGAGCCGGGAGGGAGAGGAGCTGCTTTCTTTGAAATCTGGGAAATTTACGGGATATCAACAATCCGGGATAGCAGCGGGAAACGTCACTGGAATATGGGAGTTTCCCACCAAATAAGGAAGGTTGACAGCTATGGTACTTGGTCCCGGGGGCGAATGAAGGTGTTGTGACACCTGGGGCGGGGCATTGCTACATAGGGCGCATGTGCAGCATCACTATGTGTGACGCATGTGCCGTACGTAGCGACACCACACGTGCGCTATACATAGCGGTTTGCCGCTCGAGCGCCATACGGACGGTGCCGGGATCCCTCCATTGCCGCTACAGCTGCGAACGGAGGATCCTCTATATGTGGCTGTAGCAGCAATGGAGGGATCCCACCGCCATCCATACAGCGCTCAGTCCTCCACATGCGGCTGCGGTGGCGTGTTGGCTGCTCACACTGCCACGAGGTGCCTTCTTGTCACCCCCCCCCCAGACATGGCACCCGGGGCAAACCGCCCCCCCCCATTGCAACGCCACTGCTTGGCCCTGGCAGCAAGGTTCCATAATGTATAGCCTGTGTTGATTTCACAGCCATCTCAACATTTGTGTGAGACAGGGTGTGTGTGTGTGTGTGTGTGTGTGTGTGTGTGTGTGATGAATGACCTTCCCTACATTCACTAAGCTGTAGGGTTAGTTGCCCTGGTTGGGCATGAGTCTTGCAAGAAGACACTTGCTGCACCAAGAAAAGCAAGGAGTGATGCCCAGCGGATTGTCAGAACATTCAGCTTGCCTGCTGTCAGTAGCAACACCCACTAAATGTCTGAAGGCATGAAGAAGGCCTTTGGAACAGCCGTCAGGAAAACTGCACCACTGAAAACCTTGTCTGGAGAAATCATCACAGACCGCAGCAAGCAGATGAAGCAACGGGCAGAGAGCACTATTAAGAATTGTACTTGCAGGAAAACATGGTTGCTGACATAGCAGTTGACAGCGTTCAGACTCTGCCTGTCTTGAAGATCTGAGTGTCTGTCCTTCCCTTGATGATCTGAAGAACACCATCAACTCATAGGCATGTGGTAAAACCCCAGGACGGGATGGAATCCCAACAGAAGTGTTGATAGCCAGCCTCAACTCCTCCCTCATGATGCAACTCCACGGCCTTCTCTTGCAGTGTTGGGAAACAGGATGCATGCCACAAGACATGCACAACTCAAGCGTTGTGACCCTCTACAAGAACAAAGGTGACCACCATGATTGTAACAACTACTGAGGAATCTCCCTGCTGAGTGCTGTGTGGAAAACCTTTAACCACGTAGTTCTCAACAGATTACAGTCACTGTCTAACAGGGTCTATCTCAAGTCACAATGTGGCTTTAGAGCCCAGAGGTCAACAGTCAACATGATTTTCTCACTCCGCCAGCTGCAGGAGAAATGCCAAGAGCAGAGATGCCCCTTGTGCACCACCTTCATAGACCTGATGAAAGACTTTGATCTCATCAGCCAAAAAGGACTTCTCACACTGGTCAATAAAATAGGATGCTCACGTAAGCTCCATAAAATGATTGTGTTATTCCAGGAGAACATATGCAGCACAATCCAGTATGAAGGCTCATCCTGTGAAATAGGACTGTGTTCTCACTCCAACTCTCTCTGGCCTATTCTTCTCCCGATTGTTCTCATATGCCCTCAGCTTGACTGAAGACGGTGTGTACATCCATTCAAGGAGTGACATGGGTCTGTTCAACCTGTCTCCATGCCAAGACAAAAGTGCAGAGCAAAACAACAAAGCACAATGACCACACTTTTCTTTCTTTCTTTTTAAATAAAGTAACCAGACTATCTTGGAGCTATGGTAGTGTGGGGCTCAATTAAATCAGGTGCATTGTGCTTAAAGAATGCTACAAGTCCTGAGACTCCAGTCCAAAATATAGTTTATTTAGAAGTAAAGCCTGTAGAATCTGGTGAGGTTCCCCTTAATGTAAGCAAGTTTAGAATCCACCTATATTTTCTCTATGGTCTTTTAAAATTATTATTATCGTGGCACTGTAGATATTATGCTGGGAAATATAAAAGGTAAATTGAACTACAATCATACCTCGGGTTAAATATGCTTCGAGTTGCGCGTTCGAGTTGCGCGTTCGAGTTGTGCTACTTCCGGGTTTCGCCGCTTGCGCATGTGCAGACGCTCAAAATGACGTCACGTGCATGCGCAGGAGCGGCAAAAATCGACGCACGTGTGCGCAGACGTGCCTTTGCTAGTTACGTTTACCTCTAGATGTGAACGGGGCTCCGGAACGGATCCCGTTCAGATCTAGAGGTACCACTGTATTACTTAGATTCTGTGAAATCATAGCAACCGTGATAGCAACACTATCACTACCCCAACCAGCTGACTAAGGCAGTACTTTGCACAGGGAAACAACGTAGCCGGAGCCCCATGGATGTTGCATTTGCTTAGAAATTGTAATGGAAAGGAAAAGGAAAAGAAGCAAGAAGTTACAGCAATTCTGTGTAAATATTTTTAGAAACTCCATTATACGCCACCTTGGAATTTTTCATCATAAGGCCATTAAAATATATTTTAAATAAGTAAAATGAGAACAAGCACCACTCATGAGAAGGCTTCTTTTTTTCTCAAAATGAACTGCCTGGGAGAGTTGACTGCTCATTCTCCACATGTGGCTTGGCTACCATATTCCTTATGTCTTTCTTCCCTGTTCAGCCTTCCATCTTCTTTTGTCTCCATTGCTAATTGATCCTGTTCTCAAAATCATTTCCTATCATTGCTGCCTGAGCTGCATTAATTGGAACGGTCAGGTCCTGAGACTGGGATCTTCTTCATGTGACCATATGGCTAGCCACTGAGCTATATTCCCTTCTGGGGAAATCTGAAAAAAACCCTCTCCCCTCCCCATATAGCAGGGGGTAGTGAACCTTTTCGTCCTAGCAGACCAGATCATTACTTGTCCCCACATCCAGAGGCCTACTTTGACAGGTGGGTGGGATAACCTGCCTCTTGGTCACCTGACGTCATAATGATTTGCAACTGAATTAAGATTTAATGTCTCTGTCATCAACTTCTGTTAACCTGTTTTAGGGAACAGAACAGCAATCTTACCTGCCCCTAAGTCCTGCTGAATTCAATGGGACATAAATGGCAATGTGAAGGAATTCAATACGCATTTTAAAAAAACACCTCTCTGAGTGATTAGAAGAGCGAAAAAAGGAAGTGAATCTGGTTATCCACTTTTAAATATTTTGAAATGCTTTTCATCAGTCAAAAGATAAAACAGAGATGAATAAATCAGGTTACATTTTAGGAGAGGCTCCCCCTTTCGCAACAAGAATTCAGCAGACCCCTCCTTCATGCTTGCTTGAGGAAGAAATACAACCTGTCTAGGGTATAAGAATTACAAAAGGACACATGCAGGCTAACAATTTTCAATGAACTGTGTAATTATATACTATGTTTAAATTATATCAATAAAGTTTATTGTTATTGTCACTAGTAAAAGATGACAAGCTATATATTTCTACTGTTTATTCTTTTACAACGTCCTAAATCAAGCTACCTTTATGGTAAAATGTTGTATGCCTTTGAAGGCATGAAGTGGCATCAGCAAAGAGCTGCCTGGATTTGTGTGTTTAAGGAAAAATATTGATTTTATAAGAACTGAAGAGTTATGAGAGAGTGACAGATGAAAGTTGTGTTCCTAGTCACAGTGCCACCTCCCTTGTGCAGTGGCTATAGCTAAGCTGTAATGAACAACCTCAAGCAGAGAATGATTTGGGTTAGAAATGGCCACAACTTTAAAGATTCCAGATGTAGGTGGATTTTGGCTATGCGTTGGGTGTATACCCATTCCATCCTCCAGCCAGAGGGTGGAAACTTTTGACAGGGTCGTGCCAAGGATTATGGCCTCCCCAAGACTCCAAACTACCGAGCTGGCTTTTATGTGTCACTGTTGGACTAGAGTGCATGCATCCGAATCATGATCCATCAGTGAGGTTCCGCCCACTAGCAGGCCCCTGATTGGCCTGTTCAAATTAGAGGTTTTAGTTGGCAATCCCACCCTGCAATGGGGCCAGCCAAAAAGATTTACAGGGCCAGCCAAGCTTGTTCATCCTGGCTACTGGAGATAACGGATTATCTGTGAGGGGCCACAGCCGCCACCCACCCAGAAAAGGGGTAACTATCATGGTAAACTCTGTGCAAGTGGAATTTTCAAGGTTTGGATGTAATACTAAATTGCAGTTCATGAAAAATGGAAGTGAATGCTTCCGCTCTTCTCAGGGTTGTGCTGGTGGAGGAGATGGAATGGGAGAAACAAGTGAACAAAAACTTGTTCATGCTATTCTGTCTGAACAAATCATTTTGTTCTATCCATTACAAAAGATTTGTCACCCAACAACCTTCTCACTGTAGTAGCTGACACCAGCTTTGCAAAACAGTTGGATGATATTCCAATATAGTATTGAAATGTGTTAACGTATCTCAGATAAGCATACTATTTGGAAACAGACCATATACGAAGGCAAGCCCTTGCTTCACACTCACTCTGTTATTGGAGGGCTAATAAGGGATAGTAATTAGCCGGAATTACTGTATTATGAGTGGATTTCTTTCTCTGAAAATTCATTGTTTGTAGGAGGTGGGTAGGAGGGCAATAAGTTTATTAGTCATTGCTAAAGAGATGAATTAACAGCAAACTGCTGATTGGCAAGGTAACTCTTGTTTTCATTTTAAAAAAATCAAAAACCCAGAGAGAGGTTGCCTTAAATCAATAAAGACTTTGTTGTGTGAGAGGTGGTTCGTTGAACTGAGGATAAGACAGCGAGAACTTGACTGACAAATGAAATTGCAAGATCTTTTAATTAGGAACACAGCTGAGCGAAAGTCAGAGATTCCTGATGGGTTTTAACTGAGGAACTGAGCCAAGCATACAAAACAGTTACTGGAATAATACAAAAGCTTCTGCAACCTCATGCCTCAGGCAGTTGTAGCCGTAAGACTAAATGAATGGCCATTAGCTTGAACACATGAGAGCTCTTCTGGATCAGACCAGGGGCCCATTTAGTTCATCATCCTGATTTCTGTCACTGACTAGCCAGATTGTTCCAGGCAGTCAACAGGTACGGCATGAAGGCAAACAACCTTTCCCGTTGTTCATCTTCCCCCAGCCCACACTTCCCCATTGACTACTTTTGATCCTAGATGTTCCATATAGCTATCATTGTCTGTACTAACAGTAATGCTAGTTCTCTGGGTTCTGCTCTGGGTTCTTCTGTATGCACAAGAGTGAAGCATTAGCAGGGGCACCGAGTTGGGTCCCACATTTTTTGGGGGAGGCAGCTGTTGTGTGTGCATGGTGTCACACTTGTGACGCGCCGCCCCACCCCTTCAGACCACGCCTGCCAGGATGCTCTGGCAGGTCCCACTTGTCAGGGCCAATTGCTGTTTATTTGGGGCACATATGCTCCACAATTCTGCCCATCGTTTTTCACAGCCATTTAAGTCACTTGCCATCACCACATCCCATAGTAGCATAATCCACAAATGAACTAAGGATTGTGTGAAGACACTTTTGGGGGGCTGTCCTAAAGCTACCGGCAATCAATTTCACTGAACGGTGCTTAATTCTAACGTTGAAAGAAACAAAGTCACTGGCTCTTCACCTAACCTACATCATGGAGTTTTTCAACTTTTTGTGAAAATAAAGTAAGGATGGAGGGAAGCATGATTTCACATGGAGTTCAGTTTTATCCTACTACTTCCTTTGGTGAAACTGTAGATAAGCTGTGGCCACTCCTCTAGCAGCATTCCAAGGCAGGCATAAGCAAGCTCGGCCCTCCAGATGTTTTGGGACTACAACCCCCATCATCCCTAGCTAACAGGACCAGCGGTCAGGGATGATGGGAGTTGTAGTCCCCAAATATCTGGAGGGCCAGGTTTGCCTATGCCTGTTCCAAGGGATAGAAACATGCTTTAACTTTCAGCCAGAACCAGTGTGCAGTAAAGGGGGAAGTTTTGCAGGCCTCAGACTTTCCCTAGAAAGGTGAAAGGCCTTGTCATAGGTGATTCCTTTATTCAAGTAGCCAGCTAGAAAGAGCTGACTATAACTATGTTGCATATTTCTTACTTGAGGCAAAGTAGGTCTGGAGCCGTGATGAAAGATAAAAGTGCAATAGAAAAGGCAGATAGGTCTATGTGATTTCCACTTACTTCCTTATGCCATGCTCATAAAAGTTTTAAAACCATTTGTTGTTCAACTGCAAACTTGAAGGGTGCACCTCTTGTTCAGACATGAATCTTTTGGTTTTCCTCATATTGGTGTTGCATTTAAGAAAAAACATGCTTTGTTCTTCAGTTTAGGATATACCTGACAAAGATGTGTAGAGTTTACTAACCCTTGGGAAAGTTTCACTTCCTTTGTACCTCAGAAGGCCGACACACATTTCACTTCAAATCTGACTTACGCAATACATTGATGGTAATTCTAAGAAGAACATAAGTGGCCAGGAACAAGTAATGAACACAATACTGTTTAAGGAAGTGCAATATGCCTGGCATGCCTTGCCTTGTTGCCAGTAAAAGGGAATTGCTTCCGTGACAAATTTAATAAGTGTCATTGAAGCAATTCCCTTTTGCAGCCAGCAAATGTGTATAGACTAGAGAGAGTACACTTGTTGAATGTCACATGTGAATAACACATACAGCTCAATGGTTGTATAGGCATGTACACAGACTGTACACCTGTTGAATGTAGCTCCCATTTTAAAGCAGTTTTGTATATTGGCCTTTGCCTTACTTGCTGGAATTGCAAGCTAAATTATATTTGCCCCAGAGTGTTAAAGTTGTTAATGCCTGCTGACATGAAGGAGAAGCAAGAGCTGGAGGCCATGTGTAGTATATACACCTGTGAGGTGACAGAATACTTGTATCAGTGAAGAGAGGAATGCAGGAAGCTTGGAAAGGCCAAAACCTAGGGAGAAAGTTGGTTTCGGGAGTAGCTGAAAGGAGACATGGGCGAGAAAAGAAAGAAGAGAAGAAAGATAATCTGCAAAAGGCAAAGCAGAAACAAAGCAATAGGAATTGAAATACATGTGACAGAAACTGCTGTTCAGCTAGCAACAGTTAACTGACATAGCTAAGTTATAGACCTCACTGAAACTGTGCTGCAATTGCCTCACCCTCCCCCATTTACAGGGAGAATATAGTACTTGTGACAGGCTAAATAGATAATCTGGCTGGAAGATCTTCAGTTTGGTTTGATTTACTGCTGCCCTTCTACCCTGGTAGTGGCAGCGCTGCCAATACCACCAATTAGGAGCTGGGAATGCAATTTATAATTAGCACCAAGTGATCGTAGGGCTTCTTTTTCACCAGCTTGAAAGTTCTTCACCTTTGTCTGTACAATATGAAGGGTTGTTTAAGAACTGGTGGATTTAGATGTAAATATTACATTTTAAAGAAATCCCTGTCACAGGGTTCCTGTTCAGGAATGCAGTTGAGGGGAGATTAAAAGGAATACCATCTTGCTTAGGGGCATTATTGTAAGAGTCCAAAAATGCCCACAGTTCCTCATGTTGAAGGACTCCAATAAATTTGGAACACACACACACACACACACACACACACACACACACACCAAGGTTAGCAAGGGTTCCTTATTCTAGAACAAATGCAACTCCAAAGATCAACCTGCTCTCTTGCTTCCCCCGTGTTTCAGGTTAAGGCTTTATGGGTGGAAAAGGTAAAACTTTGATCTGTGAACTTATTAACTTGCCTCAGGAAAACTGGGTTAGCTAGAGACTCAAGATCATGAATGTCAGAGTTGGGGTCTTTCCATTCTGGCCTGCTTCTGGTGGTGTAAATGCATTTACTCCCCCCCCCCCCCTTTAAAAAAAATCTGAACAAGAATGTTGCTGTAGTAATAATATGAAATATGCTCACTTTGATAACATTTTACTATCTTTCTTTTGCAGAAATGCAACCAAAATGTCAACAAATGCAGTGCCAGTACAAATGTGCTATATCCAGGAACAGAACTGGATGCTTCTGTGAGAAAGGATATGAACTTGGCATCAATGGGAAAACGTGCCAAGGTAAATAACTATTCTGTCATATTATTTTTAAGCCCTCGAGCTCAATGAACTACTTTGGTGGGGTTTCATCTTGATTTCAGGAGATCTTGGAGAAGTTGCATATGATTTTAAATGCATAGTTGTCTGAAGAACCATTGCCTTGAAATAGTAAGATATTTGTGATAGAACAGGATAGCATTGCAGTCCTGGGCATGGATGAGTGAGAAAATAGCCAATAGTCAAACAGGATATTACTTTTATGCAGGGGTCCTAAAAAAGGTCAAAATGCTGGAATCAGTGCTGTCACTCTTCAGATTAGCAAGATCCTTTGTCAAGAAGTGAGAGAAATGGAATGTCATTGCTGCTTAGCGAGGATCATCTGACTTAACAGAGCAGAACAGAGGGGTGAGATTGGCAGATCATGGGGAAAACAGAACATTGAAACCCTGAAAACATATTAGAGTGCAGTTACAGAATTGATGGAAGGAATCTGAAAATCATCCTGCTTTTAACTAGGATGTGAACATTCTTACATCAACTTTCACACATTTACTGGGTAGCCCTCAGATAGTCAGAGCCAGTGTGGTGTAGTGGTTAAGAGCGGTAGACTCGTAATCTGGTGAACCGGGTTCGATTCCCCACTCCTCCACATGCAACTGCTGGGTGACCTTGGGCTAGTCACACTTCTCTGAAGTCTCTCAGCCTCACTCACCTCACAGAGTATTTGTTGTGGGGCAGGAAGGGAAAAGAGAATGTTAGCCGCTTTGAGACTCCTTTGGGTAGTGATAAAGCGGGATATCAAATCCAAACTCTTCTTCTTCAGACCATCTTTTCAGACAGCTAATGTCCCAGATTCCAGCTGTACCATATGGCTTGAGACTCAAGAAGATACATGAAAGAAAGCTTGATGTTTAGACAAAAGGAAGGGGGCTTTGTATGTAAATCTCTCATTCTAACACTTGCTTCTAATCAAACCATTTTGATGTTCCCATCAGATGTAAATGAATGCAGTCTGTATGGGGTCTGCAGCCAAACCTGCGAAAATTCAGATGGCTCGTATGCTTGCAGCTGTGTGGAAGGTTATCTTCTTCAGCCAGACAAAAAATCTTGCAAAGTTAAAAGAGGTAAGGAGAAACAGTTGTCACCTATGTAGTTCTCCCCCCCCCCCAACTCTTTCATATTTATCTTTATTTTTAGTAGATAAAACTTATTGCCTTAGTAAATGTGATAGATTATGCCAAAGTATGAATGAAATTTCATTTTTACATTTTATATAGTTGGAAAACCAGAACAGAACCCTCAAGGTGTCAGAGTTCAAACCCCTTGCAGATAGAAAACTAACACATCAGCAGAAAGCTGGACTAAAACCCTTCCCCCAAAGTATTAGATGGTAGTCTTTATATTAGTCAAAAACATTTGAAAAAGTTTAGCTAATGTGAGTAGACAGCTCCACTCAGTCAAGGTTAATTCAGTCAGTTCTATCCTTCAACTAGATCTCATCTGATTCTCTCCCACATACAGATGAGTATTTATAATAATTTAAGTCCACCTTAAATGAAACTATTAGGAAGTAATTATTCCCTTTATATGTTAGACCTGAGACTCTGCCTTGCTCCTAGCAACATCCCATGAGCATTGATTTAATGATATTAATACTATGCCTTATTAGATAATTAATGCATATTTTCATTAGCAATAATAAACTAAGCATTTAAGGGAATTAGCAAGTTTGGTTTAATGAAGTCAAATTGAAGAAAGGATTTCCCTAGTCAATGTGTTGACTCTACAGCCTATTTTCCCCCTGCAATCTGTTCACCATCAGCATGCATAATGACACACAAGGCCTTACTGTGAAAAAGAGAAGAAAAAGAAATTGGGATGTAAAAGGAGACCACCCTTCTCCATGGTGCAAATGAAAAACAAAATAAATGAAAAATACTTTTATATACTTTTACAATGGAGTAAGTCCCATTGAATTCACTGTAACTTCTGAGTAGACACGTATGGTGTTGCACTGTTTTTTATGGACATACAGATGGGTTAATTGGATGGTCTTCATACTGTTACATAAATTTATTATACTGAAACTAAAATAAACATAGGCTCATGAAGCTATGAGCAGTATACAGGAGTAAAGGCATTTATAAGTCCAAGAAATAAAACTTGTTTAGATTTCATATTGATCCACAAACCACAGCAATGGATTTGAAATATAGTAATATAATACAAACTAAGATTATGCAGCAAAAATCAATTTCAATATTTCTTTTCACTTGTCATTCATCATGAATGTCATTTTAGTGGGATTTGGCAGGTGTCATTGCTGATACTGTACTCAAAACTGCCAATTAACTACAGATAAACACTTTTTTTTTTTACTTTAACCTAGTTTTTTCTTCCAGTAGCACCTTTAAGACCAACTAAGTTAGTTCTTGGTATGAGCTTGGTATGAGCTTTCGTGTGCAAGCACACTTCTTCAGATACACGCCTTGGTATGAGCTTGCACACGAAAGCTCATACCAAGAACTAACTTAGTTGGTCTTAAAGGTGCTACTGGAAGGATTTTTTTTATTTTGACTATGGCAGACCAACACGGCTACCTATCTGTAACTAGTTTTTTCTGTTATGAAATAAGTATTTGTCAGTATTGGGGTAGATACCTATGTACATTTACCTGGGACTAAGGTCTACTTGTGATTAACAGACGTTGGATTACAACATTCATCAGATTAGGCCAGCCACAAATTGAAAGTATAGTGATATGCAGCAAACTTCTCAAGTTTGCGAGCCTAGGTAACTTTACATCATCCCTGTTTTGTTTTACTCCCATACTATTCGTTTTTGTTTTTATTTCTTTTCTTTTTGGTGCAGCCCATCTATATATTTTGCATTTCCGGGAAAAAGACTGAGCTGAATTTCCCTGCAATAAAGAAGGGGAAAGGAAGAAAAAATTTACTGTTTAAGATTTGGAACGGACTGCCTTGAGATAAGGGTTGCATAGTGGAAAGTCTATTTCTGACAGCCAATTCTGCAAAAGGGATACAGTGTTCCTGGACTTCTTTTGGCTTGAAAGTAACTGTTTAAGTGCACTGAGACTGTGGTTTTTAAAGTAAATTGGGGGACTTATAAAGACTACCTTGTTTTTAAAAGTTGCAAGTTCTGGCTGTTACTGTGTCCCCCTAGAGGAAGTTGGACATTGTTACAACAACAGTTACAACAACAGTTGGTTTAGAGGAAAATTCCATTCTACTCCAAAACAACTGTCTGACTGTGGGAGCGACCTTGAATTTCTATGAGACTGTTATGGCAGATGATAAAGGGAAGTTAGAGAAGGCAGAACCGCAGGAAAAAACTACTAGGTCTGGCAGACATTATCGGGTTGCATTTCCTATGATTCAGTGGTACCAGAGAGGTACCTCCTTTTGGGTTGCAGATAAATACAACTAAAACAGTGACAACTAGCCCTGCCTGGTTAGTAGTGTACAGTGTCAACGTAGGGCTTTGTTCTGGCCTATACAGTTCTATGTTTTATGACAGAAAAACATTCCTTTGCTCTTCCTTCCCTGTTTCCTTGTAAGCAAGGGACTTTGCTGGAAGGAAAATGCCCGTTATATGAAGCTTTCTTTTTCATTTCATTTTGTTTCGCCTGCCTTAACAGCTGTTCCTGCACTTCATTGCCTCTACATCCCTCCCATAGCTGAGAGAGCTCTCCGATAAGGAAATGTAGAGCCTGGAATTATTTATTCCTTTCCCCCTCATGGGCCCAGAATCTTGGCAGTATTCTATCAGCCAAAATGACCAGAACTCTGCATCACTCAGCTGCTTTTTAAAAAATGCATCCAGTGGCACTAAATCACTGGGGCTTGCTGTTTGATATCCAACAAATGTCTATGTTGGATATTCACATGGACAGGGTCAGTTTCATTTTTTACTTCAGGTGTTGCTGAACTAGCGCTCCCATTATCCCTGACCATTGGCCACACTGGTTGGGGCTGATGGGAGTTGGAGTTCCACAACACTCCTAGCCCTGCTTTCTGGTATCAGTGTATGTGGTTGCACAAGAGGAGCCTTTTCCAACTCTGAAGAAAGAGTGCAGTACAGTACTTATTCAAATGAAGCACCATGTTTTTATTATATTCCCACAGAATTTTCAGTGGCAGCCATTTTATTATAATTCTTAATCAGTCAATTATCTAAATCAGCAGTGGGCAGCCTCTGATATTCCGGGCCTATTTAAACATGGCAGCCAATCCTAATTTATTATTAATTTTACCTGTGAGGCTGTTTTTTCCCCAAGCCACGCCCCCTTTGATGCCATTTATTATGTCAAGTATGGGGCAGGTAAAGATGTGACTGCAAAGGAGCAGTCATGAATCCTAAAATGCACTCCTGATTGTTTATTGGCTAGTGGGGCTTGTACTTGGTGCCTTTTAAATTTGGCACCCAATGCAAGCACCAAGAGAAGCCCATCTCTGCTGAAAGCAGGGCTTGGAGTTTATGTTGATCAGCAGTAACTTCAAGCCTCACTGGGATCAGCTACACTTTAGAATTTTCAATCAGGAACTTGGAGGTGGAGCTGACTCTTGCCAAAGTTGAGCCTGACGACATTGCCAGCTAGCCAATAGGCTTGTACAAGACCATTGCCCACAATCAATCCACTGGAGACATTGCAGAATATTTCTCCCATTTTAAACATGAGGTTATTTCCCCCTACCCTCTAAGGCAGATTTTCAGGGGACATAAGAGGTCTGCAAGAGGGAATATGTGAAAGTTACCTGTTTGCCTTCAACAAGAGAAACATTCTGAGCGGGGGGGGGGGGGGTTCATTCATGAGTGTACATTTTTCTAAATATAGTGTCTGTTCAGCTTCTGTGCCGCAAATAAATGACTGTGCCAGCAGCGGCAGACTCTGGAGTCTCAAATTTCAGTGGTGTGTGACGTCAAAATCTAGTGCCACCCCTCCCACCTTTTGCTTTCCATTGGACTTCATAGTTGTGGTGCCTACTGTGGCATCCCAGAAGCTCCACACCCTGGGCAACCAAACTAGTCAATCTCCCCTAGATCTGCATTTGCTGCCAGTACCTAATGAATGTCAAGCCAGTCTGAGCTTAACTAAACCTCCATCCTATGAGTCCTATTTCTCCCAGTTTTACTCTTGAGTGGTATCCCTTGACCAATTAGAATTCATTCAGGATGGTTTCAACCTCTCACATTGCTGATGCATGCGTTCTGTTCTGACAGAAGGATGCTTAGCCAACATACCACTTCAAAGACTGAGCAAGAAGAAGCAGAGGAAAAGTTGCTATATTGGAACCATGATCTGGTTGTTTAGGTTTTGTGCTGTGCTGGGATAAAAGGGCTTCCTTTCTTGCAGTGCAGCACAGAAGAGCTCCCACCTGCCTATAACTTGTCTGCCCTTTCCCAGCTGCTTCTGCCCCTTAACTTCCCTGTTTCTTCCTTTCCCTTCGCCTTACTCTTTCTCCCCACTTCACTACTTAAATTCTGTCTCTGTATGTGGCACGTGTGCTCTGCCTTCCTCCAGCTCTGACTGCTGTTAGTTGCCCTGCCCTCTGCCCTGCCCTTCACCTCACTAGCCCTAGTGGACAGTGATCATCATTGGCTTAAAAAAAAAAAATCAGGTTCCAAAATGAGATTTGAAATTAGATGCTGAAATAGCTGCCATAAAGCTGTGATCAGATTTCTTACAATCCTTTTATGTCTACTTTTTCTTTTAAAAAGCCCCCCAAATATCTAGTTGATAACTAGGCTGCAGGCCTGCTCCTTGATAATAATCCATTTAGCTGACTGGAATCAATCGGACTCATATTTGCATTACTAGAGTAGGCCAGAACTCCTAGTTAGTGGGTGGGGGAAAATGAAATAGAGTTTTGCTGAAGATTCAGAACCTTTATTCTTCTTTGGAAGGCTTTCACAACTATGTTAGTGTCAATGCAAGAAAAAGAATATCAAAAACAGCTACTTAAATTTTTAGCTTCTGGAAAAGCTCATGTAAGGTTATATTTCTCATTTACAGCAGATCTATGGGAAAAAATAGACTGTAATGAAAGGAAAAGAGCCTTACTATGATCAAAAGGTGTCTGCTCTGCACAGTCTTTCATGTGTATGTTTTTCTACTCTTCTAAAAAAGATTCAGAACAAATTGACAATGCCCATGTGAGAAACTCACTAAATTAAATTAAAGTTTGAGGATTTCAAATCTGCACTGCTCTTTTTTCAGGCATATAATTGTGAAATATATTTCTGCTCTTGTTTTCTTTCAAATTCTGTACTTCGTGCATTCTTTTTCCACCAGCCTTTTGTCTCAGTCCTAGCAAATTTCTGGATCCTATTGAATCATCTGTTATAAAGCTTGTTTTTAATATAGCAAGATGATTCAAAGTGGATTGTAATTTTTTCCCAGTCTTTTTCTGTCTTTCCTTTGTAAAAGATGTTGCATATCCTCTAATACTCTGAAGATTTTATTCAGCAATAGAGTTGTAGCTGATGGTGGCAGCGAAGCAGGGGGAGACTTTGGTTTCTTATGTGCTGTGACACTGTTTATTGATCTGTGGTTCAAGTAAAAAGCAGATAGGAAGAGAATAGAATGCAAGTCTTTCATCATCTTAACCACAGTCAAGGAGCAAACTAACTACCTTTTGAGAAAGAGAGATATAATTAAGGACTTTTTTTATATGTGGGTTAGAGGTGTGCCATTTCATGTCTCATTAAAACACCAAATACAGCATCATTATTTGAACAGTTTAAAACTCATTTGGCCTAATTATAGTCTCATTGTCACTAGAATATTGCTTTTCTTACAGCCTTTCAAATACAGCAAAGTAGATCCGCATATATGTTCAAAACACTGCAAAAATGCTCAGATTGTGTGCTTTTCTTTGTTGTTTATCTCTAGCTGTTGTGCATCTGAGATCTTGTATACACTTGAGATTTGGAATATAATGTAATGTAGGGAAAAATAACAGAATGCTTTTAGAAAGATCAGAGGCCACTAGAGAGAGAACAGGACCACAGCAAGTGATTTTGAAACAAGCCCTGAAGGATAGCTCAGTCGGTAGAGCACAAGACTCTATCTCAGAGTCACTGATTAAAGCCCCACATTGGGTGAAAGATTCCCTCATTGCAGGGAGTTGGACTAGGTGTCCCTCATAGTCCCTTCCAACTCTACAAATCTGCGATTCTTTGAAGAGAAGGGTAACACAAGACAAGCAAAAATAGGTAGTAAAAGCAGGACACTTATACGAATGACAAGGATGTTCTACTACACAAGGCCCTGTGAATGAATAAGAACTATAGAACGAAAGTTTCTGCTGCTGGCTTGTTCCTAAGTTAGGCAAGTCTTGCCATAGAGGATATGTAAAGAGATGAGGCACCAGTTTGCATTATCTTCTGTATGATTTGTTATGTGGAAAACCCAGTGCAAAAATAACTTATAAGTGCCCTACCTTCCATGTGTATAAAGTTGTGGGATTTCAACTGGCCAACTGTCAACCACGTAAAGTTGAATATTCACAAGCTGCGAGTTACCTGCGTTACGTAAACTTGTCCAGCAAATTGTGTATTGCATAAAACATTTAAAATGTGACGCATATACAGTAGTTTAGGGTTTCTTCCAACAAGCTGGTCTACACAATACATGGCTTATGACTATTGCAGTTAAGACCTGTCTTAGAAGCTAGCATAGTGTGCTCCAGATGTTGAGGACTATCATCCCTGACCATTGGGCATGCTGGCTGGGGCAATGGAAGTTGGAGTTCACAACAATAGGAGGACACGGCATTGGCTACTCCTGCCTTAGAGCTATAAACACGTTGGTTGTGAATATAGCAATTTGTTTATTTTATTCAAAACAAAATACTTAGATCTTTCATCCAGATGGTAGCGTATCATTGATATAAACCAAAGCTGAGTAAAGCAATATAATAAAATAACAACAAAATAGTAGGGCTGAATAAGGACATAAAGACAATAACTGATCTGCTATCCCAACCAAACACCTTCCAAAATAGCAGGGAACATTATCATCCTTTCAAAAATTATATTTTAATACCTATTTACTGTGAATACTCTCGTATTTAAATACCTGGAATAGTTGCATCCTGTAAGCACATACAACTTCCTGCAGTTTTCTGAAAATTCATGAGCAGTTGGAACAAGTGGATGTCATGAAGCTAATCAAAGTGAATCAGAATGGAAGACAAATCTGGGTGTTTTCTTCCAGAGGCAAGCAAATCTCTACAGTGAATTGTCATTGCTTATCTGTTCCAGTTTAGGATATTGTCAGTCTTGTTGTTTTAAATGATGGTCCTAAGGAGGATGGCAACTTGCCAGACCTCTCCAGGAGGAATATGAGTTAACATGTATAGATTAGGTGTCAACATGTGACTGACACAACCTCTAATGATGTGAATTATTATTTAGTTCCAGTTTTATGACGTTTGTGTTGGTGTGTGGCCTTACTGCATGATATTCTCCTGAGACAAATTCTAGTTCAGGGGTGGGAGTGTGCCGAACATAGACTTTTATATTCCAAATCACAAGCCTGTTGTCTTTACCTTTGTTTTCACCAACTATGATCAGCACTTTTAAAAATATCAATTACTGCAGTTCAATATTGAATATACCATTTCCCTTGTCATAAACCTGGGAGGATGTGCAAAGCCCTCTTTGGGAGGTATCGTTCAGTACCATTATCCAGTATGAATTTCTTGGACACACTGCCATACATTTTCATCATTATACAGAAAGAGTACAGCAATCATTCTTGAATTTCATTTATTTTTATTTTCCCTTAACTTTTAATACTAGTTTGTTGCTGCAAATGTTCATTTTTAGTTTTATGCCTGAGAAAGATTATTGTATCCTTTTAGAGCCTACATCTTTTAAAAAACAACAACACAATACTATATTTTCAGTTTGGAACTGGAGTCTGTGTTGTATAAAAGCTAGGTAGTTAAGTTTCTATTTCAGATTCATATCCCTGCTTAGTTTATAATCTAACTTCTCTAGCCTAACTTCATCTGACTTCATCAGGGTAATTCCAGTTCAAATCTTCACAGATTAATCTGTTCGGAGATCTGAGGAGATAAGAGAATTTATATAGGGGAAGGTGGCCTGACTTCCTAACTCAAATACCCTCCAACATTTCTCTGAGGAAAATAGGGGTGTCCAGTGCTATTTTTTCTAGAAAAAGATGCTAGAACTCAACTCATTCTCTTATATAGCAGTGGTGCCCACCTGAGAGGTGCTGGAACTGAGTTCTGGTGAGTTCCAACTGGGAAAAAAGCCCTGGGGACATCCTATTCCATGCCCCTCCAACATTTCTCTCATGAAAATAGGGGCATCCTAAGGAAAAGTGGGACATTCTAGGATCAAATAAGAAACCAGGATGGCTTCTGTCAATCCAGGACTGTCCCTTGGAGGGTCAGAATTCAGCAGATCCATTGCCCAGTTCCCATGGTACACTTTCTGGATGGACCAGCTGTCCTGGTGATGCACAGAGTAGGGAAGCTATGTTTTCCTCTGGGGTTTGAGGATCATGATGTCTGATAGTAGTTTCTTCAAGAACTTCTCTCAGCCTGTTCATTCCGGGGTGGAAGTTCAGACCAGATTTAGGCTTCATACTGTTACAAAAGCCTGATGCCCATCCCTCTCTCTGCCAAGCCATGGCAAGAGTGCATGGGATTTCAGGCACCCACACAGGGTCTCTGTACCTTGGGAGAATAGAAGGCACTGTGCATTAAGAAATAGGGGTTATTTGCCTATTTACACCCTCAGTCTGTAGGGAGGGCGTCCGGATCTTGCAGCATGGCCCAGAGCACTGTAGACAGTCCTTCCTTTACCCTCGCCAAGATGGATCTCCCCCTTACTTACTTCCTCCTCCTCCTTCCCAGAAACACCTTGCCCTCCCCCAGAGCAGTTACCCTGGCAACCTTTCCAACCCCTGTCCCTGTTCACACCTCAAGGCAGTTCTCTTGCATTGGCAACAACCTTCAATGGCTCTCTATTGTTCCCTTAACCTAGCTTGGTCAGGCTGATTTGAGTAACCCAGCCCAGGAATTCCCAGTCTGGCACAGCCCTGCACTTTGTTTTAACCCATCCCCCGTTAATCAAAACCCTGGCATTTATTAATTTATAGGTTTTGCCACAAATCTCTAACAATACCTTTCTGTCACTCTCCACAGCTAGCATTCCGCCTCCTCTTTCCTGTCCAATTTGAGTACACTCATGGGTCCTTCTGAAGCAGGCAAAAATGAGTGACTTGTGCTCAAATCACAACTAAAAACTGGCTTATTACACACACACACACACACACACACACACCTTCCTTCACAACCTAATCTTAAATGTAAGGTGGCTGGTCATTACTGAATCTTCTTCCAATGCAATGAAAGTGGGATTAACACTCCAGGTTGGAATCTATATTAACTGATATAATTCCTGAAAGCAATTGTTGGGTATATTTTAATGTGTTCATTTTTATTTGTTAATGAACCATTCTCTTATTTCCTTAATGTTTGTTCTGTTAATGTTTTCCAGATCCTAATGATTCACCTCCAGTTCTTTTGATTGCAAGCTCTGATACTATTGAGGTCCTATATCTAAATGGAACTAAATCATCCACCCTTGGCTTTGTGAGAGGAACTGGAATTCAGACATTGGATTTTATATACAACACGAACACAGTTTGTTGGATTGAATCAAGGGAATCTTCAAGTCAGCTGAAATGCGTTGGGACATCAAAAACTGGCATGCTAACAGATGAATGGATAATAAGCACTATTCCTTATCTTCACAGTAAGTATTTTAAGTTTGAGAAAGTAACTTCAAGCAAAATGATAAGAAGAGCCTCTATCTTTTCAGCAAACTTTCTTACAGATTTAATGTTATTATATAAACGTTATTTAGAGTGGCATCTTACGGTAGTAATCAGGGGAGATAAGGCCATATAATTGTCATATCTAAAGCCCTGCCCATGGAAACAATGTAAGCAGAGTAGTTTAGATGTGGTTAGGAACAGGGTTCTGTCTTGGGCCCGGTCTTATTCAACATCTTTATCAACGACTTGGATGATGGACTCAAGGGCATCCTGATCAAATTTGCAGATGACACCAAACTGGGAGGGGTGGCTAACACCCCAGAGGACAGGATCACACTTCAAAACGACCTTGACAGATTAGAGAACTGGGCAAAAACAAACAAGATGAATTTTAACAGGGAGAAATGTAAAGTATTGCACTTGGGCAAAAAAAATGAGAGGCACAAATACAAGATGGGTGACACCTGGCTTGAGAGCAGTACATGTGAAAAGGATCTAGGAGTCTTGGTTGACCACAAACTTGACATGAGCCAACAGTGTGACGCGGCAGCTAAAAAAGCCAATGCAATTCTGGGCTGCATCAATAGGAGCATAGCATCTAGATCAAGGGAAGTAATAGTGCCACTGTATTCTGCTCTGGTCAGACCTCACCTGGAGTACTGTGTCCAGTTCTGGGCACCACAATTCAAGAAGGACACTGACAAACTGGAACGTGTCCAGAGGAGGGCAACCAAAATGGTCAAAGGCCTGGAAACGATGCCTTATGAGGAACGGCTAAGGGAGCTGGGCATGTTTAGCCTGGAGAAGAGGAGGTTAAGGGGTGATATGATAGCCATGTTCAAATATATAAAAGGATGTCACATAGAGGAGGGAGAAAGGTTGTTTTCTGCTGCTCCAGAGAAGCGGACACGGAGCAATGGATCCAAACTACAAGAAAGAAGATTCCACCTAAACATTAGGAAGAACTTCCTGACAGTAAGAGCTGTTCGACAGTGGAATTTGCTGCCAAGGAGTGTGGTGGAGTCTCCTTCTTTGGAGGTCTTTAAGCAGAGGCTTGACAACCATATTTCAGGAGTGCTCTGATGGTGTTTCCTGCTTGGCAGGGGGTTGGACTCGATGGCCCTTGTGGTCTCTTCCAACTCTATGATTCTATGATTCTATGATTCCATGATCTCTAAATTTCTTCCCAGTTTGGGTGTGTGAGAGGGGAAGTTGGATGAATCCAAGCCATTTCCTGGTTTTCCCTTTTTTGCCATATTGATGTCAGTGTTCCTTTTGTTGGGACAGAATGTCAGAGGCTTCAGCAGTCATAGGGAAGGGAAATCTGACATTGGTTCTCCCTTTTCTTATATTGGTGCTCTGTGAAGTTAGAGAGGGCCATCCAACAAATCCTATTGCACCTGGGACTTCCTCACAGGTGACACCCTTATTTATCTTCCTTCATAAATCTGGTCTTTTCACCAACTGAAGTCTTAGAATACGGCAGTGTACAAATTTAAATAAACAAGCTGTGTAATGCTATTGGGTATAGTTTTATTTTTTGTTCGGAAACAATTAATGCCTTTCAAAAATTGGGAGTGGATATGAGCAATATTAGATTATTTGTGTTTAGAGAAAAGGCAACTTGAGGCTTTTTGATTTGAAGACTGTTATGATGGCTATGAATTTGAACACTTATTCTTGGATTGAAAAGTTCACTATAAACAAGTGGAACAGAATTACTTTAAGCATAGCCAAGTTGTCATTGTGCAATTCTTCTGAGTCACTTTGAAAACAAAGTCATTTAATGCTTTGAAGGAATTTAATAAAGGCAGTAAGGGCATTAATGTATGAGAAGGTTGGGCTGTCCTGTCACCATGTATAAGCTGTTCATTTTATCAATATGTCACAGAGCAGCTGGAGTTTGATGAGATGGTCTATGCATTTCACCATGACGGTTCTGGAGTTGATGCTAAAGTCTGAATATTCCTTGCATGCATAATTACATAAACACTCCATCACACCATATAAGCAAAAATAATGAACTAATTGGAGAGTGCTTGAATATTTGTCCCTGTATGTTGTTCCAGAGAAGTCTTTCTGGGCTTTTCTTCAGCTTGTTTACAGACCATTCACCAGCATTGCCTTGCATTCTCCTCTCCACACCCCAACAAAATAAAAATGACAACCTTATTTCCATTGTATTTCACTTTGAAAATCCATAATAATGGAAATTAAAGTAAGCAAAAAAAAAATCTCCCTCCTCTCTTTAATATGTACTCAGGTTTTGCTCATTCACAAAGGGAATTGATTATAAGCAAAAGAAAGATGGGTGAAAATGCACGTAATGAGCCATTGAGATCAAGAGTATGGCTCAATAACTGACACCTGAAAATGTTTAACAAAGCATGAATAGCCTGCATGTGCAATGCAGAGCTAAAATGAGTGCAAAATTGCCTCGTTATTTATCCTGAAACTTTCTCAATAACTGAACAACGGTCCATTTTCAAGCCCTGTAATATATATCTCTTTCCTGTAGAATCCTTAATGGGTGAAAACTAAAATCTGCCTGGTTAAATGGGAAAAGAAAGTGTGTAGTAATTTAACATCTTCAGTTAAAAGGAGACAAGCCCTTCCTAAGTGGTCACTTTCTACATCATATGAAATTGAATATCTTAGAAATAATGCAAATTGTTGCTGTGATTATCTGCCCACAACATGCATGCTGATTAAGTGTGGTGTTGCAGAAGTCAATGAGACTTCAATGAAAGGTACACACCCTTTTATAAGTATATGAAACTATTGATTTCAATTTTTAAAAAAAGCAAAATTATCATTGAGGTTCTAAGTACGTAATAGCTGGCACTACTGCTAAGAGAACTGATGTATAGAATTTCAGAATCCTGCTAAGTCTCGGATCTATGACAAGGAACAGGCCATAGCAGCCTGAATGTTTGACAGTAGGCTAGGCTTAGGGGCAGCTGCATTATTTGGTTGTCTTTACTTTCTTTTTTATATTTTATTGAAAGTTTTATGGTGAATTAAAGTAAATGAGGAAAAAAGAGAAAGAAAAAAATACATAAAAAACAAAGCAAAGGAAAACAATAATAATGAAGTTAAGAATAACATGTAATTAAGATTGCAGAACTATGTAGCATATATGTAAGTAGATAAACTTATTATTTTCCTCAAGTATACATCGGTTCAGGAGTCAACTATATTTTCAATAAATATGTTCCAAATATCATTAAATTTGTCCATATGTAATCTTTGTATGAAAGCGATCCATTCATAGGTTGCTAGAGTTGTCATGTTGTCTATCCATTGATCAAAGGGAGCATATTTTTATCCTTCCAATGTCTTTTTGCAGATGTAAGGGCATGGAGAATCCATTTACGTTGACCAGTTGTCAAGCTCCATATATTAGATATATGGCTTTAAATGACAAAACTTTTAACTCTTTCCCCACAATAGTATTTATACACCCTAGCATTATCCCCCCAAAATTTGCAAACACTGAACACTGTATAAACATGTTTCAAAGAAGCATTTTCCATATGGCATCTCCAATAGCATGTTGTCATTTATAGACCATGCTAAGCAATCGTGATGTAGTCCAACAAACTCAAAAGAAAATCTTTTGTTGTATGAGACATAGTTTGTAATCTAATGACACTTTAGAAATGGAGGCTAGTACATTATCCCATTGTTTAAGATGGGGCTCATTAATTCTTTATTCCATTCATTTATCAAAGTCTATGTGTCAAATTGATTATTAGACACTAATTAGCTATAAAAAGTAATAGCTTTTTTTAGCCTCTAAGATTTTGGATAGTGTGTAAAACACGAAAGTTTTTCAGTTGAGAATGGTACATATGCGGCATTACCATGGCGAGAGGAAGGGATCTGTTTTGACTGGCAAAGTGGAATACAGTCTGCATGAGTGCAGATGCAGTTCGGGGGGGGGGGAGAGAGAAATTCAATAGGGAACAATGTACAATAACCAGGATCGGAACTGGAACTAAACCACCCTTTCCCAACCTGGTGCCCTCAAGATATTTTGAAGTAAACATGACCCTTTGCCATGCTGGCTAGGGCTGATGGGAGTTGTAGTTCACAAACATCTGGAAAACACCAGGCTTCCAATCCAAACTAGCTGCCTTGGTGGAGGAGAATCTATAGGTCTGAAAGGTGGGATACAAATGGAATAAAATTAAATAATATATGAACAATTCAAACTATTTAATTGCAAATATTTGCAATTTCGTATGTTTGCTATTTTGAATAACAGTCCTAAACATGCAATATACTTAAGAGAGGCAAGGGAGTATCCACAAAGCTCTTTGCTAAATTTCAAAGCAACTGTTGTGAAGGAAACACTGTATAATTTCCATTACAAGGTATACAGATGCAAAGCATATATTGTTGAAAATAGCAGCGGGAAGAGGAGCAATGAGATTCACGCCCAGCTGATAGGCAGAGGCAGGGAATGACAGTAGCCAGTGCCAGCCAGAGTAGAATTGAGAGCTTTGTTCGTTCCCAGGAAATGTTGTTCCTATAGCTCCTACTCCCATGGTTCTTGGAAATTTAATAGGAGATGCATTGGCTCAAACTTCTACACTTGCCCCCACCCTCCATGTGAAGGAGAGCTGAAAGTGAGGGTGTGAATCACATCAACCTAAGTTTAATTCTTATAACAACATATATATATATATATATATATATATATATATTTGCTGAGACTGAATGCATAAAATTAAGTGCATTTCATTCCTTAGTAGCCAAGGAATAACTGTGGAATATTGCATAAGCTGCTTTAATTGGCTTATTAAATATTCCTGATGGATCAACAAGATGATCGTTATTGGATGCTTTTCTGCTGATAATGTTTACTCAGTTTTATTTTTATCTGATTTAGCATGCCTAATTGATGCTCACTGTTTTCTGTATTGCCACATCAGCATAAAACACTGCTGTACCAATTTGTAAAATGTTTCACATTGAAAGCTTCCAAAATAGACATTAATATTTTGGGGTTTTTCACCCATGTTTGAGAAGCTAAAAACTGGCACTAAATATTTAATGACAGCTAGGAAATGTTGATTTCTGAGAAGAACATAGGTGAATTTAGGGAAAAGGAGAAAAAGTGCATTTTTAACACTATTGCAATTGCCACTTACTTGTGTATTGTAAATCTGTCCATACCTAACTAATAACACACAAAAATGTTTGTTTATTGTCTCTGTTAATAGTATGTGGTTTTAAGGCCTATGTGCATTTTAAAAGTCCTAATTTAAGTAGGAGAATGCATTGCAATTCCAAGTAGTGTGAATCAATGTTGTTTGCTTAGCAATTCCTCCCCCCAGCCCCCAATGCCAGCCTGGCACAATAAAGCCTGAAATATGAATTCCCTTTTAAGAAGCTGACTATAATAAATAGATTTTACATTATCCCTGGAGAAGCATATTTGAGGACCTGCACTCAGAGTATTAAAACATTCTACCTTTTCCCCCAAGTCATTTTCTTAATAACTTTTTACTAGAAAGTCAATCCATATTTTATTAAAATATTGTATACAACTTAAAAATTTTAATTACCCACTGCTTAGCATCTTTATGGGATAACATAAAAATGGCAGCATTAATTTTGAAGAACAGAAGCTATTTTTCCCCCCACTGAACTTCATGACATAGAGAAAAAGCAGAGTGTAAACTAGAATTCCAATGAGAACGTGGAGGGAGCTTACACGATGCCTTCGAAAGAGACAATTGGAAGCAGCCAAAGCATGTAGGGTAGCGTAATCATGCCATATATCCCCTATAATAGCTTGGTTCACTAAACTCTGGGTAGTTGATGGCACATCAATTGATGCTAAATTATGCTTTAATTTTAAGTTTAGCAGCAGATTACTTAACTACTTTGAAGTAAATAACCAGTTTTGATTTACTGTCTGCAAAGATTTATAGTACGCTTTTTGAATGTGTCGTTAAAAGAAAGAGAGTGTTACGGCTGTTGTACCTCTATAAATCTGCCTTCATTGTTCTGCAGAGGTGCCAAACAGCTGAGACCCTATTGCAAATTTACAATCATTTGGCAACACCACTAAAAATCAGTAAAGCAGAAATGGGAGATGGGACCATTTTCTGTTCTTACTCTTTGATTGTGCCTGAAATTGGCAGCAAAAACAGTCAGCCACTTAAAAAACAATCAAGAAGGACATTATTTCATTTGTAGTGGTCACAGAGTATGAAAAATAAGTATTTTATAATATTTTGTTCCCTTTTTAGATGTGGTCAGTATGGAGAAATTTACAGCAAGAACAAATTAAGCAGCCTGTCTTAGTATTTTTTAAAATCAGTGCTATACATATCTACACAAAATTAAATCCCATTGAGTTCAATGGGACTTCTTCCCAGGTGATTGTACAAGTTTGCTTTAAAGCAGAAGATGGAACAGTAACTAAAAAAACTATGTTTTCTAGTAGAAGTTAGCTTGCAGGGGTAGGAAAGATAAGGAGCAGGACCACCAGTCAGATCCAAGTCCCCACCCCTAAGATAAGTGATAAGAGACAATGGATATATTTGCACTAACCCAATGTTAGGTAAATAAAACAAATATGTTCTTTCTGTAAGATACATAAATACACGTGTGTGTGTGTGTGCATGTGCATGCTAAGGGACATTTTGGAACTTTTAGATTTCCTAAAGTGAGTTAGATAAATATATGTTGGCAGCTGTTTATAGCAGTCTGAAAACAAAAACTTCATTAATCAGGACATGTTGCAAACTTACATGATGCAAATTTGGAGCGAACAGAGTGATATAACTCTATCCCATTGTTGAAACAAGACCAAATCTAGATAGGTCCAAAGTTATTGAAGAAATGGGCTACCGGGATGTATTAGAGTTGGAATAGATTGACATATTTTTCAATGGAGGGAAGTAAGAAATGGGTTTCCCCATGGATCTGTTCATTCTCAAACTGGTCCATGAGCTTCATTCATGGTGGCTTTTTTGTGCTGTGCAAGTGGAAAATAAGCCAATCAGTCTCCAGGATTGGTGACAACTAGGCACTATGGCCTGGAGACAGTTCCCAGCCTTGCTGGAGATAATTGGAGACCTTGGCCAGTTGTTGAAGGAGAGGTCCTGGTCTGGAATAAGAACTTTGCTAGGGTATGAAATTTTATTTATTTATTTATATTTATTAAATTTGTATACCGCCCTTCATCTGAATATCACAGGTTGGTTCGCATTAGAAAAATACAGAATAAAGACACAAAATTCGAACAACAAAACAGAAGCAAAACAAACCAATAACTGCTCTCCCACAGACAGAGAATGTTAATCAGCCAAACGCTTGGTTGAAGAGAATGGCCACTTACCCAGTACAAGGGTGGGTGGTGGTTGTGACCCGGTGCAGCGCTTCCCTCATCCCCTCGAAGCCACATCATCTTTACTCCGGCCGTTGCCTCCCAGTTCAAATTTTGGCCAATCCATGGCAGCTGGGGTGGGGCGGGGCAATGGAATGGACTGCACAGCAGGAGTCTTCACTCTGGTCTGCTCCACAAGTGCTTAAAGGGGCAGGCCACACTTTTTGCCTGGCGCCTAAAGATGTGTAACAAAGGTGCCAGGTGAGCCTCCTTGGGGAGAGCATTCCACAAATGGGGAGCCACTGAAAAGGCCCCAGTTTTTCTGGTTTGTGAGTTGATTTTGTCAGAAACTTTATATGTTGGCAGGAGTTGCATTGGGCAGACTCCATAGTCTAATAAGGGGACGCCACGTAAAGCTTCAGATTAAACTCAAGGAGCTGAGGCTGGCAGCCACACTCTCAAGGTGCAGGTGATGCCCACTGAATTAGCACATGTCATGGTGGGACTATTTGCACGTCGAGGTCCCCCAGGCCACCCCAATAACTCACACTTCACACATCAATTTTTGTTTAAGGTTTTTGGCATGAATTTGGCCACAACTTTATTTAAATACACACACGTGAGTGGTTGCTTAGGCATTGGTTACGACTATCTGTCCTTGCCCCAGGGACAGAACTGACTTCCGGATTCCAGCGGAAGCCAGTCAGTGAGAACCATATTGGGGAGAAATGAAGCTGGACATCAGTCCCCCATCTCTCACCCTCATGCCCCCTGGGGCTTGCACGGCCCAAGTCCAATGCCAGGGACTAGGACGAAAGGGATGGCAAGCCCCTGGATTCCTTTAACGGAATTCCCTTTCAGCACCACCATTGGAGGGGTAGGCACTTACTCCTCCACCAACCAATTTTAACCAATGCCTAACCGCCAACCTTACAAGTTGTGACAATTTGCTACGCAGTAGGCAAAAACCGAATGGCAACAGTCAATCAGCCAAATGGACAAAATTCCTACCAGGCCCCTGCCCCAAGGCAGACGACCCCATGACAGGCATAGCAAGTTCAGAGGACAACGAACCCCCCCCCCCTTTTCAGGGAGGGTGGGCGGGTGATCCAGTGCACGCAGCCCAAGAGAAGGCCCCAGGCTGCAAGCCCTGTATTTAAGACCTCTGACCCCTCCCACACTTTAGCAACATAACATTCTCCCCAGGAACACTCCTTGCCCAATCACAGCATGTGGTCAATTTGCCCAACAACAGTGGCCTTTTTGGCCCCCACCGCAACACGTGCTCTCTATTATGGAGAACACGCTTTGCCCTGCAGCTCCTTCCTGCTGCCCAGCTGGCAGCCTGTGGGAGAGACACTGAATGCCAATGCATTCCTATTGCTGTGGAGCAACTGCCTTCTTATTTTGCTTGTGGCCTTTACAGAGGTATGTGAATAGCCACTATAGGGCAGCAGCATGCAATACCTTTGTTCTGATCCAGCAGGGTCATTGTGTTCTAGCCTGAAAAATAATTTGACAGTTTTCTGAAGGATAGCATCTAGTGTAGCATCCTGCTTCCCACAGTTGCTAACCAGATACCTCTGAAAAGCCCAGACCTGAGGACTACCCCCTTTTTGATGCTATTTCGGTAAGAAATGATAACCCACTTTGGTAGTAGCCAAAAAATTATTTCAAAAGCAAAGTATCCGTAGTGATGAGTATACAGAAACCACTTTCCCGGTCTGTGATACTAGAGAGAAACCATCTTGTATGCAAACATTTATACTTATATATTGAGAACAGAATTTACTTTGCCACTGGCATAAACTTTACTTTTATTCCTACAATTCTGAACAATTCTACAATCACCTGATGGCATGCATCTTATTTTTTACATGAGAATATTGTTATAGAACCCTCTGTTGCTCTATGTACATCACAATATACCAGGCAGAATGAAATCTATCTCAATTGACAGCAGGGTTGTGAATGTTATTTTCAGTTCCATGTTGAGGGTGCTAGTCTTTGGCTTTTGTTGAACCAGAAATCAACAACCCTAACAGGAAAGAGAAAATAAAATTCACAGCTCTTATTCCACTATAGAGCAATTTCACAAGGACTGATATGAAACTTCTTGAATTGGGATAAGATCTGTGAAAACCAAGCATCTTCACATGTTACAAACAAAACAAACTATATTTCCCTTGATAATTGCCATTTAGATTGCTCTTCTGGACATTTTCTAAATGGATTTTTTTGCCCTTGGCAGCTAAGACAGTTGGTACCAGGAGTAAAATATGCTAACTAGATCAATGCTCTGGAAGCTGAATATTCTGTGATGCTTAAAATATATACAGGGGATTACCTGCTAGTAAAGAATTGTTACTATACTAACGAAGTGGCGTCAAATCCTTTAGCATGTTAAGGGCATACTCCAGGTATGTGTTTATGGCTAGCACGTGTGCTACTCTGTACACGGGCGAAAATAAATTGAAATACAGTGATACAATGCTATAGGGAGGAATGTACATTAGGGGCGATATTTTCGAACATGGTGGTTATAGTTGGTTGTCAGTTCAAAATATTTAATTACCAAGGATGCTGTGTTGAAATTACCAAAGGTGATACGGAGGCTTTTGCTATGCAAGGCATGCTGCAACATGTCAGGCCACAATACAATGTGGTCCAGAGAAGGTTGAATTGCTTGCTGCCTCATGAACAGTAGAACTTGGGAAATGAGGTGTCCGGAGAATAGGAGGCGGGGCGTAGGAAGGGGTGGGGTGGGGGTGGTCCGACCTAGGTGCCCTCACCGATGGAGGTGACATTCGGCACACCACCTGCCCGTGACTCCCAAGCCTACCCCAAGCCGTCGGGGTAAGGGGGCAGCTGTGCTGCTTTGCCGACGGCATTCCCCCCTTTCCCCCTTCGTTCTGACAGCCTGGGGGAGGCTTGGGAGTCGCTGGCAGGCAGTGCACCGAATGTCCACCATGGGCAGCTCATTCCACCCCTGGCTGCAGGGCATGCACGCTGCTCTGGGCACCCGAATGGCTATCCCATGCCTGGGAGGCACCCTCTGCATCACGCCTCCCTCGGGAGCATGCCCACCCTGGGCAGCGCAGGCATATGCTCTGCCGCTGACAGGAGGGGGGTAGTTGAAAAGTGATAAGTCCTCCCATCTCCCTCTTCTTGCCTCGTACTTCATTAGCAACAGCCCATTGACTGGTGTGTGTACAGCCATCAACACCCACTGTTGTAACAGACTGGGAAATAGGGGAAAGGCACAAGTAGGTGTACCACTTGCACACACACCCAGCCATCTCTTCTTCCATCCTTACCCCCTCAGTTAAAGTTTCTTCCTCACACACAAAGAGTCTCTAGATGCTTTTTACTATAGGAGCATTTTGTGTTGTGTTGTTTATTTTATACCACCCTTGTAGAACCCATGTACCACACAGGGCAGCTAGTGAGATATAGTTGCCCAGTAGGGCACCTCTTCAGTGTAGGAAACCAGGGGTGCATGGGAAAATGCTCCGATTTTGATTGGAGTAACCATGCTAGGAAAAAGGATATTATTCACTTGCTTGGTTGCTAAATTTGTATCCTGCCTTTGCACCAGATGGTGTTCCACTGTTTCTCCTATCAAACTTTGTCCTGCAGGCTCCCTACTAGTTCGCCTCCACCTATGTATTCAAAGGGATATCAGAGAGGGAGACTTACATGTCTCCCATTCATCCACCTAAGGACTGCAGCCTTCTGCAATGATGACCAGAGCGGAAAGAGGGGTTGGATCAGCCTTAAATAGTACCTGCCCGCCTCCCAAAGGAAGACACTAACCTAAGTATATTTCCTCTAAGAGAGGGTGGGACAAATTCACTGCCAAGAGTGTGAAGGCAATTCTTAAAAGCCTGCAGTGTCAAGTCAATATTCATGGCCTGAAAATGACAGATTTAGTAAGAAATTTATTATTTTATTGTTTGCTCTGTTGCAAACAATAAAAAATATATTTTTAATTAATTAAATTGCCTTGATAAATAGATTAAATACTGATAATTTTTTCCTTCAGTATACTGAGTTTATTTCAAATATTTGACATCCTGCTATTACTCTCTAGGAAGGTCAGTGTAACATTACCATGTTGCATCTAACAAATTAATAAAGGACAGTTAACACCTATTACACTTGAGGGTGAGGGCTGTGAAACTAAGCAGAAGAAAACTAATAATATGCAGCTTTTAACAGTGCAAGAAATGGACAGTCGGATGTTTTAGAATATCACTTGCTGGTTGTTTTATCTGTACGTTTGTTATTCCAAGCTAAATTCCAGCTCTGAGCATGCAAAAGGTGTATTAAAATTGGACATGGCTGAATATGTTTCTTACTTGATCTTTAAGTGGGTACCATTTACATGAACAGAGAACACAATTTTGTGATTCATCCAGAGGCACTAAAAGCAGTGTTAAAGCACTGTTAATAAAAATTTAAGATTACAAGTTAATTAGTATGTACATAATTTGGCTCTAGTGTTACCACATAGGTCTAAAATGCAATGTGGAATTCTAATTGGTTGGTTGTTAGAGACATTTAAATAGTTGGAGAGGAGGCAAGAAAAGTGTTGGTGGTTTTTTTTGTTTAACAAAAGGAGTGTCCCCAAAGCTTTGTTACACTAGGTACATTGAAACCTACTTGCTGACAACTATGGACCTTAAAAAGAAGACGTTTAATGTCATTTATTTCTTTAGTGAGAGAGAAACACTGTAGAGATTAAAAGCCTTATTCATTAAAAATGCATTTGCAAGTTAAGTAGGTTTTTCATGATGTGCATAGAAAAGTGTGGAATGTGCTTCTTAGGCAGAGGCAAACTTTGGTAATTCATTACAACTTTCCAAACTTAAAAGCAGTGTGTCATTTATAATTCACTGGCGGGATGCTCAACACAAACACAGCAAGACAGGCACAAGACACAAAGTCTTTTAATTTTTTTTTGGGGGGGGGGGTCAAGTGTGTAAAGCTGAAGGTGCACAAGTTAAGTTGCAGGCTGGCTGTATTGAAGATCCAACACTGATATCAAAGTGAGTGGAATTGATTTGACAACCGCCTGTTGTAATCTTCTGTTATCATAATAAACTAGCCATCAGCGATAAATGTGCACTAGCCTTTGGAAAGATGATATGATAAACTATTAAACCTGTAGAAAAAGCTCAACCTTTCTTAGAATCACAGGAAGCTGCCTCATACAGAATCAGACCAATAATCCATCTAGTTTAGTATTGTCCACATTGACTGGCAGCTGCTCTCCAGAAGCCACCCCAGCCCTTCTTGAAGATGTTGGGGATTGAAACTGGGACCTTCTGCAAGCAAAGCAGGTGTCCTACCCTTTCTCAATTCCAACCTGTGGCAAAGGTGGGGAGAAGCTGGCTGTTTATCTCACCACTATATGTGTGTGTGCATACTCGCTCATGCAAGCATGCATGAAATGCCACATCTTTCCTAAGCAACATTTTATGCACTTTTTAAAATCTGTTGTTGAGTTTGGCAATACAGGGCAGAAGAAAGACAAAACAATGAATTACAAATTTCAACCTTCTTTTAAACTATGTGGCAATGGATACTGTCAGACAAAGAGACTGAAGCAGGTAGTACTTTAGTCTGTGCTGTCATAGTAAAGCTGCACATTTCTAAAAACAGCGGCAACAATGAGGAGGTAAAAAAACACACACCTCTGAATTAAAAGGGGAAAGAAGGAGCAGGAAGAGAAAGGCTATAAATAGAAGTGACAGCCGGGAAGAGTACATTATGACGACTGTAATGGAAGGAAAGTTTTCCAGTGTTTGCCCCTTAAGCAGCGTTGGAATGCTGGTCAGTTGATCACCTACTATTATTTGTAGGTGATAGGCTATGGTAGAGGGATTCCGGCAGACACTGTCACTCAACAACTGAGCTGAGAGACAGCTGAGGAATAGGAGGTGGGAGTGTCAGATGAAAAGGATGCTGAAAGCATCCTGCAAGAAATAAGAGGGCAGGGTGCATGGATACCAGCAGTGAGTAGCATCCTGGGCCAATGAAAGAGAAATACAGGCAAGGAAACCAGACCAAGGGAAGGAGGAGAAGGAGGTGGATGGAAAAGAGGGTGAGCAACAAAGGGGATTTGGTCTGCCACAGGAAGGACAGCAAGGAGGGAGAAGAGGAATAGGATAGAAAGATTAAGGGTTGTCATCCCTGGTGGCAAGGCAGAAAGAGGGAGGGGCGAAAAAGACAGGAGAGGGCAATGCTCCAGGAGTGTCAGAAGAACGGTGTATGGGAAGGCAGGAGTGAAAACATTGTCTATAAAACAGAACAGAACGGAGCAAGACAGCACTATGGGCCTTTCCTCTTAAAAACACCTCACAAGTGCCTCTGTTTACAAGCAAAGGAAGGTGTCGATATTTTACCATATTAAATTCAATTGATGTGTTCTAATCAGTTTTACTCAGATAAGATCCATTAAAAGGAATGAACATATCTAAGCTATGGCCATTAATTTCTGTGGATCATTTATATGTAAAAAATAGCTGAATACCACCCAGTACTTGTTTTTGTTTTGTTTAGTCCATTGGGCAGTCATAATTTATATCATTATTTTTAATATTACAGTTTACATACAGTTTGCTACACTAAAAACAGCACAGCACCAGCCCTTTCCTTAAAAGTAAGCAGCCCTAATAGAGACGTTTCAAAGGCCTGATTGCAGCAAGCTGCTTATTCTGTAGGCTTACCCTATCTGTACTTAAAAACTATCATAGAAACAATTTTTAAAATATATTTTTAGACAACTGAAGTGTTACTCCACATTTTTTAATTTTGCATATTTCATCCACCTCTCCTTATTGTAAGGTCCAATGGCTATAAATTTGCCTTTTGTATAAATTACCTGTTACATAACAGCTGCTTTCAGGAAACATGATAAAATATTATTTATTTTTGATAGGAACCTATGTGAGCCTTGGCCTGGTGCACCTTCTTCAGCGTGGCCTTGAGAAGAAGATCAGAAGCTTCTGCTTTCATTTTTTTTCAGTATCCACAGATCCACATTTTGTCCAAATCTTAACTAAGGTTTATTTAATTAAGCAAGCTTCGTAGCCCATGTTTTGAATTTGGCTTGCTCCAAACAAATCATAGCTAAGATTAACCAGTTGCTCAGTTTTTGACAACGTAGCAAGCTGTGATCAATCAAATTGGAAATGAAAAATTCTGAATACATCCTTCCATCTGCAATCACGCTTACTATTGTAACTCAAAGATAGGCACATACTTTCATCTAAGTATATTCATTTTATCTCACTGGAATTATATCATACAATCCGTTGTATAGCCACAACTACACGAATCAGCACAGGCATAGATCCCTTGCCCATCCCTCCCTTGTGCCTGGCTTTCAAGCAATACAGATTGCAAACTGAAGTGCCATGGTGGAGAGTGGTGGCCGGATGAGTACAATAAAGCAAACATGGATTTTCAGTTGGAGAGTTACCTGCACCTGCCTTGCATGTGTACAACAGGCAGATCAGAGGCAAGAAAAGAGGGAGGCTCCATTGAGCCCTATGCCAGTCTCAAACTCTGTCCATTCAAGGGTAGACTGTGATCCATGTCTGTTCCTTTTCATATTTTGGATATACAGTATATGGAAATATATTCCAACACTGCCCATGGATTTAGGACAGACAGTTGGGGACCTATGTAAGGAAAGTATAGTTACCTTTCCCCTATACAGAATTTTTCCTGTACCTACAGCTGTAATGTGTTTATGTACAGGGTTATAAAGGGTTGAGGTAAGCCAAGTGCAGGCACAAGTGATGAGGAAAATATGGACCTTCTTCATTGTTCTGAAGGAAAGAGGGTTGGGGAGCTTTTGTGGTAGGGTGGTTCTGCTAGACTGACAGGATTGCAATACATTTCTGAAGCTTTTTGCGATTCTCGTAGCTTATTTCATATCCTGTTTCTTTGATTAGTTACAAACCAACATCCTCACATGATGGAAATCTGTGGTTTCTGTGAAAAAGTCATAATTACTCCTTCTGTGATGCACTCACAGTGAAATATTATGGGGTTTGCAGTTGTGATCATTACAGTATGTCATTTGCACCTGAAATTTTGTCCGTTCACAACAGAAGTAAAAAATGGTAACTATAACATTCCCTCCGCTTTTTGTATTCTGTAACTAAATTTTACTTTAGGCAGAATTTACTGTACTTATAGTCTGCTTTTTTTCCATAAAATATGTTTAGGGGTACTCTCATTTTCCTACTCATATTGAAATACTGCCCCTCAATGTGGCCAAACTTAGATTCACAAAATGTTTAGGGGTATGCGTCCCCCAGCGTCCCCCCAGAAAAAAGGCACTGCTTATCCCTTGCCTTCAAAGAATTCATTAACAACTTGAACTTCTTTCAAATGTATAGAATATCTCCTTTGGAGTAATATCTGGAGTTACAGATGTTGGATTAGCATAATTAATTTAACAATCTTTTCACTCTGGCAGATATACAACAAATGGCAGTCGACTGGCTTACTGGGAATTTTTATTTTGTGGATCGTATGAGTGACACAATCTTTGTATGCAACTACAATGGAACTGTATGTGTTATTCTGATCGATCTTGACCTCCACAACCCCAGAGCAGTTGCTGTGGATCCAAGTTTGGGGTGAGTCTTTCAATGATATAATATTTGTTTGTTGTAAGATGCGTATAGGCATGCTAGGTATAAAGAAAATAAAAGCTTCCAATGGATTTCCCCCCTGTGTGTATTCTCATTAGTCTCCATTTTGAATGATCGGTGAATGATAGCACCTCAATCTTTAATCTTTTCTCATTTGGAAAGCCTGCTGGTTATCTGAAGTTAGAACACAACATTTGAGAAGCCTTGCTTTGAATTATAAGTTTTGTTGTTTGCCCTTGCACATAGCATAAGAAAAAGATGAGGAAGAATATTTGGAAGTGAACCTAGTAGCTTGAAATACCCAAAGTAATTACAGTCTTATATTAAACAACCACCTGACCTCTTATATCACACCACAAGCCATTTTTGAAATCCTTTCAAAAGAAGTTTGTAATATTGAAGGGAGACAGCCTTCTGCTCAAATAAAATCATTTAAAAAAATATCCCACTGGAATGTGCTCAGGTGTGTCTAGAGTAACTCCTTGCATCCCAGGCAAGATATTGTTGCGGCTGCTGCAACCTGCACCATAGTTCTCATGGGCACCCAGAAGTCTTTTTTGTGTGTGAGAGGGGGGGGGAGGTACAACTGGAAGGAGAACAAATGTGGTATTTTCTACATAGTTTCTGGTTGGTTTCTGTATCTAAGAGAATGAACGATTGAACTCCATGGACAATTGTTGAATACAAATGATAGCGTTCACAGGTTAGCAGAAGTTTGTTTCTCCTTGCTACTCACAGCCCAAAACTTTTCTGAACATAAGATAACTGATACAGCATGTTTCTATGATATGCCTCCATAACTTGCTTCAGTTGCAACAAATTTTTGCAGAACAATTTAGTTCCTACGTTTCCCTGTCATTTCCAAATCACAGAGGAAATTGAAAAATAACTTTGTTGTCACTGTCTCAAAAAGTCCATTGCTTAAAATTCCAATGTAATTTTTATGGAATATAGATAAGTAAGAGAGATGTCACTGTCAACTTTTTCTTTTAAATGAGGACATTGGAACTTAGTGTGTGCATATGCAATAGTAAGGTACCCTTCTCAATGTGCTTTGGAGCACCAGTTAAAATATTTTGTATCTGTGCTTTTAAAAACTCAGCAGTCAAGAATGTATATCTGTGTTATAGCAACACATTTGCAAACTTTTGGAGAATGAATGCAAAATATTAGGAACCATGTTTTGTCATTTCACCCATCATATCAACAAGTTCATTCATTATCAGCCGCAGCAATAGACACATGGCATAATAATGTAAATGGTGTGGATGCCTGAGTTTTGAAGTGGCTACTTCAACCTTGTTTTATATTAGCCTGTAGATAGTGAAGTCTGTAGTGGCTGGTGGGGAACATCTTACAATATCATAAGACTCTGTTCAATAAAAAGGAGAATATTTACTACAGAAGCAGCTTGTCATCCATATGTGGACTTTTGTCACTCTTTACTTAACGCCTGATTGAATATTAAGATGAATAATCACATGGGTTTAATTTTGACAAGAACAGCTTGCGTGCAAACTTTGCAAAGGAAGCTGTATGATTCTAGAATAGAGCTGCTTTTGTGTACTCAGCAGATGGTAAGCTTGACTAGATCTGACTGAAGTGATGTTTCAAAAGAAATTAGTCGAAGTTGTATTTAAACTGATTTGTTTAGTAATTCTCTTAACAATGAATGGGATATTTTCAAACCACCTAGCTCCTTTTTCACGTGTATTTATTTATGCAATATATTTGGGTTTTACTTTATGTAATTTAAACTAGTAATTCTGGTCTGTTAGTGGATGTTGAAGTGTAGTCTTTAGATTCCAGATATTGACCTGTGGTTATAAAAATGATGGTTAATGGTATACCCCTTTTAAGACACAAAAGTGAAAAAGATAAGCATTTCAATATATGTATATTGTAGCTTCTTCTGCTACTACATTTTACCTCACCTCTTCTCTTTTTCCAAGTTCTTATTTTTCATATGAATTCATTATTACCTAACCACCAAAGCAGAATTTCTGCTTGAGTATATTGAGTTATTATGTCCTTACCTGTTTCATAATGATACTGGTTTTATTTAATTCTTTATTAGGTTTTTTAATAAAACTTCATCATAAGAGTGCATTGCAAGTGAAGCATGAAATGAATGGGGCATATAAATATGTGCATAACACTTTAATAAAGTTGCCTACATTCATCAGCCTTGTACATTTAATTACAAAATATGTACATTTTTATATTTAGCAAGTTAAACTGGGTGTTCCCATAAGGTATTATATACACACTCTTACGGGATATCTTCTGCTATTAATGTATTCAGGACCATCATCTTTTTATATTAATAGTAAACCACACTTAGCAAATGTGAGCTTTATTTATTAGTAATCGGTATTGCAAGAAACGAATTGCCCTCTTGAACCAACTCGATCTATTCCATTACTGGATCCCATTGACAGTGGTTTGTATTTGTCAGGGTAGGGCCTAGCATACACATAGCCATATGTTGACATCTCATTGTCCTGTTTGAGTCAGGGAACCCAGGATATGAGCCAATTGGTCCACCAAGGCAGCCCAACTGCCTCTCTAGGTTTACTGACACTTTCTTCTGTTCTTTTCAGGCAAAGTCTGTGCTTTAAAGCTCTGTGTCTGAGCACCCTCTCATTTGTGCTCTAAACTAGAGCGTTCTCTGTAAAAACTCGCAAGTTAAAGCAGAATCAGAGAAAATGGCAATCCACAGAAAACCTGAATTGCCATTTGTTGTGCTTCAGCTTTAAAGAGCGGGTTTTTTTAGTCTGTAACTATTGCTGCAAAGGAATGAACTGATTTCTAGGACTGGGCCGTGATCACCACCACTGCCACTTGTACAGCTTCCAGGAGGATTTTTAGTATCCTGGCCGCTGCTGATCCCAGCTGTGATCCACTGCTGCGGCCCACAGGCACGATCAGTGAAATCAAATAAAAAATGGAATTTTTTACAATCCCAGGGTGAAGATCTAAAACTACTTTTTTTAAAAAAAAGAAGAATAAATAAAAAGACAATAATTTATAAGAGGGTTAAAATGGAGTGAGATAGAATATGCTAAACCAAGCTAAGCACTCCCATGCAGGTTTCTATATGGCAGTGCTCTATGAGGGGATACAAGTTTTGAAAGCCACTTACTACACAAATGGGCCATATTACAGAGATAATCTGCCTGCTGCCATCAGCAACCACCTCCTAACCTTATTGAGCTTCCTCCACATTGAGGTGTGTGAGAGAGTGGGGGGGGGGGGAGAGATTGATTTGAGTTAGTCTTCCAAAAAGCTTGGCTCTTGTTCTTAGGAAACTGTCAAGGCCTCCATCCTGTCAAATCTCTTAGCAAGGCTTGAGAGGCATTATAGGTAGGCATTGACTTTGAAGCTGTAGCATTGCTGTGGTTTTGCTATCCAAAAATCTTCAAGGAAGTTTTTTTTAAAAAAAAAAAGAAAAGAAACTCATTCTGAAATGGAAATTTGTTCTCATTCAAGGATTAAATAAATTACATTTTGCTTTAGGGAAATAATATTCTCAGGGCCTTTTTTGATCAAGGCTTTCTGTTAGCACTTTCAAGTGTTAGTCATTTCCAGTGATGAATATGTCCATTTCCACATAATGGAAGGATAGGGGAAAGCTAGATTTGCTGCTAGGTAAAACGGAGAAACGCTGTCAGCTGCTGGAAAGAAAAATGGATAAGAAAAGAAAGGGTTGGCAGTGCAGTGATTGTAGTAATCTGGAGACATTTTCTTTCAATAGACATTGAGGTTGGAATTTGGAGATCATCCCTGGAGAATGGTGTGAAGGGGTGGAGTCTTGCTGGCTTAGAAGGCTCCAGACTAAAACCAGGATTTGTTGTAATTGCTACTTTACAAAGTCACCATGTTAACTCTTTTCTGAATATATTGAATCCAAGCTTACAGGTTGTAAGCTGGGCTAGACAGGGAGGGGATCTCTAATGTTTCTGACAGTGACACCACATGCGTAACCCATTGGACAAAGCAAAAGATGTGTGGCAGTTGCATTTCATGTACAAAATATGTGCTCTAACAATTTAGACCAACAGAATACACAAGCAGTTGAAATGCTTTTTGAAGTAGTATAAGTCTAGTTGGTTAAGCTCCTGGGGTTAACCCTAGCATTTTGAAAGGTTCCATAGAGAAAGATAAATCTGACAAATCATGTATGTGTATGATATTTTTTATGACATATTGCTAAAGCATTTGGGATGAACCTTTGGATTTGTGTTTTTGCTCCCATAATTCATTGTCAGAATGACAACGTAGTGCCCAAATCAATTTTCTAGACTCCCCAAGCTGGAATAAATGAAACAGAATATCTTTTTCAGTCTGCTTTGGCACTGAATTTATCAGATTTTTATATGTACAGTGGTACCTTGGTTTTAGAATAGCTTTGTTTATGAACCAATTGGAAATAGAACACTGCAAACCTGGAAATAGGTGTTCTGGTTTGTGAACTTTGCATTGGAAGCGGAACATGTTCCGCTTCCTGTTGAGTGTGTTCCGTTTGTAAATTGAGTCCCCCGCTGCTAATCAGAGGCTTTCTGTTGAGTCTGTTGGCTTTTGAGTCCCGAGCACCCTCACAACAAAGAGGTGATATTTGGAGCTTTTGTTTTTGCCATTGTTCTTGCGTTTTTGTTTGTGTGGCTTTTTCGTGGTTTTTTTTACAGTGACTTGTTCTTCGTTTTATGGGACTGACTTGTGACTTTGGCTTCTTACTACATTTTTGTGACTTGTGACTGTGTGAAACCCAGTTCAGCTACTGGTTGATTGTGTGACTGGATAAATGGATAAAAGCCCCCCATCTAAACAATGACTATCATCACTGCATGTAAGAATTTATTATTATTATTATTATTATTATCATCTACAGTACTGTCTTATTTATTTTATTATTTTACATTATTATTACATGACCTGGAAGCTGTACGCCGATTCCCTCGGCCAATAAAGCGAGATCATAGAATCATAGAATCATAGAGTTGGAAGAGACCACAAGGGCCATCGAGTCCAACCCCCTGCCAAGCAGGAAACACCATCAGAGCACTCCTGACATATGGTTGCCAAGCCTCTGCTTAAAGACCTCCAAAGAAGGAGACTCCACCACACTCCTTGGCAGCAAATTCCACTGTCGAACAGCTCTTACTGTCAGGAAGTTCTTCCTAATGTTTAGGTGGAATCTTCTTTCTTGTAGTTTGGATCCATTGCTCCGTGTCCGCTTCTCTGGAGCAGCAGAAAACAACCTTGCTCCCTCCTCTATGTGACATCCTTTTATATATTTGAACATGGCTATCATATCACCCCTTAACCTCCTCTTCTCCAGGCTAAACATGCCCAGCTCCCTTAGCCGTTCCTCATAAGGCATCGTTTCCAGGCCTTTGACCATTTTGGTTGCCCTCCTCTGGACACGTTCCAGTTTGTCAGTGTCCTCCTTGAACTGTGGTGCCCAGAACTGGACACAGTACTCCAGGTGAGGTCGGACCAGAGCAGAATACAGTGGCACTATTACTTCCCTTGATCTAGATGCTATACTCCTATTAATGCAGCCCAGAATTGCATTGGCTTTTTTAGCTGCCGCGTCACACTGTTGGCTCATGTCAAGTTTGTGGTCAACCAAGACTCCTAGATCCTTTTCACATGTACTGCTCTCAAGCCAGGTGTCACCCATCTTGTATTTGTGCCCCTCATTTTTTTTGCCCAAGTGCAATACTTTACATTTCTCCCTGTTAAAATTCATCTTGTTTGTTTTGGCCCAGTTCTCTAATCTGTCAAGGTCGTTTTGAAGTGTGATCCTGTCCTCTGGGGTGTTAGCCACCCCTCCCAGTTTGGTGTCATCTGCAAATTTGATCAGGATGCCCTTGAGTCCATCATCCAAGTCGTTGATAAAGATGTTGAATAAGACCGGGCCCAAGACAGAACCCTGTGGCACCCCACTAGTCACTCTTCTCCAGAATGAAGAGGAACCATTGATGAGCACCCTTTGGGTTCAGTCAGTCAGCCAGTTACAAATCCACTGAGTGGTAGCATAGTCAAGACCGCATTTTACCAGCTTCTTTACAAGAATATCATGGGGCACCTTGTCAAATGCCTTGCTGAAATCAAGGTAGGCTACATCCACTGCGTTCCCTTCATCTACCAGGCTTGTAATTCTGTCAAAAAACGAGATCAGGTTAGTCTGACATGACTTATTTTTCAGAAATCCATGCTGACTATTGGTGATCACAGCATTCCTTTCTAGGTGCTCACAGACTGTTTGCTTAATGATCTGCTCCAGAATCTTCCCTAGTATTGATGTCAGACTGACTGGGCGGTAATTATTTGGGTCCTCTCTTTCCCCCTTTTTGAAAATAGGGACAACATTTGCCCTCCTCCAGTCTGCCGGGACTTCGCCTGTTCTCCAGGAATTCTCAAAGATGACTGCCAGTGGTTCTGAGATCACATCTGCCAGTTCTTTTAATACTCTTGGATGCAGTTCATCTGGCCCTGGAGACTTGAATACATCTAAACTAGCCAAGTATTCTTGTACTATCTCCTTAGTTATTCTGGGCTGTGTTTCCTTTGCTGAATCATTTGCTTCAAATTCTTCAGGCAGGTCGGGCATTGTTTTCTTTATCGGAGAAGACTGAGGCAAAGAAGGCATTGAGGAGTTCAGCCCTTTCTGTGTCCCCTGTTTGCATTTCACCATCTTCTCCTCTGAGTGACCCCACTGTTTCTTTGTTCTTCCTTTTGCTACGAACATACCCATAAAAGCCTTTTTTGTTGCTTTTAACCTCTCTAGCAAGCCTGAGTTCATTCTGTGCTTTAGCTTTTCTGACTTTGTGTCTACACGTGCTGGCTATTTGTTTGAATTCCTCTTTGGTGGTTTCCCCCCTTTTCCATTTTTTGTACGCATCCTTTTTTAATCTTAACTCAGTTAAAAGTTCTTTAGATAGCCACCCTGGCTTCTTTAGGCACCTTCCATGTTTCCGTCTCATTGGTATTGCCTGACGTTGTGCTTTTACTATCTCCCTCTTAACAAACTCCCAGCCATCATGAACTCCCTTTCCTTTTAGTATTACTGTCCATGGGATCTCACCCAGCACTTCCCTAAGTTTTATGAAGTCGGCTTTCTTAAAGTCAATAAATTGAGTCCTAGTATGCTTGGCTGCTCCTTTCCGCTGTATAGTAAACTTCAGAAGAGCATGATCACTCGCGCCTAATGATCCTTCCACTTCTACCCCACTAACCAGGTCATCAACATTGGTTAGGACCAGATCTAAAATGGCTGTTCCTCTTGTTGCATCTCCCACTTTCTGGACAATGAAGTTGTCTGCAAGGCCAGTGAGGAATCTGTTTGACCTTATGCTCTTGGCTGAGTTTGACATCCAACAAATATCCGGGTAATTGAAGTCCCCCATTACTACTATCTCCCTTCCTTTTGCATGCTTGGCCATCTGTTCCAGGAAGGCATCATCTTTGTCCTCCGTTTGGCTTGGGGATCTATAGTAAACTCCCACAATGAGGTCACTGTTATTCTTCTCTCCCTTAATTTTGACCCAAATGCTCTCACTTTGGCTTTGAGGTTCTAAATCTTGGATCTCTTCACAGGTATACACATCCCTGACATATAACGCCACTCCTCCTCCTTTCTTGTCTGGTCTGTTTCTCTGAAATAGATTGTATCCCCCCATTATTACATTCCAATCGTGGGACTTATCCCACCAGGTTTCAGTGATGCCTATTATGTCATATTTAGTTTGCTGTACCAAGAGCTCAAGCTCATCTTGTTTATTTCCCATGCTTTGCGCATTAGTGTACAGACATTGAAGTCCATTAATCATTCCCCCGTGTCTCTTATTTAAAGATTTTTTCCTCCCACCACTAGGTCTGCGTGCTGTTTGCTCCATTTGGTCTATGACATTTGGATGATCATCTTCATCAATTGATAGACTCCTACCTTCAGGAGCACTGTCTCCCTCCCCCACATTAGTCAGTTTAAAGCCCTCCTGATGAGGTTTCTGAGATTTTTGGCAAAAACATTTCTCCCAACCGTTGTGAGGTGCAGCCCATCGCTTGCCAGAAGTCCATCTTCAAGAAACTGCAGTCCGTGATCTAAGAATCCAAACGGTTCCTGTTTACACCATTTGCGAAGCCAGCTGTTCACTTCCACTATTTTTCCCTCTCTCCCTGGGCCACGTCGTTCAACTGGGAGGACAGATGAGATGACAATTTGTGCACTTAATTGCTTCAATTTCCTGCCCAGAGCCTCGTAGTCTCTTTTGATCTTCTGGAGGCTATTGCTTGCAGTGTCATTGGTTCCCACATGAACCAAGAGGAAGGGGTATTTGTCAGTGGGTTTTATGATTCCTTGCAGTCGTTCAGTTACATCTTGGATCTTAGCCCCGGGGAGACAGCACACTTCCCGAGACATCTTGTCAGGCCCACAGATCACTGCTTCTGTTCCCCTCAGTAGGGAATCCCCTATCACCACTACACACCTCCTCTTAGGTTTGGTCGGGGTTCTTCCATGAGCTGTCCGTTCCAAGGTCGCCTGCACATTCCCTGAGGACTGACTTTGCTGCTCGTCTTCATATACCTGATTGACTGTAATGAGGGAGAGATCCTCAAATGGATTCTGCTCTTCGTCTTCCATGCTAGGGGAGAGGACCTCAAAGCGATTGTGTATTTCTAAACAATCAGAGCGAACCCTGTTTCTCCATATATCTGGCTCCTGTGTTGGTGAACTAGCCTCCTTCTCAGGGGAGTCCCCTGTCTCCTCCTTGGTGGAGACGGTGTGCTCTGTTGCTTCCAAGAAGAGCTCCAGCTCTCTAATTCTTTGGAGCGTGCCGCAATGAGTGCCGCAACTCCAGAGATGAGATGAGTGCCGCAACTCCAGAGTCAGTCACAACTGGACCTAATGGTCAGGGGTCCCTTTACCTTTACCTTTACATTGATTATTGCTTTCATTTTATGGATCAGTGGTCTAATTAGATAGTAAAATTTATGTTAAATTGCTATTTTAGGGTTTGTTTTTAAAAGTCTGGAACGGATTAATCCATTTTGCATTACTTTCTATGGGAAAACACACCTTGGTTTTAGAACGCTTTGGTTTTGGAACAGACTTCCAGAACGGATTAAGTTTGGGACCTAAGGTACCACTGTACACAATGTTTTTTCTATTAAAAAAACCCATACCCCTCATTAATAGACCTCATGTAGCAAACCCACCACCTAATATCACCAATTAATAATGTGGCGGATCCACTCCCGCTAACTGCCCCCAATTAAATATACTTCACAGTACACCAATTACATGAATTTCTGCAATTTACAACAGATTATCTAGTGAGGGACTTGTATGAGGGAAAACTTAATGGTTTAGAGTCTCAGGCAGGAGTTGATCAAACAAACAAGAAAAGTTTTGTTAAACAAAAAGAAGTGTATGAAACAAAGTGGGTCAGGAAATGTGTTTTTTCAAGTCGAAGTTAACTTATTTACTTTAACTAACTCTAAGATGTCTCAGGGTTAAACACAATACTATAGGCACAGCTGTTCTTAAACTTCAGTTACTAAAAGCAAGGTGTTACACTTCAGGTGGTGGGTGTTTGGGTTGCTAGAACAGATGGTAAAATGCTCAACTCAGTTTCTGTCACTTAGATATTACAGTTAAATACTTCCTTCACAGCTTAATGCTTTGTTTCATGAGCGAGGGGCACTTCTTCTCAAGTTACCCACTCTTTTAACCATCACACACCTGAGGTCTTCTAAATAGTATAACAGATCACCAGGGGATCACCTCACCCCTTGTTACTGGGTTGGGAGTCTTCTGAAGGAGCGTCTCCACCCCCATCGTTCTGCGCGGACGCTGAGGTCCAGCGCCGAGGGCCTTCTGGTGGTTCCCTCATTGCGAGAAGCAAAGCTGCAGGGAACCAGGCAGAGGGCCTTCTCGGTAGTGGCACCTGCCCTGTGGAACGCCCTCCCACCAGATGTCAAAGCGATAAACAACTACTTGACATTCAGAAGACATCTTAAGTGAAGTTTTTAATGTGTGACATTTTAGTGTATTTTTGGTCTCTGTGGAAGCCGCCCAGAGTGGCTGGGGAAACCCAGCCTGATGGGCAGGGTACACATAATAAATAATAATAATAATAATTCTGTACCTAAAAGAACTCTCCCCTCCTGGCTAGACTCAGACTCAGTGTGTATGTTTAACTTCACTCAGAACCAGTTCTCCTTATTTCACTCCCTACCTCCCATCAAACTATATCTCTTAACGTGAACCTTTGCCCCTTCTCAAAAGCCAAACCCTATCCCTCAACTTAAATCCAATTTAAATCTCTCCCTCAGAAACTGCTCCTTTTATTCTTTCCCCCTCCCAAAGTGCTGCTCCTCCCCACTCTGTGGCTAGCTGACTCTGTAGCCAATCCACGAAAGGCTTTAGCACTCTGGTGGTGTTTCAGAGGAACATTACCAGACTCTAGTCTGGCTCTGCTGTCCAACACATGTGTTTACAAGTTGGACTTCAGATATCCGCAGAGCAGATGCTACAATCCACGTGTCCTTTCATGTGTCACATTAGCCTGTGAATGAACACAATCAAGCTGTTATTACTGCACGTAGAATGCACTAAGTATAATGTGCTTTGTTGCTCTCTCACTAAGGTAATCGTTGGAGGAAGAGATACAGTGGTGCCTCGCAAGACGAAATTAATTGGTTCCGCGAGTTTTGTCGTCTTGCAATTTTTTTTGTCTTGCGAAGCACGGTGTCGGGAAAGTTTTGGAAAAGCTTCAAAAATCACCAAAGTCTTTAAAAACCTCAAAAAAGGCTACCACACCGCGTTCTATGAGTTGCTCCTCGAAGTCAAGTCGCAACTGTATTAACGGTGTTAAGAAAAAGGAAACAAACTTGCAAGACGTTTCCGTCTTGCGAAGCAAGCCCATAGGGAATATCGTCTTGCGAAGCAGCTCAAAAAACAAAAAACCCTTTCATCTAGCGAGTTTTTTGTCTTGCGAGGCATTCGTCTTGCGAGGTACCACTGTATTTCAGAAATCTTCCATCGCATTCCAGACCTGCTAAATACAAAATCTGTTTCCAGACTCTTTAATGCTGGTTTTCTTGACAACAAGTCCTGCTGAACTTAGTAGGGGTTACTCATGAGTAAGTGTGCACAGGAATTCAGCCTAGCCTATAACAGTGCTCTAACACGTGATGGAGCAAGAGTGTCCCTTTGAGAACATACTGAGTACTGTATTTTGCACATTTTACCCTTCGTCCATGGAAGAAGGGGCGGTCCTTCCAAAAATATGAGTATTCCAGGCAGATGCGAACTTTGATATTTCTTGATTTAGGAATGCAAAGTTTCCCATGTGACTAATGAATGAAATCTGAGAGAGTGCATAAATCTAAAAATGACAGCTTACCTGCGACTCCTGGGTGCCTTCGCCAAAATCTATTTATATCTTTAATCAATAAAGTTGAGGCCTATTTCAACCCAGTGCCAATGTCATGTGTCTTACTTCTTCCCTTGGCCTGCCCTGTGCTGGGCTGCACACTTCCTGTGCCTGAGTCCACAAGTAGTTGCTGGACAGCATGGTATGAAATATATATTTGGGGGATCTGAAATGTGCTAACAAAAAGGACTTATGTATGCTAATGCACTGCAAGTTGAAAACTTGTAAATCTTGAGCATTATTGCTCTGATAGTATTTGTTTAAAAAATGCTATTATTCAGACTAAGGATTTTTTTTCTCTTGGTAATGGTTAAATGACAGTAATGCTTAACAGGTTTGCTGCTGGGTAGTTAAGTGATTTGGGCACACAAGTACTATTAATAGTATTAAAGCTTCTGTGGGTAACTGCAACATTCTAGGCCGCTCTCAAAATCAAATTAAGCTTAGAATTTCCTGGACTTTAGCCTGGCTGCAGAAAATGTAATATGTGAAGCACTTCTCCATTTCTAAGAGGTGAATATAAGTAATAATTGGTTTTTTCATATTACATTAAAACATTTATTGGATTTTGTTATTTTTTTAACCTGCTAGACACAGACTCCTTATGCATTTTCCTCTGCCTTAAAAAAAATTCTGCTGGGAAAATGATGTGATATTTCTTCAAATGAAGCAAATATCAGCAGCTTCTTTTATTTCTTTTAAAGAACACAGTTAAAAGAAAACTAAATTCAAAACAATTACTTTACCTCTTAGGCCTTACACAGCTTGCCACTTTATCTTCTTTTTGGATTACTTTCAAGTACAGGACATGTTGCAGAAAGTAAATTGTCCATAACATAGATATCTATGCTACAAAGAGGAGAATGAAATTACATACATATTCAGTTTTGTTTTTGTTTTTGGGTTCCTTTTAGTTCAAAATGTTCTGTGATGCATACACTGGGTTGCAGTTTGGGGCTGGAACAACCCTGTTAGAAGATAAATTAACAAATTGTGAAGGATCAAGTGCTGACCTAAAACTGTGTTTTACAATTATATATTGCATTTCCCACTTCATCAAAATGGAATTGTTAACTGCCCCCACTCTCAGCTCTCTTTACTTGATAAATGGTACTAAGGGACCCTTCTTTTTCTGGGCACAAAGTACAAACTTGAGCTGTCACCACCATTCTCCATCTTCTAAATTAGTATTACTCTCATTCTGCTGCCAGAACTTGTCACTTCTCATGAGACAAATAAGCATTTTATCTGTGTAGTCATACTTATATGTTTGAAAAATAGGACGTACCTGTTTTACAGGAAATGACTGAACAAATAAAATGCTCATGAAAGGACCTCTAATAAATTGCAAAGCGATATGCTTAACAATGGGGAAAATAATTAATGTTTATATATGCACCTGCTAAGGTTTGGCTCTAGACTTTGCCTTGGTCACAGAGAACACCTCCACTGATGGAAATGGGGGGAGGGGCTTTTGTTGTTGTTGACAATTTCCACTCCCCCCTGGGCTCTCAAAAAATCAAATCTGGTGGGATGGGGAATCCTCCAGGACAGTGGTTTCCTAGGTGGGAACTGGCAAACATCACCCTTTCCTTATTCTGCCAACAAGATTCCTCTGATGAACTAAAAAACTTTTTTCAAGAATGGAAGTAGCCCTTCCTTTTTATGGATAGCTAAAGATTGGATTCAGTCCAATTATTTTACTGAGATGGACACAAGTATTCTGTCAAAAACAAAATACTCCACATGAACAGTAATCAATAACAGAGGACATAGATAGATGATAGCTTTCTTCCTGCCTTAGAAATCTATTTCATGATTTACCTCAGCATCCTTTAGTGATGAAAACATGTCTAGTTTTACCAGTCATTAGAGATGAATGATTGGGAAGAGTGTATAAGCAGAGATAACTGAACTGGACCCAGATGAACCTGCCCTTTAGATAAGGAGAACTTGTAGCAAAATGCAAACAAATTTTCTGACATCAGTGATAATGTTATTTATGTCCTATTAAAAAGATAAACCATAGAGCTTAGGGCTTGCCGATCAGAAGGTTGGCGGTTCGAATCCCCGCGATGGGGTGAGCTCCTGTTGCTTGGTCCCTGCTCCTGCCAACCTAGCAGTTCGAAAGCATGAAGTGCAAGTAGATAAATAGGTACCGCTCCTGTGGGAAGGTAAACGGCATTTCCGTGTACTGCTCTGGTTTGCCAGAAGCGGCCTAGTCATGCTGGCCACATGACCCGGAAGCTGTACGCTAGCTCCCTTGGCCAATAAAGCAAGATGAGCGCTGCAACCCCAGAGTCGTCAGCGACTGGACCTAATGGTCAGAGGTCCCTTTACCCTTTACTTTTAAAAAGATATTAATTGGCTGAACTTAAAGTTAGGAGTGATCAACAAATTCATTGTAGAAGACAGATGAAAGAACCAACTCCAGTAGCACAGTAAGCAGCAGAATGAGTGTCTGACATGCCAGGCTCCTGGCTGAAGCCTTCCAGCACCTGACATCACCCCTTAGTTCTTTCCTCAGTTCACACATACAGTGAAGTGGCATGACCTCTTAAGTGCATATGTTTCAATGTAAGCCAATAGTTTACCACACCTTGTCAAAGGTACATTAAAAGGAGTCTGTGAGAAGCCACATGGCCAACACACATTGGGCTTTATTTAAAAGAGGGGTACAAGAAGTTAAAATAAAATACAAAAAGTACAAGTTCTCAATATAAAAAAGCATTCCCACAAAGCTTAAGAACAATAAAACCATTTTTACTGATGTACTACCAATTAATAGTCCATAGACTGGGTCATACCCCAGGTAAATCCTTCTTAAACAGAAATATCTTCAGTAGGTGTCTAAACATCATGACATTAGACACCTGTTTAATTTCAGCTAGTAATTGATTCCAGAGGGCTGGAACTGCTCACCTCTGGGAATGTGGTACTCTCAACAGGGCCCCATCTAAGAAGTGCAGTTGCCAGCCAGATTTATATGGGTCAAGGCAGTCCATTATGTAGCCTGGCCCCAAGTTGCTCATGGCTTCAAATGCTAAAAGCAAAACCTAGCACCTCTCCTTGTAGCATATTAATAGCCAGTGCAGCTCCCTTAGCAAAAGTGTTACATGGGTGGAATCTACACAGACATAAAAGCAGTTTTCTTTTGTTTTTTAAAAAACTGTTCTTAAAAATACATTGGATTTTCCATGAGGCTCACCATCATCATCTAGTGTCACATTGTATATTGCAGTTAAAACACACTTAAAACATTTTATTTGCTGCTGTATAGTTGACTCCATAGCTTCAACAAACAAGCTGCTGCATTCTTCACCAGCTGTAGTTTCTTGGTTAAGCTCGAAGGGAGGCCTACATAGAGTACATTGCAGTAATCTAGTCTTGATGTTACTGATGCCAAGACCACAGTGGCAAAGCCATCTTGGTCCAGGAATGGCTGTAGTTGTCTTACCAACCCAAGCTGGTAACAGGTGCTCCTAGCAACTGAGGCCATTCAAGCTTCAAATGAAAAGATGGATCCAAGAGCACCCTCAGACTACATACCTGTTCCTTCAGAGGAATTTTTACTCATCCAGAGAAGTCATTGGCCTAGACCAGGCATGGCCAGACTTGGTCCTTCAGCTGTTTTGGGACTACAACTCCCATCATCCCTAGCTAACAGGACCAGTGGTCAGGGATGATGGGAATTGTAGTCCCCAAACAGCTGGAGGGCCAAGTTTGACCATGCCTGGCCTAGACACAGAAACCACTCACCCACAGGGCTTAAACTTACTGCTGACACTTCATGACACATCCCCATTCCTGACAGCCCTGTATAAATGTTAAATAGCACGGGGGACAGGGCAGCAAAATAGTGCCCTGTAGCACCCCATAGCAGCAATACAAGGGAACTGAAGAGCAACTCTCTGAAAGCAACCCTGCAGGTAAGAATGGAACCAGTGTAAAACAATGTACATGACATCTATCCTACAAAGCCAGTTGGTGGTATCAAAAGCCTTGGATAGATTGAGCAGAATAAGTAAGCACACACTCCTCTTTTCTCTGTCTTAATAAAGGCTGTTCACCAATGTGACCAAGGACAATTCAGTTCCAAAACCAGGTCTGAACCCCAAGTGAGATGGGTCTAGTTAAGCAGTTTCATCCAAGATTGCCTGCATCTGCTCTGTCACAACCCTCTAGATCAACTTGCCAATAAATGGTGTATTAGCAACTGGTCAGTACCTATTGCAGAGCAGTGGGTCCAGGGTGGGTATAGAATCTATAACTTTCACCATATTTTCCTGTAATATTTTATAGGCTAGAATGAAATAGATTTCACTGATTGTCTGGAATGATGGCAGTTGGTCATAAAGTACCAAAGAAACAAAATACTTTAAAAATGAGCTCTGTGCAACGAAAACCTATATATAACAAAAAGACAGAATGAAAAAGTAATGAATGATGCTGGTGAAAATACCATATGTGGGGACAAAATTCATGGCACAAGTTTTAGAACAGAGCAGCAGCAGAAGAAACTCCTTATGATAAAAATGATGGACTTATGACTTTTTTACTTACACTTCAGTTTAATCTCAGTCCATTATAGATAGATTTAAGCAACATTTAACAATATTTCCAGTAAATAAAGGGTTGCACCTAGTTTTCACTGAACTAACTTAATTATCTAGCTTAATTTGTGTGCATTCCTTGTTAGAAAAGATGCTACTACTTCTCATTAATAATAAAAAGAAGCATGCCAAGGGTTTTGGGGTTTTTTAAAAAAGGCTTTTTTCAAAGTTTCCCAGGTGCTTGGGAAGTTCATTTTAAAAAGGAACTAGTTCTAGTTTGTACTTTTACAAAACAAAGTATTTCAATCCAAGTTCATCCAGATGAACTGTTTTAGTTCATAAAAAGTTCATCCCCAAGAATTTATTCAGCATTTAGAATGTTATGAGCTGCTGTGCTGAACTACAGAGTCCAAACGTAAATCAGGGCCCCACACATAAGCGATAAGATATCGGACAGAATGTCAATAGGGAAAGCTTTCCCCATAATTGAATTTCCATACTAGAAAAGGCTTACTGTGCTTAATTTGTTCCTGCCACACAGCTATTAAAAACATCATTTGATATGTTCCTGTACCTGTACTCACTGCAGTTGGAAAAGAGTGAATCTCTTCAGCAAGAAAGATACAGGAAATGCCTCATATTCCTCCCTCCTGATTGCTTAGCTACAGTGATTAAGTGTCCTTTGCTGCAGCAGTGCCTCTGTATCTGCCGAATAAGTGTTAGAGCATTGTATCCATGTGTTGATTTCATATTTTATTTATATATGTCTGATTGACTTGCATTTTTAATGAAAGCTAAGAGTCCAGGCCCCCTGTTTGGCAGGTTGAGGAACATGAATTTGAATTTGTTGAAAGTCGACAGGAACTCACTATCTGTACTTTCTGGAAACACTTGAAGCCATTTTTGTTTCAATGGGTTTTGCAGCTGGATAAGTTGGTCTTTACCACTTGTTAGTGTTTTAGTCTTGTATTTGTGTTTTTAACTATTTTATGTGTAAATTGCCTTGAGAATGGTGGTTTAGAAAGTGAATAATAAATTATTATAATTATAATTAATTATTATTATTTATTAATGTGTTGGATGGCATCTTGTGTGCCTCCTTCCGGCAACTCCTGCAGCCACGCTGATGCCAAATGTATCACTCTGCTTTACTTTGGGCCACATCAGCAAGGCGAAAGTGGGGTTTGGGCAGCCCAGGACCTCCATTCACACTGCCCAGGCTTGTGCCCTGGGGAGGTCACTTTGGTGCTTTGAACATATGAGTCACCAGTCTCTGCAGCCACAGCAGGCGCTGTGTTTCTCCAGCGGCTTGACTTCACCCCCTGAGGTGCACTCCAATGTCTCTTGACACAGCTGGATGCCAACAGAGTTGGTAATGGTGTGCAAAATAATTTTCAGGTAAATGATAGAACAGAACTACTTGCTTTAAAAAGAAACAGCACAGGTTTTATAAAAATAAAATTTATTTTTTTAAAAAAAACAAAAACCACACACACTGTAAACGATAGCATTGGCTTCCCTGCAGGGAATCACTACAAAAGTTTGAAGATACTGAAAGCAGTTGGTATCAAGAAAGACCGTCGATCTTTCTGCTGATGATTTCTTTATGTTTGCTTGCTAATGCATACAATTGAATACTTAAATTAAGTATTGACACTAGAGGAGGTAGCAATTTTGCATGGCAGTATGAATTTTACCCAAAAGCTTTCCTGAAAAACAAAAGACAAAAAAGCAGACCCTTCCCAACCAAACCTAATAGTTGTCTCATTTCCATAGCCCCTTAAAACTGAAGAAAAAGTCACTAAAGTTTGACAGGCATAGTAAAACTTGTCAATTGATGCTGCTGATAAAACGTTTTACATATCTACACAACTACTGAAGCAAAGGGGCAGGGTCAATCAAAGGATCCCAGGCTCCCCCCCCCCCCAATCCAATGCTCCATGACTGCCAAAGCGGGGATGTGTGTTTCTTGGGGCTTATTCTTTTTGAATTGAATTTTCCAGATCATCCCCAGGGGAGGAAAATGGTTTGCTAGTTCTAGCCCCCCCCCCCCCATTTTGGGGCATGTCAGGGGATTGTGGATGCAATGGATCAAAATCCTCTTCTGATTTGTTAGGCAGTGGGGGTTTCGGCACCTGCAAAAAAGAGGAGGCTTGCGAGGGCAGACTTGTTATCATCTCTTTAAGTGTATTAAATCAAACCCCTAAGTACTTCTTTTTCTCCCTGCCTCAGTTCAGGCACTGCGCAGGTTCTCTTATAAAGTTCTTTTCTCACTTCAGAGATGACAGTTCTGTCTTTGGGATGATCACAGTAAGAGTTCACATATAAACATTCTGTTTCTATGTAGATTGCTGAAGGCTGAGGGTCTGTTGACCTCCTTTTTCTTATTACCTTCATTTAATTAAGAATTATCTTTGGTGCGGTAAGGTGGTTCAGAAGAAATAGCATACTTCTAATTTTCTATTAACTTGTGCTGGACTCATGCAAAATAAGATTAAAAAAAAGCAGTTAGGTATATGCAAGTATGACAGAATATAAAATATAAAACTGTAGCTATAAAGCAGTGCTCCAGTAATACAACAGCAGAAACTACAGAATTTACTTACATGGTATTTTGCACTAGGAAACAATGTTTCTCAGTTATATGTTGCAGCAATATTTGTTTAGTGGAATGGTAATCATAAAATAAATCTCAGAGTTTCTATGTCCCAACACACTTAGCAATTGAGGACTCAGATGAAAGCATTGAGCATATAACTTAAAAGTTATATATACTTAAAAGTGGGGATTAAACATATCTAAAATACACAAATTAAACAGGGATTTTCACTTCAGGTGCTGAAAGTGATGTTTCCACCAAACAAGTTCAGATTTTCACATGATTCCTTAATACTTGCTATCAAAATATCACTATGAAAAAACAACAGACCATGTAAGAACTAAGGTGGCAAATTGTGAACAGCTTTAGCTGAGCCTTGTATTTAGCCTGGTAGCCAGATATGAGTGTGAGTGGGTTTATGAAGGTATAGATTGATTACATTGGCCCCCTGTATGGTGACTGAACACTTCCATAGCAATGTCCTCCTCAGGGACTGCCCATTTACGTACAACATAAAGAGCAGGGAACGTGGGCAGGGAATCTAGGAACAACTGCGGCTGGGACCCAGGCATAGCTGGTTTTTATAGTCAGAGAGCAGACCAGAGGGGCGAAGTCTAACTTTTGCTCCACTCCCCAAACCATGCCCCCAGCTTACCCATGACTGGCTATAACCATGGGCAAGCCCCAGCTGCCAGTGTGCCCAGTACAGTGGTACCTTGGGTTAAGTACTTAATTCGTTCCAGAGGTCCATTCTTAACCTGAAACTGTTCTTAACCTGAAGCACCACGTTAGCTAATGGGGCCTCCTGCTGCCGCTGCGCCGCCGGAGCACGATTTCTGTTCTCATCCTGAAGCAAGGTTCTTAACCTGAGGTACTATTTCTGGGTTAGTGGAGTCTGTAACCTGAAGCGTATGTAACCCAAAGCTTATGTAACCCGAGGTACCACTGTAATTACATGACTAAAAACTATGGAGTGATGGGGTGAAAGATTGGAAGACACACAACTGTAGACTGAATCCTTTGAGTTTGTGGACTGGTGACATACTGCACAAGCAGCTTTTGAAAGTAAAATAACAGTAATTCACAAGTTTTAACTGGAGGCTAGAAAGACATTGATGACATGGCACAACACAGTTCTATATTCCTAGAACTTCTGTTGATATAAGATAGTCCTATTGTTCAAAACTATTTCCATTTGCAAAGTGCTGATGCAACTAATGTTACTAAGAATAAGTTTTTTCTGCAAGGTTGACTTCATGCTATTTATTAACATGCTGATTTAGGGCTGTTTATTATACATACTGCAAAGAGTGCTTCATCATGGAGATAAAACCTACACTGCTTAACTTACCTTCAGTGCGAGAGGCTGCCTTTGTCAAGTTGTTGACTGTGTTTGTTTGGAGATTTTCTGTTTGGTTGCATATCTAGTCATTGGGCAACTTGGGCTCATCCAGAGTTCTTCAATTTTAGGCTTGTTTCATTTACAAAAGGTGGTTTGTTTGTTTTTAAAAAAAGAGATGTTGGCTGAGATCCAAGGAGCAAGCAGCGTTGTCAAATGCATTGGATATATATTGAGAGTATTTTGTTCCCCTCCCCCTGCCACTATGGATTGCTTGAACATTTAGCAAAAGAGCTGCTGAGGGGGGTTTCAAAGAGGGGGTAGGGGTGACATACATGGATTGGAAACCATTTTCTTCTCAACAATCGCTAGATAAAATCCATGGAACTGGTGAAAATGCGTAATTTATTTTTAAATTAAAAAAATCTATGTACAGTGGTACCTTGGGTTAAGTACTTAATACGTTCCGGAGGTCCGTTCTTAACCTGAAACTGTTCTTAACCTGAAGACCACTTTAGCTAATGGGGCCTCCTGCTGCTGCCACGCAGCCAGAGCACGATTTCTGTTCTCACCCTGAAGCAAAGTTCTTAACCCGAGGTACTATTTCTTGGTTAGCGGAGTCTGTAACCTGAAGCGTATGTAACCTGAAGCGTATGTAACCTAAGGTACCACTGTACATATGTGACACATCTATGTATTCATTATTCCCCTTCATGAATTGCTTCCTATAAATTTTGTTCAAGTGTTTTAACAATAAAAACAGCAACAATAAAGAAATACAACAATTTCATATATAAATCAATTAAAAGCTTCTGATTGTTGTTCTCCATTGAACCAACAGGGGAACAACACTGAGAAAACATAGGTGGAATATTGCCTTTGACCATCAGAATTAGGCTTTTTCTTGAAAAGACATTGTAAGAGCTTTTAAATACAATTCCTCTTCCATCAGCTCTCTATAGTTCTTTTGCATGGGAAGTTCTGGATAGGTCAACACTGCATATTTTAGTAGAAACTGAAGTTGAGCTTACAAAAGTTATCTGATTACTTATTTTTTATTCTTATCTCTGAAATAATTAGGGCTGCCACTGTTTATAGCAAACCAGTATAATAAGCAGACTGGGAAAACACAGTAGAAAATGAAACCAGGTAGAAGCATAAAACCTTAGAATGCCGAGAAAAAAATGAAGACGCTAAGACTAAAAATATAAATATTTCAAATCATATTATGAGCATATGTGCTAATTTAGCCACTTGCATGGTCAGCATTCATCAGATGATATGTCCAAGGCCAGTAGCCATTGTTAGCGTATGCTCGAAAAAGAGACTGTTCTCTGTCTGTTCAGCAACAACTTTGAGATCTTTTCTGGTGAAAAATGGTTAGAAATACTTGAAATAATTATGTAAACTTAAATAAACACAGGGAGCACAGCATAAATAACTTTTGATTCCTTAGACTAGGTGGTGGACTGCCCACATAAGGTACTCAGAGCAACAGCAGTTGAAAAATAATAAAAAGGTAAAGGTAAAGGACCCCTGACAATTAAGTCCAGTCGCGAACGACTCTGGGGTTGCGGCACTCATCTCACTTTACTGGCCGAGGGAGCTGACATTTGTCCGCAGACAGTTTTTCCGGGTCATGTGGCCAGCATGACTAAGCCGCTTCTGGCAAAGTCAGAGCAGCGCACGGAAACGCCGTTTACCTTCCCGCCTTAGGGTACCTATTTATCTACTTGCACTTTGATGTGCTTTCAAACTGCTAGGTTGGGACTTGCAGTTTAATGATTAACTAGGAAGTCTGTCCAAGAGCAGGGGTGTGTGAGGAGTGAGATAGCTACAGATGCTGAGTGGTGCACAAGCTCAATTTGTCACACTGTGGCTGAATCCCACTGGAAAAATAGTAGCTGTTTGGAAAGTGCCCAGGGTTGTTTTTTTTCCAGCTGGAACTCAGTGGAACTTAGTTCCAGTGCCTCTCAGATGAGCACAATTGTCATTATAAAACAGGGGTCAGCAACCTTTTTCAGCCGTGGGCTGGTCCACCATCCCTCAGACCATGTGGTGAGCCAGACTATATTTTGAAAAATAATATGAACGAATTCCTATGCCCCACAAATAACCCAGAGATGCATTTTAAATAAAAGCACACATTCTACTCATGTAAAAACACCAGGCAGGCCCCACAAATAACCCAGAGATGCATTTTAAATAAAGGACACATTCTACTCATGTTAAAACACACTGATTCCCAGACCGTCCATGGGCTGGATTGAGAAGACGATTAGGCCGCATCCGGCCCACGGCCCTTAGGTTGCCTACCCCTGTTATAAAAGAACAAGGGGGGCATTCATGGTGAGTTCTGGCACCTCCCCCCCCTTTAGAAAAATAGCACTGGAAGTGCCCAGTGACTCAAAATGGTAGTGTCATCCTTGAATGTTCACTTCCAAGTACTCACAAAGGGATGACTGTGTTGTTCCTGCTTAACAATAGGCTATAGATGAATCTTAAAGTACTTCTTGCCAAGGATATTCAAAGTCTCTGTGCTCTCCACAGCCGGTAAATAGCTGCTTTGATTAGATTACAACTTGTAGAGAAATTGAGCATTTAGCAATTTTAGGCGATCCCAAACTAAGATACATATGACATAGGTGCTTCCCCGTTCCATTTCAAAAGAGGGTTTTGATGCACCTAAAATTCACAACCCATTTATTATTTGAGATGAAGGAAGTTTGCTCATCACTGGAAGAAAACATTTAAAAGTTACACAAATCAAATATATTATTCATGTGTATTCTGTATGTATATTACAGTGCAGTTGTGCATGGCATATTTATTATTTCTTTAGTATGAAATGTGCAAATGCATACTATTAAATTAGAAAAGCATGGTGAATATCCCCTCTGTTCCTGTAAATCTAAGCTGTTCTTCAGATAAGTAGCAAAATGCTCATGTTTTCAGTGGTTTTAACTTTCAAAAACATTAGCTTGAGCAACACTTTCCATTGAGTTGTAGTTCGTTAATCGAGACTATGCTCATTTGTCCATATAAGCCATAAAACTCTACAATGAATATCTAATTATAATTATACCTTTTAACTGGTCAACTATGTTAAACAATAATATGCCCATCAATTTGAACTCTGTGTTTGCTGACAATTCAAGTTATGCCAGATGGTGTCTTGAATGCCTCATGGTGCTTTTAATGTTTTCGTTGCCGGGTGGTGCTTTTACTTTCTGTGACATCATGGTTCTGAAACTCTTTTATTGTCTTTTGAAGATTTAACTATGGCCATTACCTGAGAAAGGGCACTTCTAGCAGATGCAGGCAACAGGTGACAGAGAGTATTAAGAGACTTGCAAATTTTCTTAATCGAAAGAACAGCAATAAAGTGTTCTCATGGATACCTATGCACATTATTTTTCTATCACATAAAAACTACATTTTTATTCACAGCTTTAAAAAACTTGAAATATATTAATACAATAAAAGAGCTTGTATTCCAAAACAGTTAGTTGATATTAAATTCGTTTTGTTCCTTCCCTTCCCCTATCCCCCTTCAACTGTCTTCCCTTCTTCAGAGCCCTACTCTCAGGCTGTCAAAATCACATAAAACAAACTTAAGTAAATAGATAAATATATTGTGGGCGGGCCGGGGGGTGGTAGAACAGAAGCAAGGAGAAATGCAGGAGGTTCTCCGTCAACTGTCCCAGTTAATCAGAGCTTCCACACACCCTCTCAAACCCCAGCAAGGTAAAGGAATCCTTGTCAGATATCTTCAACCAAGTCAGGATTCTTTCTTTTTATATAGGTCATGCTCTCATTGGTTGTATGTGCCAAGATGTCATGAGATCAGTATATATCTACTCCCATTAGGGCCTTATATTTTTTTTTGCAATATCGGCCTGTTAACAACCAACATGGCCATTTGAAACCAAGTTGCTTTACTTTTATTTAGTTCCCATACCTGAGGGTATAAAGCCCATAAGTACTGGAGCGAAGCATGAGCTCTGCCTCAGAATGAAGAATATGAATGTACATATCAAAACCTCTTTCCAGAGCAGCAGTCCCTCTCGTCATCCACAGAGCATACAGTTTAGGGCTGCTTCCACAACACCATATCTCCAGCAGGCCTAAGATGCAGAAGTAACCAAGCATCAAGTGGTCTCTGAATAATCCTGTGGGAAATGCCCACTCATATCAGACGGAGGAAGTGGAGTGTATAAGAGCAGCACACAGCGTTTTGAAAGTTAAAAGGACTTTGTTCCACTCTAAGGCTCTCTAGTGGCTGCCTCTCCAGCTGTCCACAGATTGTCCCATTGGGGAATGTATTGTAGGGCACCTGGGCAATGCAGACAACTGGGGAAGCTACAGAGAGTCACACAAGGATTATGAGAGTGTTGTTTAAAAAAAACAACTGAAGGAAGAACACACACACACCTTGGCCACATTGCAAGTTTAATAAGGTAAGCACCATACTAAATCCCTGCACCCCTCCAATATTCTCCAGAATTTTGTCTCATTTTCTTCAAATTTCTTCTCCTTTTCCTTCTCCTGCAACAGGCTGAGAAAAACTCAACCACAAATATTGACACAGCACTGTTTTAAATCAATCTATTTAGACAGCTGAATCTGTTTAAGCATAGTTATAAGGATATAAAGCTTTAATTTATACATTTCCAAAAATTCTGAATAGTAATATATATTCAGAAGTTGAATTCTATGCACTTTAAGCTCAGGATTGTTTTGTAAACAATAATCTTGCTCATATTTTGCCATTTCCCCTCAATATTTAAATAGTCATGAATAAACATTGCTAGATGTCTCTGAACAAGAATTTTAAAAAAGCTTTAAGCAGCTGGGACCCGAGTATTCCTTGTTTGTCTTTTATTGAACTTTATAGAAATAAATATTGACACATTAATGGTACTTTTAAAATAAAATAAAATAAAATAAAAGCAGCATTTAGAGAACTTGTTCACATAGTGCAGTGTGGTATTTAGCAGCTAAGAATTATGAAACCAAGGAGAAGTCCCACAATTTGTAAGCCATTTCAGGATGACAAGCCAAGCATAATGTTCACGAAGGCCAGCAGAGGTGCATGTAGAAAGCATATACAGGAAAAGTCCATGTTTTATGTTCCCACTTCCTACAGTATTGAAAAATAGATGAAACAATGAAGTTTCTATCACGACTGTATGCTGGATAGATTTTTTTGTTTCCATTATTTTTGGCGGGATTTGGTTTAATTTAGGAGTGGGAATGGGAGATACGTACAATAGCAAGCCAGTGAGCTATGCTGGCTTGGTAATGTCCACAGACTGGAAGATGGCAGGATCCCCAAGGATGTGCTCTATGGGGAGCTGGCTTCAGGCACCAGGTCCATAGGCTGACCAACTCTGTCTGCCAATGTGACATGAAAACTGGCAACATCAACTCCACTGTGTGGGAATCCCTTGCAGCTGACTGCAGTGCCTGGAGACAGATCAGTGACCAGAGGAGGATTTACCACTGAGAAAAGAAATGCAGTGGTGCATCTGCAGTTGCACAACCAGACACCTTCATTTGCCCCAGCTGCAACAAGACAAGTCTCTCCTGTATCGGCGTCTACAGCCACAGCAGGCACTTTCACCTTCCAACAGTTTGACTTCACCCCCAAAGGTGCCCTCCTCCACTGTCTCCCAGTGGAGACAGATGCCAACATGCAAGCTATGCAGACTGCTGCTTTTAGAATTCCCTTTGTATCTTATTTACAAGAAACATATGGAGTAGATCTGAAATAAACATGTGCTCTGTATCCTGATAAGAAATAGAATAATATTGCCAGTAAATGTATTATAAAAGACTAACCATGACATTTCCCTCTTGGACGGGCACTGAAAAGTTACAAGTGCCCTTTTCCTAAAGTGTGTTAAATAGTCTTAGAATCAGTGTTATTCAGACCTCTACAATGTGATCAATACTACTCATCCATACATCAGGCTTTTTGGAGGGCTTGATAAACATGTTTCCATTTCTACCTTGGGCTGCAAAAGTAGAGGGAGAGGGGAAAGGTTGTCAAGTACCTGGCAGACCATAATTCATGACTCGTGAACAGCATTAAGCTTGGTGGTCACATGTTAGGAAGGCCAGATCAATATGATAAAATCATTCATTTTATTTCCTCCTCCTGTGGAAAGATGCCCTTTCTCTCTGCCTAACTGTTCTGTACTATGACAAACAAAACACACCGTACAATGAGAGAAGAGCAGGGTGAGCAGAGTCAGTGAATAATACACTGTGTGTGCAGCTTTCATGAGAGTGTGATATATGTACAGGTACAGATTTGAAATTATATCCAGTTATACTTTATATGCTGGGTATTTGGCAATAGTTTTATCTTCCCTTTCCCCAGCCTAAACATTTCCTTTATTGCTCTCATATCCTTTTATTCTCCATATTTGTCCTGACTTTTTCTGCTGATTGTTGTTTTGAAAACACAGGGGGAAATGCCAATTGCCTGACAAACTATTATTATTCCTGAAGCTTGAATTCTGCCTTGAGAGATGACAAGATATGGAATAGCATAGCTTAGTGGCAAGACTTAGCCAAAGTTGTGTGTATAGTACAGCCATAGTCCCTAAGATTCCAAATTAGCATATCTGTTTCTGTTCCACGTGTAGAAGGCCATGGCCATTTACATTGTCATTGGTTAGTCAAAGGCTCGAATCCGGTGGAAATGATTTTATGTTATTTTATTCCATTTTACCTCGAAATATGTTTATGCATCTTCTTACCTTCCTGTCCTGCTTTGTATGTGTGTGTGTGCTGTGGGCTAGCCTTCTGCCCTTTGAATCTAAGGGGGTGGGGAAACAAGATTCCTTCCTGACTTACAAGGCACTCTGTTCATAGAGCTTGCTTGCTTGCTGTTTTTGTTATGGCTTCTTCTGGTAGAGTTCTTTACCTTGGCCAATGAAGTTTACATCTGCCCTAATGTGTTCTCTTGGGGTTAATAATGGGGCCTTGTCATTCAGTGGCATGCCATTCCCCCACAGAGATGTCAGATGGGAAAACGGACTGTAATAAAAAAACACACATCCCACTATTGGACACCTCTCTGCTATCAACTATAAATACATGCTTTTTGCTATCCTCAGGCCACTGCTTCCCTACTGAGCTGAAATATTGCATCTTGAGGGTTGTTTTTTCCCCAAAAAAGCTTCCCCTTTCTGCATGTAATGAGGGAAAGGTCTGAGCTTTGGAACCTGTTAATACTTCACTGCAGGAAGAGCAGTTGACTGGCACTAAGCACAACACTTTATAAACCAGAAATACCAGAAACTGGGGGGGGGGGGGGGGAGGAAGAGCAACCATGAGAGGATGGACAGTGTATTCATTTTTGGGTATACTGTGCTGAAATTGTGGGGATGAAGTAATTCCAAGCTCAGTCAAATATGTTTACAAAATTCAATTCACTCATTCCTGCCTTGTACCACTTTGCAAGAGCAGGTAACATAACCACTGTGGATTCCGCCACCCACCCCCAGCTGCGTGGGCTGCCCATTTCTTTGTGTTGCTGGAATATGACAAAGACACACACTACACTTTGAATGTGCATGGTTATAGTTTGGTCTTTTCCCCCAAAGAATGGGACACATTTTGCCATCTTACCATAAGGAATGAATAAAGGACACATGTTGTATGTTGCAGTAGCTATATGAACTAATGCAGCACTTGTCTCAGTAGCACTCAATTGTAACTTTACGTCACATTTGGGTTTTTTTGTTTTTTAAGTAATAGAAAATTGTTTTTTTTAAAAAAAACAACAAAAAACAAAAAAACCACCAATAAGAGAATGTCTAGTTAAAGAATAGCCAGGGGTTGTCAACCCTTTAGGGCATGCAGGCACATTATGTGGATGAACTGTTGAGGACGCTACACATCCACACTGAAACCAAGCTTGCATTGCAGCCTGTTCTATTGACTACTGTAGAATAATTCTTTCAAGCCTAGTTTTGGCAAGACTGGAACCTGTTGTCACCAGGGAAGGTTTCTTTTGGTGTATGTGCACCCATGAGAACCTTCTTGGCAAACTCTTTTCAACACCATACTCACTTTTCTCTATTTACTAAACGAAGCTTGTGGAGAGTTTATGCAGATATTATGTGCTAAGGGGAGAAAAGCGAACAGTGCCTTCCTTTGTGATAACATAGTTAGATCTATTTTTTAAGTTTTAACTTGTATTAACTATTGGTATTGTGTTAACTAGTGTTCATCATGTATCATATTTGCCATGCATTCCTTATGCGTTCTTTATCTTAACTTCTATTTATTTTCTCATTATTGGTATCCTAGCAGTGTAAAATCAGGTAATGAACACTTCTTAGGGGAACAAAAAAGAAAATGACAGCTGGGAATAAGAAACACTCTCTGCTGTATTTTCAACACAGCATGTGCTGGATTAGACATTGAATCCATGCTAACAATATATATCATGAGGGTGGGGGAGCTAAAATACACTTTCTACAGTGGTGGAACTTGACTCTGTCTTGATCTGCTGTATGCGTGCTTAGTTTCAATGATAAAGAATGTTGCTTTTTAAAGTTAAGTGACACCTGCAGCTAAGTTTTAAAATATTCCTTGGCAGTTTTCTTTTGTACTTTGAATAAACTTCTTAACACATGAACCAACACTCTTGGAGACAATTGCTTAGTTTAGAGACAGAGAAAATGTTGTTGTTTTTTCTTATTCTTTTGCAGTGATACAGTTTCCCCCCTTTAAGATACAGTGGTACCTCCGGTTAAGAACTTAATTCATTCTGGAGGTCCGTTCTTAACCTGAAACTGTTCTTAACCTGAAGCACCACTTTAGCTAATGGGGCCTCCTGCTGCCGCCGCTGTGCGATTTCTGTTCTCATCCTGCAGCAAAGTTCTTAACCCGAAGTACTATTTCAGGGTTAGCGGAGTCTGTAACCTGAAGCGTCCATAACCTGAAGCATCTGTAACCTGAGGTACCACTGTACTGTATTGCACTACCCAAAACAGGCCTTCACAATCTGTGGCTCATCAAGATGCCACCCCTGTATTGTGGCCTAAAAAGTGCCTTCCTTTAGTATAGTCCCAGCATGTGGGAGGAACAGGTTTGAGTCCCCCACCTTGTGGGTGGAAGGTTGTCTGTCTTTTGGGTTTGTGAAAGTGTGGCCCACATTTTTAAAATATAAGCAAGAGCATCCCCTCATTTCTGTCTCTTCTGTTGCAAGCTGTCTTTTTTAAGATGACATGGTCTGCCTCAAGCAGTCTTCTGCTCATGAATTCTGTTTTGTTTTATTTATTTCTGGTGAAGATGCAAAATAGATTGTTTTTTACATATGAAATCCAATGTGCATTGAAGTAAACTTTATATAGCTCCATTATGCTTACATCATTTGTACTATTAGATCATTACACTTCTGATGTAAAGTGTGTTAGCCAAATTTAGGATCGATCAAGTAAGCCATTTCAGCTTTAGAAATATTTTATTCTGTAATTCTTAGGACGTACTCAAGTGTTACATTCTTTTGGTGTGTACAGTGGTGCCTCGCAAGACGAAATTAATTCGTTCCGCAAGTCTCTTCGTCTTGCGAGTTTTTCGTCTTGCGATGCACAGTTTCCCATAGGAATGCATTGAAAATCAATTAATGCGTTCCTAGGGAAACCGCCTTCAGACCAGGTCCGGGGACAGTCTGTCCCCGGACCTCTTCTGAAGGCTGGGGGGGGGGCAAGGGCTTTTCTTCCCACCCCCAGCATTTTAAAAAACCCCGGGACAGCGAAGGACTTCTCCGCTGTCCGGGCGATCTTAAAATGCTGGCGGGCGGCATTTTAAAATCGCCCCGGGACAGCGGAGGACTTCTCCGCTGTCCGGGGCGATTTAAAAGCCCCTGGGAAGGCAGGCAGGGGGGGACAAAGACTTTTGCCCCCCGCCAGCCTTCAGAAGAGGTCCTGGACCTCTTCTGAAGGCGGGCGGGGGGCGAAAGTCTTTGCTCCCCCCCGCCTGCCTTCAAAAGCCCTCCGGGACAGGCAGGCAGGGGGGAGCAAAGACTTTCGCCCCCCGCCCGCCTTCAGAAGGTGTTCCCGCCCCGCCGCCCGGCTTCGGAGCACCGTTCCAAAGCCGGGCAGCGGCGGGAGGTCTTCCCTCCCCCCCGCCCGGCTTCGGAGCACCGTTCCGAAGCCGGGCGGCGGGGGGAGGTGTTCCCTCCCCACCGCCCGGCTTCGGAGCACCGTTCCGAAGCCGGGCGGCGGGGGGAGGTGTTCCCTCCCCCCCGCCCGGCTTCGGAGCACCGTTCCGAAGCCGGGCGGCGGCGGCAGGTGTTCCCTCCCCCCCGCCCGGCTTCGGAGCACCGTTCCGAAGCCGGGCGGCGGCGGGAGGTCTTCCCTCCCCACCGCCCGGCTTCGGAGCACCGTTCCGAAGCCGGGCGGCGGCGGCAGGTGTTCCCTCCCCCCCGCCCGGCTTCGGAGCACCGTTCCGAAGCCGGGCGGCGGCGGGAGGTCTTCCCTCCCCCCCGCCCGGCTTCGGAGCACCGTTCCGAAGCCGGGCGGCGGGGGGAGGTGTTCCCTCCCCAACGCCCGGCTTCGGAGCACCGTTCCGAAGCCGGGCGGCGGCGGGAGGTCTTCCCTCCCCACCGCCCGGCTTCGGAGCACCGTTCCGAAGCCGGGCGGCGGCGGGAGGTCTTCCCTCCCCCCCGCCCGGCTTCGGAGCACCGTTCCGAAGCCGGGCGGCGGCGGGAGGTCTTCCCTCCCCCCCGCCCGGCTTCGGAGCACCGTTCCGAAGCCGGGCGGTGGGGGGAGGTGTTCCCTCCCCACCGCCCGGCTTCGGAGCACCGTTCCGAAGCCGGGCGGCGGCGGCAGGTGTTCCCTCCCCCCCGCCCGGCTTCGGAGCACCGTTCCGAAGCCGGGCGGCGGGGGGAGGTGTTCCCTCCCCACCGCCCGGCTTCGGAGCACCGTTCCGAAGCCGGGCGGCGGGGGGAGGTATTCCCTCCCCACCGCCCGGCTTCGGAGCACCGTTCCGAAGCCGGGCGGCGGGGGGAGGTGTTCCCTCCCCACCGCCCGGCTTCGGAGCACCGTTCCGAAGCCCGGCGGCGGCGGGAGGTCTTCCCTCCCCCCCGCCCGGCTTCGGAGGAGCCTTCCGAAGCCCGGCGGCGGCGGGAGGAGGTGTCCCCGCCCCGCCGCCAGGCTTTGGAGGAGGTCCGAGGACAGTGGGGAAGACGCGCTGCGCTTCCCCGCTGTCCCTGAGATTTCCCTATGGGCTGTCGTCTTGTGAAGCAAGCCCATAGGGAAATTCGTTTTGCGAAGCACCTCCAAAACGGAAAACCCTTTCGTCTAGCGGGTTTTCCGTCTTGCGAGGCGTTCGTCTTGCGGGGTACCACTGTATCTGAGATACTGAGGTATATGCAAAGAAATATAGAATTTGGATTTGACAAGTGAATATTGAAAACCACATGTATAACATAGGTACAGTCACTTGGGAGCTGGGATTGCCCTGAAGCAAATATAAATTCAGTGTTAAACACAAGTTTGTTTATTGAGCAACTTGAGTGGCTTTGACACTTTACATCTTCTATTCTATGAAAAGCAAAAACACAGAGTTTAATAATGTTTCATGGAGCCACAAGCCACTTTTTTCCTAATAAATTATTGAGAGTAAGCCTGGCTCCTAGTTTGTCACTATGTGGAAAACTGTTATTTTATGAGAAGAGTGTTTAAACTGCGTACATGAGTGGAAGTGTTTAAATACAGCTTGGTTTTATTTTAAATCACAGGTTTATGGGGACATTTAGCCTTTCTCACATCATATTAGTATTAGTATTATTGCTTGAAGTTAATGTTCCTTCAATTCTGTGTTGCCTTGAAATGCTTAATCAAAAGAAAAGGTCATCTCTTGATTATTTGACTGTGAATCTATTGCTTGGGCTACTCTATTGACAGTTTTAAATAGTGTTGGGGTTGTTTGGTGAAATGTCTATATGATTAAGAGAGGGTGAAGGATTATTTTGCATCAGTATTTTCATCGTTTTAACTTAAGGTGTATTATTGTTGTGTGACATTTGCCACTGTGCCCAAAGGCTGTGAGAATCTCACAATCAGTTGATAAAGCTTGTGTTGTTCAGGAATAAGGACCCAGGTTTTATCCCTGACATTTCTTGTTAAGGGATCTCTGGTAGCAAAATAAAATACCTCTTCCTAAGTCCCTGAAATGCCCATTTCCAATCAAGATTTAGGTAATACAAGGACAGATAGACTATTTTTCTAGAGGTACCATTTCCCTATGTTCAAGATTGTGTTGGAGGACTGGTCACATTTATGAATATAGGACAACATTATAATACTTTTACAGAGTAAAGACTGCATTCATAATCAGTAGAATTTGAGTGATTTGATTATGGTAAGCCCCATCACCTTGGTTCCTAACTTTTGGTCTTTTTTCAACATGTATTTGCTACACACCTGGCAGCAAAACACACACAGTTTTATTGAGGTCCACAGTTTGCATCATGAGTCACAATACAGATGAATGGCAAATCAGTACCAGCTTTCTGACATGTGAATTAGAGGTGGTGGTTGATGTAGGTGAGTTAATTCCTTTAAAAGCAAATACAGTGCCATGTTTCCTTGGACTTACTACTTTTATATGTTTGCTATATCAGCCCTACATTGGTTTGACTTTTGTGACATATCAAAGCACCATTACTGCAATTTTTTTGTTGACACAGAGCTAAAAACACACCCAAGAGGAGACAGCATACTTTGACCTTCTGTTATGAAACCGACCTGTAGTTCACATAGTCCATATTTGTAATACAAATAATTATAAATGAACAAGTATAATTACTAGTTTGAAGTGATGTTTAATGACCATATTTTTTAAAAAAATCTGTAAGTTGTGCTAGAGCTACTGAGTTTCCCTAGCTTTATTATATGATATAGCAGGAAATATGTTAAAAGGGCAATTACTGTGCAATGTTAAAACAAAGGCATGCTATATAGCTACTGTTTCCATTTATGTGCCTTCATCAAAATTCATTCCCATTCAAATTAAATAAGGATTAGTGGATATCTCATTAATGTCCAGTGATCTATTGCAAACATTATGTGGTTTCATGTTAGCTTCCATTGTTGTTAAATGACTGCCATAGATTCAGTTGTCTCAATCACAAGGTTTACTTTTGAATTTCTGGCTCAAATGGATAATAAATGAAAGTGCAACCAGTTTTTGTTGTTGTAACCTGTGCGCTGCTTTGTGTACTTTAAAGTAAAGAATTAAGAGTTCCTGAAGTCTTGTTGTTAGTACCTGGGAGTGGTCTGCACTGGGTTAGAAAAGTCTTTGAACAACAGAGATAATTGCCTACTTGTGGGAGAAGAAGTTAGGACAAAATACCTGTCACCTTGCAGACCTCCATCTTCTGGATTCTAAATTGAGCAATGGAGTTCAGCCTACACATCCTAATGATGGAGAGGCACAATTTGCGTGGAAGAACTTCCTGGTCTCTTAAGGCTCTTTGGAACTTTTCAGCACTATCAGGAGAAATACGAACTCTGCTAAAAGAATTCAGCAGCAAGCATTAGATGACTTATTTCTAAAAGTGGCTTACTTTTAATGACATTACTTTGCAGTAAGGAGTTTGGGAATTGCCAGCTGAGGGTCACTTTCTACTCAGTAGACCAAATGTGTTTTCAGAGTGCCCACTGTAACATTTCAGCAGGGGGCGAGCCACAACTTTGGATGGGGGGGCGGGGCAGATAAAGCATGTAGTAACATATTGTCACAAAATCTCCCTTCACCTCTATGTACGTAATGCTGCAATGTTGACCCTTGTGGTCAACATAGGAAAAATGTAGCATGTATCAGACCCTCCTTATCAAGAAACCAGCAAAGTTCGGGTGTCCAGCTGTAGATATTTTGATAAAAATACCTAAACATTTCTCATCAGTTTGTTCAAAGGCAGCAGGCAACTAAGTCCTGATGTGTGGCATTTGAATTTAGCTAATGTTGAGTACTTACCAAAGGTGTTAGTTCTTTAATATTTAATGGAGAAAAGCTTTCAGTAAGAAATTAAACTAAAAAAAAGTTACAAAGAAGGCCGTACAGCATGCTCTTCATCCTGTATAAACCCATTTGATTCCTCTGGTGCATGCTATGCATATTATTTATTTAAAACCTATATATGTGAGCTTTCTCTTATCACACTTATGTATCAGAGGCAAGATTAGGCTTCAGAGAGAGGTAGTTTGAAAGAAATTTATGGGCCACTGGTATGCCCTGTTTAGGGTCACTGGTATGTGCACTCATCCCACTTTTTTTATTAAAACAAACCTTTGGTAGTACGTATCCAGGTTATTGTATTATTTCATAAACATACAAATCTTGTCTTATCAGTGGAAGAAGAGAAATGTGTATCCATACTTTGTGAAGAGAAACCTGCATTTCAAATGTGTAAAAAGAATACAAAATTGCTTATATCCAGTCTGAGTACTTTTATAATGGTAAAAAGGTGAAATCAGGCACCTGCTTTCTTCCTGCTCCCCTTTCTCATTTCTGTAGCCACGGTTGCCAGAGAGATTATATCAATCTCTAGTGAATGATTCAGCATACATTATGATCGAGGCCCAGTCCTTGGGCGAAAAAACCTAGATATGTCATGGACATTGAGATCATATCTGCACTTTCCCCTAAAAGTAAAATCAGTTGCGGGCTGAAGCACAGCAAGCCGGCGGCCACAGAGGCAGAGAAATGACAATGTTTTGCAATAAGCAAGACAAGACAGCAGCTTGGAATTGAAAAAAATGGCCACAACTTTATGGGTTGCAAATGTAAGATGGATTTTGGCGTAGGTACTGGGTTTTTATTCTGGATCAGCCAACCCTCTTGCTGGGTGATATCTCCATTAGGGTCAATCCTGGCAACAGGATAGCCCTCTTTGATGCAGATCTAATGGTGGAATCCCACCAGAATGCTATTCAGGGATGTTCTATGGTTTATTAGTCCCCATCTGGGCTTTTGGACACAACCGAACCCTTGGACCCCTTTAATGGGGTACTCTGAAATTTATCCTGGATATTGGGGGGTGGGGCACCCACCTCCAATTTTAGACTAAGGATCCAACCCAATGCCTTTTTCTGCCACACAAATTGGCCACTCCCCATCAACTTGTTGCCAAACCACTCAGATCTGTAACCAATCCCATAAGCCCCAGTAGATATTCATTAGCCAGGCCTCATTGTCAATAGGTGATAGGTATATGCCATTTGATTGCCACAAGTCCATTTCATCAGAGGTGATTTCAGGGTACCGAATAACATGCCCATTTAGCCGGTATACTGTCCAGAACATTGCCCTGTTAACCTTTTTACAGGAACGGTTGATACACTTTGGGTCATTTGCGCCTCACCATTGTTGGCGCCCCAAATGCTCGGACCAAAAGAAGGTAATACTAGTTGTGGTGTATGAAAAAACCTAGAGATTTGCAGCTGATGAGATCAGTGCATTTTCTCTCAACCAAATCATTCGTACCAATCTGGATGGCCTTAGGTGAACCTCTACCCACCCCCTGTGTTGGCAACCATTCCATTGCATGTCTCTCTAGCCCATCCAATTAATAACAGCTCTGCCATCCAGATCAAGGTTCTGGCCACTGACCCACTGCTATTTTCTCTCCAGGGTGAAACATGCCTGGATCCCCACCCCTCTTTTGAGCAAATAGTTTAGAGGAAATTAGGTTTCAGAAAACTACATGGTGAGAAATAATTAACCCTCTCCCATTCTACTACAGCCCCATTTGAACCAGCCTCACCCTCCTCACCCATGGCTGCTTTTCTTAGGAGTGGGTGGGAAATCTCATAATAGATATCCCTTCACATTTAATTTGATCTATAGATCAGCAAATGTTGGGGAGTATCAATGATGATTCTTAGTTGAACAAGAAATATTGATGATTGTGTAGGGTTTTTTTTAGGCTTACCACACCATAATGAACCATTAACACAATAGGCAGAATTGTCCTCAAAGCATGCTTTTGTCTTGTTAATTCACATAAGAATCTACAATCAGAAGCAAAGGGCTGAGACTGGATTAACTAAGACTTGTTCGGAGTCATGCAAATTTACTTTTTTTAATTGAGAGCAGAGGGTTGATTCTTTTTTATGCAGCTCTTCCAGTACTTGTTAAAGGACCTTTTTCTGTTCTTGAAACAGAGCATAGCATGCAGATCTCCTTTAAGCATTTCTTTTAAAGCATAATACAAAGCCAGTCTAACTTTTTTATTACACCTTTCTACATTTCAAAGACTTGCCATTGAGTAGGTACATTGTGGAATCAAAACCCAAGCAATTCCACCTTGCAGACGCCTTCTAAAAATGAAAACTAGGTAAGGTTGACATTTCATTACATATAAGCTGTAGAAATGTATAATTAGTTGGATTATTTCTAATTTCTACTAAGAACTAAGAGCTGATATGCAAGATCTTCTTGGTAAATAATATTTTTTAATGAAAAATTATATAAATTACAATATTCTAATGAAAGGTTTGTTCCACGTTAATGTTTTATTTAAGCAATAGTGCTTTCTCTCCTGTCTGTCTAAAATAGGTCCTTCTGAACTTGTAGATTTGTAAAAGTCTTGTGCATTTTATTTAAGCATTTCCCAGCTAGCTGTACTGTAGATACTCAAGATTTTCATAGAAAGCAACTGATCAGCATATTTGACATGGCATTATGCTTCACTGGGTTCATTTCATATACTGTGTTCTTTCTTATCGCCCCAGAGGCATCTGTTATTTGTTCTTGTTGAACTACAAAACTTTATGAATTAGAATAAACATCCAAAAGTGTGGGTGTTGAATCTTAACAAATTACCACAGCTTTAGTTGACTGGAAATCGAGACTAGGACTGAGCTTCCTTGTAAATAAATAAAATCTCTCCTTTTTGGAAAAGAGATGCCCGTGAAACTTGCTGAGGTTCTGCCTGGAATAACTTGTAAAGTTGACCTCAAAGAAGAGGTGAGCTATTTGAGCTCTGAATTCTTTCACAGCTCAGGTTAAAGTATTGGGCTAGAGACAGAGAAGAATTTCTGGACTGCCCTCGCCCAGTCCCCAAATCCTTTCCTTCCTAATCTCCAGCCTCCTGAATCATCAGATCAATGTCCCCTGTAAGGCCCCCCCCCCCCGGTTTCCCCTCTGTCCTCCAGCAGTAAAATAAGAGGAACAAAAGGGGGAAATCTTCCTGTCTGTCAGGGAACTGCCATCGGAAGGAAGGGAAGTGAAAGGGCTCACACAGGTTGGGAGAGACTCAGCAGCTGAAGAGGGAACCAGTAGGGGGAGAGGAGCTGAGCTGAGGGAAAGGGAGCTGGAGGGATGGCTCAGAGACACTTCCAGCGAAAACAGTGGGGAGGTTTCAGGACCTCCTGTAGGGACACCCACTCCTCGCCGGAAACTGTCACGCAGAGAGTCCAGAAGACGTGTTTCCGTTAAGGAGCTTTTATGTTGGAAGCGATTCCGAAAGCAACCACTGTCGGAATCTGCCAGCGACTGACGGAGCCATGTTTAAGGGGCTCCGTTACAGACAGAGGTTTGCAAACTTGACCAAACTCTGAGGGACTAGGATTTTACACACAAGCAGCTCATCGTCCCATCACAGCATTCCGACAGTCTTCGTGAGCAGCTTGTGCAGGAGAAGGCATCATGAGCAACCCAGCCGGAACCGGAGAAGCAGGAGCTGGAGCGGGTCCAAGCCTGGAAGAAAGGTACCGGGTGTTGGAGGTCCAGCTAGCGCTGCAGACGGCGAGGCTTGAGGAGAGGAGGGCTCAGGATGCAGACAAAAAGGGGAAAGACACCCAGCTCGTCAGAAAGGTACCAGGATTGGTGCAGAAGTTTGGGGGGGAGCCCAAAGACTATCATGGCTTTCGGACAGAGATGCAATATGCCCTCAATCTGCAGTTTGATGAATTCCCTGACGAGGAATCACGAGTGGCTTTCGTGATTGGGCATCTTGAAAAGGGGGCGAGAGACTGGGTTAGACCCCTGATGGCAGCGAATAGTGACGTCCTAAAGGACACGATGAAGTTCTTTCGCGCCATGGATCTGATGTTTTCCAGCGATATTGAACAGGGAGTGGTCCGCAGACAGTTAATGGCTTGCAAACAGGGGAGCCGATCTGTCCGTGAGTACTGGACTGAGTTCACCATGTTGATCCATAAATTGGGGTGGGATCTATCGGCGGAACCCATTCAAATGCTCTTTGAAGAAGGGCTTTCTTCGGCTGTGAAAGACGAACTTTCCCGGGCGCCCAGGGCGGAGTCTATGGACCAGCTGACCAAATCAGCGCTGACCATAGGAGCGCGCCAGGAGGCGAGAGCATTGGAGAGGCGGGAAGGGAAGGGGGAACGTTGGAAGGAGTTCCGCATTCCAGACATTCCAGAGCCAACTTTCCCGCCGGCAGAGCCGATGGAAATCGGAACAGCGCGCGCGCGCGCAGTTTCAAAGCCCAGTGAGGGGGGAAAGAAGGAGGGAAAAGGCGCCCGGAAATGCTATCTCTGCCAACAGCCAGGTCACTTTGCCAGAGTCTGCCCCCAGAGGAAGGAATGGCAAGGGATGGTAGGAGCTGTGGAGGGAAGAGAGGAAGAAATACCGAAGCAAGTAAAAGCCAACGCCTGGCTGCCACCGTCGGGGCACAGCAGCCAGGCCAAAGAGCAGTGAAAGTGCCCACGCCAGAACCTCCTAAACCCGCCCTAGTGATAGAAGTGGCGCTAGAGCTGCCAAACGGACACCCTCTAAAGATAAAGGCGCTGTTGGACTCAGGCAGCTCCTGCAATTTCATGAGCAAAGAGTTTGCAGCTGAACACCAGATACAGACGATCCCTTTAAGCAACCCCCTGCAGGTGACCACGATCGATGGCAGGGAGCTGTTGGGAGGAGAAGTCAGCTTGCAGACCGTCCCAATGATAATGAAGGTGGCAAGGCACACCGAACTGATAGCGTTTAATGTGGCCACCTTGGGAGGAGCTCCCATTATATTGGGGATGAGCTGGCTAGCGTTACATGATCCGCTGGTGGGCTGGCATCAGAGAGTGGTTTCTTTTGGTTCAGCACATTGCTTAGAACACTGCAAAGAGGGAAAGGGTTTGGCAGGGGCCCAAGCCACCCTAGCAGGGACTGAAGTAACGGAGAACGTGAAGGTACCACGACAATACGCAGATCTCCGCGACGTCTTCAGCGAAAGGGAAGCTGACCAACTACCCCCGCATAGACCCTTTGACTGTCAAATCAATTTACTCCCTGGGGCACAGCTCCCTGTAGGCAAGCTGTACGCCATGTCAGACAGAGAGATGCAGGAGCTAAGAGAGTTCATTGACAAGAACCTGAAGAGAGGGTTCATCAGAGAGTCCAGGGCGGTGGGGGGCAGCCCAGTGTTTTTTGTGGATAAAAAAAACACGAACAAGCCGAGGCTTGTGTGTGACTTCAGGGCCTTAAATGCAGTGTCAGAACCAGTGGCTTTCCCTATGCCCAGGATTGACGACATTTTGACAAGGGTCAGGAAGGGAAAGATTTTTACTAAACTGGACCTAAGGGGGGCGTACAACCTGATACGAATAAGGAAGGGGGATGAATGGAAAACCACCATGTTCACCCCTTTGGGGGCATTTGAATATTTAGTTATGCCCTTCGGCCTACAAGGAGGCTCCGCGTGCTTTCAATCATTTATGAACCATGTCCTGGGGCCTTTGCTTTACAAGAATTGTGTGGCCTTCTTAGACGACGTGTTGGTGTATTCTGAGAATGAGGAGCAGCATGTGAGAGACGTCAGAGAAGTGTTGAGCAGGCTGCAAGCCAACCAGCTGTGGGTGAAACTGGAGAAGTGTCAGTTTCATACCAAGGAGGTGGAATTCCTGGGGTATCGCCTGTCAGACAAGGGATTGGCCATGGATCCCGGCAAGGTCCAGGCGGTGCTGGAATGGAAAACACCCAAAACAAGGAAGGATGTGCAGAGGTTCCTAGGATTTGGGAACTTCTATCGTAAGTTCATCCGAAACTTTGCCCACCTGACGGCGCCCATTACGGACTGTCTCAGCAGTAAGAAGAAGTTCGTTTGGACTGAGGAGGCGGAGCGAGCATTTGAGGAACTAAAAAGGGCCTTCGCCTCGGAACAACAACTCCTGCATGTGGATTTACAAAAACCGATGAGAGTGGAAACGGACGCATCAGACAGAGCTATTGGGGCGGTGCTTCTGCAGCCAGGGAAGGAGGAGTCAGAGTGGAGACCGTGTGCCTTTTTTTCGCGAAAGCTGAACAAATCCGAGAGGAACTACACGGTGTATGACCGAGAACTACTAGCCATTCATGAGGCGTTCCGGAGATGGAGGCACCTGCTAATTGGCGCACAACATAAGGTGCAAGTGTGCACTGACCACAAGAACCTAGAGTATTGGAGGACGGCACGAGTGCTCAACCAACGGCAAGTGAGATGGGCCCAGGAGTTCTCCAAATTTAACTTTGAGATTTGTTACGTGCCAGGCCCAGAGAACATTAGGGCGGACGCTCTCTCACGCAAACCTGAATATTTGGAGGGGGAGGGAGCACCCGAAGAGAGACATGTCATTCCAGAGGACCGCTGGGTGTGTGGGGCGGCATTGGTGGGACAAAGAGAACTGGTAGAGGAAACAGAGAATGATGAATACGCCCAGAATAAGCTCAGAGGTCTTAGGGGTGAGGGAGAGGAACCAGGGGGTTTCGAGGAAAGAAATGGAGCTTTGTATTACAAAGGGGCACTGTATATCCCTGAAGGAGACTTAAGGGGGAGGGTACTCAAGCAGTTGCACGACAGCCCCACGGCGGGGCATTTTGGACAACACAAAACCATGTGGTTGGTCACCAGGGAATTTTGGTGGCCTAAGGTGAGGGAAGATGTACGGGAGTATGTAAGAGGGTGTGAGCAATGCCAGCGAGCCAAAGGGGAGAGGCGGGCACCGGCGGGGCTATTAGAACCCTTACCAACCCCAGAACGACCTTGGGAGGCAGTGTCGATAGATTTTATGACTGATCTGCCGAAGTCCAAGGGGAAAACAGCCATCATGGTGGTGGTAGACCTACTAACAAAGATGTGCCACTTTGTAGCCTGCTCGCATGCAGTCACGGCGGAAGAGACAGCGAAGTTATTTGTAGAACACATTTTTAGGTTGCACGGGGTGCCATTGAGGGTGGTCTCAGACCGAGGAAAACAATTTACTTCCAGGTTCTGGAGGAAGCTCATGAGCTTACTGCAGGTGGAGGTCAACTTTTCGACTGCCCGGCACCCTGAAACCAACGGGCAGGCGGAAAGAGCAAACGGGGTCCTCCAGCAATACCTGAGGTGTTATGTCAATGACAGAGAGAATGACTGGGTAGAAAAGTTGGCGCTGGCGGAATTTGCCTACAACAATGCCGAGAATGTGTCCACAGGGATGAGCCCCTTCTTGGCTAATTATGGGTGTCATCCCAGGGCTTTCCCAGGGGGAGAAGGGGAGAGATGGGGTGTCCCGGCAGCCGAGCATTTTGTAGAAGAAATGGAAGCAATCCATCGTCAGCTCCAACTCAACTTAGAAAGGGCGAAGGAAGAATACAAGAGGCAGGCAGACAAGAACCGAAGGGAAGGTGAAACCATAAGGGTGGGAGATAGGGTGTGGCTGTCAACCCAAGGGTTGCCGTTCAAAGGAGGTTGTAAGAAATTAAGACCCAGGAGATTGGGTCCCTTTGAGGTCATTCAACAGGTCAACCCAGTGGCTTTCAGGCTCCGGTTACCCAACCACATGAAACTGCACCCAGTATTTCACAGGTCGTTACTGTCACCGTATGAGGGGGGACGAGAAGGGATGGCCACTCGGGGACCGGTCATAGAAGAAAGGGAATGCAGCAGCCATGTGGCAGAAATCCTCGACGCCAGATGGAAGGGGGATCAGGTGGAGTATTTGGTAGCGTGGGAAGGAGAACCGGAGTCAGAAAACACTTGGGTAATGGCAGAAGATATCAATGACGAGGTATTGATAGAAACGTTCCATCAAAGGTTCCCAAGGAAACCTCAGCCTGTGGAGAGGTTCCGGAGGGAATACTTTGGGACCACCGATGAGGAGGAGGAGTTGGAAGGATTCTCGGACTCGGAAGGGGAAGGGGAGATGGACTCTGAGGAGGAGGAGTACTTCGAGACCAGGAACCGCAACAGGTGGAGAGAAGTGTTCGGGACATCGGAAGATGAAGGAAGTTCATTCCGGGGTTTTGCCTCCTCACCGCCCGTAGAGGAGGGGGCGAGAGGGGATGAAGGGGGCCCTGGAGGGGAGGTGGATGTCAGGGAACTGCCATCGGAAGGAAGGGAAGTGAAAGGGCTCACACAGGTTGGGAGAGACTCAGCAGCTGAAGAGGGAACCAGTAGGGGGAGAGGAGCTGAGCTGAGGGAAAGGGAGCTGGAGGGATGGCTCAGAGACACTTCCAGCGAAAACAGTGGGGAGGTTTCAGGACCTCCTGTAGGGACACCCACTCCTCGCCGGAAACTGTCACGCAGAGAGTCCAGAAGACGTGTTTCCGTTAAGGAGCTTTTATGTTGGAAGCGATTCCGAAAGCAACCACTGTCGGAATCTGCCAGCGACTGACGGAGCCATGTTTAAGGGGCTCCGTTACAGACAGAGGTTTGCAAACTTGACCAAACTCTGAGGGACTAGGATTTTACACACAAGCAGCTCATCGTCCCATCACACTGTCCTTTCCTCCCCTGTCTGCTGGCACTCCAGGACAGAAAGAACCTGTGATCCTATATAATTGTTACTGTGTCAGAGATGAAATGGACATTGAACAAGATCTCCATCCTTTCCTCTTATCACTTTGTGCATCATCATCATCACTGTTACATCTGTTGCAAGCCCAGTAAGTGGTCTTTGAGCAGGGGGAGATTGTTGAAAAACCAGAGGCTCCCTCCCCTTTCTTTTGACATGTAATTGTTTCTTGGTATCTTTTGAAAGATGGACAGATGCTGCCACACACTGTAAAAACAGGGCTGCAAATGATCCCTGAAACAAAAGGACACAACCATGTCCTGTTGTTTGCACAGATCACTTTATGTTGAAAAGATGACTGTCCCTGTCGACTTGTGTGGCAGCCACATATTTTCCTAACACATTCCCTGCAAGGTTTGTGGTCCAGCATCACCCCCATACCTTGGACTTTTGAGCCTGACCATCTACCGGTACATCTGCCTCCCTTTGACTATTGCCACTGTATCTGTCACCTCTGATCCCTGTTTGCCTGCCATTTGATGTCTGCCTGACCTTGACTGTGTACTTGTCTCTGACTACCTGCTTTCCCAGATTAGAAGCCTGGAGCTTGGAAGGCAGCTGTTGCTTTTAAAGCTTCTGCCTGGTTTACCGTCCTGTCATCTCCTGCAGCATGTCTGAATCTGTTGGATTGGGCTGCTGCTTTTAAAGCTCCTGCGGGCTTAGGGGAGATCAGACGGCATGGTCTGAGATCTGAACAGGATTCTAGGCAATTGTTGTGGGCACCAGATATGAGGAAGGCATATTTGGATCCATTGACAAGAGTTAACACAGTGTGAAGATCTACTGGAGGGCCTGCTTCTCTAGTTCCTCCTCTGAGGAGACTTCAGGCTTGGAGAGGGCTGAACTCTCCCATACGCATTGCCACCTCAGTCTCTGGGCCTAGCCACCAGAAGACTTTGACACAAAGTCCTTAAATTTTAAATTATAGAAATTTACCTTTTAAATTCCTGAGATTTAAGTACTTTCTCCACTACCCAATGCATTGACCATTTTTTATCTCCTGTTATCTCTCCCTTTTGAGAGTTGGAGCCCATAATAAGCTGTAATTTGCACGAAAATTCACTTTTCAATACATATTTAGATGTTTATTTTTTTTCTCACAAATTATACATTTTTAGACACATCTCCCCAAATATGCATTTTCAATGTATTTTTATGTATTTGTGTGTTTATTTGTGGGGGGCGGAGCAAGGATTGCATCTCAAAGTTTGGATAACTGTGAAATCCGAAGGCTAATTTACTTTCTAATCTACACATTAGGTGCAGAGAGGTCCAGATCATCTTATTTATTACGATTGAATTCCTCAAGTTTCCTAATGAAGAGACCACGTTTCTAAGTGAATGTTATAAATAATTTATACTAATTTGGAATAAAGGTTATAGACTGATCACTCTTTCCTAGGTAGCAAATGTATGGGGTCATGGAGGAAAAGTCTCATAAATAAGGATCAGAACCTTTTGCAAATACGGTACATCATTATTTCAAGTGCAACAAAGTTTTATAGTGGGAGTGAGTCATATGCATCAGACAGCAAGTTAGTGGCCAGCATTGATGTAACACCACCAATCTCATTTTAGCTTCTGTAACATGTACATCACAAGCAAATCACATCTCAGCTATCATTAATTGGTAACATCATTTGAAGTCGAAAGAAAAGCAAAAGATCAAATGGACATGAAGAGTCCTTTGCTTGAGAAAGATGACAGGCTTTGGTCTGTAATCAAGGGAAAGCCACAAAAGTTGTGAGCAGGATTTGATCTGTATTTTCTAATGCAAAATTTATTTATTTTATTTTTACCATCTATTGATCATGAACCTTCAGAAATGATGGCATGTTTTCTCTCTATCTTTTGCCTACTGTTGATTTCTCACATCCTGGCTGCTTATTGTTTTATACAAATGATAAACAGCAGACATAAGCCCTAGTATTATTTTCAAAATTAAATGGTCAACCTTGATTTCCCAGTTGTGCAGCTGAAATGAAAAAGGATGTTAAAGAAACTAGCAACAAGATTTCTGTGGGTCGAGTTGAGACATATGCTTCATTCTGAATTTAGCAGTGTAAAAATATTTTGGAATCAGTTCAGAAGCCTTTCAGGTGTAAAGAATCCAAAGGCCAGAACCTAGTTTTTGATAAATGCTTTCTACTAACAGTGAGCCTTTAGCAAATTATCATGCTATCACACACTCTATGTGCCACATGCCATAGACGATGCAAAAACTTTGACCTTTGCAACTGTCCTTTATAATTTCATGCAGTGATTTCTAAAACTGTGTTTCTAGGAACCCTGTGGCTTCTTGATAAGAAGCTTGTTGATGGCAGACAAGCTACCTGAAAGACAGTTTATCCAGCATCAGCAGTTATTCCTCACAGTGTCTAGCCTCAGGGCAGTGTTGTGCATGGGGTGCACACATTCTCAGATAATGTGGACCAGCTGCCTGATTGTGGACCAATACTTGCCTGAACTGAGAATACACCCTACAAAATAGCCCAGAATTATCTGCAGTGTGTAGAACAGAGTTTTCCAAACTTTTTATGTTGGTGACACACTTTTTAGGCATGCATCATTTTGTGACACAGTAATTCAGTTTTACTAGCCAACTGGAGCGTGACACACCTGCACACTGCAGCTGACACACTAACATGTCACAACACACAATTTGAAAAGCTCTGGTGTAGAGATTCCATGACAGGCATGCAGGCAAATTTATGTTGAAGGGGTTCCATGAAAGCAGAACATGTATTTATTTATCTTTTGTTTATTTTTAGCTATTATGCTTCTATCCCATTTCCTCCAAGGAGCTCAAGACAGCATGCAAAGTTCCTTTCCCTGCCATTGTTGTTGTTTGCAATAGTTACTCTTTACTTTAAAAAGCTTTCCAGACATTAAGTACAATTCCATATTACACAAGCAACTTCACAAAACCAGAGCAGAACTTTAACCTAACAGGCACATTTGCTTTAGGTTGCAATATAACAGGTATCTTGGTAGTAAGCCCGACCAAAATGTTTTATAAGGATCTGGGCATTTCACACCACCACCTTGACTTGCCATCTACCATATTTTTCGCTCCATAAGACGTACCTGACCATAAGACGCACCTAGTTTTTAGAGGAGGAAAACAAGAAAAAAATATTCTGAACGAAACAGTGGATGTATGATTTTTGTGGTTCGTGCTGTGGCCACAGACATGTGATCTGATGGTGAATTTGGGGTGACCCAATGCAAAAATCCTGAGGATCCATGTGGATCCGTGCTTTGTAACCACATTTTTGCACCATTGTGGCCCCAGGAAACAGTGGATGTGTGATTTTTTTGGTGCAGGCTGTAGCCATGGACATGCTATGTGATCTGATGGTGAATTTGGGGTGACCCAATGTAAAAATCCTGAGGATCCATGGGCTATTACCTCCCCCCTCCCAGGCAGCCTCCACTAGTGTCCCTTATCTCTCTTCCAACCCCACTGATCAGCTGTTTCCTTTCAACACTCCCTTCCCTCTTGTTTGCCTTAGTGTAGTGTATTTTCCTTAGCTGGAGCAGTTTTTTGCTCCTCCTTTTCTTCTAATTTCTCTCCTTATTGCTTTAGTCTTCTTGTTTCCCCCCTTTGCAAGTTTGCTGTCTTTACCTCCCCACTCCCAGGCAGCCTCCTTTATCTCTGGCATCCCTTATCTCTCTCCCCGATCGGCAAACGATCAGTGGCTTGGTTTCAACACCCACTTCCCTCTTTAAAAAAAACAACAAAAATGCACGATCTGTTTTTTGCCCCTGGGCAATTTGGCTCCAGGGACCACGCATTCGCTCCATAAGATGCACAAACAGTTTCCCTTACTTTTTAGGGGGGGGGGTGCGTCTTATGGAGCAAAAAATACATTAATGCAGAAAAGGGTCCCTGGTACCTAGAAAGTTGTGTTTCTTTGTTTCACCTCATTAACCCAACAACACTGAGTTTGTTTTTCTACTAATGCAATATGCCACACCTTGGACTACCAAACTTGTATGATAAATGTTGCAAAATACTTCCAGTGGTGGGTTATTTCCAGTTGTGCTTCAGCTGACAAAAAATGGAATTCCATTTAATGTTTATACTGGGGCTTGCTTCACACACCCATCCATTTTTTTCTCCCCCATGGAAAGATTTCATTCGATTTAGCAATACTGCAAGCATGTAGAGCAAGACAATTGCATGGGATGTTTTTTCTCAGCCATTTTATCTTCACTATTACTCTGGTGTTGAAAGGATACTTTTCTCATTAAATATGTTGATTCCATAATGATCTTGGCATTTTGAATAATGTTTGTTCCTTCTGTAGATTAAAAATACTGATAGGGCATGTTTTACTCAAATGGGGTGGAGAATTGGAAAGAGTTAGACAAAGTTGGAAGAGACTAACTGGCTACTCAGCTCAGCACTAGAGAGTGTCTGAGGGTTGGGCAGAGGCAGTTGCTGTGTTTTATAGCAATTCTATCTTCCTCTTCAGGCTTCCTAGCCAACTGAGTTCAAATCATGCGTTGGGTGGGTGGGACAAACTGTGGATTATTCTGGGGTATCATTCACACTTCTATCTATAAGTTTCCTTCCAGAATTGACATGGGCAGTCTGAGAGTTGCTTTTGAAGTTTTCAGGATGATGGTTCGGGGGGATGTATATCCACACTGAGGCCATTGGGTCCAGGGCAGCTCAAGATTGCATGACTGCTATGACAACTGTATGGTGTGCATATGCTATTTGTATGTGTGCATTCAAACCAATTCTGAGGATGTTTTAAAGAATTTGAAGGGGAAGCTTTAATTAGGTTACTATTCTAACGTGAGCTGTCAGTCAGGATTCAAACTAGATGGGAAAATATTTAGCCCACAACCAGTGTCGGTGAATCACATGTGAGCATATTTGCCTTACTTCTGTAATAGACATATTGAAAAAAATCATGCAAGCAGTAATTTCTTTAGGTGATTATAAAAATCTCTCAGTAACTGACAGGTAGAAACGGGAATTTTTATTTTTCAGATGAAGAGACACAGACATGTACAAATGAATTATGGCATGAATGTCAGTCACTGCTGGTGACCGACTCTCAGGCTATGCTTATAGTAAATCTTGATTGCACAAATAACCCTTTGGACAATTATATAAAACTATTTCACAAATGTCATGACCAATTCATATAAATGTCCACCTGTGGACGTAAAAAGGGACTAGATTTGACAGCAAAATTGTTGGTAAACATATGTTTCATCATCTGCATGGCCAGCAACTGCCACTGATTGCATTTATTATAGCTTAATAAATGTGTCTCAAGAAATGCATATTTCAGATTCCCTGGATATAGATGGTCTTCTTAAGTTTGCTAAACTCTTAATTTATCAAAGAATTCACAAGCAAACCTAAACCATAATTGCATTAATATCAATGCATATTTGCTCAGCCAGGTATGGTTTCAGCTGAAGCACAATGCTATGTATATTTCATTATTTTTATCATACTGCAATGTATAAATAGAAGATAATGATGAATAGGAACATCTATACATTACCCCCCGGAAAGGTAAAATGGGAGAGAATATCAAGAAGGAGTTAATTATAAAATCCTATTTTATATGCAAAAAAATGATTGCTCACAGCTAGGAAAAGCCAGTAGCTTTGCGAGTACGTCTGACATAACTCTTGGTTGATAATCAAAATAAAAACTGAGCTGAAATTTCTTAGACTCCCCCCCCATCACTATCCAATATTTTTATTTTTCTCACAACTCTAGGAAAAAAGAAGCCACTTTGGGAAATTTTCTCCAAATATTCCCTACCATGTTGTTGCTGTTTTGCCACCATTTATGCTCAGTAATGGCCGGTGGCGCTGTGGGTAAAACCACAGTGCCTAGGACTTGCCGATCGTATGGTCGGCGGTTCAAATCCCCGCGGCGGGGTGAGCTCCCATCTTTCGGTCCCAGCTCCTGCCCACCTAGCAGTTCGAAAGCACCCTTAAAGTGCAAGTAGATAAATAGGTACCGCTTTATAGCTGGAAGGTAAACGGCGTTCCATGTGCTGCGCTGGTGCAGGCTCGCCAGAGCAGCAATGTCACACTGGCCACGTGACCCGGAAGTGTCTGTGGACGGCGCCGGCTCCCGGCCTCTAGAGTGAGATGAGCGCACAACCCTAGAGTCTGTCAAGACTGGCCCGTACGGGCAGGGGTACCTTTACCTTTACCTTTTTATGCTCAGTATGACCCCAGATGGCACTAGGTATGAGGAATTGTGGTGGATAAAAATGGTGGCCAGGCTGCCCTTTCCTCAGTTCCTTCTATTACACACTCCTATCATACCAATATAAAACCACAGGCATGGAGGGCACCTGATGACCTCATCCAAACCACCCCTTAACCCTATAACAATATTTTTAAAGCAGCAGATTCATAGCAGAATGTATGTATGTATGTATGTATGTATCCATGCATGTTGTAATGCAAATGTGATTAGTGGGTTTCATCATGTGCTCAAGAGTCCCACATCCCATGCAAGATTACCCTTAATTTTGCTACAACCCAGTCCAACTCTTGCATGTGTTAGAACAATAATTATCAGGGGCTGCACTCTGTAGTTCTGTACAGAGTAGCTTTGATCACATGAAGCTGTTTCAGGATGAAATGATGGGGGATATTGCAACTAAGGATCTCTTCATGGGGGCATTTTAACCCGAGTACCAGCATAATATTGCATGAATGAAATGTTGAATTAGGTTTTTAGAGGAAGGTCCACCAGTAGAAGGGGGGGGGGGGGAATCCTTCCACATCTTCTTTTTTTAAAAATAATATTTATTACTTTTATAGATTGCAAAAAGAGAAAAGAAAAAGCAGAAAAAAAGACAAAGAAGGAAAACAAAAAGAAAAAAAACAATACAATACAATATATAGAGAATACAAAACACAACCTAAACTCAAAGCTAAATACATTAAATTAAACTAAACAAACCCCACTCCCTAACCTTAACCCTAAATGAAACAAAACAAAAACAATTTAAAAACATACATCATCTCTTTTCCATACTCTCTTTCATTCCCTTGTTTCCTCGACCTCCTCTCACCTCCCTTTTTGTGTTCCACTTCTATTAATTGTTTCAGCAAATCCTTTCCATCTTTCTCCATTTTCTATCATATTGTAAATAACGTATTTTTTAACCTTATTTTCCATTAAAACTAAAATACTTATATATGCTTAACTCCTTATAACATTTCTGCTAAGCCCATAAAAAATCATTCCACCATTTTTCTATCACTCATTAATTTTACCATAAGTCTATATATAAACTTTAAATTTTCCAATCTTCTTCCACCATCTCCTCTCCCTGGTTTCGGATTCTGCCAGTCCTTTCCGTCAACTCCATAAAGTCCATCAACCTGGTGATCTTATGTCCGAGGCTCTTAACTCTTTTCCAAGTCCCTTCTGCAGGTCTTCTTCATTTTCTTTAATGCTAAAGAGCAAATCTCGGGGAAACTCCAACCTGTCAATCCTTTTCTTCCTTCTGAACAGATCAGCTAAATTTCCATAGTTAAAGCTACAGTCCATAAAGTATTTCAGGGCATATTTCAAGATTCCTCCAAGTCCAAAGGCCCCCAAAACTTCAATCTCCTCCAGGCCCGAGTCCATGTCCCAAAAGTCAGTTAATCCCTGCATAGAGGGATCTTTCCAACTTTCGTTCTTGGAAATCCTTCCACATCTTCATGGTTGTGAAATGTTGTAAAGAATAATACCTAATTAAGGCACCTTGATGAAGATGACATGGTTCTGCAAGACCAACAAGAATTTTACCTGTGTTCCAAATGCCAAATTGGAAGTTCTTTCATCACTTATCACTTAAAAATAAAAAATAACCAGGGTCACAAACTTTTGATAAAAATCTGTGCTTCTGTGTGTGGCCTTATGTGTGTTCCCATTCTGCATATGACATTCGAAGCACTGGCAAATTTCAGATTTGTGATTAGTTTAACATAATCCTTTATAATGATGTTTATTGTAGCATTTTCTGAAAAAGATGGATGAGACAGGCTTTCAAATGCCAACTTTTGCTGACATTTAGTCTAGCATAGGTCATAAAATATCAAGGCAAAATAATGTTTTTATAATTTATTTTTATATTAATAAAATGTATTATGGGTGTGGAGAAAGCTCCTGTTCATTGTGCATACCTTCAAGGTAATGTTAGTAGAATAAAGACAACTCACAAATAGCAATGATAATTCAGAATTGTTGATTTTATGAAATAAATGGTGTTTGAAATAATTTAAGTTAAAATACCAAGGATTCAAACTTCTCAAAATGTCATTATTTTTTTAAAGCACATTTGTCCAAATATACTGGTGAATGAGTGGGCCATCTATCAGTCTGGGGACCATATTTCACCTCTGATCTGCTAAGCCTTATTTATGTTTATAAACTAAGCTTAAGTCTGTTTTCTTCTCATCTTTAAAAATGAAGATACAAGAAAAAAATTACTTGCTTAATCTTGTGCAGGACAACTATGCGTGTAGTGTATAGTCTTAATACCACTTACTCCAGCCCAGGGGTCAGCAAACGTTTTCAGCAGGGGGCCAGCTCACTGTCCCTCAGACCTTGTGGGGGGCTGGACTATATTCTGAAATAAAAAATAATGAAAGAGCACCATGAGCCCCAGTGGCTGCTTACCTGTGTCTTGCGAGTGGCAGGGGCTGGTGGCGGTGGGACAATGAGTGGTGCGCAAAAGGGCTCCAGAGATGGGCTGCTTTAAATGGTGGCTGCTCAAGCGCTGCTACTGCTAGCACCAACAAAGCCCAGCCCCCTTCCTCCTCTAGGCAGGGCAGGGAGAAGCCAGGAGGAGGGAGGGAGGTGGTGGCACCACTGCTGCCATGGGAGGGAAAGGGAGGGAGAGGGAAAGAATGTGTGCGCTGGCAATCCACACAGCGATTCCCGGACCGTCCGTGGGCAGTATCCTGAAGGCCATTGGGCCTCATCTGGACCGCGGGCCTTAGTTTGCCAACCCATGCTTCAGCCAATTTTCATTGACTACTTCTGTCTGCTATATGAATGTGTGGGAGTGGTATCATGAGATACTTTTGAGAATGAACTCAGGTTCCTTAACAGCCTGTTCATGATAAATGTTAATATTTTCATGTGAGAGCTTTCACAGATAACTAGCCGCTTTCCCACTGAAAGCTGCAACATTAAGATGGAAAGGCAGTGGCAAGGTCTGTCACAATATGAAGAAAGCTTTAAACAACCCAGTAAAATATGTGACAGTTGAAACCATCACATGAATATGGCTTCCCGAATCCTTATTCACTTGATTATATGAAAAGAGAGGAAAGGCTCAGTTAGCACAACTGATTTTCAAGCATTCAGCATACTGGATTAAGAGGTGAGGAATCAGGCTACTCTCCCTTCTTTTTGAGCAGAAGATGCCCTAACTGACTGTATCCAGACTGCAAGCCTTGTATCGTTTAAATATGTCGGTCCCATCTCTTTGAATGGGCTTGGCAACCTGTCTCAGTTACCCGTGTTACTGACAGTGTGATGCATTGCCGATGCCAATATAGCAACACTAGCAGCAATAATACTGTGATCTCAAACCTTATAGTTCACAGTTGGTGGTGCCACAGTCTCCATTGCTGGTAGGGTGTGTGTGTTCTCATGTAACAATCAACAACTGCACACAAATAGTTGAGCTGTAAACTCATAGTTACATGTAGCATTCAATGAGTGTATTGTCTGAGTTGAGCTGCACTGTTGAACAAATGTATAGTCTTTCACATAAACCTTGTGCACACGTAGAGACAGCTTGTATCTGTGTTCAGGGTGTTCAGCCCTTGTGTATCTTCTTCCAAGTTATTCCTGTTGCCTGCCTAATGTTCAGCACCAGCTACAGCACTCTTCATCCTTCCGCATTACTCTTATTGTGATTGTATCATTTGTGTCCTGTTATTCTAGTGCTGATGCACCACCCAAGGTGTCAGCTCTAAACAGCAGATTTAGAGAACATTTGCTCTTCCACCACACATTGTGGTCCAAATTGTTTGCTTTATTTTGGACTGAGTTTGCTTCTTCTTTCTTTTCCACGCCCACCTATGCACACACAGGGTTGCATGTGAACCTTGTCTTGCATTAAGGAGTAAGGTTCTGTCTGCACTAACTGACATGCTAAGTTTAAAATTATCAAGTTGTTATGTGATAGCTTCAAATCTGCACAAAAAAGCATTTCGGTTTTGAGGTGTACTGAACAAAGCCTGCTTTTTAATGCAGTCTCATCAAGGGAAGAAAGCAATAAATAAATGATAAATTTAATAAAGCAAGACCACAAACTTGACCTGATATTTAGCATTTTGATAGCCATGGAAAATCATTTATCAGCAACTACTTTTTTGTCGCTCAGTTACAGAAGTAAGAGAAGAAATTTTGTGATACAATCAACATCTGAAATAATTTTCATCATTACTTCATTGAAGAGTAATAAATGGGACAATGTGTTCATTAAAAGATAGACATCTAATATGTATAGCATGCTAACAAAAATATATAGAAATGAAAGATAGTTGGCTTTCAGAATGATGTATCTCACCAACATTTTTCAGCAGTTGGCCAAGGGATTGAGTTTGAAAGAAGGCATGCCTTAAGATTAGGGGTAGACAGATATCACTTATTTTATATGATTTCCTCTTCCACAGTGGAAGCTGATGCACTGCCTAGCCAACCATAGTCTCACTCAGCCCCCCATCTGCCTGCCTGCCGTCTTAAAGTATTGCCCTTGAGGATGGAGAAAACCCCCCAAAAACTAGAATTAGCTGTTTTTCTCTTGCATTGACTCTGTCTCTACCTGTTGTTGGTCTCTTAGCCTTCTTCCCTACCAGCCCCAATTCACAGCAGCCACCACTGCTCTTGCATCCCTAGTCATGACCCTGACATGAGCAGTAGCTTGGAGAATACAGTGTTTTTTATGTGGTGCATTTTTATATATCATTCATATTTTATCTTTTGTAGCATTGTAGCAGCAGTGGGGCTGGACCAACCCCTATGGTGGTGGGTAAGACACTGACCACTATTTCACATCCTTCTCAACCCACTTAAACAATGTAGTTTCAAGGCTTTAAATCATAGCCTAAGTGTGAATTCAAACAATTGCTGCTGCTTCTTCTTCTTTTTTTTTTGCTACAGGTGTTGATTTTTGGAGAGGGGTTGCATTTGTGTGTGTGTGTGTGTGTGTGTGTGTGTGTGTGTGATGGTGTTCCATGCAAAACACATTTCTCAAAATGCATGAAGCAACTCCTGCACCCAGGATTTGAACAAGTAGGAAAAGACATGGTGGAAATAACACTTGTGTGACTGTACTCTGATCACCCTTATGCCATCAGCAGCCACATAGCCAAGCTTCTGATTACCTAAATATCTTTATAGCTTCCAGGCCATTTTGATACTTCAGCTTGCACTATGCAGGAATAAGGTAATTTGCCCTCTCTTGCTGCATAATTAAATGGGTGACTCATTCTTGGGGAAAATGTATTTTTCTCTCTCCAAAACAAAGAATCCTATTTTCATTCACTCATAGCAGAAGTTTAATAGTGCTTCATTGTGTAAAAGCAATAAAAAAACTAATAAAGTAAAAAATCATAGCAACCAACTGATTTTTCCACATTCATATCAGAGGCATTTGAAAAAAGCTCTTTAATGATCCTATTCTGTTGCTGAGAGACATGGTGTTAGGCTTTGTGTGAGACACACACACATATAAAACCTAAGGCTATCAAAAAGAAAGTCTTCAACCAGTGACTGGATTCTGACTCAGAGGATTAGTAATGGGATATGAAACCTTTTGGCCTATAGGTTACCACTGTGAATCCAGAAAGTCATAGGTGAATCTATTTACCTCCAACAAAATTGACAATTTTTGAAGAGTTTATATGAGAAAGTTCTAAAAGTAACACAAAAACAACCTGAATTATAGGGTCACAGTTGTGGCCCAATGTTAAGAATGAGTCAGCTGAATCACATCCTGCCACTATAATGAGAAACCAGGGGGCAGATTTTCTATAGCTTATAGTTAAAAAATGGTTCAGTGGACTGATTCAAAACTTGACAGTGTCAGAGTAGAAAGTTTGAGGATAGTTTGTGCCACACTTGGGATGGAAAGGATAAGAAGCAGCTTATTCTCAATGTGTGATGAGTGGCTTTGTGAAGTTGACAAGAGGTGTGTATTTTTCTTCCATCTAATGATGTGATGGCTTCAGGGAAAATATTTCTCCATTTGTACTGTGACAAACCGAATTATTTGTTGTGTTAGGTCAAGGAAAATGTTTAAAATGTGTAAAATAGGTAGAATTCAATGCCGCATTTTTACCAATGTTCTGTCTACGCAAGCATTGCTGCTTGCCAGACGGAATGATCTCCCCCCCAACACTGTTCTGTGTGTTCTTTTGACACACATACACACACACACCCCAAGCCAATTGTGGGGCAGCGGGATGAGAGGGGGAAAGCCCTATGGTGTAAACAGAAGTCCTTGTGCAGGGCTTCAGCTGACAGGGTTTGTGAGGTGAATTCCACCCCATTTTGGGGGGGGGGTAATTTGGTCAAATGTTGAGTAAGTGCAGGTTACAGTATCAGGAGGAAAATCACAAAATGTGCATGGGACTGGCAAGGAAATGAGACATATAGAAAAATATATTTATTAATATTATTACATTTATACTTCATCTTTCTTCCAAGGATCTCAAGGATTACAAGTCCATGGGTTTTCTCCTCCGTGTGTTATCCTAAAAAACCCCAAACCCTGTTCTATTTAGGCCACCAGCTGCCCCAGATTCCCAGTTACAGAAGCTGAAATATAAGGCAAAATGTGGAGATGCTCTTCTGTCCAATTGTATTGTGAGAATCAAGCCTGCCAGTGTTCTGCTCAGCCAATGAATGAAGTGACAGTTGCTGGAAACAGCAAGAGGGAAGAGTCCCACAGGCAAAGATGCCAACTTGAATAAAATATGGGGGGAGGGGCAGGTAATCCCCACCCTGCATAATCAACCACAAAACGTGGTGCACACACACCATTTGAATGACAGTGCCTGTGTTTTTTTTTGGGGGGGGGGAGCTGGCCCCCTCAAATATTTTAATGGAGGGGGGGAGGAAACTCAACCCCTAGGAGTTGGCTCCTATGCCCACAGGTATCTGGTTGGCCACTGTGAGAACAGGATGCTGGAGCAGATGGTTCATTGGCCTGATCCAGCAGGCTCTTCTTATGCTAGATTGTGTATTATTTAATCCTATAGTAAGGGACGCGGGTGGTGCTGTGCGTTAAACCACAGAGTGTAGGGCTTGCCGATCAGAAGGTCGGCGGTTCGAATCCCCACGATGGAGTGAGCTCCCATTGTTTGGTCTCTGCTCCTGCCCACCTAGCAGTTCGAAGGCACATCAAAAGTGCAAGTAGATAAATAGGTACCACTCCGGCGGGAAGGTAAATGGCGTTTCCGTGCTCTGCTCTGGTTCGCCAGAAGTGGCTTAGTCATGCTGGCCACATGACCCGGAAGCTGTACGCCGGCTCCCTTGGCCAATAAAGTGAGATGAACGCCGCAACCCCAGAGTCGGCCCTGACTGGACCTAATGGTCAGGGGTCCCTTTACCTTTTTAAGGCGATCTAGGAGTCAGAAAAGACTGAGGCTTATCCACAATTACATTTTGCTTTGCTCTTTCCAGGTACTGGTCTGTGCTTAAAAGCTTCCTGTCCAGGTGTGTATTTTATATATATATATATATATTTTCCCCATAAGCCTTCCCTGTGAAAACCCATTTTTTACCACTCAATCAGAGCAGGTTTTCCGCAAGTTGCCATTTGCCCCGCTTGAACTTTAAAGAGTGGGTTTTTTGTGGGGAAAGCTCTGGAGCAAAAGAAAGGGTGTTCAGACATGAAGGCGTAAAACAGAGACCATGCCTGGAAAGAGCAGAGGAAAAGTAAGCGTGGATAAGCTCTGAATGATAGCATAGTTTAAACTGGGTCTTTCTCCAGGTCAGAGCTGGGGAAACACATCAGGCAGATATCTGCACCTCTACTGGCTAATGCTGTACAAGAAGCAAGCCTAATTATTGCCTGGTGTTGCCCTTATTCTGTGGCTAAATAAAGCCCTTCATTTAAATGGCTTATGATCAGATTGGGTGTATACTAATTCATTTCAAAGTGAAATTATTTAAGCCTTAACAATCATTTGGCTCATGCAGACAATGTTATTGCAGATTGTTCTGTAGTTTTCTAACAAGAGCTGTCAGACTGACTGGTAGAGCCTTACTGTTTCCTAGATATAAAATGGATCATTTGGTTTCTGCCAGATCTTTTTTTCAAGCCTGACTGATTCTTTTCTGTTACTTACGACAGAAGCAAAAGGAGAAGGCAGAAAGAAAAGTGTTTGCAAGCCAGCAAGGCAGAATATTGAATTGTAATACTATTACTTCCAAATTAGCTTCTAGGTACACATTAATAAAATTTGCACTAATTTACATTAAAACTTTGCAACCATGAAAAGTATTAATCACATCTATTGATCTTTACCTGGTTTAAATGGAAAAAGAAATGACATTAATTAAACTTAACCCCATTACCAGGGATACTGCTATATACTAAAAAAAGAATTAGAGCAAGAGCCCAGAGGCCTGCTTCCAAGAATGCCTGCCTCCCTTTGTGTGTGTGTGTGTGTGTGTGTGTGTGTGAGAGAGAGAGAGAGAGAGAGAGAGAGAGAGAGAGAGAGAGAGAGAGAATAATGAAAATTAATTCGCATGTTAGTGCTAATTTCTCCTAACATAGAATCATAGACTTGGAGGAGACCTCAAGGATTATCTAGTCCAACCCCTGCAATGCAGGAATGATTCTATGCAATTCTGTCTCATGCACACTTTTTTACAAAGCAGTGTCCCCTAAGATGATGCATTTTGTATGTCATTTTCACTAAATATATGCATGTTTATGCACACATTACTTTAGGATATGTCTTGCAAAATTTAGAGAAGTGCAGATTTTGAAAGACTGATGTACTTTGGTTCTTGTTTTGCCACAAGTAGTGCAAATTAGGCAGGTTTGCCTTTAAAAGCTGGAAACTGTAAGGTAAAGGGACCCCTGACCATTAGGTCCAGTCATGGCTGACTTTTGGGTTGCGGCGCTCATCTCGCTTTACTGGCCGAAGGAGCTGGCGTACAGCTTCCGGGTCATGTGGCCAGCATGACTAAGCCGCTTCTGGCGAACCAGAGCAGCGCACGGAAACGCCGTTTACCTTCCCGCCAGAGCAGTACCTATTTATCTACTTGCACTTTGTGCTTTCAAACTGCTAGGCTGGCAGGAGCAGGGACCGAGCAACGGGAGCTCACCTCGTCGCAAGGATTCGAACCGCCGACCTTCTGATCGGCAAGTCCTAGGCTCTGTGGTTTAACCCAATTAGACAGCTTTGCCTTTAAAAGCTGGAAACTGTAGAAGCTTGCAAAGTTCCATGATCTTTAGATGCCTGAAATCATTCACACATCCAACATAATCCTCCTGCACCATGATAGCAAAGCTCTGTGATCCTCAGCTGCTTTTGCTAGTTCTGCATGCCCACAGGCAAGAGAGACTATTGTCTGCTCTCTTCTGTCTGTGGGAAGCTCATGTGGGTTATGCCAGAATTCATCTCAATGCTTGCACCTTTCTTTAAGTGAGAAATCAGGGTTCAAACCTGCTGAGGTTTGTTGGCATCTCTTGTGCTCAAGTGTAGCAGCGTGTCTTCATTTTTTGGAAGATTGGGAAAAAGGTATCTGAGAGAGAAACTCTGTGAATGCTTTTGAAGCAACTTGTCAGAATACACATGAGAAGGGCACTCTGGCATCTGTCTTATTTTGCAGTTTCCCCTGGATGGCAGCAGCCAATTTATGAATGCTTTCAGAGCCTCAAAACCTTATCTTTCCTTCAGAGAGGTCTTGGTGAGTCTCCGGGTCCTAGCATAGGAGGGTCGAGACTTTCCTCATCATTCTCTTTCCCCTCAACACCTGCTCCTGGATGGAGCTTAGTTCCCTCCCTCACCACTGGAGGAGTTCCTTGTTGCTTGCTGCTGTAATTCCTGTGCTGAGCCAATAATAATAATAATAATATAATAATAATTTATTATTTATACCCCGCCTATCTGGCTGGGCTTCCCCAGCCACTCTGGGCGGCTTCCAACAAAATATTAAAATACAGTAATGCATCAAACATTAAAAGCTTCCCTAAACAGGGCTGCCTTCAGATGTCTTCTAAAAGTCTGGTAGTTGTTTATTTCTTTGACATCTGGTGGGAGGGTGTTCCACAGGGCGGGTGCCACTACTGAGTGGCCCTCTGCCCGGTTCCCTGTAGCTTTGCTTCTCACAGTGAGGGAACCGCCAGAAGGCCCTCGGCACTGGACCACAGTGTCTGGGTAGAACAATGTGGGTGGAGACGCTCCTTCAGATATACTGGACCGAGGCCGTTTAGACCTTTAAAGGTCAGCACCAACACTTTGAATTGTGTTCTTCCTTCTAAACCTATGTTGCTCCTGTGACTGCTGCCTCCTCACCAACATTTCTCCCACATTATAGTATGCCTGGATAGAACTCTACCTCCACCCCAGCTGTAATGTTTTTATAACGGTGTGGGGGTCTTGTAAAGAAATAATTTTTTTTACAAAACTTTCGTTTCTCTAAATCCTGGATCTTTCCGCATGGATTGCAGGATAAATATTTGTAGCATATTTGAACTGTCTCTGCTGTGAATACTCAGTGTATACTAAAGGCACGGCTGTTTCTTCATCTGCTAGTAATGCTGGCATTACCGCACTTGCTAAAAATGGAGAGATACCAATATGAACACGAGGAAGGGGTTAGCTTAGTTATAAATCACTAATTAATTTTGTCAGCTTTTAAATATTTTGACTAGGTTGAACATATATATGTATATAATGTGTACTTGGAGCTAAGCTTCTCTTCTCTTTACTTTTAAACATCTCTCCCCTCCTGTCACCCATATGCCCCAAGGCAGATTTCCATATGTATTCTATGTTCCTGGTTCCAGGAGGAAAAATGCTTCCTCATAATTAAACCTTTTAGAGCAGCCTTCAACCATTTAATGCCTTTTGAATATTTAGGACCACAGTTTACATTGGTCCCAGGCTGCATTTCCATTGGCCCATATGATGAGAACTCTGGACCAAAACATCTGGAGGACACCAGGTTGGAGCAAACTCTGGGTTATTGTCATGAACTCCACAGTGTGCAAAGTATTTCCATCCATGTGCACATGGAAAAAAAAACAACAACACCCACATGATACATGACATGATTGAATTCCCACAGTTACCACATAAAAAAGTTTATCTCCATCCATATTCAGAAGACTACTATATTCAGATTGGTAAAACACTGAGAAATCATTTTAGACTGTAATGGTTAGCTAAGCAACATTGTTCTATCTTTTTATTCTAATGCTAACTGCAATTCTCCCTTGAATCCCTTGAAACTCTTGAATCTTTAATACATATATTAAATTAGAAATCTAGAGTTGTATAACATAGCTTTACTTAGCGGATCCTATCCTCCATGCAGCTGTTCTTCCTAATGCTATTGAATTGCTCAAAGGAGAGCTGACTCAGTTATGTCTCTTTCACCTTTATGATACTATACATTTGAATTGCCCATGTGTTCAGAATAAGGTTTTAGAAAATGGATGGTGGTGGCTCTATGTGTTTAAAATTGGAAAAGGCATCTCTCAGTGGTCCTAGTGGTAAAAACAAGAGAGCCTGTTTGTCAGGTACCATGAGAGGGAAATTGAGGGCATCTGTTGTAAAACAGGGTCAGGACTGCAATACCTCAAGGACCATGAGTGATCACCAAAGAAGAAGAAGAAGAAGAAGACGACATCATGGACCACCTCTCCCCATTTGACCCAGATGCTGTGATCATCATCTGAGGCCCTTCTTTTGTGTGTCTCCTCTGCAAGAAGTCCAGAGGGTGGCAACACAAGAACAGGCCTTTTCTGTGGTGGTTCCTGGCTTGTGGAATGCTCTCCCCAAGGAGGCTTTCCTAGTGCTGCCATTACGTATTTTTAAGCTCCAGGGAAAAGTATTCATCTTCTCCCAGGCCTTTTGTTAATTCAATAATCTATGGCATTTTAAACTGGGGGTATTGTTTTTGTTTGTTACTTTGGAGTGTATTTATATGTTTTTATATTGTGATCTTCAGATGCAGGCGGTATAGAAATTTAATTGCGTGTTGAGTTCCGCAGTGCCACCCCCCCAAAAATTCACACAGTACGCGTTAATTTTTGTTTAAGGTTTTTGGCATAATTTTGGCCACAACTTTATTCAATACAGAAAATGTGAGTGGTTGCTTAGGCATTGGTTATGACTATCTGTCCTTGCCCCCGAGGACAGAGCTGGCATTTCCGGGCACCACCGGAAGCCAGCGTGGGAAACAAGTATTGGGGAGAAATGAGGCTGGGAATTCAGTCCAACACCTCTCACCCTCATGTTCCGGTGGGGCTTGCACGGCCCAAGCCCGGCACCACGGACAAGGACGAAAGAATGGCAAGCCCCTGGATTCCTTTAACGGAATTCCCATCGCATCATTTGGAGGGATAGGCACCTTACCCCTCCAAGCACCAATTTAACCAATGCCTAACCGCCAACCTTACAAGTTGTGACGATTTGCTACGTAGTAGGCAAAAACCAAATGGCAACAGCCAATCAGCCACATGGCAAAATTCCTACCAGGCCCCCGCTCAAAGGCGAACGACCCCATGACAGGCATAGCAAGGTCAAATGAACCCAAGAACCACCCTATAAAAAGGGAGGGGGGGCGGGTGATCCGATGCAAACGGCCAAGAAGGACGTCCCCTAGCCTGACCCTCAATTTATAGCCTCTGACCCCTCCTCCAAATTAGCAACACACAAAATTCCCCAGCAACCCAATTTAACCCCTTTTCGGCTTGGGTTCCCCAAATTCTGCCTAGTCATAATGGTGGCCTGCTCCCCAACCGCAACACGTGCTCTCTGCTAGTGAGAACACGCTTTAATATAATAATAATAATATAAGTACCAATTTCATAAAATTTCCAATTTTCCTTCCTTTTCTCTTTTATTTAGAACTGAAAGAAACTGGAAGGTGTAGCTGTAGTATATCAGGAACTGCTCAAGCTAATTGCACTAAGTTTAAAGGGCATTCATTTATATTTAGATAGATTAGCAGATGAAGCAGTAATAAATTTCATCATTGCAGAATGTGACAATATTTCAGGATTATGCTGCCTTTACTGTGCAATCCTATGCGCATCTACTCAAAAGTAAGTTCTGTAGAGCTCAATTTAAGTTTCTGCCATGTAAATGTGTATAGGATTGTAGTTAATCTCCTTACTGAAGATGAATGGTTTAGCCATTATGGCATGAAAATACTAGGGTCCCATGCTGTTTGCATTATGGAACACAGAAAGCTGCCAAACCTCAAGTTTCAGCAACATAGCAAGCTTCCATGTGATTTGCTTTATTAGCTACCTGTGTCATATTAGTACACTGTTAGACACTTAACATCCAATAGTGGGGCAAAATATCTAGACCTTGTGTGAGAACAAAGCTAGACTATGCAGAAGGGAAAGCCCACACAGATAAGCTCTTTCATTTTGTGTTAGGCTAGGTATCTGTCATCATCATCTTCCTAAAATGCATGCTAGGACATCTGAAACCAGTCCTTCAAATAAGCTGCAGCCAGTCAGTTTTGCATTTTGCTTTTTAATTTTTTATCATCTGGTCATTCATTCATTCATTCATTCTCTTCTTCCAGAACCTAACTGATGTGTATATACCTTTGTGACCACTCAGTGCTTGAAAAGGATACTTGCTCCTTGGCAGATGTATAAACACCTATAGAGTCAGAACTTAACCTCCTGCCATCTTAGAAATCTACTGTGAAAGCTTGCTATATTCCTTTAATTCATCTGGTCTCTAAACTGAAGGTCTTATTTTAATCAGAAACTGGAAAAATTGTACTTTCTTAAAATGGTATGTGGAGCACAAGAAAAATAATCACCACCAAACATTCTGCATATTCTGGCAAGTAGCCATAAATTCAACAAACATACAGGTTGTTTCTGTCTCTTATGAAAAGATCCAAGCTATTTTGAACAACTTAAATATAAAATTGAAAATAATTTTAAAATATACCGAAGTTTTTATTTAAAAGATTTCCTTTCCAGGATGAACAAAGCCTTGCATGTTTACTGTTCCAAGTGAGTCCATCTGTGTTCAGTAGGGGTCACTCTCAGGTAACCATATCTAGGACTGCAGCCTCAGTTATGTTAGCAATTTCCCAAGATATGAAAAGGGAATGTTGTTATTAATAAGATGTTAGTTACATTGATATCCATTCAGGCTTCATAAAATGTATAATGAGAACTTGTGACCCTTATTGATGATAATGAAGGTGATTGAGAGAGCAAACAAAGTTAATGAACGATGCAGTTGTTCTTCAGAAGATGTATTGATTGCAGCCTTTTCCGACTATGCACAAGAAGCTAGACGGCAGGCGGCTTTGTCACTAATGTTGACAAAAGCAGTATTTCAGCAACAAAAATCACAGTGGGCTAAAAATTGCTCCATAACTTTCCTGTTCATGTGTCCTCAACAAAATTGGAGGACAATTTGAGGAGGAGTGGGAAATCTTCAAAGAAATTTGCAAGGGGATTATACTCAGCCTTTTTTGTATGGGGTGGCCTAAGAGCCTTTATTTGGACCCTAGGCTATCTACACAGGCTCCAAGCCAGTGTAGTGAACAGTCACTCCAGCAAGTGCTCAGACCCTGCATGTATAGAGCCTTACAGTGCTCTGTCTCTGTGTGCTTTAAAAATGTTTTAAGACTGGACCCCTTGTTCATATCAGGTGACTAACTCTCTTTAGGACCATATTTGGTCTTCTCCTCAATGGCAAAAGAAAAGTCAACCATAAAGGTTCAGCTCAGCACTAAACAGAACAAAAATTAGCAAATGGTAGCTTTTGTTGTATATTTTTGTTGCTGTATTTTCTTATATTTTGTAGTCTGCTCTTAATGCTGTTGATAAGTAAAAAGAGGAGACACATTTTATAACATAACTTATGTTGTTATTTCCTCTTCTACCCTCTGCTTCATGTTTCATTGCGTTATTCAGTTTGGAAGGGATAAGTGCAGAAAATAACAATCATAAATAACACTGTAGTAAACCAGATTTGTTTCCAGTAATTAACAAATTCATGGCCACTTGCCATATCCGGAATGAAACCACAGCCATCTGTGATACTTCAGTGGGAAAATGTCTGCTAAACCTAGTCTATAGCCTTGTCTGTCTATGAAATTTGTTTTCAAGATTTGTCCATGATATTCTAGTCATAAGTTGTGCTTGAGACCTGTTTTACATGTTCCAACCACTTAAATTGTCCACATAGATGCAGCACTTTACTCCAGTAATTATAAGTATACTTAGTGACATCTTTCAAATAACACAGGTGTTAGCTGCGGAGGAGAATGAGTGTCAAATTTCTACCCTCTAGGAATCATTTCACAATATCTTGTCTATTGGGGAATCCATGACCATTTGCACCCCCCCCCCAAAAAACCCCCCCAAAAAACCTCTGAATGTTGCAGAGAATTCTGGGGCATGTTCTAGATTGCATAATACATTCATGTGGAGTACTGGCAAGTCCACCATTGCCATCATCTCTAAATCAATAGTAGCAAGCAGCCTTTAAGAAAAGCTTTTCCATCATTACTGATCGTAACTGTGGAAACTCAGATAAATTTCTAAAGAACCCCAGAGTTCCTCTGAACACAGTTTGAAGAAAACCATTGACCTTTACTGGACTTACGGTCTGATTCTGCAAAGTGCATTCTTAAATCTCTCTAACTGAAATCGATGGGATTTACAAGTACTTAACTTTAACTGGATCATGCCCTTGGTGGGATGACACAATATTTAGATTGGCTAAATCCTACTAACTTAAAAAATACTTAATCATCATCAACTCGGGTCTTTTCTTCAAATTCTAGTACTTAGCAGCCCTTTACTGGAAAATCATCTCATTGATTTGCACAGCAATATTATAACATTCAGTCTCTCAAAATCGGATTATTCTTTATAGTGTTAAAAGTCATGGCAAGTTGGTCTTCTATTTACAAATGTAATTTAGTCTCATGAGAAAGTAATCTTGTTAAAATATTGTCAGGCTAATTGAAATTGATTTGTGTTTACTAAACATAGTGGTTGCTAATCAAATATCAGGCTTAGAAGCTTTGGAGGTACGTTTGATAGATTCTTGTTAGTCTTATACTGAATGAATCAGTGAGTCAAATCTATTGAGAGATAAATGCGGTAGAGCTTTTTCAAGGCTTAGCAGTTTTTTTTCTCTCTCTTTCAAAATGGATAAGACTAATGTGTCAATAGTGTGCCTTCTGTGAGATGTTACGCTTTGCGAAAGATGAGATAGTCATGAACTCTGGATTACTTCTGCGTGTATTATTTGTCAATAGCTCACATTTACTTTTCCAGCTGCTTAATTACTTTGCTGTTCTGCCGCTCTGTACTACTGAAAACTATATTCACAAAGCCATAATTTAAACTTTGTTTTCTGAATATGCATGAGGACAACATTGTCAGTTGAGCCTAAATAAGTCATGCATAGCTTTGGTCTGGTATCTCTCTGTCTTTTGTATTTAGCCTCAAATTTTCTATTTTCCACTATCAACAACATTGATGTGTCTATTTTCTGCATTTTTGTAACATATATTACTGTTGTATAAGAAAGGGTTGTAGAGGTGGGAGTTCAAAACTCTCTTTAACTAGGAAGTATATTGTACAACCTCGGGAGACTAATTTTCTCTTAGTCTAACCTCCTTCAAAGGCTGTGAAAATCATTTACGTCATGTACACTGCCGCCACGTACTTAGAGGAATGACGGTATACAAATTAAACAAATAAAATTATGGAATAAACTTTTCAGTATTCAAGATTGTAACAGTCATTCTTCTGTAAACATAAAGTAGAATCATTATAATTTTTCTTACCTAGGTTGGTATTCAGCTTTTACTCAGAGAAGATCCCTTGAAGTTAATACTCCTAACAGTCATGTTCTTTCATTTCAATGGTTCTACTCTGAGTAAAAGTTGAATACCATAACTAGGTTGGGTTTTTTTTTAACGTTTTGATATTCATTACTATTGCAATTTATGAGCTGCCAAGGTTTAAAAACAATGAAAAGTATTTTAGCATCTTAAAAGGCTGTTTTATTGTGGCACTAACTTACACTTTTATGCTTTCTTTAGTCTTTAGGTGCCACAAGACTCCTGCAGTGCAATCCACACCCTCCTTATTCTGGACTGGGGGCGGGTGAGGTTGGATTAGGTGGAAGTGGCCCTCTGCTGAACATTCCCATCTGAGCTGACCATCTGCTGGCCACCACTACCAAACTGATGCAAGCATGAGTTTTTTATGCAGCACTCTGCCTTTGGCCTTGCCAAATGTGCAAGTGGGAGTGCTGTTGAATGGGCTGCCCACTGATTGTAGCCAGTGAAAGGCCTTGTTCCAAGGATGTGCTGGGGATGGAATTAAACCAACCCAGAATCGCATGGATCCAAGCCAGTCCCATTGCCATCATGCAACATCATCAGGCCCAATTTTGGCCAGTTCACGCTGCCCCTCTCACCTTCTGCTACTAATTCCAAGGATGCAAAGCCTCACTGGCAAAAAGGAGGAGTTTGGATTGCACCTTTATTTCGCCCCCTAAAAATAGGTTGAAACAGCTATTCTTCTAAAAGTTAATATATTTAAATACTAATTTAAGAGAGAGAACTTTTCTTTCAGGGAATAAACCTTGTGGTTTTGCTTCCTGTCAAAAATGCGTAATTTTAAAAATGTGCCTTAATGTTATTTCACAGAAAACTCTTCTTTACCGACTATGGGAATGTTGCTAAAATTGAAAGATGTGACATGGATGGGATGAACAGAACAAGGATAGTAGTATCAAAAATAGAGCAGCCTACTGCCCTTACTCTAGACCTGATCAGTAAATATGTTTACTGGGTAGATGTCTATCTGGACTCTGTAGAAGTTGTTGACTACCAGGGACACAACAGACACACAATAATCAAAGGACGACTCGTAAGTACTATGTTTCTATATATACTTACATGTATGTATGCATGTGTTGTGAATGTTCATAGCTTTAGCATTTCCTAATGGCAATTATTGTGTCCACTGAAATACTTTGCAGAAAGACTGTTTCATAATTTTTAGCAAACAACAACGTGAGCCTATAAATGAGGCAAGTGTTGACTGCCTGGCTACCGCTGTATACTAAATTCTACATGGTTTTTTAAGCATTTATGATGAAAATGTGATTCAATATCAATTGGACTTCCTGAAACTGCCAAACTCAAGACCCAGAAATGCAGGTTTTTAAACTGTAGTAAACAAAATTGTAGTAGCGTGAGAAATGAGCATGCATAATACACAGCCCAGGTATGTGATGGAAGTAAGTGGCTTTTCATCTCTTGGACCCCATACAGTTCTGCTCCTCAGAGTAATTTCAAATAATCTAATGGTGTGAACTAATTCGCAAAGTGAGCATACAGTGAAGCTCATGTGTTGAGCTCTGCCAAATTCACATCTCCAGCAGGCCTCTTGATACAAGGAATCATCAAGCATTAGGAATTGTCCTTGCTTTGGGAAGACTCTGTATTGTACAGTTCTTTGAGCCTGTGACAGTTGCAATTTTTGGTCAGCCTATTCAGACCTCCAGTTGTGTACCTGCTGATTTAAACTCAGCTTGCATATGTATATATAGGATAGCATATGAAAAGCTAATCTAAACTAAATTCAGGGTGGGCTGACAAAAACTATTTAATATTGGTCACAGTTGGAGAAAGCTTATTGTGCTTGATCTAATCCCTTTGGCATCTGATATGTTCTTACTTACCTAAACCTCTCTACAACTCTTCTGAGTTAATTTAAAACAAAATTATATTGTGTAAGTAAAAAGAAAGCAGAATCCATTTGTGGTTTGAGTCTTAATGAGTTTTTCATTAACAAATATTGACTTTATAAATATGACTCCCATTATTCATTTCTGTGTGTAGCCTTGCATTGCCATTTGATTAGGGAAAAAATTGATAAGATCAGATAATAATTATATATTTTCTTCCTTCAGGTTAGACATCTTTATGGGCTGACTGTATTTGAAGACTATTTGTATGCAACAAATTTGGATAACTACAGTGTCATACAAATAAACAGATTTAATGGCACAGATACACAGATGTTAATTAGACTTGAAAATGCTCAAGAGATCCATGTGTACCACACAAGAATCCAACCAACAGGTAAGGCTCCAGCAACTTCACTGCTATCCTTTACTACCTTTGATTTAAGAAAACAGTGTAGACCTTGGAATCAGAGAAGCAGTTTCACTCTTCATTGTAGGCATGGTTCTGCTGGTATGGGCAATTATTGTGACCCTGCATTATGTCTGATTCCATTCAATTTCACTTATGCTGGGGAGAAAAGAGATTGGTACCCAAGTGTGCAAACGGTTCCAAAAGGTGGTGTGTGGGTAGGGATTGGAATTACATTTGTGCATTCCAATGCACAATTCATTCAAATCAATGGACAGTATCCAACACAGGACATACTTTGTTTTGTGTATTTTGTTTTACATACAGTGCATACCCATAGTTCTTAAAACAAGGCAATTGGTGGATTTTCTGTGTACGTATCTGAGCTCAGGGTGTTGAAAAGCAGTGACTCTGCAATAAAGGGTCAGGTTCTCCACATTCCTAGTTTAACACAGTGTTAAAATTGAAAGAAAATGAACATGTCAGTTTGACATACCATATTTAGAAGATAAAGCTATGAGGATGGCTGAATCATATGACTACTTTCCTCGAATAATGAGACACAGGGGGCAGAAAACACACCTACAATTATTATTCTAATTAGTTTCCCATTATTTCCACTAGACAGCTACCAAGACATTAGCTGAACTTAAAAATTTAGTCCAACAGGATAAGTAGAAAAGTCATTAGCAAGGACGGGTTCCATATGAATGCCCACAAGATAACTGTTTCACAGTCGCATCGTGGTAGGAAAACAGTCCTGTCAACCAGGTCCAATGTCCCCATTAATGCTTCTCTTAAAACTATAAAATTAATGCTAAAAATTAACTCTTAACACAATGGAAGGAATTCAATGTCACCCTCTTCTGATTATTCCATTAGTGCAAGCATCTAGGCCTTCCAGAAAGAATGATCCCCCTTTCCTCTCCCTATATGCTGTTCCAGGGTTCTCCTGACCCCGCCCCAGGCAATTTTTGGGAGTGTGGGGGGCACAACCCTGTTGTGCAAGTGTCCTTTCATAGGACTTCTGTTAACAGGACTCATTGGTTGATTCCCATCCAATTAATTTTATTATGAATCTTATCTTACATACGTTGCCCACCAAGGAACCGTTAGTAGTAGAGAAAGAAAGAAAAAAGAAATGGCTACGATTTATTTGTTGTCACAAACAGGATAAGTAAACATAACGATGTAGACTTGTGGCCACACTATTTGTATAAGAGTTACTTTCTTACAAAGGATTCAGAAAGCTGTGTAGAGTGTGACATTGATGTATCTTGAATGAGAGAGCATCCATATACCCTATAAGTTCAGATCTCTGATGTCAGCACATGAAGAAGTATATTGCTGCAAAATGACTATCACTCAGAGGGAGTTGGGAGGTTTGAGTGTGCCTAGGACGTTATTATGCTCTGCTGCTTCTTGCACCTTTTGTAATTACGTTTTATCCTTTTGTGCCATTTGCTATACTTCTGCAATTATATTATTCTGAATTGATATGTTTTTGCTTGTTAAGGTTTGCTGGGCTGACTACCATATCAGTTGGGTATTATTTATCTTGCTGTTTTACAGTTATCAACTTTGTGAGACTTTTTTTTTTTAATATAAGCAAATAGAATAGGAATAAAGGGGGGGGAAACACTTTTATTGATAACAAAAGTATTTTGTATTGTATTTTCCATATGCAATGGGCTATATAATCCTTGTTTTATTTTCCCTTCATATTTTTCCCAGTAAGGTATTTAATGTCATGTAGCAGTGGCTGGGATGCAACTTTAGTTCTTTCAAGATCAAACATTTCATATTTATGCTTGAGAGTTCATACAAACAGGTTACTGGTGTATTTAGAATACAAGAAACTTAGCCAGCTCCTCCTTTGGAAATGAAAATCATGAAAATATGGGTATTACTAAGAAGTATATGAAGCTGAAAGCTGAGACGTTGGACACATATATATATGAAACAGGAGGTAGAGAAAACAGCAATCACCATTGCCCAAAGAGCTGCTCCAGCGGCCGTCATCATCTGCTAATTCTTACAAGACCTTTTGCATACATGCTAGTGGTACTTTGACTGAAATATTAACACCATCCACCAAAGGATATTTGTGAACAGAAGCAACATTCTCATGTGCACAGCTAATAGAGATGTGCATGCACATCAGTCCAAGTTGAACTACCTGGGTGTTTTCTTTTGATGAGGCTGGGGTAAACATTCCCATAGGAGCTCATTGTGCATGACCAGACCTGGACTGGAGCGATTGCCATCTGATGATTCTAGTTGGCAATTATTGTTTTTCTGTTAAGGATTACAACAGATTCCATTTGGTCCTCCAGGATTCCAAGAAAATATCTACATTACTCTCAATTCTACCATTTTGTATTCTGGTACAATATTCTTTTTGTCCTTTTTGTTGCTCAATTTCTTTTGAGCCCCATTCTGTATTTCCTGTAGAGTAACCAACAATGAAAAACCACAGTTAGTGCTTAAAAAGCAATATAGCCCTGTAGATCAGTATCATTCCTTATGAACATGGGTGTCTACTGGTGACTCTGAAATTCACCTGTAACAAAATCATGTCCAGCCCATAACCAAAAATTCCAAAAAACAATCATGGCTTGTCAGTAACAAGTCATGGCTTGTCAAACGTGAAAGAGCCTCCATACAAAAACTGCTTAGGCAAGTCTGCAGAACACTATACTTGATAGTGCTCCCTTTATCTTTATAAATTGTTCGGTATAATGGATTTTTATCTCAAACTACTTCTACAATTTGGGAAACTGCTCTCCCAATGTTATTAGGTCAGGAACCTGGAAATAAATAGGGTACTAGCTGATGGTAGTGTGTAAAAATGCAGCTGCTCTGGTTTCCAATGCAAAAAAAAAGGGGGGGGAAGAATCTTCCTTAATAATTACTGCGCTTGTCTCCTATCCTTTCTAATCTGAGGCCTGAATCAGTGATAACACTTATTATAACTATATAATTCTGAGATTTAGCTATAATGTGTTTGTCTTTTAACAAATAATACTTTGTTTATATTATGTCTGTATTATGGTGACTGAGCCTGGACAAAACTGGGGGAAAGATATTCATCCTGTATTTCCTGACAACAGTTTCCACTTTAGATCTTAACCTGATCACATGCTGAGATCTAAAGTGGAAACGGTTGTCATTTGCCTACCTCTTAAGGTGGTGAGATTGGTGGGTATAAAGGAGAGGGCCTTCTCAATGGTGGCCCTGAAGATTATTATCATCTTACCTCCAGATGGCTATTGCACTCCAATCTGTTTGAATGCCCCTGAAGGCCTACTTGTTGCAGGTGGCCTTCCCATATCTGACAGCTATATAGGCTGAGATGCATTTATTTTAATTGCTGTGCTGTAAAGGCAGGATCAAAGGGACGCGGGTGGCGCTGTGGTCTAAACTACTGAGCCTCTTGGGTTTGCCAATCAGAAGGTTGGTGGTTCAAATCCACCGGGGTGAGCTCCCGTTGCTCAGTCTCAGCTCCTGCCCACCTAGCAGTTCGAAAGCACACCAAAAAGTGCAAGTAGATAAATAGGTACCGCTCCGGCAGGAAGGTAAATAGTGTTTCCATGCTCTGCTCTGGTTTTGATGCCCCATTGCACCAGAAGTGGCTTAGTCATGCTGGCCACATGATCCAGAAAAACTGTCTGCGGACAAACGCTGGCTCCCTCGGCCTGTAAAGTGATAGACTTAACTGTCAGGGGTCCTTTACCTTTACCTTTTAAGGGCAGGATCAGCTAACAGGTCCCACTAGTGGAAGTTAGCACAATTACTGCAATGAGGCTTTCTCCCCTCTCCTCCCCCTGCACTTGGCTCCCTCAAATTGGCTCTTACGGGGGGGGGGGCAGAGAACCCTCAGAAAAGCATAGAGGGGGAGGAGAGGCAGGATCATATGTATGGTAGACTGAAAAGTTTGTGATGGCAAAATGATTGCTGTGGTGCAATGTGGAACCCCTCACTGAGTTTTATACCGTGAGCTGGGATGTTTCCTCACTACTTATTGCCAGTTTAGGAATTTCGGGATTAGAATTATATTGTGGTTTACATTTTACGGCTAACATGCTTTTTAAAAAATGACGTGAGTGTCCTTTGAACAGTTATATTACAGCGGCACAGTAAAGCTGTCAGCATTAAGTATGGAATCCCTACAATGGCAGAGCTAAAGTGTATTACTCCTCTTATCATATGCCTTTTAAACATTAGTGTTTTGAGTGCCTTTTTCATGAGTCTGGCCAGTGGATCAGGTTCTTATTATGAAAGTAGGATCAGAGAGAGCACAATCAGGTGGTAAGGGATCTGTATTATTTGTCCTGTTCTCATGGCTACCAGCCTTTAAACATTATAGCAGTGTTGTGGGTTGCAACCATGGGAAAGTAGCTCTTACAGTGTAACATATAAGGGAATCTTAGTTACCAGACACTTTGTACATATGTATTTCTTAACACTCCTTATACAGGAAGTGATTATTGTTGTTGTTGTTAGTTAAGAAATGGGAGCAATGGGGTCAGTCTTGAATCTCTGGTATAAGATAGGAACAAAGCAAACGAGGGACAACTTTATAGCAGGAGGGATAGGCTTATTATGGTTACAAGAAAGGCCTGCTTGTTCCTTTAAAACAAATGGGAAATGTTTGTACCAGTTCCTCAGAGTGTTAGTGATTACCTTTTGAAGAAGAAAGATAAAAAAATAAGTGGCAGTGCATTGCAGTAAATGAAGAGGAAACCTCATTAATATTTACCTTTTTTGTTCTTTAAAAGGGCTGCAAAAGCAGACCGTTAAGGAACAGGGTTTCCAGGTTAATCATCTTAGACTTGCCCCTTTAAAACCGCATTACAAGTAGGCAATACAGCTGGGTCCCCTCAGTTGTTACCTGGATCTTCTGGCTGTTGCTCTCCTCTTCCTGCTCTATGATCTCTATGGAGATCTACTCATTACAAGGCAGGGAGAGGAATTAGAGAAAGAACTGGCGAGTCACTATTTTTCCTGTTTAATCTGGTGATTTGAAAGAACATACAGTGGTACCTCAGGTTAAGAACTTAATTTATTCCAGAGGTCTGTTCTTAACCTGAAACGGTTCTTAACTGGAGGCGTGCTTTCGCTAATGGGGCCTCCTGCTGCTGCTGCTCTGCTGGCACATGATTTCCGTTCTTATCCTGGGGCAAAGTTCTTAACCTGGAGCAACCACTTCCTGGTTAGTGGAGTTTGTAACCCAAAGCATCTGTAACCCGAGGTACCACTGTATAGCCCATTTCCAGGTTGTATCCTGGTCATCCTAGTATGGAAACACCCAGCCTTTAAAGAATCAATCAATGAATGTGGTAAGGTTTTACAAGCTATACTAAAATTTGTACTAAAATATGATCAAGGGGAAATGTGGGTTTTAGGAACAGTGGAGATGTACAACATGAACCGTGCACCCATAGTAGTTGCACAACAGTTATGCACAAGATCTGAGTAGCAGTGCTGTATGAGCCAAGGCAAGTAACAACAACAACAACAACTTATTTATACCCCACCCATCTGGCTGGGTTTCCCCAGCCACTCTGGGCAGCTTCCAACAAAAGATGAAAAATACATTAATTTTCATTTATCCAGCAACACTAAGAGTAGACATGGATCACTGAAGAACAGTAATTAACAATAGCAGCTGAGATCATGCAGTGCACACTTTTCCAAAATGTTATAATTTCCACTGTAATATAATCACGAGTAAAGAATATAAATGTGAAGAGTGCTTTAATCCATAAAGATTATCCTGTGTCCCAGCCAAATAGGTAGTATTTACTGTTTGTGGACTACATGCTGCCTCCCTTTTATTAAACCCTCTTTGCTGCTGGGAGTGTGTATGTGTGTGGCGGGGGGGGGGCAACAAAGATGTGGCATTCAAGTGTGTCTTGTCACCTAAGTTCTCTCTCCACACTGATGCATATGACAGTGATGCTTTAAAAGGATTTCTAACCTGCTGTTTTTCATTTGTTGCAGTCAGGAACCATGCATGTGAACTAGACCCATATGGAATGCCAGGGGGCTGCTCACACATCTGTTTGCTCAGCAGCAGCTACAAAGCCAGGACTTGTCGCTGCAGGATGGGTTTCGTCTTGGGAAGTGATGGCAGGTCATGCAAAAGTATGTTGTTTAAAATCAAACACTTTGCCAGCAGCTAATATTTCAGAGTGGGAGTCTGAGTGTTAATTAACATCATCATCAACAGCAGCAGTGCTAACCTTAAGTGATAGTTGATGAAATGTGCTTGGCAATATTCACCTGCCATTTTACCCCCATCCTGTTTTTATTTGCTGGTGTAAGTTTTTTGGCTTGGGTTTGGCTTTGCAGCAGCAGAGGTGAGTAAATTAGTCCTGTGGCAGAATGATAACAGCAATTGAAACATTCTGCTTTATCTAGTTATCCTTGTCTCCTACAATATGCTATTGTGATAAGTCTTTGTCTTAATCCTACAAAATCCTTCTCAGGCTGCATTAAGGGCTCTCAGTCATCATTAATTTGTAACAACAACAAAAGTCCTATAACTTATTGATTTACATATGCTAATGCATTTGCTGCCTTTATAAACTGGATTTAGTTCGTGCAAATTACATGAAATGTTTGCACTTCCTTTGCTTTCACCAAAATCATACTGACCCAGGGCTCACGGCAACAGCGTTATATTCTCAACATTTTGCTAAGTGGAAACATTCAGGTAGCTTTGTAGAAGTATTTTCCTCCTCTGAACATTTTTTGTACTGGCTGTAGTCCATAGCATCTGTTGTTCTTTTTACTCATTAAAAGATTAATATTTCACATTTCCTGCAATAATCTTGAAGGCAGTTCAAAAAAGCAGAAGTTTACCAAATCGATAAAGACAAAGCCCATATAAATGTAGGCAAAAGTTGACAGCTACATACTTAATTTTATCCAAAGGTTTTCCAAATAGCCAAGGTTTGGCTCCTTGTATTTCTGAGTGCTCGCCTTTCAAAAGGTGTGCATTGAGGCAGGTATGCAAATACCTTTGATGAAGACTTCCACAGCCTAAATATTGTCGTCAGAAAAAGACCATGCCTGGCTTTCTCACTCGGTGTGCATGAGATGGCAATGAGATACCATCTGAGCAAGTTCCTTAGGTATCCTGATTCCAGACCATTTAGATATTAATGGTCAGAACCAGCACTTTGAAATGAGCCCCAAAGCAAATGAGCAACCAAAGCACTTGAAATGGCATAAGAGTGATATAAACAGAATGTTTATTTATACCTGCCTTGGTCAGCCTGGGTGCCTCTAGATATTTTGGACTACAGCTCAACCTCAGTTCCAGCTTTGCACAGATGGCTGTGGTCTAAAAACATCTGGAGGGCACAAGGTTGGCAAAGGCTGCTCTGGGCCAGTTGATCTTCTGAACGTTTTTCAATGGCAGCCTCAGGTTGAGCACACTGCAGTAATCCAGCCTGGGACATAGCTTTGTGAAGCGATCTTCAGAACGGCTAAAAGGGAATGGCTTATAAAAGGCAGGAGATGACTAAGTAAGAAATTATTTAAATGCAGGCGTCCAGTCCAGTGTTCTATTTGCTGGACAAAAGTGGCTCTACAAAAACATGCTCACAGTGTTAAGTGGAAGATCTTAAATACTGTGTAATTTATACAGAAGGAGACTTCATAATTCTTTCAAGGCCCCAAGTTACGAAATGGGCTACTATTTAAGAAAGAAACAACATGATTGATTTTTTGTATGTTATGTTTTTCATTTTGGCAGAATGCATCATTTGCACAGTTATGAACAGTTGAAATTGCAGTCCTTTGCGTTGCACATTTTTGTCTATTTGCTAAAGTTTACTGTACTGGTATTGGCAATGGTAATAGATCCTAATGACTTGGAGAATGCCTGCAAGATTATAACAGGCCATTTTACCCTGGCTCTAATGTTATCCTATGGTCGATTCGGTTTTTGAAACGTGTATTGCTACAGAAAAGGCAGTGATTAATTAGATATAACTCAGTCACAGAAGTAATTTGTGTTTTAATTAAGATAATGCAATTAACCAGTCATATTGAGTTTAGATACATTCAGAATATTTGGGAGCTTAATTTTGGGTTTAGATTTGGAGGGGGGGAACACTAATTGCACCATTTAATTAAACAGTGACAGTATTCAGTGTAAAGAAATTAGGCAGCATTGGTGGTTTATGTTTGTAATCTTTCTTATGCAGGACCAAAGAATGAGTTGTTCCTGTTTTATGGCAAGGGACGCCCGGGAATAATACGGGGAATGGACCTGAATACCAAAGTAGCTGATGAATATATGATCCCCATAGAAAACCTGGTTAATCCTCGAGCTCTGGATTTTCATGCTGAGACCAATTACATATACTTTGCTGACACTACGAGCTTCTTGATTGGACGTCAAAAAATTGATGGCTCTGAGCGGGAGACAATCTTGAAGGATGGTAGGTGGAACTTAGAAGTATTTCGTATAAACATAAAATTTCACCCAATAATTTGCAAGAACTTGGCACCTACTTTGTGTCCATGTTTCTATGCTTTAAATAAGGGTTTCCCAAACTTGGGTCTCCAGCTGTTTTTAGATTTCAACTCCTGTCATCCCCAGCTAGCAGGACCAGTAGTCAGGGATGATGGGAATTGTAGTCCAAAAACTGCTGGAGACCCAAGTTTGGGAAATCCTGCTTTAAATCACTTCTTCAAAAAGTATTTGTAAGTGGCTTAATATTTTAAATTTTTCTAAGTGGTGTACAACGTGCCTATTTGGGGTTCGTGGCCGTATGTAAGGTGTGGTGCCCTGAGTAAAATGTTCCCAGATGATCAAAGTCAGAGATGGGGAACCTTTTTCAGCCCACGGGCCACATTCCAGGGGCCACGTGCAGGACGTGCCAGTGGTGGGAAGGGCTGCAACACTGGGGAGAACAATGTGTTAGGCCAGTTTTTACATACAGTCAGCAAGAAAGAGGCAATATCAGAGATAAAGAACACATTCCATGGGGGTGGGGCATTTCAAGGACGATGCAAAGCCAATGCAGAATATGACCTGAAGGGGCAAGATCTGGCTGGGAAGTGTGGCATAGGGAGAATCCCAAGGGATGGACGATGGTGTCTGGAGGGCTGTATTTGACCCCCAGGCCTAAGTTCTCCATCCCCAGTGCAGTTGATCTTACAGATCTATACAAGGCAGGTATCCTGGTTCTGATCCCTAAATTCATCCTCTATGGCTCTGCATTTGTCTAGATTTAAAAAGTTATTTCCCCCCACCCCCACCAGCAAAGTAATAGAATTGTTTCATGATAAGCCTACAAGAACTGCAAAAACACTATTGTAAAATGCATGGTGCATGTTATGGTCATTAGTATATCAAATTTTAACACATCCTGCATGGCCCAAATATCCAGAGAAGGGTTTTCCCCTCCCCCCGCCATCACATCAAAGGCATCAAGTGGTACCAAGCTCACAAGGGAGCTTATTTCCAAGACATCTTTAGTTCAAATTGTACATACCGAAGAAATGTTGCAGTCAATCATCTAAGCAGCTTCACTCACCAGCAGATTATATCTAAACTCCCATTTCAAAGAAAAGCATTTCAAGCTCTGCTACTTAAGTGACAGTGGAATTAATTCCTTCCTTGCTGATCTCATTTGCTATTCTTCATAGCCCTTGCTGAGCTGACCAGGAGTACAGTAGTGAATACTTTTCTGTGTCTTTATGCTTTTGTTTCATGAAAACTTCATTGCATTTTTCATGGTAATGAGATTTTTCTCAGCTACTATGAAATAATCATTTTCTAATCATGAGACAGATTCTTTATAACACAGTGCTAATCTATGCTTAAGGAAAATTAGAACATTTCAAACTAACTACTAGGTGCACTGATTTCTAATAAGTGTTAGTAGATCTAAATGATCTATTCCCCCCCTCCCCACTGCATCATTTTCTTTATATTATGCAGCTGGCAGAATCTTGATACTATTTTTCCTTCTAGTTGGTTGCTGGTGTGACTTGTTTGGAGCAATATTCCCTGCCTCCAAATATTCCTGCCACTTTTTTATTTTCTTCCTTCTAGTTCTCTTTCTGCCCAGCATCAAAACAAAGGACAAATCTAATTGCAAATGAGATTCTTTTTATTTACAGAATTCCTATATATTAGGTTGCCCTCACTTTTCCTTTCTGATTAAATTCTCTTCTCTTGGTTAAGATAATCTGATGGCATTTGAATGGTCTGAACTATATAAAACAGGGATGAATAATAGGTGAATGGGGTACAAATCTGGACCATTGGTTCCTGTTTTGTATATTATATTACACAGCATTTGCGTACCGTACGTATATGGTCCATCAGTATATGGTCTAAGTCAGGGGTGGAGAATGTTTTCTGAGTGGTGGGCCAGATCCTATCTTCTCATCCCTGCCATGCCAAATTCCACACATGAGTGAGGGCATTCACCTGTCAATCACCTGATACCAGTGGCCACTGAGGCCAACTTGGCCTGAAGTGGATCAGGAGTGTCCTTGCATGCATCATCATACAGAATATGATGAAACCAATTTCCTGTATCCACCCACAGCACATCTGTCTTGAGGGGCCTTGGTTTATTGACCACCCTATTACTGAGGCTGCACAAAAAACCCACCTTGTGCTGGCCTTGTGAGGGCAGAGTTCGAATGAGTGGATAATTCCTCCTACAGAGGGATGCCAACCTTGAAACAGGGCAGAAAGGGGCTTATCCAACCTGGGATCTTCTGAGCCAGCTCCACTGCAGCCACATAATGGCCATTTTAGGATGCTTCAGCAATTTAACTACCAGCCACCTTCCATCCTGAGTCCCGACTGCAGTGGCGGCACTGTCATGCCATTAAGCCCACCACTTTGTCTGCCTCAGATAACAGAAATAATTAAAAGTTGTCTGAGCCTTTATTAGTCCACCTGTATGCCCCCGTGTTGTAACATAACCTACAATGAAAAAGGAGGGAAAGAGAACAGGTAGAAAAGCCCATTAATTTAGGGGGAGCATTCATTATATTTGCTAAGGAAGGTGCTTGTGAGGTGTACTTGTCACAGGCACTGCTTAATGATGCCTACAACATAGCAATACTTCTGTACTTGCTTAGTAAGAGTTGCAATTTTCCAGCAGCTTTGATTATCTGTTTTGTCTGTGGCCTGGGTTAAAATGATCTTAGACTAAAAGAGATCAAATAGAGAAACTGGAAAGGCTATTAGAGGAGGTTGTGTAGCAGCAGAGAAGGGAAGACAATGTGTGTGTGTATATAAAGAGTATCCTTAATAGGTTCTTTTTCCAAAGTGAAACTAATTAAGTTTTTTACTTTTGGATTAGTAACTGAGGAGTACAGTCATACCTCAGGATAAATACGCTTCAGGTTGAGCACTTTCGGGTTGTGCTCTGCGGCGACCCAGAAGTAACGGAGCTCGTTACTTCCGGGTTTTGCCGCTCAGGCATGCGCAGACGGTCAAAATGAGTCACGTGCATGCGCGAAAGCAGCGAAACACGACCCGCACAGGCGCAGACGTGCTGTTGCGTCTGTTCGGGATGCAAATGGGGCTCCGTGATGGATCCCATTCGCATCCCGAGGTACCACTGTACTGTTATTTTGAAGTGTAGACAATGAAAGGAGCAGTCATGATTAATGATATGTGTAGGCTGATGCAATTTATGTTTATTAAGAAATAGCTCCAACTAAGTTAAATGGTGTTTACTCCCTAGTAAGTGCACATAGAAGTCTACCCTTTACATTTCACTCATTTTCCATTGGGTGGAAAGTATCATAAGATGGAGAAGAATTTTAGTTTGATGCAGGGATTCAAGTTTTGCAGAATTTTTTTTGATAAAAGTATCTAGTAGATAGGAATGTACAAACATGTCACCATCCATTCTGAAATCCATTCTCAGACCTACTGCTATACCTGCTATATTTAATTACTTTGGGTACTGTCAAGCCTAGTGCCAGTCAGGAAATATATTGGAAGTGGGGGAATGGAAAGCAAAAACAGAGTATTTTTATTGGAAAAAAATAAACATCCTCAAAACCTTTGTTCTAAGGATCTGAAAGGCCTAAGCTGCTTGCAGCCTTATTCATTAAATGCTTATTCTTAATTTCCTTATATTGCGTTTTTGGAACAGATGCCTGCCATGTGACTTTCTGTGCTACTACAGTGTTATCCCAAGGGTTTGCTTAATTCAAAAACTTAGATGTGTGTGTCTGTGTGTGTGTCACACACAGATGGCGTCCATTGGAAAACTTCATTGTGCCTAGAAAGTTAAAAACCCATTTCCTTGGTAACAGTTATTACGAAGAGCTAAGTACGAATCTTCAGTTGCTTTTAGTTAGGTCTTTTCCTTTCCCTACCTTTACAGTGGACCATTACAAATTTTGTGAAGAATTTGCCAAAACACTTTAGAAATATTTTCCCTTCATTTCCTTGATGTCTGCATTTCCTTTAGTCTGTTGGCATGCATTCTAATAAACGATCTTGTCCGCATCTTTTGGCTTTACAATTCTTGACATAATGAAATATGCACAATACTCAGTTCCCTCAAAGGGCAGTGCATATATATGTCTCTGTGTGCACTGTATAACTAACAGTGCTATCCTTTGCATGTGTGCTCATAAGTTGCAGTAAGTCCTATGGAACATAATCCTAGGTACTGTATTTTTCGCTCTATAAGACGCACCAGACCATAAGACGCACCTAGTTTTTGGAGGAGGAAAACAAGAAAAAAATTATTCTGAATCCCAGAAGCCAGAACAGCAAGCGGGATCGCTGTGCAGCAAAAGCAGCGATCCCTCTTGTTGTTCTGGCTTCTGGGATAGCTGCGCAGCCTGCATTCGCTCCGTAAGACGCACACACATTTCCCCTTACTTTTTAGGAGGGAAAAAAGTGAGTCTTATAGAGCAAAAAATTACGGTAAGTGTGTCTAGAATTGCAGTCTGATTCTGCTTTCTTCCTTTGACTTTATATTCTTGTTTTTGATAAAATATTTATTTCTGCTGTTACAAACTCTTTTTTGAAGGAGCTCTGCATGGCAGTTTAGCCTCACAACCCAGGTAGTAGCTTCTGTTACTGAATAAGAAGCCGGCCAGCCAGCCTTCTAGACACTGTACCACACTGGTTTTTTGCATATTTCGCATATGGATGTTATAACACATTTAGGACATTTTACAGTGGATCAATTTGTTTTCCTTCCTTCACTCTTAACTTCTTAATCGCATTTGGATGACTTAAGATAAAGTGAACTGGTTTAAAGCATGACAAATACATAACAACATTAGCAATATATCATGTGTAATATATCTGATGCTTCTTTAAACAGATCTCGATAATGTGGAAGGCATTGCAGTAGACTGGCTTGGAAATAATCTGTTTTGGACAAATGATGGCTACAGGAAAACAATTAATGTTGCCAGATTACAGAAAGCCTCTCAAAGTCGGAAGATTCTGTTGGAAGGAGACATGTCACACCCAAGAGGAATTGTTGTGGATCCTGTCAATGGGTATGAAAGCTTTAAAAAAATGATTTTAAATAAAATTTAGCCCCTTTTCACCATTAACCCCCCCCCCCAATAAAATTCTCCCGCACTGTTAAACTAGATATTTCAATGGATGTAAGTGAATTGTATGCCTAATGCTTGGGAGTTTGTTGTTTTTGTGACCACCAAAGTTGGGTTCTCCACTGTGATTCGTCCACCATTACTCCCCTTGTTTGTATCCAGGCAGCATTATCTACTGGTAACTGTGCATAAAATATGCACAATTACCAAGGGTGTGGGGAAATGCAGTTTGCTGCTAGGTTAGTTTTCTTTGCTCCAAGCTCAAAACATTATTAAGCATACACAAGCGCACATACAAACACACTCTCACTCACTCACTCGATTAATATATAGTTTTGGAATTAAAACTCAGCGGCTTGCTGTGCTCTTTCACTGAAGATCTGACTTAGCATCCTAAATGCTGTGAGTGGGAATGGACTGGGAGGGAATAGAATGAAACTGAAACAAAAATCAGTGCCTAGAATGGAACCGGCAGGAAATGGCGTAAAACTGGAGTAGACATCAGCTTCTAGAGCGGAAAGGAGCAGGAGAGTGAGTTGAATTGTTCTTGCGTCCAGGAAAGCAAAAGCCAGAATGTGTACCTTGCACTATGCATGCATTGTATGGATATAATTTGTGAGTGTGAAATGGTAATTGTTTGCAAAAATTGGGCTATTTTAACAGAAGGGGAAGGGAAGAGTCAAATTGATATCAAGGAGCACAATAGGGATTAGAGGGAAAACAGCAGTTTGTGGATTCATCCGATATTGTGATTTTGAAAATATTCCAACCCTACCAACAGGGAGATTGAACAATATGGTAACATTAAAAATCCCTTTTGAAAAGTAAGACCAAATTGGTGAAGAACAATTCTACATTACTATTTAATTGTTTATATTATTTTATCTCAAATACAGTTTAAGAGCCAATTTGGCAAAGTTAACAGGTGGATTCAAAAACAGTCAAATACTGAAACCTTTTAGATTGTTACAATAATAGAAGATTGCCTAGTAGCTATTTACTCACATTGAAGACATCATCTCAAACACAAAACTCAGCACTTCCTGGACAACCTCTTCCAGTCCGGGTAGACAATACTGAGCTAGATAGATTAATGGTCACATTCAATATAAGGCTGCTTTATATGTCCATATGTTATAATATCCTGTTTTTTCAATAGTCCCTCTAAGAATTTGAATTTAAGCAGTGATTTTATAATCTAAAACTGGTCCACAAACTTCATGCTTCCATCTACTTAAAGACACAACTTTAGTATTAGCCTTCCTAGTATGCAATAGTCTTCATTGAACTCTGTCAGCAAGATAGCTAACTCTTGACAACTGACATCGTCTTTTAAAATTGCATAAATATTGAGTTGAACTACCAGTGGAATCACAGCACCTTTTGCCCCACTACAAGGTGACTTTGCCAGCACCTAGTTTCAACTCAATTTTTATGCAATTTAAAAGAGGATGTCAGTTGTCAAAGACCAGGTGGAGTGAAGCTTTTAATAGGGGCTGACATACACTGAGAGATTTGACCACTATATGTTTGGACTGAATAGTTTTGGAAAAACCTGACATGGGAGACTGGTAGCAAAGAAATCTAATATCACCCTCTGAATGTATCCCCCTATGAAGTGATTGGAGAAGATCAGTTCAGGTGATACCTTGGGGTGAGAAAATCAACCCCAAAGCTTAAATGAAGCCAACCTTGCAAACAAGCAACAATCACCATCACCATTTTAATAATAATAATAATAATAATAATAATAATAATAATAATTTTATTTATATCCCGCCCTCCCCAGCCAAAGCCGGGCTCAGAGCAGCTAACAACAGTAAAAATAGCACAGTTTACATAAAAATCACAGTCAATTAATTAAAATACATTCTAAAATCAATTCAGAATCAAATTAATGGCAACCATTGGGCTAGAGCTCTATGAGGATATAGGAAAATAGGATATAGGAAATAGGAAATGCCATATATTTAAACCGAAGGTGTGTACGTAATTAGCCATTCAAATGGTGTGTGCACACCATATCTTGTGATTGATTTTGCTGGGTGGGGCTTACTTGTGCTGCCCCCCCCATTTTATTTAAGTTAGCACCCCTGTGAAATAAAACAGGTTAAAGAACCTGGCTTGCTGTGAATCTCGTTTGGACATAATGGGGAACCATAGCTAATTGAAGAGTCAGTATTTAGGTTTAGGTCTGCCATGCTACAGAGGGCTGAAGGTGCAGAGATATGCAGCTGAAATTGTGATGAGTTTTCTGCCCATCTCTTCTGCAGCTGTAGAAGAGCCTGAGGAGCAGAGAAACACAGCATTTGGTTGCAGCAAGTTTTCTCGGCGCAAGTCTACAGCAGAGAAATTTGCCCAGGGGAAATCAGGCCAGAGCATTCATCTGACAGTGTGCAAATAACTGATCCCCACCCCACCCCTACACAAAGTGGTGTGATAGTAATTTAGAGAACCAAGAAATGATAGATATGTTAAGAAGTTATGAGTTTCATGTTAATCAGAATGCTCTTTGCTCTGCTTTGTCAGCTTGGGGCACAGGAGACAGCAGTCAGTAGTGAACATGTACTCAAAGAACAGTTCATTTCAAAATTAATGGATCCTGGTCTCAAGTGAATGTACTTTATAAAACAGCCTTCCTTGCTGCTTCCACTAGTTTCAAGATAGTTATAGTAATATTCTTATTAAGCAAATTTTTAAAAAAGATCAGAAACTAGTATATTAAAAGCTGCAATATGCATATTAAAAACCTTACAAAATAATGTTGCAAGACAGCAAGTCACTTTCTATACTATTCATTATTCAAGTTCACCAGATTTTTTAAGATAGTGGGTGAGTTAGCTAGTGTATAGCAAATGAACCTTCATGCTATTCTAGAACCAAAGTAAACCAGAATATGAATAATGAACTATATACCAACTAGTCTATAGAGATGGAAGACATTCCTCCTATGAGATGATGCTTCCTCTTGGAGGCTTCAAGCAGGTCTTTCCAAGGTAGGTTTGCCATATTTCAAAAGGTAAAAACCAGGACACCCCGAAAGTCGATAGATTCTCAGACTATCGTTTTTTTACCTTCCTTCTGACTAGTTTCCTGATTCCCCCCCCCCCCCACCCACTGATCTCCTGTGACTCACTAATCTCCTGTGAGTTTTATGAATTATTGTCTTCTCTCCTGGTTGCTTGTTGGTTTGTCATGAGAAAACGTTGGGTCCTTTTCCCCCACTCCTGACCCTCTGGGATTCTTTGTGGGTGTTTTTCCTTTAGGGTGTGTGTTTGTGGATGTTATATCTACAAAGGGCCAGTTTCATCAACTTCTTTTTTTTTTCAATCAGGGGGAAATTGGCTACACAGCAACAGATTTTTGGCAAATCCTACAAAGAACCACCATGAAGTAGGAGTGCCATTTATGCATTGATTGTAGCTGGCTCCTTTTTCTCTTGCTAGCAGGCCTATAATAAGTACGTGAGTGGTGCTGTGGTCTAAACCACTGAGCCTTTTGGGCTTGCCGATTGGAAGGTCGGCAGTTCGAATACCCGCAACTGAGTGAGCTCCTGTTTCTCTGTCCCAGCTCCTGCCAACCTAGCACTTCGAAAGCACGCCAGTGCAAGTAGATAAATAGGTACCACTGTGGTGGGAAGGTAAACGGTGTTTCCGTGACAGTGTTCTGTTGTGCCAGAATGCTGGCCACATGTCCTGGAAAGCTGTCTGTGGACAAACACCGGCTCCCTCAATCTGAAAGTGAGATGAGTGCTGCAACCCCATAGTCGCATTTGACTGGACTTAACCCTCCAGGGGTTAAGTACCCTCAGTGGCCACCAGTGTTAAACCCCTCAATTTTTGGCAAGTTGGCTAGCTTGTGTGGTCCCAGCTTAACTTCTCAGCAAGCATGCTAGTACTTGCTGAAAAGAAGTGGCTGCAGCATTTGGTACACAGCAGTGGCTTTCCCACCTTTTTTCTTCAGTTGGCAGAAAGTGGTTCTATTTGCTCCAATGGCTTCCTCTCACTTGTTGGCTGCCCCTCTGGAGACCTTTCTGACACCAGGATGTGTGTGGCTGTACAATCTCTTCTGGCTGATGTCTTATATAGAGCTTCTAGCCAGCAGAGGACGGGAATGAGTACTCCAGGAGTCTTGGTCCCCCAATTGCCTTTCCAAGGGAGGGGAAATTTCCTTGGTTCCTTTCTTGGGTGAAGGACTTCATCTATGCTCTAGGAGCATTTGTGTCCCTTCATAAGAGGATGACATTCTGGTGCACGCCCCTTCTCAGAATCAGGGCATGCAGGACACCTACACAATAGTCACTTGTCTGCAAGAATCAGGATTTTTGGTCAACATGGAAAAGAGTGTCGTCTTTCCCACTCAAGTCTCTTAGGCACCTTGGAGCTTGACACCAAATGTTTCTCGATATGTCTGATGCTGGAATGGGTGGACAAGCTTCTGACGACCTTACATGTCATTCTGTGATCTTTGCCAAGCACTCTGATAGAATCTACCTATCTGCGGGGCCTGATGCTATCAATCTTTGGTTTCCTGCCATGGGCTCAGTTTCATATCTGGTCACTTCATCAACTGCTCAGGTCATATCAATATGTCATTGCAGCAAAGAGGTATGAAATGGTGGGGATTCCATCTGCACTGAAGAGGGAGCTATCTTGGTGGCTGGCACTCCATAATCTGTCTGCAGGAGTGTCCCTGGAGGTGCCCTCTTATGTGGTTCTCACTCCCGGTTCAAACCTCTTTGGCTGGGGGAGGGGACCTTTCTCCAGTGCAAAGATGTCCAGATGGGCCTCAATGTTCTGAAATTGAAAATGGTTTACCTTGGGCAGTATCCTGACTCTGGAGGACCAGGGAAGCTATCTTTGTTCTGGTTTGATCTGGACTGACAACAATTTGGCCAAGGTTTATGTCAGTAGATAGGGAGGCTCGTGATACTGCATGTTGATGTCAGAGGTATCCAAACTTCTGAGTTCGGCAAACCTTTCAGTGTCATCTACTCAGTCTGAAGAAAGAACATCTAAAAAGAGTGGACTTGAGCCAAATAACAATGAAAGAGGCATAGTGGCAGCTGAACCCTATGGTGTTCTAGTTTTTGGCGTGCTAGCTGGGTCAACCAGTGACAGCCCTGTTTGCTTCAGCAGAAAATGTTCAGCTAAGCACCTTCAATTCACACTTTTTGTCTCTGGATGCACTGGAAACAGAGTGGCATCTGGGATCACTTTATGCATTTCTGGCATCAGTTTGATTCAGAGAACTGTGCAGAAAGTCCATCAAGTCGAAACTGAGGTGATTCTGGTGGCCTGGGGGGCTTGGTTCCCAGATCTAGTCAGGCTCCCTAGAGGTTTGATGTTCAAGAAGATCTTCTCCATCAGGAACCAGTGGTCCATACTTAGTGGGGATGATTCCTCTGCCTGGAGAGGAGGCAAAAGCCTTGAGAAGACTCTGCCTCCCCATAGGAGGAATGCCTTTCATCCAGATCATTAAACAGAAATTCATGGTAAGGCTAATTCCCATTTTTCCAGGGTTTGCACCTTTACATTGATTGAACACAAGCTATTCCACAAGAAGCTTATATTGACTTAAACTACATAGAAGAAATGTGAGCTGAACCTGTATCAAATTGACACTGGCAATTATGTTTATGAAATGTTCCAGTTAATGGGTTGCAGTCTTCTAGATTTGTAGCATAATACTAAGCTTATATAGTTCAGAAAGGGAATGTTTGGAAAAAAGGGTGTTCTGACACACATTTACTAAACTATTTTAGTTAAGCAGAATTGTGATCTATGTATTTGAGCATCCTATGCCTGACAGCAGCCAGTTCCCCCATTTGTATTTTTAAAAATAACATGTGGTGTTTTGCTTTTTTATAGAAAGGAATATTAGTTACTGCATTATAATTCTCTTTGTGCTTCAGATAAATATTGTTGGAGCTATGCCTGTATTTTAATTAATTCCAGATGTGTGCATTAATGCCACTTGGGTTGAGCCTGGCTTGGGACGTGACTGGTGGTAACTGTAAAACAAAGAGGACTATTTTTAAGCAATGGCCTTTTAACAAGTCAAATAAATGTTTGCAAGTGCTATTGATTCATTGTAGTGTTGAGAAGAGCAAAGAGTATATTGATCTGGTTATTTACTTCAATTCAAGATAGCTGACATAAAGATTTTACTAAAGGTGCCTTCAGATGAGCACAAGTAGATGAGTGCCTCCAGACTGTCACTGTTGGGGGGGGGGGGATTCAAGAGCATACCAGGAATTCAAGTTTGTGCAATTAAAGTGGATGGAAGTATTACATTATCCGTGCACAACAAATTCTCTCTTTTTTAAAAAAATAAGATTTGTTGCTATTAGGAAAGTAATGGGGGAAAGAGTGTGGAATGAATGATTAAATGGAGAAACACGTAAACATCCCACAAGCAAATCAGGATGAATGATCATTGTAATACAACTGACCCATAAACAAATCAGAATGGATGTTCAGTAGTCTGACCGTTAATCACGTAAGCTGTCTTTCAACATGCTTGGCATCAAACTTACACACAGCTGCATCAGAATTTATGAAACATGCATGTGGGACACGGCCTCAGTTCTGCAATAAGACCAAATAATATCTGGTGCCAATTTGTAATAGAATTCAGAAATCTAGACTGCTAAACTTTGCTTTTATCTGTACTGTCATCATGCTGTACAGCAGCAGCAACTTATTCCTTGATGAACTTGTCTTAGAATTCTGTAGGCACTGATATTTTCCCTGGCTATAAATAGTTAAAAATCTGTTGCTTTCCATGTGTGTCTTTCTTAAGAGATAACTTTTTTTTTCTTTTTTAACAAACCAAACCTTCAAGAGTCTTCCTCCAAAATATCATGTTGTGGGTCCTATCCTTCCAAACAGCTTTAAGGTTCTTGAGCCTTTGTGGGACCTGAACTTTAGACAGTTGCTTCAGCTTCCACAGCACCCCTCCCTCCTTTCTATGATTTTGAGGCTTAATTTTGCCAAAATATTAAACTTAGTTGGATATAATTACAAAATACATCCCTATATGTTTTTAATAAGGTAAAGGTAAAGGTACCCCTGCCCGTACGGGCCAGTCTTGACAGACTCTAGGGTTGTGCTCTCATCTCACTCTATAGGCCGGGAGCCAGCGCTGTCCGCAGACGCTTCTGGGTCACGTGGCCAGCGTGACAAGCTGCATCTGGCAAGCCAGCGCAGCACACGGAACGCTGTTTACCTTCCCGCTGGTAAGCGGTCCCTATTTATCTACTTGCACCCGGGGGTGCTTTCGAACTGCTAGGTTGGCAGGCGCTGGGACCGAATGATGGGAGCGCACCCCGCCGCAGGGATTCGAACCGCTGACCATGCGATCGGCAAGTCCTAGGCGCTGAGGTTTTACCCGCAGCGCCACCCGCGTCCCTATGTTTTTAATATCTTGTGCTAATTCAACCCCTCTTTTCAGTGGATTTACTTAGAGAACGACTTACAGGGTATAGGGTATCCTAAACATTTTATTTCAAAATACAGCCCTGTAAGTCATATTCAATACATTGAAACTGGACTTAAGTCAATGTATTTCAGTGGGTCTACTGTATCTCAATTGCATATCACCCATAGTGTAGAGTGTTTGCTCCTGATTATAACATAGTATTTTTTGTATAATAAAAAGGGAGATGATTCACAATCTTTTATGGAAACAAACAATTTTAATGGGAGTGCTGGGGAGTATTCCCGGTTGCAGAACTACTTTATACCTAGTCATTAAATTTCCACAAACTGGGAAAATGGTTAAATTAGTTTGTATTAGAAATACATATTCTCCAATCATCGCATAATTCTTTCCTTTATGATAAAGTCAGTTTGCCAGTTAAGAGAAAGAGATTTCCTAAGCCTAGTGTGATTATGTAAAGTTTGAAGCAGCTCATTAGCACAGCATCAACTTTCCATGTCAATCAATTCAGTTTTGTAATCATATAATTGATTATATTCTCTCAGGTCACATAGGAGTAGCTTTTCTCCCCCCGCCCCCCTTGGTGGATTACCTCTGTTACTCATTTATTGCTCTTGACAGGAAGAAATAAAGCATTAAGAAGGCTTAAAGTAGAAACCCAATGGAGCTACTGCATCTCTGTAGAAGGCATTCTGCAATTTGGTTCAAATAATAAATGGATGCTTATTTATCATTTCATAGCTGGATGTATTGGACAGACTGGGAAGAAGATGAAATAGACGATAGCGTGGGACGAATTGAGAAGGCATGGATGGATGGCTACCACCGACAGATTTTTGTTACATCAAGGATGTTGTGGCCAAATGGATTAACTCTGGACTATCAAAACAACATATTGTACTGGTGTGATGCCTATTATGATCACATTGAAAGAATATTTTTGAATGGAACTGACAGAAAGGTGAAAGAAATGTGATGCTGTGTTGCCCTCAAGCTTTCATTTCACTGAATTATATTGCAACTTTAAATTTTGGGTTTATTTATTTTTTAATTACTTTCCTTCTAAGGCTGATCTATGTTGGGGGGGGGGGTGTTTCCAGCATAAGGATGACTGCGGTAGTTTAGCTGGCATCCTGCTGCAGCGTGCAGCCCATATGTTAATTATTTTCTTAAGAAAAAGCAGAACACAAAGAGACTTTGTTATCTAATAATCCTGTGTTAATGTTGAGTTGTTTTCTGTACATGGTGATGCAGTACAAAGGTCCACATTAAAGCTAATGGGAGTGCTTTCTCTGACCATCTTAATTGGTTGGCACAGCCAACTACATAAATACTTTTTGTAGCACATGCTGCTTCTCTGACATTGACCTAGTAGAGTTCACAATTCCATTGTAGCTTATATAGTAGAGTCCATTGTTTTGAACCTAGAAGACAGTGTGGTTGTGTCTGCCTCTCCTAAAACCAGAGAACCATGTTTGCCACCTTGATGTCCTTGGAGGCAAAGTAGGATATGTAAAAATAAATGCATAACATTCTAAAAATACGCCTAAACCAGCGAGCCGTACACATAGGGTTAATGTAGTGATTATTCACCAATGTTTGCGCATTAGGCAGAATCACAGAACCATCAACAGTCAGACAAAACTGCTCCGGTATCCTAACATTTTTTAATGTGAAGTGTGAACAATCCTGTCAGTGCTTGGCTCCTTGCATTTAATTTCTTCCCAGTTCTGTGGGTAGGATGAAGATTCCAGTTAATTCCACAGACATTCTAGAGGACTTTCTGCAAAAGGGGGGGAGGACTAAATTGCCTTTTGCTAAAGATTTCTGCAGCTTTCAGTCTGTTCTATCACCAGTGCAAAAAAAGTGTTTCCAGTTGATCAATGAGCACAATTTCTATCCTGATTGCACCCTCAGGTGAAATTGAGAATAAACAGAGAAGTCAGTACACCAATAACAATCTTAAGACAGCTAAATAGCTCTTTTGGGCTATTCCCTAGCTAAGAACATTCTTAAGATTGTTTTAATTTTTATGGGGAATCTTCACACAAATGGTTAATGCAGCACAAAGGAACAATTCCTTCGATACACATTCAAAGCCAGTGAATATTACCCACATCAGTCCTTGTATTTATGACTATATGGCTTATTTTATTTATTTAAAACAAATATAAACTGCTTAATTTTTTTTTTTTTTTAAATCCCTAAGTGGTTCACAACATTAAAAACCTTAAACGATAACATTAAAACAAAGGTGCAACATAAAACCAGTAAAACAGTAGTATAAAACTGCATTAAAAACAAATTAAAACAGGAACAGAATATCAGGGAATTTATAAGACATCTGAAGAAACTGATGGTTGCCGCTTCACATATAGTAGAAGGAATGGCATTCCAAAGTATAGGGTCAATACCAGGAAATGCCCTTTTTATCAATACCCTGTGACATTGTGTAAGACGCGGTACCACAACAGAATTTCCCGAGATGATCTAAGATATCTTTCAGGTCCATGTGAGGCAGTTGGTATTTTAAGTAACATGGCCCTGGGGTGTTCAGGGGATTTGTGTGCTAACAACAAGACCTTGAACATGGCCTGTTTCTGACCAGCTTCTCTATGCTTGGACAAAATTGTTCAAATTCTGTCTCTGTCTCCCCCCCCCCCCTCCCCTTGTCTGTTTTAAGGTGGAATTATAAAGCTTTTTACTGGTGCAGTGAATTTTAACATCTCTTTAACTAACGTTGATTAATTGTAGGTGGTCTACAGTGGAAAAGAATTAAACCATCCATTTGGACTGTCACACCATAGGAATTATATTTTCTGGACAGATTATATGAATGGCTCTATTTTCCAACTGGATTTGATGACTAGAAACGTGACACTTCTAAGAAGTGAGAGATCACCTCTGTTTGGGCTTCAGATTTATGATCCCCACAAGCAGCAAGGTACTGAGAACAATATTTTCTGTATTTACACTGAGCAGCGCTTCAACATTAATTACAGAAAGGCTACCCTTTTACCACATTGCCTCAATCTTTGTCATTAATTTGTGAGACATTCCAGCAAACATTAGCTACAACTAACTACCATTAAAATAAATATGACTTAAGTTAGTCATAAATATGATGCATTGAAATAAATTGCAAATGGCTTGCTGGATTATGTCTGTGGATCATGTAGTTGTTACTATTAACTATTTCTTCTATTATTAATCCAACAATTCATTGATCCAGTCAACACAGTAAAGGTAAAGGTAAAGGAACCCCTGACCGTTAGGTCTAGTCGCGAGCACTCATCTCGCTTTACTGGCTGAGGGAGCCGGCGTACAGGTCATGTGGCCAGCATGACTGAGCCACTTCTGGCGAACCAAAGCAGTGCATGGAAATGCCGTTTACCTTCCCCCTGGAGCGGTACCTATTTATCTACTTGCACTTTGATGTGCTTTTGAACTGCTAGGTTGGCAGGAGCAAGGACCGAACAATGGGAGCTCACCCTGTTGCGGGGATTCGAACCGCTGACCTTCTGATCGGCAAGCCCTAGGCTCTGTGGTTTAACCCACAGCACCACTCGCGTCAACAAATATCATACATCAAACATCAGAGCTATTATTAACTGGAGGAGATACTCTATTAATTATAGATATTGAGATTTGTTAGGTTTTTGCTCTGACCTTCTCAAAAATATTATTGGATGTTGAACAAATCCTATTGTGGTTTTGATCTAAATATCTTTCTGTGAAGTTTTTAAGGTCTGCAAATATTTAGTTAAAAGATCTGAAGTTATGTTCATTGTGCTTTGATAACCTTTTCATGGCTTTGAAGATGTAAGATCTAGCCATTCTTCTATGTAATTTTAAGTCTGATGACCGATAACTCTTCCAGTTCTTTTCCTGTGTAGCAAAAAGTTCAAGGTTAAATTTGAATATGATCAATTTGCTTTGAAAGAGATAACACTAGAAATTCATAGAGACCTCCATAAAATTATTTTTATTCTCCCCCCTCGGTGGGAGGAGGGCAACTAGTGTTTGGATTAAGTCTAATCCCCCCAGTTAGGTAGGCAGACTGAAAACAATAAACAATAGATGAGGGGGTCTTTCTCTCAATCCAGAGATGATTTCCTTATTTTGAGGAGGTAGACTCTGCATGGATTCTGCAACTGTGAGTTTGTCAAAATAAACAAACATCACAGAGAAGAGAGTTATAGTGAAAGTCAGAGAGAGAGAGAGAGAGAGAGAGAGAGAGAGAGAGAGAGAGAGAGAGATGGAACTCAGGAACAGAAGGTAGACTGTGCTATCTGCCCAGATTAAATTCACAAAAATCAAGCATGGATATTAGGAATGGTACATCTGATCACTTGGAGATTGAGTAGGATATCCTTATGCCATCTCTTTCTCCTTTCCCTTCAGTACCCCAAAGTCCAGATGCTTACTTTAGGATTGGGCATGGGAAGGTGAGGGAAGAGACAGCAGGTCTTCCCCAGATCCTGCTCAAATACAGCTGTAACGCATGGCTAATAAGTATGGTAAATGTATTATTATTAGTAGTTATAACCCAAAATTTACAAATCATAAACATCATTATATAATGTATGTATAAGTCCATAAACAAGAAATAGTCAACGTAATGAATTGCTGTCAGGGAACACCACGACCCCAGATTCTGGCAGTGTGTGTTTGTTAGTATCTTCAGCTCACAGGCAGAGGTACCTGGCCTCCCCCGAGGCAATTGAGCGAGATACTGTGTTTACCGTCCGTCTGCGACCCCGGCAGGCTAGGTAAACAAACCCGGCGATTCTTCTCATTAGTCGTGAGAAGAACACACCCTCTGCTTCTCTGCTTCTCTCTCCCTCCCTGCATTCTCCCAGGGAGGAGAAATGAGACAGACAGGAGTCCTTTCTACATGTTTTATTCCTGTCACTCAACAGTACATAGAAATGTGACTGCACCCTTCAGTCTCCATCAGAAGAGTCTCGACTCCTCCCCTGTACTTCCAGCACAGGTCAGATGACACACTGAGCTAACATCCGGTGCTCAGTACAGAGAATAGGCTCCACCTTTTCTCCAACAGTACATCTGCAAAACATAACATCCTGTTTTGCATTCCAGCCATCTGGAGCTGGCTTTTGCCTTGGTGCTTTTTCCCAACATCCTCCCCCAAAAGCATCAATTGGCAAAACATGATCCAGAGAAGAGAACAAACAGTTGTTATACATATAACAGTCCCCTGTTGTTTCAGTTCCACCCTTGGAACTCCCCACCACTGGTTTCACCAGTGTACCTCTCTGGTTGTCTGGCTTCCAAGGAATGAGTGCTTCTGCATTACCTTGGCTAGCTACTCTCTGTTGTGTCTTTGTCTCTGACTTAGACACTGCTTCAACCTGCTTTGAGTTGTTAACAATAGCAACACATGCAACAGCTAAGTTAGCAAACTCTTTTGAGTACCTCTTCGGTGGTACACCCTTTGTAACTCTCTCAGACCTGCGTATGAGGTTCTGATCCTCTGTGCTCACTGGTTCAACCTCTGGACTCTGTTGAGAACCAGTAGCAATCAGTGGTTCTTCCTTCACCTGTGAAGGTCTATCCATTGTGTGAGATTTTCTCTCAATGACTGTTACAACTGAACTCTCTGAGCTATCAGTGTCATCGTCAGTACCACTGTAATCTGTGACATCAGAAAAATCATCACCATCATCTGAATCGTTTCCTGTGGGAAATGTCTGTACTACCCGCTCTTGCTCTGGAGCACTCTCTAGGAACTTTGTGAGAATCACCTGACCAGATTCAGACAAAATTACTCTGTAGAGACCCTTTTCATATCCCACAAAAATGCCTCTGGCATTCTTTACTCCACCTGGAGCTTCTGTTCTCACTTGAGACCCGAAAACCTTAAAATAGGCAACAGAAGGTTTTCTATTGAACAGCTTCTCAAAAGGAGAACATCCCAACTCTGTTGAGACCTTTCTCAACCACACATGAAGATAGGACGCTAGCGATTCGGCCCAATATTCATGTGGCAAATGTGAACTCAGCAATTGCGCATTCATCCCCTTTTGCAATTCTTTGTTCACTCTAACACAGACCCACCTGTTCCACGCTTCGGTCGAAACAGCAACTTTGTGGTCTATCCCTTCTCCATCCAGGAACTTCTGAAACTTCTGTAACAGAAAAATTTGCTTCTCATCTGTGAAAAGACAATCAATGTTAGCATCATGCATATTTTTAACCTTGTCACAAAACTCCTGAAACTTTTCTAAAGTTTCTTGCGGTTTCTCCATCATATAAACCCAAGAATAATTAGTGAAACAATCCACACACAAAAGGTAATACTTTGCACTGCCTCTAGATGGTTCTAGAGGACCAATCACATCAGCATACACCCGCTGAAATGCTCTGTCGACCTTCTTGGTCAGCTTCCTGGTGCTCACACTGGCCACACCTGCAAGAGAGATTTCGTTAGAAACAGAAGAATTACATTTCATGTAATCACTTTGATCAAAAGTCAACAAATACAGTCCATCTTTCTCTTTAGCAGTAAGAAACAGTTCTCCATCTTTGTAGATCTTGCAGCTTTTAGCATCATAGGACAGTTTCAGTCCTTTCTTTGCAATCTGCGACACACTCAGCAGATTAAATTTCAGTTCTGGAACCAGGTAAACATCGCTTATAGTCAAGTTCAGACTCTCAAGATACACAGTCCCAATTCCGGTCGCTTCCAACTCCTGACCGTTGGCCTGTTTCACAGCGAAGCTTTGCTTCTTTAACGTTGAAAACAGTTCTCTATGCGGACACATATGTTTCGTGCAACCAGTGTCGATTATGAACGCGTTCCCAACATCTGGCGTGGTTCCTTTCGCCATCATAGCCTTTGCAGGTTTCACCTGGCACTTGGAACGGCTTTTGCCTGACGCCTCAGGCTTCGTAGAGCAGCTCTTTGCTCCTCTTGACTGGCGCGGCTTCTTACAGTTTCGCTGTAGATGCCCAGTCTGTCCACAATTGTAGCATCGGACAGCACTCAATGCTACACCATGCTCCCTAGTAGCATCAGCAGTGGGGGAATTAGAACTCTGTTCTTCCCTCCCCCTGTCTTTCACTTCCAGTGCAGCAAGTCTGTCGTGTTCATTCAGGACCACAGCACACACTCTCTCCGCGGTCAGCTGCGCGGCCGGTAGGGAACCAAGCTGACTGGCAACAACCTTGTAGGTGCGGTTAAGGCTGTTTATCATCATGAAGCAAAACACTTCCTCCTGAAGACGGAAATTGCGTTCCACCATCTGTTGACGCAGAAACTTCATTTCTGTCAGGTGCGCTTGAACATCTCCATCAGGCGCAAGTCTCAGATTGGTCAATTTCTCAAAATACAGCAACGCTGAAGAACCAGCATCTCTCTGATGCGTTGTACGCAGCGTGTCCCAAACCTCTTTCGCATTTTCTAAATGCTGAACATGCACCAACTGATCATCTGAGACACACAGAATTATAGCAGTCCTGGCCCTTACATTCTGTGACTCCCAACCTCTGGTTGGTGCTGCAGGGATGGGGTTTTCAATTACATCAAAAAGCCTCTGATTCTGCAGCAGGGCCTTCATCTTTACAGACCAAGATGAATAATTGTCATTGGTTAAGGGAGGTGGGTAAGGCAGACCTCCCCCTTTCTTGGCATCCATCTTGAAGCCAAGCCTCCAGCTCACACTGTCAAACAAGCTGTAAAATCCAACAGTTGTTTTTTCCTTTCTCAGTCAGGCAAACTGAAAGTTGTTTACGCTCTTTTGCACCTGGCAGCTAAACTCTGGCTGCTATGGAAAGTCCCTTCCAAGGGCACGTAAACTTGTAGCCAAAACATTCTCTGATTTTGTTTCGCTTTCCCAGGCTCACACTCACAGTCCAGCCCCTTTGCCAGTAACTTTCCAACTTTCCGTTACTTAGCAACAATGCATTCCAATAGGACAGTTTATCAACCACAAGAATTTGTGGAATGCAGGCTTCAGCCTTCAAGCTGCAGGCCTCTTCCTCCCGGAGCTTTTGTTTTTCCAAAACGCAGCTCCGTGAACCAGTGAATTAATCAAACTGCGTTCACACTTTTAGCCCGAAATGCAGCATACCTTGAACTTTGTTGCTCTGGAAAACACCTCTTCTTTCCACCAGCTGTCTGTTGAGCCTCTGGCTTCTTTCAGACGCTTCTCTTCCTCCTTGGAGCAGAGGAGGACAATCCACCAGCCTCTCATGCAGATGTCCGATGAATCGCAACCATCCGAAGGCTGCCATATGTTAGTATCTTCAGCTCACAGGCAGAGGTACCTGGCCTCCCCCGAGGCAATTGAGCGAGATACTGTGTTTACCGTCCGTCTGCGACCCCGGCAGGCTAGGTAAACAAACCCGGCGATTCTTCTCATTAGTCGTGAGAAGAACACACCCTCTGCTTCTCTGCTTCTCTCTCCCTCCCTGCATTCTCCCAGGGAGGAGAAATGAGACAGACAGGAGTCCTTTCTACATGTTTTATTCCTGTCACTCAACAGTACATAGAAATGTGACTGCACCCTTCAGTCTCCATCAGAAGAGTCTCGACTCCTCCCCTGTACTTCCAGCACAGGTCAGATGACACACTGAGCTAACATCCGGTGCTCAGTACAGAGAATAGGCTCCACCTTTTCTCCAACAGTACATCTGCAAAACATAACATCCTGTTTTGCATTCCAGCCATCTGGAGCTGGCTTTTGCCTTGGTGCTTTTTCCCAACAGTGTTTTCCTGCTAGTGGACTACCATGTCTAGAATCCCTGGCAGCAAACTGACACTCCACACATCATTTCTGTGGTTGTAATGGCTTCTGAGACCTTTCTTGCCTTGTCCATGGCAGTAAAAGGTGTTCTGCTGTGTTTGGGGAGTGCCTTTCGCTTCCATTGCAGCCCATCAATGCCAACAGTGCTGGCCTTGTCTGGGAAGTTCACATCTCTCTGGTCCCAAGGAAGACTGGAGTAGGTACCCTAGCCAAAGCTCCCCCCAGGATGAAAGGTCCCAAAGTCATTGCCTTGGTCATTAAATGCCTATGAAATTGGAAGTACTGAGATTATATTATAATAGTAAGCATGCAAGATGTGAGTGCAAACAGCATATATCTGAAGCAGTTGATGCAGCAACATCACTTAGCTGACCTCCTGTCACACTGGCTTACTGGGAAGGCCAACATCTGTTTAAAACATTCTCTCTCTCTCTCTTGCAAAATATTGTTATTAGTTGCGGCAGGGTAGGCTGTATATATCAAGACCCGCTAATCCCTGGATCCAGCAAGTGTTAAAATATAAGTAATGGGTCATTAAGGGAACAAAGGATGTTTTGGAATACTTTTATGAATCTGAAAAAGTTTTTAGTTGCTGGACTCATAACTCTGTGCTGGTTAGTCTTTCAGCTTCGTGCAGCTGCTGTTAGTTAGTTAGTTATCAATTCATATACCGTTCTGTAGCAAAAGATCCCAGGGAAATGTACAACATTGAGAACACATTTAATGGAGCACAATAATAAAAAGCATAATAATAGTCAGTAGTATAATAAAATAATCATAATTTATTAGGTTTTATAGTTTATTTTATTTTATTTGGTCTTCATCTTTCTGGATTTCATTGTGTGTGTTTTATTTTTTAACACAGAGAACATTTGTTCAGAAATCCACAAAATACATACATCCAAAAATAAATAATAAGACATTGTGGCAGTCCTGGAAGGGCCCTGGGTATGGGAAATAACCGGCTGCTTGAATATTGGTATCTTGTGTTCCTTTATACTGCCCAGAATGTGTGTGGCGGGGGAGATTTCTCACCTTTCAAGAGAGATTTCACCTCAGGCTCTCTTTTAGCTGTGCCACTAGCTAAAATTGTAATGTACAATTGTGATGTACAATTCTAGCTGGTCTTAAAGACACAGAGAAGCATCACATGGTAATTGATTTGCTATTTGGTAATGGTATAGGGATCTGTTTTGATGAAGAATAATAAAGTCTTCATGCACATTCAGTCTGGTTTCCACAGAATCCAAATTGATTCTTTCCATTTACTTTAATGGAAGTAGGATAGAAGCCTATGTCGCTAGTTAAGCTTATATAAACTGCTTGTTAAAAATCCATCTACGGACTAATCAATAATCCCCACTTTTATATCTCCTCCAAGACTTGTAGTAGTAGTTACATGGCTCAATAAACGGAGTGTTGATTTGGAATTAAAATGTATGTATCCAACATTTCAGGTTCTAAACAATCACAACACAAACACACATAAATTTGATGCCACCTATGAACAGTCTTGAAAAATGGACCCTACATGCCTCTTGTCAGCTTACATTTACAAACCAGTTAACAGCTTTTTAAGGCTGTACTGAGGATAACTTGAAGGATGTGTCACATATGAGTTATTTGTGTAACCATCCAAGTTTTATTTTACTTTAATGGGTTTTCTTGTTAACTAAAATGCAGTTGTGAAATACTTTTCCTTGTTAGTATTGTTGAATGAATCGCTTTCAGGATCCCAGACACACACATAAACACGCATATACATATATATGTTGTCTTAACTAAATATAAGACAACGTCTATATTTGCTGTTTGCCTAAGAACTATTATCTAGTTACTGATATTCTTTATGATTCTAAGGCCATGCAATAAAGTTTAATGCTATATGAAGCCTGTATTTCAACAGTGGTAGTCTGTGATGCATGGAACAATCTAAGCCAGGCCTTATTGACACACAGCTTAAAAGCTGAATGGTATTACAGAGTTTATAAACACCTGAGGCCTCTCTAGTTGTGTGGTCTGTGGTATTAATCAGAAAAGATTTTAAGTTTCAAAATGATGAAATGGTATTTTGGTCACATTCACTATCTGGTTAAGTAGGTGATGAAGATGTTCAAAATCCTCTGAGATGTCATGTTAGGCTTATTGAAAGTCCCTTGGAAAGCCTGAAATTGTTTGCCTCAAAAAGACTCTCCAATTTGCTCTAAATTTTGTTTTACGTGGAATTGGAGATGACCTAAGTTTGTGTAAATGTCTAAGGAATTTTTCTAGTTGTGGCAAAACCAACTGCAGTTCTTTCTTTCTCAGATGTTTTGCAAGAGCTAAAACCTTAACATCCACTTCCAATATAGCTTCAGGCAAAATTCAGCAGTAACACTAGTCAATAATATTCAGTGCCCTCGTCTTATATTATTGTTCCGTAGCTTGACATGCATTTTTATTTTACAACTTTCAACTGACACCAGTTGCTTTCAGTACAACCCTATATATCTGTCTACTCAGATATAAACCACATTGTGTTTGATGGGGCTTACTCCCAGGTAAGTGCTATAGGATTGTAACCTTAAGCTGCACTATGCATTTTAAAACAATCAAAAAGCTAGTTCCAGTCTTTCTGACCCACTTTTTCAACATTCTGTCACTCTGCTGTAAGGGGGAAACTGAACCCAGAATGCTTGTCCTATATGGAATGGATGGTTGTAAGGAATTCCTCTTGGTGAAAATGAATTGAGTGTATGAGGGGGGAAGCTATTCTGACACCCCTGCCTGATCATCACTGACACAGGATACTACCAGAATATTTTCAATATATCAATCCCTCCCTCCCTTGGCATGCCAATCTTCTCAAGCACCAGCATTTTGCCAGTTTTTAAATTGCCCAGTAAACTTAAATGCACACAACCAGCACTGCGTCACATATGTTACCTCAGTTACGATAAAGCTGGAAGGGTGGCTTGAAAATGAAACAAATAAGTTCATTCTAATGTGTAGTGTTTCATTGTAGTCCTATACTTTTAAAAGTAAGAGATAAGACTGTGACCAAATTAGATAATGTTGTACCTGCTGTACCTGCAGGAAACCACATTGATCAAAGCAGTGTGTCTGCTAGATAAAGGCAATTTTCTTCATGGTCTCTGTATATTATACTCTTATAACATGTTGTTTATTTGTCATTAAGGTTGCTTTTTTTATTTTATTTCAGGCGACAACGCATGCCGTGTTAACAATGGAGGCTGCAGCACTCTCTGTTTAGCTGTTCCCGGAGGCAGAGTGTGTGCTTGCGCTGATAACCAGCATTTGGAGGGAAACAGTACAAGATGTACAAGTACGATCTTCCTAGAGAGTATCTGAGTTTATACTAATGTTGCAGGGAGAAAAATGTGAATGTCTGTAAAACTGCAAATGTCTAAGTGTAGGATATTATGCTTTTTCACCAGCAGAACAGAAAAGCACAGAGGTTTTTTTTACTGAACGCAGTGTTCTGTATTCTAAGGATTTCCCTTCAATGTTTGGGGCTTTAAAGGTAGTCTTGGGGTTGTTTTAAACCTAGACTGAAATGATTCCCCCCCCCCCCTTACATTTTCAGCTTGAAGGCTGCATTCCCTTCTGGGCAACCTTTTGAGGTAGGTCAGAGGTAGAAGTGGGCAGAGTAAGAAATATAAATGTTCCCCTTGTAGGCAAACACACTCATGGATGGTGTGAATCAGAGCTGGTGACATGTGTGTCCTGAGAAGAGGGAATATGGCTAGGGAGAGGTATGTCTTGAAGAGAGTCCCAAGTGCCAGATGGAGAGGCTCAGAGGGACACATCCAGCTCCTGCACCTGAGGCTCCCCATCCCCGCTTTAGCACTTAAGGAAATGGGGTGCTGTTATTATAGTGAAGGTTTGCACTACAGTGATGCAGGAGCATCCTAAACCATTGATTAATATTGGAGTGGGAGCCAATAAGTAGACTGAATCCTATGCACTTTGTTGCTCTTACAGAAAACTCCAGATGGGATTGTCATTTTATCAATATATAATAATGATAGCTGAAGGCTATGAAGTAGAAAGAATAATTAATGCTTGTGTATGGGCAGCTAATACTGCATATTCTTTATACATTTGTACCCTTAGTTAATTCTGGAGAAGTACTACCCAAGTTATGCAAACCTGGAGAGTTTCAATGTCAGAACAGGCGCTGTATCCAAGACCGCTGGCGCTGTGATGGGGATGATGATTGCCTTGATGGCTCTGATGAGCATTCAGAGATTTGCTGTATGTATCTGTGCAAAGTGTGGTCTGTGCTTTTCTCATTAAAAAAAAAATGTAATGAGAGTGTTAATCTATGCAAATATGTAAGTGTCTGAGGGGGAAGGAAATGAAGCTGCCATAGCTGACTAATCTCATATATATATATATATATATATATATATATATATATATATATATAATTTTTTTCTTGGTCTGCATTTGTAGGGAATAGGAACTCTGAAGCATACTAGGAGGACCCTGCTTCGTAACACTGATCATGCTAATGATCCTCACACCCTCTAATGTGTCTGCTTTTGTTCCTTGTGTGCTTCTGCCCCTTGCCCTTGCATGGTGGTTGGGCCAGGAGGTAAACTCTTCTGGAAAAACTGAGGGAAATCAATTTAAATGCCCAGAAGCCAGAATTACTGTGCAGAAGGTTGCTAAACACTTCATTGCTTCTTGGCAATGGTGTCTTGAAGAGTGTCCAAGAAAACAGACATAAGTTTGGAACAAGATGCTGTACAGCTTTTGCTGCCTTGATATATTGTAAAGGAGACATATGGGAACTGAAATGCAGGCAAAAGTGTGATGTCTTAAATGTTTGCCACTACTTTACTACTAAAAGCCATTGTAAGGATGAGAAATGCTTATTGTGACTGGAGGCAACAGCATGTCAGCAATAATTTGCACATCCCTATTTCTATGCGAATCTTAAAATGCTTCTCAAATGTTCTAGTTTATATTGTTGTTATCATTGTTATAGTTATATATCTTTTATTACTTGACCTTCACCCTAAGGTCCCAGAGTAGGTTGCAACAATTTAAATAGATCATTGAAAACAACGTTTGGAACTTCTGATTACAAAAAATAATCATAAAGGATAAGGTGGATCCTGAAAATACATATTGCAGGTGTCAAAGGCCACATGCACTGAGTGGTGCAATCCCATGCCATCATGGGTAAGGCCTATCATGAGCATCTGGTCCACATGCATGTAAGCAGAAACATGGGTGGGGCCATTTGGGTGAGGAAGACTCAACGCAATTGGGTCTACCTCCACCCAGGTGTTTAAAATGTCCCAGGACATGGTCTGAGGGCCCATGATGCTATATTTCAAAAGCTAAATAAAGATTAGACCTGATCAGTGTCTGTATGGTAGAGACTGTCTTGGAACGCCATATACTCTGGCTTGAGTTCCATGATGGAAGAAAAATGAAATAGAAATGTACTAAAATAAATAAATTCACACATACCATGAGGGGATTGTGCCAAGGAGAAGTTGTTTCCATATCTTGAAGAAAGAGTTACGTTCCTGTGGGAGAGAACAGGGTCATAGACTGCAGCATGGCAATTTGTCATAGGCAGGAATGCTGGAGGAATTCTGTCTTTGCAGATTCCAGAACAAAGTAGTCTGATCTTTTGAGAGTGAAGTGCAGATGGGAACTGAATTACCCATCACCATTCACAGTTCCATGTGCCCCTATGCAATTCTCAGCTCCAAAATTCATCAAAATGTTTTAAAAATCTGTATTTTGATATAAAATTTAGATTTTTGTGTGTGAATGTTTCCTGAATGTACAGAGATGAGTGAGCATATGAGATAGTTACCCGTAATCAAAGGACCCGGCTGCTATCACCTTAGGGAAGTGCGATCAGTATGGTATCATTTTAAAAAAGATAAAGGCCTATATTGGGAGCTATTTATGTGCCTTTTCAGGTTTGAAAAATGCATACATGCTTAAATAATTCTTGTTTCTTTCTTTTGAACAGATGAATTTTTTAACACTTTTTTGATCCTTAAAAGACACATATTCTTGCTGTCTGTTCAAGTTGTTCATTTTAAAAATAGCACTTTATAACTTTTCACACTTACTTCTTTAGCAGTGTTTTTCTCTCCTGATGACAAACATTCAATCATTATCGGTAAATTACTATTTGAATGTGCACTTGCATGCAATTGTTTGGACCAGTAACGGCAGACATTGCATATAGTAAGGGCGCGGCTAAGAGTGGTCAAAGAATAAAGCTTCTGAAGTTCTGATATTAACTGAATTGATCCACATATCTCAGTCTGATGTGTGGCTCAAAATATAGTCATCCTTCAGATGTCACACACTTCAATTTTGTGATGATGTTCTTGGCTCAAAATGTATTAAAATGAATCTTAAAATTCATATTAGGTATAAAAATACATTTAGAAATGTGCATTTTGAGAGAGAAAATGTGTTCAGAAATGCATATTTTGTATGCCTTTGTAAACATTTTCAAATATATGTATCTAAATGCCAATTTTTGCTTCTTTTTTTTAAAATCGAAGATTGATGCAGAAATGAGACTGCATTGACATACAATGAAACAAATGCAAAAGTGATTCGAAACTATCTATCCCTTAACCATCGCCAAAGAAGCCCTCAGTATGATCTAAGACTAGAGCAGTGCTTTTGGACGCTGTGTGATAGAGAGTTTCTGTTTCAAAGTTAAATTTTATGTCTTTGTTCCTTTGCTTTTCACCATCTCCATCCGTGGCTTTTATCTGTTCCAATACTAGTTTTACACTAAGATAAAAGTGAAAATCCAATCTTCTGTTTCTCCTGCTACCAAAAGCCTGATTCTGAGGGCACTTTGCTACTACAGACCAATAATATGTAATACTGCAACCCGTTGATGTCCATATCTATAGATAAGGCAATAATAATAAATTGGCATTTTATGTTGTATTATTAAATCACCAGGTTTTTGGACTAACAGCTTGAGGGTCTCTTCTCTCTTTCTGTAGTCTTTGGTTCTATCCCTCGTTTTCTGCTCATGGAATAGTAATAATAAGCAATGGCTGTGAATACTACTGGCTTCTTGGCCCCTGCACAATCAGACTACAACTGTATGATGTTAACAAGTATTTGATAAGTACAGGAACTGCACAGACCTTTTTTCTTTTTAATAACAGTGGTCATTTTTTTGTAGTGAGAACTGAAATTACAGTTTTACTCTTGTTGTTGGCACAACATAAAAGCTTTATATCCAATTTTAATCAGTTTTAGTTCTTGACTAATTTCATGCTTAGCACAAGGTACATTTTTATATGCTGCACATTTTTTCCCCAGTCCAATAAAGCTTTCCTTTTATCATTTTGGAAGGGTTGCTGAACTGTAGGTGGTTTTTATGACCTCAGAGCCTTAGACTTTCATCTTAAGCTGTTGTGTTTCATAGGCAAGATTACTACCATTTCCTATCTATATTTATTCCATAGCCCGCTATTGGAAGTGTTGTCTGTGCAAAATCATAGCAATAGGCTTGCAAATACAAAGCCCTTCAGATCATCATTTTGAATTATTCAAAATGTGAGAATTCAAAATGAAACTAGTGGGAAGCATCATTAAAAGCACAGGGCATGATCCAAGCATAAATTAAACACTTCATTTGATTTCAGCAAGAGAGATGCTCTGAGAAATAGTTGGCTCTCATTTAAATATACACAGTGATTAGATGTGGTGGCATATCAATAAACCAGGCGTACAAAGCAAACTACCTTGTGCCCATAACCTAATGGGTCAATTGATTTCCACATCATGTTACGCAGGACCTTGACATAATTTCAGCAGCATGAAAACATACTCGGATACAACAGCAAACTGTCTCTAGAACAAACCTATGAACAATGAAGCTCATATCCTAAACTTGCTTAATAATAATAATAATAGCAGCAGCAGCGTTAACAATACACAGTCTACCTGTCTGGGCATAATATAGAGAATTTATAGTAAAAATTCATTTGGTACCACATACAGAGTTGATCAAAGGCAGCAAAAGTAAGGAGCGTTTGTTATTGCTTAAAATGTTCTGTTTGTTAGTGTTATAAGTGGCTACTACACATACTTAAATGACTCCAAAAGAATACAGCTGTAGTATAAATAGACAAAGCATGAAAAACTAGTTAAGGGCTTTTGGGATTTAAGCATAAGGAACATAGTAGGTTGGTATTAAGTCAGCTCTGGCTCCCTGTGTGTCTTGTTATGGAAGTTTAATCCTTCAATGTGAAACATTATGCCTTTATAAGCTTCCTTGGCATCCTTCAAATTTTATTGTTCTTGGTTTGAACTGTAAGATCCCTTGTTTTATTGGTTAATAGGCATTGCCCTCAACTACATTAATTTTATATGTATGGATAGATAATTATTGTGAAGACATGTAGTAATAAGTTATGGCATTATAAAATATGTAATAAATATGGAAGAATGTACTGAATGGGCATCATAAGCAACATTTCATGCTCATTAACTTTACGGTGGTGGTTTTGTTTGTTTTTTTGTAACCAAAGCTGACTAGAGAACTTCATGTTAAGCTTTGCACATTTGCATTTTTGAGTAACAACAGTGCAATTAATAGCATTTTTAGAGATCTAAGTGCTAAGTAGACCCAAGCATAAATTGACCACTTCTACTGCCCCAAACACATATTATCAACAACAAATAAGTAAAATACTATTCCTCCAAACAGTAGCTTTCGTGATGGTCTCTGAGAAAATTAATTAAGCAGATAGAGAAATAAATAAATAAACATATAAGACTGTTTTTCAGGTTTTTCAGTATTGGGTAGAAACCTTCTCACCTAAAAGAGCCACAATTATGTGCTCAAAGCGCAAACAATATTAAACTGCATATCACTTCAGATGAAGTGAAATCATCCCATTTCATTGTCCATAAGTCATGAGATAGTTCTGTTAAGCCTTAAATAGTGCTTAAAAGTTAGCAGTGTGCAGCAGCAGCCATTAATTACTTTGTTTCTGGTTCTGGTGAATTTTGAGGGTTGAAGACAAAACAAAAAAAATCCATCTGTAGTTCAGCTCATGCATCCTAGTCCTGATTTTCTGGTACCCATCCCTGGTAAAACCTTATCCCAATTTCTGTCTTAATTGTCTTTAGAAGAGTGTGTGTGTGTGTGTGTGTGTGTGTGTGTGTAAGTTATGCTTCTTTAAATCCAAATGTTGAATATTCTGTTGTAATGTTTGCCAATGTCCAGATCAACAAAACAGAATGGAGTGGGGGAAATCTTTGTTAGGGTTTCCTCTGTTCGGGTTTGTATCCTCCAAATACACTTCATCTGCTGCTGCCTTGTTTTCTGACATGCAGGTACCTTCACCTGTTTAAAACATTTTTGTTTAGGCAGCATTATTGAGACGTATAGAAATTGCATATGTTTTATCTCTTTTTAGCTATTGTTCACTTTCATCATATTTTGAATGTTGCTAAATACCTGGTATTTATTAAACATTTTAATGTTTTTGTTTTTGTAAACAGCCTTAGACAATCAAGAGGTATATACGTTTTGTTTAATTAATTAATTAATTAAAAATATTTGAGGGATGATTTAGTTTCTGACCTTTGTACATGAAAATTCTTGCTTCCAATTCTGTAGCTTTATTTGTTTATAAGAGAAATTTCAATACTTAATTCTTATTTTAGAATTATGAATTATTTTATTTTTGCAACTGAAACGTTAGGATCCTTGAGTAAAGAAATGTATGTAGTCTAAAAATGTGAAGACTGCAATACTATACACATATACCTGGAAAACAGCCCCATTGAACTAATTTTGGGGAATTTTTTTATTTAACAAAGATAAAACAACGGCTTACAATCATTTAACTTGATGGGACTTGGTCCTGGGTAGACATGTATAGCGTTACACTATATGCCTCTCACCCTTTTTGCACCAAATGCGATGTAATATAAGCCATATTATCAGTGTTTCAGCAGTACTGTGTCTGGTTACGTACTTAAGATAAAATGTAGTATTTCTTTCCCCCAGTCAATCACAGCTGTCTTGACAATCAGTTTAAGTGCCACAATAACCGTTGCATCCCCAAGAGGTGGCTTTGTGATGGAGCAAATGATTGTGGCAGTGGTGAAGATGAATCAAATGAAACTTGTGCAGGTAAAAAGGAGGGAGGGAAGCCACAACTTTCTTCCTGAGGTGACTAAGTTTTATCTTAATCCTACATTGAATAAATTCTCTGGGCGGAAAATTGCACTGAACCAAACTCTTACTGATTATCTGATTACTGCAGATTTAAATGAATTGAGATTTTGATGGCAGTAGGTTTGGAATGCCAATGACATTTTACTTATTATTTGTGCCTGGCTGTTCCAAAGTGATTTGGCAGTTAATCTATCCATATGGCTTTACTTGACCATCAGAGCATTATGCTGTTTTGAAAGTAGAAACTTGTCTCTCTTAAACATTTTGTTGGAGTTGAAATTAAGCAGGATGCACTGACAGACAGCATGTAAGGTTATTTTTCATCCTGCATCCTGCAATTATAATTATTTATGTATTTATATATACCAGCACCCCCCCCCCATTTACATATATTCATATGCAACCATGCATACACGCAGCTCTCTGGGGGGAGAGACCTGGTGAGCCTCAGCAAAGCCTCACTGTGCCTCTGGCTCATGAGGAGACCCTCCGCAGACCCCCCCCCCCAAAGGGGACATCATATTTCCTTGTGATCCAGAGGCATGGCAGGGCTTTGCTGAGGCTCCCAGCTAACAGGTGATGAATGAGAAAGAGGCTGCTGCTACGCCTTCCCATGCACCAGCTGTTAGTCACAAAGCCCTGCTGCTCCTCCAGCTTACGTGAGCCAGAGGGGGAACCAGGCTTGGTTGACCAGCTCAGCTGACACATGACATAGAAGCTTCCCTGCGCATCAGCTGTGCAAATCCACTGCCTCTCCAGCTTGCGTGAGCCAGAGGGTCAGCAGGGCTCCCTTTAGCAGCTCAGCTGCCAAGCAGGAAAGCTTCTTTGTCACTCATCTGTGGAGCTTTGTTGAGCTGACAGGCGACTCCCCATTTTGAGTGATTTCACTGATGCACATGAGAGTTCAGAACATAAATAGGCATTTAATGTAGCCATACTTGAATTATCTTTGAATATAGTGTTGTGATTTTAACATTATTTATATTATTATTATTAATCGTGTGTGTGTGTGTGTGTTGCGATTATTGTGAGGTTTTTTGTTTTATTTCTCATCCTTTTTCTCTTCCTAAGGCCATATCATGAATATCAGGAAGCTTTTTTTCCTTTTTTTAAAAATTAAATATGTTTTAAGAGGTTTATTCGCTTTAATTTTGACAGTGGTTTTTGACAGCTTGCTAAAATAAGTTTGCATTAGAAGCTCAATGGCTCAATTAAAGTATGATGCTACTATAAAATGTATGTTAGAAAGTACAGTTGTGCATGAAATTGATATAGTAGTTGAGCTATATTATAGTCAAGCAAAATAATTAATGCTTATTTCGATGTCAATTTCTCTCTCAAGCAAGAACATGTCAAGCTGACCAGTTTTCTTGTGTTAACGGACGATGCATTCCAAGTTCATGGCTTTGTGATCGGGAAGATGACTGTGGTGATGGATCGGATGAAATGGCATCTTGTGGTGAGTTAATTAATAGCCTTTTTGGAAATAAGACATATGTTATGGCTTCCCATTTGTTGCCCAAGCCTTCCCTTTCATGAAAAAGGATGCACAAAACAGTTCCCTTTGTCATCTGAAAAGTCTTCCACGCTTCCTGTATAAAGCATGAGATATTTCAGTGATGGGAAGATTTCTGCATGTTGTTGTTTTCACTATTCTTTGCTGATTTGGTAATGCTATCGGGAATTCAGCAGGGAAGGGTTTGGGATGAAATACATAGTTTGACAGAAAGCAGGCACACCAACTCCTTAGGGCGGAAGGGTCTCCCTGCATACTTCCCCCTCCCCCAGCATTACATTGATTTCCATTCATAGGGGTTAATGCATTGTCTCACCTCTTTACCCTTCTCATGACCAATGTCACAGAATAAATTCCTTCTATATATTACAGTGGTTCTGAGCCAGTACCATAGTAGCAGAACTGAAGGAGCTGCTGTGCCATTGCTGGCATGTATGTTGGGTGTGAACGTCTGTGTGAGGGGAGGAAGGTTTGCCTTCATGGTTCTCCTGGGTTCTTATGATCTGTTCTGTTCACAGAGTTCAAGAGCCATCCTATGAATGTAAAGATGCTTCAGATAAATAATGTTTACCCAGAAGGAACTGAGTCGAAAGGGACATACTCCCCAGAGTGCTTAGTATTTCAGCTTGAAACAGAAAGGCATTAGTCCAATAATGAATGTCTGGTGATCAATGTTTAATACTGTAGCATGACTTCCCCTGATTAAACAAGACAAAAATGCACCCTTTCTCCCCAAAAACTCCACATTATGCATAGAGGTCATTGCAGAGAGATCACTAATGATTTTATCAAACGGAGGCTTTTCCCTTTCTTTCATTATGCTGGCAAGGTTACAAGTTTCATTAGCACTTTATTCCATCACTTTCAGTGAAAAATGATGAGTTCTTTGAACATGTGAAAAACAGCCCTACCTTTATTCTGACAAACTGCACTTCTCAGAAGCAGTAAAAAATAAAAATAAAGAGCATGACAAACACATGAAGTAATGGCAAACAGCAGCAATTATTTGTTATTTTGATATTAATATTTTTTACATTCACATTTATAGTGTGTGGTAAATAGTTTCAACCACTAATTTGTACTGATAAAACGTGGGCAGGGATTAATAGAGGAAGTAAAAAATTAAACCGATATACCGTATTTTTCGTTCTATAGGACGCACATTTCCCCCTCCAAAAACTAAGGGGAAATGTGTGTGCGTCCTATAGAGCGAATGCAGGCTGCGCCGCTAAGCCCAAAGCCAGAACAGGAAGACGGAGCACTGCGGAGCGCTCCGTCTCGCTGTTCTGGCTTGGGAACAGCCTTGCTAGCTTCTGCAGGACAGCGGGGTGAAGGCACCCCGCTGCCCTGCAGAGGTTTGCGCGCAGCCCTCCCCAAGCTAGAGCAGCGAGACGGAGCCCTCCGTCTCGCTGTTCTGGCTTGGGAACAGCCTTGCTAGCTTCTGCAGGACAGCGGGGTGAAGGCACCCCGCTGCCCTGCAGAGGTTTGCGCGCAGCCGTCCCCAAGCTAGAGCAGCGAGACGGAGCCCTCCGTCTCGCTGTTCTGGCTTGGGAACAGCCTTGCTAGCTTCTGCAGGACAGCGGGGTGAAGGCACCCCGCTGCCCTGCAGAGGTTTGCGCGCAGCCCTCCCCAAGCTAGAGCAGCGAGACGGAGCCCTCCATCTCGCTGTTCTGGCTTGGGAACAGCCTTGCTAGCTTCTGCAGGACAGCGGGGTGAAGGCACCCCGCTGCCCTGCAGAGGTTTGCGCGCAGCCCTCCCCAAGCTTGGAGACGGCTGCGCGCAAACCTCTGCAGGGCAGCGGGGCGCTGCGCTCCAAAGGCTTCAGGGATCTTTGAGGCTGGCGGTGGGGGAAAGCAGCGCTTCCCCCCACCGCCAGCCCCACAAGCTCTGGTGAATGTACCTTGAACGCACCTTGTTTTGGAGGGGGAGAACAAGAAAAAAAATCTTTTTCCCTGTTCTCCCCCTCCTATGATCTGGTGCGTCTTATGGTCCGGTGCGTCCAATGGAGCGAAAAATACGGTACATACAAATAAATCAGGAAGTCTTTTTATAATTACATTAAAGTTGCTCTATGTTTCCCTGTGGGGACTGCCTTTTTTAATTATTGATTTGCTAGCCGCTCTGGTAACCTCTACAGGTGAAGAGTATGGTAAAAAAAATAAAAATAGGACTTTATTTATTTTTACTATAAGCTCGTGTGCTGTTGTTCTGCACAGGAGTCTCTTCTATGGGTCACCACAGAAAGCCAGACAGCCTGAGACATTATAGCAAATCCTGCATCCTTCCCCAGAGTGGCTGGGGAAACTCAACCAGATGGGTGTGGTATAAACAAAATAATAATAATGTAATAATAATAATAATAATAATAATAATAATAATAATAATGCCAAGGTGTTGAGTATCTATGGCTGCCAACTTATCCTGGCATTTCAGACAAAACAAAAGTCACATGGAAACAAAATGTAATTCAATAATAAGAAATAACTCACAATTTGCTGTTCTTTCATGACACATCAGCTTCCTGAGGTAGCTGCTTCACTCTGCCTAGCAGTTGGATAAGACCGAGCTGGAAGTAAGTGTCACAGAGCCTAGAACTTGAGGCCTGGGGGGTCATATTTGACCCTCTAGACCTCTCATTCCAGCCCTCTGGATTCTCCCTGGGCTCACCCTCTCCTCAGGCCACACCCCTTTCCCTCTGTCACAGTCTACACTGGATCTGCACCGTGCCCTCATGAAGACATTTTGGATTTGAAGAAGTTTGGATTTGATATCCCGCTTTATCACTACCCGAAGGAGTCTCAAAGCGGCTAACATTCTCCTTTCCCTTCCTCCCCCACAACAAACACTCTGTGAGGTGAGTGGGGCTAAGAGACTTCAGAGAAGCGTGACTAGCCCAAGGTCACCCAGCAGCTGCATGTGGAGGAGCGGAGATGCGAACCCGGTTCCCCAGATTACGAGTCCACCACTCTTAACCACTATACCACGCTGGCTCTTTTTTGTCTTGCTGAGATTTGTTCTTGGACTATGACAATTCATCTTGCTTGTTTAGAGAGGGATGCACAGATATGTGTCCATGTAGAAACCTCTGTGGGTAGAATGCAGCCTACAGTGCAGAAGGGAAGAGTCATATCCATAGCATTACCCACCTTCTCAACACACTTGAGCTTTGAACCGACACACCACTGCCACTTGACCCCTGGAAGGTTGTCCCTGAGGGACTGCTATCTAGAATGACTTGTTCCGGATAAAATGCATAGGACTGCACTACCAAGTTAGTGGGGAATTTCATGTGAGTCCAGCTCCCTTTGCTCTCCCTGAGTTGCTTCCAAACTGGTTTGCCATTTTTATCCTCTCTCCTAGAGAGCCAGTGTGGTGTAGTGGTTAAGAGTGGTAGTCTTGTAATCTGTTGAACTGGGTTCGCGTCCCCGCTCCTCCACATGCAGCTGCTGGGTGACCTTGGGCTAGTCACACTTCTCTGAAGTCTCTCAGCCTCACTCACCTCACAGAGTGTTTGTTGTGAGGGAGGAAGGGAAAGGAGATTGTTAGCCGCTTTGAGACTCCTTAGGGTAGTGATAAAGTGGGATATCAAATCCGAACTCTACCTATAATTTCTGTTTCCCTTTGGTGTCATGACTTTCAGATTGTAAACTTGAAAGGTGTGAGGACCGCCTTGTTTTTTTATTGATCTGCTAGCAGCTCTGGTAACCTCTACAGGTGAAGAGTGTGGTAATTTTTTTTTTTTTTAAACGTTAAATAAATAATGCTGCTTCCTTGGACCATCACAGCAATCTATTTCCCCCCACCCCATGCCCTCGCTCTTTATTTAGGACTTTCTTTGTTTATTTTTATGATAAATGCACTCACTGGTCTGCTGCTCAACCTGTTATAATCCTCGTCTGTCATCTTTCCTTCTTCTCAGTCCTCTCTTTCTTCCTTTGTCCTCTCCTTCTTCTACAACATACACAGTAGAGACTGTTTTTGCTGCTGGCGTAAAACTAGTGGCTTTTCGTTTGGTGGTGGTTGTTGTTGTTTAAAAAGGTACCTTGACAGTATGCATAGAAATTTATCATAAACAAACTTTATATACACCTTGTTTACTGTGCATACAAGTTAGAATTGTTAGCATGATGATTAAAATCAGTTAAAATCTTTAACAAAATGCATTAAAATGTGTGCACATTAATTTCTTGGCAGCTATGGTAAACGACACTGCTGTATAAGTAATATATAATAATAATATTGTAATAATATTATGCATATCTAATAATAATTCTGTCAAAGGATCTTGAGGTGCTTTATTCAGGTATTGCAAAATGCTTGATTTGAAAAATTCACTTGGCTGAACATGTAATACATAGTGTATTTTTATCCCTAATATTGTTACATCTATAGGCACATTTTCACTCCCACTGTAAGATACCTATAAACCTCACTTCAAGATATGTGAATGATATAGCGATATAACCACCACAAAGGCCTTACATAGAGAGGGGCTGTAGCTATCGTTGAGCACATGCTTTTTGCATGAAAGGCCTGAGGTTTGATGCTGAGGGAAGAACAGCTCTTCAAAAGCCTGGAGAACCACTGCCAGAGAGAGCAGGCTAGAAAGACCAATTGTCTGAGGCAGCTTCCTGTGTACGAAATTAAAGGAAGGTAGATGTTTGAGAAGAATATGCCCTGGTGTGAGCATTCTTGATCTGAGCATACCACTGGGAGAAATGTGCACGTTTAGTGACTTCACAATAATTCTATGTATGATAGCCACCACAACAACAGTTTTTCAGGGCACAGCAATGGTTTGAGGTCAAGTATCCCTTAGTTTTTATGTTATACTTTACCACTTTGTTCTTTGAATATTCAAAGCACTGCACATATATCCAGTAGCAGCTTGTCCAGTGGGGTGGAACCACAACAATAGCCGCCTGGCAAGGCAGTAGTGGGACTGTATGGATGCACAAGTGGAAGTGGCAGATTTGCTCCACTGGGGCATCTGAGCAGCTCTGACCTTGCCACTGCCTCACTCTCCCCAATAGCAGCATCATTGCTGCAGCTGGAATGCTATTACTGCAGCTGCAGCCCAGCCGGTGAGGCGTTCCTGCACACATTATCACATTAATCATTACAACAACTCTGCAAAGAAGGCCAGTGCTGTTGTTGACATTGAATAAGATGGGCCAAGGCCAGGGGAATATGGTTCGCTGTGGTTGTCCATTCAATGTATGGATGATATGGGTTTTGAACCGGGCATTTCATACTTCCTAGCTTCAGCCATCTAAGCAAACTGAGATGGCTGAAGCCCCCCAAAGCAGACCTGCAGGTTCTCTGCTGCCTCTGGTATCAGCTGAAATCATGCAAGTTCTCACCGAAAATTGTGGAAGTGGCAGGGCAGGTGGAGAAGCAGCAGTGACAACAGGTATGGCAGTGGTGGGAGCAGCAAGGCAGGGAAAGGGATGTGCCGTCCCTGCAACTTAGGCACAACTTTACATCAAGTTGTATGTAAAAGTTAGCTATATTATAGGTGAGGTGGGGGAGAAAAATTTGCCTGTGATACTTTCTAGAAAACGAGCATTTTTAGTTTAAGTTTGGCTAAATATGAAACCAGTTTTTTATCTTTAACACCCGTATACAAAGGATGACCAAGACATCCTTAGTATCTTGATCTTAAATTAGATAATATGAAAAAGAGCCATGTGTTAATTCTGCTTACCATAAACACATTAGAATATTGCGTGAGTTTTTCAACAGACCTTCAATGAGTTTCAAGAATAATTGACACTGAGCACTTGTTCACTCAGCATTTCCTTTTTCAATTAAAGCTAAGTTAACAAAGGATTTACTGCTCATATTGTCCTGTACCTTTGTAGTCTACTTTTCTGAGATGCTGATTTTGCCATACTATCCTTGTATTGAGCCCTGTGGAGCATAGGATTTAAAGCAATATTCTTCTGCATACTGTTGGGTATTGTAATAAGCAGAACTGCCTCCTCCATGTTGTGTATGAGAAATAATGCTGAAAGGTTTTGTTTTTTCTAAGAGAGTACAAGCTAATAGACATTCAAATTAAATTTTCCTTAGACGTATGAACAACATTATCTCTTTCACACACAAAAATCCTCATTTAGTTAACAAACATTTCACTGGTTAATCCAAATCACTTATATATTTATAGAATATACATCAATATCAAAATATTACAATCTAAGCCATTTAAATTCAAAGCTATGAAAGTAGCTGCACAAGGCAACGAAAACAGAGGTACATTGATCTCTATCAACATCACCAGCAATTCTTATAGCATGCACAAATTATTATATCACAACTGTTAGGCAAGCAACAGTCTTCTTGTTAGGGTAGTTTTCAGCTCAATGTTCTCAGTTGTGTTGGTTTTCATTTGAAGCCAAGTTTGAAATAAAGAAAGCTGTCATATCAATTCGGATTTAGGCGTCATCTATTTACTTGATAAAATTGTTAAGGAGAGCAAGTGTAACAAAATACAGTGGTACCTCGGGTTACATACGCTTCAGGTTACATACGCTTCAGGTTACAGACTCTGCTAACCCAGAAATAGTGCTTCAGGTTAAGAACTTTGCTTCAGGATAAGAACAGAAATCAGGCTCCTGCGGCGCAGCGGCAGCAGGAGGCCCCATTAGCTAAAGTGGTGCTTCAGGTTAAGAACAGTTTCAGGTTAAGAATGGACCTCCAGAACGAATTAAGTATGTAACCGGAGGTACCACTGTATCTTTACTTTTTGGGTGGGTGCCTCTCTAGCTTTACACTGTGTGTTGGTTCTGCTTTAGCCATAATATATTCCAACCTTGTCTGCAGAAGCAAGATATGCTATGTATAATGCAGTAAAGGTGAATACAGTGTCTTACATTGATTCACCTTTGTCCTGTCTCTATCTAGCTTCCAACTTGCATTGAAATCTTCTCAGCTGGAATAATAATGCTTTAGCAAATATGTTCAATAGTTCCATAAATAAATGCTAGTACAGTAAATATTTTTTTAAAAGGACTCCGAGAAAAAATACCAAACTTCTGTATAAACATCTCTCAGGGTGTATACACAAGTTGGGAGCTAATTTAATTTATGTTCTGACATAAATCAGGTATGACTATCAGAAGAGCTGGTCATAATCCTAGTGTATTTAATACATTCAGATGTCTTTGGCGGCAGGAAATATGTGGGGACTGTCCATAAATGTTTTATTTTATAGGTTTATCTGTGTACTAAACACTAAGGCTGCTAACCCTGATGGCTATGTTAAATCTCCACTGTTGGACACAGTTTGCTTCTGAATACCAGTTGCTAGAAACCTCAGGGAAGAGTGTGGTATATATTTATATACCACAATATCATCAAAAGAAAAAAGAAATTTACAGCAATTATACATAAAACATACAATTAAAAACATATCAAAATGTTAAAGACAAATGTCAATAAACCATTATGGAAAGATGTATTCTTCATTGCCTGTGTAGGCCTGGTGGAATGGAAGCATTTTCAGAAGGCATTTAAAAGATGGCACAAATTTATAGATATACATTATTTTCTCGTGAATCAGTCATCAAAATTACTAATGTAATAACACTTTTATTTTCCATCCCTGCGTTGGTGAAGGAAGAGTCAAACTGGTATATTCATTTTGTCATTTCATGTTAAACTTTTCTCTTTACAGAATTCCCTACTTGTGACCCATTAGCTCATTTTATATGCAAAAATGGAAGATGCATTAGTAGCAAGTGGCAGTGTGATGCTGGTAAGAACCAATAATTCAGTTTTTTTTACCATATGTATGTTTTTAACATACGGTAAATGCTTTAGTGTACCAAGAGCACATTTTGCTACAGGACATGAGCATCCAGTTATTTGAATAGTTACTGAAACATCATATTTAATGAAACAATACCACAAAATTATCCTTCCTTCTCTTTGTCTGTGATAGGTGCTGTTGCGGTTGCAACCAGGCAAGACTCCAGCCTGTGTTTTACAGGTTTTATTTTGGTGCAAACTATTTACAGTGAAGAGCCCCGAAGCTCATGTCTGGCTCAATTGCTAGCAGAATCCGGGAGTGGTCTTTTTTTAGACCTCCCCCAACATAAGAGTTTCATTACCCCCAACCGTTTCCTCCCCTCTCTGTGCCTCAGACTACTGCACAGGATGGGCAATGGCAAGGGCGTGTTTCCCTCCTGTCCGGCTTGGCCAGAAGGGGTGTGAAGGGTCCCACCAGCATCCTCTGGTCCTAGCACCTCCTCTCCACTGGAGGTGGGGCTTTCCTCCTCGCCGGAAGAGGAACCGCTTCGCAAGATTTTCGGAGACTCCCTGTAACACAACTGCCCTTCTATTTCTCGCCTCTGAGCCGATGGCAGTTCCCTGAAAGTCTGCATTGTAAAGAAGTAATTATTCTCTATATGGAGGGCAGAGTCTCATTTGGAAGGGGTAGAAACGTGCTTACTCTGGAAATTTTCTCAGATTGTTCAAGTGTCATGGTTTATATATAAGCCTCTTGTTCTGGTTCACTTGGGCTTTTTTTCAGTACTTCCTAAAGTGAGGGTCTTCTACATGTTGGGAGGCATCAAATGCACATGGCCCCCATCACATAGGGAATGTATTACATGACAGTACACACACACACACACACATTCACAGTCCATATATTCTTGTCTCATGATAAAGAAAATGGTTATGTGAGTCAAGTGTACTATCTGTAGTATTAGGTGCATTGTTTAAAGGTGAGGATTTTTTATTCACTTAAATGTACACAATTATTAACTTGTTGAGTGTGTATGAACTTTGATTTGAAAAGGAGAAAATAATATGAATTAAAGCCTGGTTAAACTGAAGTGAGAACCCATCCTAAATTCTATTTTCTGCTTATAGCTCGCAAGACTACTTTAAGGCATGAGTAAAAATATTTACACATTTTTACAGATGATGACTGTGGGGATGGCAGTGATGAACTGAACTGTGCTCATTCATGCTTTGACAATCAGTTCAGATGTTCCAATGGCAGATGCATTCCAGGTCATTGGGCTTGTGATGGGGACAACGACTGTGGAGACTTCAGTGATGAAAACAAACCAAATTGCACCAAGGAAGGTTGGCATTTTATATAATTTCTCTCCCCCATCGCCAAGTAGACATGCATGAGAATGTACTGCTAAACTGAATCAACGCATATATAGTATTTGGTATTGAAGAACTTCAAAATTGAGCCTGTATAAATGTATAAAATAAGAGATGTACACAACTTAGAACATCTGAAGGATTGTTAACAAATCTTAGTAAATGTTCTGGACTTCCATTAGAAAAAAAGTCAAAATATAATATACCACGTGCTAAGGATGGGAGCATTTTCATTATGACCATGCTTTTTCGGTTGTAGCACAGCAGCTGTAACTCTCTCTAGAGAAAATTGGCTGACCCCCCTCTCTGATCATTTGTAGTTTTTAAGTGGCAACTAAAACATTTTTATTTTTCAGTTGTTTATAATCTAATTTCTAAATGCATATTATTATTATTATTATTATTTGCTATCTTTAAAGTAATTGTTTATATATTTCCAGTACTTTCAGTTTTCACTGTATTGAGGTGTATGTTTATGGTAATTAACTGTCTTTTGGACCCCTTTCAGGACTGAAGGGCACTATATAAATACTTTAATAGATATTGTATTATGTTACTATCTAAGATGATCTGTAAAAATCCATTCAAAGAATGCAAGCTCATATGAAGGAGTGAATTTACAACTTCCTTCATTCTGTGCTCTCGGGTTTCATCTGCTTGGATTGAATTTGTGTATGGTAAACAGCAATGTTGTACAAGCCAAACTATCAAGGCCATTGACAGAAATGATGTTTCTGAGAAGTATGCTTTGCAATGACTTCTTATTTAAGATACAGAAATTTAATTAATTGTGTGGCCCATAGGCTCTGTGTCAAAGAACTCTTGCAGCCCATTTGGTCTGAGAGGTTGAACTGCCCTGCTCCAGAAGCACGGATCATTTCCCTCCCCCTTTATGCTTTCAGTGTATGAGGTGCTGGAGAACCAGGCAGGCTTTGAGGGACAAATACATGCATATACATACACAAATTAAAATCTTCATTTAAAAAATCACAACTTATCCTCACGGATTTCCCTTATCCTGATGCTTTTAGCACAGAAGAATTAATATTTAAGCATTAAAAGCAACATGAATTATTTATAAATAATTGTGCTTACCCACAGGGTACATTTTAGCTTGAGGCCAAGCTGTCTGTGAGAATGTGATTTTAAATACTATACTTAAAATCTGGTTTGCAGCTTTTTATAAAAACCCGTTTGCCCTTTATACAGACATTTCTGTTTGCACTGAATTATGTTGCTCTTTTAAGTATAGGAAAGATGTAATGCATACTGGGGAAAGACTAGAAACCCAAGTAGGTGCTGGCTGAAGAAAATCCTGAGGTACTGTTGAGTAGACTCCATTTATTTCATTTTAATTGATTATTAATAACTAAAAATGTAAATTCCCTCCTTTCCATTTCACATTGAATTGCTAAAACAGGGATTGGGAATCTGTGGCCCTCCAGATCCCCCAAATTATTGGACTACAACTCCCATGAACCCTGTCTGTTGGCCATAGTGGCTGTGGCTGACAGGAGCTGGAGCCCGCCAACATCTGAAGGGCATCTCTGTTTCTCCTCCCCATTTCACCCCAAAGTGTATTGTCCTTTAAGCTTGTAAGACAGGATCTCCGTATCTCATTTTCTCTTTTTAAGCCCTGCCACCCTGCTTGTGCACTTCCCCAAGGCAACTTCTTGGTCACTGTGAGATCAGAATGCCGGATTAGGTGGTCTTTGGCCTGCTCCAATGGGACTTCTTACACATACTTAGTTTGTGGCAGGGCTTCTCATTCTTATTTTAAATTGTGCATGTAATTGGAAGACAATAATTGTCTGAAAAGCAAGATAAAAATAAAATAATAAAGTAGAGTTCCTGATTGGTCCAGGAGTTTCCCTTGCATGGAGGAGTCATTTGCTCATAACTCGGTGTGTGCATAGGGGCACTTCACATGATTGCCAAACATGCAGCCAGAGCCAAAAGCCAGAGCCAGTCAGTGTAGTCCTGTAACTTCAGTGTTTGAGAAGGTTCATGTGATTTCCCCCTCTCCCAAGATGAGTGCCAAGAACAATCATTGCAATCAATGGTCAGGGGAAAGATCCACTGAAATTAGACTGCTCTCAGCTGGACATAGAATATCATCAGGGACAAGGCTAAATAAATCTCATAGCAGGGCAGTTCAGATTGTGAGTGCCACAACAGATCAGGTATTTGCAAATATCCCTACCAATTGCACCTCAGGTGTTGCTGGGATATGGAAAACAGCCTCCCCGAGTGGACTGTAGATGAATAGTGTCAAACTGAAGAAGACGCTCATTTTAAGCATCTCTGCTCCACAACATTTAGGCAAAGCTTCATAAACAGTGTAAGAGTTGCCTGTGCTCTGTTCAAAAGGTATATTGTTCCCACACTTCCTATGTTCATTCTATGAATAAGCCCTTATTAAACAAGTGGAGTAAATTAATCTGGTGCTAAGAAAATCATTTCTCTTTGTAGCCCTGACTCTGATCTGCTGAAGGGGAAGCTGATGTTCATCTGGCAGAACTGGCCCAGAAACTTTTATGTTACATGTAACATAAAACTTTTATGTTATGTGGGTAATGTTGGGAGCTTTGTTCTAGGTAGCAGGGGGGTCTCCTGAGATACCCAAGCAGGAGTAACAAAGGGAGAGGGTTTTTTGGATAAACTTTTTCTTTTTTAAGGCAGATCGTAAGACAAATTACTGAAGGCTTGTCCCAGAAGTGAGGAGTGAGATAAATGATGCAGTACAGATCAAATAATACTTGCACAGTGATGCTTCAGTATCAAGTGGTGTGGTGGGGAAAGTGCTGAAATCTGACTCCTTTTATGATCTGCTGGAAACCTGTGACAAAAGAGTGAAAGTGGGGATCCTCTGTAGCATCATAAATCCGAAGCAAAATGAAATTCTCATTCAGTGACCATGACAAGGATTTGCTGGGACATGAGGGCACAAGCAAGCAAGCAACCTAATGCTTCAAGGAGTTGATCAGGAATAGTAAATGCCTTTTGGAAAGTGGGCAAATGTTCAGTGAAAAGGTGCAGTGTTTAACATATTTATGAAAGGGGAAGCCATGGGCAAAGTGGAGGCCAACAGGGGCACTCCTAAGCAAAGAACAACAAAGACTGAAGAGTTCGGGCATCCAAATCTAGCTGCAGCCTCAGAAAAAACAAAGGAAGGAAGATTTCCTGGTGAAAAAAACTAGAGAACAATTGTCTGAGTTTGTAGATAGTAGGACACTTGGCTCTGCATCTTTGGCAGGTAGTGAGGTGGAGTGACAGAGCTTACCTGACCTTCTGACAGCTGAGTCATTCTACTTATGAGGAGGGGAAAGGCAAGGCAGCAGGGAAGTCTGCATAATGCACCACTAACTCAAGCTGCTTCGGAAGCTGCCTTCCCAAGAAGAAAAGCGACTGTTCTTGATTGGTGTCACCAGGTTCCAAACAGGGCATTCTGTCAACAGCAGGAAAGTTGGCTGCTGTTGGAGACTGCTGAGTTAAGAGAAAATTGAGTGACTTAATTACAAATAGGCTGTAAGATGTGCTTGGATGTCTTTGCCAAGTGCAGTTCTGCATGCTGTTTACTACTTGTAAGTCCCACATAAATCCATGACTATGAATGGCTGATCACTGGAATATTATTATGTGCTGGAAAGTTTGGAAATAAGCAACACATACACACTTAAGTTTTAGATGCCTGAAAACCCAAATATCATTATATGATAGAAACTAGTCAGTTTCATTATAATTTCAGCAAATATCCTCATAATTAGCTTTTTTCTCAGGGTAGCAGCATACATTCTTTATGCTTGAAAAGTCGGGGATGAATAAACATTTGAATTCCGTGTTGTGGAATATGATGTATGTAGTGCTAAGGACACTTCACTGTGAAGCCACAAGCACAGATTTCTCCCTGCTTTGAAACTCAATGATGTGATGACTTTGAGCAAGGGTTGCTTGAAATTACCTCAAAGTAACATCACAAAATAGCAGTATAAAACTTCAAAGAGAACTAGGAGCAATTACACTGGCAAACCTTGCAAAAGCTAAATTTATGGTACAAACATTTTTGTAAAATAACCATAGGTAGCCTTGAAGTTCTTTCAGTCTTTGAGTAAAATAAAGAAACAAGTTGCATCAGTGCAACAGTTTTCTGATCTTCTCAGCATCAATAGACTGCGTAAAGAAAATTAGTAACTGAAAAGGATGTCTCCAAGTTTAAAGAAAGCATTGTGACTATCATAGAGGAAGGAGGAGCAAGAATGAACTTAATTAAAATACACTTCTTTGTGGCAGAAGTATAAGACATGGTTCAGAGTAGTGGGAGGTGAAGGTCCCGTCAATCTACTAGTCTCTCCCTCTTTACAACTGGGGTGAAATCAGAATAAATGGTGTATAAGCAAATAATACTTGACCAGCAGCTCCTATCCTGTTTCATCTCATTTTTGTTAATCCCACAGAGAACACAATCTGGTTAACAACAGAAGAGGGGTGAAGAATACATAAACCCATTCTAAGAAAAGAATGATAATAATTATATAGCCAGAAGTTGTTCCTTCAACTTGCCTCAAGTTGCTTATTTGGTTTTCAGAATGTATTGGATCTCTGAATAGTGTAGGGTGCTTGAGTACTCCCACCCGCCATATTTCTATTACTCACTGGTTAGCTATACATCCATGTATCTCAGGATGTATCATCCATGTATCTTGTGGTCTCAGGTCGGGGAACAGTGGGATGGCGGCGCTACGCCTCCCTGCTGTCCCCCGAGCTTGTGGGGCGCCCCACGCGCCGGGCGGCAGGCTGTGGACACCTGCACGAAGCACGGGGCGTCCTCCGGAGGGCGCCCCATGCTCTGCGCTGCAGGCTGCCGCCCGCAAGCCTTGCGCTCCCGGGCGGGAGTTCCCACCCGGTGCGCAAGGCTTGCCGACACCTGCGCGAAGCACGGGGCGTCCTCCGAAGGGCGCCCCGTGCTCCGCGCTGCAGGCTGCCACCCGCAAGCCTTGCGCGCCCGGGGGAACTCCCCCCGGGTGAGCAAGGCTTGCGGGTAGCTTCGTGGAGCCTTGAGAGCGAGAGGTGTCAGTGCGCACCGACGCCTCTCACTCTCCAGGCTTCAGCAAAAGCCTGCATTCGCCCCATAGGACGCACACACATTTCCCCTTCATTTTTGGAGGGGGAAAAGTGCATCCTATAGGGCGAAAAATACGGTAATTTACAGGTTTCGTCATTGGCCTTGCTATGGACCGCGGTTGGTCGCCATTGAGGGGCCTGGTAGGAATTTTTCCACTTGGTAGATTGGCATGGGCCATTTGGTTTTTGCCTGCCTCGTAGCAATCGTCACAACTTTGTAAGATTTGGTGGTTAGGCATTGGTTGATCTTATTATGGGGGAGGGGAGGTGTGGCCATCACCTGCCCCTCTAAGCTTAAGGGTATCCCGTTAAAAGAATCCGGGGGTGTGGATCTCGTCTGAAGCCCGGGTCGGGGGCTAGGGCCATGACACGACCCCGACAGGAACACCAGGGGGAGCTTGAGTTGGTATGCATCGATGGGGCTCCCCCTATCGGTGGTTGACCCTTAGCGGATTCCTTGCATGACAGGCAGGAGTCAGATATAGTCAGGTCAACTCCAATGCCTAAGCCAATACCACTCACATTCTGTAACCAATAACATTGTGACCAAATTTTGCCCAATAATATTAACCTAATATCCATGTCCTTGTGTCTCATTCATTGAGGAGGGGTGGTTTTGGGGTCTCGACATGCAATTTGCTGATATTGATCATGTATAGAGCAGATTTCAGGCACTAGTGGGGAGGAGAATCTACTTCTTTCTTTGCTTGTGCTCAGCTGCCCTGCATAAGCATATGTAGGATCAGAGAGGAGTTGCTGATATACATTAGATAGATACATAGATAGATATAGATTTGGCATAGCATCTCCAGTGAAGTGTCTGTGTTAGAACAGGTTTCTCACAGAGACATTTGTCATCTTGATCATCTATTTGTATTATTATTATCATCTTAGAAACAGCCTCTCTTGGAGGATGTAATGGGAAAGAATTTCAGTGCCACCCGGATGGAAACTGTATTCCTGACTTATGGCGCTGTGATGGAGAAAAGGACTGTGAGGATGGCAGCGACGAAAAGTTCTGTAATGGAACCATACGCCCATGTGACGCTAAAACAAAATTTTCCTGCAAGACCACAGGTACAAAAAAATTGTTTGATTAAGAGTAAAGTAATATTTGTTTATTTGAAAGCAATATACCAATTTTATATTGCCAAAACCAGAGATAATTTTTGGCTCTGCCAGTATAAAAGTGGTCATGCTTCTCTTTAATGCTGCTATTTGCTTTTCGCTTAAAGTTGGAGTCAGATCTGGAGAACTGCTGGCCATACCAACACTGTAGCTGCCAGGGTTACGGAGGGTTCTGTGTTGGCAGGGACACTGGATCCAAAATCTTTCTGAAGTTTGGAAGGGAGGTCTGATACTATCCTGTGGCCCATGGGACAAGCTCCCAGGGACTGCATGACTAAAAGCTACATTACTGCTTGAAATATTTTCTTTTTTATTATCTTAGTAGACCTTGTTCATGCACAGTGAGTGTCACTCCCCATGAGCAGAAATGCTGATATATACACACAGTTATGCTCTGTTATTTTATAAATTACAATGACCTCCCTCATTTAAAATTATTTCTGGAGTTTTGTTTGATGTGGTTTTATCTATTTCATTGTATTATTTCAATGTAAAACACTCCAGATGCAATTGGCAAAGAGTGCTATTAAATAAGAAATATAGCATAGTGTAAATATTTCAAAACGATTGAAAGCTTTGCAGGTAGAAGCTGTGTGTATGTAACAGCTATAAAAGCAAAGAATGAATTACTATAGGGCAGTTATTTAGAGAATAATACAGAATAAAACAATGTCTAGGGGAAAAAACCTTTTTTTCATAAATACATTCAAATTGAAATAAGTATCAAAACGTGCATAACAATAAAAGTTTAATTGTAGGCCTTTTCCTAGGTAGTGCAATAAAGATTAATGTGCTCACATATGCATTTTGTTTTAGATAATAGCAAGTGTCTAGCCTATCAGAGTGTAGGAAGAATATTCTATTATAGATTATTTTCTTTTCATTAAGGTGAAAAGAAGTCTAAACATATCTATTATGTGGTCACAAACCTGAACAAAATTAAATCAACAACCATACAAGTAAAATATCACAACATGCAAAGTACATTAAAATGGGTTGTACTACATATATGCTATATGATGTCAGGAATACTTAAAACATGTCTAAAATAAGCTATACAACATGATACCTTTAACTTACATATTTTAAGGTAAGTTTGTTTTTTAAAAAAGAACTTAAAAATTGTAACAGCAGCTGGTTTAATCAATTGATATTTGTGTTTTTATAGCCAGAAGGAAATATCCATCTGCAATCTCTGTTAATAATCTGTTCAGGCCTGTCAAAAGTTAGACCAGATACCATTCGGAAGTCCTGCCTGAAAATTTTGAGAGAATGGTGTCACCAATGTCATTTTGTCATCTTTATATAAATTATAGGGGGAAAGTGAAAAAGAAGTCAAGGAAGTAGACTTATTCTAAAAGTGTATATATCTATAAAACAAAATTGAGGCAGTGTGTTATTATGGAAGCAAACTCAATTTACTTTGGGTTATTTCCAATTTACTTGGCATCAGTGGCTTCCATTAGCTCTCTGTTGGCTTAGACTGGGCAATTAAATAAAAACCTCATGTTGGGCCAACAAAGCAACAGACTTGAAGAGAACAGAGGAGGAAATACGAACAACTTTGAAAAATTAACAATCGTGAGATGTTGGATGAGACCTGAGAATATTGGGGGCGGGATCAAACAAGGGAAAAAAATGAGGAGAGGGATGTAGCAGGGAAAGTTGAATGTAATCATCTTAGAAATAGACACTATGGGGCCTGTTGGCAGTTATAAAAGTTTGAATTTAGTTAGAGACAACAGCTGCTGTTCATTTGCAGATCTGGGGAGCTTTTCTGCCACTGAGTAGGGATGAGGAGGAATTCATACTTCCTGGAACAACACATGAAGCAAAACATAGCTAGCTTTCAAAATATGCACTTCTCTGAATTTTATGATGCAGTTCAACAAAAAAGTGTGTATTTGGGGAAAGTGTGCATAACATTGCATATATTAATGAAAATAATATACCAAAGTGCATTTTATTAGGGAATTTTTCTCACAAAAATGTGTATATTCAGGAAAATTGTGTACAAAGGTGTGTATATTACACTAAAATGCTTTTATGTTAAAAATATATATTGCAAACTGATATGGAAATTGATGAACAGAAAAATAGGAAACTAAGAGAAACTGAAATGGAAAGATTAGGCTCTCCAGAAGTGCCAACTTAAGTAGAAGATTGAGGGGGTGATGATGCACACATGATGTATGTGTGAAACAGGGATGCCGGGAGCTAGAGTGTGGGGCCAAATGAGGCAGCAGCGTGGTGTCAATGGCTGGCAACTCCTCTCTGGTGCTCAGTCTCCTCCTCTTACCATCTCCACTGGCCCAGGGCTGCCTCTGTGACCTCCCACCCTCCCCAAAAACATTTTATTGGGGAGGCTTCTGGTGCCAAATTCACAGACGGGTGGTTTTGTATTAAGGGAATGTTACGTATTTTTCTGGAATATAATCATCATGGCCCAGCTTAGGATGTAGATGTAGATATACCCAAGAAAGGTCCCCCTAACTCAGGGATGGGGAACCAATGGCTCTTCAGAAATTGTTGGACTCAAGCTCCCTCGGTAACATGGTGAAGGGTGATGGGCATTTGAGTGTAGTAACAGCTTGAAAACCACAGGTTCCCCATTGCTGCACTAGCTCGATAAAGACTTGCACATGCAAATTTATGCTGCACACACGGTTTCTGCAACATGATGCAAGAACTGGGGCTTGAAGTTTATAGCCCCTACAAGAAAGAGCACATACATATCAGCTGTTTAGGAGGGTTCCTTCCCACTATACTTTCTTTCTGTTAAATAACTTATAGGTATAATTACTACCAGAGATAGAGGAGAAACACACCCATCCGTCAAATTGCACTTCTCTCAGTTTTGCAGTGCAGTTCTCCAACCATGCAATGAAAAAAATGCATATAGCAAAGTAAAATAAGCATATAAATGCATATATTAGTGAAAATGGCACACAAAGATGCTTAATAATATTAGGGGAAATTGATTGAAAAAGTCTGTATAGTAGTCAAAACTGCATTTTTGTGTGTTGAGAGAAATTAGCACTAAAATGCTGATGAATTCTCAGGATTGCTGTGGAAATGTAAGAACTGAATTTAAGAAACAGAGAACCAAAATCAACCTATTTGTCCATCCCTAATTACTTATCTGACAGACCTGCACATTTACAGTTGAATAAGGACCAATAGTACTATACTCAGAGCATTGGGCATGGATCAGCTAATGGGAATGATGTAGACAACAAGAGAAAAGGAAAAGAAAAATTACAGAACTGCTTAAATTAATGGAGGCAAAGTGGGAGGATTCTGGATAATTCTTTTCATATGAAATGGAATCTGTCCAATGTTGGAATAGGTTTTTTTAGCACCATGAAATATTTCATTAAGCTTTTTTGAGTTTATGATTGTATATTACTGTGGTACCTTGGTTCTCAAACGTCTCCATTGACGAACGTTTCAGAACCCGAACGACGAAAAGCCGGAAGTAAATGCTTCTGTTTTCAAATGCTCCTCGGAAGTCGAACAGCTTCTGCTTTGTGTTTTTCAGTTTTCTCAGTTGAATTTACAGATAGTTATTTGCTCCTCAGTTTTCAAATGTTTCAGAACACAAACGGTCTTCCGGAACAGAATATATTCAAGAACCAAGGTACCACTGTATTAGTTAGCAGTAAGTGCAGTTGTATACTATTTTACTATGTCAGTCAATATTATTAAATTAATTATACCTTACAGGTTATGTGTTAAAGCTGGGAGATTGTTAGAGTCACTGGAGCAAAGTTATCTGTCATGGATGGCTAGAATTTCTGCTTTGGGGGTCCTGTTTTTCCAGTTTTTTATTTACTGTCCTTTTACTATTAGTACCTACAAGATAGTTAAACTCATAGCAAAAGGATTTTCATGAATAGCACGTGAAGAAAGCATGGAAACAGGCAGAGAAATGGGCACATGTGCAGTTAGTTCATGTACAACAACAGGACACATGCAATTGCCTTGGGTTTCTGGGCTACAGCTTGTGGTCAGTGTGGAGAGAGCTTAACCATAATCCTGGGTTCAGACCATACTCTAAGCCAATCCTTGGCCTAGCTCAGCATGATAGAGGAGTAAGACTGACTGAGGCAATGGCAAAGCCTCTGTAAGAACCCCTCCAAGAGTCCACATGTTGACATAGTAAGCCATAGTGTAATGGTGTCTCTGTTTGTATAGAGCTTGACTAACGCCAAACAGCAGATTCCCCTGTGCCACTATTCATGTTTGAACCGGGATTGAGATACAGCTAACTACAAAATGATCACGGAAGGGCGATTAAAACAAAACCAGTGCTTCGGCAGTTCAATTGACTTGAAATAAATTTAGGAGCGTAATAACTCTCAATATTTGCCTTTAATCTCAATAATTCAGATTTATATTTTAATATTCCTTAAACAAAAATGGCAGTTCGGGAAAGAAAAGAAAAAATAGCAAAGGCTGAAGGCAGAAAATGTCACCTGAATAAGCATATCCCTATAGGGACTTTCTGCACTTGATACCAGATATTGTGGTAACTTTTTGAAACATGGCAACCCTATTTGAGAGTGTCTCAGAGATATGAAGCTGGTTATAAGTATTCTATCTAAACAAATAACTGATCATAGATTACCCCTTTTTATTTTTGATTATTCAAAAATTATTATCTTTCACAAATTTGTTTCAGATTCATCTTGGATTGGGGGTGGATACTTTGTTACCACTTCTATTCTTATTCAGAATTCTGTTTTTACCTAGTCACATTGCAAAGTGTAACTGTTCCCATAAAATTTCCCCCTCCTTTGCATTTAAAAATGCATTAAAGAGGAAGAGGAACAAAGCTCATGTTTTTAATAACACTGTGCGCACACACACACATTTTCTCTATATACTCTCCTCGGACAGATAAAATGTTGAATTACTTCCGTGCACTTTTGTTCCATCAAAGGCTTTTTAAATTTGACATTGGGGCAGGAAATGGCTGTTCTCAACTTTGTTGTAGGTGTTATTTTAAAATACAAGGCAAAGTTTTTCCGAACATTTTTGTTCAGAATTTTTCCCTGCATTTGCTTTTGGTCTGATTCTGTGTGTTTATTTTTCTCTTTTCAAGGGAGATGCATTAGCAAAGCATGGCTGTGTGATGGGGACATTGACTGTGAGGATCGCTCTGATGAAGATCATTGTGAAGGGTATATGTGCGGACCACCAAAATACCCCTGCGCAAATGAAACTTCCATCTGCCTACAGCCGGAGAAGCTCTGCAATGGGATAAGAGATTGCCCGGATGGATCTGATGAAGATGTCCTTTGTGGTACTTCATGCTCTTTCCTATATTAAAAAGTTCCCTTTATCAGATTTATCATGTATACTTGCATCTGCCCTTTGGAAACATTAATATTGTGAAAGCTTTGTGCATTATCACTTGAGCTTTTCATTATCCCTTTCCTTGTTACACTTGAAATTGCACAACATTTCACTGAAATGGATCTGCACAATTTTCGTTTTCCCAGTTCTAGATGGTTGTAGCAGACTTCCAAACTCTGCATTCAGTGATAATTTTCACACTGTCAAAGTGATACAGTGAAGGGATTAGAGAGGCAAGTCCTGCCATGACCTATGCATGTTCTCTAGACCATTTGTGATCCCTACCATTGTAGACAACCATTTGGAGGGTAGGCTTTTTGCACTGTGATGTTGCACTTGGTCCTATTGTATTCATTTTATTCTGACCTAGAATGGCACCCAATGTACCTTTTACAGTGGTACCTTGGGTTACAAACACCTCAGGTTACAAACACCTTAGGTTACTAACACCTCAGGTTACTAACACTTCGGGTTACAGACTCTGCTAACCCAGAAGTAGTACCTCGTGTTAAGAACTTTGCTTCAGGATGTGAACAGAAATCATGCGGCGCAGCGGGAGGCCCCATTAGCTAAAGTGATACCTCAGGTTAAGAACTGTTTCAGGTTAAGAATGGATCTTTGGAACAAATTAAGTTTGTAACCAGAGGTACCACTGTATAAGCAAAAATCCTTATGTGTAGTAACATACTCCACTTTTCCTTCCAACACTAATAAAAGATTCAGTGAAATTTATTTATACTGATTCCTGAGAAGTTCTATACATTAATTTTCTCTAGTCTCAATCCAGTACAATTTACTACAGATCTGGTAGCCTTCTTTTAGTCTGCATTTTATGTCTGAAAAACACCAACTTCTGTTTTGTTTTCTTCAATTGCAGATGAATGCTTGCTTAACAATGGCGGTTGCAGCCACCAGTGCTCAATAGTTCCTGGAGGTAGAATTGTGTGTTCATGCTCACCAGGATTGTACCTGAGCTCAGACAATAAAACCTGTGAATTCATAGATTATTGTGCCAAACACCAGAAGTGCAGCCAAGTGTGTGAACAGCATAAAAATACCGTTAAGTGCTCCTGTTATGAAGGTTGGAAGCTCAATAAAGATGGAGAAAGCTGTGCTAATATCGGTAAGTTGACATTTACAGACTATTCACTATTGTAGAGCTCCATTTATGAAAATATAGGGGAACCAAAATAAGGCCTATTCACTTTGGAGAAGCAGTATGAGTCACCGGTTGTTTCATCTTTAACTCTTAAACACCTAGATTAAAAGGGTTTTGAATGTTTATTCACAAATTGTAGAGATTTACAAATTGCCATTCAATTAACAAAGCTTGACATACAGATCTGATTATTTATACTTGTATTTTTCACATGAGAGGGCATCCATAGTGTATAATCTGGGGATTATATAATCTTTCTTCTGACCACTGTGGGAGTAACTGCCCTTTTGAATAGTAATGAGCGGAACACTGGATTAACATAGTCGGTCTACCTCCTTTTAACATTTATAAACTTTCTCTTTTTTTTACAAAATAAAACAGAATTCTTTACAACTCTTATAACAGCACACCCTCTTTTACAGACCGCAAGCAACATCTACCCTGAGACATCCATACATGATTAAGCCAACAGTTCCTTTGGCCTAGATTACACCAAAGAACCCCATATATTTACATCTGTACTGAGGAAAGGGGTTTATGATTCACAACTTCAGGGCTAGTGTTGGGGGTTTGAAGCTGCTGCCATTAGGCATCTAACACTGTAATATACTGTACATATAATTCATCTCCAATTTTCCTCTCATTCCAAATGGATGTTGAATTTAGATGGGTGATTATTTACAAATAAGAGTAATACAGTTTTTATTTATCCTATTTTCTTCTCCTGTTTTTTGGTAAACCTGGGTAAGGTTGTTGCTGAGCCTGAAGATATGTTGACATATATGAAGTTTCTGGAACACTATTTCCATTCTGTCTAGAGTCTTGAACAGAAGTTTGCCTGTTAGTAGCAGGGGATGCACCACCGCATTTTGCTGTGGCTCCCCATTGTTGTTGTTGCTTGCTATTTTTACTGTTTTTCTATAAAGAGAAATCAAGTGTTGTAAAGAGTCCCCATTTGTTCATTGTATGTGTGTGTCGGTTTGTCGGTGAAATGAACCTACCCATGGATAAGGTCGTGTTTTCTGCATACGTGTATACCCAAGTTATGCAGAAGTCTCTGACTAACGAGCTCATGTGTTAGTTCATAAAATGAAAATAAGCAAGGACTGAACATGCTTAGTAGCCTCCAGGAAACATGGGATGTTGAAGGTGTAAATTATGGGAAGGGGAGAGAAGGAAAAGGTGCAAAATGAGCCCTAGACATCTGGAGGTAGTGGGATAGAATGGATAAGCGCCATGAAGTGCTTTCTAAAAACTCATCTGCAAATGCAGTGAAGTTGCAGGAGGATAAAAGGACATGTTTTTCCTTTCCCACAATAGAAGAATTGCCCCACACTTTCTACTATAAATCAATCAAGTGCTCAGTCCTTCAGGGCTAGATAGCAAAGCACAGGGGAAGGTTCTTGAGAGAGCAAAATGAAAACTGTATTGCTTCCTTCCCTTGTCTTGAGGTGGTGGATTACTCTGCCAGGCTGCACTTCTTACATGAGAGAAAGCACAATTGGTCACAGTTGGTTTTACTTTTGAGTAGACATGTACAGGATTCTGCTGTGAATATTTCTGAGCTGTCACCAATGATAAATTTCTGCTACTAGAACTTCAGACCACAGTTAGATTGTTGAATCTAATTTTCATTTTTGCAGTGTCAGATCAATATTGTTGTAGCTGAATAAAGGTTAGATTTAAGTGGCAATGTGTATTTTAGAAAAAAATACTACAAGAAATGTAATGCATAAGTATTTTATGGTTATAATATTCTGTCAGAGTTAGTCTAATGAATGCCTTTTTATTACTGTCACCATAATGATGTAATCATTATATTTTATACAAATAATACTTTTGTATTCCCAGATCCATTTGAAGCTTTCATAATTTTCTCTATTCGGCATGAGATCAGAAGGATCGATCTACAGAAACGGGATTACAGCCTGTTAGTTCCTGGTTTGAGAAATACAATAGCACTTGATTTTCACTTCAATCAGAGCTTACTGTACTGGACAGATGTGGTTGAAGATAAAATTTACAGAGGCAAGCTTTCTGAAACTGGAGGTATGAAATGAAGTTTTATTTATTTTTAATGAAGAATAATTTATTTTTAATGATCTTGGGAAAAGCCAACTGGAGAAAACTGGTGAAATTATGTTGAATCCATGAAATTCTGGGGAAATTATTTCTCCCACATGCTATTACAGAATACAGTCCAAAATGGCTCTTATAATGTGATACTATTTCTCCCTTGTTTAACGTTCTCCAAACTTTTTTGATTGTCACCTTTTGCTTGCGGTACTAGTGGGGTAGGAAACCTGGGGAAAAAATCCATCTGGCAGCCAATGTGACCCTTTGGTTTCAGACAGTACATGGGTAAACGAGTCTAAAAAGCCTGAGACACAAATTTTCACGGCCCTCTAATGGTTATGGTGGCTCATTTTACCAGAAGTAATGTAGTTAGCATAAACTCTGGAGTGTATACCCTCAATTCTGACCAAACTAAGCTTCCTAGGCAAACTTGAACCTCTATGTTTAGGGGCAGTATGCCATTGAATACAGTTTACTGAGAGGCAGTAGTGAGGGAGAACTATTATAAGACCCTCATATAAGCTCACCTGGTTGCTGTGGAAAACAGGGTTCTGGACTAGATGGATCCAGTAGGGTTATTAGTATGGTTGTTGTGTTAAACATAATACACCTCAAGCCTAGAATATGGAGCTGTTCAGAAAGTGGTTCTCAGAATATGGGGAGGTCCCACCGGGGGGCACAATACACTTACAAAGGACATGACGTTTTTGAGAAAGAGACCATTTGGAAGTAGGCAGAATGGCAGACTCTTCCCTGCCAGACTGCAGAGGCTGCAAGCCTATATTCACTTACCTGGGTGTAAGTTTCATTGAGCTCAATGGGAACCGCTTCTGAGTAGGCATACACAGGATTCCTCTGTATCCAAATACATGCATTTTGTGGCCTTTTGAAATGTGCATTATGGATACATTACAGCACATACAATGGGCTTCTTTCTGAGTAAGTAGGTTTACTTAGATTGCTTTATTTCAGTCTCCATATCTACTCTTAGTTGCAATTAACATATGGGAGCTTCTGCTCCCAGCATTTTTTCTTTCTCCTCTGGAAGGAAAGCCTGCCACCAGTAGAATGAATGATGCAATTGATATGATTTATGGTTTTTTTGAACAAACACACAAATTTCCACAGGCCGAAATCCTGCATGCTGCTTGCACAGAGAACAGAGTGTGAAGTTTTTCCCGTAGGGCTCTAGTATAACCTCCCCTCTCCCACCAGGCCCCTGCACGTGTCTCCACTCCTGCTTCTGCTGGGAGTAGCCTGCACACCATGGGCCTGGGGAAGAGCAGGCTCCAAATGCTTGAAGGTAAGATGGGGGAGGGTCTCAGCTGCAAGTGCAAATGGCCTTGTTGAGTCACAGTGGCTCTTAGAATAGTAGAAGGCTCATGAACAGAGGCGACAGGTGGGGGCGGGGAGAGGACACGTAAACTCCATCCATACCATGCTCTCCATGCACACAGTGTGCAGGATTGTGGCCAAATTCTGCTCAGTCTTAATAGTTGACACTGCGCCACCCTTGCTACGATGCATGCCAAAAATATATTTTATAGTAAGAAAATAATATCAGTAAATCCTAATAGTTTCCGTGTCATACTGTGCCTAGTGTGGTAATTTGCATATTAGAGGATTGATCATGATAATTCCTGTTCCACAGTAAGTGTCTCACAGTGCAATCCTATACATGTCTACTGAGAAATAAGTGTCACTGAATTCAGTGGGACTTGCTCCCAGTAATGTGTATATAGGGTTACACACATTACTGGGAGCAAGTCCCACTGACACAAGACTTTTTTTTTTTTTAAAAAAGGTAAACATTGTTGCAAAGATAGCTCACCATTCTGAAATTAGTAAACTTCTCAGTTTTCTCCATAATTGCAAAGTTGTGAATGGGCTACATGTGGCATAAACCTACTATTTTATAATGTTTTATGGTACTATATTTTAATTTTTATAATGTTTTACAGTATCATTATTTTAAAAGTAGTTCTTCTGTTGCAGTGTCTACTTTGTGCAAGTTTAAACTTAATGTGTTAATCATTTTAAGAACTCTTCTAATATTTTCACAGGGGTAAGCTCCATTGAAGTAGTGGTCCAGCATGGCTTAGCTACCCCTGAAGGTCTTACTGTTGACTGGATTGCTGGAAATATATACTGGATAGACAGCAATTTGGACCAAATTGAAGTTGCTAAATTAGATGGCACACTGAGGACAACATTAATAGCAGGTGCCATGGAACATCCTAGGGCTATTGCTTTGGATCCTAGATATGGGTAATTAAGTGTATTTGTAATGATTATTTACAACAAAACTGTGCAAATGTTTTTCAGAGGTACTGTGAGATGTTTTTCATTTGTCCTTAGCACTGGTAATTTTGACCCTACTATGAAACAAGTTATGTGGGGATGATAATAATATTAATAATTAATAATAATGTTAATAAAACTAATACACACATTCATTTTCGTTTCCCATGTTTCTACAGGTGGTAGTGGTGTACTGTCAGAGCAACATGTTAATTAAATCAAGTAGGATATTTAAGGAGGAAAATTAAATAGTATAATTGCCAAAAGAGCCTGTGTAATAGACTTTATCAGCTATATATATTCTTCCCCCTTCATCCCACTTTCTCAATGACACAAATTGCAAGGATTGCTTCATACCAGTTTAATGTATCTGAAGGCAGAGCAGCCATGTTCCCTTACATTTGGGGAAATGGGCAGTTAATTCCCAAGTTGAACCTCTTTCACAATCAGACATACCCTTTATAGATTTAGAGCATGATCATTACTTTCTACCACTTCTCAAATGTGTTGCAATTATACGTCCAAAGGCAATCAAATGCCCATAGCCTATCAGGTCTACATCCAATTAGCATTGATTATGCCTTAACATTACTCGCACTTATCTTGACACTGGAATGTAAAGCACCTGTCTCAAAATTCTATCCGTATGCAATATTAGAAGAGGGAATAAGGGCATACTGCAGGGAAAAAAATCAGGTAGGGAGAAAATCAGTTTTATCAGTGCTTCAAAATGGTGAATTCCTGGTTAGGATCTTTTGCATCCCTCTTATGCAACTCTAAAATGTTATCCCCCGCCCCATGACATGTCCTCCTGTGGATGTTGGAGAAAGATCAGTTCTGAGCACACCCAAACACCATCTGGAGTCTAGGCTGAATGAAAATGTATCTATGCCGTCCAGTCCTTTCTGGCACAATCCTTATTTCACTTCGCTATCGTAAATGACAAGGACATGCTGGTGGCAAGGAGGGACTGAGATATTGTTTTGAGCATGTGTCACAGCTACTGGGGCCATAGGAAATAGGGTAGAATTGGGTTTCTAATATAAATATGAGCTATTTGTTCAACTTCATAGAATCACAGAATTGTAGAGTTGGAAGGGACCATGTGAATCATTGAGTCCGATCTCGTACAATGCAGGAATCTTTTGCCCAATGTGGAGCTCAGACCCATGAACCTGAGATTAGGAGCCTCATGCTCTGTTGACTGAGCTATCCTGAGAATAGTTTCATTTCCTTTCAGAATAGTTTCATTGTGTTAGAAAGTTATGGAACTCCACGATTAAAACTTTATAGCTGTTTTGGCAATGCCAAAAATGTATTCTACTTAGAATAACTAGCCCAGATTTGCTAATATGATGGTATTAAAAAGCAAAACAAAAAACACCTGTATATATTATTTGTTTCATATTTTAGTGTAAATTTTGTTTCTTTTTTTTTTTTTTTTTTTTTTTTTTTTTTTTTGCATCACTCAGAATTCTGTTTTGGACAGATTGGGATGCCAATTTTCCTCGCATTGAGTCTGCTTCCATGAGTGGAGCGGGAAGGAAGATAATATATAAAGACATGGATAGTGGAGCATGGCCTAATGGCCTTACTGTGGATCATTTTGAAAAACGAATAGTATGGACAGATGCCAGGTAACAATGTTCCCTGTGCTTTTTGTATGAGAAAAAGAAAAGTTGCAGAGCTGCTTTTATTCTTTGTCCTCCCACCCCTGCAAGTAGGAATGAAGACACAATAAGTGTTTGGGGATGAATGGGAACAGCTCTATTAATTTTTGCCAGATTCTCATCATAAGGAGACAGGTTAGCAACAAGCTAACAACCCTTCAGTGCAGGCCCCCTCCACTTCATGTGAGAGCTGGGATTCTTCCTCTCCCACTCTCAACCTGGCATGAGTAATTCCACCCTGTGTCCAAGGACCAGATCAATCAGATGATCTATCTATGCACGTCTTCAGCTGTTCACTAAGCCATGTGCACAACAGACACCAGGCACTTCTATGGTGGCATAAAGTCAAGCCACTCGTTGTGTTCACACTCCCAGAACCCAACAGTAGCTCCCCTTTCATATTACCTCTCTCAGGCAGCAGTGAGGCTGTGCTGCTTACAACCCCCACCAGCTGATCTCTGTTGCATACCAAAACCAAAGAGGGGGAGGAGCTAAATGGTGGTGGCTGGTTTTATTTTTCTAGAAAAAGAGAAGCCGGAGCTCACCATAAGCTTTTCCCTTGTTCTCTTAGAATGGCAATGGTGCCCACCTGAACTCCTGTGAGCTCCAGCTGAAAAAAGCCTTGTTGGTGGGGCTGGTGTAATGTAAATGCATCAGAAGGAGTGCAGAATTGGCCCCATTGACATTATTGCACTTCTCCAACCTCACTGCCTATCCAACGCTTCCACTCACAGTCTCGGTGAATTGACTAGAGGCACGTCAGTTAAGGAAGCTGCCTTCACCATGTCAGATTTCTTAGTCCAGGGTTGGGAACCATATTGCCTTCCAGATACTGCTAGATTAAACTTTCATCATCCCTAACTATAAACAATGCTGGCTGGGACTGAAGTGAGTTGAAACCCAATGACATCTGGATGACTGCTGATTAGCCACTCACTCCTGCTTTACTTCAGTATTGTGTGCACTGACTGGCAGCTGCTCTCTAAGGATTCAGGCAGCCCCCCCCACCCTGCCCACCCTCCCCAGTTGTTCCTGGAGATGCCAAGGATTGAATCACTGAGCTATGATCCTTTGCCAAACATTTGAAATACATTCCTTTCATATTTGTTTAATTTTCCAGAATATAGTTTCATAACTGCACTAAGCCCAGTTTCAGAATTCTCTCACAATGGATTTCTGTTTGGGGGATTATCTTTCAGGTCAGATGCTATTTATTCCGCACTGTATGATGGAACTGACATGATAGAAATTATACGAGGACATGAATATCTTTCTCATCCCTTTGCTGTCTCTTTGTATGGGAGTGAAGTGTATTGGACAGACTGGAGGACAAACACATTGTCAAAGGCCAACAAATGGACAGGACAAAATGTTAGTGTGATACAAAAAACTAGTGCACAACCTTTTGATCTTCAAATCTATCACCCAAGTCGTCAACCACAAGGTAAATTAATACTTCTAATAAAAGTGTCATAGTCTTTTTGTTCATAGTCAGATTCTACGTTACATACCAGCAATATGAATGAATATCTCTTAAAGGTAAAGGTAAAGGACCCCTGATAGTTAAGTCCAGTCGCGAATGACTCTGGGGCTGCGGCGCTCCTCTCGCTTTACTGGCCGAGGGAGCCAACGTTTGTCCACAGACAGTTTTTCTGGGTCATGTGGCCAGCATGACTAAGCTTTTTCTGGCAAAACCAGAGCATCGCACAGAAATGCCATTTACCTTCCCGCCAGAGTGGGACCTGTTTATCTACTTGCACTTTGATGTGCTTTCAAACTGCTAGGTTGGTAGGAGCTGGGACTGAGCAACGGGAGCTCACCCTGTCACGGGGATTCAAACCACCGACTGTCTGATCAGCAAGCCCTAGGCTCAGTGGTTTAGACCACAGCGCCACCTGCATCCCCTGAATATCTCTTAGCTAATAACTATTATTATTTATATGACTGACTTGTTAAATTAACATTATGTGAGTACCACTTCAAATTCTTTTTAATGCTTCCTGTTTTGTGCTGCTTATATAAATAAAAGGAGCATTTCTGAGCAGCATTATTGTTGGATAAATGACATCTTAAAACTTTAGCAATATTAAGAGCACTAAAGAAATCATAAACATTGAGTTAACAGCCCTTTGCATCTGCTTCAGTGAAGTATTACCAGCAATCGGCTGGAAATGGGAAAGAGTGGTTAGATTTTTTTAGCCCCAGGTCAAAACCATAACAAATATTGTTTTAGGCTGTGTTGGTATATTGTATACGGCATTGACCTGGGAACCTTCTCATGTTGCCATTATTTTTAATAGATCAGTATGGAATGGGGGCAAATGTTAACAGCTACTTTTTCCTGTGGTTTATAAGGACTACGGCAGCAGGAACACCTCTTGTGATTTGAGGCAGGGGAAGGGATTACAAGTATTTGTTTCCTTTTTATAAGCCTCTGCTGTAAATAATTGCAGTTCAAAAAGGCATCTCTTAGCATGCCATCCAAATTACAAGTCTTCAGATTATAAAAATATATGTAAAATTATTTTGCATCTATACAGAAACAGATCACTTACCAGCAGTGCTATTTTTCTAGAAAAGAGATGCCAGAACTCACCACAAACACCTCCATTGTTCTCTTAGAATGGCAATGGCACCCACCTGAGAGGTGCTGGAACCGAATTCTAGAGAGTTCTGGCTTTTAAAAAGCCCTGCTTACTAGGGAGATAATTCTGAAGAGGTTATTCTGAAGCTTTGATGTCTTGAATCCAAAATTCCCATACACAGAATGAAGTAGAGGAAAGGGATTTCCTATTTCTCATCCCTCTTACATCCCCCTTTACCCCCTGAAAAGCTGTTCCAGGGGTTTGGGGATGCTTCAGAGCAGCGTGGAGTCAATATAGGGTTTTCAGGGACAAATTGGTGAAAACTGCTTGACTTTAGGGAGCCTCCACAGGATCTCAATGTCTTCCAACCCATGTGAGTGAGCACACAATTCAGAACATTAGAAGAGCCTGCCAGATCAGGCTGGTGGCTCATCTAGTCCAACATTCTGTTCTCACAGTAGCTAACCAGATGCCTATGCTGCAAGAAGGACCTGAGTGCAACAGCATTCTCACAGAATTTTGTAGAGTTGGAAGGGACCCTGAGGGTCATCTAAACCAACCCCCCTGCAATGCAGGAATCTCAACTGAAGCATCCGTGATAGATAGCCATCCAACCACTGCTTAAAAACCTCCAGTGAAGAAGAGTCCATCAGTGGCAAACTGTTACTGTGGTGTAGATTTGTTTGCCATTCTCTTCCCCTCCCCTCTTCTAATATATTTTTCCCCCATTGTCAGACTTCATTGGTCTCCTGCAGAATACATATATTTGTATGTTCAGTTTACATTTTTAATTCTAGCTCCCAATCCTTGTGCTGCTAACAATGGCAGAGGTCCGTGCTCTCATATGTGCCTGATCAATCACAACAGAAGTGCTGCGTGTGCATGTCCTCATCTAATGAAGCTGTCTATAGACAGAAAAACATGCTATGGTAAGTTTCTCTCTCTCTCTCTCTCTCTCTCTCTCTCTCTCTCTCTCTCTCTCTCTTACACACACACATATTCTCTATTAACTACTTAAATTTCAGAGTAGAGGACATGTTGTTCACTGATAAGTTTGAGGGTAACTCTTGCCTCACATGAACTAACAAGATGCCCAAATGCATTTGGCTTGTCAAGCTTTGATATTTATTACTTTCGCTTTTTTGTTCTGGATGTGTCTAGTACATTCACCGAACTTATTTCTGCAGAACAGGGAGGTTGGCAAGCAGAAAGGGCATCATCAGAAAATGATGAGGCAGGTAAAGTGCAGAATGAAAAAAAGTACTTAACAGTTTTTAATCTCAGTGTACTCATCTTCTGAAATGGTCTTGATATCACTTTCGGAGTCTTAAGAACTAGCTCAGAAAGCAGCTTCTAAGAAGAAATACTTTAAAACTATAGTGATGCATTATGATGCAAACACATTGGCAGGAACAGCATATTGATTTTGCTGGTGCATTTGCTGGTGCCTCACTGCTATCTCACACCTTCCCCATTATATCCTAGTAAGCCAGGCATAGGCAAACTTGGGCCTCCAGATGTTTTGGGACTGCAGTTCCCATCATCCCTGACCACTGGTCCTGTTAGCTAGGGATCATGGGGGTTGTAGTCCCAAAACATCTGGAGGGCTGAGTTTGCCTATGCATGTAGTAAGCCAATCTGATGCAGCTGATTAGAGGTCAGATACGCACCACTTCCCCAGCACACTGCCTGCTATTGCCATTTAGAATTACCAAATAATGTTATGTCTTTTAACAATACAGTGGTACCTCGGGTTAAGTACTTAATTCGTTCCGGAGGTCCGTTCTTAACCTGAAACTGTTCTTAACCTGAAGCACCGCTTTAGCTAATGGGGCCTCCTGCTGCTGCCGCGCCGCCGGAGCACGATTTCTATTCTCATCCTGAAGCAAAGTTCTTAACCTGAAGCACTATTTCTGGGTTAGCGGAGTCAGTAACCTGAAGCGTATGTAACCTGAAGCGTATGTAACCTGAGGTAACACTGTATTCTGAACTACAGATACGTGGATTTTAAACGATTTCTTAGTTTTTTATCTGTTTAAAAACAAACATGGCTGACTTTTTACTTATCATGGGACAATGTGATCTTCTACTAATGACCAGATGAATGTGCTTACCTGCTTTGTACTAAATTATGTATGAATACCAGATTATTATAATATATAAATGTATAACTTAGATAATCATTAAAACAAAATATAGATTGTAATAATATTCCATTGATCTGCATCTAATAAATGGCATACCTAATTTTTTACAGAAATGAAAAAATTTCTTCTTTATGCCAGACGTTCAGAAATAAGAGGTGTTGACATAGAGAACCCATACTTCAACTACATAACAGCCTTCACGGTTCCCGATATTGACGATGTAACAGTTGTAGATTTTGATGCAGCAGAGGAGCGCTTATACTGGACTGATGTGAAAACGCAAACTATAAAACGGGCCTTCATTAATGGGACTGGTTTAGAAACTGTTATATCAAGAGGTAAACACATTTTAAATGCAACGTTGCAAGTCCAGCTGGTGGACGGGGCTAACAAACTGAACTGTGAAGATCTGACAACACTTTTAATAGCAGCACTCTTATGCCTAAAACATCTTGCTGTGATGTTTAATGTGCACAACTAATCTTAGGTTATTTGGTACAATACAAGACACTTGTCAATTATTACATAATGCACATATCTGATCTAGTTTGAATCATTCAGCATCCTAAGACTATATTGAGAAATAATTTTTCAGGTTAGAAATGGTGTTGTTGAGTAACTGCGTTATAAGAGCAGGAAGGGCTGTAGATCACTGGTGGAGTATGTGCCTTGCACAGAGAAGGCCTCAGATTAAATCTCCACATAGGTTTGAGACAGACTCTTGACCGAAACCCTGGGAAACCGCTGCCAGTCAAGTGTAAACGCTGAGCTGGATGGAGATGGACCAATGGGTCTGATGCAGTGTCAAAGAGCATTCTGTGTTCCTCAAGAGCCCTGCTGGATGAGGCCAATGGTCCATCTAGTCCAGCATCCTGTTCTTGCAGCGGCCAAACAGATGCTTACAGGAAGCCCACAAGCAGAACATGAGCATCATACTGAGTTACATACTAATCCCACTTGCGTCCCCAGCAACTGGTGTTCAGAGACATAACATACTGGATGTTTTACACAGTCATTGTGACTAGTGTTCCTTTGTAGCCTCATCCTTCGTGATTTTCTCTAACTTCTTTTTAAAGCCGTTCAAGTTAGTGGCCACCATTACATCCTGTGGCAATTAATCCCACAGTTCAACTATGTACTGAGTTAAGTAGTACTCCTTATTTAACTCCTTATTTAGCTTCATAGGATAATCCCAGATTCTTGAGGGAGAAAAACTCAAAGCATTTTCCCCACACAATGCATAATTTTATATATTTCTGACAACATGTCCCCTGCCTTTTCCCCCCAAACAAAGAAAACCCAAATGTTAAATAACCTGTACTCATAGGGGTGTTGCTCCAGCCCCTTGATCATTACAGCTTTCTCTTTTTGTACCTTTTCTAGTTTTGCTATATCTAGAACTTTACAAGTGCAGCTACTCTATGGGTCTGTGTAACAACACGGTGATATTAGCCGTTTAAATTAAATCTTTTCCCTAACAATACCTAACATGGAATTCACCTTTTTCCACAACCACCATTTTAATTTAATTCTGCTGCCTTTTTAAAGCCTTCAAACAAGTTCCCAGGAGGATATGGAATTTAAGCATTTTGAATTTGCTCTTAATGATACATACCATAGCAGCAGTTTCATGTTTGTCAAATAATAAGAAACCACTGATGCAGCACTGGGATTTTGTAAGTAATTCTCAACTTCTAATCCTTCTGCCCTGCATCATTAACGATGTTATGTTGGAGAGTCATCATGGAATAGCTAAGGCAGTGAGTATATAATATAAACTTTAGGACCCATGTTTATGCATTGTAGTGGTCTTGCTAAGTGAATTCAGTTTCAGTCTAAGGGAAATTAGAACAAACAGTCCTTCAAAGATGCTTCAGGGGCAGAATCTTATTTGTAATAGGCAGATAAAGGCCATCGATTTCATAACCAGCTTGTGAGCTGCAGGAGACATCTGACCACTTTTGATAATAGATTAGAAGGCTGAGCTAGATGCATCTCGGTCTGGTCCAACAAACCGTTTCTTAAGTTCTTAAGTTCAATTTTCTCACCATGAAATTCAGCATTGAAGGGACAGATTCATAGTTTAAGGGCATTTTTTTTTTTTAAGAAAGAAAAGTAGATACTGCTACTGATCTATGAAAAAATAATACTTAAATTTGTATTGTATGGGACCCTTTCACACATTCTCCACTGATATTTTGCAACCAACACAGTTTTCACAGGTGTGTGAACAATGCCTTTCTAAACACAGAAAGATATGGGAAGATGTGGGCCATTCACTGTCCATAGTACTCTTCCACTGGAGGGAAGGAGGAGATTTCATTGACTTCCCCTGTATCTCCCTGTGCCTCCATTGAAGAAAGCTGCTCTGGAGAAGCATGGGACCCTCTGGAACAGTATGGGAGATGGCTCTGCAAGCTGCAGGATGAAATCACCCAAAATTGCCTCACCTTTCCTTCCACCAGTAGGAGCTTCTGCTAGATCTCTGTCCCTTCCCTTAATTGAAAAATTCTTTCTAATTACAAAATGGCAAATGCATCCATCCCATTCCCTGTGTTTTGGTCTTCCTGTTTACAATTTCAGTGATATTTAAAGCCTTTTTAAAATGAGTGAAAACTTCTTGGTAGAGCTGATTAGGCGACTTATTTGCTGTTTGACATTTCTGCAGACATTCAAAGCATTCGGGGACTGGCTGTGGATTGGCTATCCCGTAATTTATACTGGATTAGCTCAGAGTTTGATGAAACACAAATTAACGTGGCACATTTAGATGGCTCTTTAAAAACCTCGGTTATACATGGAATTGATAAACCACAGTGTCTTGCTGTTCATCCGGCTAAAGGGTAAAGTATGATTATTTACACCAATATTTTTGCAATCGTCTTTCAGGTGAAATGCAGGTTGATCTCATATTACATGAGGGTTATGTTCTTGCCTATTGCATGTATAAGCAAAATCACTTAACACTAGAACACTCCACAGGAAACTGTAAAAACCCAACAAATCCCTCCAACTTTCTCCGATGACTTGCCAACCTTTTCCGCAACCTCTCCAGCCTCTTCTGATCTCTCTCCAACTGCCTCCAATCTCTCTCTGCACTCCACCAACTCTCCATCCATACCCAAGTGTTCTCCCAGTAGCTGATGGGATTGCTGGCCATTTTCTTCCTGCTCTCGTGCTCTGTTTGCTTATTTATTTTGGGGTGCTTTGCATATAGCTGCAATCACATATGTGAAATCCATGTAAGATGAGCTCTGCTTGTACTAACTAGTAAATTAAGTTATGAAGTGATGCCTCTGTTTCTTGTGCATTGCCAGCTTCCTAATATAGATAACCCATTGTGGGAGATGGAGTCCCCATGAAATCTACTAGTTGTGTATAGATCACAATTTTCAGAATTCCACACCTACCAAAAGCGGGGGGGGGGGGGAGTGGAAGAAGAAATCACAAATGGGGTTTCCATTCAGTCATCTCTGATGGGGATGTTATTTGTTTGAGGGGGGAGGTTCTGTGTTGCTTTTTCACCAATCTATATTGTAACCCTGTGGCATGGTCAGTATATAATGTTACCATACTTATTTATTTAACTAAGGGAAGAATGTGGTCAAAAAAGAATATTGTAGAATCTATACAGAGACACTCTGGATTCATGCAAATTTTATTTCCAATATGATAATACAAAACAGAATAGGATTGCAGCTTAATCTTTTTTAATGTAATTTTTATTTGTCTTGTTTTGTAAAGAAAACTTTTTTGGACTGATGGAAACACCATTAATGTGGCAAATATGGATGGCAGCAACAGCAAAATACTGTTTCAGAATCAAAAGGATCCAGTTGGTAAATATTACTACGATCACTCATTTTCATGTAGAGTTACTTTAGTGCAAATTTCTGTTAAATGTATGATTTTAAGGAGAAAAGTAGGTGACAATGTATACTGTTTGGCTTGCTGGGTCACAGCTTGTGCTGGACTGAGAATGAGGAATCATGGGTAATCTGGCTTCCAGATTTCAATTTACTATTGTATTGTTAGAATTGCTGTATGAGTTGTGGAGATACTCCAAGCAGCATGTGAGTTCCGTTCTGAAAGGAACAAGTTAAGTGGATAATCAGGGAGGGAGGGCAGTACAGAAGGACACAGCACTATGGGTGAAAACCAGTGGTGTCTGTCTGTTAATGGAATGAACACCATTTACAGAATGGATTTCTCTTCGCCCCTGCAGCCCCACATGCAGCTCCAAAAACTACTCCAGAGGTGTAGGAGGTGGTGGAAGAGCCTGGGGAAGTCATGCTGCACGAGTGGAAGCCTGCTCATGTGACATGTCACCTTAGTTTCACAGTAGTATCTTTTCAGTGCCCCGAATCCAAACTACAGACCAAATTTAAAATTCTCTATCCAATAAATCATTCTTGCCAGACTGATAGCATTGATTTCAGCTCTTGCCATTCTGTAGCCAGTGACAAAAAGAGATGAAGGAAAATTTCTCTCTCGTGTTTCTAGATTGATGTATCCATGGTTTTTGATTAATATATACTGTTGTTACTAGCGGCTACCGCTCAAACATTTTATCATTATGTAGTTCTAATAACTTTCTCCTGAATGCTGAAAATTATTCATATTGTCATGTACTCTTCCAATTGTATGATACAAGGTCAGATTTGTTTTCTTCTAGAAACTTAACATTATAGCATTCTTCATTTCTTCATCTCATCATTTATTATTGCTTTATAGCATCATGTTTGACAAGCACGGCACGTAATTAACAAGATTATCGTAAATATAATGTGCTTTTGAGTCTGAGAAGTACCAGATAATCTCTTTGAATGTTCTCAGAGTTCTAGGAACACAAAATGATAAATTATTTCTAAATGTCTGTTTTTGGGAGATAGTTTAATTGACTTTTTATTGCTAAGTCCTAAAATATTCACTTGTGATCTATATCACTTAGAGCTATTTTAATGACGCTCATTCTTTCCATGGTCTGGTGATACATGAATGATAAAAGAAACAGTGGCTCATTATTCACACAGAGATAAAAGGGTCAGCAACATTGAAATTTTAACCAAGACACAATCAGAGCATTTCTTGATTACGACATTTCAAATTGTACCCAATGCAAACTAATACGTTGTTGTTTTTAACAATTCTTATCTGCATTATGCTGTCTGTTTTATGTGCAGGAGGTAGAGTAAAATCATGAAATCTAAGTTGGGAAGGTGAAAAGTGAGCTTAATAGTAGTGTGGGATGGGAATGGGATACTCTAGAGGATTACTGCAGGAGAATGGTAGGGGTTTGGCTAGCAAGTTAGTGTTTTTAACAAGATATTAATGTTTATTGCAAGAGTATGTAGCGCACAAGCTTATGCAGTTACTTTATAATAATAATAATAATAATTTATTATTTATACCCCGCTCATCTGGCTGGGTTTCCCCAGCCATTCTGGGCAGCTTCCAACAAAATATTAAAAATACATTAAAACATCAGTCATTAAAAACTTCCCTGAACTGCCTTCTAAATGTCTTCTAATGTCTAGATGTCTTCTAAATGTCAGATAGTTGTTTATTTCTTTGACATTTGGTGGGAGGGTGTTCCACAGAGTGGGCGCCACTACCGAGAAGGCCTTCTGCCTGGTTCCCTGTAACTTCACTTCTCGCAGTGTGGGAACTGCCAAAAGGCCCTCAGTGCTGGACTTCAATGCCCAGACTGGATGATGGGGGTGGAGACGCTCCTTCAGGTATACTTTAATATAGCATTGTCTTTTTAAATAGGTATCTACTTTGCTAACTTTGATAACTACTGCTTATTTAATGCTACTATTACTACACCAAGACAGTTTTGTGGAACCTTTTAAAAACCCTTTTTCCAGATTGCCCTTCTATTTACTCCACCCCAGTTAAGCCTCATGAACACTGTCACTGCGGTCTTTCATTGAAGTCTCTGTTTCAACTCCTACTGACCTATTGAAGCACATGTCTGGTTTTGCTGTTCTGGAATCTTCCTCTGGCTCTCTTACCAAACACCACAGCCTAGCATTGCGTGTTCAGACCCAGAGACCTCCCCCTTAAATAAAGACACATTTGACTCAAATTTTAGTTTTGGTTTTTGGCAGAATTTAGGCCACAACTTTATTGATTACAGAAAAGTGAGTGGTTGCATAGGCTCTGGCTCGACTAGCTCCCTACACCCTTGCAGGTAGCGCTGACCCAGAGCTCTAAAATGGGTCAGCCAAGGGTGAACACCTGAGGCAGGTGAAAAGCCTGGGAGCAGACTCTGTTCACTCCCCAGATGCTCCCCTTGACTCAGGCACAGGCACAACCCCCTTTCAGGGGTTGACCAAACTAAGTTGAGTCCCTGCATTCCTTTAATGGAATACTCTTCACATAGGGATGGCGAGACCGTTCTCCCATCCCTATCACCTGAATCAGTGCCCAACCACAACCTTACAAGTTGTGATGATTTGCTACGCAGCAGGTGAAACCCAAATGGCAACAGCCAATCAGCCAAGTGGGGGAAATTCCTGCCGTGCTCCTGCGATTGACCTTGTTATGACAGATGACACAAGATGGCATAGCAAGGTCAATCGCAAAAGGCCCTAAAATTAGGGAGAGGTGAGCGGGTGTTCCGCTGCACAAGCCAAAAGAGGATGTTCTGGGTCATGTGCATGGGTTTATATAGGTCCCTCAATCCGTTTAGACTGCACCCCATTGGCCAGATTACACCCAGCAACGAGGGACCTACCAATTGGGTGTTGTGGCTATCCAATGGACCCACCTACAACCAGGAGGTTAGTCTCCAGGTCTCACCGCAACATGTGCCCTCTGTTAGGGAGGACGCGATTTCCCAGCTGCCTATCACTCCTTGTCCCTCAGCACCATAGATAGGTTCTCCTCTCATCTCTTCATCTTAAAACAAGTAATTTAGTTACCTCCAACTCTGGATTTAGGGCAGTGCAAGTGCACAGGGCACCGAGCCAAAGGTGTGCATTATTATTATTATTATTATTATTACTACTACTACTACTATTCTATATTTATGTGTACCTACTGAGAAAATTCATTAAAAAGCAACTGTACCAAAAGGAATTATTGTGAAAATGAGGAATATTTAGTGGGGGGGACTCCAAATTTTGTTCTCATTCAGGGCGCCTTATTACCCCAGCAAGTTTTGGGGCCACCAAGCCACTCTGCCTTCCTTTCAGGTCTTTGTTTTCCTCCCTCCTTTTTCTCTGCTGTCTTCTTCTTTTGGCTACCCACCAGGAACACCGAGCAGCAACCAACACTGACTGACCTTTGTCTGACTAGCACCCAGACTTATATTCACTTCTTCTGGCCAGTCTAGACAAGCCCTAGCCAATCACTGTGCCTAACTAAGAATTCTAAAGCTGCAACCACCAATCAGAATATGCACACCTTTGTTCCTTCTTTTGCATACTGGCAATTCTATCTCCAGCCCCTCCTCAGTTGTCAGTTAATGTCCCCCAGGGACAGTTAAACCAACTTCCATCTGACCAGACAGAAGACTTTGCCCACCAAGCACATTGCAATACAATAACAATACATTACACAATACCCATTAAAACACAGTTTTGAATAAACAGGATTTCTTTGCAGGTTCATAGATGGACTATGACCTTATGTCAAGAGGTTAGACCTAGCCTTGGTAATGCACTGATTAGTCACATCCTGGTTAGTCTATGTGGGGCTGCCTTTTAAGACAGTTTAAAAACTCGAACAGGTGCAGAATGCTGCCACTTGGTTGCTGCTGGCTGTTAGGAAACCAGAGTACATATGATACTAATACTGTATCAGATGCACTGGTTACAAAATCAAGTAGATCTGTATTATCTGGCAGTTCTGAAATGCAAGAATGAAATCTGCCCAAGGTGTATTACACCATCAGCAGTTGCATTGCTCTGTTCCATATATTTTACTTATTCTGTATGGAGTTAAATACCACGGGGCTAGGGTTCTAAAATAGTTTTCTTTAATGTCATCCAATATTAATCTTGGCAAGATCTTTATCTGCATTCAGTTCGGTTCTATGCCTAAATCCTGGCGTAAATATTTCCTTACCCACTTGCTCATGTGACTTTGAGGTGCTGTGGGTAGGTTGCTTCTGTGTCCAGTAAACTGGAAGATTTTCAGTTCTTGATGGGGTTGCATTTCCCTTAAAGGATCAATTACATATTTTGGGGATCCCCCTGGATCCAGTCTTGTCACTTGAAGCCCTGGTGGCTTCTATGGCTAGGAGTGACTATTTTTATCTCCTGTGGGCTCAACAGCTATGACCATTCATAGATTAGGGTAGCCTCAGCAATCAATGTAGTAACCCTGGACCACTATAGCTTCAGTAATCCTTGCCCCTGAAACATTACAATCAATTGGTCTGCTATGATGCATTCTACATAGGACTACCCTTGAAAATGGTGGGCAAGCTACATTTGGTACAGAATGTTTTTGCTATGATTTTAAGTGGGTAACAAAAAGCAAGATCCAAAAGGAGCTGCTTGAAAGAGCAGCATAGAATGTTTGTTACCTTGCCCTATTGTATGAAGATGAGCTTTCTAATAGCGTTAGTAAAGCCAGAAAATCTAGAATTGTAAAGAAACAATAATTTATTTAATATGAAATCTTTCTTTTATTAGAGTTCACTGGATTGATTTTTGTTTTGAGAAAGAAAGTGTTCAATAATTGAGTGGTTTATGTTTTTTCTTGTTGGTTTTTAAAATCTTACTTACTTTGCCAGACCTTATAATCATAAGCAAATTTTGAAATACAAGTGCATCATAATCTTGTCAGAACACCCATCTTGCATTCTATGAGTGAGTACTGGTACTGAGTGAATAATTGCAGCCTTCAGGCAGTTTTGGCTGAATGAATTTTGCTGCTCTTAAATAAAAATAAAAATTCAAAGCTAATCCATTGTTTAATATTCCTAATTTAGATTTATTGCTTGATTTCAGAAGTATTAAGAGCAAAAGCTTTATTCCTTAATTAAATGAACTCATTAATTAGAAGTATGTGGTTGGAGTCATTAATTAAAAGTATTTTCCAGTTTATATTTCCCTTTCCTGTTGTGAGTCCCCCTGCCCCCGTAAAATCTGTTTTCAAATAAACATGTATCTTCCCTCACACATCTCAATCTTCCACTATGTATGTTTCTTACACTGTGCACTCTTTATGATATAGAGTGACCGTAGTGGTGCATAGAATGCAAAAATACTGGCATAGACCAAAATTCTGTGGCAATAAAAATGAAGTTATTTAACCTAATACCACAAATTCAGAGTAATCAATTTCATATATCTTTGCTTTTTTGAAATAAGTTATTCTATGGATAGGGTCCAGAGTTCTCATGAGCAGGACTGTGGCCATAGGCCAATTCCACAGTAGGAAGAAGGGGTCAGTTTTCGCCCATTCTTTCTCCCCTACAGTTTCCTGAAAATGTGCCTCCATGAAGATGAATCAGTGTAGTCTATGGCACACAGGTCTACAAGGGGATGATCCTCCTTCCCCTTACTACTGCACTGAGTCTCCACTGAATGTCAGTCTCTGGAGCCCTTCCATTCACAGAAGGGACAAGCACCCATTACCTGCTAGCAATGAAGAAGAGTAAGGAGCTATCCTTTGGTAGTCCTACGATGGCAGTATTGCTAAGCCTCCATCTGACTGACTGACCCATAATGAATTTCCCACATATTTCTGATCTGGTTGTCAAGGAAGGGAGGAAGGAAAGAAAATTCCCCCCCCCCATGCTCTGTGCTTGTGTGAGACAAATGTAGAACTGAGAAGAACCTTATACATCAGCCTTCACAAACTTGGCACCCTCCCAGTATTTTAGATTACAACTCTTATCAGCTCTAGCCAGCATCAAAACATCTGGGAGAGCACCCATATAGTGAAGGCTGCTATACAGAATGCTTGCATAGTACTATCAGGTTCTTATCCTAAAGTGTAATTATGCTGCTACTGTCAAAATATGCTTTTATATCATGTTTTCTATAAACCTGCGGCCTGATTAGTATTCCACTCTCCATTCCCCCTCCTAAAAATGCTAATCTAGAACACAGCAACAGTAATTAATACTAAGCAATCATATTAAGTACCTTTTCTAGAAAGAATTGTATGGTGACCATGTGTTTTCTCAGAACAGTAGACAACATATTGTGACATTCTACCCCAGTCTCAGAGTGATACAAGATTCCAGGGTTTCTAGGCGATCACCCTGGGTTCCTGTTTCCTTTTAGAAATGAGGCACAGCAGAGACTGTGGTGTCTTTAAGATATATGATTTATTTGCACATATATACAACCTGAGCCTGTGATGCTGGGGTTCACGGCATCAACACCCCATACGGTCGGTCTTTCTCCCATAGCCATAGCCTTGGATTCAAGTAGAAATCAGCCATGGCTCTCTCTCTCTCTGCCTTTCCATCTTGCAGCTTTTTGCATCCAGCTTCTAGTTCATATAACTCCTCTCAACTATGGCTTTATCTGTTGAGGGAGGGGGCTCTACCCATTTGCCATCTAGCATGAGCCCTTTGATACTTTGTTGTTTCAATTAGCTATTAGCATTTGTTGGATCCAGGGATTAGAAGTGTCTGGCATTCAGTTTGGCACTTCAAGCCTTGATTAAATTCTAACACTTAAAAGGATCCAGGAATTTAGAGGTCTAGCACTCACAAACTCACAACACTATTCAGCCAAATAAAAACTTAGCTTGCTGTTTGCCACAAACAGTTCCTTACTTTTTAGATGACTTAAAATTTGTGGATAAATTTTGCTATTGTGTAAGCAATAAAAAAATAATGCATAAGTTTTAAATTGTTTCAAATATGCTTCATTTATTGTATTTTTTCAGGTTTATCTATAGATTATGCAGAAAACAGGCTTTATTGGATCAGTTCAGGAAATGGAACCATAAACCGATGCAATTTAGATGGTGGCAGTTTTGAAGTAATAGACTCAATGAAAGAAGAACTAACGAAAGCTACAGCCTTAACCATTATGGGTAAGTAAACAGCTAAATAAGCATGTTTGATATTCAGCATTTCATTTTCCTGTCAGCCTTTCAAAGTAACTCCCACGTTGCTCTGAAAGTACTTTCTTAGTATAATTTTTTGAAGTTAGCCTCTTTCGTTTTAATTTTTTGGTTTAAACTATTGTTTGATGGATAAATTTCCATTGAGCTATAGTATAGAAATCTTCTTTTAAACTAGATGGTTTTAGAAACTTTGGAAGTTAGGTGATTTGGGGAGTGCATTATTTTTATCCGTGGGAGTCTCTCTGCTCCATAGTGAATATAACGTTATCAGTTACAGCCCCTTTTCCATTTTTGTAACAAACCTTTCCATACCTCCCTTTTTGGTATTGTGGAATATGCGGCTTTTAGTATTTAGCTGTGCAAGTAAGTCAGGGCTGCTATTAAAGAACCAATATCAGTTTCTAGAATTGCTAGTTTAGGACTGGTACAGGTATACCATGCCTCATCCATTAAGGACGGGGACCAGAGGTGGAAGAACCTAGGACAGCTCAGCTGGTAGAGCATTACACTATTAAACTTAGGTCTGTGGGTTCAAACTCCACATTGGGCAAAAGATTCCTGCATTGTAGGGGCTTGGACTAGATGACCCTCATGGTCCTTTCCAATGCTAGCATTCTATGATTCTTGCAAATTGCTTGATATAAATACTGCTCTGACCAAAACTGAGGGCGGATCTACATTCATGTTTAATGCTAAAAAAAAAAAAGTTAAGGAATGGTTCTGATACCCATATAGCCCTATGACATTCTTTTTAATAATGTGTTTTTAAAATGTGACACCAGAGAGCTCTGCAGAGCAACTAGCTATCATAAACTAGGTAGACCTTGTGGAAAGGAAGCAAAAGGAAACAGAATGGGACTTTTTCTGTCTTGATCTTTTAGAATGATATTTCTAATACTGTTCTAATAATGTTTAAATGGTGAGTGTAGATCCAGTCCCAGAAACACAGACACCCCACCACACAAGCACACAAATTTTCAAACAAGTAATAACAAGTTTTTTTTGGGGGGGGTGTTATTAAGGAGGAGACTATAGCACCATGGTATGCTTCAAATGAATTTCAAATCCTCATTACAAATCCTGGCAATGTGGTACCCTTGTTAGTAACCATGGCTTTAGCTGGTGTAGCCACATGATAAATTGCTGCTGGTCACTGGAGATGCTGCAGGCCTTTCTTAAAGCTCAGAAGAGCGGGTAGCTCTTGATATCCTTGATATCTGTAGTTCAAGGTAAATCCTTAGGATTTGCAGGGCTTTGTGAGCGATCTGGTGCTGGTGGGTCTATGTTGGATGGACCAGGGCGTAGGTCCATTTCCTTAGAGCTGCTGCTTTTCAGGGACTCTGAATCCAAGGACTCTGCATATGTGGCCGTGACGGGGACAAAGGATGTTCTGAACATTGTGCAAGCTTCCTACCTCATCTTCTGTAGGAGAATGCAGGATAGCTGGCTGCTGGGTTGGTAACAAGTAGGGTTTGGGGGCATGTTGGTGTCAGGGGTGTCAGTGGTTCACCTGTTCTGCACTTTGGGAGTGGAAATAAACAAGTCAGGGATGGTCATTTAATTGGACTGGTTAGGCCATAACTAGGTGTCACAGCTGCAGATACAGTAAAGGAGGGTCAAACTGACATAATTTTTAAACAAAAGGTTTTATAGCTTGGGCATTTCTATCTAATGCGAAGACCCATGCAATTATTTATAGCAATTAGTAATGAAGTATGTATAATTTGTGGTGGTTTGGCCAGTAACATTGGTGCTTCTGAGGAGTAATCACATGTGACATGTTATTTTAACCCCACCTGCATCCTACAATGTAATACTCTGTAGTATCTGGAATTGACAATGACCAGCAGTATTGGAGCTGATTTAAAAACAACGGCAGGAAAGGATCCATTACTCTTATTAAGAATAACTATGTGTGGTTTTGTATGGCATTGCAGTGATCCACTGATGAAACCAATCTGCCTTATGAGATTTATTCATACAAAGTTAGAGGTCTGAGCCAAGTTTACCTTTTGTTTTCTGTTATTCATGGAGTTTGAGGAACTGCAGAATGCTGCTTAGACTAAATCAGGCTTCCTCAACCTCGGCCCTCCAGATGTCTTGAGACTACAATTCCCATCATTCCTGACCACTGGTCCTGCTAGCTAGGGATCATGGGAGTTGTAGATCAAAAACATCTGGAGGGCTGAGGTTGAGGAAGCCAGTTTCCTGTATCCACAAGGCAACTCTCCTCATGTGCTGCAACTGAAAATGGCATAGCCATGTCATGTTCTTCATTGTACTATGAAGGACCCTGTATCATGATGTCATCACATAGCACATTTTCCCAGCTCTAATGTAGCTTATTGGCAGCCACTGACAGGATTAGGAAAACAATGAGGTGATGTCACAACAACATAGTGTAAGTGATCCTTCGCATTACAGGAGAGATGGGGAAAGGGATCATGGGGATATACTTGTTAATCTCAGGTGCAATGGGTTGTGCTTCCCTGACTGGAGCTGACAGACAGGGCAGTAAAACCAAATCACTATTTTTTTAGTTAGTTAAAAATGTGAAACTGGAAATGTTCAGAGTTTGGGTATTTGGTTTTAATCAGGGTTGTCAAACTGTGATCTGTTGCCTACTCAGTGTTTCCAGACTGTGCTCTGCTACTTACTCCAGCTGCTAATTTTGCCAGCCTCAGAGGTGGTGGTGGTAGGGGGAGAGTCTGTTGTTGTTGTGTTTAGTTTCTTCTGCCTGCATCAGTGAGTGTGTGTTTTAATTTTAGGGGAGCAGAGAACTCAAACAGGCAGTGCTACTGGTGCCAACTACCAGACCCTGCCTGCACCACCACCATTTGGTTTTCCAGCACTATGGGCACATATGAGCCTGACGTTGGCACTGCCAAAGAGGCAGGATAAAAAACTGAACTATTTTAAATTAATAATGATTATTACTTGTTGTCATGGGAGCTGGAAATGCTTTTAAAAAACAATTCTGCAGCAATTCGCAATGCCTGGCTCTATGAGAAGGAGGGTTCCTTTGGCTCTTGTTGGGAGCCCAAGTGCCTAGGGAGCTGTTGGTGAAGATTGTGTATGTGTTTGTTGTTGTTGTTTTAAGTAATATAGAAGAGGAATGAGGAGGAGGATAGACAGCTCTGCCGCTGTAAGAAGTAGGATTGGTGGTGGGTGGGGATCCCTGGGTCGTGCTGAAGACCCCTTGATCTTTGGCACTGGCCCTGCAAATTGTGATGGGTACTCGGATGGTGTTTGTGCAGGGGGAATGGTCTCAAGTTCCATTGTCAGTATCACCAGTTAAAGAGCATAAATGGTAGGAGGACTGCATGCCAGAAACATAGTTGCCAGACAGAATAGGGCAGCACTGTGCTAGGCAAATTAATGGCTCAACTAAGTCTAAGCAGCTAATTAAATTCATATTCCCCCAATAGCTGTTTCAGTAGCTACCGTTTCTGTTGCTTACTAAGTAAAATGGTGAAACTGCATCTACATATTAGCCCTTAAAATTATTGTGCATTCTGCTGCCCATTTTTTTGTAAGGAGAACAGCCTCCCCTCATGCACCCTTTGCCCAAATCAAACTCCTCTTCCCAGATGCTTGGAAGCTGTGGCTGGATGGCTGCGTGGGAGCCGGTTGAAGTTAAATCCTTTGAAGACACAGGTCCTCTGGCTGGGTCGGGGCGACATGGGGTTGGGCGGCCATTCCCATCTCTTGCGGGGGCTCAGTTAGTGCCAGCGCCTTCTGTCAAGAGCTTGGGTGTAACCTTTGATGCCTCCCTTTCCATGGAGGCGCAGGTTGCAACCACAGCAAAAGTGGCATTTTCCCATCTCCGCCGTATTAAGCAGTTGGTCCCTTACCTTTCCCGCCCTGATCTGGCCACAGTGATCCATGTGACGGTCACCTCCAGGCTTGATTATTGTAACTCACTCTACATTGGGTTGCCCTTGAAGCTGACCCAGAAACCCCGGCGGGTGCAGAATGCCGCAGCGAGGCTCCTTAGGGGGTCCTTGCCGCGGGATCACATTCATCCAATGCTTTACTGGCTCCCGGTGGAGTACAGGGTCAGGTTAAAGGTGCTGGTTTTGACCTTTAAAGCCCTACGCGGCCTAGGATCCACGTACCTACGGGACCGCCTCTCCTGGTATGCCCCGCGGAGGACCTTAAGGTCCACAAATGACAACACCTTGGAGGTGCCAAGTCGCAAAGTGGTTAGATTGGTCTCAACTAGGGCCAGAGCCTTTTCAGTACTGGCCCCAACTTGGTGGAACGTTCTGTCACAAGAGACTAGGGCCCTGCGGGACTTGACATCTTTCCGCAGGGCCTGCAAGGCAGAGCTGTTCCACCTGGCCTTTGGTTTGGACTCAATCTGACCCTTATGTTTTCCCTCCCCTTATGGTTTTGATCCGTGGGCTACTTTTAAAATGAGGCTGCATTTTAACCTGTATTTTAAATTCCCCCTCCTCCCCCCATTATGTTTTTATTGTAATTTTACTGGCGTTATCCGCCCTGAGCCTGGCTCTGGCCGGGGAGGGCGGGGTATAAATAAAAATTATTATTATTATTATTATTATTATTATTATTATTAGATTTCCTGGAGAAAGATGGGGGCTAGCACTATCTTTAAGGGATTTTTCTTCTCACAAATATATCATCACTGAAGAACAATTAGCATGGCTTGCCCCACTTTACCTGTTATGGGTGATCAGGAATATCCATGGGGAGGGGCAGCATTGCAGATCTAGTCTCTTGGCAGCAGCATCACTTTTGCATGCAGGGCCAGTGTGGGGACAGGGCAGGAGAGCAGATGGCCTCTGTATGCAGAGAGGAAGACCCCAGCCCAGTTGGTGAAATCAGCAATAAGTGGAGATAGGATGATTCACTCTCTGTTTTTCCTGAGTCTTGGCAACAATGCTGCAAGGCCAGTGTTGATGAGCCCCTCTCATATGTGAGTCCTGGGGCAGTTCCCTTCAGTTCCACACACCCCCACCTAAAAAAAGCTCCACTTCAGACATTGCATTTGTTAGCAAGTAGCAATAAAGTTGAGAACCAACACCCTGCTTCCTTAGAAAGACCTTGATTTAGGCATTGATTTAGGCATTGATTTGGATTTTCTTAGACAATCTACATTTGGTGAACAGTGAGTCATTGTGAGGTGTGCAAAATCAATGCAGGTCACAGTGGATTTGCAAGGGGCAGGGGGGTCTTCTTTGGAGATGTTCTTTAGTCTTGTTCAAGCCCATCTCACTTGTGACTAAAAATTAACGTAAATATCTCAAACAAGCTTTCTGTTAGTTAAGTGATCAATATAATATATTTGAACAAATAAACTAGGTACATAATTGATAAAATATGATACTGACCGTGCAAATTAGAATTAAGTATTGTTATAGTAGTCAAACTTTCTGAAATGCACATATCAGCTGTGTGCTTTTATATACTCTTATATAATGTAAAATTGTTTTCATTGTGTACCATGCTGATTTTAACAAAGATTTAATGGAAAGGTCCTCTGTTTTCCTCCATCTCATTTTCTGTGATAACCATGGCCGAAGGCAAAAAAGTTCCTTTCAAACTCTTCATGTTTGTTTTGTATATGCACCAGGATATGCATGAATCCTAGCAAAATTGTCATAGGATTTGATAACCAATAATTAAGACTGTAACTACTACATTAACATACATTTTTATTGAATACAGAGGCAAACAAATGACAAATACTTTGAATACCTGAAGTGTTTTATTTATTTCACACAGTATAGAAATGTAGAAAGTTGTAGCTTACATTTTAAATTAACTGATGCATACACTATTATATTATATTATATTATATTATATTATATTATATTATATTATATTATATTATATTATATTATATTATATTATATTATATTTCCCCTAAACAGATATCCATCTACATACTCTTTAGCAATTCAATGAGTCCTGAACTGGTTATAATGACAGGCAATATTCACTATAACAAATGTTATAAACGGCAAACCCAGAAGTATATTTTTGGGTTTTTGCTGCATGCAAATGCGCAGAAGCGTTCTACTGCCGCTTGTGCATGTGCAGAAGCAGTCCCTCCAGTTGTGGAAACCTCAGGATTCAACCGCAGCTCCAGAATGGATCCTGTCCGCAACTAGGGGTACCACTGTACACCTAAATTTTCTAACTGCCACAATATTCTTAAGCACATTAGCAGTAATAAATGAAATATATCTGGGCAATTTGTCCAGTTTTAAGTACAGTATATGGTTGTCATCTCTTAAGGATTTAAACAATCATTAATGAAAATTAATACCCCATCGGAATCTGTATTCAAAGTATTGTTTCAACTCTTGAAGGAAAAGATGTATCACTAAGTACAGAAGTGTTACTGTATATATATTTGTGTGTGTGTGTGTGTCTGTGTATTTTTGTGCGCGTGCTCTCATACACACAGGTATATATATACACACACCTCTATATCAGTATAAACCAACTACAGTAATAAGTTTATAATTAGCTACTGGAAAACACTGTTGGCATAAATTGATTACATATTTTTAAATGTAACATAATACTTAAAATATTAAAATAAAATAGTATGTGAATAGCACAGGTAGGTATTTTAATTTGATCTGTCTATTCTAATATTGATACACTTTAATATTATGCAGTTAATCAACTATTTAAGTGAAAACAAATGTTAGTGCTTAAGAATGTGTGAAGGACGCTTAAAAAGTATACAAGTTTTCTGCTTACATAGCACACTTGCTGCCTGTACATAATAGATGGAACTTAAACTGTGTTCTTCTGTGTTTTCTCTGTTCCAACTGAATGGGAACAAACATTGCTCTTTAGCTTAAGGTTATGTATTTGGCAGGTGAGCATAGAAAATCTCCTTTTGAATAACTAGGCTCTTTTATTTCTTTACTTCTTTATTTTACATTGAAATGTCAAGTCTTCCTGGTTCCTCAAAATGTAGTTGATTGCCTAGCCTTTGTGTGACTGGAACTTTTAGTTCCTGAGCTTAGTCAAATTTACTAATGGTTTTCCCCAATATGATGAAATTACAACTTCTGCTGTAATTAAAGAATAGTTGTACAAAGGAAATGACATTGGCTCACAGTTAGATTTTAATGGGATTTATGCAGCCTAAGAAGGATTTTAGCCATTGTCACTGCAAAGATGAAAACAAGATAACAGCATGTGGCTATTTTTGAGAATTCTGTTTTGATTTTTTGAATTTTTTTTAATTGTATAGGTGCAGGAGACTGCAAAGAAGGCCAATACTCTAAGGGCTAGTGATGAGATAACCCTGTGCTGAATTGTCTTCTAATTCTAATGTCTGTTGTGAAAAAATGATTCTGTGATCTGAGAACAAAGATAACAGGATTGTCTAATTACATGATTGGAATTAGCAGGAGAGGTAGGTGGACTAGAGACTATTTACTATTTATGCAAATAGCAACTATCTTAATTAGTAGTGCAATAGGCAGAAGAGCCTTACCATGACATGTTCCTTTGGGGTATGCTGAACTGAAGAAGACATGTTGCTCAGATTGCACAGGGAAGCTCCCGGTTGCGGAGTTACCTGGTATAGGACTTGACAAGGAGCAAGAATTTTGTTAGGCCCATTAGTTGAACGGTACTGTGAATATTCCGCTTATTGATTGCATAGGGAGCTACTATTTGAACACTTCTTTGTATGATTGAAGTCGGAAGAGTCTGACTCCTGATTGCCTCACTTTTGCAATGCTAGAACAGTGAAGGGTATGGCTAACATCCTAAACAATAGCTAGCAATGATACTGACCACAGCAAACATAGTCTCTCATTGCATGGATTTTGGGTTCCCGTTACAGCATTTATACATGGGTAGCCTAGGCATGAAATAAATAAATAAATAAATAAAGTACTGTGAGTTTTGATCAATCATAAATAACGTAGGAAGGGTGAAAGTGTTTGTTATAGTGAATAGAATTTGTCTTAGTACTGGAGGAGGATAGTGTTGCCTAACTTTTTCTCTATTTGCATGTTGTTGTTCTGTATCCATCTAACAGAACTGGGCCAGGCTTGATGATCTGGTCCATAATTAGAAATTCTCTTTCATATATCCATTGTTTTATTTAATGCTGTTGCTGTTCCCATCTTATGTCCATGCCAGTGGCTGTAAAAACACATTCATTGTACCTCTTCAGAAACATTTACAACAACAACAATAATAATAATAATAATAATAATAATAATAATAATAATAATGTGTATAGAACAATCTTTTCACAGAATCATTGGTTTAGGAGATGCCATTATCATTTTATAAATTTATCATATTGCACAGGAAGTGGATGCCATCACATTTGAACTTAATTAACCTGTAGATCTGTTTAAAGTGTTAGAGAGGGGAAAAATGCATTCGTTATTACTGTGGTTCAGTGAGGCATTCACAATGTATGCACAAAGCATCTGTATAGATTCCTAATAAACACTTTGAATTTCTATGCATTATGAGTAAGAAAAGAATGAGTCTATGCCACTGGTATATATGAAATGACGTGAGACATATATTTGGGCTCCAATCCTATACCTACTTGCTGGGTGATAACCCTCATTGAACTCAATGACTGGGATCCAGTTGATGCCCTTATGCCTCTGACAGAAAAAGAGGGGAGGCATATTTTACTGATTCCCCCTCAAGCCTGCATCTTCTGAAAACCAACATCAAATAATTGGGTGACTCTCCATAAGGGGGTGACATAGGGGAGGGGGAAAGACAAAATGACAATACTCCCCTCCCCTTTCTGCAGTAGACATTTCTGTTGGATCAAAAGGCCACCCCTTCCACGAGTGCAGCGGGAAATATTGCTGCGTAGACATGTTTAAGTTTGTTCTGTTAATCTTAGCTGCTTTGATTTTCTGTTAATCATAGCTGCTTTGCTTTTCTGATCTCCTGTTTGCTTGAAGAGTATTTTTTTAAAGTAAATTAATTATATGTAGATATGCCTGATTTACAAAATATCAAATATATATGGGATCAGCAGACCACTTTATTGCACTATTGCAATATAGTGTCTTCTAAATTTAAAAAGCAATTGAAGAGGAATTAAAAGGGAATTGGCTTCAATAGGAGTGGGTGGGTGCCACTGATGTCCCCATAATGTCCTCGAGTTGTACTACAACAGGTCATTTGCAGGGGAGGGTCAGATTTGGCTGCCGAGAGCAGCTCTGTCACTCCCATGGTTGGCAGAGTTAGAATAAAGAAAGGGGGAGGCAATGGGAAGGACCACTGCACCACCACCACCAAGGATTAGCCCCCTGAAATTTATTTTAAAGAATTTTAACCCTTACCCTTCAAGTCATACCTATTTTCAGGAGAATGATTTTTGGCCCCTCCTAAAATTTGAGCCAAATGTTCTCATTTGTGAACTTTGGTTCAGCCCCAGAAATTATGTTTTTCTTGGTTGATTCAATAAAAGCACAAAAGTGGGGAGTGGGGAGGAGATAAAACCTTGGGTGAGGTTGTGTGTTTTGTGTGAGAGCCTGGAGAAAGGAGGCTGAGTATTATAGGTTGTTGGGCTATTGAGTTGTAAATTAATTAAAAGCAAGCAGCTCAGTGGAATTAGGGAACTGTTTAGACTTTGTTGTTCTCTGTGGAAAGCTGACCTAAGGCATTCTATGATGAAACAGGACTCAATCCCCTTGGGGACATTAGCATATTACTAGGTAGACCGGGTGAAGGCACTGACCTGGTGTTCTGAGAACATATTTTTGCAATGTCAATTAGTGATAAGGGCTTATTGGCTGTCAGGCAATTCAGCAAACAACAAAGAAAGGAGCTGGTCTTCTAATGGTTAGGACTTGTGCTGACAAATGACTTTGCTATTTGTTATTAATGACATGTGTTTGTTGCCTCATTACACAACACTTAAGCAGGTATGTCAAGAGGCAGCGTCTTAATAAGACCTTAGGAGACCCAACTGCTTCCTCTTCAGGAAGCCTGCCATTTTGCACCTTTGACCAGCAGAGGGATGCCTGCCTCACCCCCTGCAGACTGACTGGTTGAGAGCCCACATTGGCTCAATCTGCCAGGGGAGCGGGGCTATAACGAGACCTGGGCTGACGAGGTCTCCCTTTTCGGGGGAATGGCTTTGGAGGGAGGCGCGGGCAAGGGCTGCCCCCATAACATCATATTCCCTGGGGATAGCCTTGCTCTAATTGTTTAAAATGTTTAAAGTTGTTTTAACTGCTTTTTAATGTGTGTGTGTGTTTTAATTTGGGGGGGGTTGCCTTTAATTAAGAGAGGTAAGATGTGCCTTGGAAGAGGGGAGCTGGGGAGAGCAGTGGAGGACTCCACTTGCAATGGTACTGAGCAATGGGAGGTATGGAGTGGGGCAGGCCTTGTAAGGGGCACACGGCCAACCAGATGCCTGTGTGAAACCCACAAGCAGGACCTGAGCACAAGAACACCCTCCCCTCCTGTGGTTTACAGCAAGTGATATTCAGAAGCATATTGCCTCTGACCACGGCAGCACAGCATAGTTATGGTACTAAAAGGTAAAGGGACCCCTGATCATTAGGTCCAGTCGTGACCGACTCTGGGGTTGCGGTGCTCATCTCGCTTTATTGGCCGAGGGAGCCGGTGTACATTTTCCGGGTCATGTGGCCAGCATGACTAAGCCACTTCTGGCAAACCAGAGCAGCGCACGGAAACGCCGTTTACTTTCCCACCAGAGTGGTACCTATTTATCTACTTGCACTTACACGTGCTTTTGAACTGCTAGGTTGGCAGGAGCAGGGACCGAGAAATGGGAGCTCACACCGTCACGGGGATTCGAACCGCCGACCTTCTGATCAGCAAGTCCTAGGCTCTGTGGTTTAACCCACAGTGCCACCCGCGTCCCTTCAGTTATGGTACTAGCTACCGATAAAATTATCTTCTGAGAATTTGTCTAACCCTTTCTTAGAAACCCATCTAAATTAGTGGCTGTCACTCCCTACTACGAGTTTAGCTACCGGTATGTTCTGCATGCTGAAGAACTGGATCTTTCAACATACAGCTTCGCATGAGTTCTAGTGTCATGAGAGAGGGAGGAGGAAAAAATCATGTATCCACTTTCTCTCTGCCATGCATCATTTTATAAACTTCTGTCACGTCAACTCTTACCTTTCCTCTAAACCAAAAAGCCATTCATGCTGAAATCCTTCCTCACAGGAGAATTGTTCCATGCCCTTGATTGTTTTCATTGCCCTTTTCAGAATCTTTTCCAACTCAAGAATATCCTTTTTGATATGTGACGACCAGAACTGTACACATTATTCCAAATGCAGTTGTACCATAGATTTGTATAATTGCATGATGATAGAGGTAGTTTTATTTTCAGTTCCTTTACTAATGATCCCAAGTATGGAATTTGCCTTTTTCACAGCTGTCAGTTGTCAATTATTCATATTTAGAATTCCTGTGTGAACCCTTCAATAACATACTGATGATCCTGTGTTTTCTGATTGAAAATAATGAGCTTTTTTCAAGAGAAAATATTAATTCAATTTACCTATTTTATTAATGTTTATTTAATGCATGCATTATTTAATTACATCCCGCTTTTTGACCATATGATCTCTAAGGCAATTTATAACAATCAATTAATTTTTTTTAAAATATCTTAGACAATTACCTAAAACATATATAACTTATACAAAGCAGACCACAGTAAGAGAACAATGTGTTTTATCCAACAAAATCATCCCATTAGTGCAATAACTTTTTTCCAGGACGTATTTGCTTAAATACTTCCTGGTTCCTCCAGCCTTTCCTAGGAGATTTGAGGGGCATGAGGTATGAGGATAGGAGAGCGAAAGGAAGTCCCATTACAAAGGCGGAAGTCCACATTAACATGACAATCTCCCAAATGAACAGACAGGTAAAAATATGCGCCGCCATACAAGATGCAACAGTCCATATGAGAAAGACATATTTCCCCATACATGTAAATTATGCAACAATACCTACAAGTATTGACCTACGGTCATTCCAGGATAGCAAAATCCACTTCCTTCACATGTGTGTTCTGGACACTTTTTTATTCTCCTAGGCTTTTAAAAATGTTTGGGCTTTTTAATAAGAACTAAGAAATTAGTCCTAAGCCTGTGATCCTATGCACATTTACCAGTGAACTCAATTGTTCTTACTTAAAGTGTATGTATGTATAAGTATGTGCTGTAAAGGACTTTTACACTGTGGTTTTGAGGTGTGTGGTTTTTTTTTTTTTAAATACTGCTTTTAACTGCATTTGGTTGCATTTTTGTATTGATAGAGTTTTATCATTTTATTTATAAACTGCCAGGAAACCTGATCTTGAAGAGTGTGGTAGAAATTATTTAGTAAGATAAATAAATACATGGTGAGAAAGTAGGTGCCTGAGTCATAGTTTTGGTGGTGAACTTATTTGATTGTCTGGATTTGCCTTAATAAAGAGTTCCCCTTTCAAAAAAATGAAAAAGCAACAGCAGTAGACATGTCCTCTAAAGTCTCTGCTCTTTCTTGCTTTTCCCCTTACCAGCCATTTTACAAGCACAAGTTGTCATAGGTTGCTGGGACTGGTCTCATAACTCCCAGGAAATACGTCTGGAGCCATTGATAGTGCTGGCCTGCTCTGTGTTTTTAAAAGGCAACTTGCATGATGATTCTGTATAATATACCAGCTTTTGAGCCGCACTTGTCCAGTTACAATGATTTTCAACAGAGGATGGGACTATTTATTTATTTATTTATTTATTTATTTATTTATTTAAAGTTTTATTTTTATTGAGTATAGATTGTACATATACATATATTCTTGAGGAATTACAAAATAATCCCTTAAATTAATACATTATACATCTACCCATACAAATCTTTTCCCACCCGTGACTTCCTACCACCTCACTGCAGCTTTCCTTTTGCAATTTTGTCCTTACTGTGTTATTTGCTCTTCATTTTGTTTTAAGTCTCCCAATTCTTTCTCTTTCAATAATACTCTTTACAAGATTTAGTCAAAACATAACCAGGATATAGTTTGAAAACAATGCGGTTTTTTCATGTAATCTCTTACACACAGCCAATCTTTTGGGGCTTTTTGAGTGGGTTGGCTATATTTTAGTGCTGGAGCTAGGGGGTGAACCTCCACTTGTGCTGAGAGCCTGGTACCCAGTGTTATAATATAATGCCTTTCTTCTAGACATAATAGACAAATTTGGTCCCTTAGAGTTCCTGGAATAGTTTTGATTCTGAACAAAAAAACCATCAAAACTGTTTCCGGAACTCTAAGGTATGGTATTTTGCTTTGTATTTCTAGCTGTGGTGTTGCTCATACAGCATCATGCATTGCACTTAATTAAACAGTATTACTTTCTAATTGTTATTTATCTTAATTATTATTAATAGGGTGACAGAGAATTGTAAAAAAAAAAGAGGCTTTAGGTATTTGACAAATCTTTGCCATTTTTAACACTGTAACGTTATAGAACTGTCATTGTTCATAGGTCTTATTTTAATACATTGGATGGGTGGTATTGTTTTTTGCTATTTGGCTATGTATTTTGTGGTTTTTTTGGTGTGTTTATGTTGTAAACTGCTTTGTGATCTTTGGATGAAGGGTGGTATATCAAATAAATAAATCCAACCACCCACATGATATTATTTGTTGTTCATTAAAAATGCTTAGGTGCAGAGAGAGGCATTTTTAAAAATAAAATAATATATTAAAAACATGTTACTTCATAAATAACTAAGACATCATATGGGAATCTATTTTTATATGAAAGTTGTTATATTAGTAAAGAAGTGTTTTTCCTTAATGATAAACATTATCTTTACAGATCGGAAGCTATGGTGGGCAGACCAAAACTTAGGCCAGCTGGGCACCTGCAATAAGAAAGATGGACGATATCCCACAGTTCTGCGGAACAAAACTGCAGGAGTTGTACATATGAAGGTGTATGATAAAGCAGCACAACAAGGTAAACTGTATTTTCTATGATTATGATCAGTTGAATGGTTTGCTCCAGTGATCAGTGAGCAGAACTCCACTCTTCTCTCACATAAAGAATCAAAGAAGTTATTTTCACCAGTTATTCTTTCCTGCTATTATTTCCTTGTGTCCCCTGAATTTTTTTTCTCCAAAGGGTTCAGAAGCCCTCTGGAGCAGCCTAAGAGGTAGGGCAGAGAGTGCAGGAGAATCAATAAATACTGTGTCTCCTCTTCACTGAATCGAATCCCTATCCATTGAATGGCAGAAGTACTTTCATTGAAGGAAGCTCAACTTAGGACATCTGCTCTTGATGATAGATCAGTTGTATTAGTACCAAATAAATGGAATATAACTATTTCCATACTAGTATTTGTAACCCGAACCACTAATGAAAAGGAGGAGACACCACACATTGCTTGGGTTTAATAAAGGCAACATCATAACTTTACATCAACTTTGAATTTAATAAAAGCAAAAACTTCATTTAGCATCAATTATCTGCAGATAAGGCCTCAATAAGAACTCCTGTCTGTTCTTCATTGAGCCTGTTGCCCTTGAATGGAAGGTCTAAAGGACCCCAACTCCTTTATTTTGTAGTGAGGTCTAACGTTTCTCCTCTTTTTTTTCCATTTTACTAACATTGTAACTGTGATGTTGCCTAATTCACCAGCCGGATTTCATGTACTACAAGCAGTTCCTTCCAGCTCTAAAATTTTATCATTCTGGTTCCCGGTACCTGTCTGCCTTAATGGAGGTAGCCTCCACGAGACCGCGGGGATAGAAGGCGAAGCAAAAAAAAGAATGATAGAGGGTCAATCATTCTTGGAAATTCCTCTCAGGGAAGGGAGGAACAGGCTTCACTCACAGTTCTCGCTCTGGCATGGAATGAAGGCAGCAGGAAGGCTCTGAGTGCAAAAAGCACTTTGCCTGGCAAAACCCTCCTATGCCGCCATTAAGAAGCAGAAGTTCTCCTGTTAAATTGGATTTCTAACTGGCTTTAAAGTCAGGTACACTCCAAGAGAAGCTGTTGTCATCAGAACTGTGGAATTACCCAGCTGCATTGATCTGAGGTTTGGAACTGAGAAAATATTTTATTTGGTGAGGGCGGTGGATGGCAAAGAGAGCCTCCGGTTTCCTGTTTACTTTGAGTTTCTTTATGAATGATTTGGCAACCCTCTCCAGATGCAAAATCTTAAAGATATAAAATGAAGTTGGTCTGCAATATGGAATAAAGCCTGTGATTAAAACAACAGTTATCTGCATGTGGTTTAAAGAGATAGAAGGAGGGGAGAGCTCTACTGCTGGAATGGATTATCTTGGGAAACTAGAGCAGATACCACCTCTACCACCCTTAAAAACAACAGAGAAGAGATATAACTCAAGTGGACTTTGGCCAAAATGCAGTCGTAAAGATTTGGGGCAGCAGATGAGGGAGGCATGGAGACACTGATGGTGATTAATTAAAATGAAGTACTTCAAGATGTCCTGTGGTGGAAGTTGGATGCCTCTTTCTCAGGCTGTGGAAACTTCAACACTCTTGACTGAGTAGCGAGAAAGAGTGGACTGTTGGAGTATGTTGTTTTTCCAGAAACATTGAGCAAGATGAGAGCACGATGGGAGGGAGCTAATGAGATATTCTGAGAATTCTCCAAGATTAGAGCCCCACCCCAGCTACGCTGAGAGACAACAGCAATTGGAGGAATTTCAAGAATGGGACAGCGGGCAAAGGCCAAGGACTTTATAACTGGATATATTCAGACTTGACACACGCAGAGAAAAGGAAAATAATTAGAGCACCTCTTTTGAAATCCTATGAAAAGTTAGATAATGTAATAACACGAATAGTATTCACTTAAAATGCAGCTGTTACCTTAACGATTAATATACCAACTGAAATGTAATTAGAAGTTAATAAAAAAAAAACATGAAACACAGCAATATAAGAACTGGACAAAAATAATTGATCAAGGAGCACGGGAAACCACTTTGATTAAATTGTATAAATATAGAATTAATTGGAATTATTTTGATCTGCATAATTGGCAAAAGTGTGGTAATATTGGGTAATTATTGGCCGCTCACCCACTCTGGCGCAGTTGGCCCCAGAGTGTCAAAGAAATATTGGGTAATTATTGGAAAACCAATATTTCTTTATAAAAAAAATGAAGGGGGGAAATTCTATAATTCTATGAGTCTGATACCCCAACTATAACAATATTGTAGATATTGCATTTCAATATTGATGCAGAGATAGGGACTTTTCATTCTGCCTGCTCCCTCTACCCCTTGAGCTTGCAACAAGAGAGTCCTGCAGCTGGCCCACCCTGTTAGGATCGTCCTACTCTTGTGTAGGACCCTGGCAGAGACACATGCCCAACCAGCATGTTCTCTCCCTCCTGGTTGATCGTTCGGGAGCTTCAAAAGCTTTCTTCAGCTCGAACATCACAGCAACTGATACCAATAAGCATCAGCACACTTAGGGATCCGCAGAGTATTCGCAGTTTGTGTAACAGAACTCAGTAGCACAGCATTTTGGCTAATCTAATTTATTTACATATAGTATTCTGCTTTAGCTCCTTCCTCTTTCTCATCAGACCGCAGAGAGAAAGAAAAAAGGACAATAGCCCCACTTCACAGAACACATTAACATAAACTTCCTGTCTCCATCACTTCCCACACTGTGAAATGAAAACATACACCGTCATGTGATAGACAACAATCTCATGACTGCAAACACAGGTAAAGAATCCTATCACACCCATCTTGCCTATTCTCCAGGAGGCTGGTTAAAAGACCACTTACCCACCCACAAAACAGAGGGAAGGGAAAGAGCAAAAACCTTACAACATATATAGCTAATGCCTTCACTACAATCTAGTACACAGTTATGCACATTTAAATTTCATTGAAATCTATGGGGCTTAAGTGTACTCTGCCCTGGGTGGCAGCTTTGATTACTAGAATGCAAACTTCTTGACATATAATTAGAGTTAAAGGGAGGGGAATGCCAAATAGTTTGGAAAGTGGCCATGTGATAAAAATATTTTATTAGAGAAGGTTTTGATAATTTTTCTCTGCAAAATATTGAAAACCTCATGGTTTGAAGACTTTAAAAGTACATACATTTGAAATACAGTGGTACCTCGGGTTACATACACTTCAGGTTACAGACTCCGCTAACCAAGAAATAGTACCTCGGGTTAAGAATTTTGCTTCAGGATGAGAACAGAAATCGTGCTCCGGCGGCACGGCAGCAGCGGGAGGCCCCATTAGCTAAAGTGGTGCTTCAGGTTAAGAACAGTTTCAGGTTAAGAACGGACCTCCGGAACGAATTAAGTTCTTAACCCGAGCTACCACTGTACAATTATGATTGACTGAAAATAGAAAACTAACATTTCATAATTAAATAAATTTGATTATTATTTTGCCACTGCAATATTTTCACAAAAATTGTAACCCTACTCTTCTTAATTGAAATACTATATAAATATGTTTAAAATTCATGGTCATAGTCCTACTTGCTACTTCGAAGCGCGTTTCTCTGGCCCCCCCAATTGCCAGTGCTGGAGGCTCAGTCTGTGTCAAGATCCTAGAGTGGTGCATAAGGTGTTTTAATTGCTCCACAGTGATACAATAAAATGTTTTTGCAATGCAAACTGTAGGTGTTGGTAGCCAACCCAGATTGGAACTCCAATGGGGGCTAATGGTTAAAGTGAATTTTAGGGCACCGATGTGGAGCAAAGCTTTTACTCTGCTATTGTCGAACAGAACCTATACTCAAGGGCAGAATTAAGCAATTAAGGTCACATGTAGTTTAGCCTTTACGTATTTGTATTCCACACATAATTGTTACATTGTTTTCTATTTCATCCCCCTCCCCAACTCCATTGTATTATAGGTAGCAATTCATGTCAACACAATAATGGAGGATGTTCCCAACTTTGCTTACCAACCTCAGAATCAACCCGGACATGCTTGTGTACTGTAGGCTATAACCTTCGGAAAAACCGTATGTCATGTCAAGGTACAGCTTCACTATTACCAAAATAAAATAAAATAAAATAAAATAAAATAAAATAATAATGCATAGTAAAGGAAATAAATAAAAAGCACTGGAGTAATTTCCTACTGCTTCATAGTTGGGAAATAAAATGACTATTGTTACTCTGGATCCTTCCGAGTGTATTTTTGGTATGTTATTGCTATTACAGGTTTTGCTATACTATATAGAATTTACAAAATTAACTAATACGGGATTTGTTGTAATTCCAATCTCTGCATTTTGATGTTGATAACAGAAAGCTAGTTCTTGCAGTTTCAGAATTAGTGATTTCGGAGCCTTCTGACATGTTGCTTCTAACAAACAAATGGAAATATGCAAAAGGCCCAAAGAAATTGTAACCGTTGATTTCACTCTCTCTTTGTGCGTTTTCAAACTTTTCCATCAGCAATATATCAGTGTGTTAGTAAGTTGTACACATGCCCTGAAATAATTGCTTGAAACAGCACTTTTAAATTATGTTCTTGGGAACACTAGGTTTCCGTGGAAGCTTATTAGGGGGTTCTTTATAAGAAAGGACATGGTTTCTTGAAAGACAGCTTGTCTGCTATTATTGATGTTCCTCTTTAATGTTTGATTCATTCTCGGTTCACATAATCCTCTACAAGGCAAGAAAGTTAATGTGGGAAATGTTCTCTGAGTTTAGAAATTTTGAAAACCATTGGCTCAAAGTAATCAATATTTGTAGACGTTTCACAGGGCAAACCATACAAACCATCCAATGTTCCAGGAGTTTCCTTGAAAATCAAGCTTTTATTTTATTTTATTTTTTAGAAAGAAACCATATATCCTTTTAATTTTTGCAGATATAAGGGTAAACGTGAAGGCAATATTCTGCCCAAGTGCTTAGTAAGAGTAAAATTCCTCACACCTTGCCGTTTTCTGTTTAAAGCCATGTAGAAATGGCCTCTCAAAATGGGGAAAATGTCAGCCACCACAGGGGTGTGTGGAAATTAACATTTTAGAAATGTTGTAAAAAAAAGTTGTTTTTTTGTTTTGTTTTTGGCTCAGCTTTAGTTTTGTCCAATGAATGCAAAGGGACTGGAGTAATTGAATTATAGTGCTATTTAGAAGTAGCTCACCAGCTGGGGTGTAGCCCCTATGCTAGGTTCCCAGCAAGTCAGTCACTTATCATGAGGGAGAAGGGAAGGGTTGAGGGGCCAGGGAGGTGGTCAGGGTGCAAATGAACTGGGAGAAGCACCAGATTGGTTCCAAAGGAAACCATTTGCCTCAGACTTATTCCTAGGTAAATGGATATAGAATTGTAGCATTAGGTGCTTATTTTTTCATACAACTTTTTTGTATGAACTTTTGTGTTCCATTTATATGTTCTACCATTAATCAGATAAGATCCTAAAAACAGCTATTAGGCTATTAATGAGGTTTGATGTTGATTCCTCTTTCCCTTCCAATGTCCCTTGAAGTCCCCGTCATCCACCCCGGTTGCTGATATTCATAATGGTTTTAATCTTTACTGTTTCTGTGCATGTGTGTTTTCTTTAGGCATAGAATCATTCCTGATGTATTCTGTTCATGAAGGAATCAGAGGAGTTCCTCTTGATCCAAATGATAAGACAGATGCATTAATGCCTATATCAGGAGCCTCATTTGCTGTGGGCATAGATTTTCATGCAGGTGAATGCAAATATTTATCTTTATTTTACACATATTTTAACATCTTGAGCAGTTACGAAATATTGTCACCATAATCTTTTTTGGAAGTGACATGTGAATTCGAGGAGGGAGCAGAAGTCCTGAATCTTTGATGCAACTGAACACGAAACCTTTTATCAGAGTTGATCTATACTTGCCAACCTAGATTACTAACTAAACATACTAACTAAACATTTGAAAGACGAATGTTAGAAGGGACAAGGGGAAGGCAAGTGTGTATAAAAACTTACTACAGCAGTGGCTCATGGGGGTGGAGGTGTGTCATTTCTATGGGTGTAATGCCACCAACCCAGTGCCCCCAATCCCAATGAGGGCAACACCGCCTGGAGGACCAAACTTATACAACATCATATCTTCTCATTTGATAAACAGCTCAACTTTGATGAACAGTAAAGATGGAAACCTATTCTTTTCTTGCTCACAGAAGAGGCGAACTGTCATGTGTATTCACACTTCTGTCAATAAGACGGCTCATGAAGTACACTGCTTATGTGTACCAACATCCCCCCCCCCCAGTCTTGCAGAGTTACATAAATCACAGCAGCTATGTACACATCCCCAAGATGGAGGACTGTTTCTCATCAATGACATCTCCATGCACTTGAGGTGCTAAGAAGAGGCCACCATTAGAATGAGCCCGTCCCACAAGATCTTGTTTTAAGTTGATTAATGGCATTTATTACAGATTTAAGGTTGCATTTTTGATACTTGCTAATTTTTAATATTTCTTTCGTAGGAAATGATACAATCTACTGGACAGACATGGGGTTCAACAAAATAAGCAGAGCTAGAAGGGACCAGACATGGAAGGAAGACATCATTACAAATGGTTTGGGAAGAGTAGAAGGCATTGCAGTGGACTGGATAGCGGGTAACACCAGTTCTTCATTTTTAATTCTTTATTTAGGTTCATTTAGGTTTTGCTTGACTTTTCCTTTTTTTATTACCTTTCGTATGAAAAACATTATCAGTCTCATTTCACATCCGCCCCCCAGGAACAATAAATAGAATAGTACTGTGGCAATTTATATATATGAAACAAATGATTGTAAAAGTAGATTAATAAGATTGCACAAGAGAAGAGCAAGAGCATGTTTGCACTTTGTCATTCCAGTACTGAAGAGAGAAAGACGCTCTTTAGTATGAACCGATCATTTTGCTGTCTCTTTCTTTTAGTTTATATGCCACCATATAAACTATATCCAATCTTTTCATGCATATGAGTGTGGGTTAATTGTTTTCCGTCTGTTGGCAATAGCTAATGTGCTGCCATTAATAAATGTTATTACTAATTATCTGTCATCTGGTATTATCATGTTATTTAAATGGATGGCTAAGCACAATCTTGGTTGATGAGACTGTACAAAGCAGCATGGCCACCACTGACATCACAGCCCTGCTATGTTTGGTGGCCTTGGCAGAAAGTGGATGGGAGGTAGATTGCTGCGGCAGCCTATAGCTCATGAAGCAGTTGAGCCCGTATTTGACTTGATGCTGTGTGTGATAGCAGTGAAACCATTTCAAGAACCAACAGCTCCTGGACCAGCTTAGAACCTCCCATTCCCTGCCACATTGCTGTTGGTGGGGATCCTACTGCCCACCCAGGAAAGTGCTACACTGATCACTCCATTCTCGTTGGCTGACCGAAGGCTGGCTTAGGTAGCAGAGCTCAGTAGAGGTGCACTTCCATCCAATCCACACACATTGACAGTTTGGATTGTTCTCCCACAGCAATTGGTTATTGATATGATGATGATTTTGCATTTATCCATGTCTTCAAGTACTGAATTGGTGCCCCCCTCCCTGAATTTAATAGTCTGTGGCTATCATGTCTTTTTCTTTTCTCCCAACATTAAATCCTAACCATTATGATTTGTTCATATTAACCTTATGACCTGATAATAATGCAAATTCTGAGTGTATTTTTATCCCATTCTCAAACCTCTCTGCTGGGTCAAGCAAAGTTAATTTGCAATCATCTGCATATAGTCTTACCCTGCACTTTTAAAAAATGTTAACCCCTTTTAGTTTTGAACATAGATAAACTCTCTGAAATACTTGATTGATAAAGCCAGTGCTTTTTCCCCTAAAAAAATGTTTAGGGGGTACTCTCATTTTCCTACTCATATTGAAATACTGCCCCTCAATGAGGCCAAACTTAAGATTCACAAAATATTTAGGGCTGTGCATACCCCTGTGTCCCCCCAGAAAAAAAGCACTTGATAAAGTAAATACTAACAGAGATAGGGAAGCTCTGATACATCCTCTATAAAGATGGAGAGTATCAGAACCCATCCCTTGATACTGTAACAAATGCCAGGGAGGTGGGATAGATCTATTTAATCCATTTGATAAATTTCTCTCCAAAGCTAAATTTAACGTCTGATATAAATAACTCCATTCAATGCTATCAAATGCTTTTTAAAACAACAATGATACTAGTCATGATTTCAAATCATGTTTACTTTGTAACCATGGGGAAAATAGTAGGTTAGCTATGCTTGCATCTTTCAGTTTCCTTTCCAATATTCAGTGGGATGGATGCAAGCATAGGGCTGGAAGGACTCAGGGTCCCTTCCAACCCTACATTTCCATGAATCTATGACTCCTTCCACTCATGGAAAAGGCATCAGTCCAATGAAAGTGGGGTAAGAGACCCATAATATTCCTTCCCCCTGCAGCCTCCAACACTACCTTCCATGTTGTTCCAGAGAGTGCTCAATCCTCCAGACCAGCTTTTCAGGGGACAAAGCGGGCTGCTGGAGGAGCGATGAGTCTGTGAAAATCACCTACTCCGCTCATGGGGAGTCTAGATCTAGCCACATTATTTTTGTTTGTTTTTATTCTGGATGTATTTGTTTTATTAACTCAGTAAGAACCTCTGATGTACTCTGTTGGGGGGGGGGATAGATTGTTGTTCCTTGTGGCCTTTCCCTGAAGATTTATTTTAAACATCCTCTTAGCATTGTTAGGTATGAATTTGTAACAAGTATACTATAGTATCATTTGACCATTACAAATACGATATAACTGTTGATTTTGTTTATTAATAAGTAATAAGTCAGGCATAAAACTTACATCAATAGCCATGTTAGTATAAGCATTCTTAAAGGCTTATATCACCATAACTGAATGGTGCTTCCCCCCATTCCAGGTAATATATATTGGACAGATCATGGCTTCAACTATATTGAAGTTTCCAGGCTGAATGGATCTTTTCGATATGTAGTCATTTCTCAGGGTCTGGACCAGCCAAGGTCTATAGCTGTACACCCAGAAAAAGGGTAACTTAAAAATTTATATGCATGCATTTGAACCAAATTATTGAAATAGTGGTTAAGTATTCATGTTCCCAGTTTAACTCTCAATTTAGCCCTCAATTTCTTTTGCAATCTTATCAAAATGTAATTCTCTCAGCCTTAGTCTCCTATCAGTAATGGAAATGTTTCCCATGTGGAACAAAGGGCAGCTGTTCAAGAAGTACAAGCCAAAAGCTTACATAAGTATGTGGAACTAATTGTTTAACAATTTGGATTTGGGCCATAGTTCATAGTCCCCTTTGGGCCAGTGCTGGGAATCCAGTATGCAGACCTATGATGTGATGCCATTAAGGGGTGGGTACTAGCAAAAATTCTTAATAATTTTCATATCTCATGGAGCACATTTGTGTATACAGAAGCATGTGTGAACAAAGTAACAGATTGCAAGTTAGCAAACGAAACCTTTAATTAAATATATATATATTGTACACCTACCTCTTAATATACTAAGTTTATCATTCTTGCACAAGGTGCTTCTGTATGATTTTTGCCAATTTTTACCTCCTATAGTAGCCCCTTATTCCCTATCCCACGCCATTCATCCATTATACCCTCTGACTCTCAGAAACATATGTGAGAGATGCAGTGAACAGGCAGTGATGAGAACTTTCCCAAACCTTCTAATGCTCATAGTACTCAAGAATTTGCCCTGTGATCAATTTCAATAAACATAGATTTTATCCTATTTTTTCCCATGTTATAGATATTTATTCTGGACAGAATGGGGACAGGCACCCTGCATAGGCAAAGCACGTTTAGATGGATCAGAGAAGATGGTTCTTGTTGGCACTGGAATTACATGGCCTAATGGAATTTCTGTAGACCATGAGGTTGGTTTTGTGTCATCTTCCAAATAGAGTCCATTTAATGCTATGCTATGCTAAAACATTTATACCACATAACATTCATTATTTTATTTTCCTAATAAAAGCTAGGATAAAAGTATTTGGAGCTTACCTTTCAATTGATCCATAGGAAAATAAATTATACTGGTGTGATGCTCGAATGGACAAGATAGAAAGAATCGACCTTGAGAGTGGAAGGAATCGGGAGATTGTGCTGTCAGGAAGCAATGTGGATATGTTTTCAGTCGCAGTCTTCGGGGCTTACATCTACTGGTCTGACAGGTAATTTATTTTTCCATAAGTATTTGAGTCTCAAAATGTTATTTCTGTGCCAGATGCTTCACCCTTGTAGGATTAGCCATTCTTTAGCAAGGTCACTGAAAGGATCTCACAAAGCTATGTAATTTCCAGAGAAAAGGCACTTTTCGATATTCAAAGCTAAACCATATCAACATCACAGTCAAAAGTATGCTTTTTCACCTTCTGCTAGGCCAGATGTCTCCTGCATTTTAATGACTTAATTTATTTTAATTAGTTGAGATTTGTGGATCAGATATTTCCTTTTTTTATTTTTTTGGCAGAGCTCATGCAAATGGCTCCATCAGACGAGGCCACAAAAACGATGCCACAGAGGCGGTATCCATGAGGACAGGTCTTGGAATAAATTTGAAGGAAGTGAAAGTCTTCAATAGAGGACGTGAGAAAGGTAAACTTTTGTTCAACACTTTAATGTTTGATTGTACCCTTCTCCCTCTATCGTCCTTTTTTGTTTTGTTTTTGCATGAAAAACAAAATAGCCACTGTATTTTTGGAATGGAATGTTTTCAGAAATTGCTAAATAGCAGACTTAAGTATTTTATTGAAATATTAAATAAAACAATATTCTAAATGATGATCAAATAAGATAACCCCCTACTTAATAATTATAAATATAGTTGAGGAAATGAAAAATAGGAGAAAGTAATTGTAAAGATCATACAATATTCAGGCCAATATCATAGAAAAGAACAATGTGAAATTAAAATGTACTAGATTTCACCACAGTATGTTTGAAACGAAGTTTAGAATTAAAGTGAGCCACATTTCTATGACATTGAGTCCCACCTTACTTTGGGACTACATGGTAAAATATAGTAAGTAGGTAAGTAAGTAAATAAATAAATCTAGAATATATAGGAAATTTCTAAAGGTTACATATTTTCAATACTTAATATGCACCCACCCAAAATGAAGTTTCTTGTATGATAGAAAGTAGAAAATGGACATTTTATAACCATATTCTATAGATAAGTTCTTTAGAACTTACATAGCAACAAAAAAAAAAATGTTTTCTGCTTTTGTTTTCAATTTTTTTATGAAAGAGTGGCATATAAATGTTTTTTATAAATAAATAGATTATTCACCTCGGGCAACAAAATGTCGTGGGGCAGTCCTGACTGTCGTGATCAAGAAGGCATAACTTACATAAACTGATATCGGGATGCAAGGAGCACCCCATTTCCCATACTGAGTGATAAATTCAGCTTAGAACTAGAGCTGAACTGAAAATGATCCTCCAAGTCCATTATAAACTTGGTGAATGCACTCAGGTTTAAACTAGTCTCACCCTAGAATTGGAAGCACTTGAAATTATAGACAAGGAATCTCCAGTGAACAACAAACATTTCCACCTGCTTTGCTCCAGCCTCTAACCCTAGGAGCCTTCATAACGGAAGTGTTTCCAGAAGAAGAGACTTAATCTGTTATTATGGGGTGGTTGGTTTCACCTGTGCTATCCCACCTCCAGCCTGAGGAATTTTCAGGACTGAGTTGCTGCTGGGGGCCTTATGTCTATATGTCTTTAATGAACTGAATAAAGTCATGGATTAGTTGGATGCAGAGGAATGGTGGGAAGAACCAGCTGGAGAACCACCAAGGGAAGAGGTCTGAAACCCTGGGGAGTGGTGGTGGGACAACAATGAGTGGTCAGAGGGAGAAGACTGGGAAGGGGAGATGTCAGAACCAAATGAGGTAACAGGACTTAGTAAGCTGGGGGAATCTATGGAAGAGAGAATCAAAGGCAGAAGTCTAAGCAGGGGAGGAGGGATGCCAAGAGGCAGAGATGAGTCTCAGGTTGGTGAAGAATCACAGGTGCCTCTCCCTCCTGCTATGACAAGCTCCCCTCCCCGCTAGCCTCCCAGAGCCAGAAGAGGCATGAAACGGGGGGAGGTAACGCTTGCTACTGTCATAGAGTGAAATATTATGTGTCATATGGCTGGAAAGTGTGTGTGTCTGAATTCAGCAGTGCTTAGTTTATTTTTTGGCTTTTAATATTGTTAATATTGGTTTTTAATTATGAATGCTATAGTACTTTATGAATCCTATAAAATAAACCAGTTCTGGGTTGATGGGAGATTGCCCAGGACATTTGAAGAAAATGCTGGAGGCTGCAGGGTAGAGGGAGAATTAATAAAAAAAATCATTTGTTCTTCTTCTCCATTAATGGATGATTCCTGCTGGATCAAAAGTTCCTGCACTCATGTAAGAGCATCAGTTGGATAAAACCCATTGTGATTACATTTTATTCTAATGTTACAAGAATATCGTTGTTGTTGTTTAGTTGTTTAGTCGTGTCTGACTCTTCATGACCCCATGGACCAGAGTACGCCAGGCTATGAACACAAATGTGACGATTTTGTGTTGATTTCCCTATTAGGTCTGGTAACAGAGAACTGTAATTGTGCATATATACACACACAATACAGTTTAAGGAGATACAAAGTCCTTAGTTATTTTTTAAAAACTATCTACATTGGAAATTCAGGAACTTATTTAATAAACTGTTATACTGATGTCTTAGAATATCATTTTATTTATGTGTATAATATTCCACACAGTTTTCATTGTTATAAAAAAAAGTGACATCTCAAGTGGATGTAGCATATTGAGTCATTGCATCTATACGTACCACAAGTAAATAAAGACAAGCAAGACCTTTTGTATCCCTGAAATTTTAACTGTAACTGTAACGTCTTTATCATGGTATGAGCTTTCACGATCCTCAGCTCACATCCTAAAATAGTGCAATAAATTTGTTAGTCTTTAAATAGGCCACACAATGCTTTGCTGTTCTTTTCTGCAACAAACTAACATGGCTAACACTCTAGAAGGTTTATTATTTGTATTTTTAATTGCTTTGATAGATGGTTGATGCCCACTTCTGTTTATGTTACCTTCAGAAATAAAAATATTTGCGTGTTTGTGTGTTGTGCCTTAAAAATTATATCTCCCAGCTGAATTAGTAAGATTTAATGCCTGCTTCCTTCAGACGGGCTTTATGCTTCTTTTGAACAGTTTTATTCTGGTGAATGGTGCCTGTGTCTACAACTTGATTGCACTAGATGAAATAATAATGGGGGTAAGGGAGAATAATGAAGTAACATGCTAGAATTTGATGACTGACAGTTTGAAAAAATCATATCTGAATGATATTAATACACTTTTCAAATTTTACTAGGCGACAAATGGTTAATGTCTTGGGGGGGAGGGGTTGTCAGTGAGCCAGGAAGACAAAGGGGAGAAACAGGTGAAAATATTTTGAAATGTTTTCTATCTCATTTCAACTATTTTTTAAAAAATAAGTTTTATTAAGATAGAACTAAATAACACAGGCCTAAAGCTGTATTGCATCGGCATCATGATGACCGTTCAAGACGGGAGAAAGCACAGGCATAATTTCATTGTTCACAAAACACCTGTTTTATCCTTTAACAAGTACTGACCCTCTAATGTGACCTTCTAGCAGAGATGCCCGCATCTTCGTTGTCAGCAAGATCCTAAATACTGATAGCATTAACTTCATTTTTAGATAGTGGGTCTTAATTGAATGCATGGTTTAAAGGGCATTTAAAATCAGTGAAGTGAAAAGTAGTTGAAGCCAAAAGTCAGGTTTTCATTTGCACAGAGTCCCATTGAGGTCACTCAGGGTGTGTAAAGTTGTTGTAGAGAAACTAAAAATATAACAGGAATGCCAGTATTTGTGCCCCCATGAGGTCAGTTGGTGCTGTTAACAGAGTACTTTGACTTAGCTTCCACAGGCACACTCGGTGGTCTCTTGAGACAGATGGAGACCAACAACAGAAAGGCATTACAACAAGCAAAGATGATCCAAAATATGTAACACTTTTAAATACGTTTACTGATTAACTGGCATATACACCCTTCTACAGCAAATATTAACCTTTGTAGCCTACTAAAACATTAATGATTGTAAAATTATGTCTCCAAAATATTTGATATTATTTGCATGATTGCATAAGTCTTTCCATCTAAAAGAAACAATTAAGTATTTCTCGGTTGCTATACTATAATAAGTAGTATAAACTTTGTAACTGACATCAGCGTAAGTTAAATATGTTATGCTAGGTAACTAGAAGCTCATGGCTTGTTTGTGGCATTTGTTGTGCTAACTGCAGAGATGGAGAGGAGACCACAGAAAGATCATTTTTTGAGATAGCATTTTAATTTGCAAACCACCATTGCATGATTCACTGCACACTGGGTTTTCTGAAAGAGAGCAACTTCTTGGAGCTGCTATTCAGAAAAGGAAGGAATGATTCAGGCCAACTAACAAATGCTTTAAAGCTGTGTTTAAAACTTCCATTTAAATCAATGGGGTTCAAAGTGCTTAACATGGCTGGATTCTGCCCAAAGGGAAAGGCCCTTCTGTGCATATGCTGTACACATCCATAGACTTGCACATAGAGGCTCAATGGATTGTGTTCAATTATCTGCTTGCTTGGCAAGGAAAGATGTCTCATGTGTTTAGATACATTGGGGACATGTAGTGTAATCTACAAATACACTTTATTTTGTTGTAATGACCCTTTTTTACCTCCCTTGCTCCCCCATACTGCACAGGCATCTGATACTTAAGCAAACCCCAGGCATATCTTACCGCAAGGCCAAAAGTCATGGCCAGGGCTTTTGCTCCAGCCCCTCTCAGGCAGGTGCCATTGCCATTATAATAGAACAAAGGAGGTGTTCATGGTGAGTTCTGCCACCTCTTTTCCTAGGAAAATAGCACTGGTCATGGCACTGGAACTAACCCATGTTTCACTGGGAGATGTTTATTCTAGAACAGTTGCAAAAGCTCCCAACAAGGAACAAGATATTATTGAGGCATCAGATCAAGGTCTGCATTTTAAAATGAGCTTAAAAAAATATATTTGCAGATGTTTGTATGTCTCATGCCAGGCATAAAGCAGCTGGCTAAGTACTTGGCAGTTGTTTATCTCCTTGAACAGGGCCCCCCTGATTTATAGCAGTAACAGGAGACACGTTTCTCAAAGTTGTAAAAGGGAAATACAGGCTGGGAGCAAAGGTTACATTGACCCTACAAATTACAGAATACAATCAAGCTGCAAAAACACTAATTAAGAGTTGGTAAATAGTAAAATTTATTGTTTATTAGAAAATAATACCATGTGCCTCCCATTAGACTCGAGTCATATTTTCCTAAGGTTAAAGGGCAAGAGCTAATGGGGAAAGCAGCTGGCTAGGAAAGGGAGTTGTAAACTAAAGAGGCTGCTTTCGAAGCTGTTTTACTGAGTTCTTTTTACTTTGAAAAGGCCTTTTCTTCTAAAAATCTATCTATGTTAATGTATGAAATATATTGGCTTAAATGTAATTATGCAAAGGATTTAGAAAGTAAGAAATGTTAGATTCTTATGTTAGATTCTTATTCCATTGATGGTGTGTGAGAAGGTGAACCCAAGATCTCTGTTTAGACAAAATTTAATACCATGAGCCATCTGTTTTAGCCATTTGTTTTGGAATAAAGGGGCAACAGGGGCCAAAGGTTATCTGGTAATTAAGGTGCCTGGTCGAGGCAAATATAAGATATATGGCTACTTGTCTGCCATTTATGGATAGAAGGAAATATAGCTCTTTGTCTCCCATAAAAGGTAATAGGAAATGGGTGTATCTTTTATGATTGGTTCTAGCAAACAGCCAATAGGAATTTCAACCAGGCTGATTGGACAGAGGCAGCCAAAGGAGGAGCAAGGGGGCTGGGCTGAGGAAATATAAGTGCTGGCCATCAGGGCTGGAGTGGGCAGAGCTTTGGTAACCATATACCACTGTGTCTCTCATTTATTTGTCTGACAAATAAATTATTATTTTAATTTCTCTATTGCTGTGTTGAATATTTCATTCCAGCTAAGCGTTAACCACAAGCAGGGTGCTACATTATCAGGGTAAATGTCATGGCAAGAGCTGTCAACTTTTGAACTGTTCTGTAGTTGGCCTTAACAGCTATTTGATTTGCAGCAATTTAGTAATGTGTACTTTTTGTGTCATGAAAAGCTTCACCTACTAATTTCTGCATATCAGTCTGCTGTGTTACAGAGGCAAGGAAAAGCCAGGCAATTTTTATGGCCACATGGCAACAGATTATGGGGTGTGAGATACTGAAATCAAAAATTAGTCTAGTGTTACAGGTGCTCAGCTGCTTTGTGATGGTGGAAAAGGTTACATCAGCAGTGGGGAGCACCTCTTGAATTGTGCCTTTGGTTTCTTTCCTATTAGCAGTGCACCAAAATTACTGGAATGTGTTTACATGTAAACAAATGTCTCTATTGGAATGAGCAATAATTGATAGACTTCTTTAAAACAGTGAACAGTCAAATACACACAGAGACACATAAAATGTTAATAGTGAACATTAGTTCCTTAGATCATTTGAATCAGGATTGAATTTGTAATCAAATCATTTTGTTTTCATTGCTATTTTTTTTTCCTTTTTGTCTATGGAAGAATGCAGAAAAGCAAATATTTAAACATATAGGGTTAAGTATGCCTTCTGCAGACAGAAGGACTCCTTCTGTTCATGGAAGATTTTAGATCCAATAAGGAATCACAGAGGGAATGAGGCAATCTTTTACCAATTCCTTCTCCCTGCTGTTGTTCTAGGGGGTCCTCTGACCATCTGGACCCAATTTTCATGGATGGGGCTGCATAGGGATAGGGAAATCAACCAAAATCATCCCCTCATTCACCAGTGGGAGCATACCATTAGAAAAACACCGTTCGTGAGATTCTTCCAGCAGCAGAAGCAAATTCAGGATCCAAGCCATAATTAGAAACTGTGCTAACATCAAAAGTACAAATTAAAATTAATAGTTGAAATATGTTTTGACAACTGTGTTAGTAACAGGTTGGACTCCCAACATGAGGTACTTAAAAGTTGTTACTTTGACATTTGGTCCTTAAGTTATTCATTTTTGCCTGATTTAACAAATATTACAATGAACATTTATAACCAACCAGACCATTTAAAACAAAAGTCTGTGCTTTTGATTATATTTATATATACTTAAGTATTTCTAGATATAGAATTTCTATATATTGATTTATACTGTTTACAGATACTTTTGATTTGTTTGTTTTTTATATATATAAAAACAACCAAAACCAAACCAGGCCTATACATACTTATTTGTTTTTAAATTATATTGAAATTAAAGGGACTTGTTTCCAAGTACATTTGTTTAAATAAACATTTCTTAATATTTCATATAACTCTTCTAATCCCTCTAAAATAATAAAATATGACCGTTTATGAGACATTTGAACATTCATAGCCGATATATATCTATAACAGTAATCCTTAGCAATTGTAGAGAAATCTCAACAATTCTTTCAATCATTGATTAATGACTGTGGTTAATAATAGTTCCAGCAGAAAGGTAGAGAGGTCATTTTCTTGATTCTGCCTTTCCCACTGTTCTAGAGGATCCCCCAACCCTCCATAGCTTATTTTGGAGGACAAAGTAAGCTGCAAATGGAAGGGGAAACTGGGGGGGGGGGGTCCTCTCCGTCCATTGGTGGCATAAGAGCCATTTAATTTAATTAAATAATTGTTATATTACTGTAAATGCATGGATGAATAACATTTCTGGTGTGTGATATTAACATGATCAAAATCATTACGATATGGTAAGTTATAAAAATCAGAATTTTTATTGTTTTCCCTGCAGGAACCAACATTTGTGCAAAGAACAATGGTGGATGTCAGCAACTTTGCCTTTTTCGAGGAAATATGCAGAGAACATGTGCTTGTGCACATGGCTACCTAGCCGAGGACGGAGTTACATGCCTGAGACATGATGGCTATTTGCTTTATTCGGGAAGAACAATATTTAAAAGTATACATCTTTCGGATGAAACAAATTTAAATTCACCAATACAACCTTACGAAAATCCTGAATATTTCAAAAATGTGATAGCACTGACTTTTGACTACAGCCAAAAAGGAAGAGGTACTAACCGAATCTTCTTCAGTGATGCACACTTTGGAAACATACAACTTATTAAAGATGATTGGTCTGGCAGAAAAGTTGTAGTTGAAAGTAAGTATACTTATGCATGGTTGTTTTTAAATCCACTTGTCTTTTAGGTATTTTTACCCCCCAAAGTGCATCCATCTCATGCCCTAAATTATAACTGCAATAAATGAAGCTTTGCAGTGCAATGCTTACTCACTGGGATGTTATCTTTTGTACGTATTTTTAGATCACAGCCTTAATTGGTTTAATTTGTGGGATGGCAAATTTAAGGGTGCACTTTTTTTACTGCTGTGTTCATAGCTGCCTATTCCCATAATAGGAAATGAAAAAGAAAACATTCCAGCTAGACTTTTCTTGTTAGCAGTGAGTGGTAGCTTTTGTTTATTAAATTGTAATGATCTTATATTTTGTTTAGACTCTCCAAACACAATTTGTTGAGTTTTAGAATACACAATATTAGCTTAAATGGTTAAATGGCAAGTGATTAATTACTGACTTTTAATTGATTGGAAGCTGTAATAATAAATTGGGCATCTAAGTATTTCTTAATCTAAATGTATTCTCTCAGGTTTTAGGATATCATCTGATACTGAAGCACTGGTTGCAGCTGAACTTTTTTAAAAAAAATTATTTGCCTTTATTCACAATTGCTATTTCAATAACATTGAGCACTGGCTTCCAGTTTCAACTTAGTGATGTTTGCCCCAAAGAACAACTGACCATGGTAAATCCCAAAATTCTTCTCTGTCTCAGATTCTAATCTGAGACAGACTTAATGCACAAGATTACAGAGGGCAATATTGCTTGAGCTGGCCAATCTAATTTCTACATTTGTTTCATGAACAGATTGTAGAAGTGATATTAAGCAAAACAGTTAAGCAAAACATTTTATCATATATTTCTATTAGCCTCAGAGGAGATATAGTGGTGTAGGCATAGTGGCTGAGAGATTTAGATGTGACTCAGAGTTCTGCCTCTTAGGGGCTTGTAGCATTGGGGAGGAAAGTGTCATTGATGTAATTCAGGGTTTTAATCTTAGAGAGGAAATGAAGAACCTTCCATGCCTGTTCATTGCTTTGACTATTATAATTGGGCTCTCCTACTCCAGTTAAGAGAAAACAAAATTTGTATCTGGCTGCTGTATATTCAAGCAAATATCTACAGTATTTCATTGAAACACTCTAGAATAAAATTGGTGATATTGAAGATACATTTCCACTTCACAGAAACTTTTACTACTTAAAAAAACACTATTTATTGATGGATTTTACACATCCCTAAAAGCAAATGGTTACCCAAATCCTACACGTAATTTAACATTTTCTTTGCACAGAAACCAAATTTATGACTTGTAAGGAGTCTTCCATTAAACTGGTTTCCAGTTCACTAAATCAGATTTACAACTCACTAGCACCCTATTCCCTAACATGTTTTCACCTCACTGGATACAGATTTACTACTTAGAAACAACCCATTATCTAGTATGTTTCCAGTTCACTGGAAACAGATTTACTACTCATACACAAACCATTATCAAACATAGTTCCAACTCACTGAATATTGATTTAGAATTCATAAACAGCCCATTATCTGACAAACTTTCAGCTCACTGAACAGATTTGCAACTCATAAACAACCCATTATCTAACACATTTCCAGCTCACTGAAAGTAGATTTACAGTGTATAAACAACCCATTATCTAACATGTTTCCAGTTCACTGAAAACAGATTTAAAACTCACAAGGATATCAGTCACGAACAAGTTTTAACCACCATAAATAAATATAAGAAGAGTTTAACTCACCATATGTTCGGTCAACTGTAATGTATGCTGCATTCACTTTTTCAAATTAAATACCATATTGTAAGCATAGGATTAATATAATAAAGGGGTGTGTGCTTGTGTATGTTTAAAATGTAAGATCAGCTGCATTGTCAACTTGTGATCTCTTGCACATGAACATTACTAGTGAGAAAAAGATTGCTCTCCAACATCGGGAGAGTAATTTTAGATGTGAAACTATTATGGTTTTTAGATGGTTTTTAAAGACTAAATTAGTGGTTGGTCAGTAATAAACCTGGTATTGGTTGTTGTTATTTTGTTAAATTATTTACCTGTAGTGGTGCATAAGTAACTGTATAAGAGCAAGTTAAGACTGACAGCATCTTCTCCTTTTATGTTTGAATTATATTAGTAAAGCTCTTCAGTCTGAATGTCCGTAAGAATGCACTGCATCCTTTCCAACATGGATTATGCATGGAGTAGCATGGGGGTGGGGATGAGGAGAGAGCTTGCAAAAATCACAAACCAGGATAGGAGAAGTGGGAGATAGGCTTCTATTAAAATATAATTATCATTTTTAAATGGGGGGGGGGTTATAGGTAGCGGTCATTTACATCTTAGATTGGCGGCAAGGACTTATCTTTTATGCCCATTTAACTCTGTAAGGCACCATGCACTATGATGGTGCTAAAAAAAAATATTATTGCTTTATCACTGAAAAAATTAACAACAACAAATAAATTTATATACCACCTTTCATCTGAGGATCACAGAGCAGTTTACAGTATTCTTTTGACTGTCCTAACAAAACTTTAAAAGCTGCTGTTTTAGAATTGTTTTGCTGATGGTAACAATAAGGGATGCAAGTTGCATTTTCACTTGTATTTGGTTTAAAATTATGGTGAGTTGGGGCCAGACTTGGGTTTATGGAGCTCCACTTGCAATGAAGGAAAGGGATGGAGAAATGGATTCCCTTGGTTCTCCTTCCCCATTTTATTACTTACTATTCAGCCTTACTAACTTGGGAGTTGACTAACAACACTCCTACAGATGATCTCAATCATCCAGTTTGGATAAATAGGTCCAGGTTGTCCGTAAGGTAACTAGGACCTAAGTTGTTCAGAACTGTGTAAACTGATACAAGAACCTTGAGCCTGACCTGGTAGTGGATGGGAAGCCAGTGCAGTATTTTTTAAAAAACAGCAACAACGGTGCCGCTGCATTCTGGACCAGTTGGTTTTTCTGGATGAGGCCTAAGGAAAGCCGCACACAGAGCGTGTTGCAATAAACCAGCCTTGAGTTTACCAAAATATGTATTACAGCGGTCAGGCTGTTCAGTAATGACTGTAGCTGATGATGAAGGTGGTAAAAAGGCATTCCTAGACACAAAGGACAGTTGTACCTCTAGTGACAGAGATGTGTGCAGGAGTCACCCCCAAGCTACATAAAGGTAAAGGTAAAGGGACCCCTGGCCGTTAAGTCCAGTCGCGGATGACTCTGAGGTTGCCGGCATTTTGTCCGCAGACAGTTTTTCCAGGTCATGTGGCCAGCATGACTAAACCGCTTCTGGCGGACCAGAGCAGCGCACGGAAACGCCATTTACCTTCCCGCTGGAGTGGTACCTATTTATCTACTTGTACTTTGACGTGCTTTCGAACTGCTAGGTTGGCAGGAGCAGGGACTGAGCAACAGGAGCTCACCCCTCGTGGGGATTCGAACCGCCGACCTTCTGATCGGCAAGCCCTAGGCTCTGTTGTTTAGACCGAAGCGCCACCCGCATCCCTATCTACTCCTGCTCCTTAAGAAAGAAGAGGTAACTTGCCTATTGCCTGGACACGGGGACCACCCATCCAAATCTTCCCATGATTCAAGCATAGTTTATAGGGGGGCCACTCCAATTCACCACTGCATTCACACCGGAGTTTTGACAGCCTCTTCTGATTCAGATGCTACAGAGAAATAGAGCTGTGTGTCATCAATGCGTTGGTGACACTTTGCTCCAAAACTTCTAATGGCTGCCCTCAACAGCTTCATCAGCTTATTCACTGGACTCCAGTTCCTTTCAACTCCTATATCATGACGTAGTTATGAAGCCAATACATATCTTTTTTAAAAAATCTGACAGAGGAAAGGATTTTAAAGGACTGAGTGAGAAAAGCTAGTATTAATTCAGCGCCTAGCGTATATATATATATATATATATATATATATATATATATATGGAAAATGTTATTGATTTGCTTTTGTCAGTTTGTCACATTTTTCATAATATTAGTGTTCTGAATTGAAAGGCTGCCTAGACTATTTGTACCTTTAAGCAATAGGAGTTATAGAATAAAAGTCAATTTATCCCTAACACAAAGTGACTGGCTTTGTAATATATTGCATATCTCTCCACTGAGGTTGTTCATATGTGTGTTACTGTTCCTTTTAGTTAAGTGGTTCCTATTTAACTGCCAGACAAAAGCATCTAGGTTAGCATTTATCTTATTGAATATTAATCATGATATATATTTTAGGTTCCCTTAATATTTTTAGGCTTCTGTACAATAACTTTTTCTATAATAAAATCTTAAGATCTATATATCATTTTTGTAATTTCACCATGAGTTGAATAAAATATGAAGTCTGTGACAATCCACGAAAAAAGTATTCAATGTTTTGTGTTTTTTACTAATAAGCTCCATAGAAATTGCCTAATATTTAACTTTCTTTATGGTGTATAAAGAGTCCCGCAAAAAGCATGTGTCATTATAGTGTTAAATCTCTATCCCGATGAGTTGGTTGATGAGTTCAGTAAGTGCCACATTTTCTAATTTTACAAATTGCATATGCATACTTATTTTATAATGCTAAGTAGCATCTTTCTTTTAATGTTTGCAAAAAGGATCTAATCAGACAATCAAACAATCTGTCAGTCAGGAGACAAATTCTTCATCCTGCCAATTTATTCATTTTTATTATAGCTTATTATTACATGTTGGGGGTGGTGGTAGGCAATTGGTGGTTTGTTCTTTATGACTATCTTAGGAACCCACTGAAAGAGTAAAGAATTAATTAGTGCTCTCATTGTGCCATTTATAATTTGTGTGAACTGTTGAATCATATCCTCATATGGTTTATTGCTTCAAAACACTGCTTTAATATCAGTCACCAAATGGTGACCACCTGTTGTCTGTTACAAATATTCTGTATGAACAGATTGTCAGAAACCAACCTCATTCCCAGCATCTGGGCTAGGAAAGCAACTGACAGACTCTTCCTGAAAAGGTAAATTGCAAGAACACAATGAGTGAGCACAGTAAACAAGAAAACAAGCAGTACCGGTAAATGCATAATATGGTTAAAATACCTCCAAAAATGCACTGACCACAACTCAGCTCACAATATTCTTTATGGATATACTTTAGGCCAAACACCTAATTATGTATGGCCATTATTAGTTCCCAGTTTTAGCATGTACAGTGGTGAGAGAACAGATTGTATTTGTTGCTGAAATCTGTGCTTTCGTAATCATCCACTAGTCTTTTCCACCACCGTCACGGTGCTTTTTTCATTACCCGATGGAAAGATTTATGTAGGAACTTTTTTTGTGTGGAAATGAGGAATGTGCATCAAGCTCTTCAGCTGCTTTTAGTTCAGCAACCCCCAATATTGTTTTTTCCAAATTCATGGGGCCAGGGCTGCTAGCCTGCCATCGTCTGCTCCTTTCTGGCCTCCTCCTACTCCCTTGCCTCCTTTAGTGAAAGGAGAGGCTGCGAAGGAGGAGTTGGTGATGATGGGAAAGCTGAGGTGGAGGTGGGAAGTATTTCTGTTTCGCCTCAAATGGCAAAACATCCTGGATGGGGCATAATAGGTTTCATGTACCTTATTCACCATGTCTTAGAGGGCTGAGGTTGGAGGAGGAATAGCTGTGCCTTCCATTTTTGTAGGATATTTTAAGAATAGAATCTTAAGAAGAAGAAACGTAATACGTTGAATGAACTTAAAACATGGGGGAAATAATATTTACAATCTCTCTGTGTGTGTTTTTCTAGTTTGAACTAACCAGTTGTAATAGTGTCAATTGCAATGGCTGGTGTTTTTTAGTTGTTTGTATTGTCTACGCACAAGAAAGGATGTTTCATGTGATTTCATCAGTTATTTTTATATTTATTTGCTATTCCGTTTTCCAGGCAAGTCAGATGAAGAGCAGCAGGATAGTATTCATGGGCTGCATCTCATTGGTGGGATGTAATCCATCTTCGTTAAGTTCAGTAAAAGTGATAGATGGCATTTGGCAATGTAATGATGTGATCACTGTACCATTGCCTCTGTAAATCATAAGCTGTTGCTTTCTGTTGTGTAGACAGTTAATCAGTTATATACCATATTACTGATTTAATTCAGATTGTCAGGAGCAGGTGAATAATGTGAGTGTTGTATATTAATATCATATTGTATTAGTGTTCACTTCATTTGAAACTCATAAACTCATAAACGCATTGCTACATGAATGAGATGAAATAAATATAATTGGTGTTCTCTGTATTGAATGCCATCAGTGCTTTAATTTAGGAACTAAAGTGTGGGGTGGAGAGATAGTGATCTGGCCCACTAGCCTAAAAAGCTTCCCCACCCTGATTTAGTGTGTCAGGGCTGAAAATATTATATTGATAGATATATAAATCCTATGCATTATTATAGATTGAGAAAATCAGTGTATGGCATTGATTTTCATGTTATCAAAATATTATTTGACACTTCAGATGACAATGAAAAATATTTATCATGAGTTTGTTGGCAAATAATTAGTGTACGACAGTTGCTAATGGTTTCATATCCATCTTTAATGGCTATTTCCAATAGGCTACATTCCAATTGAAATCAAAGGACTTGCAGCAGTCCCCATTCTCCTATGACTTCTGAAGGGGTCATTTTATTTACTTACTTTCCCTGATAGTTCTGCAAACCCGCACAAAACAACCCCTACTACATTTACAAACCACTATTTATAAACTGCATTTATGTCCCCCTGCTACATGTACAAACCACTCTGATTGCTGTGTATGTTGGGAACGTTTCTCCAGCTGCCAGGCAATATATGTTGGAAGCATTCTGTGGATGTATGGAAGCTTTGCAGTATCCAGTAGTTGGATGATATTCAACATTAGTCGTACCCCAAGTAGAACCTCTGAAAACTGCATATGCCTTAGTTGGCTATCACCCTTTATTCTTGATTCAAGATAACTCACCCCCCAACTCACATTCTAATTGTTGTATTTATCCTCTGCTGTTAATTCAAACTATTATTTAACAAGCATATTCAATCATGTTCAATCATATTCAAGTCTTATTCAACCATTATTTTCCAGAATAATTATTAAAACATTCATGTGTCCATTAGCATTGCACAGGTAGCTTATTTTTGTGTGGTAATTACTTTTTTTTTTGCATGTGTGACAATGACAGTTTTACACAATTCTATTTTGGAACATGCTCACTTGATTTAAATATAAAATATGTGTTCTCTATCAGATGTCGGTTCTGTGGAGGGTCTTGCATATCATAGAACATGGGACACTTTGTACTGGACCAGCTCTACTACGTCTTCTATCACAAGACACACAGTTGATCAGAAACGGAGAGGTGCTTTCAACAGAGAAGCAGTCATAACTATGTCTGAAGATGATCATCCACATGTATTAGCTCTTGATGAATGCCAAAAGTAAGTGCCATAGTCATATTCATTACTGTATGACAAACTTTACATTGTCAAGTTAGGTTCCTCTTGGTTGCATTAGGAAACAAACAGTGTTGTGTGTATATGTTTCTAATATGAGATAATTCCAATCAATCATAGTCTGTGGGACTACCAAAGAGTAAGTGCACCTTAATGTTTTTAATGGATTTTGCCCAAAATGTCTTGATTTCTACAAATTTCTTTTGGTATTAGATAGTGTTCTTTTACCATAATAAAAGACAAAAGTGGAAAGGACCTAACAGAAGCAGAAAACATCAAGAAGAGGTGGCAAGAATACACAGAGGAATTATACCAGAAAGATATGGATGTCTCGCACACCCTAGGTGGTGTGGTTGCTGACCTTGAGCCAGACATCCTGGAGAGTGAAGTCAAATGGGCCTTAGAAAGCACTGCTAATAACAAGGCCAGTGGAAGTGATGATATCCCAGCTGAACTATTTAAAATTTTAAAAGATGATGCTGTTAAGGTGCTACACTCAATATGCCAGCAAATTTGGAAAACTCAGCAGTGGCCAGAGGACTGGAGAAGATCAGTCTACATCCCAATCCCAAAGAAGGGCAGTGCCAAAGAATGTTCCAACTACCGCACAATTGCACTCATTTCACACGCTAGCAAGGTTATGCTTAAAATTCTACAAGGCAGGCTTAAGCAGTATATGGACCGAGAACTCCCAGAAGTGCAAGCTGGATTTTGAAGGGGCAGAGGAACCAGAGACCAAATTGCAAACATGCACTGGATTATGGAGAAAGCTAGAGAGTTCCAGAAAGACATCTACTTCTGCTTCATTGACTATGCAAAAGCCTTTGACTGTGTCGACCACAGCAAACTATGGCAAGTTCTTAAAGAAATGGGAGTGCCTGATCACCTCATCTGTCACCTGAGAAATCTCTATGTGGGACAAGAAGCAACAGTTAGAACTGGATATGGAACAACTGATTGGTTCAAAATTGGGAAAGGAGTACGACAAGGCTGTATATTGTCTCCCTGCTTATTTAACTTATATGCAGAATTCATCATGCAAAAGGCTGGGCTGGATGAATCCCAAACTGGAATTAAGATTGCCGGAAGAAATATCAACAACCTCAGATATGCAGATGACACAACCTTGATGGCAGAAAGTGAGGAGGAATTAAAGAACCTTTTAAGAGGAGAGTGCAAAATATGGTCTGAAGCTCAACATCAAAAAAACGAAGATCATGGCCACTGGTCCCATCACCTCCTGGCAAATAGAAGGGGAGGAAATGGAGGCAGTGAGAGATTTTACTTTCTTGGGCTCCATGATCACTGCAGATGGTGACAGCAGTCACAAAATTAAAAGACGCCTGCTCCTTGGGAGAAAGGCGATGGCAAACCTAGACAGCATCTTAAAAAGCAGAGACATCACCTTGCCAACAAAGGTCCGTATAGTTAAAGCCATGGCTTTTCCAGTAGTGATGTATGGAAGTGAGAACTGGACCATAAAGAAGGCTGATCGCCGAAGAATTGATGCTTTTGAATTATGGTGCTGGAGGAGACTCTTGAGAATCCCATGGACTGCAAGAAGATCAAATGCATCCATTCTTAAGGAAATTAGCCCTGAGTGCTCACTGGAAGGACAGATCGTGAAGCTGAGGCTCCAATACTTTGGCCACCTCATGAGAAGAGAAGACTCCCTGGAAAAGACCCTGATGTTGGGAAAGATTGAGGGCACAAGGAGAAGGGGACGACAGAGGACAAGATGGTTGGACAGTGTTCTCGAAGCTACAAACATGAGTCTGACCAAACTGTGGGAGGCAGTGGAAGACAGGAATGCCTGGCGTGCTCTGGTCCATGGGGTCACGAAGAGTCAGACACGACTAAACAACTAAACAACAACAACAAAGTGTTCTTTACCTTTTTGCTTAATTTTTGATGCCTGTAAAAAAGATTCAAGTTGTGTGGGGCAAGGGCAATCATTTGTTTGTATATGTTGCCTATGCAGGTTTCGAGTCTTTTATTCCCCATGTCTGAAGGACTTGTCAAATGACACCCCACCTTCCTGTTGGCTCCTAAAGTATCCCCTATTTCCTTTACTGACCTGTAAAACAGTACGGTGGTGGTAGTAGGAAGTGTTTCTCCCCAATTCCTCCTCTTGTATCCCAACACATTGGAGACTGCATCAGAACTGGCAGAGCAGTTGAGTTTGGCTCTTGGAATCTCCATACAGGCATTGTGGCCTGTAGTCTCAAGACCCACCTATCTGCCTAACGTGCTGAGGCCAGAGTTATGCACCAGGGAACACTTCAAGACAAATGAGTGGAAAGAAGAAAAAATAATATGTCTTCGCTGCTACTGCCACCTCCTAATTGTGGGAAAACAAAGAGAAGGGTTCTTGAGGGACTGGTAGCTATAGGGGAAAGGAATGTCATGATGCTTTCTATTGCACTTCTCTTCTTCCAAGTTGGAGATGTGCAGTTTCCAGGCTTCTTGAAATCTCTCTTTTAAAGTCCTCTTCTCCAGACATTTGTTTTCAAGTCAGTCTTGGATGACTATCCATGGCATCTCAACCCTGAGATTGGATTGTTAGAATCCCTGAACAGAAGTGGCACTTTCTAGTGTGGCACTTCACCATCCTAATGTGGGGATTTGTGTGTGTGTGCATGTGTGTCTAGATTGCCTTTCAGCTTTTGGTGGTGGGGTTAGCCAAAATATTTGGGTGGAGTGTCACTTAGCTTGATGTTTTAAATAGTAGCCCAAGAGTTAAGCACATTTTCTTTTTCTCTCAGTGCCAGCCGAAGTTTTTTTTCCCCCTCACAGGAGTTGACAGCAACAGCACTTACATCTTGACACAATGTTGTTGCCATCATGTCAACTCCTAAGGAAAACATGTCCTACAGCGACTGAGCAGAGAGATGGACCGTGTGGGGGGTGGGGAGACCTTTTAACGCTGAGACTACATATTTTAAAAGAAAGCTCCCACTCCAAAACATCTAGACTATTTGCCCTCAACCTTGGAACCTTTTGTCCTATTTCAGTAGTTGTTTCACCATTCCCTTAATCTAAAGAAGTGCTGCTGATGTAGATGTGATTTTATGGTGATTACAAGGACCTGTTTTCAATAATTCCATCAGCTTTAAAAGCAGAACCACTGCTGCATTATATGTCCATTTATGTGGCTGAAATGTCCATTTTAAGATGAGGAAATTGTGTCTGTCTTTCAACCTTTTTTCATATAGTTTAATGTTTTGGACTAATTGGAATGAGCAGCATCCAAGCATCATGAGAGCTACATTGTATGGCAAAAATGCACAAGTTGTTATTAGCACTGACCTCCTGACACCAAATGGACTTGCGATTGATCACAGTGCAGAGAAATTGTACTTTTCCGATGGCAGCTTGGGGAAAATAGAAAGGTGTGAATATGATGGATCACTCAGAAACGTGAGTAAGATCATAATGCTGATTTCTAGAAATATGCTGATACTTTCTGTATAACTGAAGAAAAATAATTTACAATAATATTGCCTTCTCCATTCAGTGCCCTTTAATCCTTATTGATGTGGGAAAAATAATGTGTGACTTTTAATTATCCAAATGCAACTACATTGCTATAGAAGTGCAACTATATTCTGAACTATTGTGTATGCCAATGACACAAATGATGCCAGCATGCCAAGAACTGATACATAGCATCCCAATTACTTTTATTAAATAATTGATATATATAACAACAATTATTCAGTCATAATTTTAACATTTCAAACTCTGACTCCCTTCCTCCTCTTTCTGTGGTTTTTAAAATTTCTTATCATCTTCCTGCATACTCCATATTATCTCAACATATTCTTTTATATATCTATTCCCGTGTATATCCCATATATATTTTGAAACTGCAGGTTTTTACATTAATCCTTCCATGTTATTAAAATATTATCATGACCTTCCAAATCTAAAAGATGTGATTTCTTCAATAACAACCATTCCTTCAACCAGCACATACAATCTGCTTCGTAATATAATCTCGTATCCAGCAGAGAGAAACCTTCTCTCTCTTTCACATCTATCAATACTTTATATGTTATGGTTTTTCCCTTGCCAGATATCTTTGGAAATAACTTTTTGCCATTTGTTGAAACAATCTGTCTTGCCAATCTCCGATATTGATTGAAACAAAAATAACATCCTGTGGAAGAAATGAAATAGACAAACAGCAGGAGTATAAATATACATTCAATTGATGCCTATTTCCTTTTCTAACCAGGTGATTGTCAAATCTGGACCTGGCACCTTTCTCAGTCTGGCCGTTTATGATGACTGGATCTTCTGGACCGACTGGGTGAGAAGAGCTATTCTGCGATCCAATAAATATACAGGTGGAGATACAAAAATTCTTAGATCTGACATACCACATCAACCAATGGGCATCATAGCTGTTGCTAATGACACTAACAGCTGTAAGTTACCAAACACACCATTAATATTTATTTATTGGTAGATAGTTATAAGTAAAAGGGTTATTTTTGTAGTTTATCATACTGTAATTCCTTATTTAGTTATATAGTAACCTCTTTAATGACAGGAAAGCCACATACCAAAGTGGGCTGCAAGCTTAACTAAAGCATTTGTTGACAAGTGCTAATCTTCACAAGATGATGGGTTTGCAGTGTTCCTTTGGATAAAGAAAGATGAAGAATTCTCTTCAAGCCTTGTGCAAACACCTGAAAAGTTATAACCATAATCAGACTTGCCCAGCATGGCCACTTTTAACTTTATAGGCTAATGTGCAATGCATCTTGATATGGCTTGGAATTTGCAGGAAGGTCTTTGGAACTCACTGTCTGATACAGATCCATTTCAAACTTCTTTGGGGGTGAATGTCCCATAGCTTAAATTACTCCCTAAGGCAGTGTAGTACTAGGCATTTATGGCAGCATGCACTAGGGATGGGGAGAAGTTTAATTCAATTTGCATTTATATGCATTTATAATTTGTATTTTCCAAAACAGTGTGCTAACCGAAGCACAGCTATCTGTCAAAATCTGAACTTCTCTGAATTTTGCAATGCAGTAGTCCAGCAAAGTATAAAGAGTTGTATACTAAAGTGTGCCGAACAATGCTCACATTAGTGAAAATTGCGTATATAAATGCACAATTTTAGGAGAAATCACATGCAAAATGTAAAATTGCATGCAAAGCTTTGGAGGAAGTCACACTAAAATGCTCATGAATTGTCATGAAGACCTTTCTTTAAATTAATTTACAACATGATGTGGAAATGGGAAAACTGAACTTAAGAGTGGAAAAATGAGAAATTGGGGTAAACAGAAATTGGCAAGTTTGCCCATCTGTATCACACACCATCACAGTGTTATAATAATGGGGTTAGACACATACTTCATGAAGGAAGTAATGCCACCCAATTCAACGTACCTAATTCTTCTAATATAGTTACTATTGGCCTGCTCATTAAACTGCTCCATTAACTGTGTGTGTGGAGTTCCCCCTCCCACTCCCCACATCACTGCTGTTTACCTGGACTGGCCTGGGGCAGGGCAACTCCTAAATTGAGGTTTGCATTGGATTGGCAGCAGCACTCCCATCAGTGCTACCCTCACCACCACCACCACCTAGGAATGTGGGACAAATTCTGCTTCATTCTCATTTTAATGCAAATCTACATAATTTGCGGGACGTGGGTGGCGCTGTGGGTTAATCCACAGAGCCTAGGACTAGCCGATCAGAAGGTCGGCGGTTCGAATCCCCGCAATGGGGTGAGCTCCCGTTGCTCGGTCCCAGCTCCTGCCCACCTAGCAGTTCGAAAGCACATCAAAGTGCAAGTAGATAAATAGGTACCGCTCTGGCGGGAAGGTAAACAACGGCGTTTCTGTGTGCTGCTCTGGTTCGCCAGAAGCAGCTTTGTCATGCTGGCCACATGACCCGGAAGCTGTCTGCGGACAAACGCTGGCTCCCTCGGCCTATAGAGTGAGATGAGCGCACAACCCCAGAGTCGGTCACGACTGGACCTAATGGTCAGGGGTACCTTTACCTTTACTTTACATAATTTGCACTTCCTAAAACAGTACATGATCTACCTGAAGCACAGCTTTTTTTGAGACCCACACTTCTCAAATTTTTGCAATACAGTTCTTCATCTCAAGATGCATATAAAATGCCTATTATTAGTGTTAAGTGTGCATATAAATGCATTGTATTAGGGAAAACTAATTGCAGAAATGTGCACTAGCAGAAGCCAGCACAAGGATTCCTGCTAGTATAATGGGACTTGGCACACAATGCTGTCCCCAAATTTTCTCTGGAGCATTGAGACAACCCCCAGGGAAAAGAGAAGGGCACAAGGTTCGGCTATGCAAGGAAAATCCTTTTTTTTAACTGCAATATTTTTATTTATATATACAGTTTTGAAGGTATCAAAATACAGTCACAGATGAAGCACCTTGCAGCTTCCTATTTTCCATTTTTTCCTCTATGTACTAAGAGCAAAGCTTAAAATTAATTTGTGTTTCCTTAGGGGTCCCATAATTTTGTTAGACATAAATCAGTCAAGATTGAGTGGCTGGGGAAACCCAGCCAGATGGGTACGGCATAGATAATAAAATTATTATTATTGTTACTATTATCATCAAGCGTTTCTGAACAATAAAGCAAGTAGTTCCAATGTCAATATTAGATTACTTCTTTTTTAATGGTTTTATATTATAGTGTCTCTCTTTCTCTCTTTTTTAGGTGAATTATCCCCTTGTGCCCAGATGAATGGGGGCTGTCATGACTTATGTCTTCTGACCCCCGATGGCCGTGTTAATTGTTCTTGTAGGGGTGAACGAATACTTACAGATGACAACAGATGTGTGCGTAAGTAATATTAATTGATAATAGCAGCAATCGGCAGTGGAGCTTGTCTCCACACTGCCTGGGGCGTGTGTGTGTGTGTTCTGCACCCCAAGGGTGGGGCAAGGGATGGAGGACAAACGGAGCCCACCATGGCTGCTTAGCCCCGCCACTGGAACGGCACCAGGAACAAAAGAAGGCGTGAAAGCCATAGATATGGAATTTTGAACTGCAATCAGGTGAAGCAGGTTCTGACAGGGTAATTTCACAGTAAAAATTAGATTAAAATCCTACAGCATATCTAGATCCAGCAGTATTTTGCTTGTATCTGCTAAATTGTCTGGAAAATATATTGATGAAAGCTTTTGAAGCATTTCTTTTTTATACATGTAAGTGCTTGAATTTGCCCTTGTGCGTTCCAAGAATTATGTATGCCTTACAATTACACATAACCATGGGAGGAGTACCCAAACTTTTTCACTGCACCCTTTATCTTCTGGCTTAACCTATCTGTCTGCCGAATGTATGACTCAGTGTAAAACTTTAGGGTAAAATGTTGGTTATAAATCAAATCAATAACAACAATAACAATACTAATTGTTATTTGTGCATATCAACTGCACAAATGTCCAAGAGTCATGACTGGTGGCAAATAGTGGAACTACCCCTCATAGCCTACGAACTCTCCACATACCCATTACTCTTATAAAGAGAGTGATCTAAAACCACCAACTAGAAATGTGAAGCAGTATTTTGAAACATCCAGAAAGTTAGCTGAGAAATGTAAGCGTTCTGCCTTTACCATTCGCTAAATTTTAGGACTTTTTGCACCTTTCTCCAATGAAATTTTTGGCATTTTCCAAGAGTCTTTAAGTGCTGCTTGCAACTGTAAACATCAATTAAATTTACATCAATTTTATATTTCCATATTTTGTTAATTAGTTGTATTTAATAATGTATATGATTTATTTGAATACTTCACATCAAGAGGCTATTTAAAGAGCATAGGTGACTGCTGGAATTAAAATGTTTCAAACTTTGGAATTGTGCATGTAGAGTTGATCTAAAGCAGATTTTCTTCAATAAATTAAAGTGACTGTACTATAGATATGCAGTCCTTGTTGCATTGGTGCTCCTGTTTGGCATTATAATTGAGATCAAGTGGCTCCTACAGATGATTTACAGTGATAAAAAGCATGATAATTAAAGCTGTAGCACAGCTGCAGTGTACCACAATCGTAGAATAGCTGTGAAACTCATATCCTGTAGAGTTCAATTGATCTTGTATGGACAGGCACCTGATTTGCAATGGTTCCAAGTTAATGTAATTAAAACATTAGTATTTCTTATTAACAGCTTATTTCAGTATAGACTTGGAACCACTACTAACAAACCATCAGCATATCACTGAGAGCACCTCACACAGCTGATTTGCAGTAAGTTCTAAACTGGAATTAATTTGGCAACATGTTCAAGTATTTTTACTTCCCAAAGGCATTAAGCTGTTTAACTCAGACAACTTTAGTACAGATCTTACCACTGGTTGTTAGGTAACGGATACGCTACATTGTAATACAGTGGTACCTCTAGTTACTAACTAATTCGTTCCGGAGGTCTGTTCTTAACCTGAAACTGTTCTTAACTAGAGGTGTGCTTATGCTAATGGGGCCTCTTGCTGCTGCTGTGCCGCCGGCACACGATTTCTGTTCTCATCCTGGGGCAAAGTTCTCAACTCGAGGTAACTCTTCCAGGTTAGCTGAGTTTGTAACCTGAAGCGTTTGTAACCTGAGGCGGTTGTAACTCGAGGTTACGTACTTAATTCATTCCGGAGGTCCGTTCTTAACCTGAAACTGTTCTTAACCTGAAGCACCACTTTAGCTAATGGGGCCTCCTGCTGCTGCCGCGCCACCTCTGCGCGATTTCAGTTCTCATCCTGAAGCAAAGTTCTTAACCCGAGGTACTATTTCTGGGTTTGCAGAGTCTGTATCCTGAAACGTATGTAACCCGAGGTACCACTGTATTATATCTTTTCCAAGTATGCTTAAAATTTTTCATGTGTGGAGAAATGAAGACAAGAGCACATTTTTATTGTTTTGGTATACCACCAATTTAGTCTTCTGTTCTGGTCCAAATTCATTGCTTTCAGTTCAGGTCTTGTTAATTCACAGTATGCAATCAGTAGCAGATAGTAGTAATCTGTGGTTGGCACAAATGTGGTTTTTATGGTTGGCATCAGAGGGTGGAATTCAACATATTGCTAAGCTGATTATTCCATCAATTCAAGCATTTAAGTTGGCCAGGCAGGCCCATCTCCCCTCTCCTTCCCCTTCTTCCGATCCTCCCAGAACTGATTGGTGGGCACATAGGGGAAAGAGAGAGGAGACTCCTTGCTGTGGCTCCCGCTAGTCCAACTATTTAGTTGAAGAGTCGGCCCCTCCCAACTCTACAATTCTATGATTCTATTATTCCAAAAGTAGTCATTCTTAATTGAATAGAAAATGAAATGATTCAGGGTTTCAGAACATCATGAAATTGGAAATTACAAATATATGTGTGTGTGTGTGTGTGTGTGTGTGTGTGTTTTCATAGCAGCATGGCTTCTATTTCTCCATGGCTTGGGTCCAGGGCACTCTGGAATATTTGCAATCTGAAATACACATCATTTATGTAATATATATTTAGTTAGTTACAGAATTGCCATTGGCTGTTGCACCATTACTTTGAACTTCTGTATTTTGTTTTAACACTTGTTTTGATCTTCTTTCTTTTCTTTTTTCTTTTGCTTAGACTGTGTATATTTCCACCCTGGGAACTTTGGGCGAAGGGCAGATTATTCATACTTTAAATAAATAAATAAACAAACAAACTTATGCTTGCTTTTCTGTTGTTCACTCTTTCAGCTAAAAACTCCTCATGCAACTTTTACTCTGAGTTTGAATGCGGAAATGGAGAATGCATTGATTACCAGCTGTCCTGCGATGGCATCTCCCATTGTAAAGACAAGTCTGATGAGAAGTTATTTTATTGTGGTAAGATCCTTTTATCTCATTGGGTTACATTGCCATATCTTGTTTCCATGTAATGTTTCTGACTAGCCATATAAGCTGATTCATAGTTTATTGACTCCGCTCCAAATACCAAAACTTACTCTCATCTAGCCATGTTAATAGGAAGGTTATGTAAATAAAATAATAGCCTTTGTATTTTAATTTACCAGAAAATAGAAGCTGTCGAAGAGGCTTTAAATCTTGTTCTAACCGTCGCTGTATTACAACTGATCAAGTGTGCGATGGCAAAAATGACTGTGGTGATGGGTCTGATGAAATAGGCTGTGAAGGTACTTTTTTTGTTTGTTTCTTTTCCTGCAGTATAATGTGTATGAATTCTAGTATTTATTAAATTTCAATAATCTGTGAGTGTCCCGAACCAATGACCAAATATTTATTTTCATTGACTACCAATAAAAGTCATATCTGAACTCCAGAATTATAATTCAACACCACCATCCCACCCCCAATTCCAGTCAAATATTTCAGTCAACATATTTTGTCGAATAAGTGGTATGTAGAAATAAGCATCTGCAGGCGTTTTTCACTTTCAGCAGCAGTCCTATGTGTGCAAAATAGGCCTCTGTAGGTGAAAATCGAGCAGTTCAGAGTGCAAACCCAATGCTACTACATTGTGCACTGTTTACCAATGTTGTATGAGATTGATTTCAGATATCCCTGAATCTCCACCCCAGTGAATAGTATTGTGAATATTGTTGTTGGTTCAATTACCGATGTGTCTACTGTAGTTCTACTTTGTGGAGAAATATCTCAGACACTTACCTTATTTCTACCCTATAATTCTATCTTACTTCATTTAATTTCTGTCTGGCTTAACCAGTGAAAAAGCAGACTCAAGACTGTAACTTTGGCAAATCACCTTTTTTTTTTTTTAGTGCACAAAGTGCAATGGCATTGTGAAATGATAGGTTTGTAGAACACACAGAAAATAAAACTAATTCTGTGAGGTGAAATATCTAAAAAGAAAGTAACGTAAGGCAACTTGCATATGATAATATTTAAAGCACCTCAAATCAATTGGTTATAGTTGGATGGGGAAGAGAGTAACTGGGACCACTGCTTCATCAGCGATTCTTCAGGCAGGGCACTTTGGCACACTCCAGTGCTGGCTTGCAAAAAATGTGTTATGCTTTCCCCTTTGTTTTTTGCTTTACAATTGTTTGCTGAGACTCTTGCCATGATGCCACGGTCTCAATTAGTCTCACAGAAAGCAGCACAAAATTGCAGAAAAGTCGCAAGCAGTTTATATAAAAATGGCAGACATAATGCCATCTATCTTAATCCACCATGGGTGCTCTGCTAAACCTATCATAACTACTGGGTATTTAGGCCAAGTAGGGCCGAGATTAGCACAATTGGATACACATTATTTTACAGAAATATGTCCCTTTTCAGCTTCTCTCAGCTCAAGCTGATCAATATCGCTGCTTTTCTTTTCAGACTTGGAGGTAGAGACTTAATAATGCACAGCATCTTCCTTAAACATGCAGAAAAGGGCTGCAATTAGAATAATAGGATCATAGAATTGTAGAGGTGGAAGGGGCTATGAGGGTCATCTTGTACAACCCCCTACAATGCAGGGATCTTTCACCCAGGAAAATAATGGACTGTGGGATGAAGAAGCAAGGGGTATATAAAATGCCACAGGGGTATTTGCTTGCGTCTTGAACAGGCCAACCCTAAAATGTGCTTTTCTGGGCTGTGGTCATGATGTGTGTGACTGCAGAGCCGTCTTTCCCATTAGATTTACTGGTGCATTGCGCCAGGGCGCTGACCTCTCAGGGGCGCCCCAGCGAGTGGGGGAACTGTGCGGCTTTGCCGGCAGCCTCCCCTTTCCCTCCTGCACACCTGCCAGCTGCGCCCCGTCAATCATATGGCTGGCGGGCATGCAGCTTCCTTCCCAAGCCCCCGTGGGAGGAGAGCGATCCCCACAGAGGCTTGGAAAAAGGTCAACAACTCTGGGAAATGGGGGGGTGGGGCGCCGGAGGGATCTTTGCACCATAGCACCGGATATGCTTAAGACGGCCCTGTGTGACTTGCTACTTTTAAACAACACACATTTAAGCGTTGTAATTAATTTAGTAGCAACTTTAAACTTAAATATCCCAAACCTTGCAAGTTATGTTTATATCTTTCTTTCTTCCTCCCCACCCACCAAACACTTCACCCTGTAGTTTCAGGATGCGCTTCAACAGAATTTCACTGTGCAGATGGAACTTGCATTGCAAAATCAGCGCAATGCAATCAGATTGTGGACTGTTTGGATGCTTCTGATGAGAAAAACTGCAGTAAGGAATTTAGGTTTTTTTTCCCCATTTGTAACTATTTGTTTCTTATACAATACTAATATATAACTGTAAGTTTAATTTGTGTGATGTAATTCAATTGGTAACAGGCAATGCTGTGATTGTGGGAGCTAAATTAAGCAACCACTGTCAAAGAAATCACAGTGATGAGATCCACACTGAAAAGAATATATTTTAATGTATGCCCATTCCGTTTTGTGTACCTCAGATAGCACAGACTGTGCTCACTTCTATAAACTTGGAGTCAAATCTTCAGGATTTATTAGCTGTAATTTTACATCACTTTGTATACTACCAGAATGGATGTGTGATGGATCTAATGACTGTGGAGATTATACAGATGAACTTAAATGCCCAGGTAATCATGGAAATAAAAACAATTTCTATATTTATTCATGATGAAGAATTATTCATTAGTGGCATTGTTTCTTTATTGTATGTTGAGTTTCTCTTTGACAAACCTGTATATGGAGCACTCCTGCATATAGGAGGAAGTGGCAATGTTGGTGATTCCTTCAGTGCCCTGAGAAACTGGTCTGGACAGCTGAGGAACTGTCCAAAAGAATGCAGAAGGTGGCATGGCTGCATGGGGAAGAGAAAATGGGCAAATATTGCCTCTTCCCTTTCTCCTGTGGGAGCCTTTACTGGATCAAAACCCCTTCCATGAATGAAAGGAGCCCTTCTATTTAGTGGATCGAACCCAGATAATCTTTTCTATGTATATTTCATCCAAAATTCCATGACTACCAGAAACAAATTGCTTCTTTTATTTTATCTGCAGTTCGAAACAAGCATACATGTGAAGAAAATTATTTTAGTTGTCCAAGTGGGAGGTGTATTTTGAATACCTGGGTATGTGATGGTCAAAAAGATTGTGAAGATGGAAGTGATGAATTGCACTGTGGTTAGTATCTTACCTCACTGTTGTTAGTATCTTATCTTTGAACCATGGATGTTTGTGCAAAGGAGATGTCAATTGAAATCTCTGCAAGAAAAGGAATACAATTAAACTAAACTGGTATTTTAACAAATCTCAATGAACAGCTTGAAATCCTGCAAATTATATAGGCATGATACATAGCAAACACTTTATTGTATAATTTGGTCATTTAGGCTCTAATCATATACATATATACCTAGATTGTAATCTAGTATAGCTCTGTAGTGAGTGGTGCAGTTAGGTTCTTTGCCCCACAGTCCAGCCCCCTGCAAAGACCATCAGAGAGCAGCATAAAATAAGTCATATAAAATCTGGTAATGGTGGGAGGGAGGAGAAAGATATGTTGTGTGCCGCGCAACTGAAATAATACATGTTGACTTCTGAAGGAGGGATGCAAGAAGACCATTCATTCCAGAGTCTAAAATTACCTAGGGGTTGACTTTGATGTGACATGAATAGGATTCTGCTGTTAGGTTCCTTTGCTAGAGATCAACAAACATAAATATATTTTGGTGTGATTAGAGTATGCAGAGGAGGTGGAGGGGAAGGAGATGATTTCCACAAATTATTCCTTGCTACTTTAGTCTCCTGAAAAGCTGTTCCGGGGGGATGGAGAACTTTCTGGAACAATGAGGGACATATCAGTGGAGGCTGCAGAAGGACAGATAATCAAAATCTGCCTTGCTGCAGGACTCCTCTGCAATTTCAATGGGTTTGATATGTATTACTATGGTGTAATGTCCCTTACTGAATATTAGTCACTCAAAGAACTTTGCCATTTTTCTTGTGAGAACCTGTATATATATATATATTTATTACTGTTAGATTGCACAGAACCATATAAGTTCAAGCTGTTAAGAAAGTTTGTAATTATTTTGATCTTAGAGCTGTTTTGTTTTTTTACAATATGTTCGTAAAAACTTAAAATTCCTTTAGTAGTGGGCAAAAGTATTCACATAATATGTTGTAGGATATTTGTTTAACATAAAATTACATTTTTAAATGCTTGTTGGAAGGCATGCATATGTGTCTTTTCCTCTACGTAGTTGTTTTTGAATAGTAGAACAAGAATTATTTTTATTTACGTTTGTTAAAGATGGGAGGTAGTTTATAATGTGATTTAAAGATATATAAACAAGCTTAACATTGCCTGGAGAAGCTGAGCAAAATTCCATTGGTGATTTAGGAATTTTGAAGGGAATTTCCAGATGGGCAATATGTGAAATGAACTTCATCAGAAATTTCTAGGAAGAATTTTGCTTGTCAGTAGGGGGGGGGGGGAGCATGCTAGATTTTTTTTTCCATAGTGTTGATATTGAATCTGTTCCTATTGAATATATGCAACACCTGTCATTTACATGCCCTTGCAGATTCCTCTTGTTCATGGAATCAGTTTGCTTGTTCTGAAAATAAGTGTATCTCTAAACAATGGATTTGTGATGGGGAGGATGATTGTGGAAATGGCTTGGATGAAAGCAAACCTATATGTGGTGAGTACTACAGTGATACAAATATGAGCTTGGGGTGCACATTTCAAAATTACTTGGCCCTAGCCTCTTCATTCAGTCAACTCAATGAACAACCACCAGAAATAAGTATTGGAGCGTTATCATATTCTGTAGGATATAAGAAGTATGTGTAATATTTGGTATCCCTTATAAGACATATGGTATTGTGCAGTAATAAGAACTTGATGAGCAATATCCAAGTTCCTTGAACCAGTTGTGGCTGGTGGGGCTGTGCAGGCGCAGCTGTGTTGCTCTTCTGACTTCCCAATGCTGCACATCACTGCCAGTTACTGAGAAGGAAGGAAAAGGCAGTAAGGAGCTCAGCACAGTGTAGCACAGAAGTGGACACAACCCTACAATCTCAATGTTGCGCCTACACTGTCCCTGCTGAGCAGCGCAGTCCCACCCATGCATGTCCCTGACTGCTACTGACTCAGAGGTATTGTCTTTGTTGTTTGACTTCAGATTTTAGAAATCATTAAAGAAAATTGTAGTATATGTTATTTTATTTTTTAACAAGTCACATCAGAATATAACTTTTGTACATAACAAATAAAATTAAAATCATACCAATTTTTTTTCCCCCAGGCTCCGTAACCTGTGCCTCAGACATGTTCAGCTGCTTAGGTTCCTATGCCTGTGTTCCTCAGCACTGGCTTTGTGATGGTGAAAGAGACTGTCCGAATGGAAGTGATGAGCTTGCCACAGCAGGATGTGGTATGAACCATTTTGCAACATACATAAATAAGATGAGGGGTTGCTGTATTTATCTGTACCATTGTATTGGTGGCTGACAGTAACTTGACATTTTCTCTTTATAAGTTGGTGGTTCACTGTCTTGCGCTCCATTTTCTTTTTCTTAGCTCCTAATAATACTTGTGACGAAAATACTTTCACATGCCACAATAAAGTCTGCATTCCCAAGCAGTTTGTATGTGACCATGATAATGACTGTGGAGATGGATCGGATGAATCGCTAGAATGTGGCAAGTATAATTTTTTACACCTGAAAGCTTCAGCAAGGAAAGAGGCACTCTTAAGATACTTTTGGGGCTATGTCATTTGGGGCTTTAATGTGAGCACTGTGAAGTGGGTGTGGACACAAACTGGCAACCAGTACAGCTGTTTTAAAACTGGAGCTATATGAGTTTGAAATGAAAAAATAGACAGTAATCTGGCTGCTTCATTTTGAACCATTTGAAATTTCCAAGTTCCCAAAGAAAGAAGTTCCAAAGGAATGTGCTTACTTTTGCTTTTTCTAATATATTTCCCCCTAAAACATTTTCCCCTGAAATAAGTTTCCCTAAAATAAGGCATTAGTAGTAGTACATTGGTGCACTATAAATGGAGCATTGTGAGAAGCTTAGGCTGCAATCCTATGCACACCTGGGAGAAAGTCTGTTAAATTCAATGTGAGTTACTGAGGACACCTGTGTGAGATTGCACTGTTAATCTATGATACAGAGACAGGTCTTAATGCTGAAGTTTGTGTGCTCTGTATCTGTCTGCTGACAAGGATAAACTCCCCACAAATAGAATAAAATCGTTTGAAGAAAGTAAGTTAACAGGTTTTAAATTTCTTCTTCTTCTAAGGAAGCAGTGCTCATATTCCTTTAAGATTTCTATAGAGAAAATCTTTGCCTTTTCAGAGCAATTTGTCAATGTATTAAAATGGTTTCTAAGAAGCACCAGATATTTGATCTCTTCAATATGTCCTATTTGACAGAATGTGGAATCCAGTCAACTTTAAATAGACCATGGAGTTATCATTTATAAATAAGTCGCTATGTATTTCTCTTGAAAATAAACATTTCACATTTACCAGTAAAATCAAAGAACAAGAGGGTAAACAGGTATTTCTTTGCTGTGGATAGAGTTTTGGATTTGGAAATTTCAGAGCTTGGGATAAATTGGAACTGAGCCATAATACTTATTGGGTGGCTTCAGCCAGGTTACTGCTTAACTCACAGCAGAATAATTTTGAGTAAAGAACTCTAATCTGACAAATGTATTGGATAGTATCTCCTAGAGGGGTGAATGGCACTATTTAGCAGGAAGAAATCCCAATGAAAATCCTTGTTATTATATATTTTCATGGTTGTTTATTTGTATATAGTTTAAAATTTTATATATGGATATTTTATGATGGCCTATACTTGTAATGCCTAATAAACATTTGGCAAAGTAAGTAAGAAAATTTATTGTTTTAAACTCAAACCCTTTATATTTGTCAGATCAGACACATTTCTAGTCTGTCTTCAAAAACTAGTTTCAGTGTAGAATTCTAGGTTATGTGAGCCTAGGCTACAGCCATGTTGCAGACATGTCCCAACCCTATCATATTTAGCAGAGATCCAGAAACTGTTAAATCTGCTACTGTAGTTGCTCATGAAGAATTGTAAGCCCTGTGTGCCCTGTTTCATGGTTGGAGACTGTTCTGCTTTGTCAGAGTAGTTACAACAGCTTTCAGCCATGGAATCGGGTGTTTCCATGTAGCTCCTTGCTAAAAGCTGTTGAAACTGCTCCTTTTGGCCATACCCGGGTCACCTGTAGAGGCACAGCAGCAGAGAAGGAGGTGGATAGTTTGGTCACCACTATGGCTGAAGTTTGCATCTGCTAAGGAAGACATCTGCAAAGTACTTTGAAATGTTCTATGGATCAGCTCCTGTTTGAAAAAGATAGATAGTACCTTTTTTGGAATATAAATATTAGAGGTCTACATTATTAATGTTTGGCCACTCTTTTTTAGGCTATCGTCACTGTAATCCTGGAGAATTCAGCTGTGCTGATGGAAGATGCCTGTTAAATTCTCAGTGGCAATGTGATGGAGATTTTGATTGTCCAGACCATTCTGATGAACATCCAATTAACATAAAATGCAGAAGCGCAGGTTCAGCCTTTAAAATATCTTTACAATTAAATATATGTGTAAAATAATTTAGCATTGTTGTTAAATAATAATGTAGTTTTCAGTAAAATTTGGTATTTGTGGAGTGTTGAGAGAACATTCAGGCCACAAAGAACTAAGGGAGAAGCTGTGGGGTGCTGCAGGGCTTGTTGTTGTTGTGTTGATTCTCCCTATGCTTTGATCTTCCTGCAGAGGCAGGACCCACTGTTCCATATTTTGCAACATGAAGGCCTTTTCCCTCTTTATGCTAAATAGTTGATAGACAGGAGGGAACTCAAAGGGCCAGATGAAATCCAGCTGAGGGCCACACTTGGGCTATACATATAGGTGTTAGAGGAAAGGAAATATAGACAGAACTTGTATTTACTATTTGAAACAAACCAGCAGTATGTTTATGACTAATCATAGTTACACTGACTGGTGATGCAGTCCAGTGAAATTGATGGCAAACTTTCTATAAATGGAAATGTTGCTGCAGGATATGTAAACAGAATATGAAAGGGCTGGACTGAATTTTCACGAATGATCTGTTTATAAATTAAGATGCAGCCCACATGTTAATCCTGACACATCTCAACGTGTTCATTGCAATCCATTTGTGTCCTTTCCCTCTTGTTTCTTATTTTTAGAACAGTCATGCAACAGTTCCTTTTTTATGTGCAAAAATGGCAAGTGTATTCCCCAAGAAACTGTTTGTGATACTAAACAAGATTGTGGTGATGGATCGGATGAGAGAAACTGCCATATTAACGAATGCTTGAGTAAGAAAGTCAGTGGCTGTTCTCAAGATTGTCAAGATCTTCCTGTTGGGTACAAGGTTGGTAGTCCTGGTGTGTAAAATAGTACGTTATAAATAGAGTTTTAAATCTTAAATTTGACTTGCATATGTACCATAAACATTAGAATTTGACACTTCCTGGAAAAGAGAGCACACCTTGTGCTCACCAGCTTTTGCTATTCCATTGATATAATACAGAGGGTATAAGACTGTATGACTAATACTAGATTTTGTTTTATATGTCTTGGGGGCGGAATGTTTCATGGAAAGCCAAATAAACTGAAATATGTCTGAATATCTTGTTATGACTTTCTTTTGGTCAGATTAAAGGATTGTTCTAAATGCTTAAAATCTAAGACTGGGACACTGCACAGCAAACTGCATAGTGCAAAGCAGGGGTAGGAAAACTATGGCTCCCATCAGTCCCTCCCACCAAATATTTTGGTGGTAGTAGTGAGAAAAAGAGAAGCAGACTGAGGGAAGCAGCAAAGAAAAAAATGTATAGCAATGTCAGTCATCTTAAAAATATTTTAATTGGTCATCATTTTACTTTTAAATGTTAATCTCCCACAAATTTTTGCCCAGGTTCACAATTAAAAGAACATTAAAACAACTACAAAATCATGTGAAACTAGTCCCATCACACTGAATAACCAGCAGAAATATCAAAATAACACCAATAAATTAAATATATGACAAATTAAAAATGTGTTTAGAGCTTTTGTAAATTAGCATGAAGACTGAGCTTGATTATACTCACCTTTTTGAAGTGGGAGGGGGGATGAAATTTCACAATACTAGCCCATTGGCTTCCCCAGTACTTTTGTATGAATGCTTCTAGCGTCCTATGTCTAATGACTGGGAAATGAAGAGAAAAGTATGAGAGAAAAGTAGAAGATAAAAGATTGGGAGGAAAGAATTAGAGGTGGTGTGAGGAATATTTTCCCCTAAGGTTCTTTAAAGCATCTAAGGGAAGGTCTATCTGTATGTGTATGTATGTGATGGGGGGAGCAGAAGCTGCTGAAAAATATTTCTACCTGCTAGTCTAATATGACTGGTATGAAAAGTTAGGTTCCTCTTCTCTGCCCTGCTTTGGCCCTGGAAAGAGCAGGATGGTAAATATTAGTGTAGCATTTAGCAATGGAGACAAGGAGATCACAGTCATCTGTATGCTTTGGGTAGATCTTCACAGTCCACCTCTAACTTGTATCCTAAAACCTTGCTACCTCTTCTCCTTCATAAAGTGGGCTTCGGAATTTCTTACAGAAACATGCAGCAGAAATATAAAACTTCTGCTATGGAAAACCACCTGGAGAGGACGACTTGGTCTGAATTGTCATTTAAAAGTTATTTTAGATGTTATATTACTAGGTTTTAAACAACATTTTGATCACATTGATACGGTGCCTGTGCAAGGAAGAAAGCAGCTACCCTTAGGATGTCTGATGTATAATTTGCTTTTATTTTTCCTTGTAGTGTAAATGTTGGCCTGGCTTCCACATGAAGGATGATGGCAAAACATGTGTGGATATTGATGAATGTTTGTCTGGCTTTCCATGCAGCCAGCAGTGCGTCAATACGTATGGCACCTACAGATGTTTGTGTGCAGATGGTTATGAGGTGCAACCTAATAACCCAAATGGCTGCAAGTCACTTTCAGGTATCATTTGCTTCCTTGGCTTCTGGAATATTACTGACTCAGTGCAGTTAAGCTTAGTCATAACTAAGTCCCATGGAAAGCAATGCAACTTAAGTTAGTTTTGACATTTTCCTTTAGTCATGCAGGTTTAAGACCTAAACATACTTTGTTCAAGCAAAATTAACTGTGTAATGCACAATGCATTAAACTTTCCAGTACTAACCAAACTGTCTTAAGGCATACTTCTTCTTAGGTAAAAATAGATGTTTGTCCAGATGTGAGCATCTTGTCCCATCATTTGTTTCACATTATGGGATTGGAACTAGAGAAAAGCATGTGAAAGGGTGCTGGAGGAAGCTGACTTTCCTTCCCCCTTTGCCCCGGCAGCTCCTCCATAAATCCTCTCCTGAGGGTCAGCTAAATGGGGCCTGCTGAATGGGACAGGCTGTGGTGTAGGGGCTGAGAAGGAAGGAGGGTCCCTGGAAATTGGACGGCTGCACCTTTCACAAGCAGGAGAGGGCTAGTGGGAATAGAATTAATGCAAACGTTCTTTAATGTTCAGTAGGCCCAGTTGCAAGAGGCATGTATTGTTGGGAAATTACAGGGAAACATTCCACAAAATACACTGCACTGGAAGGAACAGGCCAGGAGTGATCATAGCAACATCACCATTCTACATGCCATTTGCGTAGCCCAGAACTGATTTGCAAAACTGACTCTCTGAAAATCTGTCACTCTGAAAATCAGGGCTTAGAGTGGTTTGAATTTGCTCAGCATACCTTTTATTGTACATTTCTTAAATATTATTCTAAGGTTATGCTGAGAATAACTTACTAGGAAGTTCCAATAAAATTAATGGGGCTTCTTTGTGATTACACATGTATAGTATTGCACTATAAATGTATTTTTTAATGTACAGTAGTTCCAAGTATGCTTCACGTGCACTTTATTTACAGAAATTTTGAATTATTAAAATGTAAGTTAAATGTATTTTCAGAACTATTCAGCTCACTACTCGCTGAAAATTCTGGCATGCATTAATTTGGACCTTTCTGACTTTTGAATTTTCCCCTTTCTTAATGTCAACTGTTACTTATCACCTATTTGTCCCTTAAAAGCCAGGCTGAGTAGCTGTCCTTAAATTCATTTTGGAATTGAAATTATTGAGAGTGCTAATACATTTTCTGTATTACAAAGGCTAAATTAAAGTACTCTGAAAGAAATGCTAATTGAATCTCTTGTTCAGATTATGACGCATCATTGATCTTACTTGAAATATTATGCTTTTAATGTTTCTTTCATCCACAACACTGTTCACAGCATGTAGCATTTTATTTTTCACTACTTGTATTTCTATTCTTGAAGTTCCATAAATTAACTTAAATGCTAGCATAGTATTTTTCTCCTTTCGCTATATTTAGATGAAGAACCTTTTTTAATTCTGGCTGACCATCATGAAATCAGAAAAATCAGTACTGACGGATCCAACTACACTTCATTGAAACAGGTACAATTCCAATTATCATCTAATTAATACTTAATAATCTTAATACTCATTGCTGTTTAGAATGCTTGATGAACACAAAACCACAGTCTTAACTGCACTCCATAGCACAAAATAAGCTATGGACAAGGTTGGCCGTGAGCAATAAAAGTCTGTAATTCAGTTGTTGTATTTCTAGTAACTGTAAAAGGCTATAATAAATGAGGTTTCTCTTTATTACACTTTCCTTTGTCACCTTACTTAATTATGTGAATGGACCACTCGACATGATATGAATATGTATAATAAGTTAAATCTAATTACTATTCAGGTCCCAATATCCTGAGTAGCCATACCTGCTGAAATTTTTTTCCCCTACAAATAAAGTTCCACTACCCGTGTCTATTTTCATGAGCACCAGTCATCATGATATCATGTGTTATGCTACTCTAATAAGACCCATATTTCTACTGTGAATTGCATCCCATTTTGTAAATGTATAATCACCGTAAGTATTTCTGCTAGATATACTGGACCATGTATTCCAAATGCACAGTTTTTAATGGACATTTTTTTCTGGAGGGCATAAATATTAAAATATCAGTTGATTGGAATTAGAATATGTTAAAATTTTGTGTTTGGGTTTTTTTTTTTTTAAGTTGACCAATGTTTAACTTGTTTCAATGCCTCCAACTGACTCTCTTTATATTCGGAATCTGTTTCTTTCGTTAAGAATTAATAAAGCACCTAAGCCAGCTTGGCATACTCAAAGGATGAATTCTTTCAAAATCCTGTCAATTTTGTCAAGAACATTTGATTCATTAACTGTGAGATACTATGAACAGCATCTATTCTCCCTTCCTGGAGAATCCCCCCTTTCCCCCAGAGCTTGTTCTCAGAAACTACATCTGAGAGTTCCCAATTTGAGTGTTATGTGATCTAACGTCATGCTTCTAATGGAATCCTGAATAATTTCTCCTGCACCTGCTTTTGCACCTCAATAGGCAAACAAAGAGGCAGGCACATAAGATGGGGTTTAACTGGGACACTTTTATTTAGATCTTAAATTGAAATCAGCAGAGGGGGATGACCATGGGGCAAGAAGTAACTTAACTGTATAACTGTAGCCATTGGGTGACCCACCCTTGCCGAAGGAATTAAGGCACGGCTTCCTAGCCTGCCCCAATTCCCAGGCAACACCCTGAAGGTGAGGAAGCCTTATCCCTGGGACTGCAGAACCCCAGGTGGAGGCTCCTATCTCACCCTCTGAACCGCAGAATCCGAGAAGTGAGCCCCGCGGGCCAACCCATCATCTAAAGGTGCCTAAAGGGCGTCAACATGCCCAAACCAAACTACCGTATATACTCGAGTATAAGCCGACTTTTTCAGTACATTTTTTAGGCTGAAAAAGTCCCCCTCAGCTTGTACTCGAGTGATGGTCCTTTCGGGCTGCTCCTTCCTACGCCGCCTTTGCCACTGTTGGCAGCAGTGGAGGAGGAACGAGCAGCCCGAAAGCAGCCCTTTCAGGATGCTTGTTCTTCCTCTGCCGCTGCAGCTACCACCAGGTTTGTGGTGTGGTGAACCAGCTTATACTCGAGTCAATAGGTTTTCACAGTTTTTTGTGCTAAAATTAGGTGCCTCAGCTTATATTCGGGTCAGCTTATACTTGAGTATATATGGTATTTATTTTCCCACACCTAAACTGCCACTGAAAGGGGACAAATCTCTAGGGGCTATAACATAAGGGCTCCCAATGCCAAGACAGCACTCGAAACAGGTCAGGTGACAGTGGCTGCGTATAGGTTGCTTAGGATCCTCCTGCAGAGGATGTTGCCTTTCAGTCTAAAATTCCATTTAAATGTCATCCACTTAAACTAGCACTACATCTAACTGAATCATTTGAATATCCCTGCCATTAAGTTATAGGACCTAGAAGGAATATTGCAAGAGCTCTGAAGCAATCTTGTCCAAGTATATTGTATCCTTGCAGACATAAATAGATTGGAACCGTGCTAAATCAGTTGCAGTACATTGGGGGGGTGGATTCCATAATAATAATAATAATAATAATAATAATAATAATTTATTATTTATACCCCGCCCATCTGGCTGGGCCTCCCCAGCCACTCTGGGCGGCTTCCATAGAAACCAAAAATACACTAAAATATCACACGTTAAAAACTTCCCTGAACAGGGCTGCCTTAAGATGTCTTCTGAATGTCAGGTAGTTGTTTATCGCTTTGACATCTCGTGGGAGGGCGTTCCACAGGGCGGGCGCCACTACCGAGAAGGCCCTCTGCCTGGTTCCCTGTAGCTTTGCTTCTCGCAATGAGGGAACCGCCAGAAGGCCCTCAGCGCTGGACCTCAGCGTCCGGGCAGAATGATGGGGGTGGAGACGCTCCTTCAGGTATACTGGACTGAGGCCGTTTAGGGCTTTAAAGGTCAGCACCAACACTTTGAATTGTGCTTGGAAACGTACTGGGAGCCAATGTAGGTCTTTCAAGACTGGTGTTATATGGTCTCGGCGGCCGCCCCCAGTCACCAGTCTAGCTGCCGCATTCTGGATTAGTTGTAGTTTCCGAGTCACCTTCAAAGGTAGCCCCACGTAGAGCGCATTGCAGTAGTCACGTAGAGCGCATTGCAGTAGTCCAAGCGGGAGATAACCAGAGCATGCACCACTCTGGCGAGACAGTCCGCAGGCAGATAGGGTCTCAGCCTACGTACCAGATGGAGCTGGTAAACAGCTGCCCTGGACACAGATTTGACCTGTGCCTCCATGGACAGCTGTGAGTCCAAAATGACTCCCAGGCTGCACACCTGGTCTTTCAGGGGCACAGTTACCCCATTCAGGACCAGGGAATCCTCCACACCTGCCCGCCTCCTGTCCCCCAAAAACAGTACTTCTGTCTTGTCAGGATTCAACCTCAATCTGTTAGCCGCCATCCATCCTCCAACCGCCTCCAGACACTCACACAGGACCTTCACCGCCTTCACTGGTTCTGATTTAAAAGAGAGGTAGAGCTGGGTATCATCTGCATACTGATGAACACCCAGCCCAAACCTCCTGATGATCTCTCCCAGCAGCTGCATGTAAATGTTGAAAAGCATGGGGGAGAGGACAGAACCCTGAGGCACCCCACAAGTGAGAGCCCAGGGGTCTGAACACTCATCCCCTGTTGAATGGTTTCTTTAAATGTAAAGGTTCATCACTGTTCCACCCGATGTGTATGTCTTTAAGGGGCCAAAGCAAGGGCCAGAGCAAGATAACGAGACCCAGCGTTACAGCTGTGAAACATAGCAGGTGCTGCCGAGTTGTACTGATTAAGCTGTGTTGGCAATTGGGTGTAGTATATAAGGAGCAGCACCTAGCTCTCCCATTACCCTGGGGGATGGGTTGGTGGTTGGGTCTGGTTTGTTGTTGATGTATTTAGTGTTTAAGGAGTTTTTGTTTTTCTTATTAAAACCTTGTTTAAGTTATTTTTGAGTCCCTTTTTAATGCATGGTCTCCCCAGCAAGCTCTCTGCAGCGCTACTATACTGCAAAAAGCCAACATCCCCCACCACCATTTTCTGAACACGACCCAGGAGGAAGGAGCAGAACCACTGTATGACAGTGCCCCCAGCTCCCAGCCCCTCAAGACAGTCCAGAAGGATGTTATGGTCGATGGTATCAAACGCCACTGAGTGATCCAGCAGAACTAGGAAACAGCTCTCACCTTTGTCCCTAGCCCGCCGGAGATCATCAACCAGTGCGACCAAGGCAGTTTCAGTCCCATGATGAGGCCTGAATCCCGACTGGAAGGGATCCAAATGGTCCGCTTCTTCCAGGCGTGCCTGGAGTTGTTCAGCAACCACTCGCTCAATCACCTTGCCCAAGAATGGAAGATTTGAGACTGGGCGATAGTTGGCCATCGTGGCCGCATCTAAAGATGGTTTTTTAAGAAGCGGTTTAATAACCGCCTCTTTCAGCGGGTCTGGGAAGGCTCCCTCACGGAGGGAAGCATTCACCACCCCTTCTTCCATTCATTATTATTTCACAAAGTCCATTATCCTTTGTGTTTGATTCCTGTTATATTCTTTTTAAAGATCCAGAATGTGGTTCATAGATTTTGTTAGCTGCAAAAAAATCAGAACTTTAGGAGATCAAAAGTCCTGGAAAATGGCCTTGCAGCCAGGTTGGACACTACCCCCCATTCCACAGAAATTGTGGAATTCCAGGTGTTTAGTAGATGTGCTTCAATGTCCTTTTTTTTTTTTTTGATACAAACCTTACTGCTTTCTGACTTGGAAAAAAAAATTGAATTTGTAACACATAAATTAACTTAAAGGGGAAGTTAATTTCAGGTTATTTATAGTTATCAGTTTAAATAACATGTGAGTGCCACAATCGAGCAGTCTCATTTCAGCATCATGTTCTATTAAAAGATATAAATCAAATTTGAAAATATACAAGACATATATTATACCAGTTATATACACTTTTGATTAATCTTTGATTATTTATCTTGTCAGAGTTGTCATCTTTGTTGTATTAAATGGCTTATGGAAAAACCTGGTTAATTATTTTTTTCTTTTTCAGGGTCTGAACAATGTGATTGCAGTAGACTTTGATTACAAAGAGGAGTTCGTCTATTGGATTGATTCCAGCAGGCCAAATGGCAGTAGAATAAACAGAATGAATCTGAATGGAAATGATGTCAAGGTGATTGGAAAGTAATCATGGAATTATAAACATTATTTGGGTTCCTACTTAATATTATTATATGCCAAATAGGGTTATGCATTTGCACAACTTAAGCTAGTAAGAATTATTATAAATACGAAATAGCATATCTGTTATTTATTTTTATTTTTTACTAGAGATCAACTGGGCTCAAATCGTGCAGATAATTTATTCAGCTAATACATGTCCAGTTAAATGTGTGGTTAGGTAATTCTAATAGCAAATAAAAATGAAGATACTGTTACAAAACTGTATGCTGTATGTCACAATGTGATTGAATGAAGTCAAAGCAGCTTGTTTTATTTGATTGGTTAGAAAAGTCATTTAAGGATGCTGATTGAATTTCTCCTGTATGTTTTATATTTTTCTTAACAAGTTATTGGTGCAAACAGTTTTTAAGCCCCGAGCCTTGCTTGCAGGGCTCTGGGACAGTTGTACAAGGTCTCAGGACGCTCCTGCAATCAGTGCTTTTTCCCAGGGGGTACTCAAGGGTACAGGGTCGCGGGTGGCACTGTAGGTTAAACCACAGAGCCTAGGACTTGCTGATCAGAAGGTCAGCAGTTCGAATCCCCAAGACGGGGTGAGCTCCCGTTGCTCGGTCCCTGCTCCTGCCAACCTAGCAGTTCGAAAGCACATCAAAGTGCAAGTAGCTAAATAGGTACCACTCCAGCAGGAAGATAAACGGCATTTCTGTGTGCTGCTCTGGTTCCCCAGAAGTGGCTTAGTCATGCTGGCCACATGACCCGGAAAAACTGCCTGCGGACAAACGCCGGCTCCCTTGGCAAATAAAGCAAGGTGAGCACCGCAACCCCAGAGTCGGCCACGACTGGACCTAATGGTCAGGGGTCCGTTTACCTTTACCTTTTTACTCAAGGGTACACAGTACCAGCACCTCTTTTGTTGTTGTTAAACTGTAACAACTTCATGGCGCTTACTGTAACAACTTCATGGTGAGTGCCAACACCTATTTTTTTTAGCCGGGGAAAAGCACTGCCTGCGATACCTTGTAAGATCTCAGATGGCCTCTGTGCGGAATGATGAATGTGTGGCCTTACTATTAGGTGCAGAAGTTGTACATGAAGTGGCAGTGGTACAGCCCATCCCATGCAAGGGCACAGCTGTAACCGGATAGTTGCCCTTGATAGTTTCAGCATCCTGGGCCCTCACTGCAGCAACTACCCAGTCAGAAACTTCATTGGGTCATTCCATGGCAAGTGAGCCAACCTTTTTACCTCATGTCATCCAATTTCCTTAATATTTTGTACACTTGTTGAATGATCAAAATTAAGTTCAAATATAAAGTTTTGTTTTTTTAATCTCATCCCGTTTTTGAGTTATGAGGGTTTGAAATTTCGGGGTTGGGAGGGGGGGAAGGAAAATTTTGGCCTTGCCAGACTACAAAAAAGCCTTAAAAACTCAGCCTGGATATTTCAAAACTAAAAATACTGATCTCTTCAGAACTTCATGGACTTTAATATGATATATCACATGATGGGCTTACTTTAGATTTCAAAGTTAAATTACAAAATTTAAAAAGTGATTAAAAATGAATATGATTTTTTTAAAATCCAAAAAAAATATATTATTTAATATTTCTAAGAGCTATTTGCAAAATTTAATATTGGGATCTCAATGAGATCACATTTTAAAAAAATATTTTGTACATACATACCTGCCTTATTTGGGTTCTGTTTAGGATCTTGGAGTAAAATATAACAGAATAAACAAGGCTTAAAACTATAATATCGGGCATTTCATATCAGGCATTTCTTTAGAAAGTTATTCAGTTAAAAGGCATTTGAAAGGCTAGTCAGGGTTTTCTTTTAAAAATGTGTTCCAAACCAGAGTGATAGAATTAACAATAATAAGTTAGAATTCTTTGGATTTAAACTTAGTTTTGCTCATTCAACAAGTGTACAGAATATTAAGAAAATGGGAAGACATGAAGTATTGGATCACTTGATATGGAAGGACCCCACTTTGTTCTTGAAGTCTAACAGTAATGGTGGTTGTTCCTGTCTTTTATCCTGGAGCGCCCACTGACAGTTACACCTAAAGAGGCAGCCGTGTTGGTCTGCCATAGTCAAAATAAAAAAAAATCCTTCCAGTAGCACCTTTAAGACCAACTAAGTTAGTTCTTGGTATTTGGTATACCAAGAACTAACTTAGTTGGTCTTAAAGGTGCTACTGGAAGGATTTTTTTTATTTTGACCTAAAGAGGCATTTCACATGCCCCAGGTGTTTCTAAGCAATCAGCCCACTTTCCATACTACATTTGATTCTGGGGGGCTTTCACAGAAGCAGATTACAACATGGCATGTCTTCCTGCTTGCCAAAATCAAAAAAGTGAAAAGCAGCAGTTCTACTGGACATGTCTAGTGTCTAAACTAGCAGTTTGGATATCAGCCTGCACTTGGAGAAAAGGGACTAAAAAATTAAATTTAGGGTTGCCATATTTCAAACAGTGAAAATCCAGACAGAAAAGTGGTTGAGTCTTTTTTTTAGCTTTACCCAAAGTTGTGGAGCTTTTCTGGCAAATTCTGGCTATTTTTAAAGAAAATTGCCAAAAACAATACAGCCGACACGGGTTGCCATATGTCCAGATTTTCCCAGCCATTTTAGCGATTTCCGCCCAGACACTGCTTCCAACTACAGTATTCCAGATATGTCCAGGAAATTCTGGACATATGGCAACCCTATTAATTTACTATTTTAAAATAGCTTTCTCAAACCAACCTGGGTTTTAATTTAGCCTCTTTTTTGTTGTTTTTAATATTCTTTAAGAAATGCATAATTTCCCTCAAATACCTTGGGAAATTTGGTCTGTAATCTTATATACTCTCTTTGAGCACAACAGAACTTACTTCTCAGTAGATATACAATTAATTGTGCTGCCAATTACGAAATCACATTTGTCAAGTGTAATATCATTTGTTTCTCTCTTGCATCTTTTAAATATTTTTCAAGAATAAGAAATGGATTCTGTTCTTGTTTTTCTGTGTATTCCACTACTTATACAACTTTAATTTCTCTAGGTAGTTCATAACACAGCTGTTCCTAATGCACTTGCAGTTGACTGGGTTGGAAAGAATCTCTATTGGTCTGACACAGAAAAAAGGATTATTGAAGTATCAAAAGTCAATGGCCTGTATCCCACCGTTCTTGTGAGCAAAAGGGTGAAGTTCCCTAGAGATCTCTGTTTAGATCCTCAAGCTGGGTATGGAACTATATTACAAACTAATTATGTTAATTGATCACATCTGATTAGGAGAATGTGGGTTCTGAGGTTAGTTTATGAATGTGTTTAATGGTTACAAAAGACAACTCAAGTATTTATCATAACATATTTGAAAATTCCAGAATGGAAAATTAAAATATCCTTTTCTCCTCTGAAGGCAGAAGGAGGGTTAATTATGTGACCTGACAGAGATATATTTGCAATAAGTTAAAACTTTACAGCATAATATCATTAAGAGATGAAACATCCTTAAATAAGATAATAAAGCAGTAAAGCTTCCCCTATATTTAAACAATTATGCTTCAGAATAAGGATTTTTTTTACAATTAACGAGCAGATGGATCCCTCAATTAAAATTAATACAAACATCCAGTAGATCTTAAGAATTTGGTAAAGCTTTTTTGTTCCTTGACAAGATGTTTTGCTCCAAATTATACCCAGTGACATATTTTCTTTGGGCATTATTTCTCTGGATGTTACAAGCCAGGACTGTAGCTATTTATTAGAGATATCAGCCAAGCCAGCTTTGGTCTAGCCTGGAAATTAGCTTTGGGAGCTCTCATCTCAAAGAACAGGTGAGCAATAGTGTTCACATCAAAGAACAGGCAAGCAGTAGGATTTCCTGATTGACTCTGCCAAGCACCCAGCCATCCCTTTGACATCTGGTAGGGGAGAGAAAAAGGGCCTTCAGCGGTGGGTTGCTGTTTCTCACCTAACAGCTTTTGGAGCTGCAGCATCTTCAAATCAATAGTGATGTCTTTATTCATTATACATCTTAGGCACCTGGTGAAAATGTTCCTCTTCAACCAGGCCTTTGTCTGATTAACATTCTATGACTCTATGTCCTTTTAAATGTGTGTGGGGGGGAGCGAGGGGTGTTATTGCTTTGTTTTGTTCTTGTTTTTATTATGTATTTGTGTTTTTATGCTGTGAACTGCCCATTGATTTCAGTATACAGATTTAAAGCCCCTGTGGCCATGGAAATGGATGTGTAACATTGCATATAGATAACACAAAGTGTTCTTTTGTTTTCAGCTGCCCCTGACCAATATTTTAATTGGCCTGAATAAATTTTGATTAAGTGCACTTTAGAAATTTTATTTTTGTTTCTGCAGTAGTGCCTATCCTCCTCCCCTCCTCAGAAATGAGCAGAGGCCTTTTTTAATTTGGGGGGCAGGCGGTGGTGGAAATAGCTCGCCTTATCTTATGTGACCCATGTTCCACATGTGGGTCACTCGTTTTTCTTTTCTGATGCAAAATATCAATATTTGTGAACTTGTCATTTGATTGATGAAGTCAGGATCTTCCTGCAGAATCATTTGCTCAAGCAACAATAACAGCCCTGCAACGTGTGATTCTGTTTTCTGAGACAGTACAGCCAAACGAGGTCTTATGGGGACATCATTCAAATGCTCATTACATCCATATAAATTGGGGTGGGGATCTTTTATTAACAATAAAATTAAGATGTGGGTGAAGGGCACTGAACCCTTCTCTCTCCTGAACCATATTCCACCTTAATCCTTTGCTCCAACTGGGGAAGAGGACATAGGACAGTGCATTCCTTTTATTGGTTACATTAGCATTGCTACCACCTGGTTTCAACTGGAGCCAACAAGTGAAAAGAAATGGACCTGCCATCATAGAGTCTAGTTTGTCCCATAGTTCGTAGATTTTCACTCTTTTGACAAGTAATATAATCAATGAGCTCTATATTTACTAACCAGCAATAGTACTTCCTAGTTAGAATGTTTAGGATTGTAGTAATAGAATAATTCTTGATCCCCTGATTATACACATATATTTTTCCTGACGAATACATTTGTATCAATAAACAAAAGAGTTATCAATTTTATTTCCTAGATATTTGTACTGGATTGATTGCTGTGAGTATCCTCACATTGGCCGAGTTGGCATGGATGGCTCTAATCAGACAATTGTGATAGAAACACAGATATCTAGACCAATGGCTCTTACAATAGATTATGTCAACAGAAGACTCTACTGGGCTGATGAAAGCCATATTGAATTTTCTAACATGGATGGCTCTCGTAGAAATAAAGGTCAGTTGCTCTCTGAAACAAAGTTCAGACATTTTGTTATTTAGCTAGGTTTTTTATGCTCATTATAGAAGTGAACGTATTTCTATCGACTACATTTTCACCAATAATGTATGCTAAGAAATCAGAACACTGCATATCAAAGAGGATGGAACACATGAGACTGTAGCTGGTTTTTAAAAATTTTTTTAAAGCACTACTCAATTATCCTATCCAAAGCTAAAAATAATACAGACATAAAAGGGGAGAAAATCACCAGTACAAGCATAAAACATTTATTTCCATTCATTAATAAAAGTGCAGCCATTAGTTCTTTTAAAATGACAGTACATATGTGATTCAAGAATATGTAACTCAGGACTATACAAAGACCAATGAGTAAGAATATATAAAGACCAATTAATGGAGTGCATTTACTATTCTTTTTTCTATTCCTATCTATCTTTCTCTAGTATAAAAATCCAGTGAAAGAGAGTTTAAAAAATCCAGTCGTTTTTTATATTTCGTTTACTGGATTCTATTAGTGCAAGTGCCCTCCAGATGTTATTGGACTATAATTCCCATCAGGCCTGATCAGCATTGCCCCTGATGAGTTCAACAACATCTGGAGGGCAGCATGCTGGCTACTTCTGGCTAGTGTAGTTCTGGAGATCTTCACCTCCTTAATCAACTGTAGCGATTTGAGAATTACTGCTGTGACACTGTGACTCCTGTACAAAACTTCTTGATATATATATATGCACAGCAAATGTACATGCACACATGTAAGTACCAAATATTTTTATTTGTTACTAGGCAAGCTTGGGGGATTATTGCTACGAAATTGAGAACCCAGGCAGCAAATGGTTGACAGATTGAGCTGCTAATTTAAATGAAGACTTTGCTGATTTGAATCTCGCCTTATTAGTTGTTATCTGGGAATTGACTGTCTCATAGCATCAGGTCACATCTAGAATAAAGGAGTAATAATATTGTCTATCAGGATTATAATGGGAATCACTTTTCACATATTTACCAATTTATTTCTTGTGAGCACGGTTTGATTTTTGTGCGTATATTGCCAAAATTGGGAAAGTACAAATGGGGAGTTAGCTCTCAACTTCAAAGGGCCCTATTTCTAACCTCATAGTACTTGGAAAATGAGAGAGTTGTCTCCCAACTTAGCTTCTATTCATGAGGCCAGCACTATACTACTTCTGCAGCTGACATGAAATAGTCAAAGCTCTATGGAAGACCATGGAGGTTCATACATATGAGCAATAATGGACTTTTCTGAATTCATCTGCCTTTTACATTTTTTATTCAAATCTCACAAGTATTGTATTCAAAATCATATTTAAAAACATCAATATTAGTTTATAAATAAAATAAATATTAGTCAATATTGAACTGTCTGCATATTTTGAAAAAATATAAGTACGTACACAGGTTGTCATAAAGAGTATATAATTTAATGAGCGAGATTCAGAACATAATTTTTATAGATAAAATGGTAAATTGCATATGAACCCTTCATTAAACCTTTGACAAAATACTCAAAATTATGCTTTCCACAGTGAACAGTTTAATTTACAAACTCATTTAATGGACTTCTGTATACAGTGGTACCTTGGTTTAAGAACAGCCCTGTTTATGAACTATCCGGTATAAGAACTCCGCAAAACTGGAAGTAGTGTCCTGGTTTGCAAACTTTATCTTGGTCTAAGAATGGAATCCGAACGGTGGAAGGGCACCCGCAGCCTCATTAGGGAAAGAGCACCTTGTTTTAAGAATGGCTTTGGTTTAAGAAGGGACTTCCAGAACAGATTAAGTTCATAAACCGAGGTACCACTGTAGTCCAGTATTCCATCGCAGACAGTGATGATAGAGAACCATGCTTTCTTTGATTTTTATATAAAGGTACTTACAGAAAGGGATGTAAAATACATGTTGAGTCAATTAGAAATGCCAGATTTGCCATTGGGGCTATTTAATCTTTCTTTGCAGGCTACTGGGGTATCAGAATAACAGTGCAGGTGGGCAGAACTCAGCAAACAGTAGAGAGTGTACTTCAATGAAAACCAATAACATTTGCAATTCCTCCTTTGATGACAAATCTTTTGTTGATGTGTCACATTTTTTTTCTTCCGGAATAGTTGCAGAATTGCGGATTCTGATGTCACCATATCCCCCTATATAGTGATGAATGTACCTGTTACACATCCTTCACCCCACCCACTTGACTTTCATGTTCTGCCACCTGCTGTCGAAGAATGTGTACCTTAATAGCTGACTTTTCATTTAGTACATATAAAAAAGTACTGCAAAGTCATATTTTGTATAAGTGTTATGGGATGAAAAGATCTTGGTTCCTCTTAAACCACTTCATCCTATATGATGATGCCCTGTAACAAGCAATAAAGCTCTCAGAGTTCCTCCTCTATATATGCGTATTCCTAATATATGTGGAGGAAAACACACTGCAACAAGTGACCTCAGTCATAATTTAATATTTTGACACAATCGTCACCCTTTATCTTGTTAGCACCAATCCTAGAGCAGTACAAGAACCTGGGGGGGGGGGAATGAAATTGTTCCTGACCAGTTGCTATCTAGGGGTTCAGGCTAGTCCTATTTGCTCAGGAATATTTATTGATAGAAGGGATGTGGGTGGCGCTGTGGTATAAACCACTGGGCCTAGGGCTTGCTGATCAGAAGGTCAGTGGTTCAAATCCCCATGATGGGGTGAGCTCCCGTTGCTTGGTCCCTGCTCCTGCCAACCTAGCAGTTCGAAAGCATGCCAGTGCAAGTAGATAAATAGGTACCGCTTTGGCAGGGAGGTAAACAGCGTTTCCGTAAGCTGCTTTGGGTCGCCAGAAGAGGCTTAGTCATGCTGGCCACATGACCCGGAAGCTGTCTGAGGACAAATGCTGGCTCCCTGAGCGCTGCAACCCTAGAGTCGTCCGTGACTGGTCTTAACAGTCAGGGGTCCCTTTACCTTTATTTATTGATAGACACTGTATCAGTAAGTAAAATATTACATAAGGGGAAGGTTCTATTGATCACTGGTCCAATAAGCCAAATGGGGTACTGCTCCACCAATCTCAGTCTCTCCTCAGCAAGGTCCCACCTGCCTGCTTCCTTCCTTACATCCAGTCCACTGTCTGTTAGCTTCCCCTCCTTAGAATCTGTAGATCTCTACAGGCAGAAGAATGGGGACAAAACCAGAATTAGTTGGTTTTGCCTATTACTGGCTCTGAATCCACCTATTTTTCACCTCCTTGCCTTCTGCCCTACCAGCCCCAATCAGCATCAGCCTTCACTGCTATTGATACAGATGTTTGTACATGTAGATTCTAGGGGGAAGTTCTACTTGGCATCCCCACATGGGAGCAATACTGACTGAAGAAGGCTAAGGACTACCAATGATTGCACAAATGTCATCTCCTAAAATTGGTACTGTTATTTAAAATAATTAACTATTCAATGCTACAGAAAAAATTAGCGTTTAGAGAAATGGAAAACAAATCATTAATATAGATTGATAAGCAGTTGCACTATCTTGTGGGCAAATAAATGCAGTTATCAGTAAAAAAAATTGCGTACATCAATTTACACCTTGATAGACAAGATTAACAGTTCTTTATAAGCAGCATTTGTCAAACAAAGGTTACTAGATTTAGCATAAAAAGATACACTCAGTGGTAATACGCTCAATGACATGCAGCGCTTATATCAAGCATAAAAGAGTTTGACATGAAACTCATGAATATTTTAAAAATGAAACATAGCACAATTCCTATTCTCATCGCAAACATCTACTGTAGTACTTGCAAATATTTTCCTGTATTATACCATCAATGGATTGCTTCACTTGCTACCTTCCCTACAAACTGCATTGTATCCCTTCTGTGATACTCCTTCGAAGCCCAATCTAGAGGGCCAGAGTTCTGTGGCTTCTGCTTGTACAATGGGTCTTTCCCCTCCAGTGGCCCTCCTGCCTCCTAAAATTGGCTTGGGGGACATGAGAACCCCCAGAACAGGGCATGGAGGTAGCGGGAGTGAGGGGATCATTCCATTTGGCAAGCTGAAATGCTTGCACTGTTGGAACGCTCAACGTAGTGCAACATTGAATTCTCCCATAGTATTATGATCACTGGGTTTGCTAAGTCTGTGCACATTATGGGAATAGTTCTTAGGTAGCAGTCTTCTACACTGTATTCTTGAATGGTTAGTATTCCACAATACAATGTTATTTAAAAGGGTTTTTTTAAGGTAATATTATTTTAAATAACATTTGCATACTACTTTTCATCTGAAGATGGCAGGGTGGTTCACCACATAAAAATACAAAATGAGAACACAAAACATAATAAAAACAAGAACAAAAACCAATAACTGCCCTCCCACAAACATATTTAAAAAGATATAGATTGTTAATCAGCCAAAGGCCTGGTTAAAGAGAAATGTTTGCATCTGGTTCTTAAAGATATGTAATGAAGGTGCTGGGCAAACCTTCCTGGAGAGAGCATTCCACAAATGGGGAGCCACTGCAGAAAAGGCCTATTCTTGTGTTGCCATCCTCTGGACCTCTCATGGCAGAGGAACACAGAGAAGGGCTTCAGATGATGGTCACAGGGTCTGGGTCGGTTCATATGGGGAGAGGTGATCCTTGGGGAATTGTGGCCTTGAGCATGAAATAAGCCTGAAAGCACACATGAAATCCCACCTGATAATTCACAACAAAGTGAATACTAGCATTACAGCACAAAAACACAGTGTTTTTCATGCACATAACTTCATTTTCTTCTCTCTTCATAGAGCTTTGTCCTTATTGCCATGATAATTTTATGAACTGTGAATTACTATTTTACATGCTTGTTACTAGTAATGGGTGAACTTAAAACAGCATGCAAAGGGACACTGAACTAAACATACTCAGTGGTCTGAACAAAATTCTGAAGTTGAAGAGGAGGGGGGGGGACATGAGAGGATGATTTGCCATTAATGCACAGTGCCACTCGGAAAACAAAATCAGTTAATTTGGAACATCAATCCCAAAATGTGGGAGAAGTTCAGATAGAAATGAAAAACTGTAAGAAAATTGCTGGAGAAATGGGTGTACTCACTGTCTTGAACATGAACTCAAGCTGTGTGGAAAGGAAGAGTCTTTTGTACATGCCCAGAAAGTAATAGGCTCTGCTCTGACACTCTTTGTTCTTCTGCTGCTGTTGTGGTGGTGACTTGAAGCGCACCATATGCATGCCTAGACACAGTATAACCAAAACAATGTGCCCTTGAATTGCCTGTTTAAATAGAACAATAACCTTGTATGATGAAACAAAGCTGCATCCAAAGAATTAAGGAATCCCTGCAGAAGCTATAAATTACATCCAGCCTACAATTTCTGCAAAAACTTTCAAATCTGCATGTGGCAGTGCTCAAATAGTATCCTGCTATCAGTTCCCTGGGACCCAGCTGTTTCTTTCACTATGGTTAGGCCAACAGAGTTTAGCCAAGTGGGGTTGATGTATCTAATCTTAATCCTAGATACTTTTAACTGGTAACAAAGAGCCTCCAGGCTTGACAGGTTGTCACAGCCATTATTCACAAGAAGCTATGCAGTCCTTGTCTTTGTCAGCTTTTGCAGTATGGAATATTTTAGCTGGCAGTCTTCCAAAACTGAACATTAATCTTACATTCTGTTGCAGTTCCTAATCAACATATTCTAGGCGTGATTGCTCTCACATTATTTGAAGACTACATCTACTGGACTGATGGAAAAACCAAGACAGTCAACCGTGCCCATAAAACCTCTGGAGCAGATAAAGTAGCACTGATTAACTCGTGGCATGCCATAACTGATATCCAAGTGTATCATTCATACAGACAGCCTGATGGTAAATATTTTCAGCATGTGTTCTGTAAAAAGCATTCTGACTTCATTAGAGTTCTGAAGACTTTGCTTAGTGATTAACCTAAGCAGTTTTATATTGAATTGCTAAAGAAGTAAGACGGAAAGAAGAGCAAAATATTAGAAGTATGGTTAGTTTCGCTGAAGGTCTGACACTGAAGGTCCATTACATAAGCAACCTATGTTGGCTTTGTGAACCGCCTCAGTTCTCACTCAATTTTTGTAACGGGCCCTGGAAAGAAGTAAACTCTTACTGAGCCTGCAACCACTGCCAGTAAGTCTCTACTGGACACCAGGAAAGAGTTCACGGTTGCACAGGGTCCAGAATTCTCTGCTAGTTCTGAGTATTTTTGAATTTCAGGAGTCCTTCAGGCTTGTCAATTGGCTGAATTAGTCTGAACTAATATAATACGACGCAAACTGTATTTTATAGACAGTTTGAATCAATGCAATTTAAAGGCCTTTTGGACCTTTTTCTGTGTGTATCCTAGGAAAAAGTGGGGGAAAGTACAAAAGGCCTTTAAATTGTGTTGATTCAAACACACACAGGGCCTGCTGGCCTGCCCATGAGGTAGCCTGAGGCAGCTGCCTCAGGCATTAGGACACAAAGAGGGAGTGCCTAGGTGGGCATCCTACCTCACTGCCTCCACTGCTGGAGAAGTGGCAGTGCCACAGGCTTCTGGCAAGATCTCACTGAAATCTTGTGCACTCCATGAGATCTTGCTGGAACTGCCTCATGACCCAGATAAGGGAGGACTTGGTGGGCAGCACCTTTCCATTTTGCCTCGGGCGGCGAAATGGGATGTGCTGCCCCTGGAAAAAATTACTTTCATTCATATAGATAGTCTGATGGTAAATATTTATATGCATATTTGTTTACTTTATTATTCGCCGTACTGAGGTACCTCTATTTGCCAGAAGTTTATCTGGGGGAAAGCCAGCTATGTTGCTTTTCATGTTGTCAGGGGTTCAGGAGCAGAGGCAAGGGCAAGGGAGGAAACAGAGAGCGAGGGGGAGGAGGCAGAAGAAAAGATGAGTGATGACGACGACCCGAGATCTCCGAGTCTTTCCAGTGAATCAGAAGATTCACAGAAAGGAGCACCAGTGGCCAGGGCAAGGGGGGAGCCTAGGGGGACACCCCAGGAAGATAGAGCCAGAGGGGACTCAGAGGGGAGCAGTTGGAAATCGGGACCAGCGTCACCGCCAGAGAGCAGGGAAGAGGAAGGGCGCCAGGGGTCAAGCGCTGGCAGCTCACAACAGGGGGGAGGGCACGAGTCAGGAGTGGCCACACCTCCATCGGGGAGCGAAGAAACGGTCAGACGGAAGGTGGAAGGTTGGGCGCGCGCACCAAGTTCAAATGCACAGGAAGGTGGCGCAGTAGGCAGCCCGGAAAGGGAGCCAGGTCCTAAAGCCCGCCGAAAGGAGGGAGAAGAGTCAGGGGGGTCAGCGTCAGCGTCAGAGGAATCCCGGAAGGAAGAGACCCCGGGGGGCAGAGGGACCCAGAGAAGAACAGTCAGGCGGAAAAGGTGGAGCAAGGCTAGGATATTAAGTTGGTGTACAAAGGGCGGAGACTCAGATGGAGCTTCGCCGATCTAACCATGAGACGTAGAGTTGCACGCAGCAGCTTGAGAATGGAAACTGTAACTCAATAAAGACTTTTATTTAATGATCGCTGGCTAGCGTGATCCTCTGTGAGCTAGGATCTGGAAGCAGCTCTGACAGTAAGCTCCATCCCTAGATTGTGGGCATCTACGTCCTCGCGGAGAGGAGAGAAAGCGGGTGCCTACTAGCGAGCTCACGAACGGCAGACAATATGACGGCCGAACAGCAGATAGTGGAACTCAGAGAAGCAGTGACACGACTGAATGCCGAGGCTCTTGCATCCAGGAAGAGAGAGGAGGACGCAGCTGCCGCCTACAGGGATCTCCAGGTCAGGTTGGAAGTGCTTACGAAGCAAGGGCAACTGACACCCAAACCGGAGGGGATTGGGTTGGGGAGACGAACAGGCGGTCTGGTCTCTCACTTCGATGGGAATTTGCAACAGTACCCCAACTTTAGAGCAGATGTAATGTGTGCACTGCAACTGCTGAACAAAGACTTTAGAGATGAGCAAGAGAAAGTGGGATTCATCATGTCCCATTTGCATGGAGATGCTAAAGCATGGCTGCGCAATTTGTGGAGAGATAAGGATCCGGCGCTCCAAAATGCGGATGCCTTTATTAAAGCGATGGATGGGTGCTTTTTATCAAGCATTGACGTGGATCTTGCTCGGCAGGAGATACATGGACTGAAGCAAGGGAGGGCCAGCGTAAGGCAGTACCATGCCCGCTTTTTCGCTTTGGTCAGTGCCCTGGAATGGGACAGAGATTCGGCTCCTGTAAGAGACCTGTTTTGGGAGGGATTGCACGGCTCGGTTAAAGATGAAATTGCGAGGGGGGAGAGACCCCGGACCACGCAGGAGATCGTTCAGAGGGCGCTGGCGGTGGGGGTGCGGCTGGAAGGACGTCCGTGGAGCAGGGACGAAGGGCGTGGAGGGCGCGAACCAGCCAGGGGCTCCTCCTTCCTTCCCAGAGAAGCAGCGCGTGCGCAATCCACGCCTCCGCCAGGAGGAGGAGCGGAACCTATGGAGGTTGGAGGTGCAAGGGCTCAGTCAGCAGCCAGAGCCCTAGCACCGGCAGCAGTGAAAGCGAAGCCTCCTAGAGGGAACAGGAAGTGTTACATCTGCGATGATCCACAGCATATGGCGAAAGAGTGTCCCCAGAGGCTCCACAAGCACACTGCAGCCTCAGCAATGGTAACTGCAGCAACGCAGCAAGGACAACCACAGCAGGGAAACGAAGGAGTCTGGTTGGAAGAAGAGGCACTGGGGCCCAGCCAGACGTGTCAGTGAAGCAGTCCCCAGAGATTTTACAGCCCATGGACCCCCTCCCGCCCAAACCGGTAGTGAAGCTCACCGCGTCGCTCCAGCTGCCCAATGGAATCACCATGGACGTGCCAATCACCATTGACTCCGGAAGCAATGCGGACTTTATAGGGCAGGACTTTGTCGACCGGCACGCTATACAGTTGCTGCCTGCCACGCTGCCCCTGCAGGTTGTCACGGTGGATGGCAGGGAGCTGCTAGGGGGGCAAGTGGTGAAGCAGACGCCACCAATGGTGATGCGACTTGGGAATCACAGGGAAATCATCAGCTTCAATGTCACTCAACTATCGGACACGCCCATTGTATTGGGCATGAGTTGGCTGGACAAGCACAGCCCGACGCTGGCTTGGTACCAGAGGCAGCTGACCTTCGGCTCTTCCTTTTGCGCTGAACACTGCATCGTGCCCAGGCAGGAAGGAGGGGAAGAGGAGTCACAGCTGCAGCTAGGCACGCTGCAAGCGGTTCCCCACAAGTACGCGGAATTTTTGGAGGTTTTCTGCGAGAAGGAGGCAGACAGGCTACCCCCCCACAGACCATATGACTGCAAAATTGACCTGCTGCCGGGGGCGGCGCTGCCCAAAGGGAAGCTGTATTCCATGTCTGAGGACGAACTGCAGGAACTCAAAGAGTTCATAGATCATAATTTGGAGCGCGGTTTCATCCGAGAGTCCAAGGCAGCGGGGGGCAGTCCGGTATTCTTTGTTAAGAAGCGGGACACGCCCCAAAAAAGACTTGTAGTGGACTTTCGCATCTTGAACAGTGTGACCAAGCCATCGGACTTCCCCATGCCCCGAATCGACGACCTCCTCGCAAAGGTACGGAAGGGCAGAGTGTTCACCAAGTTGGACCTGCGAGGGGCATACAACCTCATTCGCATGCGGGAAGGAGATGAGTGGAAGACAGCCATGTTCACGCCCCTGGGCACCTACGAATATAGAGTTATGCCTTTTGGATTGCAAAATGGCTCCCACGTTTTTCAAGCTTTCATGCATCACGTGTTGGCGGGGCTCCTCTACAAGACGTGCGTCTGTTTCTTGGATGACATCCTGATCTTTTCGGAATCGCAGCAGGAGCATGACAGACACGTCAAGGAAGTGCTGAGCAGGCTACAGCAACATAGGCTTTACGCCAAGCTGGAGAAGTGCCAATTCGACGTGACGGAGGTGGATTTCCTGGGCTACAAATTGTCTGATAAAGGGCTCGCCATGGACAGCGCCAAGGTCCGAGCAGTGTTGGATTGGAAAAGCCCACGCAACCGGAAGGAGGTCCAACGGTTTGTCGGCTTCGCGAACTTCTATCGCAAGTTTATCAAAGGCTTTGCGATGCAGACAGCGGCCATCACGGATACGCTCAGCTCCAAGAAAAAGAAGTTCATCTGGACAGAGCAGGCGGAGCAGTCCTTTCAGGCACTCAAGCGTCTCTTCGCGTCGGAAGAGCAGCTGCTTCATGTCAACCCCAGCAGGCCGATGAGGGTGGAGACAGACGCTTCAGACAGAGCCGTGGGAGCAGTCCTGCTGCAGAAAGACCCGCAGGGGGTTTGGAGGCCGGGAGCGTTTTATTCAAGGAAGCTCAGCAAGTCCGAACAGAACTACACCATCTGGGACAGGGAGTTGCTGGCCATTCATGCAGCGTTCAAAGCGTGGAGGCACTTCCTGATCGGCGCCAAGCACACGGTGCAGGTCTGCACGGACCACAAGAATCTAGAGCACTGGCGCACGGCACAGTTCCTGAACCAGAGGCAGATACGTTGGGCTGAGTTCTTTGCGAATTTCGACTTCCGAATAGAATATGTCCCGGGGGACACCAACATCATGGCGGATGCTCTCTCCCGTAAGCCACAGTATCTGGAGGAGGCAACGCCAGCGGCCGCCATGCACATCTTCGCACCGACAGTGTGGGCGTGCGCGGCGGCAACAGTTGACCTGGATGCGGTGCGACGAGCGTTGCAGGATGACTCCTTCGCGCAAGCAAAGATGGCAGAGGTGCACAGGGGCACGGCAGCGACCGACGAGTTCCAGCTGCGAGATGGTTTGCTCATCCGTAAAGGGGCCATCTACGTGCCGGGAGACGAACTTCGCGCCAAGGTACTGCAGCAGCTGCACGACGCGCCCACTGCCGGGCACTTTGGCAAGGAGAAGACGGTGGAATTAGTAGCCAGAGACTTCTGGTGGCCCGGAATGAGAGGGGAAGTCGCGGACTACGTGGCGAGGTGTGACACCTGCCAGAGGGCCAAACCAGTGCACAGACCGCCGGCCGGACTGCTGGAACCGCTGCAAACTCCGTTCGAACCATGGGAGAGAGTGGCCCTGGACTTTGTCACGGATCTGCCCAGCTCGAGGGGCAAGACGGCTGTGCTGGTGGTGGTGGACTTGTTCTCCAAGATGGCACATTTCATTCCGTGTGCGAAGGTGGCCACGGCGGAACAAACCGCCAAACTGTTCATAGACCACGTGTTCAAGGTTCACGGTCTGCCGCGGTCTATTCTGTCCGACCGAGGGCGACAGTTCATCTCGAACTTCTGGCAGAGGCTGATGGGCTTCCTGAACGTCAAGATCAACCTGGCGTCGGCTAGACACCCGCAGACCAACGGGCAAGCGGAGCGGGTCAATGCCATCATGCAGCAGTACCTGAGATGTTATGCGAATCAACAGCCTGCGACGTGGGTGGATTACCTGCCTCTCGCCGAGTTCGCCTACAACAACACGAAGCACGTGTCCACGGGGGTCACGCCGTTCTTCGCCAACAACGGGAGGCACCCCAGAACCTTCCCGGGACTGGAAAGAATGGGGGAGGGGGAGCCGCAGACAGCAGATGCGTTCGCGTCGGAGTTGCAGGAGGTCCACGATCAGCTGCGGCGGCACCTGGAGCTGGCTAAACACGCATACAAGGTACAAGCGGACAAACACAGAAGGGTTGGCGAAGAGATCCATGTGGGAGACTGGGTCTGGTTAGCAGCCCACGCAGTGCCGGCCAGGTCGTTGGCGAAGAAGAAACTAGGGCATAAACAACTGGGGCCCTACCAAGTCGAAGAACAGGTCAACCCGGTGGCTTTCAGGCTGGCTCTTCCGGAGGGTTCCAGAATGCATCCGGTGTTCCACAGATTGGTGCTCACTCCCTACAAGGCACCTCACAGGTTTCAGGAACCAGGAACGGCACCGGGTCCGCTCCGAGAGAGAACCGGGCAAGGGGGAGTGGCACAGGAGGAGCGCATCAACGAAGTCACGGAGATTTTGGACTCCAGATGGGGGGAAGAGGGGGTAGAATACCTTCTCGCCAAGGAGGGCACCCCGGCCAGTGCCAACAGCTGGGTGCCGGGCTACGCTTTAGACGAACCTCTGCTCAAAGAAGAGTTTCATGCCCTCTTCCCACATAGGCCAATGCCAGCAGACTTTTTCGACGACTGGCTTTTCACGCCCACGCTTTCAGCCAGCACGTTCCGGGGGTTCGACTCGGACGAGGAACCGACACGAGACGCCCGTTCCCCGGAGGGGTCACCCTCGGGATCTGCTTCAGAACCCTCGTATTGGTGGGATGATCGACCAGAGGAGCAGTTCCGCAGAAGGTGGCTGGAGGGTCCAGGACGAGCAACGTCTCCAGAAGGCAACGAGGGAGAGACGGACATGGACGTTTTCGGGGACGACCCGGGTTTCGAGCACGGCGGCACAGAGATGGAAGCGGAGGTGACCGTCGTCAACGAGAGCAGGGAGGAAGAACCGGAAGACTTCGGATGGCGGCCCGACACGGGAAGCGAACTGTATCCGACATTCGTCCCCCTGACACAGCAGCACCCAGATGCCGCACCGGAAGGAGGGGAGGGGGGAAGAGGGGGCTTCGAGGGGGGGATGGATGTCAGGGGTTCAGGAGCAGAGGCAAGGGCAAGGGAGGAAACAGAGAGCGAGGGGGAGGAGGCAGAAGAAAAGATGAGTGATGACGACGACCCGAGATCTCCGAGTCTTTCCAGTGAATCAGAAGATTCACAGAAAGGAGCACCAGTGGCCAGGGCAAGGGGGGAGCCTAGGGGGACACCCCAGGAAGATAGAGCCAGAGGGGACTCAGAGGGGAGCAGTTGGAAATCGGGACCAGCGTCACCGCCAGAGAGCAGGGAAGAGGAAGGGCGCCAGGGGTCAAGCGCTGGCAGCTCACAACAGGGGGGAGGGCACGAGTCAGGAGTGGCCACACCTCCATCGGGGAGCGAAGAAACGGTCAGACGGAAGGTGGAAGGTTGGGCGCGCGCACCAAGTTCAAATGCACAGGAAGGTGGCGCAGTAGGCAGCCCGGAAAGGGAGCCAGGTCCTAAAGCCCGCCGAAAGGAGGGAGAAGAGTCAGGGGGGTCAGCGTCAGAGGAATCCCGGAAGGAAGAGACCCCGGGGGGCAGAGGGACCCAGAGAAGAACAGTCAGGCGGAAAAGGTGGAGCAAGGCTAGGATATTAAGTTGGTGTACAAAGGGCGGAGACTCAGATGGAGCTTCGCCGATCTAACCATGAGACGTAGAGTTGCACGCAGCAGCTTGAGAATGGAAACTGTAACTCAATAAAGACTTTTATTTAATGATCGCTGGCTAGCGTGATCCTCTGTGAGCTAGGATCTGGAAGCAGCTCTGACACATGTGAATCACTTTAGCACATTTTAATTGTTTCCTCTTTCGCATTCCTAGTGCCTAAACATCTTTGTGCATTGACTAACGGTGGCTGTAGTCACCTGTGCCTCCTGGCCCCAGGCAAAACACACACCTGTGCCTGCCCCACCAACTTTTACCTCGCGGCAGATAATAAGACTTGCTTATCAAACTGCACAGCCAGTCAAGTAAGTAGAACGTGTGTATTGTAACATTTATAAGGATTACTTATTAATGTATTTAGAGACTTTGAAGCAACGTAAAGACTTGTGAGAGTTTTCAGATTAAGGGGGGAGGGCACTAATAGTTTTAAATAGTAATGAATGAAGGTACTGTTGGTTAGGAACTTGGTTTTTTGTTTTGTTTTTTCAAAATCAGAAAATCTGGTTTATGGCGTTACAGTTATGTTGAAGCCTAAATTATTTATCTTTATATTCCTTATTTGGATAAATTTCATTAGGTACATCAACAAAGCTATTCCCCCACCCTAACGTGACTGATATGTGTTGGCTTGGATCCTGATTTCCAAAGTTCTATTCATGGAACAGGATCTTTCATCTCTCATTTGCTTTTATAGCCCACTGTCTCCCTCTGTTTCTGAACTAGCATGCCATGGAATTTCCAAAAATACCCCCCTCCCCCAACCCATGAGAATGGAAGTGCCTTCCACTCACCTAAGTATGCCTGTTAATCCAGATCATTAATACCTTTAGTGGGCAAGAAACTAATTTCAAAGAACAGCAGACTCCATATTCTGGCTTTGGGCTCTGATTTCTTATAAATTATTTTCAGCTGCAAAAAAAAATTCATGTTATTTCAATAAAAACTGTTAACACTTTAAGGTTTTCCATATTATACCTTTCTCCTACAGTTCCGCTGCAAAACTGACAAATGTATTCCATTCTGGTGGAAATGTGACACTGTAGATGATTGTGGGGATGGATCAGATGAACCTGAAGAATGCCGTAAGTATTTTAGCAAGTTGCATTAACCTAGCATTTTCATACTGTAAGAGTCAACGTGGTACAGTGGTTAAGAGGGTTGGAGTAGGATTCAGGTCTCCACTTGGCCATGAAATTTGCTTTAGGCCAATTTAGGGATGACTTTAGGCCAATCTTTTAGCCTAATCTACCTCACAGGTTTGTTGTTTGACTACAATGGGAAGATAGAGAACCATGAATGCCGCCTTGAGCTTCTTGAAGGAAGGTGGGATATAAATTTGCCGTTGTTGTTAAGTTAATAAAATCTACAAGACTGCTACAGAGTGAACAAACAATTTATATAATAACTTAATTATCTGGAGAACTAGAACTTTTTCTAAGCATTTCTGCTGCAACTTGGTATAATATTTAACTTTTAAATAATTTCCTAATATCTCCCTTACTTATATTATAGCTTTTGCAAATAATACAAAAGAAGATTTGCAGCAGTCTGGCTATCACTAGAGATTTCATAAGATGTACTGCTGCTTAGCACTTTTATAACACTGCTGCAGTATCCTGAATGTGCTGTAAAATCTGCAGATATTTTGATAGGCTCATAGTTCATGCACCTGCCACAATACTCCTGTCATTTTTTAAAAAGTAAACAATGTTTGCAGCAGGTACAAGTATGCCTGCTATAATTTTGCCATGACAGATGAATACGTGACAGGTGAATACAAATATATTATATTCATGAAAGCAGGCGTGCGTAGCTTTGCATTTTCTGCATGGTAATTCATAGTGGAGACTTTTCTGCTGCACATGGCTTATATTGGTTGGTACACACTCTTCAAATCTCTTCATTCTCAATTTTTTAAATAAACTAGGCCAGTAGTTTTTTTAATCAGCAAGCCGAAACTTCCTAGAGCTCCAGCGCAACAGCAGAAGCAAAACAGGATCCTCAGCAGGTCACTTTCTTACCATTACAATTAGCAGTATTCCCTCATCTAGTTATGTTGGAAGTCTGTCAGGCAGTTACTAGGCAACAACCAAATGCTGTCCGCCAGTAAAATATATGTAGTGGATCAGCAAAGCAGCAGGGAAGATGGCATTGTGCTAACACACCAGTAGAACCATGGTTGCCTCGTGGCATTTTGGCAAACTACAAAATGGCACCCCCCTTCCCTGTTAGGGAAGAAGGGAGGAGGGAGTGAAGGCTGACATCAGGAATAAAGAAGGAATAAAGATAAACATTGGCATCTGTTGCCCCTGCAGATCCTGCCACCTGAGGCAGTCACCTTGCCTTGCATCATGCGTAGGCCAGCTCTGGGTGGAACCAATCTGGTTTTCCTGCTGGCACATCTTTACTGGGCCAACGCTGCCTCATTCTTCCTCTACATAAGCAGCAGCAACTCAGCTGTCAAGAGTGAGTGCTGCCACTCAGCCACACTGATTGCTGCTGTGTATAGGTATATTTATACATGTGGGTCAATTCAAATTGAGTTTAGGTGATTTTTCACTATAATTTGAAACCCAGACTGGATTACTGGGAAGGAAACTAGTTATGTTTGACTGCCTTTGCTTCACAGGGCTAATGGTTCTCAAATTTCAATCAAATCTCTGAGGACTAGAGCTCAAAGTGTCCTCCTCTGCTGCAGAGGAAATGTAAGTGAGGCTAGCGGTGATCTGAGAAGAGTGGCTTGCTACTTAGAAGGAGTGAAGTCATCACTGCTAATGCCATGATAAAGAATAGGATGTGAGGGTGATCTGGCTGAGACATCTGTCACCCCATTGATCGCCAGGGTTGATTCGGCTGATATGGCTGGCTAGGCGGGTGTCCCCTTCCTCCCTCGCTGCTCCATGTGCTTCCCTCCTGAAGCTGCATGCTCGGTGGAAGAGGACGACCATCCCAGATAGAAGGAGTATGCCGTTCTTTGGTCAAGGGTATACGATAGCTGTGATAAAGAACAAATATGACTTGCATTGAGGTTTAGGGTGGAGAAAGGCTTCCCAAATGTGCAACCGTTACTATTTTGGATAGATAATGTTTTATTAAATCTTCCATTAATTTAGAAAACCCTGAAAATGTAGAATTTTAAAATGAATCAATAAAATTAAGAACTCGTAGACCACAATATTAAATTGGTACTACTGCAGGTACCAATGGCTGATGCTGTGGGATTCATTTCTGAGTAAGCATGCTTAGGACTGTGGTGTCATAGTAGTGATTTGTAGCAGTCCTATAGCATAGCTGTCATAATTCCAGCCTAAAACATCTTCTTCCTATGGATGCCTAGAATCTTGCTCATAATTTTGGAGTTGGCTAGATTTTATTTAAACAAGCTAGTTTCACACTCACAGAGAGGCAAATTTCAGTTTTAGTTATTAACCTAGGCATACACATACTTTTAGCTAGTACTGTTTCTTGTATTGATTCAGAAGGTATTTGTGCTCTGTGTATCAATATCATCATTCAGATATTCACAGTAAGTATTGGTGCATTAACTAGTTTGAATGCAGTCATTTTGCTGATCTGTACTTGCAATATGATGTCCTGAAGAACATCAGAATGCAGGAAATCACACACTTTACAGTTGCTGAGAAATTCTGCTTTCATGCCAATTAGCTTCCACTTCTCCTGCTTGGACGTCATATAGTTGTGGGAGAAAGGTGTAGCTGTGAATTTGTAAACAGAGAGTCATCTGGCTGAAACAATTTTAGTACAGCTAAGAGAAAATACATTTAATTGCTTCTTTGAGGCAAGAGAAGCAATTAGAATCACCCAGTTTCTGATAGTTCTCACGTTGCTTTAAAAATTACAAAATAGAGGCATGCATTCTTGTTAATTGCAAAACATTTAATATGCATTTGATTAAAAAAGCACTGACTTATAATGGAAAATTTTTATTAACATACTTGGACTAAGAGATAGACACTCTACATATCTATTTATTAGTAAACAAATATATGATAGCTTTTTCATAAGCCTAGAAATGCTATGAAAGGCTGTTGTGTTGTTGCTGTTTTTTAAAAAGCTTATTACCATGAAATGCAGCTGTTCAACACTTTATTCTTTTTTCCAGCTGAATTTAAATGCCAGCCTGGGCGATTTCAGTGTGGAACTGGACTCTGTGTTTTACCAGCATTTATATGTGATGGAGAGAATGACTGTGGAGACAACTCTGATGAACTCAATTGTGGTAAGCATTATATGGCATGAGACTGCTTTGAGGTTGCTGTTGTTGCCTACAATCAAGTGGTATATAAATTTTCTGAAATAAATAAAATCAAATAAAAAGCTTTTTAGAGAATCTGATGCTATAGTCTACCATTTATCAGCTGCAGCACAGCGTCATGTACCGTGCTCCAGTTTCTTTTCTTTTCTTTTTTAATTGGTTTTTCCATATTACATCACAATACAAATATACCAAAGCCATCACCACATCCTCCCCATCTCCACAGATATCAATCAGTCAAACATAATATTCTTTTGTCCCTCCCCCCCCCCAGGATGTTTCACCCCTCCCATTGCAAGAATCTGCTGACAATGTTTCAGAAAGGAGGGGGCGGATTTTGCTCATCGCTTCTTCCGCTCCAGCCTGTGGGAGTCTGAGTGTTATCTGTATATAGATAAGGTGACTGCTCAAGCAGCTGTAACACTCATGCAGTCCAGCGTCTCCGATTAGTCTTTAGTTAGTTTATGCAGTAGCTGTAGAGAATAAAAGAAGTTATACTTCAGAGCTGTTGTTCGTGTGGTTCATACTCTGCTGTGCTCCGCTGATTTTTGGAACTGAGTTTGGTGCTCACAGCTCTAAGTTGTGAGTCCACAGCACTTAGACCTGCTCCCTGCAGTGGAAGGTCTCTGGGAGTGCTTTTCCAGCTCGCCTGGCCCAATCGGGGCTGAAGAGGTTGAGCCCAGTCGTTGGCACCGGCTGAAAGGCGAAGCTGACACCCCCCGCTTCCCTCCGCCCCTACTCAATTTCCTCTACATTCTGACATTACATTTATCTTTGCATTCTACAATCTTCTCAAATCTTCTATATATTCTTATTATCCTTCTTATTATCCTTCTATATATTCTTATTTACCTTCCCTCACCTTCATTGTTCCCTTGTAAAAGGGCCGCCAGCATTTCACATCTCCTATCCAGTGGCTGGTTTAGTCTTCAATGCTATTGCGTCAGGATAAGGACAATCCTGTTTAAGATGCAGAAGTGCTGTGCAAGGGTTTTTACAGGTGTGGGGGAAGTGAAACCGCACAAATATCCCAGCACAACGTTCTAAGAACTGAAGGAGAAACCTCATTTCCCTAGTGTTTCTATAACTTACTGTTGCCACAAGAGTACTAAAGAGATCTGATACAATGCTAGAAATCTGTAAAACAGGACAAGCCTGTCTCTTTAACTGATATAGGATATGCCATTTTATCAGCTGTTGTGCATCCGGGTGTTTGAGCTTCCCTAGCTAAAATTCTGAATAGGACCAGGCTGCCAGTAATGTTTAGCTCTTAAGAATCATTAAGAAGTTGGAAGATAATTGCAAAGAGTGTATCACTCTAATATTATTATAAGATGACTGATAACAGCTATCAGGAGAGTTACAAGAGAACGGTGACCTCTTTAAACACTCTTCTTTGTTTGGTGAAAAGGCTGCCTGGCAATAAACCCTGGATAAAATGGATGTACAAGAGGAATGAAAAAGAGTGATAGAGAAGGGGAAACATAATTACATAAAGGAGATGTAATGATGTGTTGCCAGCTTGTCATTTCAAAATGCACTTGGAATAAAGGGGTGTGTGTGTGTGTGTGTGTGTGTGTGCGTGTGCAAAGTTTCAGGTTGTAAGATAAACATGAAGAAGTCTGAACTTAAAACTACTTTAATGAACAGTTCAAACAAGATTTAAAGAGCCAATTTAATATTGAATATGAATCTCTTTATTTTGGATAATGGTTGATTTTTAGGTAAGCAAATATGCCAAGCACTGCAAATCAGAACCAAGTAACAGCTTGATTCCCATTGAAAAGTTGTGGCAGCATGCAGTAGCAACAGGTGTTGCTGCCTGTCTTGTCCAGTCTGGTTCTAGGTGAGATAAGTGACTGGTGGCAGCATACAGTGATGGTGATGGCAGCAGTGCCAGTAGTAGCATGTTGCAGCACTAGGTAGAGATCCAGGTGGGAACTTATTGCAAACATCATGCTGAGTGCTCACTGAAATCTGGTACCAGCCCTGATAATGAGGCATTCAAAACAGGACTAATATAGTTGAGCAGTATAGAATGAGAATCACCCGAGTTTTCTGTCCTGAAGCTTCTTATTTGTTTGTCCTCAGATACACATGTCTGCCTGTCAGGTCAATTTAAGTGCACCAAAAATCAAAAGTGCATTCCAATAAATCTCAGGTGTAATGGACAGGATGACTGTGGTGATGAAGAAGATGAAAGAGATTGTCGTAAGTTACTTACGTAGAAACTCCAAAATTGCATTATTTGTGGTCAGTCAAACACACTATACACATTGTTGTTTTGGTGAATTCTTTTGAATAATACAATTTGAATAATGTAGGAAGTGGAGATAAGACATTGGTTTTGTTGTTGGGGTTTTTGTTTGTTTGAAGAATTGAGAGAAAGCTAGTTTAAAACAGCGTTGATTGTTTTAATTAGAATTTCTGAATGTTAGAAAACAGTTTCTGTACTTAAAGTAGCTCATTTTCTTTAAAGCGGAAAACAGCTGTTCTCCTGACCATTTTCAGTGTAAAACAACAAAGCACTGCATTTCTAAACTATGGGTTTGTGATGAGGATCCTGATTGTGCTGATGGGTCTGATGAGGCAAACTGTGGTGAGTATCCTGTATACTACTGGCAAATGCAATTCTCTAGTGCCTGCCCGTATGTGGCCAAAATTATATGTCCCATGCACAAGAGTGAAATATCAGCAGGCTTGGTGGAAATTCAAGGTTTGCAGACATACCAAAAGAGAGAGAGAAATCATGAAGTGGTGAGAGAAACCAACAACCCAAAGACCACTCTGAGCATACTCATTGTCCATTGAATGCAGCCTACTTCTTGGATGATAAACCATGTGAGATTGGGAATGGAATTGAGCATGCCAGCTCTTTGTAACAATGTACAGGAGCAATTTTTGTTGTAAGGCTTGTTATTATTTTTAAAATATTCTTACTAAATTTATTACCCACCCTTCACCAGCAGGTCCCAGGGTGATTTGCAGCTATTTAAAAGCAGTTGAAACCAAGGAAAAGAGTGGGTCCTGAAAAATACCCAAGAATATTAAGTGTTTCATCACAACTAGTGGTAATAAAGTCAGTTCATATTAGAATCATTTCAGATTAGAATGACTCCTTCTATGCAGAAAAAGGGTTTTGATCCAGTGGAAAATCCCACTGATGGAAGAGGACGGGAGGGATTTTTTGTTGATTCTATTCTCCCTCTGCTGCCATGCCTGTTCTAAAAGGTAAAGGGACCCCTGACTGTTAGGTCCGGTTATGACTGACTCTGGGGTTGCGGCGCTCATCTCACTTTATTGGCTGAGGGAGCCGGCGTACGGCTTCCGGATCATGTGGCCAGCATGACTAAGCCACTTCTGGCGAAGCAGAGCAGCACAAGGAAATGCCGTTTACCTTCCTGCCGGAGTGGTATCTACTTGCACTTTGACGTGCTTTTGAACTGCTAGGTTGGCAGGAGCAGGGACCAAGCAACGGGAGATCACCCCATTGCGGGGATTCGAACCGCCGTCCTATGCTCTGTGGTTTAACCCACAGCACCACCCGCGTGTTCTAGACAATCCCTAAATCCCCTGAAGCAAGTTTTCTGAGGGCACAAGAGGCTGCAGCGGGGAGGGGGGATCTTAAATTGCTTCTTCCCTTCTACTGGCAGAAGTGCCTCTTGTGAAAAGTTCTGTTCCAGATTTTCCCATCAGCCACATTCAAGTTTGGATCCAAGCAAATAATTATCCCCCACCTCCGGGCAAATAATAATATGGTAAAAATAAAATGCATTCTGACATAGCAGCTGATAATTAATTCAGTACCTTTGCTAGTGAAACATAGTTTAATGTGCTATAGATCTGGCATGCATTTTTCACAATGCTTAACTACCTAAGATTATTAGAATAAAAGCAGTATCTGTCTTGGTTACAGATAAAAAAACATGTGGGCCTCATGAATACCAATGTAAGAACAGCAACTGCATTCCAGATCACTGGAGGTGTGACAGCCAAAATGATTGTGGTGACAATTCTGATGAAGAAAACTGCAGTAAGTAATTTCTGACTTGCTAGTAGTACGTGTGAAAGGGATCTAGGGGGTCTTAGTGGATCACAAGTTTAACATGAGTCAACAGCGTGATGCAAGCTATTCTAGGCTGCATCAAGTCCAGATTTATTCTGCCTTGGTCAGACCACACCTTATTATTCCAGAAGCTAAATTTGAATTTTTGAGTATTTGGAATACTTGCATAAGCTGTGTGAAATAAATAAAGTCAACTCACCTACAGTAGCTAACTGCAGTAGCAAGAAGTGCAAAGTGTTGGTTTGTTAGCTCCTATGGCTTAAAAAGGTGAAAGAAAGCTTTAGGGCCAAATTCAATCAGCCAGTCTTGCTTTGAGTATTTTTTTCATATAAATATATATATATAAAGCAGTATAGAAATGAAATTATTATTATTAATAATAATAATAGCAGAAGCTTGTGCAAGATGAGGTTTCCCCTTCCCCCCCCCCCATGTCCCTATGCCTTCCCAAACTGACTGGGGGGGTGGGAAGGAGAATACATAGAACAGTGAACAGCGGGGGGGGGGGGGGAGGAGGAGAAGGGAGATAATTCCATCAGACAAGCTGAAATGCTCGAACGGATGGAGTGATCTCCTTAGCACTACATTAGCACTCTCTTTTTAAAACTTTGGCCTACATTGTAGTAACATCAAAAGCTTTTGGGAAGCTTTTGATAGTTAAAATAGTCCTTTTTAAAAATGCATATTTTCTTATATGGAACTAAAAAGTGGAGAGCCTCTGCGGGTATGTAAGAGTAAAATACCTTTTATCAATAGTTTCTGAATTTCAAGCATACTTATTTTAAATATGTATGAGCATGCCCCCCCCCATTTTTAAGCTGGATTTTTTTGAAAAAAATAATAATAATGTTACAATATTATTACACGCCACCCCAATCTCTGCTGAGCAGCTGCATAAGATTCCAGGGGTTGCAGGCGTTCTTACCCAGGGTTAGTGTTTCCTTCAGGAATAAGGCTCAACGGAGGCTAGTGTCTTTAGGATATATACGTATTTTTCGCTCTATAACATGCACCAGACCATAACACGCACGTAGTTTTTAGAGGAGGAAAACAAGAAAAAAAATATTCTAAACGAAATAGTGGATATATGATTTTTGTGGTTCATGCTGTGGCCACAGACATGTGATCTGACAGTGAGTTTGGAGTAGCCCAATGCAAAAATCCTGAGGATCCATGTGGATCCATGCTTTGTAACCACGAAGGAGGGAAGGAAGGGGAACCATGGATCATCTGCTCACGACTGCAGCAGATCCCCCCCGCCACCCGCAGGCATTCGCTCCATAACACGCACAGACATTTCCCCTTACTTTCTAGGAGGAAAAAAGTGAGTGTTATGGTGCAAAAAATATGGTATATGCAACCTGGAGTTTCCAATGGAGGGGCTCACAGCAGCAGTACCCCAAAACGCACCAGAATATTCCATAGCAACAACAACAAGAAGCCCAGCACAACCCAGCTTCCTGGTTACATCACTCCAGCCCTAATCCCCATAGCCTAAATTCTGGTCTCTTTTATAATCCAGGAGAAGGCCCTTCCTTTGATGTCCTAAAACTCATTGCCTGAAAAGGGATTAGCTTTTCACATTTATTCACACTTAGCCCTTGAGAGAGGGAGGGAACCAGCACATTTGCAAATGAGATCTGCCCTTTCATTCTTTTGTTTCACCTAAATGGCTTATCCCCAGGTGGTCACCGCACAAGGAAATTACCTCAGCTAATTAGCTTTTAGACTTGTTGATTCTACAGGATTACAATGTCAAATACACAACCCAGGAAGTGTGCTTAGGTTAATTAACTCTTCGCATATTAACAGCTGCCAGCCCACATCTTGAATACACATGAATCCAGCTATTATGGGTCCTAAAATACCGGTTCTAATTAAATTCTAATATTTATTAAACCCAATTAGCACCCTCAGATGTATAACATTATAAATAATATAAAGGGAGAACACAAAATTAATGGAACCAGGAAACAGTTCTGATTCCAGTTCTTCGTGTATCACGGGTAAGCTTGGGAGAGTTCAATCAAACTAAGAAAAAAGTTCTCTAACTTATGTTTAGTTTGAATCTGAAACATTTCTTCTTTCAGAACCACAAACATGCGCTCAGAAAGACTTTCACTGCTCAAATGGAGACTGTATGTCTGCAAGATTTTGGTGTGACGGTGATTATGATTGTGCAGATGGCTCAGATGAGGTAGGGCTTTGCAAGAGATTGGTTTTGATACTTAGCACCTATATATGATGGGATACTAGCAGCAGGGGGTGAAGTGCCTTTTCCACCTCAGTACCCCCAAAACATCCATGCTTGGGCTTATATACTGATGCACACGCCACCTAAAACCATGTGATCAATACTCTACGTAAGATCCAGGATTAACAACTTGATTTGGATCTACAAGCATTGGTCCCGGTCCTCCCCTACATAGCTGCTGAGCAAGCAGATCCAAAGGCAGTATAGAAATATATGGCAAGAGTGGCAAATGACTTCAAACCCACTCCTTTAACATGTGTAACTGGTAGGACAGAAGAACATACTGCCAAAATTCAGTTTTAGTATTAGTTTTTGCCTAAAGAAAAGGCTCAAATGTAAGACTTTGGAGGCTCAAACGTAAGAATTTCTAGGAAGTTGAAAGTAAGGTTGAGTCAACATGGTCTCACAAAAATTCTTCATGTTATTGGTACACTGTAGAATTGGGGTCAATTAACTTTGAACTAGATTGCAGGAAATATCCTGATCTACTGAGGGAAGTCAGTTAGTAGTTTGCAGGGGGGGGGGGACTATATTAAAAGAAACAACTAGCCAGTAAGACCTGTGCAAAAGGAAGTCAACAAAATAAAATGGCATTATAGCCTGCTCCATTGAGGAAAAGCAAGCTGCCAACTCATAGTTTGGTATCACAAACTATGAGTAAAATAGCCTGGTATTGCTGCCCAACAGCAAGATGTTTTTTTGTTTTTTTTTAAGTGAAAAGCTATGAGCTTTTTTCCAAAACAGAAGCATCAAGGATAACTTTCTAATGGTAAGAGTGTTTGACAGTGGAACAGACTCCCTCAGAAGGTGGTAGACTCTCCTTCCTTGGAGGTTTTTAAGTAGAGGTTGGATGGCCGTCTGTCATGGATGCTTTAGTTAAGATTCCTGCACTGCAAGGGCTTGGACTAAATGAACCTTGGGTCCCATCCAGTTCTTTGATTCAATGCATAATCAAACCTCGTCTTAATCCCTTTTCGGTCCAGGTCCAAACTAGTGTGCAGCTTTGTAACTTTGGAGTTAAGAGTTCTGAAAATTCTAACCTTGCAAAAATCTGGCTGCTGCCCTGTCACGTGGTCTCAATTTTTCATGAGGTGGAAATATCACAGAAAATAATAAGAAAGGTTTCATATATCCCTATTTTTAGCCCATATTTGAAGTGATAATTCTGAATGTACTTTAAGAAAAATGTCACCGTATTTGAGGTGGCCATGTCCATGACTATCACTCAATCAAATACGTGCTATCCAGTTGTGATTACTATTCCATTTTATAATTTCTGCTACTTTTGTATAACTTTGGAAATGATTGTTTTATTACTGGAGAATTCACAAATGCTGTTCGTTTCCAGGCATAATCTTCTTTTTGCACTTTGTATTGTATATTACTTCAATTAGTTGCATTATTTTGTTTATGACAGAGATACTGTGATTCTGGCTGCTTAAAAGACCAGTTTCAGTGCTCCAATGGTCAGTGCATTTCCTCAAAGTGGAAATGTGATGGACACGATGACTGCATTCTTGGGGAAGATGAGAAAAATTGTGAACCAGGTAAATCTTTATCGGGGGGGGGGGGGGAGGAATAAGAGAATTATTAACTGCAATGAAAAACACTGTTAGTAATATATTTTGCCCTTACCAAACATGCCACTCTGTAGAAATACAGATTTTACCAAATACCAAGTTTACAGTGCACTGTCTTTCTCTAATGCCAAATATATTTCTGATATAGCATCTCCAACCTGCTCTTCGAGTGAGTATGTGTGTGCCAGTGGAGGGTGTATCTCAGCATCTTTCAGATGTAATGGAGAATATGACTGTCCTGATGGCTCTGATGAGGTACGCAGTTAATTAGTCTTGACCTGTTCTAAAGTTTTGGCTAGCAAATTTAGAAGTTTGAATTTAAAGTAGCAAATATTGTGGAATTTCATTCTACCCCAGAGGTTTCCTTGTACAGAAAAGCAAACAACTCAGTCATTACTGGGCTTTTCTATTTTTTCCCAATAATGGAGTAGTTGAATCTTTCATTGATTTGCATAGCTGTAAGGTCCTTTCAGTTCTGGCCCCCAAATTCTGGAATTACCTCATGTCAGAGGTTCACCAGATCTGTTTCTTGTCTGAGGAGCTTGAAAGATCAGACAACTACTTGAGTACGCCCAGGTTTGCTGTTTTAATTGTTGCATTTAAAAACCAATATGCAACAGGATGCAACAATTTAATCCTTACATTTTCACATTGTGACCCACTTTGATGGCTTTGGTCAAAAAGCAAGTTATAAATCCATAAAGAAATAAATATGGGGAATTTCATAAGAACAGTGGCGCTCCGTGGGCTGGGTGGTAGTTATTGAGCAGTATCCAAAAGTGTTTTATGCTTCTGCAAGGGCACTTCCAGTCTCACAAGATAGATCCCTCCTTCATTTCTTTTTATACCCCTTCCTCCTCCAGCCCCTGCACTCTTTCCCAGGTTCCAACTTTCTATACTCACAAAAAGTCTTGCTTGAAAGCTGGAGAGGTGGAAAAGCCCAGTGCACAGTCACACTTCTTCTACTCATGTAACTTTGGATGCTAAGGAGTGGTTTTAGGGCAAAGGGGTCGATGTCATGCCCCCTCCTTTATAACTCAGAATGGTGTTGTTTGCATTTGTAGTTATTTATATTCAGTGTTAATTGTAACTTTTTTGTCAGCAAGAGAAAAGTGACCCACCTTTGGATTATTTTTATCAGTTTTGGCAAATTCTACTTGGTCTGTCTATAACTCTGTTGCTTTTGTTTATAAATACTGCCACATATAAATGTATTTAAACAGATGGATTGTGTAACAGAATGTAAGGAAGATCAGTTTCGATGTAAAAATAAGGCCCACTGTATCCCTATCAGATGGCTTTGTGATGGAATCCAAGACTGTGTGGATAGCAGTGATGAACAACATTGTGACAGAGGTGAGAGTCATTATGTTCTTCCCCACTAATAATAATAATAATAATAATAATAATAATAATAATAAATTTATACCCCACCCATTTGGCTGGGTTTCCCCAGCCACTCTGGGTGGCTTCCAACAAAATATTAAAATACAATAAAATACAAAACACAGTCCTATGGAGCATGGAGAACAGTCCAAAACATGTCAGTACTGTAATAATTTTTTCTTTCTTTTGCCATTATATCTGTGCCCACAGGATAGTCCTATGCATGTTTAACCAGAATGAACCTCCCCAGTGCTTAGTTGGCTGTAATCGAAACACACTGGAAGTAAAATCCATTGAATTCAATGGGATTTGGTTCAGAGTAGATATGGGTAAAATTGTGTTGCATAAGACTTAATACAAACAAAGTAATTTTTATTTGCCCTTATTTATTTATTTTGCTATAAGAATGTACAAGGAAAACAGGCTGCCTCTGAGTAAGAGATCACCATGGGGGGGGGGGGGGAATCTACAATAGAACTACATTTGTTCTATTGGCACAAGCCCCGTTGAACTGAAGGGGAGCTTGCAACTTGGCCTTATGACTGCAGCCTTCAACTCTTTTCAGGTTGCTGTCCAACTCTTTTCAGGTTGCTGTTCAAGTGCTATAACTTGCACAAAAGGAGAAAAAGCTGGTAGCAACAGAGGTGGTTGACGATACTCCCACGCCCTTTACCTTAACCTGCAGAATGTCACATTTTGTTCAATAGACCTTTTTCCTTGGCCGTTAGCACAACGGCATTTTTGTAACTGTCACTATTTTGTTCAGAAAAGCCATATCCTTTAAAAAAAAAAAGAATTATGACTTGTAGTAATCCCTTAAAATATAGAGCAATATTATCTCATTGAGGCTGCCTTTTCACAAATCTAGTTCATCCTAAACCTAGGCAATCACAGGAATAATCCCAATTTCCATCTCTGAAGTGTGTGCTCTGTGAAGGCTGTATTTATAATTAAACTATCTGCTGATTTTTGGATTTGTTCTTTTATCAATCCTTCTGTGTTTGCATTAAGCCCACCTATTTTTTGAGATCTATAATTCTGTTTCCTCTATTAAGTTCATTTTTCATTTTAGAAAAAAGCATATTATTTTAGAAGATTTAGGCAAATCAGATTTAGGAAATGACCAAAATAAAACCATATTGAAAATAGGCTACTTTATCTAAATGACGTGCTTCAAAATAGGATTTAAATAAAATGCCCATCTCAGTTCACTAGCCCATTTGCAAGTAGCAAGTAGAGAGGGAGACTTTGTCTTTTTCAACTGTGGGGGCAGATAAAATTTATTTAATGGTTTTTCTGGGGGGAATTGAGGCTTAACAGCTAAATGTAGCAGCAAATGGCACAGATTCTTCTTTTTCTTTTGCCTTTAAAGTTATTGTAACATATTGTGCTCATCCACTGACTACGGTGGTAGTGCGAAAGCAGGTTTCACCCAAATGGTGTCTGACGTGCCTGTGCAGTTATTCTACGTCAGATAACACAACATTGTTCTGAGTTGGTTTATAGGAGGAGTGGTAAATGGTCGTTCCTACTGGGTGCTGAGAATTGTTGCCCTACTGATGTCACTTCCACTTCCAATCGGCAGCAGCAATCAATCAATCAATCAATCAATCAATCAATCAAGTGCATATATTAAAACACAATGCTGAATCATATATATGGGGTGGGGTTATTGGGTTGTTGTTTTTATTTTTATTTTATTCTATTCTATGAACCACCCTGAGACCTCCAGGTATAGGGTGGTATGATGATGTTGATGATGATGATGATAATAAAGAACGGACACCACCCCAATCTCCAAGCAGTGTAAAATTCCAGCGGGTCTAGGCACATACCAGGGCTCATTTTTCTTGGCATGAGGGACAGCGGAGACTGTGGTGTCTTTATTACATACGGTTTATTTAAACATATATACAATCTGAGCCTACAATGGAGGGAGTCACAGCATTAACACCTCCAGAAGATCTTGCTTCTCCCATATCCACAGCCTAGGATCCGAGCAGAAATCAGGCATGGCTTTATCTGTCAGCTGCCCAGGCTGCTGCCTGCTTCTAGTTTCCAGCTCACATTCATAACTCTGGCCTGTCCTTCACAGTAACAGCCAGGTGAGGGAGGGGAGCCCACTCATTTGTCCTCTGGCACAGAGCCAATTTCTGTTACCTTAACAACCCATATTTAGGGGTCCTTGACAGGAAACCTGTCTGACTCGTCCAGCAATTGAATCCTTATTTGATCCAGGAATTAGAAAGGACTCCAGCATACAGCAAGACATCTGTCCCCAAATGCACAAACAGCTTCCCTATAGAAAAATAACAGACACATTATACACCCAGTTAAAGCATAAAAATATATGTATAAACTATTTTCGTTTTTCCGTGTTTTTCAGGGGGGAATATATGTAGATCGGATGAGTTTCTTTGCAACAATTCACTCTGTAAACTGCATTTTTGGGTTTGTGATGGAGAAGATGACTGTGGAGATAACTCTGATGAACTCCCTGAAATATGTGGTAAGTTTCATTTCCTACAGTATGGTGTGTTGATTTGACTACCTTTCGACTGCTCAGTTTTGTGTTTTGCTTGGTCACTTGTTTTGTTTTGTTTACATATGTATTTATGACTGTGTACACATTGTGGGCAGGATTCAACTAAGTTGTCGAGTGCATAGAACAAGGTTTGCTTGCACAATGGTAATCCCCCCTCCTCCAACCATCCCCATGTTAGCAATTTCACTCCTCTGAGGCTGCATTTTGTGATTAGTGAAAACGTGAGAACCAGATATAGTCCTATCCGTATGTATTATGTGATGTGCTTTCACTTTTGCCTGTTCTCTCTCGGAGCTGGATGAGAGAGAGCGTCATGATTCTGTGTCCGTGTAATATAGTGTAAATAAATGGTAGTTTATAACTACGATGCCTCTTTCTTTTGCTGTGTCAAGAGAGAAGGCTAGTGTGCATAAATCAAGTTGGTTTATGTTGCTGGAGCGCCCTGGAGAAGAGGAGGGTGCCTTTTCCAGAGCTATGCTCACCGGAGGATGCTCAGAGATCTGGGGGGCTGCAAATAGCCCAGAGCGTAATCCCAACACCCCACTCTCTAAAAATGGCTTAGGGGGGTGCAGCAGGAACAGTAGAAAATTCCCATTGGGTGACCCTGTTCCCCGCATGCATACCCCACTTAGCGCTATGTTGAATTCCACCCAATATTGCTAAAGCACATTCAAAGCACATTTTCCTTCTTAAAGAATTATTTGATCTGTTGTTTATTAAGGGGTTGCTGGGAATTGTAACTCTGTGAGGGGTGAGCAGCAGAGCCCAGAATTATTTGAGGGGAAGTATGTGTTTCAAAGGTGCTTTAAAGGTATAGTCATATCTGTCAACGTTTTCCTTTTTTTAAGGGAAATTCCCTTATTCCGAATAGGATTCCTCACAAGAAAAGGGAAAAGTTGACAGCTATGGGTATAGTGTGTATGCAGCCTATGTCTTTATAGTAAACGTTGCAAATGCTACATTTGAAAGAAGCAAGTTAAAACACAGTAGTGTTACATGGTCCCGCCAAACGTTCCAAGAGGATTTCTTGATAGTTGAACATTTCAGCAATACTTTCCCCTTAAACCTTGCAGTTTTAAAGTCATAATACAGTGGTACCTCTAGTTACGAACTTAATTCGTTCCAAAGGTCTGTTATTAACCTGAAACTGTTCTTAACTAGAGGTGTGCTTTCGCTAATGGGGCCTCTTACTGCCACTGTGGCGCCAGCACACGATTTCCGTTCTCATCCTGAGGCAAAGTTCTCAACTCGAGGTAACTCTTCCAGGTTAGCGGAATTTGTAACCTGAAGCATTTGTAAGCCAAGACATTTGTAACTCAATGTATCACTGTATATACATATAGTAAAGGCCTGGTTAAATGTTTAAGGGGCTGAACCCCTTGAATCTACTGGTACAACAGACTTCTGTGTCCGCAGCTGAGTTTTTGCTTCCTCTCCTGTCCCATCTAACCCACCCTAAGGTGGGTAGGAGGAAAGGGGGAACCTCGTGTGCAAATGGAACTCCCGCTGCAACAGCAGAACTACACACATGGATCACTGGATACAATCCAAGCTTATATCTGGCATGTAATCACTTTTGCCTCTCTGTTCAAAGCGGATACATTCCATACATAATGAGCATTATAGTATTAGTTTTCTCTCTCCCTTTTTCACAGTAAAATTTCCATGTCCCCCAACAAGGCCTTACCGATGCAGAAATAACCGAGTCTGTCTGAGACGTGAGCAGATTTGTAATGGGATTGATGATTGTGGTGATGACTCAGATGAAGACCATTGTGGTGGGTATTTCCCCCCCCCCCCTTTGGATTATCATAAGACCAAAGTTCTCATTTGATTTATGAAAATGTGTGGATTATATCTTGTCGTCAATACTGCACAGACGTTGTGTAGTGTCCTTGATAGGTTCGGTGGCCTACAGGGTGAAACCATGTTCTTAAGTAATGGGACAAGCTGTATGGGACCATTAGCAGTTAATTGGATGAATCAGAGTTGGAAGGGACCATAAGGATCTTCTTCTCCAACTTCCTTCAATGCAAGAATCTTTGCCCAGTGACCCATAGATTAAGAGTCTCGTGCTCTGCCAACTGAGTTATGTATGCAGACTAAGTAGGTAGCAGGGCAGTCGCAATATATAATCCTAAGGCTAACAACTGTATTCAGTGAAATGCTAACATCTCTTACATGTTAAAGATATCCCATAAAGTCCAAGTCTTTGACACGATCACCTGGACTTCATAGGACCATTGTGATCATTTTGCCCTGATAAGTACCAAAGTCCGTACTGTCCAAGTCATGTCTGGTTCATTGAGTGAGGCCTTGACTCACAGTGGAATAGAGAACTGAAATTAAAGGAATGAGTAGCAGAACTGACTGCAGCTAAAGCATCAGCGTGGTAACGACAGCCACCACTCCTTTGCTAGTTTCTGTCTCGTGTCCTATACATTGCACACAGTGCAGCAGTACTCAATGCTGTTTGTAGGCATAGCACAGGAGGACCATAGGCTGGGCCAGCATATTCCATATTCCATCTTCCTTTTTCCACTCCTTGCTTCATATGATACTCAGTGAAAACAGCCTGACAATGAGGGCCAAGTTATTCTCCCAAGTGGAAAACAAGAAAATGAGGTAGGGGAGTGTATGCCAACTCAGACTGCTCCATCCTCTCAGTTTTGTGTTTTCTTGCCGCCTCTTGAAGCAGCAAGTGCAGACACCATTGTGTGAAATTTGTATTTCTCTGGGCAATTGTAGCATGCACATGTGCATCCTGGGATGTTGAATTCTCCCGTGGGAGAAATGGAAATCTTCTGATTGTCATGTTTCATGGGCTGCTGCAAGTATATAGTAGGTTTCTACATATCCAGGAAACAGTATTTTTTTTATTGGTAATGTTTCATTGTTAAATGCACTTGTTCCATTAATGATAATAATATCAAAGGGAGAAAAATCTGATTGCTCTCTTGTAACATTTTGCAGACAAAACTACATATAAGGCAAGGCCTTGTAAAAAGGATGAATTTGCTTGTAGCAATAAGCGGTGTGTACCTGTGGAACTGGAGTGTGATCAGTTTGATGACTGTGGTGATGGTTCCGATGAGCAAGGCTGTAAAACAAGTAAGTTTGATTTAGAAGTTGAAAGCTTGCCATTCTCAGAATAATAAAAAAGAACATGTTTTTATATTATATAGAACCTGTTATGTGTAATCTTGTAGAATTTAAATTAGCATGAACCAAACAGTATCTAACTCGGCTAGGAGAGGAGCACACCATCTGTGACGTTACCCAAGGGCCTGTACATTCACATGGTGCCAGTAAACCAGAGTTTGGCTTACATGTGAAAGTGGCCACTGAGCCAAAGTTGACATTGCTTCCTCCTGTTAATTTATTAGCTGATCAGGATCGTAAAGTGCATTGTATGTTAAAAATGTGGGGAATACATAAATATCTATATTAAAATGATTTAAAGAACTCACTTCCCTTTTGCAAATACAGCTTCCAATCTGCAATCTGAAGCAGTCTTAAGGGAATGAGATACATTGACAGGGCTCACCCACACTTCCCTTGCTGCTCGTCCTGCCACTTTCACTCAGGAAAATCCACTCTTTACCGCTGAATTGGAGCAAACATCAATTTGGTTTTCCTTAGATTAATGCTTGCTCTGATTCATCAGAAAGGAGCAGATTTCCCAGGGAAAGCTATGGGAGAAGCAGCATATCTCTCAGTTCTGTGCTTTCTAGGAACAGGATGAGTGGGAGTGTGGAAGAGCCATTATTGCATTTAGCCTTGAGAGAAATTTATTTATTTATTACATTTACATACCGTCTTTATCTTCCAAGGAGCTCAAGGTAGTGTACACAGTTCTCCTCCCTGTTTCCTCCTCACAACAGCCATGTGAGGTAGGTTAGGCTAAGAAATGGTGACTGGCCCAAATTCACCCAGTGAGCTTCAAGGCTGAGTGGGGATTCAAACCCTGGTCTCCCAGGTCACAGTCCAACACTCTAACCATTACACCACACTGGCTCTACAAAGTTCATCTTGGACACTATCTCTTGTTTGCTTTTTTCCTACTAATAAACCTATTTAAATAAAACTGTAGTGGAAAATATTGTGACGGTTTTCCTAGAAGGGATGTGTTTTTAATTGCTTCTGGGCAGTAAGAGATGGGGAAAACATTCTTAGATGAGCTTGGCTGTGAGTCCTGGAAGACCTTCTCCATGCCTTGCAGGTCTTTCCCCACCTGGCTTGGGAGGACAGGGCCCTGACTGACTCCAGCTCCAAACACTGAGGCACTTGAACAGATTATTGGACTGGGGTGTTTGTTCATTGTTTGCAATTATGTATTTTTTCACATTGTAAACCTCTTTGAGCATGGTTTTAGCTATGGAAAGGCAATATAAAAATAAAATTATGTATGTATGTAGAATACAAACTGAACTTGGTTTTGAGGGCTCACTCAAAAATGGCTTTATCAAAGGAAGTAATAACCAAGCTGATTATGGGAAAGGAGGAGGTTGGAGCATGGGTCTCATTCCTGATGCTGCAAACCATGAAGGATTGGAAACATGGCATTACAGTATATACAACCATATACAATATCAGGACTAGCTAACTTCAAAACAAAAGTTAAAGCTGACTTTCTTTGGAGACAAAATTCTTCATCAGCTATGAATGAAGACAATGGCTATGGATGTTCTGTAACAAACATGGAAATAAACTAAAATCCATTTGATTTTGCATCTTTTGTTATTTCCTTTTTAGGCTTAACTGAATATAGCTGCGAAAACAATGTGAACCCTTGTGGTGATGATGCATATTGTAATAAAACGAAAACACCTCTTTTCTGTCAGTGTAAGCCTGGATTTCAAAGGAACAGAAGGAACTGGCAATGTGAAGGTATTTGTGTAGAAACTGCTTTGAAATCCTTATGTTCAAAAATATTCCATAAAAATGAATAGCAACATTAAATGTCAAAAGATGGCCTTCAATTATTTTTGTTTTACGTATTCAAAAGCATTCTAAACCACTTAGTATCTATCCCCAAGTGGTATACAAAAACATGAATTGAAAACAGTAGAACAGTATAATAGAAACAGAGCTACAACACAAAACCAGTAAAATAGTATTATAAAAACCGAAATTCAATAATAAAAAGGTCCAAAGTTATATATTTACAATGAATCTGAAGCAGCTGACAAATAACAATCAAGTATGGTTATGAGATGTCCACTTTGGGGGTCTGAAATTAATGACAACAAAACCTTTTGTTTTGAACTAGGAAGTTAACCATCCATAATATTTTTTGTGTGTTTTTAAGCTCCTGCAAAATTCTTAAGATTTTGACTCTCTTTGTTATCCCTCTCCACCCCTTAACAGATAGAGATTTAAATAAATAATACCACAAATTTTCCAGAAATGAAGGTGCTTAATTGCAGGGATTCCCAGAATCTATGAGGGACACGGGTGGCACTGTGGGTTAAACCACAGAGCCTAGGACTTGCCGATCAGAAGGTCGGCGCTTCGAATCCCCGCAACGGGGTGAGCTCCCGTTGCTCGGTCCCTGCTCCTGCCAACCTAGCAGTTCGAAAGCACGTCAAAGTGCAAGTAGATAAATAGGCGGGAAGGTAAACGCCGTTTCCATGCGCTGCTCTGGTTCGCCAGAAGCGGCTTCATCATGCTGGCCACATGACCCGGAAGCTGTCTGCAGACAAATGTCGGCTCCCTCGGCCAGTAAAGCGAGATGAGCGTCACAACCCGAGTCAGCCACGACTGGACCTAATGGTCAGGGGTCCCTTTACCTTTACCTTACCAGTCTCTATGAGACTACCAGCGTTAGTCTGTCTCGTGCTCCTTAACTGATCTGGTGTGTGGGCAAGTGAGGTACCATCAGAAAAGTGAATGAGAGAGGTAGACTGGGGCTTGCTTTCACATAGGAGGGTAACTCCCCAACTGCACAGGGGACTATCGTATCCTTCCTTGTGTCACATTTCCCACAGGATGCCTTTGTGACAGCAGCCTCATAGCATTTATATCTCACATTTATTTGCATACCTCAACCAACACTCTTCTCATCAAGGAAAGCAATTTATTTTTTCCAAGCTTATAAACTCTGGAACTATAGGTTTACGAATAAAAGCAGTTAAGGAGAACACCTAAGTCTGACATTTTATTTGGGTCATCGTAATTCAACGTGGGGTAAGGAGGGACAGTCCGAAGTAAATAAAAAGGAACTCCATTCATTATGTGACTAAAGCATGATGTAAGGGTGCAAATCAGGCAGCAAACAGATGAAGGGGCTTTGCTCTAGTTTTAAAGGTAGGATAAGAGAATGTTGCAATAGATAAATAAATTAAATAAACAAATGAATAAAAGTCCCAATGGAAGGCAACAGAAATAAAACAGAGACCAAGCGAAAGAAAGCTAGAGAGAAAGGCATCTTTCAAAGTTGCTCTTACTCAGTTACAGCCCAACTTTCTTCCCCAATTTATCTCTGCTGTCTAGCATTTTGCTACTTTTGTCATTGAACCATTTTACATAAGATAGACAGTTCTTTAATGGCAATGGATTCCCCCCCCCCCCAAGTTGTAAAATCCAGTATGTTTTCAGATTTGTATGTTTTATGAAAATACAAAATATAACTGCAGACTGTGTTCACAGGATATCTGATCTAGAAGAGCTAGTGAAATTAGCTAAAATCAAGGCAGTTAATTACCTATAGGAGAGCTATCTACTGGCAGCATAGACTGTTGTACCAAAGAAACCTTTCTTTTCCATTGTTGCTGCATTTACAACATGCCATCCAACAGCCTGAATGGAGAATGGCCTCTAGAATTTAAGCAGCCTTCACTTGAAGATCAAACCATCCTGTGCAAAATCCATGACAAAACTGCTGGTTGTTTTTCTTCTGAGATATAACCATGCATATGTATTTAAGCTTGGAATTGCTGATTTACACTTTGAACTATAGAAGACTCAGTTTTAACAGATTCTTTGGATGGGTTTTGAACAGTTTCACACTTGGTGTCCTGAAAGGACTGCCTACAAGTTGCCAACTGCCCATCTTGACTGCCTAAAATTCTTTTCAATAGCTAGAATAATATGCCAGAACTCAAATCTGAGCATCTTTTGCTTAGTCTAGGAGTCTAAGGTTAAACCTGTAGACTGAGCAAATAGCTATTTTCTTTTCTTTTTTTAAGAGTTGAATTGCTTTGGGCTTTTAAAAATCTGAGTTCCAATTTTATGGTTATCTGTCGTGACTTTCTACAATGAATTGAAAAAGAAATGATAAAGGTTTTTCTTTTCTAGATATCAATGAATGTGCAATATTTGGCATCTGCTCCCAACTTTGTATCAATGTGAAAGGATCATACAAATGTACTTGTGAAAAAAATTATAAGGAAAGAAACAGCAGCTGCATTGCAAAAGGTAAGATGACAAAACAATTTGAATATACTAGTTGACATATTGGACATGATCCTTTCCCACAAAAGTCCACAGTGCTCATGAGCAAATGAATCCCTGTACAACTCAACAGAGAATTCCTTCTCTTCTCCCCATCCCTACCCCCCACTCCCCCCCCATGCATATGCATATGGAAACAGTGCATCAGGACAGTCTAGTCAATGGGAAGTCTCTGCAACCTCCAATATCCTTACCAAGCCCTCCCAGTCCTGCATATCTCAAGTTGCTTAAAACCTATCTCCATACTGAATGATTGGCTTGTGCGAGGTGTACATCCTATTCTGCAGTCCAAGTGCATTGCTTTCATGTGTTGCTATTTATATCTCTGATACGCGCCAAAAAGAATAACACCCTAAGTGAAGAGATAATTACAGCTTTGTGCTTGCATCTCTTACGCTTGAAAAGAGAGGCATTTATGGAAACAGCTTTTTCTCAGTATCATATTCCAGATTGAAAAGCCTTGAACTGTTGCTACTGAAGTGCAGAATGCCAAGTCACATAATATACAATTTAAGAAGAGATAAACTTCCACCTCAGAAGTACACTGTGGTTGATAGCCTCAAAAGTCATTGATACAGCAAGGACACCACCTTCTCTGTCTCACCATTCTATACTGAGACTCAGGCTTCCACAGGAGCACCAGTCGTATTAACTGGGAACTCTCCAAGATCATTTAAGAACTGATCAGCTTCCACAAATCTCTGGAAGTGGGCCATCATAATGTGCCTAATACCTCCACAGAGAGAAGTAGCCACAGTAAGACAAAAATCACCTGAAAATGGTCTGACCATGAAAAGAGTGTGAATATACTTTCCTCTAAGACAAACACTTGTTTTGTATGTAGGGCTAGTAATGTACTGGGAAATACCCATGGTTGTCACAGTGGTCATGAAATTCTTAGCCAGCTGTGATAAGGCAGTTTTGGCTTGAATGTTGAAGTCCCACATAACAATAATCCTGGGGAGGTTACTCAATATACCTACATATGAGACACTTGTTGCTAAAATTAGATTATATTTTATTTGTAGGAAGGCCATATGTTTATAGGGTTTCATTCCACACTACACTTACCTCTGGAATTATTTTGAAACTGCCCCATTGACTTCAGTGGGGTTTAAAAGTATCCAAAGCTAAGTGGGGTGTGGATGGCAACAGGAGTATCCAAATAAATATGAAAATTTAACATACATGAAGCACATTACTTCTTAGTAGTTGAAATTTACTTTATTTTTGTATTTCATTACAATAATCTCCAGGCTCTGAAGATCAAGTTCTCTACATTGCTAATGACACTGATATCCTGGGTTTTGTATATCCATTCAACTACAGTGATGTTCATCAACAGATTGCACACATTGAACATAATTCAAGAATAACTGGAATGGATCTATATTATCAAGGGGAAATTATAATTTGGAGTACTCAGTTTAATCCAGGAGGCATTTTCTATACAAAGATCCATGAGGGAGAAAGGAGACAAAGCAGTAATGGTGTGATAGTAAGTAAACTAAGCATATATTTTTGCTCATTTTTAATTTGGAACTGGATTTTCCCCCTTGGTTTTTGTATACTACATGTGGTAATTTTGAAATATAAAAAGTCCCCATTAATCAAGATTGATTACCTACTATTCAAATTAGCCTAGGTTAGTAATAATACGAAGGGGGCTCCTGCTGGGGTTTGTTTTTCATTATGAACATAAAGGACTGCCTCCTCTGACATGAACCAGCTGAATGTTATGATCATCTTCACAGATCCTCCACTGAATCCCTCTACGTTTTGAAGTTAGGTGGGTTGTGACCATAGAAAGCGCCTTTTCAGTTGTGCTGCCTTCCCAGGGTGGCATATAAATAATTCAAATAAAGAGACTAATAAAACTTCAAACATAAATAAAGCATGTTGTCAATCACAATATCTCCCACAGGTTATTTCAGCTGACAGACTTCAGTCATTCAGCTTAAGACTTCAGGGGAATCTATGAGAATTTTTTTAAAAAATAACTAAATGTTACATGCAACCAAAACAAAAGCTCAATGACCTGCTTCTGTGTTGCAAAGCAGCATAGATACTGGGTAAATCAGAGCAAAGAAGCAGCAGGGGACGGCGGGGTTAGCAGTATAGAGAAAAAGCACAGTGCATTGGTGGTTGGAGAAAAGCACATTGAGGTCATCAAGGTGGCAAGGCATGGAGTTAAGAGGATCCAGGCCTATTTTTTATATTTATTTGTAGTTATTTAACAATGACTTGCTGCTATTGAAGAGTGTTCAAATATGTTTGGAAATTGTTATCCAATTTGCATTTTTTTATGACTAGTCCCATAAATTCAAAGTCAATTTTGGTCCGTGTATTTTGGAAACTGTTGCGTCAAACAATAATACCATTAGGTTTTTGTTACTATCAGATTGTCCAATGCAGAAGTTTGGAATACCGCAGAAGCCAAATTCTTTAGATAAAGTCATTGCCCATGTGATGATCTCAAAGCAACACTGTTATGATGATATTGTGAGTTTTTCTTTAATACTCAATTTAAATAGGGAGGGTAGGTTTCTCATTTTTCAAGGATTAAGGGTGGGTGTCTGGGTGTGTGTGTGTGTGTACATACACACACACACACACACACACACACACACATATTTCCCCATGCAGTCCTTATCATATCACCTGGAGATTGAACTGACCTTTTAGTTTATGAAAAGAATTTCTTTAAATGTTTTCTGTGTACAATATATCACTTTGAATGCAAAGATATTATTCTGGTTGGTTTTTTGTTTGTTTGTTGTTCATTTTTGAAACAATATAATACGCTCACTAGCAGTGGTATACCTGAAAAATTGAGAGGGAAACATTCTAGGGGAAGGGTCAGGGCTATAAACAAGAATACTTAGTTCGGGGTCTGATCATCAGATAAAGCACGTCTACCCTGTGCTTTATACAACCATCAGGAGCTTGATAAATAAAATATCCGTTTTTTCTACTTGGCTGAATTGCAAAAAGAAAATTGTTAGTATTTTGACAGATCAAAATATAACACCAGTAGGCTAAAAACCATTTGCTGGACCACAAAATGTGCAGGCTTGAAATAGAACGATCTGCAATTTCAAGGAATATTCTTTACCAATTATGCTCCCTACAATGAAAAACTGGGCTCCTGAACTGCTTGTCTGGTAGTGTCTAAACTTAGTGAGCTGAGCAAACATGATCTTCCTGGGACTGCTACCTACTCTTCTATGCTTTTGCATACAGAGCTGCTGTACCCCATTTGCTCTTTCATCACCTGAAGATTTCACTAGACTTTTCCTCCATCATCCCACTTTTGGGCTACTTGTTGTCTGCCTTGCTTTCATTGTCAGTTGGGTTCCACCTCCCGACTGCTTCATTGCTGCTACATGGTACCTCAGTAGCTGCCAATTATTCATTTACAGTTATTAGCAAAATCCATAATGAATGTTTTCCAGACACCACAAAGCACAGGTGCCTAAATAGCTACCTGTTGTGCTGTGCGATGGAAAGCTTGCCGATTGTGACATATCACAAAGCAACCATCTGGCAACCCTCCTACCTATTATTCATATTTTCCCTACAGCAATTTATTGTAGTCATATGGAACTTGCAAAAAAAGAAGGAGAGGAGAAGCTTTGGTGACTGCTGATGTTAAACCACAGAAGATTTTTGTTGATACTGATCTTTCCATGTTTAATTGTATGATATTGCAGACTATTGAAATTAACGCCTTTTCAATTCTTTATTTCAAACGTTCATTTGAACTCAGTATTAAAATGTTAGTTTTAAAATATGAGAAATGTATGCCATTTTAAATTTAAAATCTGATGTGTTTTTTCCTAGTGTCCTGAATTCAAAAGGCCTAGAGATATTGCTGTTGACTGGATAGCTGGAAATATTTACTGGACTGATCATTCTAGAATGCACTGGTTCAGCTATTATACAACTCACTGGACAAGTTTAAGATATTCCATCAATGTAGGACAGATAAATGGACCAAACTGCACAAGGCTCCTTACAAATATGGCAGGAGAACCATATGCTATTGCAGTAAATCCTCCCAAAGGGTAGGTTGTTAAGAAGACCTTTGATCTATTTTTGTTCTATGAGCTTAAAACCTAACTTTGTACATGTTATCGTTGGCTTTAGGAAATTTATCTTACTAGATCATTCAGTGTGGTTTCTGTGTCTTGGATGACTTTTGTTCAGAATGAGGAAAATAATTGTTACAAATATTTCCTCCACATTCTAAGCTACATATTCAGCCAGTGCTAAGACATATCCTGTACACAACAGCCTATGTGAACAATATGTTAAGTGGTTCACCTGAGTCACATAGGTCCTACTCAATCTTTAAATGAAGTTTAAAAAAGTTTTTTGAAAGACCTCACTTTTAGAAACAGACACAATTCTAGTGACAGAAGTGGGGCTCCAGAGAACTTACTTCAGACTAGCGCAAATGTTTAGTAGAATTATTTTACAGGATTTTTGTTGTTGTTGTTGAACAGCAGACTCCCTATACCATACTGGGTAGTGCTGTTTAAGAAACAGCAACCCAAAGCCCAGTTGAAAATATGGAACTTGTAGGATGGATCTTTGGATCCCGACCAGAGGCAAGAAGAGAATATGCACACAGGAATCATGCACATTTATTTAACAGAACCCCACCCCTCAAAGTTAGACTAGCAGAGAATGTGATTAATTCAACCAAACTGGAATGTACCTGGAAAAACAAAGCATGCCTCAACAACAAATTGGTGATCTTAGCCAAGGAAATCTTTAAATGATAGCAGCTCAGGAGGAAACACAGTAGTGAACAAGGGAACACACAATGTATTAAGAGGTCACCACTGACTGGCAATTGCATGGTAAGCATCACTTGTGTCATTGCCAGGCAGTGTCACAATATGGTGGCAGAGACATCACCATGAATGATCAAAGCTACTCACTGGCAAACAACATCCAATGGGTCTCTAGATATAATGTATTTGTGCCAATATGAGATATACTTTGCACAGTGCTGAACCAAATCACTCTCTGTACTCTTTACTGCTGCCATAGAATGCCTGCTTGTACAGGTTTGGGCCCTCCTATTTATAGAGTGCAAGATGCCTTTACATGATTATGGTAAATGCTAGGGCATCTGCATTTAATGTTCGGCATATAGGACGTTATTCTGATCCACTGGAGTTGATGTTCAAAAGAAAATGTTTGCATTCTTAATTGGTGACAAAGTTCAGTTCGCATCCTCTTCTATTTAGCATTATGTACGCTTGTCAGTAGAATGTGATTTCGTATTTGGTCTTTCCAGCATGATGTACTGGACAGTAATTGGAGACCATTCTCACATAGAAGAAGCAGCAATGGATGGGACCTTGAGGAGGATATTAGTACAAAAAAATTTGCAAAGACCAACAGGTACAGAAAACATTAATTTATTATACCCTCTCTTAAGTAAATTCTTTTCCAAAGACTCGATGTGTTAAATGATTTTTCAATCTGTCACAAGGATACACGTACTATGTGAGTTAAAAATGGTTGATATATTTTAAATATTCTGACCTGAATTAGAATTACGTTTAATGCATTCTAATTCAGCTAAGAATAATTAAGACATTCTGTAGTTCATTCAGAGGTGGTGAAGGTGCTGATTCTGCATTACGTCCCATTCAGCAGACCACTGTATGCTGCACCGGATGGCATCATTCCTTTCCTTTTGTCCCCCTGTCATTTTTTGAGGCTGCAGATATGTATCTCTTTCACCTATCCAGAATTAAGCCTTTCACAATTTCCTCTTTTTCTCCAGGTGGAAGATCAATTTTGTACTTTCAGAAGATGATCTTTTGTTGCTATATATAACTTGCAGTATTTGATTTACACTTATTACCTCAGTAGAAATAATAAAAAACCCTTTCATTCTTATAAAATGTCAAATTGTTACAGCAGCAGCAAGAAATTAAACCATTTTATGGTTCAAATGTTTTTACCATCTGCAGCTCTTAACATGACTCAGATCATCAAAGTAATCATTTAATCATTCCTTACTAAACCATGGCCTATTAGATTTCACTGTAATGTCATTGCCTACAGGCTGATAAGGCACAGTTCATCATTGTTCTTGGAAGCTGTGGACCTCCAGATATTGTTTGACTACAGCCCCCATCACCCCCAGTGTGCCTGGCCAATGGTCAGGGACAGTGGGAATTGCAGTCCAGCAACATCTGGAGGGACAAAAGTTTTCCACCCCAGTCTTAGAAATGCTAATATTTATAAACTGTGAAGAAATGTGCATAGGATCAACACTATGTTAGCAGACACACAATAATAATAGAGGTAGCTTCTCATCAATTTTTTTTGGTGTGAATTATATATAGAGGTTTGCAGTAAAGGGACCTTAGCTCTGCAGTGCAGCAAGCCAATGAAAAAAACAAGAAGGGGAAAAGGGAATGTTCTTTAATTAATTGATTCCTAACTTTCATCAATAGATGATCTCAGGGCAGGTCACACAACAAGACAAAAATACAGCAACATAAAATCAAACATAAAATATTTAGCAAGCGCATCACTATGTAAAATAATATACATGATCCCCTAGTTGTCACACTCTGATACAAAGACCAATGTTGTTTATGTAAAAGCCCAAAATAAATATTTTCGCCTGACACCAAAAACTAGCTAATGCTGTCACCGTTCTAATCTATGGGGAAGTGTGCTCCACAATCTGAGTGCAAACACCAAAAAGGCCTTATTAAGAGACCGTATTTGTTAGATGATGGAATAAATGGTCTCCCTGGTGAATCTCAAGTTGCAGACAGGATAGCATAGGGGGAAGTAGAAGAATCAAGGATTCTGTTTATTAGCCCGCATTCAGCCTCCAAGCACCAATTAAGCACCTGCAGTGTTTCACATTATTCCAGTAGATAGAGCTGGGTGTCATAAACATATGTATTGGTGACAGCTCACACCAGATCTCTTCATGACCACTTCCAACAGTTTCATATATATATATTAAATAACATGGGGGACTAGATCTTTGAGGGATCATGCACCACAACTTCCAAGTGGTCAGTCAGTGCTATTTTCTGGAACCAGTCCCATAGGAAAGAGTGGAACCACTGTGATAATGTGCCTCCACGTCAGAGAGTTGGTGAAGAAGGGCTAATGGTACTGAAAGCCACTGAAAAATCAAGTAGAATGAGCAAGGTCCCACTCTGCCACTTCTTCTACTATAAGACATAGTTCAGTGCCAAAACTTGGAATAAGCCAGATTAAAATAGGCCCAAATAATGTGATATGCTTCTTGTACCTGTTCTTCTGTGGTAGAATTGTCAATAATATTGATTACTACTGTTCTTACCTGGCCATATAAGTGCTCTTATCATGGATGGATCAACCATGCAGCAATTAGAGTACTTATTGCTATCAAAGAAAGTGTATCTTCCAATACTCATTTATAAACCTAGAACTGCAATCCTCTATACATTTAACTGGGAGTGCGTCCCATTGAACTCAAGGACACGCATGAGATCACACAGTAAGCAACCAGCAGCATATTGCATGGATGAAATGATCAAGAACTTCTTACTACAGTTCTTTGCATGTCATTCTATCAAAGTTTGACCAAAGTCTGCACTAGATGGTTGTCATACCCAATATAGACGCAAGCCTAATCCAGAGAATATATACCAATTCCAGGATGATTATAGCTGAATAAGTGAAATCAACATTGCTAAGCAGATTAAATTATCTGTTTCAAACAGACAGTAGGTTATAATGCAAGAAGATTCAGCTAGTTTATTAACTAAAGTTGGTTCCAGGAATTTTTGTTCAATCGCACATAGCCTGTGCTGAAAAGTTATGCAAAAGTAAAGGTAGTTTGGATCTTCTTTGGATCACTTTATGGTGTTACGCAGTACTGGATATGAGGACTGACACAGAGTAAAAATACTGGATAGTATTCAATGATGTTTTTGCACAGAGTGGACCCACTGAAATTAATGAACGTGGATAAGTTAGCTCCATTAATTTCAATGGCTCTACTCTGTATAAAATTTAACTATTACTGACACATGCTTATATATATAAACAAACCTAACCTTATAAGCAAACTTCTAAAACTGTGTTTGCCTTTTGTGTTGTTGTTATGTAGCGAGTATGTGTTATTTTTCTTACTATTTTTCAAGAGAATTATTTTGACAAAAATGTTGTTTTTTGCAGGTCTTGTAGTTGATCTCTTCAGTCAGCGCTTGTTCTGGGCTGATTTTGAATTATCTGTAATTGGAAGTGTCCTTTTTGATGGATCTGATTTGGTCATATGTGTGACCAGTAAGCAAGGTATGTATAATTTGAATCAAGTGGCCACAGACCCTAAACTGAATCACAACATATATCAAAATACTGCTTTAAAGTTTATTTCATCTTTTTAAAATTAGTTACCGTCTTGGAAATGGTTATTTCACTCTACGGCAGCACAAAATGGGATCCAGTGGATTCTGCCCCAAAGTAATTTATATTCTACAGGCAGTAAACCAGATTCTTTGGTTAAACTACACCATGCAAATACATTTAGTTTTATAGATAAGTCTGCAGCATTTGGTCGTTGTGCTTGAAAAACAAGTTTTCAAATTATAATTTAGACAAAGAAAGTTAGGCTAAAGTAAATTCTTCTTTAGTGCAGGGCTTGTGATATGAACAGGATATTCTTGGGTATTTGTACATCTATGAGTCTTTGAAACTATTAGAATGTAACACTTGAACATCTACTCCTGGTATAACAGGGTTGGGCTATGGCTCTGGTCATGAGGGAGAAGAAGAAACTCCCTGAGAAAGTGGGAAGCTCCCAATCAGTTTTTTGCTCCTGCCTGAACAAAGCAGTCACTTTGCAAGAGAGATGGGCTCCTCTCCCACTCCTTCAGTACAAACTGTTTAGATCTAAGGTGCCCCTCAGGGGCTAAGCTACAGATTCCAGGCCTTCTCCTTTCCCTGATCTATTCTAACTTCGAAGAGACAGGGCTACAGGGAATACCCAAATCCCACTCACCCTGCCTTCTCCTGGCCCAGACCTATTCTAATCGGCAGACCTGGAAGAAGAGGAATGGAGTGAAGGGGACATCTCAGAGGAACAGTCCCTAGAACGCCCACTATCTATCTTTACAAGTCCTTAGCATCCTTAGGCTTGAATACTACACTTCTTGAGTCCCCCTGCCCAAAGGACAGTGGTCCTCCCAGAAGCTCAACCATCCACCAGATCAGTTCCAAACCTAAGAGTGGCAAAGAAGGCACTCTGTGATGAGGGCTGTGATGCACTCCAAATACAGTGGTACCTCGAGTTACAAACGCCTCGGGTTACAAATGCTTCAGGTTACAAACTTCGCTAACCTGAAAGAGTTACCTCGAGTTGAGAACTTTGCCCCAGGATGAGAATGGAAATCGTGTCCCGGCAGCACAGCGGCAGCAAGAGGCCCCATTAGCAAAAGCATGCAACTAGTTAAGAACGGACCTCCGGAACAAATTCAGTTCGTAACTAGAGGTACCACTGTAATCAGTTTTTGTCTCCTGCTACATTCCTCCAGAATCCTGCAGCAGATTGATGGGTGACTATCAGGGGGTTGGACTCGATGGCCCTTGTGGTCTCTTCCAACTCTATGATTCTATGATTCTATGATCTCTAGCAGGGAAATCATGTAAATCCTTCATTGCTTGGGCACGCCAAATTCTGCTTATATCAACTAGCAATATGTTGTTACCAGATGATAGCATCTAAATTGACATGTACACATTTCTTCTTCTTCAAGGATTACTCCATCCCCATAGAATTGATATTTTTGAAAATTATATATATGGAGCAGGACCTAAAAATGGTGCATTTAGAGTACAAAAATTTGGTCACGGCTCTGTAGAATATCTAAATACGGAGACAGATAAGACAAAAAGTGCCTTGATTTCACATCGCTACAAACAAACATACTGTGAGTATATTTTGTTACTTTTCAATACAATATTTTAAGATCTTTATAAATTTAAGACATTGTACATTGAATATATATATATATATATATATATATATGAAAACGTGATAGATCGTGTCCTCCCTAAAAGAGGGCACATGTTGCGGTGAGATCTGGAGACTGACCTCTTGGTTGTAGGTGGGTCTATTGGATAGCCACAGCACCCAGTTGGTAGTTTCCTCGATGCTGGGTTTCAATCTGGCCAATGGGGTTGCAGTCTAAACGGATTGAGGGACCTATATAAACCCATGCACGTGACCCAGAACTTCCTCTTTTGGCTCGTGCGTCAGAACACCCGCCCACCTCTCCCTAATTTTAGGGCCTTTTGCGATTGACCTTGCTATGCCGTCTTGTGTCATCTGTCATAGCAAGGTCAATCGCAGGAGCACAGCAGGAATTTTCTCCACTTGACTGATTGGCTGTTGCCATTTGGGTTTCACCTGCCATGCAGCAAATCGTCACAACTTGTTAGGTTGCGGATAGGCACTGGTTCAGGTGATAGGGATGGGAGAACGGTCTTGCCATCCCTATGTGAAGGGTATTCCGTTAAAGGAATGCAGGGACTCAACTTGGTTTGGTCAACCCCTGAAACGGGCTTGTGCCTGTGCCTGAGTCCAGGGGAGCATCTGGGGAGTGAACAGAGTCTGCTCCCAGGCTTTTCACCTGCCTCCGGTGTTCACCCTTGGCTGACCCATTTTAGAGCTCTGGGTCAGCGCTACCTGCAAGGGTGTAGGGAGCTAGTCGAACCAGAGCCTATGCAACCACTCACTTTTCTGTAATCAATAAAGTTGTGGCCTAAAGCTTGCCAAAAACCAAAACTAAAATTTGAGTCAAGTGTGTCTTTATTTAGAAGGGAGATCTCTGGGTCTGAACACGCAACTTCATAGGTGTTACGCATGCCGGCAACGTGTACTCAAGTGAGTTATTTTCTAGCATCCTGGGAATAAGTGGATGCACTAGATCTGCCTTTGGGTGGTGTAGATTGCTATTTAACTGATACTGGTAGCCAAGTGTATTATGGTTGATGAGAAAATGGGGAAGAGAAGAGAAGGGTTGGGGGTTGGGGTAGAAAGCATTTCATGGGGGGGGGAAACTAAAGGTAACCAGTACACTTGCAATAAAAGACCAACTGCCTTCTTTCCTCAATGCAGTTTGTCTGATTTTGGGTCTCCCCATCGAGCATTGATATTCAGCAAAGAGTTGGGTGTGCACTTTTAAAGTTGCTAATTAATTGGCTTTGTTATCTTGTAAATAGTCATAATTCAGTTGCCAGGTATGTGCGTAAAAAAATTAATTAAGATAAACTTATCTTTGGACTGACTGCATTGTATTTTCCAAGTAAAATTGTTGAAATATTTTAAAAAATGTCTTTTAAATTAAAAAGTCTTTCATTTTACAAAGCACCGTTAACTTAAAAAATCTATTCTGTATAAATACTTCAGACATAAGAATACATCATTTTTTTTATTTTACCACAGCATATCATATAAAGTGAAGATTACTCCCAATAGTTATATTGAAAGAAGAATTTTAAGTTGGGAAAACTAATTGCCCATTTTGATACCTAGCCAAAGCACTTAGGTTTAGTGTTCTTTTTATTCTTGAAAGTCTACTGGGACTTTTAGATCTTGATTAAGCAGAGATAATACACAATTTAGGGTCTTAAAACATACTCTTAGTTAATTATAAATATATTTCTAAGTGCTTGAAACATAACAGATAGAGTGATTGATGCCCACCTATTGAACTGTGGAATAAATATAAATTATTATTCTTAAACTGGATGCAGTTACTTCTGTAAGCACAGAACCCAGTTGGAGAGCTTAAGATATTTATATGGCCTTCTATCAAATATTATAATTCCTCATGTGTTATGCTCAGCCCTACCGCATGATAGATGCGGGTGGCACTGTGACGCGGGTGGTGCTGTGGGTTAAACCACAGAGCCTAGGACTTGCCGATCAGAAGGTCGGTGGTTCGAATCCCCGTGACGGGATGAGCTCCCGTTGTTCGATCCCTGCTCCTGGCAACCTAGCAGTTCAAAAGCACGTCAAAGTGCAAGTCGATAAACAGGTACCACTCCGGCGGGAAGGTAAACGGTGTTTCCGTGCGCTGCTCCGTTTCGCCAGAAGCGGCTTAATCATGCTGGCCACATGACCCGGAAGCTGTCTACGGACAAACGCCAGCTCCCTCGGCCAATAAAGCGAGATGGGCGCCGCAACCCCAGAGTCAGTCACAACTGGACCTAATGGTCAGGGGTCCCTTTACCCTTTACCTTTACCGCATGATAACTGTGGAGATGAGTGCACAAAAGGAGGAACATACAGATATTAAAGCATTAGGAGAAAGGGTCTAGGATGATGCTACAAGTAAGTAAATATATGCAGCAAAATACCGAAGCTAATGCTCCTCAGTACCACAGCCCATGCAGCTGAAATGTGACCACAGCTCAAGGTTTAGGGGCCTCAGCTTTGTTTTCATTTATGCAATGGTTGCCCAGTTATATAATTAAGAGAGATACAATGCAGTCTTAAACATCTCAACTCAGAAGCAAGTCCCATTGAACTTAATCTGGAGAGACAGGTATATGATTGTGTTGTCGGTCATGTGCCACTCACCCCACGTCGCTCCGGATCACCGAAACCGGGTTTCCCCACAAGTAGGGGAGACGCAAAGGTGCCAGCCGAAACCCAAGTTATACACTTAAAAAATTTTTTGACTGGATTGTTTTCTAAGTAGAAAATTCTCCAACCTGTCATTTTTCTGTATCGGAGTTTCTGCATCACAGGATTTTAAAGGAACATTAATCTGAATTACTTGATGACTGTTATTAATACTTATTAAAATAGTAATAGAACAGCAGATTGCTTTAGAAAATATTCACTGACAAAAATACTATTTCTGGAATTAAATGCATTGCTAATTATATAAAGCACAAGTTGATTCATAGAGATTTGTTCAGGGCGTGACTCTTAATTAATTTAAGGCCTTGGCATATTTGTTTATTCTTTATTTCAGAAATAATCCATTTATGCATTTCTGATTTTCCTCCCTCTTCAAACAGCACTCAATCCTTGTTTGGAGTTTACCTGCGAGTTCCTCTGTTTACTCAACCCTTCAGGTGCCGCTTGTGTATGTCCTGAGGGAAAGTCATTGTTTAATGGAACATGCAGTGATTTGAGCATTTTAGGTGGGTATTATAATTTACTCAAGAAAAGGTGAATAAGATTATGAATGTACAGCTGCTAACTTATTTGTCTCCTTTTTGGCAAATGGCCAACAGGAGAACCTTGCAGAATTTCAGTTCCTATGGTTTTGTATATAAAGGTCTAAGAACTAATGTAGGCATAGGCAAACTCGGCCCTCCAGATGTTTTGGGACTACAACTCCCATCATCCCTGACCACTGGTCACAAAACATCTGAGGGCTGAGTTTGCCTATGCCTGAACGAATGGATGAGTTTTGAAAAACTAACATTTCAAAAACTTTAACAACTTCAGAAAAAACTTACTAAATTGCATGAAATGCATGGAGAATTGAAAAGTGTTAACTCTGACTTGTGCTTCTCTGCTAAAATCTGAGATTGCACATTCATTTCAGTCGTCGTATAATAGATCAGAGCAAGAAATATTATTATTTCCTACAGCCATATCATGCTATGGATATGGAAATGTAAATGTGTTAGGAGGCACTAATGTACAAAATCATTCCTGTTGCATCAATGCATATTTTTGCCAAGGTGAAAAGTAGCTGACATACATTATTTGTAAAGGCAAATATGCACATTTTTGCAAGATTTCTGAAATGCTTATAGCTCACATGATTCATATCATTCTAGCATTCATTTCCTTTCAATGCCTGGCTTAACATTTATAGGAATTTGATCTGCATGTTTATGCTTTAAGTACAGATGATACATGTAAGCTGACTTGTGAAAATGGAGGAAGGTGTGTTATTAATGAAAAGGGTGATCAAAGATGTTACTGTTGGCCAAGTTATTCAGGGGAAAGATGTGAAACTAACCACTGTAACAACTATTGCCAAAATGGAGGAACCTGTGTAGCTTCTGTCCTTGGTGAGTATTTCTACCATTTTTCAGTGAAAGATTGTTTTTTTAAAAAAGTTTCAGTAGTTGATGAAATACACAATTTTGAATGTCCAAATGCACATGCATTATACAGGAATAAATAATCCCGATAAAAGAATATACATGCACAGGAATAGCTGCCATATCTATGGATTCTTCCAATGTGCCCCAAGAAAAAAATGTTGCGAATAGAGTATAGAGCACCCAAAACCGGCAGCAAGGCTTAATTAAAAGGGTCTCCCCTTTGGAGACAGGAATGCAATTCAGGGGCCCTTTCCCATTTCATGTCAGGTAGAACAGGGAGGTCTACAAATGATACTGCACCTGTCGATCAGTGGATCAGACATATTACTTGGTATAACAACAAGTAAACAATTAAGCAAATTGCAGGTTAATATTCATAGTGTGCTGGGGGTTAAAATTGTGCTACACAATCTTGTAAATTATAGATCTTCATTATCTGGACACCAATGTTAATTTGTTAAACAAATCTCACCGGCAACTCTTAGATTTATTCATTAGTGGTTTACTTACAGTTAAGCCCTTTGGTAAATTCCTCTGTGGACAACATGTAAGTAGAGTTTGGGGCAGTTTTAATTAAAATGTATAAATTTGTGACAGTTGTGTTGAACTATTATAACTGACCGGAGAAAATGTCATCTGTTAATTAAAAGTGTAGCTCTGACAAACATAATTAAAACCTAAAGCTGCAATACTAACAATAGCAAAAGTTTATGAAAAATGTACTTTACTTTTTCAAGAATTAGTGTCCAAAATACAACAGTAGAAATGAATTTATTGAACTCATTAACATGTAGGATTAGATCCACATATTTGTAACAAATAGGGGGAGGGCAGAAGCTGACTGTCCTGCCTCCTACTCTCCTTGGTAACCCATGGACATGTAAATCCCTCAAAGGACAGAGATCTATTAAATGGGGTCAGTTGTGGTATGAGGAGCTGAGAGGGAAAGGGGATCATGGAGAAGTAGGAGCTCAGAGTTACCTGGGAGTAAGTACCATTGAACTGAATGAGACTTACTCCTAAGTACACATGCATAGGATTGAATGTTGAAGCTATAATCTTATATTTTGTTACCAGTTATCACACCTGTGTGCCCAAAACAGAAACACCCATGATGCAGGAGGTGGCTCAGGGGAACCTCACATTTTGCAGAACGCTTTTTGTGAGGGAATGGTGGACACACTGATTCCCAATCCAAACTGCAGCACAAGTCTCCACTTATTTCTATAGAAAGCTCTCATTTTTATCCCTTGAAGGGAGACACTGTTTATAAGTCTGTATATGCTAATGCTAGAAGCCTCTATACCAAGATGGATGAAGTGGAGACCTTGGTCTTGGATGACATCATTGATAGAGTGGGCATAAATGGAAACTCGGTAGAAAGGAAAGAATATAAACAATCACTAAGTGAAATAGGGCATTGAGTCCACCAAGCTAGAAGTGCCATAAGGGGCAGACTCCTCTACAGTATTGTGGTTGGTGATACCACCAGAGTAATTTAGTGAGTGTAGTTTGCCCAGTGTGCCTCATTAGGTCCTTCTCTGCTGTCTTAGGGGGTAGGGATACTACAACATTGTATCATAGTTCCAGCTGCTTATTTTGTAATAATGAAGCACACATTTAAAATGAATTGGCTGTCATTTAAGACACTAGATCCCTAATCAAGAAGTGCCTCATTGAGGCCCTGTGCATTCTGTTCAGCAAACACACACACACACACACACACACAACCATACTTCATAACCCTTAAATGTTAAATGAATTCAAGAAGAAAATGTAGAATTTTATATTTGCGTAACAGAAACAGGGGCCAAAATCACTTATTGTTCCTCCATTTCACTTATGGATCTGCTGTTATTCTTTCTGTTAATGTTATTAAATTTAAGTTTCCTTTATTTGAGTAGTAATTATAAAATGTTTAGTTGCACATGGCATGAATGATAATTGGTCTGTAACATACATTTTTTTTTCTTAACTGCACTTATATGTTTTTCAGTCAAAAATGCATACTTAGTTTTACAAATTCAATTTCTGTCTTCCAGGAAGGCCTACATGCAGCTGTACAGTGGGGTTTACAGGTCCAAACTGCAACAAAACAGTTTGTGATAATTTTTGCCAAAATGGGGGGACCTGCACTGTCACTGCTGGAAATCAGCCCCGTTGCCATTGTCAGCCTGAGTATACTGGTGACAGATGCCAATATTGTAAGTATTATCAATATAAGGCAGCAAACCTAAAGCTTTGCAAGTTTAAAACATGAATAGCAACCTACACCAACTGCATTTTTTTATTTTAAAAAATGACAGCTTCTTCTAGACACTTCAGGGCAGCCAACACCCAGAATAAAACTATATAATGAAAATTTATGTTGTAATAAAAACTACCCTAATCAGACAATCAAAATAGCAGCCAGTGCTATTGTGTACAATTTTAAAGCTCCCTAAAGGCCTGCTGAAACCAGCTTTACAAAGCTTTCTAAAATAAGCAGGAATGAATACACCCTGGACAAAGCATTCCAGAGTTTTTTGAGCCACCCTCTGAGAAAGCGCTTTCTGTGCCTTGCATTGTTTTCATAACCTTCAAAGAGGAGGCTCTTATTTATATTTTTAATTGTATCCACATCATGGCATGTAACTCGTTACAGCCATAATTTAGGGGGGACAGCTGCCCACCTAAATCAATCAAAATCCATACAAATCTGAGGTTCTGCCTCCCCGCAACAAAAATCCTGGCTATGCCCATATTTAAATCACAACATGCACCATTAATAAAAAGCGCAAAAACAAAGTTGTAAACTAATAAAAAGATTGAAAGCCATGAAGTATTTAAATTTTTCTTACAAATACTGTAAAATTGGAAGAGCCAGAAGAGAGCCTTGGAACAGTTCTGATACAATGAATTATTATATTATACTAAAGTATTTCATTTGTACAACAAGATCTGTCAAACAGCAAAAGAAAGAAAATCACATGCATCTTAAATAGAATTTTCATTGAGCACATTTATAGTAGGCAGACTATTAAATAAATACAAAGCTTTTAATGAAAACCCCCCAGCAATAATGGTGATTCTTTTCTTATTGGTATTGAATAAACTCTATGGATCCTAAAATAACTTCAGTTGGGTATTTGAAAACAATATAGTACATAAATCAATGCAGACAGACACACAGATTAAGAAAAAAAATATTTACTTTAGGCTTACTCAAAAGCCAGACAAATTGTTTCTGGTTGACTGCTTCTGCAAACATCATTTTTTTAAAAAGAATTCATTTAAATGTAAATTTAAGGGTACTCGCTACACTGTGTGTTGATTATCAGATTTGAATGTCTGCTGACATAGTCTAAAATAACAGCATATTTCAGATAAACTAAATCCATTAATGAGCAAATAAAAGTAAGGAGAAGGAAGGGGTGTTATTTATTTAAAGCTTCCAAGGATTTGAGAATTATTTATTGTAAACAGTTGTTGCCTAGATATATACTAGACTTTGTGGCTTATAGTAGAGAACAATTACCTCCAAATAGGCTTATCACTTATTCATTATAATAAACAACACTTACAACACCATTATGGCCTTAGTATGTTCCTCATGCATTGTTGGAGTAATTTTACAATAATCTTGTAATGCAGGCCAGTAGTATTAGCCCTTAAATAGGAGTGGAGTAAAATTTTAAATCAACATTTTGAGAGAGAGTGTCAGTGTGGTATACAGTGAGGATGGGAGGTGAGGGTTCAAATTTCTGCTCACTGGGTGACCTTGGGCCAGTCACAATCCCTCAGCTTGTGTGTAGAAACCACTGTACATTGTCCTAAATGTGTACCTATGCCACCCCTTACTTACACACTCTCACAGACTAACACAAAAGCATGACTTATTATAAGAGAAAGTCCATACAAACTAAATGCACAGTAACTAATGTAAATTTGCCATATATTATATATGCAGGACAGCAATTATAATAAACACATTCACAGACAGTGAAGAGAATAAGCCCTTGTCTATAAGAGAAAGCAAAGTGGTTTGAGCATAGCCTTGTGTTTTTAAAACCCAAGACGACTGCCATGTAAGCAAAGTTTCCCTATTCTAGCTCTTGATAGCTGATCCTGTAGCAATGGAAAATGTTAGGGCAATCCTTGAGAGTAGTGTGGAAGGTAGAGGAAATCGTTGGAGCTGTGTCAACTAGCCAAACACAGCGAAAAATATGGGTAGATATTAAGTGGGTTTTCAAATTCTATGGATGGGCCTGCATTAAGGAGGGGTTTGATGAGGTATATAAGTGGGGAGCTTAATGGAAGAAGATTTTACTTGACACCTAAGTGATACCCATGTTTGTCCAAAGAAAAGCCAAATCTGTAGATTGAAGACACAGGGTTTGTGCATTTAGCAATCTTCTGAAAATCAAATACCGTATTTTTTGCTCTATAAGACTCACTTTTTCCCTCCTAAAAAGTAAGGGGAAATGTGTGTGCGTCTTACGGAGCGAATGCAGGCTGCACAGCTATCCCAGAAGCCAGAACAGCAAGAGGGATTGCTGCTTTCACTGCGTAGCGATCCCTCTTGCTGTTCTGGCTTCTGAGATTCAGAATACCTTTTTTCTTGTTTTCCTCCTCCAAAAACTAGCTGCGTCTTGTGGTCTGGTGCGTCTTATAGAGCGAAAAATACGGTAGTTGGTCTTCCTAGTGATTCCTGTCACATCTGCCCAACAGGTAAAAAGGTAATAGAAAAAGCAGTTCCAATGGAACTCTGTGGTCATGCCAACCACAGTGAGCCAAACTGAATGCTTACTCAGGGAATAGTGGTAAGACTTATTTGTCATAAATGAAAAAAGACCATTGGCTAACTTATTGAACTGCCTTGTGTTGCAAGAGAAGCTGTTGGTATAATCAATCTATTAAGATGCTGTGTTTAACAATATACGGTATTCTATTTTTATTACTTGTAGTATATAAAATGTTCATTCGTTGCAGATGTTTGCCATCATTATTGTGTTAATTCTGAATCCTGCACCATTGCTGATGATGGCAATGTAGAATGTGTCTGTCCTCTACGATATGAAGGCCCAAAGTGTGAAACAGACAAATGTATAAAATGCCATGGAGGGCAGTGCATTCTGGACAAGGAAAGCGATGACATAATGTGCAAGTAAGTCTACATTATGATAAATAGTTAAATAGAAGGAAAATATTTTAACAGTGCAGTGCATGCACAGTTAATCAACATGTATCAAAATAGTGGCACACAGTATGACTGACTACTTGTGTATCAAGTCTGTGGTTCAAATGTACTTGAACTTGAGTTGGTGCCATATATATGAGATTTTAAAATACACATATATACCAATTGTTCCGATCAGCACAGAGATTCAAAACAAGCCAGAAGGCAAAAAGAACAAATATCCCAGGAAATTGTGTGTGTGTGTCTGTGTGAATGGGAGGGATGAAAATCATTACTACCTTTCACTTCACTGCTAAAAATGTAACATATTAATCAGTGACTTCTGATTCTTACCTGGATATAAATTCACATCCTTCAATCATTCAACTCAGAATAAGGACCTGGGCATGAGTAAGTCAGTCTGCTGTTTTCATATCACACAATTAGGATAATTGGCATGTGTTTTACTATGGAACTGTCAGGACCATCCAGATATGAACAATTTGCTTATCTTTGGATATTTATTTATTATCCAAGGGCTTCTGACCTTCCTATGCATTATCTTTTTTTCAACCTTGTACAATCAAATAACTGACAATGTAAACAACATGGGTTGGTAGTGACTTTGGTTTCTAGAATCTGCATTCAACAGTAATAGTGTATCTAACAGTAATGATGTTTCCCCTATAGCTGCACAAATGGAAAGATTGCATCCAGTTGTCAATTATGTGATGGTTATTGCTACAATGGTGGTATATGTCAGTTGGATCCAGAGACAAACATACCCGTCTGTCTGTGAGTATGCTGCTGTATCTGACAATCATTAGAACATTTTTACACCCAATCAATTCCTTGTGCCATTTTATCTTCTTTTCTTACCAAGTGTGGTGGTAATGAATTTTTTGCTGATCCAGGTCTTTTTTTTTTTTTGGTTTTTGACAGTTTTCAGAGTTTTAACTGGCAATGATAGAGGGGTGATTGGCATCTTTAATTACATAGTATATGTTATAACTGCTCTTTGTACCCACTTGAATTAGTGCATAGATAGATATGCTGAGCATATTTTCTCCTTGTACGTTTTTAGCATCAAATGTGTATATCTATCTATCTACTATCTATGCATTTAAAATATGTTCGGCAAAAAAAGGCAGAATATTTATTTATTTAGCTGTATTTTACTGAAATTCTGCAGATGCTCTGTGGGATTTAAAAGTCAGCGCTGTGACCAGAAAGTGAACCCTTGTGATTACTACTGTCAGAATGAGGGAATTTGCACTTTAACTGCGTTTAATGAACCGAGATGCAAGTAGGTTTAACCTTCCACTTAATGCTGCGCATTTTGTGACATCATTTCAGGCCACAGTTCATTGGTTCACATCATGCACATCCATATACATTTCACAATTTATACTTAATCTCAGGGTTCATTTGTGCAATAAAATGTAGCTTTTGTGTAGTCTTGCTAATGAGTGTATTCAAGTAGTGTCAGATATACTATTGCTATATTATTAGGACAGGATATTATACTACTATTTATCTACATAATGACAATAAGGTGACATGTCAGGAGGCTCATAAATAAGTCCATATTTAAATAGCTTGAAGTTTATAAAAATGCCAAACTACACATAAATACATCATGTGATATTCTAAAACCTTACACTTTAATTCTACAATGTACAGATTAATTGAACAAGGAAAGCAGACAGTTTGTCAGCTGTTGGAAGTGATAAACATCTTAATCAATGTAATAGAAAATAATTTTTAAAGCAATTACTCCAAACAACAACAAATTAGAAGATCTGCCTTATCTCTTTACTATGTACAATTTATCTTCATTTATTGCCAACTTTTAATCACAATTCAGATATGAAGCTACGCTTGTCTTGTGCAACAGGAAAATGAATTATCTTGAATTTGAAACTCTCATTTCTACTGAGACTAGGTGCAATCCCACACTTAATTAAGTATGCTTAAACCAAGTGATAGAAATAAGCATAAACATACACTGTGTTTTGTGGGCATAATTTAGGGCTGCCCCATATCACTGAAAGCAACCTTTTAATTATGGTGGGGCACTTTGGTCCCCTAATGTTTGAAAGCTGCTTCCCATTTGGATTGCCTGAGGAGCATGGAGAACCTTACACACAATGTGCTTGTGCCAGTCCATACACTTAGCAGTCTTATAATAGAGCATATGCAATGTAAAGCTGCTGCTACAAATAAACAGTTCTCTAGCTGGCCATTTTAATTTTTCGCAGTTCAAACGTTCTGCCAGCAGCTTGCTGGAAGTATGGCATGTCAAGTTTCTCTTTCCTTCTTTATATATGGATCTCCTTTGTGTACAGACTATCAGTGAAGAAGTTTAGGAAGAAAAAGGTTCTGTTTTTAAGATGTGAACTAGACATTATTTAAGACATGTTTGGCATCTAGGGTGTGCTAACCCTCAGCATAAATCTTACTTTTCCTTTGAGTTTTTCCTGCCAGAGTATTTTGTGTACTCAGATTTTGTGTACCCATTCGCTATTTTATTTGCAAGTATTTGCTTATGTCACGTGCACTTACAATGCAATCCTATACATATCTACTCAAAATAAGCCCACAATGGGACATACTCCTAGTCAAGTGTGTATAGGATTGTAACCTTTGTGGTTGTTGACTGTCCTTAACTCTTTAAAGCCCACTAAATAGAATACTTTATCAAGAGTGATACTATTGTTTTATTTCAGGAACCTTTTCAACCTGTGGGCCACATTCTCTTGTAGGGAAACTTTCCAGAGACCACATGCCAATGGTGGATGGGGTCAAGGAGGGTGAAACCATGAATGCAACTCTTACCTTTCAGCAGCAGGCTGCATTCCAGCTACACAAACACTACACTCTGTCTAGAGATATATGAACCAGGCAGTAGGGCTGGGCGATATCTGGTTTTTGAATACTGTGATATACTGATATATCACAATGTCTGAAACTTTGTAGGGGCATTGGCAGGCTTAACGGTTTCCCCCACATCCTAATTTTTGCTGGTGCCTGCTCTTGTGATTCTCTCCCTTCTGCAAGAGGCAGGGAAGAGCTGAGCAAGCAGAGTTAACAGGGGCTGCAGGAATCAAAATCTCATAGTTTTCCCCACATTGTGACTTTTGCATAGCACACACATCATGAGTCATGATATACTGCTAGATCAAATAATATCATGACTTGGACTTCAAACTGGTTTTGGACAATATATTGATATATCGCCCAGCCCTACCAGGCAGGAAGCATTATTCCAATTCAAGGATGCATTCCACACAGCCAAACAGACTCAAGGAGGATGTGGAGTAGAACTGGGGTAAGGGGCATGTCCTGAGGAAGTGGTGTGGCTAGGCAGAAAGGTATGGAGGGCTACTTTCAGTTCCTGAGCTCTAGGCTGTTCACCCCTATTTTATTTGCAGTAGCTCCCAGTATTTTGCCATGACCCGAAGCATAAGCATGACAGAGTTTGGGAGGTTTTAAGGGATATTAAGCAAGGAATATATTCCTAAAAGCTGGGGGTCACATAGATGGATAGATAGATCCCTCCCCAACACAGCAGGTCTTAATAAGATAATTTTAAAAGTAACTCTAAACCAAATTGGGCACCTTTCCTAGAAAATGGAAGGAGTATTCAGTCAAAGAATAGAACTGCAAAGTTTATATAAGATCACAGTTTAGGATTCCACTGCTTATATTTGATATTTTTCATGTCACACAAAAAGGTAGCAATGCTGAATTTAAAAATCCGTCTTAAGGCTATACCATTATTAGGCCAGCCGAAATATCACAGAATAATATCTGCTGCCTCTTCTCACATTCTGTCTTAAGATTTACCAAACCACAGTCTGAGATCCATGACTTTATATCACCAGCCACTTACCCATCCCCCAACCCTCTTGCTTTGTTACTCTAGCCTGATGAAGATTTATAGAAAACTCATAAGCTTGCACACTACTCTGCGACATTTTGGCCTAATAAAGGCACTGCCCTAAGATGAGTTAAGAGGTTTATTATTGAATCTCATAGAATGTTGTCTTTCATTATCTGTTCTTTATAAAATGATATGTAAACTGGCAATATTGAGTTATACTTCCTCTTTGAATCTAAAAACAACAAAAAGGTTCTCTAATATGGTTCATCTAAACATACGTGGCTGCCCAAATAAATCCAAGACACACAGATCCAAAACAGACCACTCTTTCTGTCTCCCTTATAAACACTGTAATTGCTTCCTGAAGCATCATCATCATTTTACATTAACCAGCTCATTTCATTTTTCCTAAGCCATATCATCCTGAAGATATAAATCTACTCTACTCAAATGTGCAGAAAGGTTGAAGACCAACCAAGATGCATTAGTTACCTAATGTAATCAAAAACAGAAAAAGATTTTAGGTGTTATCTTAATTATCTTAGACTGAACTCATTGGGACCTGCTGTTCAGTGGATATGTACAGGACTGCCCCACTTTGCGTGTCGAGGTCCCACAAGCCACCCACAAATACATCACAATTCACACATAATTTTGTTTAAGGTTTTTGGCATAATTTTGGCCACAAATTTATGAAAATACATAAAGGTGAGTGGTTGCTTAGGCATTGGTTCCGGCTATCTGTCACCGCCATCGGGACAGGACTGACTTCAGGATTCCAGCAAAAGCCAGTCGGGGAAAACAATATTGGGGAGAGCATGGAGCCGGGCACTAGACCCTCACCTCCCCCCGCATGCTCCCAGGAGCTTGCGCGGCCCAAGCCCCAACCAGGGATTTGGACGAAAGGATGGCAAGCCCCTAGATTTCTTTAATGGAATTCCCTTGCAGCAGCAGCATTGGAGGGGCAGGCACCACCAATCCATACCCCTCCACCAACCAATTTTTTAACCAATGCCTAACCGCAACCTTACAAATTGTGACGATTTGCTACGCAGTAGGCAAAAACCAGATGGCACCAGCCAATCAGCCAACTGGACAAAATTCCTACCAGGCCCCTGCCCCAAAAGCAGACGACCACATGACAGGCATAGCAAGGTCAATGCAAAGACCAATACCTAGGGAGGGTGGGCGGGTGTTCCGATGCATGCAGCAAAGAGAACAGTCAGTGCTGCGTATCTTCATTTAAAACCTTTTAGCCCTTCCCCTTAATTGGCAACATCAAAATTTCCCTAGTAACAGGAAACTACCCAATCCTTGCTAATGGCTATCCAAAGGATCCCGCCCAGCAACAAGGGGGTGGCGTGCCAGACCCCACCGCAACACATGCTCTCCAGGAAGGAGAACACACTAAATCAGTAGATTGCTCAGATATCAGTGAATCACAAATATACTCAAACCACTCCTTTTATGAATGCCACTTTACTTAAGTACACTGCAGAATGGCAAAATGCCGTCAGTGCTTCAGCCTACAATGTGGATTGAATGATTGAATGTTTACCCTTAAAAATGGATATGGCTCTTGTAGAAAGCCATTGTTCTCATCAAACAATTGAAATTTTATGAATGATATGAAACATCCATATGCATTCATCTACACCTCTGTCAAGTGAGGACAGAACTGTATAATACAACAACAATCATTAACATTTTCTTAACCGTTTCACAATCAATGGATTCTTTTGAAAAAGGCTACTCTTCAGCATACTGAACCATAACAAGTTTATAAGAACATTTTAAAATTAAATAATATTATCAAAAATATTTTGATTTTTTCCTTCAAAATCAGGCCCTTTAAAATGTACAATTTTTAGTCTAGAATTGGCACACACCTTTTTTCAGCATTAATTCTGCAGAATCTTTTCAGATAACACCAATCACAAAACTCTGTTTCTGTAAGCACTGACTCAAGTGAATCTATGAATATATTTCAGAAAATTAATCTAAGGATAAAATGCTCTAATCATGTGATTGCAGTATGTAAATAACAGGTTGGATTCAAAAAGTTTGCTTGCAGAGGAAGCTTCTTTTGTTTTGAAAAAAAGGAATCTTTACAGTAGTCAGATCTGCACTTTATTGTTGCAGGCGAGTTTTTTGCAAATTTCCTCTTCTTCTTACCACCCCCTGTACCCTCTAAAACTCTGCTCTGGAGGATTGGGAGATCCTACAGAAAAGTGTTGGAAGTAACATTGTGAGGGGAATACAAGGCAAGGATAGTACCATTACAAGGAACCCTTCGTTGCAACTAGTCGTCTGATTACAGAAAGTGGCCTAAACCACAACCAACAATTCTAATATACTTTATTTGAGAATTTTAGATTTTATTACATATATGAAGTCTTCATTAACAGTGGAAAAGTCAGGGGAAAGAGGAATGAAAGATTTAGGACAAGTGTAGATTGCTGTGTGAAAACTATTGTTCATGAAAAAGTAAAGCAAGGGCTTTACTTTATGCACAAAGTTCTCAACATTTCACCCTCTAATGCAGATTTTGAGAAGAGGAAAGCACAATTAATTATTAATCTTATCCATACTTCACCATTACAGGGTTGGTTACAGCAATTTATAATTCAATATTTTTTTAAAAAAATAATAGTTCAAAAATAATTATAGACAGAGGAATATGGTGGGTACTAAAATATATGTCTGAAGAGTCAAAGGCCAGAGTAGAGAGATGTGTCTTCAGCATACAAAGGTATCTTTGGCCCAACCACTCCTTCACACTAGGAGAAGCCAGTGTAAGAGATCCCACTAGTACAACAGGAGTTCTCCTTGTGTTCCCCCACAGTACCCCACATCCATTCTGGAGGGTCAAGAGAACCCCCAGAACAGCATGCAGGAGGACAAAAAGGGGACTTTACTGTCTAGCAAGCATAAATGATTGTGCTTAAGGAAAGAGCAGATGACTTCCTCCTTATATAACGAAGGTGCCAGATGTACCTCCATAGGGAGGGAATGCCACAACTGCCACAGATGTTGTCTTCACCTGGCCACGCAAACCCCTGCACCCTTCAAAAAACAAACACTACTGAGGGCAGTGGGCTTAAAATTGGTTTTGTTGTAGATGGACTCCTTCAGGCAGGGATTAAGTTGAAGAAATAATAATAATAATAATAATAATAATAATACAGAGTAGGGCCCCTCTATTGATCTTAACCCACAAGAGCGTCTGCAGGGAACGATCTGGTATTTCAGATATTTTGGGCCTAATTTGTTTAGGGCTTTAAACACTAATATGAGCACCTTGTATTGGCCCCAGAACCAAACTCGCAACCAATCCAGCTACCATTAAGCACTTTCAAGAATAGTTATGATATGTGTAGAGATCCTATGGTAATTAATAGGAGATAGAAATGTTAGCCTCAGCTAGATTTGTGCCCAATGTGTTCACCATTTATAATAATAATGCAATAATAATTTATAACCAGCCACCCGATTTCACTGTTTCAAAGTTAAGGTACTAAGATTTGACATATGAAAGATTTTTCTCCAAAATAAGGTTCTGTGATTTACAGCACATCCACAGATAGATGGACATATTTCTTCTACTGCCGCCATTCGACAATATGTCATTCCCCCTGTTTTTGAGTATTTGCAGTCTACACCATTCAAAGGTGTTGAAATGAGTATTGCTAGTACCAGGAACATAGTCTGCTAATTTTAATAATAAATAGCTACTCTGGACTCAGCACATGTAGTATGCTATTACAAATGGTGTTTTATTAATCACCTGTGAAATCTAAATGTTATTGTAAACCATAGTGATATTTGCTGCACTGTACTTTACGGATTTTTAAAGCAAGCAATATAACTGTAGATTTTCAGTTAAGTGTACAAATATTACAGAAATAAGTTTAGAACTTAAAATCAGGAAGCACTGTATCACATACATCAGTGCTAAATTAGTTGTGGTATTATGACTTATAGCCAGCACAATTTAAAGAAAGTAGCAAGTTATTTATGTGTGTTGCTCCATAGCAATGAATCTGTTGCCATCAAGCATAAGTAACATGTAAACTGTCCCATATAAGCTACAAATATGTAAAGAATTTTAAAAATTTGTATTTTCAGAAATAGGGCCAGATACTCACTGCATATAAACACATTCATATTCCTTCCCTGGAATGTATCCAAACTTTTACTATATTTAACTTTTTATCTTCTCAACTCTCTTATACCAAAGTATGCTTCCAAAAACCATAGTTTCTGTCTGATGGTCTATTGCGCCCCGAGGCCCCCAAGCCCTTCTGCAAGTAAATAACTTCACACTGACACGTAGTCAGTGTCAGTTGTTAAGTTAATGAGCAAAATTTCAGCCACAACTATATTGGTTACAGCAAAGTGAGCAATATTGCCTTAGGCACTGACAAACTATCACTGACTCCTGCCCTCCCAGCAGAGAGTCTGAAAGGATAAAAACGCCAAACAAGGGAGCAACATTGATGAAGACCAACGAAGCTCACCCCGGGTTCCTGTGGTCCTGGCATGGCCCTAGCCACTCAAGTGGACTTCAGACTGTTGGAATACTGCCAGGGAGACAAAGTCCATCATGGCCCCCAAGCCGCCTCCGGATGTCCATCGATCTCCCGTAGATACAGTATCAGCAATTAGCGACACGAGCTCCAGAAATAGCCTGCCACATTCCAGAGCCGATGCACGCTCTATCAGTAGATATTGCACAGCGAAAGATGCACGCAGGAGAGCATTATTTACAAGTTTATTCAGTGTTGATCAGAACAAAGAAAACATGACACAGAGAGAGAAACGAAAGCAAAGACACAACAGAAACATCCTGTGAACAGGAAATATGCAGACCCTGTGACTCACAAAGCCTGCTCCCTTTTAAAGTGGAACGGAAATATCCTAACACGGACAAGATCCAGGACCCCCAGATTCCTTTACCCTTATTCATGGAGGGGCAGGTGATGGCCACACCTCCCCTCCCATACACTTCATTAAGCCAATGCCTAACCGCCAAACCTTACACAGTTGTGACAATTGCTAAGGGGGTAGGCGAAAACCAAGTGGACACTGCCAATTTGCCAAATGGAAAAATTCCTACCTGGCCCCTGTTCCAAAACAGGTGACCAACCAACACCCGAAGCGAGGCCAAAGCAGCAACACCTACAAATAGGAACGGGAGGGCAGGTGTTCGGCAACATGAAGCAAGTGCCTCAGTCACATCGCGCTGCCGCTTTTATAGGCCTCCACCAATCACGCCAACTGCACTGATTGGCTCAAACAGCCTGGTGTGATTGTGGGGCCATACAGACAAGGTCTGGGCCATGCTCAGCGCCTTCAACCTGGTGGGGGTCCTCTCAGGGGCCCGTGCGCAACCAGGACCCTCGTTAAAGAGGATCCCATTTGCAGGTAAGTTAGGGCTGCTATATAGACCTGAAAAATTGAATAGTGGTGCTCCCCCTCTCCCCAGATGCATGTGTGTGTGTGTGTGCACGCATACACATTCAGCGCAGCCATATAACAGATTGCCACATCCTTTCGGTCATGCAGAACCTTCCTGGGGTTGCATGGCAACTGCAGGCAAGGCCGGAGCCTGCATACACATTCTATTCCACCCAGTCTCTCTTCCAACATTCTGCTGCTATTAGCAAGATACTTAGAAACCATAGATGAATTGCATTTCTCTATATAGGATAGAAGCAGATGTGATACGAAGACAAGTTTTTCCAATAGTTAACATGTTTGGGATGGAGATACAACAGTGCAAACATATACAGGACAGATGGCAGCAAACATTAAGACAGATGATAGCAAACACTTGTACTATTAGCTTAAATTTAACTTTGATGATTTCTTCTTGACTTAAAGGTAACTTTTATACAAGTATGAAAATAGAGTTGCTTTTAATACTTTTTTATGCTGAATTGATCAAGTGTGTGTGGTTCACAGTGTGCAAAGAGCAGGCTAATTGACTTGAACATTACATCGCTACAAATTCTATTTCAGCGTTAATGAACCTCCTTGTCTGAGGAAATGTGTGTGTATGTGTATATGTGTGTGTGTGTGTGCGTAATCAGTCTGCGGACAGATTTTACTAGAACAAAAGCTAGAAGTATACTTTTCCTTGGATAAGCAAAATTAACAAATTAATAACAATAAATACCACCAATATATATTTCATCTAATAAAATATTATGGTGGCTATGTCTACACCATACACCATGCCAATCAATTTTTCTCATCTTAAGAAGATGAACATTAAAATGTCCTGTTTTACTCTTGCCTTTATGATGAAAAGGGGGCTCAACTACTGGCAGATAGAATACCTGTCTTCGATCCATGAGATGTAGAAAAGTTTAAGGCTTTGTTACAGGATTGCCTTCTTTTTTACTCCTTTCAATCAGTTGACAAGAATAGTTAACTAGTTTGCTCCTCAGCACTGTCTCATAAAATTTATATCTGGCATGATATAAAGCAGACAATTTTTTTGTGCCTACATTATCGGAAACCAGGTATACTCTATTTCAGTCTCCTTCAGGCATCTTCCTAGATGCTTCCCCCCCATTGACAGACATCTCTGAGGTAGAATTAGTTTTAACAGAGTGATCTCATTTGACATTGCTTCTCTGGAAACCATTCCACCCCCACCCGCAATCAATTAATGCAGGAGTATCAAACATGGTGTTTTCCAGATGTTGTTGGACTCCAAAGCTCAGCAACCCCTGCCATTATGTCCAAAGGTTGAGAGCTGTAGCCCAAAAACAGCTGGAGGGGGCACCAGGTTAACTACCCATGAAAATCAGCCAATTAAAATAATGCAGCCCAGGTATCACCCAAGCTTAATGGATAACAAGCAACTCATTTCAGAATATTCCATTTTTAATAGCTTTTCATTTCTACTTGTGGCCTGTTCATAAAAAGCACAATTATTGCTCAGGAACAGAAATAATTGCTACTTATATGTCTAGGATTCCTATTTTGGTGCTTCTATTAGTCTAAAGTCAATATATTTTAGGTTAAGACATTTTGCAAAAGACACAGGAGAGAATAATAAAATGAAAGCAGTTTTGTAAGTAAAAATGAGACTTCCCGGTTTGTGAATGTTTAATGTCATCAGTCTCTACTAACAAGAGACTTTATATTTAGTTATTATCTGTGACTTTCATTGCAGGTTTTGATACCCAATGTTAACAGTACAAACTGGCATTCTTGTATAACCACTTAAATATTTTATAAATTTTATTATATATTTTGATAAATATTGAAGAAATGAAAATGGTAGCATCATTACACCTTACTGGAGACAAATTGTGTTTACTCTAGAACATGATTTTTTGGTCATTAATGTGGGCTATGTCTATTTAATATATTTTTGTATAATTTGTAGGTGTGAATTGATTTTATTATCTTAATTGGGTTGTTTTAGATGCTCCACCAACTGGTCTGGTACACAGTGTGAGAGGCCAGCTCCTAAAAGCAGCAAATCTGACAATATCAGTACAAGTAAGTTTTTTTGAATAACAATGTTAATATAATTTAAGCCGTTATTTAAGGAACAAAGCATTTTTTGATAGCAGTGGAAGTTATTGGAATGGGCATTTTGCTACTGTTATTGACATTAATTTATTGTATCTTTATTTTTTAGATCTTATGATTTAAGTGGAAATTGTTCAATTCAGTTGTGTATTTTTTGATATTTTCTTTATTGTTTATGACTACTTTTGTTATGTTTGTAATGTAAATCTTTTCATAATGTAAGCTGCCTTGGGCATGGTTTTAACTTTGGAAAGGCAGCATACAAATAAAACGATGATGATAATTGACCATTCCTGTGGACATGTGGGTCGCTCTGATATGAAAAGTATGGGGCAACTGTTAGAGACTAACTATGTGAAATGTTTATTATGTAGTTTGCCTTTGCAAACATTTTCTTTCACAAACTGACAGCATGGAAGCTCACAATTTGGAACGGGACACTGGAAAGGGGGAGGTTAATTCTTTACATCGACGCAGTCCTGATATGGATAGGGGGCCCTGCATCTGCAATTTACATTGGACCATTTAATCAAATGGAAGATTCTTCTCCCTTGCCATGTCATTTGCAGTATTAGGGAAGGGGTAATGATCTCAATCAGGATCAAATAAGGGTAAAGGTTAAAGCTCTGCTACCCCTCCATGCCTGAATCCCAATCAAGGTCCCCACAGTGACAGGTAATTTGTGAACTAAGAAGCATGACATCTAGTTTGGGCCATAAGAAGACAATAGGAGGAAAGTTTACAAGTGATGGATAAAGTTTGGTTTCAGGTAGGAGAATTGCAGAATAAATCGAAATTAATGGAAAACTAGGTTTTGAAAAAGCACTTGACAGAAAAGAAAGTGCACCAAATCAAAGTTAGTTATGTAACTAAGAAAATTCACTTTTAAAAAGAATTAAGTGTTTCTTGCACACAATCTGGGCTATTGTGTCCAAGAGGATAACCGGGCAGGACCTGTTTGTGCTTATCAAGTAAGATATACATATGCAGAAACATGTCTTTGCATACGTATACTCTCTAACTGGGTTAGATACCTATTTAGACAAGTCGGTGGTTAATAAGTAGTTAAGAAAAAGTTAAGTATGGTCCCTAGATCATTACATTTGAGAAGTCAAATGTAATGTTTCAGCAAATAAACATGTTTGGCATGTCCTGTGCTTGGCAGAGTAGTATTTGGTTACAAACTTTAACCATATGGTATGGTGTCATGATCACTATCCAGAAGGCTTGAAATCTACTTTAACAAACTGAAACTGGGATAGAATAAAAGAATTGTAGAGTTGGAAGAGACCATGAGGATCATCTAGTCCAGCCTCTTGCAATGCAGGAATATGCAGCTGCCTCACGTGGTGATCAAACCTGCAACCTTGGCATCATCAGCACCACACTCTAACCAACTGAGCTATCTAGGAGACTGGTGACAGATTGATACACAAAGAGGGACTGGAGTATGACTGTCAGGTGGCAGTGAAATGGCTAATAAAGAGAAATTAAATAGTTCAACGAATGACTTAAGTAAAATGTCAGCTTTGAGAAAGGACTTTGAGAAAGGCAGGCCAACTGCTGGAACTTAATAGTAGAAGGAATTTAAACTTTTCATCTTGTCATGTAGAGAACCCAAAGATACTTCTCAGTAGAATATTTTAGAATCAGAACACTGGAATATAATGAACAACTCTAGGTCAGTCAGTGACCTGGTTCAGACGTTAGTTTGAAATGCAGTTAAACTGAACTATAGTTTAAAAGGTGAACATAATGTGTGCTACTGTAAATGCTTTTCCCTGTTCAGGCTGCTTCCACACTGCTGGGAGCTAAGATATGCTCCTGCTTAGTATCATGTCAAAACCAGAGCTGATGGTTTGTTTCTCTCCAAACAAACCCACGAGCTGTAACCAAGGTTTATTCTTGGCTCACAGCTTTTTGGGAGGAAAGAAACTACAACTCAGGTTTCAGGTGACACAAAAAGATTTAACAGCTTCCAGTATTCCATCCCTACCTTACCTTATCTATTTGTTAAAACATGATCTACATTACAATCAAAGCTGCATGTCACTCTGCTTACTGAGGTATTATCAAAGTTTCCTTGCCAAGTGTTAAATTATCAGTAGTCAAACCTGTTTCTGTTATTTGTTGCAGGAAGCATTGCAATCATTGTTCCACTCGTCCTCTTGGTGACCTTGATTACTACTTTGGTAATAGGTTTGCTACTTTGTAAAAGAAAGCGAAGGTAAGAAATTTCTGTCGAAGGAAAAAGAAGCAATTTACTGGATAAGTTCTAAGGACAACCAACCTTGAATGGTGATCATGGTTGTGTAATTTCAGTCCAGTCCTATCTCTGCATGGCACTGTGTGCAGATACTCCAAAGAATTTGCAATATGAAATACCAATGGGGAATATAACAGGAACAGAGGTGGGAGAGTCAATGGTAGGGCTTGATGAATTTGAGCAAATGTGATACACTTACTTAAAGCTTGATCATAGTTGGGAACTAGGATTAAGAAGATGAATCAAAGGCCACATAGAAAAGGCACATTTTCAGAGGAGCCTTGAAGGAAAGGAACAAAATGACACCAGCTACATGTTCATGGCAAAAGTAAAACAAAGCAAAAAGAAGGGAGAATGGGCGTGACTGTTTAAGGCAGTAAGAGAGAGCTAGTGGAGCGGACAGCATGGGCATCAACAAATCAAGACCAACAGATACGATAGGTAAGGACAATATATTTAGGCTGGGTACACAAAGGGACAGCTAGTGAAGTGGGGAATCTACTGCTGCTGCTACTGCTGCTACTACTAACAACAACAGCAACAGCAACAATTTATTTGTACCCAGCCAGATGGGTGGGGTACAAATTATTTATATTGCCCCAGCCACTCTGGGCAGCTTCCAGCATATGAAAAAACACAGTAAAACATTAAACCTTAAAAAGCTTCCCTATACAGGGCTGCCTTTAGATGTTTCCTAAATGTTATATAATTACTCAACTCCTTAACATCTGATGGGAGGGCATTCTACAGAGTGGGCACCACCACTGAAAGGCCCTCTGCTGGGTTCAGATAATTGTCATACCATCTGAATGTGGCAGAGGGCCTTTTCGGTAGTGGTGCACTTAGGTATGCAAGAAGGGCTTTAAACTTGGCAAATAGCTGGATATAGCGTACAAAGAAGAGACGTGAAACCTATTTACCAAGGAGACTGGACATAGGCTAAAGAAAGGAAGACTTGGGAGGAAAGAGAACTGATTCTGGCTTAGACTTGCTGACCTTGATATTGTAATTAGACAACATAGTGGAGCAGCAGTAGTAGTAGCTGTTGTATTCTGCCCTTCATCCGAAGATCACAGGGCGATTCACACAAAAAAATTCAAAATGAGAACACAACATCAATAGTAAAAACAAAACAAAAACTCCCCTCCCAAAAACAAATAGAGCAATTGGCAGACAGAGAGACTGGGAAGCTGTGGGGTATCTAGAGGTAACGGGGCAACATATAAGAGGTACTGAAAGTCGTAGGACTTAATAATGTTTTCCAAGGAGAGGGATAGTTGCAGAAGGGGTGTGTTTGCAGAGGAAAAGCTTCCCACTCCCCTTGGAAACATTGAAAATTAATCTGGCAAGGCAATCTCCCCCCCACCCTGAAAATCACTTCCTTCTTTTCACAGATTTTTTATACACACACACACACACACACACACACAACCCAATACAGAGATTAATTTGTTCACTCTTTCCCTTGTGATATATTTTAGGGCAAAAACAATCCGACGACAACCAATTATAAATGGAGGAATCAATGTAGAGATTGGAAATCCATCGTATAATATGTATGAGGTGGGCCATAATCACAACGAAAGAGGTCTTTCAGATTTTACATTAAATCCAGAAAAGGTAAAATCAAATATTTGTTTCCTAATTCAAATAATTATGTTTTAAATAATAGCAAAATATTGTCATTGGGTAGGATCCAAAGGTATTCTTCCATTTGCAAAAAGAAGCTCTGATCCAGTTAAGGTTCCAGCTAATATGCAAGGAAGGGGTCAATTTTTGCAAATTTCTCTTCTCCCCTACAGCCCTCCTAAGTACTTCCCACACTATTTCAGAGTGTTCCAAAGCTCTCTGGAGGTGGGGAAAAATAAAATTGGTGAAAATGCCTCCCTTTATTCAGTAGTGGTTGGTAGCTTTTTGACTTGGTAGGGCTGAATTTTTTAACCTGCTCTTTCATCACAATAGGATTTTGACAGCACTTATTTAAGAAGCTTGCCATTATATGTGTACAGACTGACACTGTCTCTTTTTTCTCTGCACATCTTTGGACAGGGAAAGCGTTTCCATGTAAGAGGGTCTAAGTAGCATTTTCAGACAAGATTGACTCCGCACCTCTTAGAAATTAAGCCGTATCACATGACTAAGTTTGTGAATTTATGTATTGTTTACACCTATACATCCACTGCCAGAAAACAAAACACATAAAAACTTTTAAAATGCCGGGAAAACTTGCTTACACAGGTTTCCTCTCCCCAAAATCAAATTAACTATTTATAATCCAAAATATACTTCTCTAAATTAAAACAAAAAACCCCAAAAGTATTCCAACCGTCAGGGGGGACGGACAGTTTCATTTGAGCCATTAGAACAAATCAGAACATATTTGCAATGCATGGATCAGTCCTGAAAATGTGAAGTAATAATCTCTGCTCGTGTGCAAAAGCTCATTACACCATACTAATCATAATTAACCTATGTTATGTCTGAGGTTTAGGAGAATATCTTCCAGATTTGAGGAAGTATGTGGAGTCATAGCCAGATAGGAACAGTGCCTAACGTTTCATTTCAAAAGTCCACTGACAAACTTATAGAAGAGCAAGGTAGAAATAATAAGAACAGAATGTGTGGCTTCAAGATTTTGAGAAGGGATTTTTAATTACGTGACATTTTCAGTGGGAGGGCTGTGGACCAGCCTCCACCACTCTTACTGATCAGGGCCTCTTCTGAAATGGAAAGACTCATTTGAATCCAACCCATTATTTCCAGAATGCTTAATTTATAAGTCACAAATGCAAACATTCATGTGTGAAACCAGCTCAGTATTATACACTGTAACAATTGTGAGTTGTTCCTAATATATATTGATTATTTTCAACTGAAAAACCGTAATACTTTCTTATCCCCGCCAGGTATTTGAAATCTGCACTAACCATATGCTTTTACCTAATTAATTTTGAAGACCTGTGATGGGAAAACACTCTCTTTCCCGCTGCTACAAAATATCTCATGCCTGAGACTGCTCAATGACTTATTTTACATAATGACCATTGTACCATTCCCAAATTGTTCATTATTCAATGGTGATGCTGGAGCGATAGCAAGATAGTGAGCAAAGAGTGTAAAAACTTAAGAACCGCCTGGAACTTTATAGGGATTTAAATTATTTTAATGATTATCACTGCCTGGATGGGTCAGAGTTATCTGGCCCAGCGTTCTGTTTCTAGCAGTGTATCTAGAAAAATCACGTATGGAATGAAGGTGTCAAAATCTGCTCCTCAGAGACATAGAGGTTCCATTTATTTAATGCTGGCAACCAGTATTTGATCCATTCATGGAAAACAGATCTTATTCTTTTGAAATTCATCAGAGATAGCCGCCATCTGCACATCTCAGTGTCAATGAATGTTGTTTTTAAAAAAAGAATCCCAATCAAATGTTCTGGCATTATGCAAAAGGGATTTCTATCTCTAAATGCATTTTATCAATCCTTAATTGTTGTTTTTTTTCTAGACTAAAAAGACCTATATACTGAAGTGATTCTTTGTATGGAATGTGCAATAACCCTTAATGGTTTTCGCTTTACTTTCCTGTACCTTTTCCAAATCTGTGATATCCTTTTAAAACATGGGGTGACCTTAATGGCACTGGGAGAGGCTTCTTTCATCTTGTACATGTGAAGTATTTTGAGGCACATAAAAATTCTGGCCAATCTCTTTGTTACGTGCCAAATGAACACCCCCCCCCCCCCAGTTGCACATCTAACACTAGCAAAGTAGTTTTGCTAAGCTTTCAAAGAATCTCCCCAGCACTTAAAAGGAAACACTCCTGTTGTTCCAAATTACCATCATCTGTACAAGACCTTGAAGAATTATTTCAATACTATGATGTATACAGTTGCCCTATGACAGAGGAGTAGCTGGATTATGAATAGTTTTTAGAAATAGCCAAGTGTGTCCTAGTCAATTAATCACATGTGTATACAATAAATTAGGGCTAGCCCCTAGAGCCATTTGAAAAAATGAAGATTACTCTAGAACAGAAATGCTTCCTGTACTAATGAAAGTATTTTTTAAACTTGTATGCATTAAAAAAAGTATCTTTGGAAAAAGATAAAGTTCAAGTATGTAATTTTACTCATTGCTTGTTCAATACTATTTCAAAGTGTAGAAGGAAAATGCAATATTTTAAAAATAAGAACTAAATGCAAAAAATTGCTGTATTTAAATGCAGGCCAGGTATATAGGGGGAGGGTCCACAGTCTTCAAGCTTCCCCACACAGCACCGCCAATCTACTTAAACTCTGACCTGAAAGGACCTTTAACAGCAGGGGTGAGAAACTGCCATTCATTTTCCATGCTCATTCTACCATAGCCCCTTACTCAAGAGTTAGAAATGATCTGTATGAGTTTACAACTGATAAAGGTAGCACTAATATGCAAACAAGTATTTAAATGAATGGTGTATTTAAAAATAGCCATACAATATGATATGAAACAGTATAAATGAATCTAGACCTGATGTTAAAAATGAAAATGCAATTAATGTGCACAGTTATTATGTGAATAACAGCTGCAGGGAAGCCTGGGGTGCCTGTGGGGATAGATATACAGCTGCAAATGGGAGCTTCCTTAGAAACACAAGTAGCAGCTTCAAAGAGGTGATTTTGTGGCAGGCAGATAAAGAATTTAAATTCTGCTCCCCACCCACCCTCACAATCCTGCTATTTAGATACATGCACATTAATTGTATTGACACAGTTCATGTCACATCTACTTTGGCCCTGGAAATAAAGCAATGATAAGAAAGAAACTTATTCATAGATAAGTCATGTTTTGCTGTGTAGCCTCAGCGCAGCATACGGATTGTTTGCTCCTTCAGAAAAATTAAAACAGACAAGGCACCCATTACAGTAAAACAAAGAAAAGAAGGAAAGGCAGCCAAAGCAGTAAGTAACCAAATGAAAAAGAGACATCCAAGATGAGCATAAGCAAATTTATTACCTAATGAACTTTGAGTATTATAATACTTCTTTAGGTCTTTCAAAGAGAAATTGTCCAAAACTGTCTTCCACAGATGATGTGGTAGCCACCTCTGAAGAAGAGTTATAATCCTCAAAAGGAACTGGACACTATGTTGTCGTCAGCGCCATCTTGAAAACTTCAAATTGAATAGCTCTACCCCATTATGGTGCAGCCAGGTCCAGCTAAGAAATAATTTCAAATATTCAGTCATATTTAGACAGTAGTGTCGAAGGTGATGCTTTGACATCTGTTTTCACAGAAATCAGTGTTTGCACCTTTTAGCTACTAATTCAAAGAGAAACTTCAGGCAAGATAGTAAGCGAGCATAACTAACTGAAAACTTTTTATCACACTAAAAGAAACTGACAGGAGGAAAAAGTGCACAAATTTATGACAAACTATTTCTCTGGGAAATAAATTGTAATAAATTTTTCATTAAAATTAGGATCAACTAGCCACTTTATATTAATACCCTACATCAGACAAATGGTTTATCTGAGTATTATCAGCTGCTCAAAATAATGTGACAGTAACATTACACAATATTTAGTGTCTTAATAAGCAAAATGACATGCCCAATTAGATGCGTTCTCTGTACCTGATTGTGCACTGGATTGTGTAACAGGTTTTAGGGCAGTGGAACAAGTTTATGAGCACAAGGCACAGAACTGAAATAAAGTTAGTGGTAAACTTAAAAGGCATTAAAATTAGTAGGTAGTTGGACATGAATGTTCCCAACGTTCTCTAAATTTCATCTGCTGGACTGGATCCAGACTTTGCTCCCTGCTGGTTAGAATATTCCAAGTGGCATTCCACTCAGAGTATGCTCCAGTTAAGTAGTGGAGGAAGGTGAATTTTGCCAATTCTCTCCCACACTCTTCCCGAGGGTTGGGGACCCTCCAGAACAGTGTGGGGGGGTGTGGCGGCACTGCTGGCAGCAAAGTGAGAGGGAAATTGGAAAAATTAACCTCCCCCTGCCACTCCTCTTCATAGATCAGAAGGTTTCCATGGACAGAACAAGCCTTTATGTCCACAAGTCAAGACTGACTCCGACCCATAATTAATGAGTAATGAATCAAAGACCTTTAAACTTTCTTAAACATCAGTGACATTATTATTAATAATCATATTCATATGCAAGGATGCATGTATTTATATGAAATCATTTACACTCATTTGTAATGTGGTTTCTGCAACTGGATATCATTTTGCATGTATTGCACCAAAACGTTCATAGGCTGTTATAGAGTTGGCAATCACTTTTTTTCTTTTTCTTTTTACAATATACAGCATGAGACAAACAGACTGGACAGACCCATTCACTGGGCTTTTATAGGGCTTTAATTATGAGCTTATCTGGCCATGAAAAATGGAGCTCAAGCCAATTGCATAGGCTATGGTTATATCACACAACATTCAGCCCAATGCTATGTGTGTTTACGCAACAATAATTCTACTAAGTCTAGTATCAATTAGGTATGCATAAGGTTGCAGCCTTAATAATATCCAGAAATTTCCTTTAGGTAAAGGTAAAGGTACCCCTGCCCATACGGGCCAGTCGTGTCCGACTCTAGGGTTGTGCGCCCATCTCACTTAAGAGGCCGGGGGCCAGCGCTGTCCGGAGACACTTCCGGGTCACGTGGCCAGCGTGACGAAGCTGCCCTGGCGAGCCAGCACCAGCGCAGCACACGGAAATGCCGTTTACCTTCCCGCTATAAAGCGGTACCTATTTATCTAGGTGGGCAGGAGCTGGGACCGAAAGACGGGAGCTCACCCCGCCGCGGGGATTCGAACCGCCGACCATGCAATCGGCAAGCCCTAGGCGCTGAGATTTTACCCACAGCGCCACCCGCGTCCCTATGGTCCTGTAACCATATCCTAATGATGAAAATTATCATGAAAATTATCTAATATTTTCATGCATGCTTCAAGCATATTATTTTTTTGTAAATAAAATGATACAGAAGTTATAAAGACATTACTATAGAAAAAAGGCATCCTGCAAAAATGCTCATAATTAAACCATAACAAAGTCTAATGACTAGATCTGTCCTATGGGCTCAATGTCGAGGTGGTCTGAATGTTGTGGTTGTTTTTATATATTAAGTACAATTACCAAGTGAAATATTGAAGTGTATGAGTAGGATATTTAGAACTTAGGAAAAGAGTTTATTTAAGTCTGCTCTAGTTGCCCTTTGAAACTTCTCCTACACCTTCCATGCACAAGCACAACATGTATGAGTTTCTCCATCAGCTGTCCTCATACAAGTGGAGAACTTGAGAGTCACTTCATGTGCCTGTGGAACATGTATCCAAATGGACTGCGCACATGTGAATATATGTGCCTGTACACAGTAAGAAGGCAGGCTTTTAAAACACTATTCATTAGCTTAGATCAACATCCAGGCTGGAGAGGCACCCATTATTGTCACTAAAGCACCCTGCCCTTTACTAACTTTTAAATCAGAATATTGCAGTGGCAGCTGGGCTGAAGAGAAGGTATCCTAACATACTATGAAGTTTGTAAGCATTTCTGCAGCAGTATCCTTTGAGAGTTGTGGTCATTCCAAGGGTAACTGCTATCCATATTCTCCATAACAGGATCATATGAAAATATAAGAAACTGAGAAATGAATTGGCATCGTTTTCATATGTTCCCCTCCCATATTTCCAATAAACTTGATTTCCCCTCAGTGTTTTTTCCCCTTGAAAAATAGGCGTCGGTACTCACCATGAAGTTGTTACAGTAAGTGCCACACTTTTTAACAAAAAGAAGAGCCGGTACTGCTTACTCTTGAGTACCCCCCTGAGAAAAAGCACTGTTTCCCCTCATGTTGCATGTCATCTGTTGTATTAAAAGCATGTCCCATTAGATATTTAACAACTCTTTGTTATTTGCGTGAGCCAAGGAAATGAATAATCATGTCCCGATTTGTTCCTATGTGTGCACGTTGTATGATGTATTAAATTGAGAGGTTTCTTGATTTTTCTGCTTGAGCTATTCTTAATATCACATATTTATCTCTTTTCAGCCAACAAACTACTCCAATCCAGTGTATGCAAAATTGTACATGGATGGGCAAAATTGTCGAAACTCCTTAGCCAGTGTTGATGAGAGGAAAGAACTCCTTCCAAAGAAAATAGATATTGGCATAAGGGAGACTGTGGCATAATCCATTGTAACCTTTTGTATACTGTATAAATGTATAAAATATAATGATTACTTTTCTATGTACCAACAGTATTATAATTGTTTTAGCATCAGCATTACCTCTGGATTTATTTTTTTTCTGTTTGGTTGGTGGTTTTCTGGGTTTTTCTTTTGCTGATGACTTGACTGACCATTTGTATGGTATTTTTATGAAAAAAAAATCTGCACTACAGTAAAATTTACAACAATGCTGCTGATATAACACACATTGAATTTGTTACAAATTAAAAAAAAAATCCTTTGTAGTGTGAATATGAGCAATCTATTTTGTATGAGCCTTTTCCTTTGGTTTTACTTAATCAATGAAGATGATATCTGCACTTTTCCATTATATGGTCTGAAGGCTGTAGTACAGTGTGTGAATTTGTTTATCTTTTAAATGGTGGAAGTATGGATGGTCTACTCTCTTTGTGCCCATTAAAAATTCACTTCAGATTGTTAAAATTTTAGGAAACCTAATTTCACAAATAAAGCATAACTTCCTTTTACAGTTAGCTTTAGGTTGCCAAGAAGTTATGAGTACTATAGAGAACATCTAATGGTCTGCATGAACACAGATTTTTCCGTTTTGGAGATTCAGTGGTCGTCCAAGCTATACTAAACATATATACCATGTAAAAAACCTTTCGTATTTAGTAAAACCGTATAGAACTTAGTGATATACGACTTGCAAGTGGAAAGACCTTAACTGATGTGTGCTAAGGCCTATTCTGCAGTCCTGTATACAGTAGCTTACCTGGAGCACAAGAGGGCATCGCCTACACACATATTATATATTTATTTACTCAGCCATATGCATTATTTGTGTATGATGAATTCCCCTGTGGTGTAAGGAGAGCAAAAAGCCATAAGCACACACATCAATAAGAGAACTCTTAAAGGGAAGAGTGGGGAGAACCCAAACTTGCCTAAAAATATTAAATCAAGCCAGTCTTCATCATTTTGTATCTGTTTAAAAGCTACTGTGGATTATTTTTAAAATTTCTTCAACAAACCTCAAAATCACATTCTCAGTAGTGGGTGGAGAGCGTTCAATGTAATGAGTTTCCAGCACTTTCTCTGGTACAGTATTAGCTTATTTTATGTTGTTATGAAGAATAAAAAAAAGAAAAATCAATACAATTTGCCTTTTTTTAATTGTGACAGAAATACGTAGTGCAATTTCTCTAGGTTGTTAAGAAAAAAAACAGTCCTTGAAATATTTTATACATAACTTTAAAGGCACAAAATATTTCACACACCTGTACACAAAGAATGGGGGTGGGGGCTTTTGTTCTTCTGCTACACATTACTGATTTTTTAGCTGTCATGAGATATTAATCTAACAGATTAAATATGTTTGTGGTGGCTCTTTTTCCCCTTTGTACGAACATTGCAAAAAATAATAATACAGCTGTTTTATAAAAGATTTTGTTGTATTATGTGCATGCATACTACCTATTTCTAAACTTTGCCATGTTGAGGCCTTTATTAAAAAGAACTTGATTCATGTAATACTAGTGCAGTTGTGCTTGAACAATGTTATACATATCGCAACCCTTTTTGAGTATTGGTTAAAACTATTTTTAACAGAATAATATATTTCATTTGGTTAAAAAAAGTCATTTTGCCTATGTTTTTTAAAAAATGAAGTCCTACATACTTCACAAAAATGTTGACTTCTATTTACTCAAATGAAACTCTAACACTCTAACTACCCTGTTGAGGAGTTTGTAAATACATTCAAAAACATATTTCTTGAGCAATGTCAACTCAAGAAACACAGATCCGTTATACTTAACGTGGGAAGCAAAATGTCAAACTTTCAATTTTTATGTCATATTTTGCCCTCAACACAAAGTTGTACAAAATGTCAAACTCTACTTCTTCTGTTTAAGAAGAGTAAAAGTTGCTAAATAAACATGGTGGCTCTGATCCATGACAAAGACAAAGTAACCAAACTGCAAACACAAAGCCTTTTTTTAAAAGCTGAATTTTCACTAGTCAGATGGTTGACAGTGAAAAAGTTGCATGGGAGGAAGCTGAATCCAGTCTCCCTACTCGCCCTTCTGAATAATGAACAGCAGATTTCAAAGGTTTTTAAATGGCTAGTACACGTGGTTCTAGTTTCTGGGTCAGTCTGAAGAATACTGCACAAAAATCTATTTGTGCACAGGATTCTCTGTCCAACCAGTGACAAACAAACATGTTCAGTGTTCAAGTCAGTGGACTATAGCCAATTAAGTCCTACTCACAGAAGACCCATTGAAAGTAATGTTATGGTAGGTTTGCTGCTCATACAATTTTACCAATTTGCTCCTCAAAGTCCATCAATGTTTGCTTGTTTTGCCAAAGCAGGCACTCCTGTTAATTATCATCATTTGGGAAGGTCCACTAATTCTGAAGGAAACCTACCTTGACACTATATGAAATTTGCTCTGACAAGAAATAATGATGGCCACTAACACAGATGGCTTGAAAAGAGAAGTGAGAAGGCTATCAGGGCCTCCTAGCTGATGCTGGCTATGCTGACCAAATTCTTCCTCATTGCTGGGAGGCAGTACGCCTCTGAATACCAGTTGCTGGGGGTCACAAGTGAGGAGAGTGCTTAAGCACTCAGGTTCTGCTTGTAGCCATCCCATCGGCAGCTGGTATTGTAAGAACCGGTACTGTAAGAACAGAATGCTAGGCTAGCTTTTCTCATAGTCTTGTGACACTGCTATTCAACTACCCTAGAAGCCACTTGGTCCTGTTCATCCTTCCTAATCTGTGGCCTACATTTTAACTAATCTCTGTTAAAGGTAAAGGTACCCTTGACCATTAGGTCCAGTCGTGGCCGACTTTGAGGTTGCGGAGCTCATCTCACTTTACTGGCCGAGGGAGCCGGCGTACAGCTTCCGGGTCATGTGGCCAGCATGACTAAGCCGCTTCTGGCGAACCAGAGGAGCACACGGAAACGCCGTTTACCTTCCCGCCGGAGCGGTACCTATTTATCTGCTTGCACTTTGACATGCTTTCGAACTGCTAGGTTGGCAGGAGCAGGGACCGAGCAACTGGAGCTCACCCCGTCGCGGGGATTCGAACCGCCAACCTTCTGATCAGCAAGTCCTATGCTCTGTGGTTTAACCCACAGCGCCACCCGCGTCCCTCTCTTACTGTGCTTTTAAATAACCTCCCAGAGAGCTGCTGGCGCTCCTGCTCTGTTTCCAGCACTGGCCAGTGGGACAAAGGGTAGGGCAGATAATGGTAGGCAGAGGCAGAACGAAAGGGAGGCAGAACACTGCTAGTCTATGCAAACTCAAAGTGAATCCTACTTCTGCGTAAAATGCATAGGATTATGTTAGTAACAATACATTCTTTTTATCTCATAACAACCCAACACAATGCATATTTTCCCATATTAGCTTTCTCCTGGGTTTAGAGCCAAGGTTTTTTTAAAAAATGACAACTATTGTTATTTATTAAATTTGTATACTGCCCTTCATCCAAAATTCACTGGGCAGTATACAATCCTTCTCCAACCATGCAGTCTAGAAAGGTTTTTCAGGTTGTACATTTTGTGGGGAACAAGTATGGTTGCAACCTATTCTCTGCACCAAGTTCCTGTACTTTTAACAGCGGCAGTAGTAGAAGATATTCAACAGATGTACTTTTCTCAAAAACAAAAGTTTAGGAGCCTGCTTTGGGCATCAAAATGAACACTCACAGCCACAAACCAGTTGCAATACACCATTTGAGTGCATGCAAACCTCTCAAACCCAGAGACTAATAGGAAAAACACACACATCTCCCTCCCGGGAATTCTTTTCTGGAGATGCAGAGATGGAACCAAGTCACAGTGATGCAGACTCCAAGCAAGAAGATGAGACACAGAGAGCATAGAAACTTAGTTATCAGAGTGTGGGGAGAGTGAGAGTGGGGGCTCAGATTTGGTGATCTCACAGATAAACAGGCAACAGTTTATCCTCTCTCTCTCTCTCTCTCTCTCTCTCTCTCTTCTGTCATGAAGTTGATTCCTGCCTTTGGTTTAAGATCAGAAACGTGGATAGAAAAATTAAGAACTTGGCGCATGGTATTTGAGGACAGAATTATGTGTGACATCAGCAAACCCATTTCCCCAGGCATTGTCAAGGGGGGGGGGGGACTGCAAAACAACATGGAAGAGTCTCAGAGAAAGCTTGGGTACTTACCAGTTTTCGCATCTACCAAATTGTGCTGCCAGTGCCTCACTCACTGATTTCCTCCTATCTGAGTTTTCTTCTACTCTGTAAAAACAATTGGTAGGGGAGGAAAGTTTAAAAATGATTAGGGGAGTTTTTATTAGGTCTGAAATTACACACATTTGTGCCCAGTGATAGTGTACTAGAAATGTCCAGTACTGCACTGACATTATGAAGCAAACAAGAAGCTGTATAATAATATAGAGTGTAATTATAGTAATTACAATTTAAAAGTAGCCTTCTTTGAAGTACATTTTTATAATATGAAAAGAAACCAGAAGCTCAGGATTTTTTATTTTTACTTTGCTAAGTATTTTTATTGTTTTCCATAAATGCCTAACAAAATAAAACTAGACAACTAAACAAAATCCTAACACCCCTCAAGCCCATTTTTTAAAAATTACTATCACCAATGTTCATGTTAGAAAGTTGCTGATCTATTTCTATTTTGATTCAATCCTTCGTTGTTATTTTAATTCTGCCAGCATTTTTCACTAGTAGCTTTGAGCAAGTGGAATATATCAAGAGAAAACTGATAGTTAAGATGAATGAAAAAAAAACCTGAGATAACACAAGTGACAGAACATCATGAATTTCAAAACTACATTGGAAGATAGTGATCATGTTAAGGTCATTGCCTATAAAAAGAAGGCAAGCCATATTAGTGCTATGTAGAGCATTGCTTTCTTATATTCCAACATATTAATCTGAAAATAGGTAAGTACTGTCTACATTATGTAGTAGTCTTTGGAAGAGAAAGAATAAGAGAACTAAACACTTCCCATAGAGGGATTAGAATGAAAGTTTATTGCTCTGAGTTCCTATCGCCTCTTTCTTTCATCTTGGAATATAGTGGCTTAGAAGAAAGGGGGGAAAGGCAGCATAAGGTGACTTATAATGATAAGGAAATCTAAAGTACCCTGCAAGGCACCAGACACAACCTTTCATGTTTGTGCGATCAGCTGCGATAAAGGACATGCTATCCACTCTGAGTGAAAACAAGAAATTCAGCTTGCCAAAGAAGGCTAAGCTCCTCTCAGGATAAAACTGTTGCCTCATGAACTTTGAATTACTATTTAGGAGCATGAAAGCACACCGCAGAAAGCAAACCTAAAAGACAAAAAGCAACACCATGAGGCTTTTCTGCTGAGATTGCCATGGTGCTTCAACAGCTGAGAACTGATCAACTGAGGCTAATTTTCTTAAACTTTACTTTTACAGAGGGTGGATTTGCATTTTTAATAAACAGTTTAAAGGGTGCAATTTCTATACACTAAATTGAAGAACATACTAAAAACAGTAACAAAGGACAAGACAGGTTACAAAATGCATAGGAAAATGTAAAAATTAATGTGGCTATTAACACGCTCCTTCCTATGGAGCAGGTTGAAAATACAGCTTTCATTTCTTCCAATGCATCTTTGTATGCAGTCATTTTTAACTTTTAAAGTAAACACCCTATCTTCAAAGTTGACCTAAGCACAATCTAAATGGACAGAGATGTTTGCAATACAGATCTGATCAGTTTATCTACAGCCAAAAAGATACTGGGGACACAATTTATCTCCAAGTGAGGAGGGGGAAATGTTTGTTATAAGAGTAATTTTTGCCACTTCTCAGATAACTTTCTCTTCCGCTCACACTGTAGGGCCAAGGAACATATCAGTCACCAACTTCCTTCAATGGGTAGATTACCTATGAACTGAGGAATCTCCCCCACTCCTGTATACCTAGTTTGGAAGTTGCAGTATTAATAAAAATATTATACACTGGGATCCTTCTTAAACATATTTTCAGGTGGTTTAAATAAACAAGCTCTCTTGCTTGAAGCATGCTAGAGCTGCACCCACTGCAGCATGAGTTTTAATTTAGTACAATGCGGGTGGCGCTGCGGGTTAAACCACTGAGCCTAGGACTTGCCAATCAGAAGGTCAGCGGTTCGAATCCCCACAATGGGGTGAGCTCCCATTGCTCGGTCCCAGCTCCTGCCAACCTAGCAGTTCGAAAGCACGTCAAAGTGCAAGTAGATAAATAGGTAAACAGCGTTTCCGTGCGCTGCTTTGGTTCGTCAGAAGCGGCTTAGTCATGCTGGCCATGACCTGCTGGCTCCCTCGGCCAATAAAGCGAGATGAGCACCACAACCCCAGAGTCGGTGATGACTGGACCTAATGGTCAGGGGTCCCCTTTACCCTTTACCTTATTGTCTGGCAACCATAAAGCTGAGGGAGAGCTTTAAAACATGACAGAAAAAACAATATGAACAGAACAGACCATCCCAGAACAGTATTTTTATAGAACTCACTGAAGCCCTTAACTCCCCCTTCTCCACAGACATGGTCAACCATATAGACCCCCCAGCTCATGGCTCCATGCCCTACTGTCAGCCTGTCCTGTTAAGATTACCCAGTCTACCTAATCTCCCATTATGTATAATGGAAGACACACATATCCCTTGAATACACTAAGTAAGGAATGGGCTGCATCTAGCAAGGATAGGAGAAATAGCTCCAGGCAATAGCTCTTCTCCCAATGTCCAAACATTTAAAGCACCTCTTCCTGATGAACGTGACTGTCTTGTGAGTGGCTAGTTAAGAGCCAGCTGTCAGTCAAAGGCCACCAGGAAGGTGCCTTTAGAAGATTACTGTTGCCAACAGCCTTTGTCCTTCAACTTTCATCTATCAACACTGCAATGTTATCCACAAGACCAGAAGCCTGTTCTTCAGTAATTACAATAGAGTAGACTTAAATTGTTTTCTTTATTTTCTGTAAAAGCTCCATTTTGCCTCTTTCTTTTGTCCACCTGCCTTTTATTCTTAATACACTTCTTGAATGGGTTCATGTGTGTGTTGGTGCTAGACTCCAAATATTACTACCCCCCTGAGAGCACTGACCGTATGGCTTCATGCCGTGTGTGTAAGTGGAATTTGGCAGAGAAAAGCCAGCTGCCTTGGGCTCCAATAAGAGACAAATAAAGCTGCATGCTCTCTCTGTGTCTCCTTTGAGTATTTGCCTTGGATTCTCAGATTTTGTTTCTGCTTCAGGTTAGAACAGGTGTGGGGCACTAAAACAATTATTATTATTTTTTAAAACAATCCAATACAAATGCAGACTGGGAAATATCTCCACGTAAAGGGCTTGTTGGAAGAAGGAGGTCTTAAGTAGATGCCAAAAGACAACAGAGCCAGTTTCTGTCTAATATTTAACAGGAGGGGATTCCAAAGTGTAGGTGCTACAAGGCCATAGTACATAGTAAAGGCCTGGTTTCTATATCGTGCAGAACAGATCTTCTGATGAGTTGGTATCTGCAGGAACCCCTCACATGCTGAGTGCTCAACTGGGTATATATAAGGGTTATCTCCCAAGGCTTATCTGACAATAGAAAACTGTCCTATTTCCAAGCGTAATTATAATGATAATGAAATTTTCTATGATACACACTAAAACATCTTCATAAATATTTGAAAATATGCTGTTCAACGGATTCTGGAAGACAGGAGGCTGACTCCTGACAGCCAATTAATTATCACAATCAGAGGAATTCTAGACAAAGTACCTTCACTGTTAATGTGAAGCCTAATTAAAATTCATGTCCCATAAAAGTCACTTGACTCTCAATTATGATTAAGTATGCAAGGTCACTAGAACACAGTGAGAGACTGAGCCAAATGCAGTCCCTTAGTTACTCAGTGACAGTTCAAAAGTATTGTCATGCTTTGTGAAGAACTGTACGTAAAATACAAATTACAGTTCAGTGTATTTCAGTGTGAATGGCTGACAGCAACAATCTTCTGGCCTTGTAGCTTATTTGAATGTGCTGCAGTAAAGTAGGTGGAACCAACTGGTGCCCTTGCACTCGTGGAATTGCTTTTGATCCAGCAAAGGTATCCACTAATAGAAGAGGAAGCTATTTTCCCCAGCACCATTCATGTTATATTGAACCCAGTCAGATGGGCGGGGTACAAATATTACAATTATTATAATATTTAAAGCCTTTTGCTGCCATCCGTCTCCAAAGATATCAATGTGGAATATAAAAGGGATGAATAAACGAAAAATACCTAAATAAAATACAATAAAATTAAAGGAATAAATAAATAAATGTTGACATTGGTACTAACAGTACAGTCATACCTCGGGTTACAGACACTTCAGGTTGCGTTTATTCGGGTTACGGACGCACCGAAACCCGGAAGTACCGGAATGAATGGGTTACTTCCAGGTTTCGGCGATTGTGCATGCACAGAAGTGCTAAATTGCGCTTTGCGCAGAAGCGCCAAATCGCAACCCGCGCGTGCACAGATGCGGCGCTGTGGGTTGCGAATGTGCCTCCCACACGGATCACGTTCGCAACCCGACTGTCCACTGTACTCCTATAGAAAAGGGATTCTAGAGATATGGTGCCACCACAGAAAAGACTCCCTTGTTATCATGTAACAAACTTCCCAGGGCAAGGGAAGAGCCAACCCCCTTGGAAGATCCTGCATTCTGCAGTAACTGAAGCTTCCAAATAGTTTTCAATGGCAGTTCCACATACTACACATTTGAGTAATCAAATCAAGGCTTTAACCAGAGAATGCATCATAGCGGCAATACTATCACAGTCCAGGAGTTGTGGTAGGAGGCAAACCAACCCCAAAACTGCAATGGGTGTCTACACACTTGCGCTCCCTTGGGGAATGCAACCCCATGTAGAACAGATTGCTCACCTAATTCCCAGACAAAGGAACCATCTACCAACAACACCTCTATCTTGTTTGGCTTTGTTCGGCTTTAGAGCCAGTGTGGTGTAGTGGTTAAGAGCGGTGGACTCGTAATCTGGTGAACCGGGTTCGCGTCCCCGCTCCTCCACATGCAGCTGCTGGGTGACCTTGGGCCAGTCACACTTCTCTGAAGTCTCTCAGCCCCACTCACCTCACAGAGTGTTTGTTGTGAGGGAGGAAGGGAAAGGAGAATGTTAGCCGCTTTGAGACTCCTTCGGGTAGTGATAAAGTGGGATATCAAATCCAAACTCTTCTTCTTCTTCTTTAGTTTGTTTGTCCTCACCCAAGCCACATCAAATTCAGTTGTAGCTACACAGTAGTAATCTACACAAACTGTAATCTGCACAGTTGCAATCTACACAAATTCAGTTGTAATCTACACAGACTGCAACCTATCACCTGCACAGCCTCACTTGACTTAGATAATATATAGAGAAAAACACCACACTCCAAAACCTCTGATGATCTCACCAAGTGGTACATATGTTTAACAGCATGGGGGATAAGATGGAATTTTGCAGGACTCTACAGCACAATGCAATGGAGTCAAGCAAAAATCACCCATGCTATTATCTGAAAGCAGCACTGGGAGGAATCCAATGTCACATTAAGGTGAACGTTTCATCAGGGCAAGCATTTCACCCTCTTGTCTCCCTGTTCTGCACTGTTCCATGGATTCTTCTGACCACTGCAAGCCAGTTTCACGGGGCATGGGGGAAAATGGGGGGGGACCCCATTGTGCAAGTAAAAATCCTTGCACAAGGCTTCTGCTGATTGGACTCATGAGTGCCCCTAACTCCCATTCTACAGAGTTAATCTTGCAAGATACTATGGTATCAAAAGCTTTGGAGAGATCGAGAAGAATTAACAGAATCACACTCCACCTCTCCCCTCTCAACAAAGCTCATACATTAGGGTCTTAGTGCCCAAACCCAGACTAAACCTGGACTTAAATTAATTTAGGTGATCTTTTCTATTTCATTCAAAAACAAACTGAGGGCAACTGCCACGACCTCCTCAAGCACCATGCCCTCAAACAGGGATTTTAACAACTGGGCAATACAAATTACAATTTCCTAGGTCCCAAAACGTTTATGAAGGAATGGCTATGGAATGGCCATCTTCAGTCAGCAAATTAAGAATACTGTGCTGTTATCAAGTTACGCTACTGAAGTAAGCTGCCCTCCCAGCCTTGGAAATAATAGGTTTTAGATGTAATAAGCATGCATATCTGCACAAACATCAGTGAAGCCTCTTTAATTAGCTGTAGTCTATGTAGCACTCAACAGTTAATCAGTTTCATTTATTTTTGATTTTTTTATATATAAAAAAATCTGAGGTTGGATGTTTTTGTGTTGTCAGCAAGGAATTTTGATGCTAGGATGAGAAGTTGCATGTTTTTCATATATAGTGGCCTATCATCAATTTGAACCTAATGGAAAACATCGCTTAACAACATTTCAAGGGCTGAGTTATAACAATGTGTGCGATTGAGGTATTTGATCATCATCATGAAATCTGATCAAGGAGCATCAATGCTACATTTGTATTTTCCCAAGATGAGCCACTCCAATAGCAATTTAATTTCAATGAAGAGGCATAATAAAATTAAATTTCAGATAAAAATTCGTACTGCGAAACAAAGCCAAGTTCCAACAGAAAGCCTGGACATTCATTTTTTTTAATCAGGGGCTTGCTAGCAATGCAATCTACTGAGAAAGCACCAAAGCTAGATTATGTAAGATGCAATATCTATTTAGATGCAAAAGTGTGCAATTGCTCAAAGTATTTTAGAGTCAATTCTAAAATGCTGGTTCTCAAAGCCAAGTTCTGTTGCATCTTGTTTTCCATTGGTTCATAATGACAGTATCAAAGTATAAAAATCAAAAATCCCATACAAAATGCAATCATTAACCCCCCCCCAAAAACCCCCCAACTATCTACAGTAGTACCTTGGTTCTCGAATGCCTTGGCACTTGTACGTTTTGGCTCCTGAACACAGCAAACCCGGAGGTAAGTGTTCCAGTTTGTGAATGTTTTTCAGAAGCCAAACATCTGATGCGGCTTCCGCTCAACTGCAGGAAGCTCCCACAGCCAATCGGAGGCTGCGCCTTGGCTTCTGAATGGTTTCGGGAGTTGAATGGACTCCCGGAACGGATTAAGTTCGAGAACCAAGGTACCACTGTATCATAATTGTACAATGTTAAAGAAAGTAAGGTTTTTAAAAAACAAAACCTAAAATTATATTCATGTACACCTTTTCACCAGCTGGAAATGTCACAGACTTAAAACAGCACAATCTTCTCTTGAAAAAGTCAGAAATTAAAGTAAGACTGCCAAAGAAGACCCTCACCTGAAACCCAGGACAGCCATGCCAGTCATGGCAGACAATATTGAATTAGCAGCACCAGTGATCTGGCTCAGTATAAAGCATCTTTCTATCTTCACAAGTATAAAGGTGTTGCATGGTAATATCGTTACTTCAGCTCTCTGGATTTTTGTACTCATGAGGGTGGGAGCCCACATCTTTATAGACTTAAGATTCTGCCTGTGGCTAATTTTTATATAAACCTTTCTATTTTCTAACACATTTTGTGCAGGCTTCCAGGGGTCAGGGTTTTGAAAGAGAGAATATAATGTAGAAATTAGGTTACTCCATATTCATGTCTAGAATCCCTAGCCCTGTATTTTCTTCTTCTCATTATTCAGAGATGGAAGACAACACTTTTAAACACAGTTGACAACTGAAAGCAATAGCAAAGTTCTGGTAAACAATAAATTTACTGCCTGAAGCTTGCTGGCAGCAAGAGCTTGGCACTGTTAAAAATATATATTCTGATTCTGCTTATGCAAGTTTTTGAAGGAACTAGTGTGGTTCTGAAATTTGGTGACATGTAATGATGTGGGACTAGCTCTTTATTAAACTGTCCTGCATTTCTATTTCTTGAGACAGAGAGATCTTGCAGCTGGGAAATTGTAGGTGGCCTTTAGCTAACTAGACAACCTATTTCAACTATGATTTAGCTTGCACAGTCCACCCAAAATGACATGGTCTCTGCTAAGGCAATTGAAAATCCAAATATTTCAAAATTTGACAGGTGACAATAGGCCTGTATTGCATTAAGCAAAAATACCAATGAGCCTAGAAAGCCCATTAAAGACTAAAGCAGTTATTATGTTATAAACTTTTGTTGACTACAGTCCACTTCAATGTGTAAACAATTCATTTACATAAATACTCTTAAAATATCCTTTAATAATCCTAAAAATTATAGAAGATCCATTCTAATACTCTACAAAATATATGACAACTGGGTTTCTCTTTTTGGAGAGTTTTATTATCTCACAATATTTCTGGAGCAGTCATACCTATTCATGCACTATGATGCCTGAATAATGTTCTTTTAGTCATGTTTCTTGAATGCATACTTCACGTCACATTTTCCCAGGTTCATTAAGCATGAGCAGGGGAAAAAATTGATTTACCCAGAGAACTATATCTACTGTATATATTGGGTTTTTTTAAATGTAGAGTAAAAACTTACCGCAGAAGGCAAATGGATTAGACTGTATTAGAATATTAGGTAAGTCATAAAAGTATAGGAATGTGCATCAGATTTGAACTGAGAGATGAGCCAGGGTACCTTGTAAGGAATTGTATGACAACGCACAATTCAAACCAAGGTCCTATGAAGCACTTTGAGGTCCTGACATCTCAGAAATGCTACATACAAGCATCTACTAATGGTTACGCTGTATCTAAGCATATTGTATTAGCAAAACAGCACAGCCGGGGGAGGGAGGCAAGGAGGAGTAGCTTTGTGAATGCACGTCTCCTGCTTATGGAAAACTTGCATATGGGGAAGGGTCTTATGTATGATCAGAGGGAATCGTTTTAGCAGAGCCCTCCAATCCCTGTGCTTTGGGGGAGGAAAGAGTTTGCAAGAGCAAAACATATGTCACTAAGAATGAAGGGTAGAGATGGGGAGCTCCATTGTGACTGACCAGTGGAGCTTGGAACTGGAAGGAAAGATTTTCCATGGGAATTAAAGTCTATTAGTTCCAAATATTAGAATCTACGGTCACCCAATGAAGCTGAATGCTGACATATTCAGGATACGCTTCTCCACAAAGCACATAAACTACAAAAACTCACTGCCACAAGATATAGTAATTGACTATCAACCTGGGATAGCATAAGAAATGTTTGGACAATTTCATGAGCGATAAGGCTATCCAAAGTGACTAGCCGTGATGGTAGTATGCCTTTGAATACCAGTTACTATGGAGCATTACAGTGGTACCTCAGGTTACAGATGCTTCAGGTTACAGACTCCACTAACCCAGAAATAGTACCTCGGGTTAAGAACTTTGCTTCAGGATGAGAACAGAAATCATGCAGCGGCAACAGGAGACCCCATTAGCTCAAGTGATACCTCAGGTTAAGAACAGTTTCAGGTTAAGAACGGACCTCCAGAACGAATTAAGTTCTTAACCTGAGGTACCACTGTATTAGGCAGAATGTTGTTGCATTCATGGCCTGCTGGTGGGCTTTGGGTTGGCCATTGTGAGAACAAAACCTTATACTATGTGCAGCTAGGCCTAACCCAGCAGGGCACTTCTTACATTGTTAACATCTCAGTGCCACTGAGTGGAGAATGGGGGTAAGGCTAGAGCAGGCATAGGCAAACTCAGCCCTCCAGCTGTTTTGGGATTACAACTCCCATTATCCCTAGCTAACAGGACCAGCGGTCAGGGATGATGGGAATTGTAGTCCCAAAACATCTGAAGGGCTGAGTTTGCCTATGCCTGGGCTAGAGCAAAGCCTCCAAGGCAGTTCTTGGAGGCCAGGCCAAACACATCCCTATGGTGAAGGTTATGTCTAGACTCTGGTCTAGATTGTTTTGGGATTTTTAATGATTAAAGCTGCACTTTGAAACAATATGGTTATCATTGCAGATCATATAGTAAGGGTTATGTGCTTGCTCCAATTAACACAGCTGCATTCTGAACTAACTGTAGCGCCTGAGCTGTCTTCAAAGGCGGAGAATGCTACAGTAATCTAGCCTGGAATTTAGTTAGTATGAATGACTACTTTTACCATGGTACTTCCCGAGCCATCTCTTTAACAGTTTGTCTCTTTGGCAGGATCTGCCAGAAATAGCAAGTGAAGTAGCTGTGCATATGTTCCTCTCCCACATACACAAAACAGTACTGCTTTGCGTTGTAGCCAACCTGACCCTAAGTAATTAATCTTGCCAACATTGGAAACAAATTTTGTTGCATTTTTTTTTTTTTTGCCTTCCTTGACTTCATGGATCAATAATCTGATTATATCTCTTTGACAATAATGTGTTCCTCTCACGCGCTGCTAACTCCCTTCACTCTGGACCACACACTTGGCCTCATTAAGGGTCAATACACTTTGCCGCACGATCTATGCAACATACTAGCTCGCTCACTCTCTCCTGCAGTCAGAAGACCTCAGGCATTAATTGGCACAGGAGCAATCATACCTAGAAAAGAACTAATTTCTTCAGGCTTAGCCTTCTGATGTTATTAGTAATTTCACAAACTCTGTGTGAAACTGCTTCACCTCTAGGAGGACATATGCTCACTAATTGACTTCGGTGGGGGTGTTCTTGTGGTTTTGGCTTTCTTTAATCCAACAACCTGTCATTCCCTAAGATTTAGGCTATTGGAAATCTTGTTTTTGCTAAGTCTTCCTCAGCTTGGCCTCCTCCACCCACCACAGAGGTCAGCAGCCCCAGCTTCTGATCTTTCTCATTTGCTTTTACAACACATCTATCTTACCTGCAGCCTAGTGCTTCAAGAAACTGCTGTGAGAACAAACATCCTACTATTTCATGTATTGCACCATGTTTTATGCCTTCAGCTGCTCTCTTCTTTGTGCCATCCTTCCAGCTGCACTTTGTAGAAAAGTATGCACGGGGTTATTGCTTCCCCACCCTAGTTTGGCTTAACGCATTAGTATCTGCAATATTTTGCACGACACTTCAAGTGGTGAGACCAAGAAGAATTATTGCTTCATTTCAGAAAAGAAAATGACTTACTGCCAAGCTTGATCTCCACTTATTCAGTGGATTTTTTTTAATGGCTAATTCAGCCATGCAAGTGTCAAAATTCTATTTTTAAAAATGGCGCAGGCAGTCGTTGCTGCTTTGGTCTCATAAAACAATAAAGTTCCCGTGAAACCAACATGTATTACTTCTAAGGACTGCACTGCACATTACAGAGAAGTGGCAATAGCACAGACCTGAGCAGCGTGTGACTCATCAAGATGAATGCAGTCCACAAGGCTCAATAAACTTGTTATTTTTGTTCCCTGACAAGATTGCAGAGAGGAAAAGTTTCAAGCATGCTGCAAGAAATAGCTGATGGGCTGTGTCTGGGTTAGTGGGTCTCAGCTTCCAGAGCTATGTCTTTTCTTTGCACTTCTGCTAATAACTGGAAGAGGAAGTTGGGTGCCTTCTTCACTACAAGGTGCAGGAATCTTAGCTGCAGCGAGATACAGCGTGGCAATGTGAGAGATGCAGGTTCCACCTTTAAAAGTCACACAACAGAAGCACCAAAATCAGGAGTGTTAACCAACAGCCCAATAACATTGGTCTTATGCTGTAGAACAACATATTATTGTTGCTTTGAGTATGGTTATTATTAAGCACCATCAGTGTGAATGGTGCTTCTGAGGCCACTGCCTTGAGGATCACATATAATCAAAAAATTAAAATAATATGCAGTTGTTTCAGTTACCTGTTATTAGGCTTGTAATGCCTAAAGTAGTCTAAGGAGAACTGGGGAGGAACTTTGGAATATGTGTGACTTTCCCATATATGCAACAAAGAAAAATGGCTGACAGGTGAACACAATCCACATGTGACAACAAAGAACAATTATTATGGAAATGCAACATTACAGAAGGGCGAAATGTTCAGCCCAACTTTACACTCATGCCCTACACATGAGTAACACATAAATAGAACTAGTGAAGGGAAGAAAAGGAGGTGAAAGAGAAAGTAGGGGAGGGTAAGTTCACCAATACTCAATATCATCACTTTCTGCTCTATATCGGAATAAAAGTATTCTTTTAGTGAGGCACTATCCCTTTTGCATTCAAACTTTGGAGAACCTGAATTACTCCAGAATGCATCACGTTAGAAGACAGTGAGCTAAAGAGGGGAGCTTTTAATTGCAGCTGTAATAGAGTGAAAAAGTTTCCCTGGAATTTCAGTGTAAGATATTTACCTTCTCAAGGGCTGAGATATTTCCCTCTATGGCAGTCATCCAGAGTCCCTTCCACTTAGGCTGTACTTAGCAGGTGGATTAGAAGGAAGTAATTTGACCCCTTTATACCTTCTGTTTGACCACAAGCTGCCTTTAGGAAGCTGTCTTAACCCACTGGAACTGAGGGCGAATGTACCAAGGACTTGATCAGGAGAGGGAGTGAGCCACTTGTTCCTAGATCAATTAGTAATTACCTCACCTGCATCTGGTAAGCAAACTAGCAGCCAGAACACCTGGCAGAGAATTGCATTCTCTCCTGCACCTCTGCTGGTTAGGAAAACAGAGGTAAAACAGTAGGCAAAGCAGTTCAGCAGGTTTCTGTTTCCCCCTCCTCCCATGGCAGTGCCTAAATTGATACAGTGGTACCTCGGGTTACAGACACTTCAGGTTACAGACACTTCAGGTTACAGACTCCACTAACCCAGAAATATTACCTCGGGTTAAGAACTTTGCTTCAGGATGAGAACAGAAATCGTGTGGCGGCAGCGGGAGGCCCCATTAGCTAAAGTGGTGCTTCAGGTTAAGAACGGACCTCCAGAACGAATTAAGTTCTTAACCCGAGGTACCACTGTACTGACAGAGGATGGTGTCAGTCATTCTCTGGTTCACCACAAGGAGCAACGTTGCCAATCAAACAAGGTTCAAGATAGATGGATGATTCAAGGATCTCTAGATGAGACTTGAGTTTTCTGAATGAAGTATTCAGGCTTGATCTGTGCGGCTCTAATTCTGATTTTGTGGAGGGCAATAAGGTAGTAGTTGCTATCACAGTTGCTGATACAGGAAGCAAAACTGAGCTCCTCTGGATGACATGTTTATTATGTGTTCATTCTGTTTTGCTTGCAGAAAGCATATCCAGAGATTACACTAGGCTTGGTCTTTATTGAGCATTTTGGTCTGATTTGTCTGTGGGATATCTCCATGTCTTTCCATTAATCATACGTTCATCTGATCCTTTACAATGAATTTTCCTGTCGTTTTCCAAACTGCAAGAAAAGTGGCTTTGTTGTGCTAAGTCAACAGAACACTTGCACAAACCTCAATGTGCTTGAATCCATCCTGCAAAATAGTGTCGGTCTGGAGGCAACTTATGAGTGGGAAAGTGCTGGTTGAATGAGTACAATGTATTTTTTTCCAATGTATGTTCTTACTTCCGCTAGGGTTGACTCTGCACATGCAGCACTTATACCGACGGTAGCTGTGTGTGTGTGTGTGTAAGGGAACTTCCCCCCTCCTCAGTACAAGAGTTCTGAGCAAAAACCGCAAATTTTGAAGCTGGAGTACAAGGATTCTAAATTGCTGTTCTGTCAGCATGGCCATATAGCTTCTCAGATACAGACACTTTTAATCAAAAGCACAGCTACTAACACAGGAACACTGGCTGGAAATTACTGATGGCTTGCCAAGTGTGCAATGTATAAGAAAAAGTATGATTTACAGATCATTTCCCCATGCAGATGCATTGCATGACCTTTGAATACTATATAGATTTCCCACCCCCCACCCCCCACCCCCATATGTGGAGGATCAGCTATCGTGAAATCATGTGACACTATCCCAAAGTACTTTTGCGCTCTACAGGCAGGGAGTGATGTCCGTGTGGTGGACAGGAGCATTCTGGGAAGAATGCAAGCAGTCCTGCTCTTGTACTATTTACTTGTAGAAACAGTTTAAAGTACATTCCTAACTTCACTTACCTGGGAGTAAGCCCCATTAAATTATACTTCTGGGTATAATTGGTGAGGAATGCTGCCTCACTGCAGCTGTACTCAGTTTTCTCAAAAGATACATCCATTTCCCTCCTTCCTCTTCATAGTAACTTCTCTAGTGTGCATAATTTTTATTGTGTTTTCTTTAATAAACCATCAGCCCATCTCAAAATAATACTCCAGAACATGCCAACATTTTCTATATCAGCTAATCTTCTATCTTCAAGGGGAGGAGTGTGAAACAGAGGCCGATAATGTCACAAAGCTGACAGCGGGGGCGGACATGAGAAGAATTATAGGCATTCAACTAACATTAAAAGGACAATAACACACTGGCTTATGGCTATTTATTTTTTTATGAGAGACTTGGCAGGACTTTGATTGAAGTTTTGATTGCCATATGCTTTCCCCGAGAGGCACAGTACTGTTTGTAAACTGGTCTATAATTGAAATTGAAATTTATTTATTTTTTTAAAAAAATAATAATCGTGAAATATGATAATTCATTAAAATACATATTCCTTTGGAGGGTTTCCTCATTGATCTTTGTTGTACTAAATCTGTTTACACATCAAAGACCAAATTGCATTCTGCCTTCCTTCATTTCTGCCAGACCCTTCCTGTTGTTTTCCTTGGGACTGAATTACACAAAATCAAACCAGCATCCCATTTCACAGTTCTCCCTGCATCAACTATTATTCCAGGATAATGATGCTTCATGCAGAGTTCTAAGCTCTTCCTGCCCTCTGCACTGGTAAGCCTTTAGCTACTTAACAGTGTTTGTTTGTGTTAGCTTTCTCTTAAACTGTTTGCATTTTGGAAAGTGAATAATAAATAAAATCATTAAAATGTTTTTCTATTGGGCCGCATCCTACTAAACTCAGATTCCACTGAGGGCCAAACTGGAGACATGGCAGTTGCCCCATAGCATGACTTTGCATAGCTGTTTAAAAAACAAGTGGGGGGTAAGACCTGGGTTGAGATTGTGATGTACAGAAAAGAGGGCGGCTTTAAGCCTTTGCTCCATCCAACATGGGCCCAAATCAGTCTCTCTCTCTTCCACACACACACGCACACATTTCCTACTAGCAATGGGAGAAATATACTTTTTAATCTTAACCACATCCGGCAAATGTATGATCTGAAGTCCATGCAGCAGATCGGCAAATCTCTGCCAAAAGAGACTGACTCTGAAGTGCTACTGAAGCTGCCGTCCCTCTAAGGCAGGGGTCGGCAAGGCTTACCAGGCATGGGCTGGATCACTTCCATGGAGATCCTCCATGGCTGGACTGGCGCAGCGCGACACTGGCAATTGTGTGCGCGCATGTCCACGGTACCAGAAATTGCTTCTGCGCATGCCCAGACGCCGAAAATCGCACCTGCACAGAAGCAATTTCTGGTGTCTGGGCATGCACAGATGCAATTTCCGGTGTCTGGGCATGCGCAGAAGCAATTTCCGGAGCCGTGGAAGAGAGCCCCATGCCGCACTGTGCTGGTTTAGTGCAGTGTTCAGGGACTCTCCAAGCGGGCAGCTCGGTTCAGGGGTGGCTCGAGGGCCAGTTAAATGGCCTCTGTGGGCTGCTTCTGGCCCATGGGCCTTAGCTTGCCGACCCCTGCTCTAAGAAACAAGCTTTGTCACTCCCTTGTGACATGCCAGGGGCTATTTCTCTAGATTTTCATAAAGCACATAAATGGTTGCCCACGGTGTCTTCTTGCAAATGTATTTCAAATGTATTGCAAAGACACAAGCTAAGGAATCAGAGTGGCTGGGGAAACCCAAGCAGGTAGGCAGGATAGAAACAACAACAACAACAACAACAACAAGTTGTTGTTGTTGTTGTTGTTGTTGTTGTTATTGTTATTAAAAGTTAAGTGACTACCTTACATCCAACTTATGCCAGCTCATTTCTATCTAATGAACTGGTGGTGAGCTCTGTAGGTTATCTAACAATATTGCTTCTCTGCTGCTACTCAGGGTTGCCAATGATATCCCCTCTCATTGGAAAGTCTACTACAAGATTTTGGTTCTGGCTACCAAAATAAGGGAAGAATTATCCAAATTAGTAGCAAATCAGAATGCCCTGCATCTTTTCCTACCTCATAAACAGCCTCATGGGCCAATGTAGAACCCTTGCCAGGCCTAATATGGTCCCTGGGTTGGAGATTTCCCACTACTGGAGCTTGACTACTAGAAAATGACTTTTCCAAAGATAACCTTTGAAGTCCTAAAGAAAGTCATTCATATATCGTTTGGGGCTTCATCTCTCCCTGAAAGGAAAGTACTGTTAACGAATTTGTGCATTCCAAATAATGATGTGACTTGAGTGGGAAAAAGAAAACAAAATGACAGCAGAAAACAATAAAAACAGAGAACCTCAGAGTCCTGTTTACTGAAACAACATTAGGCAGATAGATTGGTATTAATGAGGCACTGTCATGTCTGAATGGCATGGATGGAACCTTCAAATCACCTTCATGAAAATGCCCATTTTAAAAATTAATGCCTCCTCAGCTACTGGAGAAGAAATTTAATAACATATTAATAATTGCTACAGCCACAAAAGTTGCATGGAGAAAGAATGCTAAAACTCTGGGCATCAGCAAATTGTAAAATGAAATTTTTTTAAAAAAATGCAATCCACAAATCAGTCAGTTACAGACTGAAACAAGGGTTTCTGGTGATTTACTCTCTGTTACTCAGGAGGAATTAAATCCATTGAAATAAACAAAATTTATGAAACTGGATTGTAAAACTTGTCATATGCCTAGGCCCTCATGGACTCAGCAAAGACAGTTGGGTGCCACAAAGCTATAAATAGGTAAATCACGTCATTTGTTGTGTATACTAGGTATCCATTGTGGCAACGACATTGTCAAAAGTTTGCATAGGTTACTATAAGATCCATTTCTCCAAGCATTCCAAAGGGGGTCATCATTATTATGACAATAACAATCCTGTTCTATGTTTCTCTCACTCCACATAACTTAATGATTGGTGCTTCCTTACATATTATTAATGTTGTCATGGACAAAACAAGATTGACTGCTGTAGAAAGTGTCAAAGAAAGTGAAGGGGGGGAAACTTAGATAGATACTATGCCTTCTGGCTTCTGTTAAGGACTAACTATACCAGTAAGCATTGATTAAAATTCTAATTCTGTTCTTTGGAGAGCCCTGTTTTCCTCTGTGTCGATGCACCATCTAACACAGGCATCTCATCATCAGCCTCCTCTCCTCTGACTGTGCTGCTTCTTGCAATCTGCTTCTCTGCTTCTCTTTCCTGTTCAGCATCTGTGCTAGGTGGTGTGGCAGTAGAAGGCAGATCTGGACTGTCATACATCAATTCAAGAAAGTCAATGTTGGTTTGTGTTTCTTCCTCTGACTGATCAAAAAAGTTTACCACTGTTCCTCTCATATCAGTTTTAATGTGTTCATCAAAATGAACCACATGTCTTGTTCTGACTTTCCTAGTATTCAAGTCCATTACTCTGTATCCTTTACTCCCTGGAGCATAGTCAATCATACTAGTCTTTTGCTCTGGAATCTAACTTGTGCCTACTCTCCTTGGGTACATAGGCATAGGCAGTACAGTGGTACCTCGGGTTAAGAACTTAATTCGTTCTGGAAGTCTGTTCTTAACCTGAAACTGTTCTTAAACTGAAGCACCACTTTAGCTAATGGGGCCTCCCGCTGCTGCCGCGCCGCCAGCACGATTTCTGTTCTCACCCTGAAGCAAAGTTCTTAACCTGAGGTAATATTTCTGGGTTAGTGGAGTCTGTAACCTGAAGCGTATGTAACCCGAGGTACCACTGTACTGCTAAACACATGTATTGTGTGTGACGTTGGTACTCTTCCATGCCAAAGTTCGAAAGTTATACCTGTGGTTCCCTTGGTTGGCAGTCTATTTTGGATATATACTTTAGTGGCTATAACATCTTTCTAGTGTGTCTGTGCCACATTTGCAGGCTCTGCTGAATTCTGACTTCTTTGGTTACTTTGCATTTGCTTACCAATACCATTCAAGCAAATTCAAAAAGTCAGGTACCACCAAATGCTAAGATTTGAGTTAATAGCTCTTATGATAGCTCTAAACAGGATTCCCACTTTAATTTCTTACATTTCGTATAAGCAAATCCTATGCTGTTCTAGGCAAAGAATGTTTAAAAAGAAGCTATATCCATTTTCCTTCTCCTAGGGGTTTGAAATTTCATTATGCCAGTTCCATTTTATTTATACATTATTGCAGACTCATGCTGATTAGCAACGCACTTCTTATCTGTATAAGTGTCAGCCTCCAAAAATGGATAGGATGTCACTGGGAGGATTGTGAATCATGAGACCAGGATTATATCTATCTCAAGTTTCCAAGATAGTTCTCTAATGAAAGTTAAATCCTTAAGAAAATGCCCCAAATCCATGGAAGGCTCTTCAGGGCAGTCATTTGCATTGAAGCTTTTATATTAGAATACTGATGTGTGAAAATTCATGTTTCATTTCACATGGCTGAGAGCTTCGTATTTTGAAAAAGCTGCTGCTCCAAAGTTATAGTGCTAAAAGGTTGTATAACATCCCCCTCTTAAACTTGACTTCATTTAAGGTCGCTGCTGAGAGGGAAGAGGATAGTCTCCAGCTATTGATCAGGCACTTCACACATTATTTGGAGTAGCATAGATGCTGCTGTCTCATGGTAAATCTTAGCAATGCAGGCAATTCCCTCCCACATGGTTAGACCAGCATGCTAGCAATACTCATCCCTGTTTATTGTGGTGCTACATAATACTTAAATCTGTCCCATGTGGTGGTGAGGCAGTTGCATGCAGAGAACTGGTCTGGATTCACTAGCTAACGGATGCAACCCTCTCACTGGATGATATAACCCCACACTACATATTCACAACCCCTTTTTTGACAGTGGTCCATGTAGGCATTTTGCTGGCCCTGGGAGACCGTATGTGTCCAGGAGAGGAAACATGAGGTTAGATTCTATAGAAGTCTCCTGTAGGCATTTTGAGGTCATACAGTTGTGTGAGAGCCTGCACATTTGATTCAGTTCACCGCTTATATTTATAATGAAAATTCCAAAGGGGCCAATATTTATGAGAAGCAAGCAAGAAACAAGAGAATTAATTATAGCGTAGTGGAAAGTGCAGCGCCAAAAATAAGAGTAAATAATTAACAGATGGAAAACATAGCTGTTGACAGTTGAGGCAATGTTCATACTGTGAACTGGGTTGGGCTGTGAAAGAACTCTCTGAAGAGAATGGTGAATGTTGCCTCTTTTTTAAAAAAAACACTATACTAAATTAGGTGAGATTAAATGCTACAGGGAAAATATACGTGGGAGCATAGCATCTGTTTGTAGTTGTATATGTGGAATATCCATGCATCACTTTCGATCATCCTAGCTATAATTTCCCATAATGTGGGAGTCAAAATACTCAGTCCCTTTTTCTGGCTTGCTCCTTTCATGATCCACATTGCACAGTGCATAGCAAAATGCTGTACAGGAATGAATGTCACTCACTTATAGTCAAGCAGAAAATAAGCCAATAGAGAATTAAATAAAAACTGTGAAGGAAAGGAATAAAATGCCACTTTTGGAACCACAAGAGTAATCTAGTCCAACCCCCCACAATGCAGGAATCTTTTGCCCAACGTGGGGCTCAAACTCGTGATCCAGAGATTCATGACCCTGCGATTAAGAGTCTTATGCTCTACTAACAGAGCTATCTCAGCATAGTGGTGGGAACAGAAAGCCTATTTTGTTTGCTAATGAGCTACTAGTCAGATGAAAAAAATGAACCTCTCCAGCCACCTGTTACCCTTTGTTTCAGAATGGTTTTAAAAGATGAATAATGTGGAGAAAAGAAATCTGCATTACTGGTACAGAAATTATACCATTTCTCTTGTAACGGGCCTCAAAATCTGGAGCAGCCACTGATAAATTTTAAGTATTTGCTGGCATTTCCTTTTACAAAGCCAGGAACTAGGGTAGGGTAGGGTCTTGATAGTTCTTTTGCTGCTTTGGAACCAAGGGCCGTATAAAGACGCCAGATTCCAGACTAGTGACTGATTTCAGTATCCCCAAAAGCAATGTGAGAAGCCGTTTGTATGACCTGACCTTTCGATCCAATTATTTCATTTTGAGCTCGGGCAACAAATGTATGAGCGACAAAGTTTGGAGGAATGAAAATACCTTTATGTCCACCTTAACATTTCTCTTGGCCCACAACCCCCGGCCATAGCTGTGTTTTCTGTAGTTATATCCTAACCTAGCCTAGCCTATCCCTCTGGACAATTTTTGCAGTAATTGCAAGGGATTTTACAGAGTCTGTATAATATCCATCACTGTTTCAATAGCCATTTTAAGTGACACCGGAGTCAAGGGTCAATACAGAAGAACTTGGAGAAGAGCTAAAAAAATAAAATAAAGATTTCGAAGCTTGAGAGCATAATGTGTGTGTCCTCCTCTGCAGATTGGTGCCAACCTTTTCAGGGCTCCTAGTGCAAAAAGAGCTGGTTTAGCATGAGATAAATGCTGATGCAATGGATACTTGTGAAAAATGATGGTCAGGAAATATAATATAGTTTGGCTTACGGTTCTATTACTCAAAAGGGGGTGGAAATTCCAAACCTTGCTTTTCAAATAAAAACTGCCAAGGCCAAGTAAAAGGAATGAGAACTTTTACAGGTAGGAATTACACCAACTATTCTCTGTTTCTCTTAATTGTCATTTGTAGACTTAACAATATTTAAATGTTCTATATATTCCTCTGGATGGATGCAGGGCTGTCTTTAGCATTTAGATCTTTGCGCCAGGGTGTAAAGATCCGCCCAGCGCTTCCAAATTTAGTTTAGCCCCCAAATTAACTTTTATTATGCTTATGTCAGACACCACACTTACGCCTAATCTCTTGTTTATGAAAGAAGGGAGGAAAATGAAACTTTTTTTTTTATTTGCTTATTTATACCTCACCTGGAGTACTGTGTCCAGTTCTGGGCACCACAGTTCAAGAAGGACACTGACAAACTGGAACGTGTCCAGAGGAGGGCAACCAAAATGGTCAAAGGCCTGGAAACGATGCCTTATGAGGAACGGCTAAGAGAGCTGGGCATGTTTAGCCTGGAGAAGAGGAGGTTAAGGGGTGATATGATAGCCATGTTCAAATATATAAAAGGATGTCACATGGAGGAGGGAGAAAGGTTGTTTTCTGCTGCTCCAGAGAAGCGGACACAGAGCAATGGATCCAAACTACAAGAAAGAAGATTCCACCTAAACATTAGGAAGAACTTCCTGACAGTAAGAGCTGTTCGACAGTGGAATTTGCTGCCAGGGAGTGTGGTGGAGTCTCCTTCTTTGGAGGTCTTTAAGCAGAGGCTTGACAACCATATGTCAGGAGTGCTCTGATGGTGTTTCCTGCTTGGCAGGGGGTTGGACTCGATGGCCCTTGTGGTCTCTTCCAACTCTATGATTCTATGATTTACAATACACTTATACTTAAGTATTTCTGTAAAAGAATTTGAACTGTAAGCGATGAAATTAAAATGTGCCATTGTGAATGATAAGCACTGCCGCTGGCACAGCGCATTTTTGGTAAATAAGCGCACAAAATCGAATGTCTTTTAGTGAAACAGTAGGCATACATTTTGGTAATACCTAGGTATATATGTATTTTGTTTTTCTAGCTTGATCAAAATTATTTATTATTTCATAACAGGTTATGAGCTTAGGCGGCTTCAGCGGTGGGTGCCTGGAGCCCCCCAGAATTTGGTGCCTGGGTGCCCCACACCCCTTGCACCCCTGGGTAAAAACAGCCCTGGATGGATGGTTAAGTTCTTTCAAATTTGAAAATGGGGTGTGGTGCTCATTTCCATTTTCTGGCCAGGGAGCCGGCATTTGTCCACAGACAGTTTTCTGGATCATGTGGCCAGCAAGACTAAACTGCTTCTGCAGCAACACCATGACTAAGGCCAGAGCGCACAGAAATGCCATTTACCTTCCCCTATTCATCTACTTGCACTGGTATGCTTTTGAATTGCTAGGTTGGCAGAAGCTGGGACAGAGCAACGGGAGCTCACCCTGTCATACATTTCAAACCACTGACCTTACGATCGGGAAGCCCAAGAGGCTTAGTGGTTTAGACCACTATGTCCCGTTCTATATATTATTAACGTACAGAGAGAAAAGAAACAAACGATCACAGCAGAAACCAAACAGAAATGAGGTTTTCCAAAATAAAACAAAGAAAGGAGGTCTATTATTAATAGGCTAATTTGGGGAATTGATAGTGAGATGCTGCAATAAAAATATAACTGCAATAAAAAAATAACAACAGGCTGTCTACAAAGGCATTCCCTGCCTTCATGAAATATTATTTGACTGTGGTCAAATAACAGGCAATCAATTGACTCTTCAGGGGACAATATTTGACTGCTTAATTGATTAGAGTCCAATATTCCATTGGAAAACAGAGATTTAGATTTAGAACATAGCTTTTGTGCTCAGTATCAAAAGTATCATTATTTGCAAATTCAATCCAACATTCTTTTTATTGTTCCTCTCTGCTGCTGCTTTAGGACAATACATATTAAGTTAGATAAATAAAGGTTTTATGGACACAATTAGCAGGTTTTCTGGCAGGTCGGGAGAAGCATGACAGATTGAGAAAGCTAACATTGCAGGATATTAAAAGGTGCCATTTTTTATTCTGAAAAGAGATGTTCTGTGTCAAAAGTAATTAATTTTTTTAAGCTTTATATATCAACTTTCTGTCCAGAAAATATTTTACAGAAGTAGCATCACAAAAGATCGAATAAAGAAACCAGAGGCCCACATTTAGAGAAGGATTTTGAGGTTTCATCACACACATCATGCACAACTATTCCTAAGCAACACTGATATATCTGCTATAAAACTGTAACCTCATGACGTCTGATCCCCAGTTGCTAGGTAGACGAGGAAAATGGTAGCAGAGATTAAATGGTAACAAAATATGAAAAGTTCAGTCTGTGACAATTCATTGAAAATTTAAATGCATGTGAAAGCAGCACAGTGGCCATTAGTGGCCAGTGTGTTGGGTCAGTGGTGCTCACCTGACCTCCCAACAGCTGAGTTGCTGCTGCTTAAAGGGAGAGGCAGAGGCAGGGAGATCAGTACCATGAAACCAATAAGCAGCAGTGATTCAGCCATCGGGACATTTTTGATGTCAGAATTATTCTTTTGTGTAGAGCAGGCTTCCTCAAACTAGGCCCCCAGATGTTTTGAGGCTACAGTTCTCATCATCCCTGACCACTGGTCCTGCTGGCTAGGGATCATGGAAGTTGTAGGCCAAAAACATCTGGAGGGCCGAGTTTGAGGAAGCCTGGTGTAGGGAGACTGACTTGCTTGTCCTATGTAGAAATTGGAATCTTTTTATATTAATTTTGGATGTATTCCAAAGCAGGTCTCCCAAAGCTGCCTTGAATCTTTCTCACACAATGATTTTGTTGTTATTGTTACCCTTTCAATCACATAGACCTGAAATGACCCCACAATCTATTCTCTTCGCTGTCTCTCTTTGTGGTGTGGACATCCAATTTGTGAAAAACAAACATGTACCTGGCTGGTGTTTGGGGTACATTTTGCTTGTTGTTCAGTTGTTCTGTCAAAGCAGCAACTGCTACATGGATTTTGGATTTGTAGCACCGCAACCATCCAACCAAGATGGAATTCCAGTTGACAGCAAAGTCATCAAGAGTGTCTCGATAGATATGATACATGCATGCACCCTAAACCACATTGCTATGACACAATTATCCTCCAGGAAATGCACAGGAAATAGCTAAAGAAAAGTGGTCATATTGCATATAAAGTGATGAACAGAATGGCATATTTCTGATTAAAGCATCCACGCCAAATGACTAATGGACAAAAAGCATTACAATCAAGGTTTCTTATGAGCAAAGCTTTCAGAGTGCCTGCTGGCTAGTTAGCTTTGTTGGCATATGGTAGAACTATTTTAGTAAGGGCAGTGTTTATTTCTCTCTCTCTCTCTCTTTTAATATATCTGTGCACCTTTTCAAAGCTGAAATGTGCCAGACCATTTCTAACTAGCCAGCATTATTTGGTGGCAAAAGGAAAATAACATTAATCTGTTTTACAATCATCTTCTTCTGGGCTGCACAACACACATGTTGAGCATGATCCCATGTATAAAGATGGAAAGAGTTACGGCTGACAAACAAAATGCTATTTGGGAACCAGTAACTTGGGTAAGTGCAATTACAATTTTGTCCTCCTGTGCAGGTGTAGTGAACTGTCTTAGGTTCACTCATTTTGTCTTGTCATAGCCCTGACAACCATGATATAACTGATTTCCTTGTGCCCAGAGCCCAGAGCCCAGAGCCAGTCAATAGGGTAAGTTGTCAGCTATCAGACCCAGCCACCTATGCAAAGTATCACCACACTCCCACCAAATACAGCAAAATCTGTAACACCCAAGCCATTAAAACGTTTCCCTTTCCTAGCTTCTCTCTAAAGGCAAAAAAAAACAAGGGAGATAATCTTATTCTTGTTAAAAGTGATAATGGAAACCTGATAATTTTCATTCTGATATCTTCAAATGAAAGTTGCCATTGTGCAAAAAGAATAAGAAGAAGATGGTTGCTAGGCTAATTCTAAAGTCTTTTGGACCTTTCTTTAATGAGGGGTTTTTTTGTTTGTTTTTTACTAAAATTATCTAAATTCCACTTTTTGTGGCTGCTATATCAATTCATGAATCATTTTTGGCAGGCTAAACTGCCCAGTAACCTAAGCAACCAGATTATCTAACACAGGCTTCTAATAATGACTACATGTCTTTATTACTGTGTGTAACGCTGCCATAAATCCTTGCAAGTGGGAAGATGAAAACCTCTCCAAAAGTTGACTGCTTCAGAGAAATGGTTAGATTTCCTGCAGTTCACAGACCGAGGGCGATTGATGCCATCTGTATTTCCTACATCGAAAGCATTTCCCTGTAGGGGAAAAAAAAATGAAGCTCCTATATGCAGCAGCAGATGGCATGGTGGGTCCGTGCCATTGACCTGACCTCTGTCTGCCTGAGTGCAGCATACCAGGATTGAGAGGGGGAGGAGCTCAGCAGCAGCAAAGCTGACATGGTGCAAACACACCCTGAATGATGGCTCTGCAACCCTGCCCTTTCCATCCCGGTACACTGTAGTGACTCAGCTGGAGGGAGGTCAGGTGAGCAGCACAGACCCACCATGACATCAACTGCTGCCTATATATATGCAATTTACTGTAACTCTTATCAGTTCCAGATGTTTTTAGACCACAACGCCTATCAGCCCCAGCCAGCATGGCTAGTGGCCATCGACTAAACGAATAGATCTGGAGGATAGCAAGTTGGAGAAGAAGCCTGCGGATTATCCATTCATTTCGTACAGGCAGGATCACTGCATACACCTCTGTTTCTTGCTTTCTTCAGACAGGAGGCATACGACATATGACAGCTGACAATACCACTGTGCTTTTTCTCTCAATGCCCCAAACATTCTTTTCTGTAAACATTCTTCTCTGTCTGGCTCTGTACAAACTGCAGATCATGCAATACAACTGTTCTTGTAGCAATTTAGAGCGAAGGTAAAAGAATCACATTGTTAAATATGGGGAAGTCCTGTCTATCTGTTTCCTGCGCACAGGAAACGAAACAGTTCTGATCCACATTGGATATATGTTTCCTATATTTTATTAAATGATTACATTTCCTGGTTACATGTCCCAAACAAATTCAATAGCTGGTTTGAATCCGTGATGTGTATGCTTGGAGTCCAGGGAAATAAATCTCACCCCACATAGGAGCCAACTCCTAGGGATTGTAGGGGCTTTGGCCCCCACAATAAAATATTTGAGGGGACTGGGCCCCCACAAAGTTGGTGGGCATTCCCATTCAAATAGTTTGCACGCATTGCATCATGTGATCGATTATACAGGACGGGGCTTAGCTGGGCCCCCACGATATTTATTCAAGTTGGCACCTCTGTCACCCCATATTTTGGTCTTTATCTGCATGGTGACACATATTTAAGGAGAGCCCTGATGCTCTGTGGGTGGTGGCAGCAGTTTACTCTGGGTGAGTTTGTGGTGAGCCAAATGCACAGGCTGAGCCACTAGACACCTAATGATGGTGGCTTACCCAGTTACCTTCAGGGCCCAGGGTCTTGTTCTGGATCTCAGAGATATTACACACTTCATTCTGAGATTTCATATAATTTCTATTAGTATTAGTTTTCCTTAGCTAGACTGGAGCAAAGGAAGAACATGCTCCCTTCCAGTCTGAATTGGTCTGAGTGTTTAATTTATGGATTGCATTTCTATCCTGCTTTTCCTCCATGTAGGTCAGGGCAGATAGTACACATTGTACTTTCCTCCAGCCATGCTGTCTTCACAGTAACCTTGTGAGATTATTAGGACAGGTTATGTTGAGAAATGGTGATTGACTCAGCTTCACTGCTGAGTGGGGTCTGAAGAAGAAAGGGCTCCCTAGCTGTTTTTTGGGACTCTATCCATTACACCTCTCATTTGCTCTTATGCCTATCCATATTGAAATACTGCCCCTCAGTGAGGCCAAATTTAGATTCACAAAATGCTTAGGGGTATGCATCCCCCTAGAAAACAAAGCACCATGCCTATCTCCTCAGCTTACATTTCATCTGTTCTTTGTGCAAGGCAAGCCTGTCACTCTCTGTTGTTCTTACCATCCTGGTTTCTTTAAAAAAAATTTCTAATATGAGACCATCTGATGTACAGAATATGATAATAATTTGCCCATAGCCTATCTCTTCACCAATATGATTTTTTAAAAAAGTTATATTAGTTTCTTTTTTTAAAAAAATGCAGCAATAACACTTGATTTCAAAGCATTCTTGCAAAATGGGACTTCTTCTCTAGAGGTCATTTTGGGTGAATTCATTCCAACACTCACAATCACAATCCCTTGTAAGAGAGGATAGGCAGTAAGCCAGAAAAATACTCCAAGTCATAGGGCTCTATAGCTTTCTTATGATGCTGTCATCTGTGGGTCTTTAATCATTATGTTATACTAAATTACTTCTTCATGTTGGAGTGATCGTTTAAGGGGGAAATTGCAAGGGTGCCTTTGGTCCTTTTTTATTGATAGCAGAAGGAATAATAATACTATATTCCATCCTCCCTTAAATACAGATTGGCCTTGTCGAAGAAAATTGCCTCTTTTAAATCAAATTAGTAATCGCAATAATTCAAAGAAGGGAGCTGGATATTTTGGGTGAATTCATTCCAGGAGTCATTGTCAGAATTCACAAGGAAAGAATGCTAAGATAAATGCCCGCAGACTTTTAGAAGGGAGCAGCTCTTAGAAGGGAGCAATAAATGCTAAATTCTGCAACGATCTTGCCTACACTTCATTTCCCATGATATTTATGAAGCTGGACATACTTCCAGGAATGTCTCTAATACTAATGCCTTGGATGCTCTTGTAATCCCTTTTAAGTACATGATTAGAGGGTCTACTCTTCTGGGTTGGAGCTAAACTAAAGCTGCAATTCTATACACAGTTACTTAGGAGCAGATTTCAATGGATACAGTGGTACTTCTGAATCAACATGTATTGGATTGCGGTTAGTTAGTTGAACCAATAAGCCTATTAGAACCTTAAGGTTCCTTGGAGACCCACCTCAGAGCACCACCCTCCTGTAAAATTTTGGAGGGTGGCAATGGGGGGAGGTCAGCAGTGGCTGCTGCCTGTCGAATGTCCTTCCCATGGTGGCTCACCAGGCACTCACTTTACAATCCTTTCAGTACCATGCAAAGTCCTTCCCGCCTCTGACCTCATATATATATATATATATATACACACATATGTGCGCATATATATATATATGTGTGTGTGTGTGTGTGTGTGTGTACACACACACACACACACACACACACACACAGCATTTTTAACAATCTTGGCATTCTTTATCAGCCATCATTTGTTTCATCTGACGAGATTTGTGATTATACCTCTGTCTATGTTTGCAGAGGTTATTCTGTTGTGAGCTTCTAACTTGTATATGTTTAGCCATGGTGTTTTATCCTTTGTACTCATTGCATAGTATGCAGTTGATTTGTTTAAATTATAAATTGCCAACTGGGGGGCCACAGAAGTGAGGTCTTTGACTGGCCCACTGTGCTGCTTTCCTAACCCTGTGCAGTGTATGCAACAGTGTACTGTTAATACAGGGACCTGAAGCTTGACGTGTTAGTCTGGATCCAATCCACTGTGAACATTTGACAGATGAAGTGGAGTTCATTTTAGGAACATGCATGTGAAAGAACATTGCAACCACTTCAGCTGGAAACCAGCAACATTAATAGTATCATAGACACATTTATTATTTTATCTCATTATGAAGAGCATTCATACCCCACCCTTTTGCTGAAAAGGTTCTCAGAGCAGTTTACAAAAGTCAGTTGTCATCTTATTCTGCTGCTTAGCTACTATCATATCCTCAGAGCGTTAGGGATGAAAACACAATAATGACTACTCATACGGTTCTTTAGAAGACATATGATCTCTGTTGCTTTCAATGTGATTCGGACCTTTTGTCCCCACAAAGCTTAAATAATCATGCACAACTTTGGGTGTGAATCCCCTCTCCTCATATAGTTCCACAGGGGGATGTAGCATAATTAGAGGATGATGCCAAAATGCATGCTATCCCTTTCTATTTTATTTTGCTGGATTGGAAAAAGTGGAATATTCAAGGAGATCAAGTTGAAAGAGGAGAGTTGTTTTTCAGATAAAACGGTTCTCATTTTCTGTGGGCACAAAGTGATTGGCATTGCATAGCAGTGCTCATTGTTAGACTGACAGCAGGTGAAGTTTGCTGCTTTTTGCTCCCCACGAAAATCAACTCAAATACTTCTGCTTTAGAGGTTCAGTCTCCAAATAAAACTGAAAATGGGTTTTCTCCCTTCTCTTTTTAGCTTCCAAATGAAAAATCTGAATTCATTAATATGACTATCTCAACCAGTAATTGAATTCTGGAACTGTGTCTTTAGGAACTTCATTGGGTTTAATTGGCCTCACTTACACATCACACATAGCATTTTTATAAGGACAGTACTAGGAGAGGTACTTACTTTCCAATTCACAGTAAAAAATGTTAAAAAGATATGCTCATATCATCTCTAGCCAGATGTGGCCAAAAAATGCAGATGATTTAGATCTGTGTCTTTGAAATCTCCCGGATTGTAAAAACACAAAAACGAGCCTCTACTGTTGAGTGCAATTGATCATAGCTAACCTGTAGCGTTTCATCTGAAATTCAGGATTTTCCCTAAGGTGTATGTGCTGTATTGTTTTGAGACTGCATAACAGCGCCATCTGTTTGGCAGCCTTCAATATGAAACATCACAGCATAGAAATTTCAGGAACACTAAAAGGTCATTATAGCCTTGCAGAATAGCTCTCGCTGTTTTGCACTTTTCTTGTCTGCCTGCTTTCACGTTCCTTCTGATCTCCTATGTGTTTTAAGCTGAAAATTCTCCAGTGCTGAATGAAAGAATCTGCACATTAAAATTTCTAGGGTGCACACAGGAGAAGAGAAACTCCATCAAGATATGTGCAAAGTTTCTATTATTCGTTATTAATTTCACCTTCAGTACATTGAGGGCTATAGCCGTCTCGGGCTTTGTCAGTGTCTCCAAAGTATCAGGCTTCATACACACTCGCCCATTTGCAGCACACACAAAAATTGTAGTTTCCCTCAATTTGGAATTGTCCACGCTTATCATCAACATGCTGTTTTTGAGCTAGAATGATTCTAGGTCCTGCTGCTAGCAAGTGTGGATGTGGTTATTTGATCCACATTTGAAGTCTTCCCTTGATTAGGTTATCCACACCTTTTCCTCACTGCATATGTCTGCCAACCTTCTTACTGGCAGGCCCAAGGTGCTCACTGGTTTAAACCACAGCACCGACCAGAAGGTCGGTGGTTCGAATCCCTGCAACGGGGTGAGCTCCCATTGCTCTGTCCCAGCTCCTGCCAACCTAACAGTTCGAAAGCATGCCAGTGCAAGTAAATAAATAGGTACAGCTGTGGCAGGAAGGTAAATTGCATTTCCGTGAGCTCTGGCTTCCGTCACAGTGTCCCATTGCGCCAGAAGTGGCTTAATCATGCTGGCCACATGATCTGGAAAGCTGTCTGTGGATATACAGCAGCTCCCTCAGCCTGAAAGCGAGATGAGCGCTGCAACCCCATAGTTGCCTTTGACTGGACTTAACCATCTGGGGTTTCTTTACCTTTTTGCCTGGACCACGTAACTCTGTCTTCAAACTGGCACACTACAGGGTAATGCAGAATCAATCTGCAATGAGCTTTTGTTTTCAAAATGAAGCCAATTTCTCAACAAGTACTTAGTCTCCACTGATTCTAAAATAAAATATTGTGTGTATGCAGCTTTAATGCATTCTTTGAAATACTGGCTTCAGACTCTTGTGATTGATGTGAGATGTTGGGGGAAGGGTAGTAATAGTTGTTTATAGAAAGTGGAAACATTCCTCTTTCCTTTTTCTTTTTACTTGGTTTTCTGATGATGGGGAAGTCGCAGCTGTAAAACTATTCCAGAAACAATCACTGCAGTCTCAGTGTTACACTTTATTTGTGGGTAGTGGGTGAAGAAAGTTAGGAGAAAAATCTCTCACGTTGGAGCTGGTGGTCTGTGTTTGATTTAGAGGTGGGAGACCCAGGACATATTAGGAAAAAAAGTGACAAATGATAAATCTGATTCTGAAATAATTCTGAAATTGATTAATTATGAATCGCCTGTCACCTCACACAATGGCATCATCAATGGGACTGAGAAAATGCCTTCCTGCACCTTTTCCAGTTAGGATTTGTGCCCTCCTTGCTACTTGTTTATGTTCACATTACTTATTGCTAGCCCGGGATGTTGAGAGAGCATCAGATTCTCAGATGAAGAGTTCCAGGGAGGATTCAAAAATATATAAAATCTATAAACTCATAAACAATGCAAATAAGCAAACAAGACAAACACTGCCAAACAAAAACAACCAAAAAAAGCCTGCATGAAATGCAAGACTTACCAAGACAACAAGTCTTACCATGTCTACTGCACTGCAACAAGAAGCTGATTCCTGAGCTTGGTAACCATTCCTGTAAGTCTGGGACAGCTGACATGGCGTTCTACAGATGCTTTTGGACTCCTATCATCCCCAGCCAGCATGGCCAAACTCAGGGATGATGGGAACTGAAGTCTAATATGATCTGGAGGGCACCCCATTGCCTATCCCTGCTGTGAGTGCTTTACCTGTCAACATGCATCAAGCAGGGGCATAGCAAGGGAGGTGTGGTAGGTGCAGGCTGCCCCGGGTGTCCCCACTGAGGGGGTTGACAAAATGGTGGGCGGCACTCACCGTGGGGCCTGTAACGCGCCCAAGCCATGCGTCTCGCCTGGAAGTGACGCGGTGGCTTGAGCGCCCACATGCTCCACACTGCCCCAAACGGCCCTCCCATTGCCTCCCCCTCAGCTGTAGGGCGGCTGAGTGGGAGGATGCAGGCAGACTCCTCGGAGACCCCACAGTGCCCCTGTGCCCCAGGTGCCCGATGGGCTTGCTCCACCGCTGGCAACAAGCACATCACTGCCTCATACTGCAATAGGGGAAATCACTCCAGAGTGGGCTTTTCAAGGAATTTTCAAGCTTTGCTTAATGAGCATGACTAAACTACTAACCTGCAGACATTTTTCCTATTCCTACTGAAAGAGGATGATGTGACTCATTAAAGGAATAGGCACGGTGATGGTACAGCTGGAGGTAAAATCACTGGCTTTAAAACTTTACCACCCTACAGCTGTGGCTTCACCGTGTTTCATGAACAAACTGAGCTTACGTGTTGGAAAATTCAGAGCTTCAGTGTGCGGCTTGTCTATTAGAACAGGCTGTATCAAACACATAGGAATCAGAATCCCAATAATGGCAAGAACATTAAAGGATGATCCTGTGAGAAAGTAGGTGGGGACATTTTTAAAATTGCTTTCTCAAAAACTAATTTGTAAGGAAGGCTTTGGGGGATATGTAATAATTATGTCTGGCATATTTACTTTTGCTTAAAGGCAGCACACCGCCTGATCTGGTAAAACAACAACCTCCAGGCTCATTACTTATAAAATTAAAGTGGGCTACACCTCTCCTGTGCTCCTCTAACAGAACTGCAATCCTTTCATCCTTCTAATGTGTTCATAATTGAAGTAATGCGCCAGACTGCTGATGCCAGTGGACAGAAGGTTGAATTTATTTTCAGAGGCAGGGTCCATACTGAATAAATACTATTCCAATCCGAATTGTCAAGTCATTTCAGAGAATTCTTGGTAAAATATATATGTACTGAATCTAAGAATCTAAGTAATATATATATATATATAGAGAGAGAGAGAGAGTATTAATAAGCTGGATAAATTAAGTAATTAAGTAACAAAATGAAAGGGGGCTTTCTCTTGGTTTTGGTGGTGGGCAGGAATGAATAAGATTGCTGCTTCCTTTTAAAAACTTCATTGTTTTAGTAAATGTTTTCAAATTACAATTAAGAATTGCTACTTCCTTGCTTGGTCATTTATATTCCATATTCACTCAGAAAGTAGGGATAGGCAACTGGAGTCCTAAAACATAAATCGGTTCCTAAAGGCTTTCCAGATGTTCCACTGTATCCTTAAACCCAAGCTACACAAACACACAAACACACGAAAAAAGAGAGACCACTAATATGCTCCTCAGCTGCTTTCTCCCAAGCCGCACATAGAAGACACTGCATTAAGAGGGAGGTAAGGAGTCCTTTGTCCATCTCTCAGGTTATCCTTTTTCCAGTATCTATCTATCTATCTATCTATCTATCTATCTATCTATCATCTATCTATCTATCTATCTATCTATCTATCTATCTATCTACCATCTATCCATCTATAGATATATTGCAGACTTATTCAAGAAATGGAAAAATTACAACACAAAAAGGAGAAGAAAACTGATCACACATTTGCAGTACAATAGACATCAACACATCTATCTTAATTTACATATGTGGATTACCAGATGCCCTTCAAATGTATGAATAGATATAGAAAACATGTTCAAATGAAGCAAGCATATTATCCATTGCATAATAGATGGTGAATATCCTTCCAAGCTCGCAGTGTGAGTCTCTTGGTAACTGCAAGGCCTTGTAAAGTGCACTTTGGTTTTCTTGCCATTAGTCCCCATATTACAGGAAGATACGGCACTTTGTGGCAACAAACCCTGGATATTGATTTTAGTTGTATGTTTTTAAGCCCTTCTTAGTTGCACCCTGTGGAATTACCAATAAATGTCATTTAGATCATTCACTTCTCTTGGTTCTGGGCTCAGAACTGCTGAATGCCAAATGTATTCACCTGGAGAAAAGAAGATTAAGTGGGGACATTCTCCTCAAATATCGAAAGGACTGTGACACAGAATATGGATCAGCCTTGTTGTTTATTCCACAGTGCCAGAATAGAATCAATTGGTAAAAACTGCAGAGATGCAGTTTTCACCTAAACATTGCTTGTTGTTGTTGTTAACTGCTTTGAGGTTCTTCCCCAAAAAACAATCAAGCAGTGCCTAAATTTTATGAAATAAAATAAATAAACTAGGAAAAACTTCCTAATGGTCAGAGTTGTTCAACAGTGGAACCTCAAGATATAAAAGCCTCTTCTCCCAACAGTAGAGGCTGGATAGCCATTTCTCAGGGATGCTGGAGTTGCCATTTGCATTGTGGATCCGGCATCAAGCATAAGGCTTGGACTAGCATACTTCCAACTCTATAACTCGATCATCAACCGGTTCCATCTCACTATAGCTTTCAGTGTCTCCTTTTTGATTCTGCTTTATAGGTACAGTCATTTGTATCTTGTATAAAAAAACCACAGCTCCCTAATGGATCTGACCTGAGATATGTTACTTGCTGACAGTGCCATGAACATCAATCACTGGATACACACATCTGAAATAATTACACTACATACACATTTCATTGTATTCACACCAGATCAACATTTCATAAGCTTTTGGTACACGACAGAGCCTGTTTCCTTTTCCAGCCCCTCTTTCCACTCTCAGCTAACCCATGTCACACAAATTGTTGAGCCAGATGACTAGATGTCAAGGTTGTGATGAGTAAAATATAAGTTGCGCAAGACCTTTTTTTTCTTTTCTTATAGCACAGGGCTGTGTGCTTAGTTATAATTGCTGCCTTTCTATTTCCACAGTTATCCACTCAAGTCAAACCAAGGAATGACTGACAAGAACACCGACCAGACAAGTGGCAGTCTTGCACTGAGAAAGTGTGGTCCTCATGCTGTTAAAAGTTATGCTACAGGAAGCAACTAACAGCAGTTAGTAGCGAATAATGCTCAGAATGCTGTTGGCTCCCAGCATTTCAACATTATGCTGCTTGATCTAATAACATTGAAAAATCTCTCTCTCTCTCTCTCTCTCTCTCTCTCTCTCTCTGTGTGTGTGTGTGTGTGAGAGAGAGAGAGAGAGAGAGAGAGAGAGAGAGAGAGATCCTTCATGTTTGAATTTCATTTTCAGGGTAGCTAAAGGCAGATTTTCACAAAGCAGATCCAATTCATTGTTGGGCATCACCTGTGTAGGCTTGTTCATAGTTGCACATAATTTCCCCCATTCAAAGGCACAGAGCAGCAGTATGGAACTGAGCCACTATTGCACTTTAATTCCTGTCCCCTATTCAGAAGCACTGCCAACAGTATCTATAGCAACACAGGAAGGCAGCGGCGTAGCTAGCCGCTCGGGTGCCTGGTACGGGGGCATGTCCTGCAGCCGGGGACGGGGCAATCCATGCCCATGGGGGGGGGGGGAGAGAGCCTCTCCACGGCTTGGAGCCTCTCCGCTGCCTCCCCCTCAGCTGTAGGGCCGCTGAGGGAGAGGCCGTAGGCAGACGCAAGTCCTACACTGCCATTTCAGGCAGCATGGAACCTGCAGGAGCCTAAGCCACCACGTCACTCCTAAAAAGTTATTTTTTCACACCCCCCCTCAGTGATGACACCTGGTGCGGGCCACACCCACCGCACCCCCCTTCCTCTGCCACTGCAGGAAAGTGCCCTATACAGAGTCAAACCACTGGTCCAACTAGTTCAGCATTGTGCACACCGTCTGATGTACACAACAGGGTGTCTTGCAGATGTTGCTGGACTACAACACCCATCATCCTTGACTATTGACATGTTGGCTGGGGTTGTGCTTTGTGTAGGCTGGTTTTACTACATGTTATGCAATTGTGTCTGTAAACTACAGCTGGGCATCTATAACAGTGATAGCTGTTATACAGCCCATGTCATCAGTATACGGATGGCGGCCACAGAATGACTAGAGCCTTGAGACAGTTTCAGAAGATGGGTTTAGATAAACAAGGTTCCCCACCTCAGTAAATAGCTATGCCCTGTGCTTATGGTTCCACACAATTCATAGTTCATGCCAAGGTCTGCAAAAATTGTTGCATGTATAGACATGCTCCTCGCTAGAAGTGTCATTAACAATAGCTTCAGCAAATATACTAAAATTCAGCTGCTGTGAGACCAGCCCACGGTAAGCACAAAGGACCAATTTCATATATCCAAACTTGGGGATAGAGGGGAAAGATAAGTCAAATGATAGATGACTAAAAGTGAACACCAACAGATTTATTCCACCACAACATGGTTTGCATTTGCCTCATTTGAAGTTGGCTCCGTATTAAATCCTGTTCATTCATAGAGCTGGCTCACACATACATATTTTATTCTATTTCTGACTGCAACATTAAGTGATTGTTTGTGTGCCTGAATGTCAGGACAGGGCTGCGAACTGCAGTCTGGAGTGAATCCAGAACCGAGAAGCAGGAACTGTGAGAAAATTCAGTGGTCAGAACCGATGAGCAAGACGGAGCCAAAGGACAAACCAGGAAGCAAGATAGAGGAATAACCAAGACTACAAGAGCACACTAGAGTCCAGGAAGACGAAAGGTCTCATTGTGACAGGAAGCCTCTTATACACCTTTCTGCCCAGGAGAAATCAGTGGCTAGTGTAGGTAGAGCCAGTCCTGATTGTTCTTCACTGAAGCTGTAGAGACACCACTTGCCACTTGAGGCAGTAGTTAGCAATTCCTTACACCCATAAAATATTCATATTATCCAGGGGTGTCAACTTGAATAAAATAAGGGGAGGAGATAAGCCCCACCCCACATAATTGATCACAAGACAAGGTGCATACACACCATTTAAATGGCAATGCCCATCAACTTTGCAGGGGTGGCTCCCTCAAATATTTTATTGGGGGGCTGGAGAGACCTTGGTCCCTAGGAGTTGGCTCGGATGCTAGTATTGCTCTCAATACTGTACATAATGCAGCCTATTCACTCATTCATCAATTCATCCATTGAACTGCCTGTCATCACATACCAAACAGTGCATTGGTAAGCAATTAAATGGTCTATATGCATGTGTGAACTGGGCCTTGGTTATAACACAGTAGCATGGCAAGACATGATCTGACTAAAAAGATGAAGTATATTTCAATTTGTCATTCAATCATTTGTTCATCATTCCACTCCTTCATTCTTTTCTGGATTTCTTTTAATGGCAGAATCTGTGAGACTATTGCCATGACACTCAAAAACTACAAGCATGTCACATTCGAAATCTAACTCATTCAGATCAGCTACATTTCATGGAGATTAACACTGCTGAAAACCATTTGTTCATCTCTGCTCGAAACCCTTCATGACAGCAACATGCATGCTATGACTGCAGTCTGCTATGAAGGCTGATGCTGCAGAGGTTAATTCTCATAGTCACTTTCCCCCCCTTACAACAAGAAGTCCCAGTATGTTCAGAGGCCAAAATAATAGAAACCACAATCAAGCACCACTTTAGGGCTGGTCGGTTAATTTAGTAATCCCATTAATTTGAATAGGATTTCAGAATACCAGTATGACCAATTCCCATTGATTTCAATTACATCTAGGGTTGCCATACATCCGGGCATTCCCAGGCATATCCGGAATACTGCAGCCACAAGCAGTGTCTGCGCGGTAATCGGTAATGTATCCGGGAAAATCCGGACATATGGCAGCCCATGTCGACAATGTCACACATGCCATTCTCTGGACTGAAGAGTGAGTCAGTATTGTGTAGTGGTTAGATTGTTGGACTAGGACCTTGGAGGCCAGAGTTCAAATCCTCACTCAACCATGGAGCTCACAAGGTGACCTTTGACCAGTCATAGTCATACATCTTAACCTACCTCACAGGGTTGTTGTGAGGATCAAATGAGGAAGGAGGAAGAACTGTGCTTGCCACCTTGAGCTCCTTGGAGGAAAGCTGGGCTATAGATGTTAGAAATGAATAAACAAGCAAAAGTCCTCAGTGTATGTATCTGAAATAAATCCCACTCAAATCTAATCAGGTGCAAACACAGTGAAATATTATTTCCTGCAATTGTGAGTTGAAATATTCTTGTTCTGCTGAGTGACTTTATTCCTATGCTGCCATGCTGCACTGCATCAAATGAACATGCATTTTGCCTATAATTGAAAGCAAACAAACAAATCTCTAATAAAATGATAACAGCATCTCTGGTTACTTCCTGGCCTCTATCAGTTTTCCCCAGCTGGCCATTAATACCTAGGAAATGACCCAAGCCTTGATCGTTATTACTTACTATATTGCTAATCTAATTTAGAAGTGCTTATAAACTGTTAAAATATATCCTGACATGTGAGGTCCTCATGGGGAAATGTGCATAACTGATTGGTTTATAAATTAAGAAATCACTGGCGTATAAAGAACTGGTGTTACTCCTACAGGTAAATTACTCTTTACAGCAGATGGGGAGCAGGAATAAAAATGTATTTTTTCACTCCAGCTATAGAAGGAGGGTGAAGTGAGAACATTTTGTCCATTGGGGAAAAAAAATACACTAGAAACATTAAGGACAGATTACAGTATATAGGGCTGGGGTAGCTTTCGATGACATGGATGTCACCACTGCTGCACCTGGATTCATGGGAGCCATGTTATTCATAGATCATCCCTTCTCACACATTATAGTTCCTTCAAAAGCTTTCCATTGACACAAATGTGCCAATACAGCATGGAGACTGATCCCTTGAGATAAAATCTTACCAGTAACCTAAGATGACATGGTCAGATGAAGTGCTACCTGGTTAGAACTGGAGGATGAGGTACTCTGCTCCCCAATCTTAGATATGAGCGAATATATTGCCCACAGGAATATAGGGCAGAAAGCAGGCAGTAACACTGCTAATATCACTACTGGGTGATGCTTTATTATTTGGGTTGTCAACAAATATAGGGATTCAGATCCCTATATTTTTATATGGGGATTTTTTATATAAATATATATTCTGAATATATTACACCCCCCATACTTTGCTTATTTACAGCTGTTTTGAACCAAATTCATGTGAACTTTCCCCGTGTCTTGTTTTTTTTTTTTTTAGTCTCCTGTCTTTGATGCATTAAAATGCCCATCCCAAAAATCCATGAGAGGTTTATTTCCCATCCTGTTACTGTCTGGTTTTGTTAAAAATATGCACAATTTTACATGTTATATACATTCCAGATTTCCAAAAGTAGCACATACACTAGTGCTTATATTAATACACTATTGCATGCCACTCCAGGGGTTCCAGGTGCTTACCCAGGGTCTGTGTTTCCTTTTGGAATTGAGGCATAGCAGAGACCGTGGTGTCTTTATGATATATGGTTTATTTACACTTATATACACCCTGAACCTACAATGGAGGAAGGCACAGCATCAACACCCCAGGGTACTGTTTCTCCCATAGCTGCAGCCTTGGATTCAAGCAGAGATCCAGCATGGCTCTCCCTATTTGCTGTTTTGCTTCCTGCCCACATCACTGCAACTCAACTCTAAATTTAGGATTTGTCCTTCTAACTAACCCCAAATGGGGGGGGGGGCATTGAACTCTGAGGGTTTTATTAAGTAAATGGGATCATAATATTGGTCACATGTGGGGGAATTCACTTCTACAGCAAACATTCTGAGGAGCATCTTTGGCAGGAATCACTGCGGAATCCCCTGGTAAATGATACCCAGTTCTCACTTAACCCAAAAAGGCACTGAGTATCACCACAGTAGTTACTGAGAACAAGGTTAACGTACACACATGGTCTTGAGGAATGTAGAGTTTTAGCTGATCTTCTTGGTAACAGGTTATTGCTGTGAGCATAGCAATTGGCCACAAGCACTGGCTCATGCACATCAGGATTCTGTTTCAGTGAGAGGGAAGATAATACTTGCCTTTTAAACCATGTACTTTCTCAAACTACTTTCTCAGGCACTTGAACAATAATGCCCCCTATCTCTCATTTTGAAGTCTGAGGGTTGGGACACTTGCCTCCCTAAGCCCCGCAGGCTGTCAGCATTGGTCCTGGTAGAACCAAGCTCTGACATGAATGGGAAGCTTCTCTGAGAAGATTAAATTGCGAACATGGTGTGCCTGACAGCAAGACTTTATGCGTGTGTTGTTTTGCATCCTGAAACTAATAGTTTACTTCAATTTGTCAGGCTTGAGGCCCAGTAATATTCAGGCAACCACTTCAGTATGAATACACATGTCTGGATGAGAAGATGCCCTAAATCAATATGTAATCCAGTTTCTGCTCAGTGCACAAGCCTTGACAGAAAGAGTAAGAAAGTCAAGGTTTGTTTCTGCTCAGTTGGGTTACCCAATATAATTGGCACTGCTGACTGCACTCAAGAGGAGGTCACAGCTTTTTCTGGAATGAAGAAACCCTTCCAACCAGAAAAGATTTCCAGAGGAGAATACAAGTTGCATTTGACACTTGAGAGCATTTTTGGGAAGCTAGCTGATAAATACCCAGGTGTCATTCTCTTCCTCTCCCCGCCCCCACCCCTGCTCCCCGGCAGTACTGTGTTCTGCAAAACTGCCCTGGCATTGGCAGCTGGTTCAAAATCACTCTCATGTTGCATACAATCTGAAACAAGTTAACTGTCTTCTGCTATGCCTTTACATGAGAAAATTTGGTGCAAAACACATCAAGGTGCATTTTGTGTGGCTCAGTGCAAACTTTTAGATAACTGCCGCCGTCAACAAGGTTAAATTTGTTCATTGGCTCGCTCAATCACATTCAGAATACTGTGTATTATATTCACACCTATGGTTTTTATTAAACACCTAATGCAAGTTAGAATATGAATTGTTAGTGCTCAAAGGAGCAGGGGAAGAAGAGGAGGGGAGAGTCAAGGTGGAAGAATATGTGCTCAGCTACATGTATTTCAGCCTAATTTATGTAAAGGGATGAGGGATAAGGAAATAAACCAAGGCATTCTGGAAAAAGTGGGTCTGGAAGGGGAATTTGCTAGAAGAGAGAGAAGAAGCATCACATAGTTCAGGGATATAGAATCTGTGGTCTTCCAGATGTTGCTGGACTGCAATTCCTAACTTCCCTGACTGGGACTGATGGGAACTAGAGTCTATCAGCATCTGGAGGTCCACAGATTTTCCTTTCCTTGACATAAATATTCTGGGAGTTCCAGGGTAGCAAAAGTGGGGTGGGAGAAGAATAGTTTAAGTAAGCATGAGCAGTACTGGATTAAACCCTGTGGAGGCCATAGGCAGTCTAAATCTCGGGGGGCCTTGTGCATGTGTTCTTGGGATAACATTGAACTAAGAAAGCTTGATCATGAGTTTCTTTCAAGATCAAATTAATATTATTTTGATCCATTGTTGTGGAGGCCCTAAAAGGCGTGGGGCCATAGACTGGGCTATTTGGTAATCCAGCACTGAGCATGAGCTATGAGGTCAGAAAGATAACAAAGAGGGTTTTGAAGATAGGGACCAAATCTTTGCACTGGATATGGGGAGTGGACAGGAAACCAATTAAGAGATTCAATGAGGGATGCTGCATGGACAGCCATGAAATGGAGGAAGAGGGTTCCCCCCTCCCCAATAATTTCATCTCTTATTCCCTTTAGTGCTTTGAAGAGATTCCAAATGATCAGACATGAGGCATGAAACACAGGTATTTTGCTCCTGAAGCAAGCCCACTCCTGTGCTTCAGATGCACCTTAGTATGCCAGCGTTTACAAAGACTCATGTCTTTTGCCACACTACACCGTCTGAAACATGGTTAAGGTCAAAGCCCACCCGTGGGGATATTGTTTAAGGTAAAGGTCAGAGAGTGATCTGTGAGTCTGGTTAGAAATAAACCTCAGTAGTTCAAGCTTCAAGCTGCTACAGAGGTAATCTTCAGAAGAATGTAAAAGTGTAAATGCTCTAATCCACAGCTCAGTGTTGCTATGCAAGCAACATCCATTTCAATAGATCTTGGTCAGTGTAATAAGTCAGAGTCCAGTAAGTAATGCCTCTCCTGAACAAGGCTATCAATCTAAATTTTGTGAAAATAAATTTCAGCAGAACTATTTGCAAAGTGGCACTGCAAGTCTGACACCTTGATTTGGAAGTAAGTCCATTTGACTTCCACAAAACATTGCACATAGGATTGTAGACAATGCTCCCCTCCCCCTGATTCCTTCACAAACCAAGATTAAATGTTTCATACAGAGATATTCTCCACCTTCCAACCAGTATAAACAGTAGGAAATTTGAATGAAACCTCTGGACTTACATGAAACTTCCCTCCAGCATTGGATCATAAATCCACATTTGTATCCAAAGTTTGCAGCTAGGATCTATCTGTATTCATGCTGCACTATAAAGCAGGCTTTTTTATTTTGCAATTAAAAAAGAAGGATTTCCACAGGCATAAAGAATGAACCGTGAAGTAAGTTGTAATACTCAAAGGCTTGACACATTAAACTAAACACAGTGCAATCAATAACAAAAATTGACTAAGCACACAGTGTTTTACAGAGTAATCTGAATAGACTTGCCTCCTGCATATTCATTGGGAAAAAAATCAATTTTTTGAACTAACCAAGCTGCAAAGACATAGTACGCTATTCAAAATAGTGACTGAGCATTGCGTGGCAATGGGGACAATATATATGTTTCAGGACAATGCCAGGCTGTGTTGCGACCTCAGAAAGTTCAGCAGGATATGACTTGGGGTGTGTCCAATGTTTTCAGATCCCATATCTATATCTAGTTGGGCTTCAGGCCCAAGATTGGCATTGAAACCATCTTGGATGCCTAGACTGATGACCTCTATTGCAAAAGAGACAGTGGGTTTTGCCATCATTGGCCATGATGTACCGTATTTTTTGCACCATAACACTCACTTTTTTCCTCCTAGAAAGTAAGGGGAAATGTCTGTGCGTGTTATGGAGGGAATGCCTACGGGTGGCGGGGGGATCTGCTGCAGTCGTGAGCAGAGGATCCATGGTTCCCCTTCCTTCCCTCCTCCGTGGCTCGCTTTGAAACAGCAAAGTGGGAGAAGAGCTGCTGAGTGGGGAGGAGAGGGACAGAGAGCCTGCTTCTTTAAAGGAGCAAAGTGGGAGAGGAGAGGAGCCTCTTACACAAGTGTAAGCGGCTCCTGTCCGGTTGGTTCCTTTAAAGCAAGCAGGCTCTCTGTCCCTCTCTCCTCCCCACTCAGCTCGCTAAATAGCAGCAAAGTTTTTCAGCTCGCTAAGCCGGGGATGAGCGGGGAGGAGGGAGAAAAGAAGAGCCTGCTTGCTTTAAAGGAGCAAAGTGGGAGAGGAGAGGAGCCTTCTCCCCTTATACCCCTCTTCTTCATTATTAGCAGCATCCTTCTCCACCCACCCCACGCGTGCTTCTTCTCCCCTTAAACCCCTCTTCTGCATTATTAGCAGCATCCTTCTCCACCCACCCCATGCGTGCTCCTTGTCCCTTGAATGCTTTTCCTTCCCTCCCCACTTAAAACGTGGTTACAAAGCACGGATCCACATGGATCCTCAGGATTTTTGCACTGGGTCACCCCAAATTCACCATCAGATCACATAGCATGTCCATGGCTACATCTTGCACCAAAAAAATCACGCACCCACTGTTGCCTGGGGTGCAAAAACATGGTTACAAAGTATGGATCCACATGGATCCTCAGGATTTTTGCATTGGGCTACTCCAAACTCACTGTCAGATCACATGTCTGTGGCCACAGCAGGAACCACAAAAATCATACATCCACTGTTTCGTTTAGAATATTTTTTTTCTTGTTTTCCTCCTCTAAAAACTACGTGCGTGTTATGGTCGGGTGCGTGTTATAGAGCGAAAAATACGGTACTTCTGGAACAATTCAGAGGGATGGAGTCTGAAGGCACTGTGTTACAGTGGTTCTGCTCCTACCTAAAGGATCATGGCTAAAAAGGAGCTCTCAGAGATTGTTGCTTGGCCTTGTGGCCTTTGAGCTGTGGGTACCTTTTATCTTCTATGCTGTTTAACATGTCTGCCCATGAGGCTGGGTGAAGCCATTGCCCCAGGACAGCTGCTGGTAAAGGCAGCAGATCAGCTTCTGAGAAGCATGCTGTCCACTGCCACCTGCTCCTCACCAGCCTCATTTTACTTTCCTGCCATATTCAGTGCACTGAGGCTTCCCTGAGCTGCCTCCAGTTGTCTCAGGTGGCAGTGAAGGAGACTGCAGTGGCTGCAGAGGAGGTGGGGTTGTGGAGGAGGCTGTGGCAGCTGCGGAGGAGGGCTATGGTGCAAGAGGTGGGGGAAGGGGACAGCATTATTTTATTTTATTTTATTTTATTTTATTTTATTTTATTTTATTTTTAGTCTCTAGCAGCAAAATGTACTGGGCTGGCCCTGATAAGAAACCATTGGGAGATGCCCATTTGAATCAGGAGAGGCTGTGAAGGTGTTGGAGCAGTGTCTTGAAGCAGTGAAGGGCTGGGCAGGAGCTAATAATTCTGAATTTTAAATTGTTGCAACCCACACTGGGACCTGCTGGTGAAGGGCAGGTAATAAATGCAATCATCATCATCATCTGACACTGTACCCTGCTAAGATGATGCTGTGGATGATTAGTTCCTGTGTCAGGGAATTAGGTGCTTGGTACACTTTCTCTCTATTCACTTTTAGCCCATCCAGTGAATCCCTGAATAAAGCTATTATTGTCATTCACATATTGCAGATGTGAACTGATGCTGCTTGCATCCCAACTTGCCTAAGACCAGTGTGAGTCTATGGCTGAGAAACCTGGGTCTGCTTGACTCACATTCTTAGCCCCTACAGGGGAAAAACAGAATGAAAGCCACGTAGAAAAGAGCCTGATGCAGAATGTTAGCACTGACACATTAACTCACCCTGTCAAAGCTACTTAAAATCCCAGTGGTGTGATGCAGCAATTTCACACTGGGGGTGGAGGTTGGACACAGGTGCAGGGGCACTTTGAAGGCAGCTGCTTCACTGGCACTTGAGCAAAGGTCACCTCTAAGTCTTAAATATAAAGCTGTGTACTTTAGAGAATTGTCATTAAGCAGTTAGCTCTTCAGGTAGTCTATTTGAGATACATTTCCTTGTGATGAATGGCTATCAGAAGTGGTCTATGCTTGTTCCAGGATGTGTGAGCCCAAGACAACCAGCACTGCAGGGCAGCATGCACAGTTCTGTCCCCCAGTACCTCACCATGATTCCCTGCCCCTCAGCATCTACTGCCTGAGACTTGACTTACTCTGCCCAATATTAGGGCCGGCCCTGACTGCAGTTGTGGAGAATCTACATACACATTGATAGAATAAGCTCATTCTTGGGGGAGTTTCTGTGTGCTTTGCACATTCATTACAGTTCAGTCAAAAGATGCATGACTTACAAACCTGATAAACTTATAACTTTCTTAGAGTGCAGGTACTTATGTACCCATAATGAAACCATCCATGCACAAGGGAGAGGTGCTCATAAGCTTTGGGGTACCCCAGGATTGGAGGGGATTGTGTGCGTATGTGTGGAAACCCAAAATAATCCAATGAGGACTAAGTATGATCAGTGGACACAGAATGATGACTCTTGGGAGCAAAGAGTGGAAACCAGGGGTGGGGATGTAAGGGAATATCTTGAAAGAGAATGTGGCTGGCTGACTGGAAACTTGAACTGGAGCAGTCCATACTGGCAACATTTTGTTTCATGTTTCATTTGTAGTATTACAACACTTAAACATATGCCAGTCATTTCACATGGTGGAATTATTATCTGCACTGGAAAAAAACCCCTAAATACCACAATGTGAAGAACTTCTCAAATAAGACAAACATGACTTTCCAAATGAGACAATCATTTGGGCCTGCCTGTCAGGGTGAGGTGATTGGTGGGGAAGGCTTCCAGCAGCTAAAAGGCTTCAGCGTTCATGTCCATATAGCAGTATCTGAATAGGCTGAAAAACATGGGAAATGTAATTCCTGTGTTTCCTCATGCCCTGGATATGGCTGAGCACATAATACAGTTTACATACTCCAGAATGGAAGGCATAGAAGCTACATTTCCCTGTGCTTCCTCATTACCTGACCACCACTAGTCTTGAAGCCTAAGGGCCAAAGTAGGTGTGATGTTAAATGCATATTGCAACTAATAAACAGGGGTTGTTTGTTTTTTAAAAATGCAAATAGCATATTATTGGGGGGGGGGTAATTAATGGAATCAGAGAATGCATTCCTGAAAGGAATCCCTCTTTTCATGTTAATATTTGCTTTTGGGGGGAGATTCTCCAGTGTTTCTCATTGTTTTCACAATCCCTTGCATTACTAAGTTAGGGACTTGGGGGCAATGGCCTGCAGTGAGGGCTGATGGTGGGGATACCACTAGTTGCTGTGCTCCCAAAGACACCACTGGGATAATCTTTAGTGCCTCCATTCAGAATGGACTGAAAATGAAAACAGACAAAATTTGAATATTCAGTGATGTTCTGCAAATTAATCCATTCTGTGTAGCCTCATTCAATATCAGACAGGGATGGGTCTACCCATCTCTAGTAGAAATGAAGCACTGACTGAGCTTATTACTGAACAAGGTTAATGACGCTAAGGAATATTAATAATTCTTCCTCCCAGATTAAATTCAACCATTTGACTAGAGGATTGCAAAGTCAGACTTTGATGAGCTCTCTCTCTCTCACTGACATTTTCAATATTAAGAAATTTCAGGGATGTTTGCTTGCTCTATTCATAATTGCTTCTTTTCTCCTGCCATGTTAATCTAATGTTAGATTGCAGAAATAACATTATGTTCTTTGGAAGATATGGAAAATGATGCAGTGCAGAATCAGACAAAACTGCAGGGCAAAAAACACCTGCACATAGCACACTTTCTCCCCCTTTCTTTTGGTGAAATTAGAAAACACTAGCAAGGGAAATACGGATGCAGACTCAGGCAAAATGCAAAAAAGTGGCAATCCTGATTAGTTTTAATGAAGTCATTCACTCTAAACCCAAATCCTGTTTGTGTTCTGAGGCAGACACAATTCTCATATGAGATTTTACCTTTAATTTCAATTAAAGGCTATAACTCCGTACACACATTGTTCTCATGTGCTACCACACTAAAATTAAAAGGAAAACATTTGCAAGAAGGGTACCTTATACAGTATAATCTGGGTCAAAACAAGTACAGCAATGAAACAGACCTGTTTCTTTGGCTAGAAAAAAAAAAGACTGGATATATCAAGTTATGCAAAGTGTATTTTTCATGCCTTCGTACTAAATGAGAAGTGGAACTGCGTTCTTAGTCTTGCCAATGATACTGCTTTAGAGGAGCATCTGAAATGAAAAGTGCATAATAATTCAAGAGAGGGGCTCCATTGAATTAATAATAAATGTAGTTTTGAAGCTGTGTCTCTGAATATAATCTCTTTTCTCATGATTGTCTCCCCTTTAGATGTATTTACGAGCATTATTCACCAAAGATAGGCTGAGCTTTGCAGACTAAAATGCTGAGCTTGGAATACTTTAACATTTGCTCCTAATAATATTTGTTCTTTGTGTTAGCAATCGTACCTGAAGGAAGTGTTAACATTTAGTCTCTTGTTCTAGGGTGCCTTTCTGTGTTAGCCTGCTAGATCTACAGACATTATTGGCCTTTTCTTGTCATTCAACATTTGTTTTTGCTTTCCTAAAGGCCTTGAAGATGGAGGTTGACGAATACGGCAAACAATGTGCTTGCGACAGTATGTTGTTGTTTTTTAACCTCTTCTTACTATTTGATTTACCCAGCCCTAAATACTCAGAACCTGCTTGCAACAGGTCTTTTGAATTGATTTCCTTCTTCTGTGTTGGGTATGGGTAGTCTTTACTCATCAGACAAGGCATTTCGTCTATCATGATCAAAAGGCATCTTTGGGAGTTATTTTTCCTAGGCCTTTGGACCCAGCAAGGGAGGGGTGTGTGTGTCTCTCTATAGCTTTTAAACCGCTTCCTTACTGTGACATGCATAGCAAGAATGAAAGAGAACACTGTATGATTTCCTATGCCACACCACAATTCCAAATCAGCTGTGCAAAGATGCACACGCTCTAATATCAAGCAAATCAGAATCTTGGGGGAAAAGGGACAGAGAACATTTTAAGTGGTCTCAGACTGATTGCAATTTGTTATCTAATTATGAAACAAACAGCTACAGGATGACGAACTCCCGATCTTGGGGTTTTCAGACTGTGTAACACTTGGCAAAACCACACATTTACATAAAGATAAGGGCCCAGATGAACAATTAGCTTCTTCAAATATATCACTTTCACATTGAAAAATGGTGCACAGTCCACCAGAGGACACATGTGACAAGGTGTGTTTGCATCTGGAAACCATGGTGAGAAAGTATGACTGAGAGAGCAGGGGTGCCAGCTTGAATAAAATGGGGGGGCAGGTAAGGCCCATCCTGCATAATCGATCACAAGATACGGCACACACACACCATTTGAATGGCCCAATAACTTTGGGGGTCCCAGTCCCCTCAAATATTTTATGGAGGGCTAATGGACTTTGGCCCCTTGGAGTTGGCTCCTATGACTTAGAGGGCGCTCTGCTGCTTGTAAACACATGAAAATAGTGAAATGGATAAGACTTGCACCTTCCCCCCCCCGCAGGAAGCTTACATCACTAAAGTGCTTGTCACATCTGGCCAGAAATATTTGAGGAGCTGGACAAAGTGCAACACTTAGAAAGTGATTTGTATATTAATCATGTTATGTATTCAAGGAGAAAGGCTCAGTAGCAAAGCACATTATTTGTATGCGAAGTCCCCATTTCAGTCCCCAGGATCTCCAGCTAGGGCTAGGAATGTTCCTTCCTGCAACTCTGGAGAGCCCCTGCCAGCCCCTGCCATACTGAGCCACTTGGTTTGACTTGGTTTAAGGAAGCTTCCTAGGCTGCTACCAATGGCCATTCCCACCCACCCCCTTCTGACAGCATTGTTGTTGCTTTACTGTGCTGGTTCCACACTCCTAAATCTTTCCTTTTCTTCCTTTTGGCCATTTGCAGTGCTGTTGCTGGGTTGATAGGGTCATGTTTTTCACATGGTTATGGCCACAAGAGAACCTGTTGTATTTGGATTCCTAGGTATTTTAGGCTGAGAAAATGTTGCTCATTTTTTCAAGAAGCCCTTCAATATGCCCTGGCCTTTGTCTCATTCATCCCACATTTTATTCATCCCAGTTGCTTTCTGTTAGTACCAATGTTGTGTTTGTGACCTGCTGCTAACATAAATCAAGGGAAAGAAGAAAACACATCAACAGCAAGTCAAAAACCAGTCCTTGGATTATATTGCTAATGTGTTTGAAAGGGCTTTTGTTATACAAGCCTTTCTAGCAATTGCACTGGTAGGATGCAAGATGTGTGTCTTTAATGTGGGTATAAAAGCTCAGCTGGGGGGACTTTTCACCACAATAACACAACACCTTCTGAAAAAAAAAAATTTTGGGGGGGGGAGCCATTGTTAAGGGGAAAGCTATTGAAGGAGCTCTTAAGGAGAAAACCATCTGAAAATATCCTCAGTGAACATAAACGGGCTCAAGCTCTACAGCCGCAATGAAAAGCATGTTAAAAGGCCAGGTTTCTGAGGCTACAAGTGTCAGCTGATTCACACAACCCAGTGGCTGGCAACTGAAATGCCTGTATGAATCACCTCTCCTCTTGGGGCAATTATCTGTTGGTGTCACAACACACAGGAACTTGCTGTTCAGAGACCCACTCCTAGCCCACACTTTGGGTGGTTAGCAGCAGCTTGTGAAAAGGCTGAGCATATGGAAATATCAGCGTGCAATCAGCTCAAGCTTGGACAGAAAGCCAAGGGAACCATCAATTTTAAGCAGAAATCCAGTGGCAAACACACTGTCAGGTTTGATTCATAGGGAAACTGTTATGGGGGATCCAGGAGCTGGGAACTGTGCTAGGGAAGCAGAGCCCACTAGAACCAGAAAAATGGTTGATGCTCAGTCAAAAGTGTCCATCCAAACAGGAACCTTTTTTCTGCAAGAATCCAGTGGCATATTCCATAGGCAAAGCCTACCTGGAGCCTGAACATGGGCGTAGCCAAGGGGGGAGGCGGGAGAGGGAAGCTGCCCCCCCATCAAGTACTTAACGGACCAATCATGTTGGTTCTGTCCCACCCAACAAAAGTCCTGCCCTTCCCACAAATCCTGGCTATGCCCAGGAGCCTGAGAATACTCCACTGCCCAGGGAGATGCTCCAGTCTGTAGTACTGCAACTCACCGCATGGGACAACTGCACACCTGGTGGTCATGTGAACTGATCATGTATCTGTTGGCTGCCTCACCCTTATTTTTCCATTGCATTCATTGCATGTCTTTGTGGTGATCACCATAATATTTGAAAAGGAAACATTCATAATACTAGAAAAATGTGTATGCAAACATGTACTGGGCATGTCAGGAAACATGGAGAAGTAGAAAGCCTATCGGCTGTGTGAAGTGACCTTTACTGAAACCAAAAGGAGTCTTTCCTTTCAATGAGCCATTTTTTCTCAGGCCATTGTCTGTCACAAAGGACGTCAATGTTAGTACTGCAGGTTCTAGCAGTTTGCTAGAAACATACCTTACAAGAACAACAAATTTGGGCTCGTTCACACTTTTGCTTGACCTGTATTTTGATTGTGTTGTGTACCAATTAATTCCACTTAACCATCTAATAAATGTATAAACTGGTCCTCACACACTTTTGTACATGGATAGCCCTAAAGATTTTCAACAAGCAAAAGAGATGGTGTGAGACATTGGTTTATATAGTAGCGCCAGTGTCCTTAAAGGAAAGAGTTGAACTGTTACGCAGATATTAGAAAACATTGCTTCGCTGAATAGCTCCTCTTGCAGTAATAGTTAACTCGTTTCAAATCTGTTCTTCTTTGATACAATTCCTTTTTTATGTGGCCAAATTATGATTCTGTCTACATATAATGCCTCTCCCTTTCCTCAGCCTGCTTTGGTACTCTGCCTCGCATTTATCCATGCTTGGGAAGATGTGAAAATACAGCTCCGTTGAACTCTGTGGAGATTGCTCTAGCCATGTAGGAAAGGAGCACACCCCTAGCATGTATAGCAATTATATCATCTTCAGACGCTCAAATAAAGTTTTCTCTGCAGTACTTGGACTCCATAGGAAAGGCAGAACTGAAGCAAAGCACCGTTGCTACCTCTGTAGAAAGCCTAGGCAACGCTTTCAGGAATCTTAATTAATTCTGTGTTTAAAGCAGTGCAACAAATGGATGGAGCATAATGAACCTTGATTTAGTCTATTGATTAAGGAGAACAGTGTTCACCTTTTAAAACATCTTTTATTGGAGCTGTCTTTCTGCTGCTTGATATATAGGTCTTGAACTAAATCTGGTCAACCCTGTGGAGGCATCTTATTCACCACAATAGAATGCGTGAGTATGGCCAGAAATTAATAGCTCCTTGCTTTGCAAACCAATATAATCCCATAGTCCTCAAATAAATGAGCTGCTCATATTTCTAGTCAGTCTGCCTTGAGCACAGGGGGATATTAATACATTAAGGGAGCTCGGTGTGCCATATTTTGTCCTATAAAGCCTGAGTAAGACTCTATAACACTGCACGCTTGAGAATCTAAGAACAATAAGTAGCTGGCATTTTGGAATCCAGAAACAGAGTGGAAAAATTGAGGGGGGATTTTGGTTCGCACAATGGCGGTCTTACAAATCTCTCTCCCTCCGTCCCAGCTGTTTTGAGAAATTCCCATTTCAAATGAAGTTTTGAGGCTGGGTTCATAAAACATTTGCTAGGTCCCATCAGTTCCTGCTCCCGTAAGTACCCCAACTCCTCATTTATTCTTCCTCATTGCTGCAAGGTAGCACGGAAACATCTGCAGAAAGTCTTAATGATGTCTTCCTTTCCTGGTACCTAGATTGCTGCCACAGCAGCATTCAAAGCCCCAAACAGCCTAAAAGGCATGGTTCTCTGGGGTGTCTGTGCCATAATATGGATGTCAGGTGCCTAGGAGAACTGGGTGCAAAGACCCTGGAATGTTTAGTTTCTGAGGTGCCTGACATTCCACATATGGACATAGCTGCCCTGAAGAACAATTTCTGAGATGCTGTTGAGATATTTAGGAGGTGCTCCAGTGAAGTCTATACTGTTTTCACTGTCCCATCTCAATATAAACTTAGGGGGTTGTCCATCAATGCCCATAGAACCATCCACCATGCTTCTTGTGCTCCATGAAATTACCCAAGTTTTTGCACTCAAGGGAGAGGGGAAGAAATGAATGGACTATAGGAGGCATGTACAAGTCCACCACCATCACCTGGAACTGGAGAGTAGGTTAAGCCACTGGGCTTTGTCTGCCATGGCCCACATAGGGAAGGATATCAGCTCAGGCTTTTATTATGAAAGCCTGATACAGCCAAGGGACAAGTAGCTTCCTGTGCAGTTAGTGTCTGAGAATTGTTTTCTTTCCGCTGATGGTTTATAGGCAATGTGGCTTCTATTCTTTTGCTGCTGTGTTTTAAATAATGTTGTAAATGCTCTCTTTTATGTTTCCCAGCTGGTGTGATACTTCTAATTTTAAACAGCATAATTAGGAGCAACTTTTTTTCTTTCTTTTTAAGTGTAACTGGGCTCATAAAAAAGTAAGTGAGCTATTTGGGTAGGAGATCTATCCAAAAGCTTGCTTCTCTCTGTCCTAAACATAGTGATAATGATGATGGGGGCAATATCCTGTGCATGCCCCACTGGAACAATGAGAGCTGCACAAGAGTGGAGGTAGCTCCCATTCATTTCAGTGAGATGTGCACAGAAAAAAAAATCTCCCACTGGATTGTGCCACCCTGCTCTCTTCTGAGCTATTAGAGATGATCACAACCTGCAGTGCTAAGGGCCATAATAGGAAATATTCTCTTGACCCAGAAACACATTATTTTATTAAACACACACAGGACCGACAAAAGGTGAACCACAAAATGCCATCATGTAACTGTTTTGACCCCTGCTGCAGGGTGGGGAATAATAATAATAATAATAATAATAATAATAATAATAATTTTTATTTATACCCCACCCATCTGGCTGGATTTCCCCAGCTACTCTGGGCAGCTTCCAGCAAAATATTAAAATACAATAATTCATCAAATATTAAAAACTTCCCTAAACAGGACTGCCTTCAGATGCCAGTAAGAGTCATATGCTTGTCCTGTCATTTATCTTTTCATCTTTTTTTCAGTTACATGCAACTGAGATGTGATAGGAGATGGAGGTCAGTGGTCCTCCTGCAACTCCCATAGTTGTAATTTGGGCTTCTGGTTCCAGGTAAGCCTGTGTAAGTGCCTTGCCACTAAATGACAGTTCACTGTGAGTCTGGAAACCAGCCCCCTCCATTAGCCCAGCAGCTATGCAAATTAGTCCTGAGCTTTCGATTATTATTTGACTGTTTAAAATGCCTCGCAGACTGTTTAGAATAAAAATTGCACGGTATGCTCATAAATGGAAACGTGTGATTGGCATTCTTTGCCTTTGGCAGAAACTTGAAAATCTTGTTAATGGGTAACAACATTGGTATTTATAATTTTACTCTTTTTTGTGGCTCTCTTATCTACCGGCAAAGAGCTTAACCAACATTAGTGTGAATATTATTAAAACAATTACTGTTTACCTATAGAAGGAATTACACTTGTAATACTCAATGTAAACACATGCAAACTCCCTCTGGAAGAGATAATTTACATCTGCAAGGGTTTTGCAGATTTCTGTTTGCAAAGTGTCGAGAAATCCAGAGGTTTCCTTGCATTCTTCTGTAATGGGAGGAAACAACTGGTAAGCAGAGTAATGACCTTTTGCATCCCCATAGCACCTTTCTTCCAATGATCCCCAAGCATGTTTCAAGTATTTATTAACTGGGTCTCACAATACCCTGGAGAGTTAATTACAAATTATCAAGTATAATCTCAAACAGTTTCAACTGTAGCAATCCCATAATCTTTCTTGAGGGAAACAAACTGTGCCAGCTTCTACCACGGTGACCTTTCTTCTGTCCTCTCTTTCTTACTAGATGCTTAATTAGTTAAGAACTCACATTTGTGTAACTTTAAAGGGAAGATGAGAAAACAGCTTCCTCGCTGCTGAATTAATTTCCTTGCAATAAGGTAGTATCTTTATTCATGGAATGACTTTCATTAATTTTAAAAGTTGGAATGCAGACCTTCAAAGCTCCAGGGATGTTATAGTGGTCTTCCTCAATTACTTCCATTGATAAGAATTTTATGAGCAAAATTCAGTTTGTAAAACTCCGTTTTGTATGTTAACTTTTGAGCTAAGCCTTTCAGGCTTTCAAGGTTCCACAGCATAATGCAAGAGATGGAAGGTTTATGGAGAACACAGCTCTCTGGGATAGCTCTGGTGACAGAGCATGAGACTCTTAATTTCAGAGTTGTGGGTTCAAGCCCCAGGTTGGGCAAAAGATTCCTGCATTGCAGGGGGTTAGACTAGATGATCCTAGTGGTCCCTTCCAACTCTACAATTTTATGATTCTATGAATTACAATGCAATCCTACGTATGTCTATTCAGAAGTAATCCTTTTAATGAATTCCCACTTAAGTGTGTATACTATGCATAAACCTACCTAGCTAGCTATATATATATATGATATATATATGATATATACACACACATTATTCTTATTATTTCAACTTATATCTCACTGCCCAGGGCAGCAAGGGATATTGGCAGTAATGGGGGAAATTAGAGCTTAAGACCTCTGTGTTTGATTTTCTTCTGAGCTCACTGTAAACCATTCATTTTCTAGTATACTCAAATAATTGCTTTAGATTGGCCTATAAAAGAACAATTTTGGGCTAATTATGACTTGGCTCAGAGAATGTGATTGCAAACAAGCACGTACTTGGTGGGGGCAATAGTATAATTGTGCATTTCCATGTGGGCATGAATGGTTAGAAATATTTTAATACATTTGATTGATTGATTACATTTATATCCCACCTTTTTCTCCAAGGAGTTCAAAGTTCATGGTTTACCCCTTCCTCCTTTAATCCGTACAACATCCCTGTAAGGTAGGTTAGGCAGTGACGGGCCCAAGATCACCCAGTGATCTTAATGACCCAGTGAGGATTTGAACCCTCGTCCCCCAGGGCCTAGTCCACCACTCTAACCTCTACATCACACTGCCTCTCCTTTTTGAAAATTACTAATATGTCAGTTTTGGTGACAGTGGAAATCTTCACTTCCACATGTGTGTCTTTTCAAAGAAGAAAGTTTCCATTACCATAATTTTCTTCTCACTATGAATTTTAAGGAGGAAAATGAGTTTGTTTCTATGTATCCAATGTATCTTTTATAAAACCAACTTGCATGATATTAACAAATAAGGGTAACATCCTTTGTAGGAGAAGCCCAATGTTCAAAGTCAAAATGCTCTTGAAATAACTGGAATATTGCCTGTTTCTAACAGATGTTATAATGGTTAGAGTATGTTATGCCCTAATCACAGATAATATTTTGCTCTTGGGGAATTTCGGTGTAGTAAAATTGTATTGTACTACAGAACAATACACCCAGTGTCTATTCATTTTGCATATTTTAATACTGAGTACATGAATAGGAAGGCATTTTAGAGTGATTCAGCTCTAACTGGAGGTTAAACAGTGTAGGGAAAATTTGGATCAACAGAAATTGTGCAGGAGGTGCAAAGAGGAAAGCAATGATGATATCTTACTGTGAGACTGTGTAGCATTCAACCACTGGGATGGTGTTAGGACATCCTATGGCAGGGGTTCAAATGTGATGCCCTCCAGATGCTGTGGGAGTCCACCTCCCATCAGCCAGCATGGCCATTGGTTAGGAATGATAGGAGTTGTACTCTGGCAACACCTGGAAGGCAGCATGTTGGCTACCCATGTCCTATAGGAAAATGGATGTAGTAAATCAAGGAAGTAATATTTCTGGGTAATCAAGGAGTTATGTGACCAGAAGAAGGAGGAGGGTAAAGAGATACAACATTCAAATAGACTATGTGATACAGCAGAACAGGCAACGGGCACATAAATTATAATTCACCATCAGAAAACAAACAAATCCTGCAGGGCAAGTACACCAAGTACATGAAACTGTGCAGCTGATATACTTAGCTAATTTGGAGAGAGCCCCATTGAACTGAGCAGAACCTGAGAAAATACATGGTTTGTGCATGTTATATAGCAGGCTTCCTCAACCTCGGCCCTCCAGATGTTTTTGGCCTACAACTCCCAAGATCCCTAGCTAACAGGACCAGTGGTCAGGGATGATGGGAACAGTAGTCTCAAAACATCTGGAGGGTCATGGTTGAGGAAGCCTGTGATATAGAACGCTTGTGCATGTTATACATTGCATTTATAGAAATGGGGTGGTATTCAAATAGATTCTACTCAGAGTAAACCCACTGAAATTAGTAGACTTAGCTGTGTTCCTTAATTCCAGTGCCATGAACCTGCAGGAAGCTCTGGGCTGGGTGGGATCTAATGCCATCTCGTAGAGGACATTATGCCATTTGCTTGGGTGTATGATTTGTGTTGACTCAAAACATATTTCGAGGTGGTCACAGACCTCAAATGCTTCACTAGCTAGGTAGAAAGCTATTAAAACCTGTTTTAAAAAAAGCCTTAGGTCTCTTTGGCTGCACTGTCATGTTTGCCTAAAGCTTAATGAACAGGGTTGTGCTGCTGGGTTTGGTCCCTGATACCTGGGGCCATTAAATCCCATTTGGGTATCCCTCCCCCCCTTCACTCTGTGCAAGCAGAAATTGCTGTCTGAGGTTTGGACTAGATTTTAAACCAGTTTTATGCGGCATGATGAATTATAAATATATTTAAGACAGTTGGAAAGAAACTGGTTTTCTTTTAAAGAAAGCTCACTAAAAATGCACATAATTATTATCTATTTTTGAATCACATCAAGAGGTTTTTGCCCATCATTGCTTTAAATGCTTGGTTTCATGAACCTGCAGAAGTTTAAATTAAATTAAGAGAAGCTCTATGTCCGTAAGATGGAGGGACATGAAAAGTAGAAAAGCAGGAAACACAAAAGATAACTGGTAAAGGCTGCCTTCCTCAACATGGTGTCTTTGAGATGTTGGAGGACTATAATTCCCATCAGCCTCAGCCAGCATAGCCAATGGCCAAGGATGATGGGAGTTGTAGTCAAACAACATCTGGGGGTACCAGGTGGGGGAAGACTGCTAAGGTGGTTTTAAAAAGGACTCCCTACTTAACTCGCCTGTCCAGAGAGACCCAACCCACAATTTGCACTCTGTTGTTAAGTGTGAATAGATGACTAGTGGCATGGCTCGCTCTATTAAGCCTTAACTTGTACATATGCAAAAAAAATATTAACCACCCTCTTATCTCTAACAGAGCAAGAAATTACATAGATATAGAGGGACAAAATTGTTGATATTGTTGCACGCCACTCCAATCCCCAAGAGGTATGAGATTCCAGGGGTCCCAGGTGCTTAACCAAGATTCAGTTTCCTTGGAATGTGGGGCAGTGGAGACTGTAGTGTCTTTATCATACATGGTTCATTTTCACATATAGACAACCTGAGCCTACAATGGAAGAGTTTACAGCATTAACACCCCAGAGGCTTCCCCAATACATTCAAGCAGAAATTAAGCATGGCCCTCACTTTCTGGCTTCTGCCTGCTTCCTGCCTCTAGCCCAGCTCTCTCTCACACAACTCTGGATCTTGTGGCTTTGTGCTTCAGAGGAAGCTTAAAGCCACAAACCTAGGAGGAAAAAAAGAAAAAGAAAGACTGCCTGTGATCGCCTCTGTGATTGAACAGGATGTTCACTTCCCTCTGAGTTTTTGTTTTTTTAAAACAAGAACACTACGTTAAATTTTGACTGGATAGTTCATTTCAAAGGCCAGATAGCAGACACAGTGTTCCCATACTCTGATCAGTGCTTATGAGACTGACTGACTGGCTACATTTATATCTCACTGTTCCTCTGAGAAACTCAAGGTGACATTTGCAACGTTTTGAGAACATGCCTTCCACACTCCTCACCCCATCACCTGCAGGTATTGCTGGGTACTTCAAAGACTCAGTGCATAACCCTTTTTTTGGGTACAGTTTTCTTTATTTTAGTTCCTATTTCTTACCAGATTCTTATTTTACCTTCAAAATAACATTTTGATAACTAAAAGAAGACTCAGCATATGTCCATCTCAAAAATTTGCATGAATTTTCACATGGTAATTTATATGTTTAGATGGAATTTGAGACGTCTGAGTCAATTAGAATGATGGGTGGTTGCGATCTCCCCAGCAACTGCACTTTGTAGCATGCCCAGCAATCATGTATGCAAAGTTAATTAAAAAATAAATAAAAAAGGGAGAAGGGACAGGAGAGCTTGGCCAAGCAAAAACCATATATATATATATATATATATATATATATATATGGAGCACGGGGGCCCTTGGGCTTCCCCTTCATAATATCCCTGCTCCCCTCCCTTTCCTCCTCTTTCATGCAAATAAGCTTTTGGGGAGCATAAGGGTTGTGGAGCTTCCAAGGATAAGGCAACATGAGAGGCTGGTAGAATGTATATGCAGCTTCATTAGACTGCAGCAGAAGAGAGGACAGAGACAAGGGAAGGGAAGGGTGGGAAGAGCTGGAGGAAGATGCAAACTTAGGACAGATTCTGTTGTGGTGCAAGGGTAAAGCCACAAGAGCCTTGTGGTGAAGCAAACAAGACCAAGAGTCAGCTTGCTACCCAGAAGCAGAGTTGGCCGAAAGCTTCCCCTCAACAGCAAGGGACTGAGCCAAGGGTGCAGCTGAGCAGACCACCACATGAGACCCGTCCTGCTGGACACCAGAGGAAACATGGACATGGAGGAGGTAGCCGAGAATAGTTGGTGGTGAAGTGAGTTCCTTCTGCCCTCTCTGTTTCTGCTGGCTCAGAAGGTGGATGGGCATCCACAGCTGTAACAAAGGCAGCCTGGGCAACACCTTTCGAGCCTTCCAGAGACAAGACACCTGATAAACCTTTCCAGGTTTGCTTAACCATGGCATAGTGCTATGCTTTTCCTAATCCTTTTTCCTTGTGTGGTCATGTCTTTTTAGATTGTGATCCTGAGGGCAAGGACTGTCTTAATACTACGCTTTGTAAGCCACTCAAGAGAGCCCTTTTGGCTAAAGGGCAGGGATATAAATGTGTTAAACAAGCAGGCAAACATAAATGCCTCCATTGCTGCTAACCACAGTTAACATAAACCTCCTAATCAGAATCTGCAACCAGGGCTTGATTGTATTCACCATGGCTGATAAAGATGCAATGCTACTCTATGATTAAAGCACGCAACAGAGAATAAAGGAGGTGATACATGCAGAAGGAGAATGGAGCACATCAGTCTTTGAGACAAATATGTCTAGAGAAGCAACAACAGCAACATTTAAAAATAGAACCCCAACGATATGGACAGCATTCCATTATTATTCTATTTCTTTTACAGTTTTATAAAGTGCATCACAGCCAGAAGCCATCAGGTAGATAGCTCAGTTAGTTAGAGTGTGGTGCTGATAACGCCAAGGTTGCAGTTTGGATTCCTGTATGGGACAGCTGCATATTCCTGCATTGCAGTGGGTTGGACTAGATGATCCTCAGGGTCCCTTCAAACTCTACAGTTCTACGTTTCTATTAAATTGGTGAACAGTAAGATAAAAACGAGATAAAATACCAAAAACAAAAGCCAAAAAAAAATGTGAAAAAGCAAAGATAGATCCCTCTTTTTTTTAACCATATTTCTAACATTTGAGCAATTAATATTCCATAAATGACTGGATCACACTCAAAGGTATATAGCTATTCTGCCACAAACATATAACCACGTATTGGTTGCATACGTTCAGGTTCTGTGTTATTGTGTCAAATTCTTTTCTCATGGCTTCTATTAACTCCACTGTAATTGTCTGATTATAACTGAGGGGAGCATGTGGCTGACTAAGATGTGACAATCAAAAATGTTACAATACAATAATGCGTCGCTATTTTCTACCTGGAAGAAAAGCGAAATATTGGGTGGCTGTTAACTGCACAATGCCACGCAGTGGTAACTGAGGTTGTGTAATCGGAAACATTATTTAATGCTCTTTAGAGACCTGTTCCCTGACAGCTCTCTTTCGTATTATCTCCAGCAATGTTTCACATTTCTTAAAAGGATAAAGAGAGAAAGAAAGCTGGAGGTGCTGATGAGCTGATTATATGGGAGGGGAGATAACTGGCTGCTTTCACACAATCAGATAGGAGCAAAATACAAGCTGTGCAAAATCTGCCCACACATCGTAATAAGGATGATGCACAATAAGCACTGAGTGTGATTAATTATCTGGGTAACCTTGTATCCAATTTAGCTGCAAAGTCTGACAGAAGTAGAATCCTGTATCTAGGGAGGAGATCGTATGCTCTGAATGAAAAGGCCTGGCAAAACTGCATACTTAACAGGTTGGCATATTGAATTTTAAAAAAGCCTGGCGGTAATTCATAAATGTTATGCCAAACAGAGCGGGTGCCTGACTGGCTACGGCTGGCATCCTTCCCTTTCATTTGTAGATTTTTACCTATTGTTAGCAACGGGCATGTGTTGTGAACTGCGGAAGGCATTATGAAGGATTCAGGAAAACAGCTGCAAAAATGGTTGCTGTGCTGCGGAACTGGAAACAAAGACTAACTGGCACTTGGAATAAGAACCTGAAGTCAAGTCCAGGGAAGCAGGAGAGCGGAGCTAGGTTCGGATAAATCCTTTGTGCAACTTTTAGGAAAGAGGTGCCTTCAGGCAGTCCCTATTTTGTGAAATTTAGGTTTGTGCCTTCAAAGTGGACTAAAGCACTGTTTCCCTAGTGCAGCAAATCTACTTTTTATATTAAAAACAAACACCCAGACTTTTTGTGGTTAAGGAAGTGACAGGGACACACACTGAAAAATGTGGGAAGAATAAATGTTTAATGGGAAGTCATATAAACACCCCACAAGCAAATCCGGAAGAATGTTCACCGTTGTGTAACTGCCCCATAAACAAATCAGAATGAATGCCCAGTGAAGGCCAGACATAGTCTAACCTCTGCATAAGCCTTCTGCAAGTAAATCAGGATGATTGCTCAATAAATAGGTTGTTTGGAGGAGTTCTGCGTTTAAGGGTTGGACCTGCCACTAAACTGGCACCCCATTCATGCTATGGAAATAGGAACAGGACAAAGGGGAACCAAATGCTCCAGTTATCTGGCACAAGATGAGCTCACACTGGCTTTTTCTTAGTGCATCTCCTACTTTGAACCACATATAAATCATGGAGGGCACAGAGTGCTGAATAGCTCCATCAATACTTGCTTTGCATGGCATGGGCAAATCTGCTTCAAGCCAATACAACACTGAACACAGGGCCCTGTGTGAGCATTAGGATGGGGCACAAACTCTGCCCCTTTACTTCTTTGAAAGGACTGGGAATATCTTTTCCAACACCCACCATCTTCCTCTGCTTTAAGAGGTCTCTTTCCCTAGCCATGAAGCAATAGCACCAATGGCCACTATGGTTTTTGTATCTTACAGTGGTGGAGAATTAGGATGTCAAGTCATCTTGCATCAGTTCTGCAACCTGCAGATGTGCTTTAGCCTCTCAAGATCCCAGGATCAATCCCTGATATTTCCAGTTAAGAGATGCTGGGTGTCAGTGTTGCAATTTTTAGTGGGGGAAGGGAATAGGATTGTAATACCACTCATGCCCCAGAAAACTCTGCAGTCATGTACTCTTATTATGGTCAAGGCTGGCTCTACTATTAGGCAGAGCTGCCTCAGGCAGTTGATTTTGGGTGTCGTGAAAGGGTAGCAAATGCTTAGTAATTTGATTTCTTGTTGTATTTTTACTCACACAGAGCGGTGCACATGGGATTTTCTGCCTCAGTCAAAATCACGGGGCCAGCCTTTAATGATATGCACTTTGGCTTCAGATACTGCCATTTGCTGCTCTGTTGTAAGATTTTTTGCACTCTCTGCAACCTGCTGCCTCAATTATTTTACTTCATGACCTTGAGTTGATTGTTTCCTATATCTCACAGAAGATATGATAACATGAGTCAGATTCATTTTAAGTTTGATTCATTCTTGCAGTTTGCCAACCTCTGTCTATTTTACCCCTTGTTCTTAACACAGCTATTTATCTGTCAGGTTAGTCTCTTGAAGTTAGTAATGAACAAATGCAAACTTCTGCAGCATCTCCCTGGCTTTTTGGAAAGAAAACAATGGGCTGAATTTAATGTGCTAAGTGGTGGGGGGGCAGGGATGAAGTCCATTTGCAAGATGAGGTTTTCCACCCTCTCCTCCCCTGCACCCTTTAAACCTGTTCTGGGGGTTCACCTAATCTTCCAGAGCTCATTTAGAGGCTGCAGGTGGGCATGGGGCAGGGAAGAGAGGGCATTAAGTTCTGTTGCACAAATTGGACCTTATTCTGCACACACAGCAACTTTGATAATGGCAGGTCTGAGAACTGAGCTGTGTACCAGCTCTGGGTGGTCTTGCAGTCCCTCTGAAAGAGCAGTTGGATGGTTTAAGGATGCTCTTAGATCAATCACTACCACGGCTTTTTTCAGCTGAAACTCAGCAGAACTCAGTGGGCACCATTGCCATCTTAAGAGAATGAGGGAGGCATTCATGGTGAGTTCCGGCACCCCTTTTTCTAGAAAAATAGCACTATCACTGGTTATGACTATTCCTGGACAGGGTTGGCCTTGCCATGGTGGTCTAGTCATTGCTACACTTACGATTAGACTACTGTAATATGTTACATGTGGGGCTGCACTTGTGCCACCCTTGTGGCTAGTTTGGAAACTACAGTTACTGCAAAATGCATCTGCTAGGATGCTTAGTGGGACATGCAATTTTATACCAGTGTTGAAAGATCTGCATTGTGGCCTATTACCTATGAACCAAGCCCAATGTTTTGCTGCTGGCATTTAATGCCTCAAACAACTTGGGAACAGGGAACCTAGCAGTCATGGATGCAGATCAGGCTGATCTTGAGATCCTCCTGGGAGCCCCTGCTGGTTATTCTACAACAAGCAGATTGTCTTTTAGTGACAGTGTGGAAGCCTTACATTCGATCCTAACATTAAGAGACTGACAGAGCTTTGGATAAAGCAGTCCAGCCACCTTCAGTCCCCCCCCCCCCCATTTTAGGATTTCAGCCTTTGTCTTCTCTGGATACTGGGGGCATGGAAATTTCTCCAAATGGAGTGAAACATGGCATTACGGTAGAAAAGACCTCAGTCTGAGACCCAGGGAAATGTTTGCTGGTAGAGAGTACTGGCTTAGATGGAAAAGTGATCTGATTCAGTATAAGGCAGGTTCATATCTTGTTCAGTTATGCAGCAATTGGACCAACTGTTTGGATAGAAACAATTCACCCACAATAATTTCTGATGTTGGTCAAAGTCCCAATACATAAGCAACACTCTTGCCCACCGGGCATGTTGGCAAGAACAACTTTGCTGCACCCAAACAAGGGAAAGATTCTTTTCATGACTTTCAACATTAAAAACAAATTGGCAAAGCATAATTTTCTAGTGGCCTATCTTCAGAAGTCACATTGCAGTTTCTTTTGTATATTCCTTCTTTCTTTCCTTCTGAAGCTGGTTAGAGCTGTTATTTGAACATTAAATGCAGAATTATCAGAAATGGGGATATGCTAGTTTAATTGTGATCTATCAATGTGCAAAGAAGATAATGCAGTTCAGTGGGTGACATCTCTCCTGCCTCTGGAGAGCATATTCAAACAGGGTTGGTTTCTTTTTCAAGTTCTCTTTCAAACTGAGTGAACATGGTGGAAACAAACCTGCTGCTGGTATTATTATTATTTTTAGATTTCTTACCTGCCCTTCACCAGGGCGATCCCAGGACAGGTTACAGAAAACAACAACCAGCAAAGCAAAAAAGCAAAGCAAAACAAAACAAAACAAAACAGAACACCCTACAATATTAAAAGTAAGAAACTAGGGTTCCAGGTGGAGAAATCGAAACTAGAAACAGAACTGTTAGAACCAAAGTCTAAGGTACTTTCAAGGATGTATAACTTTCTGTTAAAATGGAATACACAAGATGAAATGGTTAAATCGGCTATGATAAGGTGGGCGCAGGACATTGGGTACAATATCATGTTTGAGGACTGGGAAAGGTTGTGGAGTACTGGGTTAAACTTTACTGCATGCAATGCTTTGAAAGAAAATGTAATGAAAATGATATATAGATGGTATATGACCCCAGTTAAACTTGCAAAAATATACCACCTGTCTGATAATAAGTGTTGGAAATGTAAAGAGAGTGAAGGAACATTCTTCCACCTCTGGTGGACCTGCCCTAAAGTGAAGGCGTTCTGGGAAATGATTTATAATGAACTGAAAAAGGTATTTAAGTATACCTTCACAAAGAAACCAGAGGCCTTTCTTTTGGGTATTGTCGGCCAAGGGGTGGCAAAGAAGGACCGGACATTTTTCATGTATGCAACAACAGCAGCAAGGATACTTCTTGCAAAGCACTGGAAAACTCAAGATCTACCCACACTGGAAGAATGGCAGATGCAACTGATGGACTATATGGAATTGGCCGAGATGACCGGCAGAATCCGTGACCTGGGAGAAGAGAAGATGGAGGAGGACTGGAAGAAATTTAAGAATTATTTACAAAAACATTGTAATTTGAGTGAATGTTAAGCAGGATGCTAGATCATAAATAATTGAGCACCACTAAATTAGATGATTTAAGATAAATAAGTGAGATTGAGAAAATATAAACCTTTTTGAGAATTATAAGATTATAAATATACAGATGGGACATAAGAATGCAAATAAGATAATAAATTGCTGGCAAAAAGTTACAACGATGAAAGTGGGAGCGGGAGATGTGAGGAAGTCCAAAGAAAATGTGAAATCATGTTAAGATATATGTTATGCTGTTTATTACATTTATTTTTATTGTAAACCCCAATAAATATTTTTTTTAAAAAAATATACAATATTAAAAGTAATTTTAAACCAAAAGAATAGGGTGAGTCCTAAAAGTATGAGAAAAGCTGTTCAATGAAGGTACCAAATGCATTTCTGCGGGGAGGGAATTCCACAGCTTAAAGGCTGCCACAGAGAAGGTCCTCTCCCAGACTTCCAATGCCCAAGCTTACGAGGGAGACCAAACTATAGAAAGAGCTCCTTCTGCCGGTCTTAACCCTCAAGAGGGTCAGTAGGGAAGTCTGAAGCATGTGGCTTCCTTGAACAGCCAATATGGGAATTAACAGGTTCATTATTTATACGCTGTAAAAAGTGAAGTGTATCTACTTTAGTGCTGAAAGACAACTGGTTTACTTTGTTCATTGTGCCACCATCTCCTTCCTAATTATTCTATCCATTCACCCTTTCTGTATTGCACCTTCCCATTTACCTTCTGCATAGGCATCAAAACAAGGTTTCAGATAATCTATTAATGAAGTCGCTACGGAGGTACGCGTGCAGAAAAAATAATGTTGTAACAGTGTTCATAAAAAAAATTGTATCTTAAAAAGTGCATTTACAGTCCAGATCAGTAAAAGTATGCAAACAACACTGAAAAGCCATCTGTTTCAATTTAAGAGTTTGGCTATGATTTAGCATTTAAATCCTCCTTTACAATAGACCTTCTCTCTCTCACTCACACACACCACTTGTTTGCTTTTCTGTCAGCAACTCTTGATGCTACATGCACTGAGAACTGTATTTGACAACCCTGCTGAATTTTGTTGCCAGCATGTTCAGTCAGTCATAGGCTGCTCGTAGAAAGCACCACAGAATACATTGCTCTGTTTCACTGGATTGCAGCCCATGTATTTTAATAACGATGATTTATAAAATAGCTTACAATGCTTGTGTACATCTTGCTTATTATGAATGGTATATTAGGCCAGTTTAAACAGGCAGCCGCAGCAAACACATTTACTTGATCTTTAATGGTGCATGCCATATTAGAAATAGCTGACTAAACATATGTAAGGCATTTGCAGTAGGAAACACAACAGTTAATATCAGGTAAATACATTTTTAGCAATTTGGCTATGCATTGTGGAGTTTCAGTGACATAAACTATATGCAAATGATTTGTAAGACACATATACGCTGGTAGGTTTTTATATTTAAAGGGAAACATTAAAATACATCATTACCATAACAGCAAAGCAAGACACTCTCATCTGAAGTATCTCAACAGCCTATACATCTTTACTTGGAGGCAAGTCCTATTATGCTTAATGGGGATTATTCCCTGGTAAATGTGCATAGGATTGCAGTCTTAGGTCTAATCAGGATTTGGAAGGGTTGTTGACATGTCAAGAATCTGTCTGATACATAACCAAATAGACACAAATCAAGTCTTTCAGGGGATAAGTCCCACTTTGGACTACCAGAGAAGAATTTCAGCAGGCTCTTAAATGTATCCTTGTGCTAGGATAGGGATGGAAAACCCTTTTCAGCCCAAGGTATGCATTTCCTCCTGGGAAGCCTTTCAAGGCCCACATGCTAGTCAGTGGTAAGGGCAGCCGGGGCAAAAGTGGGCAGAGTCATGGGTGTGACTCTTACTTTTGTACATTAAGCTGCATTCAAGCCATGCAAAATTTCAGCTGTCAAATATAAAAGTCAAAATGGCAATTCTCTTGCAGGGCTTCTAAGTGAATTACAAGTAACAACATTGAGTATGGGAAAGCTAGACCCGGTACCCTTAGCCTGGCAAACCTACTCTGTTCTGTGTTGGAAGACAAGTGACTACATTCCTTAAAAAATAATATTCTGTCAACATATCTCCATACTCTTAAACGCTTTTACCCTTTAATCCTATTGCCATTGGCCAAAAGCATTATCTGCATTAAGGAACCACCTAGGACTGGTCAACAGCCTCTCACATTTCTCTGAGCAAAGGTTGTGATATGTTGTTGTAATGAGAAGAGTTTGTTCAGGAAGGTGACGTTGCAGAATGCTATTACAAGGTGCTACACAGATGCTGACACATGCAGTTGGTCCTCAGAGGGTCTTAGCTGAAAATATATTACTGTCACCATAGAACAGTTCTATTAGAGCCAGATGTTCAGAAAACTTGGGGTACTTCCAAGAACATATTGGCTTCTTCTAGGCCTAGGGCACCCCAGTTTTCTTCAGGGACGGTTCCCTGCCAGCTAGCACAAAGCTGTACACGGAGCAATACGTTAGCAGAACAATTAGAAGTTTATCTGATATTCATGAGTGAAAAGGACGGATTCCATGCTGTAGACCTTATTCAATGTCTTAATCAAGAAGAATTTAAACAACAACAACAACAAAAAACCCAACAATGCACCAATGTGGTGCACCCAAATGTGACTTGCATGTGATAGCGTATAGCTTTGTTTTGGATGGGATGACAATTTTTTTGTTCCTAATAGTTTATAGGGAACATTGGCCAATGAGGTAGTCAGCCAATGAGGAAGTCTGCTTCCAGGAGTTATTGCACTAGAAGTAGGAATTTCATGGTCCTAAAGGGGATGCTGCAACCAGCACTGTGCAAGTACACAGATGCCAACTGGACAGTTACTTGAGCTGCTAATGTCACCAGCGGCAACAACCAAGACCCCAGCAATGCACTTGCACAGCTCTGATGGCAGAACCTACTACCACCAGCACCAATGCCTTAAAGGTACGGACAAGAATTTCCATAGTGGTCATGCAAGAGCTGCCAGCAATTTCACCCAACAAATGGTGTTTCTGAAGGCTTCAGTAGCTTCTTTAAGGCAGTTTGCCAGAGCACCCTAAGTAAGAATCTGCAGAAGTATTTCAGGGTTTGAGCAGAGGTGTTTGCCCCCCTTTCCTTTTGTAATGGGCCCCTCGGGTACTACTTTAGAAGGGTACAGAAAGGCCATGATTTTAAGTGAGTTAAGTGTTGAGGCATGTGGATTTCAGAAACAACTTCCTATCTGTTTCCACAATAACACGAGCACTGAGAAGCAGGTTCAACATAAATCAAATATTTCTAAGAGGGGTGGGGGAGAAAGGGAGAATGATGTTTGAAGGCAAGATGTTACAGCATTCTGTCCCTTATGGCTACAGGATGGATGAATTCCTGTCTAAGATTGTAGCTGTAATTAACCCCATCTCACCACAGGAGCACAGACAATGTCACTTCTGAAAAAAGACCTTGTCTTTCAGTGCTCCCCCCACCCCTTACAACTGTAAAAAGAAAGTAAGCAGGACGAGGGCATAATCATCCAATGAACATGTGGTACAGTTTTCAGCCTTATCTGTTCACTCCCTCCCATATGCAGTTAGATAAAGTAAGACTCATGCAACCGCGTACCTGAGTTAATGGATGTATGAACTGATTCTGGGGATCCCTATGAAATTTTGCAAGTTTCTTCTTGCATTTGGGGGATTTGAATTACCAGGGAGCCTAAAAGTGCACTCCAGATTGCACTCCAAATTATTCCTTTGCAAACTGGAGCTTGTATTTGGCACCTTTTCTTGCGAAAAGCAAGGACCGCAGTCAGCATTGGTCAGCTGATAAATGCTGACTGCAACTGCTGCTGGGATTGGCTACAGAGAGCCATAGTTTGCCTTGGTGGTGCTGGTGCAAACCCACATAGGGCTGCAAAAGAAGAAAGGAAATTATCAGGAGCTCACTTAGAGTGGACTCCCAATTCTTTTCTTTGAAGTTGGGTCACCTGATGTTATGATGCTGTTGTTGACAGATGGGCGGTCATACTGACCTGTCAAAGTGGCCCACGGGTGGTAAGGGAGTCCAGGATCTGGCCAACCAGCCAGATCCTGTTCCCCTCCTATGATATATATGTGACAAGGGTGGTCAACATGATGCCTTGCAGATGTTTATGGACTCCCACCAGTCTGAGCTAGTATGCTCAATAACCAAGGATAATGGGACTTGTAGTCCAACAACACCTGCAAGGTACCTTGTTGACTACCCGTCTTATATGCATTCTCACAAATCAGCCGCAATCCAGGTAAGGAAGCACAAGTATCCTCAGTTGGAAAGGGAACTTATGCACAAACAGGTCCTGCACATACAGCTCCCCTTTCCAACCCAACAGCTGGGGCTTTGTGTTTGGAACCCTTCCCAAAAAGAGTAGAATCTCACTCAGTAGCTGGCTCACTCATGGAAAAAGAGGTTTTCCTTTCCACGCTTAACCACTGATTCAAGAGAGCATTAATGAATCTTCTGCTTTCAACTAACCCTCCACACCACTTCCTAGCGCAAGCTGCAGATGGTGAGAGGATTTTTAGCTGCAGTTTGAGACACAAACTAAATTAACATTCATACGCCCTGAAATTCTCTGCCATTTGAATACCCTAATCACTGCCAAGCACCACCCTTCTGCAAAGCGCTGCCTGAGGCAAACATCTAGGGATCCCAAGCCTTTGACACTGGGCTCTTTTATCTCAAACTTGCATTAATAGAGCCTTTATTTGTTTTCACTTCCTGCCTCTGCTCAATGTGGCTTATGATTTAAAAGTATCAGCTCACTCAATGAAATGTATGTGTAATGATGGAAATTAATATTGCCCCACATCTCCTTAACCCCACTCATCAGGTGAAAGAAAAATCCACTAAGAGTGACAGTCCTTCATATTTGAACCTGGTGCATTCTGAAGTCTTTCAAAAGCCACACTGTTTTGCACTCTGAACTTCTCACAGGAACATGAACAGTAGTTAATACCTGTGCTCAGGATACACAGTGCAGTGAAAGAGGAGCACGCCAACAGTGGTCTCTGACTCTGTTTAGCTCTAAATTATACGGCTCTTGAATTAGCTACTGTCTGATTTCTGTAGTTTTCCATTATATGAGGTCAGACACGGGAAACAGTTTCTTAAATCAGAAATAAATATGAAATGATACAGTAGATAACTACAAAGAGTGGCGGTGAAGATTTATTGAATAACATGTTAGTTTGATAAATGATAGCATTTATTTGCAATTTGAGGATGTGACCCATATGACACTCATTAGCTCAGCTTGTGCAGAACAGATTAGTTTTGTAAATTTGTTATTTGCCTGACACTATTAGCAGTGGAGTGTTGTATTTAATTTAATTCTTCTTTATTCATTTACCTATGTAAATATATATATTAGAAAGTGAACTCAAAGCCTGATTTATGTCTCAGAGTGTTTTGCCTTTGAACTTTATTTATGTTTGCTTCTTTGTAAGCACAGAAATTTATTTACAGTTGCACTTAAAAGGCCTCTCTAATGCACGGGCCATTGGTTTGCACGTTGCACCATGATAAAACAGCAAGCAACTTTCTAGAATGTTCACTAATGTATGTGGTAGGGTACATTTTTACTGTACGGTAGGAAACGATAGTATGGGACTTCCATGACAAACCCAAGGTGTCAAAGTTTTAACTACAAAGGGAAATGAAAGTGTTATATCTGGTCAAATCTAGAAAACCATGGAAGCACCTACCGCCAACTGGTCTGAGGAAAAGAAGTTGGAGGGGAGGCAGTTAAGGAAGACATCAGGTTCCTGCTTCACCCTGAGAGGAATGCCATTCTTTCTTGGGTGTAGTTGTACAGGGGTGGGATATTCTGTATCCAAGTATTTTATAAACACTGTGAGCTGCTTTGAGGATGCCAATCAAAAAGTGAGGTATAGAATCACCAAATAAATAGAATTTGTATGCACACTGCTGTACTTGGTCATATGCTTGTGAACCTGACTCTACAGGGAAATTCCTGTGGGTACATGCATGGGCATGGGCATGAATTCTTGGAGAATAGGTGAGGTCCCTACAGACTAAGGAAAAGGTAAAGGGACCCCTGACCATTAGGTCCAGTCGTGGCCGACTCTGGGGTTGCAGCACTCATCTCGCTTTATTGGCCAAGGGAACCGGCGTACAGCTTCCGGGTCATGTGGCCAGCATGACTAAGCCACTTCTGGCGAACCAGAGCAGCGCATGGAAACACCGTTTACCTTCCTGCCGGAGCGGTACCTATTTATCTACTTGCACTTTGATGTGCTTTGGAACTGCTAGGTTGGCAGGAGCAGGGACCGAGCAATGGGAGCTCACCCCATCGCGGGGATTCGAACTGCCAACCTTCTGATCAGCAAGTCCTAGGCTCTGGTAGTCCCTACAGACTAGAGGTGGGCAAATGTTGTCTCCATCTTCAAAGAGGGGGGAAAGGAAGACCCAGGTAACTACCAAGCTTGACATTGATACCAGGGAAGGTCCTAGAACAGATAATTCAACAGTTGGTCTGTGATCATTTAGAAAAAGATGCTGTGATTCCTAAGACCAGCATGGGTTTCTTAAAAGTAAGTCATGCCAGACCAATCTGATTTCTTTTTTCGATGGAATTACAAATCTGGTGGATCAGGAAAATGGTGTGAATATAGTGTATCTTGACTTCAGTAAGGCATCTGACAATATTCTCGTGAGGAAGCTGGTAAAATGTAGGTTGAACGAGGTAACTGTTAGGTGGATTTGTAGCTGGTTGACTGACCAAACCCAAAGAGTACTCATTAATGGTTCCTCATCATTCTGGAAAAATTGACAAGTGGGGTGCCGCAGGGTTCTGTCCCGGGCCTGTTGTTGTTCAACGTCTTTATAAATGACTTAGATGAACGAGTTGAGGGGATGTTCATCAAATTTGCAGATTACACCAAACTGGGAGGTGTAGCCAATGCCACAGAAGGCAGAATCAGAATTCAAATTGACCTTAACAGATTGGAGAACTGGGCACAAGCTAACAAAATGAATTTCAGTAAGGACAAATGTAAGTTTTTACACTTAGGCAGGAAGAACCAGATTCACAAATATGGGGGGGGGGGCACCAGGCTTACTAGCAGTACATGTGAAAAAGATCTAGGGGTCTTGGTAGATCACAAGCTTAACATGAGTCAACAGTGTGATGCAGCATCAGAAAAGCTAATGCTATTCTAGGCTGCATCAACAGAAGTCTGGTGTCCAGATCAAGGGAAGGAATCGTACCACTCTATTCTGCCTTAGTCAGACCACACTTGGAATACTGTGTCCAATTCTGGGCACTACAATTTAAGAAGGATGTTTACAAGTGTGCAGAGGAGGGCAACCAGGATGATCAAGGGTCTGGAAGCTAAGCCTTATGAGGAGTGCTTCAAGGAGGTAGGCATGTTTAGCCTGGAAAAGAAGAGACTGAGCGGGGATAAGATAACCATCATCAAATATTTTAAGGGCTGTCACATGGATGAGGGAGCATGATTGTCTTCTCCTGCTCTGGAGGGTAAGACTCAAACCAATGGCTTCAAGTTGCAAGAAAGGAGATTCCGACTAAATATTCAAAAAAACTTTCTGACGGTAAGAGCTGTTCAGCAGTGGAACAGACTCCCATGAGAAGTGGTGGCCTCTCCTTCCTTGGAGGTTTTTAAATAGTTTGGATGGCCATCTGTCATGGATGCTTTAGCTGAGATTCCTGCACTGCAGGGGGTTGGACTAGATGACCCTTGGGTCCCTTCCAACTCTAGATTCTATGAAGCCTGATTTTGAATAGGCAAGTCTGTTTTTCAATATATTATGAAAACAGAACTGGAACATAAACTGTTTTATCTGGCCTCTTTTGGGTAAGCTTTGTTGCATTTAAACTATATCACTATAACTATAACCCTAACCCTAACCCTAACCCTTTAATGCTTTAATTTACATGGAAGTAAAGTCACATTGATTTGAATGGAACTTGTTTCCAAGGATTATATATATTTGTATGCCTTATTTTACCATAGCCAAAATCAAGCAAAGGCCACAAGGGGCTGTCCAGAGTTTCAGAGATTGATTGTCCAACTCCCAGCTACCATAAGCATATTTTCCAGGGACATGGATTAAAGTCCTGAATAATCTACCTGATGATCATCTTCTAAAGCGACTACTCTATTCTGAACTTAAAAATGGAAAGCGTAATGCTGGTGGTCAACAAAAGAGGTTTAAAGACTGTCTCAAGGCAAATCTTAAAAAATGTAGTATAAACACTGACAACTGGGAAACACTGGCCTGCGAGTGCTCCAGTTGGAGAACAGCCTTTAGCAAAGGTGTCATGGGCTTTGAAGACACTCAGACTCAGGACACAAGGGAGAAACGTGCTAAGAGGAAGGCACGCTTGGCAAATCCACACCGTGTTCAACTCCCGCCCAGAAACCAATTTCCCCACTGTGGAAGGACGTGTGGATCCAGAATTGGCCTCCACAGTCACTTACAGACTCACTGTTAAAACCGTGTTTATGGAAGACAACCTTACTTGGCTACGAGTGATAGCCAAAGAAGAAGAAGAAGTGTTAGGATGAGAACAGTTTGTGTGTACTCCCTGTGTGAACAATCCCTTCCTAATTTCTGCAATTTTTCATAATTTTATGCACGTAATATATATTTTTTAAGCTGCCAGATGTGGACTGAGCTGAGGCTATTTTTATAGGTATTTTGGCCAATTAATTGATAATAGACTGGGTCAAAAAAAATAATTAATTGCACAAAATGTTCCTGTTGGTAAGGAATTTAGTAACTAGGGGACATACAGCCTCAGAGCCAAAAATAGAAAATTAAGAGCAACCCGGGAATTCACTCAGGCAGAGCTATTTCATACAAGATGGGAAATAACTAAGATCTCAAGGAAGGTCATAAAAGCCAATGGCATAAATGAATTTAAGAGACAGCTCGACATTTTTATAGAGAAAATGGATTGAAGAATTCAGAGGCAGTGACAAATCACTAATGGGTTTGAGATAAAATTAACAAGGACAGGTTTGCTTGCGGCTGGAGGCATTTTACTGTCCAGTAATGCTGTATGTCCTCTTTCATCACATTCTAATCTGAGGCTGACATCCAAAAGTAGCAGCACCAAGTCTTTCAACACCTCACGTTGTGTGTTGAAAACCAGAAATGAAATCTGCTGTTTCTTGGAACTGTTCGGGGGGGAAACACTGTTGCCTTTTGAAATAAAGCATATGTACATTTGTTGTTGTTTAGGTGTGTCTGACTCTTTGTGACCCCATGGACGAGAGCATGCCAGGCACTGCTGTCTTCCACTGCCTCCCGCAGTTTGGTCAAACTCATGTTAGTAGCTTCAAGAACACTGTCCAACCATCTTGTCCTCTGTCGTCCCCTTCTCCTTGTGCCCTCAGTCTTTCCCAACATCAGGATTTTTTCCAGGGAGTCTTCTTTTCTCATGATGTGGCCAAAGTATTGGAGCCTCAGCTTCAGGTTCTGTCCTTCCAGTGAGCACTCAGGGCTGATTTCCTTAAGAATGGATAGGTATATATTCTTGCAGTCCATGTTATGTATTAGGTTTAACACATCTTATGTTACAAGGCACGTTCTAACCAATTGTATAAGCGTTAGTAGATAAACTTTCTAATGGCAAGTAAGCGTATGCACTTTCAACTGTCAAAGTTCATGCTCGAGTTCATTATTGTGTTGTCCAGTCAGTTTGATTCTTGTGTTCCTATGAGTGAGCTGTTGTCACTGACAAATGTTTAACAAACTTAGTTGAGGAACTTATACTGCCTTGGGCTTCTGACTTTTTCCAAACATTTAACACCTTCATCTGCAAGGAATCATACAAAACAAAGTGGCACTAATCAAATCAGTTTTGTCGCCTCTTCCCCCCCCCCCCAAACCCCAAGACAATGAGCCCAGCCACCTTTTATTCACAGTTGCATAAGCAATACACTACAGCATGGCCATAAGCTTGTACGTTCAACCACTGAAATATAGTATACACCCAATATGTAGCAATGGAGATTTATGTTACTGCTTTATGAATGAATACTGTGTTTTATTAATGGACTCTGTATTTTGTGAATTACCTAAGAGCCACCAATAGGGAGCTCTAGAATCTGACAGCTAACCAACTGGGCACTACCAAACAGCGACTCCTATTGCTGAAAGCAGGTAACCAGCAGGGAATACTTCAGCTCAGCCTTTGCACTGTTGACTGGACACCCCCTGCTGTGCAGATAATGGAGAAAGCTCATAAATTGTATCCCTTCTGGCATCCTGGCCAACTCTATTACACTGGTGTAAACCCTGATGCATCAGAAGAACAGAATAGCAGCAAAGAAAACTCCGCTCATATGTCAGCGACTGATAAGACTTGTCAACCAGTTCTTCCAAAGTCTTCCTAAATGATAAAGCTTCAAAATACAGGCCAAAAGAGAGCAGGTCTGGGAAGAGCGAGGCATACAATGGGCACATAAATTATATTATCAACATATACAAGCAGAAAATCATACAAAACAAAGTGGCACTAATAAAGAAAAGTTCCAGGGTGGAAACAGAAAGCAAACTAAAAATGCTTTTGCAGTTCATCAAAACTATCCAGCAATATCAAGTTATAGGAAAACTGGTGCTATTAACAGTAATCCTTCTAGTTGGTTAATCGGTCCAGCAACTTCCACACTGACCACAAGGGGCTTTCTAGGTCAAGCATAGGCAAACTCGGCCCTCCAGATGTTTTGAGATTACAATTCCCATCACCCCTGACCACTGGTCCTGTTAGCTAGGGATGATGGGAGTTGTAGTCCCAAAACATCTGGAGGGCTGAGTTTGCCTATGCCTGTCCTAGGTTTTTAGGCTGGATATTAAACCTAGAATCATTTGTGTGCAAAGCAGATGCTCTACCACTGAGCCATGCCTCCCCATGAACCAAGAATGCCTCAGAACCACACAACACTCTGTGAAAATAGAACAATGGCTACCAGTAGGGAGCTGTTGAAACCAGTTTCGTTGCTACTTAAAATAATGGAACCAACAATATGACATGTAAGTAAAGAAATGCATGTGATCTTAATGGCTTTCTAAAGAAATGAATGTCATTTTTATGAATGAATAACAAAATATATTTCAAAAACCAAAATGAACCAAGGAAAAACAACATTTATTTCCTAGCCCACCACTGCTACAGTCCTATACCACTGGCGTGGGTATGGTAAGCACACTCAGGGTTGCACTGTCAAGCATCTGTTTTACTCAGAGATATGAAGTGTTGCTGCTGTATGAACTTTTCAGCTGTGTTAGTGGAAAGTAATCTCAAAACAATGCTAATTTGAAAAAGCCCCCGATGTGAGTAGACTTCTGCAGTGTGGAAAACAATACATATTCCTCCCGCCTCCTTTCCCCATTTCCATACTAATCTGCATACTAAGACCTTAAATCCATCAGAATCCCAGCATGAGACTCACCTGTGCACAGAACATTACTTTAAAAATAGAACAAAATATAATGTTGGACTATTCAGGGCGGGAAGCTCTGTGGGATATGTGTGCTTATCTCCCACAGAGGAGGAGGCAGATGTAGCAACACCTTACTTTTCCTTTGTCTTAAACAACAGTTGTTTTGGTTGACAGGGGATTTTTGTCCCCCTGAGGCATTGAAGGTTAGCTCTCACTCTCCTTTGCTGGTAGGATGAGTCAGGGAAAACAGCGTTCAAAAATAGGATCATGAGGAAAACACCTACTAATGAAAATACAGAGGCTATCATTAAGGTTGAGTTTTAGCCTACACAGGAATAATAATTCTACTTAATATAATGATAGTTATGTAGGGGAGCTCTTGAACTCTAACTGTTCTATTCTCTATTTGCAGGTAGGAAACATATAACAGAGATTAAGCTGGGCTAACCCTACATTGAAAATCTATTATTCTCTCTTGATTGGACCATGGCAAAAGATCACGAGGGCAAACTCAATTTGCTACGATGATATCAGGATTCGAATGGCATTTAATTGCACAGCAGGAAGGACAAACTCAAGCACAGAAGGGGATTTAGGCACATGTGGAGGAAGTAGAGTGAACTGAAACGGCACATAATTACCATGATGTCTTGGGGTATTTTGCAGTGCAAGCCTTAGCATGCCTACTCAGAGGTAAGTCTCATTGAGTTCAGTGAGATTTACTCCCAGGTAACTGTGTACAAGACTGAACCTACAGAGTGCAAACACTAGAAACTGGAGGATTACTGCACCAATAGTACAAATTGAGTTGTATTTCATTTCTTCTGTATCCTACAATACTGTTAAATGGCTCCAGTTTTGATTGTTCAGTGTGGTTGGAGAAGTAGCGTACAAAAAACTATGCTCTGTTACATTGTAAAATCCCAGCATGCTTGGAAGAGACCCAATGGTATATTTTTTGTTTTAAAAAAGGTTTATTGAAATTTTTCACAATACAATAAAAAGAATGAACAAATCTACAAAGAATAACAACAATAGAGGAAGTAGAAGAAAAGAAAAGAGTTTGGAAACAGCAAAATCCTCTCTCGCTTTTATCCCACACAGAATGGCATGTTAGTGATGCAGCTGGTGTGGTGTTCTTAGGAACAACAAGTAGCCAAAGAGCACCAGAAGCTGACATTGTTGTTTAGTCATTTAGTCGTGTCTGACTCTTCATGACCCCATGGACGAGAGCATGCCAGGCACTGCTGTCTTCCACTGCCTCCCGCAGTTTGGTCAAACTCATGCTGGTAGCTTCGAGAACACTATCCAACCATCTCTTCCTCTGTCGTCCCCTTCTCCTTGTGCCCTCCATCTTTCCCAACATCAGAGTCTTTTCCAGGGAGTCTTCTCTTCTCATGAGGTGGCCAAAGTATTGGAGCCTCAGCTTCAGGTTCTGTCCTTCCAGTGAGCACTCAGGGCTGATTTCCTTAAGAATGGATAGGTTTGATCTTCTTGCAGTCCATGGGACTCTCAAGAGCCTCCTCCAGCACCTTAATTCAAAAGCATCAATTCTTTGGCGATCAGCCTTCTTTATGGTCCAGCTCTCACTTCCATAAGCTGACATTAGTCAAACGTAAGTGCTACAATGGTGTGATAGAGGAGAAACTGAGTGATAGAGGAGACGTGCATGTTTATCCCCACCACTGTTCAGGGCTCCAGCTCACAGGGACAGCTTCTGTGGGTTCAGTAGGCAGCTCTACTGCAGATGTGCTCTCAACCTCTCAACAGCCTTTGGGAAGGGACAACATGGTTCATAGAATCATAGAATCATAGAATCATAGAGTTGGAAGAGACCACAAGGGCCATCGAGTCCAACCCCCTGCCAAGCAGGAAACACCATCAGAGCACTCCTGACATATGGTTGTCAAGCCTCTGCTTAAAGACCTCCAAAGAAGGAGACTCCACCACACTCCTTGGCAGCAAATTCCACTGTCGAACAGCTCTTACTGTCAGGAAGTTCTTCCTAATGTTTAGGTGGAATCTTCTTTCTTGTAGTTTGGATCCATTGCTCCGTGTCCGCTTCTCTGGAGCAGCAGAAAACAACCTTTCTCCCTCCTCTATGTGACATCCTTTTATATATTTGAACATGGCTGACAAAGGCAGGGGCGGAGTGAGTGTACACATTACCTCTCCTCTCTCCTGTGCAATTATTGTTTTCCCAGAGCCACATGGGCAATCTTTTGGCTTATTTTGGCAAAGGATTCTTTAGACCCCTCTTACTGACATTTAAATTCTTATTCAAGATCCATTTACTTGAATGTGAAGAAAGGGTATACTTTGGTTGTATGCTGTGATTGGAATTATTCCTTTTTCCAGCTGGTTAAAAAAAACACACAACCAGCAGATAAGTTTTTCTTCCAGCATTAAAAGCAATTGCTTTCATTTGCATTTTGGAATGATTACGCAACTCAGAAAGAATTGGGTTATTCCTGATGCTATCGATATATGTTTTATTTCAACGTCTCCCCGCTCCTTCATACTGTCGGTAAGAACATCTGGCCATTTTGTAAGAAGGATCAACATGCCAAAAATAGTCTACAGGACCATAACTGGATCCAAAAGTATGTCTACCATAGAAGTGACAAGCCACGTTGCCTGCTTTCTTTTACCCTTTTGTATGAGGAAAAGTAAAACATTTGGCCAAGATAAAAGCATTCAATAAAAATTTTAACATACGTGCTGTATATAGGCCAAGATAATGCCTTTTCTCCTTATCCATTACTATCAAAGACTTCTTTGAAATATGCATGTGTTCTACTTCATTGTTTGATGTTAAAAGAAACATATGGTATTTTGAAACAATGGATAATTAGATTTTGTGTCTGCTTTCAATGTTTCAGTTTACTAACATACTTTAAAAGATTTTGCAATCAGAGTAGACAGAATAAATGACAATTATAGAAAAGAATAATATTATTTTGGAGGCTATGGGGCTGGGGGCTGTGTTTGGTAAACAAAACTTACCACAAGGCAGTTCAAATTTCTCTTTTTGAGTTTTTGACAACTACCACTTGGCAGATACATTACACATGAATGGTTTTATTTGACTACTGTTTGACCGTTGCTTTATCTCAGGTTTTGGAGCTTGGAAAATATATATGTATTTACACCTGCTTTTCTTTTGTGTGATAATTAATTGTGATATGTAGAGGTGCTTAAAAGATACAAAAGGGTGATAGGCTATTTTATACATACATGTACAAAGTGCTTTTTAAAATGAGGTGTTAGTACTCATATCTTAAAAGATACCACCCCCACCCACAAGGTGCTGGTACTCCATATCACAGCATACTGCCCGGGGGGTGGGGAATACACTGCATGTACATCACCTTATTTTTAGATTACATCTTTATCCCACATTTCCTCAAAGAAACTCAGGGCAGCTTATAATAATATATGGCTTTCCCACCCTTTAGTTTATCCCCACAACAACCCTATGAGGTAGGTTAGGTTGACAGACAATGACTGGCCCAATCACCCAGCAAATTTCACAGCTGAGTGGGGATTTCAATCACTACATCAGGATTTGTCATCATTTTATGACTTACAGCTGAAAATGTAACTCAGTTGAAAAACATTGTGTTTGTTGAGGTGATGTCCAATTATGTGAATATTCTGCTCTCTGATGGCTCATTGAGACATGAAGTGTTCGAGTGATGACTACGACTACTCTCCTCCATCCTGTGTCAGGCTAGACAGGCATTGGCAAACTCAGACCTCCAGAAGTTTTGGGACTAAAACCCCCATCATCCCTGACCACTGGTCCTGTTAGCTAGGGATGATGGGAGTTGTAGTCCCAAAAGGGCTGAGTTTGCCTATGCCTGGGCTAGCAGCAACAACGATGAGCTGCTCCTATATTCTGCTGCTGCTCTGGGATGCTGGGTCCAACTAAAATTTAGCAATTGTATTATGCTAAGATTCATAGAAAAAGTATTTCCCTAACCATAATGGGAATGGGGGACGTTGGGCTCTTGAAGACTCTCTTTCCAAGGCAGTCCTTTTCACCCATGATGTCCAGCAAGCCACTTCAGAATTAAAGCTTCAGGAGTAGTTTACCTGTAGAAGCTAACTTCTGGGGAGGACGGGACCCCTTTGGATCTTGGTCAGTGTTTGGCATCCCAAGTAAAATAAAAAATTAGCACATTTCTAAAGGGCTGCCACATGTAAGATGGAGCAAGCTTGTTTTCTCCTGCTCTGGAGGATAGGGCCTGAAGCAATGGATTCAAGTGACAGCAAAAGAGATTCTGATTAACCATCAGAAAGAACTTTCTGAAGGTAGGAGCTGTTCAACAATGGAACAGACTCCCTTGGGAGGTGGTGGACTCTCCTTCCTTGGACGTTTGTAAGCAGAGGTTGGATGGCTATCTTTCATGAATGGTTTAGCTGAGATTCCTGCATTGCAGGAGGTTGGACTAGATGACCCTTGGGGGTGCCTTTTAACTGTACAATTCTGTGATTCTATCCACAAAGATGAATCCGTCCTCAGAGGAAATGGCCTGAACTCTCTCACCTGTGAATATAAACAGCACTTCACAAAGAAAAACCTTATCAGCTGCTTTCTGGCACATAGGTAAGAGCTTCATATTATCCATATTAAATCTTCTCTTTCATTTTGCTTACAAGCTACTGGGGAAAGCCTTTGTTAACAATCATTCTGCAGATGATAAAGAAGTATAAAAGCACAACACACTTGTAAGATGCTGAAATCTACATCTTTTATATCAATATTCCCCTTTTCTTTATGTTGTCTTAAATGTCTTTCTTCAAGTGCTGTGATATTAGAATATATTTACTGGCTCCAGTCCAGCTGTACTTACACGAAACAAGGTGTTGTGCATGATTAGTGGCCCAAGTCATAGGCAGCAATGTTCATTCTTATCCATCCTATCCACATTTCAATATGGAAGGGCCTTAGCTCAGTAGTAGAGCTCTGCAGATATCTCCAGGAAGGTCTGGAAGATACTTCTGTCTCCAAAGACAATGAGCCCAGTCACCTTTTATTCACAGTCTCATAAGCACGACACTATAGCATGGCCATAAGCTTGTACGTTCAACCACTGAAATAATGTATACACCCAATATGTAGCAATGGAGATTTATGTTACTGCTTTATGAATGAATACTGTGTTTTATGAATAGACTCTGTATTTTGTGAATTACCTAAGAGCTACCAATAGGGAGCTCTAGAATCTGACAGCTAACCAATTGGGCACTACCAAACAGCGACTCCTATTGCTGAAAGCAGGTAACCAGCAGGGAATACTTCAGCTCAGCCTTTGCACTGTTGACTGAACACCCCCTGCAGGCCAGATAATGGAGAAAGCTCATAAATTGTATCCCTTCTGGCATCCTGGCCAACTCTATTATGCTGGAAAGCTACACTGCTGGAAAAGCTTAAAGGCTTGGGGATCCCACAGCAGACCCTGATAGCGACAGGCTTCGAGAAAGCTAGGACTACAATTCGCCAGCGTATCTGGGACGTAGAATTACAATGCCACATGAGTGAAATGATCAAACATCCAGCAATAAGGGACCATGGGAGAGGTTTCTCTCCAGCTAACTATCTGTCAGATCTTCAGGTACCCAAATACAGACGGTCTTTTACCCTCGCCAGATTCAACGTTCTCCCTTCTGCCTTACTTCAGGGCAGATTTGAGGGTAAACCATACACAGCACGGGTTTGCCCCTGTGGCTCGTTGGAAGTTGAAACTGCTTCACATGTACTATTACGTTGTCATCTTTATGAGGATATACGTTTGACTTTTATTACACCTGTTTTGCAAAAGTCCAGGAAAGAATCGGAACACCATAGTTTAAAACTACTGCTAGAGGACAAGAATCCCAAGACTACATTAAATGTAGCCAAATTCTGTGCGTCTGCAATTAATCGCAGGAAGCAAGTGGTATCCCATAATGACCAAACCCCCAAATGTTAATTACAGGGGGCACGCTAATAATTAATTTTAATTTTTTATATTTAAATCCTTGTTATACTCATATTGTCCTCTGTATTTCTGTTTTTTTTTTTAATGATCTGTGATATTGTGTGTGTTGACGCTGGTCTGTGACCGTATTAATAAATTCATTCATTCAGTATTATGCTGATGTAAACCCTGGTCCAACAGAAGAACAGAATAGCAGAAAATAAAATCTGCTCATATGTCAGCGACTGATAAGACTTGTCTCCAAAGCCTGGAGAGTCACTGCCAGTCAGTGTAGACAATACTGAGCTAGATGAATCAATGGTCTGATTCAATAAAAGGCAGCTTCCTATGTTCTTGTAGATGGGAGTTATACACTCCCACCAGATGACTTGTCATACTTTGCAATGTGATACATAGCTCTTCAACCCCTAGTCTGAATCATAGAAATAAAAGTGTGCATGAAAGTCTGGCTCTGTGAACACATATTGCTTCTTAGGTCAAGGCATTATCCACTGTATTAGTGTGCTGCATTATATGCAATTTGGATATACAACTTTGTGACTTCTATCATTATAACAATAGTTGGTAACATTCACCATCAGATTGCATTATGATGCTCAAGGTCTGTATATAAAGCAAAGCATGTAAGCGGCTAAATCTCTTTAGAGGAAAGCATCTCTGATGTGACGGCAGCTGAGAATGTACAATGAGAGCCATGAATAACTAAAAGTGACATCCTTACATTTAAGCTGCCTTTTTTCCATTGAAGTCTATGAAAGTAGGAGTCTAATTCTATGCCCCCTCTGCACAGCACCATCGGAATATAAAACTGAATGCTGGGATCCCAGATTCAGCTTCTACTGCTGGGAGCCAGACCTCGCCCATCCCCTTGCCAAGGCAGAAGCAGCTTTTGGCAGTGCTGCTCTGGCACCAGGAAAAGACCTTAATAGGGTACAGGAAGAGTTTGTGTAAGGGTTTGCTGGTAAGAAAGATGCATTTCAGTGTTTAATTGGGATATAATTGTTTGGTACAAACTGTCTGAAGATTTAGAGCAAAGACTTAAGACTACTCCCAGACAAAATGTTTAGTTTATCATGTAGGCCTGCCTAGGTCACACCTGCTTACCCGAGATCCTGAATGAACCATTCCCTACTGTCTGAAATTACCACTTATATTTCATTTTGCATTGCTGAAAACTGCTGTGAAGCAGCTTGAACTCAGTAGTGAGGATGGCATGAATCACTGTGTCATAAAGCACTGCTGCTATTGAAAAATAAAGAAGGGGTATGATTGAAGCATAGAGATGGAAAGGCTACCGTTCTCTCTCTCTCTCTCTCTCTCTCTCTCTCTCTCTCTCTCTCTCTCTCTCTCTCTCTTACACACACACACACACACAGAGAGAGAGAGAGAGAGAGAGAGAGAGAGACCCAACTTTCCAGTTTAACTTTCCAGTTTACAACTTTGGAAGGCTAAAAAATGCATTGCATAATTTGCATTTTCACACAAGTGAGTTCCGTTTAGCAATTTCTCAAAGCAATTATGGCTTTGGACTGGGCAGGGATTGAATGGGGTAGTTTGATTAGATAGACCTTTGCTACAAACTGACAGCCAAGCTGGACATGACATTAAATATGTATTTGTATATAATGTTCACAGTGTTGTTAAAAAAATGAAGACAGCAGCCACTGGGAGCAAATCAAGTGGGAAGGGGAACAAACATTTAATCCGCTTCTCCACAATTGCAATCCTGGTGAAAAATCATTCTTCAGATGCTGCTGTTTGCCTTGGAAGGAATGCATTGCATTGCATCAACTGCAATGACGGTGGGCCTTCCTCCCAACATCAGCTCAGAGGTCTTTTGTTTGGGTTGATGATTATTTTTTGAAAATGATTTTTAATTTTATAACATATTTAACAGAGAAAGAAAGAATAAAAGAAAAGTGAAAGACAGATAAAGGAGAAAAAAACCCATAATCTCACATTAAGATGAATATAATAAGCATCAACACATCAATCTTAACGTATATATCCTTTCTCTCAAGTATACAGTCACCCACTTCTGTCTTTTCATATAGTGCTGCTCTTTCTACAACAGCTGACAAAGCCAGCCTAGTAAGACCCTCCCCATCTGCAGTACACATTTAAAGCAGTATCATCCCACTTTAAACAATCATGGCTGCCCCCAGAGCATCCTGGGAGCTGTAGTTAGCTGTTAGGAAAGCCCCTATTCCCTTCACAGAGCTATAATTTCCAGAGCTCCATGGGGAGAGGGGCTGATTGTTAAGCCACCATCTCCCCTACTATTTCAGTGCTCTGAAGACCAGCAGGAAAGGGGAAGGACTGAGGAAATTTAACAAGTGGGGTGTTTGTGCAGTCCCACAAACTGTTTTGTGCTGCTTCCTTGGAGACCCTGGTGAGTTGGGAGCATATTGAGCCCATCGATAAGGCAGAGACACGCAGTGCTTGTGGGGCAGCCATGTTGACTCCTGTTTGTGGATCTTGCCCAAATACATCAGCCAGACATCCTACACGCTGTATCAAAATGTCCACACTGACGCTGAAAACAAAGGGTACATGAAGTGAGAGGAGAGCAGAAGTCTGCACTGGGCCTAATCACCTGATATATATATATATATATATATATATATATATATAGTCATAATTTAAAAGGGGGGGAAGTCCGGGGGGGGAACAAAGTTGTGTATAAGAAAGAGGGCGGAAAGCAATATACAAAAATGTAATGTTTACAGATAAACTGTAAACAGATAAAAACATTGGCAGGATTATTGTGATAACCTGCAGTTTCACAAGAGTATATACCAGTATATAAACCAATATAAGCCATGAAATGTCCAGATAGGCATCCAGATGAAATTGACATTTAGAAGAAATACTGGTGTATTTTTTCTGGAAATGTAAAGCAGTTGATGACAGACAATGACCAATGTTGGAAGAAGGAGAGGGACGTTATAACTTCTAGCGCAGCATTTTGAAGCAGTCTTGATTAATAATCAAATTTGAAGCAGTCTTGATTAATAATCCAATGGCTCAAACTACACATGGCACAGGCTAGAGGGAAGAGCAATGAAGTCAATTGCAGTGGTGACACTGCAAAAGGGGGTTACTTAACCATTTCATCATGGGCCATTCTTCCCACCCTGTCCACTTTTGAATGAAAAGAAAGAGGGTGACTGTTTAGATTTCCTGGGAGTGGAAAAACAGCAAGTGATGGGAGGATTTTGATTGTCAAAATGGGTAAGGTTTAATCCATCCACTAGCTGTCGGTGAGGCAGTGTGGATGGAGCTCAGTTGCTCTCCCAACACGGTGGGACACTGCTGCTTACTCAGAGGGAGAGGGGAGGGCCAAGGCACAGGAAGCTTGGTGTGATACAGTATGCGGCCATGGAGCCAATCTGATACTGCTTATGCTCTTCAAAACACAGACCTCCCTGCACCTTACCCCCTTCCTCTTGGTAAATGCCAGCAACGCACTGTGTTGGGAAGCTGGGAGTGCCCCCCTGTGCCACCTCACTGCTAGGTTCAACCACACACCCCCCAGCCTGCAATTCCCTTAAAAATACCACCAAACTAATAGGAAGGTGAGACATGTTTTTTGGGGTATTGTGTGTTGCTGGATGCGGTTGTACAAAATGGTTCCATTATATTGCTAGGTATGAGGACCCCAATCCCTGCAAACCAAGAAGTCAGAATCTAGCTAGTATCTGGGATGAGAAGCAGAAATGCAAGCTGCAGACCTGTACCAGACAAGGAATCACTGGACCAGCTCATGCAAAGCAACCTGTCTTTCCCCCTCACCAGCTCTGAGGAGTGCACAGAGACAGGGAAATTGGCAGGTTACCAAGGTGCTCTGTGTGTGTGTGTGTGTGTGTGTGTGTGTGTGCGCGCGCACACACACACACATGCACACGCACACAGTGAGATGACAGAAGAAGAATGTCATAGGAGCAGGGGTTGGTGGGGAACAAGAGAGGACAACCAAGACTGACTAGAGAAGCTACAACCCAGAGACAGGGGAGCATGGCTGGCTGCTCTGGACTCAAGCTTATATTGTTCTATCACAGCTTTGCAAAAGCCCACCAGTAGCTGTCCCTTTTAGTCAATGGGAAACACACACATACAAATGTCAAAAACCAGGGAGTCTCATCTCCAGGAAGTAGAATTAACAAGAAAAGAAGTTTATGGGAAATTTGTGTGAGGAGAATCAGAACTTACAGGGTTAAACAGTTCTGTGTGACGTCTCACATTCTCAGGCGTGGTTTGGTTCACATATGGGAATCTTTCTTTGTGTGTGAGTTTCCTTTCGTTTTTGGCTGAGAGGCGAGAAGAATGCCGGGACTGATTTATGATGTTTTTCTTCTCATTAAAGGCTAATTTTGGAATCGATGAATCCAGCTGATTTTACGCTGCAGTATGTGACTGGGCGTTTGTGTGATGAGGAGGAACGCCGTCTCAGAGAGGGCCGAGCTGGTGCAGGGTGCCCTGCCAGTAACAGAGGGGGGGCCAAGCCAGAAGGCACAGTTCAGGCTTTTTCCACTCATCGTTGTTTTGTCTGCGGGTCTGTTGACCACCTGCGTCGGTCCTGTCTGAGGAGAGCCAGAGAGGCCGGACAGGATGTCTCCAAGGTCGCTTCCCATGGCAGTCAGCCAAGTCCTCGTGGCAGCCAGCCAGGTTTCCATGGCAGCCAGTCTAGGAGAGGAGGCCAGCGTGGGAATGCGAAGGGAGGACGTGACAGAGGAAGTGAGAAGGATGGTTCTTCTTATCACCTAGCTGCCTCCATGGCAATGCTGAAGGACAACTCCAGTGAGGGCAGCATGCTGCGTTGGGTCATCGACTCAGGAGCCAGCCATCACCTGATGCTATCGCCATCTAGTGGCGAAATGTGGAACTGCAGGGCTGTTTCAACTGGGAAAACAGTCACTCTTGCTGATGGCTCACAGAGACAATTTACCACTGTTGGCAATGTGTTTGTTTCTTTTTTACAGGCAGAGCTGGAAGTCTACGTTGTCCAGGAATGAAGTGTTGTCTTTTATCTGTATCTGCTCTTGTAAAGGAGGGTTATAAGGTTTGCTTTGAAAATGATGTCTGTTCTATTTCCAGGGGTGGGAAACAACTGGCCAATGTTGCATGTCAGAACAACCTCTTTGTTCTGGAGACACCTCTGGAGGGTAAGGGGGACGCTGAGACAGCACAGGCGCGGTGTGCTAACGTTCCCACACATGATTCGCGTGCTCGCTTGTGGCACAGGAGAATGTCGCATAGCTGTTGGAAATATATCCAGAAGTTGCCAGAATGCACTGAGGGTTGCAAGATGAAAGCATGTGATAAATTCTTGGATTGTAGGGCATGCAAAAGAGCAAAGATAAAAAGGTGCAGTTATCCCAGATTGGAGAGGGTAACCACAAGGCCTTTTGAGCTAGTGCATACAGACCTTTGTGGACCCATGCCGAGTCTGGGCGGAGCCAGGTATGTGCTCACGCTGACAGATGATTTTTCGAGGAACGGCTGGATCTTCTCGCTGAAACAGAAAAGCGAGGCGGCGCAACTGATCAAAGACTGGGTTGCGGCGGTGGAACTACAGTTTTCCACCAAGGTGCAGAGCTTTCAGAGCGACCGAGGCGGAGAGTTCACCGGGTCTGCTCTGCAGAGTTTTTTCCGCCAGGAGGGGATAAGTCACAGGTTGACGGTTGCTTTTTCTTCTCAGGAGAATGGCGTAGCGGAGCGCAGGAACAGAACGCTAGCTGAGGCAGCTGACGCTCTACTGTTTGATGCTGGTTTGCCTCAGAGCTTTTGGGCCGAAGCTTGGAAAGCTGCCAGCTTCACTTTGAACAGGTCCTATAGCTCTGTTGTAGGAGACACACCCTATTTTCTGCTGCAGCGGAAGAAGCCCAAGGTGCATTTCTTCCGTGTGTTTGGTTGCGAAGCTTGGGTGCTTGTGCCAAAGGCTCAACGCAAGAAAGGTGACCCAAGGTCCCGGAAAATGATCTTTTGTGGGTACGAGCCTGGGACAAAAAGGTGGAGGTTTGCCTATCCAGAAGGCGATCAGTCCAGGATTCTAGTCAGCAGAAGTGATGAGTTCTGTGAGCAGAGTGGTTGGTCAAGGATCCATGCGAATCCTGCCGTCCTCTCAGAGTGTCTGTCTGATTCTGCTGAGGAGGGAGAGTTAGAAGCTGAACCTGTTGATGAGGACCAGGTCTCTGACCAGGGTCAAGAACAGGGAGGGGCATCTCCACAGGTTGTTAAAAGAGAGCCCAAAAGTGAGCCTTCGTCTCCCGTTAGTCAAGTGCAGAAGGCCAGAAGACGCAGTAAGTCAGAGGGGGAGTCTTCTGATAACAAGGACACACTTGCTGGCCCCAGTGGGTCAGAGGGAGCACCTGAGACAGTGCTCAGACGTTCCACACGCACTACAAAGGGGGTACCACCTGAGAGGTTTGAGGTCACCAGCGTGTGGGTTGGTTTAGCGCAGTGCGAACCAGAGAGTTTTGAGGAGGTTCAACAGTTGCCTGAAGCGGAAGCCAGGAAATGGCAAGAGGCAATGGGAAAGGAGTTGAACTCAATGAGGTCCTTAGGTGTGTTCTCCACCACGAAGCTGCCAGAGGGCAAGCAGGCCGTGAGCTGTCGTTGGGTTTACAGGATTAAGCCCACAACGTCTGGAGAACCTCAGTACAAGGCGAGGCTTGTAGCCAGAGGGTTCACGCAGAGAAGGGGGCTGCATTACACCAAAGTGTATGCTCCTACTTCCCGGAGTGAGACTCTGTGCGTGTTTTTAGCAGTAGCTGCTCAAAGAGGGCACCAAGTGCACCACTTTGATGTGGATGTGGCTTATTTGAACTCGGATCTGAAGGAGGATATGTACATGTTACCTCCTCCAGGGTTTGAGGGCAATGAGCCAGGTGTTGTGTGGAAGCTGCACAAGTCAATTTATGGTTTGAAACAGTTACAGATAGGTAGCCGTGTTGGTCTGCCATAATCAAAATAAAAAAAATCCTTCCAGTAGCACCTTAAAGACCAACTAAGTTAGTTCTTGGTATGAGCTTGAAGTTCTTGAGTTAGTTCTTGGTATGGTTTGAAACAGTCAGCCAGAAATTGGAACATGTGCCTGAATGAAGCTCTGGAAAGTTTGGGTTTCCAGAAGAGTCTTGCAGACAGTTGCCTGTACCTGAAGGGGTCAGGAGAGACACAGGAAGCGATTCTGGTGTTCGTAGATGATATTCTGTACGTGGCACAGACAAGTAGACAGGTGCAAGGTTTTGCCAAAGAGCTTGGTAAGAAGTTTAAGCTCAAAAACCTTGGTTTCGTTCAGGTTTATCTAGGCGTTAGGATAGACAGGTCTGAGAACGGGAGTTTCTTGCTCAGTCAGAAAAGCAAGATTGAGCAGTTGCTTGAGAAGTTCCGGATGTCTGACTGTGCAGGGGTCAGAACGCCCATGGAGACCAACTTCGTGAAGGACAGTCAGCTTGGGGAGCGTTCTGAGTTCCAAAACCCTGAGGTGTTTCAGTCAGCGCTAGGGAGTCTGTTGTATCTCTCTCAGTGGAGCAGACCAGACATAGCGTTTGCTGTGAATCTGCTCAGCAGGGAGGCTACAAAGCCCAGTGTGAATGCCTGGCAAGGCATCAAGAGGGTGTTGAGGTATTTGCAGGATACCAAAGAGTTTTGCCTCGCGTTGTCAGTTGAAGGTGACGCATGGCTTACGTGCTGGAGTGACAGCGATTGGGCATCTCTTGGGGACAGGAAGTCTGTGTCTGGACTGGTGGTAAAGTTCGGGGAATCCCTGGTTGGGTGGAAGTCCCGGAAGCAAAGTCTTATTGCACTTTCTTCCACTGAGGCTGAGTTCAGTGCGTTGTCGGATTTGTGCAGGGAGTTGGACTTCTTCCGGTGCTTGATCCAAGAGATCTGTGGGGATTGTTACTTGCCCATAACTGTTTGGGGAGACAATCAACCTTGTCTTAGGTTGGCAGAATCTGGACAGTTCAAGTCCAGAACCAAGCATTTGGACATACGTTTCCAGAATGTATGTCAGAGTGTCCAAGCAGGTTGGATACGGCTCAAGTATTGTTCGAGCCGGGAGAACCTATCTGATGGGTTTACCAAACCCTTGACCTTCCAGCGACATGGGGAGTTCTGTGAAGGGCTGTGTTTGGGGTGAGTTATACTCACAGTTTTCCCTCAGGATGCGAGACGAGAGGGGGTGTGAGGAGAATCAGAACTTACAGGGTTAAACAGTTCTGTGTGACGTCTCACATTCTGAGGCGTGGTTTGGTTCACATACGGGAATCTTACTTTGTGTGTGAGTTATCCTTTCGTTTTTGGCTGAGAGGCGAGAAGGATGCCTGCTCTCTCGCCGGACTGATTTATGATGTTTTTCTTCTCATTAAAGGCTGTTAGAGTTTAGTAAGAAGCCTGCGTTCAGTCTGATTTATTATCCACACACAAGGCAACATTTTCTACCGCTGCAGTACTCTGCTAAGAGCTTCAAAGAGAGCTCAAGTTTTTTCTATCGGCACAAGCGTCCATCGGCACAGGGGAAGTGTGCCGGGCGCCATCTTATCTCAACAATTTGATGGTTTTGAGAGTTGCCCTGTTCACTTAGAAGAGGGTGAACAGAAGAAGAAAAGACAAAGAGGATACAGATCTGAAAAAAGTTAATTTATATATACAGATGCAAATTTAGAAACCGTGACTATAATTTAAAGTGATATACAATATGTCTCACCATAGTGGGGAAGATTGTGATCATAGTGGGGCCTGAGTGCCTGCTCAGGGAATGCTGAGTACAGATGGGCAATTTCAAGGCATCTCCTCTCCCCTTTTATATAGGTCTTCATCTTTAAACCGGATTCGGACTGGAAAGCACTTCAGCTGACCTCTGGAAAGTGGTACATATGGGCACCCTAATCTAATCTAGCAATAAAGTGCCTTTTTACATATAGAACCAGTGTTAACTTGAAGTGATAGATAATAATGTAATAACAGAAAGTTGGAGGGGAGGTTGACAGACTTGGGAGAACACTTGTTTGCTTCCCATATGATGATGCTGTAGCTGTTGTCTAAAAGAGTTTCTTGCATTTCAGACAGAAACCCCAAAGGCACCAAAAAGTTAAACTCAATATATTCATAAAGGAAAACAAACCAGAGTGCACACTGATGCACTTGTTTAGATTTCTAACTGGCATAAATGGAGTAATCATAAGTTACCATGTTCAGCCAAGCACAAAGGATGTCTGGGCCATCAGGATGAACAAATTCTGAACAGATGTTAAGAAGCAATCTTAAAATTGGTAGACATGCATTGAATAGCTCATCATGTGGATGGTTTATAGACTTCAACAGCACAGTGCCAAGTACAAGGTATAAATGTCCCAAGGAGCTAGTTCACCAAGCTAATGCAAAGTTTTCTCATTTCACATGCAAATGTGCAAAGAAAACAAAACAGAAAGAAAGGGATAAAAGTAACTGGAGAAATAAAATCCTTAGGCTGGCTAGTAGTGAAGGTAAAGTTGTTTATCTTGGGTTATGTCTTCAGGGAGAAGAGATAATATAGCAGCAGAGTTTTAAACTTTACTGGCAAACTATGCTATTGTGGTTTCTGCCTTACAATTCCTTTATGAGACAGAATGCTAGTTAACAGCCCACAATGGCTGGCTGATGGCTGCCAATAATTAGGGAATAGCGAGGAATCTGAAATGAGATGCATCAGATCTTGGAGAAAGTGTCACTATTCCACTGGATTTCTACAAAGAGAGAGCATAAATATTTTTGAAATGACAAGTCTCTACTGCTCTCCCATCTAGGGCTTAGCTGAAATATAGCTCTCCTATTTAGAATAGAATAGGATCTTTCACTGCGGGAGGCAGTGGAAGAAAGAAGTGCCTGGCGTGCTCTGGTCCATGGGGTCACGAAGAGTCGGACACAACTAAACGACTAAACAACAACAAGGATCTTTCCTATTCTATTGACTCAAGAGGGTTCTGGAAGCTTCTCTGTGTGATACAAGCTAGTGCAAGCTGGAAGTTTCTACCGACAAGCAAGTTTATATTCTGCCTAGAAACAGGCAGAAGGTTCCTGATGTTTGGGTTATTCCTTCAGAGAAGCTGAACAGCTGGTTTAAACTGGTTCTGTTATCTCTTTCACTCAAAGTCATGCTGACTACAATAATAGATCAGAAGCAGCCTGAGTTTCAGTTTCTATCTCTCTTTCCTTGTGGTGTGTCCTGTACTTGGTATGCTTAGTGTTAAGGTTTTAGTCCTATTGTAAGTTATCATAAGTTTAAGTTAAGACTGCTGCAACTGGATTTCTTATGGACAGAGCCAATCCTGAAGGTATGGATTTGTGACTATTATGCTCATTTGCCTTCAGTAGCAGTAAAGCTCTGCTGGATGAAATATTAATTGCCTCTGGTCTATTTTTTTGGAATTCTGCAACGTGCTACATTTATTTTACTCTGCTAACTATACATTGGAATCTGCTCTGGATCAATATTGAGAAGAATTCTTGACAGCTACATCAGCACCAAGTCTTGCTCAGAAAGGCATTCCAGGTGGGAAGTGGTGGTTCTTGCTCCCCTACTATCCCCAGAATAGCCTTGGGACTGAAGCTATGTGATAATGTACTGTCACTTACAGAGGCAATTTAGAGTAGCAAATGATGTCTATCAACCAGCAGCCACCACCAGAGCAACCATTAAGAATAGCCTAGATGTGGAAATGGGGAACATAGTGAGTAGATTTGAACCCCCTTTTGCCTCCCCCAAAGGGTTCCAAAGTGGGTCAACAGTAGAAATTGTCAGTCTGCCTCTATTCTCATCCAAAGGTTAGGATGCCAAATTCAAACAGCACCAACCCTGTAAATTACTCACCACTCAGGAAAGCGGGAAACACGTGACAACACAATGCAAATTAGCCAAACAGAGTTCAGTTTCTTGAAGTGTAAGAAAGGGTCATGTTTGCCAACAAGTTTCTTAGCGAGAATACGTGACAGAGACTGGGCTAGAAATAATTTGCTGATGTTATTATTGTTACAATGCCTGACCTAGAGCTAAACATGTTTACTCACCTAACATAATCTCAGACCATTTTTTCCCCCTGAAGAAAAAACAGTTTACAGTGTGAGTGAATTAATGTGTGCATGTCGTGCAGACACACCACTCAGTTTGGTGAAGATTTTCAGCTAAAAATCTTTTGATATACCAGATAGGTATGCATGCCGTAGCAGGCATCACTGAAAATCCATTGTACAGTACTGTATTTGTCTACCTTCAAATGCATTTGGGGAGTCAAAGGGATGAGTTTTCTAGCATTCCATTGTGAAGAAATAGGTCTTCTGCTTCAGCTACTTTTTAGCTGACAGCGCTCCATACAAATATCATACAAGGATAGTCAGAATTGATTAGAAGCAATGGAGTGTGTGTCTGAGCAGGCAGTAAACCATGTTCAGAAAAGAATATGCCCAGAAGAAATAATTTCTGAAAAATGGAAGGAATCAGATAGGTCAATGAAGCTTAGAATTTAACCAAGCTACTAAAAAAACAACCACTACCACAAAACAACAACTATTAACTACAGAAAACTTTCAGATAAAAATAATATAAACTGGACAACTGGGTATTTATTTCGCTGTGAGAAACTGAAGAATTCATGCTTCTAGTTTGTTACACACTTCCCTTTACTGTGGTGTATGGAATTATTCTGTGAAATGGTATTGCCAGACCTTTAAGGGACAACTTATTTTTTATTGGCCTAGATCAGAGGTGGGCCACATGCAGCCCTCAGCCTAATTTCAAATGGCTCTTCGCCTAATTTCATAAGCCCTCCTCAAGCAATCAGCTCAGACCTGTGGCAACAGCAATCTGTCCTATCCACGGCAGATTGTTGGACAGGGAAGGAGAGAGACCAAAGAATGGCAGTTGAAGGATGCCATCGCTGAACCCCCACACAGTTGAAATGGGCAAGTTATTAGAAGGCCTGAACACCCTAAAGATTGTGTAATGTTCAGTTCCATTCCATTAAAAGAGAATGGATATAATATGAAATACCTATTAGTAGATACAGTCTGAGTGGGTTGTGCTTCCTGGGAGGTAATAGCAAACAGCGAAGAGCAAGCCCTGCTGCTTCTAGCCTGAGAAGAGTGGGGACGGGGGACAGGGACATACACAGATTTAAAGCATTATAATTCCATTTTAACAGTCATGGCTTTCTACAAAGAGCTGTGGGACCTGCAGTTTGTTAAGGGTTATGAGAGTTAAGTGACCGCTCTTCCCCTCACACAGCTACAGGTGCCAGAGTGCCCTGTCAAGAGGTATAGAATGTTAAACCAGTATGGGAAATCAGATCCTCTTCAAGGAGGGTACGCATTGCGCGCAGGCCCCCAGGCATCTCCCACCTCCTGGTGTGGGTAGGGCTATGCCCTGCACCACTCTGGTTTGTCGTTTCGTGGTCACTTGGTCTCTAAAGCCAATGGCTTGGCTTGGAGGGTGGCCACGAAACATTATTTAATCCCTGTGCAATGTTTGCTGGACCTCTTTGCCTTTGCGCAACGGATCACGCACCCACTCACCCCTTTAATCTGGTGCGTTGGCCTTACTATGGACGTTGTTGGTCGCCAGTTTTGCAATGGGGGCCTGGTAGGAATTTTTCCATCTGGCAGATTGGCAGAGCCGTTTGGTTTTCGCCTACCACGTAACAATCGTCACAACATTGTAAGGTTTGGCGGTTAGGCATTCGATCAGCAATGTGTGGGGAGGGGAGGTGCAGCCATCACCTGCCCCTCCAAGCTCAAGGGTATTCTGTTAAAGGAATCAGGAGTTGGCCTGGGTCTTGTCCGAAACCCAGTGGTAGAGGCTAGGGCCATACCAGGACCCCATGGGGGCACAAGGGATGAAATCAAGTCGGTTCACATCGGTGGGGCTTCCTCTGGCGGTGTTTCACCCTTTTATCAGATTCCCCATGATGTGGGTGGGAGTCTGATATAGTTTGGATGATGCCTCCAATGCCTAAGCCAATACCACTCACATTCTGTATTCAATAAAGCTGTGGCCTAAATTTTGCCCAGTAACTTAAACTAAAATCCCATGTCACTGTGTCTTGATTTTTGGGGGGTGGTTGGGGGTCTCGAAGCACAATTGTAGCTGCATGAAGTGAATGCACCTCCACACCCTGACACAAACACATCCTGCAACACAGTAGTTGTTTGCAGGGTAGTACAAGTAGGGTGGTGTTGTCCATGTGGCTTTCCAAGGCGAGCACTGCTGCTGCTTACCAAGAGGGGCAGAGCAAAGGGCTGTGATTTCTGTGTTGGGACGCCAGCTGTGCAATGCTGCCCTTCCTCTGCCACCCTGCTGACCACTGCTGCTCTCTCTCTCTCTCTCTCTCTCACACACACACACACACACACTGGTCTGAGATGCAGAAACACCTGTGTTTGAAGACTATAGCATCTTAATATATTTCCTTTTCGAAAGCCAGAAAATTCCAACGATCAAAAAACCTGCCAGTAAGACTACAGTGGTACCTTGGGTTAAGAACTTAATTCGTTCTGGAGGTCTGTTCTTAACCTGACGTACCACTTTAGCTAATTGGGCCTCTTGCTGCCGCTGCACGATTTCTGTTCTCATCCCGAAGCAAAGTTCTTAACCCGAGGTACTATTTCTGGGTTAGCAGCATCTGTAACCTGAAGCATCTGTAACCTGAGGTACCACTGTACAGTTAAAAAGCTATTTTATGTTGCTTCAAGCTCCCTGAATGAGGCTAAAGGTTGATGCCTTTACAGATGTGCCCCATGATCATTTATGGTGCTGTGCAACACCACAAATTATGCTTGCTTAAAACTTCCTCTCTATGCACCCACACTTTTCTTTGGTCTTTCAGGTCCAAATACAGTCTGGGGTCTGCAAAGACCTCCCCATGTTGTCCTGATTCTATACAGTGGTACCTCGGGTTACGTACTTAATTAATTCCGGAGGTCTGTTCTTAACATGAAACTGTTCTTAACCTGAAACACCACTTTAGCTAATGGGGCCTCACGCTTCCGCCACGTCGCCAGAGCACGATTTCTGTTCTCATCCTGAAGCAAAGTTCTTAACCTGAGGTAATATTTCTAGGTTAGAGGAGTCTGTAACCCGAAGCGTATGTAACCTGAAGTGTGTGTAACCCAGGTACCACTGTACTGCCGTATGAAGCATCAATTAATAACAACAAAATATTTCCAAATATTTTACTAAGCTGTCTGCCCTTTTAAAAGGGAATGACTGTAAGTTTGCTTTCTATTATTCTATTAAGTGATTATGAAACAAAAACTACATCTGTTTTTGCTGTCACTAATGTGAGTTATAATACCATCACTTTGGGAAATGCTTTACTTTTTTCAAAAAAGAATTTGGTCTAATTAAGCAAAACTAACCTTGTCTTACCCATTTTTTTTGTTTATATTCCTATTTTACCACAGTCTTATGAATACCATAATCTGCATTTTGTTATGTGTGAACAAATTCATTCATACCTAAATTACGTAGATTATGGACTCAAACTTGGGGCATCTCCCCCCTACCTTTTCGTTGATGTACAATGCTTTATATGCTCTCGTCCCTAGCTTCTTACTAACCACCTATTAATTTCGAAATTAAATTGTTCACTGGGCTCTCGTTCTCCACAAGAATTAGGCACCTGAGGTGGGTCCAGCTGGTATTTTATTCAGTGTTTAAGATCATGCTGTTATAATGATTACATATTTAATCACTGTGGCTTCCTTTTCAGAAACAAAGATTATTATAGCTTTCATTATATGGAACTAAAATTCACTTCAATATGCTCTCTCACTTCCAGAGCCGTATTTTAATTGGAAAGGGAATGCTGGCTTCCTTGAGGACTGACTTAAATCTACACATGTTACACATTTTAACTATAGTATTTTCATTGAATTTAGAAAAAAATAATAATAAAGATGAGTGCAAAGTCTTCTAAGTGGGCAAAACCTTCAGTGAAGGAAGAAAAAATGTTTCTTGATAAGACTGTATGAAATATTTCAGGTTGGGTTCCATACTGATTTTTTGAAGGAGCTGGAAACAATATATGACTCTTCCATGGAAGTCTAAAAGTGCTATTTGTGTCTACTGAGAGTTAAGTCCCACTGGGGCTTACTTACAGTCAGGTAACTGGCTATAGGAAAGCAATATTAAATGTGGAGACTTACTGAACAGAGACAATTACCATATTTTTCCATGTACTAGACTAGTTCCCCACCCTAAAAAATGATGTCAAAAATTAGGGGGCATCTTATACATGGATAGTGTCTCACCCCATTTTCTTAAATCTGAGTCCCCCCAAATAAGGGGCATCTTATACATGGGGGCATCTTATAGACAGAAAAATATGGTACATTGCAATTCAGATTTCTGAGCATCACTTCACTAGTGAAAAAGGTTTCGGGTAGCTTCCCATAAAGAGGATTAGAAGCGGACAAAAGTTTTTGCAACTAATATTCCTTAGGGAGCTTGTATCTTTTTATATCTATCTATATTCAGATTCAAACAGGATAGCTGTTAAGAGGTGAAAGCTCTTTGAGTAGAAAGCTCCTCTGCTTGGCATCATGTGGGGATGAGTAGGAGTTCCTGGCCTGCTATCATGTTGGCTCAGCTGACAAACTGAATGTGTTCTGCCTAGTCCGTGTTTTGTTTTAAGTCCTCTATCTTGATAAACATAGATTGGTGAGTGGGAGCTGTTAAATTAATAGGTTGGTGAGTGGGAGCTGATAAATTAATTTGCTCACATTTAGGAGGTAGGGTGTAGTAATTTACCCCTTCTACCTTAAAAGTGTCTAATAATCTCAAGATTTGCCTTCAGGACTGAGAGACTCCCCAGCAAGGCAGGGTGCACTTTTGAGTTCAACTTGTATCATGCTGTGTTGTGGGACTCTTGGAAAAGTTAATCAGGGAGGCCTTCCTGCTCATCTAAGAAGGTGGGGTTTAAGAGGAGGGGCAGATAAACAATACCACCCCCTCCCTTTGCAGGGTTGGCTCACCACAGTTATATATTTTTAAGCATCCTGCACTGTCATCACCACTCTCTTCAACACTTCCTACACTAGCCACACCTCACTGAATATCTTTCATTAAATAAATCCAACCCACTTTCACTCAAATTTCTGTCTTATCTCCTTATTTCCCTGTCAGAGTGGCAATCCCCTTTCCTATTGCTCTCACAACAAACCGGAAAAAGTTTGTTTGGTTTCAACAATTTATAGAGTCATTTTTGGTTAACGTGAAAATGAGTTGACTTCTGCTGTCTAATACTACCTGCAGATTTTAAAGAATAATTTTATATGAGGGAACAAAGCATGAAATGTATGCTATACATATACCAAATTACTTGGAATGATGTAATATTTTCTTGAAAACTCCATAAATTGTTTTAAAACATTTTTTATTTTATTTTTTTAAAAAATCAAGTGGAAGTTAAACACAAAATTCTTTATCAGTTCAGCACAATTAGTTTTATATTCAAGCTTAGCTAATTGCAATACTTAAAGAAAACTTGTATGGGGTTGAGAAATGCAAGTGCATGTCAAAAAAGCTGGTAGTGATAATAATTACAGTTTAAAAATATCTTTGATTTAAGATTTGGAAAAATATTTTCTGTACTGTATCGTTATATCTTGGCTTCTTAAGTTCCTAATTACCACAACAAAAAATACTTTAAAAATATTAAATAGACTGCTCATTCCCTTACTAATCAGATGCTTATTAGTGTTTTTGGTTGTGGGGGAGGAGGTTGTTGTTGGTGCTTTTTATATTATTTTTTGTATCTTTATTTTCAATCTTATTATGATTTATGTGGAAATTGTTCAGTTTGGTTGTGTATTTTCTGATGTTCTATTTATTCCTTATGACTACTGTTGTAATTGTTTTCATCTTGCAAGCCTTTACCCAGTTCCAGAGTGTCCCACCACAATCCTATGGAACCCTTGATCCAACCTCATAGAATACATTTATTACAGCATTTTAACTAATATTACAGAAGAATTTTCTCTATCAAGGTTAAATTCTTTCAAAAGTAACTCGATTTTAAGATTCACCAAAGAGAGAAAAATGATTAATCAAGTTATTGTGTGCAGGTTCCATTTACTTTAACACCACGGCTCACACCCTTTTATAATACATATTTATCAGTTTTTGATGATGCAGAACAACATTTTCTTGTAGATTAATTATATGATTAAAACAGAGATTACTTTGCTGCTGCCAAGATTATGCGGCATACGAATGAAAAGCTATAGAGAGAGATACAGTTATAATAGCAACAACAATAACATGAGAACCAGAGATGCAAGACACAGATTAGGTCATGCACTAGTCAGACACAATGTATGACTTCAATGTTTAAATAAAAAAAGAAAATATCACAAAGAGATATTACAGTTTTTGTAATTATTTGAAATGGATGAAGACTGCTTCAAACTGAACATGGTCAAAGGCATCAAAGATCAACACATTCCTTTAATGTGAAAATCTGAAAGATCATCACAGAAATATTCTTTGGAACTAGAATAGTGTTTTGTTTTGGGCAAAGTAGCAATTTTACCCAGTTTTAGAAATCTAAATCTCGTCAGGGCCAGGATCTAGGTACGGCAATGAAAAATGGGAAGTACTACTGGCTGCATCATACATAGGCCTAGGTACAGTTAGCCCACTGCAAACTTGAAAAGTTTCCCCCTCGTATAAAGTTTAATTTTATTACTCAGCAGTCTTCAAACTTCTCAGGGCCATGTTCGGTCACAACTTATAACATGGGGACCACTGTGATTTGCCACTTCTCTTTATCTTTTTTATCTCTACTGCAGATGTGCTCTCAACCTCTCAACAGCCTTTGGGAAGGGACAACATGGTTCATAGAATCATAGAATCATAGAATCATAGAGTTGGAAGAGACCACAAGGGCCATCGAGTCCAACCCCCTGCCAAGCAGGAAACACCATCAGAGCACTCCTGACATATGGTTGTCAAGCCTCTGCTTAAAGACCTCCAAAGAAGGAGACTCCACCACACTCCTTGGCAGCAAATTCCACTGTCGAACAGCTCTTACTGTCAGGAAGTTCTTCCTAATGTTTAGGTGGAATCTTCTTTCTTGTAGTTTGGATCCATTGCTCCGTGTCCGCTTCTCTGGAGCAGCAGAAAACAACCTTTCTCCCTCCTCTATGTGACATCCTTTTATATATTTGAACATGGCTGACAAAGGCAGGGGCGGAGTGAGTGTACACATTACCTCTCCTCTCTCCTGTGCAATTATTGTTTTCCCAGAGCCACATGGGCAATCTTTTGGCTTATTTTGGCAAAGGATTCTTTAGACCCCTCTTACTGACATTTAAATTCTTATTCAAGATCCATTTACTTGAATGTGAAGAAAGGGTATACTTTGGTTGTATGCTGTGATTGGAATTATTCCTTTTTCCAGCTGGTTAAAAAAAACACACAACCAGCAGATAAGTTTTTCTTCCAGCATTAAAAGCAATTGCTTTCATTTGCATTTTGGAATGATTACGCAACTCAGAAAGAATTGGGTTATTCCTGATGCTATCGATATATGTTTTATTTCAACGTCTCCCCGCTCCTTCATACTGTCGGTAAGAACATCTGGCCATTTTGTAAGAAGGATCAACATGCCAAAAATAGTCTACAGGACCATAACTGGATCCAAAAGTATGTCTACCATAGAAGTGACAAGCCACGTTGCCTGCTTTCTTTTACCCTTTTGTATGAGGAAAAGTAAAACATTTGGCCAAGATAAAAGCATTCAATAAAAATTTTAACATACGTGCTGTATATAGGCCAAGATAATGCCTTTTCTCCTTATCCATTACTATCAAAGACTTCTTTGAAATATGCATGTGTTCTACTTCATTGTTTGATGTTAAAAGAAACATATGGTATTTTGAAACAATGGATAATTAGATTTTGTGTCTGCTTTCAATGTTTCAGTTTACTAACATACTTTAAAAGATTTTGCAATCAGAGTAGACAGAATAAATGACAATTATAGAAAAGAATAATATTATTTTGGAGGCTATGGGGCTGGGGGCTGTGTTTGGTAAACAAAACTTACCACAAGGCAGTTCAAATTTCTCTTTTTGAGTTTTTGACAACTACCACTTGGCAGATACATTACACATGAATGGTTTTATTTGACTACTGTTTGACCGTTGCTTTATCTCAGGTTTTGGAGCTTGGAAAATATATATGTATTTACACCTGCTTTTCTTTTGTGTGATAATTAATTGTGATATGTAGAGGTGCTTAAAAGATACAAAAGGGTGATAGGCTATTTTATACATACATGTACAAAGTGCTTTTTAAAATGAGGTGTTAGTACTCATATCTTAAAAGATACCACCCCCACCCACAAGGTGCTGGTACTCCATATCACAGCATACTGCCCGGGGGGTGGGGAATACACTGCATGTACATCACCTTATTTTTAGATTACATCTTTATCCCACATTTCCTCAAAGAAACTCAGGGCAGCTTATAATAATATATGGCTTTCCCACCCTTTAGTTTATCCCCACAACAACCCTATGAGGTAGGTTAGGTTGACAGACAATGACTGGCCCAATCACCCAGCAAATTTCACAGCTGAGTGGGGATTTCAATCACTACATCAGGATTTGTCATCATTTTATGACTTACAGCTGAAAATGTAACTCAGTTGAAAAACATTGTGTTTGTTGAGGTGATGTCCAATTATGTGAATATTCTGCTCTCTGATGGCTCATTGAGACATGAAGTGTTCGAGTGATGACTACGACTACTCTCCTCCATCCTGTGTCAGGCTAGACAGGCATTGGCAAACTCAGACCTCCAGAAGTTTTGGGACTAAAACCCCCATCATCCCTGACCACTGGTCCTGTTAGCTAGGGATGATGGGAGTTGTAGTCCCAAAAGGGCTGAGTTTGCCTATGCCTGGGCTAGCAGCAACAACGATGAGCTGCTCCTATATTCTGCTGCTGCTCTGGGATGCTGGGTCCAACTAAAATTTAGCAATTGTATTATGCTAAGATTCATAGAAAAAGTATTTCCCTAACCATAATGGGAATGGGGGACGTTGGGCTCTTGAAGACTCTCTTTCCAAGGCAGTCCTTTTCACCCATGATGTCCAGCAAGCCACTTCAGAATTAAAGCTTCAGGAGTAGTTTACCTGTAGAAGCTAACTTCTGGGGAGGACGGGACCCCTTTGGATCTTGGTCAGTGTTTGGCATCCCAAGTAAAATAAAAAATTAGCACATTTCTAAAGGGCTGCCACATGTAAGATGGAGCAAGCTTGTTTTCTCCTGCTCTGGAGGATAGGGCCTGAAGCAATGGATTCAAGTGACAGCAAAAGAGATTCTGATTAACCATCAGAAAGAACTTTCTGAAGGTAGGAGCTGTTCAACAATGGAACAGACTCCCTTGGGAGGTGGTGGACTCTCCTTCCTTGGACGTTTGTAAGCAGAGGTTGGATGGCTATCTTTCATGAATGGTTTAGCTGAGATTCCTGCATTGCAGGAGGTTGGACTAGATGACCCTTGGGGGTGCCTTTTAACTGTACAATTCTGTGATTCTATCCACAAAGATGAATCCGTCCTCAGAGGAAATGGCCTGAACTCTCTCACCTGTGAATATAAACAGCACTTCACAAAGAAAAACCTTATCAGCTGCTTTCTGGCACATAGGTAAGAGCTTCATATTATCCATATTAAATCTTCTCTTTCATTTTGCTTACAAGCTACTGGGGAAAGCCTTTGTTAACAATCATTCTGCAGATGATAAAGAAGTATAAAAGCACAACACACTTGTAAGATGCTGAAATCTACATCTTTTATATCAATATTCCCCTTTTCTTTATGTTGTCTTAAATGTCTTTCTTCAAGTGCTGTGATATTAGAATATATTTACTGGCTCCAGTCCAGCTGTACTTACACGAAACAAGGTGTTGTGCATGATTAGTGGCCCAAGTCATAGGCAGCAATGTTCATTCTTATCCATCCTATCCACATTTCAATATGGAAGGGCCTTAGCTCAGTAGTAGAGCTCTGCAGATATCTCCAGGAAGGTCTGGAAGATACTTCTGTCTCCAAAGACAATGAGCCCAGTCACCTTTTATTCACAGTCTCATAAGCACGACACTATAGCATGGCCATAAGCTTGTACGTTCAACCACTGAAATAATGTATACACCCAATATGTAGCAATGGAGATTTATGTTACTGCTTTATGAATGAATACTGTGTTTTATGAATAGACTCTGTATTTTGTGAATTACCTAAGAGCTACCAATAGGGAGCTCTAGAATCTGACAGCTAACCAATTGGGCACTACCAAACAGCGACTCCTATTGCTGAAAGCAGGTAACCAGCAGGGAATACTTCAGCTCAGCCTTTGCACTGTTGACTGAACACCCCCTGCAGGCCAGATAATGGAGAAAGCTCATAAATTGTATCCCTTCTGGCATCCTGGCCAACTCTATTATGCTGGAAAGCTACACTGCTGGAAAAGCTTAAAGGCTTGGGGATCCCACAGCAGACCCTGATAGCGACAGGCTTCGAGAAAGCTAGGACTACAATTCGCCAGCGTATCTGGGACGTAGAATTACAATGCCACATGAGTGAAATGATCAAACATCCAGCAATAAGGGACCATGGGAGAGGTTTCTCTCCAGCTAACTATCTGTCAGATCTTCAGGTACCCAAATACAGACGGTCTTTTACCCTCGCCAGATTCAACGTTCTCCCTTCTGCCTTACTTCAGGGCAGATTTGAGGGTAAACCATACACAGCACGGGTTTGCCCCTGTGGCTCGTTGGAAGTTGAAACTGCTTCACATGTACTATTACGTTGTCATCTTTATGAGGATATACGTTTGACTTTTATTACACCTGTTTTGCAAAAGTCCAGGAAAGAATCGGAACACCATAGTTTAAAACTACTGCTAGAGGACAAGAATCCCAAGACTACATTAAATGTAGCCAAATTCTGTGCGTCTGCAATTAATCGCAGGAAGCAAGTGGTATCCCATAATGACCAAACCCCCAAATGTTAATTACAGGGGGCACGCTAATAATTAATTTTAATTTTTTATATTTAAATCCTTGTTATACTCATATTGTCCTCTGTATTTCTGTTTTTTTTTTTAATGATCTGTGATATTGTGTGTGTTGACGCTGGTCTGTGACCGTATTAATAAATTCATTCATTCAGTATTATGCTGATGTAAACCCTGGTCCAACAGAAGAACAGAATAGCAGAAAATAAAATCTGCTCATATGTCAGCGACTGATAAGACTTGTCTCCAAAGCCTGGAGAGTCACTGCCAGTCAGTGTAGACAATACTGAGCTAGATGAATCAATGGTCTGATTCAATAAAAGGCAGCTTCCTATGTTCTTGTAGATGGGAGTTATACACTCCCACCAGATGACTTGTCATACTTTGCAATGTGATACATAGCTCTTCAACCCCTAGTCTGAATCATAGAAATAAAAGTGTGCATGAAAGTCTGGCTCTGTGAACACATATTGCTTCTTAGGTCAAGGCATTATCCACTGTATTAGTGTGCTGCATTATATGCAATTTGGATATACAACTTTGTGACTTCTATCATTATAACAATAGTTGGTAACATTCACCATCAGATTGCATTATGATGCTCAAGGTCTGTATATAAAGCAAAGCATGTAAGCGGCTAAATCTCTTTAGAGGAAAGCATCTCTGATGTGACGGCAGCTGAGAATGTACAATGAGAGCCATGAATAACTAAAAGTGACATCCTTACATTTAAGCTGCCTTTTTTCCATTGAAGTCTATGAAAGTAGGAGTCTAATTCTATGCCCCCTCTGCACAGCACCATCGGAATATAAAACTGAATGCTGGGATCCCAGATTCAGCTTCTACTGCTGGGAGCCAGACCTCGCCCATCCCCTTGCCAAGGCAGAAGCAGCTTTTGGCAGTGCTGCTCTGGCACCAGGAAAAGACCTTAATAGGGTACAGGAAGAGTTTGTGTAAGGGTTTGCTGGTAAGAAAGATGCATTTCAGTGTTTAATTGGGATATAATTGTTTGGTACAAACTGTCTGAAGATTTAGAGCAAAGACTTAAGACTACTCCCAGACAAAATGTTTAGTTTATCATGTAGGCCTGCCTAGGTCACACCTGCTTACCCGAGATCCTGAATGAACCATTCCCTACTGTCTGAAATTACCACTTATATTTCATTTTGCATTGCTGAAAACTGCTGTGAAGCAGCTTGAACTCAGTAGTGAGGATGGCATGAATCACTGTGTCATAAAGCACTGCTGCTATTGAAAAATAAAGAAGGGGTATGATTGAAGCATAGAGATGGAAAGGCTACCGTTCTCTCTCTCTCTCTCTCTCTCTCTCTCTCTCTCTCTCTCTCTCTCTCTCTCTCTCTTACACACACACACACACACAGAGAGAGAGAGAGAGAGAGAGAGAGAGAGACCCAACTTTCCAGTTTAACTTTCCAGTTTACAACTTTGGAAGGCTAAAAAATGCATTGCATAATTTGCATTTTCACACAAGTGAGTTCCGTTTAGCAATTTCTCAAAGCAATTATGGCTTTGGACTGGGCAGGGATTGAATGGGGTAGTTTGATTAGATAGACCTTTGCTACAAACTGACAGCCAAGCTGGACATGACATTAAATATGTATTTGTATATAATGTTCACAGTGTTGTTAAAAAAATGAAGACAGCAGCCACTGGGAGCAAATCAAGTGGGAAGGGGAACAAACATTTAATCCGCTTCTCCACAATTGCAATCCTGGTGAAAAATCATTCTTCAGATGCTGCTGTTTGCCTTGGAAGGAATGCATTGCATTGCATCAACTGCAATGACGGTGGGCCTTCCTCCCAACATCAGCTCAGAGGTCTTTTGTTTGGGTTGATGATTATTTTTTGAAAATGATTTTTAATTTTATAACATATTTAACAGAGAAAGAAAGAATAAAAGAAAAGTGAAAGACAGATAAAGGAGAAAAAAACCCATAATCTCACATTAAGATGAATATAATAAGCATCAACACATCAATCTTAACGTATATATCCTTTCTCTCAAGTATACAGTCACCCACTTCTGTCTTTTCATATAGTGCTGCTCTTTCTACAACAGCTGACAAAGCCAGCCTAGTAAGACCCTCCCCATCTGCAGTACACATTTAAAGCAGTATCATCCCACTTTAAACAATCATGGCTGCCCCCAGAGCATCCTGGGAGCTGTAGTTAGCTGTTAGGAAAGCCCCTATTCCCTTCACAGAGCTATAATTTCCAGAGCTCCATGGGGAGAGGGGCTGATTGTTAAGCCACCATCTCCCCTACTATTTCAGTGCTCTGAAGACCAGCAGGAAAGGGGAAGGACTGAGGAAATTTAACAAGTGGGGTGTTTGTGCAGTCCCACAAACTGTTTTGTGCTGCTTCCTTGGAGACCCTGGTGAGTTGGGAGCATATTGAGCCCATCGATAAGGCAGAGACACGCAGTGCTTGTGGGGCAGCCATGTTGACTCCTGTTTGTGGATCTTGCCCAAATACATCAGCCAGACATCCTACACGCTGTATCAAAATGTCCACACTGACGCTGAAAACAAAGGGTACATGAAGTGAGAGGAGAGCAGAAGTCTGCACTGGGCCTAATCACCTGATATATATATATATATATATATATATATATATATAGTCATAATTTAAAAGGGGGGGAAGTCCGGGGGGGGAACAAAGTTGTGTATAAGAAAGAGGGCGGAAAGCAATATACAAAAATGTAATGTTTACAGATAAACTGTAAACAGATAAAAACATTGGCAGGATTATTGTGATAACCTGCAGTTTCACAAGAGTATATACCAGTATATAAACCAATATAAGCCATGAAATGTCCAGATAGGCATCCAGATGAAATTGACATTTAGAAGAAATACTGGTGTATTTTTTCTGGAAATGTAAAGCAGTTGATGACAGACAATGACCAATGTTGGAAGAAGGAGAGGGACGTTATAACTTCTAGCGCAGCATTTTGAAGCAGTCTTGATTAATAATCAAATTTGAAGCAGTCTTGATTAATAATCCAATGGCTCAAACTACACATGGCACAGGCTAGAGGGAAGAGCAATGAAGTCAATTGCAGTGGTGACACTGCAAAAGGGGGTTACTTAACCATTTCATCATGGGCCATTCTTCCCACCCTGTCCACTTTTGAATGAAAAGAAAGAGGGTGACTGTTTAGATTTCCTGGGAGTGGAAAAACAGCAAGTGATGGGAGGATTTTGATTGTCAAAATGGGTAAGGTTTAATCCATCCACTAGCTGTCGGTGAGGCAGTGTGGATGGAGCTCAGTTGCTCTCCCAACACGGTGGGACACTGCTGCTTACTCAGAGGGAGAGGGGAGGGCCAAGGCACAGGAAGCTTGGTGTGATACAGTATGCGGCCATGGAGCCAATCTGATACTGCTTATGCTCTTCAAAACACAGACCTCCCTGCACCTTACCCCCTTCCTCTTGGTAAATGCCAGCAACGCACTGTGTTGGGAAGCTGGGAGTGCCCCCCTGTGCCACCTCACTGCTAGGTTCAACCACACACCCCCCAGCCTGCAATTCCCTTAAAAATACCACCAAACTAATAGGAAGGTGAGACATGTTTTTTGGGGTATTGTGTGTTGCTGGATGCGGTTGTACAAAATGGTTCCATTATATTGCTAGGTATGAGGACCCCAATCCCTGCAAACCAAGAAGTCAGAATCTAGCTAGTATCTGGGATGAGAAGCAGAAATGCAAGCTGCAGACCTGTACCAGACAAGGAATCACTGGACCAGCTCATGCAAAGCAACCTGTCTTTCCCCCTCACCAGCTCTGAGGAGTGCACAGAGACAGGGAAATTGGCAGGTTACCAAGGTGCTCTGTGTGTGTGTGTGTGTGTGTGTGTGTGTGTGCGCGCGCACACACACACACATGCACACGCACACAGTGAGATGACAGAAGAAGAATGTCATAGGAGCAGGGGTTGGTGGGGAACAAGAGAGGACAACCAAGACTGACTAGAGAAGCTACAACCCAGAGACAGGGGAGCATGGCTGGCTGCTCTGGACTCAAGCTTATATTGTTCTATCACAGCTTTGCAAAAGCCCACCAGTAGCTGTCCCTTTTAGTCAATGGGAAACACACACATACAAATGTCAAAAACCAGGGAGTCTCATCTCCAGGAAGTAGAATTAACAAGAAAAGAAGTTTATGGGAAATTTGTGTGAGGAGAATCAGAACTTACAGGGTTAAACAGTTCTGTGTGACGTCTCACATTCTCAGGCGTGGTTTGGTTCACATATGGGAATCTTTCTTTGTGTGTGAGTTTCCTTTCGTTTTTGGCTGAGAGGCGAGAAGAATGCCGGGACTGATTTATGATGTTTTTCTTCTCATTAAAGGCTAATTTTGGAATCGATGAATCCAGCTGATTTTACGCTGCAGTATGTGACTGGGCGTTTGTGTGATGAGGAGGAACGCCGTCTCAGAGAGGGCCGAGCTGGTGCAGGGTGCCCTGCCAGTAACAGAGGGGGGGCCAAGCCAGAAGGCACAGTTCAGGCTTTTTCCACTCATCGTTGTTTTGTCTGCGGGTCTGTTGACCACCTGCGTCGGTCCTGTCTGAGGAGAGCCAGAGAGGCCGGACAGGATGTCTCCAAGGTCGCTTCCCATGGCAGTCAGCCAAGTCCTCGTGGCAGCCAGCCAGGTTTCCATGGCAGCCAGTCTAGGAGAGGAGGCCAGCGTGGGAATGCGAAGGGAGGACGTGACAGAGGAAGTGAGAAGGATGGTTCTTCTTATCACCTAGCTGCCTCCATGGCAATGCTGAAGGACAACTCCAGTGAGGGCAGCATGCTGCGTTGGGTCATCGACTCAGGAGCCAGCCATCACCTGATGCTATCGCCATCTAGTGGCGAAATGTGGAACTGCAGGGCTGTTTCAACTGGGAAAACAGTCACTCTTGCTGATGGCTCACAGAGACAATTTACCACTGTTGGCAATGTGTTTGTTTCTTTTTTACAGGCAGAGCTGGAAGTCTACGTTGTCCAGGAATGAAGTGTTGTCTTTTATCTGTATCTGCTCTTGTAAAGGAGGGTTATAAGGTTTGCTTTGAAAATGATGTCTGTTCTATTTCCAGGGGTGGGAAACAACTGGCCAATGTTGCATGTCAGAACAACCTCTTTGTTCTGGAGACACCTCTGGAGGGTAAGGGGGACGCTGAGACAGCACAGGCGCGGTGTGCTAACGTTCCCACACATGATTCGCGTGCTCGCTTGTGGCACAGGAGAATGTCGCATAGCTGTTGGAAATATATCCAGAAGTTGCCAGAATGCACTGAGGGTTGCAAGATGAAAGCATGTGATAAATTCTTGGATTGTAGGGCATGCAAAAGAGCAAAGATAAAAAGGTGCAGTTATCCCAGATTGGAGAGGGTAACCACAAGGCCTTTTGAGCTAGTGCATACAGACCTTTGTGGACCCATGCCGAGTCTGGGCGGAGCCAGGTATGTGCTCACGCTGACAGATGATTTTTCGAGGAACGGCTGGATCTTCTCGCTGAAACAGAAAAGCGAGGCGGCGCAACTGATCAAAGACTGGGTTGCGGCGGTGGAACTACAGTTTTCCACCAAGGTGCAGAGCTTTCAGAGCGACCGAGGCGGAGAGTTCACCGGGTCTGCTCTGCAGAGTTTTTTCCGCCAGGAGGGGATAAGTCACAGGTTGACGGTTGCTTTTTCTTCTCAGGAGAATGGCGTAGCGGAGCGCAGGAACAGAACGCTAGCTGAGGCAGCTGACGCTCTACTGTTTGATGCTGGTTTGCCTCAGAGCTTTTGGGCCGAAGCTTGGAAAGCTGCCAGCTTCACTTTGAACAGGTCCTATAGCTCTGTTGTAGGAGACACACCCTATTTTCTGCTGCAGCGGAAGAAGCCCAAGGTGCATTTCTTCCGTGTGTTTGGTTGCGAAGCTTGGGTGCTTGTGCCAAAGGCTCAACGCAAGAAAGGTGACCCAAGGTCCCGGAAAATGATCTTTTGTGGGTACGAGCCTGGGACAAAAAGGTGGAGGTTTGCCTATCCAGAAGGCGATCAGTCCAGGATTCTAGTCAGCAGAAGTGATGAGTTCTGTGAGCAGAGTGGTTGGTCAAGGATCCATGCGAATCCTGCCGTCCTCTCAGAGTGTCTGTCTGATTCTGCTGAGGAGGGAGAGTTAGAAGCTGAACCTGTTGATGAGGACCAGGTCTCTGACCAGGGTCAAGAACAGGGAGGGGCATCTCCACAGGTTGTTAAAAGAGAGCCCAAAAGTGAGCCTTCGTCTCCCGTTAGTCAAGTGCAGAAGGCCAGAAGACGCAGTAAGTCAGAGGGGGAGTCTTCTGATAACAAGGACACACTTGCTGGCCCCAGTGGGTCAGAGGGAGCACCTGAGACAGTGCTCAGACGTTCCACACGCACTACAAAGGGGGTACCACCTGAGAGGTTTGAGGTCACCAGCGTGTGGGTTGGTTTAGCGCAGTGCGAACCAGAGAGTTTTGAGGAGGTTCAACAGTTGCCTGAAGCGGAAGCCAGGAAATGGCAAGAGGCAATGGGAAAGGAGTTGAACTCAATGAGGTCCTTAGGTGTGTTCTCCACCACGAAGCTGCCAGAGGGCAAGCAGGCCGTGAGCTGTCGTTGGGTTTACAGGATTAAGCCCACAACGTCTGGAGAACCTCAGTACAAGGCGAGGCTTGTAGCCAGAGGGTTCACGCAGAGAAGGGGGCTGCATTACACCAAAGTGTATGCTCCTACTTCCCGGAGTGAGACTCTGTGCGTGTTTTTAGCAGTAGCTGCTCAAAGAGGGCACCAAGTGCACCACTTTGATGTGGATGTGGCTTATTTGAACTCGGATCTGAAGGAGGATATGTACATGTTACCTCCTCCAGGGTTTGAGGGCAATGAGCCAGGTGTTGTGTGGAAGCTGCACAAGTCAATTTATGGTTTGAAACAGTTACAGATAGGTAGCCGTGTTGGTCTGCCATAATCAAAATAAAAAAAATCCTTCCAGTAGCACCTTAAAGACCAACTAAGTTAGTTCTTGGTATGAGCTTGAAGTTCTTGAGTTAGTTCTTGGTATGGTTTGAAACAGTCAGCCAGAAATTGGAACATGTGCCTGAATGAAGCTCTGGAAAGTTTGGGTTTCCAGAAGAGTCTTGCAGACAGTTGCCTGTACCTGAAGGGGTCAGGAGAGACACAGGAAGCGATTCTGGTGTTCGTAGATGATATTCTGTACGTGGCACAGACAAGTAGACAGGTGCAAGGTTTTGCCAAAGAGCTTGGTAAGAAGTTTAAGCTCAAAAACCTTGGTTTCGTTCAGGTTTATCTAGGCGTTAGGATAGACAGGTCTGAGAACGGGAGTTTCTTGCTCAGTCAGAAAAGCAAGATTGAGCAGTTGCTTGAGAAGTTCCGGATGTCTGACTGTGCAGGGGTCAGAACGCCCATGGAGACCAACTTCGTGAAGGACAGTCAGCTTGGGGAGCGTTCTGAGTTCCAAAACCCTGAGGTGTTTCAGTCAGCGCTAGGGAGTCTGTTGTATCTCTCTCAGTGGAGCAGACCAGACATAGCGTTTGCTGTGAATCTGCTCAGCAGGGAGGCTACAAAGCCCAGTGTGAATGCCTGGCAAGGCATCAAGAGGGTGTTGAGGTATTTGCAGGATACCAAAGAGTTTTGCCTCGCGTTGTCAGTTGAAGGTGACGCATGGCTTACGTGCTGGAGTGACAGCGATTGGGCATCTCTTGGGGACAGGAAGTCTGTGTCTGGACTGGTGGTAAAGTTCGGGGAATCCCTGGTTGGGTGGAAGTCCCGGAAGCAAAGTCTTATTGCACTTTCTTCCACTGAGGCTGAGTTCAGTGCGTTGTCGGATTTGTGCAGGGAGTTGGACTTCTTCCGGTGCTTGATCCAAGAGATCTGTGGGGATTGTTACTTGCCCATAACTGTTTGGGGAGACAATCAACCTTGTCTTAGGTTGGCAGAATCTGGACAGTTCAAGTCCAGAACCAAGCATTTGGACATACGTTTCCAGAATGTATGTCAGAGTGTCCAAGCAGGTTGGATACGGCTCAAGTATTGTTCGAGCCGGGAGAACCTATCTGATGGGTTTACCAAACCCTTGACCTTCCAGCGACATGGGGAGTTCTGTGAAGGGCTGTGTTTGGGGTGAGTTATACTCACAGTTTTCCCTCAGGATGCGAGACGAGAGGGGGTGTGAGGAGAATCAGAACTTACAGGGTTAAACAGTTCTGTGTGACGTCTCACATTCTGAGGCGTGGTTTGGTTCACATACGGGAATCTTACTTTGTGTGTGAGTTATCCTTTCGTTTTTGGCTGAGAGGCGAGAAGGATGCCTGCTCTCTCGCCGGACTGATTTATGATGTTTTTCTTCTCATTAAAGGCTGTTAGAGTTTAGTAAGAAGCCTGCGTTCAGTCTGATTTATTATCCACACACAAGGCAACATTTTCTACCGCTGCAGTACTCTGCTAAGAGCTTCAAAGAGAGCTCAAGTTTTTTCTATCGGCACAAGCGTCCATCGGCACAGGGGAAGTGTGCCGGGCGCCATCTTATCTCAACAATTTGATGGTTTTGAGAGTTGCCCTGTTCACTTAGAAGAGGGTGAACAGAAGAAGAAAAGACAAAGAGGATACAGATCTGAAAAAAGTTAATTTATATATACAGATGCAAATTTAGAAACCGTGACTATAATTTAAAGTGATATACAATATGTCTCACCATAGTGGGGAAGATTGTGATCATAGTGGGGCCTGAGTGCCTGCTCAGGGAATGCTGAGTACAGATGGGCAATTTCAAGGCATCTCCTCTCCCCTTTTATATAGGTCTTCATCTTTAAACCGGATTCGGACTGGAAAGCACTTCAGCTGACCTCTGGAAAGTGGTACATATGGGCACCCTAATCTAATCTAGCAATAAAGTGCCTTTTTACATATAGAACCAGTGTTAACTTGAAGTGATAGATAATAATGTAATAACAGAAAGTTGGAGGGGAGGTTGACAGACTTGGGAGAACACTTGTTTGCTTCCCATATGATGATGCTGTAGCTGTTGTCTAAAAGAGTTTCTTGCATTTCAGACAGAAACCCCAAAGGCACCAAAAAGTTAAACTCAATATATTCATAAAGGAAAACAAACCAGAGTGCACACTGATGCACTTGTTTAGATTTCTAACTGGCATAAATGGAGTAATCATAAGTTACCATGTTCAGCCAAGCACAAAGGATGTCTGGGCCATCAGGATGAACAAATTCTGAACAGATGTTAAGAAGCAATCTTAAAATTGGTAGACATGCATTGAATAGCTCATCATGTGGATGGTTTATAGACTTCAACAGCACAGTGCCAAGTACAAGGTATAAATGTCCCAAGGAGCTAGTTCACCAAGCTAATGCAAAGTTTTCTCATTTCACATGCAAATGTGCAAAGAAAACAAAACAGAAAGAAAGGGATAAAAGTAACTGGAGAAATAAAATCCTTAGGCTGGCTAGTAGTGAAGGTAAAGTTGTTTATCTTGGGTTATGTCTTCAGGGAGAAGAGATAATATAGCAGCAGAGTTTTAAACTTTACTGGCAAACTATGCTATTGTGGTTTCTGCCTTACAATTCCTTTATGAGACAGAATGCTAGTTAACAGCCCACAATGGCTGGCTGATGGCTGCCAATAATTAGGGAATAGCGAGGAATCTGAAATGAGATGCATCAGATCTTGGAGAAAGTGTCACTATTCCACTGGATTTCTACAAAGAGAGAGCATAAATATTTTTGAAATGACAAGTCTCTACTGCTCTCCCATCTAGGGCTTAGCTGAAATATAGCTCTCCTATTTAGAATAGAATAGGATCTTTCACTGCGGGAGGCAGTGGAAGAAAGAAGTGCCTGGCGTGCTCTGGTCCATGGGGTCACGAAGAGTCGGACACAACTAAACGACTAAACAACAACAAGGATCTTTCCTATTCTATTGACTCAAGAGGGTTCTGGAAGCTTCTCTGTGTGATACAAGCTAGTGCAAGCTGGAAGTTTCTACCGACAAGCAAGTTTATATTCTGCCTAGAAACAGGCAGAAGGTTCCTGATGTTTGGGTTATTCCTTCAGAGAAGCTGAACAGCTGGTTTAAACTGGTTCTGTTATCTCTTTCACTCAAAGTCATGCTGACTACAATAATAGATCAGAAGCAGCCTGAGTTTCAGTTTCTATCTCTCTTTCCTTGTGGTGTGTCCTGTACTTGGTATGCTTAGTGTTAAGGTTTTAGTCCTATTGTAAGTTATCATAAGTTTAAGTTAAGACTGCTGCAACTGGATTTCTTATGGACAGAGCCAATCCTGAAGGTATGGATTTGTGACTATTATGCTCATTTGCCTTCAGTAGCAGTAAAGCTCTGCTGGATGAAATATTAATTGCCTCTGGTCTATTTTTTTGGAATTCTGCAACGTGCTACATTTATTTTACTCTGCTAACTATACATTGGAATCTGCTCTGGATCAATATTGAGAAGAATTCTTGACAGCTACATCAGCACCAAGTCTTGCTCAGAAAGGCATTCCAGGTGGGAAGTGGTGGTTCTTGCTCCCCTACTATCCCCAGAATAGCCTTGGGACTGAAGCTATGTGATAATGTACTGTCACTTACAGAGGCAATTTAGAGTAGCAAATGATGTCTATCAACCAGCAGCCACCACCAGAGCAACCATTAAGAATAGCCTAGATGTGGAAATGGGGAACATAGTGAGTAGATTTGAACCCCCTTTTGCCTCCCCCAAAGGGTTCCAAAGTGGGTCAACAGTAGAAATTGTCAGTCTGCCTCTATTCTCATCCAAAGGTTAGGATGCCAAATTCAAACAGCACCAACCCTGTAAATTACTCACCACTCAGGAAAGCGGGAAACACGTGACAACACAATGCAAATTAGCCAAACAGAGTTCAGTTTCTTGAAGTGTAAGAAAGGGTCATGTTTGCCAACAAGTTTCTTAGCGAGAATACGTGACAGAGACTGGGCTAGAAATAATTTGCTGATGTTATTATTGTTACAATGCCTGACCTAGAGCTAAACATGTTTACTCACCTAACATAATCTCAGACCATTTTTTCCCCCTGAAGAAAAAACAGTTTACAGTGTGAGTGAATTAATGTGTGCATGTCGTGCAGACACACCACTCAGTTTGGTGAAGATTTTCAGCTAAAAATCTTTTGATATACCAGATAGGTATGCATGCCGTAGCAGGCATCACTGAAAATCCATTGTACAGTACTGTATTTGTCTACCTTCAAATGCATTTGGGGAGTCAAAGGGATGAGTTTTCTAGCATTCCATTGTGAAGAAATAGGTCTTCTGCTTCAGCTACTTTTTAGCTGACAGCGCTCCATACAAATATCATACAAGGATAGTCAGAATTGATTAGAAGCAATGGAGTGTGTGTCTGAGCAGGCAGTAAACCATGTTCAGAAAAGAATATGCCCAGAAGAAATAATTTCTGAAAAATGGAAGGAATCAGATAGGTCAATGAAGCTTAGAATTTAACCAAGCTACTAAAAAAACAACCACTACCACAAAACAACAACTATTAACTACAGAAAACTTTCAGATAAAAATAATATAAACTGGACAACTGGGTATTTATTTCGCTGTGAGAAACTGAAGAATTCATGCTTCTAGTTTGTTACACACTTCCCTTTACTGTGGTGTATGGAATTATTCTGTGAAATGGTATTGCCAGACCTTTAAGGGACAACTTATTTTTTATTGGCCTAGATCAGAGGTGGGCCACATGCAGCCCTCAGCCTAATTTCAAATGGCTCTTCGCCTAATTTCATAAGCCCTCCTCAAGCAATCAGCTCAGACCTGTGGCAACAGCAATCTGTCCTATCCACGGCAGATTGTTGGACAGGGAAGGAGAGAGACCAAAGAATGGCAGTTGAAGGATGCCATCGCTGAACCCCCACACAGTTGAAATGGGCAAGTTATTAGAAGGCCTGAACACCCTAAAGATTGTGTAATGTTCAGTTCCATTCCATTAAAAGAGAATGGATATAATATGAAATACCTATTAGTAGATACAGTCTGAGTGGGTTGTGCTTCCTGGGAGGTAATAGCAAACAGCGAAGAGCAAGCCCTGCTGCTTCTAGCCTGAGAAGAGTGGGGACGGGGGACAGGGACATACACAGATTTAAAGCATTATAATTCCATTTTAACAGTCATGGCTTTCTACAAAGAGCTGTGGGACCTGCAGTTTGTTAAGGGTTATGAGAGTTAAGTGACCGCTCTTCCCCTCACACAGCTACAGGTGCCAGAGTGCCCTGTCAAGAGGTATAGAATGTTAAACCAGTATGGGAAATCAGATCCTCTTCAAGGAGGGTACGCATTGCGCGCAGGCCCCCAGGCATCTCCCACCTCCTGGTGTGGGTAGGGCTATGCCCTGCACCACTCTGGTTTGTCGTTTCGTGGTCACTTGGTCTCTAAAGCCAATGGCTTGGCTTGGAGGGTGGCCACGAAACATTATTTAATCCCTGTGCAATGTTTGCTGGACCTCTTTGCCTTTGCGCAACGGATCACGCACCCACTCACCCCTTTAATCTGGTGCGTTGGCCTTACTATGGACGTTGTTGGTCGCCAGTTTTGCAATGGGGGCCTGGTAGGAATTTTTCCATCTGGCAGATTGGCAGAGCCGTTTGGTTTTCGCCTACCACGTAACAATCGTCACAACATTGTAAGGTTTGGCGGTTAGGCATTCGATCAGCAATGTGTGGGGAGGGGAGGTGCAGCCATCACCTGCCCCTCCAAGCTCAAGGGTATTCTGTTAAAGGAATCAGGAGTTGGCCTGGGTCTTGTCCGAAACCCAGTGGTAGAGGCTAGGGCCATACCAGGACCCCATGGGGGCACAAGGGATGAAATCAAGTCGGTTCACATCGGTGGGGCTTCCTCTGGCGGTGTTTCACCCTTTTATCAGATTCCCCATGATGTGGGTGGGAGTCTGATATAGTTTGGATGATGCCTCCAATGCCTAAGCCAATACCACTCACATTCTGTATTCAATAAAGCTGTGGCCTAAATTTTGCCCAGTAACTTAAACTAAAATCCCATGTCACTGTGTCTTGATTTTTGGGGGGTGGTTGGGGGTCTCGAAGCACAATTGTAGCTGCATGAAGTGAATGCACCTCCACACCCTGACACAAACACATCCTGCAACACAGTAGTTGTTTGCAGGGTAGTACAAGTAGGGTGGTGTTGTCCATGTGGCTTTCCAAGGCGAGCACTGCTGCTGCTTACCAAGAGGGGCAGAGCAAAGGGCTGTGATTTCTGTGTTGGGACGCCAGCTGTGCAATGCTGCCCTTCCTCTGCCACCCTGCTGACCACTGCTGCTCTCTCTCTCTCTCTCTCTCTCACACACACACACACACACACTGGTCTGAGATGCAGAAACACCTGTGTTTGAAGACTATAGCATCTTAATATATTTCCTTTTCGAAAGCCAGAAAATTCCAACGATCAAAAAACCTGCCAGTAAGACTACAGTGGTACCTTGGGTTAAGAACTTAATTCGTTCTGGAGGTCTGTTCTTAACCTGACGTACCACTTTAGCTAATTGGGCCTCTTGCTGCCGCTGCACGATTTCTGTTCTCATCCCGAAGCAAAGTTCTTAACCCGAGGTACTATTTCTGGGTTAGCAGCATCTGTAACCTGAAGCATCTGTAACCTGAGGTACCACTGTACAGTTAAAAAGCTATTTTATGTTGCTTCAAGCTCCCTGAATGAGGCTAAAGGTTGATGCCTTTACAGATGTGCCCCATGATCATTTATGGTGCTGTGCAACACCACAAATTATGCTTGCTTAAAACTTCCTCTCTATGCACCCACACTTTTCTTTGGTCTTTCAGGTCCAAATACAGTCTGGGGTCTGCAAAGACCTCCCCATGTTGTCCTGATTCTATACAGTGGTACCTCGGGTTACGTACTTAATTAATTCCGGAGGTCTGTTCTTAACATGAAACTGTTCTTAACCTGAAACACCACTTTAGCTAATGGGGCCTCACGCTTCCGCCACGTCGCCAGAGCACGATTTCTGTTCTCATCCTGAAGCAAAGTTCTTAACCTGAGGTAATATTTCTAGGTTAGAGGAGTCTGTAACCCGAAGCGTATGTAACCTGAAGTGTGTGTAACCCAGGTACCACTGTACTGCCGTATGAAGCATCAATTAATAACAACAAAATATTTCCAAATATTTTACTAAGCTGTCTGCCCTTTTAAAAGGGAATGACTGTAAGTTTGCTTTCTATTATTCTATTAAGTGATTATGAAACAAAAACTACATCTGTTTTTGCTGTCACTAATGTGAGTTATAATACCATCACTTTGGGAAATGCTTTACTTTTTTCAAAAAAGAATTTGGTCTAATTAAGCAAAACTAACCTTGTCTTACCCATTTTTTTTGTTTATATTCCTATTTTACCACAGTCTTATGAATACCATAATCTGCATTTTGTTATGTGTGAACAAATTCATTCATACCTAAATTACGTAGATTATGGACTCAAACTTGGGGCATCTCCCCCCTACCTTTTCGTTGATGTACAATGCTTTATATGCTCTCGTCCCTAGCTTCTTACTAACCACCTATTAATTTCGAAATTAAATTGTTCACTGGGCTCTCGTTCTCCACAAGAATTAGGCACCTGAGGTGGGTCCAGCTGGTATTTTATTCAGTGTTTAAGATCATGCTGTTATAATGATTACATATTTAATCACTGTGGCTTCCTTTTCAGAAACAAAGATTATTATAGCTTTCATTATATGGAACTAAAATTCACTTCAATATGCTCTCTCACTTCCAGAGCCGTATTTTAATTGGAAAGGGAATGCTGGCTTCCTTGAGGACTGACTTAAATCTACACATGTTACACATTTTAACTATAGTATTTTCATTGAATTTAGAAAAAAATAATAATAAAGATGAGTGCAAAGTCTTCTAAGTGGGCAAAACCTTCAGTGAAGGAAGAAAAAATGTTTCTTGATAAGACTGTATGAAATATTTCAGGTTGGGTTCCATACTGATTTTTTGAAGGAGCTGGAAACAATATATGACTCTTCCATGGAAGTCTAAAAGTGCTATTTGTGTCTACTGAGAGTTAAGTCCCACTGGGGCTTACTTACAGTCAGGTAACTGGCTATAGGAAAGCAATATTAAATGTGGAGACTTACTGAACAGAGACAATTACCATATTTTTCCATGTACTAGACTAGTTCCCCACCCTAAAAAATGATGTCAAAAATTAGGGGGCATCTTATACATGGATAGTGTCTCACCCCATTTTCTTAAATCTGAGTCCCCCCAAATAAGGGGCATCTTATACATGGGGGCATCTTATAGACAGAAAAATATGGTACATTGCAATTCAGATTTCTGAGCATCACTTCACTAGTGAAAAAGGTTTCGGGTAGCTTCCCATAAAGAGGATTAGAAGCGGACAAAAGTTTTTGCAACTAATATTCCTTAGGGAGCTTGTATCTTTTTATATCTATCTATATTCAGATTCAAACAGGATAGCTGTTAAGAGGTGAAAGCTCTTTGAGTAGAAAGCTCCTCTGCTTGGCATCATGTGGGGATGAGTAGGAGTTCCTGGCCTGCTATCATGTTGGCTCAGCTGACAAACTGAATGTGTTCTGCCTAGTCCGTGTTTTGTTTTAAGTCCTCTATCTTGATAAACATAGATTGGTGAGTGGGAGCTGTTAAATTAATAGGTTGGTGAGTGGGAGCTGATAAATTAATTTGCTCACATTTAGGAGGTAGGGTGTAGTAATTTACCCCTTCTACCTTAAAAGTGTCTAATAATCTCAAGATTTGCCTTCAGGACTGAGAGACTCCCCAGCAAGGCAGGGTGCACTTTTGAGTTCAACTTGTATCATGCTGTGTTGTGGGACTCTTGGAAAAGTTAATCAGGGAGGCCTTCCTGCTCATCTAAGAAGGTGGGGTTTAAGAGGAGGGGCAGATAAACAATACCACCCCCTCCCTTTGCAGGGTTGGCTCACCACAGTTATATATTTTTAAGCATCCTGCACTGTCATCACCACTCTCTTCAACACTTCCTACACTAGCCACACCTCACTGAATATCTTTCATTAAATAAATCCAACCCACTTTCACTCAAATTTCTGTCTTATCTCCTTATTTCCCTGTCAGAGTGGCAATCCCCTTTCCTATTGCTCTCACAACAAACCGGAAAAAGTTTGTTTGGTTTCAACAATTTATAGAGTCATTTTTGGTTAACGTGAAAATGAGTTGACTTCTGCTGTCTAATACTACCTGCAGATTTTAAAGAATAATTTTATATGAGGGAACAAAGCATGAAATGTATGCTATACATATACCAAATTACTTGGAATGATGTAATATTTTCTTGAAAACTCCATAAATTGTTTTAAAACATTTTTTATTTTATTTTTTTAAAAAATCAAGTGGAAGTTAAACACAAAATTCTTTATCAGTTCAGCACAATTAGTTTTATATTCAAGCTTAGCTAATTGCAATACTTAAAGAAAACTTGTATGGGGTTGAGAAATGCAAGTGCATGTCAAAAAAGCTGGTAGTGATAATAATTACAGTTTAAAAATATCTTTGATTTAAGATTTGGAAAAATATTTTCTGTACTGTATCGTTATATCTTGGCTTCTTAAGTTCCTAATTACCACAACAAAAAATACTTTAAAAATATTAAATAGACTGCTCATTCCCTTACTAATCAGATGCTTATTAGTGTTTTTGGTTGTGGGGGAGGAGGTTGTTGTTGGTGCTTTTTATATTATTTTTTGTATCTTTATTTTCAATCTTATTATGATTTATGTGGAAATTGTTCAGTTTGGTTGTGTATTTTCTGATGTTCTATTTATTCCTTATGACTACTGTTGTAATTGTTTTCATCTTGCAAGCCTTTACCCAGTTCCAGAGTGTCCCACCACAATCCTATGGAACCCTTGATCCAACCTCATAGAATACATTTATTACAGCATTTTAACTAATATTACAGAAGAATTTTCTCTATCAAGGTTAAATTCTTTCAAAAGTAACTCGATTTTAAGATTCACCAAAGAGAGAAAAATGATTAATCAAGTTATTGTGTGCAGGTTCCATTTACTTTAACACCACGGCTCACACCCTTTTATAATACATATTTATCAGTTTTTGATGATGCAGAACAACATTTTCTTGTAGATTAATTATATGATTAAAACAGAGATTACTTTGCTGCTGCCAAGATTATGCGGCATACGAATGAAAAGCTATAGAGAGAGATACAGTTATAATAGCAACAACAATAACATGAGAACCAGAGATGCAAGACACAGATTAGGTCATGCACTAGTCAGACACAATGTATGACTTCAATGTTTAAATAAAAAAAGAAAATATCACAAAGAGATATTACAGTTTTTGTAATTATTTGAAATGGATGAAGACTGCTTCAAACTGAACATGGTCAAAGGCATCAAAGATCAACACATTCCTTTAATGTGAAAATCTGAAAGATCATCACAGAAATATTCTTTGGAACTAGAATAGTGTTTTGTTTTGGGCAAAGTAGCAATTTTACCCAGTTTTAGAAATCTAAATCTCGTCAGGGCCAGGATCTAGGTACGGCAATGAAAAATGGGAAGTACTACTGGCTGCATCATACATAGGCCTAGGTACAGTTAGCCCACTGCAAACTTGAAAAGTTTCCCCCTCGTATAAAGTTTAATTTTATTACTCAGCAGTCTTCAAACTTCTCAGGGCCATGTTCGGTCACAACTTATAACATGGGGACCACTGTGATTTGCCACTTCTCTTTATCTTTTTTTATTCTCCCTTCTCCCCTTTAAAACTATTGGTGTAACTGGTACAGTAGTTACACCTGGTGTCAACCACTTGTAGACTACAACCCATTAACCGAAGATCAATGTTTTACATTACATATGTGTGTGTGTACACATACCATTTACCTATGTTTCTAGAACAGAGGAAGGAGCATCTCGGACTCTCCAAGTGTCTTGATTTTCCAGGGACAGTCCCAGATTTGAAACACTCTGTGAGGCGAGTGAGGCAGAGAGACTTCAGAGAAGTGTGACTAACCCAAGGTCATCCAGCAGCTGCATGTGGAGGAGCGGGGTGCGAACCTGGTTCACCAGATTACGAGTCCACTGCTCTTAACCACTATACCACACTGGCTCATTCCAGTTTCAAATTTAATCCTGGAATGCCCTGTTTTTCCTTAGGATGCCCCTAATTTCATTGGAGAAGTAATGGAGTGTATGGCATCTGAGTCTGAAGGCTTGACCACACCCATGCCTGGTGATTTGTTGAACGCAAAAGGTTTTGCTCTGCTTTGTTATTTCAGCTCATTACTCCTTTTGAGAATCCTACCTTGGCCTCAGTTCATGTGGAGTTTATGGGTTGTAGTTCAATGATAGAAAGCATGCTTTGCCAGCAAAACCCTAGTCTGTCAGAGACTCTGGAAAGCCAGTACTGGGCTAGTCAAGCCAATGGTCCTACAAGGTATCAGGCAGCCTCATATACTCCTATGAAGAACATCTGCTGCTCAAGTACACTTGTTTCACATATGAACGCAACATGCAGCTTAAATTATATTTAATGCTTTGAGGCTTATATGATTAGATATTGATGCTACTACCTCTAAATCTTTTCTGGGGGTTCCCCTAACCCACCAGGAGCAGATTTGAGGAGGATGCAGGGAGGGGAAAGAGAGAGTTAGTTCCACTGCATAAATGGAATTCCTTGCTCTAACAGAACAGCTTGGTTGGATACTGCCCTTAGACAATATTGCTACCTTCAGTTGGAATTAATCCTTTAGATTTACGTGTGGAAGTATGCATAGTTTCCATTTTTTTAAGTGCAGCATGACAAGTAAGTATCTGTGGCAGATATTGTGATATATGGGGTGGTTGTGAGTGGTGGATGATGGCTAGATTCACAAAATGGTTACATTGTGTATCAGAACAAAATTAAGGAAAAATAAAGCCCCAACTTCAAGGCTTTATGAATCTGAAGCTCTGTTTGTAGTTTATTTCTTGTTCTTTCTCGAAATTTCCCTTTGGCAACTAAGTTGAAAAGAATAAGAAATTATAGCAAACGCCTTTGGACCTCTCTTCATCACTCCCCACTTCCTAATAAAAATGCGGCAAGAAATCTTTTCTCTGGATATTGTGTTACTGTTCACACTCCATAATGTAGAAAGTGTCACCTCTCAGTATAGCCATTGCAATATGAAGGAAAAAGCACAAAACTTAGCTAATATTGTTATTCAGAGTAAGGAGGGAATGTGTGGACCCATACAGAAGCCTTAGCAATAGTTCTGTAGTTTCAACCTATGTATTACAGCCTTTATATTTATGGTTGTGCCAATCCAACTAAACTTAACTGTGACTGAATTCCCACTAAAACCACTAGAATAGAAGTTAGTCTAAACTCCCTTTTCTCCATTGCTTTCAGTGGGACTTCAGTGGGACTAACTTTTGCTGGATCAGGGCCATTGTGTTTGTTCCCAGATTTCTGCTGGTCAGAAAAGAAAGTCCATCCATCGTCGACTTCAGACATTTGTAAATTATTTGGTGGATGGGAAAGGGGAGGGAAGAGAGTTGTATAATTGAATTAGTGTTCAAATGAAGCTATTCATTACCTTTAGCTCTTAGTGGTGGTAAATGCCTATTCTAGGACTTTGCATAGACAGAAAACTAAGTACAGGCCTGCAAACTTCTAGAATTTCCATTTCATTTCTTGCTTCATTAATTTCATTAACTTACAAATTGATGAATTCATAGAATTAAAAAGCCATTTACTTTTAATATTTCTTAAAATCACTTTTGCCAAGTATTCAAACCTTTTAATCTGTACTTTTAAATTCCAGCTGTAATTGTTTTCATCAGAGGCATAATTGAACTTCTATGAATTGCATATCAATGTAGCTTGGTTTCCAAAAGCCAGACACAAAAGGCACTCTTTTGTCAACAGCAAAGGATAATAGTTTCTAAAATGGATGGCACATTGTTTGTCTTGCAAGATCAGTGATTTGCTGTAGTTTTAACATGCTAGCAGAAGAAGTAATGTGAGTAAGCAATGATTTATTAGGGAGTAACCAAAGGGACTGTATGGAATTTTTTTTCTCATATAAAAGACAGTATGAGGGTCATGTTCACTTGTTTCCTCTTACTTACTGTTTTTTTCCCTTTCAAAGGAACAGTGATCAACTCAATGTGGAAATACACATGAGACCGAGGGTGCTTTCCTTCCACCCTATGCACAACACTCAACAACACATGCTCCTTCCTCATACTGATTTAGGAAACTTTCTGATGGTAACAGCTGTTCAACAGTGGAACAGACTCCCTCAGGTGGTGGTGGACTCTTTCATTGGTGGTTTTCCAAGTTGAAATTGGATGGCCACCAGTTTTGCATGCTTGAGATTTCTGGGGGTTGGACTATATGACGATCAGGGTCCAACTCTACAAGTCTATGATTCTATGTTTAATCCCCAGCATCTCAATGTAGGATTGAGAATGCCTCCTGTCTGAAATGCTAGAGGGCTGCTAAAAGTCAGAGTAGACAAAACTGAGCTAGATGGACCAATGGTCTGACTTGCTATAAGGCAACCTCCTATGTTCCCATACTCTCTATTGACTACCACAATAGGCAGGAGACTACTAATAATTCAGCAGGCATTTCTTCCTATATATTTCCAGAATATCTATAAATATGGTGTGATAACAGCTGAAACTGCTGGAAATGAGTCTAAAGCATACTGCACTCATCAGTCATATTGTAAGTCAATTAGCCACTCAGCACAATGGGATATTCTTGAAATAGGAACCATGTACATGGCAGTAAAACTGCATCTGGTGCTGTTTCATTGTGATTTCATTAGCATAACAATGAGCCATATAAAAATACAAATTAGAAACCTCCAATTCCACTTAAGGAATCTCTTCCAAACCTTCACAAAAGTACATATTGACAATGGCAAGGATCTGACTCAATTTCAGTGGAAAAATTCCAGGGACAGCTGGATCTCTTATGATTGGGGGTGAAAAAGAAATGAGTACTGAAGATTCATGAAGCAGTGATGATACTGGAAAGCAGATTGTAAGACAATGCAATTTACCGTTAGGCTGGCTTACAGACCAGTCCTATGAAATCCAGTACTGGAACAGCAACTCAGAAAAGTGTTTACCAGGTTGTCAGGGTACCAGTATCAACAAAATGCTGTACCTGATCCCCTGCCCATTCTGGCCCATTAGAGCTGCTGAGGTAGAAATGTTCCTGCACCGTACTCAGAAGAGACCAATAAGGCAAGGACATAATTCCACATAGTTCATACCTAATCATGGAACTGTTGGGAAACTGTGTACGTGCAGCTACTCACACAGAGTCTATTAAGGTTTGGCAGACAGCCAGAAGGCAATCTGAAGGAGTAAGTCTGCCTGGTGATAACAGAGGCATGGATACAGCTCCCTGATTGGTCAAGCTCTCTCAAGGGAGTGATAATTAATGTCCTACTAACTGGAATGTGTTAGTTCAGTGTTCAGAGGTTTAGAGTTCTCTGTGTGAGTGTAGGAGTTGTGAGTCGTGTCAGAGAGAGCTAGCAAAAGATCCGTGTTCTGTTCCTGTAAATAGTCCACTGTCCACCTAACTACAAGTTCCTAGTTCCTGCTTCGTCTATCCTTCTGCAGCCACGTCGCCAATTGCTTCCGTGGATTCTGCTTGTACTCTGCTAGGTCTGGCTAAGGTCCTGCAACTAGTCAGAAAGTTGCAAAACACCAAATAGGTTTTGCCAATAATTCAGTGCTGCAAGATGAAGTGGTGGGATCCTGAAGTGGATATTTTACAATGCAGGAAAATGATTTCCAACAAGTGCTACCAACTTAATGGTTTCAGTCAGTGTTGTTTTTTTTCTGGGGGGAACTCAGGGGTATGCATACCCATAAACATTTTGTGAATCTAAGTTTGGGGCAGTATTTCAATATGAGTAGGAAAATGAGAGTACCCCTAAAAAAATTTTAAAGGAAAAAAAGGACTGGTTTCAGTTACCCCATTCCTGAGGGGTTAGAAAGGGGCAACAACTCAGGGAGTGTGAAATCATGGGCACAATTCCCCCAACAGATACAACTTGTTTCATTCATGTACCTAATAATGTAATTATTGGCCCAAGAAAGGTGGGGGTTTTGGGGAGGCGGGGCTGCCACACACTAAATACCTCAATACAGTAGTTGCTCATAAAACCAGCCAGTTTGGAAATGTCACAACTTTTGCAAGATCATTAGAGAGCCAAACTTTCTGCAGCTTTGTGACATGCATTTTAAAATAAAATAAAATAAACATTTACACCCACTCTTGGGCTGCAATATTTGGCCAGTGGGTATGGTAATCTAGGGAGCAATATGGAAACAATGTTCTGACACTCATTTCATTGATTGTCTCTTACAACAGATCAAAATGTTTGCCAGCAGATGCATGCTCAAGTGTTTTATGCTGGCAAAGCTGCAAAAAATAACTGTGTATGAATCAAACCACATATTTCTTGCTGTTTAAAAGAACCCATAATGTGCTGTGGTTTAAGAACAAGCTGTTATTTTTTTGTCTCTGAAAAATATGTGACTTTAACTAATGTGCTGCAAAATCCATGCACACCAGGAGACTAAAGGATGAATTTTTAGACTTAAGTAAAATGACCTGTTCTCTTGGCTGCAATACAAATGCTTAGGATTACATTTTCAGTGTGTATGTCCAGGGATTTCTCTAAAGGAAAGTAGCCAAAGATTTAAGTGCTAAAATTAAGGTCTTGAAGGGAAAAAAAATGAAGGAGCTTGTAAATGGAAACAATGATGATACATTAATTTTGTGGTTTCTACAGAGTTACTATTTTCTAACTTTGCAACAGGGACAACATGTAATAAGGCCATCCCTGGGATAGTAAAGGAAGTGTTTGCATTGCAAGTTCTTCTGTTTGGTACACAAGAGGTTCCATTTATCTAGTTGTATCAGCCGTAATTAGGATTAGAAAGTCCCACAACCTTCCCAATCCACGCTTTCTTCAAGTGATGCTGTCCCTGTGTTTTAGAACACCAAAACTGTAGTTTTTATCCTCCTCCCTCACAAAACTTTTTTCATATATGATTTTATCAGTTATTATAGATTGTCACTAAAATAGTTCATTGGAGAGGCTATGCATTAGCATTGTACATTTTACCATTAAGGAAAACTTATGATTTTATAAGGATTTTATATATTTTTGTATGTGCATTTTTAAGGATGCATCTCCCAATTGTTCACATATGTATAGACCCCAGGTGTGCTAGTTATTTTGGATCTAGAACTGCAACTTCTCCCAGTACTTCTCCCCCCCCCCCACATATTTATAAAATCACAACAACAAGCACACCTGGGTTCCATACATGTGTACAATTTAGAATACAATGAGGTTTCCTAACATATAAACACTTGAAAATGTACAAGCAGTACACTCTGAATGCTTGGAAATTAAAGTCTGTCTGCATGGAGCAAAAGTGGCTGCAATGATTTGGGGTCTATAAAATCACAGAATGAGGGCTCTGCATCGTTAATGGTCTTGCTAGGTATTCCTTTTAAGATTGGCCTTTAATATAAATGAATAAAATGTACAATCTGTTATTTCCTTAATTTCTGTGTTTACTGACTCGTTGTTGTTGTTGTTGTTGTTAAGGCTATTTCTTTTCGTACCCATTTATTTCCCTACAGAATTGCTTTGATTATGAATAAATTTCAGATTTATCTCTCCAATGGCCCAGAGGGAAAGATGATATATCTATCAGAGTCTCCTGTACAATTTTGACTGTTCTCTATTTCCTCAGTGTCTTGCATCCAGGCATAAATGCCCATTCTTGTTTCGCTGATCAAAATATGCCCACAACAGTATCAAACAGAAAGCTGCAACCCTTCACTACTCCATTCTTTCTTTAAATAAAAGACCCCTGTTCCCAAATTTCCAGAACAATGCCTCCTTCTCAGTCACCTCTTTATTTCTGCAAATAAAAGTCCAAATACAATTCTGAACATAAGAAGACAAATGGATGCCTAGGGGAAGCCTATAAGCAGGACCTGGGGAAAAACAGCATTCTCCCTTCTTGCCATTCCCAGCAGCTGGTATACAGAGGCATACTGCCTCTGACAATCATTGGTAGTCATTGATAGCCTTAGACTGCATGAATTTGTCTAATCCTCTTTTAAAGCCATTTATATTGGCAGTCATCATTACTTCTGTGTGAGTGAGTTCCATAGTTGGACTAAGCACTGTGTGAAAAGCGTACTCTCTTTGGTCTGTCCTGAATCTTCCAACATTTGTGTACATTGATTGGGCCAAGGTTCTAGTATTATGAGAGTGGAGGGAGAAGCTCCTTTCTATCCACACCATGAATAATCTTAAACATCTCTGTCATGCCCGCCCCCCCCCCCCAGTCATAGGATTTGGTAATTCTCTATAGACATTGTTGCTACTGCTCTCCATACAACTACCAACAAGAATTGGTTAGGCAATTATGATTATGTCTGTTTTCTCAACATGAATCAATTATGCAAACCTCATCCTGAGAAATATATATGATTGTCCCAGTACAAATTACCTTATTCCTCTCAAACATAGCATCAACCTCAATCTCATGAAAAGTGATCTACTAATACTGCCCTTCTTTCCCAAAAGTTTCACTCATGCATGGCTTACTTTCTATCTCATGTGGAGAGGCATACATGCCCAGGGCGATGATGATGTATATTTTTAGTAAAACATCTCCTTTTAGAACACCTGTGAAAAACAGCCAAGGAGGTGTTTTTGGCTGACTTGGCGTGCAAGAAGTGTTATACTAAAAAGAGATGCATCTGTCTTCTCTTATATGAACACATCTTTGTGTGCTAGAAAGCACCATACAGGAAAATAAGCAAATATTCATGCAACCCCCCCCCCCCCTTCAAAAGCTGTGTTGGGAGAAAAATAAAACAGTGGCTTAAATGTAATACAGTCACCTACACCTGTATTTAGTTAGCCTGTTTTATCAGCTCTCTGTTAATGTCACAGTCAAAACCCCTGAGGTTTCCTCAATTCAGGGGTATGGAACCCCCAGGCCAAAGGCAATAACTAGATCTCTCTCTATGCCACCAGGGACTCTTCCTAGGCCTCAACCCTCATCAGCCTTCCTCAGGTGCTTTTGCATGGCTGGAATGCATCACTGAAGTACGGTCATGCTTCTTCCTTGCCTGGATAAAATATGGAAAATGTGTATGTGGTGTGTATGTTTGTAGAAACCCTTGAATTTTGACTGACTGGAATGTACAAAGGTAAGAATCACACCTGTTGCATCACCAAATTTTGCTTTTGGTACCCAGGACCACAGGTGTGCTAACCCCAGAAAGTTTCCATTAAGGGAGCGTGGCTCTTGATCTAAAAAACAGTCGTCCCCCCCCCCCCCCGCTCTAGATCATGTGTTATTATTGGCAAAACCTATTTGGTGTTTCGCAACTTTCTGACTAGTTGCAGGACCTTAGCCAGACCTAGCAGAGTACAAGCAGAATCCACGGAAGCAATTGGCGACTTGGCTGCAGACAGGATAGACGAATCAGGAACCAGGAACTTGTAGTTAGGTGTTTATTATATACAGTGGACTATTTACAGGAACAGAACACGGATCTTATGCTAGCTCTCTCTGACACGACTCTCAACTCCTACACTGATACACAGAACTCTGAACACTGAACTCCTGAACTAACACATTCCAGTTAGTAGGCCATTAATTATCACTCCCTTGAAAGAGCTTGACCAATCAGGAAGCTGTCTTCATGTCTCTGTTATCTCCAGGCAGACTTACTCCTTCAGATTGCCTTCTGGCTGTCTGCCAAACCTTAATTGACTCTGTGTGAGTAGCTGCACATACACAGTTCCCCAACAGTTATAACCTTAAGGATTTATGTACATCTTGGATAACATTCTACCTGATGCTTCAGGTGAATGCATTTTCTTAAATATCGTATCTTAGAATCTTGTAATTCTAGATCCAAAATTCTCCACCAATTCTTAGCATTTGCTGTGCTGAGCCTAGTCAACTGAAAAGAAATCTGGTAGCACAAAAATCTTCTTGAATGATAGTCAGTCAGTGGGTATAACTAACTCAGATCTATAACTCATTGACTCAAGCCTAGATCATTGTAGCACATTATATGTAGGGCTGCCTCTGAAGATACCGTATTTTTTGCACCATAACACTCACTTTTTTATCCTAGAAAGTAAGGGGAAATGTCTGTGCGTGTTATGGAGGGAATGCCTACGGGTGGCATGCCTATGGATTTTCCTCCTCTAAAAACTACATGCGTGTTATGGTCGGGTGTGTGTTATAGAGCGAAAAATACGGTACTTCATAAACATTAGCTGGTTGTTGCAGAATTCAATGGCCAGATTGCTCACTGAGGCAAGACAGCATATTACACCAGTTCTGGCTCGACTGCATTGCCTGCCAATTAGTTTCCAGGCCCAATTCAAAGTGCTGGTTTTAACCTATTAATACTTAAACGGCTCAGGACTGCAATACCTCAAGGTCTGCCTCTCCCCATATGAATCAGCTTGGACCCTGCAACCATCATCTGTGGACCTTCTTTGTGTGCCTCCTCCAGAAGAGGTCCAAAGGGTGGCAACATGAGAATGCGTTTGTTGCCTTCATTAAATACGTTTAGACACCAGGTGAAAACATTTCTCTATAACTAGGCCTTTGGCTGATTAACATCCTATGGCAGTGGTAGCCAAACTTGGCCCTTCAGCTGTTTTTGGACTACAATTCCCATCATCCCTGACCTGTTAGCTAGGGATGATGGGAGTTGTGCTCCAAAAACAGCCGGAGGGCCAAGTTTGGCCACCACTGTCCTATGGCATTTTAAATGTGTTTGTGGGAGGGGGGTTGTTCATTTCTTTCTGTTTTATTATGTATTTTATGATGGTCGAATGAAGAATGGTATACAAATCTAATAAATAAAAATAATATCCAAATCAGGGAGAAATCCAATGGAATAGTATAATCAATAGAATAGTATAATCTATCAGTATGAACAATCACAGTCCGACTTTAGGGCTATAATATCCAACCTGTAATAAGAGGAGGAATTTGGATTTGATATCCTGCTTTATCACTACCCTAAGGAGTCTCAAAGCGGCTAACAATCTCCTTTCTCTTCCTCCCCCACAACAAACACTCTGTGAGGTGAGTGGGGCTGAGAGACGTCAGAGAAGTGTGACTAGCCCAAGGTCACCCAGCAGCTGCATGTGGAGGAACAGGGAATCAAACCCGGTTCACCAGATTACAAGTCCACTGCTCTTAACCACTACACCACACTGGCTCTCATAACGTTGTATTATTCCCTAAAGAAGTTTCCCCAGCTTTTGCCCTAGAACAAGCTTTGCAGTTATGATGAAGTGTCACACCATATGGCGGCTGCATGGAGCAGAAAGAAAGGTTGAGTGGGTTGAATACAGCTCACATAGATTTTTTTTTTTGCGAAGGCAATGCTTGGAAGGACAGCTTGGAAGGCAATGTGAATGTTCCATTCAGTTCTGCCTAAACCTGAAAGCACTGAAAGCAACAGACAAAGCCTGACAAAAAGCACCCAGAGAAGCTCAGAAAATATCAGGAATGTCCTTCAGTGAAGTTTAATTATAGGCCTCCTTTGTTTCTGCATTTGTTTAACAACTCTTCTCTGACGAGCATATAGGACTATTTGGGAGATTAATTATTCCTGGGTATTTTTTAAGGCATGGAAGGTATTGCCCTTTGTTGCATGATATGGTAGGTGAACCAAGACGACTAGCAAAGCAAATAATAGCATGTGAACCGGTGGATACAATTTAAATCACAGAAAGAACTATGCCAGGTGTCTCAGTACCTTGCCATGAAAATCAAACTCCTAGTAAATTAAATTAACTTTGTGTGATGGGAAAAAGTTGCAAATATCTCCTTGAGTTCTTCCTGTGAATTCTAAATGAGCATTGCTCTGAGGAAAAATAAAACCCACACTTACCTCCCTCACATCAAGTATCTTCTTAGATCTCATGGCCCTGGGGAGAGGGCTTCTAAAGAAAAAGACGAAAGCAATATTTTACAGTAATAAGAACAGGCAAGCATTTCACAAAAGAAAATAATACACGTAGCAACCCTCCACCTCGGTAAGACAATGGGCATGCATGCTGCAGCCATCTGGATTCCTTGAATTAGTATGATCTACGTTACATTGATTCTGAGGAGGTCAATAAACAATATGTGGCATGACCCACATTTATAATTAACGAGCAGGTCAAAACTAATGCTTTGATTTCAGGGCGGTCACAACTAATGCAGTGCATGCTCATGATTATTCTGAAACTAGGAACTTAGATTTGTGTGCTATCCAGAAATCTGTGACGCCAAATGCTCTTAATGCTTGCAAGAGCTTCCCACTCCCAATTTTAAATTTTCTTAAGCCATGTATGCTTTAAAGGACACTTTTAGCAGAGCTTTCTGGTGGTCTATAAGCATTTCCTGCTTTTGGAAATCCTACCACAAAGCAAATCCTTTAGTTATGCATTTTAGCTTCTGCGTTCTGCATTTGTTTCCTTGCATAAAGTTTTTAGGTACTTTTCAAAATGTGAGTTATTCAGAGAACAGAGCAAGCAGAGACCAGGACTGTTTCAAAACCTGTGTTAAAGTAATACTTCCTAATTAACGTTTGTAAAATTGTGACAGCTTAAAATTAAAGTCACCATGCAAGCCTCCATTGGAGGTTCAAGTTGACTCCATAGGTTCATCAATGTCTATATCACAGGAGGAGAATCTGGGGACCTCCAGGTGTTGGACTATAGCTCCCATCAGCCCTAGGCAGTGTGACCAATGGGGAGGGGAGTCCCTATCCGTGGGTTAACCAAAGTACTAAAGTACTAACTAAACTACACATGGGGATGTTTAACTAAAAATGAAAAGTCTCTGGTACATTGGTTAAAAGGTTTGAGAAGTTTCAAGTTCCTCCCATATTACCACCTAATGGTCTGGACTGAGCAAGAAGAATGCCAACTATTAAGAGATGGTGGGCAGTGAGGCATCCATCTATTTTAATCTGCAACTCGTCCCATGCCATGCCAGAGGTCTAGGTAACTCTGCACACTCTATTTTCTATTGGCAGTTTGCTATTAAGCCAAGAAAACAGGGCCTAGCACTGTGTTTCTCCCCTATGCCATCTCCCATTCCTGCTAACGTCCAGAGATTGCAGAGTAGATAAAGCAGGAGCTCTCTAACCAATCTAAAAACAATTTTCAATGAGAAAAACATTGTTCTGCAATTGTTAGGTCACTTGACCCAGGGTAGCCCTCACTGAATACTACAGAAGTATACTACAATAAAAGGTTTATGGAGGAGGAGGATTACTCAATTCTACTGCAGTTAAGATTTCTCTTATCCAAAGAAAATAAATGATTATCCAAGGCCTCCTAGCACATGGATTTACAATATTCTTTTCCCGTGAAGTCTTAAAATAGAAGTAACAGAATGAAGGTGTATTTTTAAGGAGGCGACTCCATCCTTTCTATCTATAAATTATATTAGGAAATTGTTCTTACCATATTATTTGCCATCCATTTGTCTTCATTGCCCTCATTAAAGGAGAGCTCAGGCCTTAATTTCTTTTCTGTGAAAAAAAGAAATCATGAAGTTGAACAGATAAACCTCAGAAGTGTTACCAGGGGTGAGAAACGACAAGAGAAAAATTAGATAATTAGAAAGACCTCTATAAAACTGCAAATTCATCAGCCATTTTGAACTGTATATAGATTTACTGGAAAGGGAAATGGTTGCAATAGGAAATACTTACCTGGAAGATGCCAGAGCTTTAACAAAGATAATGGTAAAGTTACTGAAACTGCAGGTTTTACTAAAAGATAGGAGCTGAATCTAAATTCTCATCTACCTCCATGACACATCAGTGAGATAATGGCTGAATGATAATAAAGGCGTTTTAATAGAATACTGTGGCCTATGAAACATCCTTCTGGTACAGCAGAATCCTATACATCTTTACTCAGAATAAGTTCCATTCTGAGGGTTGTATTTAGGATTTTGTTCTAAGGACAGAATACTATGATCAGGTTCTGTCAGCTGATGAGATAAAAGATTTGACAGATGTCCCACTGATAGAATTCCAGAAGAACTGATCCCCTGACAGAACACTCCGTTAAAACAGGACAGAGTTGTGTCATGCTCTCTCTGATAGCACAACTTTACACTGGCTGCCCACATTGTCACTAGAGAGCATGGAACACGGTGTATGTTGAGATCTAGTCACAGTACAGCACCACCACTATATAAACCCCACACAAAAAGACCAATACTAAGTTGATGGGGGTTTGCAGCATACATCTATAGCTCTCTGTCCCTATGCCATGTAAACTTAGAGCTCAGGATGAGGAATTTTAGTAATGATAAACAAGGTGAAAGGGTATTTTGCACAGAAAAGAGTACTTTGTACAAACAGCCTGTATCCAGGACACTCCTAAGAATCTGGCCACATTTCTAACACTCATCTACTTAGAAAACGAATAGATACCTTGCCTTCCGTCATATACGGTACATGAACAGAAACCTCCATGACATTCCAACTACTTTGGGAGCATGCTATGGGTTTATCTGTCATTTTAATTCAATGCTTGTATTTTTTGTGCTCTCCTCATCCCATCTGTACTTACAGGATATGGTTTTCTCCTTCCTCCATAGGACATGGTAATCATTCTTCTTCCATTGTTAGGAGGAGACTCTTCCTCTTTCCTTACATAATTGCTAAATAGAAGGGGTAGGGAATCTTCTTCCAACTCCTGGCAGCCCCAGTCCCCATGGCCGTTGATAATGAGATATGTAGTCCAATAACACAGGCATGATACCACATTGGCTACCCCTGTAAATTATATATATATATATATATAGAGAGAGAGAGAGAGAGAGAGAGAGAGAGAGAGAGAGAGAGAGAGAGAGTAGTATACTTGCTGTTGTGTAGAGAGGTAACTGATATTGAATAATGCAAAGTAAGTCCCTCCTTGCCGGTAATTTGCAGCTATTTTCCCCATCTGATCTAGGTTACTGGACAAATTAGATGATATTGGATTTCTTCTGCATTGCTCTGGGTGATCAAGACAAGCAGGTGCTTCTCACTGACATGGTATCTGGAAATAGTCACCAAAAAATAAGCACATGGAACCAATTCAACTCATGCCTGCCTGAATGGAGGAAAGTTTTTGCCAATCCATCTTGACTGTAAATTCTTTAGCAGTTCTCTGCTAAATGCTAGTTTTGTGAGATTCAACAATCCCTCTTGGCTTCTTCTCAGTTTTTCTTAGGCAGTATCTCTCCCAAGTGCAGATGGTGATAAATTATCTAAATATTTTAGTAACAGACTCAAATACTTCAAAAGATAAAAAAAAAGTTTAAAGTTACCCAGAGTGCCTTTGCTGAGGGGCTATGTACTCTGGATGGCATTGAAAATGAATTGGGCTTCATTCCCCCTGGCCAAAAAACAGCAGGTTGAGGGATTTAAGTTTATTTATATTATTAAAAATCTCCTTTATAGCATTGTAAATTTAACCTGAAAGTTACACATGTGGAATCACTTTTCATTGCTGTAATTTGGAGCTCCACTGAATCATGTCAACTTGCCTCAGAGGTGAAATAGCCCCAATGTTTTTCACCTGGTCTAATTTATAAGAACAGCACAGCAGCGTCAACAAGCCCACACCATCAAGAATTCATTTCTATAGGGAATCGGTATAAGATCACATTCTGAATAATCTGTGATTTACTCATCCTCTGCCAGAGTAATCTGAGGCTGGAGTTGTTTTCAGATGCCCCATTTCCCCAAATGTGTGGATCTATCTAGTTGATATGCATTATGGGGTGGTGTCATCAGAAGAGACTGAATACATGGTGTGTCTGGAACTGGTCCTTCTCTTGAAAACACCTGCTTATTGGACTTGGACCACAGCAGAAGTGGCATTAAAAAGGGAAGAAGAGATCCCCCCCCCAATCCCTTCCTCTTTAAGTGTGCAAAAAGAGCTGGTAGTCACCGAGAGTTGCGTATTTTCCAAAGGCTACTGCAGTGGGAGTTTTTTTTGGGGGGGTGCATGCCTGGATGGGGGCAAATAAACTCAGCAATTCCATGAGGAAGGCAAACCTCATCCATCTCTTGTCTTAATATTCATGATACATCTTGGTTGAACTAGATCTGACTGAAGATTCATTGACTAGAGATGTCTTGTGCATAATGTCTATGAATCCGGGGGGACGGGGGGGGGGGAAGGAAATGTTCAGCTTTTGGCACTGAAATTCACACATGGGTGAGGGCATTATTATGATTTATTGTGATTCATCATCACATACGCTCCAACATTTTTTCCGATGAAAATAGGGACGTCCTATTTCATAATAATTTTTATTATTTATACCCTGCCCATCTGACTGGGTTACCCCAGCCACTCTGGGTGGCTTCCGACATATAAAAACATAATAAAACATTTAAAAAACTTCCCTATACAGGGCTGCCTTTAGATGTCTTCCAAAGGTTGGCAGGTGGCGCTGTGGGTTAAACTACTGTGCAGCTTGGGCTTGCCAATCGAAAGGTTGGCGGTTTGAATCCCCATGACGGGGTGAGTTCCCGTTGTTCGGTCCCTGTTCCTGCCAACCTAGCAGTTCGATAGCACGCAATGCAAGTAGATAAATAGGTACCACTCCAGCGGGAAGGTAAACGGCATTTCCGTGCGCTGCTCATGACCCGGAAAAACTGTCTGTGGAAGCAGACAAACACTGGCTCCCTCAGCCTATAGAGCAAGATGAGCACTGCAACTCCAGAGTTGTTCGCGACTGGACTTAATTGTCAGGGGTCCCTTTACCTTTAAAGGTTGTATAGTTACTTATCTTCTTGGCTCAGGGGTCGCATAACTCAATTACCCTCCAACATTTCTCCGATAATAGGGACGTCCAAAGGAAAAGCGGGACATTCCAATATCAAATCAGAAACTGAATTCTGTAGATCCAGCCATGTCCTGGAAAATAGTGACACTTGGAGGGTCTGCAAGGGCGGTTGCCCTCATCCAGTCTCAGCCTTCCCAAGGAGACTGATCTTGGCCAGGGAGCGGGAGACTGGTGGTGGACAAGGCTGGCTCATGACATTTATTGGCCTTGTATGTTTCATTCTTAAAGTCTGTGCAATGGATAGGGATGTGACTTAACTACATTTCCATGTATCCCAGTAACAAACAAAACAAAACAAAATCCTCAGGAGTACACAGGCCTTAGGAATGAGGCCTACAAGCTCTTTTCTGCTGGCCATCTCCCTGCCCTTCAAAAGTTAGGTTTGTTTGAAAAGGCCAGGCAGTTGTAGGAACAGCTACCTAGTGACAACGTCTTGACTAACCTGGCCCAACTGTGGTTTAGGGGCACTCATATTGTACCTGTGATTTCGAAACTGCCCCAGTTCCAAAATTTGTCACAAACTACAGTGGTACCTCAGGTTAAGTACTTAATTCATTCCGGAGGTCCGTTCTTAACCTGAAACTGTTCTTAACCTGAAGCACCACTTTAGGTAATGGGGCCTCCCGCTGCCGTTGCGCTGCCAGTGCACGATTTCTGTTCTCATCCTGAAGCAAAGCTCTTAACCTGAGGTACTGTTTCTGGGTTAGCGGAGTCTGTAACCTGAAGCGTATGTAACCTGAAGCGTATGTAACCCAAGGTACCACTGTACTATAACTTATAGGATATTCTTTGAATCTGCTTTAAATGAATAAGCAATCCTCCCCTATGAAGCTCTCAAAATCAGAAATGAAAATGAATTTTACCTCAGATGAATGAGCCTCATAATAGGGATGGATGGATAGAATTTTCTTGCATTAGAAAAAGCCTTTCCCTGATGTTCATTATAAGTGGTATGAAGTGAGTAGAGGGTGATAATTCATTTCATATATTTTTAAGGCTTTGAGATAGCTACTGCACAGTAGACTTCAAGAATAGTCTTTTTTCACATATGTTCTTTTTTTCCTAGCCAATTTTCCTTTTGGATTCTTCATTATGTAGTTATGCATGTGTTTCACTGGTCTTGACATTTTTTGTTCCTTTCACGAAATTGCTCTGATTTAATTTTAATGTCTGCAGTTCCATTTGCTCTTAAAAAGAACAAACTGCTGCTGGGGGAGGGAGTGTTTTTAAAGAAACTTTGCTCTATTTCACCCTCTGATTTTGTTTGCCTGTGTATCTCTGTCTATCTGTATGTGTGTATCTATCTATATTCCTTGTGGTGCCTGCTTTTGATAAACATGCAGCATTTTTATACCAGGACAAAAGGTAATGACAGCGTCACTTGGGCATCAGTCTAGATAAAAAGAAAAAACCATTCTAGCTTCTAGCATAAATATAAATGTGGGATATGACAGGTTCATAATCCAGCACTATAGTTACCTCCTATCATTTATTTAAGAGCATTTAAGACCTGAAATTTTTAAAACCAAGTATAAATGCTGATTAAGGGTCTGAATTATTCTAAGTAGATGATCCATAGCTAGGGTTGCCACTTGTTCCTAGAAAAATGTGATCATCCTTTTTTTGAGAAAAGTGTTCCCTGTCCTGTGTGGACTTTAAACGGGACACCTTTTTTCACATATTTGCGCTTCTTCTCAAAAATGTGCAGGCAGAGGGTGGACTCAGTGGGAGGAGGAGAGCCGAGAGTGAGAGCAAGAGTTATCATGGGATGCAGGTAGAGGCTGGGGTGGGGCTGGGAGGAGGAGTTTGAGAGAGAGAGTGAGTTTTTGCGCAGGCAGAGAGTGGGTCCTTATTCTTCTCTGTTGTGTGCAGTTAGGAACTGAGTTGCCAGAGACATACTGTATTTGTGTATCCTCTACTTTGGAGCTGAGAACCCAAGTGAAGCTGCTTGAACCTTCACGTAAACAAACACTCGTTAGTTTTCCTGTCCTGTGTTCAGATTCTCACTTTATAAATAGCTCATCTCACACCCCACTGCCCCTGACAAATATGGCTTTCTTTGCTCTTTGTATTTTGAAAATGTATATACATATTGAATAGGAAAACTCTGATATATGAGTCTCTCTCTCTCCCCGCCCATTCCAAACAGCAGCATTCAGGCAGAATTCGGTTGATATACTGAGCCTCGTTAGTCAAGTGTACATTTAAGAGGTTGGATTAAAGTGTGAAATATCAGGACTGCCTCTTCACTTGGAATCTAAAATATGGGTTTTTTTACAGTTGTCCATAAATTTGGCTAAAACTTATTCAATAGGACAAACTTATTTATCTGAAGTTACAGGAAAACATTTACCTCATCATAAATGTGGCTTAATTTTTCCACTGAATGCAGTAATCAGACATATTGAGACAAATGTTATTTCCCTTCTGGTCTTCTTTGCTGGCCTTTCATGTCCACCTTCCGAAACATTGATGACCATTCTATCGTTGTTTCATTACCCAAATAATAGTTCAACATTCTAAAATAGAAGGAAGAACCCTTCTGCAGTATATGTTTATCTTTGATAGCTACTCTGAATATCATTTTTCTAATATAAATTATGCAGTCGTAAATTATGTTAGCAGTTGAAAAACCAGGTGCAGATTCCCAACATCCCCTGCCCCCATCATTAGGGATCTGCTATTTGATGGATTTGTGTTTAGTAAAATTAATACTTTATTATTTCATTCTGAATCAATGAAATCCAGCTGCTTTTGAGGTCCTGTGGACTGCTGTTTTCACTAAAGCTGTTCACCCAAGTAAAGGAATCATGAAGTTTTTGTGATCATTAATCAAAGAGCCATTTGGAATCACTGCCCTGTTTGCTTCGACTGTAGCAGAAGGTGAGGTGCACATTAGCCACACTTCCTACTGCTAAATTGAACCAATTGCTATTTTCTTAAGAGCAACATTTGGCAATTGTATTACATACGGAGATTTCTTTTTCAAAACTCAAAGGACCAAACCACTTAAAATAAAGACTACTGTAGATAAACTTATAACTTGTTGAAGTTTTTTAGCACTTGGTTCCAGTGAAACTATGAGTCAAGTTGGAATTTGCACAATTGTGACCTACCACAAGGTAAAAGTTTTTCCCCAATCTCCTTTAGTGAAAACCTTTGGGAACTGGTTGTTTGAAAGCTTTAATATAAAACAAAATTTTAGGCCACGAATTTGGCAAATCTAAACAGTAAACTTCAGCAACATCTGGAGAAGCAGATCTCTAGCCTAGCTTTACCTCTTTGGTGGTGGGAGATAAAAGGAAGCTGGGTGAAAGGCAAGAGAGCATGATGAGAGGGCAGGATGGTGAGCAGAAGTGGAGGCACTTACCTACAGAGGCCTCAAATTCCAATTCAAGTTGTTGATTAGGAAGTGCCCTGCTTGAAAGACCAGTTGTGGAGCAGGAGGTTCTTGGCTGAGCAACAGAACCTGCAAACGTTTGTATTAGCCTGCTAAGAGGCTACTAGCATTGAACCTCCTCACCTTCTGCCAAACAGTTGAGGGACACAGTGATCTGTCCCTTTTTGACCAGACTGCTTGGTTATTGAATTAGTAATATAGTACAGTAAATAGGTAAAGGTAAAGGGACCCCTGACCATTAGGTCCAGTCATGACCGACTCTGGGGTTGTGGCGCTCATCTTGCTTTATTCGCCGAGGGAGCCGGCGTACAGCTTCCGGGTCATGTGGCCAGCATGACTAAGCCGCTTCTGGCGAACCAGAGCAGCACACGGAAACGCTGTTTCCCTTCCCCCTGGAGCAGTACCTATTTATCTACTTGCACTTAGATGTGCTTTCAAACTGCTAGGTTGGCAGGAGCAGGGACCGAGCAACAGGAGCTCACCCCATTGCGGGGATTCGAACCACCGACCTTTTGATCGGCATGTCCTAGGCTCTGTGGTTTAACCCATAGCGCCACCCGCGTTGGAGTAATTCCTGCTCACTGCAGGTAGCGGCAGAAGTACAGCTGGTGCACATTTTGCTTGTGGTAGCCTTTGGAAAGAACCAGAAAAAGGGGCAAAGCCAGCCTGGGATCTGCTGGATCCCAAGCCAACCCCACTGCTTTCACTTGACAGCATCAGGCCCTGTACAGGCCCAGTCGGCATGCCAACTCCAGGCTGACATAGTTCACAGCTGCCTTTTTTCTACCCTCTGCTTCTCTGGCTGGTACAAATGATGGGACTGTCCCTGCCACTGCCCAGCCAGGATTTAGATTGCTCGGCCCCTCTGTTATTGCTACTATATAAGGCTAATAGAATTTCATTATTTGGCTCATTGATCAGAATGTGCTGCATGGAAGTCTAGCATTTTCATTCTAGTTGTTCTTAAAACAAAAGGCGTTAACTGAGGGTGGTTTTCACCGATAGACAAAGAAGTATTACGGACCTAAAGCTTCTGTTAGTTTCAGCTCTCTTGAAAATATATTAGTATGTTGTCATAATTGTTTCCTATATTTTTTACTGTTTTTAATAGATTTTAATTAGGGTCCCATGCCTGGCCTTTTTAAAGGCTTTATATACACAAAGCAGATAGCTTGAATTAATTAGCGTTTTTACTTTTTTGAATGTGGTATACAAACCTGATGTCATCACAACTTCATACTGCTCTGTTTCTTTTGCTGTGACATGCTTAACAACAGCACAATTCTAGAAATGTTTCCTCAGCAGCAGGGATACTTGAAGAGAGATCCCAGAGGGCAGCCTCCACTATTTCTTCCCTAGGAGGGTACCAGCAGTGCCTTCTATTCACCAAGAGGCTGCTGTAGAGGCAGCATTGGGCAGGGGGCTGTTGAGGAGGCAGCAGATCTGGTCCCCATTACTGCCACTGGGGCAACAGCAGCTGGTGATGCATTCCTTTGTAGGCCAGATTTGCTGCCACTATGGATCCTGCCTCCTGAAGTGAGCGCCTCACCTTGTCTCATGGGTGGACTGACCCTGCCTAGTATAATCACCTGTGGTGTTCTGAGGGTCATTCAATTTCTGGGAGCAGACAGGGGGGCATAGGGGAATCCAGCAAGAATAAGGAATTGGTGAAAATTGCCTCCGTGCCTCTGCCTATGGGGGGCATCCTTTGTTATGTCACTTAGTGCAACTCTGGATCAAAATTACTATAAAAATGAGATATGAGCAATAATTGACCAACAGATTATATTACTTGCTGTTTTAGAATTGTCTGGATGGCTTTTCTAATATCGTATCCTCTCTCATACACCTCTCTCTCTTCCCCTCTGTCTGTCTACACACACATACACGTGCTATTTTTCTAGAAAAAGAAGTGCTGGAACTCACCATGAACACCCCCCTTGTTGTCTTATAATAGTAATGGTGGCCACCTGAGAGGTGCTGGAACTGAGTTCCAGTGAGTTCCGGCTGAAAAAAGCCCTGACACACACACAGAGAGAGATCTTAGCCATTCTCTTCTTCCTTCCCCTGATTCTGTTGCTATGGCTACTGCAGTAACCCCATCTTGTCTTTATAATAATAATGATACTGACTCAAATTATAGAAAATGCATTCCCCCCCCCCCCCCGCTTTGGAGTGGTGGGAAATGTATGTGTGCAAATATTGCAAAAGGCACATTCTCTTTCATGTATAAAGTGAATGCTTAAAGTTGGGTAGCTATTCTTAAAGCACAGTGCTCGAACGATCTATATTCAAGAACTGCAGAAAATCTGTTAATGATATTGGAACTTTAATGGCACTCTCCAGCCCTTGACCATGCTGTGCTTTGCTAGTACACAAGCTCTCCGATAAGACAAATGCAAGGACAGAGGAGCTGCTTCACAGCTGATCTCGTGGGCGCGGGGATTATAGCTGCCTTGTAGCTGATGGAGCCTGGGCAAAGTGGCTGCTTGAGAGCAATGAACAAAGGCGATGACTACAGCAAAGAGCTCCAACAAGAAGGCAAATGGAGGTTGCCCTCAGCCGCGCTGCAGTTTAAACAGCATTGGCCACGCCCCCTGGCTAACCTGATTGGTTGGCCGGGGGGCGTGACTCAGCTGGGAGTCCTAATGACATGGGCAGCATTCCCTCTGCCCACTGCCGGGTCACTGGGAGATCCCAGATGCACGTCCGCAGTGCCACCCACTGGAGAAGGGGAGTGGTCTAATGAAATTGGAACTGTAATAGCTCTATCCTAGAGTAAGGACTTCAGCCAGTCAGATAACAAGCTGTAAGTAGATTTGGTTTTGATTGGTTTTGGGTTTGGTTTTGGGTTTGTTTGTTTTTAACCAAGAAAAAGAAAGTTAAGGTAAAGGCATGAGAGAGAAGCCAAGCCAGAAAGCCAGTCTGGAAACTCTGTTATAAAGCAAATTATGATAGTTTTATTGAGAAATTTCCTCCATTTGTTCTGGGCTGAGTACATGCTATCCTCAGGCCTTTCTTCAGTGTACGTTTCATTTTTGTCCAGTGTTATTTCCAAGTGAAGAACAAAGGGAAGGTACCTATCTATGCAGGAACAAAGAAAGCTTCAATATATGCACTTAAAGCAGCATTGTCAAGGGTCACGCTAGATGTGACATCAAATTTTTGTGAGGGAAACTCTTTTTTTCCTTTTACAATAAGAAGCCACAAGGATTCCCAGCCTGGATAGGAATAATGGCATGGTCTCCCCGCCTCACCATTTTATTGCTGAAACCACCCCCGCTCCTGGTTCAGATGGCACGATTATAAAAACTGATTAGATAAGCTTTACAAATGGGAGGGGGGGGATGAAGATTCGGTGGGAAAATGGAAAATCTAAGCCTCTGTACAAAAGGAACAGGAACAAAGCAAAAACCAAAGCCCTTTGGCTGCCGCCAGAGAAGCAAGGAGAATTGGTTCTGTTGGGTTTTGGGGAGATCTCATGAAAGCCTCATGAGATTGTGGTAAGCGAGGCTGCAGTGGCAGTGGCAAGAGGGAGTGGGCAAATGATAGCTCCTTCCTGTTTTGCCTCGGTGGCAAAACAAGACAAGCTGCCTCTGCCACATAACATCCCTGGATCTGCTTGACATGTAGCCTTCAATGTGTACTTTGTGCAAGAGGTCACCAAGGCTCATTTCTGCTCATGTGTTTTTAACCCTGAAAAAAATATGGAATAAGAATAAAGTGGTCCTTGGCATCTTCTTCTACGAAGCTGTTGGGAGTGGACATTAGGAGTTTTGGAGCGCCATCAGTATGCTGGTGACACTCAGCCTATTTCTCTATAACATCTACCCATATGTTTAGAAAGTTATGCTAATTTTAATCTGTTTTAACATTTTAATTGTTGTATGTTTACAGTATGGTTGTTAATTTTTCTCTATTTCATTGTTTTTATAAACTGCTTTGAGGATTTTTTTTTTTACACTCAAGCGGTGTGTAAATTTTATCAAATAAATAAATAACATATTAAACCAGCTGCTGTGTAACTAGAGAAGCCCTGCTCACAAGAGATATGTTTTCTGAGTGTGTGGAATAGGAGATTGCAGCAAGATCATGCTAGCTGGTGTGAACACAGCCTGCAGGCAAAAGGGAATACTGAAAATGGCAGCATTCCCAATTGCATGCATGTTCACACATGCACAGGCTCCGGACTCAGCTACATTGGCAAAGAAAAAGCACTTTATATGTGTTGTATATGCATTCTAACATTGTGACACCAGATGGCGCTGTGGAGTTCTGTTTTTGCCAATCTGATTTCTCATACAAACTTTACAATGCCTTTAACTGAAGCACTTCTTTGATGTGTCTAGATCCAGCCTCTGTCTGTACCTGCAGCTGCATGTACAGAGGTTGGGAGCAGGATTTGTGGATGCAATCCTGCCCTCCATTCCATGCATTTCAATAACCACACTTACATCTTGCGAGCAGGCCTAGGAAAGACCCAATCATTATCGGATTAGGGGGCGGAATGTTGTTTTTAGATTTGACCCCTCATTTTCCTAGAAAGAAAGCACATGCTTCCCTGATTCTCTCCCATCATCCATGAAAACAAAACTGTCATAAAGTTCCTTAAAGCACTTTATTATTTGCTTAACCGAAAGAAGAACAGAATGGTTCTAAACGATTATATTTATAAAAGAAATCACCGCTTCCTCCATGAGTAATGAAACTAGAGCCCCAGTCAAACTTCATTGAGATAATTACCATATTCTCATCCACTTTCTTCCATTGTGAAGGTTAGATGAATTATTCTTTTCCTCTGCTTTTCATTCACAGAGTAGCTGCTTTATTCCATCACACAGACAAATGCATTTAAATTGATACATGAATGGCTCTATGGGTTAGGAATTATTCTTTTCTGGCGGCATAACCTGCAGAATTTAACGTGCAGCTGCTAAAGGGTTTTTTGGGGGGGAATTTCGGTGATCAGGAAAAATGACTTCATATACATACAATTTAACACTTCACTATTCATTATTAAACACCTGTCACAGTTCCTGAATAGGAGGAGCTGAAGAGCGGTGCATAAGATCTTAGAAGGGACAATTAATGGCTAGTGGAAATTTTTCCTCTCTTTATACTCCACGGAAAACAGGTTATTTTCAAGCCACCTTTTCGGCCCAATTCATGGTGGATATCTCTAGGCATAGGCTTGCTCAAGTCAGAGTGAATGAGAGCTGGCAACACTTGCAGGGATGCTTGCATTTAGGTACCCCCCCCCCCGCCCTTCAGTTCAGTCTGCTTTAATCTAACAAGGCAACACTTGGAACTTGTAAAGACAGCTGGATCAACAAAGGAGAGAAAGAAAACAAGAAACTATGGAATGGTGCTGAAAGAATATCCTTTAACCAGGACAACCTTTAACAAGGAAAATCACCCTCTTTTACTGTTCCTCCCAGGAAAAGGCAATCCTAATAGTAAAAGTGAGAGCAGGTGGGAAAGGTTATACACTGTGAATTGGTATTAATCTCAGTCCCCAGCAGGCATTTGTGTAAGTTACAAAGACAGCAAGTAATTCCAAATGGTTTGGCAGCCACCGCTAAAAAGAGAGCTAAGGACAGCCATATAATGCTAAGCAGGATTCGCTCAGCTTTCAGAGGGGAAACTAAGCAGATTCTGGCAGGAGTGTATAATACACTGCACAATGGACCTTTTATTTTTATGAATATTGAAAAATCAGCTGCTACAAGAAAGAGATAATGAAAAACAAACAGAAATGTTTTCCATGATGAGCAGAGGCTCTTATAATGATCCACTTTGCTACAGATATACTGAAAATCTGCAGCAAATTAACATAATAAACATAGGATAAAATAACTGTTGTCCAGAACATTATGCTGCTCTGCACATCGTTTGAGAGATCACTTATTTTAACTTTTTTAAAAACATGTCTAGCTCTGCACAGATAGCAGTGTAGAAAGGGAAAGTAGGATTAAAAGACTGTAATCCCACTTATTAAGCAAAATAAACATTGATTGTTGGATCTTGATGCTATTCATTAATTATTATTAAAGCCTATTTACATTTTCTAAATCTCACTGCTTCAGAGGTTACTGGGATTTGCTTTCAGGGGTGGCGCTGTGGGTTAAACCACCTAGGGTTTGCCAATTGGTAGGTCAGCGGTTTGAATCCCTGCGACGGGGTGAGCCATGGTACTTCAGCATCAGCACAATTGGATGGTGCCTTCATCTGCTTTATGAGGAATGTTTGAGACATTTGGAAAAGAGGACACTGAGGGGAGATATAATAGTCATCTTCAGATATCTAAAGGGCTGTCATGTGGAGGATGGACCAAGCTCTGGAAGGTAGGACTTGAATCAATGCATTCAAGTTGCAAGAATGGAGATTGCGACTAAACATCAGGAAGAACTTTCTGACAGTAAAAGCTGTTCAACAGTGGAATGGACTCCCTCAGGAGGTTGCGGACTCTTCTTCCTTGGAGGTTTTTAAGCGGAGGTTAGATGGCCATCTGTCATGGATGTTTTAGTTATGGATTTCTGCATTGCAGGAAGTTGGACTAGATGACTCTCGGGGTACTTTGCAACTCTATGACTCTATGTAAAGCAGGGGTGGTTAACTTTTTTCAGCCTGAGGGGTGCAGTACCTTCTGAGCAACCTTTCAGGAGTCATGGCAGGGGTGTGTGGAACCAGAGACAAAAGTGGGAAGAACAATGAATGTAACTGTTTCATGTACGCTATGCTAGCTTCTACATACACACACACACCCTTCACTATTCTTCATCCAGGCAAGCAGTTATTGGAATTAAAGGACATATTTTAGTCAGGCATAAACAGTCAAGGAGATTGTGAAGCAAGGCTGCTTATGGGTGTGGCTGGGAACAGGCAGTGGGCCTGGGGAAGAAGTGTGATGGGAATCCTGTGGCGACCTGAAGGGTCACATTCAGTCCCTAGGCCTGAGGTTCTCTGCCCTTGATGGAAGGTAAGCCAAACAAACTCCTTCCTCCCTGAAATCTTGGCAGTATTTCTCTCATTCTCCCTTGGCTTTACAGCCGGCTTCTTTTTGTTCCCCCGCCCCCAGAAAAAGCTAGAGCCCACCTCTAACCAAAATACCTCTAAAATATGGATAAACTTGATTTGTCCTCCTGTCTGTTCTTCCCTTACAATGACCAGAGGTCATTGCTAGCAACCTGAACTGATATCTCTATGCATTGCATGTTTCAGTGACCCCCTGCAGTCATTCTGCCAGGCTGTAACATGGCTCAGTTGGAACCGGCAAGGACCTGCTAAATGTTTGGCAGGTTTTCAGTAAGGCAGCAACTAACATCCACAGAAGTATGGTGCATGGTGGATACAGTGACGCAGGTGAATTAATGTATCCAAATGCCTGGAAACTTAACTAGAATTCACCCTCCAACCTCATAAATAGTCAGTGTGTCCAGAGAAGTAGGTGATTTATAGTTTAACATTTTCCTGTGATCTGTCATTTGCTCTTTCGCTTTAAAGCTAAATCACTCCAGAAATGCACAAGAGGGGGGAAGGCAAGGAGAAGTCTTTTTATTTTTAATTAGAGTGCACTAAATGGCAATAAAGTAATGTGAATACAGTGGAGACCTCTTAAATCCATAACAGTAAATCTATTGCTGCAACAGGTCCATCCTTTATCTGATATTCGTTTAAGATCGTTTCACACCTGAAGTGTAGCGCTGACATGAATTGGTGCTAATAGACTCATGTATTTAAATAATTCAATAAAACATCTGGAAAGGGATATGCCTTGTGACTTTCCTGATGGAAACTTGTTTTGTGCTGTATAAAATGTGAGGAAATTGACTATGCTCATTACTTGAAAATCAGCCATTCAGTCGCTTTCTTCATTCATTATTTTGGTTGAATATTCATTTCTTATTATTCCTATCCAATTTTGTTGTGATGGCTCAGGATAGGCTCCCAGTAGCACTTTTTTTTCTCATATTCTGCTTTCATGGAATGCAATAGCGAGCATTTTGTCTTAACTTCATGCTTCCCTGCTTATGTGGCATCTTGCAGGCTTGCAGCCTCCAGGGTACAATTCAAAGTGCACATTTTGACCTATAAATTAGCTTGGTTCAAACGTATTTACAAGATCATCACCTCCTCTATTCCTCTGTAATTATATTTTACTTTAATTATCTTCAATGTGAGAGACAGTGAGGTGTAGCTGTTAGTTAGTGGATTGAACTAGGAGCTGGGTGTCAAGGATTCAATTCTTTCTTCAGTTCTCTGGCTGATTTTGAGCTAGTCACTCTCTCTCTGCCTAATCTACCTCACAGGAGTTATTGTGAGGATAAAAAGGTGAGTATGCCGCCTCATGTTCTTGATGAAAGGTGGAATATAAGCACTGTACAGTACAATAATTTCAACTATGCATTTTTTAAGGAAGTGCAAGTTGCAGAGCTTCAATGTAGCAAGAGGGAAGTTGTGCATATGTCCCTCCAATATGGCATCTCTACTTACAGCTTGCATGGGGTAATAAGAAGCATATGGATAGATAGTTGCTATCCCACATCCCTTTCCACCAAAATGGCCATGCAAAGCCCAAAGTTTAAATAAATCTGATTCTTGGGAGGTGCTAGAAGTTGCAGAGAGTATTTCAATAGAATTCCTCATTCTTGTTAAATCAACCTTGTTCTTTTTACTCAAATTAAATCTCTATAGCTACCCCATCCTAACTAGTAAAAAGTTAGTCTTCTTCAGCCCCTAAGATGCTGAAAATAATTTGACATGTACTTGCTTTTAACAATACATTTGCTATCTGAAACTATAGGGATCAATTTGGTGTGAAGCAAAGGGGTAGGGGGAGGTACCATCCACCTGTGTGTGCCTTAATGTGTGCATTTCTCTCTTCCTTCCCAGAAAACTAAGGCAACTTTTATATTTCTCTTTTATTGTCTTCATTTGAATTTGTCAGGGCCAAACTGCACATACTAAATGTTAGATTGTGTGAATCTTTTTTCAAATGCAAATAGCAGGCTCAGTAGAGCTCAATTAGGTTCTGGAGTGATGGGGAGGTGGTGGGAAGAGAAAAGGTGACACACAGAAAAATCCCTCCCCCTCCAGTGTTGCACTAATGGAATCTTTCCTCTCATGCAAGTAGCAATTTTGGAAGGGCAATTTTCATCTAGACCGTGATAGAGGATGAGAGAGTTAAATTCCTCCACCCTCTGTAGATTTGGTAGCCCGATCAATTTGCATCTGGACAAACATACAACTTAAGATACGTAATTAGTGTCACATGTACTTTGGCCACAGATGCATGGCAATTTTATTTGGAACACTGAGTTTCTTTAACAGTTAAGTTATATTGAACTTCCACTTTGAAAAAAGAACACATCTTGAGCAACCCACTGACTACTGAATTACTTACTACTAGCTAATCAAGGAAGGTATTTTGGAATAATTGTAGATAGTTCTGTGCCACTGTAAAATTAAGAAGATGACCCGGAACAAAACTGTGCCTTTGAATTTGATGAAACAAAAGGAGGCTCCCTGGTAATTATGATGACCTTATGCAGTTTTATTCCTTCTACTTTAGCACAAATAGCAATGTTCTGGTTTAATTGATGAAGCCTTTTAAAATATGCTTTCCCTTTTGCTTCTTTGACCTTGCTTTGTTGTGGCTATATACTAGTCAGAAAAATTATAAATGATTCACAACTTCACTTTTTTTCTTTACCATTTAACTAGAGGGTCTAAAATATATGAGCCACTGCGCAAACACATGAAATGACAAGTATCCTGGCTTGCAATTCAATTGAGATATAAACAGAAGAATAGTGGACATGAAAAGGAACGTGGGGTCAACAGAAAGGAGTAAAAGGAAAGGGGAATGATATGTTGGCAAAGGTTTAAAACAAAGCAAAACAGGGAGTTCCAGGACCAGTAAAAGTCAGTGGACCAGGCTAGCCCCTAAATGTTCCCCGGCACCTCCTTCCCAAAGCCCGGGAAGCTTCTGTCCAGCTTAGAGAGGGAAGCACGATGTTCACACACATGACTTCAGGAAGACATGTGCATGAAGTCGCCCCCCCCCCCCAATTGCCTTTGCAAGCTGGCACCTCTGCCTTTAACTGTTCCCCTACAAAAAAAAATTCACCGCATGCCACTGATGTGCACCTATCCATTTCAAACTTTCCAAAATAGTATGCAAACCAAAGCACAGCTCTCCTTTAAAATTCACACTTTTCAGTTTTTGCAGTTCAGTTTTCTAGCCAAAAAAATGTGTACAGGAATGCATGTATTAGGGGGAGTGCCCATAAAAACCCATGGTATGATGAAAAGGACATACAAAAATGCATTCTATTTGGGGGAGCCATTTGCAAAAATGTGTGTATTGGGAGAAATGTTCATTAAAATGAAGACAAATTTTTAGGAGGGTCCCTTTTTTTAAAAAAATGGCAAGATGATGATGACAAAGTGAATTTAAGATGGGGGGGGGGGAATGAGAAACTGAAATTGACCATTTTATCCATTCCTAAATAAGAGTAATGGCAGAGGAATGGAGAAAATGAACGCTAAGGAGAAGCAAACCATGGAAAACCTTAAAAATTAAAGAGAAGAAAAGTTGTTTTTAAAAGAACAAAGTAATATTATCTCCATATTGAGCACTGTTTCCATTTCTGGATAATCCGCCTCAAACAAGTAAACAGCAGGGTCCAAACCCAGAAACCTATTTGCACTTATATAGACACATGGGCCTGCTTTGGTTGTGTGTCTCTGGCTCTCCCTATAACTCAAAATGGAGGGAGCAAATTGGGTTGTGAAAAGGGAGGGACATAAAAATCAACTTTCTTCATGAAAATTTATGCAGACACCATAGATGCAGGTGGATTCAGTCTGTACACAGGAGTTTCTGGGCTTGAGAAAAGACGGCCAGATTGAGACACTCAACTAGAAAATGTGCAAAGAAACACAACAGGTGGTTGAATTACTGTGGACTCCATATGTCCTCAAAGCTGTTGCAACCAAGCTTAGAAATAAAACACTTTCTCATATGATTTCATGGTATGACTCCTCATCCAGAGGCTGATCTAGTAGTGTCATAACTGGTAACTCTCTGAAATTTAGGGTGACTAATTAGCCAGCACCTCTGCCACCACTTTCTTCCTCTGTGTTTTAATCGGCCATTGAGATTTGCAGCTCAATTATCATTTTGCATTTACAGAGCAAAGATCTTTCTCTATTTTAAGATCTGCATTCAAGAAGACAAATGAACTTGCCATTTCGCTGACACTTGAAGTACTCAACAGTACTTGGCATATGAAGTAACCTTAGTCGCGGAGGAGTTGTTACTGCTTTCACCATGTTATAAAACACATGTAAGCTGACTTTGCCTTGGAGTGTGTGCATGCATATGTGCTTCCAAAGTTGGTTATGTTGTGGAGTAGTGATAAAGATGTGTCTCTCTGTTGGTGTGCTTACATTTTGTTAAAGAGGGTTTTTTTTATGGCTAGGCACTCTGTTGTTAACCTTGCGTTCTAGTTGCATCTGCTTAGAATTTGCCTCCTGCCACCAGCTTCTTAAATCAAACAGTCCAAAGGGATTGTTTTAATGGCAATCACATGGTCTTTTGGACAATATATTTTTCAAGATGCCAGACATTAAATACTGGTTCAGCTCCCTGGTAATCCCTCTTGAGGATTCCAGTGCTTCATTATAAATGACCCTGCGAGGTGAATGGTAGCAGGCACTGCACTATTTATCTTGTAATTGCAGTTCTTTAGAATTTTGGCTGGGACACGACTACTATTACACTGGAGATGTAAATCAGTTCAGATACCATGAAAAACCCAAGTAAGACTCCAATCCTTCATGCTGCTGTACTTGTGTACACTCCACTGAAATCCATTGCCCTCATCTGCATGTTACTGAGTCAAAGAATACATCTATAGCCATGCAAACCTATTAGACCCTAGTGGGAAGGGCTTTTGTTTACTTAATCACATGTTTGTGGCAGTGGTCTCTGATACCAGTAAAAACAAAGCTTTGAGTTCAGGCTTGCCCTTGGTTTTCATTTGATTATTTAATTGCTATACCTCTTAATATATTAATAGTATCTTTAAACGGTGTGCAAACAAGAAGCAACAACAGACAACTTAAACAAGTATCACAAAAATACACAGTTACATATAAAAATGTTGCCTCAGTGCGAAGTTACTAATATATAAAAATCAGCCCAACAAGACCACAACAAGAAACTGCCGACAGCATACGAATCAATCTGGCTAACCTGATTCAAAAATACACACTCACACACAAAAACAATTCGCACTGCAGCTAACCAAAGACAACCAACCACACCCTAAGCCACCCCCAACCTCTCTCACCACCAGGGAAATACAACAAGAGAATAGTAAGAGAACCCATACAAGTAAAGCCGACAGAACCCCTCTCACACACTAAGTAGAATAATGGAAGCATAACCACACCACACCACTCACCATTTCCCCCTCTTTCCCTTCCTAATTGTTTAAACCAATTCATGAACCAAGAACTTGTACACTGACCACTAATAATGAAACATATGTTGTAGATATTTTTCCACATTACGCTATTTTCAAGTTCAAGTTCAAGTTTATTGCGGCCAAAGCCAGTGACACTAAACACCACAAGATCAGACAACAAGAAATCAGCAACAACTTCAGAAAAGAAAAAAGGTTACACAAGGGAACTTTGCAGTGTGCCATTCAACAGAAGAGATTTACGCTTCTTAATTACTAAAGTGCAAAATTTAGATTACGCTATTTTTGTGTTACACAAATGACATGAGAAAGCTTGGTATACTTGTTTGTATAATGTTTTTCATGTTTATAAAACCCAATTTTAAAAAATCAAGATCCTTTTCCTTTTGACACAGCCTCTGGGTTCTGACTCAGATTCCAGCAAACTCTCAGCTCACCCTCAAAAGTCTTACCATGAGAAGAGCTCCTGGAAAACAGCAGACTCTAGTCTCTCCCTCTAGACTTGCTGTTAATGGGCAGGCCCCAGGTGGATGGCATTTCCTCAGGCTGCCCACAGCTGTGTCCCATTCAGCTGCAGCCTCCACACTCAGTTCCAGGTGCAGCAGGTTTGTTGAGTTTCCCAGGGTGGCCAAAGGATGGGAAAAGCCCATCTCCACTCACAGCTTTTTTCATTCTCTCTCTTCTCTTCCTTCTCCTCCAGCTGCTTTACACAGAAGGAAGAGATTGGGATGCAATGGAAGCACCTGCTGGAGGAAGGAGAAAGGTAATATTCCCAGATCCTCCCTCCATGCTTTTTTGGAGGGTGTCCCTGTTGTGGTTGATGGAGGTGATTTAGGAAAAATTAATTCTCCTGTCAGACTGGGAATATCCCCTCACTCACCCAAGTTTAGGATATTCCACCATTCTTCAGCAGAGTTTCTTTTCTTTCAGCAATGTAAGTGGCTCGCGTATATTAAGCGGCTCGCGTATATGTCAAACAAAGCTTTAACAAAGAAAACTGTAACACAAAAGCATACTGTCTGAGAGAAACTAAAGCAACCTCATGAAGCAAGAATGACAGTTTCTCTCTCTAACTCAGGCATCCCCAAACTCAGCCCTCCAGCTGTATTTGGGACTACAATTCCCATCATCCCTGACCACTGGTCCTGTTAGCTAGGGATGATGGGAGTTGTAGTCCCAAAACATCTGGACGGCCGAGTTTGGGGGTGCCTGCTCTAACTGAACTTAACTGAACACCCAAAGGGAGGGGCTGATTCCAGAGCACAACACAAAAGCTCCACCCACCAGATGCCAGACATTCTATTATTCAAATTAGGTCCCAGTGTTTTCCTAACAGTCCCAATCTTCCAGATCAGTCTTTCAGGAGGCTGCAGTTGGAAAAAGGAATAAGAAAAAAAGCACATCCCCTTTTCTGTCCTGTGTCTTTTGAGCAGAGTTCCACTCTGGATCAAATCCAGCAAAAATAATAAACGTGATACAGTCAATAAAGTGCAGGGTTTAGATGTGAACACTTCATAGACTGACCTATAAAGCTCTTTAAGTGGCCCAGAGCAAGATGCTATCTTTCAACCTGCCCTGCCCTCCAGTGATACTGTGTTGTTCTGAGCTCCTTGAAGGAAGAGCAGAATATGCTTTCACCCCTCTTTAGAGGTCAGAGTACCATTGTGCATGTATGTCTTTGCAAGCACAAGGGTTAGAAGTTAGCTTCTTTTTTGGGGGGTGGGGGAGGTCTTTTCAAAGGACTGGATACCTTTTCACATTTTGTATGTGGAGGCCAATCAAACACGACACTGAATAATACAGGAGCCCCCAATGATATGGAATGCCAGTTGCTTAAAATTATGCATATGAAATAACCATGGTGCCTGTTAGAGCAAGAATTCTTTCTAGCATTAATGTTCGAAGTCATCTTGATTCAACAGAAAATCATTTAAAACTAGCCTAAATCTATGCAGTAATCCATGAATATATTAGCAACATTATCTTCTAAGATAAATTGGGGGGGGGGTATATTGAAACGTCATTAGCCAACTTTGTATTTAAATAAAGCTTTGACTTTTCTGGAAATAAATATACTTGGATTATTCATGAGTTAGGAAGATTCATGGACATAATTGAGAGGAAACTTATAGTCTTTAGATGAGCAAAGACACTGAATGAATAATGATAAATTGAAATAGTTCCATTATTTGCAGCTAAGAGGCATTATTTCAACTTTTACCAGAAAAGGGAGCCATAAAGGTCACTTTGACCAAATTTGAAACAATCTTAATTAACATCAGGCCAACAAGGAATGTTCAAATGGTATTCCTGTTCCGAGCACAATTCACAATTGTGTTTCCGAGCACAATTCAAAGTGTTGGTGCTGACCTTTAAAGCCCTAAACGGCCTTGGTCCAGTATACCTGAAGGTCCAGTATACCCCCATTGTTCTACCTGGACACTGAGGTCCAGCGCCAAGGGCCTTCTCGCGGTTCCCTCACTGTGAGAAGCCAAGTTACAAGGAACCAGGCAGAGGGCCTTTTCGGTAGTGGTGCCCGCCCTGCGGAACGCCCTCCCACCAGATGTCAAAGAGAACAACAACTACCAGACTTTTAGAAGACATCTGAAGGCAGCCCTGTTTAGGGAAGCTTTTAATGTTTGATGCATTACTGTATTTTAATATTTTGTTGGAAGCCGCCCAGCGTGGGGCTGGGGAGGCACGGCCAGATGGGTGTGGTATAAATAATATATTATTATTATTATTATTATTATTATTATTATTATTATTATATTAGAAGACTTAATGTAATGTAACTTTACACTGGTAAAAAATGACTAATGTAAGTATTTCAAAAGCAATTTGGGTTCAGATTTTAACTAAAGGTCCAGCAACATCTGTCTGTGTTAATTTCAAATAAAATCAACATTGATTTATGTTCTGATGGCACCTTACTTCTCTCATAGATTAAATAAAATGCCTAAGAATGGTCACAATAGATGTAGTCTATATTATATGTGAGTTGACCTAAAATATGGAATGGGGTGGGGGTTATGCAATTTTGACCAATTCTTAGGCATCATAGGATTGTAGAGCTGGAAGGGAGCCCAAGGATCATCTAGTCCAACCCCCTGGAGTGCAAGAGTATGCAACTGTCCTATATGGGGATTGAACCTGCAACCTTGGCAACATCAGCACCATGCTGTAACCAACTGAGTTGTCTAGGCCAGTGTTTCCCAACCTTGGGCCTCCAGCTGTTTTCGAACTACAATTCCCATCATCCCTGACCACTGGTCTTGCTAGCTGAGGATTATGGGAGTTGTAGTCCAAAAACAGCTGGAGGCCCAAGGTTGGGAAATGCTGGTCTAGGCTGCTATCAATATTTCACTTTTCCTTCTCCTGTTCCTTTCTGTCAATTAAGATATATCTTACCTCTATTGGAATATATGGTAATTAGGGGCGGGGAAGAATTTCAGTTTGCATTTTAATACAAACCTCTCTAATTCACACTTTGTGAAACAAAATATAAAGTTAAATTTAGCTATCCTTTGAAATTCACACTTCTGCGAAACTTGCAACTCAGTTTCTCAACCCAAAAAAGTGTGCAAAAATACACATATTGGGGAAACTGTGAATAAAGACACATACGTTGGTGAAAAAGACTATTCAAATGCATTATATGATGGGAAATAATGCACACAGAAAATGCTGAATAATTTTTATGCAAATTTCCTTTTTTTAAAAAACAAAACAATGCTGTGGAAATGTGACAATTCTGGAAAAATGAGAAATGGAAATTGACAGATTCATACATCCCTACTGCTGTTCGTCTCTACACAGCAGAGTTGGATCCAACAAATCAGTTTTCTCCCCCCTTTCTCTGACCTCTTGAAGACTTTACCCTGAAAGTTGAGGGATCATCAGTAGCAAAGTGGATATATTTGCTGGAAGCTGCCACTGAATGGACGAATCAGCAGAAATAATTCATAATCTACCCCTGAGTGTGTAAATGTGAGTAGAAATCCCTTTGGATTCAACCCAATGATACTGGCTAATGCAGGATTTACAAGTGGGTAGGATTGGGTTAACAGAAAATATATCATGACTGGCCATCTGTTTCCTATTGGTTGTTTCTGTGCTGCCTTAAAACATAATTAAAATGTTTAACAAGGGGGAAAAGATAACAATGGAAACCATGCTACAGTTATACTTAAAGGGACACTTTTGAACATAACACAATTATATCTATCTAATTGTACTTTGTGCCACACCATTGCCTGAGAAACTGAGTAAATGTAGACATTTTAATGATGCAGTTGGTATATAATTACATGTTTCACAATTTTATTTGATACGGATCTCTCTGACCTCATTTAAAAATATGCTCCCATATGCTAAGCACAGCTATTTTCAGATGCAAACCACATTTCTATTACTCTTGCTTGAATAGCTACCTGAACAATATTTTAAGTGTATTAACGTTTGTCGAGGGGTTTTTTCTAATGAGGAAGTTCAATTATATTTTAATAAGAATATGCATTTCTGGAACATCTAGTGTTAGCTTTTTACTGGTTATTTATGTAACTATGGTGCTTATTTTGTTTGCAATGCACTATTATGCATGCTGGAAAAAAGTGTCAATTTTTTGACAGTGCTTTATGTCTAATGACGACACTGATAATAAATAGTAACAAAGAAACAGACAAACAAGCAAAAACATCATTGTAACATATTGCTGCATTATCAGACTAGAGTCCAACTCTTCACTCTCCACTCATGTTGATGACTGTTAATGACTGCAATTGGTCTTACAGGAAAAAGCAAGGGGTGAGATGGCTAAAAATAGCTTTATCTCATTATACATGATAACAGTCGTCAACAGGTTTACCACACTTATCAGCCAATCACCCATTCCCACCACCCTTCTGAGTAATACCCCTCCCCACCCACTCACTATATATAAGGGTCTGGTGACTTCTGTTTCAGTGTATCTGAAGAAGTGTGCATGCACACAAAAGCCTATACCAATTACAAACTTAGTTGGTCTCTAAGGTGCTACTGGAAGGAATTTTTTTATTTTGTTTCGACTGTAAATGTAGACATTTTAATGAGGCGCTTAGTATAGAATTTAATGTTTCACAATTTTATTCAAATCCATAACTCATTTCTTTTATTGTTGCTTGAATAGTTACCTAAGCAATATTGCAGAGTCAGACTGGGAAGACCTGGGGGACTAGAGTTCAAATCTCCAATCAGCACCTTGGGCCAGTCACTGTCGGTCAACCTAGCCAAACTCACAGTGTTGTGAAGAAAAAAATGGGAGGGACAACCGTGTATGCCACCTTGAGCTCCTTGGAAGGAAGATGGCATATACACTGAATATTGTAGATGTACAATAGTTGGGATATTCCTTGTGACTGATCCAAGGAACATTGCCCTCATTATTGTTTGGTCTCAGTCAACCTTAATAACATTATCACATAGCCATATTGGCTGCATTAGATTGTAAGATCATTCTTTTTACACCATGCCTTGTTTGGCTTAGATCAGCCATGTGACCAAGAAAGGATAAAAAGCTCAACAAATCAACAACAGATAGAAGAAACAACAGCTTGATAAAGGGATTGGGTGGGAGATGGTAGGGGAAATGTTGATTCTTTGAGCAGCTATACAGAATGCTGCTTAACCTCAGTGTTTAGGAAATAATCACAAAGCTAGCATGTTGCTTCACTGAATACCTATCTATATATAAATTACCTAATTTCAGAATCATAACATAGTGGAAAACAGAGGCAGGAGCGGCACTCTTTTTGGGGGGCGGGGTATGATGTTAAGCACATCATTTATTTAACTCCATACCTGATTCAGAAGAACGTTTAAATATATTTCAATATCGCCAAATGTCAAGCTCAATTTTTGCCAGTAATGGAAGAGTGGAATAGACATTACCATTTCTAAAATGCCATTTTCTAGACTACCAATTTTCGGTCTCATTTTAAAGCTTTTTATTGCTTTGAGGATGTTCAGAAGTTCTCTGAATAATATTCAAAAATGGTGTTATTTCTGAATGTAAACCAAAAGTGTTTATTTTAGGGATGTTCCCTTTCTAGTAGGAGAAAAAGTACTGTATATTTCTTATATATTCCATTGATAGTTGAGTTTGAGGCATCAAAGAGAGGAAACTATTACACTTCAGACATATGCGTTCTAGGAACACCCAATCCCAGGATCAAAATCTGTGAACTCATAGTGATGGGTGCCACATTCTACCAGTGGAGTGGGGGAACCTTTTCAACCTAAGGGCTTCATCCCGTCCTGGGCAACCTTCTGACAGCTACACGCCATTGGTGGATGGGACCAAAGGTAAAAGTGGGTGGAACAATCAATGTACATTTTACCTTCACATGTTAAGCTACTTTCTACATACATCCACACCCTCATTTACATCCAGGCAAGCAAGGGGCATTTTCAGAGTTCAATGATACATTCCTGCCACATGAAAATACTCAAGAAGTTGTGAAGCAAGGCCACTGAGGGCTGTGGCCTGAGGAAAACCAGATAAAGAGACTTGGACAACCTCATTCATTCCTGGGCCTAGGGTTTCCCATGCCTGTTCTATTGTGCAATTTGAAAATGGTGAATTGCAACCTGACAGTGTGTGTAGTCTCAGGCTTCCATTAGTATTTCCACTCATAACGTCATGACATTGGCCCTGTGTACATTGTATTTTTTTCCCCATGCATTTGCGCAACAAGTTTGCCAAGCCAGGACAGCTCTGTTCATATTGATACCTTCAGGGGAAGGAAAGATGTTCTATCTGGAAACTAGAAGTCGTAGTGCCTTTGTTCATGACATGCTTGTGTTTTCCCAGCACGCAATGTAATTTAGCGAGAGCACCACGCTCAGAGGAAAAAATAGCAATGGTGTGTCGCTACTATGCATTATCGGGATGGGTTATACAGGCAAAATAACTGACTGACCAGATGGCGAGCGTCTAGTCAACTACCTCAGGATTGGCAGGCACCCAAAACTCATTGAACCCCGTGCCCTTTCCCCTAATAAACATGTCTGCTCAATCCCAGCTGTGCTAATATAGATATCCCAGTTTAAGAAAAACTCTCTTTATAATTGGATACGACATTCAGATATATTCTTTAGTCTGCATGACTAACGCGTACAGCATGACTTCAGCAATGATCAAGTAGCTATTAAAGCGGAAAAAAAGCCCACCTGTATTAACCTTTTCAAAAAATTAGTAAAGCATGAATGGGATGGAAGGTGCAATGTGTTTCTGGACAGTAAAGCATTTGGGTGAAAGATCACCACATGAATGCAGTAGCAAATTGCAATGGATTATTATTTATTTAGCATGCCTGAAGAAAATATGAAGGATGGAGAAGCTTTTTGGAAATCTCTCTAGGTTTTGGAATAATTATTCCAAGCAAAGGGGAAAGTTTCTCAACCCTTCAGTGTACTCGAGTGAGCCAGGGGTATAGAGGCAAACTGGTTGCCGTTGTGTAGCAGAACACATTTCAGTGATCGCTTGCTGCTGTCAATGAACAATCTCCAATCTTTGGGTTCGTACTGTGGCACTCCAAGCTTGAGCAGAAGCTGCGCAATATCTGCACAGTACACCAAGTCCTTCTCTTCCAAGAAAAAACGGAGGTACTCTTGATGCCTGTTGCGGAAGAAGCTGATGCGAGCACTGTCAGAGTGGAGGTTTTTTTCCTTCAATCTGGATGCCAACAGTTCGGCAGAGTCCTTTGACAAGCTAAGGTCACAAACTAGATCATTCAGCTCCTTTTGGGAAAATGGCTGTGGAGCATCATCTTCAAGAACCACTTCTTCTTCATGTCCTTCAACACTGGAGTCATCATCACTAATGTCAGGAAGTTCTCCGAAGATAGGCACTGGAATTTCATCACAATGAGCTACAGGATGATGTGCTGATTGAAGATCAGGATACTTCGTGGGGAGGCTGCCCCATTAACTTAGTTTTGATCCCCCAACTTTATGCTTTCCCGCACCAATTTATGGAAGATTTCGAGGTTTTATGACTTCAAACTGATCCCTTTTCGACATAATCACCCAGAACTATCGGACCTGAATACTTCTTGTCATTAAAATAATCATTTCCAATCAAAACAATTATTCGACATGGCATTTTACCCCCACCAACTTCTTCTAAAATGCTCCACACAAGCGTACATGTGAACAAAAACGTAAAAAAATGACATGTGGCCATAGCTGTCGCTCCGCCATGACCTCCCTGCCAATTTGGATACAATAAAGGAACTGGAGGCCCCTCGACTGTCCTCGGGTCCAGTATTGGACCACTTTGACCGGATATCCCCAGCCGATGTGGACAGACTCCTCCGAGCTGGAAAGCCCACCACCTGTCCTCTCGACCCGTGCCCGTCTTGGCTGATTAGAGCGTGTCCAGACAAGGTGCGGGCCCCCCTGGGGGATATCATCAATCTGTCCCTTGGCACCGGGACATTCCCAGGGGAACTGAAGGAGGCAGTGGTGTGTCCGCTCTTAAAGAAAACATCATTAGATCCCTTAGATCTATCCAATTACCGCCCAGTTTCGAATCTTCCATTCCTGGGTAAGGTGATTGAGAGAGCGGTTGCTGATCAGCTTGGTAGGTTTCTGGATGAAACATCGGCTCTGGATCCATTCCAGTCCGGCTTCCGCGCTGGTCATGGGACCGAGACGGCTCTGGTCGCCCTAACAGATGATCTCCGCAGGCAGCTGGATCGAGGCGGGTCGGGGCTGCTGATTCTTCTAGACCTGTCAGCAGCCTTCGACATGGTCGATCACGAACTCCTGGACCACCGTCTTGCCGACGTGGGGATCCAGGGCACAGTCCTTCAATGGCTGCGCTCGTTTCTCTCTGGTCGGGGACAGAGGGTGGCGCTTGGGGGGGAACTGTCATCCCGCCACTCCTTGGTGTGTGGTGTGCCCCAGGGTGCGATACTCTCCCCGATGCTTTTTAACATCTTTATGCGCCCCCTCGCCCAGCTTGTCCGGAGTTTTGGGCTGGGCTGCCATCAGTATGCTGATGACACCCAACTCTATCTGTTGATGGATGGCCATCCTGACTCGGCCCCAGACACACTGATCAGATGCTTGGAAGCTGTGGCTGGATGGTTACGTGGGAGCCGGTTGAAGTTAAATCCTTCGAAGACAGAGGTTGTGATGGCCTGGGATTCCGATTCTGAGAGTGAACCGGAGGAATCCCAGCCGGCACAGGAGTCCCCGCCTCCAGGGCCGGCTGAACTGGGGCAAGGCCTAGATTCTGAGGAGCCTGCACCTGTGCCAGATCCTCAGGAGCAGGCACCAGGTGAAACCATTCTGGCCCCAGAGGTGCTTGAGGACTCAGTGTCTACAGGTGAGCCTTCCCCGGGGCTCAGTAACCCTTCGGCCTCTCCTGAACTGCAGAGGCTTAGGGCAGAGAGGCGAAGGGAACTGGTTTCTCCCAGGAGGAGTGCTCGCCTTAAGGCCAGGAGAGGCGGGGCTCCTGGGGGCCGGGACCGCCCCTGGCCTTAGAGAAGATAAAGGGCAGTCAGCCCGGTCCCAGGTTGCGGGAGCAACGTCGTCATTGAAGAGCTGTTTTGGCCAGCATCCAGTCCTGTTCCTCCAGTGTTCCTGTTCCCCGCCCGGCTACCTGCTTCTGATCTTCGAGTGTTCCTGTCCCCGCCCGGCTCCCTGTTTCGGACCTCACCTCGCACTTTGTGGACTATCTCCAGGCTAGTGACTTAGGACTGAACTTTGACTACGGTAACAGTAACCTTCCCCCCGGGACCAGCACAGTTTGCTCCCGCCACACCCGCACTCCCCCTTCGTTGGGGTGCGTTCGGGAACAGCCAGAGGCCATGGTTGACCAGGCAGCTGCGCTGGTGGCATTGGCCCAGGAGAACCAGGCCTTGACCCACACTGTTCAGCAGTTAAGCGATGTGGTTGCGGCGCTTCAGCAACGGTTGGAAACCTTTACAGATCATGGGGCCGACGCCCCAGCTCCAGGCAAGTACCCAGTGGCTTTGCCAGAGAAATTTGATGGGACCCTGGCCAGTTTTCCCATGTTCTTCACCCAGGCCAAGTTGTATATTCAGGGGCGAGCCCGGAACTTCCCTGACGACCGCACCAAGGTGCACTTTCTGATCAGTTTGTTAAAGGACCAGGCGGCCAAGTGGACTTTGCCACTGCTCCGGCAAGACTCTCCTTTGTTAACGGACTATGTGGGATTTTGTAACCACTTAGAGACTGTGTTTGGCAACCCTCTGAAGGAGAGCCAAGCCAATCGGGCGATTCGTCAGTTGAGACAGGACAAGTCCACAGCCGCCGCCTACGCCACAGAATTTCGGCTGTTGGCACAAGACTTGTCTTGGAATGACTCTGCACTACGGGACCAGTATCTGGAGGGACTGTCGGACGAGATACTGGACCAGTTGGCCATGATGGAGCGTCCCACCACGCTGGACACCCTCATTCAGCGGAGCCTGCAGATAGACGATCGATTGGAGGACCGTCGCCAGGCCCGGGACCGCCAGCACCCCCGGCTCCTAGCGCCCATCCTTCCCAACAGGTCCACGCCCACAGCCGAGTTGCCAGTCGAGCCAACGCAGCTCGGGGCTGTGCGACCTCGCCTCTCCCCCTCAGAGAAGACGCGGCGTCGGGAGGGAAACCTGTGTCTTTACTGCGGTGGGAGTGGACATTACGCCCGTTCCTGTCCCAGGAAAATGCCAGTCGCAGGAAAACCACCAACCTCTGTAGCCGAAGGCCCTAGCAACGTGGGGTCCCAAACCATGCAAGAGGGGCCCTCACCAGTGGAGTTGCGACATCTCATGGTTCCAGTGCGTCTCTACCCTCCAGGTGGGCCCTGGATTCTTACCCACACTCTGGTAGATTCGGGGGCAACCCGCTCCTATATGGACGCTGCCTTTGCCGCTCATCATCAGGTGCCACTTCAGAACAAGCCAGAACCGGTACAGGTGGAGGCAATCGACGGACGGCTCCTGCGTTCGGGTGCCGTCACTCGGGAGACCCAGCCCTTGGTCCTGTGTCTCCAGCAGCACCGGGAGGTGCGAACTTTGGACATTGCCTCCATGCCCCGGTTCCCCCTGGTGCTTGGAATGGACTGGTTGGAGGCTCACAATGTTCAGATTGACTGGGTTAATCGGACTGTGCACTTCCCAGACCCATGCCCCCATGCTCGGTCCGAGATGCTAGCGGCCGCACCCACTGAGGAGGCAGCACCCACGCTCCCAGCCGTGTACCGGGACTACCAAGACGTGTTCGAGGAACGGGGGGCAGACCAGCTGCCGCCGCATCGGTCTTTTGACTGCGGCATAGACCTCCAGCCCGGAGCGCCCCTGCCGGTGAGTCGCTTATACTCTCTAACAGAGCCAGAGCGCGAAGCTTTGCAGGACTTCCTGCGCAAGAACCTGGAGCGTGGGTTCATTAGGCCTTCTACCTCACCCACCGCTGCGCCAGTACTCTTCGTTAAGAAGAAATGTGGGGAGCTTCGCCTTTGCCATGATTACCGGGCCCTGAACAAAATTACCACCCCGGACCGGTACCCCTTGCCCCTTATTTCGGAGTTGCTGGAGCGGGTGCAAGGGGCGCAGATGTTCACCAAGCTTGACCTCCGGGGGGCCTACAATTTAATTAGGATCCGAGCCGGGGATGAGTGGAAGACAGCATTCGGGACCCGGTACGGGCAGTTCGAATACCTGGTTATGCCCTTCGGATTGTGCAACGCGCCCGCTGTGTTCCAACGGTACATCAACCACGTGTTCCAGGACTTGCTGGACAAGTACGTGGTGGTGTACCTGGATGACATTTTGATTTTCTCCCGTGACCCGGCTCGCCACGAGGGTCATGTCCGGACCGTGCTGCAGCGCTTGCGGGAGCACCGCCTGTATGCGAAGCTCAGCAAGTGCGAGTTCCATCAGCAGACAGTGGATTTTCTGGGTCACCGACTCTCTCCAGATGGGGTGCAGATGGATCCTGGGAAGGTGGCAGCGGTTCGGGAATGGGCGGCACCTCGGAACCGCAAGGACCTACAGCGTTTCCTGGGGTTCGCCAACTATTACCGGACCTTCATTGCGGGTTACGCTCGTCGCACTACCCCATTGACCCGGCTACTGCGCCCCAAGACGCCGTTTTCCTGGGACAGCGAGGCAGAGGAGGCATTTCAGGGGTTGAAGGCCTGTTTCCAGAGAGCGCCGATCGTGCAACATCCGGATCCTTCTCGACCCTTTGTGGTAGAGACTGACGCCTCCAGTACGGCTCTCGGTGCCGTCTTGTCTCAGCAGTACGGACCTGATGCGCCACTCTTACCCTGCGCCTTTTATTCCCGCCAGCTCCTGCCGGCGGAGCGTAACTATACTGTATGGGAGCGGGAACTACTGGCCATCAAGGTGGCTTTTGAGGTCTGGCGCCACCATCTTGAGGGGGCACGACACCCGGTGGAGGTGAGAACCGACCACCGGAACCTGGAGTACCTCCAGACCACCCGCAAGCTGAACCAAAGGCAGATCCGGTGGGCGTTGTTCTTTTCCCGGTTCCAGTTCCGGATCCGCTACATCCCTAGCTCCCAAAACCAGAAGGCGGATGCCCTGTCCCGGAAACCTGAAGACAACACAGACACGGTACAGCAGGCAGTACCCACCACGATCCTACCACCGGCTGCATTCCTGGCCACCCAGGAGGCTGAGCCACTGCAGGCTCGGGTGCGGGAACAGCAGCGGGTCGACGCTTGGGCCCAGGAACGACTCCAGGAACTGGCCGAAGGGTCATGCCCTCAGTACCCGGGGCTGGTCCTGCATCAGGGCCTTCTGCTGCACCACGGGCGCCTGTACATCCCGCCAGGGCCGCTGCGGGCTGAGGTTCTCCGGATGACCCATGATGCTCCAGCAGCAGGGCACTTTGGGCGGTATCGGACCACCCATCTGGTAAGCCGTGAGTTTTGGTGGCCCCGTCTGAAGGCTGACGTGGCTCGCTACGTCGCTGGTTGTGATGTCTGCCGGCGGGCCAAGGGGCCTACCGGGCGACCCCCCGGCCTTCTTCAGCCGTTGCCGGTTCCACCACGTCCTTGGCACACGGTTTCTCTGGACTTTGTAGTGGAGCTACCCCCGTCTCGTGGCTGCACCTGCCTTCTAGTTTTCTCTGACCATTTCACGAAGATGGTGCACTGTGCCCCCTGCCCATCCGTACCCTCAGCTAAGGAAACCGCTCAGCTGTACCTTCAGCATGTCTTCCGCCTGCATGGCCTACCTGAGCGTGTGGTGTCCGACCGTGGCGTTCAGTTCACGTCCCGGTTTTGGCGTGCTTTGCACCAGGCCCTCGGAACAGAGGTCTGTCTCTCATCTGCCTACCACCCACAGACTGATGGCCAGACGGAACGGGCGAACGCGGTGCTGGAACAGTACCTCCGGTGCTACTGCAGCTACCAGCAGGATGACTGGGTCGACCACCTAGCATTGGCGGAGTTCGCTTACAACAACGCGGTGAATGCATCCACCCAGCAGACCCCGTTCCAGGCCAGTTACGGTTTTCATCCACGGTTGTTTCCGGATGTGCTGCCGGCATCTGCGGTCCCTGCGGTGACAGAGTGGCTTCAGGAGCTCCAGTCCCAGCAACAGCTGTTGATGGAGCAGCTGCGCCAGGCCAAGGAGGCGTACAAGGTCCAGGCCGACCGCCACCGCCAGGTGGGGCCGGAACTCCACGTCGGTGACCTGGTATGGCTCTCCACTCGCCACCTCCACCCTTCTCGACCTTCGCGGAAGCTGGACGCCCGTTTCACCGGCCCGTTCCCTATCGTGAACCAGGTCTCGCCTGTGGCATTCCATCTCCAGTTGCCCGCAACCCTGAAGGTTCACCCGGTATTCCACAGGTCCCTTCTGAGTCCGGTGGCCCCACCCGACGAGTTCCACCCGGACCGTCCCCGACCGCAGCCAGTTTTGGTTCAGGGAGAGCCTGAGTACGAGGTGGAACACATTCTGGACTCCCGATACCGCAGGGGAAAGCTGCAGTATCTCATTGACTGGAAGGGGTATGGGCCGGAGGACCGTTCCTGGGAACCAGCGGCCAACGTCCACGCGCCTGCCTGCCTCCGAGAGTTCCATGCGGCGTACCCCAGCAAGCCGGGTCCAGACCCTCGATTAAGGGGGGGGCCTGGGAGGGGGGATGGTGTGATGGCCTGGGATTCCGATTCTGAGAGTGAACCGGAGGAATCCCAGCCGGCACAGGAGTCCCCGCCTCCAGGGCCGGCTGAACTGGGGCAAGGCCTAGATTCTGAGGAGCCTGCACCTGTGCCAGATCCTCAGGAGCAGGCACCAGGTGAAACCATTCTGGCCCCAGAGGTGCTTGAGGACTCAGTGTCTACAGGTGAGCCTTCCCCGGGGCTCAGTAACCCTTCGGCCTCTCCTGAACTGCAGAGGCTTAGGGCAGAGAGGCGAAGGGAACTGGTTTCTCCCAGGAGGAGTGCTCGCCTTAAGGCCAGGAGAGGCGGGGCTCCTGGGGGCCGGGACCGCCCCTGGCCTTAGAGAAGATAAAGGGCAGTCAGCCCGGTCCCAGGTTGCGGGAGCAACGTCGTCATTGAAGAGCTGTTTTGGCCAGCATCCAGTCCTGTTCCTCCAGTGTTCCTGTTCCCCGCCCGGCTACCTGCTTCTGATCTTCGAGTGTTCCTGTCCCCGCCCGGCTCCCTGTTTCGGACCTCACCTCGCACTTTGTGGACTATCTCCAGGCTAGTGACTTAGGACTGAACTTTGACTACGGTAACAGTAACCTTCCCCCCGGGACCAGCACAGAGGTCCTCTGGCTGGGACGGGACGATATGGGATTGAGGGGGCAACTCCCATCTCTTGCGGGGGTGCAATTAGTGACAGCACCGTCCGTTAAGAGTTTGGGTGTAATCTTCGATTCCTCCCTCTCCATGGAGGCGCAGATTGCAGCTATAACAAAGGCGGCATTTTTTCATCTCCGCCAAGCTAAGCAGTTGGCTCCTTACCTCTCTCGCCCTGACCTAGCCACTGTGATCCACGCGACGGTCACCTCCAGACTGGATTATTGTAACTCGCTCTACGTGGGGCTGCCCCTGAGACTGACCCAGAAACTCCAGCGGGTGCAGAATGCCGCAGCGAGACTCCTTACGGGGTCTTCGCTGCGGGATCACATTCATCCGGTGCTATACCAGCTGCACTGGCTCCCGGTGGAGTACAGGATCAGGTTTAAGGTGCTGGTTTTAACCTTCAAAGCCCTATACGGCCTAGGACCCTCGTATCTACGGGACCGCCTCTCCTGGTATGCCCCACAGAGGAACTTACGGTCTTCAAATAAAAACATCTTGAAGGTCCCAGGCCTCAGAGAGGTTAGGCTGGCCTCAACTAGAGCCAGGGCTTTTTCGGCTGCGGCTCCATTCTGGTGGAACGCTCTGTCACAAGAGACAAGGGCCCTCCAGGACTTGACATCTTTCCGCAGGGCCTGCAAGACAGAGCTGTTCCACCAGGCCTTTGGTCAGGGCGCAGCCTGACTCCCTCCTTTGGCAATCTTTACAATACTTTAGTTTATGGTTGCCATCAATTTTGATTTTAATTAATTCTTTGATGTTTTTATAATGTTGCACTATTTCAGTGTTGTTAGCCGCCCTGAGCCCGGCTTCGGCTGGGGAGGGCGGGATATAAATAAAATTTATTATTATTATTATTATTATTAGCTCAAAAACTTGACCTGATTGAGCAAAACCAATGTGATTTTTGGATTCAGCGCATCAGATTTATCCTAAATCAACTGAAAAAATGCAGACAACAAATTTGTTGTTGACCAGTGTAATTTGAGAAAAATGTATTTTTAAAGAAGCAATTTCTAAACACAGATGCAACATTCTCAATAACTGTTAGTATATTGTACCAACATCATGTTAAAAAGAAAAGAAGCAACAAAACCCATTGTTAGATTTGCTTTGAAATGTGATGCCTGGATTTTACTCCTCTTTTTATTACTACATACATACATTAATATTAAGAATTGGTTCTTCTTTTTATTTTATTTTTCTTTTGGAATTAATATGATTTAGGTTGCAAACCTAAGATACTTACCTTGAAGCAAGCCTTACCGAAGTCAGTTGGAGTTACTTCTGAGTAGACATGCATAGAATTACCTGGCTACTTCCTTTGTATGTATCATTGTAATTATATATAAAAAGAATTCTTTGACAGCTGTGCAGGCGGAATGAATTTCAGTCCTACAATATTATTTCTAAATCAGCTAGCATGGCAGGAAAAGAAAACATCATTTTAGTTTCATTTCAGGTATTTCTGATTTCTGGCAAGTGTAAATGGAATTGTATCAGTGTGTGTGCTTTAGCCACATGTATAATACTGATACTGTGGTTTCTTCATCTCAGAAAGGATATCCTCTAGGCCAGCTTGCATCTGGATCATAAGCATGTCTATTCAGAAGCAATTTCAACTTCGTTAACTAAATCTGCACAGCGTCGCAGCACAAAATGATCAAAGACAGGTAGTGCATCTTCACACGAGAGAGGTGTAAAGTGTTTTAGGCTTTTTAGTTTATCATAGCATAGATGCAGAGAATTCTTCCTCATGTTCTCATGTTGATATAGCACAGCCTCTAGAAATTTCAAACTTTTAGCTTAGCTTTATCTGTGTATTCATATGAACTTCATATTTGTGGTACAAAATACCTGCAGCAAACAAAATAATGATCCCTCAGTCCCAGGATAATTCCTGCTACTCCTCTCATCTCCTGCAACAGTTACCTTACAAAAATACTATCTTTTGCCTTCCTCTCTATGGTTACTCGGAAGAGGAAGTGAGGCCCTTACCTTATCACTCACAAAAGAAACTCCTGAACTTTTGCTTTTGAACAAAGCAGGGCTATGCTGTATCAGACCAAAGGTCCACCGGATGCCTATAGGAAGCTTATAACACCACCCTCTCCAGCAGATGGTAAGATGAGGCATACTGCCACAAATACTGGAGGTAGTACGTATCCATCATGACTGGTTGGTGTGTGTGTGTGTGTGTGTGTGTGTGTGTGTGTGTATTCTTTTCAAGATAAGCCAGGGAATTTAAATCATGGTTCAGTTACAATTCCTAGGGCAGGGGGATGTCATAAACCCTCTAAGCCAGTTTTGGGCTCAAGTTCGTTTCCACTTCCCGGTTCACGTAATTGTCTTTGTACCTGGTTCTAAGCACTGCTTTTTTTTTACTGTTCATGAAATTATTTTCTTACAATGAGTTTTTGCAAAACATTTAAAAAACAATGTCAGATAATTCAAAACTAAATACAGTACAGTGGTACCTTGGGTTACAAACACCTCGGGTTACAAACACTTCAGGTTACAGACTCCACTAACCCGGAAGTAGTACCTTGGGTTAAGCACTTTGCCCCAGGATGAGAACAGAAATCGCAAGGTGGCAGCGCGGCGGCAGCAAGAGGCCCCATTAGCTAAAGTGGTACCTCAGGTTAAGAACGGTTTCAGGTTAAGAATGGACTTCCGGAACGAATTAAGTTTGTAACCAGAGGTACCATTGTACTTAAATGGTTTGATAACAATTAAGGTAATGGGTTCAGGCTAACATATCTGCTCCCATGAGCTGGCAGCTCCACATGAAGCACCACAATGTTTTTATTTTTAGCAATCTATCAATTAGTACAACTGAAATGTGTGTGGTGGGGGGGATGTTAAATAATCTCACCTGGCTAAATTCTGATCGTAGGTGAAATTGTGTGTGTATGTGTGTGCTCATTGAAAATGATGCTGTTCCTGATATGATAATTGAATCCTAAAAATAGATTGTACAAATAAGGAAGCTGCAAAGCAAAACAATATGCAATCTTAGGGAGTCCATAGAATATTTATGAGTTAAATTAACATAGCTGTGTCATATTTTTATATTTAAATATTTATAAGTTATTCATTGCCTTCCAACAAAGACTGCTAAAGGAGAAGTCTAAATGAATAGATCTTTGCTTAAACCTTTCCATACTTCTTCCATCAGGATCTGTGTTTTAGAAAAGATGACACTCAACAAACCACTATTATTTCTTCAACCAAATTCAACTATGACAGTTTTGAGTGCTCTCTAAATATGGTTGCATCATTTGAGTGGTGTCCCATAGTTATGCTAGCGTAAGGACTTTTAACTGCACAATGCAACTTCCCTGCCTTCTGCTCACTCTGCAAATACAACTATGGAACCCCTAAATCTGTTCTGGGGTTTTCCCTCCAACCCTCCAGAGCAGTTTTACCTGGCAGGCAGTGCATGTGTGAGTAGATGAAATGGTGGAGAAGTTCCACTGCACAGCTAAGGATTCTTGTGCTAGCATATCTGGTTAGTTGGATAATGCCCTGCATTTCCAAAGAAATAGTCCTTGCATTTGGAAGAGGCATGTGATACAATCATTCTGGGGCTGCACCACTTCAGAAAGGAGGTATGACTTTCTCATGACAAAAACCTTCTGCTTGTAGAAACCCAGCACATCAAGTAGATGTCTAGCCTTCTATGCATGCAGATGGCATTTGTGGTTTCTCCCACCAGCATTCTGGAGTGTTACAAGTCTCGGAAGGGCCATACAACTACAGACACACTCTTTCTGAATAGTGCCATGTATACACCACCTAAGAATACAAGATGAAACTGACCAGTCAAGACAAACCAGATCCTTCTGGTTCAGATTTTGCTCTGAAAATTCAGCTGAGCTCTCTGCTGTGGTGGAAGTTTCTCCAGATATAGCCTTTAGGCAAACTGACTTCCCCACAAGAGTTCTCTTTTCATATTCAGCACTCTGCCTCATGGAAAGCACTTCAGCCTGCCCAGGATGGGTATCAGGTAAAAAGGTAAAGGACCCCTGGAAGGTTATGTCCAGTCAAAGGGGACTATGGGGGTGCAGCACTCATCTCTCTTCAGGCTGAGGAAGCTGCCATTTATCCACAGACAGCTTTCCATTTCTGGTGCAATAGAACACTGTGATGGAAGCCAGAGCGCACGGAAATGCCATTTACCTTCCTGCCGTACCAGTACCTATTTATCTATTTGCACTGGTATGCTTTCGAACTGCTAGGTTGGCAGAAGCTGGGACACAGCAACAGGAGCTCACCACCATTGTGTGGTTTCGAACTGCCAACCTTCCAAACGGCAAGCCCGAGTCTCAGTGGTCTAGACCACAGTGCCACCTGCTCATTATTTACATCATGCTATCCCACTGTTGCTTAACCAGCACTGGCTTCCAGTGGCCTTTTAAATCATTTCCCTCCTATATGTATGTAGTTCCAGAACAATTGGGATGTATAGTATTTTATCTGATAAAAAGAAATTGCTCAGGGTCTGTGCATGGAGAATACTTAAGTCAGAAAGAATTACTTTCACTTGCTTTCCACAACTGAAGCTTATTGATCTGTTGGACTAAAAAATAAAATGTCCTGTATACTTATTTGAGAGTAACCCTATCAAACACAGCAGGGATTACTTTTGAGTAGACCTGCACTGGAATTCTAAGCTGAGGTAGCCAGGGTGAAAAGCAAGGTGGTATTTGTTCTAGATGAGTTAATCCATAAAACTACTAGGTCTGGCTCCAACCATCACCAGCTCTGCTTCCAAACACTTCTGGCATGCTGTCCCTGACAAATAAACCCTGAGAGAATTCAGCTCTAGACAGGAAAAAGCTGTTCTATATGGTGTGGTCCAAGAGGACCTAAAGGACTGCTTTCTCTTGCATGAACCTGTCCATCTGTTGAGGTCTTCTAAGGAGACCTTGCTTTTGATGCTACCACCATTAGAGGTGCAGCTGGTTGTGATTCAAGACAAGGCCTTTTCCAAAGTGGCCACGTTACGGAATTCTCTCCCCATGAAAGTTTACCTCGTCCTTGTGCGCTGCATGTTTGGCTGTTAGGAAGCTGCTGCTTTGCCAGGCTTTTGAGCTTAGGTGATTATTGTTGCTTGGGCATCTCTTTTACTGGCCTTTGATTTGCTTTGGTACTGCTAGTTTGTTTCTACTGTTGCATTTTAGTTGTAATTTTATCTGTTAGTCACCATGGACCATTGAGCAAAACTGCAACCTGTACAGTTTTAAATAAACAACACAAGCATTTCCCCCTTGGAACAAGGCTAGCTGCCTCTATGCAAATTACACCCAACAAAGATGGAAAAGGAGGAAGTAGGAAGAAGTGAAGAAGGAAATATCCAACCTTCTCCCTCGGCAAAGGCATGTCTGGTTGGAGAGATCAGCCAAGTGTGGAAATATTGCAAGCATAACACTTATGCTGAGTTGAGAAATGAATCAGTATCATAATAGTTGTATGTAAATTAATAGAAAATAAGAGGACAATGCTGAAACTATCAGCTAGAAAATTACTTTAGTACTGTAGCATACCATTTAGTCAAGCATAAACTTTGTGAAAATCTATAAATCCCCTTGGTAATAAAGAGAGGAATTAAAATTCAGGCAAAATTAAATTCTGGAAGATTAATGCTCCCTTTTATATTTTGATGACAACTATAAGCATAATGTAATTTTGTGGATTTATGGCTTTAAAATGCAAGTTGATACTCTACAATTGTGCCATTTTAAGCACAGAGCAAAAATATATTTTTCACCTGAATGTCCCAACAGGTAAATGTTGCATCAGTAATGGAAAGACATTGAACTTCTTAACTGCCATGTAAAACAGTATGGGAACACATAATTTGTTTACTGTTGCTAGTTCTTGGAAATATGCCATATAGAGAACTAGTGTGGAATTGGATAGGACAAGGCTTTCTAAATAAGGACTGAAAACCTACATTGTTATTCACAGCCATGCTAATAGGATAGAATGAGTAGGTTGTTGCTAGACTCCAACCATACAGGTTGCATTCATTTCTGATGTCCTTTTACACTGCTGTACCTGTTTCATCGTGGAATATTGCCTTTCTAATCAATACACTACCATGTTGCACTCATTTGAAATGTTGGAAAAGAACTGTATGCCAGGATATCACTCCCAATTTTCTCACAAGAGATTACAATGCAAAACTCTCATGATTTTCTGAGTTAACGGGGTTAGAAATGGATTTTACTGGAAACAATTCATGGCGATGAGTGCTAAACCTCTACTGGATTCTATTAGATTTCCAGAAGTGGCTTTTATTTGTGTGAAAGATCACATAAAATGTGGAAATTAACAGTCAAGGAAACATCAGGAAAATAGAATAGGGTGCTGTCTGAATGCAGCCATAATAAATCTCTAGATCAGACATGCATTTCATTGCTAGAATTTGTTCCAACAGTTTCTTGAGGTAGAGCTGTTTGCAACAATGTGTTTTACCTTTGGTGGCTTCTTATAGCTCAGTCAGTAGAGCCTGAGACTCTTAATCTCAAGGTTGTGGGTTCAAGACCCACATTGGGTAAAAGGAGTTTGGATTAGATGCCCCTTAGGGTCCCTGCCAATGCTATGATTTTATGATTCAGTTCTATGATTCTTCATCCAGACCCCTCTTCCTCAGATTTCCAATTTTGTTTTGATTACCAATTGTGCTGCCACCAGAAGAAATGGCATCATTAATTTGTTCAGGATGCCAATATTGCCATTGTACGTCCCCTCCCTTTAAAGGTGGGAAGTTCACAAGAACCAAGGCTATGTGTGAATGAAGGCATGCTATCCAATACACACATTACACTAGTGGAGGATTACACCATGTATAGTACACATAAATTCTATATTTGTGACCTTGTGAACTGGATCCAAAGGTATAAGAAGGCTGTTTATGCATCTCCAATAACTGTGCTAAGCATGTCTCTTAATACATTCTGTATATTTTGCAAAAACATACGTGGAGCGTGGATGTCTGAATCCCAGCACGTCCCTAATTATGATTAACAAATTAACTATGATTCAAACAGAATCTTAAAGAGAGGTCACTGAAAAGCTCAAGCTACAATGCTCTTCCTAATTACCAAACAAAATGCAAAGAAGCAAAATTGTCCAATTTAAGTATAAAAGTTCTGGACCAAAATACAGACAAACTCTCACAAACAGAAGAGATTTTTTTTTAAAGACACTGTTTAATTAATTAATCTGTGTGCGTCTGACATGGAGGACAATGTGCACAATCTTCTACCTATATAAACACTCCTTCAAATTAATTACAACCAGAGCTTGGAAATGCATGTTACTTATTCACCATCCTAATTGCTATTATTTCTGCCCAGAAAACAACATGAGGACAGATCAAATAAATTTCACACCCACACCACACATTTAAAAGCATTCTTATGCCACCTTAAGGAAGAGTCAAAGCTTTCTCCAATGAATCATGGGAACTGTAGTTTGTTAAGCACCTCCTTTAAACTATTAGCCCTGTTATGTACTAAGTCGAATAGGATCCAAAATGCAGCAGTCTGATTGGTCCCAAAACAATAGGATCCAGAATGCAGCAGTCTGATTGGTCCACAGTAGCCACCCAATCCAGCTCCAGGTGGAAGTGAATCCACAACCTGATTGGCCTACAGGAGAATCCCGGAATTAGCCAATCACGTGGGGCCCATTGTGTAAATAATGTATATAAAGGGGAACTGGGGGAACTTCCATTCCTCCTCACCACTATGAGCTGAATAAAGAGCATGAAATCCACTTTCAACTCCGAGTATATTTCAAGTACCATTAACAAACTACAGTTCCCAGGATTCTTTGAGGGAAGTCATGAGTCTTACAGTGGTGTAAGAGTGCTTTAATTGTATGGTGTGGGTGTCATGTGGAATGTTGGAGGGAATGTAGGATCCATGTACAAGGGAAAAGGAAAGGGAGGGGCCCATCCTTATGCTTGTTGGGCTTAACTGGCCTTTAACTGACTGCACTGCTGCCTAATAAACAGGATTTGGGATGGAGACTTAGGATGGGACTAGTGCAAGGTAAGAGGACTAAATTAGCAGGGTAGAGGGATGAAAGCAGTTCCGCCGACCTGACTTCTCATGACCTGCATCTGTCAGTCAGGAAAAGCCTCTTGCTTACCCACTGACCCTTCCTTGTTCAGCCCAAAGGATAGGGTGGAGATAGCTAAGAAGGCCCTGACAGGAACTTCACAGCACCTAACACTGTTCCCCAGGCACAAATCTATATATGCTCTGGAATATTGTATCCAAACTTTCACCATCCCGTACTCTCCCCGTCTCCACCCTCAGTAAGTTCTATGTCTTTATTACTGACTGGTTTTTTGTTTGTTTCTTCATTGTGTTTTACTTTAACCCGACTTCTCTAAATTACCCCTCTTCAACCGTGTGTGTGTGTGTGTGTGTGTGTGTGTGTGTGTGTATACCTTCCAATTTAGCAGACACACCATGCGTCTGATTCAGTGAATTCTAGACCATAAAAAATTGTGCCATAATAAATGTGTTACTTGTCGAGGCACCACAAGTTCCTTTGTTGCTTTTCCTACAGCTTCTGAAAAAGCAGGTACAGCTTTCTCCAACGTCCGCTCCAAAGTCTGGCTACCCAATCAGCAGCCACTTTCCCACCACTGCCCAAATAGTCTATAATGATGTGCTGCTGTTTTGCCTTTGTTCATATGTACAAAGCCTAAATAGTTTGTTCTCTTCCCCCACCCACTCTAGACTATTTGAATGAGTAATATTGTACTTGACTGTTTTTATGTTGGAAAGTGCAATGCTTATAAGTACAGCTAGCTGTGAAATGCACAGCCCAGAAATCTGCTAGCTCTCCTATCCCTCTTTACATCTTTCACTGACAGAATTTCAATGGCACTATAGGGGCCAAAAAGATTATGTACACATGCACGCGCACACACATACTTACTCACTCACAGATCCATAATGCAATATTGCTAATCCACCACAACTGTATACTAGTGACATTGGTTCAGAATGAGTTCTTCCTTTCTTTTTTCAGCTAAGAAAACACTTTCAAATTTTCCTTTGCTACATTCTCAGTACCAACTAACCCAGGATGTGTGAAGTCTTTTGTAAAATGCAGTCCAAATTATCAGTAACAGAAAAAGCAATTTGCGCATAACCAATGGGGTACAACAGACTCACTCACCTTGGCAACACCATGCATAGCACTTCATGACGGGCATTCAGTTTGAGCCTGAATACAAATGCTTCAGAGAACTGTACACTGACAATACCCAAGAACTCTCAAATAAACCACAAACACAGGAGCCACACATCCCTGTCCACTGCAGCAGGAGAGCAGAGAAGGGGGCCAGGAGGGAATGCTTAAAATTTTCCTCCCCACAACAGCCACCCAAATCTGATGATGCAGATGAGTAGGAGCAAAGAGCCAGCTTACATGGCCTCTTATCCTTCCTGTTGTGATGGGAAGGACAAGGGATGAGGAGAGCCATTGGAACCACCACTTTTAAGATGCTCCAGGCACCTTGAGGCAGCGACTGAGAAGGCAACCAGATTCCCTTGCTCTTTACCTTTTCCAATAGGACGCACCACTGATGCTCTTTGAGTTCTCGGAAAGACCCCCATGAAGATTCCCAAGCATGCCTCAAAAACAGAAGTCACAGAGTGCAACTGTCAATGACCACCTGCACTGGACTCTGCATGGCATGTTTTCCTAATGCTGGCCTCCCCGCTGTCAGCTAGCAGTACATTTCTTTGTTTTTGTTCCCTTCAGCAGCAGCAGATGCAGAGAAATAGGATAGGGGCTTAGTGGCAAACCATACATAAAAGTGTCCCTGTTTTCAGTTGGGTAATGCTAGAAGATAGGAAATTGACCCAGATCATTAGAGGAGTTCTGGGGCTACTTAGGAGACACAGGGAACCCTGTTTATGTATCATTATGTAGTTGCTGGTTTTATTTTTCTTTTATAATGATTACTATTATTCAGCTTAGCAGCTAAATATATAATGCCTCTGTGCACCTACCTGTAATATATTATTTTCGGGGGGGGGGTGTTTTCAATAAATATAATGATAACATCCATTAACCCTGCATTAAACAGTTGTAATGTATATTACGATTTGAATGAAGGGAGGCTGTACTTATGCAGAGTGGGGGAAAGAAATCCCAAAGTATCTGCCAGTTCAGAAAGCCAGCCTTAATTTTTTATATATATACATATATAAACACACAACCAGGAGAAATTAAATGTGTAAAATGATTTATAGGTGGTTGGGAAAAGCTCACAGCTTTTTAGTTTCATACATCTTCATGAAAACCACTATAAATCTCTGTAAACTAAATTGCTTGTCCAACTTCTATGGAAGTCGCATAAACAGAGCAAGCAATTATATGTAATAAACTTTTCTTTCTTTACTGCCATTGCATTCACAGTTCCGCGAAGCACATGCCATTATTTATCTTGTTGAGGAATCACAGCCAGAGAATCTCTACCTGAGCCACACAATTGTGCAGAAATAATTCCCTGGGGTAAGGTGCTTCCATTGTTAAATGGTGAGTACACTATTCAGCAAATGCACTCGCCAAAGCTATGTGTTGTTTCTGATGGATGATATGGCTTTTGTCCACCTCAATAAATGTTTCTTTAACCATTCCATCTGAGTTGTTTCGAAATTCATTCTGTTCCATTTTATCTGGGCAGAGCTTTTGGGGGCCATGCCCAGGATAGAAAACATGGTTTTCTAAACTCAATTAAAGACAGTCTGATGCCTCCACAGGGACCAGGAAAACACATCTAACTCACATTAGCATGAGCAGTGTTAAAAGAGAGCTCTACAATGGTTCAGCTAAGAAGCTTAAGGGATTTGCAGAAGTGCTCAGCACTGGCCTAACTTTGCCTCTGCTAATGTCGATGGTAATGCAAGGAAGGGGAAAATAAAATCAAAATCTACTTTAAACATAGCCATTAATATAGTAGAAGCAGTTATATGGAACCGATCCTGTGAACTCATTCCTGAGGGTTTCTAAAACTGTCTAGAGCTGTAGTGATCATATGGCTCTGGAACACACAACACTGCCTCTTTCGCTTTATGATTGCCCAAACCACAGGGTATCATCATCCAGAACATAAACACCTCAGACCGCATCCATGGCAATTGGCAACAGTGCCAAGTAACTCATTGCATGGGCAGAACAACTTCCGCTTGTGCAATAGGACTTATCCCCTCTCCTGCTGTGCCCTCCCAATCTGTTCTGGGTCCCCCCCCCCAAGCCTCACAGATTTGGCGACAGTGCAGAGCATTCACTGGTAGAAGAGTGGGAAGACTTGCACCTCACTTTATTGAGCTTTACAGGTATTGCTTCTTACATGGACATGGGTGCAACTGCAGGCAGCCCAGCTGCCTCGAGGGAAAGGAAGGCCCCACTCTGGCCACTGCCTCTCTTCTGGAGTGGGCTAAGGCAGGATCCGGGTTTTTCCCCTCCCACCCCTGCAGCCAGAGTGGCCTGGCATAATAAACTACAGTATAGTGTAAACATAACTCTTATACGCACTGGGAAACAAAATAAAAATAAAAATGTGTGACTCACTTTATTGCAATATTCACTTGATTGCAGTGGTCTGGAACTGAATCTGTAATATCTCTGAGGTATGCCTGTAGTTAGATACCCCATAGAGCTACTGGCCCTAGCTTGGAGTCTAGAGTTTCTTTGAGTATTCTACCTGACACCTCAACACACAATAGGTCCTGAGTATTGCATCCATGTACTCTAATGCTCGGCAACTCCTTGACTCATTTACTAGCTGTGATGGGACGATGAGCTGCTTGTGTGTAAAATCCTAGTCCCTCAGAGTTTGGTCAAGTTTGCAAACCTCTGTCTGTAACGGAGCCCCTTAAACATGGCTCCGTCAGTCGCTGGCAGATTCCGACAGTGGTTGCTTTCGGAATCGCTTCCAACATAAAAGCTCCTTAACGGAAACACGTCTTCTGGACTCTCTGCGTGACAGTTTCCGGCGAGGAGTGGGTGTCCCTACAGGAGGTCCTGAAACCTCCCCACTGTTTTCGCTGGAAGTGTCTCTGAGCCATCCCTCCAGCTCCCTTTCCCTCAGCTCAGCTCCTCTCCCCCTACTGGTTCCCTCTTCAGCTGCTGAGTCTCTCCCAACCTGTGTGAGCCCTTTCACTTCCCTTCCTTCCGATGGCAGTTCCCTGACATCCACCTCCCCTCCAGGGCCCCCTTCATCCCCTCTCGCCCCCTCCTCTACGGGCGGTGAGGAGGCAAAACCCCGGAATGAACTTCCTTCATCTTCCGATGTCCCGAACACTTCTCTCCACCTGTTGCGGTTCCTGGTCTCGAAGTACTCCTCCTCCTCAGAGTCCATCTCCCCTTCCCCTTCCGATTCCGAGAATCCTTCCAACTCCTCCTCCTCATCGGTGGTCCCAAAGTATTCCCTCCGGAACCTCTCCACAGGCTGAGGTTTCCTTGGGAACCTTTGATGGAACGTTTCTATCAATACCTCGTCATTGATATCTTCTGCCATTACCCAAGTGTTTTCTGACTCCGGTTCTCCTTCCCACGCTACCAAATACTCCACCTGATCCCCCTTCCATCTGGCGTCGAGGATTTCTGCCACATGGCTGCTGCATTCCCTTTCTTCTATGACCGGTCCCCGAGTGGCCATCCCTTCTCGTCCCCCCTCATACGGTGACAGTAACGACCTGTGAAATACTGGGTGCAGTTTCATGTGGTTGGGTAACCGGAGCCTGAAAGCCACTGGGTTGACCTGTTGAATGACCTCAAAGGGACCCAATCTCCTGGGTCTTAATTTCTTACAACCTCCTTTGAACGGCAACCCTTGGGTTGACAGCCACACCCTATCTCCCACCCTTATGGTTTCACCTTCCCTTCGGTTCTTGTCTGCCTGCCTCTTGTATTCTTCCTTCGCCCTTTCTAAGTTGAGTTGGAGCTGACGATGGATTGCTTCCATTTCTTCTACAAAATGCTCGGCTGCCGGGACACCCCATCTCTCCCCTTCTCCCCCTGGGAAAGCCCTGGGATGACACCCATAATTAGCCAAGAAGGGGCTCATCCCTGTGGACACATTCTCGGCATTGTTGTAGGCAAATTCCGCCAGCGCCAACTTTTCTACCCAGTCATTCTCTCTGTCATTGACATAACACCTCAGGTATTGCTGGAGGACCCCGTTTGCTCTTTCCGCCTGCCCGTTGGTTTCAGGGTGCCGGGCAGTCGAAAAGTTGACCTCCACCTGCAGTAAGCTCATGAGCTTCCTCCAGAACCTGGAAGTAAATTGTTTTCCTCGGTCTGAGACCACCCTCAATGGCACCCCGTGCAACCTAAAAATGTGTTCTACAAATAACTTCGCTGTCTCTTCCGCCGTGACTGCATGCGAGCAGGCTACAAAGTGGCACATCTTTGTTAGTAGGTCTACCACCACCATGATGGCTGTTTTCCCCTTGGACTTCGGCAGATCAGTCATAAAATCTATCGACACTGCCTCCCAAGGTCGTTCTGGGGTTGGTAAGGGTTCTAATAGCCCCGCCGGTGCCCGCCTCTCCCCTTTGGCTCGCTGGCATTGCTCACACCCTCTTACATACTCCCGTACATCTTCCCTCACCTTAGGCCACCAAAATTCCCTGGTGACCAACCACATGGTTTTGTGTTGTCCAAAATGCCCCGCCGTGGGGCTGTCGTGCAACTGCTTGAGTACCCTCCCCCTTAAGTCTCCTTCAGGGATATACAGTGCCCCTTTGTAATACAAAGCTCCATTTCTTTCCTCGAAACCCCCTGGTTCCTCTCCCTCACCCCTAAGACCTCTGAGCTTATTCTGGGCGTATTCATCATTCTCTGTTTCCTCTACCAGTTCTCTTTGTCCCACCAATGCCGCCCCACACACCCAGCGGTCCTCTGGAATGACATGTCTCTCTTCGGGTGCTCCCTCCCCCTCCAAATATTCAGGTTTGCGTGAGAGAGCGTCCGCCCTAATGTTCTCTGGGCCTGGCACGTAACAAATCTCAAAGTTAAATTTGGAGAACTCCTGGGCCCATCTCACTTGCCGTTGGTTGAGCACTCGTGCCGTCCTCCAATACTCTAGGTTCTTGTGGTCAGTGCACACTTGCACCTTATGTTGTGCGCCAATTAGCAGGTGCCTCCATCTCCGGAACGCCTCATGAATGGCTAGTAGTTCTCGGTCATACACCGTGTAGTTCCTCTCGGATTTGTTCAGCTTTCGCGAAAAAAAGGCACACGGTCTCCACTCTGACTCCTCCTTCCCTGGCTGCAGAAGCACCGCCCCAATAGCTCTGTCTGATGCGTCAGTTTCCACTCTCATCGGTTTTTGTAAATCCACATGCAGGAGTTGTTGTTCCGAGGCGAAGGCCCTTTTTAGTTCCTCAAATGCTCGCTCCGCCTCCTCAGTCCAAACGAACTTCTTCTTACTGCTGAGACAGTCCGTAATGGGCGCCGTCAGGTGGGCAAAGTTTCGGATGAACTTACGATAGAAGTTCCCAAATCCTAGGAACCTCTGCACATCCTTCCTTGTTTTGGGTGTTTTCCATTCCAGCACCGCCTGGACCTTGCCGGGATCCATGGCCAATCCCTTGTCTGACAGGCGATACCCCAGGAATTCCACCTCCTTGGTATGAAACTGACACTTCTCCAGTTTCACCCACAGCTGGTTGGCTTGCAGCCTGCTCAACACTTCTCTGACGTCTCTCACATGCTGCTCCTCATTCTCAGAATACACCAACACGTCGTCTAAGAAGGCCACACAATTCTTGTAAAGCAAAGGCCCCAGGACGTGGTTCATAAACGATTGAAAGCACGCGGAGCCTCCTTGTAGGCCGAAGGGCATAACTAAATATTCAAATGCCCCCAAAGGGGTGAACATGGTGGTTTTCCATTCATCCCCCTTCCTTATTCGTATCAGGTTGTACGCCCCCCTTAGGTCCAGTTTAGTAAAAATCTTTCCCTTCCTGACCCTTGTCAAAATGTCGTCAATCCTGGGCATAGGGAAAGCCACTGGTTCTGACACTGCATTTAAGGCCCTGAAGTCACACACAAGCCTCGGCTTGTTCGTGTTTTTTTTATCCACAAAAAACACTGGGCTGCCCCCCACCGCCCTGGACTCTCTGATGAACCCTCTCTTCAGGTTCTTGTCAATGAACTCTCTTAGCTCCTGCATCTCTCTGTCTGACATGGCGTACAGCTTGCCTACAGGGAGCTGTGCCCCAGGGAGTAAATTGATTTGACAGTCAAAGGGTCTATGCGGGGGTAGTTGGTCAGCTTCCCTTTCGCTGAAGACGTCGCGGAGATCTGCGTATTGTCGTGGTACCTTCACGTTCTCCGTTACTTCAGTCCCTGCTAGGGTGGCTTGGGCCCCTGCCAAACCCTTTCCCTCTTTGCAGTGTTCTAAGCAATGTGCTGAACCAAAAGAAACCACTCTCTGATGCCAGCCCACCAGCGGATCATGTAACGCTAGCCAGCTCATCCCCAATATAATGGGAGCTCCTCCCAAGGTGGCCACATTAAACGCTATCAGTTCGGTGTGCCTTGCCACCTTCATTATCATTGGGACGGTCTGCAAGCTGACTTCTCCTCCCAACAGCTCCCTGCCATCGATCGTGGTCACCTGCAGGGGGTTGCTTAAAGGGATCGTCTGTATCTGGTGTTCAGCTGCAAACTCTTTGCTCATGAAATTGCAGGAGCTGCCTGAGTCCAACAGCGCCTTTATCTTTAGAGGGTGTCCGTTTGGCAGCTCTAGCGCCACTTCTATCACTAGGGCGGGTTTAGGAGGTTCTGGCGTGGGCACTTTCACTGCTCTTTGGCCTGGCTGCTGTGCCCCGACGGTGGCAGCCAGGCGTTGGCTTTTACTTGCTTCGGTATTTCTTCCTCTCTTCCCTCCACAGCTCCTACCATCCCTTGCCATTCCTTCCTCTGGGGGCAGACTCTGGCAAAGTGACCTGGCTGTTGGCAGAGATAGCATTTCCGGGCGCCTTTTCCCTCCTCACTGGGCTTTGAAACTGCGCGCGCGCGCGCTGTTCCGATTTCCATCGGCTCTGCCGGCGGGAAAGTTGGCTCTGGAATGTCTGGAATGCGGAACTCCTTCCAACGTTCCCCCTTCCCTTCCCGCCTCTCCAATGCTCTCGCCTCCTGGCGCGCTCCTATGGTCAGCGCTGATTTGGTCAGCTGGTCCATAGACTCCGCCCTGGGCGCCCGGGAAAGTTCGTCTTTCACAGCCGAAGAAAGCCCTTCTTCAAAGAGCATTTGAATGGGTTCCGCCGATAGATCCCACCCCAATTTATGGATCAACATGGTGAACTCAGTCCAGTACTCACGGACAGATCGGCTCCCCTGTTTGCAAGCCATTAACTGTCTGCGGACCACTCCCTGTTCAATATCGCTGGAAAACATCAGATCCATGGCGCGAAAGAACTTCATCGTGTCCTTTAGGACGTCACTATTCGCTGCCATCAGGGGTCTAACCCAGTCTCTCGCCCCCTTTTCAAGATGCCCAATCACGAAAGCCACTCGTGATTCCTCGTCAGGGAATTCATCAAACTGCAGATTGAGGGCATATTGCATCTCTGTCCGAAAGCCATGATAGTCTTTGGGCTCCCCCCCAAACTTCTGCACCAATCCTGGTACCTTTCTGACGAGCTGGGTGTCTTTCCCCTTTTTGTCTGCATCCTGAGCCCTCCTCTCCTCAAGCCTCGCCGTCTGCAGCGCTAGCTGGACCTCCAACACCCGGTACCTTTCTTCCAGGCTTGGACCCGCTCCAGCTCCTGCTTCTCCGGTTCCGGCTGGGTTGCTCATGATGCCTTCTCCTGCACAAGCTGCTCACGAAGACTGTCGGAATGCTGTGATGGGACGATGAGCTGCTTGTGTGTAAAATCCTAGTCCCTCAGAGTTTGGTCAAGTTTGCAAACCTCTGTCTGTAACGGAGCCCCTTAAACATGGCTCCGTCAGTCGCTGGCAGATTCCGACAGTGGTTGCTTTCGGAATCGCTTCCAACATAAAAGCTCCTTAACGGAAACACGTCTTCTGGACTCTCTGCGTGACAGTTTCCGGCGAGGAGTGGGTGTCCCTACAGGAGGTCCTGAAACCTCCCCACTGTTTTCGCTGGAAGTGTCTCTGAGCCATCCCTCCAGCTCCCTTTCCCTCAGCTCAGCTCCTCTCCCCCTACTGGTTCCCTCTTCAGCTGCTGAGTCTCTCCCAACCTGTGTGAGCCCTTTCACTTCCCTTCCTTCCGATGGCAGTTCCCTGACACTAGCCTACTAATCTTGTTTCATTCTCAAGTCCAAGTTCTTCGCCTTTTCCTCATAGCATTGTCTTTGGATTGCGGGGGGGGGGGGGTAGAGCTTTAGGCCAGATTGACCCTCATGGTAGCCCCACCTACTGTTAACCATCCCCCTTTTTTTGAATCGCAATGACTGTGCAGGCATAGGATGACATATAACATATCTCGGTCCCCTCCATGTGAATGCCCCTGGCTAACTCTATAAATTCTTTTTCTTCTTTCAACATTCTTCATATTATACCTAAGCAGCAACTCCAGCTGTGACTTTTGGCAGAATTTGATAACATAAGGGTATGCAACACTCCTGCCCTCCAAAATTAAATCGGGCCCCTCCACACTGATGAGGAGGCAGGTGTATTCTGCAGCATGACATTGACGTAATCATATGTTATTAGTGGTGAGTTTATACTGGGCTATCCACACATTGTTCAGCTTTTTTAGTTGTTCTGAGATGTCTATGCAACTAAGATAGGGCAAATGCAAAGATGCCTTGACCTGAATCCCAGTGCTGCGTGGTCCAGCCATCCTTGCATGGGGCTGGTGACTATGAGAAAGAGGACAGTGGACTAGAAGGGCCCTGCTTCAGCAGGGTTCCTCTTAACTTCCTAGGAATGGAGGCATTCAACACACAACTATATGGATTATAATTGTCCTTTAGGCATTTTGTGACATCACAGAATTGTATTATGGGCGTAATGTGGTTCAAAAGCGAAGGAAAATGAACCAAAGATAAACACAGATAAATAATGCTGACCTAGTAAGGTGTGCTTACTTTGATGGGACTGTCTGTCTCCCCTGGAAATACTAGTTTATGCATTTTCCTTTTAATCTTCTTTTAGGAGAGAAAGAGGATTTAGGCTACAAACCTACACATATTTAGCCAGCTTAAGTACCATTAAAGTGAATGGGATTTAAGCAGCCTATGTGCAGGATTGCAGCCTTAATGATTTACATAGTTTTTCATGCTAACATCTTCTTTGATTTCAAGTTGAAACCCTGTGCATATGCATTAGGAAGATCTACAATGAAGTAACTTTGAAGTTTTAGACATTATTTGCCTTTCTAATTCTGACCTGCTGTTAACGGAGGCATTATAAGCATTTCTAACTGCTATGGGTATTGAAAGAAAATGATTAGCAACTCTAGAAGGATTAAACTTCCTGCAATTTTATTTTTCAGCCTTCGAAAAGCTAAACAGCACCATTGGTGCTATTTTGGATTCCCTTCATTTGACAGTTTCATAGTCAGCGAATGGCTCCCTTCGAAGGTGTAAATTGCTTAACCAAGGGAAAAGTTGCAAACAATTCTTGTATTATTTCTTATCATGTATCATCTTCAGCAAGCTATGGCAAGAGAATTAAAACTGTATTGAATCATAGAATTGTAGAGTTGGAAGGGACCCTGAAGTGTAAGATGTATTTTCTTATTAGGGGTTATCAATGCTAATTACCCAGGGCATGTTCCAACCAAACAGAAACACTTTGGAGCACCATTGAAACTGAAAGGACTTGAAAGCTGTGGTCTCTTAGCTAGATTGCACCAATATTTTTAACACATATTGACTAGGTTCAGATGCAATGCAAAAACATGGTTTGTTTAGTTTAACTCTGAATTGTCTGTGTGTCTAAAGCTGCCCCAGCCAACTAACTTGTTTCTTTTGGGCCATCAAACTGAAAACATGATTTGAAGTTGATCTTGGCTTGAGTTTGCTATTATGTTTGAATTTGGTTTTCTGACTTAATGCTAACTGGTTGCATTCCTCTGCCTTTCCCACCTACCCAGCTAGCTGGGTAGAAAGAGTTAAGGAAAGACTGTTTAGAAAACAAGACTGCTCACACAGCCAATAAGCTCTTGCTGGAGCTTTGCTAGATATCTCCATTCCTCAGTCGACCTGGAGACAAACTTCTTTCCACAGTAACCTCCTCATCAAAAGTTCCAACCTGGATGTATAGCAGTTGTTTTTTTTTAAAAAAAACAAACTTAATAGAGACTATGGGTGCCTTTGCCCATATCTAGTGAAGGAGATCTGTTAAAAGCATGTCTTTGCCCTAAGCAAGGATTAAGAATGGGGGGTAGAATCATAGAATTGTAGAGTTGGAAGGGCCCTGAGTATAATCTAGCCCAACCCACTGCAATGCAGGAATATGCAGCTGTCCCATACAGGGATCAAACCTGCAACCTTGGCAGCACCTGCTGAGCTATCCAGGAATAAATTAGATTCAGTTCACATTTAAAGGCAAACCTGCCTAATTTGGACTTCCTAAAATAATACAAGAACCAAAACACAGCAGCCAGTTTAAATTGTGTGTCAAGGCCCCACACCCCCTCACTTGATGAATAAAACACGTGGACACAACTATTTTAGGTTAATGGGCTGGGAAAAGGCCATAGCTTTTATTGGTTACAGAATGTGAGTGGTATTGGCTTTAGGCATTGGACCCGAACTGACTATATCTGACTCCTGCCCGCCATGCAGGAAGTATCACAAGGGTTAACCACCTGTAAGGGTAGCCCTGTTGATGTACATCAACTCAGATCTCCCCCCCCCCCCCAAGGTCACCAGACAGGTTGTGCCATGGCCCTAGCCTAGCCTCCACCTGGGCTTCAGACAGGAACCATGACCCCCAGTTTCCTTTAACAGAATACTCTTAAAGGTGAGGGGTAGGTGATGGCCACAACCTCTCCTCACATAAACCAAGCTTTTCCAATGCCTAACCGCCAAACCTTACAAAGTTGTGACAATTTGCTATGAGGTAGGCGAAAACCAAGTGGCTGGTGCCAATCTGCCAAGTGGAAAAATTCCTACCAGGCCCCTTCAACAGGCAACCAACCAAAGTCCATAACAAGGTCAGGTGATAGACGCAAGAAGAAAGGACGGGAGGGCGGGAGATCTGTGGAAGCTGGGAGCAGAAGACAGAGCTCCCAGTCATGCGGCCACTTAAATGCAGCTAGCCATGCCCCCCAGCCAGCCGGATTGGCTGACTGCTGTCATGACGCATGCCGGGACTCCCCAGTGATGTGGGGGACTCAGCACACCCCCTGGGGTTGCGGCGCTCATCTCACTTTACAGGCTGAGAGAGCCAGTGTTTGTCCACAGGCAGTTTTTCAAGGTCATGTGGCCAGCATGACTAAGCCACTTCTGGCGAAGTCAGAGCAGTGCACGGAAACACCGTTTACCTTCCCGCCGCAGCGGTACCTATTTATCTTCTTGCACTGCGTGCTTTTGAACTGCTAAGTTGGTAGGAGCCAGGACCAAACAACGGGAGCTCACCCCATTGTAGGGATTCGAACCGCTGACCTTATGATCAGCAAGCCCAAGCAGCACAGTGGTTTAAACCACAGCGCCACCCACTTAGACGTATGCATTTGGCCCCTGGCATCCCCACTCCTGACTTAGCATTTTTAAACATATGACCAAGTTTCCTATTTAAAAAACACATTAAAATTATCCACAATCCAATCACCCTCGTTTTGTACTTTGGAAAATGTAATAATGAAGATAATTTTGAAACTTCCCTTTTTGAAATAAGAGTAATCAGCCAATGTAAGTAAAAGGAAATTATAATAAGATAACCATGGGCCGGGGGGAGGGGGAATCAAAGGAAACAGAAGGAATTGTAATCACTTTGGGCATTTCCACTGAAGACAAAATTACAGATCTCTTAGACTTGTTCATGAACTTTATGCAAGCAGAGGGGTTCCCCTTGATAAATTTTTACAAGGGGATTGGAGCAAGAAGTCAGAAGAAGGCAAAGCTTGGCATGCATGATGAATTGCTGTTCATTAATCCAATTAATGATTAATTCCAGGGACTCTAATCCAAGATAAATCCCTTTATTATAGCTGGTTGACTAGGTCTATAATAGTTGAAGGTCTGTCAGCAAATCCATTGTAAACTTCTTTTTTCACAAGCTGATATCCATAAAGCTTGCTGTGCATTGCCTTTCCTCTGGAAAGGATGTTTGCCAAGCAGAAGCAGTGGGGGCGGGGGGAGGCCTGTTTGGTCAGCACCAAGCCATAGAACAGTTACAGAAAACGGACAAGTGATTTAAAAGACATGATCGAGTTTCATTTAGCACCTCTTTTTATAGTCTGACCCATATTGAAGGACACATGACTATCTGAAACTCTTTCTTTAAAGAAAGAATTTTATGTGTTACTCTCAAAATACAACCTCAGTAAGTTTTGATTAAAGATTGATAGTCAACTAAAACAGTAACAATTAAGGTTGCCTGAGCTTCAGATATTGTGGAAGCATCCAAACTATTTAAGGTCACATGACCTCCCCCCCACAACATTCAATTCTGTGCATATGATTTCAGTGTTCCATGCATTTATTTGCAACAGTTCTCACAAAGGGGGCTTGGGAGAGCTCAGTCTCTTTAAAATTCAAGTGGCCTAGATAGAGAGAAATAAGAAGTCAACTTTAAGAGAGGAATGTAACAACAGTCAAGTTATATTCATTTTTTTTTATTCAAAGAAGACAAAAAATCCCAGTGTAATGTAATGATTAGTGTTAGATTATGACCTGGGTTGAATTGAATAAAAGCTCATTGTGTGAACTTGGACTAGTCATTGTATCTCAAGCTAATCTACCTCACAGGGTTGTTGTGAGCATAAAACAAGGAGAAGAAAGCCATGTACACCACGTTGAACTCCTTAGAGTGCTCATGAAGACCCTGTTGCTCAAGCAATGCATAACTGGAATGGGGGGGGGGGGAATCAATAGCCAGCTAGGGAAAGTGAGGTCAGTTCAGGGTCTGAGGATACTAAACTATATATATGGAGGCTGTAACATGAAGTTCATTGGCTCACCTCCATGCCTGGCAAGCAGGAGCTCACTGAACATTATCAGAGCCTGAGGAAACCTCATTGGCACTTTCCCCTGAAGAACTGAGTGCCTCCCACTTTGCCTTGCCGGTTGAACAGCACAAAGAGCACACCAGGCAGGAAGCCAAAGAGTGAAGGCAATCTTCAGTCCAGAGGGTTGCTCCTATAAGTGATTCTAGTTCCCTAAGGAGTAGGGGCAGAGCCTCATTCCGCTTGTTGTTTGCTAGGAGCTGTCCATGGTGTTGTGACAACTGCCTTTCTCCAAGCGTTCCTCTGCAGGACTGGAACAGGACCATGGGGGCTGCCCTATACAAACTTATCTCCAGACAACAAAATGAAACCCAAAGTCATTTTCATATAATGACAAGTTCCTCATCCCTGATAGTTTTGTCAATCCAATTTATCTTGGGTGCACAAATTTCTCCTTGCATTATGTGGTTTGAATTGCTTCAAGTAGGTGGAAAGATAACTCCAGCTGTGAGAGAAGGTTGAAGTAAAATGCACTGCGGCAACCCCAGCTGACTCCAAAGCTTACTTCATCTCCTTTCTCTGTCAGGGGTCCTGTGTTCCGGCATTCACAGTTCAGCAGAGTAAACAAGTGGTGCAGGTTTTGCTATAGTGGAGATGTACTAAATCTCTGCATACAATAAAGCAGGTAGGATTTGACATATCTCTCTTGGTAATGGTTTGATCAGATAAAACAATATTCTGGAGAAAGATGTGTTGACACCATTCTCATAGGTAGAGAAAAACCAAAGTCCATCTGGTCCACTATTATGTTCCCATTAGCAGCGGTCAGCAAGATTACTTATCAAATGGAGCATAGGTGAATGGATACAGCAGAAGAGACCTAAGAACATATAATGCATTTCTCGTCTTCTTAGAAATGTAGTTATATTCCTCTCAGATCTGAAGCAGAAATGAACAATCTTTCCTCTTCCAATTCCCATACCCCCAGAAACCTGCCTCTATAGGCAAGGTATTTCTCATTTCTTTCAATGCCTAAAGCCAACTCCATGGACCTTGTAATAGACATCAAATTGCAGAATTGCTAAAAAGAGGATTCCACAAAACCTAATGGGCCGCATCCCCAACAGTTGTAAATCAGCGCAGCACCATTTGCTTCAACGAACTGATTTGCGGGAGCTGAGGGACTGTAGCTTTTGCATTTCCCTCTGCGTGATAACAAATTTGTGTTCTCTAATAGAGTTTGCTAATCAGAATTATTTGAACCATGTCATGTGATATTGTATTCAAATGGTGTGGTTTTCAGCACAGTGTAAGAGACAATTATGTTTTGCTCTGGTGTCTGTCCTTCCGCCACCTTTTTGTTAATTTTTCCATTTGCTTGCAGACGGTCAAGGGCAAGTCAAAATGGAAAGTTGCGAATAATTGCTGGTAAATAAACCTCTGACTATCAGCCCATGTTAATCAGAGAATCCTTCTTGGGATAGCAAGTAGCTCTATTGTGCCTCTCTTCTAAAGATAATCATCTATGACTGGAGTAATCCTTATTCTGTGTTAAGGGTAGGCAATCAAGTATTTTGTCCTCAGACTGTGTGTGTGTGTGTGCACATGCATGTAGATAAATTCCCACTTTCCCCCTATAATTTGAGAGAGTGTTTGGAATTTCTAATGGTATGCACTGGTGCACAGCTATTAAAAATAATAATAAAATAGCTGACGCCAGTGCATGGCACAGTGTTCAGACACTGTCAGTTTAAATAGCATTCAGAATAATAAGGAAAACAACAAAGAAATAAAATTTCTGCCAGCCAAGGGAAAATGTTTGATGCATACAATAGCTGTATTGGAAAATGTTTGATACATACAATAGCTGGTGAAGCTTTTGAAAAATTAAAAGCTCCACCCCCTACTTTGCTTCTATCATTCTTTTCTCCTTTTCCATCAGGTGGCCAAGGATGCTGGTAGGTGTCACAAAACACACTGGCAAGCTAAGGGAGTCGAACTCCCTTTGCTTATGCATGCAGCATAACATCTAAACTAAAGAGCAGACATCTTCCCCATCATAGGAAATTTCAAAAAGGAGGAGCAGGTGAGTTGCATGTCTCACCATGGGATAGACAGGAGTGATAATAATTTAAATGCTTGTAATCTTTACCGCTTACCAAAGACACTGGCTTCATTCAGACATGCTGTCATTACATGAACAAGACTTAGGCTTGTGTGCTCACCTTTCTGGCATGGCTATGAAGATCAGAACCTTTGCTTCCTTTTTTCCAATTAACCACAGTTTCATGTTACGTCTGAATCATCCTGAAAAGACTCTACGACCTGGGAAAAAAGAGACAAAGCATGTACTTTTGTAACGAAGGAAAATCTTAAATAAAAAATATTTTTTTAAAAAGAAAGAATGAACTGAAGTTGGCTTGCTAATGTAAGGTACCATACTTTAAGTACCATACTTAAAACCAGTGCTTTTTTTTGGGGGGGGGGGACATAGGGGTATGCATACTCCTAAACATTTTGTGAATCTAAGTTTGGCCTCATTGAGGGGCAGTATTTCAATATGAGTAGGAAAATGAGAGTACCCCTAAACATTTTTTTTTAGAAATAAAGCACTGCTTAAAACGGACCACAATTTGTCTGGGCTTGGGCATAGTGTTGTGGTTAGTTAAAAACAAAAGCAAATGCAGCCACATCAGGAAAAGAGAAGGAGAGGGAAAGCTGAAGAGCCTGAGGCTTGCTTACTTAATGATAAACCATAGTTTACATAATGACAAACCATGGTTTATCATTGCATACAAAAATTATACAGCTGTTATCTCATATTCAAAGCCACTTTCACTCCACCCTGGTCCCTCAGTCAAGAGCCTGATTGACTAAAGCTGTAATTTCTGAATTATTATTTGAGTTTACATACCACTTCACAGAATAAAATCAAGATATAAAACCACAAAATACATAATAAAAACAAAAACATCCGAATTCCTGGTTAAAAAGAAACGTTTTTGCCTAGCGCCTAAAGGTTTATAATGAAGGCACCCTGGAGAGAGCATTCCACAGATGGGGAGCCACTGCAGAGAAGGCCCCTTCTCGTGTTGCCACCCTCTGGAATGGGTATCCCAAGGCAGCATTGCGAAAACCTAGCCATTGTTTCCATGAAAAACCCGCCTGTATTGAGATAGATAGCAAGATGTTTCTTTCTGAGTTTCTCTCGCTTTGAATGTGCCACAGACCACAGCTGGAGTCTAGATTTTAAAAAAATCACAGTTGAAGAAAGTCCAGGGGCTATTACCTCCTGTAAACAGGCCCTTTCTTACAGGTTAATTAAAAGAACAGTGAAGCACAACAAATTCAATATAGCATTATTTCCATTTATAAGCTTTATTAGCAAAAGTATGGTGTAAAGGTTAGAGTGGGAGATGAGGGTTTGAATCCCCACTTGGCCATGAAGCTCACTGGGTGACCTTGGGCCAGTCACTTCTTCTCTGCTTAACCTACCTCATAGTTGTTGACATTAAATGTGGATGGGGAGAACCACACACACCACTTTGAGATCCTTGGAGAAACAGGTGGGATATCAGTGCAATAAATAGATTAAAAAATTCAGCACAACATACCATCTACTAGCACCTCAAGTCTCACAATGGAGAGCCTACTTCTCATATCACTGAATTTAGATAGGGCTCTAATGCATTTTCAGTTCAAATATGTATATATATATTCTGATTGGCCATTGCTCTTTGATTGCTCTGCATCTGTCTACTCACTGCAGCATTGCTTTTGTTACTTGCAATGTTATTTTTACTGCTTGCTAGAAAACGAATGAAAACATGGTGTTAAAAAATCTAATGGCAAGCCCTTTCGTGTTGCATAATACTACAAAAGTTGTAGGGTCCTCAAGTTTCTCCACTTCCCAGCAGAATCATGAAAGCACAAGGTGCACAAGGAGCCAGAAGTGTCACTTTAGTTCCTGCTGTGTTTTTCTATACATATAAAAAAGTTTGGCACATTCTGAATCTAATAAAGAAGCCACATATGAATAAGGTCGTAACCCTATGCAAAAGAAATTGAAGAGAGTTCTTTTATGCTGGATTCAGCCTCTACATTAAACTTTATGGATTGCTACAAAATAGCTATTTTAAGACTCCTAATAATGTGAACCAAGGATTATAAATATATATATAATGTTCTACTTGCATTTCATTACTGTGAATTATGTGGGAGGCTAGTAATACAAAATAAAGAGCCAAAACTTTGGAGGACAAACAGCAAGTCAAGGCTAGGTTAAGCTTATTGCTTTCACCTTAGATATAGCTATGCCTCCTGAATTTACAGCACACTGTCGGGGATGAGGAGTTTTTGCTTACCCATTTGAAAGTTGAATATAGCCTTGGATATTAGAAAGCTGAACCAAAGCATGTGAGTTTGTGTGTGTTAATCTACTTATGATGTGGCAGTAACTGGATGCTCTGCCCAGGTTTTACGCTTCCCCCAGGTTTCATGTTCCATGCCCCGCATTGCACAGCTATCTCACAGCACAGCTTGATGCTCACCTGATATGGGCTTTATCTAGCAGACCAATCAATCTCGGTAAAATTTATACTTCTCTGCAGAGCCATTATAGAAAATGATAGTGCGATTGCCTATGATTTTGCTTTGTATGTTTGTTATATTCTGAAGGAGGTGGGTTTGCTTTGTGACATACTGCTCTGAGTATCACTGAGCCAAGTTCATTCCAAGGCGCTAACACTGTTATTTCTGGAACTTAGAATTTTACCTTCCCTTGTAATGGCCGCTAGCGATGGGAGCTAACTGAGAGTCCTAGGGGAGGTACTGCATCTTGCTGCTACTGCAGGTCTGATCACTTATCCTGAGATGTGCATTATCAAGCTGTAAATCCAAGATGGCAGTTTTAAAATGAGAAGAAAGTCCCCTGGATAATTTCTCGCCATTGTCTCACTTCAGTATAACTGAACTTATAGTCAGCATCACGGGCAGAGTAATAGTACCCTCTTAGGCAGAGGTGGGCATTGTGTGTATTTCACAGGAACACACCTTGAACTAAGAATGACTCAGATTAGTGGGTGAAAACACTTTGGAATTCATTGCCTGTGTGAACGAGCCCAAGGCAAAGATGCTATTAACCTTGGTGACAAGGTTGGCAGCTTTGAACACAAAGAGAATTTCCAAGCTTTTACTATCACAGTTGCACCAGAAGACAAACAAAGCACAGCTTTGCCTTTTTTGGGGGGGGGGTCTAATATCACCATAATTGTGATTTTTCTTTAGCACTGCATAGCTCCATGATACTGTGTTTGCAAACAGTTATCTGGCTATAAGTCTGAGAGACATAACAGGCTGAATCTCTCTTTTTAATTTACACTATGGATGGACAGATCAGGCTAACCGCATCAGATTTCATTTTTGTCTGGTCTTTTCCATCCCAAATTGCATGGAGTGTTTGAAAGAATATGTGAAATGTATACACTTTTGTATGCCTTCCCACAAAATACACATTTATTTCAATGCTTTTCAATGTGTTTTTCTGTAAAATATTCACCTTATATTCCTTTCCCCCCTGTAAAATATATGTCTTACATGCATTTTTGGGACACTGAAAATGTATTGCAAAAACTGGAGAAATGTGTAGTGTGACTGGGAGTTGTGTTCTGATTTGCAGGCAACTTTGGAACTGTTGAATTCACTGGGTCTGTTGTGACAAGCAATTCTAATGAATTCTCCCTCCATCCTTAGTGTGCGCTAAGCTGCAAGTAGTTGTTTGCCTCTGTTTTGTGCTCATAGTGTACTTACTGTTGGACAAAAACAAACAAATAAACAAACAAAACATACCAAGCAACCTGAAGAGACAGATGAGAGGTCATTTATTGCGAGCCACCTTGAGAGTAGTTTTCTGTGGAAAGGCAGCATATAAATAAATGGTGATGATAGTAATTTATTAGATTTCTTACCCATCCTTTACCATAAAGTCCCGGTGTGGCTTACAGTGATAAAATATGCAATTATAAAACAAATAAAACTGTTGCAACCCCAAAATGAGAAAGGTGTAAAAACCATTAAAAACACTTCCATATATAAAAACAGTTTAAGATAGTTCCAGAACAGATGCAGACTGGGATAAAGATATTAGTGTAAAAGGCTTGTTGAAAAAGGAAGGTCTTCCATAGGGGCTAAAAAGCCAATGGAGATAGTGCCAGTTTAACATGTACCAGGAGGGAATGTCAAATGGTAGGTTCTTCCCCACTAAAGGCCCTGTTCCAAGTACAGCATGGATCTGACCTTCTGCTGATGGATTGGGTATATAAAGGGTGACATGAACTTATCCTGGTCCCAGGCTATATAGGGTTTTGTTCACCTGCACTAGCACCTTGAACTTAGCTTAGTAGCCACTAAAATAATCTAAACTAAGCTAATCTTGGTGATTCTGGATTATAAAGGATTTATGATTCTGACCACCTCTGCAGCTTCCTGCACATTTGCTAATTATCTTTTAAAAAACTGTTCTACAAGCAGGATGAAATAGTGAGCAGTATCACATGATCAGGGAGAATTGAGTAGTTTCATTTCACATCATACTTCCGGTTTGCCGCTTACGCAACCCGAAGATTACGTATCCAGAGAGGTACGTAACCCAAGGGTCCACTGTAGCTGGATTCTGAATTGTTTTTTGTTGTATGTTTATATTTTTGAGAATCAAATAAGAAGAATTACAAAAAAGAGAGAAGAAGATGGTGACCATCTGGATTTTCATGTCCCCACTAGGATTGTTCAAAAGCCCATCCGCCTAGTCAAACTTTTGTTTTGTTTTGTTTTGTTTTGTTGCCACTGAAGCAGAATATAGGCCAAGCATAAGTTTGTTCTTTTTCTGCATCATGTGCCAAAGTCAGTTCTAAGTCTGGGAGAGACTGGATGTGATTCTGAGATCTCAGGCTGCAAAGAGCTGGTTTCATTCCACAGGTGCAAATGCTGGCATTTTCTGAAAAGGCCAGAGCCTGCACCTGCACTTCAAGTACCTCATGCATGCAAAGTTTGTAATTTGTGTTCTGATTTTTGCTGAAAGTAATTAATGTGGCAAACATCACATCATCTTTTCTAATGCATAAAGTATCCCCAGACAAAACAAAACAAAATCTCCAGGGGATTTGTTTTACTGATGGAAATATTACTCTCATAATAGCTGGTAGTTATAGTTTCCATAGAGGATTTCTGTATTCTGACCATGAATTCATTCTGCTGCAGTCAGTTTTGTGGTGGAGATTCAGACAAAATACATCTGGGATCCTCATGGAAACAGTCGCATATTTTCTTTTTCTTTTCTTTTTTGAAGCAGACCAGCACAATCCCACACGCAGTCCCTTTCCCAGATTTGGCTATGCATACACAATAATTTATTCTAGAATTAATGGAGACTAAGGAGTTGTTTATTCTATGTAGTCCATGCACAAACTAGATCTGCTGCATATTTTCTTGTCCCTGAAAAGTGCTTCTTGGGAAACTGGTTTTATTTCAAAAAATAAAATCTCATTGCAGATTGGTTCTGCATTACTCCTCAATGTGTCCATTTGAAAATAGACGTAGGTGGCCTCATCAGTGCACCATAAAGTGGGATGACGTAGACCAAGATCGTAATTCTTACTTCCTTCTTCATTCATCCAGGGCATGTGCAGGAAGGATAAGGTGTGGATAACCTAATCAAGGGGAGGGTTTTCAAATGCATATCAAGTAATCACACCCTCCCTCCTGGACAACAGAATTTAGAATCAGTCTAGATTGAAAGCAGCATGTTGAGGATGAACATAAATGATTCTGGATTTAGAACTACTACATTTTGTGCAACAAACAGGTGGCCATGTGTGGAGCCTGAGATCAACAAATTATGAATGGAATTATGATACTACTGTGGTGGCACACATATGAAGGTAAAATGGAGACATGGGATGGGATTCAACTAATGAGTCCCATCAGCAGAAGCCCTGAACTTGTGCATTGGGATTTCTCTCCCAACTGGTATTAGTTCTGGGGGAGTCAGGAGAACCCCTGAAATAGCATGCAGGAAAACAAGAGGGGGGGGGTTCCATCTGGCAAGCTGAAATGCTTCTCCTGACAGAATGAGATGTTGCAAAACTACAAAATTTGCCAGCTGCTTCACACTAATCAAAACCAGGTTTGTAGCTCATGCGTAGAGCATCTGCTTTGCATGCGGATAATAATAATAATAATAATAATAATAATAATAATAATTTATTATTTGTACCCCGCCCATCTGGCTGGGTTTCCCCAGCCACTCTGGGCGGCTTCCACAGAGACCCAAAATACACTAAAATGTGACACATTAAAAACTTCCCTGAACAGGGCTGCCTTAAGATGTCTTCTGAATGTCAGGTAGTTGTTTATCGCTTTGACACCTGATGGGAGTGCATTCCACAGGGCGGGCGCCACTACTGAGAAGGCCCTCTGCCTAGTTCCCTGTAGCTTTGCTTCTCGCAATTAGGGAACCGCCAGAAGGCCCTCGGTGCTGGACCTCAGCGTCTGGGCAGAATGATGGGGGTGGAGACGCTCCTTCAGGTATACTGGGCCAAGGCCATTTAGGGCTTTAAAGGTCAACACCAGCACTTTGAATTGTGCTCAGAAACGTACTGGGAGCCAATGTAGGTCTTTCAAGACCGGTGTTATGTGGTCTTGGTGGCCGCTCCCAGTCACCAGTCTAGCTGCCGCATTCTGGATTAGTTGTAGTTTCTGGGTCACCTTCAAAGGTAGCCCCACATAGAGCACGTTGCAGTAGTCCAAGCGGGAGATAACCAGAGCAGGCGCCACTCTGGCAAGGCTGTCCGCGGGCATAGGGTCTTAGCCTGCGTACCAGATGGAGCTGGTAGACAGCTGCCCTGGACACAGAATTGACCTGCGCCTCCATGGACAGCTGTGAGTCCAAAATGACTCCCAGGCTGTGCACCTGGTCTTTCAGGGGCACAGTTACCCCATTCAGGACCAGGGAGTCCCCCACACAAGCCCGCCCCCTATCCCCCAAAAACAGCACTTCTGTCTTGGATGGTCCTTGATTCAAATCCCGGCATCTCCAAGCAGGGCTAGGAGAGAGCCTTGCCTGAAACCCTGGAGAGCTGCTACCAGTCAGTGGAGACAATGCTGAGCTTCAGGACAATGTTCTCCTTCCTTTCCAGACTCTGACCACATTCACATGATACATTTAAAGCAAGCACAGTGATACAATTTGAAATAGTCTTGGCTTCTCACAAGGAATTCTGATAGCTGCAGTTTGTTAAGGGTGCTGGTAGTTCTTAGGAATCCTGTATTCCCATCGCAGAACTATGATTCCCAGAGTTTCCCGGGAAAAGGGATTGATTGTTAAACCATGCTGAGAATTGTAGCTCTGGAAGCAGAATTAGAGTTTCCTAGCAACCCCCAGCAACCTTAGCAATCTACAACTCCCAAAATTCTTTGGGGGACGCCATCCTCAGGGTCCTTTCCAACTATGATTCTATGAGTGTTCAAAGCCATATTATGGTGCTTTAAATGTATGATGTGGCGTCTCCCTAGTTTGGCATGCATTGTTTGTTGTTGTTTAGTTGTTTAGTCATGTCCGACATCTGACTCTTCATGACCCCATGGACCAGAGCACACCAGACACTCTTGTCTTCTGTTGACTATGAGGGCCACTCCATTTCTTCTACAGGATTCTTGCCCACAGCAGTAGATATAATGGTCATCTGAACTGAATTCACCCATTCCCATCCATTTTAGTTCACTGATGACCAGGATGTCAATATTTATTGGCATGCATGGTTTATAATATTGTGAGAAAGCTGTCAAAATGAGGATGGTCTGATGCAAAAAGGTTACATAGCGTGTGAGAATACAGGACTCTGTGAGCTTGTTTCTCGAGATCCCTGCAACTCTGACTAACAAGTGGATTTGTTGAAAGCAGGATTCTTATTATTTTTAAAATACATCCACATATCTCTACTTGCTTACAGACTAGCTGACAACAATATAGTGACACAAAATAATAATGTGGGATGATAAGCCAATGCGAGATTCCAAAAGAACAGTCAGGATTCAGAAGTGGTAGAATCCCAACCTTCAAGTCATTGGCTCTTTTCTTCCAGCCAGAGAGGCATCCCAAAGACACTGCATCTTTTTCATTCTTCCCCTTGTGTGCCTGCAGTTGCAGCTGAAGGTGTGTGTATTCTGGCCTACAGCTACTCCTCTCCCTTTGTGCTGTCACTATTTTCACTCCGCATTACAAACCTCACTTGTTGTTTTCCTTCCAAATAGCATCTGCTGCAGAGAGCAGCCTGCCTTTTAATATGTTGATTTATCATTGTCAGATATAGGAGCTCTTATTGCTGGAATGTGAATATTGTATTTAAGGCACTTTTTGCGATTACAGATGCTTTACATATAAATTGCTTTATATTACTGGGGTTGGGCAGGGGAAGCATGTCTGTATTTCTAAGGCAGCCTTATGCGCATGTGCTTTCCATTTTAATACGTTCCCTTGCATTAAAGGCTGAATGTGAATTGCTTTTGTTTGTTTTTGTGCTTGTAGTGGCTCTTTGTGTGGAATGGATTCTCTGTGCTGCTGCCACTTATAGTGCAAGATGTGGCATTTTCATCCATTGTCAGATGCCCCATTTAGAGCTGCCACTAAATTTTGCCTAGTTAAAGTCTGAGGGAAATTTATCTGCTCCTGCTCAGCTAAAATATTCAACAAATGTTGAGGCAGGGTGGGGAAAATAAGCTTCTAAAAGCAGTGACATTTCTCAGAACAGTTTAGCACCAAATAAATGTTCTTAAAAGTAGTAGTAGTTGTTGTTGTTTTGTAATAGTCAAGATGGACTATGGCTGTCACATTCTGTCTCCTCTGTGGGGTAAGGGTAAAGGTAAAGGGACCCCTGACGGTTAGGTCCAGTTGCGGACGACTCTGGGGTTGCGGTGCTCCTCTCGCTTTACTGGCCGAGGGAGCTTGTGTACAGCTTCTGGGTCATGTGGCCAGCATGACTAAGCCGCTTCTGGCGAACCAGAGCAGCGCACGGAAATGCTGTTTACCTTCCCGCCGGAGCAGGATCTACTTGCACTTTGATGTGTTTTCGAACTGCTAGGTTGTAAGGAGCAGGGACCGAGCAACGGGAGCTCACCCCATCACAGGGATTCGAACCACGACCTTCTGATCAACAAGCCATAGGCTCTGTGGTTTAGACCACAGCGCCACCCACGTCCCTTTCCTCTGTGGGGAGTCCACAGCAAAAAAATACCTCTCCACTCAGAAGGGAAAGTTGGTAATTCCTGATAGAGCTGCTACCAAATTCCACCTAAAGTGAATATTGAGATATATATGTGGGATAAATAAAAGGGACTTTTATTTTATGTTTAGGGAAGTTTTTAATGTTTGGTGTTTTATTGCTTTATTATTATTCAAATCAAATACAATACCTTTATTGGCATCCCAGTATAAAACATTTCAGGTCACTGGGATAATTGACAAGGGTGAAGCTGTCAAGGGTCATAAGGTCACACTGTGATTGTGTGCTCTTAGATATTATTAATATTATGTTGGGAGCCACCCAAAGTGGCTGGGGAAGCCCAGCCAGATGGATGGTGTATAAATATATTATTATTATTATTATTATTATTATTATTATTATTATTACTTTTGCACAACCCTACCTATGCAGGGCAAAGCAAGCACTTTCCCCTTTATAAATGGGATAAACTGGTGATCACAACACCTAAATCCCCTTTAGTTCACCTGGCAGTTTAGAGATTACTGAACTCATTTAGTGAACTTCATTTAAGCAACTTGTTCTTTCCTAGCCCTGGACCTGTTGGGAGCCTAGCAATAGCTGAACACCTTGCTTTACTTCTAACCATTAGGCACATAGGTTTGTGCCACTATAATGAAAACCTTGAGCATATTTTGGTATGTATCATGTCCCATCCTGCTTCTGTTCCATCTGTGTTACACCTCCTGTGCTCTGTATGTCAGCACTATTGGCACATCCATCTGTTCTTGCAGATGTGACATTGAATAACAGGATGCTGATTTATACTCAATTTGGGGTGGTTTGATTTTGGTTTGCATTTTTGTCATATGACAACCTGTAAATAAATAGGATGCGGTGAACAAAAGTGGACTAAAATAGACAGAACGAATGTAAAAGGCTTGGGTTAATAGGAAGATACTTGCATGGTACCAAAACAGAGTAAGTGCCTCCCTGTCTGTGGGAGGAATTCAAAAAACAAGGTGCCATTACCGAAAAGGCTCTTTCGCACTAGTTAGCTGCCAGTGGAAATATCTTGGGAAGAGCCTCTGACAAAGCTCTCAAAGTCTGGGTAGGGGAGAAGCAATCCTTCAAATGCTCTAGTCTCAAGCTGTGAAGTGCCTTTAGAAAAACACTTTGAATCAGGTCTGGAAATCACTGGATGTGTCAAAGCACTGCTGTAATATGTTTGTGTTTCCTAGCTCCAATTTAACAATCTTTCAGCCATATACTGGACATACAATCCATTGCAGTAATCCAAACAGGAGGTTACCAGGACATGGATCACTGAAGCAAGGGTTACCTGTGTGTAGCTAGAGTCACAGTTGGTGTATCAGCCAATACTGACAGAAGATTGATCAATGAGCAACCCTAACTATGAACATGGGTATTGGGAGTGCAACTCTCCTTGAAATAGGTTGCACACTACTAATCCAGGGGGATAAACCACCCACAAACAGTACCTCCATCTTGTCTGGATTGATTTTCAGTTCATTGGCCCTTATGCACTCCATTACCATGGCCAGGCTATCTGTAAAATAAGAAAGGCCTGCAGCACAATAATAGACCATTTTACAACTCAGTTCATTTACATTGGATTATTTAGATATGCTAATTTAGAATAAAAGTCTGTGGGGAGGGACTTGATGTTGTTTTTGTTTTTGTATAGCACTTATAGATAGGGTTGCCATATTTCAAAAAGTAAAAACCAGGAGCTTTTTAGGCACGATTTAACCCCTGTTGCCAGTTTCCCAGTACATTTGCCTGATTGGCAGGACATATGGCAGCCCTACCTACAGATGATATCCAAAGAGTCATGTGGTCCATGAATGCTTACTAATTAGTGAGATTTCTGAGCAAGACCTTCCTTCATGAGAAGCGTGTTTATCCTGCCCAAAACACAAGCCTAGCAACCAAGTACAGTGGTACCTCAGGTTACAGACGCTTCAGGTTACAGGCTCCGCTAACCCAGAAATAGTACCTTGGGTTAAGAACTTTGCTTCAGGATGAGAACAGAAATCATGCGGCGGCAGCGGGAGGCCCCATTAGCTAAAGTGGTGCTTCAGGTTAAGAACAGTTTCAGGTTAAGAATGGACCTCCAGAACGAATTAAGTTCTTAACCCGAGGTACCACTGTAAAACTAAAATGTGCATCTCTCACGTCTTCATTTTCAGAATTATGAAGAAACAGTAAAAACCAAGAACCAAAAATTGTAGCAGAGCCCACTTTGGACTGTGCTTCTCTTGTACTTACAAAAACGGAAGCTTTCATAAATCTCACACAGGTACTTTTCATAACTGCCATCAGTAAATCTCGGGGCAGGTTTATAAACATTTATTTTCAACATGTTCCAAGATCCCCCCGTGACCTCTCAACTTGTATTCTCCTGCTCTGACCCAAACCAAGGGATTCAAGTTACAAGAAAGGAGATACTGACTAAACATCAGAAAGAGCTTTCTGGAAATAAAAGCTGTTCAACAGTAGGTGGTGGACTCTCCTTCCTTGGAAGTTTTAAAGCAGAGGTTGGATGGCCATTTGTCATGGATGCTTTAGTTGAGATTCCTGCATTGCAGGTGGTTGGACTAGATGACCCTTGGGGTCCCTTCCAATTCTATGATTCTATGAACCCCAAGTGTTGCTAGAGAGAGAGAGAGAGAGAGAGAGAGAGAGAGAGAGAGAGAGAGATATCCTGGGTCACCAGTTCTGAGATAAGAGTGAAAGAGTTGCTGAAATAATACCACCATCTACTGGACAATGTGTAAGCATTATGAACATACTAAAAATATATGAATGAAAATGTTGTAAAATATTCTAGCAATTTAATTACATTCCTGAATAGCTATCTGATTCGACCTTGTCACTCCTTTTACAACTTATCTATCTAGACTTGTGTTTGCATTCTACATTTTCTGTACCCTGATAGCCAGATAAAAAGCACAAGTCCTTGATAAAAAATCATCTGATGAACCCATGAGGTATGTTGCTGGACGACCCTTTTTCTCATCCAGTCTTACTGGGCACTACTCTGTGATAAGATTCAGAACAGCAGTCTACCAGACAGCCCTGTGATAATACATGTGAGATATTCCATAGCACTGGAACCGCCTGCCACAGCAGCTGCAAAAGGTAACCTGAATTCGTACTAGCTCTTCCCACACCTTATTGTATTCCTGGTTGGTTTCCTGGCAATGACACCAAATGGAAGCATAGGAAGCAAGATGAGAAAAGCCAGATACTTTTCTCTTGGGCTGTCCCATGCTAACAGTTGCACAAGCCTGATATTGACAGAAAGAGGAGAAAGTTGTATTGTCCTCATTTAGATATTGTCCTCATCCGATTCAGAGAGAGAGAGAGAAAAGGAAAGGAAAGGAAAGGAAAGGAAAGAAAAGGAAAAGGAGTATGTATATTTGCAGCTGGTTTTAGCTTCTTTCATTTTGGAATTTGACTGAGGAATCCAAATATAGGAGACATTTCTTCATATTGTGATGTTAAGGCTGATAATATTGCGAATTTGCAAAGTTAAAACACAAATCAACCCTTATCAATCATAACTTTCTTGTAAAATTTCTTAGGAGGAATTTTGCTGAGAGGCCTGGATTTAGAAATATCACTTGCTAGGCAGGATAACTAGGAAGTGTAATCCAAACAAAGATGTGGAATCCTATGCTCCAAATTGTGGCAAGATGTCACATCAAGAAAACTGTGCTCTTGGACGTTTTTAGCAATGAGGTCATTGGCTGAGCTTTCATACTGTGTACAATATCAGCTTGCACAACAGAGCAAAGTTAAAGGTAATAAAGACTGGATTTTCTCTTCTTTTCCTGCTGAATCTCGAAACTCATCGTTCATGTGCCTAAACTTCGGGAAGAAATGTCCAGTTCACTCCTTAACCATGACAAACCAAGTTCAGGAAAAGTCGATGATCCAAGTTAGTGCTTAGAAGGTTCCTTCACAAAATCTCTTGAAGTTGATGCCTCACCTCATATGACTGGTGACTGCCCCGTTCTAGCTAGTTACCCAGTATTGGCTACAATTATATTGGCTGGCAGGAGTGCTTATGAGAAAATATGTAAAACGACTCTGCCTAAGCTTTCATTTAGTTTGACTGGAGAGCTTGTGAATAGTTGGACAGACTACTAAGGCATTGTCAACATTTTTTGCTCCTAGAGCTCAGAAGGTTCATTGTGTTGTACCCTGTTGGTCAGTTCAGGGAGTGTACACAGTTCGCTGGAGAATTAAAGATTTACCTCTGGGAGCTTTTGCACAGCTGTAAGGTGTGATTGGTATAAAGAATTTTGATGAAAAGCAGAGAAAAACTTTTCTGTGGTTTGTTCAATGGATTGAAGAAAGGCTCTTCCTCATCAAACTTGCAAATTTTGATGTCAAAACTTGAAACTCACAGTTCAAATGACCTGGATTATTTCCATGCTGGGACAGCTCATTATGAGCTCAATTAATAACTAATGAAAAAACAGACAAAGATACCCAGCTGCAACATCCCATACCAGGTGATGGTGGAAGAATGTATGAGCCTTCTTAATCACGTAACAGTTCATGTCTTACATTAAGGATGTAAGAATTTAATGAAACAAGTGCACCAAACTAGGTCAAAGTAACGGCTGATGTTTCCCAATAGCATCATGTCTATAACTGCTGCATCAAGGCTCAAGAAGATAAGAGCAGCACAAAGTACCAACAAAAAATCTCATTTCTGGCCTCAAGGGTGCCTTCAACATTAGCTGATTCACCCCAGCTGCCATAGCTAATAGCAGCAGCAGCAACATTTGTGCAATTACAGCCATGCCGTTGACACTTCTTTTTAGCAAATTGATGTGCTCTTTTCTGTTTATAATGCCCTGGTATCATGTTCCTTCTTGCATAATATTACCAAGTGATTTGCCCTAGGCATCCCAATACGATGTTTGGGCGGTAGACACATGAAAAGCCACAATTTGCCAGGTAATTAGTACAACAATTTAACTCTTTTTTTAAAAAGTATGAAAAGAACAGTCCAACCCTTATTGTCAAGGATTAAAAACACAATGAACTAACTGATTATTAAGCAGCAGCACCAACAAATCTTTCTCAGAACTGAAGGATATATTAATTATTTACATGTATCTCATTTACATGTTTCTCATTAACTTTTTACCTACTGTTAGCAGCAGGTTTTTTTGCTTTTTAAAAAAAAGAAAATAATTTTCAGTGATCAAAGCTCACAATGGCTTTCTTTCCAAGCAATCTGTTTAGCCATTCAGTCGTTAATTATTTGCAGCCTATCAAGAAATGGCATTTACAAATTGTCACCAATAGTGCAGCACCACAGGTACAGTAGCAATTCCCAGCTCTGTGTTGTGTTCTGAAACTGCCATGAATATGTTTACTCCCTTTAGGAAAAGTAGCAGATGGAGTTGCACATCTATACATCGATAAGCCTTTTCGAAGATTACAGATTACATTATTTTTTTTAAAAAGTGAGGAAGGGAAGAATAGTTGTGTTTCCTGTGTCTTTTCCTTACCTCCAAAGTTTCATCTGAAGGCCTCAATCCCATATGCACAGAAGAGTGTATCTGTAGTGCTCTTTCCACACTACTTTTCTGGGCTTCCTGATTGCTCGGAGAAAGCTCTACACGTGTATCATCACATACACATATGAAGAATTACACAGTATACACGGAAGTCAAGAGGAGGGACAGCATGCGGAATCTCCACCCAGTCATTCTGGCATTCCCCATTCCATCCCATCCCATTTCTGATTTAGCTGCAACATCACACCATTACTTTCCAGCTTGTTATATGCCAGGCATAGGCAAACTTGGCCCTCCAGATGTTTTGGGACTACAACTCCCATCACCCCTAGCTAACAGGACCAGTGGTCAGGGATGATGGGAGTTGTAGTCCCAAAATATCTGGAGGGCCGAGTTTGCCTATGCCTGTTCTATGCAGTGGGAGAGCTAGGATAGCTTTACCTCAGCCCAACCCTGCTCCCTCTCCTGAATGGTGGTTCAGGGTCTGGCCAATGCTAGGATGGGTGACCATTTGAGAACCACATGTATGCTGTCGTGTATTCTGTGAGGAGAGAAAGATGGTCCCTCAAGGTATGAAAATAAATAACAAAGTGAAGTCAGTTTCCAGAAAAGCAATATAAATTTTGTTCCCCAAATGCTGGTAAAAATACCAACAATGATGCTGTTTGTATTCCCACCTCACACCTCCCCAAAAAAACCCAGAATGTTTTTAAGATCTAAATTGCAAGAACAACAGCTATACATTTAAAAGCAAGGAAAAATGCTTTAGAGATAACTTCTTTCATTCTGCCTCTCTCTCTCTCTCTCTCTCGTGTGTGTGTGTGTGTGTGTGTGTTTAAAGCAGTTTTTGTGATAAATTATTTTTGTACTGAATAAAGTAAGGTGTATATTATCTGCACCTTTGATGTGTTTGCAGGAGTATTTCAAATTGAGCTATAACTGAGTTGGAAATTAGCTGCACTCTAAAAGGAACCACTCCCATGTGACAGGAACGGTGTCTTGACTTATGTCACAAGCCAAGTGAGCATAGTATTATTGTCTCAGTTCACTGGCAGGATATGTCTGTACCAACACTTTGGGTGCAAGATGTTCTCTCACCTGTCTCCTACTATCACTTGGGGCAATTATTCAGAATTATTTCTCTCAGAACAGTGCAAACTTTTATTTTTTATTTTTTTCATAGTAAATCTTTATTGGTTTAAAATACAAACGTACAACGAAGGTAAGTATAGAAAAGTTACAAAAAAGAGAAAACATCAAGTCATAAAAGTAAGAATTTTTTTAAAAAAGACAATAAAGAAAAGAAAAAAAGAAAAGGAAAAAGGAAGAAAAAGAACCGAAACTTTGTCCAAAATCATATCCATCAAATAAAAATTTCTGCATAAAACTTCGTCGTTCTCATTATACTGTTTCTATTGTCATGGTTTTTTTCACGCAGCTTTACTTTATATCCTTTTTCATACATTCCACTAAAGCAGTGCTCCCTAACCTTTTTATCGCCACAGACCGGTAAATGTTTGATAATTTTTCTGTGGCCCACTTGTTTTGAGCTGAGTCCCCCCCCCCCCTCCATGCACTTACCTCACAGCAGCTTCTCTTCAGTCCCCGCGTCTCCGACCTCGAGTCCTCAGTCCTCCCGTGGCGCCTCCTCCTCGGCCAATGGCGTGAGGTTTGCCTTTCGGCCAATCAGGAAGCGGGAGGACCTGCTCCCTGATTGGCCAGGAGGAGCATCAGTGTAACAATAGCGAATTTTCATTCACTATTGTCACACAATGGGCGGGCTTGAGAGGGCGCAATGCTCTGCGCCTCGGCCGGCCGCCACAGTGAAATGATTTGAAGTTCCTCGGGCGGCCCGGTGCCGATTGATCCACGGACCGGCACCGGGCCGCGGCCTGGGGGTTGGGGAACACTGCACTAAAGTATTCGTTTCATTCATTTTTGAATGAACAGTGCAAACTTTTAGCATAGGCCAACCTCTCTCAGTTGACTTATTTGAAAAAAATGTAGGACTGATTTGCATCCTTCAACTACTTCCATTTTTTGTTTGTTTATTAATTTATCTCTCTCCCACCCCCACCCCCCGGCTTTCCATTGAAAAAATGTGTAAGGCAAAGCGTGTTCTCCCTAACAGAGAGCACGTGTTGCGGTTGGGGTAACAAGCCACCTTGCCATGACTAGGCAGATTTGTGAGAGACCCAAGCCTCCTAAAGGGTTAAGATTGGGTTGCTGGGGCAGATTGATTGTTGCCAAATTTGGAGGAGGGGTTAAAGTCTTTAAATACAGGGGCCAGACGTTAGACGTCCTCTTGGCCGTTTTGCATCGGATCAGGAGCTGCGGCTGCACTGAGACGGTTGTATCTGGCTTTCGCTTTTGATTTCATTGGGCCTACCTAAAAAATTTTTTTTTTAGAGCCGCCCTCGTCCTTACCCTTGTCTTAATTGATTTATTCCTTTCCATTTTCCCGTTCCCTTCCCACCCTCTCATTTAAAATATACCCTAATTATCCCTTAATTTGGCTTTTCTTTATAATCTAATCCACAGGCTTGAGGGTGGGTTCCCCCCCCCGGCCTTCCGGGGCCTGCCCCTGGGCTAGGCTCCGGGTTTTTTTTGTTTTACCCCAATTTGGGGCGCCCCGTTGCGGGCTGTCGCCAGGCCCTTAATTTAACCCCCCCTGCGGGTGGTTGTGCTTTGCTGGGGCCTGGAGCTCGGAGGACAGCGGTAGGACCTCGTGGTGAGCCGCCTGGGGCTCACTGAGTCCCGCTGTGTTTAAGGGCCCCCTCCCCCCTTACCTTTTCTGCGCCTTCCGGGCGCTGTAGAAGGCCGCGGTTGTTCCTCGGCCTCTCCCAGGGCCGCGGCGGAGCCCGCCCTTGGGGGGGGTATCCTTTTGGCCTTCGGGCGGCGCGGGAGGCGCTGTGTAAAAAAGAAAAGAAAAGAAAAGAAAAAATTACTTCCCCGCTGTTTGGCCGCTTGGATGAGCGGCGTGAGGGAACGAGCGGCCTAATTTTGTACCGGGCGGCGTGCTCCGGCGGCAGCGTGGGAGACAGTGCAGTAGCGCTGGGGGGCCAGGCCTCTTTCTTCGCCTGGCTTCCCCCTACCCCCCCATCTCGTTAATTTAGCGGGACCGCTTCCCTGGGATCGGGAGCGGCAGCCCGTCCTTGCGCCCGCCATTTTGGACGCCTCCGGTGGCGTTTCACTGTGAGGAGAATTGCCAGCGGTTGCTGCTTGTTTTTCCGGACAGACTCCCCCTTGTGGCCAAGTAAGGCCTGTGCAGCTGGGTCATCTGCCTGGGAACTCCCCCTGGTGGCTCAGTGCTGCGGTGCACCTTCTCCCAAGTGGGCTAGGGGCTATCAAGCGCCCTCTGCTGGCCGAACGGAGGAAGTGCACCCCCTTTTGGTTTTTTCAAGCGCATTTACTGATTTAAGCAGCTAAATAATTATTAAATAATAAATAAATAACTAAATAAAATAAAATAAAAATAAATACAAGAGATATAATAAATAAATAAATAAATAAATAAAGAGATAGATTAAGAGATAGATAGATTGTGTGGACCCCTGGTATCAACACATTTATTGGTCATTTAATTTGTGCATTTATTTTGTTTTAATTTATCTGCCAGCGATTGGAGTTTTCCTTACTTCTGTAACTTCATTATCTGTGTCCAGCAGTGACACCTGGCTGCGGTAATCGTTAATTCTCATTTTGATCCAATAGCAGGTATGCCTCCGAAGAAAGTTGCCGCTCGTCCCGGCTCGGCCTCTGGCGCAAAACGGCCTATCAGAGGCCCATCGCAGGCGCTTCGCTCTCCCACCCCAAGTCAACCGGTGGGACGGGTCCAATCCTTGGTGGAAAGTATGGCCGGCAATCCAGCAGCATTGTCTCGCTTCGCAGCCGAAATGGATGGTTTCCTGCAACACTGCTCTGCCCAGCCTTCCACGTCTGGAAGGCGTCCTTGTCCAGTAGTGGCATCTTCTCCAGCGTCACCGTCATCTAGTGATGAAGGGAGAGATGGCTCATCATCTAGGGGTTTGGTAGCCGATTCCCAGCTAGCCCGGCCCCGTGACTTACCTGCTCCTCGCGGCCGTTCACGGAGGCCACGCCGTTCCTCTGGGAGGGCCGCAGGAAGGCAAAACCCTTTGGCTCCTTCCACCCGCCGAGGTGTGCGCACCCAATCTTCGGATGAGGTGGCATCGGGTTCTGGCCTATCACTTGTTGTTTCTCCTCAATCAGCTCCAGGTACATCGCACCTGAGCCCTGATTCTGAGTCATCCGTTGAGGACAGTTTGCCAGTCCCTGCAAGGAAGTCTTCTGGTGGAAAACGTCGCCGCAGGAGGTCTTCCCGGAAACATGCCAAGCGGAGGAGGGGTGAATCATCTTCCTCTTATTCTGGTACGTCATCTTCCAGTTCTGATGATGAGACTGGCGCTTCAAGGGAACTCTATTGGGGTTTTGGAGAATCGGCTTCGGGGCTGCCTCGGTGGGCTTGGGATCGGAGGGCCAACACGCACCGGGCAAGGTATGGGGCTGTTCAAGAGTGCAGGGACGGCGTGTTGGTACCTGACGTTAAAGTCTCTACCAATTCCGCCAGAGACATCATCCCAGGTGCGCACTTGTCAACAAAACTGCGCTCTAGGATACTGAATGGCCGTTATGTGGACATTTTCAAACTGGCCCCTCCTTCGGAGGACCATGAGAAAGGGACTTCGTCAAAAAGACGCCAGGGCGCCCCGGTTACAGACAGAACTTTCGAGCATTGGCTCGATTGTTTCCAGGTCTTTGCTGGCGTAGTGGTGGCGGCTTACCCACGGAGATCACTTCATTTGATAGTTTACTTATCTATTGTTCGCTCTGCTTTCACCAAAGCTGGTGAAAAAGCTGCGATAAAATATGATGAGAACTTCAGGCGCCGCGCCGCCAGGATCCCCTCAGCTCGATGGGATAGTAAGGATCTCGATGTGTGGACCACCCATGTAGCTCCACTCATTGATAAGAAGGTGCCTGAGCAACAAAAGTCGAAGACTCTGGCGTTCAGGCCTAGCCGTCGCCTACCATGTTGGGATTTTAATAAGGGTTCCTGTCAGCGTCAAGGGTGCAAGTACGCACACATATGTGAGAAATGCAATGGTTCGCATTCGGCTTCCTCTTGTTTTGGGTATCGGCGGCCCTTTCGTGGAGGAAAGGGGGGCTCTCAGCAACCCCCCAAACAAAACACCTCTCTCCCTTCTACGTCAGGCACAGGAAAATGAGGTTTTGACCTCCATGGCTCATACCCCTGTTCATTTGCCAGCTCTGCAGCGCTGGTTGCAATCTTATCCTAACAGGGACGCTGCAGGTTATTTGAGTGATGGGTTTTCTGTTGGTTTTCGGATTCCAGTAGCCATGCCTCCCGTGGCACGGAATCCTGCTAACCAAAAATCAGTTCGTGAGCTACCGGGGGTCGCCCGCAAGAAAATTGCAAAAGAGCTGGCCATGCATCGGATGGCTGGTCCTTTTGGTGCCCCTCCTTTTCATAATTTGCACATATCCCCTTTGGGTATCGTGCCAAAGAAGGCGCCAGGTGAATTTCGTTTAATTCATAATTTGTCACATCCCAGGGGTACCTCAGTCAATGATGTTATCCCTCCGGAGCTTTGCTCCGTAAGGTATGCATCTCTTGATCAGGCGATCAAGATGATTCGGAAGTTTGGCCGTGCTGCCCTATTGGCAAAATGTGATATTGAGTCGGCATTTCGCCTTCTCCCGATTCATCCGGATGATTTTTGGCTACTGGGTTTCCAATTCGAGGGCAAATTTTATTTTGACAAGGCCATGCCGATGGGCTGTTCAATAGCGTGTGCTGCTTTCGAATCCTTTAGCACCTTTTTGGAATGGGCCCTCAAATTCAAAACAGGGCTGGGCGGGGTCACGCATTATCTCGATGATTTTTTACTGGCCTCGGCTCATGACACTGGCGACTGCTCGGTGTTGTTGCAAGCCTTTTCTGACCTTACGCAGGAGCTGGGGGTTCCGCTTGCAGCGGAAAAGACGGAGGGCCCATCAACTCAGCTTACTTATTTGGGTATCCTATTAGATACGGTTTCCCAGACTTCTAGCTTGCCAGGTGATAAGCTAGTAGCCTTGAAGAAGGTCATAGAGGAACTGCTCCCTTTGAGGAAAGTATCCCTGAAACAAATCCAATCTTTGTTAGGACACCTGAACTTCGCGTGTAGGGTGGTGGCGCCGGGGCGCCCTTTCTGTTCACGCCTGGCTCGTCTCACTGTGGGGCTGAGGGCCCCACATCATCGAGTGCGTCTTTCTAGTGAGGTGAGGGCTGATCTTTCCATGTGGTTGGAATTCCTGGAGGAATTCAATGGGGTGTCATTATGGCAAGACACGTTGAACTTGCATAATGACTTTCAGGTTCAATCGGATGCGGCAGGTTCCCTGGGTTTTGGACTTTACTGGAAGGGGCGATGGTGCGCTAAGCAGTGGCCGCCTGCGTGGCAGGGAGGAGAGATTACACGGGACCTAACATTTCTCGAGTTTTTTCCCATTGCAGTGGCGGTGCATTTGTGGGTCGAGGAATTCAGGAACCGTCGTGTCTGCTTCTGGACCGATAACCAGGCGGTGGTGTCCGTGCTGGCAAAGCTATCGTCACGTTCACCCAGGGTGTCGGCCTTATTGCGGGCCTTTGTGTTGCATTGTTTACGTTATAATATAGTGTTTTCTGCACGTTTTATTCCCGGGGTGTCTAACGAAATTGCTGATGCTCTGTCCCGTTTTCAGATGGAGCGGTTCAGACTCCTGGTTCCAGAGGCACGGATACGTCCGGAATATTTCCCGGATCATCTCTGGAACCTTGGCAGCAATTAGTTTTGCAGGGAGTAGCGGCATCTGTTTCCCCTTCTACCCTTAGTTCTTACACTAAAGCTTGGTCTGATTTTTTGGTATTTATGCGGCAGGCAGCTTGCAATTTAAAAAGCGTCCCACCCACCTCTTCACAGGTGTTAAGTTACTTGGCGCATTTATTTCAGTTGGGGCGTGCAGCTAAGACGATTAGGATTCATGCTGCTGCTATAGCATTTTTCTGTAAAACATTTTATGATAAAGACCCTTGTGGGAAGTTTATCGTGCACAAGGCCCTAGAAGGCTGGGGCAGACTTCGTCCTCCTCAGCCAGTGTCACGGCGCCCAATTTCTTTTGAATTGCTGAGCAGGATGCGCAAAAGTCTACGGGTGGTGTGCTGGTCGGGCTATGAGGCTCGCCTTTTTTCGGCTGCCTTTTCTATTGCCTTCTTCGGAGCTTTGAGAGTGGGTGAGCTCGTGTTGGAAGAGCACAGTGATGGTCGCTCTAGAGGCCTTTTGCTCCGGGATGTGCAGTTAGCCCCTGCAGAGCTGAGAATCTCAGTCAGGAATTCGAAGACAGATCAGAAGGGTAGGGGTGCTGTCATTCGTCTTCCTGCTACTGGGGAGGCAGGCCCTTGCCCTGTAAAGGATGTCAGCAAGTATTTAGCGGTGCGCCCCTCAGGCAATGGGCCTCTACTCAAGCATGAAAATGGGTTGCCCCTAACAAGACGCCAGTTTGCACAGGTGATGCGAAAGGCGATTGTGGCTTGCGATGGCACGGCCGATGGTTTTGCCCCTCATTCCTTCAGGATTGGGGCTGCAACGACGGCTGCTCACTGGGGTTTGTCGGCCGATAGAATAAAGGATTTGGGTCGCTGGAAGTCGAATGCGTTTCGAGGTTACGTGCGCTGATGATTTTGGTTCCTTACATTGTTTTGCTTTGTTTACCTCAGGTCTAGCGGCCGTCCGTATCTGGTTGGTGGGGCACAGTATCGTCCATTGGGCTAGTGTCGCAGCAAGGCAGTCCGGTCTGGGTCCAGGCCTCGGCTTCCCTCCGCATGTGCAGCTGTCGTGGTTGGCCAGACGGGGAATGCGCTGGTCAGAGCTCCTGCCGCGGATCCGAAGGCAGTTGCTCTTGGAAGGGCCACCTACGGCTATAGTGGTGCAGCTGGGCGAGAACGACTTGGTATCCATGGACTGTCTTTCACTTCGTACTGCAATTTTGGGCGACTTGGAAACGCTGCAGGCATGGGTGCCGACAGCAAAAATATTTTGGTCCAAGCTACTGCACCGACGCATTTGGATGGGCAGTCGCTGCCCAGTAGCCACAGAGAGGGCCAGAAAACGTATCAATAAAACAGTGGCAAAAAAGGTTGTTGATTTGGGTGGAGACGTAATTTCCCATCCTTTGATTCGTTTTCAGGCTGTACCCCTTTTCAGAGATGATGGTGTGCATCTTTCGGCCTCAGGGAATGAGGCTTGGCTGGGTGCAGTGGTGGCCAAGCTGAGAGCTTGGTTGGGGTTGTGAGTGGTTTGGCGGTGAGCTGTGGGCTCCTTGGCGGTTAGGCATTGGTTAAATTGGTGCTTGGAGGGGTAAGTGCCTACCCCTCCAAATGATGCGATGGGAATTCCGTTAAAGGAATCCAGGGGCTTGCCATTCTTTCGTCCTTGTTCATGGAGATGGACTTGGGCCGTGCAAGCCCCACAGGAACATGAGGGTGAGTAGTGGGAGATTGATGCCCGACTTCACTTTCTCACCCAATACTTGTTTCCCACACTGGCTTCCGTTGGTGTCCGGAATGCCAGCTCTGTCCCTGAGGGCATGGACAGATAGTCATAACCAATGCCTAAGCAACCACTCACATTTTTTGTATTTAAATAAAGTTGTGGCCAAAATTATGCCAAAAACCTAAACAAAAATTTGATGTGTGAAGTGTGAATTTTTTGGGGGTGGCAATTGTGGGACTCAACACGCAAAGCGTGTTCTCCCTAACAGAGAGCACGTGTTGCGGTTGGGGTAACAAGCCACCTTGCCATGACTAGGCAGATTTGTGAGAGACCCAAGCCTCCTAAAGGGTTAAGATTGGGTTGCTGGGGCAGATTGATTGTTGCCAAATTTGGAGGAGGGGTTAAAGTCTTTAAATACAGGGGCCAGACGTTAGACGTCCTCTTGGCCGTTTTGCATCGGATCACCCGCCCTCCCTCCCCTTAATGGGGTGGTTCTACGGTTCGCTTGACCTTGCTATGCCTGTCATGGGGTCGTCCGCCTTGGTGCGGGGGCCCGGTAGGAATTTTGCCATCTGGCTGATTGGCTGGTGCCATTTGGTTTTCGCCTACTGCGTAGCAAATCGTCACAACTTGTAAGGTTGGCGGTTAGGCATTGGTTAAATTGGTGCTTGGAGGGGTAAGTGCCTACCCCTCCAAATGATGCGATGGGAATTCCGTTAAAGGAATCCAGGGGCTTGCCATTCTTTCGTCCTTGTTCATGGAGATGGACTTGGGCCGTGCAAGCCCCACAGGAACATGAGGGTGAGTAGTGGGAGATTGATGCCCGACTTCACTTTCTCACCCAATACTTGTTTCCCACACTGGCTTCCGTTGGTGTCCGGAATGCCAGCTCTGTCCCTGAGGGCATGGACAGATAGTCATAACCAATGCCTAAGCAACCACTCACATTTTTTGTATTTAAATAAAGTTGTGGCCAAAATTATGCCAAAAACCTAAACAAAAATTTGATGTGTGAAGTGTGAATTTTTTGGGGGTGGCAATTGTGGGACTCAACACGCAACTAATGGCAATAAAATCCACAATAATCAAATTCATAAGCAAATAAGCAATATGAATGTAAAATCAGATTTTAGCAGATAACAACAACAGCTAGTTAAAAATAATAATTAAATTAGAAAACACAGAGCAACAGAGCACAGTGGTGCAAGTAGGTAATTTCAGACTGATTTGTATAGATATCTAGACATAGCAGTAAGGTACACAGCACAGGTATGTACAGAGCTTGATCCATATGCCTGGGAACTGGTGACAATTTTTCAATGGACTCTAAAATGAAAAGGCCTATCTTGTTTAACCCTCATAGAACAGTATTTTACTACATGCCCCATCGGTGCAAAGATTACCATAAGCACAATGGGACTTTAACCACTGTCTTCCCTGTGTGGACCACACCCTCCCCAAATCTGCTTTGGAAGCTGAAAACAGAACAGCGAGTGGAGAAACAGAAGAGCTGGTAATGCTCTTTCCACTCCCTCCCTCATCTCTTTGGACTTTCTCAGACTGAAGATCTCATCCCTTAAAAGTCCTTAGTGTTGTGGGTAGAAATGGGAAGAGTTCTGCTCTCCTCCATCACCCTGATATATTTTCCTGGTGTTATGTACTGAGCTGAATCCTAGAACAATAGGATCCAGAATGCAGCAGTCTGATTAGTCTGCAGGAGCCACCCAATCCAGCTCCAGGTGGAAATGAATCTGCAACCTGATTGGCCCGCAGGAGCAGCCAACCAGGCTTCTGGAGGAGGTGAATCTGCAACCTGATTGGCCTACAGGAGCAGCCCGGAATTAGCCAATCACGCAGGACCCATTGTGTAAATAATGTATATATAGCTAGACGTTTTGGGGAAAGTTTCATTCATTGCTACTATGAGCTGAAGAAAGAGCATGAAATTCACATTCGACTCCAAGTATATTTCACCTGCAATGAGAATTATTAGCAAAATGGGGGGGGGGGGAATCTGAGGAAGGAACAGCTGGCTGCCTAGCAGCTAGTGGAGGAGTGTTGCAGCCGCCTCCATCTTGCCAGCCATCCAGAAGGAGCCTGGTTGGCTGGCAAGATGGAGGAGGCTGCAACATTCTAGTGCAGACATGCCTTTGGCCTGATTCAGTTAAGACTTCTTGATTCTAGTTGAGTATCTGCAGAACAAATCTTTCTCCCAAAGCTCACTGCAGCCTGACAGCTCATCACAAAGATCATCCTTGGAAAAAGCGAACTTGTCTCTAGTACGAGAAGCTCCAAAGTTAGTAAAAGCAACTTGAAACCTTCTATGGAGAGAATACAGTCTCACCAGCCGCATGAGGCCACCAGTAAGGTCTTCACGAAGCTCTGTTTTTTCCTCCCTTGACTGCAATAATGGGGGGGGGGGAGTTATTGGATGTGTGGCAGTGACAATATATGGCAGGTTTTGCTTTCCAATCAATATGCAAAATTCACTTCCCCTTATCCAGATTATTGGGTTCCCAAGGAAATAAGGGACTCATATACACACATATATTTTTTAATTAATTTTTATAATGAAATGTTTTTAGAATGTTGAATTATCTGATTGTTGTTAGCCGCCCTGAGCCCGGCTTCGGCTGGGGAGGGCGGGATATAAATAAAATTTTTTATTATTATTATTATTATTATTATTATTATTATTATTATTGTCATCCTAGCTAGCTCACTAGCTACATGCAAAACACTGATAAAATCAGTTGCAGATGGCTTGGCAAGCAGGTAGCTCTCATCTGCCCTCCTAACCACCAAGTCACTGCTGGGAGAGAGCAGTGGGAGGCAGAGGGGTGAGGCAATGGAAAGGCTGGTACATGGCAGAGATAATCTGGCATTACTGCCAGTGTGTTTGCTTCACACTGACCTCCCCACCATTCCCTTCAGTAGCAAATCAGTTCTCGGGAGACCAGGCAACCACTGTCACCCACCATACTACCAGCTGTTGGATAAAATGTTGATCTACCCAGGGCTTCATTCATTCAACAAATCACCAGGAATAAACTGTGGAGTGTCTTTAATAAAATATCAGTGCTGAGTCCTAGAATTTTATTTATTTATTAAAATTTTATACCGCCTAATATCATAAAATCTGTAAGTGGTTTACATAAAAACAATAAATACACAACAGAATTCAAGAAAATTTCCTAAAAACAAGCTGAGAGCAAAGTACAGCTGCATATCACAAATAAAACTGAGTTGAGCCCAAAGCAAAAAAGATTAAAAATTAATAGAGTCCAGGGAAGCTTGGATAAGCTTATACATTTTTAAGAGATGTTGAAAAGTCATTACTGTAGCTGCCTTTCCATAACAGAAGGGGCATGTTAGACATGGTTACCAACACATTCCACTTTACTCCTTTCTCCACCTGCATTTTCATCCAATTATCCAACAAGTTTTGTCATTAAGCGTTATGATTTTGTCGCAGTCTGCATGCAACTGAAATTTCACCTCGTAGGTCAATTAACTAAAAAGATAATGCACATTATTATTTTATTTTTGCATTGGGGGCAAATACAGATATTCTTGATGCTCGCATAAATGCCTAATCCTCTTTCTAAACATGGCAAATTCAGTATTGTGTGGTGCTGTTAAGCATTAGAAGTCTTCTAAGATGAATGACTGGAGGAAATTATACTGTAACAATTTACTGGAAACAGGCACAAAATCATGACTCAGTGATAAATTGCTTCATTCTATAGTCTTAGATCAATTATTTAACAAAACATTTATTACTTTCGACTTGAGGCCAAGTAGTGGCATAATTCGACACAAACCAGCTTAGAGTAATACCCAGGCTATAATGCATCAGAGAGCATACAACAAAAGCAGGACACTTTTAAAATGGGGTTACAAATCAGTTATTCTTACTGTAAACCTTAGTTGTTTGGTGGAAGACATAGGCTATATAACAAAATAAAGGAAGGCCAAACAATGCAAGTACCACACTTCTACACAGCAGTGTTTTGCTGTCCAGTACAATTGGGATTTTATGTCCCTTTCACTTTATTAAGCCTGCCTCATCCTTAGGGAAAGTGGCAGCATGAGAAGCGTGTGGCATCGCATATTCTCTAATGATTAGTAGGCTCACACAGAGCCAATTCCAGGGCCAGTCCTACTGTGAGGCAGAGTGAAGCAGCCGCCTCAGATGGAAAATGCTAAATTGATGGAGCTGTGTGTTCCATGTGACCTGCCCTACACTCCCTAAAATAGCCAGCTGTCCTGTTGTCAGTGTCAAGGTCAGATTCAGCTGCTAGCTTTTGTGTATGGAATGGGGGGGGGGGTGCCATTTTATTATTTGCACCAGGCAGGGATGGTTCTGGATTATTTAGGTGCCACTTGCCTTATGAGGTATTTTCCCCATGGAGAGTTTGGGAGTAGGCCATGCCATCTCATGTATTCATTCCTTGCTCCTAGTCTGACCCTCTCCTCCCCTTGAGGAAATGTGGGCATCCATTCAATCTCAGCCTTTCCCATGACTGTGAGAGATGAAGTTCTCCTTTAAAAGATTCATTCCTTTCTATGAGAAGAACAAGTAAGGGAGTGTACAAGCCCAAGGTCCATTGCCAGACTTTTCATGGAGAAGCTTTCCCCAAGGCAGTGGAAAAGCCATGTCTGAATAGGCTCATACAGTTTTGCCTGTGCAGCAAACGTATAATACATTCGCGACATACTAGTTATGAAAGCCACCTTCTGTAAGTTGGCCATTATTTTGTTTTGTTTTTTAATGATATTTATTAATGTTTCAAAGAATACAAAAACAAAAAATAAAAATACAAGAAAGTACAAAATACAGAAAAAAGAATAAAAATTTTAAAATATAACAAAAAATAAAATAAAATAAAGAAAAACATACAAGATAAAAACAGTTAAAAACAGATTAACTTTCCATAGTATAACTTCCTTAACCTTATTTCCCCGGACCTCCTCATACCTCCCTTTTTTGTATTCCAGTTCAGTTTGTTAGTTCAGCAAATCCTTACCATTAAGCTTTTACCCATTTGTAAACCTTTTTTCATATCTCTTAAAACATTACAGTTGGAAACCACTTAGTTTCTATCCAACATCCTTCTAAGATTCATTAATTTTACAATATTTCTGTAAATAGTCTTTAAATTTCTTCCAGTCTTCTTTCACCGACTCTTCTCCCTGGTCTCAGATTCTGCCAGTCATTTCTGCCAATTCCATGTAGTCAATCACCTTCATCTGCCATTCTTCCAGAGTGGGTAGATCTTGTGTCTTCCAATACTTTGCAATGAGTATTCTTGCTGCTGTTGTAGCATACATAAAAAAAGTTCTGTCCTTCTTTGGCACCAATTGGCCGACAATGCCCAGGAGAAAGGCCTCTGGTTTCTTCAAAAAGGTATATTTAAATACCTTTTTCAATTCATTATATATCATTTCCCAGAAAGCCTTAATCTTTGGGCACGTCCACCAAAGGTGAAAGAATGTACCTTCAGTTTCTTTACATTTCCAGCATTTATTATCGGGCAAATGATAGATTTTTGCAAGCTTGACTGGGGTCATGTACCACCTGTATATCATTTTCATAATATTCTCTCTTAAGGCATTACATGCCGTGAACTTCATACCTGTGGTCCATAACTGTTCCCAGTCAGCAAACATAATATTATGTCCAACATCTTGTGCCCATTTAATCATAGCAGATTTCACCGTTTCATCCTGAGTATTCCATTTCAACAGCAAGTTATACATTCTTGACAGATTCTTAGTTTTGGGTTCTAGCAGTTCTGTTTCTAATTTTGACTTTTCCACAAGTTGGCCATTATTTTGGTCATCAAGCTAAATATGCTGCTTCTAAACAAAAAACAATTCAGGGAACGCCATACACATTTTAATAGAACTCTTACACCCAAAGCATACACTTGCTGTAATTTAGTGTTCACTCAGTAATTATTGCTCTGTTTCAGTGATTCTGAAACAGAGTTGTCAATTCGACTGAGTGAGGAGGAGATATGTTGGCATGTGTCTGGATTGGCATAGATAGGTGGAAAGGAGGAGAGACAAATAACTGCTGGTGGTCTTTTGAAATAAGAAAGCAAAGGTTTGGATGGAGGAGAAATTTTATTTAGTTTGCCTTAAAAGACAAAGATACCTAACTTTTACTTTTTGAAACAAGACACAATCCAAACCAGCCATCCTTCAAAATTCGCATTTCTCTGAATTTTGCAATGCAATTCTCCAACCAATTCTTGTGTACAAAATGTATATACTAGGGTAAAGGTAAAGGTAAAGGTACCCCCTGCCTGAACGGGCCAGTCGTGACCGACTCTGGGGTTGCGTGTTCATCTCGCTTAAGAGGCCGGGAGCCAGCGCTGTCCGAAGACACTTCCGGGTCACGTGGCCAGCGTGACGAAGCTGCTCTGGCAAGCCAGCACCAGCGCAGTGCACGGAAACGCTGTTTACCTTCCCGCTATAAAGCGGTACCTATTTATCTACTTGCACTTAAGGGTGCTTTCGAACTGCTAGGTGGGCAGGAGCTGGGACCGAACGACGGGAGCTCACCCCGCCGTGGGGATTCGAACCGCCGACCATACGATCGGCAAGTCCTAGGCACTGAGGTTTTACCCACAGCGCCACCCACGTCCCTGTTATATACTAGGGTAAGGTATGCACACAAAAATGTGTGTATTGGTGAAAGTTAAACAAAAGTGCATTATATGAGGAAAAACTGCTTTGCAAAAATGTGAATACAGTGGTACCTTGGGTTAAGAACTTAATTCGTTTTGGAGGTCTGTTCTTAACCTGAAACTGTTCTTAACCTGAAGCACCACTTTAGCTAATGGGGCCGCCCGCTGCCGCTGTGCCTCCAGAGCAAGATTTCTGTTCTCATCCTGAAGCAAAGTTCTTAACCTGAAGCACTATTTCTGGGTTAGCAGAGTCTGTAACCTGAAGCGTATGTAACCCGAGGTACCACTGTATTAGGCAAAATTTCATAGAAAATGTATGCTTTATGAGACATCTACACTAAAATGCTTATGAATGCCCATGAGGACTTCTTAATTTCAATTTTTGTCAGTTTCTAATTTTTCTACCCTTAAATTCAGTACCCCACATTTTCACAGAAGCCTATGAACAAAGATTGATAACTTTGTCTACTGCTAGGCAACGCTTTTGCTCTTTACTTTGTGCTTATATTCTGGATTTCCTCATAGAAAAACCTATTTCTTGTTAAAGATCATAGATCTTCTTTTCTGCTTCTTCTAAGTCATTGTTCCTTTCCATGGATTTCATTATGTGGCGTGCTGTTAGGTACTTAAAGAATATATTTATATATACCTACTTACCTATCTACCTGTGATGGGTAGCTGGGCTCCCACCTACCTGTGATGGGTAGCTGGGCTCCCACCTGTACTTATAGTGTCACCCTATAAGTACAGTTTATTTTTTAAAAAAAAGTTTAGGAAGGGGGAGAAGAGGTTTTGGACCTACTGCCCCTGTTCATTGGTGGATGGGAGAAGGGAATCATATTAGCTTTTCCTTTTTTCTGCTGATTTATTTTCAGTCAGTCATAGTAGTTGGTCAGGCCCTTCACTATCACATTTTGCTGTCCATCCTCCTTGCATAATCTCACTGTGTTTAATTTATTGGAGTGTATAGGTTCAATGATACATTGGGGAAAATTCAGTGGTTTTACAATTCAGATGTAAAAAAAAAAATCTGAGAAGAGGTAGAACACATGAAAATGAAATATGTGGAATTAATTGCTGGGATAGCAAATAATAAAACTGTAATGAAATGAAATGAAATGTGAAAAGAGCACTATCCTGGTCACAGCTTATGACCCTTAATAATCAATGGTACTGTTCCTTACTATGTACTCAAGTCTCATTTATTTCAGTAGGTAGTCTAAACAAAGGTAACCATATCTCATTGATTATAATGTAAGAAATTAACCACCTGCTTACATATCCTGCTTAAATCGGTTAGACTTCTGGGATCCTGTTCAATGAGGTTTAGGTGCCCCTAACATTTGTTGTTGTTGTTAATGTCATTAAGCCATTGTTCTTTGGACAGTACCACCCATTATATGGTAGAAAATCCCATTGTTTTCAACAGAGTTTATTGCCTCATGGTTGCAGTCTAGAACAAAATTCAAAGATGAATTGTATTCACAGGATAGTCCCATTACTGTAAGCACTTCCACTTGTTCAATAAAACTTCACTTTCCTTGTCTCTCATCACGAACTTCTGAAACTTCCAAATCTGTTGCTGGCGGTTGGAGGAAAACCTAGAGCAGATCAGGGCAGGCAAAGGGGAGAGGGGCAACTTTCTTTGCACAAATGGAAGTCCTTGCAGTAACAAGATGACTTAGTTAGATACAACACTTGGAATTATGTCCCACTGTATTCAGACTCTGGAATTAATATACTTGCATTTGGGCCTCAGCATTAAATGAATCCGCAAGATGGCTTAAAATAATTAGTATTAATACAGCGGAAGCCTATGCTTTTTATGCCTTATTGAGAATAATTTAATGTAAACATAAAAATTAATATTATTTAATATTATTTATTTATTGTAGTTTATGATGGAATGAGCTTCATTTTGTAGCTTTTTATGTTTACTCTGCTGTGTAAAACTGATTTGTTCCAAATGAAATTCTTCAACAGGGATCTTAAAATGAACACACGATTCCTTGCTAGCGTAGGACTGAGGCTGTAAAATCTATCTATATAAAAACTCAACAAAGAAGAATGCATATGAAGAAAAGTCATAAAAATTCTAATAAAAAGGTCTTGATATCTAACTAGATTTTTGCCAGTGTACAGCATTTCACTGGAACATGACAGAAAGACAGAAGCCCCCTGTCATTTAAAATATCAACTCTTCTTCCAATGTAGAAACATTTATACCTGGAATTCATCAAATTCACTCACTTGAGAATTCCTCAGTGATGAATGGCAGCCCTTGGCAGATGACAATAATAGCACAAATGGTTCAAAGCAATGAGGGAAAAACAGAAATCATTAGAACACCTGGATTCAGGGAACAGTTAGGATTGTTAAATGTAAGAATCCTGGGTTTGTGTTTTTATTCATTTTTAAAGTGTTTTTATTGGGGAAAGCTTGCAATAAAAGATGCTACTCATGTGAGGTCAAGGAAAGTTTGTCCAAAAAAATAAATAAATGTGGAGACAATAAAGAATCAGTGGCTTGATTCTCTTCAGAGCTGAAAAATGACTGCCTTGAGAGAATTGTTTAAGAGCAGGTCAAAGTCTAGCGTCCTCCAAGTTCAAAATCAGACCTTATTTTTCTCCTTTTGATTAATAACCCAGAAAAGTGATGCAAAGAGTGAAGTGTCAGGCAAATTAGCAGACGATGACAAACTTTTAAAGGCAGTTAAGTCTGAAGTAAGCTGCTGAAAATGACAGAGTATACTACAGCACAGAGCCCCAGGGGAAGGGAACGGGTACAAAATGGCAAACAACACCATGCTGATAAATAGAAAATGATAAATCATCTGCAGTGCGGGTGGGTGGAAACCACTTCTTGTCATTATACAACTTGCCACTTAAGAATGAGAACTTGGGATCGTTTCCCCTACTCAGCACTACAGAAACAAGTTTCCATATGTGAATGAATCCCTCTGCACGTGAAAATGACTTCTCAACATCCACATATCCCTCCTGCATATGCTCATCTATTAAGTTCTCTACTGTAGCAATGGCTTCCTTCCACATCTGATGGCATCTAAACAGCATTGTGTAGAAATGTGGGACCAAGGCTTCTTGGTCCCATATTCCAGAGAGAGATATCTTGTCCCCTCATTGCTGACCCTCCTGTTTTGGCAGGCTTTGGGCCTGCCACGTTGCCTCTCCCTCTCCCCACACTGCTGCTTTGTCTCATTGTGTTATGGTTTTCAACTTTTAAACAGCTCCTGTTTTGAATCTCCTTTGCCTTTTGAGATATTTTAATTTATTTTAGACACCCCAGGAATCAAAGATGGGAAGGCAGGATAACCATTTGTATAAATGCATGCAGACATACACACATACATACGCAGGGAAGATTTAAGACAAAAGGCAACATCCTATTGCTGTATTTGTGGAACCTACACTCATTCCTTTCCTGCGCTGTCTACAAAGCAGGCATTTCCTTCCCGTTGATCAACTTAAGGCCAGCCCAAGACTTTTTGATGCCTGCAAGGTGAAGGAGAAGGTGGTGCTTCCTCCATTTCATGTACAAAAGCCAACAAGACCAGCAAGTGATTTTTTTGCTGGTGACGGGAGAGAGTCCCCTGAGCACACTGGATGCAACACAGGCTGTGTGGCACACAGAGAACTGATCACTCTCTGCTCCTTAGCATATGCTGCCTGAGACTGTCACCTCACTCTGCCTAAGTTTAAAAGTTATATTTTTGTCTCTTTAGAATTAAGTGGAGATTAGCATTTTTAAACCGCAGTTTAAAAACTGTGGTTTGATCAACATTTGGAGACTCAGACACCCATTGGAGAAGCAATTCACTTATTATTCAGAACCAAATCAGTCAATGTCAAGAATAGATCAAATATGGGTTTCGAATGAACTTACTCCAAGAATCCAACAAATTGAAATACAACCTAAAGTAATCTCGGATCATAATCCAATAAAAATGGAATTAAAAGGTTTTGAGGAAAGGACTTATAGATGGAGAATAAATGAATACTTATTAGATGATCAGCAAACTTTAGAAAAAGCATGAAAGTAACGGAATATTTTGTGGATAATATCAACAAAGGGACAAAGATGAATGTGGTCTGGGACGCAAGCAAAGCAGTTATGAGAGGCTTTTTCATTCAGCAGAACTCATTGAGGAATAAAAATAGAGAAAAAGGAAAAAAAGAAATTTTGAAGCAGATTATGGACAATGAACAAAAACTAATTAGAAAACCAAATAACCTAAAAATTAAACAAGAAATCAAGATCTTACAAACTCAGTTTGCAATGATAATAAACAAAGAAGTGGAATGGAATATAAAAAGGCTGAGACAGAAAAACTTCGAATTTTCTAACAAATCAGGCAAATGGTTAGCATGGCAAATTAAAAAGAGAAAGGAACAAAACACAATTAATAAAATCATTGTAAATGGTGAAAAGATAGTTAATCCGAAAGAAATCAGAAAAGGATTCTTGGACTTTTATAGACAATTATATAAAAATAAAGAAAGGAACAATATAAAGAAAATAGAAAGATTTTTAAAAGAAAAAAAGATGCAGAAGATCCCGACAGAACAAAAAGACCAGCTGAATGCCCCAATAGAAATGGGCGAGATAAAGGAGGCTATAAAATAATTGAAGAGAGGAAAGGCCCCGGGACCAGATGGATTTACATCAGGTTATTACAAAGAAATGAGAGATGTATTGTTGACACCATTGAAAGAAGTTATGAATAATATTTTAAAAGAAAGAGAGATCCCAGATACATGGAAAGAAGCATTTATTACTTTGATTCCAAAACAAGATTCGGATTTAACACAAGTCAAAAACTATAGGCCTATTTCATTATTGAATACGGATTACAAAATATTTGCAGGGATTTTAGCGAAGAGAATGAAAAAGATACTGTTGAAAATCATCCATAAAGATCAAGCAGGTTTCCTTCCAGGCAGACAAATGAAAGACAATATAAGGAATATAATTAATATTTTGGAATATCTGACTGCCAGGAATGAGAAACAAGTGATATTAATGTTTGTGGATGCAGAAAAGGCCTTTGACAATATAGTATGGGATTTTATGCTGAAAAATTTAGAGTGTATGAATGTGGGGAAAGAGTTCTTCAATGGAATTAAGGCAATATACACAGAACAGAGAGCTAAACTGCTAGTCAATAATGTAATTACAGAGGATATAAAAATATCAAAAGGAACAAGACAGGGTTGTCCGCTCTCGCCATTATTATTTATAACGGTCCTACAGGTCTTTTAAGTGCGATTAGACAAAACAAATCAATTAAAGGGGTAACAGTGGGGCAGAATGAATATAAAGTGAAAGCCTTTGCCGATGATCTGATTAAAACAATTGAAGAACCACTGGAAAGTGTAAAAGAAGTTTTGGAGGAAATAGAACAATTTGGAAAAATGGCAGGATTTAGATTGAATAAGAAAAAGACCAAAATAATTGCTAAAAATATGGAACAAAATAAGATAGAAATAATGCAACAACAGACAGAGATAGAGGTTGTGAAAAAAGTAAAATATTTGGGGATTTGGTTAACACCCAAAAATATTGACCTGTTCCAGAATAATTATGTACCGGTTTGGAAGGAAATAAGGAAAGATCTAGAGGTGTGGGGCAGAATGAAACTGTCCTTTTGGGGCAGAATTTCCATGATAAAGATGAGTGTGCTTCCAAAGATGTTATTTTTATTTCAGAAAATCCCCATTATAAAGGAGATAAGGATTTTCAAAGAGTGGCAAAAAGTGATTTCAAGGTATATCTGGCAGGGCAAGAAGCCAAGAATAAAATATAAGTTATTAACAGATGTAAAAGAAAGAGGAGGCTTCGCCCTGCCAGATATGAAACTATATTATGAAGCAGCATGTCTTTGCTGGTTAAAAGAATGGATAAAATTAGACAATAAGGAATTATTAGACCTTGAAGGTTTTGATAACAGATTTGGATGGCATGCATACCTATGGTGTGATAAGAAGAAAATTCATAAAGGTTTTGGGAACCACATCTTCAGGAATTCGTTGATAGAGGTATGGGACAGGTACAAAAATTTATTGGAACCAAAAGTTCCACACTGGCTATCTCCATTAGAAGTTATGAGTGTAAAGAAAATTAATATGAGAGGCAATTGGATTACATATGGTGAAATGGTGATTAAAGAGGAGGGAAAATGGAAGTTAAAGCCATATGAACAAATTAAAGAACATGTATATGATTGGTTGCATTATTTACAGGTTAATGAAATGTTTAAAAAAGACATAAAAGAATGTAGATATGGAGAAAAAGATTCAAAGTTTCAAGTAGATATAATAAATAATGAATGTAAAATTCTGTCAAAGATGTATAAAATACTGTTGGAATGGAACATGAAAGATGAAGAGGTTAAATCAGTAATGATACAATGGGCCAAAGACTTCGGTTATAATATACAATTTGACGATTGGGAAAAATTGTGGAAAGAAAATCTGAAATTTACTGCATGTACTGCGTTGAAGGAAAATGTTATGAAAATGTTTTACAGATGGTATATCACACCGGTAAAATTAGCAAAAATGTATAAGACATGTAATAAGTGTTGAAAATGTAAAGAAAAAGAAGGAACATTTTACCAAATGTGGTGGGAAGTAAGAAGGTGAAAGGTTTCTGGGATGCAATTTACAATGAATTGAAAAAGATGTTAAAATTTACTTTTGTGAAGAAACCAGAAGCCTTTCTTTTAGGAATTACAGGAAAAGAAATAAGAAGAAAAGACTGTAAACTCTTTCAGTATGCAGTTACAGCGGCAAGGATTTTATTGGCTCAAAAATGGAAACAAGAGGAATTACCGACAATAGAAGAATGGAGATTGAAATTGACAGACTATGCGGAATTGGACAAACTAACTGGGAAAATCAGATATGCCCGAGACCAAAGGTTCATCGAAGACTGGGAAAAGTTTGTAGAGTGTCTGAAAAATGTATGCGATATACAAACAACGCTAGTGGGGTTTCGAGAGGCGCTGTAAAAACTGAGAGATATTGTCAAAAAAGAAATAGAAGGGAGAGGGAAGACAAAGGGCAATATGTGTAAAGGGAATGCGTAATTAAGAGATAAACATGGATGATTGCCAGGGAAGCTGAAGGAAGTCCAAAAGAGATGTTTTGTTACAATTTGGTTAAAAATGTATAAATGTATTGGAAAATTAATGAAAATTTATTTTTTTAAAAAAGAGATTAGCATTTTTAGGCTCTGTATCTGCTGAATCTTACACATTTCCTTACTTCTTACAAGCCAGCCCCATATCTTGTCAATTTATTGTTGTGCCAATGTTAAGCACTTTTGAGACCAGCTGATTTCAGCTGATTTTAAGCAGACGCAGAGCATCTTCATTAAAACCATTGGGACTTTTTTTTGGGGGGGGGGGCTAGTGCTATCTACTACATATGAACCTCTGACTTATTCTTCCTTAGATGTTTGGCCAAATTTGCAGTCCCTTTTCTTTGTTTTCTCTTCTACTGTAGCAATTTAGATTGTACACTCTTTGGAGGCATTCAACTCTCTTTTGTTTATGGGATTAGTGTTGTTGGGTTTCTTGCTTATTTTAAAGCACCATAAACTACAATGTCAGGCCATTATATTGCATTACTACTGCTTCTATAACGACTACATTACTTACTTCTAATACTACTGCTGTTACTACTATTGTATTCCCAGGTTTATTTCCAGTCTTTATACTGTGACAGTTTACAGAATAGAAAAAAATGCAAACTACTGAATTGTAATACCTGTGGAATACTTTGATCCTTTGTGTTGAATGTGGACACAGTCATAAACCAATTTCCTTCGCTGATCTTTACAGAAATTCTCCAGAATGGCTGGTTTATGATATTAGCCTTTGCATCTCATTTGTTACAGATGTGGAAACAAAGTGTCTAGTTCATTTTCAGTCAATGTTTCAAAATTAGATTAAACAAATTGGAGGTTGCTGCAGCAAATTAAATGATGGCTAGGTAGCCAAAGAGAATGATTTGATGTGGTAACTCTCCAAGGGTGCATATTTAAGTATTAGGCCAAGGGAAACCACTACTTGAATTTGATTTGCAAATCTGCAGAGCTCTGTTCAACATAGCAAGAGCGCATCATTATTTAGTGCAGATACCTATGTAGTCATGTGTCTTGCCTCTCCATATAATAAAAATGTAATGCTGTCATTGTACAGCTGCCATTGGAGGATCTTTAGTGCCGCATCACAATCCTGGATTTGCATTAAGTCAGGGCAAGGTACTGGAGGGAATAAATGAAGGCAGGTTGCACAACAGCAGAAGTGATGACACGGGAGTGAGAAGAGACAGAAACTGTGAAGGGGAAAGTGGTGGTTTAAAACAATAGCAGAGGTTTGAGTAAAGCATGGATGGAGAATCGCTGAGAGGAAAGTTGCAGTTTTCAATAACAGCAGAGGTTTGAGCAAAGAAGAAGACAAAGAAGAGGAGGAGGAGGAGGAGTTTGGATTTGATATCCTGCTTTATCACTAACCGAAGGAGTCTCAAAGCGGCTAACATTCTCCTTTCCCTTCCTCCCCCACAACAAACACTCTGTGAGGCGAGTGAGGCTGAGAGACTTCAGAGAAGTGTGACTAGCCCAAGGTCACCTGGCAGTTGCATGTGGAGGAGTGGGGAATCAAACCCGGTTCACCAGATTACGAGTCTACCGCTCTTAACCACTACACCACACTGGCTTGTTGGAATACTGAGAGGGGGGGGGAAAGGCTGCCTCTGCTATTTTTGCTAGCTAAAACTGTTTTTAGAAAACCGTTAATGTCCCCTAATTGCTGCTTTACTCATGGGTAATGGCACACTTTCCTAAATAAGTGCTGTACAAGTTCCATTGTGACGAAAACATCAAGGTTAACTTTTTTTAGCTCTATCAAGTAAAAATGTTACCAGCTGCCACTGTCAGTTATAGAGTACCTGCTTTGTCCCAGGTTCAGTTTCTGGCATCTCCAGGTAGAAAGGTCCCCTGGAGAGCAATTGCCATCAGCGTAATCAGCACTGAGCTTGTTGGACCATGGCAACTTCCTATCTTTCCAATGTACATTTCTAATGTAATGTACACTATATGTACATGTTGGAAGAGACTGAATACTCAAGTATTTATCTTAATTTACTATTTTGCCATCTGTTTTAAAAAAGCACTTACTGACTGATAGCTTTTAGGGTAAGGATGGATAAGAAATTAAAACAAAATGCCAGTGAAATGTGATGATTTGGAGTGCTGGAAATGCAATAGATATTCTTTTCCACTGCTTTTCTATTTGAAATCACAATTATGATAAGCAAATGACAAACCTAGGATTATATTTGCAAGCCTGGAGAAGACAGATTAAGTGAGAAAAATTAACAAAGTTGAGGAATCTTCTTGCTTGGGTGACTTGCCATGGGAGTCAAGCGGTGTCGTGAGGGGAGGAGGGGTGCGGGAAGTATATTGTTCTTGTCCACGGTTATACTTTTGCTGAAGATAAATGAGGGACTTAATGTACTGGTATTGTCAATCTGTTACTCTTCACAGACACTAAATTCACATTTTAAAAAATAAAGGTAAGAAAAGCAATTCACTTCAAAGGGTTGTTGCAATATATCATTTATGATTTACTGCATATAAGCACCAATAGCATAAACATTTAAAATCATCAGTAGAGCTATAAAACGAAGAAAAATGTTTTAAGATAAATTTGTGTCTTTTGCTCCTCTGTGTAGCACAGAGGGGGCTGCAATGAGCTTTCAACAGAGTTTTATATAAAAAACACACACACCAGCTTATTTCTACCATAAACCACTCCAGGCAGCAGGATTTTCAGTATCTTGTTTTATCCCGTGCTGATCAGATACCATCACAGCAGATAGGTATTTCTCCCCAGTTGCCTGAAAATCAGGCCACATATTCTACAGCTGGCTATCCACCAAATAAATTTGATCTCTCTCTCTCTCTTTCTCTCTCACATACACACACACACACACAGAGAGAGAGAGAGAGAGAGAGAGAGAGGTAGGTAGCTTAGTTTTTGAACGTAATCCATTCCAGAAGACTGTGAGAGTTCTGAAATGTTTGAAAACCAAAAACTCACCAGCCAACAGCTAGGCCTCCAGATCTTGCACTCAGCAGAAGCCACATGGCATGTTTGACTTCCAAGGCGTGTTCGAAAATCAAAGCATTTACTTCCGGGTTTACGGCGTTTGAAAACCAAAATGTTCATTAACGTTCCCAATCCCTCTGCCATTCCCCCACATTAACCCCCTGGGGCTTCCACTTCCCACCTCAAGCCCCCTTTCACCATCCCAACCCCATTTCTTTCATCTATTTCTGCCAGTCTGCTTTGTGCCCTTGTTTTCACCTTCATCCACATGCCCATGCCTCTCCCCTCCTCTTGTGCCTACCCCCTTGCAAACCACACCTGTGGTAACTCCCTGCATCTTCCTTTCCCACACATTGCAACAACTAAGCACCATTCTCACCTTCCACCCAATTATAAAGCCATCAGACTACCCTGTTCTTCAGACCTTTTCATGCTCCTGCATGAAATGGGTGGCGACAGCCTTACATTTCCATGTACTCTACAAAGGAAAATGTGGAGTTGAGTAGTTATTGTGCATAACAACCAGCTGAATTCTGTACACCCTCCAGCCAATATGCATAAACCCCCAAAGGCCTTGGGGAATGTGCACATGTTGACTCAGGTTTCCTTTTCCTGAGTCCAGCCCCCTTTTCACCATTCTCAGCTCTTCCCCAGTCAGCTGAGCAGTGCTTGGTTGGTTGCAGGCAGGGAGAAGTTTTAAACCTTCCCTCCCACATTTCATAACAGCAGCATGAGATCAGACATCATGGGAATCACATGGAAGATCAAACCAGATGAGAAAGAGTTACCTAGCTGTGAAAGCCCTTTGTAAAATCATCCTGGTGCTAGTGCTCTTCCTTAAACCTCCAAAAACTAGAAGTTTAAAGAGCAGCTTGGGAATGTTTAAAAATCCTTTGTAACCTCCCTGCACTGCTCCTTAAACCTATGACATTCTTGGAGCTAATTGAAAGCCCTTTTCCCAAGCCTCTCCCACTCCTGGTACACCACAGTGACGCCGATGATAGGAGGTCATGCAAACACTGCTGGACCACCAACCACTATTGATGTGCTGCACATTGCTTGGAGGATGGGGAGTGGTGCCCAGTCACCAAAACAATAAAGAGCTGCTTAACTTTAAGCTTTGGATTGGGAGCCATGGAGAAGACAGGGATGACAGAAGACAGGGAAATGTGTTACTTCTGCTGCCTTACTTCTTTTGCAGTCACAGAAGTTGTACATTTGGGGGAGAGTTTAGGGGGTATTGCATGCATCACATGCCACAGAATTCATGTTAAAATATTGCCTTCGTGATTCTTTGTCTCATTACTAATTACAACTGCCAGCCCATTCCTAAAAACTGTCTGCTCTTCCCTATTTTCCAGTCTTCACCACCTGTACCTCACTATGAAAGAGGTGTAATAAAAAGATGAGTGAAAAAATGATTGACAGCAGGGGATTATGATGGGCAGGTTGGGAGAAAATGACAGATGGGCAGCTGGGCCGAGAAGTGACAGTTAGAAGGGATGAGTTGAGAGACGGCTGCACAGAGAGCTGCAGCTTGAAGAAACAAATGAGATCAGGGAAAGTGAAGATATAGGAAAATAGCTGGAAGTTATGGCAGCTAATATAGTGGGAGCAGGTTAAGCTATTAACACTATTATTTGGTATTATAGTGATTTTTAAATGCATGGATATGTTATGCTCTAGGGAATAATAGCTTAGGAGATCTCACCCCGCATGCTGAGTATATTGTTACGAGTTGTTAAAGGGAAAGGGAAAGGGACCCCTGACCATTAGGTCCAGTCGTGAGTTGTTAGACCTCTCTAAATCCCTGGATCCAGTAAGTGTTAGAATTGGGGTTTCAAACTGGGTGCCAGACTTCTAACCCTTTGATCCAGCAAGTGTTAAAAGCAAATTAGGTAAATGGTAAAGGGGACCCCTAACTATTAGGTCCAGTTGTGACCGACTCTGGGGTTGTGGTGCTCATCTCGCTTTACTGGCCGAGGGAGCCGGCGTACAGCTTCTGGGTCATGTGGCCAGCATGACTAAGTCGCTTCTGGCAAACTAGAGCAGTGCATGGAAATGCCGTTTACCTTCCCGCTGGAGTGGTACTTATTTATCTACTTGCATTTTGATGTGCTTTCGAACTGCTAGGTTGGCAGGAGCAGGGACCGAGCAATGGGGCTAAATTTTTGTGTTGAGGTGATCACCTATGTGATGGGCCATTAAGAGGGGAAAAAACATCAAGGTGGCTCAGTGTGAGATGGCAAATGGGTGAGGACCCCCTCTCTCAACAGCTAAAGCTAGAGTTTGGAGTAGGGAGGTTAGACATGGAGTTATGTAAGTTAGAAGCTGCATGAAAAAGGCTGCAGGCTAGAGAAGCAGAGCACAAGACAGTGCTACCTCGGGTTAAGAACTTAATTTTTTCTGGAGGTCCATTCATAACCTGAAACTGTTCTTAACCTGAAGCACCACTTTAGCTAATGGGGCCTCCTGCTGCTGCCGTGCCGCTGCTGCGCAATTTCTGCTCTCATCCTGAAGCAAAGTTCTTAACCTAAGGTACTGGGTTAGTGGAGTCTGTAACCTGAAGCGTCTGTAACCCGAGGTACCACTGTATGTGATTTCTGCTTGAATCAAAGGCTGCAGCTATGGGAGAAGCTTTTGGGGTGTTAATGCTGTAGACCCCTCCATCATAAGCCCAAGTTGGATCTATGTGTAAATAAACCATATATCATAAAGTCGTCCAGGGGCACAGACTTGGGGCCCACACCGCGGGTGCCCAATATTGGTGCACACTGTGCCGCACCATAATGACATCTGCCTGCAGCCTGACTCCGCCTCCACGTGCTGCCCCCCTGCCACAGCTGCTGCCCGCCGCCTCTGCATGCCACTCACTGCCCACTGCCTTACCTCTGGTGCTCAGGCTGGCCGCCACAGCAAAAATGTGAAGACATCACAGTCTTCACTGTGTTTCATTTCCTAAAGTAAACATGAACCCTGGGTAAAGGCCTAGAACCTGTGGAATCTTGTACCACTTGGAGATTGGGGTGGCATGCAACAATATAAAAGGACACTCCAACTGCTGTCTGTAAATCAGTAGGTGGTGGCAACAGCTTATTTTGGAGGAGATCTGAACTCAGTGGACCAGCAGAGTGGCTTACCTAGCAGCATTTAGAGACCAGGCCTTGCAAGAGGTTTTGAAAGCTTTGGAATGGGAGGGCAAGGAGAAGCTTCTGTTTCTACCAGTGTTACGCTTCTACTCTGCAATTCTATGTTAAGGGTGAATGGGGAAGGGAATTGGTTTGGCAGCTGTCGGATAAGGGATTTTGATCCAAAGAGTCCATAATCCCAAACCAAGAGTTGGCAAGCACAAGCAGCACCCTATCACTTAAGCATGCCTCATTGTCTCACTGGGACCAATAGAGTAACAACAGTGTGTACCAGACTGCTTGGTAATTGAACAAATGCTCATTAAAAACAAAACAAAATACAGACTGAGCAAGCCTATGCAGGTTTGCACAGAAGCAAGTCCTGTGGATGTGATATTTATGAGGAAGACTTGTTTCTTATTTCCAGCCTTTTAAACTCGCTAATTCTTGCAAAAATGTAAAAATAATACAGTATCAGGAATGCACATCATTCCATTTCACATAAATTGCAAATGCAATTAATTTTAAGCACTCTCAAATAGTTTTCTCTGCACAGCCGTTGCTTTCAAGCTTGATATTTGAGAGATGGATAGAATACGTCATAAAATACAGTATCTTGTTACCACCTGAGTTTAGTGACAAGAACGCCTATTAATCTGTAGCGTAAACACTTCAGCCTGTCAGGCAGCAGAAGGGAAGCTGTTTCATCTAGCCACATCTGTAGCTGAAGACGATAAGTTGACATCTGCAAGCAGCCTGGTAGACATCTGAAGCTGTTGCTAGGCTGCATACAGCAAAATGTATCCTATGCGGGTATTACCTATCTCTAGAATGGCAGGGGGACTGACAGCTGCATTCACCCTCACATGCAGTTGCACGTGCATATACAGAGGGTGTGTGCGCGCACACACACCGTGGCAGACAAATATAGAGGAACACAATCCCCCCTCTGCAGCAAAAATTGGTAGGGTCTTGGGGAGATAATAAAAAATGTATTGAGAGTTCAGATAAGACCCTTAATAGGGTGTTAGCAAACCCTGCCCCAGATCATAGGAGCCAACTCTTAGGGGCTGTGGGGGCTTCGGCCCCCATAATAAAATATTTGAGGGGGTCATCTCCCCCCAAGTTAATGAGCATTGTCATTCAAACGGTGTGTGTGCACTGCATCATGTGATTATGGGGACATTTTATTGAAGTTGGCACCCCTGGTTTAGAGTGTTTAATGATCCCCATTCTAGAGTATTAGCATCCCTTTAGTTTCTCTATCCCCTCAATCATTTTGCTTGCCCTTCTCTGAACCTTTGTCAACTCCACAATATCGTTTTTGGAGGTCAGGCAACCAGAATATTCCAACTGCAGTTGTGGTCATCAGGGTCGGCCCTCCATGAGGCAAGGTGAGGTGAGTGCCTCAGGGGACAGGATCCACAGGAACAGCCAATCTTGATGTACATCTTTATTCTTCCCTTGTTCTTCTTGTAAATGTTTACTCACTCCTTGGTCCCTGGTGGGGAGGGGGTCACTATTTGGTGGTTTGCCTCCAGTGCCAAAATAACTTGGGCTGGCTGTACGTGCCTTAGATTTGTACAACAGCATTATAATTTCAGCAGTTTTCAGTTCCTTTCCTAATGATCCCAACGGTTCATTCCTGGTCAGTCACTGCCAATTCAGACCTCATGAAAATACTGTATACGTGAAACACACACACACACAGAGAGAGAGAGAGAGACACACACACACACACACACAGAGAGAGAGAGAGAGAGAGAGAGAGAGAGAGAGAGAGCTGTCACTTGTATTTAAGCAGCACATCCTTCTAATTATTTTAAAATGATCTTAGTGAATCATTTTAATAATATCTTCCTAATGCATCAAGATCAGCATTTTGTTTCCATTACAAGACAGCAACTCCAATGTAATATTTCCTTGTAATAATTCATCAGCCAGTTTGTGAAGAGACAGTCATAGGAGAATGGAAAATGCTCATTTACCTAGTGTGGCCCTATGGCTTTCTTTTGAAATTATTGTAGTTGTAGCAAATCACAAAAGAAGTTACATTGCCCTGAGTAGTGACACTAACACTACAAATAAATGTGGGTCATTCCTGAATGAACCTACTCTAAATACTGGGTACAAGCGAAATATACAGTTTCGGTCTTTTAAAGCACACACACACACTATTTTGGCCTGATTAGGAGCACTTGGCTGACAACCCTACTTTTATTGAATTTGCCAGTGGATTTGTTGAAAATGTGAGTATCGGGGAACATGGCAACAACTGCTCCATTTGTGTATGTGTGTGTTTGCTGAAGGGTGTGTAAATTGTAGCAGCTGGACTGCTTGCAGCTGGACTGGGGATTGCATTCTTTGCTGATCAGGGTGTGTGCTTATAACTGGAGAAGGGGGATTCCTATTGGAAAAGTGGAAACTGGCAAAACAGTCAGTCCTACCTAGAACATAAAGTTAAAGAAAAATGAGCACAAGCACAAAGGAGAGCTGATGCGTCTTCCTGCAATGCTCCAAGACTTCTAAAAAAGTTAATTCTTAACTGCAGACGTATGGCTACAATACCCTTGGGACAACATGCAGCAGCAGCCCTTCTGCCTCCACCTGCAATTCTTAGCTGCTTCAGCTCTTGCTTGGAGTTCCTTCTTGAGCTTTGGTCCTGGGGCAGCTGAACTAGGTAAGGATCCTGAGCTTTTAACAGTTGGTCCTTTCTGGGGTGTGGGGAAGGCTGGTGGTAGGCTCAAAGAGGAATGAACTGGGAAGAATAAAGGGTTTGCCTATTGTGTGGGATTTACACCCAAACTCAGAAATTATGCAAAACAACAACAGCACATTTCTGATCCCAAGTAAGTTGGAAGTAGAGTTAAATGTAATACTGTAGATTCTGAGGGATGCATGTCATCTGCTCACCACTGTAACTTCGTTCTGATGCTTTTTACATAAGTATCAGTCCTGCTCGTTTCAGTGGAATTTTCTTCCAAGAGTTGTTAAGCTTGAAGTATTAGTATATCTTGTTATTTCTCCTTGAAATCATATAAATAAAACAAAACAGAAATCTTTGAGATACGCTTGTTAGAGGTGGGGTGGGGAGTTAAATACAGGAAAGTACTTAAACTGAGTAAATAAAAACCCCTTTTAAACAGGTCCTGTAAGAAGAAATGTTTTGGTTCTTTTAAAAAAATGTAGATGTCTTAATGGCTCACTTAGCAATATAAAATTTCAAGACAGGAAAGTATTTTTTGTGGTGGTGGTGGGAGCATTCGTAAATGAAATACCTAATTATCCAATAACTGGATACAGATTTTAAATGCACAGAAAAGATGCTGCTGTTCAGAAGTATTGATATAATGGGCAGACAACAAAACAGAGTAGAATGCATAAGCTAACCGTGATACTTTGAGAGCATCTGTTTAACAGTTGCATGCTGCAAGGACAGCCAGAAGGTGAAAAAACACTTCCAATCATAGAGAGGGCATGGCATTTAAAAAGGTCACATTGCTGGAGGTCACATGTATGTGCTTGCAGGCAATTCACATGTGCATCATTAGCTGGATGGATCATTGTGCACGCATAATTCTCTGCCGTTATTCAGCTGCCAGTGCTGAATAGTTAACCTGATAGTTAAAGGCCCTTAGCACAGAGCAGGTGTTCAGGGATGGGAGTAGAGAGGACTCTGTGCAGTCTTCTATCTCAGCAAAGCAGCTGATCAGTGAAATCGAAGCATAAAAGGCTATGTGCGCCCACAGTTGGAATGGGGTACCCTAAGCAAATCTCCTTATTGCCAAATATATACTGCAGTATTTCAGAAAATAAGTTGCAAGCGCTGGACCTTCTGTTGATTTCAAAAGTGATCAATGGGCAGCATTCATTTGGCATATACTGTATAGTGAAAGAGCTATCTAAAGCATCCTTCATTTGAATTTCAAAGGGTCACCCAGGAAGGTTTCCAGGGCTAAAAACAAGGCAAACCACCTTATCTTCTTGATCTTCAAACAGTGTCTCTAATTTCTAAACCTCTTTGAAGGGTTGCCAGAGTATAAGTGGTTACTTATCTGATAGAAAAGACTTTGCACCAAAGGGAAATGACTTTTTAATTCCTGGAGGCAACTGATTTCCGTTGCAGGGGTTATAGCCAATGGAAGTAATATTTATAGACACTGGGACAGATGCAAATGATGGGAGAGGTGAGCATTATGAAAGAGTTATGAAACTGGTGATTGCCTTCCTTTTTTCATTTCTTGCTGAGTATTCCACTCAAATGAAATTGCTTGGAAGGAGTTTGCATTGTGACAGATTGCGCTGTGACATTACAATGATATTAACAAAACCATATGCTGTTTGCTTTTATATTCTGGCGATAACAAATCTGCTAATTCCACTGTGGATAGGGGAAAAGCAACCAAGTAGCTGTCTGCAGATGCCTCATTAAGGAGAAGAGAAAAATCTTAAGGAGTAGGAAATAACATTTTCTTTGTGATTTTCTCCATCAACATTTACAAGGCGAGGACTGAGTAATGATTAATGAAACTCTCATTATATTCGCACTTTCATGTTTCCTTGTGCAAGAAGAAACATGAAAGGGTTACCAGCAGTAGCTGCTTTCTGTAGTTATTACTTGAATTAAGCACTATGCACAACACAATAATAAAAGGTACTGGTGATTCTTATGTGTAGGTTGGAGATGTGACTCTAGGCAGAACCAAAGTACACTAAACCAAGCATGCAGGTCAGTGTGCGCATGCACACATGCACACACACCACAAATGCCTTTGGCCCACTTCTGACTGCTGAGCCACAAGTAAGCAATTAACAGGAGAATGTGGGATCAGTGTCTGTCTTCCCCTCATTCTGAATTTCCCTTCCTTTCCTACCAGCTCTAAGGGAAAAACTACATGTTATGTTAATCACATGGTTTGCCACTAAGTGCAAAATTTCCTCACTCAATAGCCATTTTGGAGGCCCTAGTCAGGATAATGACCCTGGCAAGGAGCAGGGGAGAGATTTAGTCCATTACCCCTCTCACACCTGCTATTTGCAAGGGAACAAAGCTCCTTAGCTTTAGCCTCCGTCCAAGGAGCATGGTCCAGTCTAAATCAAAACAGGGACAAAGGATGAAAAAAAAAATTTTTTTTCCCATGTCAGAATCCCAGTACTAATATTGCCCCCCCCCCCAATGCTGGCTACAAGTGAAAGAAAAATATGATTAACATAACATACAATTTGGGGGTAGGTTGCCTTGTAATTAAGCATAATATTAGTGTTGGTGATTGCTGCCAACAGATTTTTCCTAAATTCAAAGTGAGTTTGGAAATTCCTCCTCATACAAGAGTAGAGAAATTTCTGCAGTATTTTGTGTGGCATGATTGGGGTGGGCAGTAGTATTCCAGTCCCCTGCAATAAACAGATAAATGACAGATAAATGACATAAAGATAATGTTTTGACCATTTAATTCAATTGTGTGTGTGTGTGTTTTTAAAAAAATGATATTTATTACTTTTTTAACATTTCCAACACAACACTGCAAACAAAAAAAGAAAAAAGAAAAAAAAGAAAAAACCATGCAAATACAATACAAAAACGCTACATGGACTAACAAAACAAACAAAAACAAGCAAAAACAATTTAAAAACACCTCAAACATTTTCAATATCTTATATTTCATTCACTTATTTCCAGCGACCTCCTCCCACCTCCCTTTTTGTATTCCACTTCTATTATTTGTTTCAGCAATTCCTTTCCATCTTACTCTGTTTTCTGTTCTATAATTATCTTAACACATTCTTGCCATACTTTCCCTTTAATTTTCTATTAATCTATTTATACTTAATTCCTTATGACATTTCTGCTAAAGTCATATAATTTCATTCCAACATTTTTCTAACATTCCTTAATTTTACAATATTTCTATAAATAGTCTTTAAACTTTTCCCAATCTTCTTCCACCAACTCTTCACCCTGGTCTCGGATCTTGCCAGTCATTTCCGCCAATTCCATATAGTCCATCAACTTCATCTACCATTGTCCAACGCTTTAGTGTTTTCAAAAAGCAACCATTCTCTCAACCAGCAAAAAGCAGATGGTTCACAGCAAAGTTTAAAGGTCTGGCAGGGCAGGTCCACCTCCTTCTTTGGCATCCATCAATATCTTAAGTTTTGTTCGAGGCTTCCTGCCCTGCCAAACAACTCTAGGAGCATCCCTCTGCCACCTCCTGAAACCCTCCATCCCATCCAAAACTTGCAATGTTTGAAACAAAAGCAACATCCCCAGCAACACAGCAGCCCTCATCCCCACCACAATAGCTCGACCCAACAGTAACAACTTCTGATTTGTCCATATTTCCAAATCCCCCTTCTCTTCAATCCACCATCCTTCAGAGTTATCTTTAAGCAGATTCACATTTTTGGCGGTCATAGTAACCCCCAAATACCTCTCTTTCTCAACCAATGTTAGTATCGCCTCCTGAAAATCTGTCAAGCTTTCCTTTTCCAATTCAGATAGGGCTCTGGTCCTCAAATTCATCCGTTCTTTTTTAAGTTCAGTCATAACAAATGTCAACTTATGTTCGTCAAGTTGTCTTTGTATGGATGGGACTCTCCTCTCCAGTTGTATTACTTTAAATTCAGCAGCAAGGGTTTTTCCCCTGACTTCATCTGCAGTTTGCCATATCAAAGTAGATTCCTGTGTCAGTTTCTGGGTGGTTTCTGAATTGATATTCACCTTTTGTCCCAAGTTATTTAAACTTTCTACAGTTGAATCAATTTCAATATTTGCAACATCCAATTTCACATTTATCGCATCTGTTTTCTTGTGGAGTTGTTCCAGCGAATCGTTTATTTTCAGTAATGCAGCCACTAAGGCCTCCTCTGTCGACATCCCATCTGTTTTTTCCTTTCCGTTTGCCATAACACTTAAGAGATTCAAGGTCAATTCCAAAGTCTCACACTTTTTTTATCTGCAGCTGGAAATTCCCCTAGCCCAGCTCCTATCAAGTAACCAATTTCAAAAGCTTCCACTAGGGGAAAGCGAGTTGTATTTGTATCAGTCAGTATGTCCTCTTTTAAACACAGTTTCAATAATCCAAAGTTAGTTTCAATTTTCAGTTACTTTCCTCCTTTTTTAATAAAGTTCAATAAAGTTGTTTCAATTTTCCGTTACTTTTACTCCTTTTTAAGTGCAGACGAAGACAATGGAAACAATGTATCTCTCTTATGCGAGCTGTCACCGAACGTTCTATTCGCTGTCAATGAACCTTCCAAGACACGTTTGCAGGAGTATATTTGTGTAAAGACAAAAGCCACTATCTCCGCTTTCAGTGTCTCTCCCTTCTTGGTGTGCTCAAACTTATCCTTCTTCCATTCTTCAGCTAATGTGAGGGAGATAAAGGATGCAGAGCCCTCAAATATTCTACAGTACATACAGTGAAGCTACTTTACTCAAACCTCTGCCATTGTTTAGAACTGCCATTTTCCTCTCAGTCTCACCCCCTTCTCCCTGCCATGCCACGGCAGTTGTTCAACCTGCCTTCATTTTTGCTGCCCTGTCCCAACCTGACTTCATGTAAATCCAGGATTGTGATGTGACACTACAAATCTTCCAATAGGTGTTGCTTGATGACATTCTTACATTTTTATTATAAAGAGGCTAATATACAAATGGAAAGCTGATAGCTCCATTACCATATGACCACACTGCTGTTCAGGATACTCTCATTTAAAAGATCTTCAGGCTATATGTTGTGCAAATAACTTGAAGCTAAATACCAGAAACACACCCATTTCCTTCTTCAAATTTTAAAAACTCAATTGTACAATTAAATCAGTATTTTCTTGTTTTCTGATCTTTTAATAGTTTCTGTTTTGGCTGAATGTTGTAAAACTTTATATATATATTGGATTTAAGTGTGGCTTCTTCTTTTAATAGGAATTCAGTGGCATTCTTTCTTTTTCTCATTTTTTTAAAAAAAGAAAGATAGGAAACCGTATGTTATTGTTAACCTTAAGAACGACATATCTTTATATTCTTTCCAAAACTGTATTTTCATATCTTTGTGAGATAATTGGAACCAGGAAGATGTCCTGAAAGACAGATGCACCTTTTGGATTCCTCAGTGGAAGTTGTAATTTTAAGAAGCAGTACGGGTTTAAAATGTATTGTTGCATTGTTAGTTGAACCTTGCCAACTGATTCAGGCTGCATACCACTACTGATAATGGAACAGCTTTCATAATAGGATTATATGCCCTTGGCGGGTTTCTGAAATATAGGCCTGCAGCAAGGTTTCTCTTAGTTGAAGAGGAGAGGGGAATCAGAGGATGTCGGACTCTACTCACAAGCAGGGCTGAGGAACCTCAGGCCAGAGGCTGAACGTTGCTCTGCAGACTTCCCTATCTGGCCAGTGTTAATCTCCCCAAGCCACACCTCTCACCATGCCCTTCATAAGTACATTTGCCTGGCTGGAAGGTGTTCTTGAACACAATGTATTTACCTGCCTGGGTGGTGATAATGGTGTTTTTTGTGAATGAATAAAACATCTGAATTTTCCATGGCTGAATTGTATGAAGAGTCACATGCGTTGCTGTACCCAGCACTATTATCTGACCCCGAGAGGGTTGCCCAGCAGGGAATGTGGCCTCCGGCTGAAAAAGGTTCCCCACTCAAGCATGGGCAACCCTTATAGGCAGTAGTGGTGAGAGCTGGTCTTTTGCAAACACAACTCCAAAGCTTTATTGCATGCACAGAGCTGCTACTTTGGTTTCTGCCCACAATGCTCCTTGACAGAATTGTCAATGGGCCACCAGCAGCCTCTTGTCTACTCAATATTGATGAATTCATTACATGATTAAAAAGCATATAATTCTAAGCAACGGACAAATGCACGTTCTATTCTGAAAGGAGTTACACATACTGAGCTCTCATGTATGATTTAGTTGGAATTCCTGCATCACAGGGGATTGGACTAGATGACCCTTGGGGTAGCTTCCACCTTTATAGTTCTATGATTCCATGTGATTTTGTTTAAGGTAAACCTACTTCTGACGCATAGCTCTTTGACTAGTCCAACTTCCATTACTTTGATTGCTCTGTGACATCTTCTGAGAATCATGGGGGGAATAGTCCTAAAATGGCAGAAACAGAATGGATTGCCTAATACAATATCAACAGAATTGTAGGAAAGTATGACTTTTCTTGCTGTTTTTATGTTTATTCATTGATTGGCAGGTAAGTATATTCTACTCCCTTGTTAGGTACAGAGGGCAGCTTCTCTGGATTGGACAGCAAATTATCTGTAGGCTTCACTGATATGATGCATCTTACATGCTGGCAGGTGCATTTATATCATGATAGCCTCTTGACAGCTTCATTTGTTGGCAATCCCAATGCATGATCCCTTAGGTAATGTTAACATCTCATCAGTTCAGTGACTCTCAAAAACCTACTGTTCTTCTCATGATGTAGCAAACACTCACAACTTTGTTAGGACATTTTTAAAAGTCCTACAAAATTTGGAATACATAGTGTCACTGCTTATAGATCAAAGTTCAAAGTTTATTCTGAAATGGTGGCATCTTCCCAGTTTTGTGTGCTGTACCATATTTGCAGTGATCTGTCAAAACACTATTTTAATTGGCTGTTTCCCAAAGACAATGGGTGAAAGGAAGAGGGGACAGAAAGAGTACAGTTGGTACCTGCCTGAATGGTAGATTTAGGGGGATTTCGCTGGGCTATCAGGTTGAGCTTGGGGTTCAGCCTTGATGACAAGGTGGTAGGAAAAAACTCTTCAGGGAAGTGAGATAAAAAAGGGATGAGAGAAAAAGCGACCATTTCAGATTTAAACTTAGTTTTGATCATTCAACAAGGGTACAGACTATTGAGAAAATTGGATGACATAGGTAAAAAAGTTGGATCATTTGTTATGGAATGACCCAGTACTAAGGAGGAAGAACGTGCATTAAGCCTCCAACTTGTAGTGTGTTGTGAATGGAGTTGGGGTACCCAAGTGGCAGCCCAATAGACAGACATCAAAGGGGCATTGGCAGAGAGCTGCTGAAGTAGCTGCCGGATTAATAGAATGACCTGTAATAGAAAGTGATGGGGAAGCCTCAAACCTCCATATACCATCACAATAGAAGCTATAAGCCACCTAGATAAGGTGGAGGAGCTAAGCTTTTTGCCCAACGAAGTGGGATGAAAGGAAACAAATAAGAAGTCAGTTAATCTACACTCTTTAGTCCTGGCTAAGTACATCTCGAGTGCACACTTCACATCTAATGTGTGCCAAGCCTTTTTCAATGAGAAGAGTTGGGACAAGACGTGAAGAGAATTGACTCTTGCTGAACATGGAATCTCAACAAAACTTTGGGTAGAAAGGAGAGGTCAGTTCTCAAAACCACCATGGAATCTGTATGGAAAATACAGATATGCTTTGCTACAGATAGAGCCCCCAACTCTGGCACTCTATGAGCAGATGTAACAGCAATTAGAAAGAGAATTTTAAAGGATGAGTGTCTAAGTGACATTTTGCCCAAGGGTTCAAAGAGAGGCTTCTGCAGAGCTGAGAAAATAGTTCTTAGGAAGGAAAACGGTGGGTTACCAAGTGGACACTCTAGGACTGCACCATGAGGAAAGCACTTCAGCACCTGATAGTGAAAGAATAGATGATAGAGTTGCTGCCTGGTGGTTCAATGTGTTGGGTCAAAGTCCTTTGCTGGGGCTTTTCTGTAGAAAGGCAAGTATGTCAGGAACTGTCAGCTTGCACACTGCCATAGCCCTGCCTGAGGACCACTTCAGAAGTTTTCCAGCTTGCCTGGTATAGACATTGTGTGGAAGGAATGCAGAATGGTTGTAATTACTGGTTGAGAGAGGTGCAGTCTCTTCAGACAACTCCATTCAAAATCCTCGCAGTCAGACAAAGCCAACATGGATTTGAATGAATGAGAGGGCCTTGGGAGAGCATGTCCTGGCAAAGCGGCAGTTGCTGGGTGTGTGTGATGTTGCCAGGATAAAATCTTCCACATCCATGCCCGGCCAGAAGGAGCAATCTGTTCCCATATCTAATGCAGCACTTCCTAGAGAATAGATGTGGGTGGAAATGTGTAATGGAGACCAGGAAGTCAAGGGGACATGAGGGCACCCCAAAAATTCTGCCTGAGGGATTATGCCTATCTATATCCCACATATATATTTGTGTGTGTGTGTGTGTATTCTGAGAGCGCAAGATCAGACTGGGATATGTGAATAATGTGTCTTCACACATCAGCTGCTTATATAAACAAACCTCTCATATACTGATTTAAATAGTTTTATTGTGGGCTGGGAGGGGATTCTCTGCAAGCTTAAATTATGCCTATCCATATCCCATCACAATATCCATTGTCAATTAGCATATCTTGCTCTTGTTTACTTATTACTCTCATTTGCATGAGCATGTGGGCACTTCAGTTCATTAACACTTCAAACAATAGTACAGTATTAATCTTCTTTGTTTCAAAGCACCTCTACTCTCCCTGCCTGAGGGCTGAACTTGCACAGAGAATGTTCAACATCTCCCTAAATAACCACAATGTCAGTTTCCCAGAGGGGAGGGTGGGACAAAGAAGAAACTCCTCCAAACTTTTGAATATATATGAGAAAGAATATGGCTGTAGAGTGGTGGCGGTGGTGTTTTTAACAAACCCTGAATGTTAATTTTTTTTGAAAAAACACCAACACATTTTGTGCCCCAGGGAGGTCAGTGGAGACTTCTTGTTTATTTCGGTGGCATCTGGTGATTGTTCTCAGTTCAAAGTTAAGCCTAGAATTGTGGGGAGACTTCCATTGCCACCCTCAGGCCTTGACTTTGACTTCCATATCTGCAACTGTCTATTTGTGTTCAGAGGGGGGAGGGCAATCAGGAGGATATAACACATAGACACGAATGACACTTCTTTTAACAGTTCTCCAAATGGCTTTTTGAACTTGAGAGCTTTTCAGGAGTATGGGTTGTGTGCCCCCACTCCCCAGTGTTTTCTGTGATGGAACTAGGGCAGAAGGTCAAAAATTGTATCCTTGAAACAAATTTTGAATCTTTAAAACCCAGTTCCAGGCATTCTGCCAGTAGAATGCCAGCTCATGCAGCCAAGCCTTTAGGTACTTTCAAAGTAGCTAATCTTAGAGAGAAAGGGGACATTTCTCTTCCCTAACTATAATTCAGCCCCAAAGCCAAACCTATTGATATTCTGGATCACATTAGTCATGACAAATCATCACTGTAAAAACATTGTTTCATTGCCCCTGAGGTACTGAGAGATAATTTAACTATGTATTTTCATGACTTAATTCATAATATTTGTAATAGGGTTGAGAAAGGATGAGCCTCTGTTTCTCCTTTCTTTTTCTGGATGTTTCCTTGCGTCCATAATGGAGCTAGTCGCTCTAGCTGAGGGCTGTGTGAAGACTGTGATGTTAAGCACAACAGAAGTAACGCATGCTTGGGCCACCTTACTGATTTCAGTGAAAGGGGCAGCTGTACATTCACAAATTAATGCTGACGAAGGGCTGTCCCTGATACTGAAATGAATGTCAAAGCACATGCATGTATCAGATCCCCATTGCCACAAAGAAAGAGCTGTAGTTCAGTAGTAAAACATATGCAATGCCTACAAAAGTTGCCGGGTTCAGTACACCACAACTTCCAAGTCAGACTGAGAGACACCACTCTCTGAAAACCTGCTGAACCACAGCCAGTCACTGCAGACCATCTAAGCTGAAAGGACCATTGGTCTGATTTCCTATGTTGCCGAGTCTCTGGATCAGCATGAATGGGTACAGCCTGCACAACTTATATATTGTTATTATTATATATTTCATTTATCAGTTGCTTTTTACAGTAAAAAATATATGTGACTTGACAACACAATCAGAGAAAAATTTAAAAACTCTGACAATACAAAATCCATAAAATATTCAAACGACAACACATTATTAAGGACTAAGTCATACCTGCTTTATTACACTACAATAATCTTAATTTGTTATTATTACCTTAAAATCCCACCATTTGCCCAAGGTGCTGAAGGCAGCAGATGCGATTCTCCCCATTTTATCCTCCCAACAACCCTGTGAGTTAGGGTAGGCTGAGAGACTATGACTGGCCCAAGATCGCCCAGTGAGATTTGTGGCTGAGCTGCTCTCCTAGTACTTATGTGCATGCAAATGAAAGCTTATACCCAGAACAAACTTAGTGGGTCTCTAAGGTGCTACTTAGGGATGCGGGTGGCACTGTGGGTTAAACAACAGAGCCTAGGACTTGCCGATCAGAAGGTCGGCGGTTCGAATCCCCACGACGGGGTGAGCTCCCGTTGCTCGGTCCCTGCTCCTGCCAACCTAGCAGTTCGAAAGCGTGTCAAAGTGCAAGCAGATAAATAGGTACCGCTCCGGCGGGAAGGTAAACGGCATTTCCGTGTGCTGCTCTGGTTCGCCAGAAGCTGCTTTGTCATGCTGGCCACATGACCCAGAAGCTGTATGCCGGCTCCCTCAGCCAGTAAAGCGAGATGAGCGCCGCAACCCCAGAGTCAGTCACAACTGGACCTAATGGTCAGGGATCCCTTTACCTTTACCTAAGGTGCTATTGGACTATTTTTTTATTTCGACTGTGTCAGACCAACACGGCTGCCTACCTGAACCTAACCACAACAGTACACCACAATGGCTCTACCAAGACATACCAAGCCAAATGCCATTTCAGAGCATTGTGTGATAGCCAATCAAGCTCAATGGATTTCCTACTTTGGCCACTTGCCTGGAACTACACAAAGAGGTGGGTTGTTAGTCACTGGACAAGGCACAACTTCCCCTCCCCAATGCTTGGCAGTGATAGACTTGCTGGATCACAAGCTCTGCAGGTGTAGTACATATATATGCAGGGGGAGAGCTTGTCCTGTGTTCTTCAAGTGTATCAATATGCATGTTTAGTTACTTTTTTTCCACATCGTCTAATTCATTTTTTACCAACTTGTATAAAAATGTTGTTTTTAATAAACCCAGCAGGAAGAAATCAGGAATACACTTGGGGTAAATATAATATATCATTCCATAATTTATACTGTATTCAAGTGCTCAGTGTTTTCTCAGGAAACGTTTAAGCCTTCCCTAGTTGCCCCAGCTAGAAAATGAAAATTCACAGATTGAAATTTATTCAACAGCAGATGTTCTAATAATTATTGTTGAATCAAAAAGTGCTAAATAGTTCCCCATTTCCTTGGGCAAAAATCTCAAATCATTATACCAATTTAACAGCATGATGTAATGAGTCTGAGATGCAACACCCCAAAGCACCTAATTTCAATGCTTTTCCATTCATCTCCTATAATACTGTTTTCAGTAATAAATAATTCTTTCCTGTCCATAGAATTTGATTCTGAAAGGCGCAGGGCCACCTGCCTTGCTTATGGTGGAGAAACTGAAATCTGTAGTTGGAATTAAATACAATACAATAATGTCACCGAGAAATGAAACCTATTCACACCACATGTTGTGTGTGATGGAGCACCTGGAAAGGGGAAAGGGATGTGGCCAATTTGGTGGTGGTCTGCATCAATAGCAGTAGAGTCAAAGGGTGTAACCTTGGATTTTAAATCATGTTGAGAATTTAAAATGAAAATCAGAAAGGCAGTAATGGCACCAAAACCACGAGTTGCATGGGAAGCTGCCTTATACCAACCAATAGCTAAGTATTGTCTACACTGACTGACAAGGATTCTCCAGGTGTTCAGACAGCGATCTCTCCATCCCCTACCTGGAGATGACAAGGGATCTTCTCCCTGCAAATCAGATACTCCACCACTGAGCTGTAGTCTGTCTCCAAACATCCTCCTCTAAAGAGAAGGTCTCTTTCTGTCCATGGATAGGACTCTGATCCTGTGGAGCCTTTCACCCCACTAACTGGATGCTCCTGCAGGTGGAAGATAGAGAAGTGATTTTCACATATCTCCTTTCCTGTATAATCCTATGTACAAACCTCCCCTCCCGCCACCCGGTATCATGGAGGGCTGTTTGATCCCTCAACATCAGGTTTTTGGGGTATGGGGGATGCTCAATCTGCTGGATTCCTCTGTCATCTAGGACTTAATCTACTGCTGAGAATTCCTCTTCCACCAATGGTAATGGGTACCATTGGAATGGTTGGGTGAAAGACAGGGAGGCCAACAGTAGGGGAGCTGGAGCTAATGATTGGCAAAGACACCTAATTCTAGTTTTGTCCCTATCCTCCTTGCTGAGTTTTACAATGGCAACACTGAAACTAAGAAGGAGGAAGCCAACAGCCAGTGTCACTCCCTGAGCTGGATTGTAAGTAAGAAGGCAGGCGAGTTGGTTGGGCAATTCCTTGTTCAACCTAATGATTGAACCTCCACTATCCACTTGTCCATTCATAGCAGCAGACTGAGAATAGGTAAAGTTCTCTATTAATTCTCTTCTTGTTCTCTCAGCTCACTCACTTCAATTTTCCTCAGAATGCTCTATTATCTAGACCAAGTGTCCTAAATTACCTATACTCCTATAAATTTGGCATCTTGTGCTAGTTTCTGGCCCAGCTATACTAGACTGATAACAACTTGTCTTCTGGTGGGAATGGAATCAGGGGTTGCTAAGGGAATAAGTCTCCCTAACACCAGACTAAATTCTTCGGTCATCCCTTGTACTTTATTCCTCAAACATGAAAAATAGGTTCAGGCGTATGCGCTGAACAAGTGTGGTAACCACTGCTTGATGGTACAGTCAAAGTCTGTATTTTTTTAAGTTGTAATTTCTTTTGATGGTGAACACAGAGACAGACCTATTTTTATTCTTTCTCCATTATTAAAATATATTTGAAGTGTTTGGTTGAAGTCTCCTTTTTGACTTCACTGAATTATCAAATTACCCTATTACTATCTGATTTGTTTTAATAAAATGGATATGTGAAATAAATTTGCCGTGTATTATAGGAAGCAAAGGTCCTGGCTTAAGGTCTATTACATAAAAATTCAATTTAATTCAAAAACTTCCCTGAATTATTAAAACACCCACTTTCTGTCCAATGACAACTAAGATATTTTGGCATTAAAAAAATGTTGTGGAGCTACCTTTCATCACCACAATATCACCATTAGCAGACAAATATTTTTCTTCTGTTTTCAAGAATTACCATTTATTTGGGAGAAAATCTAAAAGCGTAAAGAGTAATAATGAGCAAATGAACGTATTTTTTAGCCAGTTGTTCATGCTGTGCAGTCATTTTCACTGCACAAACTAATATTGCAGTCTTGTGTAATTTAGACCCCCCCCCTCTCTCTCTCTCTCTCTCTCTCTCTCTCACACACACACACACCAGAGACAAATCTATAATATGGCTCATATATCAAGATTAATAAAAATGACAAGAATAAGTTATTTGTCAACTAATGTCAATTCCTTGGCTTTTTGTTATAGCTTCTGTTGAACAAAATATATTGCACTTGAACTCTGCATTCATTCGTGACAATGAAAGCTACCACAGAGTTGTTTTAATTATGTGCTGTTGTTTTTTAAAGGAAGCCTAACATTTATTTATTTATTTATTTGAGGAAAACATGCCCTCAATTGCAAGCTTTCTGTATAATTTATATAACTCTGAAGTGATCCATCATTTGTTCATTGGACTACATTTCTCTTAAGAAACATAATACATAAATAAATAACACTACCACTCTGACACTGCAAAACAGGGGGAGCAAGGGGGGAAAGTTATATCCAAGACTGACATAAGCCTGTCTGGTTAAGATCACTGAAGGTGGGAGGGGAAGCTATGGCTCAATGGTAGAGCATGTGCTTTGCATGCAGAAGATCCCAGGTTCAGTCCCCAGGTAGGGCTGCACAGCCATTGCTAGTCAATGTACTCAGCATTAGTTGCAAGGAAAAAATAGGTATAAAAGGAGAATTCCTGTCAAGATCCAAGTTTGGGGCAATTACTCTTAGGTGAGGCAACCCAAGCAGAGATTTAAAATAACAAAATAGGCAGCCAGATGAACCAATGATCTGATTTAGACCACAGAAAGCTACTTTATACTATATTCCCATGCTGAAAGATTATGTACACACATTTTTTGTTTTGTTTAGTAAGGCCTTCGGCACGAATGTTAGTTAGTTCTTCTCTCTCTCTCTCTCTCTCTCTCTCTGATCTTTTGTGATTTTAAATTTTGTGGTTCAGCTCTGAAGTAGGAAAAAATGGAATACTTTAAAAATAGAATGGTTATGCACTTGTAGTTACACAGCATGCTGATAAGTTTCCAGTTTTGGCCACAGAATTTAAGGAAAGCTGTACATGGATTTAGTCAGCTTTCTTTTGGATTTAGTAGCAATCAAGTCTGAAGAATATCCTCGATACTTGAGCAGAGGAGACTAAACCCTAGTTCTGGGGATCTTACCTGGCTTCCCAAAACCCCACTGATTCTGGCTGTGGTGGCAAAATAATAGTTATACGGATGATGTAGGTAGAGCACCGTGCTCAGGCAGAGCCTTGCCTACTAATGTGGATGCTATTTGCATTTCCCAAATCATCAAACTGATCATTTTATGCATGGAGGGGGGCCCACAACCTACCTCCCCAGATAAGTCAGGTGATAAGGTAGGACTCTGTATCTGTGCTTTAGGATTGCATTGTTAGTCCTGCTTAGAGTAGACCCATTGACAGCAATGGAACTTCAGTCAGCCTTGACTAATCTGAGTCCTATGGATTACAACAGATCTACTCTAAGCACAAGTGTGTCTGGATGCAACTCTGAAAAAAACTATTTGCAAATAATAAATATCTACAGTACACTTGGGAATACAACAGAATAAAACAGAGCACTGTGAGTCCACATTCACAATGACCTCTACAGAACTGCAGAGAAGCAACTATAAATCCAGTTTAATTTATTCACAGAAAGGGTCTACAAATCAGACATTTTAAAGTTACTATGGTATTTATTGTCAGATGGCTAGGGAACATGAACAAATATGCTAAGAACAGTCCACTTACTCATGTTAATATGGCAAAATAGATAATAATGGTTAGCAAGATGCAGTATATAATGCAAGTACATAGAGTGCATTCGGTGGTAACTAAACTTAGGAGAGAGAAAATGAAGTTCTGTATCTTGATTTGGCCTGAGCAGCCAAGACAGCCAAATTCCAACCCGTGAACTTCCATGTATAGAAAGCTCTTCCTGAGAGGGGAAACTTTCACTGTTTGTGCCAAGTGGTGTTTTGGGATGGTCACCAATATCCCTCATTTAATCCTACTCCTTATCCCTCACTGATCTACCAAGCCAAATGCAGTTTCACATCATTGTTGTTTAGAAGAGGGAATTTCAGCAGGTGCAGCTTGTCATGCAAGCTGAAATTTTCTGTTCTGGAACTCTGTTGTCGTTTTTTCATCATGCCACCCAACTAGCTAGCAAGGCAGGGCATTTCCTGGATCTTGTAGCATGGGAAGAATTGGGAAAGCAATCTTAGGTAAATTTCTCTGCCTTTCTTCATAGAAAGACAGAGAAATTTACCTCAAGATTAAAGTAATACATTCTTAAACTAGCTCAGCTGGGCATCTTCCCTTTCCCCTTCCATTCATCTTCTGGGACGAAATTATTTATGCACTTTCTCTTTTCTTTACAGGAACAATGACTAAATTAAAATGAGCAAGACAAGACACAATAGCCTTGCCTTGTTTGACAGGAGCTAATAAGGACAGGAAGCAAATTAAATGCACAGTAAGATTACTAGGAAAGGTTTAAAATGGCAGGTCCAGTTAAGGAAGTTGCCCCCACAGCTATTACAGCTTTATTAATGCATTAAATGCAACAAATAAATATAGTCACAAGTGGCTTCTTGAAGCAACAGTGACTTAGGTGAAAAGGGCACTCTGACCTTCGGAGCCTCTTGGACTGAGGTAGTGCAAATGTTAGATGTATTTCCCATTGCCTCTTCTCCATTTATGAGTGCCCCTTGCTTTAAACACATTAGAACTGTAATCAAGCATAATATTTGCTCCCAGAGCCTTCAAGCAATCAAATGTAAAATAATGCTGGGTGATTACAGAAAGCAATTTCCGCGCCTTGTATAGAGCTTGAGTTTCCCAGGGTGGCGATTAGCGTGGGGGATGTGTATAATGGGCCAATGTATACTACTAAAAGAAATATTTCTTCAAGCAGCAGTCTTGGCAGATTAATTCTGGGAAGAAGAGGAAGAAGGAAAAACCCACACACCGAGAAACAGTGTTAAGAATGTCTAGATACTTGATATTTCTGATGATCTCACTTTCTTGCTAGCCATTTGATTCTTAGTGAAATCTTCCAGAGATAGGCAGCCAGATGTACACAGGCCTGTTTCCCAGCTGATAAAAGTTAGCAGAACTATGATTGAATTGTTACACAAGCTTGCCCTTCTTGCACAGCATTCCAGAGATTTCATTTCTCCGCCACCTCCCTGAAGAGTAAAAAGTGATGTCATAGCTGAAGATCAGAAACAGATCACAAAAGGGATGTTCCTGATGCTTAACTTTCTCCAGAAAAAAGGCATACACACATATACATACCTAGATCCTTTATTATCCTTTAGCAGGCATTTCGATAATGCAGTTGGTGTAAGGGCCCATTAAATTGCTCATTATATCTTAAAGTGTAATTTACACACAATTTTGCAACCACATGCAAGGTTATAATCACAAAATGACAACGATCACCCAGTACATTGTAAATAACTTTTACACTACATCAAATTGCTTCATCTTTCTGAGGGGTGCGTGGATTTCGGCCAGGCGAGACCAATTTCTTTTCTACTCTAGGGCAGCTTTGCTTCATACATGACCAGCTGCAAAAGTGGTCCTTTCAAAGGGGTGGACTGGACATGTATACCTCTCTAAAATGCACCTCAGAGAACACATAAGCTTCCATGCCAACTCCTGAACAAATGAAGTCTCTTCCTTCAGAACACAGAGCAAATGTAGAGGGCCCATTACAAAATCAGGAATCATTGTGGAGGTCCCAACTTGCATACCTTTTGATGTGTAGGGAGGAGGGTATGCACACTGGGCCGTCATGTGACAGCTGCTAGCACTAACTGAGCTAAGGCTTGCTGAATTGCCCTTGTGCACCCCTATTAGAAAGTAATAGGGGAAACCCCCAAAAAGAGGCAGGGAAAGGCTGCAAACTATTGGCATTTAGAATTCTCCCAGGAATCACAAATGCTCAGGGAAAGAGAACCATTTGGTATGCAAACTTCATTTCATGCTGGTTTGCATTAGAATATGCTAGATTTAACATTTTCCAAAAATAGTGTTAAAAAAATAATAATAAATCCTACCATTCTTAGGATGGACTCGTTCGTTTTGCTTGAAGTAAACAACAACAACAACAAAAAAAACCCTAATAAACAAAGTCAGAAATTCTCAATGCTTTCTATGCTAATGCCATAATATATTTATTTATTCACTGTCATCTTACAAAGTGCTTACTCTTCTCATTTTTATCAGCTGAGTAGCGCTTTGGGAATTAATGTAAGGTTATCTCCAAGAGATACAGTGAATTCAGGTATTGAGAGTCAAATTCTTAGTAGACAGTAACTTAAATCGAGCGCATATAAACCAACCACAGAGAGAATAATAGCACGAGCAAATCCAAATTCATGAATATCTGTATGCTGCGCCCTATTCACAGATGCCAGAAATATGTGTCTGAACAACAGAAAAGCATAGAGAGCAAAGAATGGCTTTTTCTTGGAGAAACACCTTTATCTGACTCCTTTAGGAGATATTAGTTTCTTTTTATGAATTTCAAGGCATGTGAATTTTAAAAATATAATGATGAATATTTCAGATTTGAAATGATTTAGTGATTAATTGTCGGTAGTAGGTGATATTCTATGTTAGTCTTACATAGAGTAGACCCAAAGAAAGCAATGGACTTGACAGGGTAGGATTGGACCCAATACTTTTCTTATATGAATCATACTGTGTTTTGAGAGGGACAGAAAATGTTTGTTGTTTTTTTTAGCTACAATGCAAAGTGTTTAAATGTAGTAAAAATAAATTAAAATTTAGCTTTAAAGGAATTGATTTAATCATGCATAACAGCAATGAGGCAATAAGGAGGGTAAATTGAAAACTGTTGTTGTTAATTGAATTTATATACTTCCCTATACCCGGAGGTCTCAGGGCGATTGACAGAAAAAAATCAGTATATAAAACCACAAAATATATAATCAAAATAAAACAACAGCCCAATAAGCCCTCCATGCTTTGTGTTACCTAGTAACTTCTCATTAATTCTGTTAATAGAAAAGTCACATATTAGCAATGCTGTTGAAAGCTAGTAGCATTTCTTATACAGGCAGGGAAAATAAGGAAGAAGTATCCACGTGCACAAGAACATTGTTGTTGGCAGTAATTGTCACTGTTAGTACTACTATTGTATGACCTACTCCAGCAGTTCAGCCAGGCAGGTTACTTCCAGAGAAGACAGTGTGATTCAGTTCAAAGAAACAGATTCTTTATTTATCATCTCTTCTTCACACAGTGCTGGCCTCTGTGAGAGCACGGAGCCCAAAAGCAGGATGTCCCAATTTAATCAAGGCAGTTGGGGGATATGAGTCCTATACACTCACTGCACAGGACACTATTATTGAGCCCACTGCATTTTGAATGACGTTTTTCCTCAGAGGCACTCTCAGTATCAAACTATATTACAAACCATTTGCAATATGTATTTTTAATATGATTACAAACCATATTAATGAAATTTACAAAGAAAACTTGAAGATGTTGCTCACTCCATGTAGAGACAATTTCTTTTCTGAGACACAAAACAGACCGGCAGAATAATCCTGTGGAGGGGTGGGAGGGGGAGCAGGGAGAAACCACCAAATACAAAGCTCTCTTAGGCTAAAGTGGAATGTCCTGTTTTTTCCATTTGTCTTTTCTGACCCATTTTTACAATATAGCCTATTGCTCTCAATGGGATGAAACATAATTGCAGCAGTTCCAGAGCTGACACATTTCCCTTCCATTCTGAGGATGCGTTAGGAAAGCAGGTATAACTTTGTATCCAGATTCTTCAATCTTTCCAAATAATGCCCCTTTCTTGCTGGTATCAATACAACCAGAGCAGTCAGTGAAGGTTTCTGTGATAACAATCAGAAGGTTTATAATTGCAGACCACCTACTCAACACAAACACCTTCTGCTCGGTAGGCACAGATTGCAGAAGGGTGAATCTGCAGTATCCTATGATTTGTTCCCAGATGCTGTGATCAGACTAGACAGAGAGAGGGCTCACTGCTTAAAAATTTACCTCAGCGGAAAATATAGTGGAAATAAACAGACCAGCAAGGCCAAACACATAGGGTTGCATTCAGCTAAGCCCTCTGCAGAGCAGACCAATTAAAATGGTAAAGTTAGTTATTGTCATGGTCTGACTGGGTGCAGAGGAACCAGTGGGAGGAACCAGGTGGGGAACCACCAAGGGAAGAAGGCTCAGAGCTCAGGAAGTGGTGGTGGGGTGAGGCTGAGTGGTCAGAGGGAGAAGAGGGAAAAGACTGGGAAGAGGAGGTGTCGGAAGCTGAAGGCGTAATGCCTTAGTGAGCTGGGACAGTCTGTGGCTGGGATAAGTCCATCCAGAATCATAGGCAGAAGCTGAAGCAGGAGGGTGGGAGGAGAGAGCGAGAGATGAGTGAGGCTGGTGAAGAGTCACTGGGGTCTCCCCCTTCCACTGCGACAAGCTTCCCTCCGTGCTGGTCTCCCAGAATCAGAAGAGGCCTGAAGTGGGAAGAGCAAAGACAGACATGCAGGTGCTGTCACTGATTGCTTGGGTGGGGGGAACCTTGGAGGAGGAGGACGAAGAGACATAGACAGTTGTGGGGAGGTGGGGACCTTTACTCTAGGGGCAAGACCTACCGAGGATAAGTTCCTGTGCTCATTAGACCTGACACCCCGCCAAGTCTGTGCAGATCATGTTCCCGCGAACAGTTAACTCCAGTGTGAATTACTACCAGCTTGCTCCTGTCAATGATATCTGCTAAATTCAATGGGTTTACTTTGACTAGCATTTAATGCCACCCATAGGAATAATCTACTACAGGACACTGAGAAACCAGGTAACGAGCAAAGCCCTGCCCCACCAACTGCTACTGCTATTTCCTGGCTTATGTGCAGATACTGGGAACTGAATATGTGCATAGCTTATTCTCTGCTAGTGAATGACAGTTCTTCCCAATGCACAGGGATGTAACTGCCAATGCCGATTCCCAGGATTAAGCTGCATGGACACTTGATTTTACTTTGGACCCCCCCCCCACTGTTCTAAAGGACAGAAATTAAATTAATTCATATTAATGTAACAGAAGTAAACCAGCAAATTATTAGCTAGACTTAATAATCCGTTGATAACACAAATACACATAAGCATTTGGACTAAATCCGGGGAAAGGCAGCATGTCTGTAAGCAGCTCAGTCTTTCCGCATTTACACCACGTAATTTGTAGCATAATGTGGTCCCCTATCTGTGTGAAGAAGTGTATTTAGTTTAATTCATCTCTGGGAGTTAGGATTCCTCTGAGGAAACTGTTATCCCAGCTTACAGAAATTCAGCCATTTGAATGTCATTAATATTAATGAGTCAACTGATGAATCAATATGCACTGTAATGAAATTATCCTGAAACCGTATGTTGCTGTTGTTGTTTGTTTTTAAAAAGGATTGCAGTGGTAATAGTAAACAAGGGAAGCAAAATTACTTTAATGTCAAGGGCCTGGTTACCATGTGGGGGCTGTGGGGTATACTTAGACATGAATCTCCCCCCTCCCCTCTTTTCTATATTTTCAAAATAGCTTTCTTAGTACATGGGGAAAGTTTATTACAGATTCAGAAAGGCTACTGGGATAAAGACAGTTTAGACAAACTGCATGTTTGTTCTTTACATAGTGTTGAACAGTGTGAGAAATTATGGGAAATCATGGCTATTGTGGCCTGAGGCAGGGGTGGGACATTTTTGGCTTGCCAGGCCTTTGTTGGACTCCACTTCCCATCAGCCCCAACCAGAATGATTAATGTTTAAGGATAGTGAGATTTATAGTCCCAAAAATATATGGAGGGCCAAAGGTTACTTAACCCTGGTCTACAGCAAGGTGTTGTGACCTGCAGCACTTTGTCGCATTGTTATACTCTAATAATAATCTTGGGTTTAGTTTTAGACTCCAGCATTGTACTTTAAACAAGACTTAGCAGATGTTTTCAAGATGAATTCCTAGGGGAAATGTCATCCAAAGCAACCCATTTGAAAACAAAGCGTATTATGAGAGTGATCGGCAAGGTAATTGTCCCTTTTTTGAGAGAGAGAGAAAATAATGAAGAAAAAACTGAAAGATGGAATAAGAGGTTTGTTAACTGCATTGACTATATTCCTGATATGGTTCACATCCTGGCAATCCAAGGTTCAGTACTGCAGCCCCGTCAAGAAGAAATGTACTGTGGTCTATGACACACAGTCAAGTTAAGAGGCAGTGAGCACTGTGCCAGATACCTTTATTGATGGAAGTTAATTTTTTAGGACTGCAGAGACCAAGACATGACATGACAAACACAAATTGTTACAGAATCATTTTGCCCATTGAAAGATAATCTAACCAAAACTAACACTCCACTGAACTAGCAGAAGGCATAGATATGTTTGAGACAAACTCTGGGAAAGCAGAGTCCTTGGCAGGAGTCCTCATAACACCATTTGCACTGCCTGTTAACTTTTGCTAACAGATGTTAGGATTTCTGGAAGAGGGGCTGAGTTTTGTTCATATCAAAAGTCAGAAGCACGTCACTTATCACTCCGTGAAAGAGGGGAAAAATCAGTTTGGGAAACCCAATTGACTGGTCTCAGTGATGACCAGAGACCCTTGTCTGTGTTCTTCTCACTTTCCATTTGTCTGAAGTCAATATAATTTCCGGAGCACTGTACATAAAAATATACGTATTAAGGTCTGTATCCAGTGCTCATTTTAAGCTAAACTTCCCTGTGCTCAGGACACGGCACCCAATTTCCATGAATCCCCCCCTATTGCAACCCCTGTACATCATGAAAAGCTGCTCTTGAGTGCTGAGGGGGCTGCTGAATTTGTCCTCACATTTACATATGCTGGTTTAGTTGATTTCTTGATACACTTTCCAAAAAATGTGTGTTTCCAGTTCTTCTTCTTCTTTTTCTTCTTCTTCTAAGAAAAAAGGTGCCGGTACTCACCATGAAGTTGTTATAGTAAGTGCCACACTTTTAACATTTGAAAATGTTAATGATGAAATGTTGAGTACCCCCGGAAAAAAAAGCACTGTGTGGTTCATATGTGTTGAAAGAAGCAGTGTGCAAAACTTACAGAAAAAAGCCCCCCCCCCCCCATTATTTGGCTATCTATAGCTTGCCCTTCATCTCAGTGAATCCTAGGGCAGGGTATTTTATTGATATGAATTCATTTATTTCAGTCGGTGGCAGCAGAATTCTATGGAGCAGCCACCCTTTCTTTCAAAATCCAGACAGTTTGGAGTTTGCTTATCATGCATGCATGATTTGTTCATAGTGACACTGTCCTATGTTTTACAGGGGCTGCAGGCTGCATATTATTGCTCATTTCCAACTGCCTTAAACTGAGTCAAATGCTGGTCCATCTAAGCTCTGCCAATTATTGTCAGCTTTCCAAGGCAGAGGGCTTTCCTATTACCAGCTACACAATCCTTTTGGCCAGGGATTGGAACTGTGACCTTCTGTGTGCATGTGTGCTTCACTCAGAGTTGCACTAAATAATATGCAGCCAATGCTGAAGCGCCGCTGGTGCAAGAGACTTCCATGCAAACTACAGAGCACGCTCACTCCACAGTCCACCACACACCCTTCCAATGAAGTCCAGAGGGTGGGAGGCTTTATTTGACAGCATTTCATTGTTCGGTCCCTGCTCCTGACAACCTAGCAGTTCGAAAGCACATCAAGTGCAAGTTGATAAATAGGTTCCACTCCAACAGGAAGGTAAACGGCATTTCCGTGCGCTGCTCTGGTTCACCAGAAGCGGCTTAGTCATGCTGGCCACATGACCTGCAAAACTGTCTGCAGAAGCAGACCAACACAGGCTCCCTCAGCCTTTAAAGCGAGATGAGTGCTGCAACCCCAGAGTCATCTGCGAGTGGACTTAACGGTCAGGGGTCCCTTTACCTTTACCTTTTTTAGGGGAGGAGACAAGATGGAAATTCTGTTGGGCCTGTGCGGCTTTGCACACAGAGCATTGGATAATGATATAGTGGTACCTCAGGTTAAGAACTTAATTCGTTCTGGAGGTCTGTTCTTAACCTGAAACTGTTCTTAACCTGAAGCACCACTTTAGCTAATGGGGCGTCTTGCTGCTGCTGTGCCGCTGGAGCACGATTTCTGTTCTTATCTTGAAGCAAAGTTCTTAACCTGAGGTAATATTTCTGGGTTAGCGGAGTCTGTAACCTGAAGTGTATGTAACCTGAGGTACCACTGTACTGTTTTGAACAATATGGGAGGAATTCAATATCACACTCTTCCCATTGTCACAAACATATTTTATTGCCAGACAGAACAATCCCTGCTTGCTCTCCCATTCATTGTTCTGGAGGTTCTCCTACCCCTCCAAAGCAGATTTGGGGGAGGCACAGGGCCTGCAGAGGGTGAGGACAGGGGCAAAAGGCCATTGTGTTAGTGGGAGCCCTCGTGCTAGCACGCTGGGTTAGATGAATCCTAGCATCTGGAATGTTTGTTGATGAGATGTTTATTGATGAATGAACAAGTGGTGTATTCAGTGATAATTTTTACTGAATCTCCCAACGGTTTTGGAACATCGTTTCAGTTTAGTGGAATGACAGATTTCAAACTAAATTCCATTTGGTTAAAGATAATATTTGTGTTTCTTTCTAACATTGCAAGGGGATTGTAAATCCTCACTGCATCAGGGTTGCAAATTCCTCAGGAGTAACACATTAATCATGTGATTATCCTTCATTTCTTCACACCATGTTGCAGTGGAACTGATATAAACCAAAACACAGAACAAGTTCAGAAATGTGGAATTGAGAAAAGGGTGTGTGAGGACAATAGCTTTTTATAGATCCAGGGACGGCAGCTTTTGAGAACAAGCCCTGTTACCCAATTATCATAGGGTATTTTCAGCACCTCTTCTCAAAGAAGCAAAGTGAATCTTAAGAACATAATGATTCTTTAGAAAAAATCTCTTCTTAAGTAATCCCTGTTGATTTCACAAGAAGCTTTAGCATCATAGGCAAAGTAACTTCAGCCACAATCCTCTAATTATCTCCAGATACCATTTATACAGCTCAGTTTGACACCTAGGCTGAAGTAAAGGTTAATGAAATTCTTATTTGCACATGTTGAAAGGCAAAACATGAAATGCATTCCTCACATAAGGCTGGATATGCCCTCTGTTTTGAAGAATTTTAGTTCAGGCGAGGTAAACTTAGTGTTATTTTAAAGAAACTCTTCTTTTGCTGCTTCTTCTTCACCCAGAATGAAGAGATTTCTATTCTAGGCATGTATGGTGTCAACTGAATACTATGTATTCCAAGAGGTGTTCCTAATATTTCAACCATGGGTATCACTAATCACACAGAATGAGAAATTGTGTTGGAATGAACTGATGTGATGCTTACAACAGATGTCTGTGCAGTAATATATGTATATGAAAGATATGTATGAGTAGCAGGTACACCGGCTCATAAAATATTTTGTGCATTGCTATTGTTCGTGCTTGCTTAGAAAACTGTATCATTCAGTGCTCTAAACTGAGAACACGTAAGAACGTAAGATGAACTCTGCTATCAGTATGAGGTCTATATAGTCCAGTATCTTGTTTCTAACCATCACCAGCAGATACCTACAAGAATAACAGTACCAGCACAACCATTTGTTTATCCCCAGCACCTGGTATTCAGAGCAGTGCAACTATCACCGAAGATAGATGTACAATTTTGTTCAGACCTCATTGGGCTGAACTTTTGCGCACTCTTATATTTTCTCCCTGAAGATTATTTTGTACTTCTGCAAGTGTTAGGGGTACCCTGAGCCTGCTGATATCTCTGTCATGCTTTTTCAGCAACCCCATTTCGACTTTAATACTGTTGGCACTTAACAGTAGAGTTCACTATCAGAGGGAACAATAGCCCTCTAATCTGAATTTGTCTAATCTGAAAAGATATCCAAGTTTGTGACCAGCACTATATTCAATGGGAGTGAATTGCCTCACTCTGGGAAACAATGGAGACTCTAGTATACGTTATTGATTTATGTTTTTACATTTATAGCCCACCTGTCTTCTATCATGGAATGCAAGGCAGATTACATGCTATTCTCAGGCATTCACCCATCTGGGCATTAACTAGAAAGAAATCTGTTTAGTTTCAGTGAGGTGGCAGCCTCATGTGCCTTCAGGGTTGATAGAAAAGAAGAGACTTGTAAGAAAAGCTCCATTTTTATATTCTAAAACATCAGTGGTTCCCAAACTCCTTCACCGCTTGAAAATTGCTGAGGATCTTGGCTGACCACTTAATGAGTTTTTTTGCCTGTTGTAACAATTGTAACACTATGCTGGATGATATAATTTTCAGTTGTATTTTTACTATTTCCTTTATTTCTTCCAAATTGTACAATTTGTATTAATTCCATAGAGTGTGAGCTATAACACAATAAAACACAATGTAAGAAATAAAAGAAGCAATACAAATACAGTTAAACATGGATATGAATATGTAGCACAATGGATGTGCCATCTCCTGTCTTCAACCACAAATACAGACATGCTGTAGACCACCCGAATGAAGCTTGTGAACCACTAGTGGTCTGCAGACCAGAGTTTGGTTAACTCCTGCTCTACATATAAAGCTCTACATGGACATTCTAAACTGAACAAATTTTGTATCATCCACAACACAACTTCGAAACAGCAGGTTTGCAGAGACAACCACTGACTAATGAACAAAGACTGAAATGCAAATTTATTGCCTGTTGTTTTCTTTGTGTACTCATTTTCCTTACAGCTTTTTACATGTAAATTGCTTGTTTAGAGTTTGTTTTTAAAAAACACAAATTGCAAATGGAAAGCCTGTAATAAACTCCAGGTATCAACTATGATTAAAACCTGGCCTTGTTTTTCAAAAACAACAACATGTTGTTTAGCCTGCAGGTATGAAGATGAAAGTTTGCCTTTATTAAGCCAGTTTTCAAAATTCATGTTTTGAAAGTTCACAGTATGTTTCAAAGAACAGTAGTAGATTGGGCCTATTGTATATTACAGTGAAACAATTATAGTGTATGATGAAATTAGCCAATAGTTGGCCTAGTGGGGAGTCTGGTTTAATTCCACCATTTGGCAATTTCTTCAAGTGTTTATTATTATTATTCCATTATTCATTCAGTTGTCAGAATGAAAGAAGGTTAGATAGCCATTGATAGTCCTTCCATGAAGTTACTAGCATTGATGGCTATGTTCTGCCTCCACTGAGGGATGCGGCATGTCTTTGTGTACCAGTAGCTGAGAATCAGAAGTGGGCAGTGTGGTGTTGCATGCAGATCCTGCTTTCTGGTTTCTAATAGGCTTTCTGGTTGTCCACTGTTAAGAGGACACTAATCTATGTAGATTGGCCTTTGGCCTGAACTAACAGGGCTCTCTACTTTTGTGCCAGTGTGGTATAGTGGTTAAGAGCGGTAGTCTCGTAATCTGGTAAACCGGGTTCACTTCCCCGCACCTCCAAATGCAGCTGCTGGGTGACCTTGGGCTAGTCACACTTCTCTGAAGTCTCTCAGCCTCACTCACCTCACAGAGTGTTTGTTGTGGGGGAGGAAGAGAAAGGAGATTGTTAGCCGCTTTGAGACTCCTTAGGGTAGTGATAAAGCAAGATATCAAATCCAAACTCCTCCTCCTCTTCTCTTATAGCTAAATCTTGTGAGGGGACATTTGATCCATACTTGTTTTAATATTGTATATTTTAAAATTTTGTTTGCCCATGTGTTAATAATATCAACACACTCATAAATGTGGCATTTATATTAGTTACTCAACTGAAGAACAGCTTGTCTTACATTCATTTTCTGTACATTCTGTAACAAATTCTACTTTTAACATACAGAAAATGGGGCAAAATATAGCATTTCTTTCTATCTGTGACACTGACGTCTTCTTCCATGCACTGTACACCTGGCTTTTGATACCCTTCTCTGGGCATTTAATAGAGTGTTTTCATTATTATGGAAACGACTGAATGAAAGAATCATAGAATCATAGAGTTGGAAGAGACCATGACAGACAGTTGGAAGTGTAACAAGGACTTTAGCTGAAACCAGCTGCATTGGAATGCCTTTGATGATCACTAACTGGCTTCCATCTGAAGTCTTAAGTAGGTTGTTGGAAGTCTGATATCTTTCTGCTACTTCTAGCAAATCATCAGAAGGTTATTATACAGTAATTGGAAACACAATACGATGCATGCCCACTTAGGAATAAGTCCCAGTGAATTCAGTGAAACTTACTCCCAGCTAAGTGTATAGGATTGCAGCCTAATGCACATATCATATGGATACACGCAGAGGAAAAGTTAACATTGTTTAAAAAGTAAAATAAAACTAAAAACATTGCTGTAATGGGGTAGAATTCCAGGAATGAAAGTAAAATGTTAGTATCAGACCCTCCAAATGTCCCTATTTTCCAAAGACAATGTTGGATTTACAGAAGCCGTCCTGGTTTCTGATTTGATCCAGGAATGTCCTGCTTTTCCTTAGAACATCCCTATTTTCATTGGATAAATAATGGATGGCATGGAGTTGTGTGATCCTCAAGCCAAGGATATAAGTAACTTTACAACCTTTAGAAGACATCTGGGCAGCCCTGTATAAGGAAGGGTTTTAAAAAATGTTTAATGTTTTATTATGTTTTAATATATGTTGGAAGCCACCCAGAGTAGCTGGGGCAACCCAGTCAGATGGGTGGGATAATTATTATTACTATTGCTATTATTATTATTATTATTATTATTATTAGGATGTCCCTATGAGAGAAATATTGGAGTGTATGAAGTTTCAGGAAAACACAGTTGCTATTCACAATACCTGTACTTTCATGGCCCCGATAGCTGTAAGAGCAGGTAAGATACCTTCTTCAAAGTCAGGTTATAATAACTTTCTATGGAGCTCATCACTTGCACACTGAAAAAATATATATAAGCAGACTACGGGCTGCTTAAAAATGGTACTTTTCCCAACTCACTTTTTGAAACTGTGTTTATAAGAAAGCTGCTGTTAAATGGGTTCAAGAGAGGCATGTACTTTAGTAATGACATAAGGATCAGAAGAGAGTTTAAGAAGAGGTTCTTGCAAAGCTCCTGGGACATGTCATTATAGTTCAAGTACCCCTTGCTCCCAGCCCAGAGCGCTAAATTAAATTGCATTCCCCTCACACTTTACAGAATTAATTCATGCTTTATATAATGTTGGAAGCTCATATATTTTAGCATTTAAATTGTTTCAGATATGTTTTCAGAAATTACTGCTTACAAGTGCTGAAAGAAAGCAAACACAGATAGCTGTTGATCAAAACAAGGGACAACAGAGACTGGAGAATTAATGCTTTAATTCCAGACTTGGGAGCATGAACTTTTATCTTATCAGGCTGGCCAGGCAAGCTTACTGAGTGCTTCCAGTCCTGGAAGCTATGCAAAAAATTGTTGAATTTTCAAGCAATGGAAAAGGAAGTGGAATTACTTGGGACTGAATCTAAACATGCTTCTAAAAAGCATTTAGCTTTGGGGGTAAATTACAAATAGTTCCATTTGTAATGTGAACTGGCCTGAACTTTGGCTGTTAGATTTTGCCTGAGGATGTCTGGGGAGCAGAGGATGAGAGGAATATATCTTTGTCCAACCAGAACCACATCATCTATTATTGTTGGGACTCTCAGTACATAATACGCTTAAGTACAAAGTTCGCATTGTATTGCAAACCAAATATTCCTTTTAGTTTTATCCCAATGACAGAAAAGAGAGCAGGCCACAATGAAAGCTGAACTCCTGGCCTACTTTATTGTTAAGAACAAGGCAGACCATCCAGCATGCAAACCACTGGCTGTCTATGTTTCAATAAAGTATCACATGCTGCTAGAAGGCTCACATTCTTTGGGGGAAACATTCCTGTTACCTGGAGCATCTGCACTTGGCCAGCTCCTAAAAGCCCCCCCCATTAACACAGACACACACAGTTCATGAATAAATCTATTTCGTAATGGAATGTCTCAATACGGGCTGCCAAAGAATAACGCAATAGTCTGTTAGACTAAGATTTGTAAGATTTCTTACCCGCCCTTCACAATAAGGTCCCAAGGCAGGTTACAACAAGGTAATATAAAATTATTGGATCAGTTTTAACAATATGATGCTCCTCTATTTAAAAAACCCCCAGATTAAATGGTTATAATGATGAAACAAAACCATTTCATGCAGAAGAGTGTATATTCAATAAAAGAGGTTGGCAGTGCACAGCAAAATACCTTAGCTGACAAAGAGCAAGGTTCAAAAAATAATAATGAATCTTCAGCATAGTGAAAATAGCACTACAACTCAAAGACTGCTACAGAGAAAGCCCTTCCCTGGACTACCTTTTCCCACACTTCTGAGAGCAGGAGAACTGCCAGGGATTCCTTGCTCTGCCAATCTTAACACCCAAAGAAGATCAGAAGGGATGAAAGTGGTTTGTGACCCAAGTCATTTAGGGCTTTAAGTACTAATGTGAGCATCTTCAGCAGGGACCAGAAATGAGCTGGCAAGCACTGCCCACATATCACACAGCAACACATGGCCTTGGTGTGGCAGAGTGCTATGCAATAGGCTACTTAGGAATAAGCAAAAAGCCTGGATCACTGGTATAAACCCCCAAAATATGGAGCTTTAGCTATAGCAGAATAAAGTACATTTGCACAGCTAGAGATAAACACACATTTGAAACCACAGTGAAGGATGAAACCTGCTTGAGGGAGAAATGGTGGGAGGACAGTTAAACAACTTTCCCCACCCCCAATTGCGGTTCCACTCTGTTTCCTCATTTTAAAGCAGAATCACTATTTTTATGGCATTGTGGCACTGCTAGTGTGTGGATTTGTAGCCAGTCCAAAAATATAGCATATCTGAGTCCAAGCCTTTCTCCTGATTATAGGTAGAAATGAGATTGGATGAGTTACAGTGTGAATACAATGAGAGGAATATTGTCAAAATTCAGTTACCGGTCCACTATGGGAGCAGTGTGAGAAAAATATTTTGATTCCTGAATTATAATTAGACTGCATTATGGCCTCTGTATGGAAATAAGTGATTCTCAAAGGGGGAAAGAATGAAAATCAAATTTCCATCTGAATACAAACCCTTGGATTCTAAAAATCAAGGCATATTTGTTCATTTTATTTGTGTTCTTTAGGAAAGCAGCATTTGCAAGGTGTGTTTGGCTGAGATTAGGATGCAGGAACCTGTTAATTTTGCCACATTTCTTCATTCTCAGAGATGGGGGGGAGCCAATCAATAACTATAATTATAATTTTCTTCATTGATTGCTCAGAAGTCTTTAAAGGCACCTTCATTAATTTAAAGTCAGTGTGCAAATTTACAGAACTAAAAATCCTCAACAAAGCAATAGCATTTCTATTTTCAAGTTCTTACAGGTTTTAGTCAGTAAAAGAGCTAGAATTAGTAACTAAGACAGTGGCATTTTCTAGCTGGCCACAGGACGAGTGGTAGCCGAAAACAATGCTCACTGTTTCTTTGGCTTGACATCACAAGAAATGACACTATGACAATTTTTCATTATCATCATAGCAGCACGGAAAGCTGCTAAATCTATGCAGGTTAGAAAGCCAATAAAATCTAATGCAGACATTAATATAGTTTGGCTTGTCAGGCCAAAATCATTTCAATTAAGATACATTTTCCAGAATTGTTTGTTAACCTTTTTCTTCCACCATTTTGCCTTGTGTCAATTTGATGTTGATGAATATGGTCATACTCTGAAGCCATCGGGCAGATTCAGGAATTACCCCCTTTGTGAGAAAATATACCATATACAGTCTTGTTCCTCTGTCACTGTACCAGTTTTCTTGCCTGGTCAGTCCCATGGAGTCAAATTACTCCACTCTTTCCATTTTCAAGTGTTGTGTAAGAGGGATTGTAATTTATGGAATTCAGAATCTTTCCACCTTCAGAATCACTTGATTTCATGCACATGTACATACAGATATCCCAGGCCTATTTGCTTAATACATTTTTCCAGTATTCATGTCTCTTAGCCTCTTCCAAGAAGAACTGAACATCTGTGAGGAAAAATGGTTTGCTATATTCTTCTGCATCTGGCTGCAAACTACAGTATGTGGGGTTTTTTTGCTTTTTTTGTTTTTGGTAAATACTCTCGGGAAAGTCTGACTATAATAGATGTTTCATATCCTCAATGCAATCATTCCTAATCTACACATGAGGAACAGATATTAAACTCCAGCTAACAGACCAGCGTATGAAAAGGTAATTGTTTTCTCGGCAACTAAACAGAGAGCACAGCTGTCCAGTGTTTTGGCAACAGCATGTTCATTACTTCATGGAAGACCCTGGATGATAAGTGACCTTCCTCCCAGGCAAATTGTACTTTAATGTTTTATGCAAGTCAAATGCTGCTTTCTGACTGTTCCAGAGAAACATTTTTATACAAGAAAGAAAGAAAGAAAGAAAGAAAGAAAGAAAGAAAGAAAGAAAGAGTACTTATTCAGGCACCATAAGAAATCATTTACAGATTCAGCTATAACTACTTAGATAATAAGTTTGAATAAATTGATTAGGTATTTCAGTAGGGACCCATATTTCTAAAATAAAAAATTCTTTTTCTTCCCACCACCCATTTTCTCCTACTGCAAATACTATTAGAAATGCTTATGGTGTTGGATACTTTGTAATACTATGGTAACAAGTACCAACAAGTAAATCATAAATGTAGGATTAACTCCATAAATGTCAACCGGAACTTCCCCTCTGCCCCCCAAAAAACCTAATTGCGGGAAAGGGTTGGCATACTCTCCAAATTGAGGGAAAGGTCTCAGCAGAGTGAGGTTTTGTAGAAACCGCACAGAGCATGGTTTCAGGGCCAATATCCGGGGAGGCAGAAAGCAGGAGGAGATAGGAATATTAAAGAGGCTGACCAAAAGTAGCTAAAGGAAGTGGTTTGGGTTTGGCTTTTTGGAAACATGAGTACTGTACATGTACAGTGGTACCTCAGGTTAAGAACTTAATTCATTCTGGAGGTCCGTTCTTAACCTGAAACTGTTCTTAACCTGAGGTACCACTTTAGCTAATGGGGCCTCCCACTGCCACTGCGCGATTTCTGTTCTCATCCTGAAGCAAAGTTCTTAACCCAAGGTACTATTTCTGGGTTAGTGGAGTCTGTAACCTGAAGCACCTGTAACCCGAGGTACCATTGTAGAAACATGGCCCTCTACATGTAGAATGAATGCATGGAGGGCAAGCAAGTCCACCTTTCGAACTTCATGTTCTGCTTTGCTTCACAGTGTGAGGCATCATCTTCTCTGTTGATTGAGGGGGCCCAGTGCGACGTCATGATGTCACACATGTGATGTTGCAAGGAGCTAGGGGACAGAGCTGAAAAACCTTTGAACATTGAGGGGGGCTGGGCCCCCTCACAAAATACATTGAGGGGTGAAACTGCCTTAGCACCTATGCTCACAGCTAAACACTCAGGTATTTTGTGCTTGTGAAGTAGAGCATGTCAAGTTCAGGGCTAGGCCCTTCTCACCAACTTCTGTGGTTGCATGTGGAGGGAATTCTGCATGGAGAAGCATTCAGCAAAGTGTGCCCCTACCTGCATTATGAAGTGGAATTATCTGGGCCCAGGTTTATTAATTCAACTTGTCACAACCAACTTTCATGCGTCTTAAGATTACTTCCAGCACTGTTGGTGTCCCTTTCAGATGTCTGAATCTTCTCAGTGACATACTGAATATAAGTGTACATATTTGTGCAATTTGTTTAAGCAGTTCTGCTTATAATAAGAAACAATTTTTACAGCTTCCTCAGGGGGGAAAAAAGGAATCACAATGCCCATTGCACTAAATAGTTTATACAAGAGTATACAAGGATATGAAATCTACAGTTATATATTTGAAATAGAACAATAATTCTATTGCATCCTAGTTAAATATCGTTTCAGCAGTTCCCTTAGTGTAGCATTTCGCTTGAAAAGGCAAGGTACATGCTAACAGTTTAGACTAACCATAAAGACAGGGTTTTTTGTTGTTGTTGTTTAAAAAACACACCAACGGAATGGTAATTATTGTGTCCTGGTGCATAATTTCAGTTTGAGCATTCATCCTGCCTCTTGCATAACCACTTTCAAGCCACAGATATTTCACCTATTCAGTCTGATGGAGTCTGTCAAGTTCACAACCAGTACTGACACAGTACTGGGATGCCACTTCTCAAGCCCCACACCACGGATAATCCTGGTGCAATCCTGTACATGTTCAGAAGTAAGCCTCATTTAGTTCAATAGGACTCTCAGGTCAGTGTGCACAGGATTGCAGCAGAAATCTGCTAAAGCATAAGACAAGGCACCTGTGGTTCTCCTACCCATAAACCTCTATGATTCTGTTGTCCCTCTTCCATTCAGCCTTCATCCACACCATCTGCTGAGGTAAGCAGAATTCAGATTAAGGATCGTGTTCTGTGAGACCCTGATGTAGTTTTTCTAACCTGGTTTCACTTAACAAAATACATTTACCGCATGCATTCTTTTCACAACCATTGATTTGTTTTGTATTAAGTGTCAAGAAAATTCCTTGTGGCTTTCATGTTGCATATTTATGGAATACCTATGGTATATAAATCAGCACTTTCTTGACACTATATTAGGTCAGCCAAAGGCAAACCTTGGTTCTGAGGAGGTGGCCATTGAAACAAAGTGTTTTCCACAGCAATTTTCTCTGGTTTCTGCGAAAAAGATCTAGCGCTTCTCTGATAAAGGACAGTTGTAATTTATAAAATAAAATAAACCATTAAAACAAAATACAGTGATGTGCTGTCCCTGGTGAAGAGAAATAAGGCTTTCACTTAAGTCCCATTGAACTCAATGGAGATTATCTCCAAGTAGACTTGTATAGGAATTCACCTTGTGAATACTTTTATAAGCAAAAGTAATACCTGCTACCAGTGCTTCTTAATAATTTTAAAAAGTGTCTCTACTCACCACGAAGTTATCACAGTACGTGCCAAACTTTTAACACTTGGGGGGGTGCTGGTACTGCATACCCTTGAGTGCCCCCAGAAAAAAGCACTGTCTAATACTCTTATGTTATTACAACATCTCCAACAAAGATATGATAGTTATTCTGATTCGTTACATTTTTGTCTGGATTGATCTTGTCACTATTGCCATGATAATGACCAACCTAGATCAAAACAACGGATGTCAATCTTCTCTGTATCATGCCCATAGACCAAATGATCAAAAATGATACATGATCATCATCATGTCACTGGTAAAACAGCTCCACAAATTCCCAGTCCTCTTACTTCAGCACATTTGGAGTACTAGGAGGAGGGTCAGAATCAATTTGGGAAATGACAGTTGAAATATGGCCTCAGATTTTCTTCATGCCAGTGATTTAACATAAAGTATTCCTAATTTACAAGTCAAAAAAAGATGGTGGCTCTAAGTGATATCTTTGCATATGTAATCTTAGGTAGTGGGGGGAAAGCAGTATTATTTTTTCCTACTTCTTACATCACCACCAGTAATAAAGATCCCACAGTGTGAAATTAACTGACAGTTCTTTTGATGATGAATGAGGAAGATGAAACTAGTGCATTCTTCCACAGCTGCTTTGGCTCTTTTGGTGCTTTATAAGAGTAATTTGCTTTGCTCTACAAGGAAAGGAAGAAGACAAAGTCAATAAGTAAGAGCTTGTTTTATTGTTTTGTTTTTCAATATCTTTTCTTCTAAATACATAGTATGGTTACAATGGTCAGATCTTCTTATGGTAAGTTTCAAAAAGATCTATAGAATTAATGTGGGGAATCAAAGGACCAGGGCTTTATTTTTAGGAGAGAAAAACAGGTGCCGGGACTCACCATGAAGCTGTTGCCCAGGCAGGTGCATTATGTGACCCATGAGAGCAGCAAAATAACCAGACTGTAGAAAGGTGATGGGACAAAATCAGGCCAAATCTTTATTGACAGCAGGAGGCAGGGCAAGGTTTGGCATAGCATTGGGTCCCAGGATCAGTTCATCTTTCCACAAGCCCCATGTTGATGGAATGGTTCCACTGGGTTTGGATCGCTCAGGATTGGCACCTAATTTCATGATGAGAAATCTCAGAATTCCTTGGAAGTTGGGTAGATAAGAAAAGTCTCAAAATACTACCAGAGAGGTGACCATATGAGTTCTGACATTTCACTTAACTACTAGAATTCAGTAATTTTAGTGTAAAACTCAGGACACAAATGATTTATTGATTATTATTACTAGAAAAGACACAGCAAAATAGATGTCTTTTTTCTTATCGTTAGCTCCAGAATGCTTGCCAGAAGGACATCGTGTTCTGCACAATGCTTATCGCAGCATCACTTTTGATTCCCTGGAATTGCAGGAAACTGCCATTCAGGACATGGTCTGCGATCATTCCCTTCCTCAAGGATGGTACCGCTTCATGATTGACAACAAGCCTGCAGAAATGCCAACCAAGTGTATAGAGGTTCGTACCATTTTTTTAAAAAAAAATTTCCCCCAGTATTTGTGTGATTCCAGCTCACCTCTGATATAATCTTCTGCAACTCACCTCTGATATATTCCTCAGTAATATTCTAGCCTCCTATGTTACCATGGATATATGCATGGTTAGGATCTGGAAGAAATGTCCCCCTCCATATTGCATTGGCTAGATCAGGCATAGGCAAACTCGGACTACAACTCCCATCATCCCTAGCTAACAGGACCAGTGGTCAGGGATGATGGGAATTGTAGTCCCAAAACATCAGGAGGGCTGAGTTTGCCTATGCCTGGGCAAGATCACCCAGATTTTACTGTATTGGTTGTATTGTGTGGCGTATCTGACTCAAGCTATTGGTGAGTTTTTTCTCCTGGAAGTCCTGACTTCTTTCTTCCCTGCCCCAGGAGCAGCTGGAGATGTGTACATAGAGGCAAACAGATGAGTGTGAATTTCTTCATTCAATAGGCAAATGAAATTCTCTCTTGCATTGTTCATACCTTGACAATTCCACTGACATGTTGAAAATAGCATTTACAAGTCAACACACTTTTCCTGGTTCACAGCTCCAAGCCATCTTTCTGACATCCGCTGCTTTGCATGCAAAATGTGGGTTGAGAAGTTGGCATATTGTGAAGCAACCCATGAATATGCCGGGCTTTTGTGGTGTTCTCAGGAAGCGCACAGATAATGTTCCAGCTGTCCCAGGGGAAGTGGGTGACTCCCAGTGTGTTGGGCATTTCTAAACATCTTCAATCCCTCTAATCAACTACTTAAAGCTACAGCTCCTTTGAGGTTTTGCTTCTTCTATGGATGACTTTTTGATTCAAATTAAATAATAGATTATTTGGTTTCTTCTGTGGATAACTTCATAATTCAAATGAAATAATAAATTCATAAACTCATAATTCCAAGCAGCAGCTCAGCTAAAAGCTGGCTTCATTTAATATCAGCCGAAGTGAAATGGGATTTGAACTGAAATGAGAAGGGGGGGGGGGGGAATCGTAATTTAACACTGTACCAAAAAACTCCCCGAACCAGCGGGATATATTGGATTTTAAGCAAATGAATACAAAACTTAGCATTCCCTTTCTTGGTGGTTCATTTGGTCTAAATTGTCACTGTCTAAACTCAATGGCACTTACTTCTAAGTAGTCACATGTAAAACTGTGCTGTAATTATATACGTTGAATTTAAGATTTGATGCTCCAGCAGCTACATACTTGATCATGTAAAAAAAATTATCCAGCACAGTACTAGAAAGTCCACTGAATGACCTTCAAAGGGACATAGGTCCCCATCCAGAATCTCCAAGACCAGTTAGTCAGTGTTCTTGGCTTTAACCGTAATGGACAACAGTTGTAGGAAAGGGATTAGACCTAGATTCAGGACTCCGCAAGCAGGTGATCAGCATTTTCCAAGCTGATCAGCAATCATCTTGGAAGCTGGTTGTGTGATAGGTCCAATGATATCCAAATTTCAAAAAAAAAAAAATCATTCTTATTGAAACCAACCATAGATTCTTCTCCAGTCTAAGCAGACACTCTTTCCCCCCTCAATTAAAACATCAAACAATGTTCACATGGAAACAGATGTTCAGTCTAATCCATGTTTGCCTAAGTCTTGAGTTTGGCTCACATCATTCCCCACCCCCACCCCTTATTTGCCATTTGAGCAGCCAGAACCATCAATTCGCATAATGCATAAAGTGTGCAACCAAAGATATAATGAACCAGCTGCTATTCCTGTGATTAAAATGGCTTCAAAGCTTCACCAGAGTCACCCAACTTGTTGGGGCTGGGTCACACACTCACCAAGCATGGATCCTGTGTGTGTGCCCATCCCACATCAAATATAGAAGACATCACATGACACAGTGATTGTACAGCTGGTTTGGGTGATTTTTGTCCACCTTTGAGTAAGAAAAATATTGGTAGCATTCAACTAAATAACTGTACAAGCATCAAGACTTATGCTTGTGTAATGGGGCTCCCCCGCCCCGTCTCCTCCAACCATACACGCTCCACATCATCCCCAAATCTGCTTGAAAGGGCTGGGAGAAACCTCAGAAGAGATTTAGGAATGCACATGGGGGAGGGGGAAGCAGGAAAAAACCTGGTTACACAAGGGGAAGTCATTCTGCTTGTGCAGGGACCTACTTAGCAGTATTTTGATTACAAATTGAAATTTGTAGGTGTACACTCATGTCACCTATGGCACATATTATCTTCTTTGTATGGTGGGAACATGCACACATGCCCATTTCCCCCACCAGACGTATGCACCCCATGTCTGCTAAGTGTGTGAAATTGTTCCATGTTTCTGATCACACACCCCCCGTCACATTATGTTTGTCTATTTCAGGACCACTGGAACTGTTCATTTAAAACATCTTCCACTGCCTTGGCATTAGGCTTTCTGCATTACAACTACATACTAGATTTTCCAGATGCTAATTGCTGCTAAGTCAAGTAAGAGTAAGCCCATTAGAGCTGAACCAAATACATGCAGCAGAGTTAATAACCATCTCATTTAAATTATATTAATCAGCCTACTCAAGATGTGAAATCTACCGTGATTTTCCAAGCTTTGCAACCTAAGCTCGCACAAACATTTACTGATAAAAATATTGACCGAACACCAAACGGAGAAAACAGTTGAATGAAATGTATCAAAATACATATTAATTGATTGGTTGAATAATATCATGTGCTCAGAACATGTGACATCAAGACTCAGTTCACTGAGAAATTAATTGTTTTTGGATGAAATTAAATAGAGCATTTAATTTCCATATGATTATTCTTTTTAAAAAAAACCAATTAACAAAGTGCAGCATTCCATGAAGCAGCTTGTAATATCTCAAGCACTGATCAGCAAGACCAGTAACCAACAGCCAGCAAAACGCTGAAGAAGCTGCTCTATCACTTAAACATCAGCAGCATTTTTTCTTATAAGCTCCTACTTATTTTTAATACCATAATTTCTATGCAAACCCCAAATGATAGGTCCAACAGCTTGATTTTTTAAAAAAACAACAACTTTGCAATTGCATATAACCTGGGAATGTTCAATCAATCAAATCACTTTGAATATCTAAATCCCGAATAAGTGGAATAAGACATCCCAGGGTGCAGCAGTAATTCCAGTGTGTTTTCCATTTACTTGAAATGGGCAGCTTGTCCACTTTTTTATGTGTCGATTCTAAGTTGAATAATTTGATGGATTAGTGGCTGCTTAGCCAGGAATGAATAATATTTAAGACATACATACCTATCTTGCAGTGGCGCTGCATGGATTAATTAAGAAATGTCAGTACAGTATGCTTTAATGAAAAGTGACAAAATATGGTAGGAAGTGAGCATTCAGATTCCCACTTTGAAGCTGAACCCCTTCAAGGAGTGCTCAGTAGGTGCCAGGTAGAGATCAGCATCTGATTGCATTAATGCCAAAAACTACTTTCCTCTAAAACTGCATATTATCTTCTCTGAGTCTGCTTTGGAGAAGGGTGCTTGATCATATCACTCTTCCTAACTGAAGAGCAGATAACGTATTGAGGTTTTTTGGGTGGAGGGTTTTATCAAAAGATGAGCAGCAAGGAGTCTGCAAGAGATCTCCATCCTGTGCTACTGAACAGTGTCAACATATCTTTGCTTCCCACCCCAAACTCCAGATGTTTCAGTGTTCCACACCAAGAGGATGTTTTGAACAGCATCCAACAAACCTGAACACTTTTCATTCCCATTAATTTCAGTAGGAGAGACTCAAGTGCGTATTTAAATACCTCAATGAAAAATCAATCAGGTATCAATATGGCCAGATCATGTCCTTGGCTGCCAGTGGCGTTAGACATACAACCACTTCCTGCATCTTGATCAGGCATGCACATAACAAAAATCTTGGCCACAATCTAGCTGAAGTTAAGCAAACAGAAGACTCCTTATTTCAGTGTGAAAAATCTGAATGCTCACTCCCCACCGAGTTCAATAGAAGCAGATAGCTCAATTGGTACAGTAAGAGAATCTCAGGGTTGTGGGTTTGAGCCCCACACTGGGCAAACGATTCCTGCATTGCAGGGGGTTGGACTAGATGACTCCCTTCCAACTCTGTAATTATATAATTCTATTATACTAAGTGCCTCTTTGCCTGTATCACTCTCCTAAGCACATGCATTAAAACTAGCTATGTATAAAACTTTACTTGTTTTATATTTAAGAAACCATTATGAAGGAGTGTTTATTTGTCCAAAATATCACATTCAACATCACTGATTGTTACAGGGCAACTGATGACCGAGTTAACAACAAAAAAAGTCCATTCTGTTAAGGTGTTCAAAACAATGACTGAAAATACGTTCCCAATACTGCAGAAGGTATGGGACATTCTTGAACATGCTTCTGTATCCCAGACTCCCATGTTTATACTTCCTGCATATTTTATTTCTCTCTCTTCTAACATTGCAACTTTAATTTTAGATTGATTCTAACACATGCACATGTGCATTTATTCATTCGGAAATCAAGTACCACCGCCCTAGCCCATTGGAATTCAGTGGGAATGCCAAAGCGTGTTCTCATTAAAGTAGAGCACGTGTTGCAGATGGGGCCAAGCTAAACACCCACGGTTGCCAGGCAGGATAGATTCAAGGGGCTTGGATCAGATTGGTGGTTGGTGTTGCTGGGGTAAATTTGATGTTGCCAATTTAGGGGTGGGATCAGAGGTTATTTAAACAAGGTCCACAGCATGTTCCTTTCTCTTTCGCTGTGGACACCGGATCACCCGCCCGCCCTCCCTTGTTTGGGCTTGTGCTTTGACCTTGCTATGCCTGTCATGGGGTCGTCCGCATTGGTGCGGGGGCCTGGTAGGAATTTTTCCTTTTGGCTGATTAGTGTGTGCCAATTGGGTTTTGCCTACTGCGTAGCAAATCGTCACAACTTGTAAGGTTGGCGGTTAGGCATTGGTTAAATTGGTTGGTGGAGGGGTATGGATTGGCTGTGCCTGCCCCTCCAATGCTGCTGCTGCACGGGAATTCCGTTAAAGGAATTCAGGGGCTTACCATCCTCTCGTCCAAACCCTTGGTGCAGGGTGCGGGCCGCGTAAGCTCCTGGGAGCATGCGGGGAGTAGCTGAGGGTCTGTGTCGCAGCTCCAGTTATCTCTGATCTTGCTCCTCCACACTGGCTCTCGCTGGAATCCGGGAGTCAGTGCTGTCCCCCAAGGCGGGGGGGGGGGGGGGGACAGCTAGTCTTGACCAATGCCTAAGCAACCACTCACAATTTGTATGTTAATAAAGTTGTGGCCAAAATTATGCCAAAAACCTTAAACAAAAATTTATGTGTGATGTGTGAGTTATTGGAGTAAGGGTTTTTGGGGACCTCAGCACGCAACAAAGGGTGAAAATATATATGTGGATACAAATGTGTGCATGCATGCATGTTCCACCTTCTAATTTTCTCTTGATAGAGGTACACTTATTTCTTTAATTTCCCTACAAGGTTTGTCATGCTTGCTTTTAACTCAGTATTTGAATACAGTGGGTACTTTGCTTAACTTCCTCTTTAGTACCTGGATATCAGTCATAAGCAGAAGCCTTGAGTTAGAAGCAGAAATCGGTGTGGTGTGCTTTGCTTATGGCACACAGTAGCTAGATGCCTGCCATTTAATCTGCCGAGCACTGAGAAAGGACAGGGAAAAAGAGGAGAAGAGGGCTGAGGCATGAAGAATCATAGCTCTGGGCAAGGATTTGTGCTTTATAGCCTAAATCCGTCCTGTGATAACTTCCTATGAATCTTATGAATTCAATAAAAACCCCAAGTAATCTTTTCCCATCAGAGAAAATAATAAAATAAAATAATAATAGCCTTTCAAACAAGGCAATAACAAACAAATTAAATATGCTTTGGCAAATGCTAGATATTAATTTATCATTCCCACCATTTTATTCTCAAAGCCCAGGCAGGCTTTCAGTTTCCCCTGTGTCTTTTAGCCTTGGGGCTGCCAGGTAAAATTCAGCTGACAGAACTACAATAAAGCCAGCATAACTTATACTGTGACCTCCACTCTCACCCTGCTGTCATACACGATCCATTTTTTGTGTGTGCTACAAAAGAGCTTCTGCTACTGCTGCTGCTTAAGGAATCCAGCAGGGCTACACTAAAGCGGGGGGGGGGGGGGACTTACCCACTCTTTTAAAGTCTCTCTCCACCCCCCCAAGCCTAACATAATGCTCAGATTTACCAGTCTCATTTTAGCACGACACTATTTCACGTAGCTCCAAAATTGAGGCAGAATAGTGCACAATTTGAAAGTGCTCACCTCTTTGCAAAGGGTAACTGTTAAACTCTTAAAAAAAAATAATGACAGCCAATTTTTATTTATTTTTTTAAAAGCAGCAAATAAGCCAAGTCTTCTTGCACCTATTTGCAGGTGTATATTTTGGCGGTATAAGCTTATAAGTGTTCCATTTTGTGATAATTATTTCTTCCTTTATTCATTGTGCAATTCTTACAAGCGCTTTTCAGGCTTTTATTTATTACGCCACCCTTCATTAAACATTTCAAGGCAGCTCACCCCAATATAAAATTCATTAAAATCAAGTACATTAAAACAACCAACACGGCAGCATCTATGGAAGCTTGAATAAATACGATAAGCTGGGCTATTCTAACCAAGCTTGTGATTTTAAACAACTTACCAAGATCCTGGGGAGGCCTGACCCTCCCCCTCTTTCCTTCTCAACCTCCTCTTTACCAATCGTCCCATTGTTGGGAAGTTTTCTCTTTCGACATCAAATGTGAGTGCATTGGACTTGCTTGGCAATTGTTTGCTTACATATATGTAGAATGAGAAAGCAAGGCAGTCACTATCCCCAGTCAGATCAATGACACATCTCTCACCAGTCCCTTGGCCCGGCCAGGGTCACCTGCCCACTGTTCCATGACCAGCTGTTTTAGGATGCTGTTATTTTGTCGTGACTATAATACACATTTAACCAGTCCAAATGAGGATAATTAAAACCACCCACCCATTGTTAGAACATTTCCTCCTTGGGATGTCTCATTGAATTCATTCCCGATTTCAGGATCGCACAGAGTATTTTAGTTGAGGCTGAGATAGTATGGCACTTAATTGCTCTTGGGGCCTGGTATTGCTACCCATATATGTGAAGGAATATTTGAAGGAACCCTCCCCTTTTATGATTTATAGCTTGCCAGATTCCATGTCCTCTTTGACTGCTGGGATGGTGAGCCTCAGGCCCAGGGTGGGTGCCTCTCTTTCTGGCCCTTGGAAGCCTCTTCAGGCCATGCCTCTCTCCCCAAGTCACACCCCTCACTGGCCTGAGAGCTTTGGTCTGGCTGGAATGTGTCCCTGAAGTATGATAATGCCTTGTGCTTGTCTAGATGGGAAACAGAGGTGTGTGTGTGTGTGGGTGTGTGGGTGTGTGTGTGTGTGTAGAAACTAGCCTATTGTACAAAAAGTAAAGATTGCATTCATTGATCCACTCCCTTTTGTCTCTTTTTGCACTCGCCACTGACACGCAGCCTTTGGAAGGTTGGCCAGAAAGGAAAGTCATCCTTGGGCTGAAAAGGGTTTCCTCCCCCTTATAGACAGAGCGAGACCATTGTTAGTACACCTTTCCTGGTGTCTCTCTAAATGTCTCTGGCCCGTGTGGTTTCCCTTCTTGGCTCTTGGGCTCCTTTGCACTTCTATCGTGTCCCCTCACATTTACATTGCCTGGTTCTACCCTCTCCCATTTCACAATCAAACATTTTTGCCCTGAGCCAGTGTGGTGTAGTGGTTAAGAGCGGTAGTCTCGTAATCTGGGGAACCGGGTTCGCGTCCCCGCTCCTCCACATGCAGCTGCTGGGTGACCTTGGGCCAGTCACACTTCTTTGAAGTCTCTCAGCCCCGCTCACCTCACAGAGTGTTTGTTGTGGGACTTCCGGGTTGGCGCGATCTGGAAATGGCGGATTCCCTCCGAGTTGCGGAGGGAATCGGCTCAACTGAGGACGGGTCTTGCCGCGCCGGCGACGCGGGGACCCCCAAAAACCGCAGGTGCTGAAGCCTGCGGACTGAAGACTCGGCGGGCACCTTAAGCGCCCCCCCGATTCGCGAAGAGCCTTTTTAAAGGCTGCGGAGGGGATACGGAGGCTGGCGTGGTGCTGAGAGTCGATCGCTACCTTGGTTGAGTGCAGCCGCGAGCCATGACTGGAGAGCGCTGATTCCCTTCCTTGAAATTCGGACTGAAAAGAATAACCCGTGAGTAAAAGGAAATTGGACTTTATGAATATTATCCCGTGAATTTGAGACGACCGGGGGGTGTACTAAAAGGGAGTCCGCACCCCCCCTTCTTGCAGACGATTTAAAGCAACGAAATAAGATCTAAGCTGGAGTGTCTACCCTTTGTGGGGTGAGTTGAAAAAGACATCAACTTCCAAGATTTGGTAAAAAGTAACTTTGAGCTGGAGAGTGGAGTGTCGAAAGATTTCTTTTTGTGGTAAACAACCCCCCCCCCCGGGCCCGGGAGCGTCCTGCCTTTGAGCTTGGGGAAGAGGTGCGGAGTTTGACAGCTGTCAAAGCTGTCAAACGGACAGTTTAAGTGGAAAAACTGCTATTCAAGATCCCTCTGGTTAAAAATGAGTTACAATTGAGTTAAAATTGTTGGAAACAAAGTAATAACAATAAGTTGGAGGATTGTTGGAGAGATTACTAAGTAACCAGAGTCCATCTAGGGGGAAGTCTGTGAAATTACAATGGCTGTGGATGGAAAGTTACTGGTGGAAATCGAAAGAATGTTTCATTTGGTGGGAATCTTACAAGAGCAGAGATTAGCTATGAATAAACAACTTATGACCTTGACTTCTGGAATAAGCAGCTCTGCTGAATGTATTGAGGACCTGGATGAGAAAGAATCCACAGCCGTATTGGAAATGATAACTAAAGAAGTGGAAGAGACTAAACAAGAAGAAGAGAAAGTAAAGTTGGAAAGCACCAACCAGGAGTTGGCATCTGTGGAATATAAACAAGGAGACCTTTGGATTTCATTTACCACAAATCTGCGAAAGATGCAAAAGATGAAGAAGGAGGACCCGGGAGCTTATGGAATACAGGAACTTAATATAAAGAAATATGAGGGGGGCCTCCAATTTGATTTTGATTTTGAAGATGCAGATTTTGTGGAAATTTTCCAGCAGTTGCTTTCAAATATTCTGGTGAGAAGAGAAAATGGTTGGATGGTGACAGAATTCTTTCGAGATTCGAGGGCCGACATAAAGGATTACCAACAAGACCGGCGGAGAGGGACGGAAAGAGACTTGAAAGCCTCGGACGTGAGGAACCCAGGCTGAGAACTGATATTTTGGACATGTATTGGGAAGGGACGAAAACCGGGGATGGGAGGGAGGGAAGAATAGAATTCTAAAAGCACTCAAGACTTTTGGGTTTGGTTAACATGATTTTTATTTAAGACAAATTGGGAAATCAATGGAAGAGAATTTGAATCCAACTTAGGAAAAATTACTTTATTTGTATTTATAAATTTTAAGATGATTAAGAAGAGAAATACCAATTTGCTGACACAATTTTGGGAAGTGGGATGCATGAAGGGGGGTGGGGGGAAGTCTGGGAGCAAGGTTAAGGAAGTGGGATTTTCTGAAACTATACATGTTTTTGTCTCTGTCTTTTTTGTGTGTATTTGTCTTTATAAAAGGTGAAAAGCCAATAAAAATTTCTAAGACAGAGTGTTTGTTGTGGGGGAGGAAGGGAAAGGAGATTGTTAGCCGCTTTGAGACTCCTTAAAGGGAGTGAAAGGAGGGATATCAAATCCAAACTCCTCCTCCTCCTCCTCCTCCTCCTCCTCCTGGATTATTTGTCCTGAACTGGAGGCTCCAAGCTCCTGCCCACTTTCCCCACCAGCAACCACCTTAAAAGCTGCTCTCACGCCTTTTTGATTTCAAATACCAGCAGTCTGGTTCCTTAATGGCTCAAGTGGTGCTCACTCTTATGGCACAGGCCAGTATTGTCCCAAAATGTTCCCCGGTGCCTGTCATGAAACCTACAACACCAGGGGCTTAGACCTGGAATGGCAGAATTTGGAGGAAGACAATGAGGGAGATAAGGATGAATGAGATGGGCAAGCTGGACGGCCTTCCCTTCTTTCAGGCATGTCTGGTTCCATTGCTCACATGGGAGTCCCAGCTCCCTCCCTTTCTTTCTACCAAAAGTCATGTTTGGAGGCCTTTGACGTGGTCTGGAAGGTTGCTTCGGTGCTCCAACATGACTTCTGAGCCCCGTGTTGTGGGTGCTAAGCACCCACATTTTTTTATGGGTGCCCTGGCACCCAGAGCTCCCTAGTCCTGACGCCTATGCAGGCAGGTGTGTCACCATGCAATCTCTGTGCTCATTTCTTCACATTTTATGTACATAAAAATGTTTTCTTTTAAGGAATCTTAACAAAAAAAGCTTACAATTACTACTGGAAGGCTTTTAATGGGACTTTTAAAACACACTTATGCCTCAATTCCACTTGCTGAATATTGTTTTAGTTGTTCCATAGTAAGCTTCTGCTTATACCTCAGCTACTAAAGCTCCTTCAGTATCAATGAGAAACCAAACAGCTTCCCAGATGGGAGGAAAAACTGTTTAGTTTTTAGATCTTCCCACTTTCTCCAGACACTTGAAATTCTTGTTTACTTTATGGTTTGCTCAAACAAATGTGCAGAATTCAAAGGAAGATGCATTCCTTTGAAGCTCTGAAGCAGAAAATATGTTATATCTCTTATTCCAGATATAAGCATGTCTAGGATGGTCTCATCTGTAAACTGCCACTTTAAAACAACAGCAACAACAACAAACCAGTGACGAATAATAATGATACAAGGCAATTAATATTCTTCCAATGGCTACAGTGTTGAGGACCACAAATATGAATAACATGACCTGCACCACAGAGGTTCATTAGAAATACACAAAAGGGCAAAAATACAATCATAGCAGATTAATGTCACGCTTCCATCAGTGTGGCTGTCAGTGTGCTTGAAATATTTTTGCTGCAGCACTGGCCTCTTGAGTTTTGTGAATAGACTCAGGAATAAAGAGGCTGCAGCTCCCCATTTACCTTGCAGACCACCCTGATTAAACCCCTAGGGCAGCCTCCCCATAGCATTCAGAGAAACATACCCAACCAAAAGTTGGCCACCCCAAGCACTGTTGCCAAATAATCACAAAGTCCATACAGGCCAGAAAGATAAGGCTCCTTACTTGTCAATAACCTCCAAATCATTGTCTCCCAAGTGTAACACAAAGACTTGTACAGGCTGCAAAACATGGCCAGACTCAAAGCAAAGTTGGCAGGAGGCAATCCCAGGTCATAGGGAAACCCCCCTGAGCACAAAAAAAAACCCAGATCCTGAAAAATTCCTGGAAAGCCACTGCAGAGCAAAGTCACACCACAGAAAAGTAGACAAAGAACAAACAAACTGCTGCTTCTGAAGCCAATATGTTTTAGATTGGTGAATCCAACCGAGTACAACACACACACACAAACACACACACACACACACCCATTGAAGGCAAGATCCACCAATTCTAAAGCAGTGCATGAGCTGTCAGCCCTAGAGGCTGCCATCAGATCTCCAACATGCAACTCCCCCCACCCCCCACAAGGGCAGTCAGTGTTGCCACATGGAACAAGAATTGTTGAAAAGATGAGGCACATACCAATGCCCATTGGGCCTTCAGTCCCTTTAACATTTCCTTCAAGTTCTTCCACACTCTTTAGTCCTCAGTAGCGTAAGGCACCCGATTACTTTTCACCAGAAAGATCAGACCAGCCAGTTTCCCTCACATGGTTCTCATAGGCAAACTGCTACTGTGCACACATATACAAAATACCACCAGGTGGTTGAAGAAGATTGGGCAACATTCCTTATAATTCCTGGCCACCCTAAAGCCCTACCTGTTCCAGTATGAGGGCAGGCTATGTTAGGAGTGACTTCCATATTCCTTAGAACTTCAAGAACCCAACCCACTTCTGGGATGGTCTCAGTAGGGCCATGCAGAGCTTGTCTGAGGCTCTGAGCGAGAGTCTTGTTAGAACAAAGTTATAAACTTAAACCAAACAGCAGCCAGTCCCTGGCGGGGGCCCTGGGCAGCTTAGCCGCCCCACCCACAATCCTGGGGAATGTGTATCTGCCCCCCTCCCCTATTCTGCACAGGCCTGAGTCTCAGGGCTAAACATTGATTGAGGAGCCAACCTTGAGAAGGGCTACTGGTGTTTATAGTCCACAGAAGCTGAACCCCTGGCCTACCTGGCAGCAAGTGAGTTTGCCAAGTCCTCAGTCCAGGATCAATTGGCATGTCCAAAGTCCTGCAGAGATCCTGGCTCATCCAAGCTGAAATCCATCAGTATGAGCAACTGCAGCCACAGCCCTCAGCTCTGCTGCCCTTTTATAGCTTGCAATCTGATTGCAGCATCTGGGCTTGATGAGGCATGTGACCCTCACCTGTTCCAAGCCTACTCCAGCTGAGGAATCACACACCTCCTCCCAGAGCTAATAAGCCCCACCTGGCCAGCTAGGAAGCCGGGCTGTGGGCCTTTGCCTGCCTCAGCCTCCTGGAGCACCCCTCCTGCTGTTTCCTATGCCTCAGAGCCCACTGTGTTTGTGGAGACAGGGGTCTCCCTGGCTCTGGTGAAGGGTCCAGCTGTTCTGGTTTCTGTGCACTGACCTCCCCCCCCCATCCCCTTGCCATCCTTAGTCACCCTGTGAGTACTTCCTACACCAACTTTTCCTTCCCCACCCCCAGCTTGCACTAGTGTGTCACAGTCTCACATACACTCCTTTCCCTCCTCTTCCTTCTCCCTCTTCTCTCCTCTTCTGTCCTGCCAGTTCACGACACCTCATGAGGTGGGTGGAGCTGGCCATTTAAGACTCAGGACTTGTTGGTTGTATGGAGAAAGGTTTTTAGGTGTTACCCCACTTACTTCAAAACATTCCTGTTGTATTTAGGGGCTCTCCTGCTCCTTCTGCTGTGAGGACCCCTAGACACCTGTCCCTAAGTCCTGCACTGATGTATTTATTATGTTATTTATTAAGCCTATTTATACCCTGCCCTTCACCTCAACAGAGGACAAAATATAGCTGATAACATCACTGTTGCACCCCCCGCTCCAGGGGAAAGAATTATATTCAAGGAAAAAAGCCAAGCAGAAATGCAGCCATTTGATTGATTTGGTTTATATATTTCCACAGATGAACAAATGTGGGACACAAGCTCCAGTCTGGCTGTCGCTTGAGCCTGACTCCCTCCCGCAGCCTGGTGAGAGAAAGCAGCTCACCGCCTGTGCTACCTGGCAGTTCTTTTTCGGAAGCATCAAAGACTGTTGTCTGTTCCGGATACCCATATCGGTCAGACATTGTGGAGAGTTCTTTGTTTATCTCTTGCAACCAACTCAGGGGTGCATGGGCTACTGCGCAGAAGGTGGGTTTCGTACAGTCCATATTTGTCACCCAGATTGTATATGCACCTCTCTTCCTACGTGCTCAAAGGTTGCGTTATTGCTCTGCACATCCCAGTGACCTTGCAAGTCAAGCATTGCTCCCAGTAAGATGCAGACAATGTAGCTAATCAATCAGCAACAGCCCAGGGTGTTTCTGAGGAATAGCTGTTATTACTTTGGCAGAATTTAATCTACAGCATGTTACCAAGGTATGCTTAGCTTGGTTACACTTCCTACGTAACCTTTATTGCAGCCTTTTGCGTCCACATTTGGTTTAAAAAGCAAAGCTAACTGGTTGAGCATGTTTATTACTGTTTGTTTACATCACAGAGTGGCATCTAATACTGAAATGATCTATGAGAGATAAAATGATGATTTGAAAGCCCTTGAAAGGATGCCAGGGAGGGAATTAGAAAACAGCTTTTTGTTGACTTTTTTCTTTATAATTACTTTTGTCAAAAATAATTGCCAAACCACCAGAAGAGTTCTAGCCTCTATATTTCAAAAACAAAAGGAATGGCAGATAGCAATTCCTCACTCTGTTACACCTTCTGAACTCAGAGTCTTCAAGTGCATATAGATTGCTAGAAATGATTCTCCCTTAAGAGACTCACAAAGGCACAGATCATTATTCTTCTGTATTTGCCTTTGGGACCTGAATCTTATTGTACAAATTGGATCTCATGGATTCAACACAAAGAAGACTAGAGCTATCAGCTTTTCAAAATCCTGTTTCCATACCTTCTGCAAGTCACTAACCATAGCTGTTTAGGTGAACTTTTCTGCCATTCCGTCATGTCTTAGTTTGAATGGAAAGGAACACTGAAATATTAATTTGTGATTGGACTTCTGTTTCTCAAAAGACTGTCCTGTATGCTTGGAACTGCTTCCCTGAACACCTGTGTGATGCTAATTCCATTTTTTATCCATAACTCTCCTCAAAACCTTCCTTTTTTAAATGAAGGTTGTTGCACAACCTCCTAGTTCTCATTCCCTACTAAAACTCAGCCTATCAATGTTTACTCCCACCTTTACTTCCTTTCCCTTCTTCTGTTGTTTCCCCTGGTTCAGATTTTAGGATTGGGTTGAACTAATGTGTCACATCAGTGGTAGCCCTGTGCAAGAACTTCTACTTGTTTCCGCTCCTTCTCCTCATGCCCCTCCCTAAGATTGGCTCAATTGTGGTAGTGGTTGAGAGTTGAGAGAACCCCCAGAACAGTGGGGGATAGAGGGAGATTATTCCTTTTGGCCAGATGAAATGCTTGCCCTGATGAAACAATTGCCTTAGTGCAAAGTTGAATTCCACATCCTCATATATTATAAGCTACTAAATGCAGGGAGCTTTCCTCTGGTACTTTGTACAGCATCATGCAGATAGGCAGCACTATATTAAATAATTACAATAATTTTTCCTTTATGTCAATGAAAGGTAAGTATATTCACTTGCCAAATGAGAGCTTGTCTGGTGTAGTAGTTAGCAAGTTAGTGTATTGAACTAAGAGCTGGGAGACTATGGTTCAAATCCCCATTCTACCATGAAGCTTGGGTGACTTTGGGACAGTTATGGTTTCCCAACCCGACCAACATTACATAGTTGCCCTGAGGATAAAATGCAGAGGGCAGAATTAGTCATGCCACTTTGAGCATCTGGGGTGGGGGGCGGGAAGTGGGATATAAATGTAATAATTAAAATAAACATTCTTAAATCTCTCCTATTGAAATCAGTGTGACTTTACAGTGGTTGACCTTGGCTGGATTGTGCATTTCATACTATGCACACTTCCAACAACAACAACAACAGTTTTATTATTTATACCCTGCCCATCTGGCTGGGTTCAACAGCAGAAGACAAGAGTGCTCTCTGCATTTTACTGTTTGCACCTGAGTATGGATGTATTTGGCACATTCATTGTAAATGGCACACTTACTTAGGAATGCCTGGGTTTCCCTGAAATATATACAAAACTAAGGACAATCGTTTCAAGATGTCCAGTTCTTTGATTATTGCAACAGAAGCAGAACATTTAAATTCACATATGCCTTTCACAATAGGCATGCTACTATAAATTTTGTATTTGGAATGAATGAGAAGTTTGGAAGTTTTTCAGACCAATGAGTCCAATTAAGCAACAACACACCTCTAAACATTAGTTTTATCACTTCACGGGGCCATACTAATCTCATTTTATTTCTTTAGCTGTTAAAGAACCACAATTTAACTATTTTGGTCCCAGAGGAACTGGAGCAGACATCAACTTTCAAGGTAATTTATTAGTGTTAGCATCAAATATGTGTTGTTATTTATTGGAACAGAATAGCTGGGATCCAAAAGGCCATGAAAAATGTTCCACATTCACATCTGTGCTTTTATAGCGCAGTTGCAGCTTGCCCCATCCCACACCTATTCAGCTGAGCTGCAGCAACACCACTTTTGGAAGGACAGCTTTGCCCTACTACACCAGCTACTGCTGGTGAAACCAGTCTATATTTTCTAGTACTATCTCAATTATAATGATTTCTTGGCTAAACTATTACCCCACTCAAGTGCATCATGCCCCCACTGTTTTTCTTTGTACACAGGGGCATCTCAACTCCCACCTTTACAACCACTTGTCACCCCTGAGCTTTTGGGAGGCCACGTCTACCTCAAATGCACTTTCAGCACTCCAACTTCAGATCCGTCTATAGGTTATGCGGTGGTCTGGTCACGCCTTTCCAAATCCAGAGCGAAAGAACAGCTTCATCATGACACAACGCTGCAGACATTCTCCTATGTGGAGATGGATGGAGTTAATTTCAGATTGGGAGATACGGTAATGCTTTCTTGAAAACAAGGTCAAGCGTTCAGAGGAGCTGAATCTCTCTGCATTTATTTGTTTGTTGGTTTGTTTTTAGCTCTTATTAACTGTTCTCTTGAATCTGAATTTGGCCTGAATGTAAAAGACAGTCCCCAAGTGGGAGTACATTTTAATATAATGTTATTAAATGCTATTTATCAAGTTTAGAACCCTGAGCATTCCAGTGCATTAGATGAAGTACACTTACGGTATCCAATTTATTTATCAGAACTTTTGTTGTTGTTACATATCATAGCATTGCTTCTTTTACAACTTACGCCTAAAAATGTCACTGATTAAGGATATCTGTATCATGTCATGGCACTGCTGTAATGACAAACAGGTTTGGTCAGTCTGATCAAAGGACTTACAGCACTAGCCTTACTTTCACAAACCAATTCGTGTGTCCAAACCTGGCATTTTCTCATCTTAGCAGCATCATAACTCCTCTTCTGGGTTTCCTTCATTTTCTCATAAATAGAAAAGTATTTCAGGGTTAGAGAAAACCCTTAACTCTAGACAAAGAGCAACTTGGTCTGAAATGAGTAAATGACCTAATAATAACAAATAATTCATTATTTGTATCTGACCAGCTCGCCCCAGCCGCTCTGGGAAGCTTCCAACATATATAAAAACATAACAAAACATTAGACCTTAAAAAATCTTCCCTATATAGGGCTGCTTTCAGATGTCTTCTAAAGTTACTAATCTCCTTGACATCTGATGGGGTGGGGCATTTGATAGGCCCTTGAAGGCTTTTTGAGGACACAACAGTTCAGAAGAATAAAACTCAAAAAATCCTGTTATGCTTTAGATGCAGATAGCAGGGGTGCCAACTTGAAAGAAAAATGGTATATGTGTGTGAGCAGGTAAGCCCCACCTGCATAATTAATCACATAATGTGGCGCACACATACACACCATTTGAATGGCAATGCCCATTAATTGTTTGGGGGCTTGGCCCTCTCCAATATTTGATTGGGGGGGGCGAAGGGACCTCGACCCCTAGGAGTTGGCTCCTGTGGCATGTAAGCTATCTTTGGTGAAGTGGTCTAAAGCCAGGCAAAGGGCTAGATTGCAGCAAATTAACAACAATTTAGGACAAAACAAGACAAGGCATCAAATAGCACTAACAAGGACAAGTAATCCTGATCTTCCATGGCTGCTCTTTTAAAAGGAACACACACACACGGTGTGTGTGATTTGTGGTATGTGAGACTTCATTTGAGGAATTGCTACCCGCTGTTCCTTTTGTTTATGAGACCTCATTTGATCCTCTGAAGTTGTAAACTGACCTTAACACCCATCCAGTGTTCTGCATGCGTATTTTCTGATCGTGATGTAAACTGAAGCATCTATTCGGTTTAGTGGCAGAATCAACCCGTTCTTCTGTCCTTTGGCAGTGCAATCTTCAGGAACCTGCACTCATCTCCCTATCAACTTATTTTTCTGAAAGCTGCTGCATGGTTGTGAGTCAAAAGGAGAGGAAAAAATGTTAAAGCTCTCCTTCCAGTTGACTGATATCCATCTACGCTACTTTCCACACATTTCAAAGTCTCTCAGCGATATCATTCAAGCATAATACAAAATTTCCTTCAAGATGTTGTTCATATCATAGCTTTTAATAGAGTCATTGAGCTTTACTGGTCCAATGGAGTTTGAACTTTTATTAGCATCTCTTTAGATGAAATTGCTAAGGCCATTTCTTCATAATGCTTATAAGAGCATTTCCCCATACTTTAGGTCCCAATCAGGCCATTCTGGAAACTGTGTCGGCAGAGAAATGTTTGCAAAACTACTGCAGTTTAATAAATAAATCTATAATCCAATGCTCCCCCTCCCTCCCGCCTCGTAAACACTCAGCATAGCCCATTCCATCTGATTTGAAATTGTAGCAGTTCCTAAGCCCAATTTAGATTATATTGACAGAGGTCATTCCATACCTGGAGGTACAGCCATCTGTAAATTACAGCAGGCACAGTGTGTGCAATGGGTAATGCTAAGGAAGCAGGATGTGCCAAAGGAACTGGCCAGGTTTTGCTCTGCACAGCAATTTGAAAGTTCATGCGGTGAGATGGCATACATTTTTTAAAAGGCTTATGCAGAATCACTTTTTTAAAAAAAAGTTTGCCAGTAGCAGTGGCCATCTTGCTGATAGGTTACACTGTTTGCAAATGCAACAGCAATAAAATAAAATAAATTCAGCTCCATATACAAGCTTATAAACTGATTTATCTCTGCATTAAGATTAGAAAGAGAGCCGCTTAGCTTCCACCATGAAAGGAAAAGGAGAGAAGTTTTTTCTTTAATTACAGCCTTTCACAACAATAACTCTACATACATTCTTTTTTAAAAAAATAATCACCGCTAATAGGAAGGTTTCTGATGTTTTGGAATGAATTTTCACATTGAGATTCCATATTTCAATACGCACGGATTTGCTTTGGTTGACAGTTTCATTATGAATAAAAACAAAACACAGAGCAACCCTATCTGAATTTAGCATAATCTCCATTACAAATGTCTTTGACTTTAATGTAATCTTTGTGGATAACTCAGAGAAAAGCGCATTGTGCTGAAAATGCCAAGAAATTCAGTGCATTTTATGGTCCTTTAGGAAAGAAGTAATATGGAGCATGTGTTAGCCTCCTGTTTGAATGCAGGATGATGCAAAGCAGAGGTCTTCACTTGTATACACAGGGCTCATGGACCCTGGGAGCCAGGCACATGTGATGCTGTGCCTTCACCCAATGATCAAGACCTTCCCAAAAGGCACCATTGCCACCTAGGCCTAGGTGTATCAACACTCACTAGACAACGAAACAACCCTGAAACTCCATCAGCGGCCAGCAGGGTATCATTGGTGGGTCTGCATTGCTGACCTGGCTTCCCAACACAATGTATTCTGAGAGGGGGAAGGCCAAGGCAGCAAGGAGCTCAGCATGGTGTGGATACAGAGCCAATCTGATGCTCCCACCACTGCACCAGCACCACAGCAAACTCTCTGCTGCCTTGGCTCCCCGCCCCTCTGTAACTGCCAGTGACACATGGTGTCTGGAAGCCAGGTCAGTAACTCAGCCCTGATTGCACCACCCCATTGGTCACGACTGAATGAAAGTAAGCTGTGCTTACTAGCATTCTTCATAAACGGTGCCTGAATTTTCAACCATTCACAGCCTCACGTTAGGAATCCAGAATGCATAGCATTGCGTGAGGGGTGGATGGGTTTTTGTTCTCCACTCTGTGTCACTTTTACATATTTTTATACATAATTCAGTTTCATTTGCATATTAATCTGTAGTTCTTTAAAAAAGAACCACACAAAACTTAAAACAGGTATATAAATGTGCTCCTCTAATACGCATATAAGTTTTAAATGCACATTTTGATACATTGAAACTTCCAAGAACTGTGTCGCAACATTCAGAGAAGCAGAAAACCTGGAAGGAAAGCCAAGTTGTGGTTTGCATGTTAGTCTGAGGGGTGTGGGTCAGGTCCTTTTGTTTAGAGACTCAGACTGAATTCGACAAGTATAACGAGGCTTCACCAGGGTTCACCTGGAGATACACAATGAAATATCTCTCAGAAGCTGGAAAAGTTTGAAAATTTGCCCCAGATGATTGGGCACAAATAAATTTAAATGGGCATAAGCTCCATCTGAAGCACATCAAAACTGGTCATCAGCAAGGCCATCCTCTTCCCCACTTGCATTTGCAAAACTCTATCTGCTGTTATTATGCCTGCTCAAGTTCCTGGATCTCATTACTGCGTTTAGGCTGAATATGCCAGTCTCTTTTTTATATATTGCAAGTGTTTTAAAAACACTGACAGTAGGATTTTATTTTACTGAAAAGCTTGAGGGGGGGAGTACCCAACCACAGAGTAGTCAGTCAGTGTTGCATTCATACTGCCTGCAGGGTGCCTTTTTCATTCTCCTCCCCCGTCCCTTGAAATGATAAAATGATAAAAGGAGGGGGAAAGTCTCTGATAGCAGAGTTACAGAGTAGAAGCCAATATTCAGCTGGAGGCAAGAAACTCCTAAGGAAAGCTATCTTAATAATTATGTGACAAACTGTCAAGTCTGTAGATCAGTGACCAATGCGCTTATCTGATTATGAGAAGTTCACACCTGAGTTGTAGAAGAAGAAGAATTCATCCTCAAAAAGGAAGGAACTGTGCACATAGTATAATGGGTACGGAATGTGCAGTACTTTTCCAATGCAAATATTGCACTTCCCTTCTTGATTCTCCTGGATTGCATTCAAAATCACACACAGTGCAATACACGTGAGACTAGATTTTTCAGATTTCCCCTTGGAAGCGTCTTAATATTGAGTCAGATGAATGGCCCACCCAGGTCAGTATTGTTTACACTGACTGGCAGTGATTTTCAAGGTTTTCAGGCAGGAGTCTGTCTCATCCCTATACTCTGGTTTCTCTTCAGATCATATAAATCTTTCGTCTTTTACTAAAGATTCCCGTGGCTGGAGAAGCCAGGGACCTGGGACTTTCTTCATGCAATGCATGTACCCTACATATATGATTCATTTCCAATGTTTTAAAGGGAACCATGTGGAATTTACAAATTTCTTCCAGGTCTTCCAGAAAACTACAATATGAACAATTTATCCTAGACCTATGTTGGTGAATTAACCAAGTTAGACTAGTGGTCTATCTTAGCTCAGTGTTGTCTCTACAGACTGGGATCAGCTCATCAGAATTTTGTGCAGGGGTTCCTTCCCAGTCCCACCTGCAGGTGGTGGGGAATGAACCTGGGGCATCCCACCTGCAAAGCAGATTCTGTGCCGCTAAGCTATGGCTCTTCCCCAAATTTCAGTGGGAACTATGGATTTGGATTGCATATTCATTTTGTAAAGGGGTAAATGCATTAACGTTGGCCACCTCATGAGAAGAGAAGACTCCCTGGAAAAGACCCTGATGTTGGGAAAGATTGAGGGCACAAGGAGAAGGGGACGACAGAGGATGAGATGGTTGGACAGTGTTCTCGAAGCTACCAGCATGAGTTTGACCAAACTGCGGGAGGCAGTGAAAGACAGGAGTGCCTGGCGTGCTCAACACTCATCCTTTTTTTTTTTTTGCATCCTTTTTTTTTTTAAAACAAAAATGAAAAGTTCTGGTATAAGGACCACTTCACATGATACAGATTTTTGTTCAAGGTACAGTACTTGCTGGTTTAGCCTTGGAAAAGGAAAGGGGGGAAAGTTTACTAGGGTGAAAGAACCCCATTAATATAGTAGATTGTGTGTTGCCTCAGTGGAGATAACAATTGTATCGCTACTGTATGAGCAAACATAATTGGCCAGAACTCTTGCATTTTCTGAAAAATAGGCTTTGCTGTCCTTTGGACAGTGTTTGTACACTGGGTAAAAGCGAGGAAATGGCTTCTCAAAACCGAAGCTCAACATATGATATAGAAGGTATCTCTGTCTTTTTAGAAAGGATTTATTTTAACCTAAACTAGTGCAAAGCCTTGTCCCGTGAACACAGCCTAAGAAAGCAGGCAGTGAGTTTCTGTATGGGAGCTATACTTAGGTTGTTGGATAGAATTTGGATAGTACGATGCAAATGCACAGGCCTCCCTCTTTCCTGGTAAATTAGGCTGTGACCCAAAAGCTACGTTAGCTGAACTCAACAGCTGATCTTCCCTCTGTGAGGTTTTTTATTTTGCATTTTTCTTTGAGCAGCAGGCTTCATATCATACCACAAAATGATTTCAAAAGCCCCTCATTTTCTCAGTCTTTTGTCATCTGCTGTCAAAGGATGTTGTCCAAGAAACATATTCCAAAGAGAAGTTAAGCATGTAGAACTAGCTCAACAGTTCTTTCGAGTTTTCGCACAATCTCCAATTCATTGACCCACACCCAATGCACTGCCATTGGGACACAACCTTTCTTTAAATGCCAGGGCTTATCCCACTGGTGACACTTGTGTGAGCCCACCCAAACTGAGCCCTGCACTATGGTGTCCTTAACATGGCAGTTATGCCAATCATCTTTATTTTCCTGAAGTTTCAACTTTGATAAAACCAAACAAAATAAAACATAGCCACCACAAAAACCTGGTGGCCACTTTGCAATGACCTCCCCCCATCTTGGCCACCCTTTTTAAAACCATAATATGCTAGAAACAGGATTTCAGGCAAGAAAGTAAAGTGGCAGCTGAAACTATGGCGGTAGAGAGGACTACCTCTCTCCAGGACCTGGACAACACTCTGCTAAGCATCACTAAACTCTTGCACACACCCTCTTAAAGCCAGCTATGAAGGTAGGTGCATGCACTGATGTGTGGCCTGAGGGTTACAATTGTACTTCTCACCAGCGGCGTAGCGTGGGTTATCAGCACCCGGGGCAAGGCAAGTAATTTGCGCCCCCTAACCCGGGGCAAGGCAAGTACAGTAATTTACTCTCCTAAGCAGCAGCAGCAGCGAGGCTTCTCTTTCCCCCGCACTCTCCTGGAGCTGCCTCTTTTCTTTCCTTTTTTCCCTTTCTCCAAGGCTTTTCGCTTTCTCTCCTTAATTGATTCCTCCTCCACACCGCAGCGTTTCCTAGCTGCTTCCCCCCCCTTCCCCTCTCTCTCCTCCTCGCTCTGCTTGCCTTGCCCTGCACCGGCAGCAGCAGGCGCAGCCAGACCCCCGCCAGCCAGCCCGCCCGCCCGCCCACCCGGCTTCCTCTCCTTTTTTTGCCTGCGGCAGAAGGCTTCGCTCTCCCCCTTCCGCGACCTCCTCGCCAAGCCGAGCGAGCGCGGGTTCCCTAACCCGTGGATTTTAGTAGGGGCAGAGAGCTGCTAGTGCGAGCGCGCCCCCCGCCCATGTTGCGCCCAGTGCGGCCGGCCCCCCTGGCACCCCCCACGCTACGCCACTGCTTCTCACAGTAAGCATGCAACCTTTGAAGGAGAGATATGTGTGTCATCAAAGCCCTGTTTGAACAAGTTAACAGTTTAGAATAGAGATAAGGGAACATGCACAATCCCTGCCCCCCATGTCCCTGGCCATGTTGCCTGGTCGTCCGACCATGTGATTAGCACAAAAGGTCTCTAAAGGGTTTTGAAAACATTTTCAGCTGAACTTGCATTTTCAGCTGAACTTCCTCACAAGTGAAAACTCTGGCTTGTCAAGGTTTCTAGTAGTGGGGACAGTTTCTAAGCACATTCAATCAAATACACTTTAAATACAATGCAACCTTCAGAAATCCATGCAAAGATCTAAAGAGCAGCTTGAGTGCTGATGGATGTTGAAGGCAAGGCTTGCATGTGTGTCCCTGGAACATGAATGCCTGATTAACCATTTCAGAAAGATAAAAATTGCCCCTGGGTGTTTTGAGAGGCATGTCTGCCATTAATGGTTTTTTAAAATGTATTTATGCCTGAAAATTGTGGGGTAGAACAAATACAGCTGCAGAAATCACTACACAATCACCACAAATCAGTTTTATTGTTCTACAGTGGTACCTCGGGTTACAGACACTTCAGGTTACAGACTCCACTAACCCAGAAATAGTACCTCAGGTTAAGAACTTTGCTTCAGGATGAGAACAGAAATCGTGTGGTGGCAGCGGGAGGCCCCATTAGCTAAAGTGGTGCTTCAGGTTAAGAACAGTTTCAGGTTAAGAACAGACCTCCAGAATGAATTAAGTTCTTAACCTGAGGTACCACTGTACTGATTAATAACCAGATGCCCTAGCTCCAGCTAGAATTATTTCTGAACATCAAAACTAACTGATCCAAGCCTTCCATACTTAGCTACCCAGAATGAGGGATCAGCTTTTAAATGCTATAGAAGGCACCTATGGATATCTATAAGTACATGGAATTTTCCATTTCAAGATATGGGAGGATGGCTGCCCCCCATGTGTTTCCCACTTGGCGAATGCATTGGCTTTGCAGCCAGCAAAGGGAAAGGCAAAACAGCAAAATCAGTCTTCATAGGGTAGAATATCTCAGCCAAACCTTTACAACACCTTCAATCACTCTTCATAAGCTCTTAATTTAAAAAGAAAAGAAAAAAGTTGTAAAATGGACAATTTATTTATTGCAGGTCTTTTGCACTGTCACAGCTTTTAGGTGGGACTCTCCTGATCAACAGTCTTTCCCTGAAGAAAGCGATGGATTCTATGCTGGGATTAAGGTAACAGCAAAAGACCTCATTTAACAAACTTCTCTAGCATATCCTCAATGGAGATTTCTATATTAACCACCTTGCTCCGCAAGACAACACACTGTAAAATTGGCTTTGGTGATTATAAACAGTGTACTTCTTAGGTGCCCAAGGAGAAAATGTCTCCAAAAATTGCCTGCCATTCTATCAATCATTCTATCAGACTTTCTAAAGGCACTAACAGCTACAGCATCTAGAAATGTATTGTGAAAGCGTTTCATGTTCATTCACCTTCCGAGAGGTGATTATATGCAACCTTAAGTAGATAGGCACAGTTCTGCAAATTCAGAGTGATTTGGTCATAATGCCTGAGCACTTGCGCTTGCCTCTCACACAATGTGAAATAAAAGTTGGGACGTCTTTAAATGGACAGCTTTTGCGAAGACTGGCATTTAGCGTCTGCATCCTTTGAATGCTGCGCTCTCCCATTCATAAAACTCTGGGGGCAACCCCCCATTATGTTAATGGAGAATTTTAGCAGACTGAAACATTTTCTGACCTTGGCTGGCCATTCAGTAGCAGATATTTCATAAAAGAGCCTTTCTTTCCCCCTTTGTTAGCTTTTTCTGGAATGCAATATAAATAACTGGCAAAAAAAAATAATGTCATTCCATTAAGGAGGCTGTAGTACAGATTAGTTTTCAAAAGCTGAGCCTATAAAAACAAGGACCTGCATGCTAAGTCTGCCATTATTATTTATGGGACAATACATTATTTATGGGGCAGACTTCACTTTGATTCATGCCTAGTGCCTTTGATGGGAGACCTAACAGCACAATTCCCATCTTTGGGTAATGTGACATCTCTCTCTTTTGAAAACTCCATAGACTGACACCATAGACTGCAGAAACCACAGAGATACAGACTCCAGAGCAGGGTGAGAGGTGAGAAGTAGATATCTGGCTCTCAATATCTCCCTAGCCCATGTCCCTTCCACAGGCTACAATTCTCTCCAGGCCCCATTCTGTGCATTCAAGTGTTTTTGTTTGTCTGGCATAACTCCTTGAACTGTGCTAATGCCTCTTGCTTGCCTGGAGGGTGGGTGGAGAGAGATGTGTGTACAGCTACAACTTCGTGTGGCTGGAATGTAGCCAATTTGTTGAACAAAGGTTAAAGTCACACTCAATACTCTGACCACTTTTGTATCTGTCTCCACCCACCGCTTGGCTTGCAGTCCTCAGATGGTTCTCTGAGAGGGAAGGAATCACCTGGGCCAAAAGAAACCAAAACAAGACAAAATCTGCCCTTGCTCCAGAAACTAGAATACAGGGACTGTGTCTTCTTTTTCACTGCATTGTTAAAAATTATTATTATTTTGCTTTGGCAGCAAACCTGGGAGAAGACAGAATCTATCTGTTATCCCTCCATTATCATTCTGTCATTTCACTTAGGGTTAGACAGAATGGTAAGATGTGATGGGCTCTGCAGAAACCTTTTTTTTTTTTTTTTTTTTTTTTTTTGAGTGGGTTGTTGTATGTGGCACAATCATTTCCAGTTATGGTTTGTCCATCTTTATCTTCAGATGCATAAGTAACTATTGCATGGCACTTGTTTATATGTAACCATCAGGGAAGGGAACGGGTAGCAAGAGTAAACTCTGCATCTTGTATTCTCTAACAGGAAAGCCACCAGAGCCATTTCAATGTGAAAATGATAGTGATGTCATGATAATGTAAACCAGTTATGTACTGTTTTTCATTTGGAACAAAATGAGGAAACTGTTAAGAAATGAGGGGACTCAGGGGCAGGAGTCAGTGGCGTAGCGTGGGGGGTGCAGGGGGGGCCGGCCGCACCGGGCGCAACATCTGGGGGTTAGGGTTAGGGGGTGCAAATCCACGGGTTAGGGGGTGCAAATTACTTGCCTTGCCCCGGGTCCTGACAACCCACGCTACGCCCCTGGCAGGAGTGACTCTGTATTAGAGCATATAAAAAAGGTAAAGGGACCCCTGGCCATTAGGTCCAGTCATAGCCGACTCTGGGGTTGTGGCGCTCATCTGGCTTTATTGGCTGAGGTAGCCAGCGTACAGCTTCCGGGTCATGTGGCCAGCATGACTAAGCCGCTTCTGGCGAACCAGAGCAGCACACGGAAATGCCATTTACCTTCCCGCCGGAGCGGTACCTATTTATCTACTTGCACTTTGACGTGCTTGCGAACTGCTAGGTTGGCAGGAGCTCACCCCGTCGTGGGGATTCGAACCATTGACCTTCTGATCGGCAAGTCCTAGGCTCTGTGGTTTAACCCACAGCGCCACCTGCGTCCCTCATTATAGCATATACTCGGTATCTATAACAGCTGTTCTTCTGTCTCCAAGGTAATGCCCTCAAGGTACTGTTGGACTACAACTCCCATCAGCCCCAAGCAGCATGGCCCATGCCCAGGGATAATGGGAGTTGGAGTCCAAAATATCTGGAAGGCACCAGGTTGGGGAAGGATGATCTAAAAGGTTTCTGTTTCAACCCCTAGCATCTCCAACTGGACATTCAAAAGTAGCAGGTACTGGGGGGGGGGACCCTACCTTAAGCCCCAGAGAGCTTCTGCCAGGAGTGTAACCAGTACTAAACAAGATGGAGAAACAAATGGCCAAACTCTGCACACTCAACCCTACCATTAGGTTGAGTGAGGGAGCTGCTTGAGGTAGTACGTAGCTGCTTGAGGGTGAGGATTAGTAGGGAGGTGTTGAAAGATAGAGATGTGTGTCTTGTCTGCCTCTGTGCTGTCTACACAAGGCAGCCACGGAGTGCAATGGAGGCTGCTGTCCTACTGCTAGTCATGAAATAAGATTCAGCTGTCTGCCCACCTGGCTCTTGTACATGGAACAGGGAGGTGTCATCTTGCCTTTCACTTCAGGCAACAAAATGTCTCAGGTTGGTCCTGGACTCTGCATAAAGCATATGCATTAGCATAAATTAGTCGTCCCCCCCTTTACCTTACACATAGAAAGTAGAGTAATGTGCAAGCCATATGACCAGCTAATTGTCCTAATATACAGCCCAGCACATTTTAATTAACTTTTTTTTTTTTTTTACTAGTAGCTCTGCACTGAGCAAATCGGTTCCATGCTGTTAGTTATTAGGATTTTTCAAAAGGATTTTTTCTCCTGCATCAGAAATAAGAAACAATTACCCTGCTATTCCTGAAAATGATTTTGTAATTACTGAAGATGTTCAAAAGCAAAAGGTAACATTAGGAAATTAAGGCAATTTTTACTTAATAAGCAATTACGGTGGCTAATTTGGCAGAATGTTTGAGAGCTAAGCAGAAACCTCGGCAAGCCACCAAAATAGCAATTTCACCTTATCTCGGAGTAGCAGCAAGCTCAGATCTTCTTAACGTGCTATCAAAGTCGTGAGAGAGAATAAGGAAGGCAAAAGCTGAATAAGACACCATGTGAAAACCCTTCCTTAGTGACTGGTTTCAACAAAACAAAAGCACAGCAATAGGTGCAAATAATTCGTCTCTAAAGCAACTTGAGGCTGCCTCCTCCCCCCCTTTCCCGTTATGAACACAAGAAGCTGCCTTATCCTGAGTCTGCCCATCAAGCCCATTATTGTGCATTCTCACTCACAGCAGCTCTCCAAAGCTTTCGATCCAGGTCTTTCCCAGCTCTGCTATCTCTGAGGGTCTTTAAATAGGGTTAAAGTTTGGCACTGACTCTTCTGCATGCAAAACTACATGCTATACCACGGAGCTTTGACTTCTCAAGACATTGCCCATATGTCACCAACATAGCACCTGCGGCCACACCTGCACCTACAGAGGTCTTCCCTGGTGCAAACAGGATCCCATCCCGCAGAGCTGGCTTGCCTATGAGGTGCGGAGGAAACACCTGCCTCAGGCAGTGGAAGTGCAAGAGGCCATGCTCTGCCTGCCCCATCACTTCTCCTGCCTGAAGGAAGGCATTCTGGCATGTGCCATTGGCGCTTGTCTTCCCTGTCCCCGGGTGGAGAAGACGAGCAGCTACATTTTGAGGTGCACCCCAGCTCCAACCAAGTTTGGCAAAGCCAGGGCATTTCCGTGTGACACATTGCTGATTGAGTCCCACTCCCCAGATTGGAGAAGCCAAGCAGCAACATTTTGAGGAAGTGCCCCGGCTGCTGACAAGTTTAGCAAAAGTTGGGGGCGCAGTGGCAGGAAGGGCAAGTTTTGAATATCTTTCCTTCAGAGATTCAAAACTTGGAAACTGCTCTTCATTCTCCCTCTCCAAATTAGCCTTAAAAATGTTTTTAAAAATCTATATATTGCCTGCTTTTTCAGGAAAAATGTTCCTCCTTCTTGAAAGGGAAACTTCTGATGCAATAACTGAAAATTCACTTGTGCCTTAAATCAGAGGCCATTTGCCATCAAAACAGGCCAAGGCTTAATATGAGTGCAGTGTAAGACTGATCATCTGTCTCTATTTCCAGTTTGTGCCAGAATCCATACAAATTGCAGAAGATAGTGAAGAGCATATTTTGACAATCCTAAGTACCATCCCTATTACCTGTCTGGGCCAGGATGACATCTGTAAAATTACTTTGCAGCTGACTACCGGGGATTCTGGTAAGAGTCTTATGTCAGTGAGCATTTGATCAAGCACTTTTGCTGACTTTCCCTGAAATCTCTGTAATGAATCTAAGAGCATAGCATAGGTAGGAGAACCGCCATCATTTACTGCTAGAGGGCTTCATAAGACAAACAAAGTGATTGGCTATAAAACCAGAGAGATGGGGGAAAGTACTTAAAGCTTGTGGTCAGTGCATTAAACTATTTGGCTTAATGTTTTAGGCTAATTTGACTAATAACGGTATTACTTATAGTCACGTACACAAAGGTGTGTACACACGTGTGTATGTTTGTGTGTGTTTACTGCAATAAACTCACTAGCTAGATCAATCACTTCCTCTCAATCCTAGTTTCTTATTTGTAAGATTTGAACCTATTTGTATGGAAGAAAATGATATAATAATAATAATAATAATAATAATAATAATAGGACATTGGAACCAGGATTCTAAATATCTGACCCTGTTATGTTGCTGGCCACTAGGGTAATTTCTTTGGAAGCCTGGTGATGGCTTAAAAATATCATTGCTTTGAGAAGTTGGGCCACTGTAGCAGATGTCATATCCTGTGTACTCATAACTAACTAGTGCAATAAATATTAGGATCAGGTTGCAATGTTACTTAGATGGTTAAAAAATAATGGGTGGTTCTTCTTATCGGGAACTACTTCTCCTTATCAATGAAAGCTCTTAGGCTGCAATTCTAAACACACTAACAACTGAACACAGCAGAAAGACACCAACATCCAAAGGAATGCACTGTTGTAAATCTGTTCTACATTTTACTACTGATGCTTCAGAAGAAACATCTGATGCAGGCTGAAATTATAAATGAAGCAACACGCAGTGCACACAATCCAGAAAAGCCCCCAATAAATAGGGAGCTACACACACACGCCTATTTGTGCAACAGACTCCTGCTTGTGCAAACTTCCCCTTCTTCTCCTCCCCCTGCATCCCCCATGTACTTCTAAAATGGGGGATATACAGAGGGGAGGGAAGAAAGGGGAAGCCCCACTGCCTTTGCTAGTGCAACACTGGATCTTGCATGTAACATTTCAACCAACGGTGAGGGTCAAACTACAATGTCCAGCAGCCGCGCTGGGTATATGGGGCAAAAGAGGCCTAAACCCCCTCAATATTTTGAGGCAGGGGGGTGCAGCCCCCCTAATATTGAGGGGGCTACCATCCCCCACTGTCCCTGGGTGTGTGCCAGTGTGGCAAGTGGGAGGCTGGGAGGCCGATTTTCACCCTCCGTGCTGCCCTCTGCAATAGACAGAGCATCCCGGTAGACACCCCCACGTCCAAGCAGGTGTGGCCAGATGGGGGGGGGAGCGTCATGAATGTGATGTCACACACACACGACAGTCCTACCAACTCGGTGTGCCTGGTGCCCAGAATTCTTTGATGAAAAGAATGTGCTTCAAATGTATAGATGTGCACATAATAGATGACTATGAGCTGTGATGATTCTCTATCCTAAGGCTTGCAGTGTAATGGTTTATTTTATCCTGCGAACCTCCCTGAGACCTGAAGGTATAGGGTGGTATACAAAACAAACAAACAAATTAATAAAATGCCTACCTGAGAGTAAGTTCCATCAAATTTAATAGGACTTAGTTCTTAGTATACACATATATGTAGGGTTGTGATTATTTCAATGGTGTTGAAGAAGATTGTTTCAGTGATATAAAATACGATACATTTTATATTAGTATGCATTTACAGCTAAACATTTCATGAGTATTGATATATTTGTGTTATTTAACTGATCCTTGATCTAAAGGCCATTTCACATTTTACCTTATCTGACACAGAGATTGTCAGTATTGTGTTTAATGTATGAAGAGTGACACAAATGTCTTTTTTTTTTTGCATGAGGTACTGCTGCTGGGAAGCTGATATAAGAGTCCTTATGCAGAAAGACATTTTCTCAATCCATCACCTATGACAAGGCTCCCCCCCCCATGCCAAAGTGAAGATGACTTCTGCCAGAAAGCAATATGTGAAGAAACCAAACCTATAGAATAGGTTTTTAAATACTTTAAAAAAAAATCAGCTCATGTTTGAGGCTGCTGGATGTAAAATATATAACACGGATTTAAATCGATTAAATGACATATTTGAAATTGAAAGACCTACATTGGCTGCCAGTACGTTTCCGAGCACAATTCAAAGTATTGGTGCTGACCTTTGAAGCCCTAAATGGCCTTGGTCCAGTATACCTGAAGGAGCGTCTCCACCCCCATCGTTCAGCCCAGACACTGAGGTCCAGTGCCGAGGGCCTTCTGGCGGTTCCCTTGCTGTGAGAAGCCAACTTACAGGAACCAGGCAGAGGGCCTTCTCGGTAGTGGCACCTGCCCTGTGGAACGCCTTCCCACCAGATGTTAAAGAGAAAAACAACTACTAGACTTTTAGAAGACAACTGAAGGCAGCCCTGTTTAGGGAAGCTTTTAATGTTTAACAGACTACTGTATTTTAATATTTTGTTGGAAGCCGCCCAGAGTGGCTGGGGAAACCCAGCCAGATGGGTGGGATATAAATAAGTTGTTATTATTATTATTATTATTATTATTATTATTATTATTATTATTTCACATCTAGCAAAGGTAAAATATCAGCACTGAAAAGCATAGTGAATATTGGTCATTCACAAATGCAGAAAGAGATCTCCAAATTCAAGCAATCCCATGATGAATTCTGTAAAACAGGAGATTTTTGTTTTGATTTGTTTTCTGCTGTGATGCATATTCTGGTGAACTCCAACCACAGGCAAACTCATCAAGTTCTTTAAGTTTCTAGAAAGAAAAGAAAGACTATTTTATTCCCCAGGGAATTGAGCTGTTTGTGAGGGATGTTGGCTTCTGATTGTTGGGATACTGCCAGGGAGACAAAGTCCATCATGGCCCCCAAGCCGCCTCCGGACGTCCATTGATCTCCCGTAGACATGCAGTATCATTCAATTAGTGACACAAGCTTCCAGAAATAGCTTGCCACATTCCAGAGCTCATGCACGCTCTATCAGCAGATAATACACAGCAAAAGATGCACGCAGGAGATCATTATTTACAAGTTTATTCAGCGTTGGTCAGAACAAAGAAAACATGACTGCCAGCTTCAGTGTCTCAGACACAGAGAGAAAACGAAAGCATAGACACAACATAAACTTCCTGTGAACAGGAAATACACAGACTCTGTGACTCACAAAGCCTGCTCCCTTTTAAGGTGGAACGGAAATATCCTAACACTGATATCACTGTCACTAATTTGATCTGGTCTTCTGCTGTTGTTAACATTGCAATCATATACATGCCTACCCAAGATGGGGCTTACTCCCAGGTAAGCAAGTACAAGATTGCAGCCAAAGTATTGCTGTTTTCGTGTATTGAACGCGTGTATTCCATCCTTCTCTCTCTCTCTTCTCCTCTCTTTCTCTATAGCTATAGAGCTATATATAATATTTTTATATGGCCTTTTTGTGCTAGTACTTACCAGTATGGAGTACTGAAACCCTTTTCTTTTCTTTTCTTGGAAGGGGGGGAGAGAGAGAGAGAGAGAGAGAGAGAGAGAGAGAGAGAGAGAGAGGTGGTATATGAGATTTAAAATAGAGAGAGAGAAGTGTGTATTTTTCTTGCTGTCATTTTTTGCATATAATGGTTCTGTTTGAGCTCATGTCTGGCTGTTGTAATAGCAACAATTATTCTGATCACAGATGGAAAACCATCCATCTTCCTTTGATTAAAAAGAAAACCTAGCTATTAACTTCTCAACAGAGTTATGAATTCCAATATATTTGCATTTTAGATGATCTGGGAAGGAGGTCCCCAGACATCGTTCTCTCAGCATGCCAGGTGGCTCTGGAACACATGCCCTGCGAGGAAGGTAGCTGTGCAAGAGCTTCGGTAACTGTAAGGGCTGTGAATGACTTTGCCGAGGATGGAAACCTCACCAGCTATATCAGAGTGGAGCCTGTCCAAACGAGCAATCCGCTTTGGCGGGATTATACACCAATGGATGTCAAAGTGGGTTAAAACAAATAATGAGTTTGATAAGAGCATTCTAACCAAAGCATTGCTGTCCTATTTATTTTTGTATTTGTAATTCACTTTTCTGTCCCAGAGAAAATCCCCCCTATCCACTTTATGTGTACCCTTGTATCATGTTCTCCCCTCCAACCACCCCAAGTAATTTCACATTTGATAATCTGAATAAGGCCAGAGAACTGCAGCTAATCATGTCTCTCTAGTGAGTGTAACTTTTTTATATTTTTATTTTCAAATACAGTACATGTTTATCCCATTGTGTCCCATTTGGAGCTATAAAGTTATAAACACACTGCACCTAAAAATGTGTGTGAAGCAATCTTAAGTCTGCTTGAATGCAGACAAAGGCAATGATCGTAAACACATGTATTTGAAAGTAAGTATCATTGCCTGATAGGATTTACATATGACTACCGTATTTTTCGCTCCATAAGACGCACCTAGTTTTTAGAGGGGGAATGCAAGAAAAAAATATTCTTTAAAGGGAGCGCTGATCAGAGCCTGTATGCATCCCAGGCTCTGGTCAGCGCTCCTTTTCAGAGCCTCCCGCCTGCATTCGCTCCATAAGATGCACACACATTTCCCCTTACTTTTTAGGAGGGAAAAAGTGCATCTTATGGAGCGAAAAATACGGTAAATGCTTATGACCAGCAAGAAAGCTAAGATTGCAGAACCACAATTGAAAGGAATCAATGGAATTACTGGGGTAAATCCTAATAAGTGTCTTGAGATTCTGTGTCAATGTTTAACTCTCTGTGGTATCACTTTGTAGACATTGACACTGAATCTCAAATTTGTTGTTCTAATAAAAATATTTGTTTCATCTGCTAACAAGGTTCTGATATATGGTTGATTTGATTATATTAAAAGCTTACAACAATGAAGCCAAGATCAGGGTCTAGTTAAAAATCTTCACTAAGTCATTTAATTCAAACTACATACTATAACATGTAAAGGTCAAAAGAGCCAAGAATTGCTTGCTTCTAAATATGATAATGAACTACTGTTTCAATATACCCTATGTTATACTTCTGGTTTTGAAACTGGTTTTATTTAAACAAGTGCTTTAATTTCAGTCAGATATCTCCTTCTTGCGTTATGGGGAAAGTTTCACATTGCCACGCTAACAAAGCAACTCATTATATAAGGTTTTGCTTGACAAATTTGATCTTTGTGAATTCTGATATGAACAGACCAGATCTTGGATTGATGTGCAGATCTGATCAGAACTTAGTATTTATCTCTGTTCTCATTCTTGAAGCTTCAGACACAATTATTGGCTCCAAAAACGTAAAAAAACTTGTTTTTAAAATGTGTATTTTCTGAGAATTTTGTTTGGAAGAACCTACTTTTAAAATATCAAAGAATCATAGAAGTGTAGAGTCAGAAGGGATCCCAAGGGCCATCTAGTCCAACCCCCTGCAATGCAGGAATCACAGCTAAAGAATCCCCAACAGATGGCTATCCAACCTGTTTAATAACCTCCAGATAAGTGCACCACCTTCTGAGATAGTCCATTTCACTGTTGAGCAGCTCTTGCCATCAGAAACTTCTTCCTAATGTTTATCTGGAATTTGAATCCCTTGGTTCTGGTCCCACCCTTTGGAGTAGCAGACTTGGGTAATATGGCACCCTGTGCAAAGCCAAAATTTGGCAACTCCCCTCCAGCCCATGCTCTGCCTTCCCAAGTGCAGGTAAGGAGGTGCCCAGCTTTGGGAAGGAAGCACAAGGGATTTGAGAGGATCCTGGAGCCCTTCCACCTCCTTCCTAAAGCTGAAAAAGTGCTAATTCGGCTTTGAGAAGGAGACAGGAGGATTCCAGGACTCTATCAGAGCCTCACTCCTCTTTTCCAAAGCCCATTTCCTTGCTTACCTTGCTTGAGACAGTGGCCCCTCGGCTCAGTGCCCAGTGCTTGTGCATTGCTTAAATGGCACTAAATCTGCTCCTGAAACAAGCTTGCTCCAACAGTGATGTGACTCCCCTTCACATATTTGTAGATGGCCATCATATCACCTTTCTGTCTTCTCTTCTCCAGGCTAAATATACCCAACTCCCTCAACCATTTCTCACAAGGCTTGGTTTACAGACCCTTTACCATCTTGGTCATCCTCCTTTGCACATGTTCCAGCTTGTCAATATCCTTATTAAACTCTGGTGTCCAGAACTGGACACAGTACTCCAGGTTGGCTCTGACCAAGACTGGATAAGGTAGCACTATTCCTTCTTTTCTGGACATTATACATCTGTTGAGTCAACTTAGAATGGCATTAGCTTCCCACCCACTTGGTGAATCACACTGTTGACTCATGCTGAGTTTATGGTCTACTATGACCCCTAGATCCTTTTCACATGTACAGTTGCCAATGTCATCCATCCTATATTTGTGCATCTGATTGTTCCTGCATAAGTGTAGAACCTTATGTCTGTCCCTGTTGAAATTCATTTTGCTACTTTTGGCTCTGCAATCTGTTAAGAGCATCTTCAATACTGATTCTGTCTTCTGAGGTATCAGTTACACCTTCCAGTTTTATATCATCTGAAAATTTGTCCTTCACCAGGGTAGTAGCTGACAGTAGTCACACTCAGAACAGACCTACTGAAATGAATGAACATGAATATGTTAAATCCATTAATTTCTGAGTATTTAATTAGATGCAACCATCATACTTACATGTGAATTTTCTTGTGGCTTTTCAGAACTCTCAGATTAATGCAGAAACTAATGACTTATTAGTAAGCACATGCAAAAATGACATGGATCAGAAATAGATTGATTCACTGATCCCTACTTTGCTTTTCAGGATTCTAGATTTCACACACTTCCAGTTAAAAACTTTTTTATTGTAAACTTTTTTTGGATGGGCAGGAAGAGACTTGTTTTTTTGCTGATGTTTACCTAGAAGAAATAAATTATATAGCCTTTATATACTTGCTGGGTGCATATAAAATAAGTAATGATAATAAGTAAAACACAGGAAATACTGATCCTGTAACACACTTTAAAAGTCACATTTTGTTTCATTCACCCATAAAAGTCAAATGCAGCCCATAATGTTTTATGAGTAAAAAATAAAATAAAAAATGGAGCTCTGCCTCAGAGACTGTATGCATTACACATCTCATTTTAACTAGGTCACAGTTCAAGACCTCCCCACAGAGAACTGCTACTCTTTGACTGATCCACACATCATCACATTTGATGGATGGTGAGTATTCTTTCATGAAGCTATTTGGCTTCACAATAATGATATGCTTTAGTATTCTGTTCAGCTATCTAGGATGCTATTTTATGAGTTTACAGTAAATGCTGTAGTGCAGAATCCAAGGGACGTTAAACACACACATGAAAAAAAATGCCTTCCAAATTTCTAGCATTTGCTGTCACACCCAGAAATACTTGTGAGACCAGAAAATAGGATGATAGTTATAGCTATTAAACTATAACAACAAACCAATTAACCAGATTAACTAAATTCCAATAGCTTCTGCAAATGAGGATTTAATTACGGCTGTGTGTACGCTATACCTTTAAATCACATTTGAAGCATATTTTCCACCTCAAAGAGCTATAGGTGGTGCAATTTCTTAAGAGCTGCTAGGAATTCCAACTCTGTGCGGGGTTAACTACAGTGCCCCGAATTCTTTGGTGGAAATATTGTTCTTCAGATGTACTTTTAAAGGTATAGTGTGCACACTCCTGGACATATAAATTGGTTTTGTGTGCCCCCTCCACAAGAGGTCCGGAGGGTGGGAACATGAGAATTGGCCTTTTCTGCGGTGGCTTCCTGTTTGTGGATGCTCTCCCCTGGGAGACTTGCCTGGCACCTTCAATACATATATTTAGATGCAAGGCAAAAACTTTCCTCTATAACCAGGTATTTGGCCTTTAACTATCTGTGGCCTTTTGGAAGTAGGTAAGATAAAGGTAAAGGGACCCCTGACCCAGTTGCAGACGACTCTGGGGTTGTGGCACTCATCTCGCTTTACTGGCCGAGGGAGCAGACGTTTGTCTGCAGACAGTTTCCGGGTCATGTGGCCAGCATGACTAAGCCGCTTCTGGCAAACCAGAGCAGCGCATGGAAACGCCGTTTGCCTTCCCATCAGAGTGGTACCTATTTATCTACTTGCACCTCTTGAGTCATTTTTTAAGAAGGGAAGAGGGTGGCAAATGCGCCTCCACTGAAGTGTGGGAATGACATTATAGAAGCAGGACATTTTTCTTGAATATATTCAAAGCAAAGGGATAACAATTTATTAGAATTAAGCCTAATGTAAGTATGAACGATGGCTAGAATTTTATTCAATACATTTTGCTTGGTTCATAGCAAGTTTTGACAGACGATCATGTTGACCCTTTTGTCTCATCCCATCCCACAATATGGCTGTTCATAGGATTATGCCATAACACTGAAATCTAGGAAACTGTGATCCTTAGCATGTTTGCTCCAAAATGTTCCATTAATTTCAATGAAATTTCCAAGTGGTTGTTATTAGGTTAGACTGCCACAGGAATAAGAGCCTTCTGTATCAGTTGCTTTTGAAAAGCATCTTGTTCAGCCATATGGAAAAAGCCAATCTTCTGTGAGCATTTTGCATGGAATCAACACTCATGTAACCACCTCAGCTTATGTCATCCATAGCTAAATGCAGAGTGTGCTGCAGCCACCATGTTGGCATGCGTTCCAGAGCAAGAACACCATCAGCTTCTCAGTGAACCCTAGTAGACTTGAGCTCATGCAACAGTGAAGAGTAAAACTGACAAATTGTTCCAGACGTGGCCATTTGCCAGCTGAGAATCCAGTTAAGAGTAAAACTTACGTTTACAGCCAAGATGTTCTAAAGGGGGGGAAATATGACTTCATTTTAATGCGATTCTGGCAGAGCCCTAATTTTTCATTTGAAATGTTCACCTAGTCATAGTCAACCTTGTCGAAGTGGGTGATTAGTCACAGAAGATATTATTTGAGCGCTGGTTTTGCTTTGAAGAACATCATGCTGTAAAGCATCCAGTTACAACTAAAACATATTTATTAAGGCCCGGAGGCAGAGATATTTTCCTATTTACTTTTATCAAATGTTTATCCTCCTTATCCATGCCTGTTGCCATGGCAGCGGCTCTCAGGCAGCTATGAGCTCCTCACATGAATTCTTATGCACTCCCAGCTAATAACTCTGGTGGTATTAGTTTGCTTATGTTGATGAAAAAGTGTTTCTTCACCAAGAGTTTATTTTCTTTTCCCTCTGAGGCCAGCCACCAAACTAGTCTAATTAGGGAGCCTTGTTGGCTAGAGTAAAAATGAGCAGCTAACAAACTGTGAGTAAATCCTTCCTTATGTTGTTCTCTTGATTGCTTAGGCGTTACGACAGCTACATGACTGGAACTTTTGTACTGTACAGAAGCCTGAACCGAGTGTTTGAGGTGCATGTGCGTCAGTGGCATTGCAGCAACCACCATCTTGCCTTTGCTTGTAACTGTGGTGTTGCCGCATGGGAAGATAATGATATCGTCATCTTTGATATGTGCAATGGGCACTTTCTGGAAACCAAACCTCAACTGGCAATCAAAAGCATCAAAGCTTCGTCACAACCAAATGTCAGAATCATGGAGTCCTACGGAGGGAGAAAAATTACTGTACGTATCTCAAATTTATTTGGGTTTTGGTTTTGATAATTACCAACGAGAGAGATTACTTTTGTAACAAAGCAGTGCGAAAGATCGAGTATCCCTTGCTAAGTTGAATGGCCAACCACTGGTGTGTATTAGGCTGTCCTAGCTGAGGTAAATTCCACTCAGTGTAAGGCTAAGAAGTGTCTTCCAATGGACAGAATACTGCCCATAAAACATCATAGCAGGAGTTCAAGCCCTGACTTAGCCACAAGCTCAATGGTGGCACTGAGCAAGTCACATTCTGTCTCATTACAAGAGGCTTGCCTTTTTTTACAGAGCAGCCACTATGGTCTTTGATAAAGCAAAGGATTTCTCTGACTTGGCTGATTTACTGATTACAGTAGGGTTTGTGTCCAGCCAAGCTAATGGAAAGAGTGATTAGAAGGGATTGGTGCCTGACCAATTATAGGTGAGCACAAGTAAGTTTTAAATCCATGTCAGACTAGGAAGAATCATTGATCCACGGCATTGCTGATATGGAAGCCAACATCCTGCTATTCCCCCCACATTCATTCATTCATTCATTATAAGACTATTTATACAGCACTAATTCAAAAGAATATATATATATATAGTGGTGATGTACAACCAACACCAAGTAAAACCTTTAATATATTATAGAATCATAAAATAAAGAACCAAATGACCAACAGTAAATATGATTAATTATCTAAGAACACTTAACAAAACAAAAAACTCTCACTGGGGACTGCTACCTGGTTCATAAATAATGCAGGTCACATAACACTGATCCTGAACACTGATCAAGGTGCTAGTGTTGACCTAAATAGGTTGGGCTATGGGTATATAGAGGAACACTTCTCTCTATATCAGCTTGCCTATGCTGATGGGGGCGGGGCTTGTCTCAACATCCCCACAACAGGAGAAATATCCTGGGCAGTGATTAGTGATACAAGAGAGATAATTTTTAAGCCTAGGTTTCCGATGGGTTCCTTGCCAGTGCACATACAGAAATGGCTTAATTTCAGAAGGAGGAGGGTGCCACAAGACAACACTATCATAGGCATTGCCTCACAGTCTAAAAGGCGTATCGTTGACATACTAATGCACTGAAGAAACTTTGGCTCCTGTGATGGGACGATGAGCTGCTTGTGTGTAAAATCCTAGTCCCTCAGAGTTTGGTCAAGTTTGCAAACCTCTGTCTGTAACGGAGCCCCTTAAACATGGCTCCGTCAGTCGCTGGCAGATTCCGACAGTGGTTGCTTTCGGAATCGCTTCCAACATAAAAGCTCCTTAACGGAAACACGTCTTCTGGACTCTCTGCGTGACAGTTTCCGGCGAGGAGTGGGTGTCCCTACAGGAGGTCCTGAAACCTCCCCACTGTTTTCGCTGGAAGTGTCTCTGAGCCATCCCTCCAGCTCCCTTTCCCTCAGCCCAGCTCCTCTCCCCCTACTGGTTCCCTCTTCAGCTGCTGAGTCTCTCCCAACCTGTGTGAGCCCTTTCACTTCCCTTCCTTCCGATGGCAGTTCCCTGACATCCACCTCCCCTCCAGGGCCCCCTTCATCCCCTCTCGCCCCCTCCTCTACGGGCGGTGAGTAGGCAAAACCCCGGAATGAACTTCCTTCATCTTCCGATGTCCCGAACACTTCTCTCCACCTGTTGCGGTTCCTGGTCTCGAAGTACTCCTCCTCCTCAGAGTCCATCTCCCCTTCCCCTTCCGATTCCGAGAATCCTTCCAACTCCTCCTCCTCATCGGTGGTCCCAAAGTATTCCCTCCGGAACCTCTCCACAGGCTGAGGTTTCCTTGGGAACCTTTGATGGAACGTTTCTATCAATACCTCGTCATTGATATCTTCTGCCATTACCCAAGTGTTTTCTGACTCCGGTTCTCCTTCCCACGCTACCAAATACTCCACCTGATCCCCCTTCCATCTGGCGTCGAGGATTTCTGCCACATGGCTGCTGCATTCCCTTTCTTCTATGACCGGTCCCCGAGTGGCCATCCCTTCTCGTCCCCCCTCATACGGTGACAGTAACGACCTGTGAAATACTGGGTGCAGTTTCATGTGGTTGGGTAACCGGAGCCTGAAAGCCACTGGGTTGACCTGTTGAATGACCTCAAAGGGACCCAATCTCCTGGGTCTTAATTTCTTACAACCTCCTTTGAACGGCAACCCTTGGGTTGACAGCCACACCCTATCTCCCACCCTTATGGTTTCACCTTCCCTTCGGTTCTTGTCTGCCTGCCTCTTGTATTCTTCCTTCGCCCTTTCTAAGTTGAGTTGGAGCTGACGATGGATTGCTTCCATTTCTTCTACAAAATGCTCGGCTGCCGGGACACCCCATCTCTCCCCTTCTCCCCCTGGGAAAGCCCTGGGATGGCACCCATAATTAGCCAAGAAGGGGCTCATCCCTGTGGACACATTCTCGGCATTGTTGTAGGCAAATTCCGCCAGCGCCAACTTTTCTACCCAGTCATTCTCTCTGTCATTGACATAACACCTCAGGTATTGCTGGAGGACCCCGTTTGCTCTTTCCGCCTGCCCGTTGGTTTCAGGGTGCCGGGCAGTCGAAAAGTTGACCTCCACCTGCAGTAAGCTCATGAGCTTCCTCCAGAACCTGGACGTAAATTGTTTTCCTCGGTCTGAGACCACCCTCAATGGCACCCCGTGCAACCTAAAAATGTGTTCTACAAATAACTTCGCTGTCTCTTCCGCCGTGACTGCATGCGAGCAGGCTACAAAGTGGCACATCTTTGTTAGTAGGTCTACCACCACCATGATGGCTGTTTTCCCCTTGGACTTCGGCAGATCAGTCATAAAATCTATCGACACTGCCTCCCAAGGTCGTTCTGGGGTTGGTAAGGGTTCTAATAGCCCCGCCGGTGCCCGCCTCTCCCCTTTGGCTCGCTGGCATTGCTCACACCCTCTTACATACTCCCGTACATCTTCCCTCACCTTAGGCCACCAAAATTCCCTGGTGACCAACCACATGGTTTTGTGTTGTCCAAAATGCCCCGCCGTGGGGCTGTCGTGCAACTGCTTGAGTACCCTCCCCCTTAAGTCTCCTTCAGGGATATACAGTGCCCCTTTGTAATACAAAGCTCCATTTCTTTCCTCGAAACCCCCTGGTTCCTCTCCCTCACCCCTAAGACCTCTGAGCTTATTCTGGGCGTATTCATCATTCTCTGTTTCCTCTACCAGTTCTCTTTGTCCCACCAATGCCGCCCCACACACCCAGCGGTCCTCTGGAATGACATGTCTCTCTTCGGGTGCTCCCTCCTCCTCCAAATATTCAGGTTTGCGTGAGAGAGCGTCCGCCCTAATGTTCTCTGGGCCTGGCACGTAACAAATCTCAAAGTTAAATTTGGAGAACTCCTGGGCCCATCTCACTTGCCGTTGGTTGAGCACTCGTGCCGTCCTCCAATACTCTAGGTTCTTGTGGTCAGTGCACACTTGCACCTTATGTTGTGCGCCAATTAGCAGGTGCCTCCATCTCCGGAACGCCTCATGAATGGCTAGTAGTTCTCGGTCATACACCGTGTAGTTCCTCTCGGATTTGTTCAGCTTTCGCGAAAAAAAGGCACACGGTCTCCACTCTGACTCCTCCTTCCCTGGCTGCAGAAGCACCGCCCCAATCGCTCTGTCTGATGCGTCAGTTTCCACTCTCATCGGTTTTTGTAAATCCACATGCAGGAGTTGTTGTTCCGAGGCGAAGGCCCTTTTTAGTTCCTCAAATGCTCGCTCCGCCTCCTCAGTCCAAACGAACTTCTTCTTACTGCTGAGACAGTCCGTAATGGGCGCCGTCAGGTGGGCAAAGTTTCGGATGAACTTACGATAGAAGTTCCCAAATCCTAGGAACCTCTGCACATCCTTCCTTGTTTTGGGTGTTTTCCATTCCAGCACCGCCTGGACCTTGCCGGGATCCATGGCCAATCCCTTGTCTGACAGGCGATACCCCAGGAATTCCACCTCCTTGGTATGAAACTGACACTTCTCCAGTTTCACCCACAGCTGGTTGGCTTGCAGCCTGCTCAACACTTCTCTGACGTCTCTCACATGCTGCTCCTCATTCTCAGAATACACCAACACGTCGTCTAAGAAGGCCACACAATTCTTGTAAAGCAAAGGCCCCAGGACGTGGTTCATAAACGATTGAAAGCACGCGGAGCCTCCTTGTAGGCCGAAGGGCATAACTAAATATTCAAATGCCCCCAAAGGGGTGAACATGGTGGTTTTCCATTCATCCCCCTTCCTTATTCGTATCAGGTTGTACGCCCCCCTTAGGTCCAGTTTAGTAAAAATCTTTCCCTTCCTGACCCTTGTCAAAATGTCGTCAATCCTGGGCATAGGGAAAGCCACTGGTTCTGACACTGCATTTAAGGCCCTGAAGTCACACACAAGCCTCGGCTTGTTCGTGTTTTTTTTATCCACAAAAAACACTGGGCTGCCCCCCACCGCCCTGGACTCTCTGATGAACCCTCTCTTCAGGTTCTTGTCAATGAACTCTCTTAGCTCCTGCATCTCTCTGTCTGACATGGCGTACAGCTTGCCTACAGGGAGCTGTGCCCCAGGGAGTAAATTGATTTGACAGTCAAAGGGTCTATGCGGGGGTAATTGGTCAGCTTCCCTTTCGCTGAAGACGTCGCGGAGATCTGCGTATTGTCGTGGTACCTTCACGTTCTCCGTTACTTCAGTCCCTGCTAGGGTGGCTTGGGCCCCTGCCAAACCCTTTCCCTCTTTGCAGTGTTCTAAGCAATGTGCTGAACCAAAAGAAACCACTCTCTGATGCCAGCCCACCAGCGGATCATGTAACGCTAGCCAGCTCATCCCCAATATAATGGGAGCTCCTCCCAAGGTGGCCACATTAAACGCTATCAGTTCGGTGTGCCTTGCCACCTTCATTATCATTGGGACGGTCTGCAAGCTGACTTCTCCTCCCAACAGCTCCCTGCCATCGATCGTGGTCACCTGCAGGGGGTTGCTTAAAGGGATCGTCTGTATCTGGTGTTCAGCTGCAAACTCTTTGCTCATGAAATTGCAGGAGCTGCCTGAGTCCAACAGCGCCTTTATCTTTAGAGGGTGTCCGTTTGGCAGCTCTAGCGCCACTTCTATCACTAGGGCGGGTTTAGGAGGTTCTGGCGTGGGCACTTTCACTGCTCTTTGGCCTGACTGCTGTGCCCCGACGGTGGCAGCCAGGCGTTGGCTTTTACTTGCTTCGGTATTTCTTCCTCTCTTCCCTCCACAGCTCCTACCATCCCTTGCCATTCCTTCCTCTGGGGGCAGACTCTGGCAAAGTGACCTGGCTGTTGGCAGAGATGGCATTTCCGGGCGCCTTTTCCCTCCTTCTTTCCCCCCTCACTGGGCTTTGAAACTGCGCGCGCGCGCGCTGTTCCGATTTCCATCGGCTCTGCCGGCGGGAAAGTTGGCTCTGGAATGTCTGGAATGCGGAACTCCTTCCAACGTTCCCCCTTCCCTTCCCGCCTCTCCAATGCTCTCGCCTCCTGGCGCGCTCCTATGGTCAGCGCTGATTTGGTCAGCTGGTCCATAGACTCCGCCCTGGGCGCCCGGGAAAGTTCGTCTTTCACAGCCGAAGAAAGCCCTTCTTCAAAAAGCATTTGAATGGGTTCCGCCGATAGATCCCACCCCAATTTATGGATCAACATGGTGAATTCAGTCCAGTACTCACGGACAGATCGGCTCCCCTGTTTGCAAGCCATTAACTGTCTGCGGACCACTCCCTGTTCAATATCGCTGGAAAACATCAGATCCATGGCGCGAAAGAACTTCATCGTGTCCTTTAGGACGTCACTATTCGCTGCCATCAGGGGTCTAACCCAGTCTCTCGCCCCCTTTTCAAGATGCCCAATCACGAAAGCCACTCTTGATTCCTCGTCAGGGAATTCATCAAACTGCAGATTGAGGGCATATTGCATCTCTGTCCGAAAGCCATGATAGTCTTTGGGCTCCCCCCCAAACTTCTGCACCAATCCTGGTACCTTTCTGACGAGCTGGGTGTCTTTCCCCTTTTTGTCTGCATCCTGAGCCCTCCTCTCCTCAAGCCTCGCCGTCTGCAGCGCTAGCTGGACCTCCAACACCCGGTACCTTTCTTCCAGGCTTGGACCCGCTCCAGCTCCTGCTTCTCCGGTTCCGGCTGGGTTGCTCATGATGCCTTCTCCTGCACAAGCTGCTCACGAAGACTGTCGGAATGCTGTGATGGGACGATGAGCTGCTTGTGTGTAAAATCCTAGTCCCTCAGAGTTTGGTCAAGTTTGCAAACCTCTGTCTGTAACGGAGCCCCTTAAACATGGCTCCGTCAGTCGCTGGCAGATTCCGACAGTGGTTGCTTTCGGAATCGCTTCCAACATAAAAGCTCCTTAACGGAAACACGTCTTCTGGACTCTCTGCGTGACAGTTTCCGGCGAGGAGTGGGTGTCCCTACAGGAGGTCCTGAAACCTCCCCACTGTTTTCGCTGGAAGTGTCTCTGAGCCATCCCTCCAGCTCCCTTTCCCTCAGCCCAGCTCCTCTCCCCCTACTGGTTCCCTCTTCAGCTGCTGAGTCTCTCCCAACCTGTGTGAGCCCTTTCACTTCCCTTCCTTCCGATGGCAGTTCCCTGACAGCTCCTAAGATGAAGAGGGCACTACCTTGAATCCCGGAAGAAAGGCAGGCTATAAAATGAAACACAAACCTAGAGAAACATGTGATATTATGGCTGTGTACACACCATACATTTAAAGAACATTATTTCCCTGGAAAAAATTATGGGTATGGCAGTTTGCCATGGGTGCTGCGAATTGTCACCCTGCAGTTCCTGGGATTCTTTGGGGTAATAATGTGCTTTAAATGTGTGGGGTGTGTGCATCTTACAACTGTGAGGAATTTCCATCAGGCTTAAGTCCTCACATGATCAAAACTAACTCAATGTTTTCAGAACAAAAAGCTGGCCCATTTCCCACCTTGATCTGAATATGATTTTCTCCACTTTCAAAGGAACAACCTAAGCCATCTCTATAATGAGACAACTGTTCTGTTCAGTTTAAAATACAATCATTTCCTATGTGAATTGGTCTTACAAGGAATATTCTAAAAGTATTGGCCATGTATATATATATATATATATATATGAATGAGACCATTTCCCAAGGAAAACTACAGAGGTGATCTTATTGTCATGTTGGCAGTTTCCACTAGTCAACTATTACTGGTTTGAAAATGATATAAACACTAATTTGAAATGATAATTACCTGAAGGGATTTACAGTGGTACCTCGGTTTAAGAACAGCCCTGTTTAAGAACTATTTGGTTTACGAACTCCGCAAAACCAGAAATAGTATCCTGGTTTGCGAACTTTACCTCGGTCTAAGAAAAGAATCTGAATGGTGGAAGGGTGGTGGCGGGAGGCCTCAATAGGGAAAGTGCACCTCGGTTTAAGAACGGTTTTGGTTTAAGAATGGACTTCTGGAACAGATTAAGTTCGTAAACTGTACCACTGTACTTCTCCCTCTATCAGCATCAAGAAAAAGAGATCCTAATGGTAAATACATTTTTGAACAATCATGTTCAGTATAAATAAGAGAGCAAGAATATGAAGGTCTACTCAGACGTAAGTACCTTGAGTTCAGTGGAGCACAGGATTGTAACCTGAAAGTGACATGCAGGTTACCTGGGAGTAAGACTTCTTGAACTCAATGGAGCTTTCTTCTGAGATATATTGCACTGTGGATTACTGATGCCAATTGCAGGTCTCAACTTATTTTTTATTGTGCGTATGACATGTTATTGTGTGTGCATGTCTCTGCTTTGATGCTTAATTTATGGGGGAGGGCAGAGGCAGCCTGCCCCCAGCTTTTTATATGGATCCTCTTAGCTGCTGCTTAAAGGTTACATCGGGAAAGATTTGGCTAAAAATGTGGGAGGGGGACTCAGTTTGCATGGCTTGTAGCTTTCATTAAGGCTTCTCTACTGTTTTCCCAAAATTCAAGCACTGGCTGGTGCGCACGTGCGCGCGCGCGCACACACACACACACACACACACACTTGCTGATGGAGTTCATATTCACCAGATTTGCTCCTTCTCCAGATCTCATTCCCTTCAGGAGCATTTGTTCGAGCTGATGTGAGCGACTGGGGAATGAGTTTGACAGTAAGGGCACCAAGCATTGATTTTAATAGCACCAGAGGTTTATGTGGCATCTTTGACAGAAACAGTCAGAATGACTTCCATGGGCCTGATGGGAGCCCTTTACTTTCTCGCCAGAATAACACGTCTGAGGAGGACTTCATAAAAGCTTGGAGGTAAGGAAAGGAGATTTTCAATGGTAAGGGATGCGCCGAAAAATGAATCGCCATTATAAGAGTGTTCTATACAAGCTGTTCAAAAAGTGTTCGTTTAATGATCCGGCACAGAGCTGCAGTGACAAAAGAAAATGCACTGGCCTTCAAGACCCCTCAAATAATACACATTTTCAGCTACTGTTAGAGAGAAGTTTCATATTCACAAATGACGTCACATTGCCAACTGCCCTGAGATCCTTCTGAGCTGTGACAAAGGACAGTTCCCAGCCATCCAGGAAAATGTAAAATAGGGACAGAAGGCAGAAATCGAAGGCTTTGATATTTCCTCTGTTCTTTAATTTCTGAACGCTGATGCCAAGTACATGGCTGTGGAATTCAAAGACAGATTTTGACAAGATGTGGCAAAGTGCGTAGAATGAAATGTTAATATTTAAGAAGCCTATTCTGTTAAATAAATAGGACGTTTAAAAACCATCTGATATGGCTGTTCAAATGCCAGCTGGAGGACTGAGTATAGGCACTTTCCATTTCAGAGAACTTCCAAAAGTGGATTCCAAACACCTCCATTCTTCTTCTAAAGCAAGTGTGGGGCATCTTTAACCCTCCTGATGTCACTGAACTATAATTCTAAGCAGCCCCAGCTTGTATGGCCTGGGAGTTGTAGTTCAGCAACAACTAGAGGGCCAGAGGTTTCCCACGCATCTTCTGAAGCATCTTTAGCTGTGACCAAGCACTTGGGAAGTATTAAAGCTCCACAGTCCAATATAATGCAGGAAGAATGTGACTATTAAGGTGAACACATGCAGCAACTTGCAGAAGCAATTCTGGCTTCTGCAGTCAGGAGTTTTGACGGAGCAGAATTGTTTCTTTCTGCTTTCCTCCGAAATGCTGCAGAATTCAGCACCCCTACAGAATCATTTCTATGGTGGAATAGTGGACCTCTGCCCCTTACCGCCTCTATGTGCCTTTCACAATGTGCGACCTACGGGTTTCACAGTTATATGACAAGGCTCAGAACATAAATCATTACCTGCCCTCCTTTTTCTGAGTGCAGCAAGTAATGACTTACTCTCATCACGTTTTCGGACCTCTGTGCAAAGCTTTCACATCACACATTGTGGGAGGTGTGTGGTGGACAGGAGCAGCACACACTCAGTCATTTATGCTTTGAGCCAAAGTCTTCATGAACCAACCTGTACCTGTCCTTCAATATCAACACTCCCTCATTAGGACTGATTTGTACAACATGGATTTGCAGCACATGCCAGGCCATTCTAGGTTCAACTTTCCTTAGGGCACTTTCTACAACCTGAACCTATTATGGAGGGGTTCACAGCATCAACACCCCAAAAAGGGTCTTGTTTTCCTCATAGCCGCAACCTTGGATAAAAATAGAAATCAAACATTGCTCTCAAATGTTGCTCTAGTTCTCTCTCCAGCTTGCTGCTTTCCTTCCAGATTGCGTTACTGCTCCAAAACTGTCTACTCTAAACTCTGGCTTTATCTATTGAAGGAGGGCCCCCCCAACCCATTCACTGTCTCACAATGAGCCCCTTAATCCCCCTTAATGGCTCATCACCCAGGCTTTCACCTTCATAGCTTGGATATTCTAGGAATTAGAAGCCTTGATTAAATTATAACACTTGCTGGATGCAGGCATTAAAAGGGTCTGGAACCCAGCTTAAGACCCCAAAGTCATATCTACTAGCCCAGGACACACTGTTTGTGGATGTTGTTAATTCAGGGATTTATGTTGTGTTCAATATAGGTTTTACATCTGAACTACAGATGTGGGAAATGAAACAGATGATTTAGGTGTCATTTGTGAAAATCACTGAGAAAACACAGCAATGTTGTTCATATAAATAATGAAGCTCTCCAGATTTTCAAAACTGCTAGCATGTTTATGAAATCAGGTAGAAGAAATGGAGATGGAAGCTAGTAAAGCATTTTCAATTAGCTGCCTTCAAGCACTTGGAACTTCAGCACCTCCAATCACCAGGGACCAGTTGGAGAGTTTGCCTGCTGGTAGTTCTGTTCTCTTATTCCCACAGCCATTGCTTGTTGCAGCTGTAAAACTGAGGGTGTCCCATAGCTGTTTAAAGTACTATATACTTCCTGAAAAAATAAAAAAAGAGTTTAGAGTTGCAATCGTATCAACACTTAATTAGGAGCAAGACCCATCAGACGCACTCTGCAAGCACTGTTAAAAGTTCTAAACTCCTTTTTAACCTGCAACTCAGGATATTGCTTCATGCAACTAAGGAAGGTGACCGTAGTCCATGAAAACCTATAAATGTACATGTGCTCTAATAAATGAGTCTTTAAGGTGCCACAAGACTTGCCTTTTCTTATCATAGTTATTTTTGCTTTTAAGCAGATATACATACTTAAATCCCGAAAGTCAGATTGGAGTGATACAACCACATTATTGCATTTCACTCCAAGTAAATATGTTATTATTATTAATATTTTTTCCTGCTCACTTTCTTCTGAAGGTTAGCAAAATAATAATAAGTTCCAGCGGAATTCTAAGATTGTTGCCACAACCCTGCTGATAACAGTTTGTTATCTTCATCTCAGCAATACATGTTCATACGTTAAGATCCAAGCAGAGGAATTCATGCTTTTTCCTGTTAGCTACTGGAGTAAATAAGTGTTCAAGGGCATTATTTTGAATACTTCTATTACCTTATACAGCTAGGGGCCATATACATGTTGAAGGAAGCTTTCTTGCATTTATCCCTAGCCGGGTAAAAAAACTACATGTGCTACATGCACAATTCCACAGCCCAATCCAGCAATGGAGGTTGTAGGCACATGCCCCTTTTTAAAAAGCCGCTATTCCACTGACCATTTGTTTAGTATGGAGTCTTGGGATTGAATCCAGTGATACAACCCCTCCCCCTCTCTTTTTGCTTCAGCTGCAAGTGGAGGGGAGACCACTTTCCTTCTCTGATTGATGTTATTTCACCTTCTTTAAAAAGTGCTTTGCATGTGGACTCAAACTCCAATTATTTCCTTGTAGCTTTTTAATCCAAAGGATAAATGCTGATGACCTTTGCCGAGTAATCATTTATGATGTAACCATTATGTAAAGCAGTAATCTCATCTATAATGTCCTATTAAGTGCTAAGGAGAATTGTAAAACTCTCCTTGTTTCTGACCAGGTGTGCAGTATGTACACACTTCAGCCTATGAAGTGATGTGCTTTGGAGTTTTCCAAAAGCACTTTGTAGACATCTCTTTGCAAGTGTCCATACCTACACATTAAGCAGACAGCGTGGGCAGTTTTTAAAGCACAGTGGTTTGTTGTTGTTGTTGTTTAGCTCCATCCTCTTTCAGCACCCCAACCCCTTTTAAAAAATAATTTTGTTCTGTAAGTTTATTTATATACTAGAGATAGCACAGAAGGAAGACAATGTACTTTACAGCTGTATGTATACATATCTACTGATAGATGGATGGACGGTACATTTCTGCTCAGCTTTCGGCAGGATGCTAAGTACTCATGTGTTCTTAGGTTATCACTCTAGGGAAGCTTATGCATTATGCCATACACATGTGCAGATGTTTGTGCAAATGACTGTTCCTGTGGTGAAATAAATGGATTGAAGTCCTAAAAATGTGGAATATTGATTGGGTGTACTGATGCACATGTGTGGAGTATATGATCATGTGCAATGTTCAATTGTATTCACCCATTCAGGAAGGAAATGTGTGGGAAAAGAAGGGTTCATTTTCTTAAACTAGAGATCATTGGTTATACTGCAGAATATTGGGGCTCTGTGTTTTTCATATTATAGCTGTCATGGGGGAGACAACTTGAAATATTTTCAGATTAAAATGCAACTCCTTCTTGCTCCCTAGGCAAGATAAGCTACGACCAAAAACTGGGGGGCGGTGGGGGAGATGTACAATGTGAAGAGGAGGAAGAATTCTTAGGTAGCACAGAGGCTGTGTTAGCAGGCATTCTGCATCAATGAGATGTTTTCTCAGTTCAAACATTTCTACTGAGAGAGACTACTTAAAATGCAAGCCATTTGAGAAGTGTACATGCAGCTGGAGTTTTCTTTGAAGTTTTAACACAGCCATTTCAGCATTGCTGAAGAAACAAGCAGCTACAGTGGAAAGTTCAATGAAATGAAGTTTCATTGGCTCCTCAGTGTTACCTGCATGCTGGGTTGCATTTGGCTTGGCATGTTACAGGCTGCACAAACCTGCCACAGATTATTATTATTTAATTTAAAAATGTGGAATTTTGTATTCATACTGATTGTATTTCAGTGTATTTTCTGGATATTACAAGATAAAAATGGAGGATGCTAGGGGCTGAGACCCTCTTTGCTGCACTCACCAACCCCCTGCTATTCCCCCCAAGTTAACCCTATAGAGTTTCCCTTTCCCATCCCATGCAACTACTAAACTCACTTTTCACCTTCCCAACTCCATTTCAGAAGCCACTTCTCTCTCTTTTTCTGCTGCCCTGCTTTGCACACATTTTCACCTTCACCCCCATGCCCATGCCTTCTCCTTCTCCTTTTGCACACACCTCTTGCACACAGACCCCCCCCCCCAGTAACCACTTGCATCTTCCTCCTTCCACACATTGCAACTGCTAAACACCCTTTTCATCGGCCACGAGATTGTGAGGCCACCATCCCCTCTCTTCTTACTCTACTCAAACTTCTCCTTCAGTTCTTCAGCTGCCACATTGAAGCACCACACATATCTGCTATTGGGTCCCTGAAGCACAGATTCACACAAAGCGGCAGAACGTCCTTGCAGGTTATTAACAGGATTTTATTTGAAGTGCATATGCATAACAAAGGTACAGGGCGATAAGTACGCAACCTGCACACCCAATCAGGGTGTGCCCCCTTTATATAGATTTGCAGAATAGAATGCCACCTGATCTCTTGTAAGTCACCTGATTTCTTGTAAACCACCTGATTTCTGGGAAATGGAAAGTTATGGCAACTTCCTATGTCCTTACATGGGCTTGCCCCCCCCTTTCCTTCCTGCACCAGCCTCTCCACGCCATGAACCTCGACACGTGTTCAAATGTAAAACATGTGATTTATGTTAGTAGCAATAAAATGGGGCTTTGTCTCCTGCATTACCCTCCTCCTTGTCTTCAGTCTCCCCCCGACTGGGGCCCATTCAACCTTGCTCTTATCTTTACTGCCTTAAGCTAGACATTCCAAAGAGAGGCCCATTTTACTGTAACATTTAAGCATGTCCTTCTGGTTGGTGTAAAAGCCTCCCCTTTTGGGATAATGACAATACAATTATATATTGTAATATGCCCCTTCAACATGTGTGGGAGACAAAGGATGTGGAGCCCTCAAATATTCCAGAGTAGTTTACTTAAATCTCTGCCATGGTTTGAAACTGCCATTTTCCTCTTAGTTCCCTCCAGCTCTGCTTTACTCAATAGTCTGCTGCTTTAAGCTACCACTTCTCCCCTCTCAGTGTCCCTTGCCTTTTCTCCCATGCAACAGACATGGGTACTGTGCAGCCTGCCTTCACTTTTGGTTCCCTATCCCACCCTGATGTCATGCCAATCCAGAATTGTGACTTGGCACTACAAATCCTCCAACAGAGGCTGTGTGATGAAATACTTACATTTTTATTATAGAGATAAATAACTATGAAAGTTTGATCAGTGAGAGAACACCAAGCCTTTTTAACTTTCTGACCTGCTTCTCTTTATTTTATCAGAATAGCTCCAGGGATGAGTTTGTTTGACAAGACTCCACCACTGTCAGAATGGAAGAAGAGGACACATTACTGTCTGTGTCAGAAGGAGCTTTCACTGTATTTACAGTCAGCAAATGCTCTACACACTTTTCAGCATTCTCCCCCAGAATCTCCAGGTTGTTTTTATGAGCGTGTGGATTACAATTCTGTAATCCCATATCTAGATGTCACATCAGAACATCCTACTAACTTGGACACTGATTCTGCATTCCTAGCTGATGGAATATTATCACCTAGATCTCTTGAGCAGTTGCATTTGCCTCAGGCAACCAAAACGAAAGACAGCCCCAATGGCCTTTTAAACCCAATTGGTCAAAACATCTCATTGAAAAAATCAGGAAATGAAACATATTTTGACTCTTCTGATCATTGGAAGGAGCTATCGAGAGAAAAAAGGCAAGAAGCTTACTGGGAATCCTTATCTGCTTCCTCTTCTCAAAGCTTGAGTCAGGCTGACTTGGAAAGTTTCACCTACTTTTTCCCAGAAGATTATTTTGAAGGGAGGCGGCCTAAAGTTCAGGTCACATGGCCTACTGCAAGTGGCCTAACCTCAGCAAAAGCCTTAGCAAGCTGTCAGAAGGTTCTTGGAACCTCTCCCATTGGCTTGGCTTGTAAAGGGCTTTTGGGTACCCAGCTGGATGTGGCTATTGAAATGTGCCTTTTGGATGTACAAAGCAAGGATGACCTCACATGGGGAGCATCAATGATTGCGTTTCTGGAAAATTCCTGTGAAAAAAAGGTGCTGGAAAACATAACTATGTGGTTCGATTCAACAAGTGAGCTACCTACTGCACATAAAGAAATAATCAGAGCTCTCAGGTGCCCCAATCTCTGTAATGGACATGGGCAGTGCAGTATGTGGGGATGCCAGTGCTTTGAAGGATACGCTTCCCATGACTGTACAACCGCCAAAAGTGAGTAAGAAAAGAATTATGTTTGTTCGTAACCTGTGTATCTTCTTGTAGCATTTGACTTAATGGAACATCTGCAGAGAGCAATTTGCTCTTCAAACAGCTTCACTAGTTAAGACCTATGATGAATTAATAATCAGGTTTTGACCTTGACAAGCTGATCACAATACCTGGCTGGCTGCTCTGGAGGCGTGTGGGTTTGTGCACGCAAGTTTACCTTGGTAAACTTGCAAAAATGGATTTGACAATTCCCTTAAACAAACTGGTTTGAGAGAAGTGATTTTCTTTCTTATCATCCCCATGCTACAAAAACAAACTCCTAAAAAAAGAGAGAGAGAGTCCCCAACACAGATGTTATACTAATTTCAGAAGGCTCAGTTGCAGGAGTGGGTGTGGGGGTGCCTTGAGGCTTCATTCTCCCCACAACTTTTTAACATCTGTATCACAATATTGGGGGTGACTATCTGGAGGTGTGGACTGTGATGTCATCAGTACACAGACGACACTGTTCTACCTTTCTTCCCCATCTACTCATTCCATGGAGGCTGTTGAATGAACTGATGTGTGGAGGCAAATTTGAGCTGGATCAGGACAAAGAAATTGCAGCAGCAGCCAGACAAGATAAGGATGTTGAGGGTAGGGAAACCACCTATTCTAGAGGAGGTTTGCAACTGATCCATAACCAATTGGACTCCTCCTTTTTACAAGCTCAAGCTATTTATTTTCTAACCAGCTCAGAGTTGTCAATTGCAACTTTACCTGCAGAGGATGGCTCTCACCTCAGTTATCCATGCACTAGTGACATCCAGGCTGGATTAATCTAATGCACTCTATGTGGGGCTACCTTTAAAGGTGGTTAGAAACATCAACTGGTGCAAAATGTCAGGTGCCAGGCAGTTGGAACATGTGACACCTACAGTCACTACACACCAGGGGTGCCAACTTGAATAAAATATTGAGGGGGCAGGTAAGCCCTGCCCCACATAATCAATCACAAGACGCAGCATGCACACACTATTTGAATGGCAATGCCCATCAACTTTGGAGGGGGACGACCCCCTCAAATATTTTATTGGGCGAGACCGAAGGGACCTCAGCCCCTAGGAGTTGGCTCCTATGCTACACACACAAAGTCCTTTATAAGTTTGGCTTCAAATCAAATTAACTTGTATGACAACCAATTCTGATTGATTTAAAAAAAATGTTTACATTATCCCACAGATGAAAATCAGTATTCTTTTCTTTTTAAAAATAGTTCAGTTTTGTAGGGAACTTTGATTCTCATCCCTTCTTCTTCTTCTTTTAATTGTTTCCTGATATTTTAACTTTCTGACATTATATTACAAAATGACCAACTAACCCTTCAATCTTAAACACACATTTTTAGGAGAAAATCCCACTGATACCAATATAACTTGCTTCCACATTGCTATTTGTGGTTGTAGCCTGAGCACTTACATGAGATGGAGACTAGTAGCTGAGAATCAGACTGCAAAATCAGAGGAGACTGCCAAAGGGAGTCTCTCTCCCTTCCCCGCCCACCATTTCATTTATAAAGTGATGGCAAAATCTCCAACAAACAATGTCAAGGTAATGCACAGCAGGCATTCCAAAAGGTGAGGCTGATGGACCTGGGAAACCTTTAACATTTGCTTTTTCAGTTTTCCATAATACACCTGAGATTGCGTGTTGTTTTCTCATAAAAGGAAGCTTCATCTTAAAGATCACTCACCCACTTCATACACAGTCCTCCAGATACATATTAACCACTTGGGTACTACAACAGAGATAAGGAAATAATAAACAGTTGTGCTTATTAGAGTGATAGCCTGAACTTATGACAAATAATATTATTGTACTCCCTTTTAAGCTGTGGTAGAGGTATCATGGGAAGAGATGTTGCTGCCAGTAAAGCCATCTGTGGGTTACCTAGGCCCAGGTAAACTTTAAGTGGCAGATAATAACTGAGAAATACATATGCATACATATAAACAGAGCTTTTTTCAGCACCTGTCAGGTGGGCACTATTGTCAATATAAGAGAACAAGAGAGGTGTCCATGGTGAGGTGTCCAGCACCTTTTTCTAGAAAAAACAGCACTGCATATAAACATATACTATGGGTGATGTTCAAGTGTTACTGAAGCTCATTGAAGTTACTGAATTTTAATCATGCTCATTACTTTCAATGTCTCTACTCTGAGTAAAAGTTAACTGAACACCACCCTTTCTCACACTCACTCTTAACTCACTTACGCTACATACACACTTCCAAATGAAAGTGCAGGATCAGGGGACTGGAGATACAGAATTAAAAATTGCTACTTTATGAGTCCCTTTGTCCACCTTCCTTCTCTGAAGGACTGGCCTGTGTAGCAGGTTACTTGTCCAGAGTGAGCTAAGGCCACCAGGGTATTCTGCCCAGACTAGCCTTTCCTTGTCACCTTTGCAGCTAAATGGCCTGGAACCCAAGTACCTAAAAGTGCACCTTCCCCAATATCAATAATCTCTGACCCTATGATCTGTGGTCTCAGTAATGGTGCTGCTTCTTAGTGAGCATGTCCCATTTGTAGAATGCCCTCCTTGGTCAGGTGTGTCTGTCTCCCTCATTCTTGACCTTCAGGTTGAATTTAAAATCATTGCTCCTGGCACCCCTGAGATAATTGTTGGGGAAAATGCATTTTATAACCATTTTATTGCTGATTTTATTGTACCAGTTACTGGAAACTGCAGGATGAGAGTGAAAACTGGGACCATCTCTTCCAAACAGAATAGCACCAACAAATTTGTTATGTTTAAACCTACATTTTTAAAAACAACAACAGCTCAGGTCTCTTTGAATGGAGCCTATTAGCATTATCTCTGTGTTTGTTCACAGACAAAACTCCCCCCCCCCCCAACAACCAGCTTAACCCTCTGAAAACACACACACACACAAAAACGCTCTTTTATGTAATAACACTACAAAAACATGCAACAAAACAATGTACTAACAGAACGATAGTTTCCTTGACTTGTATGTCAAGTGTGCATAATTATGCCTTCTGTTGAGGAATGTATACCTTGATACTTGTGCTATAGGGAACAAAGTAATCCTCCAGTGAACCTATCAAGAAACAGAAAGGTGAAGACATTGCAAATAAGGATTGCAGAGACAACGTGAAACATAGCCTTGGCACCTGCATTTGATGAGCACAGGCAAGAAAAGCAAGCTTGAATTGGTATTGAATTATGTTTGCTCTCTGGCATTTTGTAAAAAGCCATTCCAGTGAATTGTATAAAATAGCAGGTTTAAATGTATTGTCTATAACATAGTAAAAAAAGAAAGAGTTTCATCAGAACATAAGAAGAGCTCTGCTGGATCAGGCCCGGTGACCTATCTAGTGCAGAATCCTGTTCTCAGAGTGGCCAGCCTGATGCCTATGGGATGCCCCAAAGTATCATCTGAGTTGAGATAGTTTTCTAGTTCCAATGTATCTTTCTGCTTAAAATATAGAAGAAAAACAGTTTTGTGTATTTCAATGAATTTCTTCAAGAAAAAAAAATAGGGGTTACATAAGAACTGTCTTCTTAGATGAGACTGGTGGTTTATCTAGATCAGACTTACTCCTTCGACTGTGGCTGAACAGATGGTCCAGGACATGGATGGAGAACTTACAGCCCTCCAGAGGTTGCTGGACTACAACTTCCATAATTCCAGAGCACTGGTCTTGCTGGCAGGATAGATGGGAATTGGACTCTATCAACATCTGGAGGACCAGAGGTTCCTCAGCAATGATGTAGGGAGATCCATAAACAGGGAGAGATGGGAGATGGTGACAGAAACCCCTGTAGCTTATCCCCAGGGTGTACTTGAAGGAAGTACATCTGTAAATGTGGAGGCTGTCCTTCTGTCAAAACTCTGAGTACAGTCATACCTTGTGTTGCATTAGGTTCGTGTTGCGTCTTTTCATCTTGCAAACCCGGCAAACCCGGAAGTGTATACTTCCGGGTTTCGCTGCACGCGCAGAAGTGTTCTACACTCTTCGCACATGCGCAGAAGCTCTCCGCACTTGCACAGAAGCACCACTCTAGTTGTGGACTTTTCAGGGTGCAAACAGCACCCTGGAACAGATCATATCCACAACTAGAGGTACCACTGTAACTTGTAGACAGATCTAATACTATATTATCATATTTTCTTTTCTGTTTATTTTTATACTGCTCCTTTTAAAAGCTATTGATGCTAGCTGCCACCACAAGATCTTTTGGTGGTGAATTCAGTCAGGGTTGACAGGTTCAGGGCAAGATGCACAAATGGGGACTAATGGTTATTCTATAATTACACATTTCTGAAAAAGTTACGAAAACACTACGACCAAAAGAAAACCTGGAATATTATAATGCATGGTCCCCAGAGTGCAGCAAGATGCACATTTGTTAGGCAAAGCGACATGTCTTTACCTAGGCAAAGTCACCTGGTTGTTTGTCCAAAGGTGCTAGCAGTGTGGATTAAATAGCCCCCCCCCCCCCCGAGAGCTGGTTGTTCAATGCCCCTGATTTTAAGGAACACCTTATTTATGGGTGTCACATATTTAGTTGACAATAGTCAGATAGCACTTAAGGACATTCAAGTAAATCTGAGGAGGATGTGGTTGTGCCGTTAGGTTCCTTCATTCATCTTCCTTGTGTTCAAGGTTCAGCCAAACACAAATAGGCACCTTGTTGTAGACATGTGTAGTGAACAAGTGGACACTGAGGGAGTAGGGTCAGTGGCATGTGAAATGAAGGGGAAGTGCTAGCAGCGTGGTCCTACTTCCCTTTATCCACATGTACCTGGTCCACATGAATAGCTTATGATCAGGACTAGTATGCTTCTGCAGCCTAGGTGTTTTCTAATATCAGCTTTACTGGGTGATTCATAAATATACCCAGTATTTGAAACTCTTTCATTTGCTGGTGGTACAGTTGAGAGAAATCAGAGGTTGGTTTTCTAGGTTTTTTTGTTTTTTGTTTAATGATATAATTTCTTGTTTCCAAACCCATGAGAATAGAAATAAATAGATTTCAACATCTTTATGCGCCCCCTCGCCCAGCTTGTCCGGAGTTTTGGGCTGGGTTGCCATCAGTATGCTGATGACACCCAACTCTATCTGTTGATGGATGGCCATCCTGACTCTGCCCCAGACACACTGATCAGATGTTTGGAAGCTGTGGCTGGATGGTTACGTGGGAGCCGGTTGAAGCTAAATCCTTCGAAGACAGAGGTCCTGTGGCTGGGCCGGGACGATATGGGATTGGGGGGGCAACTCCCATCTCTTGCGGGGGCGCAATTAGTGCCAGCACCGTCCGTTAAGAGTTTGGGTGTAATCTTCGGCACCTCCCTTTCCATGGAGGCGCAGATTGCAGCTACAACAAAGGCGGCATTTTTCCATCTCCGCCAAGCTAAGCAGTTGGCTCCTTACCTCTCTCGCCCTGACCTAGCCACTGTGATCCACGCGACGGTCACCTCCAGACTGGATTATTGTAACTCGCTCTACGTGGGGCTGCCCTTGAGACTGACCCAGAAACTCCAGCGGGTGCAGAATGCTGCAGCGAGACTCCTTACAGGGTCTTCGCTGTGAGATCACATTCACCCGGTGCTATACCAGCTGCACTGGCTCCCGGTGGAGTACAGGATCAGGTTTAAGGTGCTGGTTTCAACCTTTAAAGCCCTATACGGCCTAGGACCCTCGTACCTACGGGACCGCCTCTCCTGGTATGCCCCACAAAGAAACTTACGGTCTTCAAATAAAAACATCTTGAAGGTCCCAGGCCACAGAGAAGTTAGGCTGGCCTCAACTAGAGCCAGGGCTTTTTCGGCCGTGGCTCCGATCTGGTGGAACACTCTGTCACAAGAGACCAGGGCCCTGTGGGACTTGACATCTTTCCACAGGGCCTGCAAGACAGAGCTGTTCCACCAGGCCTTTGGCCAGGGCACAGCCTGACTCCCTCCCTCGGCAATCTTCGCGGAGCTCTGGCCCAATGGTTGCCAGTGGCTTGAATTCATTAATTTTATAATGAATGATTTTAGAGTGCTGTTTGTGCTGTACTTTTGTACTGTTTTATTGTTGTTAGCCGCCCTGAGCCCGGCTTCGGCTGGGGAGGGTGGGATATAAATAAAATTTATTATTATTATTATTATTATTATTATTAGATCCACATTTTATGTCAAAGCAAGACCTATTAATTTAAACAGAACAGCGGGTTTCCCCGAGGAAAGCAGTGGGACAACAACAATTTAAAAATCTTTTTGGACCCGTAACTTGGACAAACAAAAATGTGGATGGGCCCGTAATCACATCTGAATGCTCTAGTACTAAAATGTAGATTGTACCAACCCTTAAATACTCACAACCCAATGCAAAATTGTCCAGGTGGCCAGATTTATAATTATCATCAAACTGATATGGAAATTTAGAGACAAAAAGCAGTTACAAATTTTGGCAATACTCCAGGAAAATGTCACCCTTTAATGCTTCTTTCTAGTGTCATTAAAAGAAAAAAAAACTCCCAACACCTGTAGAAGGTGCTTAAAATGTCATTACCTACTGTAATTAAATGGAGAATTCAATTATCATGGATAACAAATCAGGCTGGCCTGCAATTTGTGTACACTGACCATGGTAGTTTTTTGTTTTTTTTTTAATCATAACCAACAAGCACAACTTAGGAAGTTATATAGAGCTTCTGTAATACTCTGGGGAGCAATCGCAAAATAAAAGGTAATGAGGAGTAATAAGGACAAATTAGTTTCACTATGGTAATGACAGTTTAAGAGCTTTCTGGGTGTGAATTTCAATTCCACTGTGGAATGTCCAGGAAAGAAGAGGCATCACAGGCAAAAAAAAAAAGGGGGGGGAGGGAAAAAAAAGTCGGAGTTATTAAATGTTTCATTTGCATCCTTTTCTTACTTTGATACATTACTTTTCCTTGGGCTACTTAGTTCTCAAATCTATATTAGTGAAATCTTCCCCTACTTGGAATGCAAATATATCCATAAATTTACTATTTCTATACTTGGAAAATATATATCCAACTGAATGTACATATTTTGGAGCCAAACCATATCCCCTCTAGCAGTAGTTATATGAGTTGTGCTTTAAAAAGAATATTAACCATTTTCCATGTTATCCTTCTAACATCAGACTGGATTCAGTTCTTATACTGCATCTTAGATTAGAGGATATTAATTTAAAACAAGTAAAAACATTAAGGCTGCAATCCTATACACACTTACCTGAGAATAAGGCCCACTGAACTGAATGGAGCTTTCTTTTGAATAGATCTTGTCAGGATAGCATGTTTCATAATCCCATTGGATTCAGCTAGCACCACAGACATGCAGAAAGTTTGGACTGAAGGCTTTATGTACAATCATAAAACAGATGGTAGACAAGACTGAAGGAAGATTGCTTTCTCTTCTCAGGATGTGGATAGGGGAGAATTTAACAAAATAAAACAAAACTTACAATGAGAGCCATGTGCAATGCGACTTGGAGAATGGGCCAGGGCCAAATGTAGGTTTGACCCATCAGTGATGAATGAAAGGTGTGTTTATTGTTAATACTTAGGCAGCGTTAATACTTAGGCAGAAGGGATCTTTATTGTTAATACTTAGGCAGAAGGGATCGGGAACATCAGTTCATCCTGAATTGAACAAGACAGATTCTTAAAATCATGTACTGTTGCTTTGCCACCTATGTTCTGTGGAGTCATTAAGTGATAACACCTTATAGAAGCAAGGCAAGATAAGAACAATCACGATCCTGGAAAAGTCACTCAAAGATAGATGTGCATACCCATGCAGGACATAGAGTTGGCATTGGGAATTTGGCAGGTAGACAGAACCACCTTGATAATTGCGCCCAAGGTCTCACCTGATATTGACTGCCTATGAAAATATATTTTATGCATATTTCCTCCCATTATTTTATCCATATTTCCTCTCATTATTTATACATACATATATACATACATGGATATGCACTTCATACGTACATACATATGTACACACAGAAATTAAGCTCTTTGTGGAATGAAACTAACCAATGCTAATACCAGTCTGAGTACCCTACATTATGTAAGGCAATGGGATGCCCTTTTCCTTGATTTGTTTTGCTTATTTATTCATATACATTTTTGTTTTTTTCTCTTTGTTTTTCCCCTTTTTGCTCCCCCACCCCCTTAAAGAACCAACCACTCACTTTTCAGTTATTGGCGTGCAAGGGATTATGAGTATAGGGGTGGGTTGCAGGGGATATAGTAGTTAAAGGTTGGGGGGAAAGTGAACATTCAGGAATGTGTTGCTACTAATAATATTAAAAAAACATAGACAGACATAGTGGTGTGCTATGCTATATACAGAAATGACTTGGAGCCACTTTGCACGCTGTAAAACTCCCATGCTGCATTGTGGTCAAATAATGTATCAGACATAAATGCAGCACGGCAGTGGGACCTACAATGTTACAGTGAATTCCCATCCTAAATATTTTGTGTATTGTACAATGGTACCTCAGGTTAAATATGCTTCAGGTTACAGGCACTTCAGGTTACAGACTCCGCTAACCCAGAAATAGTACCTCGGGTTAAGAACTTTGCTTCAGGATGAGAACAGAAATCGTGCTCCAGAGGCATGGCAGCAGCAGGAAGCACTATTAGCTAAAGTGGTGCTTCAGGTTAAGTACAGTTTCAGGTTAAGAACGGACCTCCGGAATGAATTAAGTACTTAACCCAAGGTACCAGTGTATACCATACCAGTACTGCATATAGCATTAAAAGCAGGAGTTTGTAGTCCCCATTGTTTGGTCTGTGATTATAGACATCTGCCTCTGTTCCTAGAGCTGGCGAAACGTGAACATTTTGAAAAACAAAGAAAAACATCAATAGTGCCCTAGTTTCTGTTGTTTTAGCTTCCATTACTTTCCATCCAAAGCACAAATCTGGCTGGATTGTAGCAGGTCTATTAGCTTGATAGATACAAAAGTCAATAGAAACTAAATTTAGAAAGGATATCAAATCTTTATCATAAGGGACCTGGGAGGCTGCATGGCTGTTGATCTATATTGTACCACTGCAAATCAAATAAGGGAGATTAGTCCTTTTGGTGATTAGTTTATTTGCTTTAATGCAAAGCAGTGAAAACAATTCTGTGAAACAAGCAGTTGGGAAAAAAGTCTTATTTTTAAGGCATCTAGGATTAACTAACACATGGCTTCACAAAAGAACGTGCTCTGATTTTAAGTGGCAAAACCATTCTCTAAAAAATACTATGTGCAGGCATGAAAAAGGAATTCAAACCTAGTGGGCTGAAAACACTGTAAAGGGAACATCCTCCTCTCCACCCCCTGCAATTCAAAATCGTCCTTTTAAAACATAAATACATTACCTGCCCAAACAATTTCAAAACAGCAACTATTCATAATAAATATTTGTTTGTAGATAATGAGATCATTTGTGTTTTAAATTATTCACAGTAAGCCATTTGTCCTGCATCAGTGTGCACACACAGTCCCTGCATGTAAATAATAATTCCCTTAAGTAGCTTAAAGTGACAGGAACTAAACATGGGTTCTTTAGTGCAGGGAGTTTTTCCTGTTGGTTCATACACTGGCAATTATCCATGATCATGTTTTTCTTAAAGCACCACACTGTCTTCTAGTCAGGCATAGTAAATCAACTGTCACCTGTCTACTCAGCCTCCAGATTTTCCTAACGCCTCTCTTGCCTTGGCCTGTTGCAGGTCTTTTCTTGGAGCCCAGCTACGGAGCCGTATACAACCCTGTTTATTAAACATATTGCTTTACCAACAGCTATGAATAATCAAGGTTCAATATGCAACAGAGATAACCTGTTTTGCAAAGCATTAATTTCAGAATTCTCATGTCCCCACCATTTACTACAGAGGCGGGGAACATCTGGCCTGCAGGCATCTTTGACTGCCTGGGCATCCAGTTTGTTTCCCTAAAACTACATCCACCTGTCTATCAGCTGATGTCACTGGTGATGTCAGCCAATGGGCTAGGGGACAGCCTTTAATCCTGCTTAAGCTGTATCACCCTGTTCCCAAAAGAAATCTCCCTGCCTTTCCTTTTAAACTCAATGTCACTGCAATCTTCAAGGGGCGGGAGACTCCCAAGCACTTTAGAAAGTATCCCCTGAAGACAGAAAGTCTGAAAATGGCTATACTGTAAAAATAGAAGCAGGAAGTAGTAGCAGTGGGAAGGAACCAAAATGCTCCTTCGACGTTTCATATAGCAAAGCCATTTAAGAGGACACAAGAAGGAAAATGAAACCAGGAAGAGAGCTGAAGTTTTGAAACTCAAGACTTCAGCAGTTAATCTGTTGAATGGCTGTTAACAGTATGTTACAGACGGGGCAGATGCAATCTGAACGGCAAGTGTACGAATAAGGCAGCTCAGCCAGAATTTCGGGTCAAGGGTTTTGATGCACTACCTGTAACAGGGCAGCTTTATGGGCAGCAAAGAACATAAATAGAGTACAAAGTGCCAGTTTGAAGCACTCCATGGGATGAATTTACCAAACATAAAGTTGTTTTTCAACTGTAAATGGCTTGCCAAGACAGCTTATCATAATGATGAATTTGCAGGTGTAGCCTCTGATTTGTGCACCATGGGAAGTTCTTTTGACATCAAGAGATAAAGAACGGCATGATGCCAACTTTGCTAGCACCACCGTGGCATTAAAGGCATTAAAGAGCATAGTGAATGAGTTGATCCAAGAGTAGCAGGGGATGCACTTTGAAAAGGCCAGGTAGAAATGCATACATAGGAACCAAGATGCAGAAGATTAATTTTCAGTTGTCAGCTGTAGAATTAGAGAAAGAGAGTCAAGTACACATCTTGAAACAAGTAAGTTTCCTTATAGATTATGCCAAAGCCATCTTTCTGGGTCATTGTGAAAGGAGGAAAAGGTAAAGGTACCCCTGACCATTAGGTCCAGTTGTGGACGACTTTGGGGTTGCGCGCTCATCTCGCTCTGCAGGCCAAGGGAGGCAGCGTTTGTCCACAGACTGCTTCCGGGTCATGTGGCCAGCATGACTAAGCCGCTTCTGACGAACCAGAGCAGTGCACAGAAATGCCGTTTACCTTCCTACCTTACCTTTTTATCTACTTGCATTTGATGTGTTTTTGAACTGCTAGGTTGGCAGAAGCTGGGACCAAGCAACGGGAGCTCACCCCGTTGCGGGGATTAGAACTGCCGACCTTCTGATCAGCAAGCCCTAGGCTCTGTGGTTTAGACCACAGGGCCACCCACATCCCGGGAAAGGAGGAAACCCCCTTGTAATTCTGGCCTTATAGTCTACCCAGCTCTAAGGGACCTGGAGTGGAGACTGGAGCAGCCTTTGCTAGCCTGGTGCCTTCTGGGTATTTAGGACTACAACTCCCATCAGCCCCAACCACCACAGCCATGCTAAGTATACCAGGCCGAAAGCCAAGTGAAGCTCCTGGAGATTTGCCTCCAGTCAATGATTGTGGGATTAGAATGCAGAGTCCAGGAGTCTAAAAGGCTTCTGGGAAAGAAAAGGAAATAAACCTTGTGACAGCTGCTGGTGGGGACACTAGAGTAGAAACCAGACACTGTCATTGATCTGTCCCAGAGGAAACAGCTGCTTCAGCAGGGCAGTACCGTATTTTTCGCCCTATAGGACGCACTTTTTCCCCTCCAAAAATGAAGGAGAAATGTGTGTGCGTCCTATGGGGCGAATGCAGGCTTTCGCTGAAGCCTGGAGAGTGAGAGGGGTCGGTGCGCACCGACCCCCTCGCTCTCCAGGCTTCAGGAGAGCCCCACCGCCAGCCCCGTAAGCTGGGGGGACAGCGGGGAGGCGCAGTGTGCCATCCCGCTGTCTCCCAACGTGGTTTGGAAGCTAGCGGCGGGGAGAAGCCCGCTTCTCCCTGCCGCCAGCCCCGCAAGCTCGGGGGACAGCGCGGAGGTGCAGCGCACCCAGGCTTAGCTTCGCGCAGCTCTCCGCAAGCCGTGGGAGCCCGGCGCTGGGCTCCCACGCTTGCAGAGAGCTACATGTTCTGGGGGCTGGGTTATTTCCCCCCCCAAAAAAATTAGGTGCATCCTATGGGCCGGTGCGTCCTATAGGGCGAAAAATACGGTATATTCTATTTTTCCTTTCATCACAGTCTCCTCTTTCTTTTTCTAGCAGAGAATCTTGGCTGGGTTGTTTGTTTGTTTGTTTGTTTTTGCCAGGGTTGGCATCTGCTGAATTGACCCCAAACCATTTCTGAAATATATACTGTGATCATGCTGTCATATATTGCATTGTTAGAATTAGGACTGCTGAGATATAAACTGCTTTGAGCTCTTAGGAAGTAAAGCATCATGTGAATACCAAAGGCTCAATCAAATCCACACAGCTGGTATGTGAGGAATGATCCTTGTAGGACATAACAGAGTTCTGTTCCTTGTCCTCTTCCACCTTGCTGGGCATGCCCCTTCAATTTGAATTCCTTGACAGAGCAGAGAGGGGTTGACTGGCCAAGGATAATGGAGGCCTTCCATCCCTTTAAACAGCCAGTCGCAGTGGGTGAGTACTTGCATTCCACAGTGGGAAGGGAATGGAAGCAGGACTCTGTTATGTAAACAGCAGGAATGGGAAACCCATAGCCCTCCAAATGCCGTCAGACACCATCAGACCCATCATGGTCACTGATCAGGGATTATGGGAGTTGTAATACAGAAGCATCTAGTAAACCCTAGATTCCCCACCCCCTGCTTCATAGGCTCTCACTCCATTTTAAATATTCCTAATAGTATTCCTGAGCTGCCGTCTCTGCTGCTAAGGGGACCATGCATAATAAGCAGCAAGCAAGGCATTCCCTTTTGCACACTCTTTTTCTTTTCTTTTTTTACACACACTTTAATTGCTATTTGTCCTTTTAATGTGATTATACACATTAATGTGTCAAGAAAATTCTGCACCGTTTCATTAAAGATGACATGAAAGTTGAGGAACCTCAAATTTATCTATCCACATTTAAGGGGGGGGGGGGAATGCCATCAACACACTTAAGGTCAAGCACTGTTCCTGGGACAACTGGGTAGTGTGACCTGAAACAACAGAGTTCAGTACTCCCTGCCCACCCTGTAATGTAGCAATTAGAACATTAACTTAAATACTATGCCAGATTTGCTTACAGTACATTACACTACAAGTCCAGCCATAGCTGATTTTCCTTTCCTGTTGGTGCAGTCTTTAAAAGACACCTATAGGGTGGTTAGAAGCATGGAATGGAAGGTTCACATCTCCTTAAAAATTGTGTGGGTGAGGAAAAGTTGGTAGGCACAGAGTACACATGGGAAGGAAGCTAGATGAGTGATATTCCTTCTTATGCACAGCTGGAGCTCTCTCCTCCCTTGCCATCCTAAGCATCTATAGTTCATTTCTCTGATTTCTCAGGTACATAGTTGTAATTATGCAGATACCTCTGGTCCATGAGCAGAATAAGATTCAGATGAACATCTGGGACATGGGTGGGGAACCTTCTTCAGCTCAAGGGCTGCATTCTCTCACAGTCAACCTTCCAGGGTCCACATGCAAGTGGTGGGTGGAATAGACACAAAGATGGGTGGAGCAATGGGTGTGATTCATACCTTTTTCTTTCTTTTTTTTTACACAGTAGAGTACATTTCGCCCATACAAAAGTCAGTGGTTTATACACACCCACCCACTCACCTCTCCATCAGGGAAAGTGAGAGGTATTATGACGGAGCAAGGACACATTGCAAACACTCTAGGAGGGTGCAAAACATGACCTGTTGATCTGCAGAGAGTTCTAAGGGCCCAGAGAGCTGCATTTGGCACCTGGGCCTGAACTTCCCCACCCATGGAATAGAGGAAACAGGTTGTAGGTGGAGTCCAAATGTCAGAACGGTTTTTAAAAACAATGGGTGTGTTTTTCACAAAACAATGCTTATCAGCAGAAGCTGTTCCAAATAGGCATGGGATGGGGTGTTCTGTACAGCTCTGCTTTCCACTACACTAACAACAACAATTCTCAATTAATTGTACATTGTGACCATTTCAATACATGTTGAAAACACTGCTAGGAATGAAAAGTAGGGACCTGGTGCATTTCTAGTGCACTTCACATATGGCAATGCCTGTGCTTGAAAATAATCATATTCCCTAGAACAATGGGAGAAGGTCATTACAGAGGGCAACATCCCTGAGACTGTGAAGGCTGCAAAGCACAGGTTTCAGAAGGATCCAACTGGCATGAGGGTTCATTATACAAGCAGGCATCACTCTTACACTGTTGACCCCAACCAGTCTCAACAGGCTACCAGAGCAATTGCAAGAACTCTTAAACAGACCCTACTGTCACAGTATGTAGAAAATGTTTTATTGAAGCTCCAGTTCTGCAGTGCACTCACAGGCTAAAGATGCTCCCCTAATTTGTTAGGAAAAGCTTTATAGACTCCAAGATGTAGCAGGGTCACATCCCACTAGAACATGCTTTTCTGGTTTCTGAAGAAACCATTGGAGCAGAGAGTGTGAAGGCTGCATTTTAGCATTCAGCTGATACCAAGGTGTCTGCATTCATCACTTTTGACCAGAGTGCAGAAATCCACCAGGTTCCAATTTAAGTTGGAAACACCTGTTGATACGTATTCAGTCTGTACTTATTACTGCAGGATGCCTTCCATGCGCACCACAGTACTGGTAGAATAGATTTGTTGCTCCGGCCTTGATAGCTGAAATATTTTACGTATTTGTATGGCCTACTAAAAATATATATGCATACATATATAAATATATTGTATCAGATATGACATAGGCAGTAGAAATATAGAATAAACAATACAAATATAAAAGCACATGAAACCCAGTACAAGCACACAGGGGCGTAGCGTGGGGGACCTGGGGGGTTGCCCCTCTCCTTGGCTGGGCAGCACTATGTGAGGATGTTGCCAAGGCAGCATTCTTGTGGGCCCAGCGGGCTCCCTCTGTGCCCAGCCACCCTCAGGGCACACCCTGCACGCCGAACCCAGGTGGCAGGGGCATATGCTCTGCTGCTGAAAACACAGTAACATAAAAACAGTGTCAGCACTGGGATAAAACAGAACAAAAAGAGGGGTCTCTGATGTAAGAAATTTAAGCAAAATATGAACCTGAAACTTTGCAGGAAGGCCCCAGCAAACCTTTACACAGCAACACAGACTATGATGCTGCTGCAATGCAGTCTTTATAAATTGAAAGGCCTGAAAGAATAAAAAGGTTTTTGTCTGGCACCTAAAGGCATTCATCAAGATGCTAAGATAATCTTTTCCAGGGAGGACATTATTTAAGGGTCTCTGAAACGACCCTTTCCCTGATCACCATCTTTCTCATTCCATTAGGTGCAGGTACATGTGGCAGAAAGCAACTTTCAGGCAAAATAGTCACAACTTATTTAGGGCTTTAAAGGTATGGCCAACCTTTTGAGTTTGGCCTAGTAATGAATTGGAAGCCAACATAGCACTGGCCCTTATTAATAATTTAGTTGTTATATTTTGGACCAGCAGCTGAAGTTTCTGGACAGGGTTCAAAGATAGCCTCATTCATAGGCCATTGAAATAATTAATGGAGGAAGTCACCGGAACATGGATAACTATCAGAAGACTATTTCTGTCAAGATATGGGTGTATTTGATTGACCATCCTGAGCTGCTTAAAAGTCACTTAGACCTCAATTTCAACTGACAATGCTAAATCTAGGACCACTTCCTGTCAAACAAACCCCTCCTGCCAACAGTGTTTTTGTATTGTCTGGACTACATCTTAGCTTATTGACCTTCATCCAGTCCACTGGTTTAGAATGCCCACTGTTTTTCCTTGATCAGATGAAAAGGAGGTGTGGAGTTGGGTGTCATCTGCATACCAATCAAACCCCAGCCCACATCCCTAGCTGACTTCCTCCAGCAGCTTTGTGTAGATGTTGGCTAGCATGGAAGATGGAATAGAGCCTTGACGAATCATATACAGTATCATAAACACCAAGGGGTATCCATGGTTTCCCTGTATGCATCTGAAGACAATCCATTTAAACAGAGTGTATACGGGAAGCAGGGTGGTATATAACTGCCAAGTGGAGTGTTAACCATGAGATTTTAATGTTGATTTAAAAAATTGTGCCTTTTTAAGCACCGGTGTCTGGAATTGACTACCCAGGTGAGAGCAGAACCAATGTACAGTGGTACCTCGGGTTAAGTAACCTGAAGCGTATGTAACCTGAAGCGTATGTAACCCGAGGTACCATTGTAATGCAATACCTCCAAAGCCTAACCCAGACAACCTATTTAGGTACTAAAAACTGCTGAAAGGCTCAACAGGATCAGCAGGGTAACAACTACCACCCACTCAAACACATTGTCTAGGAAGGGGATGTTTGCAACCAGCCAATAGTAGTTCATCACGCTTTGCAGAAATAACTCAGTGGGACCTAACACTACAAGCTGTGGCTGACTGTGATTTGTAAATTCCAAAAACTTGGAAATTCTAGAGGGAATAGTAGGCAGTGCTATTAAAACCTCATGAAAAACATAATGAAGCCTTTATTTTTATGCGCTACCCATCATTTATCAAAACTGCTCATCCTGCCTTCCTAATAGTGTTGTGTATTACACGACTACTGAACTAGCTGATGAATGCTGATAAGCAGGAAACTGGCTCTTTGTAAATACAATATTGTTGTTTAATGATGCTGTTAATACTACTGATGGCTCTTAAAAAACAACAGCAGAAAACAAGGGAAACAAAAGAAGTGCTTTGCAGTGGTAGAGCACATTGATGTTGCTTCTTGGATCTATTTAGCCCATGTGGGGAATTCTTACTCCTTCATTAAGATGACTAGCCAGTCAGGTGGGCTTACAAGAGGGAATGAGAGGACATCTAGGAAGCAGCTAGTACTTGCAAAAGGGGTACTATTAAATGTTTAAGGCATCAATCCTAGACCAACTTACCTGGGAATACGGATGGAAGGATCTGCCAATGTTGGTGTTCTGTTTCTCATTTTTCAACTCTTTGTTCTTCACAGTTTACAGCAATTTGCATTCTTCAAAAAACCCTCGGCATTTTTTGGGTGAATTTCTCCTAATTTTCGTATGATGTTTTGATTTAGTACTACCTTTGCAAGCAGATTTCCCTAATATAATTAATGTTTGTATGTTAATTTTTACCAGTATCTTCTTTTTTTATGAAAACTTTTCCCTAATACATGCATTTTTTTCAAAACATTGTTTGGTTGACAAATTGCATTGCAAAATTCTGACAAGTGTGGATTACTGAGGATTGCTGTGTTTCAGTTTGAATATTGTTTTGGAAAGTGCACATTCAGTTTAAATCTGCTCCAAGCCGAATTTCTTCTCCACCACTAGCTGGCAGTAAGCCCCACTGAACTCCATCAGATTTACTTCTGAGTAGACATTTAGAGATGCTCAAAGACACAATCATTCATCTGTTTGTTTGTTTGTTTGTTTGTTTGTTTGTTTGTTTGTTTTTACAAGGGAAGGAAGGTATACATACGTGCTTTGAATATATCGATGATTTAGATTGTAGTCCTCGACATACTAATAAATTAGCACATTCAACAATGTATATCTTTCTGAAATAATAGGATTGCACAGTCAATGAAATTGCATCCACTCAATCTGCTGGTCTGTCCTTGCATGCAGGGAAAGTCTCTAACTCACAGAGGGTTTTGAGACCCATCAGCTACCCTCACCTGGTTCAGCTGGTCAGTCTAAGCCATTTCCCGGGATGTGGCCTCTGCCACATGCTGACAGCTTCTAGGAGCCACAGGTGAGAGTTGAGTGCAGGGTGGGGACCAAAGGTAGACAAACTACCCCGAAGGAGGACAACAAGTCCCCCACCAGGGGTACAAGCTTTCCTCTAACATCCCATACATCCCGATGAGAAAGAAGAAATGAGAAAATCCTGCCTTCACAAATACCACAAAGCAGATATGCAGTATCACTTATTTTATTTTGCAGTATGAAATTTTTGTGTGTGTGTGCAGTCCTGCAAGACTTCGTTTTGAATTTATTAGTAGCTGCTAGAATGACCTTTGCCAAAACCTGGAAGGCTCAAGCAGCTTCCCATCAAAATTACAACAGTTACAGAAGGCAGAGGAGCAATGCATTTTGTTAGGGTGACAGGTTATGAAAGGGCTCCTACTAAATTCACAACATTAAAGTCGCAATCCTACACACACTTACCTGGAGGCGAGGCCCGGTGCAGTCGGCAAGGGCTTACTTCTAAGTATAGGACTATATTGCATAAAAGCCTCAATATCCAGCTAATTCATATATAATAAATCAACCACCAGAAAGTGATAAAGACTTTAAGCAATCACATCCGTGTATCATTTGATTTTGATAACAGTTTGAATGTGTAATATGTTTATAGACAAGGTGTTAAAGTAGAAGGGAAACTCCGTATAGGAATTACTTGAATAATTGTTATAATAGTTCTGCAATAGTCACAATGTTGATTTAAAAAAAGAAAAATTCATTTTCTTTTTATTTAAAGCATACCCCAAGATCTGTGCTGGTTGCACTCCTGTGAAAATATATAGTAAAGGTAAAGGGACCCCTGACCATTAGGTCCAGTCGTGACCGACTCTGGGGTTGCGGCACCCATCTCGCTTTATTGGCCGAGGGAGCCGGCGTACAGCTTCCGGGTCATGTGGCCAGCATGACTACACTGCTTCTGGCGAACCAGAGCGGCATACGGAAACGCCATTTACCTTCCCGCTGGAGCGGTACCTATTTATCTACTTGCACTCTGACGTGCTTTCGAACTGCTAGGTTGGCAGGAGTGAAAATATATACAACAGGATAAAAAAAAGAACAAAAATAATCACATTTAAATTGTACCTGGTTTCTATATGGTCTTTGTTTCTTTGTTTAAAGCACAACACATATATTCCACTCTTCATTCAATATTTTCAAACCCAGACTGGGGAGCAGTAAATCAAAACAATAAAACATATATAGAAAAATTACAATATATAAAAATTACAAAATTGTAAAAAGACCCATTACATAAAAAGAAATTAACAGCTGCATCATAAGGCAAACAGAGCTAAACTACCATTAGAATTCCCAGTTTAACCAAATTCTTGGGTAAAGTCAAAAGAACATTCAACACTCAACGAAATGGTCTCAATGACAACCCCATTCCATCTCTCACCTATGTGAGCCCACCCCTCTGTTTCATACAAAGAGGGGTCCACTCTGTGCCAACAGACTTTCACTTTGCAGCTTCTGAACAAAGTAAAACCTTTCGCCTCCACTCTCCAACCCACCCAGACTCTTACCTACATGCACAGAAAGAACCCCCACTCCCTTTGCATAATAGCAACAGAGCAAAAGAGCAGGAAGGTAGCAGTAACCCACAGCTGGTGTTTCTCTCTTGTTCTTGCTTTTGAAAATACCCATGGGCTTCAAGGTCAGTAAGGAGGAATGTGCAGGTAGAAGTTCTGCCCCCTCTTACCTCTCTCCTTATATGCATTTTATGCACATTCTTCCTCTAAAATAACATTTTGTGTGCTTTTTAATGCATTCTCCCCTGAAATATGCATATTTGTTCACATTTTTTCAGTAAAAATGTGCAATCTTATGCACGTTCTTTGAACTGAAACGACATTACAAAATTCAGCTGATAGCACTTGCATTCCTATTCGCGTATAACTCCTGGATTGGTGAATTAGGCTGGTCTGCTTTAAAATGCTACCTCTGTCCCTACTACAGACTGTTGAAACTGCAGAACCAGTATGGCTAATGTAGTCCACACACGGAATGGAATATTATTGCTTGGGGGAATTGTCGCATATCCTATGGCTTTTGCTATTATAAGGATGATCTGTAGTAATTCTTGAACCGTCGAAATGACAATCAATGGATGGCTTATCAAATAGCTTCCGATGAACATCCCCTTGAGCAACATTCAACAGGAATCTTTGATCCTGCTCAGATCCAAGTCCTCAGAGGAACACCTTTTCTTGACATATTTATTCCACACATACACACTTATGGGATCACTTCAAGTGCCACATATATGAGATTACCAAATATTATGTTGGATTAAGGGTATTTTCAGAAATCCCTGATCAGCCTTCAGCGTCAGCTATGTAGGATGAGTGTATGGAGTTTAAAAGCAATAACTGCAGCGTGGAGCAATTTTGTGACAGGGTGACAGATAAGTGCTTGCAGTTGCTGTTTGTGTGTGTGTGTGTGTGTGTGTGTGTGTGTGTGTGTACATATACAGTGGTACCTTGGGTTACAAATGCTTTGGGCTACAAATGCTTCAGGTTACAGACTCCGCTAACCCGGAAGTAGTACCTTGGGTTAAGAAGTTTACTTCAGGATGAGAACAGAAATCGCGCAGTGGCGGCAGCAGGAGGCCCCATTAGCTAAAGTGGTGCTTCAGGTTAAGAACGGACCTCCAGGATGAATTAAGTTATTAATTCACCTGACGTACCACTGTATGTATATATATATAACAAGTAAAGCCCACCCAGCCATTCCTATATAGGCTTCCTCATTCCTTAATGCTCCCCGCCTTTACTCAAAAGTTCCTGTATTTAGAACGTCAGCTTGGTGACATATGAATGCTCAAAGTGTGATTCCAAAGGACATGTGCCTGCAGGTAAAGCTAAAGAGAAGTAATAAAAACAATATAAAAAATTATGTGCATGCTCATGTACCATAGTCCCACTGCTACATGTTTGTTTCCCTTATAGAGCATCCAGTGGAGATCACAGATCTAATGAATGGGGGTTTCTGTGACGTCCGGACGTCTGACTGTAGCAGAATCCACGTGTTTGGACACAACTTCAGAGATTCTTCTGATCTTCATTGTGAGGTCACCCGGTTGACTGTAAGCAATACGGAAAGGGGCTCTCTTCGTCAGGAACCTTTATGTATTCTCTAGGTCTATAATTTATTGAGCACAGACAGCAATGTTTGCCATAGTATTCAGTGGCAAAAAACATCGCATTAGGAGATAGTGGCATGTCCATAGTACATTTCTGAAAACAAACCCACATATGCACGCACAAGCTTATCACTCGGTTTTTCCCACAAAAAGCCACAGTTCTATAATGTTATACTGCAGTGTGAAAGGAATATTAGACATCAGGACAGAAGTACTACAAATATCATCACTAAAACGCATGCAATAAACCCCATGTCTGAAGCAGCCTGAGTCTAAGCCGGCATGGCTCTAATACTGTGAAGCTGGAGAGATAACATGAATCTCAGCTGGTCCTATTTCTTGTTTACTGGCCTGCATCTAGTGGTTTGATTCTCTTAGTCTATTTATATGTGTATATTGCCTGTTATTATTGGGACTGGAAGTGATAAGTTTTCTTTCTGGCATGTACACTTTATACAATTGGTGTCACATCACCTCAAGATTGGTCCATAAGTGAATCAAAACCATGCAATCTCTTCCATTTCTCTGCGAGCTTTTATCCCAGTTTTACCCTAGTTCACTGATGCTTGAAATCACAGTATTATTATTTCTCAATTTGGTGCATCTGGAATCTATACGCTTGGTTGTATTTCTAAATGCATTTGAATTTTAAGTATCATAGCTAACTATCCAAGCTTCCGGATACACAGCTGTAGTCTACAGCTGAATGGTGGACTATTAAGATTATTATTCTACATCTTAATCATGTAATATGATAGCTTTATAAGGCTGCATATAAAAGAATGTATGGTTAAGAATTATTGGGATGAGAGGGGTCCTCCATCAGAGTGTTTCAAAATTGGATTCATTACAAAAAAGTCTTTCCCAGTGAAGCAGAAAGATACAGAACTTTCTGAAATTGTTTGTAGAAAGTAGACTTCTATGTGACAGGATGTATCCTACAATCCTAGAGATCCACATAGAATATTTATGTACAAATAGAGTGTGTCGTGAGCCATAAGTTTCATGAAGGGCATGTCTAGATCCCATGCATTTGAAATACAGAATCACACAAATACTACCAAATCCAGCATCCGTCAGGAATACTACTGATAGGATGACACAATCAGTTTGTCCCACAAATTACATTCCTTCAGATGTTGTTACACGAGGTTGTTCCAGCTATGGGAATGTGGAAATGGCACTTGCCACAAAAGATAGGATTCAGGAATTGAAATAACATTTCCAGTTTTGACATGGGGAAGTTTTTAATGTTTCATGTTTTAGTGTGTTTTTAATATTCTGTTGCGAGCCACCCAGAGTGGCTGAGGACACCTTGCCAGTTGGGTGGGGTATAATAATAATAATAATAATAATAATAATAATAATAATAATAATATAATAATAATACTGCCATCAGCCAAGATAACTGAGCTGCGAAGGTCTGATCCATCCATTTTAAAATCCAGTTCCCAATACCATGAGGACCTCAAGTTGCTCTGCTTCAGTTTTATATTAAAAAAAGCAATTTTCCAGCTCTCACCAAAGTAGGGGGGAAAACTTGAAAACATAAAACCGAGACTTCAAATATTACAGTTGTCCCCCCCCCCCACTTAAAATGCATTTCCCCCTGAAGACTTGACATTGCATGTTTAGGTTTTGAAGCTTTTGCTATTGAATTCTGAAGGGCACTGTTTCTAAAGTCACTGACAGAATAGTGCAATCAGCAGGGTGTTTGCAAAGGCAGATCTAGGGGAGCATGATCGGTTCGGTCACACCAGGCGTGGAGCTTCTGGGGCACCACAACTATGACTCCCAATGGAATGTGAGAGATGGGCGGGCAGATTTGGGCATCACCAGGAGGCCACTGAAGTTTGAGACACCAAGGTCTGCCACTGGTGTTTGTTTTATGCATAATTACATTACAACACCAGCAAATCTTAGAGGCAGATTTGACTCCTATTATGATTATTATTTAACAGAGTAAGCTTAGGGTTAGTATAGCTTCCTTGCTTCCCTCCAGCTACCTAGAGAGGAGAAGGACTTCGGCTCAGGGATAGAATATCTGCTTTGTATGCATAAACTTCCAGGTTCAATCTCCAGATAGAGCTGCGAATGTGTTTCCTGTCTGAAACCCTGAAGAGCTGCTGTCAGTCTGTGACAACAATACTGAGCTAGCTATGGTTTAACTTTGTATAAGGCAGCTTCCTGTGTAACTATGTAGACTATATGTTAAAGAGAGGTTTCATGTAGTGGTGCTTTTGAGAGGAGATATCACAAAATGGACATCCAGGTTGGATGTTCTAAAAGGAAGCCTGAGATATCCACCGAAAGGAAACTCATCCAAGCTCATCATTCAGGATGGTTCCTTAATGAAGCCTCTGTACCATGAAGCACATTGGACAGGAAATGCTTCTGAAAAGGGCAGGCAGAGAGCTTGTCTTGATCAACCTTAATTGTCAGGAAGAGTCATACAGAAGGGGTTGATCTGCAAAATATGTAGCTGTGTGCATGTTTTCCTTTGTAGACACAACAGCAGCTACAGAGGACAATTTGAACCAGGGATCAAATTGTGAAAGTGGTGCAAGTAGGAGATTCATCATTGCTCATCAGCTGGGGAGGGGTAATAATAATAATAATAATAATAATAATAATAATAATAATAATTCTATCCCGCCCATCTGGCTAGGTTTCCCCAGCCACTCTGAGCGACTTTCAACAGAACATTAAAAACAGTATAAAACTTCACACATTAAAAACTAAACAGAGCTGCCTTCAGATGTCTTCTAAAAGTCAGATAGTTGTTTATTTCCTTGATATCTGATGGGAGGGCATTCCACAGGGTGGGTGCCACTACCAAGAAGGCCCTCTGCTGGGTTCCCCGTAAGCTTGCAGTGAGGGAACTGCCAGAAGGCCCTTGGCACTGGACCTCAGTATCCGGGCTAAATGATGGGGGTGGAGACTCTCCTTCAGGTATACCAGGTCGAGGCCGTTTAGGGCTTTAAAGGTCAGCACCAACACTTTGAATTGTGCTTGGAAATGTACTGGAAGCCAGTTGTAGGTCTTTCAGGACCGGTGTTATATGGTCTCGGCAATAAAGTTTGCAAAATTGGCATAATCTCTGAAGCATTATAGTATCTGTTGGACTATACACCCCATCCCATTGTACTTATACCAATCAGATTTGAACATATGGAATTCCTTTGTTTTCCTCTGGAGTTCTATTGTGTCTGCTGTGTTAATCCACTTAACACAGCAGCACATCTGTTCAAAATCTTCCATAAAGAAATTTTTATATATCCATGTACATCACTTGAAATCTACAGTAAGCACATGTAGACCTGCAGTAAGTCACACACATCTTCCTGCTCTGTTTCCTGCAGTATCACAATGGTGAATGGGTATCCAGAGAACATGAAAACACCAAAGCAACGTTTCTGAATCTGACAACGGTGGACTGTCAGATCCCACCTCTGAACAATACAGGAGCAGGAGCTGTTCGTTTCATGATGGATGCTGAGCCTTATGCAAGATGGCAAGTGAAAGTAGGAATTTCTTGTGCTACTAGCAAAACAATTTCAAAAGACATTTCTCAAGCAGCATGATGATAAAATGGGAGATTACGGATTTCTTCCTGCTAATCACTGTGAATAGGAGTGCACACGAGAGCAAGAGATCTTTAGTATTGCCTCATAATAAATAAGAAAACAAAGAAATAGCAGAAATTACAGGCATTGTGGGCATTTTAATAAGTAGTCTTAAGGTGCAAATTACAATCACTGTTCCTAGTAATCACCCTGAGCTGATATAGTGGGTGAATCAATTCTTAATCATCTGCATTTCATTTCAAGAGACACGGCTGAAATTCTTGATTAGGTCACAAGTGCAAAATGACTTCAGCTTCATACTGCTGCCTGTTGGGGGCCTCTCCGGCTCACATCCTCCATTTTGAAATTGTTGTACAGGACAGCCCTACTCAAAGAGATGGCAGAGAATGATGCTGAATACCTGGGGATCTTCAGTTGTACTGTAGCTGAGCACAAGTGGCTTTTCTGTGAGCTGCTTCTGCACGGGGGTGGTAATATTTGTGTGGCCCAGCCACATGGATGTAAGCCAAACTTACCATCCTTTCCCACAGAATTGACATGTGTGCATGTGGCACACCCAGAATGCACTTCAGCTTGCTGATTCAGTGGTTGAAACCTACCCAGGTCAAGAGCACTCCAGACCCTGAGATCTAAGGGTAGCCTCTGGTGTCATGGGGGGGGGGGAGTGGTCTTCAGTGATGTTATTAAGCACAACACACCAAGCATTAACCACAGTTGTGGAGAGCGTGTCATTCAAATAGAAAAACACCAAGTCTAATAAAGGAGCAAACATGTCACCGATCGGAAATTAAGACAGAAAACCTAGCTAAAAGGGTTGTTGCGATGCTAGCTGTGAACTGCTATTGTGAACAGCCAGATAGGATAATGGTGCCACAAGCGCAGGACTTTCAGGCCCCCAAATGTAGAAGTGCTGGCTTATTTATTTACTTACTTGTTTCATAAAATTTATGCACCACTCGATTCACCACAAAGCAGTCTAACCAAATGATGAAACAATAAAATTGAGAAAAAAATCACATTCATACTTTACAACATTGAAATACCAAAACGTATTAGTTACCTCAACTTTCTAAGCACATGGGTTTGAATTTTTTAGCAGGCGCCGTGCAGTTAAGCTGCCTGCTTGATCTCAATAGGCAAGGAGTTCCAAAGTGCATCTGCTGCCACACTAAAGGATTGAGTTCTTACAAATGTGTAACAGGCATTATGTGGCACCTGCAGTAGCACCAATTCCACATTTTGAAGTGGTTGAGTGGGCACATGTGGGGCAAAGTAAAGTAATATGAAGTGAAGTAAGACATATTGCACTCTAAAGATAGCCGCATCACACACCCACACCCAAAATAGACCTATGGAGTCAGAAATTACCAAAGTTCATCACTGGTAGACCTCAACATATTTGTTTCACAATTTTCTAGACAGGCAGGCAAGAAGATGCCTAATAATCTACCCTTGCTGCTTTATAGGAGACTTTGATCTGCCCGTGCTCCTCCAAAGCACAACAGAATAGTTGGGATGATTTATGTACATTTTATTTTTATTTATTTTTTTGCAGTAGCTTATTAACTTTTGAAGAGGAGATCAATGTTTATTTTTGTTTTAACCAAAGCACAGCAAGCAAATGAATGGGGTTTATTTGAATATCTTATTAGAGGCTGCTAAAGTCCTAATCATTATTAATGTTCATCTGTTTGATCATTAGTGCTGTGCTCAGAAAATGAACATCTTGAGGGCTTTAGTAAAGGAAAGAAATTAAGGTTAAAATTGCATTAAGAGTGATCAGTTTATACAGATGAGGTAGTGCTTTTGCCTGCAAAATGGCAGGATGCTAAACTAATCCTTCTTTCCGCCTCAGAGCTTGATTCGCTTAGGCCTAGAATCCATTTTCAGCACCAGGAGTTTGTATCAGTTGTATCATCTCCTACACTAACATTATCTGGGACCTTTATTTCTATATATGCTAGCTCATGCGAAGACTGGGTCTGATTGAGTGCAGAGTACATTGACCCACCCCATCAAATAGCTACATCCAGTCCCAAATAGAAGCATGGCTTTCCATTTCAGATTTGAGCTGCAGACCACACACTTTGCAGATTAAACCCTAGCTAGAGACCCTTGAAATGGTTTTCCTGCCTTATTAAGATGGCTTGTCTATGAAGAATGTGGCTAGGGAGCCCCTCTTCTAAATCAAATACTGAGAGAATTGAGTTCATTCTTTAAATCATGTTAAGTTATGCTAATTCAGTTTCAAATTCTCTGAATAGATTGTAAACTTATTTCCTTCCTTTGAATTGCAAATGCTAGGCACTGCTATATCCTCACATACCTCAGTATCACCTGTTCACACCTGAGTGGAACAGGTAGTATTTTATCAGTTTAAAATAATATAATGTTTCTGGAACAGTTCACTTAATGCTGATTTTTTGTGGCGTGTCCCATTCTCTGTTCACCAGGAAATATCATTTGTGTGTGTTTAGCTTTACATGAGTTTTCTTTCTGTTGTTTGTGATTTTTGCCTCTCCTTTTTTCTTCTCACCCTTTTCTGCACCTCACAATGATGCCTTCCATCTGTTCAATGCCGTGGCTGTTGTTACCCACTAGACCTACTAGGGTGTCAAGGAGGTGATGGGTGCATGGCCAGTGGAGACACCGGAGTGTGGCCAAACTGGCATGGGTTTCTCCCCATCTCTTTCTCTCTTGAAAAGATACTGTGAAGAATTGCATTTTTACAAATATTTAGTACCTAACTAAGCTATATGCCACGATGACAGTTATGAGATACAAAAAAATACACACACAGTTATTCAAGTAAATTTTGCTCAGAGTAGATTAATAATAATGATGATGATGGCAACAAAACATTCAGCAACACTGAGTTGAAAGAGGATCATAGGGTGGTAGTCTTTCCTCCACTACTTTCATTTGTGGGGATGTAGGAAGCAGTGGCAACCTCTTCAGTTTTGGTGGTGATGCTGATATCTCTTTCTTTCGTGTCTTCTCGTACCCAGGCTAAGTAGGCAGATTCAGTGCTTCCATCTGCTCTGATGTTTCTAAAGGGATAGCAAAAGTGGTGTAACATGGGTTGCCAGCACCCAGGGTATTGCACCTGCTAACCAGGGGACCATTAGCACTCCCTGAGTCCTTTCCACCAGTCCAATATTGATAAAGTCAATGAAATACTCTACCATGGGGGACGCGGGTGGTGCTGTGGTTGAAACCACTGAATGTCTTGGGCGTTGCTGATTGGAAGGCCAGCAGTTCAAATCTGTGCGATGGGGTGAACTCCTGTTGCTCTGCCCCAGCTTTTGCCAACCTAGCAGTTTGAAACCATACCAGTGCAATTAGATAAATAGGTACCGTTGCAGTGGGAAGGTAAACGGTGTTTCCATGCTCACTCTGGCTTCCGTCATGGTGTCCCGTTATGCCAGAAGTGATTTAGTCATACTGGCCACATGACCCGGAAAGCTATCTGTGGACAAATGCCGGCTCCCTCAGCATGAAAAGTGAGATGAGCACCACAACCCATAGTTGCCTTTGACAGGACTTAACCGTCCAGAGGTCCTTCACCTTTACCTTTACCTTTACCTTTAACTTTACCTTTACCTTTACCTTTACCTTTACCGTACCTGTATCTTTAATGTGCACATTTGAGACATTTGCCGCACCAGCCATCACACTTACTCCTGGGTGGTGGTGGGACTCTTATTCTCCCTTGGCACCACTCCCTTGCCCTGACTCTCTCTGATGATTGGTCTATGACTTACTTGTCCTCCTATTCCATGTTGTCACCACCAGCAGCAGCACCAGCTGGCAAGGGATCAGTGGCATGGGGTGAAGATCCTTGGCACTGCCCACCAATAGGTTGGAACGATAGCTTGGCGACCTACACAAGAGGCAGCTGCAGCACCCATGAGTGTCAAGTACGGTGGAGAGCAGGATGAGGGATTGGTCGGGAGTGAGTATACAGTGGAACCCCGGGTTACAGACGCATCAGGTTACAGACGCTTCAGGTTACAGACTCCGCTAACCCAGAAATAGTACCTCGGGTTAAGAACTTTGCTTCAGGATGAGAACAGAAATCGTGCTCCGGCGGCACGGCAGCAGCAGGAGGCCCCATTAGCTAAAGTGGTGCTTCAGGTTAAGAACAGTTTCTGGTTAAGAACGGACCACCAAAACGAATTAAGTTCTTAACCCGAGGTACCACTGTATTTTTAAAGCCCATGCAGGGATGCCCTGGCAATCAGCCATTGCTCAAATCCACTCCTCAGTCTGCCCACATGAACATTGGGATATTTTCTGTGTGAGGGGGAAGGCACGCTTTTGAAATTTTGTACCCCTGTGGCCCTGCCCACGCTACACCACTGGGTATAAACACTCAGGACAAATGGACCTCTTAATCTTAAACCAAGTCAGAGCAACCAGTTATCCAGGACTTCAGGCAAGGGTATCTTCCAACCCTACATGGAGATTCAACTGAGGACTTCTGCAGGCATCTCCTCTGCCACTGAGTCCTGGCCCTTGAATAGCACCTCTTACAAAAATCAGAAAACTGAGAATCTATGTTAAAACCCCATAAACCAGAACTGGCTTTCCAAATTCTTGAACAATGAACATAAAGGATTTTTCTCTAACATAGAGCAGGAGGGCAGATAAATTCTTACACTATCTTGTCCAACTGAATGCTTAGCAGCTATATCCAGATGCCACCAACATCACGCCAGTCATGTGCATTCAGATATTATGTGAAAAGTAAAACTGGTTATGATGTGCCAAAATGTAGGGCCCACTTTGTTTGTTTGTTTGTTCCACTATTCTATCACCAGTTAAACTGCATGGCTTCTGTGCCTACAGGAAATACATATGGCAGCAGTGGGGGCAGTATCAGCCCTGATTTTCTGCTCATTTCCCCTTAGATTGAACACTTCAGGCATTACATCTTATGAATGAATAGCTGCACTGAGTATGGAAATCCATCTTAGGGGGAGTCAAGGGCAAAGGCTGCCATACAGAATCATCTTCCTTTGAAGCAGGCTCAATAAAATCTTGTTGACATCTATGAGATTCCTCTAGAGTAAATGTTTTATGGATTGCAATCAAAATGTCTGAAGCAGGATTTATTGTTCAAAATTGTGTCAACTTGAGTAAGAAATTTACAGGAAGAGGTTAAACAGAGCACGGCAGTTATCAGAAACTCCAGATTTTATCCGAGTGAAAAGATATTTTGGTAATAAATGAATGGCTTTTCAGTTTGCAGCATCAAGTGATTTGTTAGCTTGCAGGAAAGTAACTTGCAAGTGGTTTAATTTATCTTCTTGGCAGACATTTAGTTCAGGGGTGTATTGGGCATGTGCTTTAGAATGTGCAGACAGTATCTGTATGGAACATGATCACATAAAATGATATGATATATTTTTTGTATATTTTAGATTTCTAATGATGGTTTCCAGTACAGTAATTCAAAAGTCCTGACCTTGTATGACGGAGTCTGCCAGGATTGCAAATTCCATCAAAATGGGCTTTGTAAATTAAAGGTAATTTCAAAGCACTTAGAGGTTTAATACAGAACATCCATCTTTTCCTTAACCCTCCAGTTTCCCTGGATTGCCTGTGTAGCTTGACAAGTGTTGGAGAAGAAAATGTGTTTATTGATCAGCTGGGAAGCTAAATATATTTTCTTCCATTCACTTGTAAATTATGCCCTTTTTATATCAATCGTCAGGAAGCCAACACATTGTACATAAAAAAACATTTCTTCCAAATTAACATTTTATATTCACAAAGAATTTAGCACCTCCATGCTGGAAATGTTCATGTAAGTAAATGAAACTTGGAAACAGCAGAGGTTCTGTAATTATCTCAAATAAGGCATCTTTCACACTCAGAAGATTCCGGTTTACAGAGAGCCTTTGCTGGGACGACATTGCTCTCAGTCTCCACAAGCAACATTTCTTTGTAAGACATGGTGTCAAATTCTTACCAGTCCTCTCAGATTTATTGGGGGTATTGCAACAACCAATCCTATTACCTCTGGGCCTGTTATCTTCAAGTATAGATGTGATTGCCACAGCTGAGAAACAACTCTCAACAACTACACAGGCTCAAAACTGCTCTGTAGCGACCTTTTAACATGAGGACAAGGTCTACTGTAGTTTGATTTCAGACCCAACTCTGATAGGTACTTCTAGCAGCATTTTATTTTATTTACACCCTGCTAAGTTCACTATTTGACCCTTTACACCCTGATGCAGCCTAGTCAGCAAACTAGCTACATGGTTCTATGCCATAAATTCATTAATTTTGTAACTTTCCCACCTGTTGGCTCTGTCCCATTTGCATTATGTGAAGCAATGTATTTTTAAGGGTTATGCAAAGCTTTTTGGTTTAGTTATCATTCTTGTTGTTGTTACTTACATTACTTATTACGTTATTTATTATTTAGAAATGAGCATCCCAGGATCAAATAAAGAGATATTATGAAGCAGATTAAAGAACAAAAAATACTTTTTAAAAGCAAAAGAATGACTTATTCAGGAGGTTTTATTGAAAAAGAAGCATATAATATCATTCTAACTAATATGCTGCCTTGACAGCTGGAGTTGTGTTCCATCCATACGCTGTTGACATTCAATTCCTATTTCTTCTTGCTGTCTGAATCATATGTGGCTACGCAGATTCTGCGCTGGTGCTCAGCCACTGTAATGGACTGGATGAAGGCTAGTCGTGGTGGAATTAGATCAAGGTGCTATGACTCAGCACTTCTTGAGCTTGGGAGATAAGCATATGGCCAGTTCTCTATGGGGCTGCGCTCCCCTTGTAGTACTTGCTGATTCTTCTCTGTCACTGGAGAGCCAAGTGACATAGAGGGCTTTTTCTTAGCTCCCAGCTGGTTGGCCAGTTATGGCTGTTCCTATACAGGGATGGCCTTGCCATAGTAATTCATGCTCTGATAAGCTCCCAGCTGGATAACTTTAGTGCACAGGGCAACTCTTGCAGACCACTTTGAAATTGCAACTAATTCAGATGTAGTAGTTTAGCTTTTGAGTGGAGCAACTAGCTGGAGCCATGTTAATACAGTTCAAAATCTGCATTGACTGCCAATATACACCGGAACATCATACTTAAGAATGGTAAAGAATCGACAGATTAGATTCTAGATCACTGTTCATTCAGACGAGTCTGTCTTTTAGCTTAGCAGAGGCGAATAATATGCAGCATTACATGAAGCATGTAATTCAAAATTTACAACCATTATCCCCTCATTAAGTGGGAACAAGGGGTTGATCTTTGTAAGTTTTGAAGTTACAAGTTTCAGGCAGCTATGCACTAAATCACCAGCTCCCACACTACCTGGCTATTGGCCATGCTGACTAGGGGTGAGGGGAGCACAACAACATCTGATGGGTACCACATTGGCTAATCTTGAAGATTCTCAGCCTAGCTCCACCCACCTAGTGTGAGTGCAGCTGGTGAATGTAACCAAGTGGGATAGAGCTCCAATATGCCACTTTAAGTGTTATTTTGCAAGCCACTGTTTATCCCATCACTCAGTCTTTGTTTATTTTCTAGAGGGCAGCAATTTGGGTGGGTGATGGAGCTTGCAACCTAGTAGAGAATGCTCAGCTCAGGGGTGGTTTTATGCCACTGCAGCTATCTGTTTGGAGGCCCTTTGAAATAAAAAAAAGGGGGGAAGTATGTAGAGAAGGCTGGGATTTTATATGATTTGCCCACATGCCTAGATACATGCTAAACTCTATATGGTAGTGGATGGCATTGTGGCATGGTGGTGTTCACCTGACCTCCATACAGCTTTAGTTGCTGTTCCTTATGGGGAAGGGTGAGGCAAGTGGGGAGGCCAGCACAGTGGAAATTCACCAGCAGGAGCACCAGATTGCACCACACCGAGTTTTCCACTGCCTCTCCCTTCTTTTTCCCAGTAAGCAACATCAGTCAGTGAGTGCTGCCACCCCACCAAGCCATCTGCTGCTGGCTCTGCATAAGGACTCAATTATTGCACAATGTTCATTGTGTAACATCAGCAAGCCCATATAGAGGGAGGACTAGAATGTGCCTGGGAGAGAGAACTGCTTTGTTTTGGGACTGTTGTTCAATATGACCTTTTCATGTATGTCTTCTTTTAGTATGCCTTGTCCCCAGAGAAGCAGCATGGCTCTAGGCATAGGGAAAGTCATGGTTCTTAAGTTAAGACAGGCAAGAAGGCTTGCTAGTCCTGAGGCCATCACACACACAAATGGAAATGACTGAAGCACGTTGTTGCATCCCATTATAACCAAGGATTTGTGCTATTGAATGGGGATATGTGGCATTTTCCCCTTTACAAATGGCTTCCGAGCAGATTGGCAATTTTAATTGTATGTGAATGAAAGGAGAATTTTAGGATCTCTGAGCAAACAGTTTCACTTTTTGTACTGGGTCATAAAGCAGAGTTTCCTCATAACTGTAGTCATAGAGTTCTGTCATACAGAATTTTAGCTATTATACCCTTAGAGTGGAGCCCAATTTCAGCAGGACCAGATAATTAATCACTCTGATAACAGGTGTCTGGGATTAATGATCTTGTACAACATGTTAGTGATTTTCATATGATTTTTTGTTACAGTGGCATTATCCGGCAGCCTGAGATAAGCCATTCACAACTACAAAAATCTCACAATGAAGCTGGCAAAGCCTGTGTCATTACAGCAATTTTTAAGAATACACTTGTATTCTTCCCCAAGGCAACAGAGTGCTAGCATTTAAATTGCTGTCATTTCATTATTCCTACAGCAAAATATTTCAAGCAATTACTTGCTGCTAATTTATCTTTCTTCCTCTTACTTGCAGGAAAACGCTTGCAATATAGATGGATTATGTTATGCAAAAGGTGATTCAAGCCTTACGAGTCCTTGTCTTCTCTGTGAACCAGATATTTCCAAATTCACCTGGTCTATCAATGAAAGTAAGCCTAAAATGCATAAAATGTTTCTATGGTATTCGGTTTTGTTGCAAAACCCATCCGGTGTTTTAGAGAGAGGGATATTCTTTCTCTGGACCTGTATATTGTGTACATTTCTGACATTTCTCTAAGCCAGCATTTATTAAGCTGATGTCATCCTGATGTTCTGGATGACAATTCACATCTGTGCTGTCTAGGCTGTGGCTGATAGGTATTTGTTCAGAATATCTGGATGACCCCAGATTGCCCAAGTTTCTGTAGGATGTAATCTACAGTGGTACCTTGGTTCTCGAATGGCTTGGCTTCCAAACAAATCAGCTCCCGAATGCCGCAAATCCAGAATTGAGTGTTCCAGTTTGCAAATGCTTTTTGGAAGCCGAACATCCGACGTGGCTTCTGATTGAGTGCAGGAAGCTCCTGCAGCCAATCGGAAGCCGTGCCTTGGTTTTCGAATGGTTCTGGGAGTCAAAGAGACTCCCAGAATGGATTAAGTTCGACAATCAAGGTACCACTGTACTTTCTTTGGAGAAAGCAGATTCTCATTAATAGGAATATGTACATTTTGGACCCTAATGATTATGCAGAGGTTCCAAGTGTGTGCTTAGATATTTCTGAGCAACATCATGGGGAATGTTTTTCTAGGACCAAGGTGAAACTGTCAAGCTTCTTTGTTATTTTTGCTGTTCAGTATTGTTTATGCAATCTTTTTATATTTATACTGGCTTTTTTGGTATGTTAGATTTGCCATTGTGATGTTGTTTTATTATGTTATGAAATTGTTTCGTACCGCTTGATTTTGAAACGCATTCCTGTTTTCTTTGTTGCAAGCTGCTTTGAGAATGGTGTCTCTATGTGTGAAAGCAGCATGCAAATAAAATTATGAATGAATAAATTTTCACATCCTTTGAAGACAGAATAGTCTAATCTGGAAAGATGAACTACAGTGATCAGGTGACTTATTTTCCATCAGCAAGCAAAACCAGTAAATGGTACTTTGGGCCATAGCTACCACATGGCAGTAATGCTGGGTCCAACAGTATCCCTGAAACCAAACAGTGGTTCTTACAGTGGGGTGACTCCACCCAAAACAAATATGCCAAGTCAGCCTGACTACTGAGTTCCCTGCAATCATTAACTCTGTCTTATCAAGACAGAGTTTATTCACTGTCCTCAAGTCCACCACTGATTATATACATCCACTGAAGGATATCACTACACATTGCTTCCTGTATTTAAGAGTTAGGTCAAGGCATTCCTTAATCCATTTTATGATACTTAATCTATTTTAAGAGCATGGTTATATTACTTTGATGTTTTTATTGAGAGTATTTTTTATTGTATCTAGGTTTTTATTGACTGTGAGACATGATGACTATTTTCAATTGGAATGCACAGTATAAAGTTTAATGTAAAATAAATAAAAGCTTTCCTGAATGCATTGCTCAAGTTTCTCAAACTTGCTGGTAACTGTTTTTGACTAAAATGTTCTAGAGGGATTTTATCGTCTTTGTCAACTGCTGTGTAACATTAACCATAGCCACCACAATCAACCTCAAATGTTAAGTGTATGCCACTAAAATGATAAAATGTGTGCCCTTGCTGCCCAGAAAGAGGGAGAAACATGGCAGAGAGACATCCACACCATACATTAAAAGTGCATTTATTTATGAAAATATTTTAATCTGCTCTTCATTAAAAATAATCCAAGCAGTTTACAACAGCCGTACAATCAAATACAATAAAAACCTCATCAACTACCTATTACTGAAATATATTTTTTTGATTGCCTGCATAAGCTTAGCAGCATAAAAAAGCTTTCAGCAGATGTTCAAAAAGTGAAAAAAGGCACCTGCTGAATCTTTCTTGGAAGAGCCTTTCCCAGGACTGGGCCAAGAACACTAAAGGCTTGGTTTCAGGCCACTGTCAGATGAGCCTCACCAGCCTTGGGTTGACCAATGATGCTCCTGCTCCTACTACTTTAACAGTCATGGCTTTCCCCAAGGAATCATGGGAACTGATTCCCCCTCACAGAGCTACTATTCCTAACACCTTTGACAAACTACAGTTCCCAGGATTCTTTGGTGGAAGCCATGCGCTTTAAATGTATGGTGTGAATGTACCAACAACCAAGAAGACTGTGACCGGTGATGTATTTTCTGGTGGTCCAGGTGGTAGATGTAGTTTGAAAACCGCTGTCTTAGGGAATTAGAACATTCCATACATTATACATTATTGCATCTTGCTATTTTGCTTAGATAACCAGCCGCCTGTGTTCCAAGCCCCAACCAGCCAGCTTCTGACGTTTGCAGGAGAGAATTTTGTGTACCAACTGCTAGCAGTGGATCCTGAGGGATCAGCCATGCTGTTCATCTTAGAAGGCGGACCTCCAGAAGCCACCCTCTCTCCTGCTGGCCTTCTCATTTGGAAAGTCAGCTCTGCCGAATCAGAGAGCTTTGAATTCACCGTGTCTGATGAATGCAATGCACAAAGCAGGCACTCGGTTCAGGTAGGAATAGGGAACCCTTCAGAAAACTGGTTTATCACACTATCCATTGCTTCCATTATAGCTAATAATTTGTTACTGTCTTTAAAAAGCTAAGACTTCAGCTATTTTCAAGTAAGTGCATATTATCCAACATGACAGTAATGATCAATTAATCTAATAAATAACTTGGAGAACGTAAAACCCATATATACAACGAACAAGAGAGGGTACTATCGATTGCTGTCTGAAAGAACACTTTTGCCGAGCCTCTTAATGGTTCATTAATCTGCTTTAAAATTCACTGTGTGCATTTGGATCTTTGAAGAAAAGCACATAACAACATAAAAGACCAGGTTTTTGCCATAAAGGGGAGAACATAATTCATTTGCAATGATATTTTTAGAGGTTCCCATGCTCTTATGTCGTTACTCCAGAGCCTCGGCTCCCTGGCAGTGCTTCTCTTCTGCTTTGTCTTTATTGCAAGGTGTTCCATTAATCCTTCAATAGGGTGGGCTAATGAGGTAAATGCATAGGAGGAAACTTACAACCAGAAGTGTCTCGCTCACAATGGAGCGAGGAGCCTGGAACGAGATAAGTGCAGGATAAATATTAACCCACAACACTTGATACAGAATTTACATGGTACCGCACCCAGACTTACCTGGAAATGCGTGAAAAATAAATAAATCAAAGATTAGATTCATAGTCTGTATAAGGCCAAATGAGATGTTATGCCAAATCCACAGCTGCCACTGAAAATGGCAAGTGTGTGACTAACTTTCCCCTTCCTCTCTGCAATGCTAACTGTGTCCTGATAGTTCATCTTTATTTAGTCCATGCCAGCAGCCAATGATGTGGCGCAGCAGTGGGGAAATGCAGGATGTTGTGGCATTAGGAGATGAGCAAGTTTTGCCAGCTATTACAAAGGTGCTGGGAGGCGATGCATACCTTCAGTTTTCAGTGGCTATTCCATATTTCTCATGTTGCATTAAGTGCCCCATGTAAGTGCTGCTTCTAGTAGACATGCAACAAGAGTGGCAACAATAGAGAGGTCCTTTTCAGTAGTGGGATGCTCTCCCCAGCGAAGTTCACCAAGTACTGACCATATCTGATTCTCTTTCTATTGTTTGGTGTGATTTGCTGCTGGTTGGTATTTTAATGCTGACCATGCTGATGTTGTGTGTTTTCCTGCAGTTTATTGTAGGATTACTTTTAGAAACTCTCTCTGGTGCTTAATTTTTATGTAATTTTATATCTGTATTGCATTTTTTGATGCAAGCCATTTTGAGATCTCTTGCGGTATAAGATGATGAATAACAATAATTTGGCCCTCAGTATGTCTCAGCTACATTTCAGACAATATTTCTTTGTATTTATAATTTCATATTTGGAGCTACAAACCATGGTTACATAGAATTCTAAATGACTAGATCTTGAAATAGCTGTTTTACTGAAAGAAAGTTTTAGGAGGCTGGATACTGAACCCTCCCTTTTTAGAAAAGGTAGGTAGATCCTCCATTGCAATGCAGTGCAAGAGAATGAAGAAACATCATCCCAGTGCTTTCCTCTTTTAGATTGCAGTGAAACCATGTGGCTGCTTAAATGGTGGAACATGTATCACAAACATCAACTTCCCTCCGGGTGTTGGTGAATATCTCTGCATATGTCCCAGTGGATTTGAACAGGAACTTTGCCAGAACAGCCGTAATGACTGCCAATCAAACCCATGTGGGATTGGCTCCTGTATCAATGGAAAAGATAGTTACATTTGTAAATGTCCAGCAGGTTGGAAAGGTAAGCAGAGCTTTGCATTTTTTTAATTTTTTTTTTGGAGTCTCCTTACTGTTTTCTGGTCAAATTTAGAGGCAGTCTATATACTACTCCTGGTATGTGGAAGTAGTGTCTGGCACACTGAAGCAGTATCTGAATATCATCTTTTCCACATGGCGGGATTAATGCATAGAACCTAAGGATGGACTAATCTGTCAATTTCAATCCCTCATTTTCCCAGTTTTAAGTTTAGTTCACTACACTGTGATTTTTTTCTTTAAAAATCTTCACAAAAATTCATCAGCATTCCTTTGGTTGGTAAACTGCCAGGTAAAATTTGGAGAGGTGCAAATGGATATTGGTCCATATATTGTTTTGGGAGGGTAAAACTTATATAGTTTTGCATTTAATTGTTAACCAAACCAAATTTCTCTCCCACTCCTTTGAAGCAAGGAGACAGAATCAGTCATTTTCTACTTACTAACTCTGGGACACAGGCATCTGACCACCATTCCCCACTACTGTACTTCGTTGCTTAATTGTTGCAGATTAGGTAACACGAATGATTCTGACATCTGACACTTGTGCCTGAACTGACACCTCAGGATAATCAAAACACAGGTTGAGGAACTTTGGAGTATTTCCACACTAAGGCCCTTTAGTACATCTGAGACATTGCTTTTCTCCTATTAGCACAAAATACAAATACAGATTCCACAAAGCAGCAAATATACCCCATTTATTACCTAGCAATATCATTTTTCTGGTCAATGTCTTTCTAATATCTTTCTTCAAGTCAATCAAATTCACCAAAGTTGCTTTCAGCAAATGCTAATTGAAAGCATCTTGGTTGCTAGTTCAGACCATTTAGTTGCTTCCTCTTGTTCCTAGCTGGGAGATTATAAACAGACTTATTTGCTCCCTGAGTAGCCACTCTGAATTACCACAATGTCAGTTTCTCTTCCCCTGGGGTGGGGGTGGGGCTTTAATTATTTATTTGATAGGCTATTCAGTCTATAAGTCAGAAGCTATTCATTACCACTAATATATTAAATTCAATCCCTTATCTTGGAGCTTAAACAGATCTCCATTTCCAAGCGGACATCTTCAGCAAGCAAAATAGTCACCTTTCCAGTGAAGCCGTGATTTAAGTAATCAAGGCTTTCTAAGAATATGATCCCATGTTAATTTCTGGAGAGAATTAATTTCTCTGCAAAAGGGTTTAAGGCCAATATGTACAATGATTTAATACAAAAGAAGGTGTGCAACAGATGATGCTAACCACCAAGCAAAAGGGGGGATCTCAGTTCTTTAGATTGTAAGATAACAGGGGAATATAGTAATCTTTTAAGCTTGTCCTGACAGTAGCAAATACACTGTGAACAATGGGGGCCCTTCCCTCCATTTATCAATAATCATAGGGAAAGTGATCTGCTTCAGTTACCCCCTTTTCCTTCAGGTTCATGTAAATAAAATATTCACTGTTTTTGCCATTATTTTCCTGTAGCAAGTAGGCTTGGGGAGGGGAAACCAAATAAACAAATGATTGAGTGAAATAGGAATATCTCTCACCTGTTTTAATGGCAGGTGAAAAATTATATGCAAGTGCAGCAGAAAGCCAGCTGGGAAGGTAGATGATTTCACTTCAGGGCAGGTTCCATTACAGCAATAAAAGCTTATCCTTGATGTTGTGTTTATGTCTCAATTCCCCAGAAAGCCATCAATAATCTAATGAGAAGGCTTGCTGTACTGCTCAAGTGACAAGACTGTTTCAGCGTCACTTCTTTACAAATGATAGCAAACAGATAGTAGGAACAAAGACACGAACTCTTTAGAGAGCACCTTAAGTATCATCTCTGGAGAAGCAACTCGTGGAGAGTGCAGGAAGCATTGTTATGCATACAGAAATACAAGGGCAATCTTAATTCCTCTCTGCTGTCATTGATAAGGCAACATTAATTTTGGATGCATGCCAGGGGAACAGGTAGAGGGCTAAAGATTTTTAAAAATGAGCAAGAGCCATGGGAATGCCTGTGTAGAATGTGGGCCCAGAGTTCATTCACAGTAATTTTAAACTTCCATTCGATACCTTCCCACTGGGACATCTAAACGCATTGACAGATATTTAAAGGGTTTGGTGCTGATGCTCATTGCCACCATTTTCTGTACATAAAGAGCACAGTGAGGAGCACAGATATCGACAAGTTAAAAAATAAGTGGGGAGGGGCATAATTCACAAGGGAAAGCACACCCTTTCCTGCCTTCCCTTTGCAGTGTCCTTGTGTAAAAGAGTGTGAAGATTTTCACAGTTAGGGAGAGAAATGCCCCTTTTGCCAAGTTGGGAGAGCTCTAGTCATGTGTGAGTAGATGCTCCAAAAGGCTGTTGAGGGTGCACATTAGAATGGACCTTTGGAGAGATGTGGACCTGGACAGACAACACCTGCATTTGGATGCGGATTCAGTCCCAGGCTTGTCACATTACTCTCCAATGAAACCAACATACAGAGAAACAAGGAATGCTTCCATCAGGACTGTGGATGCTATGCATCAAATTGTCTTCCCATTGTGACTGCACTACACTGGCACACCCAAATATTTTCCCGCTCTCAGATTGCCTCCATTTTGTTTCCACATTTACATTTTGCCTCTCACCTACCATGTTGTCTACCTTGGGTTGCTAAGATGGCAAGGACTATCAACCAGAAACAAGGATGCTGGATTGACCAGGCTAGCCCCTACCACCTATCAAAATGAAAAACAGTGTGTCCTAACCCCTAAGTGTCATGGGCTGAAGAATTCTGATACATGCAAATGCCAAACCTCCCTGCATGTGTCCTAATGTAATCAGTAGAACACTCATCCACTAATTCATTATCAGTACCACAAGGTCTGTGCTCTTTTATGGTTTTCCTAGCACCACATGACCTGTCCATAATCTTCTTCCTGTTTTCAAGAAAGTGATCCTAACATCACCATTGCTTTTTCTCCCTCTGGGAAAACCCATATCAGCAGAAACCATAATGTTTATTTCCTAATTTTAAAATGGTTTTTGGGTTCCTGAACCAAGAGATTAATAATACAATCAGAATGATTAATTTGATAACAAAGATATGGCCAAAGCCATTCATATATAAAATATTGATCTTATGAGAAACTTACAAGCAGCAGATCCCCGAAACCAAAGATATCTGAAAAATTTGGGTTCTGTAGGAGAGGGGGGTAATTAGTAATTTAAAGCATCATGTAATTTACGTATATGGGAACAAACAACCTTCCCTAAACCAACTGGTGACGCTTACTTTATCTACTATAGCAGAAGAGCTATACAAAGCTTCAAATATTTTGTGTAGCTAAGATTATCATTGTCACTTAATGAACCCCATGTTGATTAAAGAAAAGCACCTGGTTAACAATCTGTGCTGACCTTCCAAAATGCATGATCAGATTTCCAACCACTCTCTGCAACCCATTTCTTAATAGCAGATTGAACTGCAGCAATTCACTGATTATCCTATTTAGGTCCATCTCTCTCACACACAGACACAGTTTCACCTGCTGGTTTCTTTGTATCAAATTTCTATCCAAATCATGGAGACAGCTCAGATTGTTTTTTCTTCCAGCTGGTCAGCAAAAAAACTTTTTTGCACAGTATAATCAGCTTTGGTTAGCAAACCCAAAGGCCCAAATAGTGACCCTAGATTTCAAATTATATGATAACATTGCCGGGATAAAAGGAAAACAAGAAAAGCATGAGCCGCAATTTGAGAAAAGGGGGTTATTCATTTCCTGTGGGTAGCTAATGCTTTTCACCATAACTCTCAAGATTCCACATTTTTGATAGCAATAAGCTGACAGTAATGAACAGTGAAGAAGCAGCAGGATGAAATGAACCAGTGGGGAGTTTGGGTGGCAAATGAATGACATATTCTTCAATGAGTTTACAGCTGAGACACCTGCCTAGTATGCATGAAAGTTTAAGCTTAGGATTAATCAGAGGCTTTTCTGTTTATTAACCTCCACTGTGTTTTTCCTGGCACAGGGCTTACTTGTCAGGAGGATACAAATGAATGTGAAGAGGAACTTTGTTTTCCTGGTGTCTCTTGCACAAACACAGTCGGATCTTACACATGTGGCAACTGCCCCAATGGGATGCAGGGTGATGGTAGAAGCTGCAAATGTGAGTATTCTTTGTCTGTTTGTATTTATTTTTATATCATTTCGTGTGTGTGTGTGTGTGTGTATGTATGTATATGATTAAGCAATATATATAGGTATCCCATCCTGCATACATTCTGGTGCTTGTCTACAAAAACTGTTGCATGTGAAAAGGTGTAGAAATAAAAATACTACACACACACACACACACACAAACCCCAAATTCCGCATCAGAGTAGGCTGGATGCTTCAAGCTGAGTAACCCATGCAACATCTGGAACATGCCGTCTTCTTTTTTGCACAGTATTATCAGCTTTGGTTTAGAAAGTAAACAGGATTAAGACTGAGCCCTGATGCTTGGTGTCCTGGCCACTAGAAGTTCTTTACATGGCTTCTGAGAAGCCTACCTGACTCACCACTATACATAGAACCAGCCCCTTCAAGTGATGGATCAAGCATCAATCCCTCCTCAAGGGTTTTTGTCATTTGAGGCATGATGCTTGAAGGGGCTAGATTCTGTTTTTTTGAGTCTTGCAGCTCATGCATGCTTAGTTCAGAATATCTGAGAATGAGCACAGGTAACCAGAGATGCTGCAAGTGTTGCATTAGGTCTGGAAGTGCAGGGGGAGTTTTATTAAAAACTTAAATATAAAAAGTACAATCACAAAAATAGTAAGTTTTTTTTAACTAATTAAAGCCATATTTTAAATTGGTTAATACAGAAGGAGCATTATTCCCATCCACATATTCTATATTTCTTGGTAGCTGCTAGGATGACTGTTTAAACACAACAGAATGAGCCAAATTCTCCATTTCTTGCCCAGCTGCATTCAAAGATCTGGGATGGAGGAACTTACTTATTGACTTCAAACTCTGACAAATGGAAAAGTCCATCTTTGAAATCCTGTTACCTAACAGGATTCCAGTTCATCATAACAGGCCTCATCAATGTGAAATGTCGCTTATATACTAGACTAATTCGGTTTTAGTTTTCATCATTTAGCAGCTTATTTTTCAACTCAGGTCAACTGATTTATGATGACTTTTTTATATTGCACCTCTGTATTTTTGTTTGTTAAACCATAACATATCTCTGATGATTTGGCCGTACTCAAAATTTTGAATTTCTTCTAGTGCCCTCACTCTTCAGACTTTATAAACTTGATTGGTTTAGAGGTTATGCTCACCCAAACCTTTATTTCTTTTTGTTGTAGCCTCCTCACACAAGAGATACATTTTATTTACTTAAAAATCAATAAAAATCTAGTTACAAAAATATGTCAGTGGGTGAGCGCTGTGCGTGTGTGTTTTAACCCTGACTTCAAGAAAAGCGTGTGATGCTCAGAATTCCCTGAGCTGGTATTAGAGAGGGTGTTTAATGAATCATTCACTTCATTATGCATAAAATAATTTATGAACACTCCTGAGGATCTAGCCACCTGCCTTCTTGATTTTTCTGTTTGTGTATACTTGTCTATTAACCTTCAGTGTGGAGAAGAAACAAATTAAATGAACTAAAGAGGGAATGGCCAAGAGCTTCACTATTTTGTTGATTATAAAAGAAAACAGCACTGTGTGTGTGGGAGAGGGAGAGAGCGTGTGAGGATAACAATAGCTTACAACTGAGGAATCCTAGAATCAATGTACCATCTATTGTAAAGTTGATTAAATCTTTCCTTGCTTAAATTTACAATTTAGCCTGATATAAACAGCTTTCTAGTCCTTTGCTTGAGTTCAGGGCATTTTGTGGCTGCCTTGAAGTGCATCTGTGTTTTGTGTGGGTTAATTCGATTAAGTGTGACTGGAGAAAGGAAGATTCAATTAAAGTCTAAGCAAAATCCTGCCCTTAGCCAAAATGTAGTTGCTTATTTGCACACAGCCAAGCTTTTTAAAAGCTTTCTTTGACATAACAGTTGTACCAAGCCTAAATAAGCAACTTCACTGAAGTAATGAAAACAGTTATTGCTTGCAAATTCCTTTTTCATGGAAGATTTTCTACTGCCTTGCCAACTTGGCTTGGAATGACATTCCAAGATATAAGAAGAGTTACTGTTCTGAGAGCTGAAACAAATCTGATTCAATAACTGAATTGCCTGGCTTTCCAAAAAAACAAAAACCCATTGGCATGTAAAAGCAGCTGCAGAGACCTCCAAATTTGATTAGAGCAGCCGTGCTGAGGGACAGTGTTTTAATCCTCCTCGCCTTATGCAGCAGAATATCTGAAGACATGTGGGAATGGAATGGGGGTAGAAAGAGTTCCACAGCCCCAATGCTAGCCAAGGTCATACAAGTTGGATGTTACACCACCATTGTTGTATGACAATAATGAAAGTATTGTTTTATCTCTGTTGGTGACACTAGTTAATGGAGAGACATAGCCCACTCTGGCGGATGCAAGAATATGATGCAAGAAGCTGCTAGCTGTCTCCTAAAGCCCATATTTTAAAAGCCTCCCATGCGTTGCATCTGAGGCACATCCGTGGCTTATTACCAAGATATGGGCCATTAAGTCAGCCTTGAGGGCTTTTTTGTTATATTTTGCTTTATTCATCACAACAGCATTCCTTCATTAGCATGTATCATGGCGGCTCCTCTTTTGTAATCAATGCCTTATCCTCAGCTGGGTCTCCAACGCTAACGCCTACGCTCATCCCGGCACCACACAAAGTCCCACAAATCCTCATGCCTTGGAAAAGTTTCAGCTATATGTTGTGTGCAGTAGGTGGACTATGCTAACCTGTGCCTAAAGCGCCACCGTGAGTAATGGCTCCCCAACATTTGATGGAAAATATTCACACTTGCCTTCTCAGTGAAGCTAGCCAGTAGCTAATTGCTTTGAAACATGGCTCCAAGTGGAATATTCAGTCTCTAACTTATTGGAGGAAATTAATATTTTAAATAGTCTCCGATGGACAATTTACTTGATTTACTTCCTTGAGCACTTTAAGCAAGAGTGTCCAAAGTACGGCTCTTGAGCCAGCTGCTGCTTGGAGACGTCACAGTGTAGTTTGGCAACGATCCATTTTGTATAAATGCAGGCTAGAGCTGGAGTAAGGCCAGCATGATTTTGTTTTTAATTGGCCAAGGTAATGTGTCATTTTAGTCCCTCCAGCAAAGTCTGTTACCTTATCAAAGGTCGTTTGGGTAGCAAACTTCTCTTTGCACGCCCTCCATTAGATGTGGATGCTAAATTATATCTTGTTTTGATGAGACTCCAGATGCTGACTCATTTGACCGCCTTTGTTCCCCAGTTGGCTTCTGGGATAACATCCTGGAGGGTTATCTGATTTGATGTTAAGTCTTCATTTCCATCATTAATCACAGCAAAAACTAAGGCAGTGCTTCTTTCACCTCTGCTCTTTTTTATTACAGTTGAGGACAGTGCTGACATGACAGAAGCTTTCATTAATGATAATCATAATCCTAAAGGTGAATGGAAAAAGAGTGAAGGTAAACAGTCAGTCATACCTCTAGAAGCGAAGACGTTGTCTGCAATTAAGTATGTTAATATTACTGATGTTCATGGTAAGTGAAGTGTGATTAGATGAGTGTCAAAAGGTTTCTTTTCAGACTTTGTTGTGTATGTACATAGCTGTCACTGGTTGCACAGAAATAGTCTCCTAAACAGTCTTTGCATAAAAGCTTAAACATATGGATTGAAAAAGCTCACAAATCACTTTTAAATAACATTAGCTCTTCAGTGTGTTGGCAGGGATATTAATTATGATTGATAAGAAGACTGGGTGACTGCCTGTGCTTCTTAAATTATGGGATTGGGCCCAATAAAGCATGGATGGGCAACTTTCCAGGTGTGACCTTCCAATAAGTTGTTGGACTTCCTATCAGCATCAACCAGTATGGCCAATAGGAATGGATGATGAAAGCTGGAGTCTAGCAATATCTGGAGGTTGAAAGGTTCCTTATCCCTGTTTTAGGGACACAATGTTGCTGCTATGAGAGAAGGAAGTTCCTGCCTTCCTGCTTTAGAACAGCAGATTCCTGTCTAGCCAAGACTGGGGGGTTGACCCTATCTACTAAGGAAATGAAATATACTCAGAGTCGCAAGGTGATTTCATGCTCTTTATTCAGCTCATAGTGGTGAGGAGGAATGAATAAATGTCCCCTCACAGTATCTGCTTTATATACATTATTTACACAATGGGCTGCACATGATTGGCTAATTCTGGAATTCTACTGTAAGCCAATCAGGTTGTGGATTCACTTCTATCTGGAGCAGGATTGGGTGGTTCCTGTCAACCAATCATACTGCTGCATTGTTCTAGGACCAATCAGACTGCTGCATTCTGAATCCTATTGTTCTAGGACCAATCAGACTGCTGCCTTTTGGATCCTATTGTTCTAGGACCAATCAGACTGCTACAGTTTGGATCCTATTCAACTCAGTACATAACACCCCTCCCCTCTAAGTTCCAGTCCTGCCCGGGAGGTCGCATTCATAGTCCTCAAGGTATGCCGGCGGCCTACGTGTGCGTTGTGGCCTGGGGTGTTCCCTGGTCCGGGCTCCGGGTTCTGGCTCGTGTTCCAAGGATGCTGGCTGTGATGCGGCTGTTTGGTCTGGTGCAACCGGCTCGCTCAGTCGTGGTTCTGGTTCCGGTGTCCTTTCGGCCTCACGGGTCCTCTCTGTATTTACTGATTCTGCCTCTCCTGCTGGCCCCTCCTGCTCTATGGGCCTCACTGCCCCGCTGTTCCCTTGGGACTCCTCTGACCTGTCCTCCTCCTGGTTTTCTCCCGGGAATCGTCGCCGTATCTGGTCGCAGTGGCGGCGCCAGCATTGCCCCCCATCCGTTAGCACCTCGTACGACACGGGGCCAGTGACCCTGGTGATTGTGGCGGGTACCCATGCTGGGCCTGCCCCAAAATTCTTTGCGTACACTGGGTCCTGGGCCTCGAAGGTCCGGGGGTTCCTGCCTTCCCCCACCACTATCTCATCCTGAGCTCTATCGGGGTGAAGGCGGTCCAATCTGATTGCAAGGCGCCGACCCATTAGTAGTTCAGCGGGGCTCCGGCCAGTCGTTGAGCTGGGGGTGCTGTGCTGTGCTAGAAGGAATGTGGCAAGGCGGTACTCCCAGTCCCCTTGCGTCATGCGGCGAAGGGTGTCCTTGGTGGTCCGCACCATGCGTTCTGCTTGGCCATTGGTGGCAGGGTGGAACGGCGCCGAACGGATGTGGCGGATGGCGTTCTGCGCTGTGAAGGTTTGGAATTCTCCTGACGTAAATGCAGTCCCGTTGTCTGAGACGAGAGTGTCAGGGAGCCCGTGGGTTGCAAACAGCCTGCGTAGTACCCGGATGGCTGCGGACGTGGAAGTGGACGGTACCAGTGCGACTTCCAGCCATTTGGTGTAGGAGTCCACCACTATGAAGAATGTTTTCCCCTGAAAGGGGCCAGCGAAATCCACATGCAGGCGTGACCATGGTGCTCGGGCGGACTCCCAGGACTGGACTGGGGCCCTTGGGGGATCTGGGCGGGATTCTTGGCAGGCCTGGCAGTGTTTGACCCAGGCCTCTATCTCTCCATCGATCCCCGGCCACCACACATAACTCCTGGCAAGGGCCTTCATTCTTACTACCCCTGGATGTGTCTCGTGTAGGGCTGTGAGGACCCTTTTGCAGAGGGGCTGGGGAACAACGACTCTGCTTCCCCATAACAGGCACCCCTTGTGGGCCGACAGTTCATGTTTGCGGGTTGTGTAGCCGGCGAATTCTGGCCCGGGGCTGCTGCTGGGCCATCCCCTCCACACCCAGTCCAGGACCCGGGAGATGACCCTATCTTTCTTGGAATGGTGTGCAACTTCTTGTGCCTGAATGGGGCGGTCGGGAAGCAGCTCCAGGCTCATAACCTCTTGTGCAGGTGCTGGGTCAGGGCCTGTTTCCGGTAGTGGTAGCCTGCTGAGGGCGTCCGCATGGCCCATCGCCTTCCCAGGTCGGTGAATCAGTGCATACTGGTAGCTGGCAAGGAAAATTGACCACCTGAGGACGCGAGGAGACAGCACTTGGGGGGTCTGCTTTTCGGGGGCAAACAAGCCAAGCAACGGCTTGTGGTCAGTCACCACGGTGAAGGGCCGCCCGTACAAGAAATCATGGAATTTTTTTACTCCCTTTACGATTGCCAGACCCTCCTTGTCGATTTGCGAGTAGTTCCGCTCGGTTGTGTTGAGTGTCTGGGAAAAGTACGCCACCGGTACCTCTCTTCCATCCGGGAGTTGGTGCCCCAGGACAGCTCCAATGCCATAGGGTGAGGCGTCGCATGCTAGCACCACCGGCAGCCTCTCGTCGAAGTGTGCCAAGACCGAGTTTGAGACAAGCAAGTCCTTGACTGCCTGGAATGCGGCCTCCTGGCGCTGGCCCCACACCCAAGGGGCCCGCTTGTCCAGGAGTCTGTGTAGGGGCTCCGCTACCGCCGCCTTGTGGGGAAGGAAGGAATGGTAAAAGTTCAATAGCCCCAAGAAGGCCTGAAGTTCAGTCTTGCTCTTGGGCGCTGGGGCATCACAAATGGCCCGTACCTTGTCCCCAGTCGGGTGGACCCCTTCTGCGTCCACCATAAATCCCAGAAAGTCCACCTGAGGCACTCCTAGTAGACATTTTTCCCGCTTCACCTTGAGACCCGCTGTCTGGAAACGGTGCAGAACGGTGCGGAGGCGGTCCTCAAACTCCTCTGGTGTGGGGCCGGCAATCAACACATCATCGAAGAAGGGGGTGACGCCAGGAATCCCTTTAAGGAGAGAGTCCATTATATTCTGGAATATGCCTGGTGCCACGCTGACACCGAATTGCAGCCGCTTTACCCTGAACGCTCCTCTGTGCGTCACAATCGTCTGTGCCTCTGCTGTGGCCTCATCTACTGGCAGCTGTTGATATGCTTGGGCCAAGTCCAGCTTGCCAAAAATTTTCGACCCAGCCAGGGTGGCAAGGACATGGCTGACCACTGGTACTGGGTATGCGTGGGCCGTGAGGGCCTTGTTTATGGTACATTTGTAGTCTGCGCAGATGCGGACCGAACCATTAGGCTTGACGGGTGTGACGATTGGGGTTTCCCAGGGAGCATTAGGCACCGGCTCCAGCACTCCTTGCTCTACGAGTCGGTCCAATTCCTCGTCTATACGGGGTTTCAAGGCGAACGGGACCCGGCGGGCCTTGAGCCTGACCGGTCGTACTGCGGGGTCAAGCTGTAGCGCAATGGGGGGGCCCGTATACTGTCCCAATTTCCCATCGAAAACCCCTGGAAATTCCTTGCATATGGCGTCCACGTCCACTTGTAAGCTAGTGTGGTTCACCCCGGTGACAGCTAGCCCCAGTGGTCCAAACCATGCCAATCCCAGTAAGCTAATGTAGGGGCCCTTGACCACAAGCAAGTCCAGTTGCCGCGTCCGCCCTCGGTATTGCACCCTGAAGGTCCCCACCCCCATTGTGGGGACCTTACGTTTCTGGAAGTCCCGGAGGGTGAATGGGGCCGGCCTGAGTTTGGGACCCCCAGTGGGACACAGTTTCCTTAAGGTCCTTGCCGAGATTATGGATAGAGTTGAACCCGTGTCAAGCTCCATGCGGCATGGGGCCCCCTCTATCTGTACCTCTACATAAATTTTCTCTACGTTGGGGTGGGGCAACTGGTATACCTGGAAGTCCGTGAGCTCCGTCGAGTTGCCTTGGTGCGTTGGGCCCCGGGACCTGGGGCTCTTGGATTGGTCATCTGATGCCTGGTGTCGGGTGGGCCGAGCCCGACACACCCGGGCGATGTGTCCCGATTTTCTGCACTGCCTGCACTCTGCGTTGCGGAAACGGCAGGTCCTCCTCTCGTGACTCTCCCCGCAGCTTGCGCAGTTCCCTCCTTCTCGTCGAGGCAGCTGTGGTCTGTGCGCTGCTTGAGTGCGCTGCTGTACTCGGTGCACCTCCTCCCTGTCGGATCCTGAGTCGTCGGTGAGGTCTTCATGGTGGACCCTCGGTTGGGATGGCAGGCTCGGCCGTGCCTCTTGGGTCGACCTCTCGGCAGCTTCTGTTGCCAGGGCCTCCTCCAGAGCGACCTGGAACGTTAGGTCCTTCTTAGCGTAGAGGCGTCGTTGCAGCTTCTCATCCTTCAGGCCACCGACGAGGCGGTCACGAAGCATGTTCTCCAGCTCTGAGAAGTTGCAGAACCGGGCGGCTTGGCGGAGAGAGGTCACAAACCCAGTTATGGTTTCCCCAGGGGCTTGCCGCTTTGCGTAGAAGGCATTTCGACGAGCCACCACTGAGGGCTGCGGCGAAAAGTGCCCCTTCAGCTGTTCCATTATTGTTTTGTATGGAACAGTAGCGACGTCTTCAGGCGCAAGGAGAGCCCGGGCGATTTCAAACGTCTCCTCTCCGCAGACGCTGAAGAATATCGCCCTCTTCTTGGCGTCTTCTTCGTCGGTGACCCCTTTGGCTTCTAGGAGGAAGGTGAAACGGGAGGCGTACGCTTCCCAGTCTCCAGATGCTGGGTTGAATGGCGAGAAGCTGCTGTTGGCTGCCATTCTGAGTTCCTTGTGCCCCGGAGCTGAAGCCTGGATACACGGTGCGAGGCAGCGGTGCGGCAGTTGGCGGTGCTGTGGTGCTGTGTGTGGCAGTCAGCTCAGCGGGATCCCATCCTCGTCGCCAGTGAAATATACTCAGAGTCGCAAGGTGATTTCATGCTCTTTATTCAGCTCATAGTGGTGAGGAGGAATGAATAAATGTCCCCTCACAGTATCTGCGTTATATACATTATTTACACAATGGGCTGCACATGATTGGCTAATTCTGGAATTCTACTGTAAGCCAATCAGGTTGTGGATTCACTTCTATCTGGAGCAGGATTGGGTGGTTCCTGTCAACCAATCATACTGCTGCATTGTTCTAGGACCAATCAGACTGCTGCATTCTGAATCCTATTGTTCTAGGACCAATCAGACTGCTGCCTTTTGGATCCTATTGTTCTAGGACCAATCAGACTGCTACAGTTTGGATCCTATTCAACTCAGTACATAACAGGAAATAAAAGATAAATAATATAAAGCATGCATAGAAAAGTTAATTCTGCCCAATGCACATGTGGTTTCAAAAGTACATAAAAAGAATTGTATCTAGCCCAGCATCATTCTTCCCATAATAGACAACAGGGTGTCTCTGGGAAGTCTACAAAGCCCTTATTATCCTCCTGCTCCTTCCCAGCAACTGGAATTCAATGGGGCACTGTTTCTGAACATGGAGGTTCCATTTAACCATTGTAAATGACAGCCATTGAAGGACCCTATCCTCCACAAATCCTCTATAAAGTAGGGGCTGATTGATCTTTCTGTTCCTAGTCTGCGTTCTTTGGCAGTTTTTTAAAAAAAATATTCATGTTATTCCATTTCTGCATTGAACCAAGAATTGGGTTGTTGTTGTTTTTGTTACTCCCTTCCAAATGCAACCACTGCCACCACAACCCATTCACTGTTCATTGCAGAAACAGAATAGAAGGATGATGATGGAATTTAAACATGCAGTTTCCCCCCAAAATATCTAAACGTGCGTTTTGATGACTTTAAACTGCTTCCAGCTGCCATGAAAATCCAGTAGATTGTTAAATTCTGTTCTGCACATTATTCTGAAAGGTGCAGATCAGGCAACAGCAGAGTTAATAAATGACAGGAAAACTACATCTGCTAAATTGCCATGCCAAGCTACTGTTAAAGGCACAGGAGCAGGGTCAATGTGGTTTTTTTTATTTCCCTAAGTAATGTGAAATACCACTTTTTCCATACAAGCAAGTGTGAGGGGAGGCAACGTTGCACCCAGCCCTAGAGGAAATAGGTGGTGACGTTAAGGTTCCAGACCCATGTTTGCAAACTAAAATGAGATTTGGGGGGATGTTTCAAGGGGAATCAGGCTTTAAGCAGGAGGGTGGAGCACTCGCTTCTCCATTGGTCCTTTCCATTTCAAAGCACCCTCTCCAACAGATGCTCTGCAAAGGAAAGAGGGCCTCTAGGGCTTCCATAGATTTGCTTGTGGTGAAATATACGTTGTTTGCCTCCTACTAATGCAGCTTCTTCGCTTACGTAATTGTTCCCCAGCACTGAAAAATTACCATTTCTATTTCACTCCTGATAAATGCCAAGCACCTTTGAATAGTAAACTTTAAAACATGTAATTAGAAGGCTAATAAATCTTGCCTTAATGAGAAACAGCTGGCTTGATATGTTGTGCCTTCAGGGTTTTCTTATGCTTGGCACACAGTTTTGGGACATTCAACATTAATTATATTTTAAAAGAGTAAAAATAATGGAAAGCCTTGGCCAAAGCTCATATTAGCTCCCTGCTTAACTTTTTAATTAACTTTCCCGTTAATAGTTTAATATTGAGAAATGGCTCTTGGATACTGTTTCAGGTCATGGAGCAGTTCTGCCACCCATTACTAACTGTGCCAACAGACCTTGCTTTCCTGGAGTTGTCTGCATTGACCGTAAACCTCCAGATATTGGATACCTCTGTGGCCGATGTCCAACAGGTTTATCTGGAAATGGACGGATCTGTACAAGAGCATCAAGACCAGGTACCTGCCTTTCGTTTGGGAAGTTAAATATGATGGTGGTGGTGGTGGTGGTGGTGGTGGTGATAATAATTTTATTTATATCCCGCCCTCCCCAGCCAAAGCTGGGCTCAGAGTGGCTAACAACAGTAAAAGTAAACATAGCATTCTAAAATCAATTCATTCTAAAATTAATTCAGAATCAAATTAATGGCAACCATTAGTCTAGCATTAGTCTAGATAAGTTGGATATTGGGTGATAGACTTTTTATATACATTGTAGCATTATATTTCAATGTTAGCATTTTACTCAATCAGTAAAAGAAAAGGAGCATCAGAATGCCAGGTCATACTATTTGTCCAACCAGCCCAGGATTTTCACAAAAAGAGGCTCTTGGGAACTTGACCCTTTTAACTGAAGCTGCTGGGGATTGAACCTGGAACCTTATACATGCAGTTCATGTGCTCTAGGTAAAGGTAAAGGGACCCCTGACCATTAGGTCCAGTCGTGACCGACTCTGGGGTTGCGGCGCTCATCTCGCTTTATTGGCCGAGGGAGCCAGCGTATAGCTTCCGTGTCATGTGGCCAGCATGACTTAGCTGCTTCTGGTGAACCAGAGCAGCACACAGAAATGCCGTTTACCTTCCCGCCGGAGCGGTACCTATTTATCTACTTGCACTTTGTCGTGCTTTTGAACTGCTAGGTTGGCAGGAGCAGGGACTGAACAACGGGAGCTCACCCCGTTGCGGGGATTTGAACTGCCAACCTTCCGATCAGCAAGTCCTAGGCTCTGTGGTTTAACCCACAGCACCACCTGTGTCCCTTCATGTGCTCTACCACCAAGCTATTGTGACTTCATCGCAGCAATTGTGCTCTAAATCAAACCATCTTTTTGAAATGGCAGCTGAAAGCAGCTCCCAGTTTATAGCATCCACAAGCTAGTCAATAGTTTAATACTACAATGTCATTGGTCAACTATACCTACTTTCCTTGTTGACTGTGATCAGAAGGTCTGCAGTTCGAATCCCCGCGACGAGGTGAGCTCCTGTTGTTCGGTCCCTGCTCCTGCCAACTTAGCAGTTCAAAAGCATGTCAAAGTGCAAGTAGATAAATAGGTATCGCTCCTGCGGGAAGGTAAATGGCGTTTCCGTGCACTGCTCTGGTTCGCCAGAAGCGGCTTAGTCATGCTGTCCACATGTCAAGCTGTACGCTGGCTCCCTCGGCCAGTAAAGTGAGATGAGCGCCACAACCCCAGAGTTGGCCACGACTGGACCTAATGGTCAGGGGTCCCTTTACCTTTACCTATTTCAACATTACCCATTTAGAAACAGCATCAATGACAGGGGGTATTTGATAATAAAAATGTTCAGACTGCTTGGCAGGGGGTTGGACTCAATGGCCCTTGTGGTCTCTTCCAACCCTATGATTCTATGATTCTATGATCTCTCAGTAGTGTGTTGCACATGGTCTAGCTCTAGTTTTCAAACACTGATTATTTTATTAATTTCTGTATTTGGGTTATGAAGAGTGCTGTGATGATAGAGAAAGAGGTGACCCCCAGGTCTTAGGGACATGGCAGAAACAAGGCACATGGCCACAAAAATGAATTCAAGATTTTGGCTATCAACCAACCAGATTTCTTTTCTTCTTTTTTTTAATTCTCCCAATTCTTCATAGTCTCTGGAAGGACAAACAGGATAAATTATCCTTGTCTGCTAAATGGTGCCTGAAACTTCATCAAAAAGCTTGTCAACTGTTCATTTAGAATTCTGAGGAGGGTTTTATTTAATTATTTAAGTGAGAGTTCCTATTTATATTTCTTATGATATGACCGTTCTGCAAAGCTAGCACTCACCTGTTGCACCATTTTTAATATAATTTTAATTTAATACCAAATTCCAAGAGTGGCACAACTGAAAAACAAATTTGACTGAACTGAAGCCTATGGGCTTTGGCGAAAAAGGGCTTCCATTCAATAGTTTGATGGTTTTTCAGTATGAGACTTTTCAGTTATCATGATGGACTGCAAAACTTCAGTTAATCATTAGTTATACACGCAATTCTCTTTAAATGGGGCCTCCTGAATGGACAGTTTCCTATAATGAGCAGACTCTAGGAGCAGACTTATTTATTTGAGCAGAAAGAAACATCAGTCATGCCATTCCTCTTTCTGTGTTGAAGAAAGGTGTAATCCTAATTGAGAAAAAAGACCACAAGTAGAACTTATAGATGGTCATTTGGATTTGCATCTCTCATCCTTGAGAGATACAGATAACCAACTTGTGAAGTAGTACAAGTGAGGATTTCCTAAATTTGTGCTAACGTAAAAAAAATGAAGTGTGAAAGTATAGGTGCAGTCTTTAGTCATTGCTTCATTGTTCTTTGTTTAGCAAAATAGATTATTATTAACATGTTCTTACTAAGCCTTTTAAAGGCTTTTCCATGTGTGGAGCAAAAGCTCAAGGTTCCAGTTGTGTGGCTGCACCTCCATGTGTACAGGATAGGCTCAAGTACTTTATATAACCTGATGATTAAAGTGGATGAAATGGAAGAGTAGATAAATTAAATTTACATGCATGAAGAATTATGATTATTTGAATAATAGTTTCGATCTGCCAAAGAACACTCTTCCAGTTCCTAAACAAAGATCTCCTCTGACTAGTAAGATTCCAAGTGACATTTAAAATATTTAAACGAAAGGAGCTTCTCGGTGGCTCACACATTTTTCTGTCTTATCAGATGGTTTTGATTCAATAGTCATGATTTAAGGATTAAGAGATAAGCATTTATTCATACAAAAATTGCAAAATTGCCCATCTTTACCAAAGTGTTTTTGTACTCATGGGGGAAGAAAAATAAGCTTTTTCTTTTCTTTTTGCAAACAGGAAATTATTTTTCAAGACAGCACCTGGGAAGAAAAAAACATTCTAATTTATTGTCACCAAGTGCTTTATTGTAACTGACTACTACTTAGGGATAGGAGTGAAATCTAGTGCTATTTGTGAGCTCCAATTATTGCCCCTGTTCCATACATCAGCTTCTGAGATGCATTTTCTTATTCTGGTAAAGAGAAAAGTAGAGCTTTTCTCTTGTTTCACTTGTAGATTTTATTGCTGAACTGTATTTTCTCTTTCAAATATGACAACAGTGAAAATTGCATAAAGGCTTATTAGCTATGAGAGAGAAGCTTAGCACACTATTTGTTAGTGCTGCAAAGCAATACTTTGGGTGAAGTTACTCTCAGGTTTGCACCTGCCATTACTGAGCAGCAGCTTCTAATCAACTCAAGCCTTATAGTCGGAACTGGGATTTCCAAGGTTGTCTAGTGCAAGTCCCTACAGTTGCGTGTTACGATCCCAGGACCTCCCCCAATAAATAAAGACACAATTGACACGGAATTTAGTTTAAGGTTATTGACATAATTTTGGCCACAACTTTATTGATTACAGATCGTGAGTGGTTTGCTTAGGCATTGGTTCCCGACTAGCTGCACCTGACCTTGGCAGGGCAGCACTGACGCCTGGACTCCGGCTGACATCAGTAGGGGAAAACATCCTGGGGGAGCATTGGACCAGGTTCAGACTCAAGCTCACCTCAAATGCTCCCAGGGGCTCTGGCGTGGCCCTAACCCCTAGAAGGGGATCGGACAAAAGCAAGACAAGCCCCTGGATTTCTTTAACTGAATACCCTTTTGCACATGGGGGGGGGCAGGTGTGACAACCTCCCCTCGACCACACCTTGAACCAATGCCTAACCACCAAACCTTACAAAGTTGTGACGATTTGCTACACGGCAGGTGAAACCCAAGTGGCACCAGCCAATCAGCCAAATGGGAAAATTCCTACCGGGCCCCTGTCCCAAGAACAGACGATCCACGACGGCATAGCAAGGTCATAGCAAGACCCTAAATATAGGGAGCGTGGGAGGGTGATCCGATGCACGAGGCGAAAAGAGGAAGCTCAACGCAGCGTCCAGCGGTATATATGGGTCCCTCGGTTAATGCATGAAACAGTTCCATTGGCCAGCTTTACCCCAGCCACCAAGGGATCACCAATCAGGTTCTTGTGGCTACCAATCACTCCCACCCACAGCAGGAGTGAGGTCAGGCTTGATGATCTCACCACAACGCGTGCTCTCTGGGAGGAGGACACAATTTGTAGGGACCCCGCTAGTAAAGCATGCTTAATAGAGCTTGGGTGGCCACTTGCTTTGCAATTTCTAATGAAACGGAGGCTGTGTGTTCCACTGTCAAAACAGCCCAGGGGGCCTCCACTGCTGTCCTTCCCTGGCACTGCAGCTAGTGGCTGCTTGTATTTGATCACCCAGCTGCAGGGCTGTTGGCCATGGTAGCACTCACTGCACCTGCTAGTTGACAACCAGCCTCTCCCTGCCTGGATGGGTTTAACCAATGACTGCACTGTAATATGTGATGGGAGCAAATCAGCTACTTGGTTCTTACTAGCAGTTGGGTAGCCATAATGTTTTATCTCCCACAATACATTGTCATACTCGCCAACTGACCTGCAAGAAGACAGTGGCCAAAATGGATGTGTTATTTCAGGCTGTACTTTTTTTAGACATGGCATGCCAACACATGCATTTTGGGGTGCTGTGCCTGAGAAAAAGTGCTGTTGGGGGCCCCACAATCTCAAACAGGTCACGTAACTCACACAGGGGTACAGGCCCAGAAGATGGCACCCTGGATTTGGGCAGTGTCGCTTGGGAAGGGATGCAATGCCCAGCATTCAGTGCTGGGTGCCAAATCCTTGCATTGTGGGAGATAAAGCAAGGCTACTTCCTGTTGCTCACCAGAGCTGATTGGTTACTCGGCTACCATCCTATTGCAGCATATGCCAATCTAGGGTGGGAGTATATGCAGTGCTGCCAAGTGGTGAGCACCAAGATGATTGGCAGTGGGCAACGGATAGTGAGGGCCCATATAAGTTTAGCCCTGGTTATTCCCAAGCACATAACTTTGAGGCTTATACCTTGATATTTGCCAGTTTTGTTTTTGTTTTTTGTTTAACAAAATGCATTAAAAAAGATATCAACTAGTTGAGGGCCTAATATATTTTCTTTCATGTAAGCAGTAACAATAATATAAATATGATTGAGGGTTTTTGTCCTGCCCTTTTCAATGTTGTGAGAAGGGGTTGCTGTTTAAGCACACACACACACAGAGAGAGAGAGAGAGAGAGAGAGAGAGAGAGAGAGAGATTCTATGGAGTTCAGTTAGTCACAAAATTCTCTGGATCAGGTGCTAGGTATTAGTGATGCTGTCTATAGCCTCATCCAGCCTGGTTCCTATGTGCATTTCTCCACAGGAGTTCCATCTTTCCCAGGGAGTGTAGGGAGAGATTAAACTTTGCGGGGGGGGGGGGGGTAGCAGTTGGCTTGCATGTACAATTCAGCTTTTCCACTCCATCCACAAGGGATAAATGCAGACTACAAATAAAGAGGAGGGATGGTGCAATTAAAGAAAATGGGATTTGATCTGAAACCTGCTGAGATTTCTTTCAGGGATAGCTAGGAAAAATCTAAGCAAAACAATGTCTTGTTGTGTTGTAAAAATAAAGGGCATATCGAAAGAAGAGGAAAAGGATGTCATCGTGTCAGAGTGTTGCGTTATACATTCAGTGGTGGTAGGCGGCAAACTATTCAGATGTGCTGTGAAAATTACTGTGGACCCAGGGAAGTAATAGCTTTTTGCTTCTGGGATGCAAAATAAATCCAGTAGTACCCAGTAGATGTTACTGGAACTGCTGCTAGGAGTCATCCTACCTCTCAGGGAAAAATGAGTTTTCTACAATAATTTATCTTGCCTAGGCAATAGCTACTAAAAATCTAGACACTTAAGGGGGGAAAATACTACAGGGAAGTTTTCTACGGAGTACTCAGTGACCTAGATATAACACCCAAAGGTAGACACGATGGGAAGAATATTTTAGATAATTTAAAAGATAAATGATTTCCAGCCTTGCTGATCCATACATTCCATCAATCTAGAATATGTTAAGCACTCCAAATCCGGATGATATATTTAGCAAGCAATGTAGCTCAGCAACAGAAGACCCATGAATCCCAAGCTATAAAACCACTAGGGAGAGGCCCATGTTACAAGCCATGAATAATATTTGCATTCAATCACAACATCTACCGCAGATTACATCCCTTTTCTAACAAGGCCCTGCTATTTTCCCCTCCCCCCAACTCCACTTAAGCAATTGCACTTCCTTCCTGAGTTTTAATAGAAAAGACTAACAACTCAACTACTAAGTATCTAAACAGAGGAAAATGGCTTTGTGTGTAATTGTGAGAGGATTTTGTAATCATTTAAATGTAGGTGTTCGGGTGATTACATTTCTATGTAACTATGCATTCAAAATAAAGAAAGCAGCCTTTTCACAGCAGTGACAATGAATGCTAGTTTGGTGGCAGCCACAGGACAAAGCTTAGATATTCTTTCCAGCTTTGTTGAATGCTTTTCTTGAACACCACAAGATGTACTGATGGCAGCCAACCTTAGATGGTTTTAAAATGGGATTAGACTAATTCACATTGGACATTCTGTCCAAATGCTTGGTTTGGCCTACTATTCAGGCCCCTGAGAACCGGAGTTGTTGCTGAAATTTAAGTTAATAGTCCCCACCCCCCATGGATGACATTTTGGATTATGTCCATCTGTGAAGTTTATGGGGCTTTGTCCCAACAGTTCCAGCCAGCTATGGATATTTGGTTATCTTTCTATTCTGCCAAACCACCTCAAATGTAGAAGATCTGACTTACCAATATTTGCTCAAAATATGTTCTAAATATACTTTTGTTACATATCCCTAAAAAAATTATTGCCACCACAATTTCTTTCACAAAACAATCTGCTTAGTACATCATGAATAATACTGCATAACACAAACCACTGACCAGTGGCTAACTGGCCTCTCAAAACCTAAGCTTTTATGTTCTCCTGCCCCGTTTATAAACTGACAGACCTAACTGTGAAGCACTAAGACCTATGACAGCTTCTTTCGTGACTTGTTTAGCAACATAAATGACAATTACAACAGCCCACAATAAGTTTAGTATACAAAGTAAACAGTTGGGCTTTCTGTAAATGCAAGATTTTAACCTCTCACTGTTTACCAGTTCATAATCACGACAATACACATTTTTTAAAAAATCTACATAGCGTGTTAACAATGTTTTACCTCAGACTTTAATTCTCTATACTATACACTGCACACAGTGCTAGTTCCATGGTACTTAGTGACCATGGAACAATGTGTGTGCAGTGCTCTGAACACGTGGTAGTGCTATACAAATGTCAGGTATTAACAATGACTAAAATCTTTCTTACATTATTTTGGTTGTGTTCCAAAATACACCGTAGAAGACTTCTGCTTGTTGTTTAGAACAGAAGATCAACAAACAATCACTAAAAGTCACCAGTCTATAAAAAACATCAACATCCAGTACAGTACTAAATTTAGTGAGCTGTTTAACCAATATAAATATACCTAGGGGACATTACAAGATTATAGCTCAGTGACATGTTTTGAATGCAGAAGATACCAAGTTCAGTTCTTGGTGTCTCCTGTTAGAAGAATCAGGTAGTGGGCTATGTAAAAGATATTTGCTAGAGATCCTGGAAAAGTACTAACAAAGTAAGATAACACTGGGCTAGATTGGTAAATAGTCCTGCCTGCCATAAGGAAGCATGTCCTGTTATAAGGAAACCTCCTATATTCCTAAACTGCTCATACACACACACACACACACACACACAGAGAGAGAGAGAGAGAGAGAGATCTAATCATTTGAAAATAACTGTGAAATCATGCAGAATTGCCTAAAGAAAAGTGTTCTTGGGGGGCATTTACATATACTTATGTAATATTAAAAGGCATCTATTATTTCTTTTGAAGCAATTGCAATTTAGGAAAAGAAATCCTGATTTTCATCACATGTTAAGTAAATGTCACTTTTATGTATTTAAAGCTGGAAATAATGTGGTTGCAATTTTAGGCCATTTACTGCTTGGGAGTTAAATAAAAGACAGAATTATTTGCAAAATATTTAAATTTGAGCCGTTTTTCCTTTGAAGAAATGGCATGGGTTTTCTTTTGAAAAAAATATTATGAATTTCTTCTGCCGTCTGTTCTTATACATCTTAATATTCTCATGTAGCTCAGCGAACTAGATCAGACCTCGCTAGTTGTAGCTCATCCACATATACCAATATTGCACAGTTTCAGCCATGAGGAAAAGTCAGTGACAGTCCTAGAGTCATCAGATAACAATGGCATTTTTTCTCTTTCTTTGTTGGGAGTATTGGAAGGGGAGCATGCCCGAAATACTTTAATAAAACACACTATTAGGATCCTATTTCTTGAGAAGCAAATATGCCGGTATGGTAGGTCCCAAAAATCCATACAATAAATCTAGAGAGATAGCAGTGATGCATAAGCCCCGCCCCCTTGTATTGTGGAGCACTTGCCCCACCCTGTATGGTTTACTATACATAGTCAAGCAGACTTCTCATTTCCAGGCAATCCTACAGCACATGGAGAGTGGGAGTGAGATCACTAATGAATAAGAACTGTTCTTCTGGATCAGACCAAAGACCCAACTAGTCCAGCATCATGTTCTCATGCTGTGTCAACCCATGGGAAGCCTTCTAGCAAGAGCAGTGCGCCACAGTGCACTCCCCACTTGCATATTTATCAATAGTCTCAATTTGATTGGGACATTCCGGAATTATGGAAGCCATACCAGCTTCGGATCCCAGGATGTTCTCTTTGGGCTCCTGAGAGAATGCAGTCCCCAACAGAGTCACTGGCGCAGATTGTGCTGGCTCCTTCATGCCTTTCTTTATTGCCTCCCCACAGCAGCTGTGGCTGGAGCTGCAACAGCGGTACCAACAGCGCAGATGCCTCTGCTTGCCTGCCTGCCTGCTTCTCCCTGATGCTTGCCCATCCCAAAACACTCCAAGTGCTACTTCTGGCTCTTCCTCCTCCAGTGTAGAGATGTGGAAGAATGTAGAGCAAACTTCTCCTAGCACTTTCAGTCTCCAATTGAAAAATTGGCTTTCTGCTCTCTGTCCTGATTCACTGGCCCAAAGGAGGGCTGGTGGGTGCAGAGATACCAAACAAGGATGTCAAAAATGACAGTGGTCAGTTTGAATGCTTTATTAACGAAAGGTGTAGACTTACAGCAAACACGGGATGGACACTGCAGCAAGGAGATGGCTTGTCGGCACCCAAGCAAAGGAGCATATATTCTTTACACCCAAAGCAGCAGGACTTCCTTGGCCAGGACTTCCTATCGCTTCATCTGACCAGATGAGGTCATAGGTGGCAGCACCCCAAGCCCACGGATAAGGATAGTATCATAAACAAGCCAATTAACTTATATCAAACAACTGAATATTAAACATATATGTGCTCATGATTACAACAACTAGCAATTAATTGTGGGGTTATCTTGACTACCAAGATGGCATTTGCAGGGCTTCCAGAGCAATTCCGCTTTGGTTCAACACACACTCTCAGTGGAAAACTGTGCATCAGAGAAGGGAGCAGGGGTTCATTGCTGAGTGCCTAAGAGCCAGAACTGCGCCTTTCCATGCCGTAGAGATTCAGAGTCTTCAATTGTTTACCAGAAGTTTAGGTTGTATTGTCACTCTACACCTTTCCCCATATTTATGTCTCCACTTGCCCCACATCCACCAATCAGTGCACTGCTGTCTGTCCCCCACCCCCTCTCTCTCGGCGTGCTGACAAAACTCCAGGAGCACAGCCCCTAAAGATGAGCATCCCAGTTTCCTCTGCAGCGTGCTGGAGGATATGCACAACAACAAAACATAGCCATCATAGCTAGTAGCAATTGATAGCCTTATCTTTTACAAATTTGACCATCCCTACCTTTTGTGGGAGCTTTTATGGTCCAGTTCCCTTTCCATGCTGTCTTAATTTCATGTATAGAATAATGCCTTGCAGGACTAAACTGATCTGTTTCTTCTCAATACACCCAATCAGTCCCTTGCCAAATGCGCCTAATTTATATGTTTACAAATGTATGAAAAAAATAATATTGCTAAAGACCTGAATGCCCTGGCTTTCTTCCCACTTTATCTGGCTAGTGATTTTGAAAGCTAGCTGGCTACTGTGTGCATTAAGGTAATGAAATTCAAAATGAAAATAATTTTGATGGATTGCTCTGTCTTTAGAGAACACCCTTCTGAGTAATTTCATAATTATCCAGATAATGGGAACATTATCTACCTGTTGTACCTTTAATGTAACATATATATGTGTATGTGCATTTATCTGTAAAAAGTCCAATATTCTACTTATGCTGTCATAAAAAGGCAGTTCACAGCTATTTTTTCCTTAATGTGAAAAATAGTGTTCAGGATACTATGGAAACACTTTAATATGAGCAAGGCTGTGTCAATTATCCTCATTCCCAGCGTCCAAACATTTCAATGTTTCTGCAAGTTGTTTGCATGTTGGCTTCCAGTGTGATTAGGAACTGAACAGGTTAGGTACATTTGTGTGTGTTTAGCCTTGGACATGGATCTTGGGAAACAGATGTGTAAGGAAGCTGGGCGAAACTGACTTCACTGTCCTCTACACCCCAGCAGACTCTCAGCCCATTGCACAGGCTCTCCTAAAGATCATGGGACTATGAGGAGGACAGAGAGGAAAGCGGGGATCCCAGAAAATAGTAAGAAAGTAACACTGATATTCAGAAACTCCACCTGCACAGGTTGCCTGTAGCCAGTTTTGAGGTATTCCCTTCCCTTGTAGCAATCTATGTCACAGTCCCCACCCCCATTCATTGAGGTCTTTTGACCCTCAAGGGAGCCTTTTTGTGCAGCTGTGTGAGCTACTAGGAGGGTGGTGTGGAGGTTTTTCTGGATCCAACCTCCTGTTCAGAGATTCTGAAGAATGAGCACGTGGTGTTTGGGAAAGAGGACAGTAGGTACAATCCTGATTCATAAATTCACATATAAATTTACTGGAAGCTAGTGCTCTCTGACATCTCTTACAGATTTCCATAGCTATTCTTTCCATAGTTTCACATCCTGGCCATAAGAATCGAATCATTTTTTCAGTTTTAATTATCACTGATGCATCCTTGAAATATATTAGCAATAATAATCTTAGTATTCTATATCCTAAAATTCTATTGCATCATATACTTGTTTTATTTTCCTTTGTTACCTTGCAGTCTCACCTTAAATGAGTAACTGGTACTTTCACTGCTGGCACTATTTCTATTAAAGTCATGAATGTATGTAGTTCTGTGCTGTCATCACATATTTCACAAACGAATATTATCTTCTAATTAGAGTTGAAACAAATATTTACATTTTTGATTCTGGCAGGCATCAGACATGAAATCTCATAAGCTGTCCACTGTGAAATACTAAATACCGCTGAATGTCAGCTGTCAAGAACAGTCAAATATTAATTACTATGGGCCAATGATAAAATACCGAATGCCTTTTCATCCCATGTCAGCTCTCAAAAACTGTAAAATACCAATCAACTGCATAACTTGTGGCCAACCAAAGTCCAACATAGCCCAACAGACCTGTATGACAGCTCATCTGACTAGTAGGCCCAGTGGGCTATATTCAGGGTGAAATCCAGTGCTATGTAAGTGGACTTCTGCTCAGAGAATGGGACCTCCCATTCCTCTGCTCCTACAACGCGCTTCTGACCATGAACCATTGGATTCACTGTCAGCTTGGTCACATGGTGTGCAGGTTGTGTTTAAAAGTAAAGGGTAAAGGGACCCCTGACCATTAGGTCCAGTTGTGCCGGACTCTGGGGTTGCAGCACTCATCTCGCTTTATTGGCCGAGGGAGCCAGCGTACAGCTTCCGGGTCATGTGGCCAGCATGACTAAGCCGCTTCTGGCGAACCAGAGCAGCGCACAGAAATGCCGTTTACCTTCCCGCCGGAGTGGTACCTATTTATCTACTTGCACTTTGATGTGCTTTTGAACTGCTAGGTTGGCAGGAGCAAGAACCGAGCAACAGGAGCTCACCCTGTTGCGGGGATTTGAACCGCCAACCTTCTGATTGGCAAGTCCTAGGCTCTGTGGTTTAACCCACAGCACTACCTGCGTCCCTCTAGGTTGTGTTTAGGAGTATATAAATAGATGGACTTTCCAGAAGAACCTCAAGGGTACATCTCCATCTATCTGATTTAGCAGGTCAGTTCGGGAGTTATAAGACTGGTATGATTTAGAAAGAAACCAGTTTTATTTATTTTTTTAATTTTAAACTTGCATCCCATCTTAAGGAAACTGTACGAAAACTGCTCATCCCCATTTACATGGAGCCTACACTGACTTGGAAAGCAGCAGCATTGAACTCAGTGGAGCGTAGTTCTGAGCAGACATTCTTAGTATTGCACTATTAGTAAATATAGAGATTGGGATGATAAAAGAGATAGAATGCACAAAGCAAAGGTTATGCAAAGAAAGCTTCACTTTAGGCTTCAATAGAGTACAGTGGTACCTCGGGTTAAGTACTTAATTCGTTCCAGATGTCCGTTCTTAACCTGAAACTGTTCTTAACCTGAAGCAACACTTTAGCTAATGGGGCCTCCTGCTGCCGCTGTGCCACCGGAGCACGATTTCTGTACTCATCCTGAAGCAAAGTTCTTAACCTGAAGCACTATTTCTGGGTTAGCGGAGTCTGTAACCTGAAGCGTATGTAACCTGAAGCGTATGTAACCTGAAGCGTATGTAACCCAAGGTACCACTGTATGGGGGGGATTCTCAGTGGTACAGCATTCCACTGCTTAAAAAATAATAATTTTGGCTGTTCCAAATATGGAGGTTTTCCCCTTTTTGTTTAAAATTGACATACAGTGGTACCTCTAGTTATGAACTTAATTCGTTCCGGAGGTCCGTTCTTAACCTGAAACTGTTCTTAACTAGAGGCGTGCTTTTGTTAATGGAGCCTCTTGCTGCCACTGTGCCACCGGCACACAATTTCCGTTCTCATCCTGGGGCAAAGTTCTCAACTCGAGGTAACACTTCCAGGTTAGCGGAGTTTGTAACCTGAAGCATTTGTAACCCGAGGCGTTTGTAACTCGAGGTACCACTGTACTCAGTTTCTCCCACCCTTCCCTCAAACTGCCTCCCAAACTTTCATGCTAATTTCAGGTGCTGCAGAAAGCTGGAAAGACATACCCGGGAGGTTGCATGAGGAAACGTGTCAACTTTCTTATCTAAAAGATTGGATATGGGGGGGGCACAATCCTTTCTTTCATCTGGCTAATATTATATTTGGTCTGGTTTGTAGGAATGAAGAAGAGCTAATGATGTCCCAGCAGCATCCTCCAAATACTTATGCATAAGTAGTTTTATGGCACCATTCACGGGATGGACATTTTAGGACAAGTCAATGTGTGAAGAGTAGACAGCTGCAAAGACCCATATATATCACGTATTTTGTCAGAAATTGGAATACTCAGGGTATGCCCCCTGCTGTTATTAACTCCCATCTGGCGTGTTTACATAAATGAAGGATACCACAGCAGTAGTAAGGGAACAGGTCTAATGGCTGGCATGTGCATGGTCAACAAACATAATCACCACCATTGCTATTTCAACATTGGCAGTTTTTACTGCTACTACTCTAAACATTATTTAACTAGCATGAATAACCAAAGAACATTTAATTTTCTACTGGGACATAAATGTACTTAATATCCTCTGAATTTAATGATAGGCAAGCCAGCACTCTCCACATCTGATTCAGAAATGATCCATGAAAATGGATTACTTCATTGTGAATTTGACAGGTGTCCAAAAATAATCATTGCTTTCCTCTTTTTACTGATTGTTTTCCAGTTGACAATGTGCATTCGTGATGTAATGTAATTCCAAGTACATGAGGGCCAATAGGCCTTCCAGCATTTTTCGCCTACTCATGTAGGGGACATGAGGGGAGAAGAGTGGGATTTGGTGTCCTACCCAATTCTTCATAGTTCCTTTAGGTTCAGCATATTCTGCTGCTTTTCAGTGCAATGTTACACTCACCATAGCCCTGAATTCTGATTGCTTCCTCCTGCTAAATGCTCTCTGTAGCTTTATGTTGCCCTTTTCATAATGAAGTAGCTGGCACGGAGAGGGATATATCTAGTGCAGCATTTGGGGAATATCTTAAGCATTAAATGGATTAACTAGAATTAAATGCTATTTCCTCTCACATCTTATACAGTTCAGAAAAATATCCTCTGACTTGCACTCCACCTCATCATTGCTGCATGCCAGGACTGTGTTTGCTTTAATGATTGAAGCTTTCAAATTCTTCGATCTCATTTTATTCAAATGCAGCAATAAATGGATTTAAATGTCAATTACACTGTTCTGAAAGATTTTCATTTGAAAACCAAGGAATGATCTGGACTCTGAGACAAATAAATAAGTCCTTTAATATGACATGAGTAAATAGATTGCTCTCACTTAATACAACCTCTTTTGCTATAAAATAACTCAAGATTTTAGCACCACTCACTTGGCAGCAATGAAGCCTTTGCAACAATGTTTGCCACCGTTTTTATTCCAACTAAACTTTTAAAAACATCTCACTGGTAAACTACCAGTGAATGCTTACACACACACACACACACACACACACACACACACACACACTCTACATGGAGATGTGCTGAGAAATCTTTGAGATTTGGAGAACAAATATATGTCCATTTTTAACTAGAGTTACTTGGAATTAAATCCCATTAATTGACTAGAAACGAATTCTGGATGTCATTAGGATTGCAACTGCACCCTAATCCATGTCTGCCTGATTCATATAATTTCTCCTTGTGCCCTCCATCTTTCCCAACATCAGGGTCTTTTCCAGGAAGTCTTCTCTTCTCATGAGGTGGCCAAAGTACTGGAGCCTCAGCTTCACAATCTGTCCTTCCAGTGAGCACTCAGGGCTGATTTCCTTAAGAATGGATAGGTTTGATCTTCTTGCAGTCCATGGGACTCTCAAGAGTCTCCTCCAGCACCATAATTCAAAAGCATCAATTCTTTGGCGTTCAGCCTTCTTTATGGTCCAGCTCTCACTTCCACACATCACTACTGGGAAAACAATAGCTCTAACTATACGGACTTAATTCCTTCCTCTGAATTTCCTTATTGACACAGAATCTGAACACAGAATCTGAATGATCTGTGAATCATTTGAGGAGACTGAGTGAATTAGTTGACATGATCACAGTCACATTGGAAGCCACCTTTTAAATAGATGTCATGTATACACATGTACGTGCAAAGTTTGTCTGGTGAATTTGAGTAGTACATTGAGGTGATTAATATTATCATCATTTACCTGTTTTAGACGCTTAAGCAGTAGCAGCTGCCAGGACATTGTCCTGTTCATTTCTGTGTAGTTCCTTCCTTATTTCAGATATCGTGATATATTGATATATGACGATGTTTAGCTGGTGATATGCCACACTACTGAAAACCAGTTATCGCCCAGCCCTAGTAGAAACCTATTAAATTTTAGCATATAGTTATACTTGACTAGAAGGATGCACTACACACACACACACACACACACACACACACACACAGTATGTGGAGTGTTGAGCACCAGTGCATATAAAAACATGGCTTCTGACATTGTTGAGTGCCCATACCATGTCATTGTCTCTTTGATAATTTTGTTGACTTATTCAGTCTTCTTGGTTTCCCCCTATTATTTTTTTAAAAGCCTGGTTAGGTTATAGATTCTCTGTGTCACAAAAGAAATTCAGAGGGGAAACCCAGAGAAGCGGTTAATAAAGAGGCGAAGAGAGATAAATGGAAAGATGGGACGATATCTTACACTCTTGTAGCAAGACTCCTTAGACTAATATAATTTTTCTATACTCTCCCGACAATTTAGATAAGGCATATGTGGTGTTGGTGGTGTATGTTTCTAGTTTAAAGTAATGAACCTCAGAGCACAATACGTCAGAGAAATGTTTCTTTGCAGTCATTTTTCTAAATGAAGGATGAGCTATTCAGAATGTGCTACTGAATGTTAACGATACTAAAGCTATACAAATTGAAAATTTATTGAATTGTCTTAATAATGAGATGCATTCTTAAAATTATAGAGTACATTGTAAAGCTGTGACAAGAAAATAGGAAGCCAAGTGAGGGAAATATTCAGCACGGCCAGTCAGAGCGGCTCATAATGATCCAGTGGTGGGTAAATGCCCAGGTGGAAGTAACACAGGTTTAATTGTGAACAGGACTGCTAACGCATCTATCTATTGAGGCATTTCATTATATCGATAGCTAAATATTTATTTAAAGGAGAGGAATTGAGAGAGTTTCTAACTCTCATGGGTAGAAGTGCAATAAAAACCCTCTTCAGTCATTTGGTACCCACTGGTTTATTCTCCACTGGCATCAATTTGATCAGACATCAGCTGTCAATCACACCATTCACGCCTACCACCCAGTGGAAGGATAGCCAAATTTACATGGATAGGCAAGGGATAGGGGTGTTCCCTAAACGATTTGTGGCTTCAAAGGTAAAAACCAATGCTTCAAATTGTGTTCTCAAAGGGAACACAAGGAGGGAGCCGATAAATAATGTCCAATAGTGGAGTCACATGCTCCAGTAAACACACCCCAGCTCAAATTCTGGTTGCAGGATTTTGTTCCAACTGTGATTTCCAAACACTTTTCAAAGGCAGACTTGTGTCAAGCCTGTTGCAATAATTTAGCCTGGTTGTCACCAAAGCATGTAATAATGTTTCCAGTCATATAGAAGCACTCTGGCTGCTTTCCTGATCTACAGTTTTCAGACCCAGTGATGCTGAAAACTAAGATAGGAAGAAAAGCAGGTTTGGGATTCCTTGCAAGAAGATAACATGAGTAATACAACCCCAATTTACAATTATAGCCAAGTCAATGTTTCAAAGGAATATTTGCAGGTAGATCCCCCAGCACTAAATGCTACTCTTTAATAAGCACACTTTCTTTCTTTCTTTCTTTCTTTCTTTCTTTCTTTCTTTCTTTCTTTCTTTCTTTCTTTCTTTTCTATACTGCCGTTCATCTGAGGATCATAGTATAAATATAAATATAAAATGCAATATAAAAACACAAAGATACATAATATAATACCAAACAAAACAATACACACACACCCAAATTTAAATTGTTTAAGTACTAGCCAAAGGCCTTTTCTGCAGCACACTTGCCATAAGTAATAAACAATGTGGTCATGGCCCTTCCCTTTGATTTTTTTTAAGCTACAAAGACATTGACGTTCCCCATAATACCAAGCATGCAACTTGGCAAATACTCGTATTAGAAGGAAGTCACTCCAGCTGTAGCTCATTCTGCTTACATATTTCCAAAGATGCGTGACACTTAAGGAAGGAAGGAAGGAAGGAAGGAAGGAAGGAAGGAAGGAAAGAAAGAAAGAAAGAAATCCAGTTTGGTACTGCATTTGCAAAACACTTTGTGGAGGGGAATATAACGTCAACTTTGACCTTGAACACTGTCATTGGTATTTCCCCCCATCCAATCCAATATTTAATTACTTGGTAGGTTAAATAAGCAAAATGAATAGGTCTAACCAGCTCCACCTCTGCATATAGATTTATGGTATATAGATTTAAAAGTATTGATTGATTGCATGAAAAACGATTTGAAGATATGAACCATAACCTTAGACAAACCTTGCAGTTTCAACCTTTTTTTGTTAGACAAAAAGTGCCACTTTAAGAAATAAATAAAAAATGCTGCCCTGATTCTAATTTCTATTAACGAAACCTACTTTCTTCTCAGGGGTTGGTAAATTATGTAGTGCTTCAAATGAGAAATAATGTGATTATCCTGCCGGCAAAAGTACAGTTCAGAATTAAATGGAAGAGGAAACGGGAAATTTATTCCAACACTAGCAGTTTTCAACAGACATCCCCATGTTATGGTTCCCATTGCATTTTATTCATCAGTTCAAAATCTCTATCGTGCACACAGTGGTGAAGACCCAACTGCACTATGGATATTCCCAAACAACTCCATTTTGTGGTGCATTAATGCTATAAGCTGCCCCCTATGGTTATAGGGAAACGTATAGAGTAGATGTTTAAAACAAAATAACATACAAAGACTTTGGTAAGGAATCAGGACAGAAATTCAACTGCTACTGCATGCTGTCAGTAACATTGATGTAGGAGAAAATTTCTTTCTGAATCCATTGTGGCACTGGGACCTCCATTGTCCTTGATTTCTTCATGATGTGCTACTGGCTCACTGTGGTGGCGATTCTATGCATTAAATCGGGGAAAGTACTATGCAGAAGAGAGCTGGTGCATGAATAAGCCTGCTTTTGAATGGCAGCTTGATTTTATAAGGCTCTTCCAGTCTTGAAAGTCTATAGCCTTATTCAGAAAGGGAGGGCAGGGGTGGTATTGATGGAAAAAGGCCTCTCCCATGGAGAGGGGTGACAGTAAGAGTATATTAAGAAATAGCATGCATTTCTAGGTCTCAAAAAGGTGTTTATCATATGCACTATTTTTGCAAACACATCAAAATCTGGTAAAGTCATAGCCCAGTGATAGAGCATCTGCATGCAAGCTGATGGGTTCAGTCCCCACCATCTCCAGGAAGGGCTGAGAAAGACTCCTGTCTGAATACTAGAGAGATGATTCCATTCAGTGTTGACAATATTGGACTACAATGTTCTCACTTAGATTCCTATGGTCCTGTGTAAAAGATCATCCTGACAACATCCTCTACAGTGTATTTATATAATTGTGATCATTTGAACTGGTATGCAAAGCTGGAAGGTGCTTTCTAGTATCTTTCTCAAATCATTTTGCTGAGGTTCACCCTTAAAATAGACCACCTTCTTCCACTCAAGTTTTTATTTTACTAATTAACACTCACATGTGTATTATAGAAAAGGGGGAAAGGCATACTGAGAAAGCAGTTGTTTTCCTGATAGAAATTCTCCCCCTTCCCAAGATGCTATTAAGTTACATTGAAAGGGATGACATACAAGAAAGAGCCTGTATCACACACACCCCATTTGTATCTAGAATTAAACGTAACTAGCGATGGCGCGTTTGCACACGCGCGTCGCTTTTCGGTGCTTCTGCGCATGTGCGTGATGTCATTTTGAGTGTTTGCGCATGTGCAAGCCACGAAACCCAGAAGTAACGCGCTCCGTTACTTCTGGGTTCCCGAGGAGCACAACTTGAACGCGCTCAACTCGAAGCGTATTCAACCCGAGGTATGACTGTATTTCCCCCTCAAAACCAACTGCAGCAGCTTCAGGAAGGATTTTGATAGGCAAAAGAGGAAAGGGTTACAATCTCTCCACAGCACCACTTCCTTAATCAAACCCACAAGAGATCCTGACCACATATCTCCCATGCCATGTCAAGGCTGTCCATGCCACTAGCAAATGTTAAATACTTCCTGATCCGTATTTCTTTCTTTTTAGTGTCAAGGCCCACCCAAAGTGTGACAGACGTACCAATGAAAGTCACCGGGGATGTTAAGGTTTCTTCCACTCAAGATGACTTAAAGAAATCAAATAATACTGATTCGAGGCTCTCACAAGTCCACATCTCCAAACCAGAAACAACTTTCCTTACAGCTCGATATCCTATCACTGTTGATATTCAACCACTAGCCAGTGAAAGAGTGGAACCTTGGCCTCTGGCATCATCTGTGAAGAAGCTGCTTTTGAATTCCAAACAATTTCACAGACGCATTTCATTAGATGAAGCGAAAAATAGCACCCAGAGCCTTCTTCTGCACCATGAAACAACTCACCAAGGGGCAGCCCAAATCTTATCACACTATAAGAGTCATGCCCAGTCACTTGCCAGAAGAAATGTTTCCACTCAACAGAAATTAAATACAAGGCCACATGCTGATTTGCAGACTCATAACTCATTTGATGGACAGTCTTTTGGGAAAAAGTCTCTTGGGACTTCACACACTAGATCTGCTCTTGGTTTTAAAGCAGGCCGCCCAGGTACTTCTGTTTTAGCAACACCATTGGCCTCCTCATCCCATTTGAAAGCTACTTTTTCTGGTATAACCCCACAAGGCCCCATCCGCCCAGCAGGAGCTTCTACAAAAACAAGGATTCCAGTATGGACATCTTGGGGCAGAAATCCTCATGCCTCCCCAGCCAATCATTTGGGCCTTTCCACACCAATTGATAAGTTGCTACTTGAGAAGAAAGTCACCTGTGCAGATACACCATGTTTCAGTGGTGTGCTTTGTGAGCCAACAAAGGACAGAGAATTCAGATGTGGACCCTGTCCATTTGGATACAGCGGTGATGGAATTGAATGTCAAGGTAAGAGACAGGAAGAAAGTAGTGCCTGTGTTAATATTCCATGAATGGAAGGAGCCCTTCCATTTGACAAAGGGCATGTCTGGGTCCAACATCCAATGGCTCCAACATCATATCTGGCTGTTTTTGATTTTCCAGAATCACAGATCATGTGCTGATATACTAGCAACTGCTAGACAGTACACTCACTTAGGAGCAACTACTAGGAACAACTATTTGGTATGAGAGATAGAGGGAGAAATGTCTGAATTCACAACATTTAGAAGTAGAGTCTACTTTCTTCAACAAGTTGACCACTGAAATTTATGACCAAATTGCTTGAATGAAAAAATGGGAAAACATCTGTTGTCGTCTGTAACGTTAAAACAGGCATAAATGAAACTAACAGAATGTACCATATGTCTATTAACTATACAATTACTCACAACCTATATTGTACCAAATTATAACTTTACTTTTAAAATCTTCCACTAGTAGTCTGGAGGTGAGGAGGGGATAATTGTCCTATGACCTGATATACATGTCTCCAGAGATATAATCACTGTGTTGCATTATGAAAAAGATGATTAACTTTCCTGCTTAAATTAGCACATTAATTAGACAATTTAAAGGAGCACAGTGAAATAATGTTATACACAATTACGGAAGACTGGGTATATTCCTCTTTCGAAATTCTTCTTGCAAATTAAATTCATCATTTTATTATTAAATAACCTGTGCTATTAATCTAATTAAATTTCCATATGCATGAAAATCTATTTGCCCAAGAAATGTAGCTTCTTCACCTGCTGTTCCTAGGACTTGTCTAACCCCATATATTAGGCAGGTTTACCACTGCCTATCTCAAGTTTTCATATATGCACCTGAAAATAGATGCTTGTAAGTCAGATGCTAGTTATTCATGGCCATAGCAAGTGCTAATAGGTTACTTTGTATATTTGGTTATTAACTACTTAATCTCTGATACCTTGTTCTATTAAAACAAATTACACTGTAGTTTGTGATGTACTTTTTCATTCATAGTTAATATTTTAGTTTACAAAATACAGTTCAGCATTTTTTAAAAAACTGTGTGACAGGTTTTTTCAATCAGCATATGCTGATTTTCCCTTTTGAATTAATACAGATTGTTTTTTTATTTATTTTAAGAGTGACCATGAGGGTTATTTATTGTTTGTTAAATTACTGCAGGAAAATAATGGACCAGTTCCTTCCCCCTAGACACTCAGCATTCATACAAGAAACAAAATCAGTGTCAAAACCAACACAGCGACATCTAGTAAAATTATATAGACAGACAGACATATACACATGCACTATTTTTTGCTCCCCAAATTTAGCCATTGATTTTCCATACAGTGTGAAATCCTTAGTCTCCAAACTATATTCCCAATTGCACAAAAGTCTACTCCTTTAAAATAAAGACAATCCATCATCCACCCACACTAGAAGCCTTCCACACAATTAAAACCTTTCACTGGTTTCTAAAAGCTCAAAGTTTACAGAAATGAAGAAAAATAACACCAGACCCTAATCATGCCACATACTGTACATTCAAACATTTCCCTGATGTGGCACTTGATCTTCTGGTCTGTGGGCTCAGATAAATTAATCTGGTAACAAAAACGAAACTCCCTGTTTCAAAATTTCCTTTTCCCACCTTCCTTCATCCTTCTGTGCTAGCAACTGCCTCCACAGATACATTACTCTTATCTGACCCTTCTTCGTTCTCCCATGCCACCACATCCCTTCACTTCTCTCTCCTCCTTTCCTGTTCCCCCCTGTTTTGTGCTTCCAGAATTACAGAAGCATTTTTCCCAAATCATGAGATAGTGGAATTTTATAGAATTGCTACAGGGGAAAAAACCAACACACACACACACACACACACACACACCCCAGCTAGGGCTCTGTTCTGTGCCTGCTATTCTCTCTTTTAAAAAGCATTTACACAGTTACTAATTGTATCACTCGTGTCATATCTTGGGTAGCTGCCATTGATTTAGGGCGTAAGGAGTCATGAATATTCTACCTATGCAGGATCTGCAAGTGAGATATCTGTAGTGCTTCTGAAATACAGCGCAGTGCACCAGAATATGTGCTGCACTGAATAAAAAATAGGAAAAGGCTCTTGCCGTTTTCTTTCTTTCTTTATGGCATGAAGTGCTTGTGTGTATCTATGCTTCTCAAAGAACCAAACAAAATATCAAACAAGCCTTATTTTAAGTGGTGATTATAGTTGGGTACCATTCCACTTCTTTCAGGCTGATAGAACTGAGTCTGGCCTAGCAATCCCATTTCCATTTTTTAAACCCACTTCAGGCACTGCATTTAAGCACAGTTTATTACAAGGACATGGACAGACATTTCTTCTTTGAGGTACCAGGTGGCAGACTTTGTGATAGCTCGGGGTGGAGTCTGTTGCTTTCGCATGGCAAAATGTGAATATTAAAAATTAGGTTTGCAGAATATTTTAGACTGGATATTTTGTTGTGTCTGCTAGAACAAGCTAATCTTTAAGGATAGTAATAGTAGTATTAGTAGTTCCTAACTCCTGGTGGTGAGAGCCAGGGTACTGAGGTAGTTAGAGGGTTAAAACAATAAAGTAATGCAAAATCCTACAGTCATATTCTTGACAAATGAGGCCTTCAGAGAACTGTAGAATACAGTAAATAAATGTCTTGTGGGGGGGATAAATTGAGGATAAGAATGCTAAACATTGAGTACCACTTGTGCCTGACAAAATTAACTTTTCATCATTATGAATACATGCAAGAAATAATTGTATTTTGTATGTAATTCCTCTCCCCTGAGATTTATACCAGTGGCATATTTACAATGGAATATCCAGATAGATGTACAAAGATTATGACTGTGGCTTTGTTGCCCAAAGGAAGATTAAAATGAGGCAACTTTTCATGGCTGAGATAAAATGTTAATGCTAGTATTTTACTAGTTTAAATTTCAGTAATAAATTCAAATGTCTTAATCAAATGGGCCTCATACCTCTCATCTGTATTCATGACAGCTTTGAGCTGCCATGCCTCAAAGTTTACATTGCCTAATATGGTTCTTAAAATATTGTGGTACGCTTTACTCAAGCTTATTAGAAACAGCAACCTCTATTGGACAAAGGCTGCCATCGATTTGCCACAGTTGTGTTAGCTTTTATTATAGGCCGCAGTCCATAAACCACATAATCTAGAGTGTACCTCCTTCAATCATATCATATGTAGTTAAATGTTGAGAATCACTGGGCTTGTCCGCAGGCCCCAGACATCAGGCTTTATTTTATCATGTAATTATTCTAGATGTTGATAAATAATTTACTACGGCTATTATCCGCCAGGCACCACTCTTGTTCATGTACATCCATTTTAAATAGTGATTGCACAGCAACAGCACTTGATGGGACTGTGATCAGTAATTACATGAAACTCTCTAATGACGTCTGTGGTCTGTTTTGAACAGGTTGTATCTCCCTTAATTGTTTAATTAGGTGAAGTAAAAAACCGAATGCAGCTTCACCTTCATCAGAACGCATCCAGAGTAACAAGATGAATGTTGCATAGGCTGTTTCATTTATGCTAATCATAGTTTCAGTAATAAATCTACCGTTAATTTTTATTTTATTTTACATAAGCTGTTTGTATTTCTGAATGCCAAAATAAGTGCAACCACACAGCACTGATTTTTGTGAGTATCCCAGATGCTATGTAGGAGAGGCCTGCAAATATGGCCTGGTGTTTTATTTTTTAAAAATAAAAGTGATTTTTAAAGATCTGCAAGTTTATTTTGATGTAAATTACACTTAGTTCAGTGAATTCCACTATCTGAGTCCTTGAGCACATTGCATTTATAGTTTTACAGGACTAACATGATGATTCTTATCACATCATCTAATAGAGAAATTGGGTGGAAGTGAACTGAGCCACTCAAAAATAAGGTAGTGGTTTCAACATGTTTGGGATACTCACTAGATACAAAGAAGACGGTGAATTAAAGAGTTAAATGAAAATGATTTTTTTAAAATTAAAAAACCCTGAAGTCTAGAAAAGATCTTGGAACTTCCAGGTCTTGTGAATGTTGTTCGCAGTTGAGCAGATAAAGATAAGAAATGCTACAGTAACTTCCCACTCCCATCTCCATCTGGATATAGAATTTATTTGTTTCTTTTCTCCCCCCCCCCCCCCACCTTCCCAACCAAAACAATGGGCAGTTCCATGATTTCAGCATAGCTGTGCTTGGGTTGTAGTGTGTCCATCCAGAAACAAAAGTCAGCAGTATAGACAGGAGCTTCCGCACTTTCTTTGTTCTTGTATAATATGGAAAATGTGATGCATTTATTTTAGATCCTTAAACTTTTTTTTTACTCACTAATACCTACATGCTCTATTGCTTTTCCAGTGCCTGTTAAACACATTCCTTTTTCAAGAAGCCTTCTAAAATGTTTATCCCAGTTGGTATATGTTTTGGATTTCAATTCATTCTATGAATGTGCTGTTGTCGTTAAGCCAATGCAATTCTGGGCTGCATCAATAGGAGTATAGCATCTAGATCAAGGGAAGTAATAGTGCCACTGTATTCTGCTCTGGTCAGACCTCACCTGGAGTACTGTGTCCAGTTCTGGGCACCACAGTTCAAGAAGGACACTGACAAACTGGAACGTGCCCAGAGGAGGGCAACCAAAATGGTCAAAGGCCTGGAAACGATGCCTTATGAGGAACGGCTAAGGGAGCTGGGCATGTTTAGCCTGGAGAAGAGGAGGTTAAGGGGTGATATGATAGCCATGTTCAAATATATAAAAGGATGTCACATAGAGGAGGGAGAAAGGTTGTTTTCTGCTGCTCCAGAGAAGCGGACACGGAGCAATAGATCCAAACTACAAGAAAGAAGATTCCACCTAAACATTAGGAAGAACTTCCTGACAGTAAGAGCTGTTTGACAGTGGAATTTGCTGCCAAGGAGTGTGGTGGAGTCTCCTTCTTTGGAGGTCTTTAAGCAGAGGCTTGACAACCATATGTCAGGAGTGCTCTGATGGTGTTTCCTGCTTGGCAGGGGGTTGGACTCGATGGCCCTTGTGGTCTCTTCCAACTCTATGATTCTATGTATGTTATTAGATTGTATGTAGATTGACCATTGTGGTAACTTGTGGGGAGTTTTGCATGGAAAACTTTGGGCTGGAAATCTAAATGAGCCTTAGCTGCTTTCCCAATCTAGAATGATCAATTAGGGGTGATCTGAAAATTGAGCGGAGGTATCAAGAGGTGAACAGAGGAGTGAGATTTCCTCTATTCTGTGCCATTTTAGCTGACATCACTTTTGTTTCATATCTTCTCCCCTTCAAACCCTCCCCCCCCCTTTCACCCCTGTAACTTGCATTTTTTGTATTAAACAGGAATCTCCTTAGGCTCACAAGAGATGCCTCCCCATTCACTCAGCAGTTTCCGTGTTCTCACATTAAAAATGGGAAATCAAACATTGTGGTGACCATATCATCACTCCCTGATATTTTAAAGGCCACTGAAACCAAAAAACATCGAATCCTTATATGGTGGAAATAGATTGGAAAAAGCTTTACTTCAATATATATTTTTTGCAATAAAATTGTCAATTTGCTGAAATAATGTTCTCCTTATTACTATTTTCTGCCAGCATAAGAAAATGTGAGCAAAAATGGGTCATTTTATTTAAAAAAAATAAGTTGTGGAGAGTTTGTAGGATGGGAAGAAAATTGTCACATAAGAGACATGAGCAGGCTTTGGAAAGCCATTTAGTACTAAAAAAATTTTTTTATTATTGGTGACAGCTTGCTAGTTATACTTTATATATCTTTCTTATGTTTTCTCTAACCAGGATGTTCACTTTTCAACTCTGGCTTCCTAACAAGCAGCAGATTTCTTTTAATTTCATATTCTGTATAAATGTGTGAAATAATAGGTGAAGTGATTTGGCATGGGAAGTGAAAAAATACAGTGCCCTTCACAATTTAAGATACGATGAAAAGAGAAAGATGACTCACAAAGAGAAAAGAAATACATAACACTTGGTGAAATTTATGCCTTACAGGGACAATGTGACAGTAGTTGTTAAAACAGCTAACAATTTTCAGGAACATCCCCACCCCAATATAACTGATTGTATCACTTCATAAAACAATAGCAGCTTTGAGCATATACTATGATATTATTTGGATGGTTACTTATTTGCATCATTATATAAAATGCTCATCTTCTTTTCATTTAATGGTAAAAATGCCGAATTTGTTGCAACTGTTTTAGGAAAGCTGTAGGTGGATTTCACTGAACATTGCAATTCCAATTTTCTAAAATTTGTACTAATTCATTCAGAAACACAGAACTGTCTAATTATGCTGATCAATACACAGAAGCCAAATACTGTTACAAAGAGGGGATGGCTTCTCAACTGGGTTTGTACCTTAAAAGATAGTAGTAGTATGCTTTGTAAGATGGGTCCACCAAAATATTAATGACTTAAAGGACCTTGCAAATGGTTGCGCTTCGAGGCCCCCAGCCCTTCCCCTGAAAACAGTGTGAAAACTTCACACTGACACATAATTTTAGTTTAAGTTACTGGGCAAAATTTAGGCCACAACTTTATTGATTACAGCTAAGTGAGTGGTGTTGGCTTAGGCATTGGCAACAGACTATAACTGACTCTCTGGCTGGAAGTCTGAAAGAGTAAATACCAAACGAGGGAGCAACATCAATAAAGAACAACGAAGCTCACCCCGGGGTTCCTGTGGTCCTGACATGGCCCTAGCCCCTCAAGCGGACTTCAGGCAAGATCCAGGGCCCCCAGATTCCTTTACCGGAATACCCTTATTCATGGAGGGGCAGGTGATGGCCGCACCTCCAGACCCACACACTTCAATAAGCCAATGCCTAACCACCAAACCTTACAAAGTTGTGGCGATTGCTAAGGGGGGGAGGCGAAAACCAAGTGGCTACATCCAATCTGCCAAATGGAAAAAAATCCTACCCAGCACCTGCTCCAAAGCAGACGACCCAATCCAAAGCAAGGCCAAAGCAGCAGCACCTAAAATTAGGGAGGGAGGGTGGGCGTTCGGCAGCACAATGAAAGTTCCCACAGTTATGCCGCGCTGCCACTTTTATAGGCCCCAGGAACCGCCAACCGCCCTGATTGGCCCAAACAGCCTGGCATGACCCTGGGGCCCAATGGTTAAGGCTTGGGCCACGCCCAGCAACAACTCTTCCAGCGGGGATGCCTTTGGGGCCCGCGCGCAACCAGGACCCTCATTAAGGAGGATCCCATATATCACAGTACAGGCACCTGAAACTTGAGAAGGAGCTGAATTTCACCAGCCCAGTTTATGCCTTAAACATAAATTGATTAAGCTGCAGGTCTTTCTGAGGCTTTCAAGGTAGGTGGAAGCCAGACACCCCTTCTTCTTCTTCTTCTTCTTCTTCTTCTTCTTCTTCTTCTTCTTCTTCTTCTTCAGATATCATGGCAGTTCACAAGATAAAAACACAAATAAATAATTAATACAAAAACCAATAACCCCCTCTCAAAATAACCCCCTCTCTCACAGTAACGCCCCACCCTTTCATAATTCTTCTGCTTCCTAGTACATATGGGGTTCCCAATAGAACCCCTGGGACAGTGTGTTGGGTGAGGAAAGGAGGAATTGTTCCATCTAGCAAGCTGAAATGCTTCCCATGGTTGAACAATTGCCTTAACGTCATGCTGAATTGTTCCCTTCATTTCTAAGACGCCGCCTCAAAAGCTATTTCAGATTGGGCAAACATGATATGTAAAGATGCACATCTCTGCTCAATTTTTGGGTGGGGGGGGTGGTTTGGGGATGTTTCATTTTTGCTTCTGCCATCTGTTTTATTGGTGTTTGGCCTTAATTTTATGGTGCTGATTGATTTATTGTCAATTGTGATTTTAATGTTATTGTTTTCTCCTCGCCTGGAACTCTTGAGTAGGCAGACGTCGAATATCACAAACAAATAAATATGGGCAATTAGCACTCTCGTAATGTTTCTGAAATACTGGTGTAACCTTCAGATGCTAGGAGGTGGTGCTGACACAGCTATTGATGCCCTCTCTTCTAATCATTGACTTGTGCTGTTACTGCAAATCTTGAAGGTTCATATTTTGCAGTCGTGGAATATAGAAAAATGCTATGTGAGAATAACAGAGTGCAGGTCACTGGGGCTCCTGATTGTAGCTAACCTGTTATACCGTGTCAAATCTCTAATTATCTGCTTTCTGTATTTTAATGTAGCATTTTGTGATCCCTCATGTGAGAATGGAGGAACATGCATCACTCCAAATATCTGTTCCTGTGTTTATGGATTTGTGGGTCCTAGATGTGAAACATGTATGTGCATCTGTTTTTATTTTGCCTTTCTTGAATGTAATTATTTTCTTTGTTGACATCCCTGTATTTTCAACACATTATCCTAGAATGCAGCCTACGTTTAGTTTTCATAAGTAGTAGTGGACACTTTGGTAAGGCCATGCTGTTCATCTGACCTCTGCTTGATTACATCACTGCTGCTTACTGGAAGTTAGAGAGGAAGTGGTGGTGATGGTAAGGTTGGACTTGTGCAAACACACCAGCAGGAGTGGCATATTGGCTCTGCTGGTACATTTGCCCTGTGTCAGTCTCACCAGTGCCTGGTGAGCAACAGCAAGATGACTGAACAGAGGCCTCTTCAATAATAATAATAATAATAATAATAATAATAATAATTTACTATTTATACCCCACTCATCTGGCTGGGTTTCCCCAGCCACTCTGGGCGGCTTACAGTAATGCATCAAACATTAAAAGCTTCCCTAAACAGAGCTGCCTTCAGATGTCGTCTAAAAGTCTGGTAGTTGTTGTTCTCTTTGACATCTGGTGGGAGGGCGTTCCACATGGCGGGTTCCCTGTAACTTGGCTTCTCGCAGTGAGGGAACCGCCAGAAGGCCCTCAGTGCTGGACCTCAGTGTCCGGGTAGAACGATGGGGGTGGAGACGCTCCTTCAGATATACTGGACCGAGGCCATTTAGGGCTTTAAAGGTCAGCACCAACACTTTGAATCGTGCTCGGAAACGTACTTCAGTACGTTCAGTACGTTCAGTACACAGCTGAGTAGCAACTACAGTCTACAAATATATTTAAGTCTGAATATCACCCCTGTGCGGTGCTTTCCTAAAGCACATTACAATTATATAAGAAGTCTGCCCACCTTGCTGTGCATGAGCACTGATAATAGAAAAAGCCTTGTGTGCAATAATGCTTATGGAATTCAAGGCTATGCAAGCAAATGCAAAAATATTCAGAGAAAATAAAAAGTAGCAAACTTTGCCATTAAGGTTCAAACTATTGTTAAAGGTGGTTAGCAAAATAATCTGCCTTAGAGCTAAAGCTGTCTATATTACCTTTAAACCACAAATGTGTATTATAGTGTTGGAATAGCACTCTTTGCTCCATGTTTGAACACTAGGTTACCCAGGATGGATATATATATATGCACTTATATTACTGGAATATTTAAAAAGTGCCTCTGTATAAATACTTTCATAGTCTATAGTTCAACAGGAAACAAAAGGAAGTGACATATCATTCTCATTTCAGTTTTAGTAGCAAATGGGCTGAGAAAATTTCCATAGCTGCTCTGGATTTTGATCAGCACAATTTGAAGCAAAAAAACACAAATCAGTACTTTGTACTTTGCTCAAATAACCTTGGACTAATTTGTTTTTTTAGTGGTATGTAATAGGCATTGTCACAATGGTGGGAAATGCATTGCACCGGATGAATGTGAATGCAAACCTGGATGGAGCAGCCCTTTGTGTGAGACAGGTAAAGATGTACAGCAGAATCCTTTATAGCTTAAGGGTGCAACACCCTCACTTGGAGGCAATGCCCATCCATCATTTGTCTAGGTCCAGCATGTACTTCTAGCAGAGTCCCTCTCTCCTTCTGTGTCATCTGTTTTGAAAAATCAGAGGGCTAATTGGCATCGTTTAAGCTCCACTGTTCAGTCTCCTTATGGTTCTGACTGCCTAATTTATATTTATAGCCAGATTTGACAGTATATCGCATGTGGGTATATTTATTGTGAGTGAGGGACAAAAGTCCCTTTAGACACTGTTTCCTGTCCCTCTGATCTGGTGACATCTATCCTATCAGTAGTTCTTGCTCTTGCTCCAGGATCTCAGATGCCCTTGACTATTATGGGACTTGTGCCACTCCCACTGGCCACTAGTTGAATGTCACAGTCTGTTGGCTCTTTCTGCCATAAATCCCAGTTCTATGGTTGAGATCATCCAGAGGAGCACTGTTAGTTGTTCCCTGTATTACAAAGGCCTTCCAGAAGATATTTGGAAGGTGTCCACACTTTTGACTTTTAGGTATCTCCTGAAGCCATTCTTCTTCTTCTTCTTCTTTAGCTCACAGGGATGATTTTCAGCTATTGAATTTTATTTTTGATTAACCAGTCACTTGAGGTTTTTACACACACACACACACACACACACACACACAAATACACACAAACCTGAAAGATCACATACAATAAAAACATTACCGCACCAGGCCTTTCCTTAAAAGTAAGTGGTTATAATGGAGAAGAAAGTTCTAAAGGGCTGGTTGTGGCAAACAGCTGATTCTGTAAGTTCACCCTATCTGTACTTATTAACCAGTCACTTTAAGGATTATCTGATTATTATTATTTTTCAAACAGTGATTTGTGTTTTAACATTGTATGCCACCTGGATACAGTGGTATGTAAATACTTGTATGTATGAATGAATAAATAAAGAAATAAATAAATAAATTTGCAGGAGTGTCTGGTGCAGTGGGACAGTGTTGTACTACCAGCCTCCCAGCTGTGACGTTGCTGCTGCTTGCTGAGACAATATGGGGCAGGCATGGTGGAAAGGCTGAGACTGCACAGAAGCAGCAGCAGTGTGAATCTGGTGCACCTGCCAGTGTTCCCATTCAGTCCTGATCTTGCCACTACTCTCTCCCTGTCCCAGTAAGCAGTAGCAATGCAGCTGTCAGGAAGGTGGCAGCACAGCATTGTCCCCCTGCCCCGTACATTCCTGCTGTTATACTGTTGATTGGTTTCAGAAAATCTCTGGGACTGTTAGATTGCTGTCTTTTTCAGCCCCTGCAAATCTTTTCTGCAATATGTGTGCATTTAGGGATAAAAGAGAAACACATTTTTATTAAAGTACTTGGACACAATTAGTTTCAATGGCAATTAAGTGAACTTTACTTTCTCTAGATTGTGCCCATTGAGTGCTGTCCTGCATTGTTTTTGCCCCACATATAATGCTCATGGATTTCAGGGGAGGATTATGCATGCTGAAATGATTATCTTATTCATATAAACTACTAAGCCTGTCGCAAGATGGTTTGTTTGGAGCAAATGACAAATCTTGATATGCATGTTTATAAACCCTCTCATTTGATCCACAAACCAATAAAACAAGCCTGGGTTCCCTTAAGGTGTTTTTGCCCAATAGGAGACCAAGATGATTTGTGCACACAAATGCCGGTTTAAGTGGTTTATAGATTTTCTTGACAGACTCCTCAAATCCTTTACAGAAATGCTAAAAATGCAATCCACACCTCTTATGTGCTATGAACAAATGGAAGTTATGTCAGCGTATGGAAGATCTCAATAGCACCACATTTCCAACAAGCTGGGAAAGCCTAACTTGCTTACGTTGATCCCCCTTCCCCACTCCACCCCCAAAACCACTGATCAGCCATCCAAAACTGCCCAAAGAGGAGCACATTATGCCTCAGGAATACAAGCCCACCTAAGAGAAAGATTACAAAGCAGTTATGAAATAAAACACACTGCTGGTATGGGGAGGGGGGATGTCTTGATCACAGTGAAGCATTGTTTTAGGTGCTACTTTGGATCGAGACCCTTGTTTAAAAGAAGGATTCTTTATTGTTTATGAAAAACCAGGAATAAAAAAGTATGGTTGTGTACTAACCAATGAATTTCTTCTCAATTGTATGCAGCTGTTTGCAATCCGGTTTGCCTAAATGGTGGGACCTGCATTCGGCCGAATACATGTGCTTGTCCTCATGGTTTCTTTGGACCTCAGTGTCAATTCGGTAAGGTGGAAAAATAGAATCCCACTGGTGAAAATATACCTTTCCTCTACTTTACCATCTTCATCAATTATTTGCTACATCCACTTGCATCACAGTTTTATCCAGAACAAGCCACCTACCGTGTAGCCGGCATATTGTTTAGAGGATGTGTAGAATAATGTCTCAACTGAAAGCTGTGTGATACATTCTATACTTTCTTTTTTGCAACAGAGTGGAATGTGTGAAAAATATATTGAATGTACCATTGCAAACGGATTTGCAATGTGTAATTAACTGAACTTCAAAGTATACGTTGGCAAAATGTTACACAGTGTAGAAGACAGCATTTTATTATTCCACATCCCAGTATGTTCACAATTATAGGAAATAGCCTGATATTTACCCACATTAATCTAAATTCAGTGTAAATGAGAAGGACAGACTATAAACTACTTCTCTTCTTTTCTTCTTTATCAGGGGCTGAACTTTCACTAACTGAGTTGCTTTGACACCCATAGAAACAGTCTAGCTGGGTCTTTTCTTCTCTTATGGGGGTGGGGAGCGGAGGCATCTGATATAAACTTTTGGTTACAAATGCATGCATATTTTCCTAATCTTAACCTAATCTAATCACAAAAAGACTGTGTTTGCATGTCACAGGAAACATGGTTCCCACTTTACTCCTCCCTGCTAATGTGTGAGAGCAGTGAATAGGTTTTTTTTCTGTCACAGATGTTTTAGTTACTATACAATTTATGATATATACTATTCTGTCCTGTTTTGTTTTGTACATTTGTAGAACACTGCCAAAAACAATCTTCATGTGGTGTTATTGACTAAGGCAGGATTTCCCAAACTTGAGTCTCCAGCTCTTTTGGACTACAATTCCCATCATCCCTGACCATTGGTCCTGCTAGCTAGGGATGATGGGAGTTGTAGTTCAAAAATGGCTGGCGATCCAAGTTTGGAAAACCATGAACGAATGATTTGCGATGGAGTTTTCCCTCATAGGGTTTTTCTTTCTGTCTTTTTCACCAAGTCAGTTTGGAGGAGGGAAGATGGATTGGGAATATGGCATGGAGGAGAGGGGCTTTAGCCCTTTGTGTCCAGGTCATATCAACCACAGCACCTCAATTCAGTGTGAAAACATGATAATTTCCCTCTCCCCCAATGCCACAGCAACTCTTATGGCTAGAAACAAGCAGCTGTGGAAATGTGAGCTACACCACTCTGGAGTCTTGGATATTATTCTAGGCACTGCCTTGCTAGTACTACATTCCATACCATCATGCTGCCTAGAGATTATGCTGCAATTCCCAGTCACATTAGTAGTAAAGCATTTACTTTCTTTCTTTGCTTTTTCAAATTAGCTTTCTGCAATCCTCCTTGTAAAAACAATGGACAGTGTATGAGAAACAATGTGTGCTCCTGCATGGAAGGTTATGTTGGAAGAAGGTGTCAGAAAAGTAAGGTTGTTTTCACTTCTCTTTAACTTTTCAAATATATCCTGCCTTAGAAATGCATTTTCACCTAAGGAAGTTTCTTATTACCAAGCACGTTAAATAGGACATTTAGCTTGGATTAATGTACTAATCTTCAATTTTTATATCGTGGCACGTATATTGGCAGCCTCACTACAAAAGGCGGTACATCCCATTACCAGAGGTTTGCTTAGACCATGTCCCAGTGTATTAATGGCGCTATCATGGCATCAAAGAAAGGGAAGCGCTTAAGCCTATTTTGTTCTGATCTTGTCTATGTATATGTTTAAATTCATTTCAAGTGAACTGAGCAAATCTGCAGGGTGAAATGAGCTAATTAGATGGCATTAAACTTAGTGAGGAAAATTATTAAAGCCCAATCCACAGCCTCTGACTAAGACCATCTAAAATGTCACTGTGCTATCTTTCTCGCCTAATTAATACAGTTAGCTAATAAGATTTTTGCTTTACTTCTTTCTTCCTATCAGTCATAATTCTCTCTACACCTTAGCATATCTATTCGCATTTGATTCCCGTAGTCCTATGGGAGATTTGTTATTTTGGCAGTTGTACAAATTCCACAGCAACTTCCTATGTCTGTCATACAGGGAATTTAAGACAGGCGAAAATTCATTCTCCCGAACTTCTCTTGACACACACATAAACCAGCTTGAAAGTGGCAAGGAGGGAACTGTGAAGCAACCAAAGGACTTTTAACTTTCAGACAAAGAAAAAAGCAGTTCAGAATCCCCCTCCAGCCATGCAAGCTGCCTTATTCCCCATATTGCATTGATTATCCCTTCAGCTGAGAGAACAATGAAGCACCATCCTTGCTTTGTTGCAAAAATACACAACTAAATAGAAGCCCATGGCTGGAAGAACCTAGAAGGTAGAAATGGTGGGGAGGGGAGAGATAGATAGATAATGCCTTAAGTTCGACATCTAGCTTTTAAGGTCAGGGTACATTAAAAAAGTGCTGTTTCTACCTTTAAAATATATTGCTTCCATTTCTCAAAGCAGACCGGGCAGTATTGTTGCACTTCTGCCTGCTTACATGGGAGGTTTCTCAGTCAACAGCTCTGAAGAAACGTGAAATGCTGAGATGTTTCCCTCTCTTTTAGCTAACTGTACCTACTTAAACATTATTGCTTCTCTCAGTTTACACTGCTTTCAGGATATTGAATGGTAGTCAACCAAGTTTTCCTCAGAGAAGACCTAACGAAGGTAATGGACCTAATTTAGTCATCTTCTGCAATTTTAGTGGGTTGACTCTGAGGAAAACTTAGCTGAATAGGATAGCTCAGCTGGTAGACTCAATCTCAAGGTTGTGGGTTTGAGCCCCACATTGGATGAAAGATTCCTGCATTGAAGGGTGTTCGACTAGATGACCCTTGTAGATCCTTCCAACTCTGCAATTCCATGATTCTTTGAATACAACACATTTACTGAATATTTTCCTTTCATTTTCTGTAGAAATATTTTTGAGATAGAAAGTTCATTAGTTCAGAATAGTACCGATTTAGAATAGACACTCATCAAATTATTTCTGTGTCTAATAAACCAATACAGAAATGGTTTGTGGCTGCTCAGTAATGAAGTGTGTTTGGCATGCATGCCTAGATGAAGGCTAAAACTACACATGAGTTGGAAACACTGGTGCGAGCATCCAATGGATACTTCAGCAAGCGGTAACTTGGAAGGGCTAAATGTTAGGGGGAGGAGCACTTAACCCTTGTCCTGCTTTCTGTCCCGTCCCCTGTAGCTTCTATTCTTGTTTCCACGGGTATATTTGCCTTCACAAATATGCATTTGATACTCCACAAGGATGCAAATCGTTTGGAGGCTGACGTGAAGGGGGAGTGATCCTGCTTAGTGCTGGGCCCTTGCTTTGTGCAACACTGCAAAAGTTCCCAAGAGCCAGCTGGTTGTCAGGCACTTTGGAAGCTGCACAAAGTGATCTTTGGGCAAGCTCCACCCTTACCAGGTGTAAGGTGCATGAGTATGGCTTTGTGGGCCAAATGGGGAAGCCTGGCAAGCCAAGAAGGACACACAGACCATCCCTGCCTAAGATGAATGGAAGTCACTTGTGGAAAGCTGACTCCCCTGCCAAGCAACTACAGCTCAGCTGGTTAGAGCATGCTGCTGATAATGCCAAGATTGCAAGTTTTTGTCAGGAGTTCAGCCTACGCTCGAGTAGGACTCTGGCAGAGACACATGCCCGACTGGCATGTTCCCTCCCTCCTGGTCGATTGTTTGGGTACTTCATAAGCTTTCTTCAGCCTGAACATCACAACGACCTATGCCAACCGACACCGGCACACTTAGGGATTTGTAGAGTTTGCACATCATGCATGACAGACCACAACAACTCAGCATTTTGGCTAATCTACTGTATTTACATATAAACACACACGGAGCACTGCAACATGACTCCCTCTCTCTCTAGCATCAGACAGCAAAAAGAAAAAGAACAAAGAACAATAGTCCCTCTTCACGGAACACAGTAACACAAACATCCTGTCTCTGTCACTTCCCATTCTGTGGAGTCAAAACATATACCATCATGTGACAAAAATCCCATGACTGCAATCATGGAGCAGGAATTCTAACAGTTTTATCCCTGTATGGGACAGCTGCACATTCCTGCATTGCAGGGAGGTTCGCTAGATGATCCTAGGAGTCCCTTCCAACTCCACAATTCTGATTCTGTGACCCCTATTCTAACTTTTAATGCACTGTTGTATTCTGTATTATCCTTTCTTTGTAATTTTTTTAAAACCAAGTGAGCTTGAAATGATGACCAATAAATTTCTTATTATCACCTTAAATTGAAAGAACTTTAAGCACAAGGAGGGCACAACCGTGAGAGGTGACAATCAGCCTTCATTCACTTATGCGTTTGTGGAAGTGCTCCGCTTATGGCCGCGTTTCCTTCCTTCCAAAGCTTATTTGTTTGTTTTAGCTTTGTATGGAACCTTTTCCGGCAGCTGCCATTGCGCAAGGCAGAACATATTCTTCACCATGTCTCTTGTCATTCAGTCTTGTTCTATCGTTGTTTTGCTATGTCTTTAATTTTAAATAAAATGCATTCAGGTTGAAAGTGGATGTTGATTGTTGGTGTAAACAAATATAGCACTGTAGCAGGGTGGTGGTGGGGGGATGTTATGTAAATCACACATCTTGGATTGGCTGGCAGCTGAAGTGCAGAGATTTCAACACTTTATGCTTGCTGACAAATAACCACACTGTGATTATGCTATCCAGACTCTTGCAAGCAAAATGAAGAGGATGCCAGAGCTGACAGCAAAATGTATGATTATGCATCAGTTACTGTACAGGCTCCCTATATTCTGCTTGCTGAGAATTCCATTATTCAGCATCCACACCGGGCCAAACAACAAAAGCTCTCTTAAAGAAAATGCCTTTCATGGCAAATTATATATCAGAACAATATTTAGCCATACTTCAATTTTAAAGAAATAACACTACTTGAACATTGATTTATTACCCTCTTAAAGCAGGGGTCAGCAGCATAAGGCTTTTTCTCTAGCCTATGGGCTTTTCTCTCCCCGCCCCCCGCAATGTGAAGCTGTGGGTTGTTTTTTAAAGAGGAAAACATACACAATACTTTTGGCGTAGGTTGGAGAAACATGGCATATAGGCTTTACAATGCTTATCCTTCTTATAAAGTCTTGCATTTTAAAAAATGAAGACTAGCATAAGCTAAACAGACATTTCTTAAGTCGAAGTAATGCACAGTTATGACATAGCTCTGTACTTTTCAGTTAGGAACCCATGACTTGCTAGCTCAGTCAGTTGAGCGTGAGACTCTTAATCTCAGAGTCATGGGTTCAAGCCCCATGTTGGGCAAAAGATTCCTGTATTGCAGGGGTTGGACTAGATAGCCCTCATGGTCCCTTCCAACTCTACGGTTCTATGATTCAATGATTCAAACGATTCAAAGACTTCTTTCCAGCTTAGTTATACGTCAGAGTAGGCCTACTAAAATAAATGGATGTATGACTAACTTCAGTCCACTTATTTTAAGGGGTATGCTCTGAGTATGACAACCCATAATATGCTGAGACGTGAAGTAATAACCATACAACCTTTTGAAATATATATTCTTAATTTTTAAAAAAACCTCCAAAATGGAATGTCTTCTTTTGCAAATATGGTTGTTGAATAATTTTTAATGAAGAATTATCTGCAGAAATATCAGAGAAGGGATTTTTTTTTTTAACATCCTTAATACATTAATACATTAAGGATGTGAGTCACTAGTTTCACAAATCACTCCATCTAAAGTAAGCTAGTTGGAGGAAAATTGGTAATTTCTGGTTGGGATTCAGAGAAATGTATGAGGGGAAGTTTTGCAAGGTGAGCCCCACCCTACATTAGTGCTCACTATTTTAAATTCCCTACATTTCCTAGTGTACAGTTCCAGCATAGACTTGTAGAGTTGCAAGGTAGTCTGAGGGTCAACTGGTCCCACCCCCTGCACTGCAGGCATCTCAACTAGATCATAGCATCAATCCAGTGCAACGTGGCTGCTAGTTTCACATGACTACCCAGGGCCATCATCAGGAGTTGCTTAGGTCCCGGTAGATGATGTTGGTCCTATTGGGATTATCAGCCATTCTCTCATGAACAGCAAGTAATGGAATTAGCTCAGCTATATGAGAACTTGGTCCATAGGTGTTGGTTCCTCAGCCTGCTACTGGCATGTGTTTAATCTTCCTTTTGTGGTGAAGGTTGTTCTGAAGCTTCAAACGCAACTGTTGTCTGATCCTGTGCCTAGCTTAGATCTAACTTCAGTATGGCATTGAAACTGTACTTGTGCCTCTGAGTGATAATCTTCATTGGAAAGTATCAGGAAAACCATGCCTTTCTGAACACATTTGTTCTTGACGACTCTTGTCTAATGTGCTATTCAGGGCCATCCCTACCATTCAGCAAAGTGATGAGGCTGCCTCTGGTGGCAGATGCTTAGTAGTGTAGAGTCCACGCTGTCATTTTGTCATGCAGCCTGTTCTGCACTCCCTAAACCAGATTGCTGACCTTGCATGTGGTGAAGGACCCTACCCAACTGTCACTCTGCTAAGCTTTTCTACATGGAATGGGGGAAGCACTATTCTGCAGCAAAATCTCTGCAGCTGGCCCTGATGGTATTGGTGACAAATCTTGAAAATAATTTGTAGAAACACTGATATCAGTGCTTTCCTGTAACAACTGTGTTAGCCATCTTTACTGTGTGACATTGTTTTCATTGAACGTTTGGTGCTGAATATTGAGTAAGGGTGTTAGCCGCAACCCAAGAACTAAACACTTATCATCATCCCTATCATCAACCATAGCAACAATCCATGAGAACGATTACAACATAGCCATTAATGTTCAGACAACACAGATTATTAAAACATAATATAATCAGCAGTAGAAAACTAACAGTAGTGAGGCTAAATGATGTTTCACATATTAAAAAAAAAAACCTAGCAACAATCAAACTGAAAGTTGTTATACATTAAAAATGAGCTGAAAATCTCTGATGGAAAAAAGCAATTTTGGATAGGAAGAGCTCTCCAGAGCTGTGGTACCACTACAGAAAAAGCTGTATCTCTTTTGCTCATTCAGTGGATACTTTAGGTGGCACCAACAGCTAGACCTCTAAAGTTGATATTAATTCATAGAAGCTGGAGTATGCAGTTGATGTGTTACCTAAGCCACTTAGATTCTAGAATAGGCATAGGCAAACTCGACCCTCCAGATGTTCTGAGGCTACAATTCCCAACATCCCTGACCACTGGTCCTGTTAGCTAGGGATGGTGGAAGTTGTAGTCCCAAAACATCTAGAGGACCGAGTTTGCCTATGCCTGTTCTAGAAGATTCCAGCACAATGATATATTAGTCTATCTATATTTCCTCCTGACCAGATCTTACCTACTTTAGAAGATTCATTTCCTCATGAGCAGACATTTATCTGCAGCCAATCTACCTGGACACCTTGATGTACCTCGATGTACATTGGAAGCTTGACAGAGCTACATATCCACAGGACACCTGATGGAATGCCCATTCACACTGCAGGGTGTAGATGGGAATAAGCCTCCATGGTGCATGCAGGGGAAACATTTGGGCAATTAATTCTGCATCTGAATGAGAGATTGTCCTCCTTTTAGGATGAGGCTTTAGTGATTCTGCTGCCACTGTCACCCTAAGTAATACAGTATGGGAAAACACTTTGATGGCAAAATATCTTAGGTCAGAAATGAGGAAGCTGTGGCCCTTCCTGTATTGTTGGACCCAATTCTCATGAGCCCCAGCCAGTGTGGCAAATAGAGGTTATGGGGGCAGTTCTCCAGCAATATCTGGAGGGCCGTAGATTCCCGGCGCCTGACTTAGAGGATGTGGAGAGTACAGCTGGATACTGTTAAGAGTCCCCTTTGTTGTGCATCATTTTGGCTGATACCTGAAGACAGTTTTTTTGCACTTTGAAAAAATAATCCCTCAATGAAGGGTATGGTAGAATCTTGAAAAAGCCAACATTGAAGCCTAAAAAAGAAGTAGTGAACTCATTAGCCTTAAAAAACAACAACCCATAAATAATAATAACTTGACATTTGGATGATTGTATTTCATAACAGCTCAGTAGCGAAAATAGCAAATCAAGTGCACCACAATACCATTGAACGACTTGTCTCACAATTTTTGGGGGCTTTGTGGTTCTGAACATTCCTAATATCTGTTCACATACTGCATGAGGTCCTTTGGGGAGGTGTCAATCAGCTGTTAGTTAAGAATTTTGGTACCTCTCTTTCTTTTATACAGTGTACCTCAATCACTTTAGTAACACATCTTCTGATAAATGATATCAAAGAATGGTATATTATTTTCACCAGTTATGGTTAATGGCTGGTCATATTTAATATAAACTAAATAAGGTATGTTGAAAAAGGTATGTACCTTAGCTATGGATCCCTTTACTAATGATGTATTTTTCATATGATTCTCTGCTGACCTAATCTGACCATTGCAGTTTATAACACTTTCCCATTGAAAATGCATCAAGAATACATGCTGTCCTATCCTACTATTAATCATTTATCATTATTTTTTGGCATTACCACCTAGCAGCTGTATCTGATACATTTGATTGTTTGGCTGGTTAAGAACATATCGCTAGGAGGTACTCTCTTGCCTTTCACTGAGGTGGGATAGATTGTTGAGGTCAATTTACCAGCCTCTCGGGGCAAAGAAATCCAATGTTTCTAAAACTGTATCTTCCTAGTCAGCACTGCAGCATAGTCCTGTTCTCCCCTTATCTCCAGTATTGCTCAGGCTATGTGATGACAGGTAATTATTGTCCTGGGGCTAAACAGAATCTAAATTATAGTTTCAGGAAAGATTAGTTAGGTACATGGACTTTCAGTTCTTCTGAAAGGGTCCAGACAAAGGGAAAGGGCTTGTAACTGACACCAGGAAACTGAGTTAATATTCTCCCTACATAGGATTCCTCATTTTGTTTCTTATAGCTAAAATGAGAGGTATTAAAGTGAAAAACCCTGTCCCTTTGTGCTAAATTATGGTCTAATGGAAAGGGTAATCTTATTAAAAGATATGAGATGTTGCAGTATGCAAGAGAGATGAATCACGACATTCTTAGCATACTGTGTAAAACTCAGCATTAATGGTGTTCAGTTCTTTGTCTACCTATTTCCAGTGCCAGTTAGATCAAATGGCAAAACTTGCATTGCCATTGCCAACCTAACAGACCATTAATACCATAGGTAAGGTAAAGGACCCCGGACAGTTAAGGCCAGTCAAAGGTGACTATGGGGTTGCGGTGCTCATCTCGCTACAGGCTGAGGGAGCCGACGTTTGTCCACAGACAGCTTTCCGGGTCATGTGGCCAGCAAGACTAAACCGCTTCTGACGCCACAGGATACTGTGAAGGAAGCCAGAGCGTATAAAAATGCTGTTTACCTTCCTGCCACAGCGGTACCTATTTATCTACTTGCGATGATATGCTTTTAAACTGCTAGGTTGACAGAAGCTGGGACAAAGCAACAGGAGCTCACCCTGTCACACGGATCCAAACCGCCAACCTTCTGATCGGCAAGCCCAAGAGGCTCAGTGGTTTAGACCACAGCGCCACCCGTGCCCCTACTTTGATACCATAGAAAGTTAGATAGATACTACATGATGATCCACCTTATCTGGAATGGGCAACTTCAATGTATTATGTGGATATCAGTTATGAATTTTCAATGAATAACAGACCAATCCAAACATCCCTTATGCTGGACTGAGGGCAGGGGATGGATTAGATGGAGGCACTCCCCCTTCCACCCACAAATGACAGCCGGCAGAAGTCCATTACTGGGGCAAGAAAATGGTCCAGCACATCTGCTGCCATAGCTGCAGTTGTAGAGGAGAAGCAGAGCTATGTGCTATCAGCATTTTGCTGACAATGTACTTGAAAACTCTGGGTGACCCCCACTCAGAGGTTTCATGTAGATCAGGCATGTCCAGGAGGTAGATCGTGATCTCCCAGTAGATCACTGGATGTCTGTGGTAGATCACTGTCTGTGGTAGATCACTGTCACTTTCCTCCTCCCTAAAGAAGCCCAACAACTTTGATCTGAAGCCCCAAAAAGGGGGTACATCACTGCCAGTTTTTAACTCTGTGAGTAGATTGCAGTCTCTTTGAAGTTGGCCACCCCTGATGTAGATGTTAAACACAAGGGGGATAAAATTGAACTATGAGGCACCCCCCACCACTGAAAGCTCCACAAGGCTGAAGAGCACTCCCCAAGCATCACCCTCTGGAAATGACCATCCAAGTAGCACCAGAAGCACCGCAAAGCAGTGCCACCCACCCCTAACTCAGGCACTCCAGAATGATACTATAGTTGATGGTATCAAAACAAACAAACAAACCACTGAGTGGTTGAGGAGAATTGACAAGGACACATTTTCCCTGTCTCTGTTTTGATAGAGATCATCATACAGAACCCCACAAACTTATAATTCCCAGAGTGGCTTCATAATCAGCCCCTCTACAAACAGAACTCTTGGAGTTAACAAACTATTTGGGGGAAGCCATGACTGTTCAAAGTGGTATCATAGTGCTTTAAATGTATGGTGAGATTGTGGCTATAGTCAAATCTGATTGGATTTATGGCTTTGTGATTGCAGCATGTTTACCACTTGGCTGAGATTGGCTGAGATGTCACTGTTCTCAGGAACAGGAAGATCCAAACTATATCACCAAAGCACTAGCAAAAAGTGACACATTAGGAGACAACAGGAATCAACATGGAAAAAGAAAGGGGAGAATTGGGGTATTAGTTCAGCCCCTGGAAAGCAGTAATTCAGCCTGGACATTTGTTTCAGTCCTAACAACAATGTACCAAGAAGTTCTGACAATTGTGCTTTTGCTCTTAAGCAGAAATTAAACAAAACAATTTATTGGAAACTTTATCTATACCACCTATTCTGCTTAATACTTTTCTAGTTAGCAATTCTTTTTTTCTGCTAAAGGTTATTTTCCCTCATTATCAACAACAAATTATTTTTAAAAATGGAAAAGAATTTTAAAATGGAACTCTCCATTTCCTGTGGCAATTACTCAATGGATTGCTTTTATATAAGATTTTCCCCTCTGGTAGGTAGGGGGGGGAAATGAATTTTCATGATCTGTGGGGTCAGTATGTGATGCATTTCTGCAGGAAAGAAATCCTGAATCTTTTTCAAAGTCATGCTTGCTCCTGGGAGGATTAGGATAATTCAGTTTGTTTGCAATGTCTGATAATTTATTTAGTTTCCCAATGAGAGCCTGTAACATTTTGTTTGCTATTTTAAAATTGGAGTTTTTCCACCGAGGCCTAAAGTGGGATCTAGATTGGAGCTAGTTATCACCGACAAATGTTGAAGGCTGCCTTGTGGGTATTGAAAATGGAATTGTATTTAAAGAAAATTAAGAAATGGGAGAATGAGGCAATAGTGTTAGCAAAAGGAAACAAGGGAGAAAATACTGCATTTATCTGCATTGATGGCTCACTGTAAACTGACTTTACATAGCAAGAATCTTCTAGTACAGTGGTACCTTGGGTTAAGAACTTAATTTGTTCTGGAGGTCCATTCTTAACCTAAAACTGTTCTTAACCTGAAGCACCACTTTAGCTAATGGGGCCTCCTGCTGCCGCCACCTCCAGTTGATTTCTGTTCTCATTCTGAGGTAAAGTTCTTAACCCAAGGTACTATTTCTGGGTTAGCGGCATCTGTAACCTGAAGCGTTTGTAACCTGAAGCGTCTGTAACCCAAGGTACCACTGGTACCTCAGGTTACAAACACTTCAGGTTACAGACTCTCCAGTAAGATATTGACACAAATTCAAGGAGCGTTCCCCCCCCCCTAATTTATACAGTGAGAAAGGGGGTTATCTAAGCCCCAACAATACATCAGAAACAAAAAAAGGCAGGGACCTCTCCTCTTATTCATTGACTGCTAAGCTTACTTAGGAGTCTTTGGTGAAATACTTTGTCAAAAGCTTTTAGAAAGTCCAAGTATACTATGATTGTTGTTTTTTAACTGGGGAAGGATAAAATAACTCATTGTCTCTTACAAAGCTAGATTCTGGAGTACTAGCCTTTAGTCCATCTATCCCTCCTCCTCTCCATATCTGAAAAAGAGTTGCTAACTTTCATTTCCCAAATGTACTGGTATGGTGGTATTCTACTATGATAGATCTGGGGTGCAGAATAAGGCTGGATCTAGAAACATCAAAGAAGCATTTCAGTTAAACGCTTTGCAAACTTTGTATGACAAATCGCATTGGCACAAACAAAACTCCACAGCGCCACCTGGTGCCACAGTGTTATAATGCATATACAGCACATATAAAACGCCTTTTCTTTACCAATCTAGCTGAGTTCTAGGCTGCTGAAAGTCTGTAATAAAGCATAGAGGGTCATGGTTTGTGATCAAAATTCTGAGGCCAAAAATTCTGAGGCTACGTAGTGGGATGGCGCCACAGACCTTCTCACCTGATACCAGCATTACTGTAGCCTATTTGGATAGAAATGGGCTGGGGCAGGGGGTGGTGAGGTTAGGACTGTGTTAGCATACTGCTGGGAGTACCAGATTGGAACCACCAATGTGGATCCAATATATAGCCCCAAACTTCCCACTACCACCCTGCCCCGTCCAGGTAAAGTATGGTGAGACCAATGTCGGAAGCATGTCTCCATATCTGTCAGGGACTGGGCAGAGGAGGAATGGTGAAGACCATCCCCCTTCTCCTGAACCTTCCAAGGAGGAGGAGGAGGAGGAGGAAGACAGTATAGATTTACAGCAGGGGTATATGGGAGGTCACAGCTCACAGGCAAATGAGAGGGAAAGTTGGGAAATCATGGGAGAGACAGAGCAGCACCTGGTTAACATGTCATTAGAAAGCATTCCAGACCCACCCTCTCCCAGAACCTGGTGAGCCTTGAAAGTAGGAGAGCAAAGAGCTCGAAGACACAGGGCACTTATCAGCACCCGTAGAAGTGACAAATGAGGAAGTGGGAGAGACGGAGGGGTGGAAATTTACTCGGGACAATGCCATTATCCAAGAGGCTGGGTTGTATAGCCTCTCTCTGCAAATACTGAATAAAAAGGACAATAAGAAATCTTCCACTGTCTTTATAGTTTCCTGGGCAACAGCCGGGAGTCACTGACAGTCCCCTGACAATATCTCCAAGCCAATCCATGGACTGCAACTGAGTATCAATCTCTATGTATTGTAATATAAAACTCCTGGATCAGATCAGGAGTGCATTTAGCACAGTCCTTACTAAATGCAGAAAATAAGAATACATAATATTTTGACTGGCAGGTGCACTCCAGAGTCCCAGGCAGAGTTCTGCTACTGGAAACGAATGATGCAATCTTGTGAGTCAGCCAATGGGAATTACTTTTGAGCAAGCATGCATTGCATTGTGCTGTAAAGCTGGAGTCCTGTGCACATGTATTTGGGAGCAACTCTCATTGTAGTCACTGGGACATTCTTCTGAGTAAGCAAGGATAAGATCAAATGGATAAGTCTATCACTAAGTAGCTTTCTCCAGTTTACTCATTTGTAATTTGGTTCCTGGTACATTGGGCTGCAGATGTTTGAGACAGCTGGCTGTGGCCACCCTTATTATCTCCCCAAGCCACAGAAACTGGCCAACTTGAGCCAAAGGACTTTGAAATAAATGTTTGAAATAGTGTTTGCTTAGCCATTTTTTCCTATCTTTCTTCTAACTACCAGCAATTCCAGCCTTATCTTGTCTGTTATCCTTGATAGATAAAATGCAAACGCATTCCTGAAATTGTGTGAAACTAATCAATTCTCCACCAGCTCTTGCTGATCCAGATGAATGCCTGAGAATATGTTTTCCAATCAGGAGGGGAATGGCTTTAACAAGAATTTGGCAATCAGCAGTAATAAGTGGTATTGGTCTGCCTACATCTGCCACTGAAGATTTCTTGTTTACTTTTTCAAGAATCATTGTAATTAATGTCTCCCTCATTTCTCTGGCGAAGCAGCTCTTATTGAAGGCTCCTTGAAATGTCTCTCGCACGCAGTGGACCTCAGCAGATTTCTAGAAGGATTTACTAAAGCTTTCAAATCCCAAAGTTTAAGACTTCTTCACTTCCAAATTACTTTTTGTCTTTAATTACACAAAACTTTGCCATCACAAAAACTTGCAACAAAACCGAAACAAAACTACTTTTTTTTGGACAGGGGGAGACTTGAATATTCCTCAGTCATTCCCCTTGTTTAACTATGCCACACTGCAGGTGTCTGTGATCCTATGTGTATGAATGGAGGAAGATGCATCAGCCCCGACATTTGCGACTGCCCATCTGGCTGGAAAGGAAAGCGCTGCAGTAAACGTGAGTCGAGCTCCTTCCCATACAAAAAGACACTATTTGTTTATCACTCAGGCCTGCCAGCATGAATTGTAATCTCTTTTAAATGCTAGGATGCCATATAGCAAATGATCTAGTTTTGCTGCTTCAGGACTTTGTGGAGAAAACAGTTTTATATATTGGCAATACAAATTGATATAAACATTTTATGCTTCCGAATAGAAAGATTAAAAAGAAAAAAACACACCCTTCCCCTGTCTTATGCAGCTGTCTATCTGCTATGCAGATTTTTCTTTACAGAAATTCAGTTTTTGTAGTATTAAATGTGAAGTATTGATTTTCTGTTTTAGCAGCCACACATATTTTGTTACATTTTATGGAGAAATGACATATATTTCAAATCCAGAACTATTTAAAGCCTGTAGTAAAAGCCTTTCTGTGCCGATATATTCTCAAGGTCATCACAAGCACATTCATTCAGTGCATAATTTACACTGTTAAGCCTAACCACATTTGACTGCAGTTTACATAAAAAATATAAGTCAAATAAGTCATCTGATCTGAAAATGTTTGGGGAAATAACTTCCACCCCCTTACATGGTTATTCATTATTATGATGCTGGCAGATAAGCTGAATAAATTTTAAATGAAGATAACAAACTGTACAGAAGACTTATTAATATACTAGCTTGACACATCGTATCTGTCTTGCTGATAAAACATTTCAAGATTCAGCACTGGGTTTCATTCTATCATTATTGCTAAGGCACAACACCTGCTATTCCTGAGGTTTTCAAATATTAACTGTGCCCCAGACAGCCAGTTAGTAACCTCATCACTCAAAAACATAGGGTGTTATCCAGTGTTAGCTATACTCAGAGTAGACACAATGGAATCAAGCAACCTAGGATTTAAGTAATTTATGAAGAACATGGGGATCTGACATCCAAGTCAGACCACTGGCTCATCTAACTCAGTATTTTCTACACTGACTGCATATCCTCCAACATTTTGTCAAGGAAAACAGGGATATCCTATTCCGTAATAATAATTTTACTACTTGAACCCTGCTCATCTGACTGGGTTGCCCTAGCCACTCTGGGTGGCTTCCAACATGTATGAAAACATAATAAAATATTAAACATTATAAAATTTCCCCATACAGGGCTGCCTTCAGATGGCCTGGGGCGGGGGGGGGGGGTGGATAACTCTATACCCTCCAACATTTCTCCATTGAAAATGGGGACATCCTACCATACCCTCTAACATTTCTCCAATGAAAATAGGGACGTCCTAAGGAAAAGTGGGATCAAATCAGAAACCAGGATGGCTTCTGTAAATCTGGGACTATCCCTGTAAAATAGGGACAGTTGGAGGGTCTGTGACTGGCAGCATAGCTGTCAACATTTTCCCTTTTTTAAGGGAAATTCCCTTATTCCAAATAGGATTCCTCGCAAGAAAATGGAAAGTTGACAGCTATGACTGGCAGTGGCTCTCTAGGTTTCAGAGGTCTCTCCCAGCTCTACTTGGAGATGCCAAGCCTGGGACCTTCTATATAAAGAGAAGATGCTCTACCATTGACCTATGCCCCTTCCTCAACTTAAGCTAATTGATTTCTATGCTCTGAGTATTACTTCATTGGTTATCACCCGTAGTCCAGGATCAAGGTAGCACCTCAAGAGGCAAGCCTATACTTGGTCTTTGTTGAATATTGAAGGGGATGGGGCTCAGAAGTCCCACATAAGACAGTCAAGGGAAGGCAGCATCTCTTCAGACTTGAGGCCAAAGCCATCACACCACACAGTTCCAGGAGAAGAAGCACCGAGCAAGTAGGTGATAGTATGTTTAAATGCAGGGCAGCTTATAGTTAATGCTTGCTAACTATTTTATATTGCATGGATTTGTGTTGTTTCGTAATATATAATGTATTATTGATCAGTTGTTTTCTAGGTTTTTGTGTGTATCAGTTTAGAAAGCTACATTGAAAGGTGATGCAAAAACATAACTAAATAATAATAGTTAAAATGTGAAGCACATTCACAACCAACTACTACTACAAGAAACTCATAAATTCCTACTATGGCTGGCCTCCCCCCTTGGCATGGTCTGCATGCTATTCATTCTGTCTTCCTCTCAACCCAGGAGTCCTTTTTCGTATTCAAGCTGATTCATGAGGCTGGGTCTATGGGATCTGCTTGTGCAAGTTTTCCCCTGACCTATGCCCCATGCCTTTAAGCAGATCACGGATAGGACCCTGTGTACAGCCATGGCTACTTGCCTGATAGTGAATTCTTGATGTTATCTCAGCCCAGATAAGGGGCAAAATCATTGGTTGCACAGAGGCAAGTTTCCATATAACCACTAGCACTGCTTATGTGAATATTGACTGGGAAATCCTAAGCAATTGCGCTGGCCTGATTGATGCATGCAGATTGTTTACAGCAAAGATACTGCCCCTCAGCACCCTTTAAAGGGGACTGATCTGGTTAAAATCTCATTTAATACCCACAAGTTTAGACTGAAATTAATGGATTACTCAACTAATCACACCAATCAATCAATTAAGGCTTCAAGCCCTAATAGGAAATGAAATTTTAATGGCCAGGGAATCTGCCTTTGGAACAAATCTGTGATGAAACTAGCAGTCAGACTAACAGAGATTAAGGAGAACTTTCTAATCATGGAAATTTCAGAATGCTAATTGCCTCGTGAAGAATGCTCATTAAGCTCTTTTGAGATTCGACCATTTTGAAAATAATTGAGGGAAGCTAACACATGCCATTCACTTATGAACAATGGGGGCATCCTGCAGATCCTCTCATTTGCCTCTTTTCACCTTTTTCTTCTGTTCAGCTGTTTGCTTGCCCAGCTGCTCAAATGGTGGGGAATGTATCGGACCTAATGTCTGCCAGTGCGCGGCAGGATGGGTGGGTCTCCTGTGCCAGATTCGTAAGTACTTGTTGCGCTTTGGTCATAGTTATGTTTTCTGTTTGCTTGCCTTTGCCCCTGGCCTGAAGAATATGATATGCTTTCAGTTGGGAAAAGAAGCACGCTGTTAATTAAAGTAACTAGAAAATGTGGTAAACAGCACAGACTTTGAAAATGCTAATAATGAGGAGAGTGGATTGATTTGACAATGTGGGAACCATGTTCATGTCAATCCCTAGCTTCTCCAAACTATAGTTTTCCCATCTGCATATTTGGTGATGATCCCAGGGTAGGCTACAATGCAACTATGGTAAAGTAAAGGTAAAGGGACCCCTGACCATGAGGTCCAGTCATGACCGACTCTGGGGTTGTGGCGCTCATCTCGCTTTATTGGCTTTCAGGTCATGTGGCCAGCATGACTAAGCCACTTCTGGCGAACCAGAGCAGCGCACGGAAACGCCGTTTACCTTCCCGCTGGAGTGGTACCTATTTATCTACTTGCACTTTGACGTGCTTTCAAACTGCTAGGTTGGCAGGAGCAAGGACCGAGCAACGGGAGCTCACCGTGTCGTGGGGATTTGAACTGCCAACCTTCTGATCGGCAAGTCCTAGGCTCCGTGGTTTAACCCACAGTGCCACCCGCGTCCCACAACTATGGTAGACTATGGTAAAAACAACAACAACCCACACACACTAACATAATAATGTCATAACATTCTGCTGGATCAGGCCAATGGTCCATCTTGTCCAGCATCCTGTTCTTACTGTAGCCAATCAGATGGCTATGGAAAGGATGCAAGCAGGACCCAAGCACAAGAGCTCTCAGAAGCTGGTATCTAGAAGCTGGTATCTAGAAACATACTGTGTCTAACAATGGAGGCAGAGCACAGCCAACCAGAATAGCAGCCACTGGTAGCTTTATCCTCCACTAACCCAAAACATTATTTAAAGTACAACTCATACTTTAACAGAGCAGTAGATTAATTACAGATATATGTGTAGCTGGCCAGGTAAATTCAATCCCTGGTTAAAGAGGCTGGTGCTGAAAAGTTATGTCAGCACCAGTCACATTTCAGAATGGAGAGCATGAACTTTGAAATGTATGCAAACTATGATTGTAAAAACAAGAAATATCTGATTTATTTCATAATACTGAATTATTTGTTCCAAATTTAATACACACACCCCCCACACAAGAAAAGGAATCCTAAGAAAGGATTGCACTGGAATCTTCAGTCCAAGCTGTGTCTTTCAATTTCTCTTCCCCTTGCCCTGCCCTTCAAATGCACACAATTAAATAGACCGTTTTTAGTCTTTGTTAGATCTGCAGAGCAAATGGCAAAGCCTATACACACAAACTATCATTGCTGTAGGGGATGCAGCTTATCATATGCACATTTGCCCACAAATTTTGTTGTTTAGTCGTCTTAGTGCATGCCTTGGAAATGCTCACTTTCTTCTCAAAGCTTCTCCTTTTTTTATGTCCATGGAGTTTTCTTGGCAAAATACTGGAGTGGTTTGCCAGTTCCTTCTCCAGGTGCCCAGAAATTGGTGATGCTAAATTCAGGAAGCTTACTCCCAGGTAAGCGTGCCTGCTCTTGCAGCTTTCCTGGTATGACAGAAATCTTCTTGGTGGCTAAGTATAAATTGGAAAAGCACATTTCTTTCATCCTCAAACACTGTCTCTGTCTTTCTGCATAGAAGTCAAATTAAGTAAAACAAACTTGCAGTTTTTCATGTTGAACGGGTTGGGGGAATGTATTCACGTTATCATTTCATGCATAAAGTACTTACATGGAGGAAATAATGAGCATCTATAGGGCTCCCCCCCTTAATGCTTCACTTGAAAATAAATGGCAGATTGCTAATAGCAATACAAACACTTATGACCACCTGCTGGTTCCCCATGTTTTGATTGATTTTGCTTTAATGTTTCCTCCTGTTGTCTGACAGTATGCAGCATGCACACTTAAGAGAGAGAGAGAGAGCAAAATATTATTTTGGTTCCTCTATTAATTCTGCAAAAGTTCTAATCACAGCAAGTTGGCTTATTATACTTTCTTATTCTGAAAACTGTTTTGTCCAATACGAGATCATTCAGTTTTTTAAAAATAGTTTTGAATAGGTGAAAGCCAACCTAGCTATTTCACCTGATGTACTACTCTTTGAGCAGTGTAAATCATTTCACAGGGGGCACCACCAGTAAAGATCCTCACTTTGCATCTTTTATTTATTATTAAAAAGACTCCAAATCTGACTATATAAAATTAAGAAAACTAAAACACTGAAGAGGAAAGAAGAAATATATGTTGGTCCAAATGTTCACTAAATGGGTACAGAGTGTTTAAAAATCTACAAAGACAAATTAGAAATAAAGCATTTTGGGGGTATAAATCATTTCTCTTTAAGATTAAACAATATGTTTTAAGATTCTATTTTATTGTTTTTATTTATTCACTTACAGTAATAAATAACAGTAATCCTACTTTTCTGTATCTAAAGACAAAGCGAAACACATATTAAAATCAATAAAATAATCATTTTACTTATGGAAGCAGAACGTCACAACAGAGCAGTATGCTAGCAGTACGAAGTATCAGGTTAAGAGGTAAATGCAGAGATGAAGCCATCAGAGGCTTTCTGAAAGAGCCAAGGTTTTGCCAAATATCTAAAAGGATAAAAGTGCTGGATTCTGATGCACCTCTTTAGAAGGTTTTCCACAGAGTGGGCACCAAGATTTCCTAATATATGTCCACTAAGCTTCGTATGGTAAAGGCCTCAAATGTTGAACAAAGTGTCCATAGGGGGATGCCTGAGAAAAAAGACTATCTAGTTGCTTAGATATTTAGCATCTACTCCATCACTTCTTAGTGCAACATTTACAAACCACATGAGGTCCTATGGGCCACCAAGCCATGTGGACTGATTCAATGGGAGTTAAGGATTCCAGAACTTAAACCAGGAATTCCATTACCTAAGTATGGGATTCACTGTGGTGAGACGCTGAATGTGCAGTGTCTAGTATGCTGTGTGTGAAATCAAGAGGCTTGGAGCCTTCTTCATTGGGAGTTGTATACACATCAGCTTCCGTAACTGGCAAGCAGTATGAAGTATCTAGGTTTGCCAGGCTGGTATTCATCTTGGAAGCCTGGCCTTTGAGGCTTGCCTGGACAAGTGTTCAGATTATGGAGGTGGACGTGTGGGAGCTCTTCATGTAATCCATTGATTCTTTCCAATGTCAGGTTAAGACCCTCCTCTTCTAAAATCAACAGCTACATCTTCCACTTGCTGCAGTTCACAGTTCATTTTCCAATTTCCAAAGAGGCTTTTTTTTTTTTTTAATGAAAGGGGTTTGGCACAGCAGTGGCTGACATGACACTGCCATGGCTGTGTTGCCAGTAATGATTCCATTCCCTTTGGACTGGCAAATATCAGCAAGGGGGTCCTCATTCGGTATGCCGCTGCTGAGGGCACTCATTCGCTGTGTCTGACACTGCAAACTGCTGTGTTTGGAAACATCCTAGGAATTAATTAGAAAAATGAATGAAGCTGAAATAATGGGGAAATCCTCTTCACTGACCTCCCTGTCATTTATGCTGGTTATCATCTGTTCTAATATAATATTATTGAACACACACTAGCTTTCTCATTTGCCCTTCAGGAACAGTTTCCTTCCATTCGCATGTCAAATCAGCAGCTTCATGATTTTATGAACCTTTTGCTGTCTCTATCACTTTTATACTCTTGCTTCCAGATTTTCTATTCCATTTATACAAGGAAGGTAACATTCTCAACAAAGGTTGTTATTTGCATGAAAATTACTGCTCTGTTCTTTTTAGCACACAGGGAAACTTTTTTTATATAGTATGGTGCATTTATTGATTATAATTTCAGCACAAACTTGGCTTATTAAACAGCACTCCTTGCCAAGACGATAGAGGATAATGCCTGTGTCATTGTTAGTGGTTAGTGGTTTGATGTTCCTTGTAAATGCATTTATGAAATATTCATTTAAACCCCAGCTATGTTATTATCTTCTGATTTCCATTCCAATTTTCTTCTGAAATGTTTTAACTCTCCTTGCAATAATACGTGGGGTAGAATGGGAGTGTGTTCTACTTGAGAACTGAATTATTATTTTTTTGCTAGTTATTCTTCCCTTTAACATACTGTGCCCCATTAGCTCATTTAATTTCCTCACCTCATGTGCAAGATAGTTCTTTGATATAATGTAATGCCTATTGTTTTATTACATATTCTAGGCAGTGGAGTTTCTCCTGGTCCGTTTTTGTGCATCCAATGTCTTACATCTCAGAATTCTATTACATTACTTCTGTAATACGATAAACAGCTCCGCTCCCTGTAAGCATCTAATTCTATACAACCAGGTTGACATATTCCATCTGGCATAGAGCTTCTGTATCCCTTAGAACTCTTAAATGGACTGGTGATTTATTTTCCCTGTTATTGCATCACTGCAGTGGTCCAAGTTGCACCTGTGGTCTTCTGCCTTTCTCTGAGCTCTTAAGAAACAGAAGGCTTATCGCAGGTGCAAGGTATCCATCTGTGTACAAACCAGCAAATTCTAATCAGAGCTCAAGAAATGCTGTATGAGACCAAACGTTTATGTAGTCTATCATTCTGGGCACAAGAGTAACCAGCCATATGCTGCTGGAAAATGTACAAGTTCAGGTGTGGTGGGGAAAGGCTTTCTTATCTCTGTGTGAACAAAAATTCTATTTTTAGCAACAGTCTTTTATACCGCTGATGTTCATAAACATTACTATTTAAAAAACAAACAAACATGTACAGTAGCATAATGACTAGGAATCAACTGTCTATGGAGTTAGTTCCATACACCAAAGGCAGCTTGAGACTTGCATTTTTCAGGTAGAAACTTATGCTACACGACAAAGCCTCTCCTCCTCCTGGAGGGGAGGGGTTGTGATCTGGAGCCGTTCCCGTGCTTCGCAGGGGGTGTTCCGGCCCTGCTTGCCGTCATTGCTGCCACGCCATTGCTGGGATGACGGTGTTCATCTTTCAGATCATGGCAATGATATATGGCTGGCCGACATCATCAGAAGCCTTAGGGATTGGTTGCAGCTGTGAGGGTATTGGCGGCAAGCCTCTTTGGCTCAGGTGGCGGTTGGCATTGGAATGTGTTGTTGGTGTACGGAAGGGCAGGGTGTGGCCGTCGCCTACCCCTTCACTTTATGGGTATTCTGTTAAAGGTATCCGGTGGTTGTGGATCCTGTCCGATGCCCTGCTAGTGGCTGGGGACCATGGCACGACCCCCAGTGACATCAGGGGAGAGATTACAGTTATATTTGCATCAACAGGCTCCCCCGACTGGTGGTTAACCCTTGTTACACTCACCCCTCCCTGAGGGGGTGGAGTCAAGCTCTGCTGTTTATCCAGTGCCTAAGCCAATACCTCTCACATGCTGTAATCAATAAAGTTGTGGCCTTTTCTAGCCCATTAACCTAATATACTGTGTCCTTGTGTCTTTCTTATCCCCAAGCGCGGAGGGGGGGGGCGGGTCCTTGAATCACAAACTGTTGGAGCTGAGAGGATGTTGAAAAGCAGTTTGTGATAGGGCACTAGGTTCAGCTGTCCAAGCAAGAAAGTAATGAAAGCTCCTACAGGGGCTAAAGCAATTCTTTGGATTCCAGACAATGATCATCGCAAGATAAGTAGTGATAGCTAGCAGAATAGGATGGATATATGGATAAGGATAATGCCATCTTGGCTAAGCAACTTGCAAGGTTGTGTAAGATTTTCCTCTGCCCTGCTCATTTGGATGAGAACTGCAAATACGCCTCAGTTCCGCACACCAGTGGCTTGTGCAGTTGTTCCCTGGAAGGCTATCTCTGGTTCATGACACATTCTGGTAATGACCTTGAATTCCACTTTTCCTATTCAGTGGCACACAATGGTAGAAGTTGGTCACCTTTCAGCAGCAGCGGTTGGTTCTGGTGGTACAGGTAGGGTATCTTTGCTCACCTGCCTTCTGAGGTATCACTGCCAATTCCTGAAAGGGAGGGGGAGGAGGCATGGGGAATATAGCTCAAATTTAGTGCCCATTTCCACGTTATTTGCTTCCAGAAAAAAATGCACCTGCAAATAACATAGAAATTAGTGCTAAACTTGCACTGTATTTCCAAACATGGTTTTTACATTGTGTGAAAACTCAACTATCATGTGGAAATTAACAGCTGAAAAAGGTTGGGGAAAGGGAATAAACTGGTGTGTGAATACAGAGCCAGTATCAAATCTATAACTTTATTGTACCACACAATTTAAGAGAGAGAGAGAGAGACAGTATTTTGCTAGTGACTTCTGGTATCTTTGCCACACAGACAGGCAATTCAAATAACATTGTATCAAAACAACATTGGCTATAATCAGTATAAGTTCGCTGCTAGGAAAGATTTTGTTGTTTAAAAAGAAATTACAGAAATTTCAGCTCCTGAGATCTAATTAAAATAATAACATGACATGTGTGTTCTTGGACTAGTGCCTTATGAATTGGCTGTTCTCTTTTTTCTCTGCCAAAACAATGTCATAGGAGCACACACTGCTAATTAGGAGAGGAGAAAACTGGCTTGAAATCAGCAGTCCTGTTGCCTTAACTTTTATGAAGGCGGGAAACATAGCTGGGTTTTAGCGGAATACCACTCAAACAGAAGCAGGGGTCAGTCACACAAGTGATATGATGCATAACTTTAATGAACTGATATATCTTTTAGATTAATAAAATAGCTTGCCAACATTAGAAAATAAATTATATGTCCAGACAAGCTTGAAATGGTGAACTATATTACTTATAAACACTTCATAATCCTGTTTATTTATTTTTACAAAGTGGTGATATTTTGAAAGGTTATTTATCACATTAGACTAGATGAACTAAAGCAAACTCATTTCATCCTGTATAGAAGGTGGATTGTATGCTGCAGTGCTCTTTCCTAATCATCTGTCTATAGAATTCAGGGGATTATGCAGATAGTTTACAGATTTGTGCCAGGGGTGTAACCCAATCTAATCCATATTTGCTTGTGATCTTCTATCCAAACATGGCCCATCAGCCATTGATTGTCATTTTCTTCTTGACAGAAGGGGGAGTCTTCAATCTAGGTGGGTGTGATGCAGTAATACTTGAGAGGTCATTCTAGGATTTTGGGCCTTCCTGCCTCATTGCTCTAATGCAGGCATGTCCAACTCCCAAGAGAATGTGATCTACTCCCACTATAAAAAAAACTGGCAGTGATCTACCCATTAGATTAACCAAAGTTGTTGAGGTTTTTTTTTGGGGGGGGGAGCCAATGTAAGGGACAAGCATGCTGAAAGGAACTAAATACAGCATGTTTAGCTCTGCTCCAAAGGTTCTGCTGTTCCTTCTGTCCCCAACATTGTTGTTTGCCCAGGGCTCTATATTGCCCAGGGAACTTCTCTGCCTAGAAAAGTCTCTTTGGTGCAGGCATTGTGCTGCAGACATGGCAACAAGGTGGGTGGGAGGGGCAGTGGAAGTTTGAAGGCAGGACTGAATGCATGACCCTGCATCCCTCTTCACTGTGCTGTGTCATCTATATGTGGTTATGATTTAGGAAAATGGAAGAGATTAAGCATTAGCCAATGTATAATGAGTGGGGCACTCCTTTGTTCATCTCAACAGAAGGTGATTGCACACCTTGTTAGACCTTGCAGGTTAACATTTACAAGCAAAACATTGAGCCAATGCGATTGTGAAGGACCTTGACATGGAGGTGAGCTGGTGCTTTCTGGCAACATGGCAGGTCAATGAGGCACAGTGTTTAAGTCAGAAGAACCAAGGTGTTTCAGAGTCCCATTGAAAAAGTTCTGGAGTTAAGCACAGAATGAAGTGCTTAATTTCCACTGATACTACTAATGGAATTTAGGTGAGCCCAGTTTTTCAAGGATCACAGCTGCTGTAGTTGCAGGGGCACGGTTCAGATTTACAATATGGGGCCATTGTCATCATCTGCATAATCTATATTAATGGGTTTTGAAATTCCTCTTCCATTGTAAGGTAATGTATTATAAACAGAAGTCGTTGTTAGTTCTTCAAGGTAGGTTATCTTAAAGTGTCCGTGTTATTTTGTTGGAACTGAAAATATCACTCTGGGCCCATTCACCAATGGAACTCAAACCCCATACTTACGTATTTATTAAAGAGGAGAAATTAGAGTCTTCTGACTTTCTCTGTTAGTTCAAGATAATAAGCAAGGACAATGAGAAGCAAGCATGTAATGGCTTTGGAATGAAGAGCTCCCATTCACAGAAGTTATTGTTCTCTCTCCTTAATAAAAAGTTATTATAGGAGCAGAATCATTAGTCACTCAGACCTTGCTGCACAGTTGGCTAACTCATGCAGAGAACTGCTCGTGCAAGTAATCCACTCACGTGAACAGTGCAATGTTAGAAGAGCCAATTGTAATGAGATTGCCCCTTCTTTTCAGTGAATGGTATGCTCATGTCATCAGAACAAGGGACTTGTTCTTAGAGGGGTTCAGTTTTTTATCCTTACAATGCCCACTCAAACAGACCACTCTAAAGAGTTATGTACAGATTTAGTATGTTAATAGGTTTTTGGAGCTTCTTCACAAAACTCCTCCAGCCCATGGCAGCTGTTGTTCTTGGATCAGGCTGCCTGACTCTGGGCTGGTGATATGAAAACCAACATCACTGGATGAACACAGCATGGATTGGCGGCTTTTACCATCCAGTTCCAACTGCCTGAAATTTGAAAGGTGCAATCAAGCCCCCAAATCTGATCCACACTGAGTTAGCATGTGGATGACTTCCGAGGGTTGAAAGAACTGTGAAATGGGGGGTGGAGGGCGGGAACCACTTCGAATCTGATGCAACTGAAGGAAATATGATGCAAAATCTGATGTAACTGAATAGTTTAATATAATTGCTGTTGTTTAAATAGAAATGATACTTACAAGTTGTTTTGTTGCAGCTGTTTGCGAGCCGAAATGCCAGTTTGGAGGGAGATGTGTCAAGCCAAATGTTTGTGCCTGTAGAAGTGGGCATGGTGGTTCAAACTGTGGAAAGAAGGTACAGTAGTACTTCTGTAATGTTGATCCCCTATTCATAACATGGGGAAAGAACTATTGCAGAATGAACAAAACATTTTGGATGGTATCCAGCATTGTAGTTCCATTAGCATGAGGATTTATGTGTGTGCAATGGCACACACACCTCAGCCTCCACAGATCTCCTGTGAAGGATGTGGGAAAACCCTGGAACAGATTTAGGGTGTGCACAGGGAGGGGAGGGGGGCATTCCACTGTTCATCCAGAAGTCTTTGCACTAGCAGAACTACTTCCCTGGATACTACCCTTCATGTTTCCCTACATGTTTTTTCTTCTTAATATTTTTTATTTTAACCAGTCAGGCTTTGTGTGCCTCTTTCAATAACATGAAATCTCCTGAATCAAGCTTGACTATACGTTCAGCATCAGGGCAGAGAATCATAGTGTTTTCTACTATGTTTGGATAATGTAGTACGATACACTATGACAGCCTTTTCACATTCAATATTCTGGAACTGAAGTCACATCTTTAAACTCAGAATTACAGTTATTGATGCATTTCATTGACAGTGACATTCTCCCAGGAAAATAAAACTTCTATATTGACATTGGCATGCAGCAGATGCAGATAAGATGAAGCAAGACTCATTGTAATTTTCAGACTGCACAAAAACTATTTAAACTGGTCAACTGTAGCCAGCGGGGAAAATATACCTTGCATTTTCTGAAGTGCTCTATTTTATATCCTATTTTGACACCCTAGATTTCAGTGAGATAAACTGAAGCGATTGATTGTCTGTGCGTGTTTAAATTCAAAAGTTTTTATATATAGTTTTTTTCATGGTACAGTGAGAACTGACCTTTCTGTTATATCAAAACCAAAATTATCAGGTTTGTTTTCGAAACCATTGCTATGATTGCAAATGTGCAGTATGAGATCTGTCAGTTCACAAATGAAGTGGAACTGTGCTGTACTTTGTATAAAATATCAAATCAAATGCTGAGCATCCATTTTTCCTATCAGTGAACCATTGCACAGTAAATAGAATTTGGAGAAGCTTTAGCAGAAGCTTTAGAATATGAGAAATGCCATGCTACTGGGTCACTGCAGTGGTCACTAGCTCAGTTTATCTTGTCATCAACAGAAGTCAGTTCCAGAAAGAAGATTACAGCCCATTCCTAAGCACAGTTTACTTTGAACAAAGTCCAGCTGAATTTCAGTGAGATTATCTTCCTCGTAAGCATGTTCAGGATTGGCATCTAAAACGAAAAGTAAAAATAACAGCAGGTATTATAATCCACCTAAATCCTAATATTAATGCTAGCTTCTGACCACTTGGGATTTAGCAGTTTGTCACATACACAAAAACTCTGTGTTCAATGCCCTGATCAGGCATTTTATTCCCAAATTCATCCAGCGTGAGAGGGGGCATTGGTGAAGCCACACTTTCAACATGGCTGTCTACAAGGAGGGCCTTTTTGCTTACAAATGTATGTGTGAAAGCTTCCATCTGACCTGGAACCCTTGTATGTAACTATAATGTTCAAAGGCTTCCTCCCTGCAGACATTCACACTGTATCTGTAGATGCTAGAGTCTGGGGCTAATTGGTATAACACCAGTTCCCAGTTCATGTGTTGGATAAATTTGTGAGGAAACAAAATTCAGCACCTTGGTCATGCACTTTTGAGACAAGGAGCAAGTAGGTAACATATATCTTTGAATTGTTCAACACTTTCTAAATCCAGCTGCAATTAGATGCAATTTATATTCACCTTCGCATAGAAAGTACATTGAACTTGATGATTTCTCAGTAAACATGCTTAAGATCATGCTCCTAAAATGCTCTTTGAAAGCAATGGGACTTAACTGATCAGCAACTTGTTCTTTGCTTTGATGACATTTAGTCATAACTAATTTTAGCTGTATTGGAGCCATTGTTTATACTGATCTTTCAATAATAGAATACTATTAGGTTCAAGAAAGACTACACAAATAGAGGTCTGTCTTTATGTTGTGTTATATTTTTCTTATAAGTCTCAGAAAAAAAATCTAGATGTGATAGGAGAAGCAAGCAAGTTCTCTTTAAAGCAAGATTTTGACTGAGCTTCCCTGGAATTCTCCCTGGCTTCTGAAAAGCTTGATTTTTTGAAACACCCCTTCAACCTGGGTCAGAAAGCAGAGCCAAAAGTCTAGACATGGGTGGGGAACCTGTGACCCTTCATCAGTTGTTGTTGGACTACAACTCCTAAAACCATCAGCCACTGGCCAGCCAACCACATTTCTCATCTAATTTATCTCCTTTATGTACCAACCCTACCTAGTCAGCATCCTCTCAGAGCTTGATTTTAGTACTTCATTGTTTACTTTACTTTTCTTTTCTTTTCTCTTTCTCTCTCCTTCTCTTGATATCTTTTAGCATGGTCCCTTACAAGTTGAGTGTGAGGAATTTCATATTACTGAAGTCCCCACAGCCAAGCCTTGTAATCAGGTTAGGGATGTGCCTGGCAGTGGAACAGAAGAGCCCATGGAAAACACCAAGACTCTTCCCAACTCTCTCCCACTACCAAATGGCAGGGATAAATCAATAATCACAGCCTGCCTTCATCTAGGCCTTTCCTTCCAGACTGTAAACACAGCATGACAGTGGAGTGCCTGACAATAGTGCAATCATGAGCTCTTGTCTCCTCTCTTAGCCTCCTTCCCTAAGGGGGAGAGTATTTAAATGACATGGGACTACGCGGTCTTGGTGCACACCCTGGGATGGTGGAGAGCCTAGCATGAGATTCAGCATGACACCATCTTAGTAGAGTATGTCAATTATCTCAATCCTCATAATGCCTATCCACCACCAAAGGCAAGGTTTCTTTGTTTTTGTAGAGGAGAATGTGACCCTAAGAATATCTGTTTCCCTTCCCTCAATGAAGAGAGACTCACCGAGAATTTGGCTTGATTCAATTGCTTCATGTCATTAAGGAGGTAGAAAATGTGAAGCCTGACAGAGTAGAAAATATTTCATATACAACTGGTATATTCCTGCTTGTTGCTAATTGATGGCATGGAACAATTTCATATTCAGTTTGAGGGGGATATTTCCAGAAGCCTATCTGTGATAGATAGTTAAGGAGTCATGGAGTTGTCCTAGCCTTCTGCTTTTGTTCAGTTTAAGTTGGTTGAAGTTAGTGCTGCTGCATTGGTATTGTTCATTCCTTTGCAGCTTTTGGATTGAATGGGGTACAGGTGTTCAACTCCTTCAATCTGGATTAGAAAAGCAGAGAGCCCCCACAATGGGAAATAGCCAATCTAGAGTTTTGGCCCTGACCTCTGTCCCAAGAGGGAGGAAATTTCCCCAAGGATTTATAATGGCCTCCAGAAAGCAGGGCTGAATGGGAATTTGCGGCAAGAAATGTTCTTTTTACACTGAATTGGCTGAAGGACAAGGGCATGTGTAATTGCATCTTGGCACCTAAGTGAATCCCTGTCCCTCTTCTCATTTTAGCCTAGAAAGGGAAAAGTAATCACTGGATAGACAGGTTAGAAGATTGACTTCCTTCACCTGAAACAAACCTCTGGTTTCATTGTCCAGTTAGTAGCACTAAAACATACACACACACAAACACAGTGTTTAGGTCTCTGCCAAATACTGGCTAATAAACTACAGGAGACAGGGATGATGAAAAAAATTAGTTCACATTTTAATGAGAAGCTACCTAATTTGCACTCCCCAAAATTATATGTATGAACTGGAATGCAACTATTCTTCAATGTTTTCACTTATCTGAAAATTGCAATGCAGTTCTCTAACTGAATAATGTATTTAGGAAAAGTGTGCATAAAAATGTATATATTAGTAAATATAAGACAAAAATCCAGTATGGCTTTTGAAATGTGTGCATTAGAGAAATGCACACTAATATGATGATGGTGTGTCAAACTGAGCCAAAGGCTAGAAAAATGAGAAGCTGAGAAATACCAAAATGGACATCTTCATCCATCCTAGAGAAAGAAGGATGGCTTGCTTCAGTTATTCATTTGTTAGGGCAGAAGTGTCATTTTTATTTTTAACATTTTATGTAAGTTTCATTTTTTTCACTCAGGAAAGAAGGGGGGGTTCTATAAAACTCTTATTTCTTTGCTTTCCTTTGCCCCCCCCCTTCACATATTTCCATTTGACGAGATATAATCAATTGAATTACATATTACAGACATGACAATGTGTGGCAGTGGTACTAGGATATATGTTGGAGGATAAAGAATTTGTAATAGTATGCCAAACTGCAATAAGACAGTCCTTGCAAGATTCTGATAATTTAGCAATTTTGAGGTAAACATGAAGACAAATGCCCTTGCTAGCTTCTAAAAATCAAAACTGATAGACAGAAAGACTTGCTCATGAAAGAAGAAGAAAACGCTAACAAGCTAAGAACATAGCTGTTTTGTGGGTAATAATACTGCTTTTGCAATCATTAGCAAAAAGTCAGATGGAATACAGAAATTTAATCAAACACAACTGATTTATGCAGTGTTTGTACCTGGAAGCTTTCTTGAAATTTGCAGCACTTTGCAGCTGAAGGTAGACATTCTACAAAGCCATGCATGAGCTTTTATGTTCTCTCACATTCTTCTCTAGAAAATGTATTGGGCCAAATCCAATGTAAGAGTTGCACTGGCGGCAGCAAGTCCAGTTTACTCACTAGGTGGCCTTTGGCAAGCCTGTCTCCCTCCCTCCCTCTCCCTCTCCACATCAGCTCCTCCCATCTGCAATATAAAGGATAATAATATTGACTTATCCCACCTGGGGCTGGGGAACCTCTGTGCCCTCCCCGAGTTTTAGTTGGGCACCGACTCCCATTAGTCCCCATTCCATCATGGGACAGGATGATGGAATTGCAGTTAGACAACTTCCGGTGAATATCCCTGCTTTACAGAATTATTGTAAGAATTATAACTAGAAAATGTATGTGTAGCATGTTGAATGCTTGAAAACCACATACAAACATTAAGTGATCTTTATATTAAATATTTAATATGAATATTTAATATTCTTTATATTAAATCACAGGAAAACATTCTGCACCATCAAATATTATATATCCAGGTTTGATACCAAAATACTACACTTTATAGTATCAAATATGGAGTATATGTATGTCATGTCAGATGCAGAGAGATCCAGCAGTCCTCTTCTCTTAGAGATGAATAATCCTCCGACTCTTTTGTCCTGCACATTTAGTGGATTTCTAGGTCTCTTGTAGTCCTGCAAGACAAAAGCTCTTTCTGTCACCTAATATCATGTTTGGGGGACTGAGAAGATTTACTTCCACCCTTAAACTAAGATACTTTTTACTGACAAACCTCCACAGCGTAGAAATGGGCTGAGCACATTCAAACTCATATAGGCAAGGTGTCAACAGTCTCACTGTGTCATATGGAAAATAGCAAATTGGTTTTGTAGACACTCCTGCTTTAGAGGAAAGAAATTTAATTCCAGCTTCAGAACTGTCAACCCCACTGCAAATAACAGAGTCAAAGCCAAACCATTTCAGCAATATAGTTATTTTCCTCTGTTGGAATGATGGAGGAGAAATCAGCCGTTGCTACATGATACCCTCGTGGGCGCGTGTTTTGGAAGCAGATCTGTCACATTGTTCCACAATAAAGACAGCCACTCCAGGTGAAATTATTGGACAATTATAACACTTGTTAGTTGCCTGCTTGGATCAAATTTTGAAATGTGGAGTAGTTGCAGTGTGGTCATAATTAAAGAGAAAAAAGGGGGGTTAAGAAAAAACCAGACAGAAGCCATGCCATTACTACATTAGAATATTTCATACTTGTTTTGTGACAATGTGGGTGTAGGCCTGTTTGTCACCTAATCCCTTCAGTAGCTGAATCCTCATTTCTGTTTCACAGCTCCCCATAGGATGAAGAAAACAGCAGAAGGACAATGAAGACATTCATTTTGATGCCGAAATGCTAAGACTCCCTCCTTTCTTTTAGAGTTGGCAGACAATGCACTATAGAAACATAGCTAAATGTCTCCCTCCTGCCTCCACTCATGGCAAGCATTAAGTCATGTTGAGAAATTACTGATTCCAGAACATACTCGAACAGCTTTAGCTAGTTGCCTGTGTCACATTAGGTGACACTATTCTCAATCTCAATATATATATATATTGCAGCATAGTGCCAATACCTCAGTTACTCACTGACTGCAAGTGCCTATTTCAACTGTGACTTGCAGAGTGTTTTAGAAAGGCTGTCGCTTTCTGCTAACTTTGGGTTCTATAGAGAAGCCAACATTGAGGATGTTGGGGTGTACCCTAATCCATTTTTCTTGTTCTTCTTGTTTGCTCTGGCCTGCATTGCACACCTCCTGAATTCCAGTTTTACCTGTAAAATTTCTACAATTAACTCCAGAACAAGAGCACGCACCAATTCTCTTCAGTTTTACAAAAGAAAGCAGGTGAGATTGAAGTGAGTAGGAGACACACATGTAGGCCCCATCTCCAGTATCCCCACAAACACCAGTGGGGAGGGATGGGGAAGAAATTCAAATCACTTTGCATTTAAAACCGACTCCACCAAATTCACATTTTCCAAACCAATATGGGACCTGAAGCACAGGTACCCTTAAAATTCACACTTATCTGAACTTTGCAATGCAGTTCTCCTACCAAACAATGTTTACAAAAATGCATATTTTAGGAGAAAGTGTGCAAAAAGTGAAGCTTTTCGTGAAAATAACATACAAAAATGCATTATATCGGGAAATTGCTTGCTAAAAAAATATGTACATTAAGTCAAAACTGCATATGGAAAGGTGTTTATTAGGAGAACTTTGCACTAAAATGCTGATGAATTCTCACAGAGAATTTTTGGTAAGGAAATCACAGATGGCTGTGCAGAACTGAATTTAAGATTTGACAAATGAGAAACTGAGATAATCAAAACTGACAGACTCTTCCATTCCCACCAGTAAGGAATGTGGCTGGAATCCTCTCTGCAATTAAATTCTCTAAACTATCAGGGTTCCTGGATGATGGGAGCAGTCTAACCACATTTAACTGAATTTAACTGCAGACCACGGTTAAAAGGAAAGGGGTTGGGACTGTATAGTTTCCATTGCTCCCTGCAGAGTTTGAGTCCTCACACACTCTTAAGAATGCTTGAATATGGCTGCAGTTTATCTCTGCTCAGTTCCATCAGTTGCTTTCCCACACATAAAACATAAATTATCAATATGCAGGTGTGCAATGATAAAACACTACCAAAGAAGAGCAGTCTTTATTTGAGCATATGTATGCTTGCAACTCCCCCCCCCCCCCGCACTGTTTTACTGAGGCACAGGGATTGGTATGTTTGTGGCTCCATTCAGGCATTTGCCTGAACCCACTCAGGCTTAAACCAAGGATGGTGATGGGATGTACCTGCTATTGCAGGAGGTTTGTAAGCACATTCCACTAAATGCCAAATACATTATGATCTAAAGAAAGACCTGCATGCCTTGGGACATTGGAGTGAGTGGAGCCTGTGTGTACAGATTAAACCCATGTGAATTCAGGCAAACATCTAAACAGGACTTATGTGTATCTTTAACACACTAGAACAAGCACATCAGCCTTGCTTTTTTTGCTGTGTTTTATCAATGGCACACATGCACAGTAGCAATACCAAGGGAGAAAACATATATGAAGGAACTGAAAGCAGGGGCAAACTAAGTTCAGCGTGGACTCAATATAAATATAAAAAAACTCTTATTTAAAAACTAAAAAGAACCCCCACATTGTCTTGGACTGTTGACTTTCTTGCTTGGCATGGCATGGGTGCAGTGCTGGCCTGGTGGACCAATCTCCCCTCTCTTCCTCCCTGCACTCTTCTGTGGGCTCTCCTAATCCCCTGAGTCAATTTTGAGAGGCACAGTGGGGGGGGGGGGGAGTTGCGCTAGCAGAAGTCCTTGCATGGGCTTACACTAATGGGACCCATTAGTTGAATCCAGCCAATGTGTTTTGGGGCAGTCACAAATAGAACCATAATGTGTGAACAATGCTTTTCATGAGTAACCTCACAACAGCAGCTTCTATGGATGCAGCAGTGTGCTGTTTAATCACAAGTGATCTATGGAACTGATGCCAAGATGCTGTGGCATTTTTGTGATAGGCTGGGTTGCTTCACACCAGCTGAGCAGACATTCCAACAGTGCTTTGGATCAGAAGATACAGAATCTTTGCAGAAAATGCATGAGAATGTGTCCTTTTAATGCTAAGAAATTTATAATCATTAATGCAGATTATTTTCTACTTAAAGTGTTTCAGTTCCTGTAGCTGTTAAGTATATTTCTTTGCATATTGCCACCTGCCTTTTCAATATGAGAACAATGTTTGTTTTGTACTACTTTTGCAAAGACTAAAATGTTTTATGTAATTGTACTCTTTTCTTTGAATAAAATTATTTTTGTCCCTCAACTTGCCACCCCTCCCCAGTTCTTTCTTTGTTCTCTTCTATTTTCATGAATTCTTGTCATCTCTACAAAATTGTGCAGAGGGAAATATGAAACACAAAGAAACTCATGGCACCAGCATATTAGAGAATGTTATTCTAGATAAATCTGTGATGTGCACATAGAAATACAATTGTTATTCTAGCCTCACTGACCTCCCATCCATGCTACATGAAGAGAGGACCTTTTACCGAAGGAGAATTACACTTCTGTGGGTTGTCCAAAACTGGGAGATGGTGAGTTTGGAACTGAGTTTGAAACTTCAATTCAACGCTTCCAGGAAGGCACTAGAGCAGAAGGTTGGCAACAGATGAGTGTTGCAAGATTAAATTGATGGTAGCAATTATGTCTTTCTTCAACTACAGGGAGAATCAATAAAAAAAGAAGCTATATTACCTTGCTTCCATTATGCCCATGATGGGCAGTGTTGATGAATAGGAAGTCCTTGCCAAGCTTGGATTTGGGACCTAAAGTAGATTTCATTCCCACAGTACATCTCACTAGTTAAGTTAATGTGCCTCATTGTTTGTATTTTAATATAGCAAAATTTAATCTCTGCTGGAGATGGGCTGGACAGAGAGAGATCATAAAGGAAGGATGGGAGAGACTGCCAAGGAACAGGCCAAACGTTGACTTCCAAACTTATAGAAGCTTGTAATGTACTGATGGCACTGCACAAATTTGCCTTATCGTATTGCTCTTGGGAAGCTGTAGTTCACGCCACCACCTTTGGCAGAGAAAAAACTTGGAAAGTCAAGCACACATTCACCTCTGCCAATAAAACACAAGGTTAAAGCAGGTTTTAGATCTTGATGAGGGATGGTAACTCCCCAAAGTGACTGGTAGAAGCAGTTAAGAGAAATCACCCAAACAGACAAAAGATACCAGCAGAATGCTGCAAGGTCCGATGGTCTGGTTACATAGCTCAGAGCAACCACTGAGCTATGTGTGAGTAGCATCAAAAAAACTTCAGTGTATGTGTCCACTGTGCAGAATCTGTGTTGCTTATGTACAGTGGTACCTCGGGTTACAGACTCTTCAGGTTACAGAATCCGCTAACCCAGAAATAGTACCTCGGGTTAAGAACTTTGCTTCAGGATGAGAACAGAAATCGCGCAGCAGTGGTGCAGCGGCAGCGGGAGGCCCCATTAGCTAAGGTGGTCCTTCAGGCTAAGAACAGTTTCAGGTTAAGAACGGACCTCCAGAACAAATTAAGTTCTTAACCCAAGGTACCACTTAACCCAAGGTACCACAGCCTGACTGTGCATATCGGTACACTTCCCTTTCTTCTTTAAGTAGAATATTACTATACTTCACTGTTCTTATCATATATCCTCACAACAACATTCTGTGGCAGTTGGAAATAACTACAGCTATGCCAATGTTTTCACCGAAAGCTTCAGAGGGGATGCTGTTCTGCAGTTGGGATACCACCACAGAAAATGCCTTATTGCATGCTATGCCACCAGTCTGTGCCTTGAGACCCCAGGTTCTGCTTCTCTTCTGTATAATAAAACCAGGGGGGGGGGCTGATTTCCAGGAGAGAGGCAGCAGAGAAGACAAGATATTCTTTTCCCACCTACTGCTTTCTTTCCAGAATAGCCCTTGCCTCAAGCTGGTTTTGTAAGCTGCGATCCCGTACCTGTACCCTGGACAGAAACATGGGTTTGGGGTTCCAGTAGGGAACAGGGAGGCATGGGAGAAAAGTCGTTGGAAGGGGAAGGACTTGGTACCCTTTCCTATTACTGCCACTTCTCCCTTTAAAATAATTCCCCCTTCACTATGTTTCAGAGGGAAAGCAGATTTGAAGACATAAACTAGTGCTGGGATTTTCTTTTCTGTGCCAGGATTTCAAAGCTGAACATACGTAACCAAAGATTGTTGCTGGATTAAAAAAAAACCAGCTTCACAGCTCTACAAATCTAAGAAAGGACATATCTAGGCATATAGACTACATCTCAGTGTTGAGACTGTCAGCAGTGACATATCTTTTGTACACTTATCATTATATTCCTCCTGCAGATGCCCTTTTGCTGTGAAAACCTCCTGCCCTCTTCTCCATTTGCTTATCATTTTCACCTCAGGTCTATTATATCCAGATTAGGCAGTAAGCAATTCTTTTAGCCTTTGGAGCTGTAAATAAGTGATACCTATGCTGAAAATATTTTATTTTACATCTCAGCAATACTTTACAGCAATTCCCAAAATAACGCAACAATATATAATATGCCTTAGTTTTCTGATTTAGCCGTGTGAAAACGCTGAATTATTATTATCAGCTGGTGCCATTTTAATCTTGGTGACGAATGCATCTAACTATCTTCATTGCTTATTCTATGTTGCCCATATATTCAAAAGTCTGATGGTCCAACTATGTACAAACCTCTTTCTTCTTTAGATATAATAATGCTATGTTTTACTGTCCTTCTCATATACCCTCACAAAAGCCAAATGCAGTTGATCTTTACCCTCAATGAACTTCATGACAGAGTAAGATTTTCAATGAGCATAGCTAGCTATAGTTTATTTTTCTTTAAAACCCACACAAAAATGTGTACAAGGATACCAGCTTTCCCTCAACTAATGTTTTATTTAAAACACCACATGTATATATTTGGAAGCCAATGCAAACCACACTACTATGAATATAAATTAACTCCTGAGACAGTGAGAACAGAGTAAATCATCAAGTAAAGAAGGAAATAGCGACAAAAGCATTGCATGGAGGTGTTAATAGAACATCTTGACTCCATGGCAAGAGAACAAAAAGGGAACTAGGTGTGGCACAACTGCAACAAAATCAGCCATGGTCACTTGCCTTGTAGTACCTGAAAACAAAAAGAGAGAGAGGGAGAAAGGAAGAGACTGTCCTTGTTCTTCTCACCTTTGATATCATATATTCCAGAAGGTAAAGAACCAAACTATCCAAGAGAGTTTCTGAGAAATGCATAAAAGCCAACATCGGGGAGGGAAACAACTTCCATATTTCACATGAAAGTCATAAGAATGCAACCAAGCGAATGGAAATTTACATTAGAATAAATCATTGTTCATAATTGCCATGTAATTGAAGCCTTTCACAAATTCAGAATGTGCAATACAAAGGACATGTCCTCCCTGGAGAAAGAGCTAGGAATTCAAATCAAGCATCTGGATGTTGCAAAACTAAATGAACAATGCAACAAGGAAATGATCTATGGACACACTTGGAAAAGAAATCTCCCTTCTTATCTGCATTGAAAAGTATAACCTGGGAAGCAACAGTCCAGTCCAGAGAACTAATCTTGCTCTAACACCTGCAGTGGTAAGAAGGTTAATCCAGTCATCATGGCCATTCAGTATTTGGCTTCCTGCTTAAAATCTACTCCACTGGGTCCACTGAAAACTAAGCTGCAGGATAATATAATGAAAAGATAATCAATTTGGGCTTAATTCAAACACGAGACCTACCAAACAGCTTCTGCCTCTTTGCCAGTTCCCCACCTGAATTTGCCAGGAAATTCGCTTATCTCAGAGCCAAACTAATGGATGTTTCTTTACTGAGGGCAGCTCAGCTCTGTTTAGCACAAAAGAAGTAAACATCAGGGAAATGGTTGGTGGACTATTGCTTCCAAATGGACTACCACTCCCATTATCCTTGATCACCATGTTGGTAGCTGTCATTTACTGCTTTCTCCACAGCTAGTTTTATAACCTCCATGTCTTCTCTTACTTTCCTTTTCTCTCAAACTAAAAAGGCCCAGATGTTGTAGTACTTCTTTATTTGGTCTACCCCTTTGATCATTTTGATTGCCATTTTCTGAACCTCTTTCGCTTCTATAAGACACTTTCTCAGATGAGGTGACCATAACTGTACCTGGTATTCTAAGTGCAGTACAAAAAAATCAAGGCAGTCAAGTTTGCTGATGACCCCAAATTTCTCCAACTATGCACATTTTTGCATGCAAGTTTCCCTAATATAACATTTTTGCAAAGCAATTCTCACTGATATACCATATTTTGTAAGTTCCTTTCACTAATATATGCATTTCTAGACACACTTTACCCTAGTAGATTCATTTTTGTGCATATTACTTGGCTGGATGCTGCAAAATTCAGAGTAGTGTGAATTTATGAAGGGTGGCTGTGTTTCAGTTGCACATTGTTTTGGAAAGTATGAATTAGGTAGATTCACCTTTCAATGTCAACTGAATTGAATTTCTTCCCCGTTCCTAGGAGTCAGAAACCTTTATCAATATACTGCAAATCAAAGATCATTAGATCATAATCTACCTTCCGCCAATCCTTGGCTTACACTAACTGACAAGCAGTTCATTGGCACAGCACATGTTCTATGTGGCATTCTATCCTTGGCATCTATTACTATTACTAATTTATTTTATTTATAGCCTGTCTGTTTTCCAGAACCAGAGGTCAAGGCAGCTCACAAAAATTGAAACAAACACGAACAAAACACAGAAAACTAAAAAACAGATAAAATATCATTGTTACAAATTAATTAAGCTACAATAGAATTAAAATGATATAAAAACAGATATATTAAAATACGGGTAGTAAAAACAACACAGCACTGTTAAAATCCCTTTCCTTAAATGCAGGAATAAAACAAAAGCTTGCAGGAATAAAACAGTCTTCACCTGCTGGTGATAGGATCCTGGAGTCTTCCCTACCCCTATTTAGAACTGCCAAGTATTCAATGCCAGGTAGAGCATGTGATCTACCAATGATCTATGACCCTTGCCTACAAAAAAAGTACAGTCTCCCTTTCCCCTCACAAGAAGCAGTGGCAGAGGAAGCCGCTCGGGTGCCTGGGTCGGCACACCCAGGGGCGGGACAAGCCACGGTGGGGGTGGGGCAAGCCACCCATAGGGGTGGAGCGCACTGCGGGGCCTCTGGAGTCTGCCTGCCTCCTCCCACTCAGCTGCCCTACAGCTGAGGGGGAGTTAGCGGGCGGACCGTTTGGAGCAGAGCGGAGCCTGCGGAAGCCCAAGCCACCACGTCGCTCCCAGGAGAGATGCGTGGCTCGGGCGCGCTGCAGCCAGGCCTCATGGTGAGTGCCACCCGGCAATTTGTCACCCCCCTCAGTGGTGACACCCGGGGCGGCCCGCCCCCACCGCACCCTCCTTCCTCCGCCCCTGGCAAGAAGAGTCCTACCAGAGGCTCGAACCCACAGCTGCACAAAGACCACATCATTCTCTCATCAGCTGAGAAGGCAACTAACCTTATTTCAGTATAGGCTGGTATTTCAGAAGAGTCCTGGCTTTACCTCCCTCTGAATTGCTTTCTATTCGACATTTCTTTACCCAGCCAAGAAAAGAAACAATAACTATGAAATAATTAAGCTGCTGTTGCTACCATTTGAAGAGGAAGAAAGATTGTTATTGCTGTCACTACTTCAGCTGAAATATAAATACTTGAGAGGCATATGGATACCATAATGATGAGAGCTATTGATAAGTGGATACGGCTTTTTTGAAAACTGTGGCTATGAATTGAGAAGGCCTGTGGCACAGGATGATTAGTTACCCAGATAAACGCAGCATATGTTAAAGGATATGTTTTTGTTGGTTGTAAAGTAAGACAAAATGTCTGTATTTAAACAAGTAAAAAGCAGAGATAGCGGCTGGTACCATATATCTTACATACAACAGATAGAAAGAAAGAAAAACATTTCAATGATTTTTCTTTCTGGAAAAAGAACTGGTGGAGGGGGAGTGACTGGTAGGCAAGCAGAGAAAAATAAGCTAAAGGGGGGGAGATTCCCAAGGCCAGCTGCCATCACATTGGCAACCCACTTTATCAACATCATTGTGTGGTGGTGGTAGTGGTGATGATGTATCTGATCTATGAAAGCATATGCCATGAATAAATTTCTGTTAGTGTTTAAGGTGCCACAAGATTGTTGATTGTTATTCCTGGAAGGGACCAACATATCTGGATGATAATACTAGTTGTAGCAGTAGTAGTAGTAGTAAGAATAATAATAATAATGTTTTCAATAATAATAATAAGCACACACATAAGACGTCTTGCATAAAATCAACACAGTGCAAAGTAAGCTTAAAATGTAAAATAAAATTAACCCAAAAATGCTGATTAATTTTCATAAGGCCCCTTTTTCTTTCTTTTTTTTTAAAAAAACCCACAAGCTGATGTGGAAATGTGGAGAACTGAAAAATATTGGAAAAATAAGAAACTGAAATTCACAATTTTGTCTGTCCTGACTCGACATCTCACCTAAGGAGCCATTAACTTCCTTGCTTCCCCCAACACTGACCTCTTGATTAACCCATCAAGGACAAGAGAAGACATTCTGGTTGGGGAGTCCTTGCACAGAGCCGCAGTCACAGCACAACATGAGCAAATTATATTATATATATAATATTCTATATATATATTATAATTATATAGGGATAATTCATCAAAGGAGGCCTCCCTGATTTTACAGTAGTTGATACAATGATTGTTATGTTGGCCATCCAAGCAAGGCAAGACCTGCCAGGGTGTGGGATGAAGCAACTTGCCTCAGGTAGCACCATGGGGAAGATAGATGACAGTAGGGATTGGTGTCTAAAGACTAAACGTTTGCCCTATGGGAAGGAGGCACGGGCTCTGCTTCAGGCAAAATGTATTGGGCCAGCATTGCACTCAGATGGCAGTTCTAACTGCAGCTGTATGGAGAACATAACACTAACCCGTTTCAGCTGCTCCTTCCCAGCAGTGATTCACATGATGGCACTTTTTCAGTCACTGTGGTCACACAAGTCTCCACCAGGAAGAACTGTTAGTGTAGCCAGATAAAGGCCAGCTCAAACATTTCCTCCTCCATGTTGCTGGAGTCACTCCATGTGGAGAAACTTTCAACCATCTGGATGGCTGTTTGTCACCAGACAATAGTTATAGATGAAAATGTTTAAATTTGCTGAATTGAAGCCCAAGAAAAATAACACTGTATCTAATCCACATAATATTCTGTCCTGGAACATTCACATCTCCTGTTCCTTCCACTCCTGAAGTATATAACATGTTTCCCTCGTACTAGCAACATACTGATATATGTAATTTAATTCCTTTAAATTTTCTTATTGCCTCAAAAACGCCTTTAAATCTGAAGACAGCTCAAGAGTGTTCCTTTCCAAAGGAGAACAACAGCACATGAAGGTCTCCCTGGAAGCACTCTCATTACACAGAGAGGAGTGACCACTGGGGTTAATGCTGTGATTCATTCAGCCAAGCGCTAAAGAACCGAGATTAACTAGTGCTGGCGCTTACAATGCAAGAAACAATATGAGTGGCACAAGCATTCTGTGGGCTGAATCGAGTGTTTGACACAAAAGGACTGACAAAGATTTCTTCTCAGAGAGAGATAATTAGGGGGCATTCAACAAGCACATGTTTGCCTTTATGTGCGCATAAAGAAGTGTATATTTCTATGGGTTGTTATTGCAGTTTTTAAGCATTTCATTCTGGAGAAGTATCTGCACTGAAGTCAGCATGGGAGCTACTGACTTGAATACTGCCGCTGAAGTCATCATGAGAGCCTTTTAGCCCATCCTAGCACTCAAGTTGAGGGTAGGCCAGCAAAATAGAAAATTTATATAAAATGTTTCTGTGGCATGGGGGTGGTGGAGAGGGAAGAGAGCTCTAGAAGCTCATTTGTCAGTTGAGTCTATAATGTGTAATTCTGTTTATTTTTATTGATAACAAGATTTCTCCTCTGCCTTTCTAGTGCTTACAAACTGCTCAGTGTGACTTGCGATGATCGAAACAAACTATAAAGTACGATATCCCAAAAATATGATCTAATAAAAGCAGAGACAGGTGCAGCAGATAAAACAGAGGGAAACAATTAAAAAAAATATCTTCTAACCTGCACGGAAAGTTTTTTGCCGTATGATGAGGAGGCAACTCAGCCTCACAGGTGAAAGGATCCCCCACTTTAGAGGCAGACACAGAGAAGGGCCTGTCTCTCAGCTGAGCCACCACCATAATCAGGACATAGAGAAGGGGCTCTCCACCAGATCTTAGGGCATAGGCAGGCTGCTATGGGAGAAGGGTATCTTAAAGATTGGGCTTTAAAAGTCGTCACCAACACTTTGTAATTTTCAGGAAGATCTATGGCCCTTAACATTAATACATTACAGTGGTACCTCGGGTTACAAACACCTCGGGTTACAAACACTTCGGGTTACAGACTCCGCTAACCCGGAAGTAGTACGTCGGGTTAAGAACTTTACCTCAGGATGAGAATAGAAATCGTGCGGCGGCAGCGGGAAGCCCCATTAGCTAAAGTGGTACCTCCGGTTAAGAATGGTTTTAGATTAAGAACAGACCTCTGGAACGAATTAAGTTCGTAACCAGAGGTACCACTGTATTTAAATTTTCTATAAAGCAACAATGTCTGTACATGAATATTAGTATAAAATACATTGTGATAAATTTGGGAAGACTGGTTTTTTGAAATAAATAAATGGTGACATATGGAAAGAGATTCCGCACATTGGCTACTTCTTTATATAGTGTATAAAATACTTTTTTGGATACATCTGGATAAACCAGTTATTTTTTTACTTATTTTTTTGTATGGACAGGGATTCTTTACATTGCATATTTCCTTTTAGTACACTACCACCAAGTACAAAATGCCTTCGGATACATTTGAGCAGCCTGAAATATTTCATTATTTGGACTGAACAGGGATTCCACAAATGGTACACTTTATATGTCTGCAGAGTCCAGCACTTTCAAATATCGCAGGGACACAAGTTAAGGAAAATTGTCTAACAGCATAGTCTCATTAAGGCACTTTGCTATTTCATTTGGCAGCAGAACATAATTTTCCAAGGAAATGGCTTCTGGTTACTCAACTCTGCAGGAGATCAAAGAAATGGCCTGAAATCTTGCAAGGAACATTAAAGGAAAGGATGATGAGACTCTCTATCTACACTACTGTGGCATCATTCTCAAGACAAGCAATCTATTAAATGTGGAGGCTAGTGTAAATCAGAAGGATTTTGCTGGACATTTAAAGCTCTGCCATTAAAGAGATTCTGAGCATCTTGTGAATATGTTGTATATCATCACATACTCCTATCAAAGCTATTCTCACCACTTGCCAGCAAACATGGCTTATGGCAAGATGGCTGATTCACCACATAGGCAATAGGTATAAGCTGGTAAGCGATACCAACATTAGCAAGAATCAGTCAAAACTTATAGATTAACTGTCTCAGTAGCTTCGTATAAATATTAAAAAGTACATTACTAGCACTGATCATGGCTGAATGAGTACACAAGCAGAATAGTTCAAATACTTCTTATCGCTGAAGGTGAATTACCAGCACAGCTAAGGGCTTTTTTATGGTAACACTGGGCTTGGATGTACAGTCATAACTCGGGTTACAGACGCTTCAGGTTGCGTTTTTTCGGGTTACGGACCTGCCGAAACACGGAAGTACCTGAACAGGTTACTTCCGGGTTTCAGCGGTCGCGCATGCACAGAAGTGCCAAATCACAGCCTGCGCATGCGCAGACATGCCACTGTGGGTTGCAAATGCTGCGGGTTGTGAATGTGCATCCAGCACGGATCACGTTTGCAACCCGAGCGTCCACTGTATGTGTAAACCAGCTCTGTGTTCCTTCCATGCAAATTATACTAAGTAGTAAATGGTAGAATGTAGCTATGGTGCTATTTAATCTTTAAAAAACCATCTAGGAATTTCCCTATAATATTTTTATAACCCTGTAGAAAGTACACCCATGGTGACCGAAACTGCTTCATATTGTTCTTCTCCTTCTTTCATCCTAGGTATAGTCAATTGTTTCTCCCTCTTTCTCTACCTCAAACACAACTCACTGGTTTTCATGGCAGAAGCCTTCATTCACATTTTCTTATAAGCATTTCTTTTGGCAAGCTCAATCAAGTGGAGCCAAGATAAATAACTAGTCTTCTGGAACCTAGAGTGATTTGGGCCACAACATTTACCACCAGAATAGTCTGCTCCTAAGAACCTATTCTGCGAAGAAGAAGAAGAAGAAGAAGAAGAAGAAGAAGAAGAAGAAGAAGAAGAAGAGAAGGAGGAGGGGGGAGGAGGAGGAGGAGTTTGGACTTGATATCCTGCTTTTCATTCCTCTTAAGGAGTCTCAAAGCAGCTAACAATCTCCTTTCCCTTCCTCCCCCACAACAAACACTCTGTGAGGTCAGTGAGGCTGAGAGACTTCAGAGACGTGTGACTGGCTCAAGGTCACCCAGCAGCTGCATGTGGAGGAGCGTGGACGCGAACCCAGTTCACCAGATTATGAGTCCACCGCTCTCAACCACTACACCACACTGCCTCATAAATTTCTGACAGAAGATGCAGGTGTCCACCACATGCCACTCTTTAAGTCGAATAAGGCAGTGGGAATAAGTCGAATAAGTGTCGGGGGGGTGGGAGTTTGCTGCTACAAACCATGCAGTACTTTAGATGTCCCCACTGCACCATAGGAACCAAGCCAGTGCCAACAAAGCACTGAAAATGCAAAATATAAATGCACAAACTTCTCTTATCCTCTGATACCCCAAAGATTGGGTTCTGCCCCTGCCCAGAGCAAAATTTGGAACCTTCTAGAGTGAGGCAAATGGGTGAGAGATTAAAACCCCTCTCACCCAGGTGAGAGATTAAAACCCAACCTTCAAGGCACATGCTCCGAAGGGCAAGCACCCATCTTCTTGCCAAGTTATTTCTTGGCCACTGCAAACGGTGGCATCATTTGAACTGCTCCCGTTCCTTTGTGGAAAGACTGAGTTGGGCCTTTACCCTCTCTCTTACATTTATACATCCCTCCTCTTATTTTCTTAAGACTTCTCTTTCTTTAATTTTGCATTTCATCTTACTGCAGTGAACTCAATGCCTTTTGAACCCTACCTGCAACTTAAAAAAGGAATCCATTAGTTTTCAGCTGGATTTAGAGATCATATTCAATCTTGAATGCTTTGAAAGTATGTTGCTACAACAAGTGTGGCATTTCAATTAGCTAGGATGCTAGACACATTTCAAAATAAAGCATCAGTTTTATAACTGCTAGTGCCAATTGCCAGAAGCAAAGAGAATCCCAAACAGTAGGTTATTCTACTATGTTTGAAATGACAACTTGTACATTTGTATTTAAGCAAGTAACATATGGTAAAAATGTTACCTTGACAGAATTTGAAACATCACACCTGGTTGAATTTTAACATATTTGGAATTTACTACTATATGTGAATACATATGTTTCATACCAATTGCGTTACTAATATTGGCACTTTATAAAATAAAAAAAGCCCTAGATACAGAGACCAACTTCACTAGTGGTTTAATTTCCCTCAGTCATACAGAGTGGCAATGTCACAATTTGTGAGATACACCAAGCCAAATGTAGCCATCTAAGCTCTGCATAATGGGCCAGTTTTTACTGACCCAGGTAGGCAGCAAAAGCAGGGCATTCATGGAGCCCTGTTCAGCCATATGACCATATACATTCAGCATGATCTGTTGGAAGTTGTGGAGGCCTACTCAAGTTCTTACATCTGGTAATATGTCACTGCCAGTTATATCACTTGTTCAATTTTTTTCCAGTTCTCCAACCTGGGAAAGCACTTTGTTCCTTACCACAGATTGCTGTTCTGAGCCATTTAGGTTCTCTCTGGACATACAATTGCAGGGAATGGAAATAATGTACAGGGTAGAGTCCCATAATTCAATGGGGAAATGCAGCTGCTGTCATTTAGTTGTGGATGCACAGAAGAGGCAGTAAAATCAAGTGCAGTGATTTCTGAGAGAAGTATATATTGTAAAAGAAGAATACTGACATATTCATATTTCATAACTTACTTCCCATCCCACTGTGTATTGTATAAGTCAGCCCACTGAAGTATATATTTCCTAAGATGGCTGTTAACATTTAGTAAACATGAATTCCAGCTGCAAGAAATGCACTACCTTCATCTCAGAGAGAGATGGGATATTTTCTAGTGATCTTTCTGGATGACATGAAGCACCTGCCATATTACAGCTGTAGCTTAATGTGGAGTGTTTGTGTGTCACTACCCTCTGGTGGCTGATTCAGAGTCCTGAAACTGAAGGAACTTAACACAGGACCAAACTAGATGTCATGGTATCAGATCTGTCTCTTTTAATGGGTGTCTCCTCTCCACTGTATAAAAAACATGGCATTGAAGGTAGGACAATTCAGTGATGCAGAAGCTGCTTTGAATGCAAAAGATCTCAGGTTCAATCCCTTGGATCTCCAGGTAGACCTAGGGATGTAGGTAGTGTAGACAATACAAAACAAGATAGACCCAGTACCAGACCCAGTACCAGGCATCTTTCTCTTGTTATGATTTCCAGTGTGGTGTGGTGGTTAACAGTGGTAGACTCATAATCTAGTGAACTGGCTTCGTGTCTCCACTCCTCCACATGCAGCTGCTGGGTGACCTTGGGCTAGTCACACTTCTCTGAAGTCTCTCAGCCTTACTCACCTCACAGAGTGTTTGTTGGGGAGGAAGGGAAAGGAGAATGTTAGCCACTTTGAGACTCCTTCGGGTAGTGATAAAGCAGAATATCAAATCCAAACTGTTTTTCTTCTTCTTCTTCCCGCAGAACTCCCTCAAAATGTAGAGAGCCCAGTTTCACAGAACTGACCCACAAGGGATCTTTGTTTATGGTATATAAAGTTAGGCAAGCCCTGTGTAAAACAACAGAATGCTTTTATTCAAATCCTATACAACAAACTTGGTGAGTGGTTACTTCACTTCAGCTATGCTTTATACGTGTACACAGGAAAGGGACACAAACTAACAATAACTTTATATATATGCCCACACCTAAACAGAGCTAGAACAGGGCCGGGGAACATTTATCAGGTGAGGCTGTGTTTCCTTCTGGGCAACATTCAAAGGCCACATGCCAGAGGCATTCCAGAGGCAAAAGTGGGAGGACCAAGGAATGTAAATTTTACCTATGTACCACAGGTTAATTTCTACACTCCCTCATTGGGTTCATCTGACCAAACCTTCTTTGTTTCTGGTATGAGGTATTCAGCCTCAACCATAACAAATGTGGGATCATCACAAATATGCTGTAAAATCTATTTTTTTGCAGAAATGATAAGTGTAGGATGCAACACAAGGACAAGTGATGTGCAGAGCAAACCTATGCATATTACTCACTCTCGGTTGCTCCCTAGTAAGTGTACTTAAGTTTATATCTGCAGTGTATCATTAGCTGAATACAGCTTGTTATATATGTTTCCTTTTTATTTTGACACTGCCTGTCTATTGATTCTAACCTCTGCCTGCTCTTACTCATAAAAGCCTAATTACTCTGCTTCTCATGGTGTGAATATGTAGATGGGATTGGAGTGCAAGCCTGCTTATATTCAAAATCTCACTCTTAACTAACTTAGGTCAAAACATTCAGGTGGTGCCTGGGAAAACTGGTACCAAAGATGAGAACTTGATAAATATTCCAGGCCTCACATCTCTTTCTTTCAAAAGGGAGCATGTTGAATTTTGACAGTATCAGAAGAAATCAGCCACATGGCCTGACCATAGACCAGAGGGGGCTGACCCCTAGTTCTGGGACCTGATCAGACCCATCAAGAACGTTTTGCTGCAAGATCATCTGATGAGCAGAGAGGGAGCAATAACAATCTCCTCAGTTTATCATCATCATCACCACTGAGAACATGTAATACAGTTGCACTATAAAATCGTAACAGCAAACCAGTATACCAAATTACAATCTTGCTTCACGGAATATCAGATGGTATTTAAATACCCCTGCTATAAACTGGAGAGATATGGGAATATTCTTCCCTGTGGATTTATTCAAAGAAGAGAAACCAATCTGCATCAAAATTATCAAATGGATCATCTTCTCAGACCACCCGTCTGTGTCTGGAGGTTGCTATGTCTGGCTCTATGACAGCCCCTAATTTAACCCTCCGTTGATACATTTGGCTGTAGCAATTGGGCCAATATACCCCAAGAATGCCATATAAATTAAATATTAGCATGACACCATTTGCAAGTTTTTAAAAACCATGCTCTCCTTTTCCAGTAAAACAATGTAGTTGCTCATTGTTTGTTTTGTCATTCTTCTGCCCCAGCCTTCCTTCTGCAAGGGAGCTCAGGGCAGCTTACAATCAAAGCAATAAGTCACTAGCGTCAGCAATAACCCCACAATTAAAGTGCATACATGTACAAAAATGTTGTGCGGGGTCTACAGTTTTTAAAAGCACAAGACAATATATGGTGTCTTTAATATACACAGGTGAGAACCAGATTGCTGTCTAGAATGGTATTTCTGTGTGATTGATTGATGGCAATCTTCAAGGTCTCCTGGTGTTTTTGCGGCACATTTTTAGAAGAGCAGAAGGAGTGATGAGTGATAGTAGTCTGGTGGTGGAGCGGGATATATTGAAGTGATTGGGAGGATGGAGTGTTGGTGGATGTGTGTGAAGTCCAGGAGTAGACTGAGATGAGTGATGTTGGATAGGCAATGGCTACAGTATGATTTGTGTAGATGTAAGACAGAATTTGCGTGAGGTGTGTATTTGCTAGCAGGCTGGGTGTTGCATACTATGAGTCAGGATATGCACTGGCAAAAAGAAGAGTGAAGAGGGTATGAGTATTAAGAAGTTTTAAGAATGTGCTACTATGATTTTGTTCTGGATGGGATTTTATTGTTTTAGTTTTTCAGTCTCTCTCTCTCTTTCAAATATACATTTCACATTAGTTATTCTTGTAAACAGCTGGGAGGCTGCTTTTGTATTTTATCTATATAAATATATAAAAGTTATGTAAGAAAAATAGTGCAATTATCATAAATTGCTATTTATTAGCAATAGCTAATCTCACAAACCTTCCAGCAGTATCACAAGTTACCAGTACCATCGCCATATTTCACAACTGCAACTCTAGACACTGATCTGTTAGGCAGGAACATCTTCGTTGTAGTCTTTCCACTGCAAGTTGTTGAGTATGCAAATAATATTGGCATTTAAGCAAGCAACCTTTAAAAAAAAAAAAAAACCACCACTGACCTCAGTTTCATTATGTGTTTGGAAGTGTATTTTTTACCTCACCTGTCTGTGGTGGGTTAAATTCCCACAAGACCATCTTTCTGAATATCTACATAAAGCACATTAAGAACGCCAAATTTTCAGAATAGACAATAAGTTACGACTCCTATGCCGACAGAAATTTGACTTATATTGGATGCCTGGGGCCTTGTCAGAAACATTATCCTGTTGGTGCAGAATATTTTGTAGATAGGTTCAATATATTTTGAGCCCAAACTATTAAAGTGTCCTAAAAGAAAAGGGAAAGTATTTCAGCTATATCCTTGACTATTACAATCCCATCTTACTTCTTGGCTATCTTAGCACCTACAAATGCTCTCTATATTAAAGTTACTGCTTCAAGTAGTCTTCTGTTGACGATCCTCACTAAGAAGACTTTAAATTGTTCCATTTTTCAAAGTGGGTTAAATGTGGTGTCTATAAAGTTCAGGACATTCGCTCCCCTTACATCTCTTGGCCTCATTCTCTCCGTAGCTGATAGGGTACCAAGGAAAAATGGCCTTGTGAGAGAGCAAACAGTCATTTTCTTGATACATTTGTTCAACTTCCTCCTCCTTTCACCCCAAAGCACACATATCTTGGAGGTTATGTTAGAGAAATTTGAAGGTTTCTGCCTGACGAAACACTAACAGAGTGAAAGTAATGATCTCTTCCCTGATCTAAAAATGTCACCGCTTCATTGCATGATACTAAAATTGATTATGGTTGTTTGTCCAAATGAGTATGCAACACATAAAGGAGAGAGGCACTGGGGTGTTTATTGTGGCCTTGACATCTGAGGGTACTTAGCTCTACTTATAGCCTGTAAGCTAGGCTAAGATGTGTTAATGGAACAGTGTTGCCAGGCAGCCTCATCATCGTTAATACAATTTATAAGACATATGCATGGCTTCCTTCCTCTTTATTTCTAATTTTTAGAAACATGAATTCTTAGTACAAATGAATAAGCAGGAAAAGGCAAATAAACTCAATTTTACTAAGTCATTAGAGAGTCTGAGGTTTCAAAGACAAACCGGCTATGAAAACACATTATAGCTGCTGCAACTTAAGGGGGGGGGGGGATAGGCTACAACATTTCCTCCAACCACAGTGGGGAAAGCTGTAACAATTATGAAAAAGCCCTTTAAACTAATAAATGGATTTACCATAAGCTGTCATATCTTCTTGGCTGCTATATTAATTTTTCTCTTTACTGCGGTCACTAACATCACCAATAACATCGTTTCAGCATTCTTATGCAACAAGCTAAGTGATATTACATGCAGCCCAATATTTCACTTTAATAACCATTTATTTTTGAGAGATCAGGCTCTCAAAACTCCGCTGAAGTAAGCTGTCTCTTGTGAAATACTCTTCTAAGTGTGATGCATTATTCTGTTTGGCCTTCTGTGCAGAGATTTGAATAATGTAACTACCTCCAGTAACAAAAATGACTCTGTGCCCAAAAGATCCTTTTCAAAAAATAATTTATTCTGCTGAATCCCGCCCTTGATTTTTAATGAAAATTGTGTTTAAGATTTAAATCATCTTGGCTTTTTTGTTGTCTCTGTAAAGCTGGAGCATAGACAAGACATATAATGCATTGAATTACATTGGCTGCCTATTATCTTCTTTTTAAATGTATTTTTAATAAAGATTTCATTGGTTTACAAAAGTATGTACAATGTCTCTCTTCTTCTTTTTTCCAGGTAACATTTTTTACAAATCAGTTTCATTTGTTGAGACATTAGGAAGAAAAGGGGGAAAGAGGTAGAGGGGGGAAAGGTGAGCGGGGGTGGTACACAGCCCAACAAGACAATGACAAAAATCCACCAACAGCATACAAATCAATATGGCTAACCTGATCCAAAACACCCACCCATCCCACTCACACATGAAAACAAAGATCACCACAGCCAATCACAAACAACCACACCCTAGGCTGCCTATTATCTTCTGACTTGAATTCAAGATGCTAGTGAATACCTTTTCAACCTAAACAGATTGGGAGCCAAATATCTGGAAGACTGCCTCTTCCAGGCAGTCTTTAAGCCCATGCCTTAAATGTTTTGGATAAAACAGTCCATCATGCCCCACTGTTAGGGAAAGCTTCCTATATGATGACCCAGGGTGTAATATTTTTGGTGGTGGCACCTAGCTTGTGGAATGCCCTGCCTTTACAATGGCAGTGGCCAATGGTGTTATTACTTCAATGCCAAGTTAAAAGTTATTTGTTTTCCCACGCATCTTAGTTGTTCCACACTGAGTGGACTGTTGTTGTTGTCTGTTTGTTTTTGATGTGCTCAATTGTTATTTCATTGTTGTTGGTTATCTCTGTAGGTTATTTATTTTATGCTGTACCCTGTACTGGACACATATTATGAAGGGCAGGCTAGAAATATTTTTTTAAAAAATAAATAAAATTCTTTTTAATTTGGAGGGGAAGGAAAAGATGGTTAAGAAGTAATATGATTGATGTTTATAAACTTATTGACTCAATGAATTTATTGGCAGTAGAGTCAGGTTACAGAAACAAAGTAAAAAAACTAAAAAGTAAAGGACCTCTGGATGTTTAAGTCCAGTCAAACCTGATTACGGGGTGCGGCGCTCATCTCGCTTCAGGCCAAGGGAGCCACAGACAGCTTCCCGGGTCCTGTGGCCAGCATGACTAAACTGCTTCTGACACAACAAAGTACACTTTGCACAGTTAATTTTTGGATAGCACTGCCATTAGATTGCAGTAGCAGCCACAGGTTTAGATGGTTTTCAAGAGGGATGGAACACATTTATGGCAGATAAATCTCTCAATGGCTATCAAGCATAATGGCTAAATTGAACCTCCATGTTCAGTGGTAGGGCAGCTCTACATATCAACTATCAGAAAGAAAAACGTGTGACACACACACACACACACACACACACACATATATACTCTGTGTGTGTGTGTGTGTGTGTGTGTATCCATGTGGAATAAACCCCTATTTAAATATGGAAAAAGCATGTACTATTCCCACCTGCTCATGCATTTCGCACTCTTCAATGTCTCTGTCTTTTGAAATTGCATGTAGAGAGATGAAACATGGGTGTAATGCAATTAGGCTTCCATATGAAGGTAACACAATAATTCACTGTCACCCAGGGAACCATCAGATAAGTAAGATCCAGTCTATCAGACGGATAACATTGGCATCACATCCAGAATAACTGAATATGGCTGCAAAGTGACAGCTCAAACCAGATGTAATTAGGGCTCCCACAGGCTAGGGCTTGGTGTCTCCTTCCCTATTACTCTGTGCTTTGTTAGCTTTCTTATAAATACTGCATAACATAAGCCAGCCCTCTTATCCTTCGCCCTGGACTCTGTTTGCAAGTTTTGCCACAAATGGTAGTTCTGGAATTATTTTGTTTGTGATTTTACAGAAAATCCCTGCAGAAAGCTGTGGCCTAAAGGCAGGAACTAATAACCACACTGTTTGTTAAAAAGCACCCTACCCAATCCCTCCTACATGGGAAATGAAGCATTTCTATTTTAAGGCGTATTTTCAGTGTTGTCAATGTAGCTTCTATTAAGTTCAGACTTTTGGGGAAGTCAAATGGAGAGATTTTGTGAGGAAACATCACTCTTTTTTTCTAGCCTCGAGGAACAGCACCTTCCATATTGCGTGGGTCTGCCTGAATTTTGTATTGATTTTGTTCTGCCTATTGATCACCAAGAGAGCCCGTTAACTCATTATAACCACATTTTTCATACTGTTGTGACAGATATTTCTACATTACCTTACATAGTTGTAAAAGTGGGCTTTATATAACAAATTGCTTTGCTAATTTTAATGCTGACTTACCTGACCTTGGTAGGTTTAAAGCAAGATTCTTAACCTTGCATTAAGACTGGATTAGATTTTTATAATGCAATATTACATATTAAAAGCTATTACTATATACCATGCTCTTTGGAAAGTGGTTGAAAAGGGGTGTGTGCATTTTTTAAAAAGTTACTCTTTGAGGAAGGAGATTGTGGGGCTATCATTTGTCACCATAGCTTGTTATGTTTTCCTCTTGCTTTTCCTCCAAGGAGCATACCTGATTATCTACCCTCTCTTCCCCATCACATACTCACAACAACCTTGCAAAGTAGGCTGAGAGACTGGTCCAAGGTCACCCAGGAAGCTCTCTGTTTGAGTGGAATTCTGAGCCCAGGTCTTTGCAGGTCTGACACTTTCATTCTTTTAAGAACCTAATACTGGGAGCATTCAAAAGACACTCTGTAAAAGAATAGGTTATAGATGGTGAAGATTTGAAAGACAATAAACACATAGCAGTGGGGAGGCTGGCGCATGAGCTCTCTGAAATAATTCAAAACCAAGAGAAATTTAGGCTTCTCTTATCCCATAAATGGTACTGTGCGAGAATTCTTAAGCTTTTTCCTCTGCGGCCAATATCTTGGAACCTTCAGTTTTCTATAAGTGAGCCACAAATCTAAACATTCTGTTTGAAACATTGTCTTGTGTGTTGAAAAAGTCATATTCTATAATTCATAAAGTTTCTGCAGGCATGAAAACTTCTAGGTTCACATTAATATATGAAACCGCTGCGGACAGGCCACTGGTCTACATAGCTCAATACTGTCCATTTTGATTTGCTTTTCGAGGATTTCTCACTAATGGCATCAAACTCTAAAGCAAAAAGAGATTGGAACCTTAAACCTGGAGAGGACTGCAAAGATAATTAATATCTGCATTAGGAGAGGGGGAAAAGAGCCTGTCACTCAAAGCTTGGGCTAGAAACTATCAGTACAGATCCGGAAACCAATCTTCACCACCTAAATCCCCAAATCTCCACTCTCTTTGTGTAATGGAGCCTGAGGAGGATGCTAAAGCAGAACATCTTCCTTCATTTCCATGTCACAGATACATGATCAAATAATATTAGTAGTGGCATTTGTAGCACTTGTTTCTGTTTTGTAAGAAATAGTTGTTGTTTTTCTTTATTTATGTCAATATTACTTTTGATTTTTCTGAGCAAATCCCATGATTTGCAATTCATTTCATTAACTTCCGTTAACTCTGTGTGGTTACCCCACAGACAGTTAACATTGTTGTTATAATTACCTTTTAAAGTAGCTGATTATATAATATTGCATTAGCTACAGCCCTTCCCCAAAGGTTTGAGATTAAAATTCATTAATACCCTCATTTATTTTTACTGTTCTAGAATCATCTAAACATTATCTTTTAAGAGGCATATGTCACTGTTATATCACAGGCAATACTAGATGTCCTTTAGTCTGTGCCCCCAAAATGATGCTTCAGTGTGAGTTTTCTTCAGTTTTTAACAGACTTAGCACTAAATTTCAGCTATTTTTCTGATGCAAACCACATGCCAGTGGAAGAAGAGTTTATCAGCTACCCTAGCTATTTTTCTTTGAGCAATATCTGCCAAGTATGCACTGAAGTTAGGCCCGCAAAATGGAAGCTACATCATAATGCCCAAGAGAGGAGCCTAACAAAACTTGGAAAAACAAAACTTTAGATTTCATTATATCCATCGGGCTTGAAAGTTCACCTTAGATTTACTGGTATCCTGTGGAGACCTTTTAAATGCAGTAAAACGTCTGCCCCAGGTAAAAATTGCCAGCACTTTAGAACAAAGGTTTTGTAAGTGGCGGTTTATAATGCATGTAGGATTTGAAAAGCACATATTTTTTTTCTCTTGCCTTGAAGATAAGACTTATTAAGATGGCATGCCTCCTTGGAGGAAACAACGTTTCTTCCTTCCTCTGTTTTGCAAGAACACTTGCCCTGGTCCTGTTCCAGTCATGCACAGCTATGCGTGTCTAGTGCCAGAATGTCTGCTTTGGTGCAAATTTAGATATGCATCATGCTGTCATGTTTAAAGCATGTTGACACTGCTTACTTGAATGCTTCAAAGGGCTTGACAAAAACACGCTTCTCAAAATTATGGGAGCAGCCACCATGTGAAAGGTAGAAACATCCAGTAACTGATGTTTCAACTTTAACTACTGTAATAGTTCAACCTTAACCAATTTCACTCAGGACTTCAATCCTGGCAACACCCATGGGTCTTACACACAAATAGATTCATAAAATTGTGGCCTGCATGATGAAAAGTAATGATAGGCATGCATGCACGATGACTAAAATAAGTAAACTGGCCTTAGAAAGTGATTTGCAGCATCACCTGGGAGAAATAACATGACACAGAGGCTTTCCTGGGTTGAACAAAGCCACAGCATTATTGGTTACCATGAGCTTTACCTTTAAGGTTTGGCATGGCATCATGAAGCCCGTCTTCTGAATACCCCCTGCTACCCCGCCAGTGTGCTGGGGTGGGGGACAACCATAGGGGGTTGCCTGAGGTCAGAATCCCACCTTGGCATAGATCAAGGCTGGTAGACCCTTAGGCCACCCAGGAGCTCCTCCACCCAATTTATCCCCAGAGCTGGGGTCTGCAGTCCATTACAGGGATCCCCATCCCGTCTTCCACCACCTTCAGCTCAATTCCTACCAAAACCTGTGACAAAGAAGATTGTGAAAATGAAAGAAAACTTTTTGCGATTAGGAAGGCAACCCCCCCCCCCCACCCAGGACCAGGCCTATGGGTAAAATTCCTTCCTAGCCTTGAATAAACAGTGACTGATAATCATTCATAGGACGGCAGTAAACTCAGAGCATAAGCAAGGAAAGGCCTAGAACGGCAAAATTGGTCACTCAATGTAATTTAGAAGAGCGTGGATGAAGTGGTGGTGGGAGTCTGGGGACAGGCCTCCTTTTATAAACCACAAGTAGCTTAGAGGAAGGCCAGTTTTCCTTCTGGCCCACACCTCCCCAGGAGCCAAGTTTCCTGGGGAAACTGGCATGCTACTGCCCATACTGACATGTTTACTCCAAGATGGCGCATCACTCCATCCTCCAGCCTCAGCACCACAGGGGCTGCAAAAGGAGGGTCCCAGTTAATAACCATAATAAATACTTTAACACACAGTAGCTTCCACGACAACTTACTCTTCAATCTATGCAAGACTAGACAACTGAATCTTACTATGAACCTTGGCCATCCTCTTCCATTGAAATAGTAGAACTATGTTTGTTCCAGGTTGAAATTAATAGGATTTAAATAAGATTAACTCCATGCTACTTATTCCTGTGACATTCTTATGGCATTCAAGCATGCGAGTTAGGCAATGATAAAGGTTGTTTATGCATGCAAAATATACAGGACGGTGCAGGTGGTGTCCTTTGCACCTTGCAAACTTCTTGTGTGTTTTATCATCCTTACACCCCAAAATGGAAATACTATTTTTGCTACCATATTAGAATGAGCTTCTAGCATCAAGTGACTCACAGACATAGGACAGACATACTAGGCCATGTAGCTTCATCATCTTGTCACAAAAAGACATTCACCTAAAACAATACTCTAGAGAACAATATGAGTGATGATGAGATGTCAGCATCTACCCTTGGGACAACCTTCTCTCTCACACACACAGAGGAAGTTTTCAAAATTATCAGTCTCAACTTCTCCTTTAACAGCATAAAACTTATGCCATTCCTTTCTCTGTCCTCTGTCCCCTCCCAGTGGTGGTTACAACCAGTCTGAGAGCTATGCTAGGAGAAAAACAAATTTAAAAGTGGGGAGCCAGGTGAGGGCGCATAGCCAAGTAAAGGGCTCATGCACATATATTGAATATGGCATTTCTAGCTGTCTACTATATTCTGTTCACATTGATTTATGGCAGAAAAGATCTTTATGCCCAGAGAATTTTAAAAATGAAGCACAATGAACCTAGTATTTCAAAATACTTTTAATTTATAATATCACATACTGGAACGTAAACCAGAAATGATGAATTAAGGAAGCTAATTGAAATATTATATTATTATATTATATTATATTATATTATATTATATTATATTATATTACTATGGGACGCGAGTGGCGCTGTGGTCTATACCACAGAGCCTAGGGCTTCCAGATCAGAAGGTTGGTGGTTTGAATCCCCGCGACGGGGTGAGCTCCCGTTCCTCGGTCCCTGCCAACCTAGCAGTTCGAAAGCACGTCACAGTGCAAGTAGATAAATAGGTACCACTCCAACAGGAAAGTAAACAGTGTTTCCGTGCGCTGCTCTGGTTCGCCAGAAGTGGCTTAGTCATGCTGGCCACATGACCCAGAAGCTGTCTGTGGACAAACACTGGATCCCTTGGCCTATAGAGTGAGATGAGCGCTGCACCTTGTGGCAGAAGTTTTCAGCTTTCTGTAAGGATAATGATCAGACATTTCAGTGCAATTTATTGTGGCAGCATGATCCTCAAAACATTTATACTGGGGGGCGGGGGCTTTAATTATGTAATTAATTAATTACATTTTCAAGCCGTGCCCCATTAAAGATGAAAATCCTCTGAGGCTCACGCAGTCTTGTCCCCAAGCTGAGGCACATCTTTAAGGTGGGGTTAGAGCAATTAAATTTAAAAGAGTATAATGCAGAAATGAATACATATCCAGGGGGAATGTTCCGCTCCCTCCCGCCCCACACCAAAATAATGATAAAAAATGGTTGCATCAATTACTAGTGTAGGTCACCTTCAACACTTGTTTTACAGAAAGTTCTTATTTTTATGCATAGTCCTCGCTGACAGAAGGTTTCATTTTTTTTCCTTAAGGATAAGAAACAAATGGTACTGAAAGTCTCACATGTCCCATAGCTCATTCATTATGTTGAGCGAGCCGGAGTATTAGAGAGGGAAAGAACCAATCTCAAAAGAAACCGTAGGCTGTTAGGGTTGAAAAATACTATCAGAGTTCTACTCATCCTCCCCATGTTACGCAGCCGTGAGGGTGACACGGATCCTTGAGCAGACCTCTAGGTTCAGCAAGTCTTTGATTGATTCAATTCCTTGGGAAACAAGCCATAATGAGAAATTCCACTCCACTCTTGCAAATGGATTAAACAGCAGGCTCACAGTATTTACACAGCAATTAGTGTGTCCAAAATAAAGCATACAGTCTTGGGGCACAAACTGTTGGGAAGGCCCCCTGCATAAGTGAAATTGAATGAATGGGAGTTGTACCAAAGCATAATAGTTTTAAGGGACAAATGGCCATGGGGGTTGTAGTGAAAGAGAACAAAACACAAATATCTTTCTTTTAAAAAGAGAAATTGTTCCTTAGGTTTTCTAACCTTGAATCCTTTCCTGCCTCCCCTACAAGCTGATTCCTGAAGAACTCCATACATGCATCCCAATCTAATTTAAATGCAGTGCTAGCTGGTGCCCATTGGGAATGGTAGGGCATGAAGCATGGGAACCAACAACAGGTGCCAACTAATTCTAGTTTCATCCCCATCCTCTGCCAAGTTCTATGAGGACAACAATGATGCAATGATGCAAAGGCGAAGGAAGCCAATGGTGCCAGCCCCTGGAGTACTTGTAGGTACGAAGGCAGACAGGTAAAGGCTAGCTGAGGGTAGACTGAGACTGGTGGGGCAGTGAGCAAACTCCACTGTTTAAATGTTAAACGAACAAAAATGTTTGTCTGTTCAAATATTATATCACCTCTCCTCCTTGTAAACCTCACAAACAACCACTTTAGAGAGAATTCAAATAATTCATTCTCACAACTGCTGTGATGAGTAATGAGCAAAAGGGTAAATTCTCCCCCCCACACACACACACATACACACTTTCAGTAGTGCCTCGGCCTGGTTCAAATATGGATCTACATCAGGGTTACTTTTCTTTACACTTAATCGCTGTACACTTGAGTCCATTAGCTGATTGCCCCAGGTTGGAGGGGCTCTTGCCCAAGTGTCCTCTGGTTCGTGCTATCTCATACATGCACATACATCACTTTATGAGTACAGTGGTACCTCAGGTTAAGAACTTAATTCGTTCTGGAGGTCTGTTCTTAACCTGAAACTGTTCTTAACCTGAAGCACCACTTTAGCTAATGGGGCCTCCCACTGCCGCCGTGCTGCCGGAGCACGATTTCTGTTCTCATCCTGAAGCAAAGTTCTTAACCTGAAGCACTATTTCTGGGTTAGCGGAGTCTGTAACCTGACGTGTATGTAACCTGAAGTGTATGTAACCCGAAGTACCACTGTACAACTTCAGATAAATTTAGCATGGCTTTCAAATGCATACTCCACCCCAATTTTTGGTTTCTGCTTCCTCTCCTCTTTATTGAAGTTACGAAGATAGTTTTAGAAGGTAATCTCTTTTATCTGCAGGCTATATAAAAGTGACACAGTCTCACTGACTTTCCTGCCTGTGACCACGCACCAAATCTTCATTGCTCATGCAGGAATAACAAGAATAGCTATGACAAATGAGAGGAAGTAATCTGCATTCACTTTTCATGCTACAGCATAGAATGATGACTCCTTCAGACTACATTTTTCAAATAAATAATCTGATAACTTCACCAGTTACTTTAACATCCCTATTTTCTGGACAGGTGAGTCATTTACAGGTAATAAAATACTTTGCTTGTCTTATCGAGGAGGGGGCACCACATCCAATGGCAAATGACGTTTCCAAAATGATATTTAATTAGTTCTGCTCTAAAATATTAAATCCATGGTCAAAATTAGAGTTGCCAAGTCAGGAGCATCGATACCATCAACCACTAACAAATTGTTGCATGACAGCCCCATCTCTGAGCTGTGCAAGATTCCAGGGCTTCCTGGCTCTTACTCAGGGTTTGTGCTTCAGAGTGAGGGACAGCGCAGATTGTGGTGCTTTTATGACATATGCTTTATTTACACATATGTACAGCCCCTGAGCCTATGAGGGAGGGGTTCACGGCATTAAAACTCTAAAAGGATATTGCTTCACCCATAGCCATAGCCTTGGATTCAAACAGAAATCAAGCGTTGCTCTGTCTCTCTGGCTTCCCAGCCTGCTGCTTCCGACTTGTAGCTTCTAGCTCACATCTCTCAGCTGTCTCCTCTGCCCTTTGTTTTTTTAACTACCAGCAAGTTCATCATCATAATCATTATAGCACCATTAGGGATCTGGGGGGGAATTAAGCAATATCCTATGCATGTTTGCTTTGAAGTGAGTTTGACTGTTTTCAATAGGGCTTCGTCCAGATACAGTACGTGTGCAAAGGGCGGCAGTCTAATTCCAGGGACAGCAGAAACCGTGATTATAATCAGACAATTATGGTCTTGAGCTACTGAACAATAGCAGTCTCAGAATTGTGTCGGATGCTTCATAATACCAAGAGGAAGAAGTCTGGTTATCACTTAACACCTGCCTTACTATTTCATCTTACTAATTATCTTGCCACATAAATACCAAGATAGCTTTGAAAGGAATGGAGAAAAGGAGAGGACAGACACAAATGTCAATAAGGAATAAACGAAAATGCCACAATCATAACCTGAGGCTTTGTACTTTATGCCTCTGTCAGAGCCCTTTGGCTACAGTTTGCTTTCCGCAACACTCCAGCAAATTCTAATTAGGGAACTGTGACACATCTCTTTCCTGCTAACTAAAAAATAAAAATCGGAGATCTATAGCACAGCTGGAAACATGTGATAAAATGTGGAGGGTCCCCTTGCTTATGATGGAGAACAGCAATCCAATTGCTTATCTTTTTGTCTATATAGTTGTTTGCTTGCTACATATGCATACCACCTATGCCTCCAAGCAGCTTGATGTGGTGGTGTATATCGTTTCCCTCCTCCTCATTTCATTCTCACAACAACCCCGTGGTGTGGGTTAGGCTGACAGGTGCTGACTGGCCCAAGGTCACCCAGTGCGCTCCATGGCTGAGTGGGGGATTTGAACCCTGGTCTTCTGAGTCTTAGTCCAACACTCTAACCATTACAACACACTAGGGTGGTTTACTGAACCCCTCTCTGAAATGGACATACCTTTCAAGATTTCATCACAGACAAAGAGAAAATAGCACATTTGTATATTTGTTGCACCCCTGTTCACACCAGGAATTACTGTCTGTGTGCTTTTTCCCATTGCGTGTCGAGGTGCCCCAAGCCACCCCTAAATAATTCACAATTCACACATAATTTTTGTTTATGGTTTTGGGCATAATTTTGGCCACAACTTTATTAAAATGCATAAATATGAGTGGTTGCTTAGGCATTGGTTCCAACTATCTGTCCCCCGCCCCGGGACAAAACTGACTTCTGGATTCCAGCGACAGCCAGTAAGAGAAAACAATATTGGGGAGAGCATGGAGCCGGGCACCAGACCCTCACCCCCCCCCCGCATGCTCCCAGCGGCTTGCGCGGCCCAAGCCCCATTCAGGGGTACGGACGAAAGAATGGCAAGTCCCTGGATTCCTTTAATGGAATTCCCTTGCAGCAGCAGCGGCATTGGAAGGGCAGGCACTGCCAATCCTTTACCCCTCCACCAACCAATTTTTTAACCAATGCCTAACAGTAACCTTACAAGTTGTGATGACTTGCTACGCAGTAGGCAAAAACCAAATGACACCAGCCAATCAACCAAATGGACAAAATTCCTACCAGACCCCTGCCCCAAAAGCAGACGACCCCATGACAGGCATAGCAAGGTCAACACAATAGCCTAGATTAGGGAGGGTGGGTGATCTGATGCACGCAGCAAAAGTGCCGAGTCAGTGCTGCGTGACTTGATTTTATAACCTTTGGTCCGTCCCCCTAAATGGCAACACCAAAATTTGCCCATTAACCCAACTGCCCAATCACTGTGGATGGTCATCCATACTAGCCCGCCCAGCAACAGAGGGGTGGCCTGTCAGACCCCACCACAACAGGTGTTCTCTATGAAGGAGAACACGCTTTGCGGAAGCATATTGCTCTGCTGTTTTATGTTGTGTTCTGTGACTCCACGGCAGCCTGCCTTGCAAGGGCATTTGAAACAGGGCACATTAGTAAACTCAAAGTAGCATTAAAAAATAAAAAATTAAGAATGCTGGCTATAACGTTTAATCCCACAATGTAACTGGTTGCACATGAAGAATGGTAGTAATTCAGATATGCGCAGAAATACTCAAATATGCTCAGCGGTGGCACAATGTGAAGAAAGCAATAGCATTTTGCGTTCATATGTGTGCATTCACATGCATGAATGGCAACACAAAGAAAAAATATAGGGGGATACAGAAGGGCAAGGCACATTTTGTGTGTCCCTGTTGGGAGGGAGACTTTATGCCACATTAGATTTTGAACAAAAAAAGCTTTCTATTTCACATTAAGAATCTCATCCTAATCTTATTTTCTCTGAATAAGTCCCATTGATTTTTGCAAGTCCAATTGATTTTGATGGAGTTAAATTTAAGGCAGGCATGCTTTACTTACCACTGCTTATTTTATTTGAATTTTGAGTTGGAATTTCCAAGTGCTGACAAAAGTGCATTTTCCCCACCTGGTGAATAATAATGTCTCCTTTGCCCCCCTCCCCCCCAAAAAACTTATTTTTTCTGGATAAATGTTGGGTGGTGCAGGAAGGGATACCTACCCCCCCCCCCACTTTCCTCTGACACTGTCTGTACTCTCTCCCCCACCCAAAAAAATAATAATACATGGGGTGGGCCCTGGAACCAACTTCAATGCATACATCACACTAACAGAACTATGTAAATAAATAATATTTATATGCAAAGGGGGAAAAACTTGTTTAAATGTATGGGACATTTCCCAAAGGTTAGGTAGTAGCAGTGCTTGTAGAAAGGCCCTCTGATACCCCTTTATTTATTATTTTGGAATGGCATCTCACACATTAGTTTTCCTTCCTATGTCCCATTACTTATTTTATTTCTCCTTTTGTTACCATGCCACCATGTTTCTCCATACCATTAATCTTCGTCTTCAGTTACCTGCCAGTAGATGTGGATAAGCATGGAATAAAATAGCAAAAATATAAAATTAAAAACAAAATAGAATAGGCTTTTAAAAAAATATAAGCAGATGTCAATGGTTGTCTATATGCTTATTTAAAGTAGGTCATTTACTTAACTTTGTTAACAGCTGCTTTTTAAAGCAAGTGTTCCTTATATTTTAAAAGGCTTTATGTGTTTGTTTAGTTTTTTCCACAATTGAGGTGGAGGTGTGTAATCAGTGCATAGATCCAAAATCTTACGACATGTAGTATGGATTAATTTCTAAATAAGAAATACAGAGTCAGTCTGGTCTGACTCTTACATGGAAACTCTCCTCCTGTCTAGGGATGCACAGGGAACAATTGATGGGGGGGTTATTAATGAGGAGACACATGTGTAGCTTTCTTATATAAGTGCTGTCTGAGTCCTATTCACATGAAAACGAATGTTCTACCAAGTCAAAAATTTACCAGCCACCACTGCTTCCCTTGTAGAGCAAGGCAAGGCAATGAGACAGTAGACAGAATGGTCTCCAGATCACAGTATGGAGATCACCCCAAACAATTAAAAAAAAGAAGATTTTGGAACCACAGGTTGATGCTATGTACCTCATTCAACTAGTTTTCTTTTGTTTTTAGTGATCAGTTTTAAAAAATTCTGGAGTTTTCTTCACACTGGAATTAATTTACTTGATATGAGGTCTCACTCTTAGTAATGCTCTTGCGAGTGTTGGCTTGAAGCAACAGCTGAGTGTGAATGTGTGTACAGTGCTTTTAAAGCAGAGGCAACGTTGCCACTCAGTGACCTCCAAAGTGAGCAGAATTGCAAATTATGAAGACAGAGTTTAATTCAGCACCCAGTATGCCATTAGTGTTCCATATGCATGATCAATGAGCAGAGCCGTAATATGAAAGGCACTGAATATTCATGAAAATGGAGCTTGCTAACCCTACCTTCAAAACCATAATGCTGTTTTCACTTTGACAATAGTGTGACTTGGTTCAATGAAATAAAAGATTTTCCGTTTGGCTCACCTCCCCCCTCCCCTAATTCCTGGGTTCATTCTGGTACATCAATGTGGATCTAAGTTCATTTGGAAATGTAGCTCAGTAAAAGAGCCTCATATCTGTTCTGAAGTCATTATGCAGAGAGGGAGCAAAGCTTAGGTTGTGGCTGATCAGTAACAGCCTGATCAGATATGCCAAAAAGTTTCCATAATGTTGAAATCAGAATCTTTGGCTTGGATCCAAGGATAACCTTGCATGAATGCAAAGCACTTCTGTGCATACTAAGGGTGATTGCCCAATTTCTGCCAATTTTCATCTCCAGCTTCTTCCACATACTACACTGGTCCTCTTTCAGAACTGTAGCAGGAAACAGGCAGTGCTATTTCCGAGAAAAATAGGTGCTGGCTGTGAAGTTGTTACAGTAAGTTGGGGCAGCCCTCAACAGATGCCGGTTTAACAACATCTGCATTCATCGCCTGAGGAGGTGCTAAAACTACGGCAAGCTGTCTCCCTAGCTGGTTTGGGGGGTCACCCCTGGTTCTGCTGCAGGTCAAATAAATGCGCCCCTGCCTCCCTTATTCTCTTAGAATCAGCTGTTTGGTTGGGCAGCTCAGAAGGGCTCTCACATGAAAGCGCATGCATGCAACGGTAGAGGTCTAGCTGGAAAGCTTCAAGCCCACCACTACAACACATGATATGGAAATATAAACCAATCATGGCTAAGAGTGGCTAGGTGGAGTCATAGATATATATATATTAAAAGTGTAGACTTGCACATATTGGCCATCTTCTGTTTTGACTTGAAATGTTCATTTGGAGCTTCTCAGAAGTATGCAAAGGCAAGAAGCAGGCCGGAGGAGTGCCAGCCCGCAATGGCACCCACCTGAGAGGTACCAGAACTGCATCCTGGCATACTTTGGCTGAAAAAAGCACTGAAAACAGGAGACAGGAGAGCTCAATTTCATGAGCGTAATTCTACTCATGGTTGTTAGGATCAAAGCCCACATTCAGCCATAATACTAAGCCAGTTTAAACTGTTGCTTGTTTGTACATCTGAACCCACTCTGGTTTGTTTGTGGCCCACAAATCATTATCTGAAAACATGGTTTTGTCAGGTTGTAAATCTTGGTTTGTGCTAACCATGGTTTGTTATGACAGCAAAACTGGTATTCTGGCTTAATCCAATATTCAGTGCTACAGAGCTATATGAGGCAAGAGTTTTGTTTTAGAAAACAAAAACACTCAAATGGCTAAGTGAGCCCCTCTGGTGCTTTTCCAGACCTTGCCTCCTTCCTCACTCTGCTCCGTAACAGGCTTACTTCCCAGGCCATCTCCTTGCTGAGGGGTCTGTCCTTTCCAGCTTACCCACCTAGCGCTACAACAGCCTTACTAGGATAATTTTTTTAAAAAAAAAACAACAGACTATTTTAATAACATCTATTTGGAATGCACAACTTTGCTCCTTTTCACACTTCCCCAGTTTTTAATGGCCATAAAAACCATCACAGAAGGAAGTATCCTTCTGACCTTTGCTCCTCCACACTTAAAGGCTTTTTGCAGCTCTATTCTAGGAAAGTCACTCTCCAGACTCCTCAGTACTTAGCACCTCATTGACCAGAGAGTGACCCCAGAAAGCTATCTCTGTGGAGCTAGGTAATCCAAGGTCAATCGCTTCCCCAGGATACACTTCCAGAAGGAAGTTTCATACAATAATATTTTAATGAGCAGTTTGACTATATTCATGGCAATATGAAAGAACTTTATATGTCACTGGGAGTTGTAGTGTGGACACAATCCTTCTGGAAAATTTCCCACAGAAAGTAATACCCTGCTCTTTCATTGATACCATTCGTTTCAGCAGGGCTTGCCCAAGAGAACTTTGACATAAATTGTGCTCAGCATAGAATTGTGCAAGCATAGAAATTGAGCATATCACATTACTATTTTGTCAATCCTCCTCAGTTCACTTTACAAAAGGTTTATCTTTGCCTCATCCACATTAACTGCCCATAATAGGTGGCAAATTTAGTTTTAAGCTTTCTTTCTGCCTCTGTGAAGAAGACAAGACATTGATCCTCAGCACAGCATGATAAACAAGGTGACTAGTTCTGTCACAGAAAAGTAAAGTATCTCCACAGTGCTCTACTCTTGGTTCCATTTCCTCCCTCTACTCTACCTCCCTCCCAAATGGGGTTGAAATATTTTCTTCAGGTGAAACTTTCATGGCCTTTCTAAACTTTGCATACATAAGACACCTTGCACTTCATTTCTCACCTGCCCTACAGGGATAGAAGGAAAGTAGTGCTATCTTAAATGTCCTATCACAGTAAGAGCAAAGACAAAGTATGCTGGTGCTGAGATGTCTTATCACGCATGTCCATAAGGAAGCTTACTATGGGGAATTACCTAGGAAAAGTGACCTATGATGTATAGGAAAAGTGACTAGATTTGGGAAGGCATATGGGGAAAATGACTAGATTTGGCCAGATGTTAATGGACAAAGAAAACCCATTTTGAGATTATTAAGAGGACATGAGCTAGATGAGGGAAGGTAAGAACCTTTAGAATTTGGGCATCAGTGGAGAGGGACAATTGAACAGTTTTTAAAGGTATCCATCTATGAAAGGGAAGTTTGGGAGTGAATTTGGTAAATATTTGACTCATTTCTGTTTGGCATGTTGTGAGAAGGTGGACTACAGAATGCAGGATAGCGATGATTAAATAGAGATGGTTAAATTTTAAGACAGTGTAGATTTAACTTTGAAAGAACCAAGAGGCAGCTTTGTCTTGTTTAAAATGCTTTAGGTTTTAGCCAGAATATTTTCATATTTTGTTACATAATTAATTGTCATGAGTTCTTGGGAAAGAGTGGCTATAAAAGAAAATAAATACTATCTACACCCTAGAGGATTTACACCAGCCATGGCAAAACTGTACAACAAATACACAAATGTTCTCTCTCCCTCTCCCTCTCCCTCCCCCTCTCTCAAAAACACAGTGGTTACTTTCTAAAAATCTCTTATAAAAGAGCTATTTTTCCCTGTCATTTTCTGCATCAAGGATCTAGAATGATCAGCTCCAGAAAGGTACTCTCACGTATCCTCTAGCTTTTCATTGGAGACATTCCCTCAGCTTCCTTCTTTTCACCTCTATGCATACATAGTTATAGCATGTGATGCATGTGAGAGATCCAAATTTCACATGCCACTCTTTAAAAAAGAGCCATGGGAGAAGGGGGAAAATTCAGATGAGGACAATCTAACTGTGGGAGGGGTGCTCATATCTCGTACCTGCCAATCATCCTGCTTTGAGTGGGACATGCTGGATTGACTGAAGCCACCCTGGCTTCTGATGTCAATCCCAGATGCCCCACTGCCTCCACCATGTTGAGGCTGAGGGTTCTGCTGCTGCTGCTGCTGCTGCAGCAAGGCTTCCACCAATGCCTGCCCAGACTGCTGGCATGCTGCGGGAAGCATGGCTGCACTTCCGGAAATGCACTGCTGAGCCAGTGAAGGTAAGGCAGCAGGCGGCGGGTGGCGGGCCAAGGAAGCCTGGGCACACTTGTGGACGGTGTGTGGCAGTGGCAGTGGGTCTGGGAGGGCAGTGAGGTGGCGGCGGTGGGCTGAGGAGGCCTGAGGTGGCCTAGGGGGGGTTGGGCATGGGCATGGAAGCATGGAGAGGTTCCGGATTTGGGATAGAAAAAGTTGGACGGTATGATATATCCAAAGAACAAATAGCACGTTGGGGAATAACAGGAGGAAAGGGTTAAACTGCCCTCTTCATGTTTGTTTGTTTGTTTGTTTGTTTGTTTGTTTGTTTGCTTGCTTGCTTGTTTGCTTGCTTGCCTGCTTGCTATCAAATGGAAGAGATTCTGTTAATGGCTCTTTTACATCACAGTTTAACCCTGAATACCTACTGCAACATGATGCAAGCATTAAAAGTTAACAAAACAGTCCCAAGAAATAGAACCAGCAGTTCTATTTGAAGGTGTTTGATCAGTGATGGCTCATTCACAAATGCAGATCACCCTGCTGCAGTTATGATGTGAACATGAAGCTGTGTACCAGCCCTAAGTCTACAACTTCTTCAGTGGACACTGTTATAACCTAGGTCACCAACTGTTGGGTTGAAATCACGACAGACGAGTGGTGGGTGTCAAAGGAGAGGCGTCTGCCGGGGCAAGCCCTGGGAACTCTCTTTTATTGAATATTACAAACATTGCCACAGGTGTGCTTGTGGCTGATTGGTTGATACAAACACAAAGCATCTTGTTGCTGATTGGTTAACATAGGTACAAGGCGGGAATAACATATTACATTAATCACTGATAGTTCAAAGACTGGGAACGGAGCTGGAACTAGACAGGCATGAATCCTCCTAATTAAATTATAACTAAAGATTGATATTGAGAGAACATAACATGAAGGAATACAACAATCACGTCCCGTAAATGTGGTCAGCAATGCATTAAGAACAGGTCAGGATACACTGTTTCATGAACTCAATGGGAACTGTTCAGAACATTCTCAGACTCTTGTGCAGAGGCAAAAACTTCCCAGAATGTAAGAGAGAAAAGAAGCAATAGTGCTAAAAGCAAGACTTTCCCAAAATGCCACAGTTATGTGCAGTAGGAGAACTGCAGAAAGGAAAACTTCCCTTCAACCAACCATGCCTCTACTGCCTAGGTCTTCTCTACAGGGCCTCAGAAGCTAGTCCTAGGAGTACAAAAAGTAAATAGGCAGGCAGGGAGGGAAGTAGTATACAAGTTTACAATATGGCATCTAATCAGTCCTTAGTATGAGCAAGGTTAAATTGCTTATGCATTTGCAGGTGGTTTATCCCAAAAGCCTACTAAGCTGAGAAAAAGTGAATTCATATTTAAAATTCTACCTCACATTTATGTTACTTGCACAGCCTTGCATCTTTCCCATATGATGTTATGATAGTACTTGCTGTAGTTTTAATTATGTCTAATATCTAAATATTGCCTAGTGCTATGTTTAAATAGTTATCTTCTGCCTTTTCTTCAAAAAAATAATAAAAGCATGTAATTGGAATTGCGCTTTTGTTGTGGGAAAATCTGGTTCAGCAGCTGTTTATGCCTCTGGATATGTTTACCTTACATCTCTGTTCAAATTTGTAAAATGCAGGTGTTGTTTGATTATCCTGAACATTTAACATAATTCACATCGACTTGCAAATATGTAGATTAAAATCAACAAAGCAACAAAAATCCTATTTACATGTTGTTCTATCCGTATAGGAGGAAAGCATTCCCCCACCCCATAACTTGTTTTGCGTGTAAGGGTGAAGAGAGGGGAAGAATTGTTCCCTTTCCATTCCTGACACATACAATACCGCAAAAGCCTTAAGGAATAAGGTGCTGACTGCACATCTATTCTGAACACTATTTATTGTTGATGGTTGTACCAGCAAACACAAATCCTACCTAGGCATTCTAAATAAGGAGGCTTTGATGTGACCGATAAATGTATGCATTTGTCCACTGCCAGAGTTCATCGTCTCCCCACCTGTACCAATTTAACAGATTTGCTCTCTGCTTTCTCACCATGTATATCAGCTGCTGGTGTGTGCCAAATTGAAACTTAATTGTTCGAACTGTAGTTCACAGCTGGGATATCAGGCATAACTACGCTGCCTTGGTAATTAGCTGACATTCCCCACTGCTTCAGCTATTTGAACTGAGGGCCAGCCATGTGGATGTAGGATTTCCCATGAAAAGCATGCAGATGTTGCTGCATTTGATTGGGCTCCACAGCTCCTAAGATGGCTGCCATTTGACATCCTAAGATAGCAGATGTTTGGCGCACACTAAGTGTATAAAAATAAAATACACTTTCCACATTGTGGGAAGTGGGATATTTGTTAGATCCCATTTCAACAGCATGCAGCAGGATACCCCAGGAAACTGCATGCTTCCTCACTAACCATGAGCTGCTCACATACAAGACAACCTGTGGGCGTATTTTTAATGTTGGGCCTCATTCACATTAGTACTTTATGGGGAGGTCCAAAACAACATAGCAGAACTCAGCTGTGCTGTGTCAGGTTAGGTTTCGAGTTCATATGTTCCCTATACATCTTGCCCACAGCTACTGAACAACAGAATGAAGGTAGCTGGTGCTTGATTTCTTCAGTAAAGGATGCTAAGAAAAGAATCGGCCCACACAGGCCCACAAGTTTTCAGTTCCCGAGAAAGAAAATGTAGCCACTCTAAAGAGTTGTGATTTTAATTGAAAATTGATAGGAACTAAAAGTGAATACCATTTTCTTATTACCATGAACTTTTCTTGAAATGCACAGTGAATACACTTAGACATTTCCCTTTACCTAAAGTCTGAAGGGCATTAGCCTCGCCTCCGACGTTGTAAATGCCTATATGTTTTAAACATTTTTGTATTCTATAATGAAAGCAAGAAGCATAATAGGATTTAAAGCTTCCTATTTTAATATGTATTAAGCTGGGAGCACCAGGCAATGCGGCATGATTTAGTTTCCATAGAGGAATGACATTTTTCCCCAAAAAAAGCAAGATCCCACACATCACCCTCACAGAAGAAGTTGTGTAAATTTGACATTTGTAACACCTGTTGCTAATGGAAACAGAGAAAGGTCAAGAGCATAACTTTTATCCATCTATAAATCTGTCAAAACCTGTTGGTTTTATGAAATGTTTTCGTGAAATTATGTGACTCTCACCTGACAGGAAGATATAGGGAAGGAGACACCTCATGATCTCCTTTCAAGCCAATATATATGCCTCATAAGTCCTCTCATCTATTTATGTTCTGCCATGTGATTCAATGTATGCTTTCTAATAATAAAAAGCACCCCAACAAAAAAAAAAGCCTTTAAGCAGTTTTTATAAAGCAATATAACATATTAAGGCAGATCGCTGTAACTCTATGAGGGGAGAAGGGGTCCCCTAACAACTTTCAGCACCCGTAGCAAGCTACAGTTCTTGGGATTCATTGGGGAAAACTATGACCGTTTAAAATGATATAAAAAGGTAAAGGTACCCCTGACCGTTAGGTCCAGTCGCAGACGACTCTGGGGTTGCACGCTCATCTCGCTCTATAGGCCGAGGGAGCCGGCGTTTGTCCGCAGACAGCTTCTGGGTCATGCGGACAGCATGACTAAATGTATAGTGCAAATGGGACCTTAGTTTCAGCCATAAAGGGAACCGATGTCTCCCTCCACCCATCGTATAAACACCTTTGGAGGCACCACCCTGTGAGATAATGAAGGAAGCCAGCACTTTGAGATATCCAGGATCCCTTTTTCTACTAGAGATGTGTCTCACAAAGTTCTTGGTGCATATCCTGTAATAATGGAAGTGTGGTCTTCCAAATTCCCCACTCTGGAGAGTACATCTGGCTCCTTCCTAAGCAAATAAAGGACTTGTGAAACTGGCGGATCTTCCCTTAGCAAGGGAATTGTTAAAACATCCCCTAAAACTTTGTCTGGCAGAGTTGGCATGATTCACTTGTTTTGAAGGAAGTAACCTTTAGAGAAATGTTCATGGGTGGAAAGTGGATTAAAACACAGAAGGCATCTTAGGTGGGGGGGCGGGGGCGAGGGAAGGATGTGATTTAGAACAAAAACTACTTCTAAATAAAGCTAGAATGGGGAGGGGCGGAATACTTCATTTCCCAAGCATTTGAAAACATCTATAATCATTAATAATGTATAAATCGTTCATAATGTCCATTACAGAGGAAAAAGTGGGGGCTTGGTATACACATGCCGAAGGAAGTAGAGTGCTAAATATAAGTACAGCATTTGGCATTTAGAGATTCTTACTGTCAGGTGTTAGTCTCCATGGGAACTCTGCCTGAGAGGAATAAAGGGCAAGGGAGCAGGCATTGATTGGTAATTTTTAATTAAAATGTTGTTTGCTGATAAGATATTGAAAAGTGAAGTCATTTGCCCTGGTGTAACCCCTTCCCCTACCCTGAAATAAAACCCTTGAAATTCTCTTGCAATACACATATCAGCCACAAATGCACACTTGTTTGTTTGTTTGTTTGTTTGTTTGTTTGTTTGTAACAGCTGCAGACAAACTTCTATGAAAGCATGATCGTGTGGCACACAGTACTCATAATTGCTTTGATAATGCGGCACCGCATTTCTACGGTAGTGAGGTTGTATGTGCAACAGGCAATGACAGCATTTGGCCACATTAAAGGCTGGGAGGTCATGTTCCGTGACCTAAATGAGGAGCTGGGCTTGATCAGAATATGTATGGCCTGCACCAACTTTCCATTTATAGTGTGGCAGTGTAGTGTCTGGGTGTGCACCTGTGTGCACAAACTGGGGTGGGGAGCAAGCTTATGTATACGCCACCTGAAGTGAACCCAAAGCAGTATTTAAAAAAGAACGCCTTTTCACATTAGAAGTGCTTCTCTTCTTGTCAGGGTAAAGAGAAGAAAAACCTGCTGGTTGGTTCTGCCATTGTCCATTGTCTGCTGTTGGGACTTGGCAAAATGAGTGAGGCTCAGAATCCTACCAAAAGCTGGAAAGATACTGATAAAACGCAACAATATGGACCAAAAGGCGATAATCGTTCAGAAAGCAGGCAACCCACTCACCAACCCTAGTCAACCAAATAACCCAGAAAAAAACCCAACTTTTAAAACCTTAACTTTTAAAAATTAAAATGAGAGAAGCATGGGCTTTGGTGGGCACCAAGAGGGATGTCTGTGGGCATAGTTTTTGGAACCCCAGCTCTAGGTGAAGCATATTGCATTCAGCATGCATACTGGATTATGTGCTTAACAAATGACCATCTATTTTAGCTCTTATAGCAGTGACCACTTCTGTTTGGAGAAAAAGGACTAAATCTGGACACTTGTTTCTGGATTTTGGTCAAATGTTTCTCTTTCCCACAAGGCTTCTGCAGCCAGCATTTAAGTTATTTAGATCCTAACAGTGGAAGCAAAGAACATAAGCAGAAAAATAAACATGTTATGGGGGGAAATATACCCCACCGGTGGTATATCTGGCTTCATATAAGACTTGAGGTGGCAACCTGGGTCTGCTTAACCTATAATATAGCATGAAATAGGGAGTGCAAGGACTGTGGGGTGGGTGTTTTAAGAAATCCCTCCTATCAGCCATCTCAGGCTATTAATCATTTGGTGATTGGCGCACAACACAATCCAGGTCAGAGCCTTAGCAGTTGAAGGGAACAGGCTGACATGTTGGAAATAATGTCATATGAATACCCTACCACAACTGCTGCCTACACTCTCTCAAATTAATGTATTGTAGACAATTACTATCAGTCATTTTAGAAGTAAATGAGTTATCTAACAGACAGGTACAATAAATACCACCATCTCATTTAACATGATTAGCTATTAATTACATTTGCTCTGGACCATATAACACAGAAAGATGGTCTGTTGTCTGTAAAATAAAACATGTGCCCAAGTGGATTGCAACAATGTTATCATTACCAAATGCACTTTTATCCCAAAGAGCATCTCCATTTAAACATCTACATTGTGCACCTGCATATCATATATGAATTAATAAGTTATCAAATTGCCTTTGTGCCACAGCACAGTTTTACTACTGGAGCCCAGGGGGACAGGGGAGGGGGAAACACCAGTCGAGATGGAAAGAGAGTGAGTCAGGAGAGAAGTGTACCTTCCAAGAGTTCACCAATGAAAACAAGGATGCTCCTGTGCATGCGAATGTGACTCCTAAATTAGACTGCTGGTCCATCTAGCCTTGCATTGTTTACGTTTGACTAGAATTGGCTCTCTAGGGTTCCAGGCAGAGATCTTTCCTGTCACCTGCTAACTGGTTATAGAATTGTACAGTTGAGAGGGACCCCAAGGGTTTCAAGATGGCTATCATATATCCTCTCATGTTTCCTCTTTTCCAGGCTAAACCAACCCAACTCCTTCAACTGTTCCTCATAAGGCTTGGTTTCCAGTCCCTTTATCATCTTGGCCACCTTCCTCTGTACATGTTCCAGCTTGTCAACATCCTTCTTAAATTGTGGTGTCCAAAAATGGACATGGTATTCCAGGTGTGGTCTGACCAAAGCAAAATAGAGTGGGACTATTACTTCCTTTGATTGGGACACTATACTTCATTTGATGCAGCCTAAAATAGCATTATTATTATTATTATTATTATTATTAGCTGCTGCTGCTGCTGCTGCTGCTGCTGAATCACACTGTTGACTCATGTTAAACTTGTGGTCTACTAGGACTCCTAGATCCTTTTCACATGTACTACTGGCAATCCAGGTGTCCTCTCATCTTATATTTGTGCATCTGATTCTTCCTGATTCATTTTAACAGGATATGTCAGGGATTGAATTTGGGGTCTTCTGCATGCAACACAGGTGTTCTAGCACGGAGCTATGGCCCCACCCAACTAAATAGGGATTGAACTGTTTGTGCAACAGAATGTTATCCCTCTCTGCTCCCCCTAACACCTTCAATCTGTTCTAGAGGTGTGGAAAGTCACATTGCACAAGTGGAAATCCTTGTGCTGGCAGGATGTGGTAGCTGAATACTGCCCATAGCAGATGGCTCTAGATGACAAAAAACATAAGCTTCAATGCAAAGAAAACACACTCCAGACATATATGTACCCTATGATGCATTTATACCATTTAGAGAACATCAGTCACCCATCAAATGCTTGACAGATGGCTGCATGTGGCCTCCATGGCAGCATGAAGTCATCAGGCTGAATGAATGAAAAAGCCCAAATGAAATGTGCTTAGGACTGTGATAAAAAGTAAAGAGAGTGACGTTGCTTTCCTTCTGAATAGGCCCTGTTCTGAGCTCTGCAATACAATTTTCTTCCTGATCCTCATGGTAGAATGAGAGCCCAGAGGTGTTTGTCAAAATTTGGTTACAATCTGAGCAATTAAATGGAAATCAATTAAAACGGCAAGCTTTGCAATCTCTCACACAAAAGTAATACGATGCCACTACTTATATGAAAATCACAATGGGAGTGAGAATATCTTTTTTTTTTTAATGCATTGGTCCAAATTCAAGGAAAACTATGCCAGAGATTAATCAGGATCATTCCCCACCCCTCCCTCGCAAGACGCACACACTAGAGAGATGGCAACTTGGAAAGGAAAAAGGAATCTATACGCTGCCTGAGGCATTCTAAAGTTTGTTGTTCAGCTCAGTTAATTTAAACACTTAACTTTAAATGGCTCACTTAGAGGAACATGCTATTAAAAAACATTTTGCTGCAGTTTTATTACATAAACATCTGCAATGGAAAGATTTTCCACAGAGGCATATCTCCAAAAAAATAATAAAAAATGCTGTCCATCATGAGTGTTATAATGTGAATTGGGAGGAACAACTGTCCCAGTCCCCAAATAGAGTTTGAGGAGTTGATTGTCCCCAGTTATAACAAAGGGGGGGCATAAAGAAATTGACCTGGCTTCAGGGAAGAGGAGGTAGACCCATTGCCCTCCCCTCAATTCCTCCACAGAATTTCCCTCGTACATTTCCCTTATATTAATCCATTTCTGAGGCCAATCTAAAGTAGAATAAAAGAATCTTAGAGTTGGAAGGGATTGGAAGGTCATCTAGTCTAACCCCCTGCAATGCAGGAATCTCAGCTAAAGCATCCATGACAGTACTTGCTTAACTTATAAACCCTTACATCCATAGCGTGGAGCCGTCTTACCTGAAATATCACCTCTGCTGAAAGGTGGCTTCCCACACCTTAAGATTTTGTTTGTAGGGCCCTCACCGAGTAAGGGTAGGTCCTACCAAGGACATGGTCTTGTTGATAGTGGCACCCCAGCTACCTTCTCTGTGCTCTTTTCAGTGCCAGGTGAAGACGTTTGTATTCACCCGGGCTTTTTAATTGTGTTTAAAGGCAGGCTGTAAACTGTTTATGTTATCCCTGCTGCAAGAAAAGTTCCCCTTGCTCCTTCTCTTACTGCTTTTTTGTTTTTTTATTTTTATTGCCTTAAAAAAAATTCTTTGTGAGGTTTGTAAGTCTCTCAGGGAATATGTATATATGTACACACACACACACACACACACAGTGGTACCTCGGGTTATAGACGCTTCAGGTTACAGACTCCACTAACCCAGAAATAGTACCTCAGGTTAAGAACTTTGCTTCAAGATGAGAACAAATCGTGCAATGGTGGCGCGGCGGCAGCAGGAGGCCCCATTAGCTAAAGTGGTACCTCAGAACAGTTTCAGGTTAAGAACAAACCTCCAGAACAAATTAAGTTCTTAACCCGAGGTACCACTGTGTGTGTGTGTGTGTGTGTGTGTGTGTGTGTGTGTTAAGGTCTTTTATCTAGGATAACATAGTGCAGAACCAAACATTCCAAGGATTTGGGTCTGCTTCCAGAAAATCAGCAGTCATCTTTTTCATAGTGGCACCATCTCCAGCAGAACAGAGCACCCTCCCAAAAGAAGTCTACCTGGACAGCCAGGTAAGACATTTTGTAAATTCTGTTAGTTAAAATAATATCCTGACTACTGGAGCTTTTCTACTAAGTTTTACTGCCACTTTTAGTTTAATTCTATCACATCATTTAAATTTGATTCTGTTGTCTGCATCCTAGAATGCTTGCCATAGTAAGGTGGGGTATCAATACTGAAATGTATAAATAAAATAAATAATTACCGGAACCCAGAGCTCCACTAAACCAGAGTCAGTTGAAAACAGTGGTTGAGGACCAGATCCAAATGGTGGCTCAGGAGAGAGGAACCAGTTATCTGTTGCATCCCATGAGCTACACATCGGGATCACTGGTATATACAGTCATACCTTGGTTCTCAAATGCCTTCATACTTGGACATTTTGGCTCCCGAATGCCGCAAACCCGGAAGTGAGTGTTCCAGTTTGTGAGTGTTTTTCGGTAGCCAAATGTTCAATGCAGCTTCCACTGCTTCCGATTGAGTACAGGAAGCTCCTGCAGCCAATCGGAAGCTGCACCTTGGTTTTCAAACCTTCTCTGGAGTTGAACGGACTCCTGGAACAGGGGTTGTAGCAGTGTTTTCAAAGATGATTCTAAAGCTACAACTATTGGATCATGCACTGACAAAGCAGATCTAAGAATCCATATACACAGAAAACGTTGCCTCATACCCTGCTCATACCATGTTGATCCCATAAGCCAAACGCAGACCACCATTCATGCATGACAGCTCTCCAATGGCTTGGTAAATCCCTTGACTTCTTTTTTTGGTCTGTCTCGGCCTGCAAATATGACAGTTGTTAGCAGGGGGAGGGTTTGCCAATGCCTGGCAGATTGTGATACATAACCCATGAGCTGTGTTTAGCTTGCTTGGTCACTGTTTTTGCTACCTGCACTATGGTTTCTTTTTTGAGGTTTTATATCAATAAATAAATAAATAAGTTTTAGATTTAAAATATTAACCGACCAGCGATAATTTACTATCCTAAGGCATCAATAACTTTTTTATTTGGAAGAGTTAGCTCTGTGGTCTAAATAGCTACTTGTTTACATCAGCATAAATGATCACTCACTAGCAGAGGGTATCTGTGGACTTTGAGGAGAAGAAACTCAAGAGGGAGGGAAAGAATCCTCTCAGGGCAATTTTGTGCAGGCATAAGCCTTACTGAGTCCCAGGTAAGACTGTATACAGTAGCAGCCTTACCCAATTGCAAAAAAGAAAAAGAAAAGATCACATTGACACATTCATAATCCGACATTGACCCTGTTTATGAAAATTCACTGAAAATACTTTTCAGCCAAGGATGATAAATTTGCTATTGCCTTTACAATTTCCTCACAGCTCTCTCCAATTAGTTTAGATTCCTCGGGCTTTATGGGAATGTTGGTAAATTAATAGCCAGCCTTCTACAATAAAATTAATTCATTCTCCCAGTCAACCATCAAAGTATCCCATATTATAAGCTGATGAATTACTTTGATTGTGTCGGGCCTCTTAACTTTTAAAAACCTAATAATAATAATTTCATCCAGCAGCCCCCTCCCACACAAAAAACCCCCGATACAAGCAGTTGTAGAAGAACCCATCCCCCCTCCACCAACCAGTGATTGCTTTGACAATTAAAAGCAGAAATACCAAGCTGCTGAAGGAAGATTATCCACGTCCGGTAATTTGCAGTTCTATTTAGTAAGACATACTGCTTAAGGGCATTGTACAAATAGCAGAAAATGTGCTGCATAATGGCTGTGACATTTCAAGCCATCATTATTGCAGAAAGCAACCAAACACATATTGTTGTCAACTCCAATACCTGTAATGATTTGCTTTCTAAAAGTGGGTGCTCAGAGAACCTCTTTCCAAAATTTCCAGAGATTTGGTCTGCTTCTTTAATCAGTCAAGGCTTGGGCTGAGCTCCAAAGGCCTATATGTACCAAGGGAATAGCGGAGCCATGCAAGCAAGTGACAACAGTTTCCTCTGCCAAAGAGACAATGCACTTCGAGAAATGAACAGCGACCGTATCTTCAGTAGCAGAAACCACTCTGGGAAGTTTTTCCCAGGGCCACTTCACACATTATGAATGCTGCATGAAGGTGGCTTAAAACTGGCTCTGTAAACAGTTGTTGTTCATATAATAGTGAAATATACTCGGAGTCGAGAGCAGATTTCATGCTCTTTATTCAGCTCATGGTGGTGAGGAGGAATGAATGTTCCCCCACAGTGTCTGCTTTATATACATTATTTACACAATGGGCTGCACGTGATTGGCTAATTCCGGGATTCTCCTGTAGGCCAATCAGGTTGTGGATTCACTTCCATCTGGAGCTGGATTAGGTGGCTTCTGCGGACCAATCATACTGCTGCATTGTCTTCCACTACATGCCCCTCTTCATGGCTGGATCTAGACACATCAAAAAAAAGTTTCAGGAAAACGTGTAGTAAACCTCATAATGGGAAATCGTGTTGCTGAAAGATGGAACTCCACAGCACCATCTGGTGTTATAACGCATTTAAAACGCTTAAAAAACCCCTAATGTAGCTGAGTCCTATGAGACCTAATGCTACTACTAACTAAGGATATAAGAAGAGTTTGCCAGTGACCCATCTAGTTCAGCATCTTGTTCTCAATTGCAAAACAGATACCTGCGGGAAACCTGGAAGCAGCTTTCAAGCACAGGTGTACCCTCCCAACCTGTGGTTTCCAGCGACTGGTATTCAGACACGTTACTGCCTTCAACTGTGGACCCAGAATATAGCCATCAACCAATTAGAAAAGGTGTGGGTACCATGGTGACAAATTTTACTATTGGGACCAATCTACAAGGATGCCAGTGCAATCAGGATGAATGGCTGCACTGAACATCTGCCATATGGAGGGGTGAGAATATCCAAAATTCTCTGAGACACCCCATCTATGATCAAGGTCTAATTTATTTCGTTAGCTGTATGAGTGTGCTGATTGTCAAGGACCTGCATCCCACACAGTATAGCGTCTTTCTGGAAGGGTTATGGGCAAAGTATCTAGCTAAATTAAGAATTTACATTCACCGATCTTATGTGTGTAGCTTAGGCTAGACTGCGTCCATAACATTATGCTAAAGATTCGCATTAGAACTCAGCCCAGCACAAAACCCTAGATCAATTTGGCAAATACCTGCTCTGGCCTGGATCCAAAGTGGAGCATTGCTTCCGAAAATCCAAAGCTTCAGATATCTTCCTTTGGGCTATAATGAGGAAACTAACAAACAGCCACAGCCTTTTTATGTTGTGACAGAACTGGATTAAATTTGCAGGCATAATAGTCCCTTCTGGGAGAGTGCAGCCTACCAAATTTCAGACGCAGGCACAGGGTATTTTGTGCATGAGCACCCTGTTGTTTTGTGGGCAATTTGTATGAACATTAGCCGTGTCAAGCCAGTGCCTCTAGGTAAGTTCCCTTCAGCAATTCAGAAGGGCAGCAGCAGGAGCCAGGGAGTTGCGATGAATGAAAAACAGTTTGAGGCTTTTTTAAAAATAAAAATTCTCAGTTTGCACTATGGTTGCAGAAAGTGTTTCATCCTTGATGGTGTGGATGGGTGACTATTGAGAAAATACATTAAAGTATGTACTGTGTAGTGCTTGTGCACACCATAACATATATGTTATGTTTTAAAAGGGGGTTGTTTCTCTTGCACACATTTTTGTGGGCAATTTGCTGTGCTGTTATGTGGCTGTGCTTCACACACACAGAGTTAACATTTTAACTCATTTCTAGTTTCATTATATTGAGTCTCCCGTACACTGCTTATGACGATTGCAATTAAGTGCAGAGCTACACTATACATTTAAAGCACATTCAACACACATTTGAAGAACATGGCTCCCCCTCCCAAAGCATCCTGGGAACTGTGGCTTCCTCTTTGCAGAGCTGCCATCCCCAACAACCTTAACTACAGTTCCCAGGATTCTTTGGGGCAATCACATCCTTTCATTGTATAGTACACAAATCATTGACATAAATTAAATGAATCAGTAAAAACTAGTGCTCGGTGCAACTATAACCCCCTGCCTAGTTGTAAAGTGCTCAGAGCACTCTACTTTTTTCAGGCCCAGAGGGTGTATGTGAGACTAGCGTTTTTCTCACTCTTTTGTTTCAAAGCTGAGATCCATGACAGAGTTTTAGCACAGGGATTAGGGAGCCCCTTTCAGCCTAGAGGCCACATTTATTCGACAAGAGTGGGTAGAGCAATGAATGTAACATTGACCTTTGTGCAGCAGTCTAGTTTCTGCACACATTCTCTCTATCCTCCTTTCAGGCTAGCAAGAGGCATCATTAGGAATTCAAAGACACATTTTAGTCTAGCATCAACACTCCAGAAGGATGCAAAGCACAGCCAGTGAAGAGGGTAGCCTGGTGTGTTGCATGGGGAGGGCTGAGGGCCAGATAGGAATGCTTGGAGGGCCACATTGGGCCCCTGAGCCTGAGATTCCCTGTGTTAGCAGTACAGAATGAATTCTTTATGCTCATTGTTAAAACTAGGTGTTAGAGAACCTGGTAGTTTTCCCCTTCCCAAATTGCTTCCTTGTCCAAGGTGAGCTGCTGCAAGACTGCAAGGGGATTGCCGAGTGAAGTAGCTCTTAGTGCTATGACTTCTTGCCTGGAAGCATGGTGCTCAACTTGCCTGAGCTGCTTTCTTACCTGCATTCTCACTGTGGTTGAAAGCCCCCTCCTCCTAATGAAAGGTTGAAATCATACTCATTGCAAAGGATGTCTGACCCTCAGACCAGCAGCTCTTCTCAAGGGAAAGAGCAGTCCAGTCTGTGCTAAATGGAAGACCTAATGGTCTCAGCCAGAGAAGAGATAACATCTTGTTTTCTTCTCATACTTTAATATGAAACATGACTTTTTCTTATACTAAACACCTGAATATTCAAATTCAATGTCAAGTTTACAAAGGTGGGCAGGGAGAAGAGGTAAAACAACAACAACAACAATAACAACAACAACAAATATAAGCATTATTGAAACCAGCCCTGTGGCTTGAGCATAAGGTTAAAAATTCCCAAAGCACTGGATTCCATAATGTTATCTTGCAGGGTCTCCACATACAAAGAGATCCTTGTCAATTAAAATCTCCTTTAAACTGAAGTTCATTGAGCGACTCAATTATCACTTTACCTACTCATTACTGAAAACCTGATACGTACATGCTAATTGACTATTCCGATCCATACTCTGCTGCATTCTGACTTGTTTTTGTTGGGGTTTTTTTGTTATCTACCGTTCAGGGGATTCCTTTGTTAATGTTAGCTGGCGCTATGAAAATCTCATTTAACAGTTTTACTACTGGTTAAATAATCTGGATGAAATTATTAGATTAAGACCAAACGTGTTCTTTGCATAATTGGACATCAATTTATTCATGGCACAACACAAGCAAGCATTACTTTTGTGAATTACAAAACAGGACTCAATCTTGGAGTGCATTTCTTTATGAAAGACAGATGTCCTCTTTGGGGAATTTAGAAAAAGAAATTGCTTTATTCAGTGTCTACAAAATTCAGTGAGGTTTGCACTGATATATGTAGATGCCAAAAGGCAAGAATAAAAAGACTATTTTATTTTTTTAAAAAGGCTTATCAGACCATGTGGCCATAAACTTTCATTACAGTATATCCAAGGTAAGCCACACATAAGAATCCATGTGTGCCCTCCTTTTGCAAGTAAACAAACAAGCCAAAAACAAAAACAACCTTTTATCCAGATATTTCCATCATCCATTCATCAATATCCCACCTTTCCTCCTCTGGGATCCTCCAGGTCAATTTTATTCTCACAACACTTTTAGGGTGAGAGATATTTGGCTGGTGCAAGGTTGCCCAGTGACCTTCATGTATAGGTAGGAATATGAACAATTTGGTTGATACAGCAAACTGAAATGTGTCTGCACTTTGGTCAGAGTTTTCACACATCTCCATATGTAGGCAGTACTGTACTTCCAAAGCTTTCAGTAGTCAAGTAATGATGCCATCAAATGCTTTCCCAAGGAAGGATGTGAGCATCTGTCCTTGGAGGAAGGTGTGTGACAAGAAGTCTGGTGAGCATCAACTTTTCCATTGGTAGCCCTCACCCTTTGTGGAGAAAAGCTGCAGTTCTGGAGCTTGGCACAGACATTGGTGGCTTTCGACTGTTTCCGGGGGATTCAGAACCTGATCATTTTGTGGATATTTACGAATTCCCTCTCTATGGGTAAAGAGCTGTGGTCCTTCCCTCCTGAGAGACCATTATGCTTGAAGATGTTAATGCCAGGTGACACTCAGCTTAGCTGATTGTGAGGAGCGCTGCATGGAGCTTCTTTGTAAATGTTTTTTAAATGCATGTTTGTATACTTCAGCTTCATTTGGATGCCACTGGAATTCTCAGCTATTTTCCTTTGTTCTGACTTCAAGAAGCAGTTCCTGCAGGGATCTTGGGGGGAAAGAACAGGCTTCAATAAGTACTCCAGCTGCCAGTTAAATGCTGTGAAAAGGTAGATTAATCTCAATGGACCTCATAGTTGACAAAGTCATTGTTTAATGTGTTTGGGTTTAAAGCTAAAAGAAATATGATAACAGCAATAAGGCAGCTCCAAGTGTAGTTATCGGGAAATAATTACATCCCTTGGGGATTAGAGGTAATCAGCCGAACTGTGTCTTGGTACACCTCGGGGGTGTGATTATCTTACTCTAACAACACCACCCATTGTGTCTCATTGCTTAAACATGTTTTGATGAAAAACAGAGCCCCCACGTTATCACAGCTCTTTGCAGAACATGCAGTCAACATTTCTGAAGTCTTATCTCATCACCTTTAATTTCCTGCCTCAAAAAAACCCCCAAAACAAACCACTGCTGAAGTTTGGATATACAATAAAATATTTGGTCTGAGACTGCAATATCAATAGTTAAAATTAGGAAAATGAAAGATTTGCTTGGCAAGTTTCAGCAATCTCTTGAGCTTCACCATCTCTGGGTCACAATTTTAGTACTGCTAAGCCTGCAATACTATGCACATTTGCTTGAAAATAACTTTCATTGAATTTGGTAGCAATTACTTGCATAGTTCTGTGTGTATATGTATGTGTGCATTCACATTCACACAGAGAGACATATGTACACACTGAATTGCTGGTGAATTTATAAATTGCAAAAATTAGTGAAACTAAATAAAAGAGTCCTTTTCTCAAGGCTTATGAATCATACTGCATTCCATTTATTTAACTATTTACAAAATGGCCCAATAAATTTTGAACTCAACTGAATGCAGCCATTATGGCTGGCAGAATAAATTTATTCAAAATAATAAATAATCTCTCTGCAGGTGTTACTGCTATTATTATTATTTGTTAAGTGCTGTAAAATGATAAGCTTTATTTTATGGATTTTTTAAAAAATATGGGGAGGGGGAGACGACAGAGAATCCATGCCAGTATATCAAATATATATGCATATCATGTCGCCAGTCTTTGCATTAAACTGCTGTAGTAGTGAGGGGACATGACTTTGAGAGATTGTGTCACAATATAAACTACTAATATTCATCAACCAAACACCTCTTCTGTTCATTACCCCAATTAGACAAAATTCCTCAGACCTCAGGTTATTTTTAAAGGGGCCCTCAATATTTTCTGTAAACCTACTGCTATTGTCCCCTTGTGTGTGGATACTTGTGCAGTTTTTTGCTACATGATGATCCACACAGAGAATTACAGAGCAATCCTAACAACAGAAAGGGTAAATTACACTGGCACAAGTTACCCCTATCCCAAACTCAGTTCTGTAGGAATGTGGAGGAATTTGCCTTACGCTGCCCTTCTTGCTGTCTGAATTCCACTGGGTTGCTAGGTAACATGACGAAAGGGATTAAGAATAGTAAGTGGTCTCTTCTTGCCCCCATCCTGCCCCTTCCACAACCCTGGGATGCTTCATTTGGGGGTCTTAAAAAAGGTAAAGGGGTAAAGTGACCCCTGACCATTAGGTCCAGTTGTGACCGACTCTGGGGTTGCGGCACTCATCTCGCTTTATTGGCCGAGGGAGCCGGCATACAGCTTCCGGGTCATGTGGCCAGCATGACTAAGCTGCTTCTGGTGAACCAGAGCAGCGCACAGAAACGCCGTTTACCTTCCCACCGGAGCGGTACGTATTTATCTACTTGCACTTTGACGTGCTTTCAAACTGCTAGGTTGGCAGGAGCAGGGACTGAGCAACGGGAGCTCACCCCGTCACGGGGATTTGAACCGCCAACCTTCTGATAGGCAAGTCCTAGCCTCTGTGGTTTAACCCACAGCGCCACCCATGTTCCACAACCCTGGGATGCTTCTTTTGGGGGACTTACAGAGGTGGAAATTATACTGGCTTAAAATATGGTGAGGGACTTATGCCACCATATTTTTGGCTGAGTTGGGGTGAGGAGAATATGCTTGCAAAGGCCCAGCTGGGCTGGGAAATCCTCAAATCCACTGATTCCAAACTCTCTCATCCCAGCTGTTAGTGTATTGGATGATGGTAACAACATAGTTGAGTACTTTATAAAACGGCAGCTCCAACCTCATGAAGTAAATGCTTTCATTGCATATGCAGATCCCCTTAGGCATGGATGGAGAACCTCAGGTCTGGGACCTCTAACTGGCCCTTGGGCCACACCTTCTCTCCTCAGGCCACACCCATTGATGGCCCTGCTTTGCACCCCGAATAGTTTTGGCCTGACTGGAATGTGTCCTTGATCATGCCTCTTGCTGGTCTGGGTGGAAGACAGAAGAGTACATGTAGAAACTAGCACGCTGTACAAAGGTAACATGAACATTTTTCCTCTGCCCACTTTTGCCTCTGAAACCTGCCCGCCACTGGTATGCGGACCTCAGAAGATTGTCCAGAAGGGAATGGAACCCTCAAGCTTTCCAGACACTTCAGCTGATCTACAAGGTATGGCTGATTTGGGAGCACTGGACTACAAAAATGCTTTGGGTACTGCTGCGACTGTAGTCCATAAAAATGTCAACACCATTAAATCCATCACTCTTTTCTGCTGTAGGTGATGTTTAAAAAGCCAACAGTTGATTGAACTCCTGTAGTTAGTGCTGGGATCATACTCCACCCCATTAACCAAAGCAGCAAACTGAAATGCAATTACTGGAAAGACAGTGTTTGTACTGCACACCAGAATGCTTTGTGCCACAGTGAGGAAAGGCACAAATAGTGATTAGTGACCTAATGCATGTAGAATGAATTGGTGATCTTTCTCCAGTTAAAGTTAATATGGGTACTTTAGCCTCTTAGAGGCGCAAAGTCCTATAAAACAGTAAATTATAAATGAAAGGAGATTTATTGAGAGCAGCTGGAACACAGACAAAGACCATGTTGTGGCCCGTCTTGGATTTTCAATGCCAAGTTTTCTAACTCATTATTTAAAGCTCTGCTGGCAATTAGAATATTCTTCTCCGCTATTCTAGCATTAAATAACACTGACTACAATGGGAATTTAAGCACTCCAGGAGGTGCACTTGACCGGCTCTGAGACCTCTGTGTTCCCAATGAGGTTGCATACGGATGGCTATAAATATCTGCAACTAAGGTTAGCAAGAGACTGCTTACTGTGTGTTAAATGCAAATCGCAGTTGATAACTTTCCCTGCTAAGGCAGGTGAGAATCTTGTGATCCAAGCTAGGCTAGTTGTCCTTGGGCTTGGCTATTTCTTGTCAATATGAGCTGGAAAAGAAAAGGCAGCCATAATTTTACCGTTCATTTTCATATCTGTACACAAGTTGCTATGCAAGTTGCTTGTGCCTTCACTAGAATGCCACACTAACTGTTAGATATTATAAAGTATATGTACTGATCTCTTCTACTGGACACTCCATACACCTTATTCTTCAGTGTCTTTCTTCTACCCTCTTCCTATACTCCACTATTTATCTGTTTCTTTCCTTCTAATTTGTATTGGAATTTCTCGACTCTAAAGATACTCCACATGTGCTTTGAAGTTATCCCATTATACCAAACTATTCACACAGAGTATCCCATTTGGATGGGGTAACGTTGTAGGGATAAATGCTACAGCTTTCTAGCAAAGGTATAGTTTATATTAGAGAAATTCTATGACCAATATTGATGGAGGAATAATTATCACAAAGGCACTTTTAAAATCAGGTTTCGAGTAAGTATATCCCTTCACTGGAGAAATAAGTTATTTATAGATGAGTTGGGGGGGGATAATAAGCAAATACTTCAGTCTACAACTCTGGTGTACAGGATATTATAAACAACTTCCTAAGACAGTGGATCAAAGCCTACGCAATCTTTTTTAAAAAAAATCAAAAACTAATAAGCTTGCTGGAGAATAACCCTATTCCTTTATGCTCTTATATATGCATGTGTTCTATTGATTAGCAAGACAGGCACGCATAATTGTCTTCAAGATTCTTAGTTTTTTTCTGGATGAAGGGCATGTTTTTTTCACAATCTCCAAAGAATCTCCAGAATTCTACTAACAAGAGACACCAGATCAATAAACTACTTGCACAATAGGTTGAGCTTGTCCTTTTGTTTTTCAAACCAGACTTTCAGAGCTTTGGAAAATGAATCTATAAGCTGCAGGTTTACTGGCTTAAACAGATGCCATAGAATATCTGTGAATATTATATAAAAAAACCTCACATATGCTCAAGCTTTAATTAACTATTTGTTTTGAAACAGCTCTTTATAGTTCAGATGGCACGCTACATGATTTGCAAAAGGTTATTGATAAAACAGTACTTCTTCACTCCCTGACTTGCAAGAAGTGGCCATAGTATGATGAATGCTTCCGAGATAAGGCCTTCATTTTTAAAAGGTATGCTTCAGGCTCATGGAAATTACTGGAGCTGAGTCAAAGCTTCTTAAAATGCTCTTTTCCTAATTCCATCATTTTCACTGTGCAATGATGCTAAGTTTGGGGCATTGTGGAAAAGAAAAAACATAGCGACCATTTTGCCAATACCAAAGATGTAAAGGTGAGGGTGGAAAGATGGGGGGGAGCTGCTGAGCAGACAAATTCAATGAAAGAGTCCCCCACAATTTGTCCACCCACGAACATGAAGGATACTTTGTTCAAAAGCCCATTTGTGCACAAGCTATAGCAAAAACTGTACTATGGAATGTTGTTGGATTGCATTCAAAGGGCATTACAGTGGTAAACCTCAGGTTACATACGCTTCAGGTTACATACGCTTCAGGTTACAGACTCAACTATCCCAGAAATATTACCTCGGGTTAAGAATTTTGCTTCAGGATGAGAACAGAAATCGTGCAGTGGCTGTGCAGTGGCAGCAGAAGGCCCCATTAGCTAAAGTGGTGCTTCAGGTTAAGAACAGTTTCAGGTTAAGAATAGACCTCCAGAACGAATTAAGTTCTTAACCCGAGGTACCACTGTAGTTCAACCAAGTCCACTTACTGCCAACCAGTGCTATTCAATAGTGTACTAACAGAGAAAACCCAGTTAGGGTGGTCCAGTTGGTATAACACCTGAATATCTGGCAAATATGGAAGACTTACTAGGCAGGGGCAGAGCCTGTGCAAGGCCATGTGACCCCCTCCCCAAAGCCCTTGAAGTGCCTGCTTAAAGTGGGCTTTGGGAAGGAAGCATGAAAAAGTCCTAGAGTCCTCTGACCTCCTTCCAAAAGACCTTTAAGTGCTTGGCTGGCTTTGGGAAGGAGGAAGGAGGACTCTAGGACCCTGTCAGGGCCCTCACACCTTCTCAAAGCTGAGCAAGTGCTTACTGGGCTTTGAGAAGGTGCCTTCTTTGGCTGCAACCACACCGCTCACACTGCCCTAAATCTGCCTCTGCACTAGGAAGTACTAAAAGAGGAAGGGCAAATGAGTCGTGCTTCCTGTTGACATGCAACCTACAAACACGGATTTAAAATGTGTTAATTTCCAAGGTGCCAAAGGGTAATAAGAAGAAAGAGCCATCAAGAATTCAAAAAGTTCACAAAGCCACGAAAGTTACAAAATTAGAAGAAGTGTTCCATTATCCAAAAAGGCACATTTGTTTCAACAACAGGAATCACCCTCGTTACTAATAAAGCACTTGTCTCATAAGGTGTTTCATTCATGATCTCAGTAGCTACCATCTTATCTCTGTTCCTAACCTACAGGTTTAAAGGAGGGGATGATTGCTTGATGTTCAAAGAATAATGAAACAGAAAAGAAAGGTTGGGAGGGAAATGTGATTCACTATATTCTCTGCTACCCATAGGCAAAAGAGATGAAAGGTTTCTCAGTGGTGGGTTTTAAGCTTGCATGAGAAGAATTTACAAAGCCCAAGAAGCACCCACTTCACAATGATTCCTTACACACTTTATCTGGGAATAACCCATAAATGGCTGTATACAAGTCACCATGTTGCAGCATGGAGGACTCCTGTTACTGCTCTAGTTAAGCAGTCCTTTTCATCGTACTCCATTCCATTCCCCTTTCCACCTGGTATTTTGCTTCCCCCAAAGTCTCTCCATCTTCACCACCACGGCCATGACTGATCACTGCAAGCTTTTGCCGAAATCGAAGAAGGAAAATCTTTTTATTTGCATAAATTGCTGATTAGCATCTTTTGATCTCCAGTAAAAAATTTAAAAAAGGAGACCAGCAAAGGGAAATATCGCCAGGTTTCCTTTCAATCTTCAGAGTCGGTCTCAACATTTCATAACGGAAAACCCTATGTGGATATAAATATTTTTCTCAAGTAGCAATGAATCTCTGCATGTCCCTTCTTAGTTTCTCTTTCAGACCAAGAAAAGTTATTGGGAAAGGAGAGCAGGCAAGGAGACACTTAGACATGCTGTTAAACATCTTCAGGATTTTAATGAATTTAATAAGCTCCCAAGGTGCTTCTTACAAAAAGCAGCAAAAGCCTCAGAAAATGTTAAAGTAATGTTGTTTTCTCTAGCGATGAAGAATAATCTAGGTAACTTGCAAAATACATCATCAATATTACTAACACTGAAATTCGCAGGAGGCAACAATTATTCACTTTGATGCTTTGAAATAGCTCCTTATGCAACAGTGCAACACACTTTTGCCTGAACTTTTTTTTGGGGGGTGGTATTTAAGTCAAACACTATGTGAATTATGATTTGCTACATACATGCTTCTCTATGCTGCAAAGTTTAATCAGTGTGCAAAGGACGATTTGCAGGTGCTTAACTCAATTCCGCCACCTAATCAAAGGTAACGAGTCAGCAATGTGACATGGTTACAAAAAAAGAGTAAATAAACTGTTTAGGTTGCATTCCTTAATCGTCCCCTGCAAGATGTAATAGGAAGCAATTAGACTTCTCAACAATGGTGTTCTACTCAAAAAAGTGTATCAAGTTTTGATCAGCATTTTCAGATGTTGGCCAACATGGATGGTTGATTTCAGCACAAAGCAACAGTGGTTTCCTTGGAACTTTCTTGGTAGAAAGAGATAGCAATTATAGAGACTTTGGGTGGAATTCAATGTTGCGTTCATGTAATTGTTCCATCAACACAAACATTTCTGATTGCCAGATGGAACAATATTCCCCTGCACACTTTTTGAGGGGTTCTCCTAATCCCCCAGAGCTGATTTGGTGGGGGTTGCAGGGGCAGGAGGGAGGAGGGAGGAGGAAAGCCCTAGCCCTGTTGCATTAGCGGTAGCAGGGCTTTTTGTACTAGCTCTGGCTAACACAACTAGTTGAATACAATCTATTTGCTGTTAATTAAATTTTAACATTAAATTCCTACAACTGGGTCAATATTAGTATACAGAGTGGTATGGAGAACTTTTTCTGTTGAGAGTCAAACTTTTGCCCAGCTCTGGATTCAACAAGTTTCTCCCCCAATCCTCCATAGACAAGCACCAGGGAAACGATGGTTCTCCAGATGCTGTTAGACTCCAGTTCCCAGCATCCACAGCCAGCATGGCCAATGATCAGGGATGATGGGTGTAGTCCAGCAACATCTGACAGACCATGGGTTTCTCATCACTGATCCAGATGAATACTCCACTACAATGGTAACACTGCAGAATAATATACAGGCACCAAGAACATACACAACAGCAATGACTGGATGCTTCCACCATTAAGTGAACAAATTCCCTGCACAGTGAAAAGGGTTCAAGCAGGTTGGACTAAATGGCCCTTGGGAGTGCCTGCCAACTCTACAATTCCATGGTTCTGTACACACAGGGTGACTATTATAAACCATGAAATAAGTCTAGATAGAAGGGATCCATGCTAGAGAGACAAATCCCTTGTTCAGAAAAGGGTGTCAGTTTGACCCGTGTTAAAACATCATTCTAGTTCTTATGAATCTTGCCAAGCTTGCAATATATGCTACTGAAATCCACTGGGTTTTTTAGAACGTGAATATGAATAACTTCAAGTGCAGGCTGTCATTTCCTGCTTCCAGTTCTCCACATTTCAAGCTGACAAGGGCAAAGAAATATGCTCACTGTTGAGACTGAAAGGCAATAGCAGTGACCAGTGTTTCTTGCAGACGTTTCTACCACATGGACCATCTAGAGCAGGCACCCCCAAACTTGGCCCTCCAAATGTTTTGGGACTACAATTCCAATCATCCCTGACCGCTGGTTCTGTTGGCTAGGGATGATGGGAGTTGTAGTCCCAAAACATCTGGAGGGCCGAGTTTGGGGGGTGCCTGACCTAGAGAGCCTCACCTGCTGGCTGTAACAAACAGGCAGTCTTAGACACGAGAAGGTTCTTTATGGGTTTGTTATAGTTAACGGTACCTTAAGTCTGAGTGTACAGAATTCTCCTATCTCAGGCCACCATCCAGTTCTGTGCAATTTTTGTGTGTAAATTGGCTGGGTAACTTCCTGGATCATTGCAGAACACAACAGAAAAACAATCCCTTTATTTTGTATTGGGAGGTAGGAAGAAAATGTGAACAAATACAAAGAAAATGAAGCTTAAGAAAATAACTTGCTAGCGAAAGGGTAGTTACCACACGAGCCCTTCATCATTAACATCACAGAACATTTGTGTTTATATGGAGTTAGTCTTGTGTGAGAAAATAATGCCATGGTGGTGAGAATCAGAAGAAAACATTGACAGTAATAAAATGAAATTTCAAGAAAGAGGCACTAAATCACAAGACAGCATGTTGACAGTACTTATGCTAATTTTTGAAGTTTCATCCCTGTCTGCCTCAGCCTTGACACCTCATGCAAAAGAATCTCAAAGCACTGAGGAGTGAAAGTATATTATTGCAGACAAATATGTGAAGCAGAGAAAATACATATTGGCTCATGACGAATCTCCATTGAAGTTGAGCGAAATAGTCCATATTAATTTTAACGCATAGCTCTAATGTGTTAAATGTGATCCCTTGGTCATTGTGTCTTGGGGTTCCAAAGGACTACCTCTTTATTGTCCATTGTTGATTCATTTTATGAACCGCCTTTCAAAATGGACACAAACCTTGGGTCAGCCAGACGTTGTTGAACTCCAACTCCAACCCATCCCAGTCATCATGGCCAATGGTCGGGGTGATGGGAGTTGTAGTACAAGAATGTTTGGAGGGCCAGAAGAATATATAGGCACCAAGAACATACCCGATTGCAATGGCGGAATGCTTCCATTAAGTGAACAAAATTCCCTGCCCAGTGAGAAAGGTTTCAGTTTAGGTTTCTTCCTGTATAAGTTCTGGACTCTCTGAGCATTCAAACTTTGTGATCATCCACACTATCTGAGCCTCACTTGTGCTCAGTACAACAGAATGGATGACCAGAGTGTAGCATCTTCCACTAGCACCAGCAAGTGCTAGCTAATGGAGAAATGAGAAGCCTCTCCAGGTGTTAAAGTAAGCCTGGGAGGAGAAGGACATAAGCAGGGATGAACACACTGGTTCTGCCCCCTCTCTGTCACTGTTTCTGTTGTCTTGTGTTGTCTTAGGAGATGATTGCCTGTATCTGTGACGGCTCCCCGCGTGTTTTATAACCCCAGTTATACAGGGTTCTAAAATGCAGGGGATACCAACAGCTACAAAATGCTCCCCAGCACAGAATATCACCTCCCAGAAATTGAAAAGCAACAGAAACTGAATCCACCCGCAATAGTTTACTTTTATACTTGAAGAGGACTTAGTAAAACTGATTTCTAGACCTGTGTCCGAGGAGCAAATGTGGCTTGTCCTTGTTCTACAGTCCTCTTACGTTTCTCCTTCCCTTCACATATTTTTTATCAGAGTTCCTCAGAAGAATTGACTCAAAACATCTGAACTTCTGAGGACTTCCGGGTTGGCGCCTCCAGGCAATGGCGGAGTTCCTCCGATCGGGAGGAATTTGCTCCGCGGAAATTAGGGTCTGACCGCCACGGCGAAGGCGGAGACCTACTGAAATCACAGGCGGGAGAAGCCTGTGAACTTGGGATTCGGCTGGCACCCTTTGCGCCTCCCCTACTCGTGGGGAAACCCTGATTTGGGGATCCGGAGCGAAGTGGGGTGAGTGGCGCGGTGCTTCGAACTGACTGCTTCTTTCACGGAGTGAAGCCGCATCACTGTTGCCGGAGAGCGCTGACTTTTTCCTGTGGACAATTGGATTTTAAACAACTACCCGTGAGTAGAACAGAAAATTAGATCCTTAAATTCATTAATTTGGTATTGAAATGGGAAGGTTCTAAACAGGAAGTCCGCCTTCCTTTTTTGTAAACAGATTGAAGCAAAGAAGTTGCAAGTTAAAGCCTTGGAAAGTTTATTTTTTTAAAGGATTAAATCTCCATCGATTAAAACTATTAAACCCCCCTTGGAAGCAGGAGAAGAGGGGAAAAATTTTGGACCTAGTGAGCCTGCAGGAGAGAGTGAAAAACCAAATTACCACTGCTCCGAACCTGGAAACGGGCTGCCAGAAAGAGTGACGTTTTTTGACAGCTAGCAATAAGAGAAATATATTGTTTCCATTGTACTCATCTGCGTTTAAAAAGTAGGAAAAGAAACTATCTTTATAGTTTAAACTGTGTTTGAAAAGATTGACACAAGTGGAGACTGTTTCCCTCTAGAGGGAGCTTTTGAAACAGTTACAAGAGTGGAGCTGGGGTTTTTCCAGTTGCAAGATAAGAACTGTGTGAAATAGAGATCGACCTTGGATTTTAAGAATGTTGACAGAAGGAGCCTTAGTGACTGTATTATGTAAGATAAGCTATTCGCTGGAACAGCTCCACAAGAAGACGGATGCTATGAATACCAAACTTGAGAACTTGGGACAAAAAGTGACTAGTTTGGAACAAAAAGTGACTATTAATACAGAAATTGTTCAGGATTTGACACAGGAACCTACCTTGACAGGACAAACTGGGGAGAAGACAAAGGAGAATGTTGGTGTTATTAAACCTAAAATAATACAAGTGGAAGCCCCAGTTTTACAGAGGCAAACTGAGGACTATAAGTGGAGGCCTTTTATGAATGAATATAGAAAAAGTAAGAATTTGAAGATTGGAGCCCTGTTTGGATTGAAGAAGGAGGGTTGGATAGACTCTTTCATGCAGAGATTTACTGACCTTTGGGTCCTGAATCGGGGTCAGGAGGTGATTGGAGTTGTGTGGGCCTTTGGATCTGGGGGAGCCTTGAAACATGATTTGAGACATTGTATGGACACTGGTTTTAGCTGTGGAGAGTTGGTTGGTCTGTCGAGAGGGAATGGGGGCATGGTTGGGTCGGGGCCCCCCCAAGACCTGCGCTTCAGTACCCTCAGCATCAAAGAATATGAAGAAAAACTGCAGAAGGGACTTGGAAAAGATTTAAGAGCCTCGGACAGAAGATCTCCAGGTTGATGAACTATATGGAATGGACGGAAATGACTGGCAGAATCCGAGACCAGGTAGAAGATTGGGAAAGTTTAAAGTTTATATATAGAAATATTGTAAATTTAATGAGCGTTAGAAAATTGTTGGAATGAAATTTTATGGCTTTAGCAGAAATGTTATAAGGAGTTAGGTATAAATAAGTATTTCAGTATTAATGGAAAATAAGGTACAAAATATGTTAAGATATTCATAATGATAAAAATAGAGAAAGGTGGAAAGGAATTGCTGAAACAAGTAATAGAAGTGGAATACAAAAAGGGAGGTGAGAGGAGGTCGATGAAATAAGGGAATGAAAGATAGAGTAATGAAATGGTATGATATATGTTTTTAAATTGTTGGTTTTTTTGGCTTTGTTTAGTATAGTGTGTTAAGGTTGTGTTTTGTATTGTTTATTGTATTGTATTGTATTGTATTTTCTTTCTTTCTTTTTTCTTCTCTGCTCTATCTTGTCTTTTTCTTTCGCCTATTTTCTTCTTTCTTCTTTTCTTGTAAGTTTTAAAAGCAATAAAGATTATTAAAAAAAACAAATCTGAACTTCTACTTTCCTTATTATTCAAACAAGGAGAAGGAGGAAGCAGATTCAGAGGCAATTCAGCCAAATGTACACACATAAATTCTCTCTTTTTTATTGATATTTTATTGAATTTTTTTCAATTATAAAGCAATAAAGTGATACCCCCAAAAAAGAGAGAAAAGGAAAAAAAGGCACAAAACTGTAAAGGGAGAAAATATATATGAATATATATATATATATATATATATATATATATATATAATCTCCTAACCCATACATTCCTTTATAAATATATTCTCAATCAATATTTAATTGATTGAGTAGGAGGTTTAATAAAGAAGGAAGACACAATGTGAATAACACAAAGATTATTATTTTTTTAAAAAAATGCAGCATTATTTGACGTAACATTTCAAAATGCCCTGATACTCAGTTACTCCTCTTTTGGTATCAGTGGCAAGGTATGTTAACTACCGTTACTCTCCATCCATGCCTCTCCTAATGAGGCCAGAGAAATGCAATTAACTGCTGTTTCTCAAAGTGCTGGCACAAGGAGAAATAAGATGTGAAAGGAGGAGAAACTCTTATTTTTATTTTTATTTTTTTTAAATAACAATCCACATACACTAGAGAGAATATGTCTATTCAATCGACAAAGTAATTATTGTGCTGTTTATGAATTTTTCACTTAGCCAAACCAAGCTTCCCGGGGCTAAAAGTTCAGTTCTTCCCTGCTAGGTCCAATCTTCACAGCAACAACTGTGAGATGAAGATGCCCAGATGCCCTCTAAGCAGAAACACCTTAGGGAGCACGTGCGGCTATTGCCTTATATAACGAAATGCCTGTAGTGTCAAAGGCAATCTTCCTCAATGAAGTTAGAGTGGCCGTTTCTATACTAACTGCTTTTTAAAAATATGTATCCACCACATTTGTCCCTCTGCCTTCGCTCTATTCAGGTTACACAAGGAGCGGATTCTACCTAGCAATCACTGTATCTGCAGCTCCTTCCCAAAAGTTCAGCTGTGGGTCGCTAGCTAATAGGTTATCATTCTTTTCTATTTCACTCTGCAGTTCACGCCAGGAACAGGGAACAAAGTCACGTGTTTCCTTCTAGTAATCTTTGATGGATTAGTGATATTGATTAGCAGGCTTTGGACGGTGATGTGAATTTGCCACTTAATCTCAAAGGCATGTTTGCCCATTTAAGGCAGAATCAAGTGTCAGGATGACAGGCATGAGGCCAAAGGCCAGAAACATCCCCTTCAGTTATGGGCTGCACTTGTTAACAAAGGAAGCACATCATAAAGCCACAAGGTATGTTGTAAGTTGTAGCTGGTTCAAAGGGGAGGATTTCATTTCCTATTTTGTCTACAGAACATTTCTCTCCTTTACCTAACCATATTTTGTTATGGACAGTCCAGTGAAAAGCTAGATTAGGTAGCGATTTGTGTAGCGCATGCTAATGAGAGCAACCTGTACTACACCAATAACATTTCTAATTTTGGGAGAATCAGATGCAATCAGTTTGACAACAGGACAGCAATTGTTCTTGAATTCCAAGATGGAATGGATGTGCCCATACTCAGAAAACAAGTAGTAAACAACTGTAATTACAAAAGAGTATAGTGGACTATTGGGGGGGGGGGGGAATTCTAGAAGGTTTCATATTGATCATGTGAATCAATTAGCTCCAAGGTCATTTTGGGAATGAATCACTTTCTGGTTTCTTTGCAGTATTTTAAGGAAGATCAAGGTTATTTTCAAAGGGTCTAGCTCTGGCAACTTTTTATAGCAATGGACAATGAAACTATCTTCAACTAACTCTTCACATCAGTCCAATCATTTCCTCTTGAACAACAGGACCTCCCTACCCTGGCCCAAATCCACTGCCCTGTATTCTCCCCAAATCCACTCCAGAGATTTGGGAAAACTCATAGAATGGATTCATGGGAAGGGATGAGTGTTCTGTTGTACAAGCTGAAATCCTGATGAGAAGTTCATGTAGCTCTGCTTTGGAGACAACCCAATTTATTCACTTCCTTTTACCATTTATTAATTGATATTGTTGGACAAAGAGTTCCCCTGACCATTGGGCCAGGCTGTCTGAGGCAGATGAGAGTTGAGAGCCTGACCACAGGTTCCCCATCCCTATCCTAAAAATTAACTGCTATGCCAGAGAAGACTGCAGAGGAAATGGCCTCAGAGAGTGCCACAGATAAAGGATTTGAATGCAATTGCTCTCCCTCTCAATCTGTATCTCCCTCCTTCTCTTAGATCTTTACTGCTGTCAACTTGGCAGCTCCAACCTCCAAATTCCAATCTCACCTCTGTTCCCTCTGTTGCTGCTGTTCATCTGCCTGATGCACCCATTTATTCACAGAACATTTCTACTAAACTGCTCCTTCACTCAGGGGTTGACACTTCCTCATCAACCCTGATGAGCTACTTGTGTGTTTTGGCAGTGGTGTGGCTTCAGTGCAACATGGAGGATAGGTTCTGTTTCTATAAAGCTGGGCATTCGTTGAGTTTGAACCTGTCCAGTGCACTGCCTACTTGGGAAGCCTTGTCTTTTCCTATGTATATTACAAAATGACACCGTGAGAAGAATTCAATGTCTCTTGGAGGCGACTGTAGGAGTGAATGACTTGACTGCAGAGAACAGTAGCATATAACAGCAGGGGCTAGGCTCTGGCCTATACATTAGAATCATAGAATTGTAAAGTTGGAAGGGACTCTGAGGGTCAGCTAGGCCAACCCCCTTGCAATGCAGGAATCTCAACTAAAACATCCATGACAGATGGCCGTCCAAGGAAGGACTCTTCTTCACATGATGGAACGCAAAACATGCCTCCAGATGACGTGAGCCCAAATTATGGCCTGGCCACAACACACTAACTTTCAAATGGTGGAGGGGCAGAGTGAGCACCTGAGCAAGACTTCATGCAACTGGGTGTTTGCATGAAGCTCATGTGTTATTGTTATTTTTACATGATCCATGTGGCACTGGGGTAGGGTGCTGCCACTCCTCCACTGCATAAAGATCAGCAATTGTACCAGTAGCACATGGAGCAGGGACAAGTTCCTCTGGTAACTACTTAAAAGCCAGAGCTTCTGCTTTCCAAGAACTATATCCAAATGCAGCCCAAATTATTTGCTCTGATTCACAGTGTTATCTTTGAGGCTGGACTAAGCTATGTGTAATCTGTATGTATGTGTGTGTGTGTGTGTGTGTGCGCGCGCGTGTGTGTATGGGAGAGAGAGAGAGAGAGGGAGGGAGGGAGAAGTAATCATGTGAAGTTGCATTCTTATCTCTAAAATGGGCACATCCTCTTCCCCCCCAACCCCCAAATATTTTTATACACCTTGTTCCTTGTTCATATAATGCACATCTGTGTGGCCTGACCTGTATGTTGAGGATTGGCTCACTTTATGAAGATATTTTCTCTGTATGCAGGTTATTTCCTTACTGATTTTGAGACAGTTGTAGTTTGGGTTGGGTTGATCTGTGGGCACTTCATATAATAGAGATATGTTACTACTAGGTGGCTGGGGACTTGCAAGCACATTAAAAAAAAATGTTTTCTATGGGTTCTGAGTCCTGACCCACCAAGCACCATCTCCTGCTCTTCCTGGGGAAATGACTTGGCAGGATGTGTGGGGTCACATTTAAACAGAAATCATTTCTATATAGGTCTTAGATGTCCCTCATAAAATGTTTAACACCCCCCCACTTACAGTGCAATCCTATACATGTCTTATTCAGAAGCAAACCCCAAATGGGACTTCTAGGTATGTGTAGTGCTGCAGCCTTACAAAACCACAATTCCTTTGATTGAAGCTGCCCTGACTTCCTATAGCATGCTATAAGATCACAAAGGAAGAATCAGGATATGCCTTTAGTAATCTAATTTGGGCTGCTTTGGGCCTCAGATCTGAGGCTTACTCACAAGGAAGAATTAGACTTCAGTGGGTCTCAGATCTGAGGCGTATGTACAAAGGATTGGTCCTTCTGTGGCACGATGGGCTTCCTAGGATTTGCAGTTTTCTAGTTAAGCAGTAAGCTTAGATCCAGGAAAGCTGTCAAAGAGCAAGTATTCTCCAAGGTCAAAGAACAAGGCCAATAACTGCCCATCTCCCTTACAGCAGGCCAGCAGAGAAAGATTATTATAACAAATACAGATACTATTGGGGAACATAAAGCCCAAGTATAAATGCCAGCCCCTGTGCACAGCCCTCACACATATTGCTCACATTAGTACGGGAAGACCAATTCACGCTGACAACTTGTCTGAGCTGGGATGCAAGGCTCCTGCCGCCTTCCTGCCACCAGAACCCAGCGGAATAAAATAATCAGCAAGGTTTGGTGGCTTACAGAGAAGTTTTGAAAAGGCGAATAAAAGTGATGTGCTTGAAACTCTCGGAAATGGAGCTGCTGTCAGCAGGGATTAAATTGTATACCAACAGCAAAGGCATTTATGCACTGCTACTTAAAGTGTAACAAATGGCTGCAAACCTGATAGTTTCAGGGAGCTTTAATCGGAATGAATGAAGCTTTTAGCCTACCTCTGACTAAAATTCATTTTGCAAATCAAGAAGAGTTGCCTACCCAGTTGTGTGTAAACAAGAGGCAAGAAGCCATACCTTTCATAAATACCTACAGTCACACATCATGCCTCCACACACACACCCCACCAACTCCCTCAGCAGCACACCTTTCCGCATTCATTCCTTTCCGAATCCCCAGCGCTGACTGTGAGATAAATTAATAAGGTTTGTATATAGCTGTCAACCTCCAGGAAATTGTTTTTGAACTAGTTTCCATTCCTTTACTCCTTCAGTTCCTCTTCTTATAAGAATGCAAACCCACATGAGGAGCAAAGATGACATTAAAACTGCAGGGTTTCTGTTTTTTGAGGAACGGATAAACCATCACAATTTCAACCCCACCAGATTAAACGTAACCAGCATGTTTTCAATATGCATGAAAGAACAAGGCCAAGGGGGGGCCACCAGGGGGCGTATTAGAAGATGGCCGACAATAACATCTCTCCGACCCACACAAGGTAATTAAGAGGCTGATATGGGAGTATGAAGCCTCCCTTACCCCCCCCCCAAGGGAATGGGGGGGGGGACTGCCTTGCCAGCTGTGTCCATAATTCACCCCCGGATTCGAAAGAAGGGGGTGGGGGCACTTGGCACGAAGCCCTCGAGTGAGGCCGGCTCTCCCGGACGCTGTCTCTAATTCACGCACTGGTTCGCATTAGCTCAAAATATATAATTGGAAATATATAATTGGAAAGAAGCTAATGCATATACATCAAGTGAACATCGGGAGTAAAGACTGCTAATTAATGGATCTCTGTGAGCGGAGCGACGGGCTGAACAATAAATCAAGTGAAGAATCATCATTAAGAGACTGGTACATTGGAGTGAAGCGGAAAGGGGGGGGAGGAAAAAACTTTTCTTTTATCTTATGTGAGTGTCAATAACCCTCCCTTCCAGAGAGAAGAATTGTTGCAAATTATTAATCACAAGCAGGAGATCAAGAACTATGTGGAAATGAACTGGTAGAAACATCGGGGTGGACTGGTATGGAAAGTTTTATGACGCAGTTACAAATGGTGTTTCGCTAAGACAGGCTTGCCTATAGAAAGACGAGGGGGAGGAGGACCAGGTCATCGGAATGTGAATGTATGGTTATCGGAATGTGATCTTGACCTGGCAATGCCCCCTGAGATATGTTTGGCAAGCCTGGGGAAATCAACGGACAGACGGAGGGAATGTTCTTTACGGAGGTGTGGAAATGGCGTCTGTTCTTCATGTGATATGATTTTTGGAGAGTGTAAAACCCACACAGAGCACGTTTGTTTTCAACCCGCTTGTGAAGATTATCAGAGATCGCAAAGAAAGGAATATATGATAACAAGAAGAAGATGAGGAAAGTAACAAAGAGACTATCTGGACAGAACTGGATAGAACTGTTTAATTAAAGCAGCAACATGAGTGATGTTTGGACCCCTTTCGGAGCTTGATGTATGGGTACCCCCAACAAAAATTTAAAAATTTGGCTGTATAATTTGGAATTAATGTGATTTGGAATTAATGCGATTTGATTGGCCTGTTAATAAAAATTATATTTAAAAAAAAAGAAGAAAGAACAAGGCCAAGTGGGCTGCAGCTGTCACACTAACCCCCAGTTCTGCAAGCATATGCTAAACTAGAAGGAAAAGTTGAGGTCTCTATTTAAAAAGGGGGGAGCAGGGTAATGCATGCTTTCCATCCAGTACCATGTAGGCTGCAAGCAAGGGCGCCAGCTCCTGGGGGGTCAAACCCTTTTGTCTCCCCTAAATTTTGGGAGTGGGGATCAAGCACCTCAACATCCCAAAAGCACGGAGGACAAGTGTGAAGCTGACCACGGTGTGATTCCAGTGGCCAGCTCCTTCTCCTCCTCTTCCTGCCACAGAGGGGAAGAAGGGTTGAAGGAGCCCGCCGCCATTGAAGTTGCACAGCTACCACGTTCAGCTCTGCCCCCAGTTCCTCCTAATGTCCTGACATCACACACATGATGTTGTCCCTCCACCCCACCCTCACAAGCTGGCACCTCTGGCTGCAACGCTTTTTCAGCCAGCTATGTAGATTCATGTGGATAAGTGCCCTGAAAAGTGCAATTTCCAAGTGGCTTTCAGAGACTAGGGTGGAATCTACACACACATTAAAAAACACTGTGAAAATGTTTTTTCTTTAAAAAAAAGAAAAGAAGAGGTTTTGAAAAATACATTGAATTTTGCATAGCTCACTGTCCCCATCTGGTGCTGCATTTGTATATTGCACTTTACGACACATTTAGAACGTTTTATTTGCAGCTGTGTAGCTGAGTCCTAGGATCACTGGGAACCTTGAAGTCCCTTTGAAGCTTATCAAAGATTCTTCAATGAGGAGAAGGAGAATAGCTACAGAAATAAACTGGTCCACTCTTACTAATCTTCCCCTGCAATTGAAAGTTGAAGAGAGTACTGAGTGTGTTCTAGTCTGCAGTGCCCTCTCTATTTATGTAGTGCCATAGTGAGGCTAGAGTGAGCAAAGATGTGTGGCAGCCTGCTTTCAGTGGCATTTGCCCTTTCCAGTTGCTGTAATGAACTAGACTTTGAGTATCCTACATAAGAGGAAAGGAAGAGTGGATTGGATGGGCAAGGAACAAGCAGGAAGTCTGCTGGTGTCCAAATTTAAAGAAATAGTGCAAGTCTCCAAGGCTGCAATTTAAGAATGCATTAAATCAGCCCCGTGGGGAAAAGAAATACACTTGTGGGCATAGTCAATTATTACGCAGCCATGCACACCTTACAGGACTCTCCTGCCCCCCTACCACATAAGAATGCACTTGGAAAAACTGTTTCCTTGGCTTTCATGGAAAAGTATTTCCCCACATGGAAAACACCTGTAGGCTGAAGGCTAAACTAGTGGCTTTCGACTAATATGTAAAACATTCCACACTGATGGGTACAGTATTTCAAACCCAGTTGGGTTGCTGACTCATAACCTGAGTTATGAGGAAGCCAGGAAGCCAGGAAGCCAGGCAGCTGGCAGCATCCCCTTGCCCATTCCCTCTGAGGTCCTTTCATTTGCTACCTCTTTCACCGGCTGTGCAGCAGACCTTTGCACTTGCTCTTGACAGGGGAATGAAGAAATGACGTGACTGTGAAGGGAAATGGCACAACAGCTGCCTCGTTCCCTGCTTTAGATGGAAATGAAATGGGTTGTGAGGTAGCAACCCTATAAACAAGTAATTCCTCCAATGCATTATGAGGTTGTACAGGCCCATGTCAAAATCAGTCCACATGAATTGGTTCTAAGGAGTGCTAACTGAATTCAACAGAGCTCCTGCAAAATAAGTCACGGGAAGGCTGCAGCTGTAGCACAGTTTAATTTCTTCACTGTAAATTTATTCCCACATTACTCTCCAGGCATTTCATGGAGAGAATTAAAAGCACACTTTTTACAAACAGGTCTTTGTAAACTGACTTTACGGTCATGTAATCTAATATTTATAAAAGCACTGTTAAACGCCAGCAATCCAACATGTTCTTGATCTGATGGAAACACACACTGTGCCTGCACAGTATTATAGCTCTCTCTAGATCCCCGTCAGAATTTTGTACTCCATTGTGATTTCAAGAACATGAGAAAATAGGGGAAACAGAAGGACCGATAAAGATAGTAAAGTATACAATGTAAAAGAAAGGGATTTTAACAATTATAACCATCTGAAGATTGCAATGCAAATTCCATTAGTATGAATGGTATAAAAATTCCATAACAATGCCTTTCTCTGTCTATATAACGTAAAAAAGAAAATGAAAATGGGGGCTCACAGTCAATAGGAGACAATGAATTTAGGAAATACCAATGGTAGAGTTTTTAAAAACAAAAGCTTACTCCATTTCTTCTCTAGGTCTTGTTTAAAATAACGTTCTGAACAATTTAGGTATAGAGGGGAAATGTAATCTTTGTTCGGAAGAAATTCTACTGATGAAATACTTTACTTAGAACAAGGTTAAAAGAAAGTTAAAGTCATTTTTAAAAGAAGGAAGTTACTGCCATCTTGTGGAATGTGGTATATTCTACCAAGTGCTTGAGGAACAAATGATTTTTGAAAAATCTACAGGTACCCCCCTGCACAAAGAAATACACACATTCTCTCTCTCTCTCTCTCTCTCTCTCTCTCTCACACACACACACACACACACACACACACACACAGAGAGCCATGCGCACACAAACTGCTAACGTGTTAATTGTGATTCTGAGTGCTGGTGAAAACCAAACACAAATTCATCTCCTTTGGGGATAGAATTGGCACATTCACAGTTTCAGATCAAAGAAGCAATTCAGTGACACAGGGAAATCCAGTTGGGAAAGGTGGGACCTCACAGCGCCATCTAGTATCACAGTGTTATATTGCATATACAGCGCATATAAGGCAAAAGTGAGTAATAAATAGTTGTGATAAATGAAAAATTTGGAGTATGGAAATGGCTAGGCTTCTAGGCATTTTGGCTTGGCATCTTCCTAGTGAGTAGGCAGATTCATGACACCTGCTTTTCTCCTGTTCTCATAGGGTTCAAAGCCAACTTGAAGCGTCTGGCAATTACAATAACACACACACTCCTCCACAGCACAAATTGGGCAGGAAAAAAAGCCATAGCTAAGAAGCTTTAGGTTGGCCGGTTTGAGGAGTTAGAATGGCCAGAATGGACAGACCTGCTAGGCAATATAAAAATGCCAAGCCCTAAAGCCACTGGGGGCCCTGAAAATCCTCTAACTGTAATTTGTTCCTCCTTTAACCTGTTCTTTCTGGGAATCTGATCCCTTTACCATTTCTTGAGGGGGTGACAGAGAATAGGTGGGGTCTACCAGAGGAGTTACTCCTCTTTTATGTAACCTGTTTTATATTATTGGACAGCAGAGACTCTTTTAGGGTGCTACATAAATTCTTTAAATATATTATATTTAGATCTAGATGCTGTGCTTTTTTTCTACGGGTACTGTCATTTTCCTACTCATATTGAAATACTGCCCCTCGATGAGGCCAAACTTAGATTCACAAAATGTTTAGGAGTATGCAGAAAAAAAGCACTGTCTAGATGTATATTCTGACTCACTGGTGTGGTTTTTGCAAAGTGGCCTGCTATGATCTGGTAGTTCAGCAAACTAGTTAAACTGAAATGTTTGGACTGAAAACATTTTATGCCTCTCACAGGCTTCAACTTAACTTATGCGCAAGTATGGTAAGAATCTCAACCTTTGAGTTGACTCAAATGTGTGTGCATCATCTCATGTGGTACAGTTTTCTCAGATGATAGTCCAAATGGAGAGCTTATGTCAGGGGTGGGGATTATAAGTAAAGGACGTTGGCAAAATTATATGTAAAGGAAGTTGGCAAAACATGCCACACGATGGCAAGTTTTTTTATTGGGACACACTTTCAATACAATGATCTTCCACGTAAGATGATAAAACACAAGAAGACATTGCCACATGACCTCCTGGTCATTTGATACAGCTGAGTCTCCTACAAATAATGGGACTAATAGTTATCTACCTCACAGTGGGAACACAATGGGTGATCTCCAAAGGAACGTGAGAAGGTGGACTTCCCTGTCCTGTTGCCTCACTGCAGCTTTCTATACTGCCCAAAAGGACAATGGTGAGGTCCAGAATGATGCAAGATGAGCTACGCGGGGCTGCCACAAAAGGCAGAAAATCAGCAACCAGTTTCCCCCACCCACTGCAGCCACGCCACATCCCATTGCACAGCATTCTAGGGGGACTACGGACCCTCAAGAGGAGCTTTTTGGGGAATGCAATGAAGAGGAGGGAATGAGAAAGGGTCATTGCATCAGCATCCTTATCTTGATACAACCAATAAAGCACATCCCAAAACTACTGTCACTGGACCCCAAGCATTGCACATACACATTTTCATACCAAATCATTTGTATCATCTTAAAAGCTATCAACAGCTTATATTTAAAGCAGATGGCTTCCTCCAAAAAATCTTGGGAACTGTAGATTTCTAAAGGGTCTGGGAGTTGTAGCGCTGTGGAAGGTGAACTACAGTTCCCAGTTTTCTTTGGGGAAAGTCATGTGCTTTCAATGTGCCTCGGTTACTTGAATGTGACATATACTTCCTATTGGTATAAGCAGTTTGCCTCCAACCCGGATACCTGGGCTTGCATCAGCTAGACTCTTGCTAGTCTACTCCTTTCTTCAGAGATCCCAATCACAACTGACACTTTGGGAAATCACAGGCATTGACTCTCTATAGGCCTCTTACATGGAAAATTGTTTGTCCTGCTGATGTCTTATTTCCTCATAGAGTGAAACCATTTTGGGAAACAGGAGGTGATATATCGAAAGAGTAAGCCAAGAGGACACCATTTATTTCCATTAGAGTTACATCTGATCAACAATACTTGGCCATTACTCTGTGCTGCAGCTGGTGGTTGTACATGCTTTCAGTTCTCCTGTGAGCTGTACTCTTTCTGTTAACCCTCAAAGTGAAGATATACGAGTTAGCCTCTTTTTAAAAAGGTATCTTCAAACAAATCAGCTTATCCTTTTGGAGTGTGTTTGACCATGTATTTGGTATATTGCAACATGTGATCTCAAAAAGGGCCAGATCCAAAACCTGGGCCCCAGGACAAGATTCCTGCAGTTGATCTACACCAGTAAGGAGGCCCATATAGGATATAACATACTGCTCGCTTTCCCCCAAAATCCTTAATCACTTCTCATCCAGATTTCCTGTGCATGACATAAATTAAGAATTGGGTTGGGCCAGCATCTTGGCTTCACGGACTACCTTAAAGTTAGACATGGTCCTGAACAGCCACTTCACCTTGACAGGTACTGCCACAATCCTACAGGAAGATGAAGGGAATGTTGCAGAATTGAGAAGACTCCCATTTTCTGGCTGAGCAGTACAGTGGTGCCCCGCAAGACGAATGCCTCGCAAGACGAAAAACTCCCTAGACGAAAGGGTTTTTTGTTTTTTGAGCTGCTTCGCAAGACGATTTTCCCTATGGGCTTGCTTCGCAAGACGGAAACGTCTTGCAAGTTTGTTTCCTTTTTCTTAACACCGTTAATACAGTTGCAACTTGACTTCGAGGAGCAACTCATAGAACGCGGTGTGGTAGCCTTTTTTGAGGTTTTTAAAGACTTTGGTGATTTTTGAAGCTTTTCCAAAACTTTCCCGACACCGTGCTTCGCAAGACGAAAAAAATCGCAAGACGACAAAACTCACGGAACGAATTAATTTCGTCTTGCGAGGCACCACTATACTGAATCGTTGGTATCTTCACGATTCTTCTGTATATGAAACAGAGATGGCTAACATTTCTGTCAGAGATATTAACCGGCTGACACCATTAAAAATGAAAAGCTAGTCTAAAATAAGAGTTTCAGTCTAGAGAAGCAAGAGAAACAGACTGATCTGCACATGAAGTGGAGCTCCTGTTTATGTCTCTCGAATTGCAGCAGTCTGCATCACTCTGTAGGCTGCTTGGTCACTCTCCCCTGCCTCTAGTTGTGATAGGAGGAGAGGGATCCATTATACCCATGGAGTGTGGAGAGGAAACAAACCCCTCTGTGTTCAGGTAAATGAGTACCTTCATCAGGATCACTGAAGTTAAAGATTTTGAGGGCCACTTCACGCATGCACACATTCCTCCTCCATCCCATCAGTCCCAGTCACCATAGACCAGGCATAGGCAAACTCCGGCCCTCCAGATGTTTGGGACTACAATTCCCATCATCCCTAGCTAACAGGACCAGTGGTCAGGGATGGTGGGAATTGTAGTTCCAAACATCTGGAGGGCCGGATTTTGCCTATACCTGGCATAGACAATGATCAACACAGACATATTGTCCTGCAACAATACCTGGAGGACGCTGGGTAGGAAAACACCAGCCATGTTCAATCCTACACCTATAATCCTGTCATACACACAAACAATCTACGCAGATATCACTGTGCTATGGTGGTTTCCACTTTGGAATTGCTGTTTACGAGTGAGACACCCCTACATGTGCGTTCCACTTGCGCTCCTTTGGTGACTTAACTTCTTCTAGATTGCAGTAGCAGAGATCATGGTGGGGTTCAACCACTCATTTGACCTCAGTTCAGCTGACTTGCTGCAGAATACCAGGATGGAGAGAGGGGGGGCAGGCATGCTCTCATCCCGCACTCCTGTGCTGCACAAGCTCATTCCTCTACCTCTCCGTCTTGGTATGTAGTGGCAACTAAATTAGGGAGAGCTCAGGTGAGCAGTGCAGCCCTACCACGCCATCCCCTACTTCTAAACTGTCCTTATTTGTAGACAAGTCATAGTACAGAAGAACCTCTTTAGAATAAGAATGAATTTGCTAATGAGCACCGCTTGTCATAGTCCTGTCAGTGGAGGGAGAAGCCAGCCAACCAGCCAAGTCTCAGGGTGGGTACTTGCCTAGAGGCAGAGTCCATATACAAGTTCCAGTCCAGTCCTAAGGTCAGGAGTAGTCAGTTCACATAGTCAGACTATCTGGGAGTCAAGAAATCTGAGGGTCCAAGGTCACAAGAAGTAAGAAGGAGCAAGATCTGGTCAGGAACAACAAATGTTGTTTCCAGCAACTGACTGAGGCTGGAAACCCTGTTTAAGAAAGCTGGAGCCAGCTGGTTCTCATCAAGAGCAAGAAGGCTGATCACTCCACCTTCTGCTCCTTCAGGCTGCTGCTCAGCAGGTGAAGCCAACTCCTGGCCCATGACGCCATCTGATATTAGGATCAGTAACAGTTTGACATCAGAAATGGTCTTACCGTGCCTGCTCCGCCCCACAAAAAAAATGTGGTTCTTGATTATCTAGTTTCTTGTTTCTTCCCTAATCCCATCTCATCTTTCTCTAGAGGATATGAAGAAAACTCCAGTATCATTCATAATTTAGCAGTGTCTGCTCGATTTTCCCCACTAATAAATCTCAGACCTTTATTACACATCTCAGGTTTATGGCATTTATTTTGTGGAAAATAAAGTTGCAGTAGACCGCCCTTTATAAATATTTTAGGATTGTTTATGGATGATGCTTCTGAATATGCTTCTGGAATACACTGCATGCAGCATCTATTTTCCTTTACCTCAATTTTTAAAGCAATGCCAATTTACTGGCATCTATTTTTTAAATGCAAGTTTGACAGTGATGTTATCAATTTCAAGCTGTATAGTCACATGCTTGAGAGATGTGGTGCAACAAGTAGTTCTAAAATACTATGCTACATTTTGTATGAAGGTTTTCTTCCTTGCTCTCTCTCTCACCACATAAATACACATTGGGTGGAATTCAACATGGTACTAAGTGAGGTGTGCATGCACAGAACAAGGGCCACTCACACAATGGAATTACATCCCCTCCTGCTGCTGCGCACCCCCTAAGCCTGTATGGAGTTCTCCCAACCCTCTGGGGCAGGTTTATGGGATGCAGGGTGTGGGAGGAGAAGGGAATTCCCATTGTGCAAGTGGACCTCTTGCCATGCATGCAACAACTTAGTTAAATACTGTCAGGTGCCAGAATCCAAAGCATACCGAAGGTAGTTATGAAAGTCCTATACAGCTTACAGAGCAATAATAGCTATAGAAAGCAGGCACAATTTATGTAGGACGTGGGTGGCACTGTGGGTAAAATCTCAGTGCCTAGGACTTGCTGATCGTAAGGTCGGCGGTTCGAATCCCCGCGGCGGGGTTAGCTCCCGTCGTTCAGTCCCAGCTCCTGCCCACCTAGCAGTTCGAAAGCATGTCAAAGTGCAAGTAGATAAATAGGTACCGCTTTATAGCGGGAAGGTAAGCGGTGTTTCCGTGTGCGGCACGGGTGCTGGCTCACCAGTGCAGCTTCGTCAGGCTGGCCACGTGACCCGGAAGTGTCTTCGGATGGCGCCGGCTCCCGGCCTCTTAAGTGAGATGAGCGCACAACCCTAGAGTCGGTCACGACTGGCCCGTACGGGCAGGGGTACCTTTACCTTTACCTTTAACTTATGGTAGCTTAAAATACTCCTATTCCAAACGAATTTTACTTACACCACCCTTTTCGCTGGCTGAGCAGGTTGCCTCATCATATAACTGAGTATGATGGTGTTTGGAATAGATACGAGTCTCTTCTTGTCCTGTCACGCCCTTGTCACACCCCAGAACCCCCAGTTTTGGGGTCTTACAAATGTATAAGTTAGGCCAGTTGAGTCCCTGCTAAGCCAGGGTGACATGTCAATACAGCCCAAGAGGAATCGCCAAATCCATACTCGTCTTGGGATTTCATTGTGCTGTTTTCAGAGGAGGAGATCATCCTGGAAGTGGAGGTTGTTTCTGTTGTAATCTTTTTAACCATACGGGGAGGAGCAAAGCTCTTTCCATTGCTCTGCCCACATTTGTCCTGGAAAGTTGCCCACAGACAAGGCTCTCAGACTAAATAAGATTTGCTGCCCCTATGTTAAAAATGAAGAAAGCAGAAAGAGTATCACCATGGTAAGTCCTTGTCTCCCACTTCAGAACCAGTCTGGATGTTTAATTATGGCCTCTGAAACTGGGCAGTGGCCTGACATTGGACACCCCAAATTCGCCTGTCCTGGATGGGGTGACAAATTATAGGCAGATGTTATGCCTCAGGTGTATCACTATAACTGATTACATGTCTCTCCTTGAGATTTCTTCTCAAGGCCAAAGTCTCTCTTTGCTTCTAGTATCTTTGACGTGTGTTTTACTCAGATGGGGACATACTACTACAACTAATTAAAATGATGATGATGATGATACACTGTAAATACGCAGTGAAGGTGAAAGCGACTGAGCACAAGAAGAAGACGCAATATGAAAATACAATGATGGAAACTGCAACGCAGTTGCTACCTTTCAGAAAGATGATACATTTGAGCTGAATAATTGTTCAGAATTGCCTAGTAGGTACTTTGTCAGAGTACCCCCCAGGCAGGCAACAGTTCAATCTGCCAGTAACACACCTCCAAGCTGAGCAGGAAGATAACTAGACAGATGCCTTAGAGGCAGGTCATCAAACAAGGGGATGCGTTCCAGACCAGATACCTGTTCGAGTCTGCCCAGAAAGGAAGGTATAATCCTTTTGTATATCCCCTCTCAGACAGGCAGCTTATATAGCAGGTCAGCATGTAGATATGCCTGGCAGGCAAAGAATTATGCAAGGCAGCCTACCCCTTGCTCCAAAAAAGTTATCAAGACAAGTTGAGAACTTCATTTAAATGGCTTCTCAGGAAAGATATTTCCTGCACCAAATCATACGAGCTCCTTCAGTTTAGTTGCTGAATGTGTTAAAGGCACATTTCCAGAATGAAACTACACATTTCCTTTGCCAAAAATAAAACTTTACTTTTATAAGATCCTTGGGGAGTTTTTGAAAATCAGAGGAGTAAAATAACTTTATAAGAACTCTTGGCAGATCCTGAAGCTGAGACTCCAATACTTTGGCCACCTCACGAGAAGAGAAGACTCCCTGGAAAAGACCCTGATGTTCGGAAAGATGGAGGGCACAAGGAGAAGGGGACGACAGAGGACGAGATGGTTGGACAGTGTTCTTAAAGATACAAACATGAGTTTGACCAAACTGCGGGAGGCAGTGGAAGACAGAAGTGCCTGGCGTGCTCTGGTCCATGGGGTCACAAAGAGTCAGACACGACTAAACGACTAAACAACAACAGCTATAAATAAAAATGCACAGATTTCCCCTATTGTGTTATAACTCTGTGGGTTCAGTTTCAGGTTTCGCTCTGTTCACTTTTCAGATGGACTTGCAAAATTCAGAGGGTGAGATTTTATTAACCCTTATTAGCTATAACTAGATTTAATGCCGAAGATTAATACTGTTGAATACGGAATAATGCTGAATATTGAATGTTGTTACGATAGAGTTGGGTAGGTTGAATTTTTTTAAAAATGAGGTCTTTACAGTGCCTTTTTATGGAATAAGCTGTGTTGTAGGAACACTTCTGTATAAGTCACATTAATTCACCTATGGTTTATTTGAAGGTATGCACAGTAAAAGTAACCAGCATGTGCCAATAGGCCCTGGGTCATTTTTTTTCCAATGAGTGAGCATGTCCTTTTTACTCAGGCCACTCATTCCAAGTTTTCCTCATTGTTTTTTAACAACATATGAAAAGCCTCCCAAGATGCTCATTAATCAAATGTAATCAGATAGCCCCCAGCATACCAGCACATTGTCTTCCAATATTATGAAATGAACAGGGCATCTTACTTTGGTCATGTTCCATTTCAACACATGTCAGCCAACGTATTGAAGTGTATCTCCTTTTTAAAACAAAGACAGCTGGTGTGAAGCAGGAATGGAGAAATGTTTTCAATCGAGAGCTGCTTTCCTCCTGGGCAATCTTCCAGTGGTGGTTGAGAGTTGAAAGGTAAAGAGTGTGTGCAGCCAAAGGCAAAAGCGGTCAGAGCAGCAGATGTCACGTTTACATTTGTGTGGTCACTCTCACATCTACCCAGGCAAGTATTTCAAGGACACATGCCAGCCAGGCAAAGTGCTCAAGGAGAGAGCAAAGGAGAGCTGGAGAGAGGTGCAGCCTGGGAAAGGGGGTGTGGCCTAGAAAAGGGGCAGGGCCTGGAAGACCCAACAGTTACCAGCTAAGTTACAGGGGTAGGTCTTGGGAATCAGGAGCTGAGACCCTCCAAGTGCCCCTATTTTCCAGGAACAATCCCAGATTTACAGAAGCCTGGTTTCTGATTTGATCCTGGAATGCCCTGCTTTTCCTTAGGACATCCCTATTTTCATTGGAGAAATGTTGGAAGGTATGGAGTTACGAGACCCCTGAGCCAAGGAGATGATGATGATGATGACGACGACGGAATAGGATGTCCCTATTTTCATTGGAGAAATGTTGGAGGTTTTGAGAGGCTTCGTTGGAAAGGTATGATGGACTTGAAATGTTAAACCAGGCACGTCCGATCACTCATCATAGTTTCAATTTGCACATTTTGTAATATTGCCTTACAACAACAGTGTGTTGTATTCTCATAGTTAAAAAAAGCAGGCTTCCTTTTTTATGTGTGCTGCATATGTAGCCACTTCAATGGGTTTAAGAGATAGCAAGAATGGCTGGCTGGAATAACTGCTTTCACAGTCTCCCTGTATCTGGCGTGAATAGGATAGCTATGTAGCGTAATGGAGTGATAAATGGTGAGCTCCTGACTTCGCTCTAATTACAGGGGTTGAAAATTCGGCATGTCTTTACAAGACTTCAAGGGAGTTCCTCCCTGGGCTGATTTCAATCCAGCGTAGCGAAGACCTAATTCGGTGAAAAGCTCAATTAGAACGAAGGCTCAGGGTCACAGTTCCAGTCATTTAGCTAGATTAAAAGCCTGTTTCAGTGTAAGGCAAAAGCAGAACAAGGTGGAATACCTAAAAGAGATCAGCCCTTTTGAGTACCTCTGCAGAGGCCACTCAAGGAAGCAGTGGGGAGAGGAAGGGAGCAGTGCAGACTGCCCTGGGCACAAGCGTAAGAGAAGTAGGCTCGTAATTATACACCGGATTACATTATTCTTTCATGCTTTATTGGCTTCCTTTGCATTCACACAGTGTCTCTTCAAGTACATGAAAAGGAGCACTGAAAATGTGCATCCATAAAAGCTCTTGCTATACTCCAGTTTTCTGGAAGCGGGCAGTTTAATACATCAAAAGCATGAAGATCTTCCTTTTATAGTACCCGAAAACCAAGTGCAAAACTGGCAAGAGGAACCAGTATTCTTAAGGTATTCACAACCACAGCCACCACTTCTGCTTGGCATTTTGTAGTTTCTGAGTATCCAGTAAGTAACAGGCAGTAAAAATAAGTTGCCTCATTTCTAGAATTTATATACAGTGGTACCTCGGGTTAAGTACTTAAGTTGTTCCGGAGGTCCGTTCTTAACCTGAAACTGTTCTTAACTTGAAGCACCACTTTAGCTAATGGGGCCTCCTGCTGCCACTGCGCCACCAGAGCACAATTTCTGTTCTCATCCTGAAGCAAAGTTCTTAACCCGAGGTGATATTTCTGGGTTAGTGGAGTCCGTAACCTGAAGTCTGTAACACTGTACCTGAGTGGTACCTCGGGTATGTAACCTGAGGTACCACTGTACAGTATTTCAAATTCTCCGTACAGTATTTGAAGCAGTAACTAATCTATTAAAATTCAAAGGTCATTGCTAGAGCACAACCATTCATAAATTGTAAACGTTACACATCAAATCATAGAATTGTAAAGTTGGAAGGGATCCCAAAGGCCATCTAGTCCAGCCCCCTGCAATTCAGGAATCTCAAATAAGCATCCAAGTCAGATGGCCACCCAACCTCTGCTTAAAACCTCCTAGGAAGGAGAATCCGCCACCTTCCAAGGGAGTCTGTTCCACTGCTTAACAACTCTCGCCATCAGAAAATTATTCCTGATGTCAGAATCTCCTTTCTTGTAACTTGAATCACATGTAGATAAAGCCGTGTGCCTGGGAAATTATCTGTGAGTTAGCACCAGGCATTTGAAGGTCATTTAAAGCACCCTCCCCCCCCCCCACGAAATCCTAGGAACTGTTTCTCTGTGGACTTGGCTATACAGCTACAAATAAAATGTTTTAAGTTGTAAAGTGCAATATATAAATGTGACACTAGATGGTGATGATGAGCTATGGCAAATTCAATATATTTTTCAAAACTTTTTTTTTTTTAAAAAAAAAGCATTTTCACAGCGTTTTTTTATATGTGTGTAGATTCCACCTGTGAGTGGTAAACTACAGCTCCTGCAGTTCTTGAGGGGGCAGAGTGATATGTTGTAAATGTGCTTTTAGCATATGCAGCCTTAGATGATCCCAAAGTGTTGGTGTTGTGAAAGAAATTGATAAAGTGCAGGCTCCAGACTCACAATTTCAGCATTCAGGTGCAGTTGAATGAAGGCATAAAATGAAATTATTAGTTTTACATGTTATTTCTTTTGTTCCAGTCATTAACTCTGTGTGGTTCACAAACTGTGGCTTGAGGAAGCTTCCTTTGAAATCTTAGAGTTTTCTGGGTTCATAGTATACGTCAGAACTGGGGAATCCATCACTTGCTTTCTGTTGCTGGATGCTAACTTCCATCAATATGGTCAGGGATGAAAGCAGCTATAGCAGGCATAGGCAAACTCGGCCCTCCAGATATTTTGGGACTACAACTCCCACCATCCCTAGCTAACAGGACCAGTGGTCAGGGATGATGGGAGTTGTAGTCCCAAAACATCCGGAGGACCGAGTTTGCCTATGCCTGAGCTATAGCCTCACAACAACACAAGGGCCACAGGATTACAGTGGTGCCCCGCAAGACGAATGCCTTGCAAGACGGAAAACCCGCTAGACGAAAGGGTTTTCCGTTTTGGAGGTGCTTCGCAAAACGAATTTCCTATGTGCTTGCTTCGCAAGACGAAAATGTCTTGCGAGTTCCTGCGGGGGTTTTTTCCTTCCCCCCCCCCTTTTTCCCAAGCCGCTAAACCGCTTATCAGCTGATCGGCTAAGCCGCTTAACAGCTGATCGCTAAGCCGCTTATCAGCTGATCGTTAAGCCGCTTATCAGCTGATCGTTAAGCCGCTTAACAGCTGATCGCTAAGCCGCTTATCAGCTGATCGCTAAGCCGCTTATCAGCTGATCCGCTAAGCCTGCTATGCCGCTAATACTGTAGCGCTAATCTGCTAAACCGCTAATGGGCTTGCTTCGCAAGACGAAAAAACCCGCAAGACGAAGAGACTCGCGGAACGGATTCTTTTCGTCTTGCGAGGCACCACTGTATCATCCTTGGTATAAGGAATCCCAAGCCATTTCCCCCTTTTAACACAGCTCTTCAAACCCCTTCTATCTGCTTAAGGAGCACAGTGATCTGCAGGGGCCATTTTGTGTTGATTAGTGAATTGATGTTCTTGCCTTTCAACACTGGCTCTGGCCTGGTGAAACGCTCTGTTGATGAGGCTGCATTTTAATGTTTTAATGTTGTATTTTAATCTTGTTTTTTAAGTTGTATTTCAATCAACTTGTTTTATTATTGGTTGTTAGCCGCCCTGAGCCCGGTCTTGGCTGAGGAGGGCAGGGTATAAATTAAATTTATTATTATTATTATTGACCTCCAGACTGTCGTTATTTTGCAGGAGGGATTCAGACTTTAGGTTTATGAAATTCAAGTAGAGTAATGTGCTTTGTCATCATAGCACGACAAATCCAGTCTAAAAGACCCAGACTTTTGTGGTTAGGAAAGTGATGGTGAAATACACCAAAACGACAGGTAAACACCCAACAAGCAAATCAGAATGAGTGCAGGGTAAATGCTTGTTGTTGTACAACCGGCCCATAAACCAATGAGAACCAATGCTCAATAAAGACCTCACAGAGTGGTGCAAGCTTTGTGCAAGTGAATCAGAATGAAAACTGAATAAACAAGTTTTATTATGGAAGAGCCCTTACGACATGGAGTCGGATTAAATTTTGGGATCTTTCTATTAATTCCATGACTGTACTTTGTCAGTTGGGTATTAAAATGTTGCCTGTAAAATGATGAGAGATTTGCACAGACTTAGTCTTGCCTATATTATTAGTTGCAAGCAACAATGCCAGCTCTGAGCTATTACACCTTCCTTAAGGCGATTCATTCCCCACAGCGCTTTCCTAAATGTTATCTCAATCAATAACGAAGCAATTAAAGCCACCAACGTTTTGGATGTTTTACAAGCCTCTCTGAGTTCTCTAGCCATTTCCTGGTGAACTTTCAAGCAGTCTTGGGGTTAAAAACAAGGATCATTAAGTCTCTTTTCTTGTCCTTAATCACTGGATCAGCTCTTTGTTGTATCAGCTGCAAAGCTTCACTCCTTTCAAGTCCTTCCGCAAGTTTCCCTTCCTTAATTCAGAAAAAAAGAAGTAAAGAGGTTCAGGAAGGGTGTGTGGAAAGTGCCATTATGCCGGTTGGTCAGAAAACACATGAGGAGTGCAGTGGGGATGAGCGTGCAAGCTCTGACACCTCTCTGTCATTGTACCCATTACCTTTAACTTGGAAGTGGGGAGCTGACTGCAGGGGGCAGCCTCCAGTATCTGTGGAGGCTCCCTATGCTTTTGAGAACAATGGAAAATCAGAGTTCTAAAATGTGCAGGGACCTTCCACAGTCACCCTCCACAAGTTGAGGGTAATAGGAATTATGGGGGGAGGGGAGCAGAGATAGCACATTGCCTCCACCTGGTTTCCCATTCCCCTCCTGAACGCTGCATTGTCATGTCCTGCAGAGGGCTTAGATGGCGCTGGAATTTGCTGTATCTTGGTGGAATCAGGGGTTTCCTGTAGCTGTTCCTGTTTAAAAGAGACAATGAAATTTCTGTCCAACTTCCTGGCTGGTGTGGTCTCCAAGCTTTCTATGATAAATAGGTCCTAAAATGCCATACTCTCCAAGTGTCCCAATTTCCCAGGGACAGTCCTGGTACTATGAAAGCCATCCCAGCTTCTAATTTGATCTCACAGTGTACCTATTTCCTCTTCCAGAGCCACCGCTGCTAAGCTCAGAGAGGAGTGTGAGCTAGTGCTTGTCCTGAGAGCTGGTGGCGGCAGCAGCTGTGGCTGTGAGGGAGCCTCTCCATGGCCAGTGATGTGGGCCTCCTCCCTTGGGCAGCTTGTAGTGGCTGCTGGAGAGTGGGCAAGGAGTAAGGAAGGCTGCAGCTGCCAAGGCCCAGCTGCCGAGGCCCTGTGGATGCACTGATTCTGAGGGGCAGGTAGATGGCAGGGCCGCCCTGGATGAGAAGCAAGATGGAGCAGAGCAGAGTGCAAGGAGTCTTGGAGTTGTTTGTTTGTTTGCTTGCTTGCTTGCTTGCTTGCTTGCTTGCTTGTTTTAAAATGCTTTGTGCATCCATGTCTAACCATGCCGATTTGTTGTGTTTTTCTTTTTGTCAGAAAAGAATAAAAAATAAAATTGGGATTAAGGGACGGTGGAGGGTGTATATGCTGTGTCCCATTGCTGTAGTGGTGGTGGCACTCAGCCTTCTTCTGATAGGAAATGCTGGGGGGGGGGTGACAAAAACTGGTGGGGTCAGTTGTGTGGGGAGGGGAGTGAGAAATGTCCCTACTTTCATCTGAGGAATGTTGGAGGGTATGAAATGCTAGAATAAAATTTGGCACCTTGCCATTTTGGCTTGTGTTTATTAAATTTCCCTATCACAAAACCAACCCCTGAAACCTATATGTGTTGATGTTGGGCTCATTTTGTTATGAGAGAGGGAAATATTCAGTGATACCCATTTTCCTGGATTCAGATGTCAAACAGCAAAGGGCAATCCTACAAAAATACAAGGACTGGTATGATATGACCATGATGCTGCAAGTATACATAAAGAACTACAGAAATTGCTTGGAATCTGGCAAGAAATGTCGACTGTTCTTCGATTTATTTTTCTGTATGTGTCTGAATATTGCTGGATGGATTTCCAGGAGACTCTCAGCTATGGCTGGCACAGTGCAGTTTAAACTAAAAAGTGACTCCCAGGGAGCAATATGGTCATGTACATGGTCAGTGGCGTAGTGTGGGTTGTCAGCACCCAGGGCAAGGCAAGTAATTTGCGCCCCCTAACCCGTGGATTTGCGCCCCCTAACCCTAACCCCCAGATGTTGCGCCCGGTGCGGCCGCCCCCCCCTGCATCCTCCACGCTACGCCACTGTACATGGTACAGAGTGCATGCAACAACATTCCAAACCTGGAGAAAATATACTGGCTTATAATCTTCTAGTATATTTCTTCTATATTCCCTCTTGGGGTCTTTCCTCTGGCTAGTAGCTATACAGCTGCGCTCCACACTGTTGGAAAAGAATGAAAGCCTCATTAAAAGCTTCTCAGTACCAGTTGGTTCCAAATTAAGCAAAGGAGATTTTGCCCATCAATAGGCAAAAAGTACAAGGTGGCCAATGTTGCATTGGGTAGTACTGTTCAAGAAACACAAACTAAAACCCTCCTTGCTCTCCTGGAATTAGCCACATGAAGCCTAGCTAAAATCAATTATCAATATGTCATTTCAATGATTATATTAGTGAATAATGAATGCATTGCACAAGAAGCACAATTTGTGGAGTGTGTTTTTCTGGCTATGTTCAATTCTGTGGATTTCTCTGCTTAAACCATGAAACATCAATGCTGAGCCTGAAGGACTGCATCACACAGCAATAGTGAGACTATTGTGTGGCAGTCACGAAACCACAAATAGGCATTAGCAATGTTTGCAAGATGGCATGATGACACTCTAGGCCAAGAATGTCAAAGCAGCTGGCCATTTTGGAGCATTTGCATTTGTGATAAGAGGGAGGCATCTCTGGTAACTCAACACTAGAGTGGAAAAGCTGATCAATATTTAGACAAACAATGACAATAATCTTCTGAAGGGGGGTCACGTAAAAATGGTTATTTAGTTCTGGCAATTAGTTTGAGTGCCAGTCAGATGATTCAGCTGGGAAAACCTGGACTGTGACCTTTCTGGGGCTTTAAAGTGTGATGGCGCTGTCATTTTTTATGGAAAAGCCATGCATAATGAATGAGTGCAAATGCTAACCTTTTAATAAGTAAATGGTTGAGGAACGCATGTTTTGAAAACGGCCAAAAATGGTCCATATTAAGTATGCATGACTGGTGCTTGGAAGAAAAAGTGATAGAAGTTCCTCCAGCCATCATCTGTCCAGTTCAAAATGATAAGAGGTCTATGTACATGCAGGAAAGGCATTTATATTGGCACGTTGGTCAGTGTTTATATAAAAGTTCATTCCAGTGCTTATCCAGACACCCTTGACCTGGCTGCATGCACTATATGATGCACATGAAGACACACCTTCCCATCTTGGGGACCAGTTGTTTGAGACTGGAGGCAAACAGTTCATGGTATGACATTGCAGATTTTCGGAAGGAGGGTGATTCAGAAATGACCCCCCACAGCTTGGAAATTAAGGGCATGAACCCAAATCATTCTGAATTGCAGTTCAGCTCATGAATAATTTTGGCTTGTTCTGAGCTGTCCTCACCAAGGCCCTTTCCCCCTCTCATGGATTGAGCTTTTTGCGATCAAAGCAGCAGCAACAAAGGGCTGCATAGGAGAAGGTTGCTTAAATCTGAAAGCCTTATACAGTGGTACCTTGGGTTACATATGGATACACAGGTGGATACACAGAGTATTTGTGTGTGGAAATGGATGGAAGCAGGTATATGAATTTTGGGGAGGCATGAATGTACCTGCATGTGAAAGTAACACCTACACTTTTAAAAATGTGTCCCAGAAATGCATGTCTTTCCTAACAGTAGAAACCAGGGAAGAACTGTAGCTTAGTGGTAGAGCATCTGCTTCCCATGCAAAAAGTCCCAGGTTCAATTCCTGGTGTCCTCAGAGTACAGCTGGGAATAATTCCTTCTTGAAACCCTGGAGAAAGGCCCTGTCAGCCACTATAGGTAATACAGTGGTACCTCTGGTTACGAACTTAATTCGTTCCAGAGGTCCGTTCTTAACCTGAAACCGTTCTTAACCTGAGGTACCGCTTTAGCTAATGGGGCCTCCACCTGCCGCTGCGCGATTTCTGTTCTCATCCTGAGGTAAAGTTCTTAACCTGAGGTACTGCTTCCGGGTTAGCGGAGTCTGTAACCCGAAGTGTTTGTAACCCAAAGTACCACTGTACCAAGCTATATGGACTCAGTATAGTCTGATTCAGTATAATGCAGCTTCCTATGTACAGTATTTCAACATTTTAAATATGTAGTCCCTGTGAATTGTAAAAATGGTGTCTGAAAGGAAAACCTTGATTCTCCATGTCTAGCAAGTGGCTGTTCTCTTAATATTGGGAAGCAAGATACTGGAGCAGCTTCTGGGAGGCAAGGGGGGCTCTTTCTATCCTGCTCAAGCACCTGAAGGGAGGATAAAGCACTTACTGAAATTGAGGGCAAAGGTTGGGGAAAGGGCTTCCATTTCCCCACTGCACATGCTCACTGCAGCTTCCCGGAGAGCTTGCACATTTTTACATGACAAGGGGGAAACAGGTGCACAGCTCCGGCGTAGCTGTGCAGCTACTTTGAGGTGGCAGCTCCACCTCCTTCGCCTTATTTACAGAGCAACCATATGCTAGATCTAAAAGGAGCAACCATTCAAAAAATGACCCTGCTGCTGGAGGGGAGTTGGGAGAGCAGCGGCTGATGCTAACAGGAGCAATGTGGCAGCTGCTGTGCATAAAAGTGATGGGGCCGAGGGGCTGCTGGGCTCACCATGAAGTCGAGCGGGGGTGCTGCATCCGACCTGGAGGAACTGGAGAGCGGCAGCAGCGAGAGCAGCTCCGGAAAATCCTTGACTTCCACCGGAGCCCAAGGGAAACGCAAGCGGAAGAGCCCTCGGCTGAGCGGGCTGAGCAAGCAGAGGCAAGCTGCCAATGCCCGGGAGAGGGACCGAACCCACAGCGTGAACACAGCCTTCAGCACCCTCCGCACCCTCATCCCAACCGAGCCCGCAGACCGCAAGCTGTCCAAGATAGAGACCTTGCGCCTGGCCTCCAGCTACATCTCCCACCTGGCTAACATGCTGCTCCTACAGCAGCAGCAGCAGCAGCAGCCACCGCAACAGAGCGAGAGCTTGGGGGAGGAACAGCTGCCTTCGAGGCAGCCCTGCTTGCAATACCAGCCTCTCCTGCAGGGCGGTGGCACAGCAACGGCACCAAGACCAATCTGTACCTTCTGCCTGAGCAACCAGAGGAAGCTGGTAAGGCTGGCATCTAGCACTCAGTAACACCCCACCCCACACACGTATACACCGCAAGCTGTGGCCTGCACGGATTGGGGTTGTTTTCAGCAGAGGTGTAGCAAGGGAGAATTTTGCAGGAAGGTGACCCTCTGCTCTGGTCATCGGCTTTAAAGCCTGCGCCTGAACTGGCATCAAATTGAGGAACGTATCAGAAAGGTGAACTAGAGCTTTCATTTCCTCAGTGCGTCCAGTTGGGGAACCAAAATATGTACAGAACAGACAATCCTTGTCTGAAACTGTTAGGGCACTATGTGTGTGTGCGCGCGCACTCCTTCTTTTTAAAGCATGTTCCTTACAAAAACTCACTCCCTTCATGTGAGCATTGCTTGAATAAATGTGCAAAAGCTGCAGTTTGCTTTGTGTTGTAGCTGGGAAAAATAATTTGCATTTCCCTCTTATTTTGGAGATTTGCATCATCACTTGCCAAGTGTAACATCCTGTTTACATTTGGGGCCTTTGTGTGTTTTCCTTTTATTTTGTTCCATACTGTATGAAGATTTTTCTCTTTCTCTTCCTCAGTAGAATATTTTTTTAAAAAAGAATATTTCCCTCCTTTCTTTTAGCTTCATTGTGCCTGGTCTATTTTATAGCTTGCACTGAAAAGAATTTATATACATAAATTTCATATTTCAAAACTGAGACTGTCAGTGTTTGAAATGTTCAGGCGTTTAAACCCCAACCAACCGTGAAGTGCACAGGTGAAGCTTATCTCTGCTTTGGTGGCTAGGACCTTTTATATTAACAGGTAAAATTTGGGTGAGATGGCCACTGACAACTGAACTGAAATAAAACTTTAATGTATGGTTTATGTGCACTGCCTCGTTATAATGGATGCCTTTATTCTATTTGCAGCACAGAGAAAGGGAGAAACACTTGTCTCTTTAAAAGCATTGTGGACATTGATTCAGAAGAGAAGCTTGCACAAATACCGGACTGGTTATAGAACAGTTGTAGGTAACCTCTCTCTCTCTCTGCCACTTATATCATAATGTTTACATTGAAATCATGCAATTACATAAAAAAGGGAAAGGGGGGGGGAGGACTAACCCTGATCTGCACTTTGTTTTCCATTGCCAGAGGCTTATTCAAAGGGGATTTTTGCAGTTGAAACTGAACACGGTGGGGAAAGTTGCACCTGGCGTGGCAGCTATTTTCGTGCAAGAAATGCTAAACCTAAGCAGCCAAGCCCTGATACTGATGCCTCCTAGACCTATGTCACATGATGGAACTTGAGCTGTCAAACACCCGGCGTCTCCTCTTAATGGGAGACTCTCATAATGCACCAGGCTCAAAGCCTCTAGCTACCATTGGACGGCTAAGCCATGTCACACCGCCCTCTCTCTTTTTCAGCCAAAACCTCATTGGCCTCTGCTAGCAGATTCAAGGATTTCCACTAAAATTGTGCATTAAAGGATCGTACACAAATTACAGGAGAAGCACATACCCAAAGGCTAGAGCGGTTGTACCCATTTTGTTTCTTGATCAACACAGTGTGGTTCCTCTTGTCAGTCCATGGGCCAGACAAGAAGAAATTAATTGCATTTAGCATATTATGTTTTTATTCTAAAAAAAAATAGTAGCTGTGAGGAAGATCAGGAGAGAACTGACATTTCCCCCCTCTGCTCTACCATCCTGGTGAAAATACACCACCATGATCACGCACTGCTTTTACTTTCAAAGTAAAACAAAACCCATTAAATGCTTATGTCCATTTAATGTACCATTTAGTTTTTCCCCACCCCAGACAGTCACAGGGGGAAAGGGCAGGAATTTCCTCTGTCCAGTCAAGATTTGCTCAAAATGAATCAAAATAACATCCATCCTGTGTCTCTCAATCATAGTCAGTCCAGGGCCAGATCGCTTTTTGCTGTGTGTGAGAAAGACAATGTAGTGTAGCGACAAGTAAAAACCTGTTGTGCTACAACCGCTTGCTTCTCCTCTCTCACAAGGTAGCTTAAGCATGTCTATTTTATCGTCTCTCTACTGCAGATGCTGAGGGAAGTCGTCATGTAACTTTGTACCCATGGTACTGAAATGAGCAAAGCACCCCGATGTCAGCTTCAGAACAAACCCATCTTTGGCCATGTGAACGTAGCCACAGACTTGCACCACAGCTCTGCTGTCAAATCAGCTTAGCCAAATGGCTCTGGAGGGAGATGCAGCCAAACTGAGAGGAGGTTCTCCACTTAGGCCTGAAACTTGAGAAGGGCTGTCGAGTGACTCAGGCCAATTCTTGAAACAGTGTGGGATCTTTCTAAATTTGTTCATCATTGAAGTGTGGAGCAGGGAAAGTTCCCAAGGGCCCTCTAAATTTATCTGCTCTCCTTGGTTACTCGCAAGTTGTGCCTGTACATTATCACTGGTGCTACAGTATCTGACGGCTGGTCGACATGTAAGCCTGCAATCTTTATTTTGAATTAAGCTGAGCAAGTTTTGGGAGGGTTTTTTAAGCCACTTTTCCAAACATGGGCAGAATTATAAAGCAAAACAACATTAGTTCACAGTAGAGGGGTTTCTGAAATGGTCAGACAAAGCTTTCGTTAAGTAGACATATACATTGTTTAGAGCGGGAATAAGAGGTGTGTGCTTGCGCGTGTGTGAAAACATTTTCGCAATGTGGTATGTCACCGTAACATATGGCCTCATCTTTCATATCTAAAAGTAATTAATCCTACTCAGCTGGGGTGCTCGCTAGGTGACCTTGGGCCAGTCACTATTTCTCAATTTAACCCACCTCACAGGGTTGTTGTGAGAATAAACTGGGGATTGGAGGAGAACCCTGTAGGTCACCTTGAGCATCTTGGAGGAAAGCTGGGTTATAAATGTAATAAATAAACAAACAAACAAATAAATACAAAAATCAGGAAAAAGACATAAATTGGGAAAATCAGTCGAGATTAACGATGCTCCAATAATGATTCCTCAGCATTCCTAAATAATAATAATAATACGTATATATTAATCCCTGAGTTAAGCCACATGAAAGTAATGCTCTGTGGCATACATTTCACAATGTAGATGAATGTTTAATTCTCTTAGCCAGGCATCCCCAAACTTGTCTCTCCAGCTGTTTTGGGACTACAATTCCCATCATCGCTGACCACTGGTCCTGTTAGCTAGGGATGATGAGAGTTGTAGTCCCAAAACAGCTGCAGGGCCGAGTTTGGGGATGCCTGCTCTTAGCTATCACAAACCCTTCATCATAAATTTTGCTTCTCTTCAAGGAAGAATATATGGCAGCTTGGTTTAACCCTAAGTAAACCTCTCCCCTTCGGTGAAGCAACTTTTGTGGTCCTACTCACAACCATCCAAATTTCTGTGGCTTTTCCTGACAGGAAGCTTAAATACAGCTACCAGTTTTGGAGACAAAATGAACCAGCATGTCAGAGTGTATTTTTTTTTATTAAAAAACCTACTAAGCTAGGGTATGTTGATAGGCAGTTTGAAAGAATATGAAACACATTCCACTTCTTCCTCACAGTCTGAGGGTCAGTGCCCTGTTTTGATGGTCATTTCCCCCCTTGTGCCCATGACAGCTCCTTGCTCATAATAAGTCAACTGTCATATTTCCCTTAAGCGGACTTGGGGATTTTGCACACCTCTGACAAAGCTACACAGCTCAGACTGAGTAGAGGTGGCCTGCATGAAGTTAACAAGCCTCATGCTGACCCATTTATAACAAAGTGGTCATCATAGGCACAAGAAAAGCGTCAGCCATCAGGTCCTATTTAGTGACTGGTTCATATGAATTTTGTTCACATTTTGGGCATACATCCCTCCTTCATTTTCTATTGCACTCCTGTAATTTTCAAAATGTTACATGCACTTTTAATAATTATCTTTCAATTGCTTTGGAAAGAATAATCATATTCTAAAGGAGGACTGGATTATGACCCTTTGTCAATTCTAAAGAAAACAGGTGTTCCAAACAGGCCAATTTCCCCACTATTCTGTTGCAATGGTTGGGAAAAAATGCCCTTGCTGAATGTTTTCTATTTTAGAGCTCTTAAAGGGACATAAGGGCTTTCTCCTTCTTAGAAGCTGATGCCCATGCTACTTAATTTTTTAAAAGTCTTTTACAATTGGAATAAATATAGTCTGGTGTTCTTATATATTTTTTTTACCAGAAACAGTAGACTATTCCATTACAGTACACTTCATCCGCACTATCCTTTCATAAACAGGTAAATAGCATCTGAATTATAAGTACTCCCCCTCATATAGATAGTTAGATAGATGATAGATAGATAGATAGATAGATAGATAGATAGATGATAGATAGAGATAGAGGGATAGAGATAAATAAATAGATGTAGATAGATATAGATAGATGATATATTAAGCTCATCCACCCAGTCTTTTTGATTCCCCCCCTTTAATTATACATATAATGTCATATCTATATATGTGCAGTCCAGGTTTCCTTAAGTAACCAGCACATGAGCAGGGACCTAGAACTATGCATATGACTGTACAAAAATACTTAGCCATCATGAAATTATGCTGCAGAAATATAGTCCCGCATGGGACTTGAGTCCTTGAAATGCATGATGGACATACATTTTGCAAATAATTTCGCTTTAAGAAAAAGCACAAGCAGCCCGGATGCTCAATGGAAGAGACAATCCAATATGGGCAAAGCTCGATTGGAACAGAACAGTCAAATTCTGTTAAAATGAAGTCGTCCTCTGTCCTTAATCCTAATATTTAAATAGCTCCTCCTGAACATTTGGGTAGTTTTACAGTTCTTTCTACTGGGCCCCTGCATGAATATTTATGCTGATAACTACTAACAGAAGTTAAGCGTTTGGTTTGTGAGATCATGAAAGTCAGCAATCAAATGAATATGACTCAAGGGATTACTATATCCTACAGTGTATAGTGAGGCAAGACTTTAATCTTCAAGTTGTTCTAGCTAAGGCTCCCGAGTCCATAAGCAGCTATGCTTCTGATGCTTCCCCACACCAAGGCCTCTCCAGGCAGCTGAGGGAAGCAGCCAACCTGAAGCAGACCTAAAGTGCATCGCAAGCGCATGAACTTGTTCTTAAGCAGCCATTTACCTTCTGCCAAGGTTGTTGCAACTTTGCATTGGCAAGACTGCATCTGCTTCACACCCACAACTCCAGGATCCTTTACACTTTTGGGATTTGGGGCTCTTTCAATGTTATTTTGGTGATAACTGGCCACCTACAGCAATTTAGAGGTCAGGGTTTCCAAATACTAACCTTGAGACTCTGTGTCCACCATTGGATCTCTGAATTTGCAGTTCACTACCCCACACACTAACCTTGTAGCTGTGTTCCTATACATGTGCACATACTATGCTGTCATAGTTTATGCATTTTTTTTAACCATATGGGTAGAAAGAAGAAGTGAGTACCATTTATCTGCTGCAAGCCAACTGCTTGTTCTGGACATGCAGGCTCCAACACACAGCTGGAACTCCCTCACCTGCATAATAAACCCCACTGTCATGAAGAGGGGCTGTGCAAAAGGGTATTCTTTGGAGCAGAATCTCCAGACGGACTATGCTGTAAAATGTTTCAGTTCAATTGGGTGCTATCTCTTGAATTTACACTTTTAAGATGCCTTGTATAGATCTATGAAAATAGAAGTGGAAAGCCTAGTTCTCTTGAAAATGTACATAACAAAGTATGCTTTATATTGATGTTGCTTAATGTGCTAATTTTCAAATCCAAGCATCTCTGTTTATTCAATGTACAGCTGCTATGTAAGGCAGTTAATGTCATTCTAAAGCACACCAGGGCCGGTTAAATCAGAATGCTCAGGAATAAAATCTTACTGTAGTATCCTAGGCATTACTCAGCCTTACAGTTTACAACTTGTGTGGCAACATGGAATGTCATGCAAGCCAAGGGCACAGAATTCCATGCAGGAGGTGGTAGGTCTTGCCATTCCTCCTCAGCAATCTGCTTGGTTTCTGTGCTGGGTTGGAGAAAAAGGAACCTATTCATCAGCTCTGTCCTTCCTCTTCCAGCCTGTCCAGAACCCTGCATTCCCATGTTGACTTTGAAGTAAGAGGGTTGTATGTCTCCATCACCAGCATGGAAACATAGTGGAATAGCCTCTTGTCAGAGTTGTAAAAAATAAAATAAAATAAATATTGGCTACTAAACTTTGTAGGCTTATTCGCAAGGCTGATGCTACTGATAAGAGGAAAATCATTAACATATTTTTAACAAAAGCTTTTAAACATACCACCTAACTACTACTAATGGTTCAAAATGCCCATTTGTGCTCTTATAAGAACAGCCAGGGTTTTTTTTAAAAAAAAAATATTATTACTGCCGTTTGGGCTGAACAGTAGTAACAATGCCTGTGTAAAAGAGACAAGTTTGTTTATAAAAGCCTGAAAATTTCTTCTAAAATAAAGTGTATTTTTGTAAGACAGATTTAACATTAAAATAATTCTAAACATACATTTTCCTCTGTATTTTTATTTTGCTGTTGAAAAATATCTCTTAGATAAGACGCTCAAGCAATAGGCGGTGGTTGCTTATGCTAAAACATCGGGGAGTGGGGAGTGATGTAGCAGCTGTTTCTCACCTTCTACTCCTGATATTCAATAAAAAAAGGCGGGGAGAGGACCATATCTGCTAGCTTGGCCCCCAATTTGCATGCATACCCAAAGAGTCAAACAGGTAGATACATTTTTGGCAGAGAAAGGGAACCACTTTCAGCCCAAGGGCTGGATTTGAAATTGGGTAGCCTTCTGAGGGCTGCTTTAGGTATAGAAGCAAAAAAGAGGTGAGGCAGAAGCAGCTTAGTCATGCTGGCCACATGACCCAGGGGGGGAAATGCAATATTTTTGCATACATTTTACATTTAAATCCCCCTTTAAAAGGTAAAGGTAAAGGACCCCCGACAGTTACGGTAAGTCCAGTCACGAATGACTCTGGGGTTGTGGCACTCATCTCGCTTTATACGCCGAGGGAGCCGACGTTTGTCCGCAGACAGTTTTTCCAGGTCATGTGGCCAGCATGACTAAGCCACTTCTGGCGAACAAGAGCTGCACACCGAAACGCCGTTTACCTTCCCGCCGGAGCGGTACCTATTTATCTACTTGCACTTTGACTTGCTTTCGAACTGCTAGGTTGGCAGGAGCTGGGACCGAACAATGGGAGCTCACCCCATCGCGGGGATTCAAACCGCCGAATTTAAATACATTACACACACACACACACACACGTACACATAAGTTGTGTAATATTTTAAACATAATCCAAGGAAAGCCATGGAAAGTAGTGGATCAACATGACTGACAGGTGACCTCAAATGACATCATATGAATGACAAGTGGGTAGAGTTCGCTAGAAATGGCCTTGTGGGCCAAATTATGTCTGCAGCCTAGAGGTTCCCTAGCTCTGGTGTAGAGTTTAAAATGTCTAAACTCTGTGATGGCACTTTCCACACAGCACTGATGTTCAATGAAGTAGCCTTCTTCCACACTGGTAAATTTATAGTGTCACACCTTCACTGAGCTTAGAGTGGCTAATTTAAACAAATGAGAGATGTGATATAATTTTTTGGTGCCTTGTTTTGCTTCCATTTTTATTCTTATTCTTGTTATGGCTAGGGGCCTCAATAGTTGGAAGTGGCCCAGGCGTCTCTGGACCTTTGAGCTGCAACTGATAGTAGAGATCCTAAGCCTTATTGTGGCATTGCCTTTTTGCATTTATATGGACGCACTGGGAAGGGGGATGATCACTGCAGAGGGTTGGACCAGATGACCCTTTGGATTCCTTCCAACTCAACATGTTTATGTTTCTATTACCAAACTTGCTGCCGTACTTGTGAACAACACAAACATTCAACAAACACTATCCCTTCCATCAAGAAACCATAGAACCAACAGATGTATGACCCACATATATGTGTGTGTGTCTTTTCCCAACAATATCCTTATGGTATTAAAGAAATATGTCCCAACACAACAACAACAACAACAACAACAACAACAACAACAACAACAACAACAACGTTTGTTGCTGATACAATTGCACATTGCCATGCTCATACATACCTGTTGAATTTGATGCATTCATCTGATGTGAATAAGGCTACAGCAGTCACACAGAAACACAAGCACAAAGAAGAAGAAGAAGAAGAAGAAGAAGAAGAAGAAGAAGAAGAAGAAGAAGAAGAGGAGGAGGAGGAGGAGGAGGAGGAGGAGTTTGGATTTGATATCCCGCCTTATCACTACCCGAAGGAGTCTCAAAGCGGCTAACATTCTCCTTTCCCTTCCTCCTCCACAACAAACACTCTGTGAGGTGAGTGTGACTGGCCCAAGGTCACCCAGCAGCTGCATGTGGAGGAACAGAGACGCGAACCCGGTTCCCCAGATTACGAGTCTACTGCTCTTAACCACTACACCACACTGGTGTACACACAAAGCTCAACTAGGGCCCACAATGTAGCCCATCAAGCACACATTATTTGCAAGTTCCATTGAAATGAGCAGGGCTTTCTGAAAGGTCTGAGAAATTATTTCACTGGCTAAAAATATTGCAGAACAGACCTACACTACATAAATCTTTCCGAATTAGTTCAGAAAATAATCCAATGTCTTGGGCAAGCACAGCCATTCAGAACATTTATTTCTAAGTTGAGAGACATCCATTTCCTTTACATGAAAACAAAAACAAAGCACTTTGATACATAATTAACGTTTGCAAAGTTGAGTTTGGGAGAAAAGACAATTTCAAAAAGCTGATAGCTGGTATCCAATGATTTTGCAACCCAAGCAAAACACACTTCACAGGTGCAACCTGTCCTTCTACACACAAACTGCAGCTCTCTGCAACACCTGAAAAACTTATCTGAAAGGTGCCCTTACCTAGTAGAGCAAGGGTGGACAACCTGTGGTCTTCCCAGCATATTTGAGTCCAACTCCAATCAGCCCTGGCCAAGCATAGCCAATGATCAGGGACAATGAGAGCTATAATCCAGCAACATCTGGAAAGGCTACAGGTTCTCCACTCCTGTACTAGGACTTGTTTTGATAGGGCATGAGAGGTGCAGGTGGGAAATAGAATTGGTTACCTTTCTGTACTAGTAGAAGCACCTTCTGCTCTCACAGCAGAATCCAAGCCACTGTTGGCTGTTAATGCATATTCTCTTGTTTACAAACCTGTCGACATATCCTTCAAGGCACCCAGTGACATCATTCATCCAAACGTATGCAGTAGTTATTGAACTTGTCGACCAAAGAGCAACCATGCCAAAAGAAGAACTTCGCCTGAGGAAAAGGCCAGACAGCTGTCAGGTTTAGATGGGATCAGGCAGCTGGGACTCCTCCACCTGAAAGAGGGCTTTGTACTTTGAAGCTGAGCCTTCCTAGCAAAGAAACAATATGTTCAGAATGAAGAACAGCAAACTCAAATGGGCTTTCGGCCAATAAAAAAAAAAACCCAAAGGGTTTCAATAAGCCATGCATTATGAAATACGTTCCAGTCAGACAGGTGTGTTAGTGGCAACACGTATTGCCGATGAACATGAATACATCAGGGCAAATGTAAAAGTACATTTGTGAAAAATGTGAAAGCAAAGAAAATCTAGAAGAAGAAGCAGCAGCAGAAGAAATATGATTACGTTGGCTAGAAGTGACACTAAATATACATGTGTCATTTAAAATAGCCATGTTTTGCTTCCCTGTGCCTAATAATTTAACTGAAGTAACTCATATCAAATAGCACAGCATTCTGTGTTTCTTCACCAGCTGGTATCAGCCAATTACATGTGGCAGTGAAATGGTGATCATCATGGTGTCAGGACACATGAAAACACATTATATCCGACATGAATGTTATCTTATTCTTGTCTTTTCTAGGAGACCCAGACATCTACCTGGATATATCCTTAATCTGCTCATCTTCAAGCCACATTGCTGTGTTTCTCTTAGAGGAGAAATTAGTACATTTAGATCTGTGGAAATTAATCCACAAGTGGGGATCCATGAATGTTTCATGGTTGGTGGGGTGATTGGGTTCAAAGGACATCTGAGCTCTGGTGAGACACCATTGTTAAAACATCTGCACTGGCTGCAGGACCGTGCAGAGCTTGTCTGAGGCCTGGGGCAGGAGTCTTCTTAAGAGTAAAGTTATAAGCTCAAAGAAGAAAAAGCAGCCGGTCCCTGGCAGCACCCCACTCCACAGCTGGTTTAGCCCTCCAAGGTCCAGGGCAAGTGTACACAGCTGGCCACCCCCTCTGCCTGGGCCTGACTGGCGGTCCATCTGCTACCAAGCCAAGTTCAAAGTCTTTGTATTAATTTACAACTCGGGTCTAAGTCACTTAGGGAGTGCCTGAACCCTTATATCCTAGCTCAGTCATTGGGATCATCTATCTGTAGGAGTGTTGCTGGTTGTGTCCCAGGTTAGTGAGGCTCATGTGGCATCAGCACAAAACCAAACTTTTAGTGTAATTTGTCTAGTCCTGTGGAATGTTCTTCCAGCAGGGATTTAGCAGGCATCTTCAATATTGACTTTTAAATGTTTGCTGAAAACTTTCCTTTGCATCTAGGCTTATGCAGACAAGTGAGATTAAACACTTTCTGTAATAGTAAATTGGCAATCTGTTTAAATAAGAATAACCTGTGCTTTTTATTTTGCATATATAATGGTTGTAAACTGCTTTGATACTTTTGATGAAATTGCAGTATACACAGGGTGTGTGTGTGTGTGTGTGTGTGTGGATAAATGGATGCATGTGTGTGTGTGTGTGTGTGTGTACACACCAGCTTATATTAGTTTTAAATACAACCCAGAAAAAAGTAATCACTTTAACTCTGGTTGATATAAATGAGGAAAATATAACTCAACACCCCCACTGAACTCAGTCATATTTAGAGTTATAGAATTAGCATCCATTTATTTCCAGGTGCAACTATTTCTACCTCCCTCCATAACATATATGGATTGACAATAAAATGAATAGCAGGAGATAGTCGGACCATTTCCTTGCCAGAATATCAATTCAGCCTTCAGGCATTTGAGCTAAAATCTGTAGGCACCTAACAATTAACTCCAACTAGCACCTGCAGGACTCTTTAATTCCTCTACTTCACAGACAGAGCTTTCCAAAATGTGTGTCGCGACATGTTAATGTGTCAGCTGAAATGTTGTAGGTGTGCCATGCAAACGCTACCTATGCTCCTCCCGGGGCTGGAAAGGGGTTAGTTTAACCTCTGTTTTGCTAGTAAAACTGAATTATTGCGTTGATAAATGATGCATAAGAAGTGTGACACCAACATGAAAAGTTTTGAAAGCTCTGTTAGGAAATATAGATGTCTAACCCATTAATTTGAGTACTATTCTGACATTTAAAAATGTGAATGGAAGTGAATATTAAATTTATTCACACTGAAAACTGAAATGCTGCTTTGTTACTTATGCATTACATGGAGGTCTTCTGGTTCCATACTCGGGGTCCTGATAATATATTTTCTTTGGTTCTGTGCTTCTTAATATTGGGGTTATATGTTTGGTCTTTCTGAAAGGTCAGGCTCTATTGGATTATAGCACCAAACTGGATATTGCTCAGAGATCTACACAGGTGTGACCCAGCAAAGGTCAGTAGTAGTCCAATACTTTGTTCAAGTCTGGAGAGTTATAAATAGAGGGTGAAAATATAGTTCTATATAAACAGGTGATGTGTGCTAGCCTTCTAAGGTCATTACAAACAGAGAAGATTCGTGCCTGATTCAACCAAAAGCTGATCAATATATGAATAAAAGGAATCGAGAATTTCTGGATATTTGAACTTTACAAAAGTCCTGAACGATAATTTCCATTGGGAGCTCATATACTTAGTTCCTCTAAAAATTGCTTTGTGCTGTGATTCAATAAGTGTGTAGCTAAAGTTTTAATCAATTGTTGTCAAGGTTTCAACTGGGTAGCCTTACCTGAAAAATAAATCATGCTATTAAAAAAATAAAATGCAGCACTTCAAATTATCACAGACGTATTCTAAAACTAAATTTTGTGTCAAGTCTTATAGATAACAATTTGCATGAGATTATAAATTCAGGTTGCCAGGACAACATTTACGAAGGAAGAGTGTTCTGGGCCTGTAAAGATGCCTGAAGCAGGTTTATACCATCCCTTATTTGTAGCTGTTTGAGAAGGAAACTGCCTAAGCATTGTTCTAAGAAGATTAGCATCTGCATGAAGCAGACCGTCTGCTACTGACACACTTTCAACCATGCCTATTTTATCTTTTAGGGTTTTTTCCAAAGGGGTTTAGCTGATGTGAGCAGTTGAAATCCCAGGTGTATAGAGATCCCGGGTGTATAGATGTGTATAGGTGTATAGGGATGCGGGTGGCGCTGTGGTCTAAACCACAGAGTTTAGGGCTTGCTGATCAGAATGTTGGCGGTTTGAATCCCCACGACGGGGTGAGCTCCCGTTGCTCAGTCCCTGCTCCTGCCAACCTAGCAGTTCAAAAACACATCAAGTGCAAGTAGATAAATAGGTACCGCTCTGGCAGGAAGGTAAACAGCATTTCCGTGTGCTGCTCTGGTTCACCAGAAGTGGCTTAGTCATGCTGGCCACATGACCCGGAAGTTGTACGCCAGCTCCCTCAGCCAGTAAAGCGAGATGAGCGCCGCAACCCCAGAGTCATCCGCGACTGGACCTAATGGTCAGGGGTCCCTTTACCTTTAATTGATGTGGGCAGTTGAAATCCCAGGTGTATAGAGATCCAAAGGAGGACAATAGCCTATCTCTCTTTATTTTTACCACTTTATAGCCCCAGCAGACTTTCAAAGCAGCTTACAGAAGATTCCCACAGTAAAAAAAAAGAAAAAAAAATCAAATCTTGTTCCAGCAGCGGGAGTAACATGGTATTCCTATGATAGAACAAATGTTTGCTATCCAACAAGTTCAGATCTCTTGTCGTGTTCTTATCCTTGGTCAGAGCCTGCTGATAACCTCTGAGGGAAAGATATAGGACAGAGCAGCTGGAATTCGCTTAACTCAAGATGGAGGCAAGTTTTCCCTTGCTAATGAAGTTGCTGGACTTCTGTTCCCTGAAGCAAGGGAATGGAGCTGAGCAGCTGGATCTTGCTCAGCCAATGATGGAGAAACAGAAGCAGAAATAATAAGACTTCAAAGCAGTGCTATTTTTCCAGAAAAAGAGGTTCTGGGGCAGGGGAGGGGAGCCCTGCAGCAAAGTGATTTACCTGCATCATGCATGAACAGAGGACACATATATTATACGAGGATGAATAGGTTATATGACTCTGCTGTATTAGTGCCTTCCATCATCCATATCAACAGTCTCCAATCTGAGATGACAGCGGAGACCAGTAATGTTAGCAACCCTTGGAATAAAGGTTGTGCCTGCTCCTCATATATCACAGAACCACTTGGAATTATAGGGGGGCGTAGCTTAGATTTCACTTTTCTTTCCTGAAATAGTCCATTTTCTCTGAAAAAGAGAATATGCAGAGCATACTTGAAAGAAAAATGATGATGAAAACCCCCCATCCTTACTCAGATTGTGAATTTAAAGATGAGCCTACATTCTGCTGCCAGGCCGAAGGTCCTGAGATGCATTACGGTCAGAAGAAAGTATGTCTTCAAATTTATTCTTGTGGGACAAATGAACCGAGATACAGCTCCCCTTTCCTCCTCTTGCTGCAGTTGCCAAGAAATTGCTTAAGACCCTTTAAGATGAATAGGGAGAAAGAATGAGACATACAAGCAAGCTATATAGAGCTAGATGAAAGAATGGCAAGGGACAGGAGGGGAGGAATGTTACTGGGCAGAATGATGAATTTTTGGACAGTGAAATCTATCTCCTCACTTTGTAGTCCACTTTCTGATCAAGATTTTGCAGGCATGATGATCCTAAAAGTTTGTAAAGCATGCTCTGCTCCATCAGAAACTGAACAGTATGCCTGTCCAGTTGTGTTCAGGCAATTCTGGGGCAGCCTGGAGGCAAATATTAACTGCAACAGATCAACACGGGTTGTAGGATCTGAGTTGCTGTCTTAATATTGAATTCCCTGGCCAGCTCTCTACTTCCAGCAGCAGCAAAGAGCGTGGGAGGAAATCAAACAGACGGAAACCGCTGCTTTCCATGCTTATCCAAAGCAGGAATGTATCCCAAGGGAAGCAACACAAGAAAGCAAAAAGGCTTTATAAAGGATGCCCTTAGAAGGCCAAGTAAATCTAGTAGCGGGGAAAGAAGAAGAAGATAATAAGCAATGAATTCTGAAACCCACTAGAATAGCCTTTATCGAACCATCATTCAATGCATCTGAGAAGCTAAGATTTAACAGTCCACATTTGTGGCTGACAGTACAACCTGGGTGCTTCAAGCCCATTTGCCTGAAGTTTGTGTATCACATATAATCAGATATATAGCTGCTCAGTAGATGCCAAATTATACTGACTGCTCATGAGTTGGAATACAGAGCAAAACACTTTAGCATATAACAAGCTTTCTTGAAAATAACAAGATAATTGCTACAGTTTACCCATAAAGAATGGGTTAATATTAGGGCTGTAAAGTTTAATCAGTAGTTTAATCAAAGCTTTAGTTGATTACTCAGGGTCAATGTGAATTGGTGAGGGCAAATTTGAATTGATGGTACTGAGAGTTAAATGCTTAAAAAAAATATTCGAGGCTACTTTGGTTTTGCCATGTAATGAAAACGAAAATATTGCAGGGAATGAAAAGGAAAATATTAAATATAGATATTTTTTCTGACAGTGAGTGGTAGGTTTTGTTTATTAAATTGTATGTTATTGTCAGGGAACTGCCATCAGTGCCGGAGGGAGAGAGCAAGATCCAGAGGGATTCCAGAGAGCGTCCCGGGATTGGGAGAGGCAGCCCATCTTCTGGGGAAGAGAATCAGCGTAGCACCAGTGGAGAAGGGGGGCAGATGGGGGAAGCAGCGAGGCAGTCCCATGACTCCTTGCCTGGGACCAGCGGGGAGAGTAGGGGTCCTCCGTTGCCTACGCCCTCCTTGCGCAGAAGGCTTTCGCGCAGAGAGAGTAGGAGGAGACTAGGCGTCAAAGAGCTTCTTTGCTGGAAGAAGTTTAAGAAACGCCCACTGATGGATTCTGCCAGCGATTGAGACAGCCACGGGTGAGTGGCTCTCTAGACAGAAAAGGTTCACTCAGGCAACCCAGCCAGATGTTTGCACCGGCTTACGCACGAGCAACCCCTAGAACCACTACAGTTATCTTACACTTTCTTCAAGATCTCAGAAAGATGCCTATATTGAGGTTTTGATTATATTCATATTTAATAAATTGATCAGGAGATAGCCATTGTTCATCATACTCAAGTAGACTTGCTGAAATCAGTGAACTTAAGTAACTTCCATTCATTGATTTCAATAGGCATGACTTAGCTGGACTCTTTCTACAGTGAAATGGATTGTGAAGGGATGGCTTTCAAATTTTGGAGGGAAACATGACAAAAAAATCACTGTCTAGGGCTGAGCCCTGGTTGCTCTGATGGCCCAGCTTTCACTGCTTCTACCCTGTGGTTTTCCTCTACACAAATGAGTTAGTAATGACTGTGACTTTTAAAATGCACAGTCTGAATTACCTCAGAAAACTGCAAAGCCTTTCACACTGGACAGATTCCTTTAAGTTATTTGAATACAGAAAAACCTTTTTAAATGTTTAGGTAACCTCATTCTGTCCATTACCAACCCCACATAAAATAGCCTTTGTGGAAGCAAACACTGGAAAATAGCATTCACAGTAGGATTTGAGAAACTTATTGTAAGACACATGTGTATTTAAAAAGTTGATTGGGCAAGCGACAATCAATTCAACATGACAAAAATATCCATCAGCGTTGCAGCAGTTCGTATGAGTTAATACTTTGGTACCAGACCCGTGACACTTTTAAATCTCATAAAGTATGGAAAATGCAAATGTATGCAGGTAGGGTTTTAAAAGGCAAATCTTTAGGTAGCTGCACAAGTTCCTTTGATCTTTGCAGGGCTTTTAAATTGTAAATGAGAGGCATCAACTTGAATGGCACTTATGTTTTCAAATATTTGCAGGTAATTCTAATTCATTCTGCAGAAAGCAGGACTTTGCATTAGCAAGTGATTTGCGGTTCAGGAGACTGTCTTTTAATTTGTTTGCATAATCAGATAAATCATGACATTTTTAAAAACTCAGATTACTATTATTAGAATATTTGAGTTAATGATTCACTCTAAGAGGTGGATATTCCAGGGTACTTTGATCTCTGAACTCCGGCAAGTGATTATAGAGGCTTTCAGGGGGAAACTGAGCCCATTACAAGAATAAGATCCTTCATATTACATAAATGTTGCATTAGGTTTTTAAGAGAAGCAGAAGAATGTAATGGGTTCTATAAACAGGGGGTTGATTATACCATTTTGACATTGTGAGCGTAACAATCCAAATTAGAACCATATGTTTGCCATGCTGCTGTCATGATTAGGTGTTCAAGAGCTCATCTTGCTTTCTCAAACAATGCTTCCCCAAATGAGACCTGCAACAAAATGTTGTAGTTTTAGCAGCTCCTGTTCAGAATATAGTCATTCTATTCCTCTTACCCAGTTTTCTTTTCCTGACCAGGAATTGGGGATCTGGCAGACACCCCCTACTTTGTGGACAGGAAGAGATGGTTATTGCCGGTGGAAATTGCCATCAGAATTTCTCAGTTTTCCTGCCAGAGAACATAATCTGTGCTTTTAGTATTCGGGAACTTGATTGAAGCACATGCCTGGCTTGCTTGGGCAAAATGGAGAGCAAAAGAACAGAATTTCACTCTGCCCCAGGAATCTTGGTCATTGTGGTTTATTTTGGCTGTAGCCAGTTTGGTACTAGGTTGATTACAGTACAGTAGCAAATTTGACCTGTGATGGTTGCCTCTGTGGTCTTAGGGTTGTGGGCCTGCAATAGAAAAACAGGAGAGACAGATCACATACGATACTACTATCATCCCCAGGATCACCCTGAAGAGGGTTCTAGCTACTACACATATAACCAGAGCTGTGTGGAATGTAACTAAAGGGAATCATTAGGTATAATTATTGGGAAATATAAGGACCAAGCCTTCAGACTACTTGACTTTGACCTGTTCTACATGATGCTGTCCGTCTTCGTGCAAAAAAGTAACACTTTCTACATTATTCCTTGCAAAACAGAATTCAGTATTAAAGTAAAGGTAAAGGGACCCCTGACCATTAGGTCCAGTCGTGACCGACTCTGGGGTTGCGGCGCTCATCTCACTTTATTGGCCGAGGGAGCCAGTGTACAGCTTCCAGGTCATGTGGCCAGCATGACTAAGCCGCTTCTGGCAAACCAGAGCAGTGCACCGAAACGCCGTTTACCTTCCTGCCGGAAGTATTTATCTACTTGCACTTTGACATGCTTTCGAACTGCTAGGTTGGCAGGAGCAGGGACCGAGCAACAGGAGCTCACCCCGTCGCGGGGATTCAAACCACCAACCTTCTGATTGGCAAGTCCTAGGCTCTGTGGTTTAACCCACAGCGAATTCGATATTAGTCTCGCTTTATTTATTTATTACATTTCCAACCTGCTTTTCCTCCAAAGAGCTCAAGGGGACATTATTATCCTAAAGGTTCACCCCACATTTCATGCTCATAACAGCCCTGCTGTGCATGGGAGAGGGGGGCGTGTCCCAATTTGAGCTTGGTGTTCTTTCTGGTCCTCATCCTACAACCTAACCATTACCCTGTGCTTGCTCTCTTAAATGCATGATGAGAAGAAGGAAAAGAGAAAATGAAAGCTACCCCCAAATTGGGGAAAGGGCCTATCTGAGAGAATATAGGCCTCCTGTTTTTGACATTTTAAAGCAATCAGTTAACTGACTGTTTAAAGCAGCGCAGTGAAATCACACAAGGAATACAGAGTTTTCTGCTTAGGAAGCCCTAAGAAATATTGAAAATGTTTTGCAAAAACCTCCAATACACTGGAGTCCTGAAATGTATTTTACTTCAAGTGAAGTACGTTGTCTGAAAAAATATAATGTAAGTACAGAATGTATTCTTAATAGCGGGGGGTGGGGGGGTGGAATAGAGTTCTGTTTTAGCTGAAGTGTTTTGCACACATGATGATTGGATGATGGCATGCATAGCAGCCCCTGTTCTAGTCTTCAGAGCCTGCTTCCAGCTACTTTGAGTGACAGAGTTATCAGTAACATTTTTGTTGCGTGCCTGGTGCACTCACATAGTGCCCCAGAGATTTCAAGTGTAATTTCTTCCTTCATTCCTTTCCTCTCTAAGCATTGCTTATGGAACACTTTCCCCATTAACTGCGTACCTTTCGTTTCAGGTTTGTAAAACAGTTCTGCCTTCTAACATCTTACAAGGGGGAATACTGTTGAATGATTTCAGCTGCATAGACTAAAAAGAAAAAAGAAAACCCTACAAAACAAAACCCACAAAAAACCTACCAATTCTAGTATAACCATTTATGGCTTTCTCTCCAGAGAACGATGATACAGTGATATCACTGCATTGGGTGTATACGCAGATTCTGGGCCACACCATACTTGACATTTTTAAGACTTGCCCTTACCATGCTTTAAACATCATGTACAAATGGAATTACCACGAGCAAGTGCTTGTGGACAAATGTTATACAGATACACTTGAGAGGGACTGCCTAGAGTAATCAGAGTTGTTTGACTACAACTTCCATCATAACACTCACAATTCAGATGCTGCTGGACTCCAGCTCTCATCATCCATGACTACTGGCCATGCTGGCTGGGGCTCACAGAAGCGGGAGTAAAACAACATCTGCAAGGAACCATTTGGCTAAGCTGGCAAATTAATTAATGTGGGAATGTGACCACATGAATATTTGAAAAGGAAATGGCCGCACAGCTTTGTTTAAGGACATACAATGAAAAAGATAAGGATATTAAAAGTTCACACTGGGAGTAGACCAGTGGTCACCAGGCAGTTGCCTATTGATATTTTACCGTGGGGGGTGGGGGATGCCTAGAAAAATGTCCCATTAAGTACAACACTAATGGGTACACAACTTAATGGTGATTATATTATATGTTTTACCAATCTGTGTATTTTTGTGGTTATATAGTACAGTACTGTTTTTATCGGTGATGAAAGCTGCCTTAGGTAGAATAGTAGAAAAGTAGCATAAAAAGTAGTAGTTAGTAATAGTAGTAGTAATAGCTACTTTAAATACACAGTGCTGTTCAATTGTTGAGATCTTTTACTGCTGTTTTTATGAACTATGATAATAGAACATTTTATCTGAATTGTCCTTGGGAGTTTCAGGGGAGGTGTTATATTCAACCTCAGTTGATATACAGTACTCTTATTTTCATCTGTAATCTGCCTTGGTGGAATTTTTATTTAGAAAGGGAACAAATGTTTTTTTAAAAAAAATCAATCAGTATTTATTTTATATGTTATATTTAATAAAATAATAATAATAAATAATAATAATAATATTAATAATAATAATATCTACACATAAGCAATTGTGTAGATGTAATTTCCCTGTCTGCAAACTGCAAAAAAATTGCTTTTTTCTAAATCAATGTACTTCCATTGTTTTCCAGTCTTCATATGTGCAGAATAAAGTATGCTGTAAAGTTTTGCAGGGTTTTTTTTAAAAAAATAAAAAAATTGCACGAATTGTGATATAAAATACCAGGAGATGGCAGTATAAAGCCATTTAGCTGGTACTGTGCCCATGACAGACCAAATCCAGTGAGGAAACAAATGAAAGAAACAGATTTGTATTTTGCTTCAGTTTCACTTATTCGACATTTTCTGAAAATAAGGACAAAATTGATTGGGAATGGGCCAGCAAGAAATGCTGTGGGAAAATGCAATGGTATTGGATATAAGTGGCATGAAACACACACAAAAGTAGTCATATATATCTAAAGTCTTTCAGAACGCCTTTCTGTTTTCTTCTTGAACAATAAGCTGTGAGTTTACATTTTCAGTGAGCATTCTTGTACATTAGCGCGGGATGAAGAACTATTGCCAAACTTGCCACTAAGTGCCATAATTTGCAGTTCATTTTGTGCCAACTTTCAGAAGCACAATAAAAACTGTGGGAAAGTATTGATGACATTATTTAATTACTCTTATGCATGGAGGATAGTGAAGTCACACTTGCACAGTCAAATTGGAATATGAGGTGTTTGGGGTTGTTGTTGTTTTTTAAATAAAGGTGTCTCTTAATTGCTTTTCCTTGTTTTCTAGTAATGAAGTAAGTGGGATCTGCAACAAAATATTGTAGTTTGGAATGCTTCTCTTCACGGTGCCTGCCAGCCAGCCACTGTGGCGGACCTTGGTAATATGCCATCCTGTGAGAGGCCATTTAATGCCCTCCCCACAGACCTCATAGTGCCACCTTAAGCCAACCTTTGAGAAAGAAGTGTGATGCTCTGATAGGGTCCTAGAGCCCTTGTATCTCCTTCCCAAAGCTGGTAAGCACCTGCCTGGCTTTGGGAAGGAGAAAGGAGGACTCTAGGACCCTATCAGAGCCCTCACACCTCCTTCCTGAGGCTGGACAAGCACTTACTGGCCTTTGAGAAGGTGCCCTCCTCAGCTGTGCACCCAGCGCAACCACACCGCTCACAATGCCCTAAATATTTCTCTGCAGCTGACATACCCTCTTCTAAGATTCTATGTTCTGTTATCTCCCTCTCTGCCATTTGTCTTTCCTCCTCCACCTACCAGCCTACTCAAGAGTGAGCCAGCATCCCAGGACCACTGAGCAGGCTTAGTCGTCATTGGGCTATGGTAAAAGGTCCCCCCACAAGAAGTTTCTGCCCTCAAAGATTTCTTTATTACTCTTGCAAACCTTGGCATTTTCCTAAACCTCCTGTTATCTTTTTTGTGTGTGGCTGGTACAGACAAAGCCATCACTTTCAGCTTCACTCAAGTTCTCATTTTTTTTTTTTTTTTAGTCTTAAATTCGGTTCTCCACATTTCTGCAGCAATTTGCATTAAAAAAAAAAACAATCCTCATGAAAATTCATCAGCGTTTCATTGTGAGTTTCTCCAAATATATACATTTTTGTATTCAGTTTTTGAGTAATATACACATTTTTGCTAGCTGTTTTTTTCCTGATATAATGCATTTAATATGTCGTTTTCATGCATCTTTGTACACATGGCTTGCTTGGATAAGTGTATCGCAGAATTCAGAGCAGGGCGAATTTCAAAGGATAGTTGTTTTGGCTCGCATATTATGTGCACATTTGGTATGAAATGGTGCAAATTAGGTAGTCTCTCATTAAAATGCAAACAAAATTGAATTTATCCCCCATCCCTATCTTCAGTTCAACTACCCTATCCAGATTTCTTTCCTATTAGCCACACCTTCCTGTATACATATTCACCTACTGCTGTCTTCTTCCGATTTTTTTTTTCAGTACTGAAAAAAGAAGAGGAATCTTTCCAAAGAACCCATTTAGCAGTAGACAGGTAAAGGAGTGGCAGCAGGCACAGGAGTAATAGTGCGTTTAACTGCTATTAACAGTCCAAAAGGAGGCATGCCAGACTCTACCAGCTGTCACAAAGAAGTATATGCCAGGTTTCTATCACCACATGTCTTACCTCAGTGTAACCTTTGAAATGATGCAACACATGGTTTTTCTTTAAAATGGATCCCCAGTTCATCTCCTATTTTTTAAATATTTTCTGTTTCTTGGTCAGAGTTCAATAGATACAAGCCTCACTTCAATGGAGAAAAATCCATGATTTTTTGTTAATTTTGAATGCTTTCAAATGTAAAGGATGGCATTCTGCCTGAACAAATTTAGACATGAATGAATGTGAAGCTATAAACCTGTGGTAAAACTTGGAGCCGAGTCCTACCTATGAGCCAGCAGAAGAAAGAGAAGCTAATCGCAGCACTAAGCTTAAAATGAATGAATGAATGAAACTGAAAGAGAAATGTATGGTGATTCATATTCTTTTTAGAAGAAAATTTATTATTAAATAATAAAATAGGTTATTATCCAAAGAAAACAGAAAAGATTAAAGTACAATCAAAAGAGTTCACAGGGAGAATACGAAGTTAAATTACCAAATTATTATAACAGTAATATGGTAATACACAATTGCCCAGTTTGCATGTATCACTAAGCCAAACCATGACTAAGCATGAACATGCAAGTGTGTGGGTACTCATGGCAACAATTGTGGCTTCTCTACTCCTTCCTCAATCATCCTGTTGCTGCACTACCTGGAGCTAAACCATGGTTTGGCTTAGTGTTACATCTGAACCTAGGCTGGCATTTCATCTTCTTCCAGATAAACCATGAGCTGTAGCCAAGGTTTGTTCTTGGCTTATTGCTGGCTGTTTGTCTGGCGGATACAAACCATGATTTCCAGTTCACATGTAATGCGAAGCCAATCTATGACTTACCTCCGGGTAGTGCAGCAACAACAGGAGAACTGAAGCACATGTTATTTTTGCTGTGCCTACTCACACATTCACACTTAGCCACTGTTTGAGCTGGGATAATAAATAGGTTAATTTTATAAATTACTTAAGCTATTGCAATCACTTTCATTTTACTATGACTTTGATGTGTACATAGTACAACTTCATCTGTTCTCATAGTCATTTCAGTGCTGGGAATAGCTCTGGGGATGCAATCTCAGTGTATGTAATATAGCAATGATGGGGGAAACCAATGGGCAGCAGATGAGCATGCGAAAGTTGCCTCTGAGCTTTAAATGAATCCTCAGAACTCCTCCCTGAAACAGAAACTAATAGGATCAGACTTTGGGCAAAATCTCAAGGTCACTGCCTAATTTTGAAAACTGTTTTTAAAATCTAGGCTGACCACAACTTGTGTTCCAGCTACACAGTTCACAAGACCAGGAGAAAACATGCATATGTAATCAAAGCTGATGTGGGGGAGGGAATCTACTTGGTTGTACAATAGGGATGGGCATTCACTTCAGAACATTGGAGCAATTGCAAATGGGGCTCATGAGGTTTCATTTTAATTTGTTCAAAACTGCACAGAGGTGTGAAGGGATAGAAGAACCTAAGAAGAACCCTCCTGGGTCAGTGTTATCTAGACAGACTAGAATGCTATCTAGTCTAGCATTCTGTTCTTATATTCACCAACCAGATGCCTATGGGAAGCTCAGAAACAGGAGTTGGCACTGTTTTGTTGCTTCCATACCATTCAGGGGTGGAAAGGAGAGGGGGTTTTTAGCAGTGACCCCCAACCCCCTGACATGAAATGAAATGTCTGGAGAAGAAGAAGAAAGATCATTTTTTGAGTAGCTGCCAAAGTTGGTTCTATTGATGACACTGCTATAGGTGGTGACAAAACAGTAATGAAAAGAAGTAAAGGTGGGGGATGATGTGATAATCAAACTAGTGCGCCCACTAATGAAGAAAATGAATGGCGTTAAAGAATAGAAAAAGTACTTACACATCCCTTTCATACAATACCTGAAAATAGAATAATGTTCAATGCATTTGTTTTAACATTTATAGCCCGCTTTTCTTCCATAGAGGGAATTTGAATTCACAACAGGTTAAAACAATTGTACGTGGGATTTCAGACAAAGTCAACCATCTGGCACAACCCCATCTGAAATGCAGCAATGCATATTCATTGTAAATGACTAGGATTTATTTATGCAGCTGAGAGAGACAAGGCAAGAGAAAAATAGGTTGTGCAAGTGAGCACTTGGCAGATGGAACTGACTCTGATTCAGAAAGAGCGTACAGTCTTAAAGGACTCTAAGACTGATTTATAGCTATGTACTTACTTGGCTATACAGTTCCTCCTGTTTTGACTTTGTCCCTTCAATCCATCAAAAAAGGAAAACATTTTTTACATGGTCAGAGATGTACGTCACACTCTAGCAAAACGATGATCATTAAAATGGAAAGGGCCCATGGATTACAGCAACCTTTGGCAGGTGGGGGCGGGGGTGGAATGAATCTTTCTCTTTCCTGACACATGCAACCCCCCTAATAGCCTCTCAATGTATGTTGCTCTGCTCCACAGAAGTGAACAGCAACTACTCATACTCTCAACTGGGAAAAATAAAACTTTGCAATAGCAAGCACCATTGACTTCTGAGCCACCTGGCCCTGCTCCCTCTTTCACATTATGAAGCATTCCACATCACAACACTGGCCAGCTGATTAATATTCCCTATGAATCTGGGTTTTCCTCTTCATAGCCCACACTAGGCAGTAGTCTAATGAATAGGCCAGTCTACTCCCCTCACTGACTTTTACACCATTCAACAGTCCAGTCTGAGGCATGCCTACTTGGAAACATTACCCGTTAAGTTCAGAATGCCCTACAAGACCACCTAGTTTGTTTCTTCTTCTTCTTTTTCAGTGCTTAGCATTTTAAAAAGCTGCCAGTGAACCTGGGAAGGTATGTTGCCTCCACCAGGTACTCCTAACTTCATGCAAAAGAAGCTCTACCCTTCTGATGTAATTAGGAATAACTAATGTGTGTGTGTGTCTCCCTTGCCACACACACAGCTCCAACATCTCTACTAGATCAGAGAGAAGACAATAAAATGTCAATTTGCCTGCCTTCGCTGGGCACACAATGTAAAGAGCAAGTTATTGTTGAAGACGTAAAATCAAATGCAACCCTCTTATTAGAACAATTAAGAGATTTTAAATGGCTCGTTCTTAACTTGCCAGGTCGCCTGAAACGATAATGTTCGCTTTCGACGTTTTGAGTGCAACTAAACTTTGTTCTGTCATGTGAGAAGAAATCAATTGGAAAACATCTACATCACTCTGGGAGTGACTGGCTAGAACCCTTAATAGCTGCTGACAAATTTAGCCTCTGCAAGCCTGCGTTATTGGCTATAATTCTTTCATCTTATATATTTAGCATTAAATATAGGAAATCACTAGAACACATTGCACCAACTATATCACAGTGTTCTAGTGACTATCCAACAGATAAGAGCTGCCCAACAAAGATCTTCTTCTTTTTTTTATTGTAGCTCAAGTTGCCACTAAGAGCTCACAGGAGTAACAAGCCAGTTCCTGTGTTGTCCTCGCAGTCAGCTACGATTTTGCAGTGAAGCTTTGCTGCTCTTTTCGTGCTAGGATAAGCCATTGCTGTAGTTCAGCAGAACGGCAGCAGAAGAAAGGAAAAGGAATTGTTATAAAGCTGAAAACAGGCACACACAGCTAGTAAAATAAGGGCTGTACAGCTCAGTGGTAAAGCATCTGCTTTGCATGGAAAATGTCCCCGGCCTAATCACTGGTATCTCCAGGTGGGGCTGGGAATTTCTCATCTGAAGCTCCAGAGAAGTCCCTGTCCATGTCGAGAATACTGGCTAGCTGGATTAATGTGTACAGTGGTACCTCGGGTTACATACGCTTCAGGTTACATATGCTTCAGGTTACAGACTCCGCTAACCCAGAAATAGTACCTCGGGTTAAGAACTTTGCTTCAGGATGAGAACAGAAATCATGCTCCAGCGGCAGGGCAGCAGCGGGAGGCCCCATTAACTAAAGTGGTGCTTCAGGTTGAGAACAGTTTCAGGTTAAGAACGGACCTCCAGAACGAATTAAGTACTTAACCCGAGGTACCACTGCATATCAGCTCCCTGTGTTCCTATGCTTTGCGTACAGAAGGTCCCAGGTTCAGAAATGTGTCTGAAACCTGGAAGGCCACTGCCTGTCAATGTAGACATTACTGAGCTAGATGAACCAATAGTCTGACTTGGTATATAGTTTTCTAATAACTCTGTGCCAGAAATCCATATAGAGCTTCAACTAATAGAACTATCACTTTGGTACTATTTGAACAACCGACAAAAACATTTGCAAAAAGACAAAAAAGGGGGGAAATGATTATATTAGGCAAAATTGTTTACAAACGTATGAATATTAGGAGAAAATCACATTAAAAATGTGATTATTTTTCTTTTTAGCTTAAAAAAATATGCAGTTTGATGTGGAAATGTGGAGGGGCTTAACTTAAGACTGGAAAGATGTGTAACTGAGAGAAACCAAAACTGACATTTGCCCATCCCTATCTTATATCAGTTTATGCCCATTCCTCTCTTGTACCCATTTACAAACACATGCAAACATTATTTTCCATATAAATTCCTATTATAAGTTTATGCACATTATCTTTTTCTACAGCCACTTCATACGGCACATTTTTTAAAAAAAAGTCAAGAAAGCATCAGGGTAGGAAAATATGTGTGCCTTAAAATTCATTTAATAAATAAATTCACGATTAAATTCATAAAAAGTAGAGCACACTGGTCTGATTTGTGGTGAGCTGCCCCGATAACCACAACCTAAGCTTCTCTTTAAAAATAAAGAAAGAGGCAGAATGTGTGAACAGAATGTGTTCTGTGCTGGGTTTTCTCACCAGGTTGTTTCTGTAAAGGATCCTTTGTAATGAAGAATTTCCCCAAAGTGCTAAGACTCAGTAAATTTTTAAAAGAAGTTTCTCTTACATTGACATAATTTGAAGAAAACTTATATATATATATAACTCATGCAGCTGCATAAGCAGTGATGTGAGTTAGCGGTAGGGTATCAGTGTACCTTTCAAGTACTTTAATTAAGCCAGTTTGCCTGTTACCTTTTCTATAAATTAATTTTCTCCATTTAATAGTATCAAAGCACTTAGATTTAGTTTTGATGAATGATGTAGAGAGGGGAAAATGTAAGCCCAGCAGGGACCAGTAAAGAGCATGCCAGTTTAGGATATCTCCTGCATTTCTATAGTCAAGCCAAACTGGTAATTTGTTACTTCCCTGCTGATAAACTGCAACTCACAAGCTTGTCTGCTCCTAGTGTGAATGAAAACTTAATTGGCTCCAGTATTGCAGCAGAAGGAGGAGTAGGATGAAGGCTTTGTCTTTTATAAGGAGAGAAGAATGTCTTCTTATTTTTGTGTGCAAAAAAGAGAACATACGGAGGACCTAAGATGGTGAGTGAAACAAAAATAGGCATATTTTTGCACCTTAATATCAGCAAGACAAAGGAGATGGTGTTGGACTTTCGGGGGAAGAGAGGAAAACTAGCCCCGCTGTACATCGGGGAGGACTGTGTGGAGAGAGTATCTTCCTTTAAATTCCTAGGAGTTTATCTCAGTGAAGACCTTACTTGGGAAATCAATACAACCCAGGTGGTTAAGAAAGCCCAACAGAGACTGCATCTCCTCTGAGTATTGCGAAAGAACGATGTCAATCAACATTTGATGATCTCCTTCTACCGGTCCACAATAGAAAGTGTCCTTTCATACTGCATCACAGTGTGGTACGCTGGTTTGACATCAACTGATAGGAAGTGCCTACAGAGGGTGGTGAATACAGCACAAGATATTATGGGCTGTCCCGTGAATCCACTGGATGACATCACGGAAGAATGTTGCCTCAGGAGAGTGAGGAAAATTCTCAGGGATGATTCACATCCTGGCCGGCACTTTCTTGATCTCCTGCCCTTGGGCAGAAGATACAGATGCATGATTAGTCGCACCAGCAGGGTAAAGAACAGCTTCTATCCATGGGCTGTTACGCTGCTGAATGAAAAGATAACAACAGGGCAACTGACTTTCGGGTTTGGTGTGTGTGTGTCAGTAAACGAGGGGAACTAAGACTACGAGAACTGAGTGGGGGGTGCTCGTGTAATCTCACTATATACAAGTTGTACAAGTGACAATAAAGTATTTCAATTTCAATTTCAATATTCCACAGGAGATGAGGGTTTACTTCTGCCAGAAGTCATCCCAGAACTTCCTTTGGGCCTATGGAAGCAATACATGGAGGAAGAAGACTATGGTGGTACTTTGCATCTTAAATGTAGCAAAATCTGCACATGCAATCCCACAGTAACCCTGGCTGAGTCTCAACATTTCAGGAGGAAATCAATGTCACACTAATATGATTCCTCTGTCAGCACAATAATTTCTGCTTGTCTGGTGCAACAATCTCCTTTCTTCTCCCCCCATGCACTGATCTGGGTGTTCTCCTGATTGCCCCCTGGTGCATGGGGTAGGAGAGAAAGCCCCGTTATGCTAGCAGGATTCCTTGTGCTTTCTCCTATAGTTGTGTGACTATTCAGTTCAATACAGCCCTTTGGTTTTTGAAAGATTATTGTTCAGTGGTTCAGCTCATGCTCTGCAAGCATAGGGATCTATGAACATCCATCTTGCTGTACTGAGGAACACTTCTGTCTGAAACCATGCAAAGTCTGTTTTGCCAGTTGAGGTTTGCAACACTGGATGTAATAGTTCCTAAGGGGGTTGCTCGTGCGTAAGCAGGTGCCTATCTTCCTGGCTGGGTGCAAACACCTGGCTGGGCTGCCAAAGTGAACCTCCTCTGTACGGACAGCCACTCGCCCGTGGCTGACTCAATCGCTGGCAGAATCCGTGAGTGGGCATTTCTTAAACTTCTTCCAGCAAAGAAGTTCTTTGACGCCTAGTCTCCGCCTACCCTCTCTGCGCGGAAGCCTTCTGCGCAGTGAGGGCGTGGACAACGGAGGACCCCTAGTCTCCCCGCTGGTCCCAGGCAATGAGTCATGGGACCGCCTCGCCACTTCCCCACTTGTCCCCCTTCTCCACTGGTGCTACGCTGATTCTCTTCCCCAGAAGATGGGCTGCTTCTCCCGATCCCTGGACGCCTTCTGGAATCCCTCTGGCTTTCGCGCTCTCCCTCCAGTACTGATGGCAGTTCCCTGACACTGGATTAGGCAAGATTAGCCTTCTCTCCAATTCTGGAGCAGTATACAAAATTGTGACTAAAACTAATTCACAACACATCAATGCATTTTAAAACCAACAAATAAACGTAACAGAATATAACCAAATAAGGATCAGATAGACCCTGAAAAACTACAAATACAGACAGTGCAACACTCTCCTTTGTCAACCTCTGATTCTACATGGGATCTGTGGAATATGCCTAAATAACATGAACAATGTTACCCTGTTGAGCTAGGCTCTCTGACCCTGTTAATTAGTCTTAAAGGAGGGTAATAGTTCTTACTGATGTATTCTATTCCTTTGAAACTAAGTCTGCATGTTGGTCATCAGATGGTCCTAAAATACTCCAAGATCAATCAATTTCTTTATTATTTGCTCAAGTAGTTTCCCCAATACTAAGCTTCAGCTGACTGGTCATTACCTTTCCTATATTTCCCTTTTTATTCTCCTTTCATGCTCATAGAAAGGCTTTGAATGCATTGATTACCATTATTGCATCCATTTCACTTTTAATTAGGAGCGTATTCTAAGCACTCTGTTCAAAGCTTGGTCAGCATATCTGGTTAGGAAGCCTGTGTTTTCAAAGGGTTTTATTTGCTAATAAAGTTTTGTCTGCTCACATCTTTGATTTGCCTCCAAGTCTCTCATCTCGCAGGCAGTTCACTTCCCAGCACCCTGGGCTAACCTCACCTAAAAGTCTTCTTTTTTTAAAAAAAAAGGGTAAAGGACCCCTGACAGTTAAGTCCAGTCACGAATGACTCTGGGGTTGCAGCACTCATTTCGCTTTACTGGCCGAGGGAGCTGACATTTGTCCACAGTTTTTTCCAGGTCATGTGGCCAGCATGACTAAGCCGCTTCTGGCAAAACCAGAGCAGCGCACGGAAACGCCGTTTACCTTCCTGCCAGAGCAGTACCTATTTATCTATTTGCACTTTTTGGTGTGCTTTCGAACTGCTAGGTTGGCAGGAGCTGGGACCGAGCAACAGGAGCTCACCCTGTCACGGGGATTCGAACCGCTGACCTTCTGCTGACCTAGGCTCTGTGGTTTAGACCACAGCACTATCAGCGTCCCAAGGTCTTCTTAGCAGCACTATAAAGTTGCATCAATTGTTAAAATACCAGCTACTACACAGGCAATGTGCCACTGGGTGTTGTTACCAGGGGAAAGCAGTTCCCCCTTGGAAACAGAATTCTGCACTGTTTTAATTGGATGCTTTTGATGTTTTAAAGCAAACATGTTTCTATGTGTAACAGATGTCTACAACACTAAAAGGAAAAATGAACTCAGTTTAGAATAAGTGAGACTTGGTGTGGCTTCCTGCCAACCTCACTTGACTTACAGCCTAAGCTCCATTTGATCTTTGACCTCTGCTTTGCCTCACCTGTATTGCCTCTCTGTTTCATCTGCCCTTGTCTTGCTGGGACTTGACCTTGGCTTGATGTGGCTCCACTTCTTGGGCACACAGATGTTATTCACATGGGATAAACAATGGGAGACAATGGAAGAGAGCCATTTTAAGTATTGCATATGCAATTATTTATTCGGTCAACAGAATGAGGAAATATAAAGTACAGTTGAAATACCATGGCCCTGATCCTCCTTTGCACCTTCATCCTCATACGCCTCCTTTGCACCTTCCTCATACGACTAGCTCCCTGAGTGCACTGGAGTATCAATGCTCTCTATGACTTGGGGCTATTGGTTATAATGGTGTAACCAGTTCTATGCCCTTCCTTCACCTGCCTGTGCCTTTCTCCACACTTGAATCCACTTCCATGCTATACAATACCACACAGACTTCTGCTCCTGCATTCTTCCTTATGGAAAACCACAAGGGCAGTATAGCCATATAACTTTTGCATAGGAAATGGGAAAGCACTGCACTTCAAATGTAGTAAATTGAGATCCATGCATTATACTATGTGATTTATGCCCACTGTTGATGGAGAAAGAGGTGTTAGGACTGGCATGATTTGCATGGTATTATTTATGTGGCTTTTGTGGGTGAAGGGTGAACATAGTAGGGAATTACTATGTTTAAATGTAATTTAAGTCTGCATTCCTATACCCACATACCTGAGAGCAAGTCCTGTTGCATTCAGTGAGGCTTACTTCTAAGTAGTTATGTATTGGGTTACACTGCACATCTTTTATTAATACACTGTTTAGGGTCAATAGAAATAGCAAGAATACTGTCTGCGCATAATGCTTTCCCCTTATATTTCCAAAGGGTTTATACGAACATTATATTTTAGTTAATCTCAGAAAGTATGATTTTAGGCCAAATTTTGATCACTACTGTGTGACAAATCTAATGCTATTTAAATTGGGTATGATCATGTTTAATAGGATATAACTAGTTTAAACCCTATTGTTCCTCTAAAAGGCAATGGAGGGAATTCATTTTTCCTTTAAATTATGGCATCTGAGACTAGAATTTTTAAAAACTCTCTCTTAATGCATCATCTGAACGCAGCTTTTGTAATCTCTCTCCCCTCCCTACCCACTTTCTAATTGTATAATATGCGTTTCAGCCTGCTTCCTGTCTTATCTGTTACTTGGAAATAAAACCTGCTCTACAGTAGGCTAGTGCTTTCTTTCCCTCTGTCTTCCTAGGTAATACCGCCTTTGTGCAGCAGAGAGCGCTCAAGATGTTTGTATTTATCAAACAGGGAAAGGAACAGTATCACTGCTGTTGTGATGAATGTCACCAGACACATTCATCTCTATTTGTACTTAGCAATGATCCAAGGATGCAGTACATCACCAAACTGCTTTGTTACAAATCATTTTCATGTATTCAAGTATTATTTTGCTACAGCAAAATCAAGAATCATGTATGCTTGAAATACATAGGAAAGTTATTGCAAATTCCCTATATGAAGTTAACAGATGCAGTCTGGAATCCAAAGAGATGTAGCTTAGGAAGGAAGTTTTATTCTTCCAGTAAAACAAACTGCTTCAGTAACCTCCCTTTGTTTCAAAAATAGTTTACCTATTTTACGGGGAAGGTGGGGAGAGTTACATTTTAAATACCAATCCCTCTTATTACATTTTTATCCCACCTTTAATCCAAACAACTGAATCCAACACCTCTTTCTCCATCAACAGTGGCCATACATGTTTCCTGCCCCACTTTTTCTTATGACAACAACTCTGTGGGGTAGATCAGGCTGAGAAATAGTGACTGGTTCAAAGTCATCTACTGAGTTTCATTGTTTGATGGGGATTTGAACCTGGATCTCTCTAGTCCTATGCTCTAACCACTACACCACACTGACCCTTGCGTCAGCTGCTGTTTCTGGTGGTGTAAAAACAAATATTTATTGATCTCACAAAGCCAGGGTTGTTGTTCTTTGAAGTGATAGCTCAGGCGGTAGACCATGAGACTCTTAATCTCGGGTTTGTGGGTTTGAGCCCCACATTGGGCAAAAGATTCCTGCATTGCAAGAGGTTGGACTAGATGACTCTTGTGGTCCCTCCCAATTCTATGATTCTATTATCCGAACCTGGTCATTTTACTAGTGTTAACTATTGTTCCTGATTCATCACATGCTGCTAATATATTTCTTTTTTAGATTATATACTAATTTATTTCAGTATCAAAAAAGAGAGATTCCTCCTCCTCCTCCTTCTTCTTCTGGGTTAAGCATAATTGTTTCCAGTTTTGCAAAGACCTTCAACCCTCACTAGGGTTTTTATCACTAGAAAGTTACTCTGTTTTGTAACAGCATTTTGGTGCAATCTTTTTATATTTTAGCTTTGAACCAAGTCTTTATTTAATTAAATATTCCTATATTTCAATAAGGTCTCATACTATTATGAGTCTCAATATGCTAGTAACTAGCAACAAGTTTATGCAAACTGTAGAGCTTTCGGAAAATGTAAAATTATTTTTTTAAAAAATATATAAAAATTGGCATGAGAGATTATTATTCTTGCAGGTCTGGTTTCGAATTGCTAGGTTGGCAGGAGCAGGGACCGAGCAACGGGAGCTCGCCCCGTCGCGGGGATTCGAACCGCCGACCTTCTGATCAGCAAGTCCTAGGCTCTGTGGTTTAACCCACAGCACCACCCGTGTTGTATGAAAAGTGTATGTTAATGCAAATGATGAAATGGCTATATTCTGTCCTGGATGCACGCTCAGACTTTCAGTGAACAAAACTTCCAGTGAGTACATGCACAGCTTCTCAACATTCTTACTTCTCTTTCTCAAATATGGAATTTTTGTAAATTCCTGATTTAAATGCAGCATTCTTGAAGTCAATGGTGATATACCAAAACTATTGCTGTAATCACCTACTTGAAAAACACCAGTGCAGGTTTCAAAAGAAATACAAAAGAAAAAGCACTGCCTCCCAAACGATCGGAGAAAAGTTTGTTATAGTTGTTCCTCATTTGTGGTTGCTAGGGAAATTACTGTATCTCAGTTTTAAACACATTTATCTTCTTTCTAGCTCTCTAGCTGTGCCGCTGTGTCAGGTGATCAACCATTTACTCTTGCACCCATTTACCTGCCCGTCGGTTAAGTATTTGTTCTCTCTCTCCTACAACATGAGCAATTCTCCTCATGTCTTCCCAACGATCCAAGACTCCATAACATCTCCCCCGAACCAAAACTTCCCTCCCTCTTACAACTCAGAAATTGATTAATAGTGTTTTGTGGACTCCAGTTTATGGAGAAATGCATCTATGTTCCAGGGTTATGGTGATGTTACCCACCATGTGATGAAACAGCTGGTGATGCCACCTGTCTTCAGATTTCTCCATCCTAAGGATCAGCAGAATCACAGAGTCTTGGACTGTCAGGTGGGCAGCACATTGAAGGGGATGAAGCCAGCCTTTCCTCGGATAGCATCATTTTTAACCAAGTAAACATTCACTCCACTTGGTGTGATGATGCTTGCACAGTGTGAATCCTAACCACAAAGCCTATTTAGGCTTAGTGGGTCAATTTGGTCAATTTATTATTCACCTGTTGAAAATACAAAAAAAAAAAAAAAAGACAAAAGAATGCATAAGTTCTGTAACAATCTATTTCAAATAAGTACATTAATACTCCCACACTGTATTACATCATGTAATATATCAGCGAGCTATTTAAAAGAAAAAGGGAAACAGGTTAAATGTATACATGCAATAAAACTGTTCTCCCTCTAGAATTATGGGGAAGAAAAAAGGGTGATTTTGGTAGTATTGCACATTTATAAATTTAACCATTTCAGTTACGCTATTGAAATGACCCTAAAGTACTGTCTGGTCAGTACTCCTGTCCTACAGTGCATTGAAACACAGGAAAAGAAATTACACCATGAAGTTTTATCTAGTTCAGGCTTCCTGAGTAAGTAAGCCTGAGGGTAGGGACTATCTTAATGCTAACACTTGTAAGCCACTCTAGGAGCCTTTTGGGCTGAAGTGTGGGAACAAAACATAAGAAATACTTTAAATGTCTTGCATATCCTGTCACTTTATTTTCAGTTCAGAAACATTTTTCAACACGTCAGAGGCATAAAGAGGGACATACTTTACTATGCATTGGAATCCCCTTACGGGTTCCGATATCCCAGAATGACAACAGGGCTGGAATCCATTTGGAGGGAAGAAGCAGTTGGCACCATCCAAGGAAGAAATGGGCATGGTTAGTACAGGGGTGGGGAATCTGTGATGCTCTACCTGTTGTTGGACTCCCAACTCCCATCATCACCAGTGTGGTCAATGGTCAGGCATGATTGGAGCTGTAGCCCAGCAACATGGTCATACTTGGTTCAGTACTTGAATCTCTTCATATTCTGCTTCAACCTTGATGAAATGGCCCATAAAATAGTGATCCCTTCTGCTATGGGAAAGCTGAAATGACATATTGTCCTGTTCCATTATTTCCCACCTCCTTGTGCAAATTTTTATTCTTATTTTATAAAAACAAAACAAAAAACCTTCAATGCTCTTAAGAGAAATGGAGTTACGTAAAAGGGTATAGGTATCTCATGATGTATATGTATCACATTATTACTATTTTCCTTTGCAATGAAAACAACAATGTAGGGAAATACCAGTTGAATATGAAAATGAAATTCAGTCTTAGTGTTTTCTCTGTTTAAGAAAGAAAACAGTACATGTATGGTGTGTTCCTCAGCTTAGTTACATGAAGCCTGTGGAGTAACTACCATAAGTTTCCTGTTGGAGATGGACATTCTTATTGCAGTCCTGCAATTTATGGTATTTGCAAGACAGTTGTAGCTCTCAAGAATTCACTGGTATCTCAAACAAATAAAATAAAAATAAAACGAGGAACTACATTTAAATTAGTTTCAAACAGGATCCCTGTCTTCTTGAATTTGGAAGTTTGCTGGGAAATGAAAGGGGGGAAATTATTCTACATTAGGTCAAGTTGATAAATGCCTGTATCGCATCTATCCCATATATATGGAGACCATGAGCATGCCTTCCCAACCTGTGCTTTCAGTACACTTGAGCAGACTTCAACATCCCCAACCCTCCACATTTGATTAGGGTCTACATGTATAAAATACATCAGGGAACTTGAATTTCACATTGCTATTAATAGCTCAGGTAAAAGTCAAAAATCAATCATGCAGTCAAGGCCTGTATGCACATAGGTTGGCCCAAAGTGAATTAGATTCCTCTCCCCATGTTCCAAACATACAGATTCCGACTCCCTAAGGAGTGTTTTGTAGCTTCAGGATGAAAGGTGAGTGGTTTCCAAAACCATTGGAAATTGCTACTAAAAATGGCAGATCAAAATTTCAAATATAAGGTTCATGCTGGACCTATGATATTTGTTCAGTGGAGTTCTGTGAAAATAATGTGCCCTGAAAGAATGTATTGTGTCGGGCTATAGGTATATCTCTTTTAATGCCTGACATAATAGCAGTGAAGGAGGCACATGAACAGGGGGACATACCAATATAGAAGAAAGGATCTAAGGATGCCATTTCTGACATCACTGGGTATAGGAAAGATCCTGGGCATGCTTTGAAGCCTTGCTCCTGGCTATATTCAAGAATAAAGTGAAAGACAATGCTGTATTTTAACAATAATTTGTTATGGCCTTCTTTTGCATGTGTCATAACAATTACAGCATCTTAGGTCAAACAAATACTGTTGTTCTTGTTATATTAATTGATATACTGTTTACTTGCTGAAATGACTCCTAAGCAGTTTACAAATGTGAAATAAATTCTAAAAATATATCAACACATAAGATATGTATGCAATGAAATAATTCCATCAAAACATTAAAAAAATCCATAATGAATATGTACAATTAATAACTTTTTAAAAAAAATGAAAGATGAAATATCCTTTGGAATGCCTAGGCATGCCAACACAGAGGCCTAGCTGTTTATAACAATAGCTACCCACTAAACAGAATTAGTAAGACAGCTACAGATAGTTATTCTAAAGAATTATTAATAATATGATTCAGATCACAGGAAAGGGGCAGCTGCTCTTGACTACCCATAGTCAAGGTTCTGTAGTGGTTAAGAGCGGTAGTCTCGTAATCTGGGGAACCGGGTTTGAGTCTCCGCTCCTCCACATGCAGCTGCTGGGTGACCTTGGGCCAGTCACACTTCTCTGAAGTCTCTCAGCCTCAATCACCTCACAGAGTGTTTGTTGTGGGGGAGGAAGGGAAAGGAGAATGTTAGCCGCTTTGAGACTCCTTAAAGGGAGTGAAAGGCGGGATATCAAATCCAAACTCTTCTTCTTCTTCTACTTGCCACATGCCTAAATATATGTACTATCAATGCTGTTTTTTTCCAACTGTGTCTATTTACAGCTATCCTACCCTAAATCAGTACACATTGACTAGGATCTCTTTCCCCTGGAAGCACAGGGATTATGCACATAATCTAAGATCATCAATTGTAAGAGAATTGTAGATGTTGCCATTTCTCTATTCTTGCAAACTTTTTTTCAGACTTGACGAGATTGCCATTTGAAGCTATAAGAGTTGGCACTAATTATGGAGCTACAACGGTGGCAATTATGATTTATCACTGAGCCAGCACTCAGGTACACAGTTTCTTTGGTCAGAGGCACTTTCCAATGAACAAAACCAATAATGTACTCCGAGGATTTGCTAAACTGTGGTAGATAGTTATATGTTGCTGGTTTTGACTTAACTGTTTTCCAGGCACATGTGGACGCATGCATATGTTGCCAAAGACAGGGTAATAAGAAAGGGGTGCATATTGTTTACTTTCCTCCTTATACACAGCAAGAAGTGGGGACACTCTTTGTGACAGCACTGGACCAGGATCTATTTTGCCATAGTGAATTAACTCTTACTGGTTTTTCCACTGGTGGAGAGCAGCCTCTCCTTAATCCAATAATTAGCTTATATACAGTGCTACCTTGGGTTAAGTACTTAATTCGTTCCGGAGGTCTGTTCTTAACCTGAAACTGTTCTTGACCTGAGGTACCACTTTAGCTAATGGGGCCTCCTGCTGCTGCATGATTTCTGTTCTCATCCTGAAGCAAAGTTCTTAACCCAAGGTACTATTTCCGGATTAGCAGAGTCTGTAACCTGAAGCATATGTAACCTGAAGTACCACTGTATATATTTGGCACCCACATTACACATTCTCTACAGCCACTTTCTAAAGCTCTTTAGCTTAGAAATAAATCCTACAAATAATAATGTATAAAAAGTATGACTTCTGAAAATAATATAATAATACTTCTCATGAGTATTCAGATTTATTCTCTTAGAATGGCAATGGCGCCCACCTGAGAGGTTCTGGAGCTTAGTTCTGGTGACTTCCCACTGAAAAAAAGCCCAGGTTATAAGTGTGCATACTTTTGAAGATGATTTAGAAACAATTTAATTCAAACCATATTGGTTAAATAGATAACTGAGACCAGGAGTTATGATCATATTGCATTGGTGTTTTGTTGACTGCACTTGCTCCTTGTTAATTTCTAAGCTCAATTCCCTATCCAGGGAAGTTTTTAATGTTTGATGTTTTATCACTTTATTAATTATTATTATTATTATTATTATTATTATTATTATCTGTTCGGAACTGCCCAGAGTGGCTGGGGAAACCTAGCCAGATGGGTGGGGTATGAATAAATTATTATTATTAAAATGCTAGTTTGACCTTTAAAGCTCTTCACAGCTCGTGGCCAGGTTACCTGAAGCAGCCCCTCTGTCTACATGTATCTCATATACAGCTAAAGTATTCAACAGAGGTCATCCTCTGGGATTTGAAATACAATGGCTGACTATTAAGAAGGTGATCTTCTTAGCAGGGCTGTACTGCAGAAAACATATACAGAGACTTGCCTAGTGCCTACCTTGATGTCATTTCTTTTGCCAAGCAAAGAAATAATTTCCCCCCTCATGCATTTTAACTTTAAATTTAGGCTGCAATCCAATGTATACTTACTTGGGAGTAAGCACCATTGATCAGAATGGGCATTTCTTCTAACTGAACAATCCTAAACATACGATTGCAATGTGAATTAATTTTAGCTCTGGTGATGATGTTATGCTTTTCTGTTACTTTTAGAATCAGATGCCTTTTATGTTTTGATTGCTGCTTTTAAAAATGTTGGTCTTGCATTATAAGCAGTAATGGAAATTATTTGAATGGTGGATTAAACATTCCTCTAGATAAATAAGTTTCCCAGAAGCAGCTGGCTGTCCAAAGTTGGGGGGGAATGCTGCCCTAGATGGATTATGGTGCAATCTGGGAAGGGTATTAAATTTTAAGTGTGAAGCTTTATTTTCTGCACCAGTGCAACATCAGTAATATGTATTCTTTTGAACAATCTAAAATTATATATATATATATATATCCCCCTGTTATATAAGGATTCCTACGCTCCATAAACATTCTAAATGAGGAAAAACTCATTGATGCTTTTATTACTAGTACTTAATAAATGCATTAATGGTTACATGGTAAAGCAAGTAAACTAGGACTTAGGAGGAATAAATATGTACAATTGGTTTTAGGCAATGCAGCCACCAGACTAGATGCAAGTAATTAAGTTGGCAAGACGTAACATTGATCTATTTAAAGAAGGTCCTGTCCAAATGAACGTTCTGCACAGTTACACCAGACTCACTCATATTCTTTGCCCATCATTTCTTGTCTCTGATGTGCTGACAGGTGGCTGCACATCACAATGCAAACTTACAGATCCCGTTTTTCTTTAAAGATTCTGTTCAGGGTTGTCTTGCCTTCTTGTTTTATTAATGTACTTGCACATACTTCTTAAGGCAAAACTAACTCCTGCTTAATCTAGTCCCATATTAATTCACTTGTCTTCTACTGAGGTAATACGTTTCCTTGCAGAAACAATTTGTGTATATGGTTCCCTCTGATTTTCTCCTTGTCTGTGCCAACACTGGAAAGGTATTGCGTGTTCTTGAAAAAAATGCTTTAGAGACCAAAAATACATTCTTGATTAGAGAGAACACAAATAATTTACCTTAGGTGACAGCTATTTTTTGTTTAGAATATCTCCAGAGTCTAATTGAAGCAGGGCAACTTGTGAACTGCCCTGGTCTAGGAACATTTTTCATTCTACATAACAGACTTAAAATAAATAAGGTATCTGTGAAAGCACATGATAAGATACTGGTCCAATTCACTTGCCCTATACAGATATATATATATTTAAAATGATTCCTCTGAGAAACAGATGTAGAAAAGGTTAGATTCTAATTGAAAATCCACAAGGATGCTGAGCTTAGATAGGAGTTGGCAAATATGCTGTTCATGAAACTTTTCTAGAAAATCTATGCAGATTCTGGACTGCACCCAACTCATTCATTCTCAGAGTAGACCCATTGAAATCAATAGATTGAAGTTAGTCATGCCCATTTATTCCAGTGGGTTTACTCTAAGTAATGTCTCAAGCTCCACAGAGGAACTTAGCTTCTTCTGCAGAGCAACAGCAGTCAGACATGTCTCCGCTTTCTCACTGGCAAGTTCAGCATCAGAGGCAGACACACCTCTTTCCGCCTTCCTCTGCCTCATTGGTTGGCATAATGGGGAGAAGTGGAGCCAGCAAAGTTGCTCTACAGAAGCACTGCTACTTCCATCAGCTTGCTCTTCCTCTCGCCCTCTGGGGTCCACATGTGGAGAACTGGGTACCATGGCATTGCCTGGATAGGCAGAGAGACAGAGGTTGAAAGATGCCTCTGTTCCCTTGGTGGTCATCCACCCCTTCTCAAGATGGTAACATTCAACTACCACCAGCACAGTGCCCAAAGGGAAAAAAGGAGGCGTATAAAGGGAAGCTTGATACATCCTCTTGCTCACTAGTGCTGCCTCTGCATAGAAGGCGCAGTGGTGAGAACTGCATCTAATTCTCCCTAACTTTGTTGCCCAGAGAGAGCCAGCAGGCAGACCATCCCAGAGCCAAAGAGGCTGGTGATGAGAAGAAGCGACACCTGAATACCGGAAGCTGCCTCATGCTGAGTCAGCACCATTGGTTCATTATTGCCTACTGACCGGAAGCTCTGCAGGGTTTCAGGCAGGAACTCTTCCACTGAACTGCTGCCTTGCCCACTTCAGCTGACTCCCGCGCTCTCTCCCTCCCTGGGCTGGCAAACGGGCAGAGTTGGCTGCCCCCTTCTTTTCCTTCCTGGGTGGAGACGAGGTGGGACCACCCACCTGGCACACCTCAGGCATCCCTCTGCCCCTTGCTGGGAAGGTTTTCTTCCCTCTGCAAGGGAGCTTGCCCAAAGGCATGTTACCACAAGGGGTCCCCATACGGACCAAGAACCGCCGCCGCCTCACACACTTCCCACCCCGCTCCCAACCTCGTTCATTAATCCGCCCCGAGCTGAGCCACGCCCCTCCCCGCTCTATCGCCTCAGAGCGCTTTCCCGCCAAGCGCGAACAAAGCGCCCTCCTCCTCTTCCCTCGCCCGCTCCAGGCAGCCGAGGAGGCGCCGCCGAGTTGCTTGACGCGCGCGGCTGGCATAGCGCTGCGCCGCCGCCGCATCTCTTCACGGGGCGTGTGTGAAAATGCCCTCACTCTCGCCCGCCCCTCCCACCTCTCCCAGGGACCCCTCGACGTTCCGCCGTTGATTCTGGCCATTTGCGCGGCTCTTTCCCGCCTCGCCGCCAGCCATGAGCGGCGCCCCCTGCGCGAAAGGGGACCCCAAGCGGCGCCTGCGCGAGTGAGCGCCGGAGGATTCGCCTCGGGGTCTTCGCGGGGGCTCTTCTTCTTCTTCTTCTCTGCCCGTCCGCTGTGACGGGCGCGCGCCTCTCGGCGAGCGCGTGTATGTCTGTCGTGTGGCAGTTTCTGGAGGCAGAAGAAGACGGCGACGAAGCCGCCGCCGCCTCGCCGTGCTATGTCCCTGGACTCAGTCCTGCCCCCTAAAGTGGAGATGAGCCAGACCCGAGGAAAGGAGAGCATCTCTTAAGACTCCCGAGCCAGGATGGCGCACCTGCGGCAGCCCCTGCCTCTCCTGGTGGTGATGCACAGCTTCCTCCCTCTTGTAAGTCTCCCGCTTTGCCTGGGCGCAAACGGAGTGCGCTCTTAGGCTTTGCCTCCCTATTTCTCTGCAAGCTTTAGAAACGCTGGAGAAGTTCGTAACGAACCGGGGTGGCTTTAGCATGAGGTCTTTCCTTGCCTTGCTCTTTTTCGGGTTTGCTCCCCTTCTCCATCTCTTCTCCCACCCTTGCTCTCTTTTTTGGGGGGGGGGGGAGTGGACCATCCATCTCAGCTATGCCAGGGAATGAATGGGGCGCGCACCTGCCTCTGCCGCCAACATTTCGCGCGGCTCGATGGCGAGATCTCACACCAGGCGCGGCTAGCTAGTGAGTCTTTGGTTTGCGAAGGACGAGGGTGAGCGTTTCAATTCGATCGCTTGGGCTCGGATGCTTGGTGGAAACTTTTCCCTTTTTTAAGCAGCCAAACAAACCTAACGAGCTCTTGGGCGCACCTTGCGTCTCTTCCGACTGCTGTCGTTTCGACGGGGAACACTGTTCGCTTTCGGAGGGGAAGAATTCGATTGAGTTAGAACAGCCCAGTAAAGCCCAAGGCGGGATTGCTTAACAATATCATCTTGTTTTTTTTCAGTTTTCAACTGGGATTCCCGAAAGGCCTGTGTCCAACATGTTGAATATTGTCGGCTTTGGACTAAGGTTTTCGGATCTTCCATTTATGTGCTCTTAGTGTAACCAAAGTAAGGCTGCAACTCTAAACACAGCTATGCAGGAGTAGGTCCCATGAATTCAGAGGGACTTTCCTCTGAGTAGACATGGCTAGGGTTGCACTGCAATAAGCCCTTTGGAAATCTTGGATAATAAAGAACTGGCTTTTTACAATCATCTCCATATCTGGTGCCTCTAGAGAAACTTAGTTACATCGTTGCTTCTTACAGTTTTCTAATTTACAAGAAATCATGTGTCTGTTGAGCAGATTTGTTTTTTGGTGGCTCATATATTTGCAGGCTTTGTTTCCTCAATAGTACGAATCTGAAGCAATGTTATTAAACAGGATGTTGTGTGGTGCAACTGTGAAGCAACTTTTTACTTAAAAGTCTTACATACTTATTTAATACATCGATACATCACCATCACCTTGTGTAGCCTTGTGGTATGTTGAAGACTAACAGATGTGTTATGGCACAAGCGTTCATGGACTAGAGTCCACTTTGGTTGATCCTAAGCAATTTGCAAATAAGTTTATTTTAATTTATTAATATTTTATTTTGTTTTATCTGATAATATTTACCTGTAAATAAGAATCTTGTACTGTTTACGGCCACTCAAACAATAAACTACTTATGCAATTATCTGGTGCTCATGCAGCTGGACCCTGTGCATGTTTACTACTCTGGAGCAAATGTTTTCAGTGGTACTTGATTTTCATGTAACTGCATAGGGTTGCAGCTTAAATTAAATTTCTTTGCTTTTCGTAGTTTCAAAATTAGTTTTACATCTCCTATAGATGATGTAAAAGTACAGTACTGCTGTCTATTCTCTTGTGGTATCTTGTGGCTTTGGGGTGGACTACAGCTCAGTTGTAAATACCTTTACTGTACTTAGCAGTAAACCCTGCAGAATATAATGGGAGTAAACTGAAGATTGCAGTCAGAAGCAAATGGCAAAAGCTGGTTTGCTGAAGTTGTGGAGAACTCCAAGCGAGACACTGTTACTAATCAGAGTGTAGAGAATACAGTTGTAAATAGTTGTAACAAACTTACTTGAATAACTAACTTGGGGCATTAAATATATGGAGTAAGGCAGCAAAAGGAGCTAAATCAAACAAAAATAGCATTGCAATCGTATTTCATCATACTCCATTTCAGGAAGATGTTAATTGTTTGCACACAACAGGATACAAAGTTTTGTTTTTCTCCTCATGGCTGCATTCTGGCTGAAAGTTTGTGTGTGTGTGTGACTACAGTCAATAAGGGGATGTGTAATAAACCTTGAAGGGATTAGACAGCCTCCTTAAGAGCTGGATTCTAATATTACAGCATGAGTTGATTGATTAGTTTTTGAGGAAGCTTATGTCAAATTCTAATCCGGTTTTGGATTGTGCTTGTCTTGTAATGTTGTGGGGCTGTTTTCCTTTTTCCTTTTTCCTTTTTTTTTCCTGTGGCACTTTATCATAGCAGTGAAGTGCGGAGCTGCAGCTCTGCGATAAGACACTCATATTTGCTTTCACACTGCTTTGCTTTTTTGAACAATAAAAGGCTGTTTATATTCTTAGAGCAGAGTTTCCAGCTAAACACCACACAGGGGTTAGGGATGTGAATGGAAAGCAGTTAATGGATTACAAAGTTGCTGGTCAGGAAAGAGGTAAATTGAAATACCCCGACCCATTTTTATTTTTTGTTATTTTAAATCAACCAGATAATCAAAGGAACCGATTAAAACTTCTGACGGACATTGGTTTTATTCCACATTTTATTGGATGATGTCAACTTCTTTGCTGTGGCTTTACAACAATTACTTTGTGTTGATTACTTTAAAGGATCAAAAGCTGTTTTCTTGTAAGGGGAGGGAAATGCACACAAGGGAGTACCTGTTCGCAGCTGATAGCCTAACAATTCCATGGGGAGTAGCTCATTTTCTGTGCTGTTAGAGAAATCTCCATCAGTGGTGTAATGAAACACTTTTATCATATAATTCTTAAGAGGGAAGTAGTCCTAAAGTTAAAAAAAATAATCCAAGTAACTCTGCAACCCTATTATTTTATTTATTTAGATTTCTATCATGCTCCCCCTTCCCATAGAACCCTTGGGATGGGAGTAAGCCCTATGGGACTCAATAACATATGCTAATTACAAATACAAAGCTGTGCTTAACATTTTGTTGCATATCACACAGTATTACCATGTTGTCTACTAGTTAGTTGTGCACATGTACTTTTAAATGACCAGTACCTTCCAGGTATACAATTTGTAGAGTCAGAGCCAGATGACATGGACAATCAAAGATAGACATGGACAATATCCATAAACAGTAACAAGCATTTTTGCCAATGAGAGAAAGAAACATTTTTAAAAAATAAAATAACCAGAACTTCTTTTTTTATGTGGTGAAATTTACTGCATAGTACAAAACTTTAAAAACACAAACATTGGGGGCAGTATCTTATGGCAACTAGAATGAATTGGCAAGTCTCTCTGCACAGAGAAATTCAAAAGGCCTATTTAATTTTGCTGTACTCATTTTGATTCCTTGTATAGATGCTATTTTAAGTTGAAGTTTTACAAAATCATCCTCTTGCTAATGATTCAATGAGTTTTCCTTCACTACAAATAAATTAGTCTCTCTGTTGTTGAAAAACATTTACTACAACTTATAGGATGTCCTTGGTATACCACCTTGTAGGTTGTACTTATTTCCCCGCCCCCAAGCTGCAGCCCCCGCAAACACTTACTTAAAAGTAAGTCCCACTGTATTTAACTGGGCTCACTCTCAGGTAAGTGTATATACGACTGCAGCCTTAGTGTAGGCAAAACTTAATAACTAAATGTTTAATTGTAGACATACCTACACAAAGGTAAGCTACACTGTGTTCAATGGGGCTTCCTTCCATTGTTTATTTATTTATTTTGTTTATTTATACACACATTTATAAGACTGTGTTTTTAGTAAATACAGGTTGTGTAGACAGTAAAAAGTGCTGTTGGTGGTAAGAAAAATTGCACACCATCCGTTTCCCCTGCAAACTAGATAGTAGCTAATCAAAGATAATTAAACTCACCATAATTCACCATTCGTTTAGCATTATGGTAGTCAATATATGTAAAACAATATTGCTGTTTCCAGTCAATAATAATCTGGGTAGTTATTGGCTAAATAGTAAAAAGGAAAAAAATGCTTTGTCCAGTACGTATTAAGGTCACAGCATACCATTTCTTTAAATCTAATGTTAATGGCCATTCAGCTGTTTTGTTGCTACAAATTATTCAGTGTCATGTTAATAATTAGGTTAGAGGAGCCATGCAATCTTAGGCACTAGCAGTAGAAAAGTGCCTTGTATAAGAGGATTTTACAGCCCATTCCCTAAGGCACTGGTGTTAACACTGAATCAAGCCTATTTAACAGATTCCAGCAAACAAATCCTGGTATATTATTTTTGTGATATCTATTACAATTTTCATTGGTGGTGCTTGCAAATGAAAAATAAAACTAAGCCAAAGATGCCAAATATATATTTCAAAACAGTCTTTTAAGAATCAGCTCTCAAATGAACAAAATTTAAGGTTAAAAAAAACCCAACTGAAATTTAAATAAAAAATTGTATGGTGTTGTTGTCAAAACCTAGCTGCAGTGCTTTGCTGTTTTATACTCCACATTTTAAATCCATACAATAAATGAATCACAGCGCTGGCTTATAATAAAGGGAAGTCCTCAGACTATGAACTGGTTCTGCAAATGGTGCATTAAGCTTTGCATTGCCTATGGATACAGAAAAGGGTTTCAAAAGCACTCGATGATGTTTATAGCTAACAGAAGTGCTGATGTATCTTTAATGCTTATTTGTAACTTGATCAAATGTGCTGCTATTTTGTTAAAAAGTCTTTTCCATAGTATGAGGGAAGGGTTTTTCCTTAAATTCAAATGGTGAGATAAAACAAAAACAAAAAACCTCTTGCAATATTGTCTGGCAATAAAGTTTTCTTTTTTAACTTGTTAAGTATTCAGTTTGTTTCCCTCTATTATTTATATTTAATTTGATATCTTTTGGTTAAAACTTATCTGTGTTTTAGCTTTTGGGTGGGTGTGGGTGTGTATTACAGAGTTAGCTGCCTTGATGTTTTCTTTTTTAAAATAGAATTATTTTTCAGTATAGATTAAGAATAAACTTCTTGATGATTGTGAGGTGCTTCTCATACAAGCATGGACTATACAGTAAAACAAGTATTATTATTTTTTTAAAGTAAATTAAGTGTCTTGCATAAAAGAGTTTTTTCCTATTTCCAACCAAAGTTGTGGGGTTTTTTTAAGTGTGAGATTCATAATGCTCCCCTCCATCCTGGGATAGCCTACTTTAAATATGTGCAAAATTATGTCACAATGCTAGGCATCTTTGTGATGTACCATTTTTGGTAAAATGTTGAAGGTACGGGATGTGACTGTGTTTAAAGTGAAAATTGACCAGATTTCTACATAAAACCCAGACTGTGGTTATCTACCTCCAGCTCCTCCCTTCTGAGCCCACGCCCATCTCCCTGTTACAACACACTGCTCCTCTCCTCACGATTCACCTTTCAATATCATTCTACCCTGGTCTCCCAGATAACAAGAAGGAAACCAGGAGGGCAGAAGCCATCAGCATTGCACAGTGCTTTTCCCGCAGTGCTAGCAAACGTGGTTCTCCATCTTGTATGCAAACACTGAAACATTTAAGCAGGCTGCATTCTAGATACTCCACACGGAGCTTTTTTCTGTCATTCTTCCTTCAGGTTCTGGAATCTGAAGGAAGGAAAGAGAATACATTGTTCAAAACACAGTCTCATGTTAAAACAGGGTTGCTTTCTGGAGGCATCACCTAGGGCTGCCTTTGTGTCTTCCCTAAGCAAGGAGACAGGAGCTCTAGAAAGACAGAGATCCCCCTTAAAAAAAAAACCAACTAGAGTTGGACATTGGACTAGGCAATTCTTATCAAATAATGTTCCATTATTTAAAGCATGAATTGATTAGTACCCGAACAAAAAAGAGGGAGATATTACAAAAATAAACGAATGGCAATAAGTGAGGGCAGTGACATTAAATTCAGGTCAGCTGTATTATTTATTACTAATAATGAACTATGTGGAAGGTGGCAATCAAGGAGCCCTTTCTCCCATGGGATCAACACCTTGAGGCAATAAAAAAAAATTAGCTGCATTTTTGCCTTGCCGTTTATGACATGATGTCATTCTTTGTGGAAGTTTGGGCCGTATTTTAGCACAGGCACATAATAGGCAGCCAATTGACCGATGTCACAACCCTGCACAATGGACTATTTTTATTGCCATTGCCACTTATGAACAAGTGAATCACTGCGAGTCTGGTTTAAAAATGTGGAAGTAGATACAGCAAAAACATTCCTATGATTTCCAAGATGAAGTAGTGAGTTAAAGTGATGCTAGAAGCCTACAGTATGAGGAGAGTCATACACTTTAAATGTATGGTGTGTACATAAGGACATAATAAGAGCCGGCTGAATCAGGCTACTGGCCCATCCAGGCCAACATCCTGTTCTCTCAGTGGCCAACAAGATGCCAGTGAGAAAACTACAAGCAGAATTTGAGCACAAAAGCATTCTCCCCTCCGGTATTCAAGCAACCCTGGGCTGTTTAACATCTACATGAAACCGTTCAGTGGGGTTCTCTGGAATTTTGGAGTCCATTGTCAGCAATATGCTGATGACACACAGCTCCTCTTCTCCTTTACATCTGCAGGTATGGCAGTGGATGTGCTGGGCCATTGTCTTGCCTTGGTAGCGGACTGGATGAGAGCCAACAAACTGAAGCTCAGTCTGGATAAGACTGAAGCATTGTTAGCTCCCTAGACTGAATGGATGGGAGACGGTCTGCTCTTGATGGAAGGAGCAGGTACATAGTTTGGTGATACTGCTGGATCCTGGCTATCCTGGCTATCGTTTGAGGCTCAGTAGCCTCAGTGGTGCAGAGTGCCCAGCTGCACCCCTATCTGGACAGGGATAGCCTAACTTCTGTTATTTATTCTCGCGTAACTTCTAGGTTAGATTGCTGCAATGTATGCAGTGTTTTAGGACACTTGGCAAGCATCGCTGATTCTATAAATAATTTCAGGATTTGGAGAGAGATTAATCCTTTGAATCTTGTGCAATAGTTAGTTGTGAGAAGTACATTTTAGTTCATAAGTGCTTCAGTTATTTATATCAGCCATTGCCTACTCTTTAAAGACTTTAGGCAGTTTGCAATTTGTATATAGTTTATTTAAGCAGAAGTAGAATTGTTATTGAACATTTTCCTCCTACAGAAGTTATTACTCATTTTATTGGCTTATTTTATTATTGAAAGGAGGAATCTCAGGTTCTATATAAAATGCTTGTTTTAAAACTTTATATTTTCCCTTATGATAAATTTATAGTCAGTTGTACTGATGTACTTTTACTGTAATTTTAGCATAAGACTGGGGTTTTGGGGGTTTTTAATAAAATATGTGATTGTATAACAAGAGGAATATGCTAAATTGTATGTGTATCAGGATTGCTATGTTAATTGAGGTGGGATGGATTGAGTTGTCTATAATTCAGCAAAGGGACTTAATTTTTAATTGGAGTTAATAAAGCTGATAAACGCTCATGCCATTTTTAAACACGTAACCAGTGTCCACAAATTTGAATGTAGCTATAGCGTTCAGTTTCTTTGTTGAAGGAGATCATTTGTAATACAGCATAAAACTTAACTAGACTTTTGAGGTGTGATATAAGCTCTCTCTCTGTATATTGACAAAGTATAGCTAGTGTCACAGGAAATAATAATACTGGTAAAATAGCTACTGGTAAGGCTCTAGTGGTGACAGGAATTTTTATATCTGGGTATAACAGTGATAAATGTCTAAGCTCGTATCACTGGAAGACAGTCCAGAACACAAACGAGAATTGATATGCAGAATTTATAACTGAATTAACATACAGTGGTACCTCTAGTTATGAACTTAATTCATTCCGGAGCTCTGTTCTTAACCTGAAACTGTTCTTAACTAGAGGCGTGCTTTTGCTAATGGGGCCTTTTGCTGCCACTGTGCCGCCAGCACACGATTTCTGTTCTCATCCTGGGGCAAAGTTCTCAACTTGAGGTAACTCTTCTAGGTTAGCGGAGTTTGGTACCTGAAGCGTTTGTAACCTGCAGTGTTTGTAACTCAAGGTACCACTGTATATGAATCTCCCCTCACTCTTAAAAGGCTTAGAATTTTACAGGTCCATAGGTGAGTGTAGCTCTAGGGACGCTACACCTAGATGGTGTTCAGACAAGAGCTACCAGAAAGGCTGAAGTGTTGGCTACCCAAGTCCTGTGCCTGGAGAAGATTATAGGGAAGCATGGGAGCTGCTTTCATATACCTGAAAGGCTGTCACAAAGAAGATAGGGTGGACCTGTTCTCTATTGCTTCAGAGGACAAGACTAGAACTGATGTGTAGAGATGGTAAAGAAACTCATTTTAGCTAAACATTAGGAAAAACTTCATAAAGAATCTTCTGGTTCAACAGTTTGCTACCCTGGGGCTGTAGAACTAAAGCAAAGCATGTTCTGGCTCCACCCACCAGTCAACAGCTTGAAGCTGTGTGTGCATACATGAGCTATTTTGGGTATGTGTGTATGTGTTATTATAACCTATTGTGTTGTTTGCCGCCTTGAGATTAATTCAGGTAGGGTATAAATCTTTAAAATAAGTAAGTAAATAATATGGCACCACCCACATGCAAAACGTGTCAGCAGGTTTGGGATGACTCCAAGGTTTGCATAAGTATGAAAATTGTTTAGGGGGACCCCCCAAAAAAACCCAACCCCACTCATTGAGGACTGAGCATGCTCAGTAGGCATGACTGACTGTTGGAGGAGGAGGAAAATAAGGAAGGGGAAGTGGAATAGAGTATCCTGGAAATGGTTATGACTGGCTAGAACCCTGACCAGGAGCACTCCGTACTGCAACATTTTATTTCAGGTTGCACTTATTTTATAGATGGAGTTACATATGTCATGAGGCAGAGCCTCCAAGTTGCCCCTAAGATTGAGGGGGCCCGGCTTTCATTGTGTGAGAGAGACGTAACACATGATGCAACATCGTGTTGTCTGAAGGAGGCCAAGCATTCTGGAGGAGCTGGCCACTGAAACTGCACCATGCTCGGCTTCCTCAGCCCCCTCAACATTTAGGGGGGCAAAAATGCCTCAGCTCCCTAGAGTTGGTGTGTCAGAATCTCACTTTTGCCATCAGAACAGGTTTCTTTAAAACCTAGATGTTCACTGCTGTGGCTTATTAGCATTTTAGCATACAAATATATATATTTTTTCATTTCCTTCATTGCCCCCAGCCAGACAGCAAACCATACTACACACAACATTTGGTGAAGGCAGGTGAAGAGCAGGTAGGCTCTTCTGCAGTAAGAACCACCTAGATGAATGTAAATATTGTGGAATTATATAAATACTAGCATTATGCAACCTCTAGATCCTTTTAGAGCTGGGATAAGCAATGTGATACCCTCCACATTGTTGGACTACAATTCCCATCAGACCAAATCACCATGGCCAATGTTCAGGGATGATGGGAGTTGTAGTCGAGAAACTTCTGGAGAGGACTGTGTTGGCCTCTGTTTTGGAGGACTGAAAAGTCCCAAGGCCCAGAAGTGTAAGAGATTCCAATTTATGCTTCTCTGTGAACTTACTGCAAGATCTAACTGCATCTTGCCCAGAGCATGCTGCAGAAGCCTCACTACATTTGTGTCCTTTTACTTCTAAAAATAATGTTGCTTGATCCATAAAATTTAACTCTAAAAGAACAGTCCTGTGCTGTCAGTCTTTTGGGTGCAAGAGTTATTTGCCATAATACTGAAAGCCCCAGATATATGCACATCTATGTGCTCCAAAACATTCTGGCTGACTTCTGAAATCATCTGAAGTGCTTGTGCATCCCCGTTAAGTTGGTTACACAACTATCTAGGTTATATTACATTTTCCTACTTACTGTGTGACTTCTTGCTAGTTTTTAAGGACCCATGTTTTGACAGATGGTAGTTCTTCCCCAGTCTTGACATTCTGGTGCTTATTCAGGCAGAGGAGTCACAGCTGACAGAGAACGTTGCCCTCCCTCTAAACCAAAGTGCAATTACTATTTGTGCTGTGATATTCCAAGCCTAACAACTGCAAGCTCAGAAGTGAACCCTGTTCAGCTTGCAAGACCAACTTCTTCAGAATACTTTTGAATTCTAGTTTTTACTGCTGTGTTTTTTGGAGTGGAATTTATTGTGTCAGGTTTCTCTTAGCGCTCAGGCAGTGTTTGCTATAATAGTTTTATAGCATAAGAAGTCTTTAGGATGCAATCATGTGCATACGTTCCTGGGAGTAAGTTCCACTGAGCTAAATGGGCCTGACTTCTGATGAGACATTTACAGGACTGAGTTGTTAACATTGTGTGTGCATAATTATATATATATAGTGATAATAAATCGGCAGGGAACTGAGCGAGAGTGGGATATAGCTACTTTATTCTCTCTACTTTTCTTTTATGCACCTGAGTTACATTACATTGAAATAAGAATTAACTTATTTGGTTTTATTAAAAAAACTATCACACATGAATGGGTTGTTTCTTTGAATTTTTTTAGATGAAATAAATTAAAGCTTTTGCTTTAGAGCATCTGGCGGCCTTAGAACCTAGTACATGTAATTACTACTGTTTATTAGGAAAAAAATTATGTAACTGTATGGTTGATTTACTCTGATGTGACTGGCTTAGCAACTTAATTGGGCTATACAACAAACCAGAGCAAACTAGAAAAAAATTAATTAGCAGATTCATTTGAGGATGACTACAAGCCCTCTGTGTTATGCTTCACTTCACTGAAGGTGTACAATTGCAGGGTTCTGCTATGCGAATTCACACTGAAATCACCAGATTTGGGGAACCGCCAACACCAGATGAAATGGAAACCTAGGAATAAACAGCTAAGGTTGCAATACTATACATACTTACTTCAGACTTAATGGAACTCATTTCTGACCATATTTGTATAGCAGTACAGGCGTACCTTGGATCTAAAACACCTTGGCTCCCGAACGATTGAAACCCGGAAGTAAGTGTTCTGGTTTTCGAATGATTTTCAGAAGCCAAACGTCCGGCACGACTTCTGCGGCTTCTGATTGGCTGCAGGACGCTTCTTGGTTTTCGAACGGTTCTGGGAGTCAAACAGACTCCTGGAACACATTCTGTTCAAGAACCAATGTACAACTGCACATTGTAAACCATGTTAGAGTTAAATGGAGAAAAATATATTTATCAGTGGAATTAGTAAGTGAATCAAATAGGGTTAACAGTACCTTTACTTCCATAGAAGAAAGAAGCTATCTTTAAAAGAGGGCACTCATATCTCAATTGTTGTTCCATTAATGGCTTGTTCATCACATTGTTTCAAACTCTGCCGCAAAGTATCCACACCTTGAGTTGCAATCGGAATGGAGGGAGACATGGCTTCCCAGGTGAGGTAGAGCTGCTATTCTAGGTTCCTGGAAGGGAGAGTGGTGTGGTGGTTCAAATACACAAGCAGGAGTGTTGGATTGGCTCCACTGGTATGTTTGCGCACACCCCTGACCTCACATCTCCCTGCCATTAAGCAACAGTGACCTACCTGCTGGAAAGCTAGCATAGCAGCTCCACCCCACCTAGTGACCTATTTAAAATCCACCTTTTTAAGTGAATCAACCTAATTCACACTTCCTGGATTCATAAACAGATCAGGATTTTTTTTTTTGCACTTCTCTGAATCTTATGAAATAGGTCTCAGCTCAAAACACACACACATCAAAACACATTTTAACATGTGGGCAAAAGACATATTTTTAAAATAAACATTTTGCACTAAAATATGTATTTAAGCAGGGACACGGGTGGTGCTGTGGGTTAAACCAGAGCCTAGGACTTGCCGATCAGAAGGTTGGCAGTTTGAATCCCCGCGAGGGGGTGAGCTCCTGTTGCTCGGTCCCAGCTCCTGCCAACCTAGCAGTTCGAAAACATGTCAAAGTGCAAGTAGATAAATAGGTACCACTCCGGCAGGAAGGTAAACGGCGTTTGCGTGCGCTGCTCTGCTTTGCCAAAAGCGGCTTAGTCATGCTGGCCACATGACCCGGAAGCTGTACAACGGCTCCCTCGGCCAACAAGGCGAGATGAGTGCCGCAACCCCAGAGTCAGCCACGACTGGACCTAATGGTCAGGGGTCCCTTTACCTTTATGTATTTAAGTAAATATTTAATATTGGATTCCCATACATTTTCTGGTGAGGGTAGAGAATTGCAGAATAATGCAGGAATAAAATGGAGTGTACTTTTGGTTATGGAGGTACACATGGATGGGAAATATCCTGATCCGTCTATTTGTAAACATCCCAGAGTGCATCGGGATGAAGAACTTTGTAAAGCAATGTTGAATCTTGATCTTTCTGTAGCTGGAACATTGCGAATATTATAATATTGGAGCTCTGACAAGCATTGCTGACTTGCTGATCCAATCTACAGAGAAGCCAGTTCATGGTGACTCTAGGACAAAACTAGGTGTCATGTCATTCCCGAAATTCACAATTTTAATCAAATAGCACGCATGGGGTGTAGGTTATCTGGATTGGGACTGTGGCCTGAAAGGGGCTTTAATCCTTTGCTGTCACTGCAGCTTTGATCTGAATTGAGTGCCTGTTTGTATAACAGCTTTCTAAAAAAATAAATCTCAGTTGTATTTCTGTCAAGTTAACAGTGTTATCATCTTCACTTCCAAACTCTTTTCAGTTTTGTCAAATTGTTTCTTATTCAGTATATGTTTATTGTGTGTTTTCTGTGATTCTAGTCATAGGACTCCAGTATTGCAAGCGTTTACCTTCTGTATCATGTCCAGGGCAACAACTGCTTCCATCAAACAGGTTTTTCTTCTCTATAACCTCTGTTGGTTACCCCCCATAGATCGTGGGCCCTTGAGTTTGTATTTCTGAACAAGAGTTCAGAAGGACTAAACTGGGCATGAGGGGCGGGATTCAGCTTGGTGCTATTATAGTTGTTCTGTCAATGCAAGCGTTTTTGCTTTTCAGATAGAAGGATCTCCTATTTCATTCCCCTGTATGCTGTTCTGGGGGTTCTCCTGACCCTCTGGAGTGGATTTGGGGGAAGCACAGAGTCCTGCTTGTCCACCAGATTAGCTGAATCTAGCCCTTAATATGCATGGTTTGAGGTTTTTAAAATAATGAACAGCAGGTAGAAAGGGGAATTAACGCTTTCCTTTCTTGCTGCAGTCCTGGGAAAAATCCATTGTCTCATACAGCATTTGCATTGGGAGGAAATTCCCCACTGGAACCAGAGTATCTTTGGGCAGAATCATATTCATCAAAAGTTAGCGAAGAAGCGTCTCCACCCCCATCCTTCAGCTTGGACACTGAGGGTCCAGTACCGAGGGCCTTCTGGTGGTTCCCTCACTGCGAGCAGCAAAGTTACAGGGAACCAGACAGAGGGCCTTCTCGGTAGTGGCACCTGCCCTGTGGAACACCCTCCTGTCAGATGTCAAGGAAATAAACAACTATCTGACTTTTTGAAGACATCTGAAGGCAGCGCTGTTTAGAGAAGTTTATAATGACTGATGTTTTAATGTATTTTTAATATTTTATTTGAGGCCGCCCATAGATGCATATAAACACACTAGATCATACATCTACATAAAAAGCTGAGAAGAAACATGGCAGCAGAGACAACATTAAGTCTCTATTTCAGTATTAATGTCACTTCTAGTTGACCCTGAGTGATGTCAATTTCTGAGGAGATTACAGCATATACAGCATATTGTTTTACTGCATATTATATTGTACCCCACCTCAGTATTTTATTTGAAGTGGCAAGTATACAAATACTTTTATAAATAATAAATAAAAGAAATGTTGGAAAGTTTGAAGGGGAAAGATATCTTAACTAATTTACATGAGGCCAAAGCTTCCAATATAATTTTGCTTTTAAAAGAATTTTATTGCTAAAAGAAATACGTTGGACAATATAAATACAGAAGCAAAAATCGCAACAGCTAAAGCAGGCCCACGTTGCACCCAGTCAGGACGGTATTTCAGTATCCACTGGGATGTCATGATGTCATGGACCCAGTACTCTGCATGGTGTCAGCATTGTCAGCCCGCCTGTCATATCTGACATTGTCATTGACATGCCTGACCGAAAGGTTCCCTAGGTGCCACTTCTGCTACTTTTTGACTCTCTCACCCATCTCACTTGGCACATAGAGCATTGGAGTGAATGGGTTCTCAGCACATCAGTCATTTTTAGCAGTGTGTTATGAGATTGCCCCCCACCCATTTTTATTTTATTTTTTTTACAAAGAAAATGAAATAACATATACCCTGTTTCAGTAATGATATTCATTGCATTTTAAAACAACTGCCCAACTTAAAACAGGCTTAATTAAAATGTGTATGGGAAATGAAGTGCACTTTCTTCATGTATCCATAGCACCAGAAATGAAATTCAGTCTGTTTCCTCTGTGTGTGTGTGTGTGTGTGTGTGTGTGTGTGTGTGTAAAATAGTTTTACTGGGTTTTGTTTGGTTTTTTTGAACTGCCAAGTTTGATGCAAGTGCACTGATTGCTGGATTTCTTTCCCACTACCGTTTGTGCTTTGCAAACCAATTTGATCTGCATTCTAACAGAATCCAGGGAACCTAGAAGTAGACTGGTACAACACCTTTGTCTTTTAGAGGTCTTCTGGGGCTTGTTATTTTAATCCTAGTGTAGACTGATTTATCACTTCAAGCATCTGTCAGCTGCGCTTTGTCTAGAAATTGATAGTGATAGTGTTGCTGATTTTTCAGGAGCAGCTGTTAGAGGTTCATTAGTTACACTCTCAAAGGGTGCAGATAACTGTAATATTTTCCTTTGTTAATTATCTCTTATGTGTTACAATAATAGAGGTTCTGGAATTCACTCAGCTTCCTGTCTACCAGAGCTATAAGGTATACCTTTAGCTTTAATTAAATAGTTCTAAACTCTTATTCCCTAGCTTAAAAGATGAGAGGCAGACAAAAAAAGTAGGAAACAAAAAAGAACATTTGCTGTAAGAACTTTGTGCCCGCTATGGAAAGTAGTTTTGTGACAAATTTGTGGTAGTAAGATCATGTCTTAGCCAGGACATTAATTATTATACTGGAGTTGTCTCAAATTATTGGAAGTATTCAGTGAAGAAGGAGCAGAGCAGATATCAGACAACCCCATTTATTTATTTATTCACACACTTGTTCTGTACACATATAAAACAAAGATTGAAATTATTATTATTTTACATGAGGGCACAGGAGATGGGAGATGTAAATCTCCAGTGAAGAAGTGGTCTCCGACTAGAGTCACTGATATTTTAAATGCCTATTCCAGCAGAACTCTGGCAAACCCTGTAGGCTCTGTGCATAAAGGGCTCCCTCTGGACTTCAGTACTATACTGTCAGCTGTCTCCCACAGGCCAATCAGGACTCCCTAGGTCCTATAATACCTGAGCCTCCTTTGGCTAGGCAACAGCTTAAGGTTCACTGACTCCTCTGGCCATGCCACACTTTGACCCTCATTGTGTGCTTGCCCTGGAACCACCAGCCCATCTTAGACCATGCCATCTACCTCTCTCTCCCTTTGGACCCAACTGGCCCTAGCCCTGGATCCCGTGCCTCACATGAGTGAAATCTTCACCTCTTCTCTGCCTTTGCCCTATAGCTTCAACCAATTTCCTCCCATCCTGGAACCAAGCCAGACAGGGAATTTTTTTCAAACAAACAAACACTGACACACAGCAAGGCAAAGAATTTGACTTCCCCTGCACATGCAAAAAAATATAAAAAAAAGGGACTGTCACATATTGTTTGGATCTAAGAAAAAATGTACTCTGTTACTGACTTTTCTTATCAGTCAGTATTGGATGTGGCAGCACGCCCCTTGAAAAAAAAAGATAGGGGTTGGAGTCTCTTCTGGACCTTACCTTGAAAACACAAGAACAGACCACTGCTGGATCAGAACAAGGGCCCATCTCATCCTGCGCTCTGTTCTTGCAGTTGCCAGCCAGATTCCCATGAAAAGCCTGCAAAGCAGAACCTGAGCACAATAGCATACTTCCTGTTTGCGATTCCCAGCAACTGCCTTCAGTGGTGGAGGTGAATCAGGAAGACCCTTGTCCTCCATGATTTTGTATAGCTATCTTTTATAGCCACCCAAACTAGTCGCCCCTTGCTGCCTTTTGTGGAAGTTAATTCTTTAATTTAGTTATGCACTGAGTGAAGAAGTTTTGGGATTTTTAAAAAAATCTGTCCTAAACTTAGACATACAAATGCAAAGCACCCATCCCAGTATTTTGAACAGGTATTAAGCAGTATTTTGAACAGGTGAGTTATTACCTTTTTCTGCAAAGGAACTTGTCTCCCAAATGAAGTATATCTGCAGAACTTTGTAGACAGCCAAGAGGAGAAGCTGCATGCTACAATTAGCATCACACAGCCTTATATAAATATATATGTAATATATTTCAAATTAGTATTAAAATGACTTATCCAAAATGAACAGCAACAATGCAGAATCAATCTTAAATACTTATTACAGGCTTTGTAGGCTTATCAAAACAATACATTGCCTTGCTTAAATCAAGTGTTCGTTTGCAAAAATATATTGTGTCATTACAACTGTGCTCTTCCCTATTGACTTGCTGTGGATCAGTTTGGTTTGCAAACTTCGGAGAAAGCAGAGAGGAACAAAATCACAGCCAGCTGTGCATACTGGAAGGAAATGGACCATGAAACCTGTTTTGCTCATAGCAGAGGCAAATCCAACTAACTCTAAATAGCATCTCCTTGACTCTGTTAGTACTATTGCAAACTTCATATTTTGGGGTTGGAGTATCTTGCCTGGCTCTCCCTCCTTTCCCCCATTTGGTTTAATGTCCAACTTGAAGAAGCCTTCTGGAAAACTAAAATCCTGCTCACCAATTAGTAATATTCTATCCTAATAAATATATACCCTATTGTAACCTTTGGATTGTTTCTAAGGAGCCAACAACACCAACTATAATGTCTTAGGTTTGAGTTTCTTTAAGCAGATGGAGCTGGTGGGAGCTGGTAGGATAGAGGGGTGCTGATACCTTATTTGAAACTCATAAATGTTCTATTTTAACTCTCTGTAGCAACACATTGACCAAAGTGTTTAAGTTATCAACAGGGTCCTTTTTGATCAGTAATGTTACCTGTTGTTTAGCCAGATGGTCAGGATTTATGAACCTCTAAAAGTCTTGAAGGAATAGTTGCAAGGACAGTTTGTTCAGACTTCTTGCTTTTTTAAAAAAATGTAAAGGGTTTGTTGTGCATAAAGGAAAACCAGGTGGCATTTTCATAAGAGGTCAGTTTATTAAGATTGCACTGACTTTTGTTACTGTGTCTCTCCCACTGCCTACCCCCCTGACTCTTCCTGATATATTCACTTGGGGTGCAAATGCTTGACTCTTAAAAGCACATTTCCTAAATCTCTTTCAAGACTGTCTCTGAGCACAGTGGAGCCTCCTGGGGACTGGAACATCTGTGAACTTTTCTGCAGTTGGGAGTATATCAGCACTATAGCTTGTTCAACCAGCAGAGCTAACCAACAGATAATTACAGTTTGAAATTAGTATTTTAATGAACTGATTTTAGCAAAGGTAAAATGAAATCTCCCAGGCATTAAAAAAAAGTATGCAGGAGGGGAGAATCATTAAACTCTAAAGTTCAGCAGATGGGTGGTCAGCAGGTGCTTGTTGAAAATGAGTGCTAACTGTGCTTGTTTCAATCAGCAACCCACAAAAAACTAATTTGGGTGCTGTCCAGAGAGGTGTTGGAGCATCTGCATGTGCATTGTAATTTCTTGGGGAAATGGGAATCATTTATACTTCTTGGGGAGCAAGTATTTAAATGGTAAATTGAAAATGTCCTCTAACATGCAGTTAACTAAGGGTTGATGCACATCAAAAATTATGTTCCCATTTTTGGGGAACACAGGTATAACCATCCTCGATCACCATTTTTACCTATAGAGTAGAGCTGAGGAACCTCTGGCCCTCCAGATATTGCAGAACTACAGTTCCCATAATCCCTGACAATTGGCTGTGTTGATTAGGGCTGATGGAAGCCGTAACAGCTGGAGGGCACAGGTTCTCCAACCCTGCTGTAGAAGAATGAAGCAGATGCCCCAGTAATGTAAAGATAGGAAGCAGCAGCTGGGGAGCCCCTTTCCTGAATTGCATTGCATTTTTATCGCATCTGCCATCCTAGGAGTTCAGGGCAACATATGAGAGCATGGGTAGGCAAACTAAGGCCCGGGGGCCACATCCGGCCCAATTGCCTTCTCAGTCCAGCCCGCGGACAGTCCAGGAATCGGCGTGTTTTTGCATGAGTAGAATGTGTGCTTTTATTTAAAATGCATCTCTGGGTTATTTGTGGGGCCTGCCTGGTGTTTTTACATGAGTAGAATGTATGCTTTTATTTAAAACGCATCTCTGGGTTATTTGTGGGGCATAGGAATTCATTCATTCCCCCCCCCCAATATAGTCCGGCCCCCCACATGGTCTGAGGGACAGTGGACCGGTCCCCTGCTGAAAAAGTTTGCTGACCCCTGTATAAGAGCAAGCTCTCCCCCAGTTTCCGTACACATGACTCTACTATGTATTAGTATATTTGCCTGTATTTAACTTAAAAGTGACTAATCTTTGGCTGGACTATTTATTTATTTCATAAAATTTATATACCCCTCGATTGCAAACAAACAAACAAACCTCAAAGTGGTTCTACAGCTCACATTATTGCTGATCATTTGCCATGCTGGCTAGGGCTGATGGGAGTTAGCTACCCCTTGATTTAAGTTTTTTTTTTTTTAAAAAAAAAAAAAAACCCCAAACAAACTGAAAATAGATTCCCAAACTAAAACTTTCAATTGTGCTTTTGCTCGTCATGCATACACAGGTAGCGTTATGACACTATTTAGCCAGGTGGTTGCAGTATTAAGTAGCAGAATCTAGAATGTGCAGACAGCAAGCTGGTGGACGATTGCTGCTGGGAAGACATGTAAAGCAACTAATCAGGGTCCAGCATCCCTTCAGGAGCCTAGACAGTTTCAGACTACTGTACTGTACTTGAATTTCCCTCCTAAGTGAGGCTCTTTGTGCCACACAGTTGATTCCATGCAGTGGCATTCCGCCTCCATCTCATGATAAACACACACACACACAGCTTTATTGCAGTGCATAAACCCAAAATACACAGTACAACAATACTGTTGTACTGTTGTATAATCAACAGATGTTAAGATCAGAGGAGCTTTAACCTGTACATACTGATTTCTGATAATGATAAACTGTCTGCTCCAAAAACAAGATGGCAGCAGTTACTGCTGCTTTCTTACCCAACATATTACTCTAGCATGAGTTGCTAGTTCATCACTATTTAGAATGTGGAGGTGTGAACTTAATATTTCCCCTATGTTTTCAGCTTTTTCCATTTTATCTGTTAGCCACCTTGAGTCTCAGTCTGGGGAGTAGGTGGGATATAAATGAATAAATATAATAACAACAACAAAATAAGATTATTCAAGCAGTGCTAGATAACAGGGACAAAACTACAACTAAGTTAAAGTGGATGCAGTTGAATATAAACCATGCTCAGGCAAGACCAATTAGTTTCAAAGGTTCTACTCTTAAGTATGATTTAGTTGGATATCGCTCTTTGCAAGGCAAAGAGTTTCCTTGCTGAATGTGGCAAGTTTTTTCCCTCTTGTCAATTGAACAAGTTTTGGGTGGTATTTTCTAAAAAGTTTTTTAAAAAGAAAAAAGTTAAAGCTTTGGGCAAGCCAAGAAAAGTTTGCAATTATCTCCCTTCTTCCTTTGTCGAGTTTTGTTCCAGGCTTCTATTAGTATTTATCAGCACTAGCAGCTTTTCAGAAAATGATATATTACACGGGAAAATATTAATATCTTCAATTAGTATTCTGATATATAGTTCACTTCTGTCATTCCTCATCTACTTTCTGTCATTTTCCTATTATGCTTCTCTGACAATTCCCTAAAGATTCAGAAGAGATATGGCTTTGGGGGAAGTTGCACTACTAATCATGGATAGCCGTGTTTTGTGCAGCTGGATCTGCTTTCCAGTTTTGTCAGCAGAGACGTTGGTGTGCTTGTACCTCTATAGGGAGGACATTTCTTTATAAGATTCATTTACAAGCAGAAAATTTAATGGGCTGCAAGATTTGATCATGAGAGGGGTTTTTTAAAAAATAAAATCATTATTTCCTGCTGAAGCAGCTTGTCATTTTAGTTAACTACAGGAGACAGGACAGAATTGTTAAAGCAATCCAATTATATATGTTATTGAACAAGGGAATTCTGGCCACTTTTCATTAACATAGTAAAACTGTAATAACAGAAGGTGCTTTACCAGTTGCTTGGGTGGGAAGCAGAATTTGTACATTCCTAATGTGATAGCGACTCAACCTGATCTCCAGTCCCACCCCAGAACTGTTTGTGAAAGCCTGTTTTCCACTTAACCCTATGATATACTACTGGGGATTGGGACGGAGAGGGGATCAGACATTGTTCGGCCTTCAATAGCTTTCTTTGAAAGCTGCGTCTTTGCTGATTTGACTCAATGGATGGCTACGCAAATGATATTTTAAAACTGCAAATTTTTCACTCTTCAATTATTACTTCTATGACAGGGCAGGGGGTGGGATAGGTACAGTCACATATTGTGTGATGGCTATTTAAAAAGATCCAAGTGTAAAGATGAAATCCACAGTTAACATTGGACTACAATGTGGATACTTAAAAAACCCCAAACAAGTCTCCAAATACAGTGTGGGAGGAACCATTCTGCAGTGGAAGATGGCGATGGGGGGGGGGGATTTGTTTTAGTTTGCATTTAATGGCAAACCTATCTCATTCACCCCTTCTGAAACAATATGCAAACCAAGGGCAGGATCCAGCTAATGAGTCCTTCTAGCAGAAGGGCATAGTTTCACCAGGACTTAACTCTGTTCCTATTCTGTAAAACATATGAACTGTTCTGCTGCATAAGGTTGAATACAGTGGTGCCTCGGTTTAAGAACGATTCAGTTTACAAGCTCCACAAAACTGGAAACAGTGTCCTGCTTTGAGAACTTTACCTTGGTCTAGGAATGGAATCCAAATGGTGGAATGGCACTGGCTGTGGGAGGCCTCATTAGGGAAAGCGCACCTCTGTTTAAGAACGGTTTTGGTTTAAGAATGGGACTTCTGGAACAGATGAAGTTCTTAAACGGAGGTACCACTGTACTGCAGTTTCAAGACAGGGATAAAGGATTAGCACCACAAGAGTTCCACATGAAGGGCAGTTTTGGAGCTGCCACTCACAGCTCCTTGTGCAGCAGCCCATTTCCTCCTTCCTCATAGCATCAATGCAAATGTAACATGAGCAAAATGCTTTAGCAACAGGGGGTGGGGGAATTAGGGGGGTATTAGAACTGTAGGTTAGTACCACAAGCGTAGGTACAAAATACATTCCAGAAAATGAATATGGTATGGATTTTCAGTATAGTGTAGCTAATAAGTACATGCTACTTAAATCCTTAACGCCTTACAGCAATCACATATGCTGCTACAAAACCTATCACAGCCTTTGCCTTTAGGAAAAGCACATTTAATTATCAGTAAGGTCCAGGCCCTGCTTATTATGTTGAATTATTAGTGTCTGTTATAATTTTCTTACAATAAGAGAATTGTAATGGAATATAAAGTGATCAGTTTAGGATTGCATTTTTTTCGAGTAATTGACGACAGTTGGAGACTTCATTATTCTTGCCAGCCTTGAGTGTTAGATGCTGAAAACTTGTATGATATTGCATGACTCTAATGTGCATGCACTTGCAGAATTAGTAAGCTTTGTCAAGTCATGAATTATGTAAACGTTTACTTTGTTCTAGCATTCAAGTTAGTTTGTATTGTTAAAGCAATATATGAGCAAAAAGAAAAGGAAAAGGAAAGAAGTCTAGACCATGGAGTAGTTAACCAATTTGAGGCGGCATAAGAGATTTTCCTTTTGTTGTGATTTAAATGGTTTCTTTACTTCTCTTTCTTAACATTAATGCCTGAGATCCTAGTTAAACTATTACCTGGGCCCTTCTGCATGTGAAGGCATGTGCCCTGCCACTAATCAATAGCAATTTCCAGGGAATATATTGTTACTCACCACCACAATCTCCATGAGTGGTGCGAGATTCCAGGGGTGCACCAGGGTCTGTGGAGACCATTAGCCAGAGCTGAGGGTGGGGACATGTTCAAGCCCTGGATTCTTCATGTAGGATTGGGGAAAACCTGTGTCAGAAACCCTGGAGAGCCACTGCCTTTCATTGTAGACAATACCAAGCTAGATGAACAGGTGATTGCCTTAGTATAAGGCAGATGAAAACCTTGAACTAGGATATATATCCCCGATATCCACATAACAGAGAAAGCAACGAATGTTCTGTGAAAGCTTCTGCCCCATATCTTGGATAACATTAGGGTTAATCTCTCCCTGCACCAATAATTTAGTATTAAGAAAATGCAATATTTGTTGTTGTTGTTACTCATGATTGTTGCACTGTTGTATTTGTGCAACTGTTATAATTATGTTTTATGTATGTAGCTGAACGTTTTAAATGCTTTTTGTAAAGGCTTAGATTTCACACACCATTTGAGAAGATGTTTGTACTTTACATTGTGGGATTTTTTTGACCCCAATAACTTACGGGCAACTATTTTGTTATACTGGAAAGGAGGAGGTCTAAGTAAAGACATGTTTTGTTTTACATGCAAATGGTGTCATGCTTACTAACTTCTACCAGGTATTTTATTTGGATTGCTTTGTTGGGGTACATTTGCTGGCAGGGGGTTAAGTAGAAGGATATAGACTTCATAGGTCACATTTGATTTGTATAAAAAGTAGATTTTCTAAAATACAGAAATAAATATCTTATAACGCTAAACCATTATCACAGAATGAGTTTTCTGCCCAAGGTCCAGTATGTATCAGTTCTATTTTAAGCAAATACAATCTTCTTTAAAAAAAGAGAAATAATTAAAGATGATTTTTCAAAGTGATTTATATTAAGAGGAAGATTAGCAAAGAACTGCAATGCACTTTCCGCATAAAACTGGTATTTAAGAATAAGATTTTAATCTTTTTATATTCATGTGTGAATAATTCAAAAAGGTTATTGCTCATTAAGTACTTGCAACCTAGTTATTAACTAATTTTATTTTACCATTCTTTTAAGTACTTAGAATGTAGTGTGTTGTTGTTGTTGTTTTAAAAATACACATTTCTCTGTGGCTCCTTACAGATAAAAAGGGAGGGGAATGACCAAAAGAATCCATTGCCCTACTGAAACTATTTCTGTGAGAGAAAAGGATGGGACCTGCTGGTAGTGATTATTTTGAGGATCAGAGAGATGGGCAGAAGCATCTGGGAAGCCTCTCATTAATAGTAACTGAGGATGGCAGGGCTACGGCACTGGAGATTTTAGGAGGTTCAGAATCTTGCCCTACAGAGGAGTCTCCACTCTCTCTTCAGATGCAGTCAGGTGTGATCACCACTCATTCAGGCACATCTAAAAGGGCAGAGCATGTATCTAGAACCTAGCAGAACTGAGCCCAGTTAACAAAAGAGTCACTCAATATTACCAATATTACAATACAGATATAAGCTGTCTTGAGTGTTTTCACAGTAAAGTCAGGGCAAGAATCTTTTAATTTAATATCACATGTTAGTTTTTAATATTTATCATCTTCTCTCTCTCTCTCTCTCTTTCTCTTGAAACAGATCTTTTGTGATGCTAAGCAGATCATCCATGCCACAGACTTACTAAACTGGGAAGACAAAGATCCTGCAGACACACTAGTTGATAATGTAGTCAATTCGAGGATCATCAACCCTTTACGCCTCTTTGTTAAGCCATCCCCAGCACTGAAACATGGACAGATGTCATATTCAGACAGCATAGACAACTTTTGGGATTGGTTATCCAACATCACTGAGGTTCAGGAATCTCTTGCACGAACTAAACGCAGACCAATTGTAAAAACTGGGAAATTCAAGAAAATGTTTGGGTGGGGTGACTTCCATTCTAACATCAAAACTGTGAAGCTGAATCTTCTCATAACAGGGAAAATTGTTGACCATGGCAATGGAACCTTCAGTGTTTATTTCCGGCACAATTCCACAGGCCTTGGAAATGTTTCTGTGAGCTTGGTGCCACCTTCCAAGGTGGTGGAGTTTGAATCCTCACCACAGTCAACGCTAGAGACCAAGGAGTCCAAGTCTTTCAACTGTCGAATTGAATACGAGAAAACGGATAGGGCTAAGAAAACTGCATTGTGTAATTTTGACCCTTCGAAGATCTGCTACCAAGAGCAGACACAAAGCCATGTGTCCTGGCTGTGTTCTAAACCATTTAAAGTCATCTGTATTTACATTGCTTTTTACAGCGTTGATTACAAACTGGTGCAAAAAGTCTGTCCTGATTACAACTACCACAGTGAAACACCGTATTTGTCATCTGGATGATATAATCCATTCTCTCCCCACCCCCATGACTGATAAATCATTGTATTGATAAGCTGTCTAAAATTCCACTTTAAGCTTCTTTTGGACAGGGATTCCTAATCAGGTTATAGCAACAAAAATCTCTCTCCCAAGAGAAAATAATCCTCTCTCGGTGGGCTGGTTCACCTGTACATGTTCTTCACTTGATGGCTACAACATCAAGTGGCAATTTGCATGTGTCAGTGAACACCCTCAAAGATCAAACACCATAAATGGCACTTTCATAGCACTTGGAAGTCTTTCAGTGAAATCAATTCAACATTTCTGCTGCAAGTTCAACATAATGTCTAAGCAAGTGATGTTCATGAGTATGTGAACTGGCCCTAAGTTTAAGCTGTTGCCATACATATTTAGGCATTCAGATACCAAAATGTCATTTCAAAAAATGAATAATCATTTGTTATTGTGTCTGTTCCCATCAGTTGTAGAGGAAACACCAGACACTGCCACTATACGTACAAGCAGAAACAACAGACCCCATGCAAGCAATGTACACATTATCTGTCTTCTCTAGGAGTTGCTGCAATAGCAGATTAATATTTAGAATGGAGGGAGCACACTTCATTGGTGTTAGAGGAAAGTCATAACACAACTGCCAATAAGCACGTCAGGGTAAACATTTAGGTTCAAGTAGAGATGTCATTAAGATGAGCATCTATAGAAATTTTGAGGGATATCAGACATTTCCAAAAGATTTGGATGGGAGAACTATTATAGGGAGGGGCTTGTCCAACACTAGAGTTCCTATGAATTTTGCCTAAAGCTTTGGCAAATGTTCTGTAGGAATTGAATATTTTAAAGAATTTCTATGAGATTTGTATAAACTGTCTTCATGAATGAATCATTCACAAGAGCTGTCACTGACTTGCCATTGAGCTTGAATACAGCAGAACTGAGCCCAGTTAATGCAAGTGAGGGTGGGTCAGTTGCTCACCTCTGAAGCCATGCTTAAAAGCCATGTTTTAGAATGACACCTTCCATTTTCATAGTTGTTAGTGACTGAGACCCACTAATGAGCAAAAAAAAAAAAAAAAGTGTGTTCTGGGTTTACTGCCCAGCTCTAGGCTGTGTCCTCCCTCTTCAGATGTGTGGCTAGTATCTTTTTGGTGCCAGATTAAAATTTATCTTTTAGCCCAGGCATTTTAAGGGTGTAGTGAGTTCATTGGTTTTAGTTCAGTCTGCCCTTGCTTTATCTGCTCCTGTTACCTGTTGACGTATTTTATGGGTTTATTTCATTGTACTGTACTGCTTGTTTCGTTTTTGTTCATTAAAAATGTGAGACCCCCCCCCCCACTCCAACATGTGTATAGACGAAGCTGTTTAAAAGTGCTTTTGACAAATGAATAAAATCAGCCAAGTACAGGAAATGGAGGGAGCTTGCCTCCCATGTCAGTGGTCAGAACATACAGAAGTATATCGATAGAGCCACATAATACAAAAAATATTTAAAATATGGTTGCTGTGCTTAAGCAGGCGAACACATACAGTCTGTCATTAGCACAATGCAATCACACTCCTTCTAGGGCAGGGGTGGGGGGCCTCAGGGCAGGGCAAATGTGACCCCTTTGGCCACTCTATCTAGCCCTCAGGACTCTTCAGAGGCCACACACCCCTCCCCAGGCCACACTCATCATTCACTGTTCTGCCCTATTGGAATGTATCCCTGAACTCAGATAATGCTTCCTGCTTACCTGGGTAAAGGATAAAAAGGTGTGTGTAGAAAGTAGCCTACTGTACAAAGGTCAAATGTACATTTGCTGCTCCACCAACTTTTCTTATGGCCCCACCCAAAAATGGCATGAAACCCTCAGTATCAGACTACCGTCTGACCGGAATATGATCTGGGGGCTGTTAGCAGAGATGAGCCCTGCTGGTGTATTGCCTAATTTTCATGAATTTGGGAGACAGCAATGCATTCTTACTTCTTGTCTGGAAAGCAGGCAGGAGGGGATAAGCAGAGATAAGGACTGAGCAGGAGGGGCTGTCTCTGCTTTGTAAGAGAGAGTTACAGGAAAGTGGAAGGTTGTTGGGAAGACAAGTAGCTGCAAAAGCACAACAGAAGGAAAATTCCAGGAGCAATTCATTGATTTGTCAGAAGAAGCAATAGATAGTCCTCAACCCTGCCCTGGGATGAACTGGGGCTCCATGGTCAAAGAGCAAAGTGTGGTTCTGAGCCCTATCTTGTGATGTAAGATATGATCACACAGAGGTTCTAGTCTAGTGGAGAACCCCCCCCCCGTGACTTTCAGTGAGAAACTCCAATTTAGATTAAATAATGGGCAGGCAGCACATACACTGGATCTCCCAGTCATCTATACATCTGCTCATACATCTAAATCATATTGTCCGTTCTCTTCTCCCTTGTAGTAAAATCTCCACCCCCAAATCCTTTTTATTAAAGAGAACTTATTAGAAGGTAGCAGCTTAGAAATGTGGGTTTTATTTGGCTGGTCATAAACCTGAGCAGTTCCCTGCTACTGCCCCCCCCCCCCGGTTGAAAACTAGTTTCTTGCATTAAGTTCCCTTTCAGTTGTTCCTTTCTACCAAGATAATGAACCACTAAAATTCTAGTTCACATTTGTGTTGTGTGTCCTAGATTTAGCTGTATATAAGCTAGGTTTTGTTGCTGAGATTTATGAGTTCAATTTCGGGTGCTTTTGTAATTTAGTCGTAAGCCATTATTTTTTGAACATGTATTTTTACCCAAGTCTAGGCGGTTTAAAATACAAGCTAAAAGTTATTTATTGTAGAGTACGTGGAAATTATACATGTATATATACTTAGAAATGTATGTGTACAAGTACAGAACACATGTGTACACATCTTTCTATGTAAATAAAGAGAGTTTGTTAAATCTGTCATTTGTTAGGTCAGATTTCCTTTTGAAATTTATTTTTCTCAGCGCAACAGCGAAATGTCATGTTTTATGATGACGCTTTATCAAAATTCATCAGGACTCCAACTTACATCCACCTAGCTGGAATAATGCCCCATTAAACTCAATAAGGCATTTTACTGGCACAGTGCAATACTATGCATGCCTACTCTAAAGTAAATCCTATTAAGTTAAATGGGACTTACTCGCAGACAAAACAGCATAGTATCCACAGCCTTTGTCTGTTAGGTTTATCCTGCTGTTAACTGGTGAGTCCACTAATTCATTCAATATTGTTATATCTGTGAAGCACATCAAAAGTGATAACAGGGAAGTCTTGTTTTCACACTGGAATTTCCAACTTGGAACAGGAATGGCAGCGGATACAAGAAAGGGAAATTTCAACACTGCGACATCTTCATGTTACCATGCTCCTTCATGGAACACACTCCAGTGTATGAAGTTGTGTGGAAATTCACATAAACATAACATACAGCATCTTACATGCGACATGTGTACAGTGTCCAAATCACAGCTAGGTAATCTAAGTTGCAAATGTTCCACAACAACAAGCCTCGTGATGAAGATCAGGGTTAAAGAAAATATCTTGGGAGGAATTCAACATAGCACTCTGACATCAATCAGTCCGTCATTGAAAGCATTTGCGCTTACCAGAAAGATTTCTCCTTCCTCTCTTCTACCTATGCACTGCTCTGGCAGTTCTCCCAAACCTGACACCCTTAGCCAATTTGAGGGAAAGGGGGGAAACCCTGTTGCACTAGTAGAAGTTCTTGCACAGGCTTCTTCTAGTGGGACTTGGTTGAATCCAGCCCTTAAATGTTAGAAAATTATTTATTGCAATAAAACCATTTTCATATACAGTAACCCTGCAACTTACACTGGGGTTACTTTCCAGGGATAGCGCCTAAAGCCCAAATTATGTATGATCAAAACACATTGGGTGCAATGGTGGGTGGGCATGCCAAAGTTTTTTTCCTGGACTCTCGTCCCATTTCCACCCCTTTTTATTTTTAAATTGCCAAGGACATAAAGTTGAATACACACAAGTTAAATGTGTATACAAATGTTGCAATAATGCATCGTTAGTAGGCCAAATGGTGTGCAGTGCATCTCCATATATGCCAAACATATTTCAGCCCAAGGGTCTTAATCGGTATCCTAATATAAGATGAAAACTGTGAAAAAAAATAACTGTTAAGAGGTCCAGCGCTTCTAGAATAATAATAAAATAGCCACAAGTAAACAGGTGGGACTCGACGATAGGCTTTGACGCAAAGCTTCAGAGGAAGAGGGCCAAACAATTCATTTAAAACTTCCATTGTGAACTACTGTCCTGGATAAACGACCCATTTGCCATGATCCCCAATTCCAATCATATAAAAATCTATGCTGACAAATCCCAAGTTTCAAAATTAACTTCAGGGCTTACTAAATAATTATTCATTTAAATGACCATCAAAAACTTTCCCAGGCTATTTTAATATAATCTTTGACCTATTAAACATTTACTACTGGAATGCTTCTATATAATTGTCTAATTATTTTTTGTAATAAAGATACTTTGTAAATATTTCCTCCTTAGCTAGAGTTTAGGTTGCACAAAAAGCAGCTTACAGCACATACGCAGTCAGCGAGAAACCTGGTTGTCCAATAGCCATATCCATGTGCAAATAACCTGCAGAGTTCCTTAGTGCATGACACTCCTATTATTGCCTTTACTATTGGAGATTCATTCTATCTATTTAGCACTGTATTGATTTTTACAAAAATGTTGCATCTTATATACTAATAATATATGGTCTTAATTTGTCAAGGTCATCAGTACGTAAGTCCTAGCACTGACTTTGAGATGCTTTATCTTGGGGTTGGGGTTTGGGGAGTTACCAGCAACATCCCCAGCTTCTCACCAGGTAGCCACTGAATACCACTGTTTATATGTGTGCTAAACTGTTAACAATCCTATCTATGAATTGGCTGGCATTCAGAAATGGTATTCTGCAAAGCGAAGGGCTCCAGCTGCTCATGAAAAAGTCCCATCGATCCAGTGTAGGCTTCCACTGCCACACTATTCCAGAGAGTCCTCCAAACCTGCAAAGGGGCTGCAAAGAGAAGGATGAAAATATCTGCAAAGAATCGCTAGATCCAGGCCTCTAAAATCTGTAAGCTGCTATTTGCTTTCTGTAAACTGTGCTTGAGAAATACCGCCTGCCTTCAATAACACTCTAGAGACTAAATAAATAAATAAATTTTATTTATACCCCGCCCTCCCCAGCCAAGACCAGGCTCAGGGCGGCTAACAACCAATAATAAAAATAAGTTGATTAAAACACAACTTAAAAAACAAGATTAAAATACAACATTAAAACATTAAGATGCAGCCTTTAGTACGATGGTACCTCTGGTTGCGGACAGGATCCATTCCGGAGGTCCGGCCAGATCCCAAGGTTTTCACAACCGGAGGACCACTTCTGTGTATGTGCGCACGGCAAAACCCGGTAAAATACTTCCGTGTTTGCCGCTTTGGCAACCCAAAGTTTATGTTACCCGAGGGTAACGTAAGCCGAGGTGCTACTGTACTCAGCTTAGCATCCATTTTTAACAGGAGTTGAAAAGCTGGCAACATTTAACTTTTTTAAGGGATATATTTTGTCCACCTTTCTGCAAGCTCAGGGTGTATACAGTGAAGCAGTATAAAAACATAATAACATCCCAGCAATGATAATACAGCAAGAAAGCAATCAACAGCTAATCCACCATTTAATCACCAAATGCCTGGAGCAAACTGGCATGTTTTCAGCTAGTGGTAAAAGAGTCAGTACCAACAAGGGCATGCTACAGATGGGCCCCTTCCTTTCAGAAGGGAGGCACTGCATAGTAGATCACATTCAGCTGTGAAACAGATCTGAACTCACATGCATGTCAGTCTGGGAGGAGGTGCTCCATTACATCTAGCCCCAATTCTATCATTACAGTGGTACCTTGGGTTAAGTTCTTAATTTGTTCCGGAGGTCCGTACTTAACCTGAAACTGTCCTTAACTTGAAGCACCACTTTAGCTAATGGGGCCTCCCGCTGCCGCCGCGCGGCTGTGCAATTTCTGTTCTCATCCTGAAGCAAAGTTCTTAACCTGAAGCACTATTTCTGGGTTAGCGGAGTCTGTAACCTGAAGCGTATGTAACCTGAAACATATGTAACCTGAGGTACCTGTTAAGTTGTGGGCGAACATATCAGACGACACAGCGATTCTTCCAAAGCAGCTCTTTATTTGTAAGCTGGAACAGAACTGAACTGAGGAGCTCAGTCAGCCTGCTTATATAGAGCTCCAGAACAATGTAACTGTTGCAACTTTCTAAAACTATCCAATCACTGAAAGTCACTTTTGACCCTTCATTTGCATACAAACTATCCAATCACTGAACGTCACTTTCGATCCTTCATTTGCATAACTATCTACAGTATCCCCCTGCTGGCCCAGGGTGAGAACTTCAGTACATAACAGTACCACTGTAATTAGAAACAAAAAGTACACTGTTTAATAATATGCTGGTTGGAAAAAGATAACCCATGTTATTAACTAACTCATTCTTATGCTCTGTTATATTTTTGGACACAGCCGCATTTATTTAGGTGAACTGCCAACACCCACCCTCCCCCCCACAAAGCTGCACACAGGATCCCACAGATCATAAATCCACCACTGGTCCAGCAACAGTAACTTGGAGAGCCACAGATCAGCCACTCATGGTCCAAACTGACCTTAATCTGACCTGGCAAGGTAGTTACATCTTTTGGCACTTTGATGTTTTTCAAATTTTCTCATGAATACCTTTCCTTTTATGTCAGAATAAAAACATTGCCATATCTCCATTCTGAACCAGGTTGGTAGCACCAGAAGCTCCAAATCAATTTATGGTTGTGTCCTCAATTCAAGTCTCCTCATTTGTCCTTGTGGTTTTTACTCCCAATTTGATAACCTTAGATGCAAATCCAATTTATACTGCACACACATTCTCTTGCTTCGCTCCTAGCCACAAGACAGCACTCGTTCTTTCATCATAAGTAAAGGCAATTAAGCTTTGGTTACCTTATCTTAGCAATTCCACATAAGTCGGTGATCTCCCTGAAAGGTGATATGTTGTAATTGGTTTCAGATTGGAAATCAGGTATTTAGAACAGAAGAGATGGGGGGGGGGGGCTATTTGTAGTTCCTCTGAGATTTTATTTGAAGCAGGAAGTGTGGAGGAAGAGAAACATGTAAAGAAATTAACCGACAGCATGCTAAAATGAGAACAATTTAGCACAAAAATTGGTAGCCTGTGGCCTTCCTGATAATGTTGGACTACAATTCCCATCATACCTATTCATTGGCCATGCTGGCTGGGGCTGATGGGAGCGGGAGTCTCACAACACTTAGCGAATGAGAGAATCCCCATCCTTGGCTTAGTTGCTTAGCGAGCACTCAGGGAAAACCCTCTTTGAGACTATGTTTGCTATAGTTGTCAGCGATTATGATCTGCAGAACCAGGGTACATTCGAGTGTTTACACAGCAAGCACTTTCTTTATCGCTTTCACTGCTGGATTTAAAACTTTCACAGCCACCTTCAGGGAAAGCACATTTCTGCATTTCATTTCTTCCTCCAGAAGATTCTCAGACTTGGGTTTTGACTGGTCTTGGAAGAAAAGATGCTTCAGAGTTCATGGCCAGCTAAGAATATGTCATAACATAAGACAAGTCCTGCTGGTACACACAGGGGAGTTCCCACTTACACAGAGGTTCTGTTCCGGGCCACTGTGCACACCACCAAGACGCACACAAGTGAGGATTCCCTCATTCTGCCTTTGCCACATTCTGCCCCCACCCTGCCCCTTTTTGACATCGGACTGGAGGCCTATCTAGTTCAGCAGTTCCCTGCACAAGGTGCTGAGCCGAGGGGACCCAAAATTGAGAAGATTCATGACCGAGAAATCCATTTTGGGTTATCAAATTTTGACCTCGCACAGGGCGCCATATTACAAAAGATTGCCAAAGTCCTCCCTTGCTCACAGCATCCATATGGGAAGCACACAAGCAGTAAGTCTGCCACTCATGATCTCTATACTGCCTCTTGATACTGGAGGCAATATCCTGATAGCAATTGATAGCATTGTCCTCCCTGAATTTGCCTAATCCTCAAATTCTCCAAGTTGGTGGCCAACATCTCATGAGCATACCCTGCATGAACTACTCCCTTCTGTTAGTCCTGAACCTTCCAGCATTCAGCTTCATTGGAAGACCCCTGATTGTGAAAGGAGGAGGGCAAACATAGAATTACAGAATCATAGAATTGTAAGGTTGGAAGGGTCCCGAAGGTCATTAGTCCAACCCCCTTCAATCCAGGAATCTCAACTAAAGCATCCGTGACAGATGGCCATCCAACATCTGCTTAAAAATCTCCAAAGAAGGAGAGAGTAAAACCTTCCAAGGGAGCCCGTTCCACTGTCCAACAGCTACTACTGTGAGAAAGCTCTTCCTGGTGGTTGAACTCTCCTTTCTTACAACTTGAATTCATTACTTTGGGTCTCTAGAGCAGGAGAAAATAAGCTTGCTCCACCCTCTATGCACCAGCGCAGAATTTTCAATGCATTTTGTGTATGCATTTTCCCCCCATTGAACCTCACACTCAAAAGCAGCATTGGCATGTTTTTAGTAAGAACAATCCGAATGGTTTAACAGTCAATCCCTTTTCGCAGGGAACTCTGAGAATTGTAGGTCTGTTAGGGGAGTAGGGGTCTCCTAATTATTCTCAGCAGCCTTAATAAACTACGATTCCCATAAATCCTGGGGAGAAGTAACGACTTTTTAAAGTGCTGGTGTACTGCTTTAAGTGCATAGTGCAGATGGGAGCCTTTATTTTTTATTTTTAAAGTTGCTCCTGATGCGGTTTGTCAATGTCTTTCCACACTGCTTTAAAAAGGAGCATATTAAGACACAGTGAAGAACCTCATATAGATAGGTGAGACTATTCATTGCCAGTGAATTACCGTGAAATGTGGTAGCCAGCAAAATGTTGACAACTGTCAGGAAACATGCAAGCCAATGACTCTGTGTAAGAAAATGGTGACCAAAGCAAACTAATACTAAGTTCATATTTTAAATTATAGTTAAAACACTTGATATTTAACCAACACTCATCACATCCTGTTGCTAAATTTTGATTAATATTTATAGTTGGAAGAAATAACTCAGAATCTCATTTCACTTGGCTTTCTGTTCCCTCTTGCATTAAGTTTAACACCAATCACATTTAAATTTTATGACTTGGATTTGCATAGTTATCATTTACCAATGTACTATCTTTAATTACATAACACAGATCCTCTGCACTGCATTATTAACAAAAGTGGTTTAATTAAACAGCCCTTGGAATATTATTCTATCATTAATTCCGCCTGCTTTCGCCTCTGGATATTCAGATCCCTTTCTCATAGTCTGAGGCTTTCTTTCCCCCTGGTGGGATGGCAGAATTCCGAAGTTGGAGTTTTAACAGCGAAGAGGGGGCAGGGAACCATTATGAGTGTTGAAATTGCCCTCACAGCAGCTGGCACTCAAGTCCCTCCTCCCTTTTACTTTGTATTATTACCCTTCAGCTGATTTGCCTTAATTTTTAGGATCATTGAATCTTTGGGATCAGGGCTTCAGAGGTTTGTCTCCCGTGAGGCAGGATGAAACCCAAACTCATCATGAGATGCGCTCACTCAACCTATTCAGAGCTTCCACTGTTGAGAGTCTAACAATTGCTGGTAGTATTCTGTAATCCCGTTTTCTCTTTCACCTAACCACAAGCACCATACTGTATCTATTCTTAGGGTCACTTCAAACATTTCATTGTTCTGCATAAAAAGTAGTACTAATAATTATCGCAATTCTCCAAGTGATATAAAGCAGCTCCACTTAAGAATGTCACAACCACAGAGAGTCACTATTACTGATACTGGGCATAATGGACTGATTCAGGCAGGGCATCTTCACATACTAAAAAATCCTTCTTAGCCTGGGATGGACCTAAAATATTTTTGAACCATTTCTGTAAGTGGTTTTATTTTTCTTTATTTGTAAGTTTTTTACCCCACTCATCCCCCCTTAAGGACACAGGATGCCTTGCAACGATGTGATTGTGTACAACCTTTAAAATAGTTCAGATCATAACAATTATTTAATAGAACAAAGGTAAAAGTAAAGGTAAAGGACCCCTGGTCAGTTAAGTCCAGTCAAAGGTGACTATGGGGTTGCTGCGCTCATCTTGCTTTCAAGCCAAGGGAGCTGGCATTTGTCCACAGACAGCTTTCCGGGTTATGTGGCCAGCATGACTAAACCGCTTCTGGCGCAACAGATCACCGTGATGGAAACCAGAGTGCACAGAAACGCCATTTACCTTCCAGCCGCAGCGGTACCTATTTATCTACTTTCACCGGTGTGCTTTCGAACTGCTAGGTTGGCAGGAGCTGGGACAGAGCAACAGGAGCTCACTCCATCGCGGGGATTCGAACTGCTGACCTTATGATCGGCAAGCCCAAGAGGCTCAGTGGTTTAGACCACAGCGCTGGTTCTATTGTCAACTTAAGGGCTTGAGTTTAAAACGAAGTCTTCAATGTCATTTCAATGACTCAGCTGTGGGGGCAAATCCACATGTTCCCTGAAAATGGGGTGCTGCCACAGAAAATGCTTGCTTTTGTGTCTCCTGCCTCCTCACCTCTGCCAAGGATGGGATTCCCTGGAGCCTAGAGTGGCTTCTTTCAAACTCTCCTTGATCTCATCTATCAAAGTAGGGCATACTATTTAAACACATGTCTCATTGTCTTTGTAACAGAGTTACGTGTGACAAATGCTTGCCCGTTTCATTTTTAAAGATAACTGTAGTACTTGTTTGTCATCATTATCTCCGCAATCTTGCTTTGGCAACTACTGTGGGAGGTTCTTCCTGGGAATACTTATCCCAGCCCATTGGAGGCCATGTGCTGAATGTGCGGACATCACTACGCTACATTCCCAAGCTCAAGAATGAGTAGAAAAGTGTCCCTGGATTCGGTTTGCCTCATTATAAATGGGTAAGTACCTTTGTCTCCTTTCGTCAGGGTTGAGAAAGTGAGAGAAATGGCGGCTCCCTCTTGCTGTAGGAACTGTCATAAGGGAACAATCGCAAGAATGCCTGTGAAATGCGTTCCAGACTTTTGAGTCTAAGGGGTGCTTCCAGACTGTGGCTGGTTTTGGGGTGGTATTCACTCATGGGCTAGCAATTTCAGGTTGCACAATTATAGTTCACTGGGAGATCTTGAGCAACAAACTGGAATTTTTGATGGAGAAATGCTGTGTAGGTTAATACTTGCTTTGGCGCAACATCATCAAATGGCTCTACAAACAAATCAGGAGGAATGCTCAACAAACAGGTCATCTGGAAGCGCCCCGATTATGGGCTGTATTGAAATATCATCAAGTGTTTGAAATACAGTTTGAGAGAGTTCCTTCTTGCCACAGATATCTAATCAGGTAGGTAGTTAGGCTAGGTCTTCCTTCTGAACGGAGAAAAAGCTCTCACTAGATTTAGGGCTCCATTGGGATATTAAAAGACCTGTTGGTAAGCTTCATACTCCCTTAATTTTCATATACATATATATGAAAATTGTTCATTGTTGAACTGTTAGTGCTGCAACAGTTTTAATTGTTAGGTGTTGTAATCTGCTTTGAGCACAAATCTGTGGAAAATGGGGTATACAAATGATCTGACTATGACTAACTTTTAAAAATGCCACCAAATGCTGAAATCTGACAGCGCTGAGCATTATTGCAAAATGTGCCTCTTCGCTTTCAGCCCAGCCCTCAGTTCGTCCCAGAAGAAAAATACCTTGTGCTTCTGTACAGCACAACTAATTACAATATGAGCTCCTACTCCAAGCCCTTAATGTCTACATAAAACATCAGGCCATAATGAAGATAATTGAAAGTATGACTTTCATCAATATTTAATTAGCATTTGGCGCTAACTCATTATTTCGGGACAAATTTGACATCTCGCTGTGCCGCCTCACACATATTTCATTCCACACGGCTCTTTTTATTGGTGGGGCAGAAGCAAACCTAGACATGCGCGCCCCTTCCCTGAGGCTTAGAGGACACACTATATGAACTAGGGAAAAGATGATTGACATTTTAATCTGCTGCAGAATATGAAAGCACAATGTACGGAGTACTGGAAAAATACATTCCGTTTCACGACAGAAGGAACACACTAAATGAAAGAAATATCCTCCAAGCACACATTTGCACCTTTGTGATTATCATGCTTGATTAGCTATTCAAACTACTGATTATTTATACAGGTTTGGATAACTTAGCAAATTGTGAGATAAAGACACTTGATAGGCACTGCAATCAATAAAAGGGACCAAATTCAGCCAAATTCAGCTTTAATGGTGGCTGCCGGAAGAGCAGCAAAATTTTCCATGGTAGAAAAGGTATCACACAAAGTGGGATGGGAGAATATTGTTTGACTGGAGTTCATAAAAGCAATGGGCAGAGAGAGAGGTGGGCTTAGACATATACTAGGGGTATGTAATGACAAAAATCTTAACCTTGTATCCATTGGAAGCAGAGCAATCTGTTTTAGAGCCACTCCGTTATCCCAATTAAATTGACATTGAGGTCCAGATATGATCTGTGTTAAATCTGAAGTTCTGCTTCGTACCCATTGATAATAATGTGAAGTCTAAAAATGGCCAACTTTTTTCACAAGTGGATGAAATTTTCAGGCAAAGGAACCCCTCAAGTGGATTAAGCCCACTAATTTTCAGGCTAAATTTTCCAATAAGAAATCCTTAACTTTTTTATTTTCTGTCAGAATTGGATGCAAGTTGCTAGCATGGTTGCCTCTTCTGAGGGGGCAAAGTGTGACAATTTCCCAAAAGACAGATACAACTGGTCTCTTGGAAAATAGAAATCAGAATCCCTCTTTTTAGGGGCTATCAGTTTGAAAAATGGGAACATGAGTGAGATGCCCCTGGGTACCTTCCCTATTAAAAAGATAACTTAGTTACAAAAAACGTTTTTTCTCACCACCACCCTCCACCTTCATGGAAGTACCCTCTGTGAGGTAGGGGAAGAGGGCAATGTTTTTAAATTGTGTATTAGGACAAAGAATAGATTGGGAAAGAAGCAGGCCACCCCAAGAGTCTAATTGCACTGCTTACACACTGCTTTCACAACCAAAACTCAGAAGAGAATGACAACTCATACAAAGAGCACCTCTGTTTATTTTACTTCAACATCCCTCCCCCCAAATCACTGTGAATGGAGAGTGCTGGGGAAATTGCAAAGATTTCCCCCCCCCCATCTCTCTACCCCCATCCCCTCTTGAGTGCTGGGAATTCCTTTAGTTTGATTTAGTTTATTAGAAAAGAAAAAAATAGAGGGGGGAGGCTTGTGAGGAGAGGAGAGAGGCATTTGCGGGGGGGGGGAGAATGAGGCAACTCAGAAGTTTGAGGTCTCCCTACTGCATTTACAATGCCAAATAACAAGGTTTGTAACACAACATGGCTTTCAGCCACATAATTGTAAACACAAATAGCTGTAGACCAGGCACCCCCAAAATCGGCCCTTCAGCTGTTTTGGGACTAAAACTCCCATCATCCCTAGCTAACAGGACCAGTGGCCAGGGATGATGGGAATTGTAGTCCCAAAACATCTAGAGGGCTGAGTTTGGGGGTGCCTGCTATAGGTCAGCTTTGGGATACAAAATTATGTGTGTGCGTACATGCAACCTTCCACAGCATGATCCCTCCCACCAAAATAAAAATGCATGTCCATCAACCTGCAGTCTGTAAACCATGGACCTCACTCCATAGAAAAGGTGGTCACCGTATATCCCACTGAAACCAGTGAGATAACTCAGTCATTATTTAGTCCATTATTTTGTGCATTATTAGTCCATTGTTTCAATAGGACTTAAGGTCAATAAACTTTCTATGCTGAACACAGCTGGGGCATTTTTGTGCAAAAAGGACTTTCTACTTGATCTTTTCTCCTTGTTAAACTTACACCCCATTTCCTAATGCCTAGTCCAGTCACAGATTGTACTGTACCTAATTTTACATTCTCACAGCAAAACTCATATTGCAAAAAGTGGGGGGAGGGATTGGGGGGGTAGAGTGTTGATTTTTTAGAATTACTGTGCAAAAGTGATTTCATGCTCTATTTACAGTTCACAAGTGTTCAGTGGAGTGTTCCATTTGCATTCTCCCCAACACACATCACAAATAAATTTGATTATTGCTCTGTTTAGAAGCATGAAGTCAGGTAGCATTAGCAAAATTGCTCACATTGGCTCTCATAATTGCTCCCTTTGTCAGGTAATGGCAAAGTCTGTCCAAATAAAGCTGATAACACTCCTATTGTTGGCACAGATTCCTGAATCAAAGGCCACTTCGGGCAGATGGAAGTTATTACTTTCCCTGTCCCCTCACAAGCCATATCCTCTCTTTTTTTTTGGTCTTCCATATAAAAAAGAAAATGTAATAAATCTATATTAAATAGGATGTGTTATAAATGCAGTGCAAGAGTATAAAGGTCTCTCCAATATTTGTCTAGAATAAGTTTTTATTTTTAAAATTAGCTGCCTATCCATCTTCAAGCCAACATCTGGCGTGAGAAGTTTTTTCTCCGTTCAAAAGACCTAGTCAAAGTACCACGGGCCGATTAGATATCTGTGGCAAGAAGGAACTCTCTCAAACTGTGTTTCAAACACTTGAGAATATTTCAATACAGCCCAGAGTGAAAAGGTGTCAAGGGTGCAATGAGGAGGAGAACCTGAAGCCCTCCAGATGTTGGATTCTCAATTCCCATCAACCTCAGTCACCTTAGCCAATGGTCAAGGTTGAAAGGAGTTCCCCACTCTAGGCCCTGCTAAGCTGGGGCTTGTTTTGCGTGATATAGTCACGTGTCAATTCACCCCATACAGTGACTATCACCATGTGATGGACTTTTCACATCCTGCAGCTGCACATCTAGAATGATGACACACACACACAAGTAAACAGCTTTTCACAGTGATGTGGAGTAAATTGCTTTGTGAAAGCCGCAAACAAGGGATGCAGATTTTAAGCCTACTATATGTGGAAAGTGTGGGTGAAGCTTGTGTCACTGTTATTTTATTTTATCATGAACGAGGCTGTTTTGAGGGGAGTTTATTGTACCCGCAATGCTTTTAAATTTAAGATAATATTTTTGTTTTACTGTTAACTGTGCTGCTTTAAATATGTCATTTATATTTGACCTTTGTATGCAATATTTATTTTGTAAAGCTTTATTTAATGCTTTAAATTAGGTTGTGAACCGCTTGCGAGTTTAGAAATAAATAAATAAATAAATAAATAAATAAATAAATAAATAAAGGAATTATTTAAATAATTAAATAAGTATTATGTATATACTGGCAAAATGCTACCATCGTGATAAGTTTCAGACTTCTATTGTTGAAGCTGGTGGGACCAGGTAGCAATATGTATCATAAACACCCAAGGAAAATAAATAAATAAATAAATAATCCATCCATCCATCCATCCATCCAAAGAACACCCCTTAATAGTGACAACAACATAACTCTGTAATTGACAATCTGTTGCCTTTTAATCATACCTCTAAAAGTGCTTGAACGTCACCTCAGCCTGGCTGAGGAAGTTTGGCTCTGCTTCTTGTCAAGAAACACTGCTCCCTTTAGGGATCCTACAAATTCTGCTACAGGCAGCGACCATTTCAGGCATGTCCAATTGATAAGTGACTGCCAACGTATGGGTCCTTTTCGACTTAGAGGAATGGGGGCTGGGCAGGCTTATGCGGGTTCCCCTGATGTGCATAGGGGGAGGCAGTGAGAGATTTTACTTTCTTGGGCTCCATGATCACTTGAGGGCACAAGGAGAAGGAGACAACAGAGGACGAGATGGTTGGACAGTGTTCTCGAAGCTACCAGCATGAGTTTGACCAAACTGCGGGAGGCAGTGGAAGACACGAGTGCCTGGCATGCTCTGGTCCATGGGGTCACAAAGAGTCGGACACGACTAAACAACTAAACAACATTTATGCATGGTGCCGAGAAACAAATAGAATCATACCAGGAAATGGTGGAAGAGAGCTGGAGAGTCCTTGTGGTTTGTGAGGAGACCTTCTCCGGAGCCCGAAGAGGATGTCAGTGTGGGCAGAGGAAGTCTCAAAGAAATCTGAGCTGCATCGGGACTTTATTTAGGCTGCTCAGCTTCCCCGCCTAACAGCTGACGTGCTGGACAGCACAGCAGCAGCAGGTGCTTTCTGTTAGCTTCTAGATGGTCCCAGAGCTTCAACTCTAGATATTTTGGTCTGGATTGGAGAGCGGGAGAGAGATGGAGAGCAGGGGAAAATAGGCATTTAGTGGGGGTTTTTTTTACACAATTTCACTTATGTGTGCAGCACCCGGAACATAAACCCGCATAAGTGGGGGGATGCCTGTATAGAGAAATGGAGACTGATGTCTAGCTCACTTAACAGGATCTAGTTAAAGTATGCTAATTAAGATTCTGTGCTTTAGGAAGGGGAAAAGGTTGTACTTTAAAATCTGGGGGGCTCATCCGTGTAGTGTGCATTTACGACATTTCTTTACCTCTGCAGAAATTCTGACTTGCCCTCACAACAAATCTGCATGTTTCAGACATGCTCGAGCTTGAATATGCAAATAGAAAAGAATGTATTAATTATCATTAGACATTTCTTCACAAAAGACTAGAACTAATTGGAGAAATAATTTGGGGAAATTGAGCTACATGACAGAAAACATTAAGATTCATCAAGTTTCAATTCTCTAATTCTGTCAGCTTGTCAAAAGTAGGAGTCTGCTATTAATATCTAAATGACTGGAGAGCATTTTTTCTATCCACACCCACTTCCCACCTCACCCTCCAACAAATAGTACAGTTTACGGCCTCTTAAATGTTTTGCTTTCAAATTAACCAGACCTGACCAGAGTGTTCCCTCCCGCCCCCCCGCGTTGAAGGTTATTGACAAAGAAGTTTTACGAAAAACTTTGGGGGTTATCCCATTTATTGAAGTTCAGATTTCAGTATGTCTATTCAGCATGACTGACATTACTTATTACCCTTAAACTGGATACATAACTTGATTCATGACATAAGCCTTTGGTGAACTATGGCTAGAAATCCAGAGTTATATAAAAATACATTTTCAAAAACTCACCTTCTAAACAATATGGCCTCCTAAACAATATGGGGTGAAGTGCTGCTGGGAAGCAGAGGGACTTAGTCCCAAACTGGGCATCAATCTTTGCAGTACCTCACAACCCAGCCTGCTTTGGAAAGGGAGCAGTTTTATTTTTCAAGCCATTATTTCACAATACTCCCTTCCCTCTTCAGTCCTTTGCCTACACTCTGGGTGAAGCCATCTACCCCAGGATGACCGTCGCTGAAAAGTTTTGTGCTAATATGCTGACTGGAATTCAAATTGCTAACCATCTGCTTCAAACCAATAGTTTGAAATGCAGATAGTTCTGTTATGAATATCTGCCTCTTAAACTATTGGTTTGGAGCAGACGCTTTTAATAACGAAGCAATTAAACAGCCAAGGCATCTCTTAAATTGGAAGTAAGCAATCAAAGTACTTGTGTGGTGAAAATACCTAGAGATCCTGCAGAGTATGATATAAACAATACTTATAAATCCTCACTAAACGTTTTGCATTTTTGTGAAACTAAAACAAGAATACTGAAAAAGTCTTAGTAATACAAGGACTAATATCCAGAGTGGCACAGAACAGAATTCCAATAACTCTTGCAAATACCTTGTTTCCCTTCCCAAAAAGAAAAATATGCTTCAATGGGTTGTGGGGTGTGGCATATATTACTTCCTTGTCTGCCTGAGGGGGCACCCAGTTCATGGGAGCTTCTGCTAGATTCAAGACATTTCTGCTAGCAGAAAGAGTCCTTCTATTTGTAGGATAACAGGTCTGGCTCCAACTCATTGCCAACAAGTGTAAAAATGGTCAAAGTTAACAAATGTGATTTCCGCCAAAGACCTGCCAAAGTATTTAAAAAGAGGCCAGGAAAAGAAGGCAAAACATGATTTTCTAGGGAGAGAATTCTGTAGCTCAGGTGCCACAACAGAGAAAGCCCTGCTCTAGGTAGATCAAAAGTCGGGATTTGAAATCAGTCCCCAAACTGGCAACCTATGCTGGTGGCTTGAAAACATAGTAATATATTCTCACCAGCTCATTTCATTCCATAGATGGACAGCAACATTTTCTACCACCTAAAGTTTCCAAGTCATCTTCAATGGGATGTGCTTTGGAGCTCATTACAGTAGTCTGATCTGGACGTCACGGATGACAAATACCTGTTTTTATCTTCCAACATTTGCAAACTGGCAAATTAGTTAGTAAAAGGTATTGCAGACAGACCAGAGATATTACTGTGGGCAGCGCACATGCCACAACTCTCCCCTTCCCAACTGTAACCCCCAAAATGAGATCTGAAATAACCTTCTATTGGCTATGAAAGGTTTCTTCAAGTGAAAATTCAGTAGGAAGCAGTAAGTGCCCTAGCTCTCAGTGCAGATGTACCCATAGATGCCACTCCAAATTTTGAATATGATTCTTTATGACACTTCCTACAATGTGGCAGCCTATGTCCTTCTCTAAAATCAGCATTAATATAGTGTGTGTGTGTGAAGTTGTAAACCAGTGTATACAAAGTGATCTGTTTTCTATTGATTTCTGAATAAAAAAATTGTCAAGACAGTGAACAACGTTGTGATCATCGTTGACGTTGCTATATGTCAAGGGAAACGTAGCAAAGTCAGTGTCTCAAAGACAACAAGGTACACAGAAGATTTCTGTATAAGTAACAACTTTATTGTAACTTGATGTCCTGAAATGCAAAAATATTTTCAGCAACAAGGTACAAAAAGTATTTCACTGTTAACATCAGGCGGATATAAAAGGCTGGATGGTTTGATGCAAGTGTTTAACATGATAGGTAATGTGAATAACTCCCAGCTAAGACCCAGGTTTAAAGTCCTTCCAATGTTTAGATTCTAAAACAGAACTAAAGAGAAACCTTCATTCTGACATATCAAAATCCAGGATTAACTAGATTACAGAGTATGATTAACGCAAACCACAGCAAACACTGACAAAAATAATGAGTGTCCATTTCAGGGGAAGTCCATTTGCTGCAAGCAGGAAGCAAGCAATTCAAGGTACTTGTGTTGTAAAACAAACCAGTACCTAACAGTTTGTAGGAAGTGGTAAGAAAATCCAATCAACCCAGCCAATAAGAATTAAAACTTGGGACAAACATCAATTGGTTTAAAAAATCATATGTTATAGCCTAAAAACAAAGCATCTCCCACTGTTTAACCTCGCAATTTCTATAGGAACTTTACTAGCACAATTATTTAGACTTGACCTTGAAGGAACAGCCTCTTCATAAGGGGACAAACACAGATACTGTACTCTGTGTTACTCTTAGAAGGCAGATGTCATCAAAAACTCATTGAAATTCCATACTTAAATAATGAAACCATGCCAACAAAAAACACACACAACCCCAACACAAATCATCTTAAGCCTTTCTTCTATCAATAACCTCATTTTAGAATTCAGAGTTTACTGAGCACAGAGAAAATAGACGTCTGAAAAATATTTTGCATCTGTAGCTTCTGAAGATAGACAAACTGTCGTACATATACCCACTCTATTCTGCATTCATGTATTCCTCATACATCAGTACTCCTCTATACCTTTTCCAAGAATTTTCAAAAACAAATTCATCCCATTATATTTCAAAAAGGCACTATGCATTCATACTTCAGCATGCAGTAAATGGACTGTCGAAATCTGGATGGGTTACTGAAGTTTCCTTCACTGAAGTACATTGTCTCATACTTCAATTAAGTGAAACCTCTGCCACTTTTAACAGCAACAGAGTCCTGTTTTTCTGAAAAATAAATCTTTGTTAAAAACTCACATACCATTACACAACACATGCAGGGTGCTCCCTTGGGGGGCGGGGGTTGATGGTGATGGCTGGTGGGTATTGAAGGGACAGAGTTGGCAAGCCAAACATGGCACTTGGGTAACTGTGCTGAAAATCCCAATGAGTAGACTGTTACTATTCTCACCAAATGTCAAGTATTCAGCCATAAAAAGCATGTGCAAACAGACCTTTTCTCCTGCAGCACTAGGGGGAGGATCAAGGCTATCAATGAGCTGAACCAAATCAACAGGGCCCTCCAGTGGAGGAAGGGGTGATTGCTACCAATTTTCCCCTGGTCCTAGCCCCATGCATCCCCCCCAAAGCTGCTCTATGGGGTCAGGTGACCCTGCAGGACAGCTGGAAGATGGAGCGCTGGGGCTTAAGGAGGAAGGAAGTGAAAATCACCTTTCTCACCTTTTCCCACTGAGAACCTCTAATGGACTTTAGATCTCTTCTCTGGAAAGAGAAGTCTAGTTCCAATCAGGATTTTTTCATATGGAACAAGAGGAAATGTAATCAGACTGCAGCAAGACAGAGAAAATTGTTCTTGCCAGCACTATCGGAAGAGTGAAAACACTGCATGTGGTTCACTAAAGGGGGGCAGGGGGCAGGATGAGGATTTGTTTAACCCTTTTTGTGTATTTTTAATAGCAAATGTATGGAACAATATACACACAGCTCCTACTTTCAGAACACAATGCATTTCCAGGAAATCGTTTGATAGGCAAGTGTTCACATAACAAGCTGATGGTTTCCAATGTTTCCTATGGGAACATTTCTAATCCATGATTTGTCTGATCTCCCTGTCTGCCTGAAATGGCTGCTGCAGACCAGCAAACCACAAACAAGTAAGGAAGTGGGTAAACGCTGGCTGTTCCGATATCTGAATCAGCCATTTGTGTAGTGAGGTTTGGGTATAATTCTTTGTGTACAGATAACTGAAATTCCAGATAAACAGTGTTCCATAGTGGGACCTGCGTGTATATCAGTTATCATGATTGGCTGCTAAGTGTACCATGTGACATAAATTTGTTAATTTGACAAGTGGACTTTTCATAGAGTTGTAGAAATTCTTACAGCACAGTGTTTTAATTATTATTTTTTGGTACAAAGTGTGCTATTCTGCTTTTTAAAAACTTGTAAACAAAATGCTTAAGATCTTCCATCTGATTGCTCTATCTAGCAGCTTCTGAATAAGCTGAAATGGACAATTATGGTATTAAATAGTCAAGTCACTCTGTATATTATAGCTGCAACTTTCACATTGCGAGGCTGCTCATTATGATAATTTCTTACACTGCAGCAGAAGTTTCTCTGCAATGGAGGGACACAGCTTACCTGATAAAACACCTACAAGACCTTAGTTTGGATTAGGAGAAACTGCCAATAAATGTTAAAATCTATGATGCATCTCTCTATCGGTTTGGTTCACTGAGTAATATTGAGGCCCACTGAAACCACCAGGAGTGCAATTAAAATGGCCTTTAACTGTGCCTGACGGATGATAATTCAAATACTGCATTCAAGTCACCCTAAAGAGTGAGTTTAGCCAGAAGGTGGGTAAGTTTCACATTTTAGCACTGTGCTGGCTTGGGAGCACTCTGCTTGCCCCCAACTGTTCTTTAATAAATGTTTACTCAAATTAATAAACATGCTCGAGAACTTTAAACATGTCAATGCTCCTCACTGAAAACAGAAAGGAGGCACTTTTTGAGAAGGTAAACAAACCTTAATAGAGTACACATGTGAATCAAACGGGTCAATTAAAATATTTAGTTAAAAATTCAGAGCAATTCCCTTTTCCTATGGTTAAATACAACTTTTACCACGCAACAGATCTAGCACATCACCAGGTTTAAAGTAAAATTCACTGTCAATCATTCAAGAAGCGTTTACAAATGTGCACTGCTGCAGACAAATCTTCCCAACTGTAAACAAAGCTAGCAAAAACACTGGAAGTGGTGGCATTAAAGCGAAGGTTTGTATAGAAAAACTGGCCCTTTACAAGCAGTTTACAGGTTGTTATATCCTTTTCACATTATGCAGAATTTCAATACCATCCACAATGCTAGTACAATAGCAAATGCTAAAAACAGCAAGTCAGTGCTTATAAATACTGACGTTTCAGACTCCTATTCTTCCTGTTAAGTGTGTGTCTGTGCAACTTCCACTAGTGTGAACAGGCTTGTGCATACACACACTAAAGGAACATAGCTAAGCCTGCCCAAAGTGTGAAAATAGAATGGATTCTAACATGAACACTTGAGATAGTCACTTTGAATCAACATCTCTAAAGTCATGCTTTCCTTGTTTGCAGTAACAAAACTAAATCCCATGTGGCTGTGGGCATCTTAATGTATTTCAAAAGTTAGGCCACAATTGCTGTACCATATTTATCAAAACCAAAATATATATGTACCACACAACATACAAAAGTTACACATTAAAAGTGCATACTGAGAATCCATAATTTGGCCCATTTCTGAAATTTACATTTGGTCATTCTTATGCATCCTTGACCTTCCATGTATCCCATGTGAGAAATAACCACTTCTTCCCCAGCATATATCACTTGTTCTCTCTCCATACTAGCTTTCGCTCTGGTTCAGTACAATGTAAATGTTAAATAGCAACGAATCGTAAAGGAACACAGGCCAAAAAGGGTTACTGTGTGTTTCTTTTAACATCTGATGGAGACACTCACGGAGTAAGCATTTAGAAATTCTAGCAAAATACATTTCTGGGCCAAGACATTGCATATTTCTCTCACTCACCTGAACCAATGAAAAATAAATTATATTCAGAGTAGTATATTGCCACAGCATGCCTGGCAGCACCCTGTGAAGGTAGACAGATGCACCCTAAATACAGTACTTTGACTGGAGTGCTTGCTGCCCCTCAACTCAAGCGCTTTTAATAAGAGGCTAGTTGAAACCTTCCAGTTACCACAAGACCAAATTATACTCTTCATTTTGGGTTCTGTTTTGTTTTTTTTTAAAAAAAGGAAGATCCCTTTCAAGAACGGTCTTCATTTATCAGCATTACTGCATTATGGAGCTAGTGCAATCCTACATAGCCGAGTCAAAAAGACGAGGCACAATTTAAAAAGAAAAAGGAAAAAGAAAACCACAAATGAACTAGAGTAACTGACGTTAAGGCCTTTCAGTGAACTGGAGAGTTATCAGTCTAAATTAAAGCTGATTATTAAACCATATATTACTATCCACTCTTAAAAGCTTTCTGTTCTGTGGACAGGGGGTAGCAAATTCTGGCAGATGGTCTGTGGAAACCCCTCTGGACAGGGATGAGGAGTCTTATATTCTCTATAGTTCATGGAAGATTTCATGACTGTTTTAGTCGTTTGCGTGGAATGCCAAACTGTGGACACTGTGCAGATGCTAACGCTCGAAAGGCCTCAGCTACTAAGTGGGGGTGGGAGTGGATCATTGACTTCCAGCCGGCCGTTTCCATGATGTCCGTGGCTTGGCTGTCAATAAAAGAATTACAAGAATCAGGTTCAGGAGACAATGCAATCCTATGTATGTCCACTTTGAAGTTACTACAGTAAGTTCAATGGGACATGCTCCCAGGTAAATCAGCTTGCTGGTATATCTAAGCCATGGATTAGAAGAGTACCTGTGATACTGTGCATACTTTTCTGGAAGCAAGCCCCATTAACTCAATGGGAGTTGCTTCTGAGTAAACATGCATAGCATTGTATTATTAAGGATAATTTTTTCAGCTGTGCACTTGGCTGCAAAGGACAATCCAGCTTTTGGAGAATCTGCAGCAAACTTGTTTTTCAATTTTAAGCCAAATTTTTGTTATTTGTACCCCACCCATCCTGTTGGGTCACCCCAGCCACCCTGCTACCAAAGCAGAATTTAAAAATTTGTAGTCAGTCCAACATTGCCTTCTCTGAATCACATGATTACGTTTGACCATGACTACAAAAGCTGTCTTTCAGATCTTCAAGTCCTGGATCAACATTGGAAGCTTGTTTAAGGTTTCAGCACAGGCCCTATACTGTTCCAGATGGACATTACAAGAATATCTTCTGTTACTTAAGATGCTGCACTTGTGGTATGAGAACAGTGGAAGATATTCTCTGTCAATTTCAGTGCCCTATGCACAAGGAAAGAATTGCTGGCCCGGATTCAACCAGCTCAAGTGTGCTAGCAGAAGCCAGGGGGAAGGGCTCCCATTATTGAAACATGGTTCCCCCCCTCCCCCAAATTTGCTCTAGGGAATGAGGAAAACCCCCCAGAAGAACACATTTGGGGTGGGGGGGGGGAGAAGAGGGACTGCTCCATCTGGCAAGCAGAAATGCTTGCGCTGATGGAACAATCAGAAGAGTGTGACCTGGAATTCCACCCATAGTCTCAGTTTCAACTCTGCTTAAGTCTACAGAAAATGGAGATACAGGAAAAAATTGGTAACAGAAAGTGGCTTCATTTCTTTCGCAAGAGGAAGTTGGGGACAAATCTATATGGACACTGGTATTCTAATTATTTGTTTTTGGTATACATTGTTTATTCTGCTATGATAGAATTTAAGATCGAGACAACAAAAACTGATTGGGTTGTATTCAACCACGTTTTACTCAGAGTATAGCCAATTAATGACCCTTAGTCACATCTATTAGCTTTGATAGGTCTACTCTGATTACAGGACTTGTGCCAAATACCACACACTGTTTACAGACGGCTTTGAAGCGTAGCCAGTACGTACTTGCTGTTCCAGTTTTTCGCATCTTTACAACCAAGTTGCCTAAGAACACTGCACCTGTGGCATGAGAGAATATCCAGATATTAATTTTTCAGGAGATTTCACTTCACGGGATGCAAATTCTTTTTAAAGAAAGGAAGTCAATTACATACCTGTTAATAAACTCTATTGCTTGTGCTTTCAACTGCTCTGCACTGTGCAAATCTGCGAGGATGAGGATGTCTGCAACATTTTCTACTGAGAGGTTACTACACAGAGCTTCTTCACACATGATCTTTAGCCGTTCCAGTGCATACTAAAGGAAGAGGGGGAAAGCCCGTTGTTGTTCACATTTGTTCTTTCCTACCTTAATCTAAAAAGCAGACATTTCTAATAGGTATATACTTTCTAGTAACTGTGAAGTAATTGGCCCCTCAAAGAATTGCCAACTGTGTTAATGTAAGGAAATACACAGACTCCCTTCAAACACACATTCAGTGGCTGTGTGAGGTGGAATGGGACTGTGCTGGCTGGTTATGTTACCCAGCGGCTGTATCTGAAGAGGACCTATGTATATATACAGCTTAAATACAATTTGCCCACTATTAGCTATAAAAAGCCTGCTGCTGTCATCTTAAGCTTTAAACAACATCTGAAGCTCCCCCTCTGTATCAGTGACACTGTGATAATGTCTGGACACAGCGTAAGGGGAAACAGGCCTGAATTAGTCCTCTATCACTTGTCTTTGCATATTTACTCTTCGTAAACAAATCCATTCAATTCACACAACAGCATACAAAGGCAGCTGTTCCTCAAGTTCTTTCTAAAGACACCCAGAACACCTGAGAGGAAGCACTTAGCTAAACTACATAGGATCTTATGTCTTCTAATACATTTCTACTGCTAATAATCCAGTTCCTTACTGTGCTTTTCTTAACTATATAAAAATATCCCAAAAGAAACACTTTTTGGGTTTCATTCAAATGACCTATAAAGCCCTTGTATAGGCAATTACTTACTTTGTCTGCTGCTGCCAACAAGCTGTCGGCCATTTTGTCAAGGTTTGGAGCTTTCCCGGTATAAATGAACCTCATCATCTCTTTAAAAACGTCAGGGTCTACATCATTTATTTCTACACGATTCTGTTAGGTGAAACAGAAAAAACTTGTCACGGTTCCGACTTAAAATATTACAATCCATCTACACTGTGTAATTCCTAATAGCTTACTATTTCATATCCAAAGTGTCCTGATGTAACGTGACAAGAGATATTTAGCTCCTGCTGTAGTTGCTTAGAATCCTATTCTAAGTGGTGGGCACATTCAAATCCTACTCGAAAGTTAAAAATCGGAGACTCTAGCTCTTAACATCTTAGTTCCATGGGTCTCTACATACATTTCAGACAGGTTTCTAGAGCATGCTGAACCATAAGACTGCACTTGCTGAAATGGATGGAATCTGTCTAGCTGTTCTAATCTTAAGGGTCAGGCATGTTAATTCTATGCTTCTCATACAATTACTCCCTCCATTTCCATTTCTGAGGGTAAGGTCCAATTTGAATGCAATGCCAGTTTTATTTAAATGCTTCTCAATATGAAATCCTCATAACTATATCCTTTGCCCCTCAATTTGTTTGGTAACAATGACCGTATCAGGAGCAGCTAGGCCATCTTGTGCCATGCATTAGTCTTGTTAAAAATGCAGCCCACCCCATGCCCCCGGGAGAGCATGAAGGCAAAATGCCCCATCTAATGTGGAACTATTGCCCATAGTTTTTCTGCACTATAAATAATTGCCATTTTAAACAATGTTCAATTAAAATCTCAATCACCTTTTAAGCTAATTGTAAGGTGTTTTTTTAAAATCAGTTAACCTAACCCAGTTACCCAGCTACTGCATTCTTGATCTACACCAAAAGCTTACAGTTTTCTGTAAAAACAAACAAACCCTCCTTTACAAATCATATGACGATAACATTCACTCACCTTTTTGCTTTCCTCCATTTCGTGTTCAAACATTGCATTAAAAACAGGTGAACGAGCTGTCGCAAGAGACAAAAGCATTAGTACCATACCAAGGTCGAAATAATTTTATCAAACAAATTATAAATACAGAAGGAGGAGGTACCTGCAAGAACAGATTTATGAGCTTTGAACTCTTCTCCACCTACATAAAAGCTACAATCTGTAAATCTTGTTGTTTCCCAGAGATTTCCTAGATCTTCTGCTAGCCGGCATTCAGGTACCTTTAGTGTGTTTGTACTGGACTGTCCTGATATATTCACTGAGTCTTGGACCACGCTCACCTAGCAAAAAACAGTAATTTTATGCATTTCATAATGTTACAACCTAGATTTAAGAATACAAACAAATAGATAGTTCTTCAGTCCTCAAGCAGTGACAGTTCATTTCAGTTCAGATATTCCGATATCCCAATATAAGCTGGAAGAAGAAAATGAAGCACAAAAGCAGCTATCCCTAAAACCTCACACTCAACTGGAACAGTTCTTTATACAACCAGCACAGAAGAAATAAAAAATCAGGGGTGGACATTTCTTTGAAATCCACCACCAACAAAATCAGCAACACGCAGTACTACTGTTCCAACTTGCACCCCGAATAGTTCCTACCCTGAAGGCGAATACAGCAGACTTGAAAGTTTGCACTGCTAATATCTTTAGAAACTAAGCAGAAGAATATTAATTTTGTAACACTCAGGAATGCTTTCATAGGTCAGAAAAGGTTCTGCTAGCTAACATTTTATAGTACCATTTAGAGATAGAGCAAGTTTTTTAAAACAAACAAACAATAAAACAACACAGAATGCAGGTGGCCCAACCAAGGTCAGAAGGAAGTGGCACTGATGTAGAAAATGACCTCTCCTGGCTGAAGTTCACATTGGAGAAGGACTGCAAAAGGGCCAGGGTTCAATCCGTGGAAATTCCAATTTATTTGCTTTTATTTTTAACATTTTTTTAAAAAATCAGGTAGAAGAGAATGTGAAACACATGCCCAACAAATAGCCTGATCTGGAATAAGACTGCGTCATATGGATAGTATCCAACCTTCTTGCGCTGGGAACAAAATGATGGCTTCACAAGGTGAAACTATTGGATCACATCCTGTGTTCCTGTAATAACTCTTGACCAGCAAGCAAGATCAGCCTTAGCAAATTCATGGATGGGTAGCGTTCAAAGCCAATATGCAGAGCTAATGCTTCAAGACTTGCTTTGCTCTACAAAGCAGTAACTGAGCACTCCCTGAAAGAAGTTGTGAAAACAAAGGGCAAGGTTTGATTCCCCCCAAGTCAAACCACTGCAATGCAAAATATTTCATCTTTTACAGAAACCCGACCTCTTAGTCAATATTCACTTATAAAACTACTTTGATCTACAGCAAAAACTATTTGAACCAGAAATATTTTATGGAGTAAGGATCCTTTTCAGACCTAGACATGTGTTACATCCACTTACCAACTGAATAATTGTATTCATAACAAATTCATCACACAGCTAATTTAGCCTGTCTATCTAAATAAAATAAGATGCAGTATATTTGCACTATTTAGTCTCAGGGGCCACATTTCAATTATTCTTCCTACACAGCATAATGACACATAATTAAGTTGTAATCTTGCCAAGTTTTTTTTGTACACATTTCTTGTAAATACACAGATCAAAGCAAACTTATTAGCAGTTAGAGCATCTATCATCCTCCTAAGCCACTAATCAGTCCAGGGCAGCAGTGATAACCTGCCAATGTATATTTAACATTCAGTGCACTGGGATCATAACCTTCCATTTTTAAGTATCATAAGCAGTCTTACTGGATTTTACTAAGACTGTTTAGGTTTCCGGCATAATTTATAGCTATTTACATATATTCCTCCCTGAGGCTAAAGATCTATTCCACCAGAGAATCTATATCCACTGGATTTTTCAATTAATCTAAGTAAAATGCGCTTGCTTAAACACTCATGTGTAGTAGGGGTTGCCAATATTTTGTAATGTTGTCTTAACAGGCTTAAGTCTGAAGGGTACCATAATAAATTTGCTTCTAAATATCTAATGCTATCAAGGGATCGTTGCTGTAGAAACCTTATCACTATATGGAAAGTTACAATCGCTTTTAAGAATCCCCAGTCCTGTTGTGTTGGATGTGTTTCAATCAGGAAGGCTCAAGGATGTGGACAAGATGCTTGGATCATTCAGGGTAACCACTTGTACTCTGGAGCCCTGCCCCTCTTGACTGTAAAAAAACACCCAACTAGCAGGGAGGAGACAGCTGTTTGGGGCAGGGACTTGATCAATGCCTCCCTGCGAGGTGGTCCCTCAAAAAACTCTCCCTGAATTCAGAAAATCTAAGTAACTACCAGCAGTTGCTAGTCTCCCCTTCTTGGGCAAGGTTCTTGAGCAAGTAGTCACAGACTAAATCCAGGCGCTCTTGGAGGAAACTGACTTTCCAGATCCATTTTAATCGGGGTTTAGGCCCGGTTTTGGCACAGAAACTGCTTTGGTCGCCCTGTATGATGACCTCTGTCGGGAGAAAGAAAGGGGAAATGTGTCTCTGTTAATTCTCCTCAACCTCTCAGTGGCTTTTGATACCATCAACCATGGTATCCTTCTGGAGCAACTGTCTGAATCAGAGGTGGGTGACATTGCTTTCTGGTAGTTCCCGTCCTCCTTGGATGGACGTTTCCAGAGGGGGATGCTTGGAGAGTGCTCTTCAGCCCCATGGAACCTTCAATGTGGGGTTCTTCCGTGTTCGATTTTATCCCCTATGTATGCTATTTAATATCTACATGACACCACTGAGTGGGGTTATCCAGAGGTTTGGAATACATTGTAATAATCTGCTGATGGCACACAGCTCTACTTCTCCTTTACATCTGCAGGTGAGGCAGTGAATGTGATGGACCATTGTCTTACCTCAGTCATAGACTGGATGAGTGCTAACAAACTGAAGCTCAATCCAGATAAGACTGAGGCACTATTAGTGGGCAGTTCCCTAGACTGGAAGGCTGGGAGGTTGCCTGCCCTTGATGGAGTTACTTGATGGGGTACTTCTGGATCCTTTACTGTTGCTTGATGCTCAGGTGGCCTCAGTGGCCCAGAGTGCCTTCCATCAGCTTCAGCTGGTGGCCCAGCTGCACCCCTATCCAGACAGGGATAGCCTAACTACTGTTGAAATAAAAATAGATAGAGAGATAGAGAGATAGATAGATAGATAGATAGATAGATAGATAGATAGATAGATGTCCAGTAGCACCTTAGAGACCAACTAAGTTTGTTCTGGGTAGAAGCTTTCGTGTGCATGCACACTTGTATCTGAAGAAGTGTGCATGCACATGAAAGCTTATACCCAGAACACACTTAGTTGGTCTCTAAGGTGCTACTGGACATTTTTTAAAAAAATTCTATTTATTCTGACTGTATCAGAGCCACACGGCTACCTACCTGAATCTAACTACTGTTGTCTATGCTCTGGTAACCTCGAGGTTAGACATAGGGCTGCCACTGAAGATGGTTCAGAAACTTCAGCTGGTGCAGAATTCAGCAGCCAGGGTCCTCACCAGGGCAAGATGGTTTGAGCATACTACACCAAACCTGGCTCAACTGCAGAGGCTGCCATTTACTTTTTGGGCCTAATTCAAAGTGCTGGTTTTGACCTATAAAACCTTAAATGGCTTAGGACCGGAATACCTCAAGGAGCCCCTCTTTCCATATGAACCAACCTGGATCCTGAGGTCATCATCTGAGGCTGTTCTTCATGTGCCTTCTCAATGGGAGGTCTGAAGGGCAGCAACATGAGAACGGGCCTTTTCTGCAGTGATTCCCTGTTTGAGGAATGCTTTCCCTAGGGAGCTTTGGCTGGCACCTTCAGTATACAGCTTTAGGAACAAGGTGAAAATGTTCCTCTTCAAAAACGCCTTTGGCTGATTAACACCCTATACCATTTTAAATGTGTTTGTGGTAGGAGGTGGGGGGTGTTATTGGTTTGTTTTATTTTTATTATGCATTTTGTGTTCTCATTTTATATTTCTATGTTGTGAACTTCCTTGCGATCTTTGGATGAAGAGTGGTATACTACTACTACTCCTACTACTACTGATAATAATAATAATAATGTCCAGATGACAGATTTTACTAACACTTGTATGTTAAATTCAGCCCTACATCTGACAGTCAGGGGCATAAAAATCCTGTTCTTCAGTTGTCACTGGCCAATTTAAATACAGACATAATATTAATTTAAATCATAGGAAGAGGGAGTTCACTTCCTCTCAAATACAAACCAACTGTGGCTTCTCTGTAGCTCCACAATGACCATCATAGAGTACCAACCTAGGAAACCGATCCCACAACCCTGCCTTATATGTTACACCTTCTTCCACCCCAACAAGACTACTGCAGTTTTTATCCTTCTACAGCTTTCCTTTCACTACATGCCAAACAGGAACTCTCCCAATGGATGACATTATTTTTAGTAAAATCTTGCATCAAAACAACAACCATTATGCTAAAACATTTTATCAGGGCATTTCTGTAACACAGAGGGATAAACATAACATTTGAAAATATTCTTCATTCATAGCCATGGAAACCAATATTCTATTTTAAAAAGCACTGGTTAATTACCTACCTCACAAAATAACGTAAGCTTATCATCTGGTAAAAGACCATTAGCTTCATCAAGTAAGAAGTCTCTTCGAATGAATTTTTTAAAACCCCAATCTTTGCCTTGAACAAATCGATATGCTCTTTGGCTTTCTAAGTAAAATAGATTAAGTACATTCAATTAAAACAGTTTTAATATACATACACAATAAGTGAAATCCAAGAGCCAAATCAAACCTAATAAGATAACAATTGCACTAAAGACTAATGCAAAATATGAGCTGTATCCAGATTAGCACCTTCATTAAGAGAAAGACTCATTTTGTTTACACCTGGGCGTGGAAGCGGTGGTCCTCCAGGTGTTAATGGACTGCAGCTTCCATCATCCCTGGCCATGCTGACTGGTGCTGATGGGAATTGGAACACACCACCAGCTAGACAGCCACGGGTTCCCCACCACTATGTTTGGAGATGGAATTAGTTCCAGTACAGGTTTTCCCCACATCCCCAGGTAGCACACCCCATGTCATTCTGTAGGGTCCTCCAACCCTCCAGTGCAGTTTTCAGGGACTGCAGTAGGAAGGATCAGTACAAATCACCTCCTAAGTGCAAATGGAATGTCACTGAATGCACATCTGGATTCAACTCTATATTTTAAAATTAAGCATATGATGTTCACATTCAGAACCCAAAGCACTGTAGACATAACTTCAGAAAGTCAAAAGAGGTTTGAGACACAGCACAAGGACTTCATGTGGGCAAGAGCCCATGCATTTAACTCATGGGATTCTTTTTAATGTTTGATATGTTACTGTTTTATATATGCTGTAAGCCACCCAGAATGGCTGGGGAAACCAGCCAAATGGGTGGGATATTAATAATAATAATAATAATAATAATAATAATAATAATAATTCTGACTACTGTGTTCAGTTTCGTGGAATTACCACTTTCTTTTCTGAGATGCCTTTTAGTACAGGAGATTAGTGCAAGAGTAGAATTCTAGCCACACGTTTCAGCTGGAAGTACAAAAATCACCCCCAAAATCTCTCATAAGCCCAGATGAAGCAGAGGAACCACTGATGTCAGAGACACTGCAGATGGCTAAGTTCATATAATTCCATTTATTCCTCCCTCTCCCCCTTCCCCACATGATTCCAACCTCCAACTTCACATCTATGCCCACTTACCACAAATTTTCTGGGAGCTACAGTGGGGATGTGAAATTCCCATAGCACTAAGGCAGCACAGGGTACCCCCCATTATTCTGGTTCTAAGTTAATGCAGTATTACCTTTTAAAAACAAATGTTAGCAGCAATTGGACCATTAAAGACAATGGATTTTTCCTGCAATTAGCTGCTGATGTTACATTTTAGTGCTTTGAACAATTTACAAACCTTATCCCATTAAGGGCAGAATATATTTTTCCATAATTGAATGATACAGAGTTAAGCAACAGCCAATTTCCTCACTTTCTTCAGTAAGTTTATAATGAAAAGGATCTGAACCAGTCTATTATGGAATCATATACTCAAGGCCGCATCATATACTAGAGGACACATGTTTCATTCCGGATGTGGTGACACACGCAAGACCAGCTCCAATACATACTCTTTTTCAGTATGGCTGAAAAGACGCACACACGGACACACAATGTCCAAATTGCACAGCAGGTTCTGTTCTCTTGCTTGTGATAATAGTTCAAGTTAGCAAGATATAATTTAGGACAAAATTAAACTTCAGAAAGTGGGATTTGAAAAACTGAAGTCAGTTTCATTCAGGATATGTAAAACAGAACAACTGATTTTTAACGACAAAACACACTTGGTAGTCTCATTAACCCCTGCTGGCTAAAATGCAAACATGATTTGTAGATAAAAGGTAATATCCGACATTCCCCCCTTCTGAAAGAAAGTATCCACCAGCAGAACAGGGGAGGGAAGCATTCTGGATTATTCCTCCTCCCCTTTGTCCCCACTCCATGTGCTCCAGGCCCCCCCCCCAACCCTATGGAGCAGATTTTATTTTTAAAGAACTTGTCAAACAGTGAATAGTCCCTCTTTGTTCTGTTTTCCCCAGGCAACAGCTGGATATTTGTCATGGCAACTTGAAAAATTATATCATAAATAAATATACCACAAAACATTAGGAAAGCTTATGTAATCATATTTGAATAGGAAATGCATACAAAAAGACAGTCAAATCTCATTTAGATTTAAATAACTGAATTGCCTCTGAATTGCTAACTATACCATTCTCCAAACTATACCATTGACCAAAACCAGAGGAAGCGATTACACTGTGACTGAACTTGTACAGACACAAAATAATAAATCTGAGTTTACAAGCTTTTAAATAAATAAATAAATAAATAAATAAATAAATATCTGATTTGACAGACCTTTTACTCCTTAAACTGAAAACTACCTATTGTTCTTGAAGCATTTTAAAATCCACTTACCCATTGCTTTCGTTTCTTCTCTTTTTGCATTTAAAAGAGAAAATTTAAATTTTGCTCTCACTTCACTTTTTGGACAACTAACTAGAAGTAAATATAGTGAAAGGTAATCTTTGCTTTCATCATCCAGTCCTTTGGGGTTTACTCTCAGGCACCTGAAATCAAGAACATAAGAAGCAAGTCTTAAAAACATCAACTTGTTCTCCAATCCATAAAGGCCTAACTTGCTAAGATATTTAAAAATTGGAGTACTGTTGTGATATGATTTTTTACACATACACAATAAGTCCCCTGGGTTCCGGAGATCAGTTTTTTAAACTTACATATGTATTCAACACCCATGACCTCCAGTTGCTCATATCTATATATCCCTATTGCTCTTCTCCTGCTGTCACACCTTTTAATACTCCAAGGAGCGACCATATATACAGTGGTGTTCTCCTGAAATGCTTCTCCAGAAGGGTGGGGCCCTCTTGAACAAAATGAGATTATTGTTATTATTATTTATTACATTTCTAGACCACCCTTCATCCAAGGATCACAGGGCAGTTTACAAATAGGGAACCCTGCTAGTGCCACATGGATGTGAGCTGAGCCATAATTTTCTTGCTCCAGACAAGTCACAAGGCAGCACGTCATTCAGCTAACCTTGGCTACGATGGCTTTGCTCACAGCACTGTGGCAGGAGCCACAATGAAAGAGCAGCAAAGCTGCAGCAATCTTTCTTCCGTGAACTTGGCTTGGCTTAGTATTACATGCAAACTGGGCCCCTGAATTGCCCAAATTGCTCTCAGTAACCTCACAAATGGAGATTTGAACCCAATGTCTCTCTGGCCCTAATCCAACACATTACATCATCTTGCCTTATTTTGCCACAAACTATATAGTATTTCAAACCATTAGCTGTTCAGATCTCTGTAATGTAGCAGAAAATCAGTGATAGTTTGCCCCACTTTCAACAATAAAAACAGTTTTAAGACTGGAGGATAAACCACCATACATGTCATTTTATTTATGACATATTCACAGATTCTCAAGAGACCGTATGCTTAAAGAAAAGAAAGTGAGAAGCCACTGACAAGTGACTAATACCTACCATTTCATTTTGTCATTTGGCCCTGATGAAAAAGTAGAACTCTTTAAAACTTCCCCCATTTCTTCTCGGCAGAAGCTGAAGTTATTAATGGTCCACATATAAGAAAATTTTACAACTTTAACCTGAATAAGAGATGCAGATAATCACGTAAATTCACCAGATTCACTTTTCTTCATCTTAATTTTTTTTTTAAGCAGTTATTGAAGAAATAACCTCAACTAGTTTAAACTGGTTTTTTGGGGGGAGGGATATCTCATAGAATTAAGGAGTCACTGCAGCTTATATTGTGCACTTGTTTCAGAATAGGATTCCATAAGCCAGTTTCAGAGTAGAATTCCATAAGCTACCAACGTATGACATTTGAGGAAGATTCATTCCTTAAGGTAAAGGTAAAGGGAACCCTGACCATTAGGTCCAGTCATGGCCGACTCTGGGGTTGCGGCGCTCATCTTGCTTTATTGGCCAAGAGAGCCGGCGTACAGCTTCTGGGTCATGTGGCCAGCATGACTAAGCCACTTCTGGCGAACCAGAGCAGCGCACAGAAACGCCGTTTTCCTTCCCGCTAGAGCGGTACCTATTTATCTACTTGCACTTTGACGTGCTTTCAAACTGCTAGGTTGGCAGGAGCAGGGACCAAGCAACGGGAGCTCACCCCGTAGCGGGGATTCGAACCGCCGACCTTCTGATCGGCAAGTCCTAGGCTCTGTGGTTTAACCCACAGCGCCACCCGTGTCCCCTTATTCATTCCTTAGGGGCCCCTTATTTGATCAGTTATCCACCAGCAACTGCAGGCTTTTTCAGAGCCACAGGTTGAATTATTGTAGACTTTAGGTGGTTAATTCATTTGTCCTACATCTCAGCAACCTTCGGTTGTATTCAATAGCTGCACAAATAGAAGGAAGCTTGCACAATGAATGTTTCTCAATGGATGTCCTTACCCTTGCAAATCCTCCCACTCACTGGATACAACCTTCAGTATTTGATTTTTGCCTATTATATTGCTGATCTCACCCGTCACCTTATTTTTTACATTTTCTGATTGGTTCTCTTTATTATATTACCTTTTTTGCCTTCTTATTCCTTTTACTTGGAACCATAAGTCTGGGTATCACATTGCATTACTGTTGGAAGCTACATCTGAAAGTGTCCTACTATTAAACATGCCATTAACAATACCTGGACACACACATGCATACAGGTATGTGGCTTACCTGTGTGTAACACCAGCTTTCAGCTATAGGACCACTGGACATCTCTCCAGGTGGTGGAGGAGTGGAGACTCTTGACATCCCCACTTTATTGCAATTTTTTACAGTATAAAGGCAGCAATTCAATTGTCAGTATTCTTCCTACACAAATTAAGATGAAACAATGCATTAGTATTTAGAAAAAGTACAGCAAAGTACTCACTATTAAGGTATTACTTTAACTACTTACGGTAGACGTTAGATAAATTACTGAAAAAATATCAAGGGCAATTTTAAGACAAGTCTATTGACCAGATATCAAAGACCAACAAAAGTTTGTGTTTCACCCATGTAAATGAAAGATTTTTGTGCTTTAGTACCCCAGGGAGGACATCCCTCAATTTTCAGATGGGACACAGTCAAAGTGAGATTGTCTAAACATTAGTAAACCTGTATTACTCGGGGGGTGGGGTGTGAAATCAGTGGGAGGCTGATTAAGTTATATGTGTGCTATAGAAGAATAAATTTATTCTTCTCAACTAGAAATTCTGTGAAGACTATCTTTTGAAAAGCAGGTGGCTTTTACAGCAGCTGAATCAGAGTAGATATTTCTACCTGAAGTCATTCATGCATTATGTCTATCCAAAAGTTCTTCTCTACTCTGTCCTTGACTGAAAAGTACCCTTCAGTTCACAGGCTCTGGTATGTGAAATTGACTTTACTTTTTATTATAGGATGGCTGCCATGTCCATACATGGCACAATCCCAAATTGAAAGCAAGGTAATTTGCTATTGTCTTAAAGCAAAAAAGCAAAATCTATACACTCCAACCAGTACTACCAATTCCTCATGAATAACCTGAAGGTACATTTTTTCACCTTTGATGGACATGCCCAAGGATTAAGACATTCTGGGAGATGATTTATAATGAAATGAAAAAGGTATTTAAATATACCTTCCTGAAGAAACCAGAGGCCTTTCTCCTGGGCATGGTCGGCCAATTGGTGCCAAAAAAGGATAGAACTAACTTTATGTATGCCACAACAGCAGCAAGAATACTCATCGCGAAGTATTGGAAGACACAAGATCTACCCACCCAGGAAGAATGGCAGATGAAGGTGATGGACTACATGGAACTGGCGGAAATGACTGGCAGAATCCGAGACCAGGGAGAAGAGTCGGTGGAAGAAGATTGAAAGAAATTTAAAGTTTATTTACAGAAACATTGTAAAATTAAGGAATGTTAGAAGGATGTTGGAATGAAGTAATGTGGTTTTAGCAGAAATGCTATAAAGGATTAAGAAAAAATAGATTGCTAAATGGTGAAGGAGGGAAAGTAAAGTTACATTATATTAAGATAAAATAAAGGACAAAAATTGGAAAAGATGGAAAGGACTTGCTGAAATAGCTAATTGAACTAGAATACAAAAAAGGGAGGTGTGAGGAGGTCAAGGAAATAAGCAAATGAAAGATAAGTTATGGGAAGATTCATTGTATTTTTTTCTTTTCTTTTTTTCTTTCTTTTCTTTTTTCTTTTTTTATTATTGTGATGTGATGTTTTGTAGCTCTTTAATATGCTGTCTTTTAATTTTTTCTTTTTGTAACCCTTTAAAAATTAATAAATATTATTTTTTTAAAAAAAAAACAATTCTTCCTGTCCCAATTTACAATAATAGTAAGAGCCAGTTGTTTTGATTATTTAAAAGCTGCCTCCTAGGACTTCACACCTTCCAAGAAGCTTTACAGAACATCACACTACATAATATGGAGAGTCTACCTCTTATTAAATGCAAATGATTGGTTAGTTCAGGCTCCTGGGCACTCGTAACCTGGCTACTGTGATGTTCAACAGTGTTATTTATTCCTCCATTCTGCTAAACCAGTCTTGTATTTAACAACTTGCCTGGTAGTCATAAGAGACCAGAATTCCATGGATATAAGGATATGAAATTCCATGAAGACAAGTGAGCAGACTGCCAGAGGAAGGAAAAATTGCCTCAACCCTTTTCTGCCAATGTGCTTAGTAGAAGATCTTTTTAACAGCCTTCTAAGAGGCTAGTAGCTTGGAGGAGAGGGGTTGGCCTCCTCTGTGGCCAGGATGAAAACACAAAATACTAGCTTGTTTCCAAACTAGTAAAAAAAGGCTGGTAACTTTTGAGGGCATATTTACAAGTTGTCCTAAATTGTGTTACTGTTCAAAGACGCCTGCACATGCTCATTAAAAGCCAAGCTAAATGCGAAGAAAGGATAAAATTTCCCTGAAGAGGTCATGACTCCTCTAGGGCTGGGGAGCAAGAAGCTTCCACTCCTGCTATTACTATCAGATAACCACATAAAAAGATTTGGTGGCATTTATACAAGTGTGTTCTAGACTTCATCTAGTGGAAACTGTTAGTTGATCAATCAAATAAGGCAGAAATGAAATGAACAGCATCTCAGCCCTATAATTGCTTCTTCAAACACTATCCTCTGCTTACTATGTCTTTGCCATATTTCTGCATGCTGCCTTGTGATCATTACTGTTCCTATAAATGAATATTCCATGTGGAAAATGGGGTTGTAGCCCACTCAGGGTGACTTTTGAGTATAGAAGTAGACCCACAAAGTAGTTTAATTTATTGTCAACTACATGGAAGTTTCAGCCAGTTATCATTTACAGTTTTCTTTCTGTAAATAAAAAGCAGCTGAAGCAAAACACATCCCAAGAAGAGCAAATAAAACTTACAAAACTCAACCCAAATGTAGTGTTATTTTGGGACATTTTTTCACAATCACCTTGGGATATAAAAATACTCCTTAAAACAGTCAAGTTTCTTAATTTTTGTTTATGAATTAACATCTTGGCTAAAAAAAGATGGACATGTGATTTCTCAAGTGAAAATCAATCCAGAGAAGCTTAGGAAAAAAAGTGTAATTTTCCTGATTCAACACATAGCTTTGCTTGGGATACCCTACTGCAAAATACATTGGAAGAAAGTGTCTGTAGTGTAGTGTAGTGTAGTGTAGTGTTTAGGACTAGGACCTAGGAGACCAGGGTTCAAATCCCCATTCAGCCATGAAGCTCAATGGGTAACTTTGGGCCAGTCACCATCTCTTTTAAGGAAGGTCTACAATACTTATAACAATACACAGCAGCACATATTTTGACAACTTTTAAGTGTCAAATATTATCAAAATTTTGGCCATTCAATTTGGTAGTAATACAAATATCTGTGCTTTGAGAATCTGAGCCCATCGGCTCCTAGTTGTTTATATATTTTGGAAACCAATGATGCTGCAAACCATATAGCTTGTGTGTCAGGGAACTGCCATCAGTGCCGGAGGGAGAGAGCAAAATCCAGAGGGATTCCAGAGAGCGTCCCGGGATTGGGAGAGGCAGCCCATCTTCTGGGAAAGAGAATCAGCGTAGCACCAGTGGAGAAGGGGGGCAGATGGGGGAAGCGGCAAGGCAGTCCCATGACTCCTTGCCAGGGACCAGCGGGGAGAGTAGAGGTCCTCCGCTGCCTACGCCCTCCTTGCACAGAAGGCTTTCGCGCAGAGAGAGTAGGAGGAGACTAGGCGTCAAAGAGCTTCTTTGCTGGAAGAAGTTTAAGAACTTCTCTGACGTTGCTTGTGTGCAGCACCGGAGAGGCAGCACAATGAGCCAAACAGGGCCGGCCGGAGAGACAGAGCAAGAAGCCATGGTGCGAGGTCTGGTCGAGAGGAACCGAGACCTGGAGGCGCATGACACTACCCCATCTGCGCGGCTGGAGGAGAGACGGGCTCAGGATGCACAGGTCTGAGCCACCCCGATAGGGAGGAAGGTCCCGGGGCTGGTACACAAGTTTGGTGGAAAGCCCCAAGACTACAATGCCTTCCGAACGGAAATTCAGTATGCTTTGGAACTGCAGAAAAATGACTTTGCTGATGATGGGGAGAGGGTGGCTTACATTGTTGGACATCTGCAGGATGGGGCGCGCGAATGGATCAGGCCCTTGATGGCAACGGGGAATGACGCTTTGAAAGATCTTAAGAAATTCTACCAGGGAATGGACGCGATGTTCTCCAGCGAGATTGAGCAAAGCGTGACACGGAGGGAGCTGATGGGGTGCAAGCAGGGGAGCCTGTCCGTCAGAAACTACTGGTCGCGTTTTGCGATGTTAGTTCACAAGCGCGGGTGGGATCTGGACTCTGAACCAGTATAAAGGTTGTTTGAAGTGGGTTTGGCCCCCGAAGTGAAAGACGAGTTGTCCCGAGCGCCCCGCCCGCGGTCGATGGATGAACTCACAAAGACTGTGCTTGCGATCAGTGTACGCCAGGAAGCGCGGGCTCAGGAGAAGCGGGAGATAAGGGCGGAACGTTTCCATGACAACCGCATTCCGGAGATGCCGAGGGAGCCTTCCCGGGCGGTGGAGCCGATGAAAATTGATGGAATGCGCGCGAAGTTTCAAACGCTGGTGAAGGTCGGAAAAAAGAGTGGAAAACTACCAAGAAGTGTTTCCTGTCAGCGACCGGGACATTTTGCAAAGGTCTGCCCTCAACGAAAAGCCTGACAAGGCATGATGGGGGCTGCAGGCCACGACGATAAGGGGGAGGAAGAGCTGGTGCAGGGAAATGACAACACCTGGCTGCCAACCAGCAGGGGCAGCAGCCAGGCCAGCAACCAATAGAAGTGCCCCAGCCTGACCCTCCCAAGGCAGCTATAGCCATAGAGGTGGTGCTAGAACTCCCAAATGGGCACCCCGTCAAAGTGGAGGGGCTGCTAGATTCTGGCAGCTCGTGTAATTTCTTCAACAGAGACTTCGCTCTGGAGCACCAGCAACAGCTCCACCTGTTGCCACTAGATTTTCCTTTGCAGGTGACCACCATTGATGGCAGGGAACTCCTGGGAGGGGAAGTGACACACCAGACACCGCCAATGCGAATGAGTGTCTCCAGGCACACGGAAAACATTGCCTTTCACGTGGCCACGCTGGCAGGACCCCCAATAATACTGGGAATGAGCTGGCTGGCAATACATGACCCAGTGGTGTCATGGCATCAGCGGTCGATCACCTTTGGGTCAGCTTACTGCTTAGAACACTGTCTGGGAGGGAAGGAACCAAGGACTGTGGCCAGGGTGGCTGGGGTGGCCCTGGAGCAAAAAAGGGAGGTGCCAACACAATATGCTGATTTGAAGGAGGTCTTCAGCGAGAGGGAGGCAGACAGACTGCCCCCCCCCCACAGGCCATTTGACTGCCAAATCAACCTGCTTCCAGGGGCTCAGTTACCGGTGGGTAAGCTGTATACCATGGCCGACTGGGAGATGTAGGAGTTGCGGCAGTCTATTGACAAGAACCTGAAGAGAGGTTTCATAAGGGAATCAAAGGTGGTGGGGGGCAGTCCAGTGTTCTTTGTGGACAAAAAAGAGACAAATCAGCCCAGATTAGTCGTGGATTACTGGGCCCTAAACCTGGTGTCAGAATCCGTGACTTTCCCAATGCCCAGGATTGACGATATTTTGACACGTGTGAGGCAGGGGAAGATTTTTACCAAGCTGGACCTCAGGGGAGCATAAAATCTGATTAGGATAAGGGAGGGGGACGAATGGAAAACGACCATGTTCACCCCCCGGGGGCTTCTGAGTACTTAGTCATGCCATTTGGATTACAATCGGGGTCCGCCTGCTTTCAAGCCTTCATGCACCATGTGTTGGGGCCCCTGCTGTACAAGAATTGCGTAGCTTTTTTGGATGACGTCTTAATCTATTCGGACAATGAAAAGCAACACGTCAGAGACATCAGGGAGATGCTACAGAGATTGAAGAAGCATCAGTTGTGGGTCAAGCTGGAAAAATGCCAATTCCACGCCAGGGAGGTCGAGTTCCCGGGGTACAGGTTGTCAGACAAAGGACTAGCCATGGACCCGGGCAAAGTGAAGGCAGTGCTGGAATGGAAAGCCCCCCAAAACAGAAAGGATGTGCAGAGGTTCCTAGGCTTCAGCAACTTCTACAGGAAGTTCATAAAGAACTTCGCTCACTTGACAGCGCCCATAACGGATTGTCTTAGTAGCAAAAAGAAGTTCGCGTGGACAGAGGATGCGCAGCAATCCTTTGAAACACTGAAGAAGGCATTCACCTCGGAAGAGCAGCTCCTGCACGTGGATCCGGAGAAGCCCATGAGACTGGAGACGGACGCGTCCGACCGTGCGACTGGAGTGGTCCTTTTGCAGCCCGGGGCCAAGCAGAACAGGAGGCCGTGTGCCTTTTTCTCTAGGAAGCTGAGCAAGTCAGAGCAAAACTACACGGTGTATGACCGAGAACTGCTTGCGATCTATGCGGCATTTCGGCAATGGAGACATCTATTAATAGGGGCGCGGCACAAGATCCAGCTCCAAACTGACCACAAGAACTTGGAATACTGGCGGACCGCGCGAGTGCTCAACCAGAGACAGATCAGATGGTCCCAGGAGTTCGCCAAGTTTTTCTTCAAGATCCGATACGTGCCGGGAGAGGAAAACGTAAGGGCAGAGTAAGGGAAACCGGAGTACATGGAAGGAGAGGGGCCACCAGAGACCAGGCACGTGTTCCCCGAGGACCGGTGGGTGTGTGGGGGAGCGTTGGTTGGGAAACGAGAACTGGCAGGGCTCACCAGAGACGATGAGTTTGCTCAGACAAAAATCAGGGAACTCAGGGATGGAAAGGAAGTCAATGGAGGGTTTGAGGAAAAGGAAGGGCTACTGTACTATAAGGGGGTGCTGTATGTACCAGGGGAGACTTTGAGGGGGAAGGTACTTAGACAACTCCATGACAACCCAACAGCTGGGCACTTTGGACAGCACAAGACCATGCTACTTGTCACCAGGCAGTTCTGGTGGCCAAAGGTGAGGGAAGACGTACGAGAATATGTACGAGGCTGCGACCGATGCCAGAGGGCAAAGGGGGAAAGGGCTGCCCCCGCGGGGCTACTGGAACCCTTACCTACACCGGAAAGGCCCTGGGAGGTGGTGTCCATTGATTTTATGACAGATCTGCCCAAGTCAAGGGGAAAGACAGCGGTCATGGTAGTGGTCGATCTACTGACTAAAATGTGCCATTTCGTAGCTTGCTCACATGCAGCAACGGCAGAGGAGACAGCCAGGCTGTTTGTGGATCACATTTTTAGACTGCATGGGTCTCCATTGAGGGTAATCTCGGATCGCGGGAAACAATTCACTTCCCGGTTCTGGCGGAGACTCATGAGCTTGCTACAGGTCAAGGTGAGCTTCTCGACGGCGAGGCACCCAGAAACCAACGGACAAGCCGAAAGAGTGAACGGTATACTCCAGCAGTACCTACGCTGCTATGTCAGCGAGAGACAGAACGATTGGGTAGAGAAATTAGCTTTGGCTGAATTTGCGTACAATAACGCTGAACACGTGTCCACAGGAATGAGCCCGTTCATGGCCAATTACGGGTGTCACCCCAGGGCCTTCCCGGGGCGGGGGGAGGAAGGATGGAGTGTACCTGCGGCTGTTGCAGAGTTTTGAAAAATTAAAAAACAAAGTGCGAGACTGGCTCCATTATTTTCAGATAATGGAGACATTTAATTCGGACAAGAAAATTGGCTTCCAGGTGGAAAAATCAAAATTAGAAACTGAATTGTTAGAACCCAAAACTAAGAATTTGTCAAAAATGTATAACTTGCTGTTGAAATGGAACACTCAGGATGAAACGGTGAAATCTGCTATGATTAAATGGGCACAAGACGTTGGACACAACATTATGTTCGCTGACTGGGAGCAGTTATGGACCACAGGTTTGAAATTTACGGCATGTAATGCCCTAAGAGAGAATATTATGAAAATGATATACAGGTGGTACATAACCCCAGTCAAGCTTGCAAAAATCTATCATTTGCCCGATAATAAATGTTGGAAATGTAAAGAAACTAAAGGTACATTTTTTCACCTTTGGTGGATGTGCCCAAAGATTAAGGCTTTCTGGGAAATGATATATAATGAATTAAAAAAGGTATTTAAATATACCTTCCTGAAGAAACCAGAGGCCTTTCTCCTGGGCATAGTCGGCCAAACGGTGTTAAAAAAGGATAGAACTTTCTTTATGTACGCAACAACAGCAGCAAGAATACTCATTGCAAAGTATTGGAAGACACAAGAGCTTCCCACACTGGAGGAATGGCAGATGAAACTGATGGACTATATGGAACTGGCGGAAATGACTGGTAGAATCCGTGACCAGGGAGAAGAGTCGGTGGAAGAAGATTGGAAGAAATTCAAAGATTATTTGCAGAAACATTGCAAAATTAAAGAATGTTAGAGTGATGTTGGATTGAAAATAAGTGGCTTCCAGCTATACAGGCTTTAAAGTTATATATAGATCAAGATTAAGGAATAGGATTAAAAAAGTTAAAGGAAATGGAAATTTGGCTTTTAAGAGGTAAAAATTAATGTTATATTATATTAAGATTAAGGATTGGGATTAAAAAAGAGGGAAAGAAATTGCTGGACAAACAAATTGAACTGGAATACAAAAGAGGGAGGTATGAGGAGGTCCAGAAAACAAGTAAATTTAAAAGTGGTGATGGAAAGGTGGCATTGTTTTTAACTGTTTTCTTTTTTGTCTTTTGTTTTTTGTTTTTTTGTTTTTTGGATTATGTATTGTGTATTTTGGAACTGTGTATTTTTCTTTTTTTCTTTTTAATTCTTTTTTATTGATGTGTTCTTTTTATTGGAAATTCTAATAAATATCATTTAAAAAAAAAAAAAAAAAAGGAGTGTACCTGCGGCTGAGCAATTTGTGGAGGAAATGGAGGCCTTACACCAGCAACTCAGGCTGAACTTGGAGCGGGCCAAGGAAGTTTACAAGAGGCAGGCGGACAGGCACCGTCGGGAGGGGGAGGCCATACGGGTGGGAGACCGGGTGTGGTTGTCATCCCAAGGGTTGCCCCTAAAGGGAGGGTGCAAGAAGTTGCAGCCTAGGCGGCTGGGGCCTTTTGAGGTGATACAGCAGGTTAACCCAGTGGCATTTAAACTCAAGTTGCCTGACAGCATGAAGATACATCCGGTGTTCCATAGGTCCCTACTTTCACCTTACAGGGAGGTGCGGGAATTCCCAGGACGGGAGGGGTTACCACCCACCCGCGGGTAGAGGAGAGGGAACACTGTAACGAAGCCACGGAAATACTCCATTCAAGGTGGCGAGGTCGCCAGGTCGAGTACTTGGTAGCCTGGGAGGGGGAACCTAGGTCTAAAAACACGTGGGTCCCTGCTGAATCAATCACTGACGGGTATCTGGTGGAAGAATTCCACGGTTTGTTCCCGGATAAGCCCAAACCATTAGCTAGATTCTGAGAGGAAGAATTTGGACCCACAGACGATGAAGGGGACTTTGTGGGTTTTCCTGCCTCTGAAGAGGAGGGAGGGAAGGTGTCCGAGGGAGAAGGATCAGTCTGGGAGGTTCAACCAGCGGGAAGAAATCCGAGTGGATGGGAGGCTGGTTTTGAATCCTCAGAAGATGATGACAGTTCCTTGAGAGGATTCCCCGCATCGTCGACGGAGGAGAGAGAGGAGGTTGTACCGGAAAATTGCGCCAGGGGTGGGGTGGGGGTCCTGAGGAGGAGGTGGATGTCAGGGAACTGCCATCAGTGCCGGAGGGAGAGAGCAAAATCCAGAGGGATTCCAAAGAGCGTCCCGGGATTGGGAGAGGCAGCCCATCTTCTGGGGAAGAGAATCAGCGTAGCACCAGTGGAGAAGGGGGGCAGATGGGGGAAGCGGCGAGGCGGTCCCATGACTCCTTGCTGGGGACCAGCGGGGAGAGTAGAGGTCCTCCGCTGCCTATGCCCTCCTTGCGCAGAAGGCTTTCGCGCAGAGAGAGTAGGAGGAGACTAGGCGTCAAAGAGCTTCTTTGCTGGAAGAAGTTTAAGAAACGCCCAGTGACGGATTCTGCCAGTGATTGAGATAGCCACGGGTGAGTGGCTGTCCGGACAGAAAAGGTTCACTCAGGCAACCCAGCCAGGTGTTTGCACCGGCTTACGCACGAGCAACCCCTAGAACCACTACATTGTGTTACAAGCAAAATAGATACCATAACCTTTGCATTAATAATTTTAGTTTTAAAATAATTTCTACTCTATCCTTGCCCATGAAGAAACAATAGTGCCATCTACTTCAGAAATATATTTTTTTTAAGCTTAATACAATAGGCACAACCCAGCCAAGTTAAACAATTTATAACATCCTCTTAAACATGTCTACTCAACAGAAAGTTCCACTGCATTCCATGGATCTCGCTCCTAATAAATGATTGCAGCTTAAATCTCACTGATTTCTATGGAGCATTCAAGTACACATTGAGCATCTTCCATTTAAATAAATGGGATCTAAAAGTGTTTAACTTTGGCTGGATTGTGCCCAGTGTGGATTTATGACAGTGTGGATTATCAGAAAGAATGAGAGAGTACAGCTTTAAACTGAAGCTTTGGCAATATGTGTATGAAATCTAAAATCACTATGGAAATTCTGTTGGTAGTTACAGGCTATGCTTTTTAATGTTCTGCTTGCAGAAGTTATCAAAAAGTAATTGTAGATATGTAATCAGTGGAACTCCTAAAGCATAGGTTCAGTATGGCTTGCTCATTTCACAAAACAAAAATAAATCTAGCCACTTCTGTTTGCAGCAAACAGCCCAGAGCCTCAAAGATGAAGCTGAATTGTCCTCAAGTGGTCTCTTACCTTAATTCTTAAATTTGTGCTAGCATTATTAATGCTTAGCAGTCCCATTGTGCTATGTGTTGTACATGACTGACGTCTTCTCCACTCAAGATCAAAGACAATATACACCAGAAGCGCAAAACACATAGACAAGGTAACAGTAAGATTAAGATGAATAACTGTCAGAGCACTTCACAATTGTCTACTGTCAAGCTTTCTTTCATGGTTCACAGGACAGCACAGGGAAGCTGTTAAAGATAGATCTGATCTGAGGAGGTACATAACATCCGCTTTTTATATGTTTACAATGAAGTACTTCAATGCATTTGGTGCCCTGGGAACAGGAAGGAACTTGTTGTAAAGTTTGATCAAATGGGCATCCCTGGAAGCCCACAGCTGCAAACATCTCAGTGCTCAAGATAAAGCAGACAAATGCAGGTGGAAAGATGCAGAAATGCACATAAAACTCAACAGTATCATTAGGACAGCAGCTAGCATCTTACCACCAGATCCTGTTTCCTAAATTTTGCTAAACACCAATATAAAATATTGTGCTCTTCTTTTAACACATTTAATGATTAAAAAAATTATAATGCTTTATTTAAAATATATTTAAAAAGAATAACAAATTAAGAATCAGCTTTATTGTTTTAGAGCTCTGGCTAAAGATGCAGCATTTGCTAAATTATGTAATTAGTTGTATAATAAAGAAGACTCCTTAGTATTAAGGCCAAACCTTTGTTCTACAAGCAAAACCAAACTGGGATACAGTCACTCAGCAATGAAGTGATCTAGTCTCGTTAGCAAGAAAATAGTTTGCTCAAGATGACCAGCTGTAGCTGGAAAACTGAGGGGGTGCGTGCACACAGATTTCTCATATGATATTAATCACCAGGACTTCTACTAAAATTAGTTCCTTCTTACCTTTGCACTAATATTGTATTATGCTACCTTCCTTAAAAACAAACCTTTCTAATATACTCAACTCAACATTTTCTCCAGGCATCTCATGCCCACAAGGAACAATTTGAGGGGTTCAAGGAAGAATAAAAGCAATAGCACAATCTTAAACTTGGTTTACAAAATGTCAGCTTTAGCCAAACATCTGTCTATAAGATATTCATCCATATTCTATCCTATTTCTGAAACCTAGGAACAAATGCATTAACCCCTAGCACACTTCTAAAATTAGGAAACTGTAGGTATAGATATACAGTAGTAGAGTCTTCTGCATGCACAGAATTGGGAGGGAAGCACTTGGCTGTATCACTGTGCCTTGTAGCAGCTGTCAGAAGAACCCTTCCAAATTTCCAAGAAGGGAGAGAAGAGTCCAAGGGCATCTGCTCCCACCCCAGACCTATCACAAGGGCACATTTCCAGAACTAATCTAATAACCACAAGTAGCAACATGTAAGAGTAATACTGATGGTGCAGCCACTTAACGCTCCCATTCTGCTAAACCAGATGATCAAGTACTTATTCTTGGATTTGGTGGGAGGCACTGGTTAACTGTTAGGCTAGCACACTACAAATAGAAATAATAATAAATGTTATCATTTAAAAGAAATATCATTTAAAAGTCCTAAATATTGATCACTGATCTCCACCTGCACCCTTTTATGTGCATACCTTGAGAAATATGATACCCGCTTCTAATGGTTAGCTGTTCCAACAGGTTAACTGCAAGTTTATACATGCAAAATGGAACAGGCATGTTTATTTTAATTGAAAGAGTGAGCAGTACAAACTTCTGAACCTTATTTACGTTCTACTTCAATAGATCAATCTTTTAAATACAGATAAAGAGATCTAGCCAAGTCTACAAGCCTCATCTTACACAGTTAACTCCACGAACACTACAGCAAGTTACTGCACATAATTATACAGATCATGAAATCCAATTTAAAGGCATTATGAATTGCATATCAAACTAAAATATTTAGTCTGTTTCAGAAATGTATGAGCAAAAGATGTATTAATCACAAACAGCTCTACTTTATTAGCTTTAGGATTTTACCAAAGCCAAGAGGATCATAGTTGGATTGCTTTTAGTAAGTCAAGTTCAGATTTGTGCTAGGTTATGAACTCTAGAGACACAGACATATCTCTTGGTGTAAAAAACACAAAGGTGCTAACTGACAAATGAAGTTAGTACAAATTCAAGTCATCTGTCAAAGAATGGGTCTACACATTTGAGTCATATTTATTTTCTTAGGATTTTTGCTTTTGCGTCATCATCATCATCATCATCAACATACCACAAAATAAATTGATAATCAGAGTTCATCTTGCTTTCTGAAACCATTTTCCCCCAGACAGTGGTTTACTGCCACCAAACATCATTACACAAGTTTACACAGTTACCAAAACCAAACAGCATTAGCAACTGTCTTCCATAATTCTTATTGCCTTGGTGAGTGTACTGCCACCTCTGGCAGGTGTGATGAGCCCCAGCTGTCTCACCTGGAAGCTACAGCAGTGGTTGGGAAGTAGCCTGGAAGCTGCAGAGCAATCCCTGCCTCTTTCCCAGCTCTAAGGGTTATTTGGTCATGGCACTGTAAAGGGGGGCAGAGCACCTTGGCCCTAGACAATCAAACCAAGCAGGCTTTACACCCCCTTTTACACATAATGCAAAACAATTGTTTGGCTGTTTGTGCTGGAATATTGAGCTTACACTTTGCACCCTCCTCATATCCTTCAATTCTCTCACTTTAAAATTTAAATATTCATGTCAGAGCCTTGAACTTATGCACTTCCCTGTCCCTTCTCTGGGCAAATTCCCTTTTTCACTTTCCGACTTGATGAGGCCACATTTTGCCTAATTTGGACACAACAGCCAACTATGTTTTGATCAAACCAGGAAATGAGAGCTGGAACAGGTGCATCCAGGGCAGGGAGAAGAAGCACAGGAGCCCAAGGTTGCACATGAATATTCAAACCATAGTTCCCCACTGCAGGTGAACGGATCCAGTATTGAAAAGCAACTGCTTTTATGCAGTTACATTTTGGCAATGAATTTTAGCTGGCCAATAAGAATTTATGGAGTGGTGTCAATGTAAGAAATAACTCTGTAGCATCATCAAGAACTTAGGATCCAGGAAGGCAAAATAAGAAAGGCTGCTGCATTAGCCAGATGAATATGATATCATCATGCACCTTAATTGCAAATTTGCGTTTTGCCATCCATCATCCAAAGACAAAAATAATATGGTGCGCTTCCATGGTATACCAGTATCTAGAAAAAGCTTCACCCGACTTAGCACTTGCTAAATTACAGATGCTTAGGAATTAACATACACAGCTTCTTACAGACTTAACTCAGGGGCCTTTTTTGGGTAGTGGAGTTTGCTGTGCTTTTCCAACTCCTCATAACTGTAGGAGTAAACTAGGACTACACAACACACATGAAGTACTAATAAGCAGATTCCCTCACCAAACTACAAAGGAATAACCTTGCAAGCAAAAAACTCTAAAAAAAAATTACCTTGAGAAAACATTTATATCACTGAGCCCTGAGATCAATGAAGTGACACCGCCATACTGTTTTAGTCACATGACAGTACTTTCCCCCTCGTCCAATGGTTAAAGGTCTATATTCAATGCCACATAAGAGCATATCACACAATTACTTGGAACCAAACTACCTGCAGGGGAGAGGAAGGGTATATTCATACCAACTTCTCATTCCCTCTGCATTTCCATAAAAGCAGTTCTGTGAGGGTCTGTGGGGCTTCCAAAACATTACAGGAAGTAGAGCCAGGGGCATCAGTTAAAATCATCCCCTGCTCTAGCAACAGCCTCTGCTGGATCTCAGCCTCTTCCATGAATGGAAGAAGTCCTTCCATTTGTGGATGGTGATGTCTAGATCTAACCCAATAAAAACTGTTGAGATTATCACCGAACTACACAGAACTCCTAGTGCTGCATGTAACAAACAGAAAACTCACCTCAGCAGTTTGCATTCCCTTTTTTTATCCATGCAATCATAATACACATACAGGAAAGGGAGAACAAGTGGATTACTGCACTTCTAAATGTCTACCTCTTTCACAGAAATGCTGCCCTGGAGACCTCCTACAAAGAGTTGAGGGTTACAATACAATGCCTACTCCTCTCTTTAATGAGTGTACAACAAACAGCTGTGTGCAGAATACATTGTCCTGAGTGTTTCTTCAAGGCAGTCAAACCACAGTTCGGTTTGTGTTCAGAACAAAGAGAAATGCTACAGTGCCAAAGCAACTGAGCAGATAAGAGTACCAAGCTACCAAATTAGACAAGATTTTTTTAAACTGGATTTTGTATATCATTCTCAGGTGAGATAGGTTTTATATATATATATATATGTGTGTGTGTGTGTGTATCTCCCAGACACTGAAGGCAGCTTATATGGGTTTCTGTCATCTGACCCTTATACCAACTCCATGAGACGGAGAAGCAAATCAAGTTTTATTTTCATAGTAGCAGCTAATTCACTTAATTATCTTCCTTCTTATAACTTTTAGATTATGTCAAGTATGAATAGGACAAACCTGTGTGTGCAGCATATACAGGTGCACTTCCCAAAATTATATGACTGAAGACGCTTGAAGTTTACCAAAAAGTAATCCTGAGTACAGAATTACCGTATTTTTTGCACCATAACACTCACTTTTTTCCTCCTAGAAAGTAAGGGGAAATGTCTGTGCATGTTATGGAGGAAATGCCTACAGGTGGCATGCCTACGGATTTTCCTCCTCTAAAACTACGTGCGTGTTATGGTCGGGTGCGTGTTATGGTCGGGTGCATGTTATAGAGCGAAAAATACGGGTAATTCAGACAGATCAAGCATGAGAACCACCACTTAGTCTGAGGACAAGAGAAACCTTGCTTTGAATGCTGCTGTCTTCAAGGGAGCTCAGTTTTTATCAGCAGCAGGTCTCTCCTTTGATGAGCTTTCTTTGCACCTTCCTTTGAATTCCAAACCATCAGCTGATTTTTGGGACTTCAAAGCACTGTCACCCAATTCCATTGGTACATCAGGTGACTGACAGGTGGATGGCCTTGTCTATCTGTCAAATTTGGGGGATAAGATAGATAAGGATCAAGCCCGCTGGCCAGATCCAGTCCCCACCCTTCATGTAATAAATTCCCTTCAAATGACGCCTGCTATGCTCGATCTTTCCAGGTTTTGCGGTATACAGTTGTACCTTGGTTCTCAAACGCCTTATGACTTGAACATTTTGGCTCCCAAATGCCACAAACCTGGAAGTGAGTGTTTCTGTTTGCAAATGTTTTTTGGAAGCTGAACCTCCAACGCAGCTTACAATTGAGTGCAGGAAGCTCCTGCAGCCAATCGGAAGCTGCACCTTGGTTTTCGAATGTTTTCGGAAGTCAAACAGATTTCCAGAACAGATTCTGTTTGAGAACCAAGGTATGACTGGATAGCAAAAACCTTTCAATAAATATATGAGCTGTAAACGGTTTTAGTCTAAAATTTTAGAGAAATACATGTCTATGCCTTTTTGACCAAATTTTGGGTTTTATTTTAGTCCTGTAAATTTATCTCTAAGCTGCTATGTCTTATTAAATGAAGACATTCATATTTATTATTATTGTTGTTGTTGTTTTCTTACATGCCGTTCTTCCTTCTGAAAGTTCCCAGGGTGGCTAACATTTCTAATAAAACCATGCTAACAAAATGTCTTAAAAATTACATTTAAAACTACAAATACACAATGAATATATTGCAACAGGTATAACACAGCAATTTAGGCAGGTGATGCTGGTAACATCCATTTCGCTTATAGATTAATACTTTAAAAAGGTAAAGGTACCCCTGCCCGTACGGGCCAGTCTTGACAGACTCTAGGGTTGTGTGCCCATCTCACTCAAGAGGCCGGGGGCCAGCGCTGTCCGGAGACACTTCTGGGTCACGTGGCCAGCGTGACAAGCTGCATCTGGCGAGCCAGCGCAGCACACGGAAACGCCGTTTACCGTCCCGCTAGTAAGCGGTCCCTATTTATCTACTTGCACCCGGGGGTGCTTTCGAACTGCTAGGTTGGCAGGCGCTGGGACCGAGCAACGGGAGCGCACCCCGCCGCGGGGATTCAAACCGCCGACCTTTCGATTGGCAAGCCCTAGGCGCTGAGGCTTTTACCCACAGCGCCACCCGCGTCCCTAGATTAATACTTTACTCAGGGTTTTTTTGTGTTAACTTCAAGTGTCTTCAATCATAAGGCTGGAGACCTGTAGGAATAAACAAGTTTTTACCTGATACCTAAACAAAACTAGTGTAGGTACCAACCTGATTTCTAAATGGACAAATTTCCATAAGCAGGGTACAATCACTGAGAATGCACTGCTTCATGTGGTTGCCCCAGGAACACATCAACAGCACTAGTACCAAAGCCTCTCCCCACTTCAAATCTTAAACTCTGGTTGGCTGGTACTGGGAGGCATTGACCCTTTATATACTTAGAGCTTGAGCTGTTTAGGGCTTTATATATTAGTACCAACCCCTTGAATTCGGCTTGGCATATCTCTCTGACATTGTCCCTGACAACACACAGGTAGTGGCTTTCTATGTCAGTTGCAGCTTCCAAACCATCTTCAAGGTTAACATTGTTAATAAAGGAAACCTGTTAAGCAATCTACATTAGGAGGTGGCAATTGGCAATCCCTTCACAAACATAAAGCCAGATGCAGATGCACTAAGTATTTACATACTTACATACCAATTTTGGAGGGAGAATTTTATTTCCAAAATGACACAAACTCCCTTTATGTTGAGAGTACAAAGCAATGCAATGCAATCTGAAATACTTAGTGGATATAAAAAGCATTTATTAGAATAATCCACTGAGAGATCCAGGCCTCCATGCCAGAAAGGTGGAGACATATAATTTGTAGTAAACAAGAGTGATTCATTTACTACAGCATGACTACAGCGGTGTAAGCAGCCAATAGCAATAGGAATTCATTTCCCGTGTAGGAGAGGAAGGTCAAAGCAGATTAATTTGAGCCACACATTTTCCTTTGGGCTGGATTCCACTACAGGAAGGGCAAGATATAAATTTAATAAATAATAATGTTTCAAGTTCCAAACAAACTGCACTGAAGTTCCAGCTGAACAATGTAACTGGTTTCCTGAAAAATACATTTAGGACTGGGGGTGCTTAAAGATAATTGCTAAAACTGACATTAGACTACTTCAAACTACTCAGTAACATAATGTCTGCATATCCCAATGTCTGGTTAAATACATTCCAAATCCATACCCACAGTCAAAGCTGGCCCATCCATGAGGCAAGGTGAGCAACTGCCTCTGACAGCAGGACCCATAGGGGCAGCAGATCCCAATATAGATCTTTATCCCCACCCCACCCCCTGCTCATGATGTAGATCTTCATTCACCACTTCTTCCCTGGTGGGGAGGAGGTTACTATTGTGTGGTTTGCCTCAGGTGCCAAAATGTCTTGGGACAGCCCTACCCACTCCACTCTCAAGGAGTTACATAGCAAACACAGCAGTCCACTTCAAAGCAATGAAAAAGGAAAAGGGTCTGAAAATATTTTTAACAAAATGCAATCCATGTATTGTGTGAGTACTGTGTATCTGAGCACTGTACAATTTTGTACTGTTAAACATAGACTCTGCAAATGAAGTTTGGGATTCCTGACATACAGCATCTCTCACATACAAACCAAGTCTCTTTAATAGTGCAAAATAACTAAAATTGTTTGGTTGATATCTGGTGTTAGTCATACTCAAATTGTGCTCACTGAATTCACTAGACTACCAATTTCAATAGACTTATACCAATTTCAATAGGTGTACTCTAAGAAAAGCTTAGTTAGATATCACCCTTCATTTTTGTACCAGCTAGAGCTGAATTTTAATATAACTAGAAGATACACATTTTTTAAAAGCAGGTCAGTTTTGTATTCCTGTGTTATTCTGGGATCAAATTATCTTCAAAATTATTGTATTTACTTGGAGCACTGTAATATCCCACTTTCATTAGTAGCACCACAGTGGTAGGGGAGTGAAGGTGCACCAGTTTTACAGATAGAAAGCTGCAGTTTCAGCCTCATGCCTTTAATTCTGTTGAAATCACTGGAACCAAACTGATTTAAAGTCAAGCATTCATCTTAACTATTTTATGCATCATTTTAATTCTGACGGATTTAGTCAACAGTCCCCCGAAATAAAAGGCTATTTCAAATGTTGTTCTCAGTCTCTTATTTATTCTTAAATGCATGAGCTACAGAACTCAACGCAGGCCTAATGTCAGAGAAGGTCTCCTGATCACTGCTTAAAATGTTTGCTAGAGTAAAAGACTGCTGTAAAAATTCAAGCATTTTTAAAAGAACGATAATGAGAAAAGGCAAGGAATGCCAGTAAGGTGGAGAGGTATCTATGGGGGTTGGGGAATTTATTATAAAAACAGTTTTATAGTAACTAAATTATTACAACAATTTAGGAAGTTCAAAAGTTGCCATTAACATTTTTTTGTTGACTGTCCCTCAAGAAACAGATATAATGTACCATTCTTTAAGCATGCTAATAGTATTACACCATCTGTTTAAGTCTTCAAAACTTTCCATAAAATGTAAATAATTCCCAGATTTGTAAACACCGTGAAACCACAACTTCAAATACAAATAAACTATAGGTTAACATGTATGAGTGCTTTTGCTTCCCTACTCCTGTCTTTGTTGTGCAAAGGGAGAGAAATAAGAAAGAGTCAAGCTTGTCTTGAGCAGGGTTTGCTTGTGCAAATGAGTACTCATGGCTATTTCTCTCCAAACAAACACAAAGGTAGAAATGCCAGCTTTGCCCATTATGACAAGCCAGAATGAGGCTTGTTTCATCCCTTACATGGGGACAGTCAGCAGAAAGGGAAGAGCCAAGTGTTCATACACTATGGTTCCAGTTACAGATGGGTAGCCGTGTTGGTCTGCCATAGTTGAAATAAAAAAATTCCTTCCTGTAGCACCTTAAAGACCAACTAAGTTAGTTCTTGGTATAAGCTTTCGTGTGCATGCACACTTCTTCAGATACCTGTATCTTCAGATACCTGGTATCTGAAGAAGTGTGCATGCACACGAAAGCTTATACCAAGAACTAACTTAGTTGGTCTTTAAGGTGCTACAGGAAGGAATTTTTTTATTTCATACACTATGGTTAAGCACTGCATGCAAACAAGGACAGAATAAGGGAAATATATTATTTCTAATCAAATATTTTAATTGATTTAATTTTAGTTACCGAGGGGAAAAACCTCAAGACATTTGTATAGCATGTGTAAACAAAGCATGGGTTTTGTTTACTAAATTACAAGTCATATATTCTAAATTAGATTCTAACCAATAGAGGCCATCAGAACATTGTACAGAAAACCCATATTCCTGAGATATGCACAACAAAGAATTATGAGCTGAACTACCGCAGCCAATTTTTTATTTAAGTACTTTAAACAACTGGGCCCTGAAACTAAAACATATACAGATTGTCAGCTGGCTAACTGTAAAATTACTAGTACACACACAGAAGGCAGGAATGGGTGAGGAACTGGTCTTTCAGTTTTCCCCCTACATGTTCAAAAGAAGACCTGTTCAACTAACCACTTACTTACCAGAAAAATGTCAATACCACACTGGAGGGGAAAGCGGGAGAGAGGGTGGAAGAGAGGGAGAGAGAGAGAGACCCATCCAGAGCATCAGTGTATCTACCATCTCATTGAGAAGAACATCAATAGTACTTTATGGAAGAATAAACTAGGCTGATGTGTTTAGTACTGTACTTTGGGACTGGAGATTTCTCCAAGGCCTCAAATGGGGAAAAAAGTCTTCTTTGCCTGCACACGTTTTCAAGGTGAGCTTCCTTCAAAAAATGGATAAAGGTAAAGGGACCCCTGACCATTAGGTCCAGTCGTACCTGACCCTGAGGTTGCGCCGCTCATCTCGCTTTATTGGCCGAGGGAGCCGGCGTACAGCTTCCGGGTCATGTGGCCAGCATGACTAATGCATGTGCTCAAATTATGATAAGAAAACTGTATCAGGCAATATTCTAAGGGACTTCCCTTTTATAAACACAATAGTCAAAACACAGTGACTAGTTAAACATGTCCATCTGAAATACAGGGTGGTCAAGTGAAGGCTGGACCTCAAAAGAAACAAATGCGAAAAATTAACACCAGAGACCAATGTGAATTTTAATTTATAACAAGTCAGGATTTGAAATAAAGTGCAAGTAAAAATTCACAGCAAAATACCTTGGTAAATCCAAGAATACCTGCCAATATTGTACCAAGAATGGAGAGTGGCAAGATATAAAAGAACAAATAATCCTAAAGCACCTTCATGATTGACAAATATACTGTAGCATATGTCTTCAAATAATATAAAAAAACCCTTCAAAATCCACATTTGGGCAGTACCTTTTTTGAGACGAACCAAAATTTCATAGAAGCATGACACGTTTTTGAGTTCTACAGAACATCCTGCCTGATGACAAGCTCCGGAGAACTCAAAAACTTGTCACACTTTTGTAACATTATGGTTGGTCCCAATAAAGGCATTGCCAAAGTGTGGATTTTGGGGGGAGTCATCTGTGAGATCTGTAGGCCTCAACTCCTTAACCAATGAGACTCTTGCAGGACCTGGGGTCTAGATTTTTCTGACACATGTTCTCAGACCACAAAAGATTATGCTAAGGCACATTTGTTAGCCTTTAAGGTGTCACAAGATCACCGGGTATTTTTCACAACTACTCTTCTCCAACAGAATGATTAGGACTGTCCTATAATTAAAACCCTGCGGAAGTCGGCCACGAAACACCTACAATGACATCTTGACCCTGCCTCTAAGGCTGCAATCTTACAGGGGGAGTAAGTCCTGCTGATATTTAGTTTCTGAACAAACATGAAGAGGAGAGCAAAACACCACAGGAAGAAGGTTGGCGGGTGAGAGAAAGAGAGATAAACAGAGGCAGAAATTGAGAGGAAGACTCATAGAGTAGCAAGTAGAGAAAGCCCTTGTCCAACGAATCACATTCCAAAGAGGTTTGAATTAGACATAAAATGACAGCACTGCATCAGAAGGAAGCTTTGATATATATGTGTGTGTGTTTACCAGAAAGCATACGATAAAAGAAAAGTGTATAAATATGCAAAGGCATCTGGGATTCCCCCCCCCCCAAAAAAAAAGTATCCGGAAAAGGTGCAGAAACATCCCAGGCTGCCCCTGGGGTTGGCAAGGCGAGAGGCCCTGCTTAGAAGAGGGCTCCCCCCCACCCACCCACCTCTCTTGGGCACCAACCTCTCTTTTTTTGGGTGGGGGGGCAGAATCATAAGTAACAATTTCATGGGGAGGAAGTAAGAGGAGCCTCCCGTGAGAAGTGCGTGTGTGCATATTGTGTGTATGTGTGTGAGAGAGAGCGCGCGCTAAGTGTGTGAAGTGTGTTACCCGAGTGCCAATGCAGCCCCGGCCCACAGAGAGGAGAGAGAAGGGCTGCCCCATAACCGACCCAGACTGAATCATCACCCCCCTGGATCCTTTTACCGGAGTTCGGCGCTGGCGGGGGGTCTCGGCCGGCCTCATACTGACGGGACTGGAAGAGGGGGCTCCGCTAGTCCGTGGCCCCCGCTGACGATGGCGTGAGGGGAAGAGGGCGAGGAGGGAGGAGGAGGAGGAGACGGCGGAGGAGGGGGCTGTGGCGGAAGCGTCGCGTCCGGGCAGAGCTGCTGGCGGCGGAGCCGCATTTCCCCCTCTCTCTCTCCTCCCGTCACAAGCCTCCTCGGCCACCCCTCAGGTGGGGAAGCGAAAGCGAGGAGCCCGGTCGGCCCACCTTCGCGCACGGGCGCGGGGCCCCTCTCGGCTCCCGTACACAGGGAAGAAAAAGGGGGGGGAGGGAAACGGGGGTGGGGGGAGAGAGCAAGCGAGAGAGAGAAACCCTCACAGAGGCGGCGGCGGCGGCCGTAGGCAGCTGCTTGTTGCTATTACTGCTGCCGCCGCCGCTTCCTCACTTCCGGGAGCGACGCGGCGTGTGTGTGACGTCATGACGCAGCCGGGGCACTGGCGCGTGTGTGGGGTGTGTGGTTCCCCCCTCCCCCCAAAAAGAGCTGCGCTGTTCTGTAGGAGGGCTTAATTGAAGAAAAAGAAAAGTACTATAATATTTTTAATTTTTTAAAAAATGACCCGAACGCCTCCATCCGGGTACTTGCAAGGGAAGCTCCGGTTCTTATGAGGGAAGAACGTAGGTGCCTGTATGAGTCCGTGCCCAATTCCATATTACCGTATAGGAACTTGCCTTTGGGAGCAAATACAGCCCTGTGTGTGTATCACATACTATATATACATACATATATGTGTGTGTTTAGAGATATATATATATATATACACATACATACATACAAACACGCGCAAATTACACGTTTACACATACACACAGAGAGAATATATGTATATTATTATTATTATTATTATTATATGCAAACCACCAAGTGAGAGTTATAGTTCATCTGATGAACTGGGCTCTAGTTGACAAATGCTTTTAGGCCATGATAAAATTTAGTCTTTTAGGCTTCACAAACCTTTACTGTGGCTGATCACAGAATTATCCTGCCCTGGGCAACATGAAGGGCAGATTTGGTCCCACGTTGCTCAGCTGTCCATGAGCGCTCAGCCGGCAGAGGGAAGGAGGGTATACAATGCAAGTGTGTGCAACGCCATCTCTGACTCTCTTTTTTTGGCACAATAATGGACACTGAGCATAGTGGCAAGCACAGACTTGTAAAATCCATTACCAACTGGCAGGTAGGGGAGGGGCTGAGCAGAGGGGACAGGGTTTCTTCCTCCACAGCCAACATGGAAATCAAACATGCTTCGTCTACCAACAGCCCACCCACCTAAATATAATTCCTATTGCTACCAGGCAACGGGTGTATTTGTAGACCACTCTTCATGATTACCCATAGTGATCTTGGAGCAATTTCCGAGATAAATTACATTCAACATAGAATTACATTGAAATACGAAACTTAAAACAAGTCATTAGTAAAATACAGCTGTGCAGAAATAAAACCTAAAAATGTTAGGCAGGCTGCATGACTTCATTTCCTCCAAAGGCCCTATAGAACAGGTATGTTTTTACTTGGCGACAAGCCTTTCAGAATTGTTCCCATCCCTTGTTAAATACAAGCCTAGACAAGCCCAGTTCTGCACTGCACAGAGATTGGCAGAGGCCAGCCAAGTACAGGCAGTAGCAGCTTCTGCTCATTCTGGCTGGCCTGCTGGACCCAAAGAGAACAGGTAGAGCAGCCTTTGACAACCTGGTGCCCTTCAAATGTTTGGGAGTTCAACTCCCATTAGCAGCAGCCAGCAGAGGGAGGTAGCAAAAGGCAGAATAGTGGTTGCTCCTTGCAACTCACTGGTCCAGCCCTATCTACCATGCTACCTGGAGACGCACTTGCTGGATCATCACCTTGTCATGGTGAGTGGGCTTGCACGTTCCTATGACCCTTGTGAACGAAGCTGTCAGGAATCTCATACTCCCAGCAGGGTCACCCAAGGTGGTAAGGTCAAAGGGTTCCATCAACGGTGTCTCTGAAGAATTTTACACATCACTTGGGAAGACAGGCAAACTAATTCCAGTGTACTGGAAGAAGCAAAGATCACCAGTGTCAAAGCATTGATTCTTCAACATCTATTTTGGACTATTCATGTTGTTCAGATGGCTGATTATCATCTTCCAAAGCAACTACTCTATTCCGAACTTAAAAATGGAAAGCGTAATGCTGGTGGTCAACAAAAGAGGTTTAAAGACTCTCTCAAGGTAAATCTAAAAAAAGTAGGATAAAGACCAACAATTGGGAAACATTGGCCTGCAGTTCTCCAACTGAAGAAAAACCTTTACTGAAGGACTTTGAAGATGCTTGAACTCAGGACGCAAGGAAGAAACACGCTAAGAGGAAGGCACGTTTAGCAAACCTTCACCTTGATCAACTCCTGCCCGGAAACCTATGTCCCCACTGTGGAAGGATGCGTGGCTCCAGAATTGGCCTCCACAGTCACGTACAGACTCACTGTTAAGACCGTCTTCATGGAAGACGATTTTACTCGGGTATGAGTGATCGCCAAAGAAGCTACCTAGAAATAGAAGGTTAGAATCCTTTTTCCTTGAACAAATTATTTTCATATCTGTCATAAGTGTCTGCATAATAGGTTTTTTTTAATGGGGGGTGGAGTATCTTTATAATGGCAGTTGTATTAGGGGGTAAGATGAAATATGGTATCAAAGGCAGTGAAAATCCAAAGTAGACCTTCTCATTCCTTTCCCCTCCTTTCATCTCCAGGGGGGAAAATGCAGTTTATAGAAACAACTAAAAAGTTGTTTTATTTTAGTTGAATATCTAAATATGCTTTTTGAAGACATTGTTATGAATTTGGGGCATACAGCCTACCCCCCCATCCCTATTCTAATTCCTAGATCAATTTCTGGAATAGCCAGGCCAGCCTGCTATGTATGGGTCTTTAAGGTAACAAAGGAAGTGGCTCTGTGCCAGATGTCAAATGTGTGGACCTCCCTCCCTCAAATGTCTCTCAGCTAGAAAGACAAAAGACCAGAGTGGAGAGTTGAGTTATGTGAGCCAGAAGCTGGAAGAAAAGCTGCAGGCTGGCCAGGCAAAGAGAGAGAGCAATGACTGATTTCTTTTTTAACCCAAGGCTGTGGCTATTGGAGAAACAAGACCCTTTGGGGGTGCTGATGCTGTGAACCCCTCCACTGCAGGCTCAAGTTATATATGTGTGTGTAAATAAACCATATATTACATTCTCAAAGGAAACACGAACCCTGGGTAAGTGCCTGGAACACCGCTTGGAGATTGGAGTGGCATGCAACAATATCCTTCCAGAGTTATAGATGAGCTTTCAACTTTCCTAACTGAATGCCGTGTCTGATCACTTCTGGGGTGGGGGTTGCAGAAACATCCTTGCCGTGTTCTTCCCTTGGAGTCATTCAAAATGATAGGATACAGGACTCAAGAGCTTCCAAGCTTTATACAGGCATTACTATTTTGTCTTGCAAGCACAAACAATTTTCCATGCTTTCGTAAGTTAATGATATTTTCTCCTTCCCCTGCATTTACATGAGTTTAAGGGTATTTGTTTGCATGGGACATGAAACGCTGGGTTGTGGAGCTGAATACTGTGTGGAAATGGGGAGCCAGAGAAGGAGTTAGCTGTAAAATGCATAATTTATAAAAGAGAAATGTAAACTTTGTAGAAAGAAAACAGCAGCGAATAAGTTCCGTCTGGGTTCCTAACTTGTCATGTAAGCAAGAGAATTGTAGCCCATCTTAGGCCTGACCTTCATGGGCAGCAGCATGGGGTTCTTCTGCTTTGAACCACTGCTTCTGCAGCAAAGGGGTTCTGACCCAAGGTAAGAGTTCACGTTTGGGCAGGCAGAGGAAGGCAGGACAAAGTAAGTCAAAGATGAGGCAAGGCAAGGATTTCAGGATTCAAGTGATACCACAGACACTACCTAGCTGATATCACCCCTTTAAGACTGGTTTATGGGAATAGGTTAGAACCTCAGAAATAATGAGCTCACATACAACAGTCTCCTGTTAAGACTTCAAGGTAATTGGGTGGAAGGGGTGAACCACCTGTGGTCTAAGTTCCCATATAGCCTGGATTGGTAGGAGCTCTTTTGCCAGCATCTTGTTCCGTTGCTCAGCCTACTCAGATTTAAGTGTAAGTTTTTGTGTTATTTAGCTGGATTAGTTAGTGTTTGTTGCTTTCTTACCTTCTGGGTTATTTTAATCTGTGTAATTATTTGGAGTTTTTCACTTTTGTAGAGTTTTGTTTTAGTAAAGTCTGTGTATGATTTTATGAAATTTGGTCTGGTCTGGGTTCCTGAACCTTTTAATTTTGACCACACTTTGCTTTTCGGAGGAAGGGTCATCTGCCACAGGCACTCTCTGCAGCTGCCTTTTCTGCTGGTTAAATAGATCGTGGTGCAACTCTTCCTCTACTGCTGCTGTAGTCAAGGCTTGGCTATTGAAGCATCAGTCCTTTCATGTGAGCATCCCTGGGAGGCAGGGATCTCAGCTTCCCTGGTCAATTTCAGGGGTTCTCTAAGTGCTCGCTGTTCACCACGTCTGGGCTCTCTGAAAATATGGCACAAACTCTGAAGGCTGTAATTTTAAAAACAAACTAGGGAGTAAGCCCCATTGCAAACAGTGAGAGTTACTTATTACTTACAGCCACATAATTATCTAAACAATGGCCCACCAAGTAAGGAAGCAACACCAGTTAAAGAGAGGCAATTCAAAGTAATCACTTAAGACACATTACTTACCCAATAAGTGTTCATATGACTTCAGTTAAGGCTGCTCTGGCTGCTACTCCAACCACAATATGAGACCAGCAAAAAGAAGGCGAGGAGGGTGGGTTGGGGGAATTTCCCTGGCACTTTGTTTATGTCTGCAGTAACACCCTTGAGCTTTCCTTCTTCCCATTTTCTTTTGCTTTGGTTTGACTGTCAGTTTCCTCTTGATGTATTTCCTCTCCGCAGGTGCTTCCTCCTCTCAGGACTATGAGCTTTATTTCTTCTTCTTTTTTCTTTTTGAGCTGTATCGCATAGACACCTGCGCACCTTCACACTCCATTACCCCATAACAAATGCTAAACAGAAGAAGGAAGAAAACACCATATGCGTGAGATTCGAATGAAGTTAGGACTGTGCAGAGTTAGGAGGAAATGACCAAGAGATAGGGTGGAAAGAACGAGTGAATCGTTGGTGGGGAGGTCTGGGAGAAGTGATGGTGGAGGAGGAATCCCATAGAAATGACTAGGGTGAAGGGCGCTGTAGGATAACCTGAGAGAAACATACAAGGACTGCAGCACAAAAACTTAATTGTGATAGGGCCTGGGGTGAGGAACAGATCTCACAAACTGTCCAATGTACATTCAGGTGCATATTTCTGTGAAAGGGACCCCCTTCAGTCTGAAATCTCAAGACAGATTTATGCTGAAAGAAGTTGTACTTAACATCAAGAGGATGCATTTTAAATAATAATAATCACATTTACAAGAGCCCTGAGCAACTTAGGTCCACATTTCCATTCCACCTTTCTTCCAAGAAGCTCACAGTGGCATATATAATTCTCCCCTTTCCCCATCCTAATCACAACCTTGTAGGGTAGGCTGAGAGACAGCGACTGGCCCAAGGTCACCCAGTGAGCTTTCTGGCTGAGGAGATTTATTCCTGCTCCTCCCAAGCTCTAGTCCAGGACTCTAACCCCTACACTACACTGGCTCTCTATTAGAGCGAAGGGTGTCTAACGTGAGTTTTCAGGGTGGGGTAGCTTATTTTCTAGAAGTAGAAGTATTTCACATTAATTATAAAAATATTTACATGCACCTGTATCATTAAAAATATATCACAGCGGTCCACAGCAATATATAAACGTAAAAACATTCAGTAAAATAATAAAAAGTTAAAAGCAAATTAAAAGCAAAAGAATTGAAAACAAACACCATTAGGCCATTGTGTGTGGTATACTCTAACTCCCTGCCCAGAATAGAAAAGGTGTGAGGTGGTGTTTAAAAGTTGGCACAGAAGGGGCCTGCTGAATCTCTCTTGGCAGGATGCTCCACAGGACTGGGTCGAGAACACTAAAAGCTCTGTTTCTCCTAGTCATCAAAGGAGTCACCCCAACTGGAGAAAGAACCAGAGACGCTCCTACAGGTTATCTCAAGGGTGATAGAGATGACATAGAAAGGTTCAGGCAATCCCTGAGTTTTCCTGGACCTAAGTTACTCAAGGCTCTTGTAAATTAATGAAAGAACATTGAACCTGGCTTGGTAGTAGATGGGCAGCCCATGGAGATGCTTTGACAGTGATGTCACATGTTCTTGACCAGAAGCTTCCATCAGCAATCTGACTGCAGCATTCTGCACCAGCTGGAGCTTCTGAACCAGACCCAGGGGCCAAATCATCATTTGGAAAGTTCAGCAGGCTTATAAAGTCATACCTTGTGTTGCATCCACTTCTTGTTGCGTCTTTTTGCATTATGGGTTACTTCCAGGTTTTGTCACTCGCACCTGCGCAGATGCAGCACTTCAAGTTGTGGATCCGGAACAGATCCGGTCCATAACACGAGGTACCACTGTAATCACACTTTCAGGCTCTGAAGAAAATATTGTACTTTTGGACTGTTGAAAGCAGGTGCCCATGCACAGTATACCTTTAAAACATATTTGAAGCACAATTGTCTCCTCAAAGAATTCTGGGCACTGTAGTTTATCCCTCACAGAGTTAGAATTCCCAGCAACCCTTCACAAACTGGTGTGCCCAGAATTATTTGAGGGACAGAATGTGCTTTGAATGTGCTTTTATGGTGTAGTATGTATAAACCCTAAAAACTGCACTGAAATAGACTGTTTTGAATGCTATTTGCTGCATGTATCTTTCTCAGGTTGCAAGCTACTCTTGAAACACTTCTTCATTACTGTTGTTACACACTTACTTTAGGAATTCTATCTTCAGTGATTAACGTATGACTCATTCTTCCTTTCATTTATGGCTTCTTGTTTTTCGCACTTTTGGGAAACCACACAGTTTTTTTGACTGTTTCCCTCTGCTTCCTTCCTCAAATCAGTAACATGGTTTAACACTGTTCTTTTAATTTCTAATCCTTGAGGATTCTTTAACCAATTTCTAGATTCCTTTCCTCATCAAAATAAAGCTGAAGCAAAGACTCATAATTTCAACAGCTCCACCAGCTTTCAAATAACAGATTTGTAGCCCTTATCAACATAAGCAGTTTGCCGTTATTAGAGGAGGCATTTAGGACACTTCCAGGCTGTTGCTGTTTCGGAGTGGAATTCAGTGACATGCTGGCAAATTCATATTGCACAATCCTAGTTGATTGGGATGTCTTGCAAAACATGCCCACTTTGCCAAAATATTGGATTATTATTATTATTATTATTATTATTATTGCAATAAGGAAAGTGATGGGGAGATGCATTGGAAAGTTGCATGATAACATTCGCTTTAACACAATGCCATTTAACCTCCCAGCAAACAAATCAGGACAAATGTTCAATAAACAGGTTATCTGGAATCACCTTTATTTTATTGTGGTGACCATGAAGACACTACCTTCATCTACTATCTCAAAACCAATGAGAAACATGGGATTGCTGAACAGCAAACTCACAGTATGCAGTTTATGGGGTGCAATTATAAGACAAAGAGGTTCCGGGGCACATTCGACACCATTGATTCCCTGAACCGCTGAAAATTTCAGCCCTAAGAGGCAGGGCCTGCAAATTGGGAGAGGAAGGGACTGTTACACAGGCCACTTGCCATGTGGACTTGTATGGACTGGACTGGTTTTCTTTTGGCAAGGAACAGATGCAATAAATTATCATATCTGAGCTATGGGAGGTGGGGGGAGGGAGGAACCCTGTCAAATGGATAAGGAATACATATAAACCACACTAAACGTGAAGGAGCTTCATAGGTTCAGTGCCTGTACAGACTTTCATTTGTAACTGCTGACATCCCGTTTCCATTGTGGCACTTTCCACATCTGATTCAGCAGACTTTTGTATAAGCTGTGTCTGCTAATGAGCATAACTTTTAGGAAAGTATCCCTTCAGATTCCAATTCCTTCGGTTCCCACTAAGAGTCGATGCTATTTCCTGTGAGAGAGGTTTTTTTTTTAAAAAAAATAATAATCATCATAATTTGAAACTATTCAAAGCTCAAGAGGAGGAAGGAGTAATTTAAAGTATTGATTATTCAATATAAAACTGAATAGTGTAATTTCCATGACTAACAATAAAGTTGGGATGAGCTGGAAACTTATAAGGAAAGCTTCCTTGAAATGATGTGACATAAAGAATATTCACCAAAGAATTTCTCACAGGGTTTTACTGAGCTCCAGAGGGGCTCTCTGCATGCTGGTTTTGAATCTGGAATTACTAGAGCATATTTCTTCTACAAAAACATTGAAGGTTTCATAAATCCACTTTCATTGGTCATCTGTGAAATCCTGAGGTAGGCATTTTTAGAATAGCTTCCCTAATGGGAAGGAAATAATTTCATTAGGCAGACTTGGGTGGAATCTACATATGTATAAATGTTCTGAAAATGCTTTTTTAAAAAAGCGTTTTTAAAAATACATTGAATTTTCCATAAGGCTCACCATCACATCTAGTGTCACATTGGATATTGCACTTAAAACACACTTAAAACGTTTTATTTGCAGCTGTATAGCTGAGTCCTTATACACATTTAAGAAAAGCACTTTATTTTTATTCAGTTTTATTCTGTTTCATTCTGTATGAAAGACAAACATACAGTAAGAAGTAATAGTGACAAACACGTGTATTTGGCATAGTTCAATCTCTCCCTTTAACTACAATGGAAGGAGGCGGGGAAAGAAAGAAGGAAGAACTGAACTCAGCTCTCTTCCATCCTGGCCATAGTGAGCTGGCAGAGCTTCAGAAGTGATGTTAGCTCCATCACAGATTCACCACCACCACCACAAGACAGCTCTGCAAGAGTGTAACTAGATGAAGATTTCATTTTAGTTATTTTTCTCTCAAGTGTGTCACCAAACCTCCTGAATGCTCCTAATGCTAATTAGTTGGGGAAAATTTATACAGCATGCTTTCAATCTTGTAGTGCTCCAGTAATGTCAAGTGCGTTTTAATCACAGGCATAAATAATGAGAATATAATGTTTTGAAAGCTTCCATGAACAGTGCTGATGTGGAGGAAGGGAAGAAACCTGCAATAATAAAGCACTAGATCTTCTTGAATGCGAGTCGGGGGTGGGGGGGAGTAGGTACGGTTTGTATGTATTCTTTTTAACAAGTAAGCCCACTTTATCTTGCATGTGCAGTAGCAGCTGGCAGGGTGGTTGTAGAGGGCAACATTGCTTACCTGGCTTCTCAAAGCCATGCATTGCTGCTACTCACCAAAAATGAGAGGGCAAAAGTGGCTGAAAGTCCTGGTCTGGGCCCCAGATCAGAGGGGGCCACACACAACCCTAACATATACAGTATATATCCTTCTTTTTGGGAGAAAGAGTAACATCTGCCTAAAAGCAATAAAAAAAATTATGCCATCTGCACTTTCGGGCTTCAGTTTGTCAGAACTTAAAAATGTGAAGCATAATTTGAGCCTAAGATGTGAATTGGAAGATGTGTAAACTTTTATAAAATAATAATAATAATAATAATAATAATAATAATAATAATAATATAGGACAATCAGGATTGCATATCCAGCCATCAGGTATGGATTCTTTTGTTGCGATTCCTGCATTTCAGGTGGTTGGACTAGATGACCCTTACGATCCCTTCTGACTCTACCAGCTGAAAACTGGTTTGCACACACATGCATTGTTGTTCTGTTAAACACCCACACACCCACCCACCCACCCACCCACCCACCCACTTGAAGGATTGGGTATTTAATAAGTGAAACTGAATGAAAAAGCCCCCAAACAAATTACAGTGGAATTAACAAGGATGTTAAGGGACGCGGGTGGCTCTGTGGGTTAAACCACAGAGCCTAGGACTTGCCGATCAGAAGGTCAGCAGTTCGAATCCCTGCGACGGGGTGAGCTCCTGTTCCTCGGTCCCTGCTCCTGCCAACCTAGCAGTTCGAAAGCACGTCAAAGTGTAAGTAGATAAATAGGTACCGCTCTGGCGGGAAGGTAAACGGTGTTTCCATGCGCTGCTCTGGTTCGCCAGAAGCGGCTTAGTCATGCTGGCCACATGACCTGGAAGCTGTGTGCCGGCTCCCTCGGCCAATAAAGCGAGATGAGCGCCGCAACCTCAGAGTCGGTCACGACTGGACCTAATGGTCAGGGGTCCCTTTACCTTTACCTTTACCTAACAAGGATATTACAATGTTGAAAAATATGATGTTGTATAAATATGATGTTGTATGATGTTTTTACAGGACCTTAGAATGCGGACCCATTCCAGTGACTTTTCCCAGGTTTCTATGTCCTTCACCAGATGTCAATAAAAACTATAGTTTTGGCCACCTTCTAAAGTTGGACTCACAGCTGGGCTCTTGAGGAGCTCTTGAGGCAGCAGTACTTGATAATTCTCCTATTGACTCAACAGAACTGCCTCATTCATATTCTGAATATATGAAAATTGCACCTGTAATGCAGCTCTAGCCTGGTAGGAGCAGGTGTAAATAGCCAGGCAGGAAATGCTACCAAACCACCAAAGATCGGCAAAATGTGTTCAACACTACACTGCTGTCTTTGTGCTCTGGCTAACAAAGTTGTACACAGATATGCAGCCACAACAAGCACATACAGCCCTGTTCTCACTGACTGACTGGAGTAGTAAGATTATGCTGGCAGGACCTGCTTCACTCTCTGCATTCCCACTGCCTGGAAACCAGATCGCTGAACCTCCAGACAAAGTGAGAATAGGCTCTTCACACATACAACTGTATGCACAACCATCCAGAGCCTCTGTGGCTCAAACTGGAAACTATTACACCTATACCTGCCCAATGAGGTGACCCACCGTACTGTGTATTGCAGCAGCTGTAAAGGCCGTTTAGTAGCTTCAGGGCCTGGGCTGAGCCCACCTACCCACAATGGTCTTTATATCCTTCTGGAGAAGAAGGATAAGAGAGCTTCCTGTTCCAGTGAAGCCTGCCTTGATCAACAAGCCCTTCCTTAGCTCCTGGGTATTCCTGTATCCTTTGTTCCCAGCTTGCTTCTCAGTATCTCTTGATTTATGCTTTGTCCTCAAGTCCTGGCTTTATCCTAGTGCATCTGAAACTGTTGCCCATAGCCTAGCCCTCACAGCAGTTAGGTGTGAACTATGCGCATACGTTCATTCAGGCAAGATTCATTTAAAAAATGTGCAAACTCCATCACCACAGACAAATTTCAGGAATAGGTCTAAGAGAATAGTGATAGTTTAAAGGGAGGTATGTGGATAAGGTGGTTTGAAGGATCCATATACAGGTTTAAGAGGGGTCATGGGCAAAGTGGTCTCTGGTGAACAACCCTTGTTCCCTGGAGGCTTACTGCCAGTCAGCTGGGCCTGGACACTATTTTCATTTAGCCCAATACCTCTTATGTAGCATTGTTTGGGGCATTATGGGAAGTTAATGTGGAGCCCAGACCCAACTTCCAGATGCTGCTCAGAATACAAGGCTGGGGGAAAGCATTTTTAAGGGTTCAGGAGCGCAGTGGGTCAGTGCATCTGGCTGTTAACCTGAAGGTTGGTGGTTCGAGCCCAACCAGGGTCAGCTGTGGGCAGAATTCCTGTATTGCAAGGGGTTGGACTAGATGACCCTCTGGGTCCCTTCCAACTCTACAATTCCATGATTCTAAGTTCTCCAAGGATGCGAGGTGCTGATGACAGGCCTGTCTTTACAGTGCTGCTGCAATTACAAACACTTCAATTGCAATGTATTTTGAGAAACATAACTGCCAGTGACACTTACAGAAATGAAACTAAAAACTGTTAACATGAAAGAAAGAAAATGTTTTGTTAATCCAAACTGTGCTTGATAGAAAACTTCTGATTTATGTAGGTTTCATCCAAGCAGTGATCAAAAGAAGAAATACCTCCATCCTGGAAAACAAATTAGGAGAACTAGTTTTAAAGCTTTTAAAAGTAGTAGCTGAGTGCGCTTCTGAAATTAATATTTTTCTCTCTCTTAAAAAGTTAAAATATTCCTTCGGTATGACTCCTCATTAATTGTGTTCATTACACATGGGCTGGTTGTGAGAGTGCATCCATAAGGGTTGTTTGGAGTGACAACTCTTGAATTCAAAGGGACTAAAACTATGGCTGGCTATCATTTCAATAGATCTGGAACCATTCAAACAATTTCTACACAGGCAATGTAATCTTCCTCCAAGGTTTGGTCCCTGCCAGGTTTACGCTGATGTCAGACACAATCGCATCTAGATAAGCAGCAACATCTTTGCATGTCCAGGCTCACTGAGACATAAGACCCAAGAAGCCATTCATTGCTGGCCAGTGCTAAAAACCACTTGATCTGACAGTAGCCATACAATATACCGCATTAGGTTTATCTGTCTAATGCAGAGCCAGTGTGGTTTAGTGGTTAAGAGCAGTAGACTGGTGCAGCTCGTAGACTGGTGAACCGGGTTCGCGTCTCCACTCCTCCACATGCAGCTGCTGGGTGACCTTGGGCTAGTGACACTTCTTTGAAGTCTCTCAGCCCCACTCACCTCACAGAGTGTTTGTTGTGGGGGAGGAAAGGAAAGGAGAATGTTAGCCGCTTTGAGACTCCTTCGGATAGTGATAAAGCGGGATATCAAATCCAAACTCTTCTTCTTCTTCTTCTTCGGAAAGGCTTGTCGCAACCAGCTCTTCACTCATTCTTGTAGAGAAAGTGAACTAATCCATGTGGAAATTAAACTTGGTGGCAGATCTTGCTAGCCATTTTACATGACTAGCCAAATGGCAAATCTGCCCATTCACAAGATGCCATGATTGCTGATATCCTGGAAGCATGGTGTGGTTTGGCCCAACCCTAGGTAACTATGTGCCTGACTAAAATAAGGGTTATCTACAGTAGCACTGAATTGATTACAGGAGTATTAAAGTTATGCGGGCTTTAGTATTGCGTTGCTGTTCTGTTATGACATAGCTCACAGCTATGTAACAGAACGGGCAATTATAATCGTAGCTTGGCAAACATTAAAACTATATGAAGAAAATGCTCTTAGCTTCACAGTGGGGGTAAAAAGGAAAAGCTAAGGCCGTGTTATTCGCTTTGTTTGAAAAATGTAAGCAGCATCTTTCAGGGTCACATTCATAAGACAAATTGCACATGAGATTTTCAATATGTCATAGAAAAAGAATAGATCCCAATACCTTAAAGAGAAGCTTTTGAATGGATTGTATGATCTGAGAATTTATAACCCTGCTAATAGAATCTTCTCCACACAGTAATGGAAACACATTGCTCAAACAGGAAGAAGTATTTGTTTTCAAACTTTCTAAGCACGCCATCAAACCTGAAGTAGCATCACTTCTCATGCTTTCAAAGTAGGATATTAATACATGCAGCAAAACATTTATCCGAAAAGACCAGCACCCATCCAGTCTGAATGCTCTTCTCCCCGCAATCATTGGAGTGTGGGGACTTGGTAGTTAGTAAATGATAATGAAAATGCACTCTGCATCTCCTCAGGAGCACTCTTATTTAGTGTGCTCCATAATTGAGCCCTACAATAAGTTCTGCTCTACCAACATGGAATTGCATCTGTACCGTATATTTAAGGCAAGTGGCTTCCCCAAAGAATCCTGAGAGCTGCAGCTTGTAATGGGTGGTGGGAAATGTAGCTTTGTGAGCTGCAAACTACAGTTCCCAAAATTCTTTGGGGGAAAACCATATGCTTTTAATGCATGGTGTGGATGTGTTAAGAGTTGAAAAGGATTTGAAAGAAACGCCAGTCCAACCCGCCCCCCCGGCTCAGTGCAGGACACAATCCTTGACAGATGGCAGTCCCGCCTCTGTTTGAATGCCTCCAGTCATTAAACGCACCCTGTATCTGTAAGACTGATGAGACAGTATGCTGCTAGATACACACACTCGCTTTTCCCATGCAGTTAAAATGTGCTTAAGATGGAGGGGGAAAGACTTATAAATGGCGGGCCAGGATGGGTGTGTAGCCACTTAGTTTTGCATAAGTACATATGGCAGAAATGGGCTAATAATGATTATGCTAATATTAGTACATTTTATCTCATTTATGCATACACAGAAGCACCAGGGGAAGGTATCAGCCCCTATAAAATAGCCATGAAGAATTGAAGTTGCTTCTCTTAAATGCTTTTTTAAAAAAACAAAAACAAAAAACCACACTTCTTGTTCTCCGTAATATATTGGCACCGTTACAATTAATAGTCTGTTTGAATCTCCATTAAACCTTCCAGAGGTTTACAACTCAGGCATAAAATTTCACCCTGGGCTGAAACTTGTTATCTAAAGTCTCAGCCCAGAAGCTATGCTTTTTTAAAACAATTTGTTTCATTAAACAATTTGCCTTTAACTGGAAGCCTTTCATTTTCAATTAATTTCAAGCCGTGTGATGTGTATTCCCTCAATCTGGTACTGCACACTCACAAAAAAAATCAATTTGAAAGCAAGTGGAATAGCACATATGGGTTCTGGGGGGAGGGACAGTGTTGGGTGTTGGCTTGGAAAAGGCTATGGAAGGCAGTTCAAAGGAAATGGTGTATTAGCCATGCGCTGGAAGGAACCTCTTGTTGGATTGCCCTAAAAACCACAAGGATTGTCTAGCCAAAGTTCAACACTGTGGAATCCCCTTTATTTCAACATAAGCGAGTTAACAGACGCACCATTTGTTCACTGACGTCAGAGGGACAAGTGCCGAACTTTGGCTGGTTAATGTCCAGGAAAGCATGATCTAGATGTCATATAGAAGTTGCTCAGAAATGGGCAACTAGAGTACAAGCAAAGAAGCTGCACACGTAAGAAGAGAAGAAGAAGAAGAAGAGTTTGGATTTGATATCCCGCCTTTCACTCCCTTTAAGGAGTCTCAAAGCGGCTAACATTCTCCTTTCCCTTCCTCCCCCACAACAAACACTCTGTGAGGTGAGTTGGGCTGAGAGACTTCAAAGAAGTGTGACTGGCCCAAGGTCACCCAGCAGCTGCATGTGGAGGAGTGGAGACGCGAACCCGGTTCCCCAGATTACGAGACTACGAGACTACCGCTCTTAACCACTACACCACACTGGCTCTCTGTATACTGTAAAAAAGGAAAGAGCTTCTGCTCTGGTGTCAGGGTTGGAGTGTTGGACTAGGACCAGTCAGGGACCAGGTTCAAATCCTTGCTCCATCACAAAACTTACCCTTGGATGACCACGCTCATCCAGTTGTTGTGAGGATGAAATTGGTGGGAGTGGGGAGAACCAGGTATACTGTCCTGAGCTTCTTGGAGGAAGGGTGGGGGAAATATGTAATCAATGCAATAACAGAAAAGATAATTCAGATGGGCAAAAGTGCCTTGTTGAGTTCCAGCCCCTGCAAGTAGCTGATCACCGCCACATAGGCTCATGACTGTGCTAGTTAGACTTTCCATCCATGTGAGCATCTGAAACCCCACCTGCTCCTTCCCCCACCAGCATTTAGAACGGCACAATGACCTCCCCATACGCTGTTCACCCCACCCTCCATTACTGTCTTTCACATGAGATGTGATTGGTTTGGAAACGCATCATTCAGCTTATCAGACACTTGATCCCCAATTCCAAGTTTTAAAAGAACTCAACCCTGAATGTTTAATATCGTGTAACAAGAAGAGCGGCGAGACTTGGTGGTGTTTCAACAGTACTCTATTATAATTTTTTAAAATAAAATAAATGTTTTCTTTACTTAATAAATCGTCCCTTATTTCTTTTCTTTCAAGCAGTTGGAGGTGATGGGATTTATTGTGTCATTGGATATAGTAGCGTCAGTCTCTCATTTCACCACAGTAAATAGAATTTTTGATTACATCGCTGCAGGAGTTCATTCTTGTCATTGCACCTAAGTAGCAATATGTATAGGAGGCAGAAACAACAGGCAGTTCCCCACCTCCTCTCATTTTTAAGAGAGAGTGAGAAATTCTCTCTTGGGATAGGATATTCTACTTCTGTGGGGAACTTTCCACTAACCGCTTCTGAAATACGCATTTCAGTTTGTAGGTGTTCAGAAATCATCAATGCACAACAATATTATAACGATTACCGTAAATGCAGGCAGTACTGTATGTGCAAACATCATTTTTTGGTGCTTACCTTTGTTTTGCCTTCCACAATATTGCTCTCTGATAGAAATGCCCCATCTCTTGATTATCTCTGGTTGCTGGTGGTGGTGGCAGAGAAAATGAGAGATGGGTAGTAATTGAATAGAATGCTTGCATGAGATTTGACGGGTTAAAAGTAGGTAAGTAAAAAATGAAGGCAGCCTTTTAAGTGTGAAAGTGAAGAGCAGAGAAGGCTCTGCTTAATAGAATACAACAGCTACCTTAACCCAGGTCAGGTTAGTCATCTATTCAGACCAGCACTGTCCAGTACTGTATTTCAAGGTATTTAGGCAGAGTTTGTTTCCATCAACAGTTATGTGATATTTTCAACTGGAGATCCCAGGGATCGAGCCAAGGACTTGTTCCATTCATCTTCTCCTCATTCATACTCAGGGGTGCCAACTTGAATAAAATATGGGGGGGGGGGAGCGGGGAGGTAAGCTCTGCCCCGCACAATCAGTCACATGATACAGTGTGCGCACGCAGTTTGAATGGCAATGCTCATCAGCTTTAGGGCCCTAGCCCCCTCTAATGTTTTATGGGGTGGCGGTGAAGGGACTTTGGCCCCTAGGAGTTGGCTCCTATGTCCATACTACAATATGTACAGTAATAATTAGCTACCAGTAAGTGTAGCTTACTGTAAGTGTAAGTGCTAGTATTGGAACGCAACACCCTATATGGCTTGCCAGGATAGCTAAAAGACTGCTTCATCTTCTACTTATCAATGTCATTATCTCTTACTTATCTAACCAATCACTGCATTCTGCAAGAGAGGGAATCTTGCAGATATCAGGAGGTCCATTCCACACAGTGCTGGAATCAGGCCTTTACTGTGGTGGCACCTCCCTTTTGAAACTCCCTCTCATTGTATATCAGACTGGTGTGTTCTCCATTGTCTTTTCAGCATCTACTGAAGTCATTCCTCTTTCAGCAACTATAGTCTTTATCCCAGTTGGAAACTGTCCTGGGTCTGAATTTAATTTATGTATGTGCTGCTTTTTAAAACTGTTTTTAATAATTGTTTTATTTCATTCAATTGTTTTTATATGTGCAGTTGTTTTAGCCACTTTTATATATGTAATTGCTATTGTCAGTTGCTTCGGGATGCTGTATGGAAAGCGGATAATGAATGAAATAAATAAATAATAATCAATACAATGATATTTAATTTGTTAATATAAAGTCACCCAATAATATTGCTCTCTGGGTGGCTCGCAAACATAAAATTATAAAATACTGTTAAAACACAATATTATAAAATAACTACTTGCAGCTTGTATTTCGTTCTGGTTCAACAAGACAAGAGACCCTCTGGGATACACTTGCTTGCTTACTTGGAAGTAACTTTCCTGCCCCATGTTCAGTAAGGTTTCCTCCTTAGTAAGTATATTTCAGATTGCAGCCTTAGGTGGTGGATATTTTTCTCATCTACTTTCTCATCTATTCCATACAGATGGAGCAAATGGAAAATGCAAACAACATAAAGGTTAATAGAAACAGTGACAGCCCCTTAATTGTAGCAGAGTAAACACCTCTCTGCAATTATAGTTAATGCTTATCTTTGTTTTTCATGCAATGATCAACCAATGAGGCATGCCTCCAGCATGAGATGAAAAGTGGGCATCTGGATCTGTTTGTATAGTTATCAGACTAATGCAGAAATGATGCCCAGCTCATTTTCTGAACATACTCAGTTCAGTCTCTGCATAACTCACCTGGAAAATGCAAAAATCTAGGCTGCCAGCAAAACCCGCCCAAATAATACACATGCCTAATACAGCATTGTGGCTTATTTCTGACCTCCTAAATTGCACTGGAGAAGGCCTTGAGTACCTATCTCTGCTGTTACCATTTGGCAAATCACATACAGTGCTTACCTCATAATGGCATTAGCAATTTACTTTCAAATATATTTTGCTACTTTTTTGGGGGGGGGGAGGTAAGCGCTCCCCTTTGTTTTATCCATTGGACCAAATCTTCCTATATGAAAGGTTTCCTTTAGGGTTGCCAGGACACAATCTGGGGAATATTTAGATATCTTTTACTTCCATCATAGGAGACATGATAGTCACTGCTTTCTCTTGGGAGCAGAAGTGGCTAAATAAAGCAGGCTGATTCCAGAAAGGAAGGAGCTTGGCAAACTTTACTTGAGTTATAAACAGGTAGGCAGAACAAAACTGGAGCAGTGAAGCTGCTGCAAATAAGTGTGCCAAGCATAGTTAGCTAGTCAGACAGCGAGCTGAGCAAGGCTTCTAACCAGAGGTGCCATCTTTTCTAGGTGAGGGTGCCTGACATGAATGTCCAGATGGTGTGCATGTGAAGACGTGAGGAGCCAAGGGGCAGAGCCGAACACCCTCTGAGCATTGAGGCGGCCTGGCCCTCACAAAAAGAACATTGGGGGAGGGCTGAAACTGCCTCGGCCCCAAGGAGACGGTGCCTATGTATCTAACAGAATGAAAATAGTACTGCAGGTTAGCATATACTGAACATGCTAGCCTTGCTAAAAGCCGCAGGCTGAAGGAAACGTCATTGGCTCCACCCACTTGCCAAGCAATCCCTTCCTTTGTGAGCCCAGTTTGCAACCAGGTCTCTCTGGACAGGACCAAGGCTGCTTAGGTCACCCTGAGTGACCCTTGCTCCTGCACCTACTAGCAGTTTTCGAACTCTAAGAACAAATTAACCATTGGTTTGCACTTTTTTGATGTGGTCCCCTACCATTGCTATTCTGCTGTGCTCCTTTCTCAGGTGTGTTCCTGCCTCTCCCTCCCCCCCTTCCTCTGATGCGAGGCCATTTGCAAATCACAACAGGTGGGTTCGGTGGCAAAGGATAGGCCCAAGGAGAAGCCATGCCTACTCAAATCTTTTTCTCCCAAAAGTGATATGATCATGTTCTGGCACCCCTAACTATATTTCATGGACTTCCCTTGGCTTACTTCCACCTCTGATTTGACTCACTTTATATAATTTAGTAATGCATGTGTGCAGTGTGCTGCCCGATTGCAGGATCTGCTCACACTTTCACCCCCCCAATCGATGCACTCCTGGCTGCTGTGCACAGCACCACTGAGTGATGATGCTTCACTTGTGCAATGGTGGTTGTGCCGGGATGCATGTACCCTTCCCCAGCCAGTTGGCTGAGCCAAAAGGCTATTGGAGTGGGGTTTAGGTGAGGATCGGAAGGAAACCTCTCCTCTCTGGTGTATGTTGCCACATAGAGGCTCAGCCTGGCTGCTGGTCGGCTCCTTCCTTTCCTGTCATATCCTGGAGGCTTAAGAGACCCCTTATTCACCTTTATCCAGCGATCAATTGCCTTTTTGTGTGCTATATATACTCATGTGCTGACAATAATTGCAGAAACATTATTAACATGGCAGCACAAAATTGCTTCTGGTTTATAATTTCACCGAAGAGGGAGAATGTACAGAGATCCTTATACAACTCAACTAAACTGGTCAATAACATATTTAATGGTTCAGAAACCACAAATGAATGAGCCTACACATGGCCCACATTGCAGTTTCAGCATGTAGTGTAGCAGTGTGCTCATTTTAAGCTTTCTTCAATCCTTTTTTTTAATTGTACAGTTGGGAGGGACCCCAAGGGTCATCTAGTTCAACCCCAGCAATGTCCATATATAACAGAAACATGTAAAAAATACTCTACAGTTGTAACATGGTATTCAAACGCCTTGGGAGTCGAATGTTTTGGCTCCTGAACGATTGAAAACCGAAAATGATTGTTCCAGTTTTCAAAAGTTCTTTGGAACCCAAATGTCCAACACGACTTCTGTGGCTTCTGATTGGCTGCAGGAGCTTCCTGCAGCCAATCAGAAGCCACGCCTTGGTTTTCAAACATTTTGGAAGTCGAATGGATTCTGTTCAACTTCCAAGGTACCACAGTATATAGAAGTCATATTTAGTTTGGTTGGTTTGGTATACAATACTACCTTTTGTATTGTTATTCTTATTTTCACACTACATAAAGAGAATGTGGAGAGCAATGCGTTGTTTCAGCTCAGCCTATGAAGTCTTTCCAGGAAAGCTGTAGCGAAGCGGATGTTGAGCCCCCAGTTTCACTTGTTCTTCTTTTTTTTTTATTTAAATAAATTTTTATTAATTTTCCAAACACAAAATAAAAAAACAAACAAACAATACACAATACACCAACATACAAACATATAAACATGTATAATTTCATAGCCATTTTTTCATAAACCTTACTTTCCGGACTTCCCCATACCTCCCCTTTTCTGCATCCTTGTTTTATATTTCTTCAGCAACTCCTCACAACTAAATATTCAATTCAATTTCTTTTAAGTTCTTCTAATATTGTTAATTACAGCTGCAATTCTCTGTTTCCCAACCCCTTGACATTTTAACATTCCTGAATTTTACAACAAATTCTAAGATAAACTTTGAATTTCTTCCAATCTTCTTCCACTGTCTCTTTCCCCTGGTCACGGATTCTGCCAGTCAACTCCGCCAGTCCCATGTAGTCGATCACCTTCGTCTGCCATTCTTCCAGTGTGGGTAGTTGTTGTGTCTTCCAATACTTTGCTAGAAGAATCCTTGCTGCTGTGGTCGCATACATAAAAAACGTCCTGTCCTTCCTTCTCACCAATTGGCCGACGATGCCCAGGAGAAAAGCCTCAGGTTTTTTAGGGAAGGTCCATTTAAGAACCTTCTTAATTTCATTATAGATCATTTCCCAAAAAGCTTTTATCCTCGGGCAGGTCCACCAAAGGTGATAAAAAGTACCTTCAGACTCGTTACATTTCCAACATTTGTTATTGGGCAAATGATAAATTTTTGCAAGCTTGACTGGGGTCATGTACCACCTATACATCATTTTCATAATGTTTTCTCTTAAGGCATTACATGCCGTAAATTTAATACCGGTGGTCCACAACTGTTCCCAGTCAGCAAACATAATGTTATGACCAATATCTTGTGCCCATTTTATCATAGCTGATTTCACCGTTTCGTCCTGTGTGTTCCATTTCAACAGCAGATTATACATTCTCGACAGATTCTTAGTATTGGGTTCTAACAGTTCTGTTTCTAATTTTGACCTCTCCATCTGGAAACCTATTTTCCTGTCCTGTTTAAATGTCTCGTTTATCTGAAGATAGTGCAACCAATCTCGCACTTTGGACTTTAATTTCTCATAACTCTGTAATTTAACTTTTTCCCCATCTTGTTCTAAAATTTCACAATATTTTGGCCATTTAGACTCCATATTAAGTTTTTTCACCTCCTTAGCTTCCATTGGTGACAACCACCTGGGAGTTTTACTTTCCAATAAATCTTTATACCGCATCCAAACATTATATAATGCTTTCCTAACAATATGGTTTTTGAAACCTTTATGCAGTTTTACCTTATCATACCATATGTATGCATGCCAGCCAAATCTATTGTCAAACCCTTCTAGATCCAAAATGTCTGTATTCTCAAGAAGTAGCCAATGTTTCAACCAGCAGAAAGCCGCCGATTCATAGTAGAGTCTTAAGTCCGGCAGGGCAAACCCCCCTCTATCTTTTGCATCAGTTAGAATCTTAAATTTTATTCTGGGCTTTTTGCCCTGCCAGACAAATTTAGATATATCTTTCTGCCACTTCTTGAAACAGTCCATCTTGTCCAAAATCTGCAATGTCTGAAATAAAAACAACATTCTAGGCAATACATTCATCTTGATAACAGCAATTCGACCTAACAAAGAGAGTTTCAATCTTGACCATATTTCTAGATCTTTCTTTACCTCTGTCCAACATTTGTCATAATTGTCCTTAAATAAATTCACATTCTTAGATGTTAAGTTTACCCCCAGGTACTTTACTTTTTTCGTTATCACTAAACCTGTTTCATTCTGAAACTTCTCTTTTTCAGCCAATGTTAAATTTTTGTCCAACACTTTCGTTTTCTGTTTCTTCAGTTTAAATCCTGCTACTTGACCAAATATCTCAATTAGTTCTAATACTCTTTTAGTACTAGTATCTGGCTGTTGCAAAGTCAGTACTAGGTCATCTGCAAATGCCCTTAACTTGTAATGTCTAGCTCCGACTTGTACTCCTTTAACCAACTGGTCTCCTCTAATCATGTTTAACAAAACCTCCAGGACTAATATAAAAAGTAAAGGGGATATTGGGCACCCCTGTCGTGTACCTTTTTCTATAGATATTTCTTCCGTAACCACATTGTTTACAATTAACTTCGCTTTTTGTTTAGAATATATTGCACCTATACCGTTTTCAAACCCTTGACCTACCCCCATCCCTTGGAGATTCTTCTTCATAAAGCTCCAACCAATATTATCAAAGGCTTTCTCCGCGTCCACAAAAATTAAAACAGCCTTCCTATTGATGTCCACTTCTAACAGTTCCAAAATGTCTATAATGTTCCTCACATTGTCCGACATATGTCTCCCTGGAAGAAAGCCAGTTTGGTCCTTATGAATCTCCCCTACCAACACTCTCTTCAGTCTTTTTGCCATAATGTCTGCAAAAATTTTGTAATCCACATTGAGTAATGATATAGGGCGATTGAGGACTTCCGGTCGGCGCCAGCGTTTAATGGCGGTCCTCGCTTCGAGTTCCGGAGGAGGACTGCTCCGCGAGTTTGGGTCTGACCCGCTACGGCGAGCGGGGGACCCCTAAAATCACAGGCGCTGAAGCCTGTGAACAAGGAGACTCGGTGGGCACCTTTTGCGCCCCCCGGTACTGTGAAAGAGCCTTTTTAAAGGCTACGGAGCGGCATCGGGGGTGAGCGCGGTGCTGAGAGTCGCAACCCAGCCCGTGGAGTGAAGCCGCGTCGCCATGAACGGAGAGCGCTGATTCCTTCCTGAACCAGAAATTTGACTGTAAACCCCGTGAGTAAGACGGAGGGATTGAATGGGACATTTAAATTTAAATCCTGAAATTTGGCTGAAAACGGGAAAGGCATAAATTAAGGAAGTCTGCCTCCCCGATCTGCATGGCAATTAAAGCAACGAAAGAGTAAAGCTGCATTTGAAAGAAAATTATCTTTGAGCTGTCAAACCTGACATTTGACTTAAACTTCCCCCCAGTAAGCAGGAGAAGGGGGGAAGAAAACTGGACACTGTTAATCTGCCTGAAATTAACTGAGGAAAAAAAAATCTTCCACTGCCAAATCCCCAGGACGGACTGCCTGAGTAAGGCACCGGGAAAGTGAACTGTCAGTTTAGACTGGACACAAAGTTGGGGTTTTGTCTGAGACAAAGTTACGGGACTTTAATGGAATTACTTTGTTGAACTTGTGACAATACTGAGAAAGTGCGACAGAAACTTTTACTGTGGACTCTTGGATTTTTTGTTGATTGCTCTATGTTTCCTTGTTCTTTCTCTTTTCACTTGGATACAATTAAATGCTCCCTCTAGAGGGTATAAAGAGAAACTGTTACAGTGAAAAAGAAACAGTGGGATTTTCCACTTGCAAGTCTTTCCTGTGAGAACGACCTTGAGGATATGAGTGGTCCAGCAGAAGAGATAACAACTAGATCCAAAGCAAAACAGACACAAAAGAAAAGGGGCTCAATACCCGGCATACCACCAGCTGCACAGGAAAAAGTGGCAACAGCATCTATGGATTCAATGACACAGGCACTGCTCAAAATAAACCAATCTTTAGAAGCACTGACAAAGCTATCTACGGAAAATTCAAAAAAATTGACAGAACTGACAGCAAGATTGGACTTGAATACTGCAAGTGTAACATCTAATACAGAATCTATTAATAAATTAATTCAAGAAAGCTCTGAAACACGAAAGATTGCTGAAAGTGCAAAAAATACTGCAGAGGAGACAAGGGAGGAGCTTGTGCCGATTACAAAAAAAGTGAATGAACATGATGCAGCCCTATCTTTGCTGGAATTACAGAGAAAAGAGAGAAATTTGAAATTGAGACTGGTTCCCGAGAGTGAGGGAGACAGCCTTGTGGACTTCCTCACACAGAACTTTACGGAATTTTGGCAAGAGGAGCTGCAGGAAGAAGAACTTGAAATAACAACAGCTTTTCGGCTGGGCAGGAGGCAAGGTAAGAAGCCAAGGGATTGTTTGATCACATTGAGATCCAAAGGAGAAAGAGATAAAATATTGAACTTGCATTACCAAAAGGCATTGGAGATTGAAAATAGTCAAGTACAAATTTTTAAAGATATCCCTAAATACATCTTGGAGGTGAGATCCTTCTATAAAGATTTGGTCTACCTGCTGAAGAAAAACATCATACCCTTCAGGTGGGAGTTTCCACAAGGATTGTCTTTTAACTTCAAAGGAAGGAAGGTCAAAATAAGAACAGTTCAAGATAAAGAACAGTTTTTGGAGAGATATCAGGAGGACTTGCAGAAAGGAACAGTAGAAACAACAATACAAGAAAAAGGAGTGACAGACATTGCAAACTTGTCATTTGGACTCATACCACCATCTGAAGACGAACAAAAGTTAGGAGCAGTCGGAGGAACAGGTACTTAATAACAAAATGTCTCTGCAACTTCTTAGCTGGAATTGTAATGGTTTGAACCTTCCCCGAAGAAGACGCCAAGTTTTTCATATTTTGAAAAGAGAACAATTAGACCTAATATGTCTACAAGAGACCCATGTGACCAGGACACATAGGAAATTATTGGTAAACAAGAGACTTGGACAAGAATTTATTTCATCAGACAAAGTTAAGAAAAGAGGCGTGGTGATTTATGCAAAAGAAAAATTGGCTCCAAAGATGATATTTAAAGACGAACAAGGAAGATACCTGGCAATTGAAATACAAGTTCAAGGAGAAAAAATCTTGATAGTCGGAATTTATGCAGCAAATGACGGGAAGGCGGAATTCTTCAAGAAGTTGCATGAGACTTTAATGGACTATCTAGACTATAGAGTAGTAATGATGGGAGACATGAATGGTGTAGTTTCCACAAATATGGACAAAGCACAGAGACAAGTAATTTCCAAGGAAGCGAGACTACCAGAGACTTTTTTTGAAATGACTGAAACTATGGACTTGATTGACATTTGGAGAACAAGGAACCCTCTTGAGAGAGAGGGAACTTTTTTCTCTGAAGCAAAAATGACATGGACAAGAATTGACCAAATTTGGGTAACTAGCAGTATGGCGCCAAGGATTAAAAAGGTAGAAATCTGCTCAAAGACTTGCTCCGACCATAATGCTGTAAAGATGGAGATGAAACTAACATCAACTGGATCCTTTAGATGGAGAATGAATGACACCCTATTTAGAGATGAAGAGATTTATAAGAAGGCCCAAAAAACACTGAAAGATTACTTTGAGATAAATTTGAGAACAGAAGTGGAAAAAAGAATAATCTGGGACGCAAGTAAGGCCGTGATGCGAGGTTTCCTAATACAACAGAACTCCATAAAGAGGAAAAAGCAAAATGAAAAGAAAGAAAAAATTCTGGAAAAAATAAAAGAAGGTGAAAAGAAATTGAGGTCTAAACCAAAGTCCCATGAGATTCTGAGAGAAATAAAACACTATCAGGTGCAATATATGGAATTGATGAATCAAGAGATAGAATGGAGAATAAAGCAAATGAGACAAAAGACATTTGAATCAGCAGATAAATGTGGGAAACTTCTGTCATGGCAATTGAAAAAGAGGCAAAAACTGAACACTGTGACAAGTTTAGAAGTGGACGGAAAGATTATCCACAAACCAAACGAGATAAGTAATTGTTTTCAAAGTTACTTCAGGAAATTATATGCACAAGGGCCAGTTAACGAACAGGAAATAGAAGAATTTGTTAAGAAACATGGATTACCAAAAATTTCAGAGCAAAGCAGAAGGATTTTGAATGAGAAAATAACAGGACAAGAAATAGAGGGTGCCATTCAGAAGATGCAATTGGGAAAATCTCCAGGACCAGATGGTTTGACCGCCAGATATTATAAAGCGTTGAAGGAATGGTTAGTACAACCACTGAAGGAAGTATGTAATGAAATTTTGGAGGGGAAAAAGGCACCGGAGTCGTGGAAAGAAGCCTTTATTTCACTTATACCGAAAACTGAGACTGAAAAGAACCAGTTTCACTTGTTCTTCACCACAGAATGAACGTGTACCACTTCCTTGTTTCTTCCTATAACCTGCCTGCCTGCTACTATAGCATTGCTAACATCTCATTAGATGGTGCATCTGAATTTTGGTGATCAAATATATTTAAAAGTGTCAGGGAAAGGAGCATTCCTGCTGCTGCCCTGTTGTTCTGAGCCCAATATGCATTGCTCCCTATGAGAGAAGGCAAGATGCACTGAGACTGATGTTCCTTCTCCTTGTGTCTATTTTTATTAATTCTATTTGTCCTTCTCTACCTCTGAAGAAAATTATTATTATTACTACTACTTGTAACAGTAATAAAACACAAAAAGAAAATTCAATATATAGCAAACATATCAATTTAAAATAATTACTTGCATCCACTGTAGTGCTAAGCAACTGCTTCCTCTGCACAGTAATTTATAATTAGACAATGTACCCAGCACCCTCTCTAAATCTGCTCTGGAGGGTTGTGGGGACCCACAGAACAGATTTAGGGGAGGAGGGTGGGAAGTCTCGCTGCGCACATGAAAATCCTTGCACAGATGGGATAGTTACTTAGCCTTTCACTGGACATGAGAGAGTCCAACACTGTAAAAATGTTCATCCACAATCAATTACAAAAATATATTCCCCTTTCTAATAACAGGATGAAACCTAGATCCTATCAGAATAGCCACAAAAAGCATAATATTCAGTGCTATTTTTCTAGAAAAAGAGATGCCTGGACTCACCACGAACGCTTCCCTTGTTCTCTTACAATGGCAATTGTGCCCACCTGAGAGGTGCCGGAACTGAGTTCCAGGGAGTTCCAGCTGGGGGAAAAAGCCCTGATATTAATGCCCAAACGACTGGAAGAATAAAAGCATCCAAAAGGATGACAATAGTGGCACCAGGAGAACTTCCTAGATGAATAGGCAGCAAGGGAGAGGACAAACAAGGTCAGAGCCCTCCGGGGGTTTTCAGGGGACCTTCACAATGACAGTGTCAACCCCTGATTCTCTTGCATAGATAGTGATTGTTTATCTCTAGCATGAATGAATAGAGAGAGAGGGGGGGGGCCCCTCCAACATAGCACCCTAGGGGTCATGGATTTGGGGAGACCTCAAACGTGGCCCCCTCAGTGAGCCCCTATAGCCTGGAAGAATCAGGACACGCCAATTGAGAATTCTGCTAGGCTGCAGCTGGTCTCTAGTACAGAATGGAAATAGTAGTGCTATTGAGCAGTAGGTCCTCAGCAGGTCTAGGGACCTTTGCAAATGCCCCATCTTACCACCCTCTAGAGCTGGCCCTGCATGTAGAGAAAGATAGGATGCAAAGGTACTAAAATAATTGGCATCTATTGTGAATAAACAATCATTATTCATACTTGCCCAAATCTCTGAATAATTTACTTCCTTTGTGCTTTTTAGTTTTTAATGGCTTGTGCTGCAGGATGCTTCTAACAGATTTTAGCTAATAAGGGAGCTGTAATTGATACGACGCATCTTCACAGCCGCAAGCCACTCAAGAAGAGCAGTAAGGGAATGGGGTAGCTGTTGCAATTAAAAATGAAGGTAGTTTAAAAAAAAAATTAAAAAATGACAATCTTCTCAGCAGATACTCAACACAAAAACTTACAAGGGAACAATATCATTGCTAGCGGAACTAGTTTTTGAATTACTAACAGCAGCCCACACTGAAGAAAAGAGGTTGTCATCTCTAGAAATAAGGATACTTAAAAAAAAAAGACAGCAAACATCTGCATTAAAGCAGTGGATTAGATGCTAGCAGTATTGATGAGGAGGTGCTTAGGTTAACCTGAGGCAAAGTGTAACACATTAGCCCTAAGGATGAGCTTTACTCGTCTGCAGATTTGCAGTGGATCTAGGTAGGTACACTTCATTAAGCAGAATTTTAGTACGATGAGAAGCAAGTGTGTATATTCCAGAAGGCTGGCCCTTCTTAATGATGCTAGCTGCCTCTGAACCTCAAAAAATACTCTATTAAGATATTTCACTGTCTCATCTGACCAGCAATAGTAATTTTAGATGATATCAGGCCTAGCTAATATGGACTAGAGCTGAATGGATTTAGGGAACAATATAAGTGTATGTTAATCTTCTCCTGGAATTTTCCCATCTCTCCCCAAATCCCCTCTCCATCTTTTAGAATTTTTTCATTTCTCACCACCACCCTCTTAATATTAGTAGTAAAATAATAAAATTATTTGTATTCTTTTCAAAACTGATTCTAATTCATTGAGAAACAATGTCTGGATAGGAGGGATCAGGGGAGAAGAGCCTCATAAACCAGACATTAACATGGATATAATTTTTTTGACTCTGTACCTTGTTCATTTAGCTGCTAAATTCAATAAAAGCAACATATAAACCACCATAATTGTTCTGAACTTGGTATCACACTGAAAAGTCACTGCATGCCAGCAGTACTGAAGACCTGCCAAATTGTCCAATACTGCACAGCAGTGGGTCTAATTCTTCTTCTCTTCTCCTCTCAGGGCAAAATGTTTCCTCAGATGCCCCTGTGGTGGCAGTTGCAGGGTATGGAGGAAGTCGGGAGCCAGATGGTGACAGTTCTTCAAGCTTATTTCTCCTCTTCTCCCTAAGGGAGTGGGGAGGAAGGGAATGGAAAGTTGTCTGGTAAGCAAGCAGACTTCTGCTCATGCAACTCTCAGTCCAAGTCAGTGTAAATTCACAGGCAATATATCTATTTGTAGCTGTGGCTGCTAGCCATCGATACACGATAGCTGCAAAATAGCTTCTATGCTCAGACAGCACAGCTCCAGCTATAATATGCTAGGGATAAATAGCAGGGAAATGGCATTTATATCCTGTTGTGTCTGCAAGGGGATTGGTTGGCATTTTTTAAGAAGAAAGAGTGATGAACGTGGCCCACGATGGGAAATTTTGGGTGATTATTGTTGTATCATAACAATTTCAACATCTGTCATATTACTGATACAGCTATAACCACAAATTGGTCAAGTGGTACAATTATTCTATCTTGCCCCAAAATGCATAGGGTATCAACACAACTTGTGGACAACATGGAAAAGGTACACAATATAACAGAAGAATTAAGAGCAAATATTGCAAGACATAGCTTTTCAGAACAAATGTCTCCATAAATCCCATTTAACTCCAGATTTGTGTGTGCATGTAGTAGAAGCTACACTGAGTCATTCCCCCCCTTCCCTTTTCTGCTCTCTTCCAAGCTTCTTCCAGAAGTTTCTAAGTTTCTGCCAATTGCAGTGTGACCAAAGATGAGTTCAATGTCATCCAGCAAAGCTGACAGCTGGATGTTGTTTAATGGGTCTTCCAAGGCTGTGTTCTCCAATATTATTTCTTGGGGGCTTTGTAGCTTGCTTACTGTTGCCTCTCTTTTCCATGATCTGCCTTGTTCTGGAGTTATTAAGGCAGGGTAGGTCAATTGGCTCTGCTGTGGAGCCTTTGCGTAATCGTTCACAATATTTCTTGGAATCATATGAAGAAATACTCTTTTTTTGCCAGCACCTCCAGAATGAAACAATAGGCAACTGATGCCACATGTTGTGTTTGAAATATTCTATTCTCAGCTGAAACGTACGAGCAGGATAACTTCCTTCTTTCTTTCTGTGATAATACTGGAAACCTTCAAAGAACTAGTGAGTTGAGAGGAAACTTTGCTGACAGTGTTTAGCCAGCTTGCAGAAAGATCTGATCATTTTGACGGTGATTCTGATTGGGAGAGCCCACCCATGAGGCAAGGTGAAGAGATTGCTTAAGGTGGCAGATTTCCCTAGAGAACTACATTATTCAGTAATATACTGTCATGACCTGGCAGGACAATGGGGAGGGGAAGAGGATCCTGGGAAGAGGTGTAGCCGGGACTGGGACACACTGAGGTAAGCTGGGGGTGGGGAAGGAGAGGTTAATGTAGGAAGTACTCACGGGATGACTGAGAATGACAAGGAGTTAAGGGTCAGGGCACAGGAACCAGAGCAGCAGGACCCATCACCACCAGAGGGGCCCCTATCTCCACGATCATAGCAGACTCTGAGGTGTAGGGAGCAGTGGGAGTGGTGCTCCCAAAGGCTGAGGAAAGTAAGGGCCCATAGCCCAGCTTCCTAGCTGGCCAGGTGGGGCTCGCTCGCTCTGGGAGGAGGTGTGTGATTCCTCAGCTGGAGTAGGCTTGGAGCAGGTGAGGGTCACATGCCTCATCAAGCCCAGATGCTGCAATCAGCAGGCAAGGTAGAAAAGGGAAGCAGAGCTGATATGTTATGACTGCTCAGCTGTCCATGTTGATGGACCTCAGCTTCGATGCTCCAGGATCTCTGCAAGACTGTGCTTCGGTTTGGACTTTGGACACGTGGAGTGACCCTGCACTGGGGACTTGACATACTCAGTGGCGTAGCGTGGGGGGTGCAGGGGGGGCCGGCCGCACCTGGCGCAACTTCTGGGGGTTAGGGTTAGGGGGCGCAAATCCACGGGTTAGGGGGCGCAAATCCACAGGTTAGGGGGCGCAAATTACTTGCCTTGCCCCGGGTGCTGACAACCCACGCTACGCCACTGGACATACTGACTTGCCACCAGGTAGGCCATGGGTTCAAGACATAAACATTTGCTGCACTGATCATACCATTCTAAAATAATTTTGTTTGGAAGTTCAGGCAAACACACCAGTGTCAGGTACCTTGGTATGTGAAATCAACACCAAGGAAAGTAAGCTGCTTTAGTGTATGTCTTCTCTTAAACCATTCAAAGTAAAATGGATATAGTCGGGTTCATGTTTACATGTGTATTTGACAGAGAGGCAGCAAAAAGTTTCAAAGTATGTTTCTGTACTTCAATTGCTCTCTTTTTTGGTGGGTAAAAATGCAGACCTTTTAATCTAGAAGCTGAAAACAAATTATATTAGTCACTTCAGTCCACAAACAAACTGGCTATGAAAAGGATGAATAAGTTCCACATGCCGCAGTTGAGATAAGCAACCAAACCCACATTTATCTGGTTATGGTATAACTCATGTACAACTTTAAATGTAATTGCTTTTACTTTTTGTGACCAGCTGGATTCTTGTGCAGCAGCAGAAACAGCTGCACTGCTCAGAAAAAGTACTCCCTAAGCATATGAAATTTTCAGAATTCCATGATACCATTCATTCAGGATGAGCTTTGAAAATAGGGTATTATTTACACTCCAGCTAGATATAGGGGTGTGGGTGTGCTTGTGTGCACATACACTATATATCTATAGAGAGAGAGAGAGAGAGAGAGAGAGAGGGAGGAGTCCTTTGATTTCATGCTTAGCAACACTGGAGAATGAATAGGGGCTCATTCTCTGCACTTTTATAAGGTGGAGAGTCAATCATCTTGAAGTCTATAATTAATCTGTTCAGAATTGTGTCCTTCTGTCTGGAGGTAACGAAGTGTGCAAATGCTCTGCCTAATTCAAGGATCTCGTGTCCCACTGCTGCAGGAAAAGGTGTCGCTACATATCTGCAAGCACCTGGTTACAAAAAGATGTGCGTTCTGCAAAATAACTGATAGGGAGAGAGCAAACTAGCCAGGGGAGTGGGAGGGGAGAGCAAATAAGTGTTTCAATTTAAATTGAGCTGCAAAAATCAGTGCTGAAAGCATTGATCAATTAAACTGTGTGATTAATGGACTAATGCTTGGTCTTGGCCATAGATTAAAAATAGAGCAATAATTAACTGGGGCCGGCTATCTGGTCTATCCTGCTAACTGTGCTTGAGATAGATTCTCTGCAGCTCGATGATGGTGCTGTATTCTACTGCTGCATCTCCTTGCTGGATGACTTTGCTGTTACTAAATGCATCTCTACATCCTAGTCTGAAAACTGTCCAAGGCCAGAGATAGCCAACCTGCTGCCCTCCAGATGCTGTTGGACTCCAACTCCCATCAGCCCCAGTCAGCATGGCCAATGGTAAGGGATGATGGTAGCTGTAATCCACAACATGTGGAGGAAAGTGGGTTGGCTACCTCTGGCCTAGACCTATCAACCTTCCTTTAGTACAAGGATGGTGAACAACTGACTCTCTAGATGCTCTTGGACAGCAATCTCCATAATTTCTGACAACGGGCTATGCTGTTTGAGGTTGGTGGGAGTCTAAAAACATCTGGAGGTCATTGTGTTGGTGACCCCAGATCTAAGAGATCAACACTGAGTGGCTCTCAATAAGAATGAAAGCAAGGCTAGGGTGGTGTGAGAGAAGCTATGCTTAAGAACCACCATTTCAGGTGATGTGGTAAATGGCATGTTGAACAGGTAATGTGGAGCTGTCTTACACCTGGAAGAAAGTGCAGAAAGGGAAATAAAGGAGAAAGGTTTGCATGGTGGCACAATGGACCTAAGATGATTAAGATGGAGGTAAAGAGAGGTCAGGTAAAATGAAGGGCAGATAAACTGCGTGTTATGGGTTTCATATTAGCTCATGTGCAGAAGCCAGTACTATTGTTTTGAAAACTCAGCTGCTGCTGAGATAGTTTATTGTACATAAAATGGTGCAGGATTTTTACAGACCATATGTTAAAGGACTAAGATAAAAACAAAGAGGGAAAGAAATTGCTGAATTAACTAACTGAATTGGAATACAAAAAAGGGAGGCGTGAGGAGGTCAGGGAAACAAGGAAATGAATGTAAGGTATGGAAAGACTGATGTATTTTTTTTAAGTGTTTCTTATCTTTTTTTGTATTTTGTATTTTGTATTTTATTTTTACTTTTGTCTTTCTTTTTCTTCTTTTTTAAATTTATGTAATTCTTTTCTTTGAAACCTTAATAAATATCATTAAAAAAAAAGGATTTTTACAGACCAGTATAGGCTTCACTTTGATGTAGAAGTGCTAATTTCAGTGAGTATCCCCCATTCTGCTCCTTCCTTTCCCTCTATAAAAACAGTTCATAACTCTGGTGGGGTGGGGTGGGGTGGGGGGAACCCAGTTATTACCTTATTTCGGGTGTCAAACATATAGTAAAAATAAGTTCCCAGATGAATCTGTGACTGAGTTGAGTGACTCTAGACATTTGCATAGAGAAATGCAGCTGAATTTTAAGTGTAGCACACAGTAGTATTGCGGAAATTATAAACAGGTAGAAGACAACAATTCATGAGTGACATTAATTGGGCAGGAAATCCAGTCATTACTTATTTCACTGTTCTTTTTATTAATATTAATAGTGTCTGTATTCAACACTTTAGGTCCTCAGCTCAAACCACTTTAAAAACAGTGTGCCGTTGTCCCCCAAGAAGTGAATTCCATGCAAAGTGACAGAAAATAAAAGTGCCAGCCTCATTTGTAAGAGAGGTCAAATGCAGCCCGCAGGCCTCTGTGCCTGGCCCTTGGACTCTCCTCAACCAGGCCACACCCCTTTCTCCCAGGCCACTCCCCTCACTGGCCTTGCTTCATACCCTCCTTGACTGTTCTTGACCATGTATCTTGCCTGCCTGTGTAGAGAGGGGTGTTGGAGCATGTGCAGAAACTAGCCTCCTGCACAAAATTTCATATTCATTGGGCCAGTCACTATCTCTTAGCCTAACCTACCTCACAGGGCTGTTGCAAGGATAAAATAGGGAGGGGGAGAACCCTGGTTGCCACCTTGAGCTCCATTGAGGAAAGGTGGGATATAACTTTAACAAGAGATAAAAAACCAAATGTTCATAAGGTGCTCCTTCAAGTATCATCACCCCAAGCTGTATATGTATGTTTTATGTAATCACTCAAAGACTTGCAGCTGAGTTGAATTGGATGAATGAAAAACAAAACAAAAACAAAGCAGTGATCTGAAGCTCACAAACAGAAGCTGAGCACAGAAGCACTCACCCCATTTGCAATTCCCAGCAACTGGTATTCAGAGGCATATGGCCTTTGACAGTGGAGGTAAAAAGGTAAAGGGACCCCTGACCATTAGGTCCAGTCGTGACCGACTCTGGGGTTGCGGCGCTCATCTCGATTTATTGGCCGAGGGAGCCGGCGTTTGTCCGCAGACAGCTTCCGGGTCATGTGGCCAGCATAACTAAGCCGCTTCTGGTGAACCAGAGCAGCGCATGGAAACGCCATTTACCTTCCCGCCAGACCGGTACCTATTTATCTACTTGTACTTTGAAGTGCTTTCGAACTGCTAGGTTGGCAGGAACAGGGACCGAACAATGGGAGCTCACCCTGTCGCGGGGATTAGAACCGCCGACCATCTGATCGGCAAGTCCTAGGCTCTGTGGTTTAACCCACTGCACCACTCGCGTCCCTTGACAGTGGAGATAGAACATAGCATAATGTTTATCATGGAAAGGGGACTGGGAAGAAACTGTTGAGAATATCTACAAATTTACTGGGTGATTTGAGTTAGTGTTACTTGTTTATATGCATAGTGGCATCTGAATCATTAATATTCAAGCTCTTCTGATCTTGTAATGTATCTGGCGCCTGAAGCCTCCAGGCTGATCACAAAGCTGAAATACCGTAAAATCATTATGCTTTCACCTTTGATGTAAATACCTGCCATTGATGAGAAAAGGTATCGGAAAAGCCAACCCCAATCAGCAGCATTCAAGGGAAGGTTTAGAAAATCCCTTAACTACCCTCTGACTGATGGGTCCTCGAAAGAAAAAAGAAAATATATTTTTTGATGCATTTTGAAAAGATAGTGATTTTTTTTTAGAGAGGTTTTTTTTTTGGGGGGGGGGAGTGTTGAAATACAGTGTAGCAAAAAGGATTAACGAAGATCCAGTGCACATATTGTGGCTGCCTCATGGAAGCGATTTTTCAATGTTTCACTTGTAGAAAGGCGAGCAAGGAGTTAGCAGGAGCTCCCTCCAAGTATTTCCTGCTATTCCATTTGCTTCCCAAGCTTTCAGTCACATATATAATTGCAGAACAAAATTGTTCTACCTCATAATATTGGTCCTTAACATCCTTTTTGTCTCTGCAGAGGGGGCGATGGGAAAATACGCGAACTGAAGCACAACCATCTTTTGAAATTTGTGCTTCTCCAAATTTTGCAATACCATGTAAAAAAAAAAAAAGGCCTATATTAGTGGATGTCACAAAAATGCATTATATTAGGGGAAGCTGCTTTGCAAAATTGTGTGTACCAGAAAACATTGCATACAAAAATGTATTTATTGGGGAGTTCACACAAAAATGCTGATTTTTTTTAAAAAATCAAACTGATGCAGAAATATGGAGAACTGAATTTGAGATTGGAGAAATGAGAAATTGAAAGAAATCAAAATTGAATCCCCCCCCCCCCCATTCCTAAATGGCTATTATGCTATGGGTTGCTATTCTTTGGGCTCACTTTTTGACCTCGTCATGATGAGCTCCTGTACTTCAACATTTACTTTATACCACTGCAGTCAGAGTTTCATTTGTGTGCGATGGTGGTTCATGTAAATCGTGAAGCATCTACTGCAAATGACTGAAAAGAGACTGAGGACTCAGCTAGATTGGTAAAGAAAAAGTGTTTATATACGTTGTATATGCGATATAACACTGGGACACCAGATGGCGGTGTGGAGTCCCGTCTTTCCCTTTGAGTTTGCAACGCGTTTAACTGAATTGCTTCTTTGATTCAGGCTGAGTTAGTGTGGAGAAAACCTTTTTTTCTGTGTAGTGTTTAATGGTACAATACCACATTGTGACAACTATTAAGCTGAGTAATTTAAAATACTCTCCATGTATACACAAACCTTGATAGCTTTCTTTGCCCTACAGAATAAAAAGCAACGAGTAAGTGAAGCCATGACTTTGGTATCTCATTATTTAGAAGATAGAAAAATGTCTAGTCATTTAGTTTTATATTTCAAAGCTGATTCCCCTTTCTGCTAATTGTTAATTTCCCACTACCTTTTTTTAGCAGAGTCATATTTAACACAGGCCACATTCGCATGGTACATTTAAAGCACTATGATACCACTTTAAACACTCAAGGCTTCCTCCAAAAGATCCCGGATACTACACTTTAAGAGTGCTGATAGTTATTTGGAGACCCTTAGGGCCGGATTTGGATTTGGTGAGGCCCTAAGCTACTAAAGGTAATGGGGCCCTTTATATGTCCAGCTGTCCTTTGTCAACAACAAATTCTCGCTTTTTTTGTGTTGAAAATATGCTATATGGTAATTTATGTACCTAATGGGTATCTAAAGCCATTTGCACATAACAAAATATGTGTTTTATCAAAGTAATTGTTGAACTGAAATACAATTAAGAAGTATATTAATAGTGAAATGCAATGTTTTAGGGGTTGTTTTTAAAAGTCTGGAAAGGATTAATCCATTTTGAATTACTTTCTATGGGAAAGCACGCCTTGGTTTTGGAAATCTTTGGTTTTGGAACAGACTTCCGGAACAGATTAAGTTTGAGAACCAAGGTACCACTGGATATAGAAATGAGCAAACCAGTGATATTTTAGGGAGCAGGCTAGCAGGCGGGGCCCATTACTTACATCATAGGAGCCTACACAACACAAAACACTGTTGCTGTATGTAGGTTTTTTTATTTGTTTTTTATCTTATATTTTGGAAGTGTACATCCAGTTGGTTTTTTCCTTTAATTTTTTTGGGGGGCCCCCAAGAGAGGGGGGCCCTAAGTTATAGCTTGTTTAGCTTATATGTAAATCCGGCACTGGAGACCCTCTATTCCCATCCAAGAACTGCAATTCTCAGAGTGGTTTAGCAATCAACCCCTCCCTGGGAACTCTGGGAATTGCTGCTCAGGCTGGAAGTTAGGGAATCTTCTGAAAACTCTATAGTTCCAGGATTCTTTGTGGGCAGAAATGCATGATTAAAATGGCATCATGCTGCTTTAAATATATGATGTGAATGTGGCCATAGGTAAAGATAAAGGGACCCCTGACTATTAGGCCTAGTCGTGACCGACTCTGGGGTTGCGGCGCTCATCTTGCTTTATTGGCCGAGGGAGCCGGTGTACAGCTGCTGGGTCATGTGGCCAGCATGACTAAGCCGCTTCTGGCGAACTAGAGCAGCGCACGGAAAACGCTGTTTATCTTACCTTACCTATTGATCTACTTGCACTTGACATGCTTTCGAACTGCTAGGTTGGCAGGAGCAGGGACCGAGCAACGGGAGCTCACCCCGTCCAGGGGATTCGAACCGCCAACCTTCTGATCGGCAAGTCCTAGGCTCTGTGGTTTAACCCACAGCGCCACCCACATCCCGAATGTGGCCATAGTCTCATTTAAAATCTTCCTGCTTGTTGAAATTTTATTCCAAATACTATACAACTTTACAGTATGAACATTTGTTGGGCATATTTTTCTCATATTTTTGAAAATGCTAAAAAGCGGGGGGGGGGGGGGAGGACACAACAGCCCTGAAATGGATGAAGGAATGTAGAGCTTATTTCTGCCCTGCCAGCATAAGCCTGCCTTAGAATGCAAGCCTGTTCAGGAATCTGGAAGCAAGTTCCCATTAAATGCAGAGGGGCTTACTTCTGAGTAGACATGTGTAGGGTGGTTCTGTGTACGTATTGGACAGCTGTGTATAGCTCAAAATGTGGCTTTGGATTTTTAAAACAGTAGTCTATTGCTAGATAAGTCATCATTTTCACAGGATCAACAATTACTCTTGTGGCACTGAGGCAAACATATGATTTTTGAAACATAAAAAAACTGCTGCTCTTGACATTTTTTTGCAGCAAAATAAAATTGCAGCCTGCTCATATCCTTTCAGTGTCATCGTTTAATGCTTTAGTTTTAATGAGCTACAAAAACTAGGTTTATCTAAATCTATCAGATTTAATTGAATTGCAAATTTACCACAAATAATGGGTTTTTCTTTTCTTTTAAAAAATGTTGAAGGCAGAGAAATTAACCATGGACATTAGACAGAAAAGCAAAAACTTTTATGGTTATGATCCAGTGGTTCAAAAAGCAGTGTCTTGAATCAATGGCAGCGACTGGGCACTAGATGGGGCTGAGTAGGCTTGCTCTGAACATGGTTGCTGTAACTTTGTTCTCATTATAATGCTCATTGTCCACTCCCATATGCTAAAGCCTGAAATAAGGACCATAGGAATATATCTCTGTGCATCACTGGTGTAATGAAGTATTAAAATAACTCAAATTATAAAACCACAATACTGAAGAACCTAGAGAATCTCAAGAGGTGTTTCATGCAACCCTGTATGTACCCTCCATTCTTTGCAGAAAACCTATTTTGTTGAAAGATTTCAGAAAATGAGTTTAGTATAATTGGCATCTAAGTGAGAGCACTCTTCTATAGACTGACAGGGAAGAGATTTCATAGCATAGTTAAATTCGTTCCTTAAACCATTTCACAGGAGAAAAATGTATAAGGTAAGCGTATTTCCTGGGCCAACCCTGAGGAGTGGTATTCTCAGATTTAGTTGGTGGGCCTTATGGAAAGGCCTGCGTGTCAATTGAGGGAAAGGAAGAACCCAAGGAGAGAGAGTAAATATGTTTAATGTGAAATGGTTTTGTTTTATTAAATATGTTTTGGTCAATGAGCCTGATTGCCTTCCTCCAACTCCTGTGGCTTTATGGAGTGATATTCTAGGCTGACTGAGTTAATTTCTTCTTCTCTTTATGCTTGACTAGTTCATTACTTATATGATGGTTCCCTGATTGCTTCACTTGGTTTTTATTTGTTTGTGTGTTATGGATTGATATTTGTGGGAGATTTTTCAGCTGTATACTAGTTTTGCTCTTGACAAACATATAGGTGTATTATATGCTCCAAGTAATTGTTTCTTTACTCCCCCCCCCCTTTGATATGGGAAGTCTTAATAAACATTTTTTTTAAAAAAAAAGGGTGTGTGGGCTACCAAAATTGGCAACCAAGATGCTGTTGATATCATAGAATCATAGAGTTGGAAGAGACCACAAGGACCATCGAGTCTAACCCCCTGCCAAGCAGGAAACACCATCAGAGCACTCCTGATATGCCTGAGCTCCTATGTCCCCTTCCTCCCTCCCTCTTTTTTCTTTAACAAGAATAGTCTCTCTCCTCTCATTTATAAAATAGGAATGTCCCCATGTGTTCAGGCCAAAGGTATGTCCAGTCCAACAACCTGTTTCCCACAGTGTTCAACCAGATGCCTGTATCCTCCATGAATTTGTCTAATCTCCTTTTTGCAACCTAACCTACATCACAGGGTTGTTGTAGGGATTAAATGAAGATGGGAGAACCATGTATGCATCTTGAGCTTCTTGGAGAAAAAAGTTGGGATATAAGTGCAGCAAATAAATGTAATAACTAAATATTGAAATAATTAGCATAGCACCAGACTGGTGACTGGGAGCAGCCGCAGAGACCACATAACACCGGTCTTGAAAGACCTACATTGGCTCCCAGTACGTTTCCGAGCACAATTCAAAGTGCTGGTGCTGACCTTTAAAGCCCTAAATGGCCTCGGTCCAGTATACCTGAAGGAGCATCGTTCTGCCCGGACGCTGAGGTCCAGCTCCAAGGGCCTTCTGGCAGTTCCCTCACTGCGAGAAGCCAAGTTACAGGGAACCTGGCAGAGGGCCTTCTCGGTAGTGGCACCCTCCCTGTGGAACGCCCTCCCACCAGATGTCAAAGAGAAAAACTACCCGACTTTTAGAAGACATCTGAAGGCAGCCCTGTTTAGGGAAGCTTTTAATATTTAACAGACTATTGTATTTTAATATTTTATTGGAAGCAGCCCAGAGTGGCTGGGGAAACCCAGCCAGATGGGCGGGGTATAAATAATAAATTATTATTATTATTATTACCCACCCTAATCCCTAGGCATGCATCCATTAAACAGTGCCTATGATATTATATAAAGCAGGGCTTAAATATCCATGTTTTGTTCTCTCTTTTCTCCTGTTTTCTAAGTGACAGCTCAGTGAGTCATACCAGTGACAAGGTAGTTTCTGCTGTGCTCCTGTTGCGGTCCTTTGGGTGGGATGTTCACGGAGGGGGGGGGATACTCTTGGAAGCTACTATAAGATGCAACACAGTTTCCTATATGAAAATGTAAAAATTTCTGCTGACCATTCCTTGTCTATTTTAGCTAGGGAAAAGAAAAAGGTGCCACAGATCTCTCTAATTCAAGTTTCCAATTGGTCCACAGATTAGGATTATTTGTTGAGGAATAAGAACTCTGTAGTATCAGGAATTGACAGACTACCTAAGCATCTGATTATGTATGAGTTCATTTGAATGGATAACAACAACAACAACAACAACAACAACAACACATATTCTCACTTGATTACACTTCAAAAGATTACATTTCAGTTTTGTATCAGTTCAAATATACGGGTCTGGAAACGGTAACAGTATCTTCTCACAGGTATAGCAGAAGCACAAAAACTGAAGACAAAAATCAAGAGACAGAGAATGCTATCTGCTTGTCAGATTTATTTGCACCCATAACTTTAAAAAAATCCCAGACCTGTCGATAATCATAACATTAATGTTTCCTACAAGAACCTTAGCATGTCCAAGTCTTGTTTTCCGTTGATCTCACAAGCAATATAAATTAGGCAGGATGACTGAATATAAGTGCTGCCTGTTGGATAGCAGTCTCTGTGAGAACAAATGGAAGTGAGAAAGGAAAGAAGGTGAGCAGATAGCATTCTGGGAATTCCACATTGACTCATAAAACAGGGAGCATTGCAAACTGAAAGTACTGAGGGATTGTTATGTAAGAAAGACCAGAGTTATAAAAGAGTGACTTAATAGGGTCTTCCAGATGTGATTGATTTAACAGTACAAAGTCATTGCAGATCTGCATTAAGCTGAACATGGAATAGTGCTGTTGATCAACCCTAGGCAGGTGCTTCAAGATAGGTGTTCATTGTGGGATCAATGCATGTTTCTTGCAGTACCTACATGATGTCATTGATATTAACATGCTGGTCTGTATCCTTCCCCTTTAACCCAGATTTACCATTTCCAAGTGACATCCCCCTCTACCCCCCTCTATTGCCACTCAATTAAATATTTGTACACTAAACGCAGTGTGGACAAATATACACATTTTTGCAAGCAAGTTTCCCTAATACAGTTCACTTTGCATGCATTTTTCCAGCAACATATGTGTTTAATATGCACACTTGATCCTAATACATGCATTTTTCTACCCATTACTTGGCTGGAAAAGAGCACCTCAAAATTAATAGCAATGTGTGTTTTGAAGAATGGCTGTGTTTTTGTTCTATTATTGCTTCAGAAAGTATGGATTAGGTAAGTTCATCTTTACATATGAAGTGAATTAGATTTCTCCTCCACCCTTACCTTGGTGACCTGCATTGTGACATGTGCTACAGTGGTGTTCACTGTGGAATAAGGAGAAGCTAGACTCTTGAGAGTCCCATGGACTGCAAGAAGATCAAACCTATCCATTCTTAAGGAAATCAGCCCTGAGTGCTCACTGGAAGGACAGATTGTGAAGCTGAGGCTCCAATACTTTGGCCACCTCATGAGAAGACTCCCTGGAAAAGACCCTGATGTTGGGAAAGATGGAGGGCTCAAGGAGAAGGGGACGACAGAGGACAAGATGGTTGGATGGTGTTCTCGAAGCTACGAGCATGAGTTTGACCAAACTGCGGGAGGCAGTGGAGGACAGAAGTGCCTGGCATGCTCTGGTCCATGGGGTCACAAAGAGTCGGACATGACTAAATGACTAAACAACAACAACAGACTCTAGCTGCTAGAGGATGCTTAACAACTGGCAGCACACTAGTTGCTATTAGACACTGGAAAAGGGATAGTGCCTTGCAGATATCAGACATCTTTTGCAAATCAAGCAGAATGTCACCATAACACCTATTCCTGCTCGGGACTGGATCATACTTTTAAAACAATGCACAGTGATAGAGGTTAAATGGGGCAAATTGTTTTCTTTCTGTTCTTTAAAGTTCTCTGCTGCAAACCGCATATGAAAAGTTGCAGATATATTGTTCCCTTGCTTCTTTTGGTTTGGTATCAAACTACAGGATAATTTTCTCTGTGTGTGTGTGTTTAGATACAAATATTGTAATTTATTAATGTTGAACAACTATGGCTTTTTAAACTTGACTTTGAAAGTCTGCCCTTTTCCAGGTTTTTGTTTTTTTAAAGTAGTGGGCACTGGTTCATTGATCTGTATCTACAAGATGTTTTGGCAGGTGAAGGAGATTAATGATTTAGGCACAGATCATAGTGGCTTTTTAAAAACCAGAGGAAATAGCTATACATGTAATATTTATGAGAAAGGGGGGGAATGTTGGCATTTGGGTTGGGAAACCATTCATAAAATTTCAGTGCAGCACAATATAAAGCAAGGTGGAGAATTACCAGGAGGATAAGCAGTAAAACAGACAGGTACTTGGATCACAGTCTAGAATTTTAGGCGAATGAGGATTTCCAAGTCAATAGTGGTGAAATTCCCTAGCAATAATTATGAGCAAGCACATAATTTTCTCAACTTTGTAAAAAGAAAGTGCCTTTGGACTGCTTGAAATTTCTGAGTCTGGTTCTAGATCCCTTGCTATAGGGTGTACCAAGAAGGAAACGGAAATAAAATGATCAGTCTTTGATTCCTATCTGGCATATATAGCAGCAGAATTAGATATGAAACTAGTGTTCTTATTAAGCTACTGAAAATCCCAAATAAATGGAAATGAAATACAGTAATTCCAATATGTAGTTGCAATATCCTGGATTAGTGTTAAGGAACAGGCAAACCTGTGCCAAATCCAGACACATTTTCATTCTCTATGAATGCATCAAATGAAGGGCAACTATAGAAATAACAAGAAACCTATCCCCAAATTAGCTGTAAAAATAAATGGACTTAAATTACAAATGTTTGTTCTAGAAAAGTTTTTATTTTTAAAATTGTCTTTAAAAAAAGTTTATACTTTAAAACAGCAGTTTTGCCCAATTGTTGCTGGACTACAACTCCCATCAACCCCACCCAGCATGATGGGAGTTGTAGTCCAGCATGGTTTGTTTTAGTTATGTATTTTATACTTTAATTTAGTATTCGTATGTTGTGAACCGCCCTGTGATCTTTGGATGAAAGGTGCTGTATAAATTTATTTTGATTATTTATTTTAAAGCATTTGTAAGGTGCTTAATATGCTTGTTAAAATAATGTCTAAGCAATATAGAAAAACAGCATAACCCAACAAGAGTATAATAAAACCAGTATAGATATGTATAAGGGGTATGGGGGTGGGGAACCCACCTGAACAGAATTCAGAAATAACAGAATCCAATCTTCTGGGTTAAAAAAACCTGGACAAAATAGCGTGTGCAACTCAAGACATCTGAAGTTATTAATATGTTTTTTGTATGGCAGTGGGAAGGGCATTCCACTGCGCAGGGCAATGGCAGAAAATGCCAATTTTCAGGTTATCCCTGTGATATTCTGTAGGGTCTGATTCTACAAGTAAAATTTACCCAGATGATCTAAGTGATGTTATAGCTCTGTACAGGGGCAGGCAGATTTTTGGGCAAACTATATATTTTTTTGAGAATTGGTAATGTCCTTGGTCCAAGACCTCTGAGTGGCTTTCAGTTCTAGCTCAGTGATGTGTGTGGTACGTGCATCTTGCATTTTAGTATGATGATGAATGATGACTTCCCACTTCACATGTCCAATTTCACTTAAAGCTTATTTCGTGAATATTTGAGGATTACTTTTAAAGAAGCTTATTTTAATCTGGTTTGTATAATGAGTGCCTTATAGGCATCTAAATATCAAAGTAGTTATTTTTAGTGCTGATGTTGTATTTCATGTCATGAGAAATGAAATGGACATATGAATGTATGTATGTTTGCAGCATTTCTCTGCTTGATGGGAAGTGGCTGAATTAATATAATATTAAATGAATGTCAAAGCTATGTTTTCTTTCACACATGATTCATGGAGGAAGACATTAAATTGCTCACTGGTCCAATTTCAAATTTAAATATAAATTAGCTTAATTTTCTTTGCAATCAGGTAAATTAATGAGAGAGGATAAAAACAATATGCAGTAATTGCATTTTTGAAATTATTCCTTCCTTCCTTAAGACCGTTCTCTTCATTTAAGATGTTGAAATTTGGTATCTAAATATAAAGTGCGGTAACATCTGGTTCTAATTGCTGGTTTAAATAATATAGACAGACCTTAGAGTTCTTCATCCTTTTGAAAGGAGGCTTTTAGTGGGAGGTTCTGAGTCAGAGGTTGTGGAAATCTCATGCCACTAAAAATAGCTAACATTTCTAGTACATTTTATGCCTCTCTCTCTCTCTCTATATATATATATATTCTGAATAAGATGCTGAAATAAAAGACTGGATTTATTTATTTTTATTAAAGAGTTTCTTGATTTACAAAAGTGTGTGCAATGTGTCTCTCTCGTATTTCCCCCCCATGTAACATTTTTACAAATCAGTTTCATTTGCTGAGACTTTAGGAGGAAAAGGGGGGAAGGGGGGGAGATGGTGGGGGTGGGGTCGGAGGGCGATGTTTCTATTTTACTTAATATATGTAGGGTTTGGTGTCAGCATTGCTTGTGCAGGTTCTCTGCTGTTCACTTGTGTTCCTTTGGTGGTGAGAGAGGTTGGGGTTGGCCTAGGGTGTGGTTGTTCATTTGTGGTTGGCTGTGGTGGTCTTTGTTTTCATGAGTGAGTGGGGGTGGGTGGGTGTTTTGGATCAGGTGAGCCATATTGATTTGTATGCTGTTGGTGTATTTTTGTCATTGTCTTGTTGGGCTGTGTGTGTGATAAAGGGGAGCCATACGGGGGTGAAGGGGTCTTCTTCTATTTGTCCCCGTGTCAGTTTTAGTTTATTGAAAAGACTGGATTTTTGAAGCTGTTAAATTCAATGGTATTCATGGAACTTATTAGCCATGATGTATCAGATAAACATCTAGTTACAGAACAAATGTTTGTTAATTGCCACGCATTCAAGCAAAGTTTCAAGGATTTGATTACAAAATCTTGTTCTTCAACAACAAAAAATGCCAAAAATTTGGTATTTAGAAATCTCTTTCAGGCAAAATATATTCCAAAAACCATTGGTTCAAAATATTAATAAGACATTTTATGCATATGTATTAAGATGTGCAGGGGAAGGGGATGAGAAATAAGTTTATCCTTTTGGTGTCAAAGAACTACATATGAACTATAAATAAACAGGGAGGACTAACCTTTTCATCTCACAGGTGCTTCACTCACCAATCTCCTTAGCTGTCAGTACAGCTGAGGCATTTCCTCAGTGGGGGCTCTCCCCCCCCCCTGCGCTTCAAAAAGTATGTCATACTTCAAACCTTTCCTTTTCGGTTCTTGCATGTTGTTACTCTAGTACACAGACTCAAAAAAAAAAGCAAAAAAAAAAAGAGCGCATAATACATAAAATCTCCCTTCCCCCGTCAGGATGCATTTTATCTATAACTCCATTTATTTCATGGAAATCAACTAGACTCCATGTGAAAAGGGGTAGCAAAGCACAAAGCAATGAAGTTAAAGATGCTGCTTCAATTCCATTCATCCAAATTTCTCCCAGGGTTATGGAGTTCAGAATCTCATGATGTTGGATCAAGACTTGCCCTTCTCTGAACAGAAGGGATCTTTCCATTTGTGGAAGAGCTCAAGGTAAGTAAAGGGCGAGGGCTGGGCAATATTATGCATGGCATGGGGAAAGTACATAGAGGTTTTCCTCCCTCAAAACACTGGAGCCTGGGGTCCTCCAATTAAGGTTAATGTGGAGCAGCCCTGTTTAGGAAAGCTTTTAATGTTCAATATGTTATTGTTTTGTTGGAAGCCGCCCAGAGTGGCTGGGGAAACCCAGTCAGATGGGCGGGGTATAAATAATAAATTATTATTATTATACAAGCATTTTTCACACAACATTGTAGAATTTGCTACAACAAGATGTGCTGATGGCCACCATCTTAAACCACATTTAAAGGTAGATGATTCATGGAGGATAAGACTGTGGCTAGACACAGGTGGCACTGTGGTCTAAACCACAGTGCCTAGGACTTGCTGATAAGAAGGTTGGCGGTTCGAATCTCCGCGACGGGGTGAGTTCCTGTTGCTCGGTCCCAGCTCCTGCCAACCTAGCAGTTCGAAAGCATGCCAAAAGTGCAAGTAGATAAATAGGTACCGCTCTGGCGGGAAGGTAAACGGTGTTTCCGTACACTGCTCTGGTTCGCCAGAAGCGGCTTAGTCATGCTGGCCACATGACCCAGAAGCTGTATGTCGGCCAATAAAGCGAGATGAGCACCACAACCCCAGAGTCGTTTGCGACTGGACCTAATGGTTAGGGGTCCCTTTACCTTTTTACTAGTCGAAATTGCTCTATATCGGCTCCTGTATCAGAGGTAGTATGCCTCTGAATACCAATTGCTGAGGAACATGAGATGGGGAAGAGGAATGCTGTTGCACTCATGCCTTATTTGTGGGCTTCCCATAGGCATCCAGTCGGCCATATGTGGGGCACAGGATGCTGAACTAGGTAGGCATTTGTTCTGTTCCAGCAGGAGGGTTCTTAAGTTCATTCATGAAATTCAACCTTTGGACATACCCAGATGAAGGGTGAAAACACATGCGGCATGACCTTGTAGGATGACTGGCATCCAAATAGAGCATAGAAATAAAATAATTATAACGCAAATAAAAGCATGCAGATAATGGCACTGGGAGCATAAAACATTGCAGAAAGCATTGTTTTCTTTATTCCTTTATCTAATTTCTGATCAGATATTCTGAAAAAAGCAGGAGTGAACATTAGTCTCTGGCAGAGGCAACTGCTGCTGTAAAAGGAAAACCCTCACTTGTCTGGAAGGGGGTGAGTGAGAGAGAGTTCTTCCACACTGTGCTTTGGGTCCCAGGGCTGAAGTCCTATCACACCGGTGAGCGTTGGAAGTTGGAGTCCCACAATAGCTGGAGCACCACAGGTTCCCAATTCCTGATTTACCCGGACTTCTAAAGTTGCTTCAAATCACCCCAGCACATGGCAATATCAGTCAATATTACATTCAGTTTTATTTTGAAATAAAGCTGAATGGCTTCTAAGGAAGTCATGCTAATTAGAAAGTAATGATTGCTCCTCCTCGTTTTAAAAAAGGTTCTAAAAGTAAACCATTCCTAATGGATCAAAGTTTTCTGTTTTGTTTGTTTAACTTTTTCATTTAATCTGATTTTTAAAAAACCCAACAAAACTTGTTTTGTAACTGCCATAAGAACTTTGTATCCGGCACTCACAACAGCAGTGCAAATATAGATTCTGAATGCTGATTCTGAACTCCACTAGAATTCACAAATGCTTGATTTGCCTAGAACGGCCAGCTGAGCTCCATTTTTTAATCCCTATTTGTTGTTTTATTTGAAGTGTAAAGTAGACTCTTTCAGAGCTAATAAAGAATAGGATTATACATCCCCTGTTGCTGATCTTGTATGATAGGCCAAGAGTTCATTTGGCATCTAGAAAGATAAGAGGGCTATTTTAATTAGAAGCTACTAATTTGGTGTGGTTTTTTTGTTTTGTTTTGTTTAAAAAAGAGAAGCTTAAAAAGCATGTCATTTCAAATGGATCAAACACGCCTATTTATTGTTTTTATGCCTACTTTTGCATAAATAGGATTACTCCATACTATTTCTATGTGTCATTAATTATCTCGCCATCATTCATGCTGAATGCATTAGTTTACTTTTCCCATTTTTATTTTTAATGCCTCATGTGCTGCTCCAACACTGTAGGATTTCAATAATTGGATTTTCCCCCTACCTCCATTTGATCCCAGGGAATACAGATTATTGTGTTGCTCTGTTGGATGCTAGATGGGTCTATCTTTTATGATTACTCCAAACCTATGTTCAGGGTGAGAAATGGCAATATATATTTCATGATAGTAACTTTATTCAGGCTGTTGTAATGATTTTGGCTTTGAATGGTCTGATGAATGTGATAATTTCACTGCTGCAACAAAAACAAATCACAGAACATTCAAAAACAGCAACTGAAGAAGACAACCTTGTATTTTACAGGATAAGGGCACACAAAGGTTGTTTCCAAAGTTGTTAATGTGGGTTTCTATTACGAAGTCACTGATTGCGTGCTGTTTTGTTCAATTGAGCAGGGATGGAATGATGTTTTAGCCATCCTCTCCTGGTTATTATTTCGTTTGCGAGCAGGTCACCGCTAGATGTTTTCTGTGGCCTCTTTTCCTCTCTGCCTACTTAAGGTGCTTTTGTTTTGTTTCTTTTCTTACTAATTCATTGAGGTGAAAACAGAGGCAAGGAAAGAACTCTTGATTAATCAGGACAGTGTTCATTTCTCTCACTTCAGATTTACGCCTCAGCAGTGTAAGCAAATCCATGATTGAAGCAACTGTGGAAAAAACAATTATGAACATGCTACTAAGAAAGGGTTCTATACTTTAGGAGCAAGATACAAGTTGTAGCAGTGGACATGATAGGGCTTCCCCTTCCTTGCCTCCTCTCTCCCCTCCTCTCACCCCATTTGCTCCAGGCAGCACCCTTGAGGGGGTGCATAGGGAGCTTCAGAGAGAAGGGGACATTTTGTTTGAGCAAATGGAAATCCATTGAATTATGGGGGCACAAGTGTACAATGTTATTTCTAGAACTGTATCTAGTGCCAATACATTATACATTTGGCTTGTTCCTGTTTGGACTTCCAAAATTAGGGTTACTGTGTGCCATTTCTGTTTACACAAGGATCTTTTTTCTTCTTTTGAAAATATCTAAATATCACCAGGAGAAGACATGTAGGTTGCCTTTTGAACTAAGGTCGTGTTCAAAATATTCAAGTCACAATAACAAAAAAAGAGTATTGTTGCACCTGAAAGGCGAACAAATTTATGATGGCACGATGCATGATAAAGTCACGTTATAGGTCTTTTGCTTCCTGCTGAACGCTGCAAGGACTCAAGGAACAATTCCCTGAAGTTAAAGTGTTATGGTATGTGTGAACAGAGATTAGATTCTCGCTGTTGATGAGAGATGGGATGAGGAAATCATAGCATGAATCTCATTTCTTAGTCTCCTCATCTGCATTTGTGTTGCTTTTATTTATTTGTGTACTTCACACCGAAGTACACATTTGAAAGCATCAAGGTACCTTGAAATCTTATTAGAAATGTGGGTCAAATGGCAAAAGGTATTCCCTTAATTAAAGGAATCCAGTGGTCTAAGTCATTGTTGTGGGGACTGTCATTTTAAAGAAACAAGTTATTGGTTCTGATGCACACTATGTTCATTTTAGATGCAGGCTGGTTACAATGCATTATGTTGAATGCTTTCTGTCTCAGATCAACAAAATGTCAGGACTCATACTAATATGTAGTCTATCCAAACTAGCTTCACAGGAAGATAGACCACTTGCAGTATGTAGTCGGCCCTTGTAGACTATGGATATTTCTGCAGTAGGTTATCGCAATACATGGGTTGAGTTTATTTAGCGTTCATTCCATGAGGGTGATTTATCTTTTCTTGTCTGGAATCATGTGGTGCTTTTTACCTGTAGTCACATGACAAAGGCCATTGTGCACACTGTTGCAGCTTAGTTTTGAAGTTGGTTTCCTGGGTGTCAGCCATGTTGGCTTTAACATGTTGGTGGTAACCTGCCTTCTCTCAGTATTATCAAAGCATTGTGAAGCTTTTCTACTGTGTTTAGAGTGATTGTATCGTTTTAGAAAGCATTTATCATCTTCAGACTAATGTGTGTATTGAGACTGAACAACATCTATGAGTTGAATCCAAACTAAGTTTAACTTTCTTCCTATTGAAATCAGTGAGACTTAAGTCTTAACTAATTTGTTCACTGATTTCAGTGGAACCTAATTCAAATGATTTAAACTGCAATCCCAACCCACTTATTTGGGAATAAGTCTCATCAAATTCTGTAGAAATTATTTCTGAATAGATAGGATTGTTCTGCTGGTCTGGCTCCAACTCTAAATAATCAGGGACTTTCAGTGCTCTTGGTTAATTCAAATAGTAATTGAGGCAGTGGCACTGACGCAGTGCTAATATTAGGTTCAAATATTTTATTGTAAACTACCCAGCTTGAAGATTGGGTATAAATCTTAATGATAGAAATATATAGCCAAAACTGAAGATTGACAGATTGAAGTGGCCATAATTGAGGAGTGACACAACTGTAAACACTATTTAACCTCAGTTACTGTAGAACATTACCATTTTGTTTCAATTCTATTATAGTTTGTGTGTTAAAGTTCCCAAACTGTCCTTGAAATAATTCACAATAGACACAAAATTATGGTTTAAGGTTTTGGGCATAATTTTGGCTACAACTTTATTGAGTACAGCATGTGAGTGGTTGCTTAGGCATTGGTTCCAGAGTAGCTGCACCTGACTCTGGCAGACATCAGTAAGGGAAAACAATCTGGGGGAAGTCTGAGCTGAACATGTCTCTAACCTCTAACCTCATCCCAATTGCTCCCGGGGCTCTGGCGTGGCCCTAGCCCCTTGACAGGGGTTCAGACAAGAGCAAAGCGAGACCCTGGATTCCTTTAATGGAATACCCTTGCAGCAGCAACTTGGAGGGGCAGGCACAGCCAACCACATACACTCCACCAACCAACTGAACCAATGCCTAACCGCCAACCTTACAAAGTTGTGGCAATTTGCTACGCAGTAGGCAAAAACCAAAAGGCACCAGCCAATCAGCCTATGGCAAAATTCCTACCAGGCCCCTGCTCCAAAGCTGACAACCCCATGACAGACATAGCAAGGTCAATAAGCCCCTAAATATAGGGAGGGAGGATGGGTGATCCTGTGCACGCAGCGAAAAGAGGAAGCTCAAGAACATGTGCAGGGATATAAATAGTCCCTCGGTTGCCAATCACGAGCTTCCTGAGCCAAATTCCTTCCGCAGCAACCAAGGGGCGACCAATCGGGAGTTGAGGCCATCCAATCGTACCTGCCCCAGCAACAGCAGGGCAGTTTGGGTGACCTCACCGCAACACGTGCTCTCTGTGATGGAGGACACGATATTCATTTTGAGGCAAGGTAATGATCTGCTTGTTTAAAAAGTACAAACTGCATGTCAAAGGCATCTACCTCTATACTTCTAACACAAAAATGGGATGGGGGGTGGGCTGTGGTATGATTAGCTCTTGTTGACGCATTGTCAGAAATGTGATTTCAAGGCCTTGTCTGTCAACTTAATGGGAATTAGGGAGAGAGATGCCTCCAGTTGCCTTTGTTCATTAAACCATGCCTCTGCAGATGTCCATGTTTTCTTATTTTCTTCATTTCAAAGCATCCATATTTTCCATTACTAATTAGCAATACACAACTTTTTAAAAAAAAAATCAAATGCAAAGGAGTCTACAGACTGATGTCTTATGCAAACAAAATTATCTTTTTGGCCAAGTGATATAAGGCCTTTGGTTTAATTTAAGTTCCAAAGTTTTTGTTGTAAATGCATTCTGTCTCTTGAACATTAAGTTGTAACTATGGAGATTAGTCTACTTGTTCTGGAATAACTGTGCCTTTAAAGTTTAAAAACTGGCCATATCCCTCTACCCATGTGCAGCTGCTCCAGAGTTTCTTTTCATTTCTTACCCCACTCCTTTTGTCTTTTTGCAGTCATGTCTGTTTGATTTTGTGTCTGTGGCCCTGTTTTTTCTTTTCATAGGTGCACACCTTGCATTTAATGAATGAAATTGTGAGCAGTGCCCAAATAAACATTGTTATGTCCTGAAGTTTATCCACTATTTTATTGGTTGGGAACTTAAGTTTATAACAATAGGTGGCACCACAGAGGGTAGTACACAATAAACTCTTAAAACATCAGCAAATAATAATTAAAGAGAAATTCACTCTTAGCAATTACAATACATAATTACTAAACTAGGATAAATAAAAAAGTAACTGCAAGTCACAGTGCGTAAAATACCACAATACATACAAAACCATGCAATGGAGCAAGCTTGTTTCTTCCTGCTCTGGAGGGTAGGACCTGAACTAATGGTTTCAAGTTACAAGAAAGGAGATTCCAGCTAAACCTCAGGGAGCGCTTTCTGATAAGAGCTGTTGAACAGGTGAACAGACTCCATCAAAAGGTGGTGGACTCTCCTTTCTTGGAGGTTTTTTAAGTAGAGGTTGGATGGTCATCTGTCATGAATGCTTTAGCTGAGATTTCTGCATTGCAGGGGGTTGGCCCTTGGGGTCCCTTCCAATTCTATGATTTTAATATTCTATTATTCTTCATCAAGCAATTGTTACTGCACAATTTTCAGTGCATTCCCTCCCCCTTACCTTAAAATTATGATTCTATGATTACTATACTGAGAAGAAGAGCTACGGTGACAAGTCCTGTATAACACTAAGGAGCTATTTAGGGTTGTCATTGACTGAGGCTATAATTGCATTTCTGTAAAACATGAAAATTTCCTGAGAGACTGCATCTGTTCTTGGCAGCTTGAAAAAATGCCTTAAAGGGTGAGAAATGTTAAGACTATAAGGTCTTGGATCAATGATTTCTCTGATTAATGAATCTAAAGCTGTGAGGGGCTGAACATGTTTTTTGCCTCTGGGCAAATTTAGAATTTTGAGAAAGTGTCATGGGTTCAAGTCACAAAATGGCTGCCATGGGAGTGTGGCGTAGTACAAAATGGTTGCCAGGCAGTGAGTTAATGACATAATACAAAATGGCTGCAACTTCTAAAAATGTGTAAAAAGGTAACGGACCACAAAATCATGTGGCCCACCTACCCCATCAGTCACTGGCAGTCTCGCTCAGAGAGAAGCTTCTCACACTTTTCTCTTCAGAATGGAAGAGAGGGAGGGTGGGTGTCCAATACTGGCATTCAAAGAAATGTGGGCATGTTTAAGGGGTCTTTTCCAATCCAATTAAGGCTGCCCCAATTTGAAAAGGAACTGAGCAGGAAGAGCAAACTGTCACTTGTGCACTGTGGATTTTTGAAAGAATATCTATTAATACATTTTGGAGGCACCACTGAAGGCACTGGAAAGCACATTGGCACCTGTGGGCACCATGTTGAAGGCCACACTAAATAATAGCAAGTGTAACTCTCTGTACTAAGAAATATATAGAGTTTCCTCCTCTAACAGTGAACTCAAGATGGTTGGGTACTGATCACTTTGGTAGCACAAAACAAAGGCAGTGGTTTCTACTGAGGGATCTTTCTAAATATACAGAAATATTTGTTTTCCTATAACTGTTAGCGTTCCAGCTGTAGAGAATATTGTGGTGCCAGTTAAGTGGTGGTGGGGACAACAATCAGAGGCTGGAAAAGATGAAGAATTGGCTTCTAGTGCCGCTAAAAGCTTATGCATGAGTGGATTAGGGTTGGGAGAGTATGTGCCATGAGGTTATGAAATTTCCCTCATTGTGCATGGATGTTTCAGGAGGACAAAAAGGTAACATGGCACCTTTTCCTCATCAGACCAAGCCCACCCATCCACTTTCTAGGCTGGGCTACATCTATAAAACGACCACATCCAAGGCTAGTAACACCAATCCTGAGCCTTACCAGCACAGGAGCACTGAAAGCTGCCTTATACCACACCAGACTAATTGTCCATCTAGGACAGCATTGTCTGCGCCCGCTGGCAGCAGCTTTGCAGGATATCAGGCATATAAGCGTCATTCACATCACCTGGTACATGATCCTTTTAGCACAGAAGGAGATGGCCTCAGGGTAAGGGAAGTGGGTGGGCGAAGTATCATTTTCCTATTCTTTCTCCTGATATCCACAGCCCAGCCCACACATCATCTAACTTTTGCAGATCCAAAATAATAATAATAATAATAATAATAATAATTTTTTATTTATTTATATCCCGCCCTCCCCAGCTGAAGCCGGGCTTAGAGCGGCTAACATCAAATGTATAACACATTAACATAAAATCAGACAATCAATTAAAATACATCCTCAAATCAGATCAGGATCAGAATAAAATCCAAACCAGGATGTGCATCTTCCAGGACGTGCTCTCGGGCAAGTTCTCTTGCCCGAGAAAAGGTGTTTTTTTCCAGGGCGGAAGCACAGCACCAGATGTCCCTTTTTTACTGGGACACTTGGTGGGTATAACTCCATGAGGCCTGATAAGAACCACAAGCCTCCTGTTCGAGGTTGGCTGGACAGGAGTATGGATTTCTTTGGGGCTGGGAATACATGACACCATTTTGTTGTAGATCACAAATCTCAAGTATATTGGCGTCGAAGACTTTGCCATGCAAATCTGTAATTCCAAGCCATGCCTATATATCAAATATTAAGGCTACCTTACAGAGTAAAGAAAGTGAAATATCTTAAGACTGGTGGATAGAATGTTGGGGTAGGACATTTATCATGGGTCTCTTGAAATTCCCTCTTTAGAATCCTTACCAGGACAGTATCAGTATAACAACTTAGAAATCTTGTAAAAAACTTTCCCTGCTTGCTAAGTCTTTGGGGGCTGATGTAGCAGTTGACTTTTCACAGCTCCATTGCTGTCCACTTCTTTTTGTTTGCTGTTTTTATGGGTTTTATAATGCGAGAGAGAGAACACACATGCACACATTTGCTATTTTTAAGTTACATTTTTATGGGTTTGCGTTGTGAACTGCATTGACAGCCTTAGTGGCCAGGAAATACATAATTTAAATTACACATATCAGAAGAATATGTAATTTAAATAACATATGTCACTGGAACATAAATAAAATCGGCCTGGCCTGCTGTTAAATGCAGCTGTGCATTGCAATTTCTTGAGTGCTTTTGTGTATTGAATCAAATGTTTCCTAATCAGCTGCACTGATACAGAGGGGAAATGTATTTTACCTGTGTGAGACTCAGAGCAATTTTCGCAGGAATTCTGCCAAACAACATTAACAGCAGAAAGCTTCCTGAAACCAAGGGCTTCTAAGGACCTTTCCACATGATTTCCCCCTCACATAATAAATGCAAAGTTATGACTCATTTGTTGTGTAAGATAAGGCTTTCCCCCTCAAAGTACAGCTTGTGGGGGTATCACAAACAACGGCTGATGTCCAATGTTAGTCATACTCATTAAGCCCACTGACACTATTAGCATGGAGTATAAAATAATTTGATATCGCCTACTTGCTCTTTAAATCTCTTGTGTAGAACGTTAGTTTATGAATATCATTGAATAATGCTGCTAAACATTACCTAGTGACAAGGGGTGGGAGGAAACAATATAGTGTTGTATGCCACCCCAATCTCCAAGTGGTGTGAGATTCCAGAAGTTCTAGGTGCATACTCAGGTTCAGTTTCCTTGGAATGAAGGACAGAGGAGACTGGGGTGTCTTTCTGATCTATGGTTTATTTACACACACATATAGAACCTGAGCCTATAGTGGAAGGTCTCACAGCTTGCTTCTCCCATGGTCACAGCCTGAGATTCCAGCAGAAATCAGGCATGACTCTCGCTCAGGCTTCTGCCTCATCCTAGAGCATCTCTCTCACACTACTCTGCCTATTGTCCTTCTCACTACCAGTCTTAGGGTATAACAAAGGCCCTTTCAACAACTGAATCCTCCATTAGATTCTAACCCTTGCTGGATCCAGGGGATTAGAAGAGACTTGTGCATCATACAGTCTAATGCCCTACAATTCACAATACCATTTTATAAGGGCTTTGTTAGGTGTATATATGTGAGCTACTTGGAACTGACTTCCTTATTTAGGTATGTCTGGAAATAAAACACTTGAAATTACTTCCTCAAAAAGCGGTGGGATATTAAATGCTGATACTTTAAAATTCAAGACTTTTTAAACTGGAACATTTTGATGTTGAACTCGGGACATGAAGTTCACCTCACAGTACAGGCCCATATTCCAGTATGTTGGGCTGTGCGGATCCTGCTGTTTCTTCTCTATGTGGAATCAAGCTGAAAGTGAAGGTCCAGTTATTAATATTAATAGTAATTTTTTATTTTTCCTTTTTTAGTAAACAAGCTTAATGAAGTAAGCTTGGTTAATATGTCAACCCACTGTGTGGCCTCTATGAAAAAAGCCAATTCCCTACTAGGGATCATTAGGAAAGCGATAGAAAATAAAACTGTTGCGATCATATTGCCATTATTTAAAAAAGCAAAGACCATGATACAATCACAATTGGAATACTGGGTACAGTTCTGGTCACCTCACTTCAAAAACAATATTGTAACTCTAGAAAAGGGTGACTAAAATGATCAAGGGAATTGAGCAGCTTACCTATGAGGAAACATTTGGGGCGTTTTTATAACATTTGGAGCTTTTTAATTTTGAGAAAAAGCAAGTAAGTTGGGGCCATCTAATGAAGCTCAATGTTGGAAGGTTAAAGATGGGGGGGGGGGGAATGTCCTTTCCCACAAAGCAAGTAGTTAAACTATGGAATTTGCTCCCACAAGAAGTAATGAAAATTCTTAAAATGAAATATTTTTACATCTGGCATTTCCAGTACTTATTGGTGAAAGATAGTTGCCCAAATATTTTTTGTCTATGTGATGGAAACATGGTGTGGATTAAGACTAGGCAGGAACAATTTTTTACACATGCAGACATCTGCTAGTGATAACATTTTTGTAATATGTTTCCTGGACGCAACAGGCAGGTTAGGAAGCTAGCAAGCAATATTATTTCAGTGTGTGTTTCGCTAATCTAAACCAAATTATACACCCCAACATCAAGGGTGTTAGGCACTTCAATTTGACTTTCATATGACTTAATTAAGTTGGTTTCCATGTTACTAGAAATGTCATGCAATATTGTACCAACCATTCATTATGGGAATTCTGAAGTTTAAGCATAACAAGTAATGAGCAGCTGTGTATATTTATTATAATAGGCTTTTAGTAAAAGATTGTAAATTCAATATGGAAGAAGGAGACTATATTAAATATAAGTGAAGAACATTGAACTAATTCAGATAGTTGGTACTGTAATATCGTCCCTCAATTAAATGCTCGCTCCAATTGTATTATATTAATGCTAATTATTATTTGAAAACATTGTACTTGCTTGAAGAGAGTCAGGAAATACACGTCTGAAGAAGCATAGCATGTCAGCCAGCTGAGAAAGGTCATTTTTAAACATCCATACCTTTAAAAAAATTTTCTTTTATTGGGATATGTTTTTTTAATTGATTTCAGATTTTCTTTCAAAAAAATTTAAAATGTGTTGCATAGTACACAATATAGGATACAAAAACAACAGAAACACCAGATTCACATCAATTGTTCAAAGAAGTGTAAGGAATCGCACCCACGGGGTCACATCCATACATAAAGCCCATGAGAATAATTTAATCATGAAGATGTATAGGTAATATGTCCAGCCAAAAGGCTTTTTTAAAGTAGTTGCGGGGAATTATAATGCCTCCCTGGACAGATATGTATTGTAAATACCTGCAGATTTGTCACATTTACTTTCACCCCTCAAAACATGTTATTTTGAGGTCAGCTTTTTTTCTGTAAGGGCAATAGACCACCGTCCTTGAATATTTAAGTGCATTTAGTATTTCCATTGATGGACAACTTCCATCTGTTGTGATGAGACAAATGATCAGGTCCGTATATATGAAGCCATTCACTGACTCTGGAAAAAGGAATACAAGGGCCAGTCCTGGACCCATAACAATTTGATTAACACAGCCACCACATGTGGAACATCATGTCGATTTGAATTCATCGCCTCCAACAGTTCATGATAATGCTCCAACATTGTGTATGTGACAAAATTCTTTGCAATTAACATGTTATGGATGGTTAAGCCTAACATTGTTATGGGGGGGGGGGGGGAGGTGGAAGTGCCACAAAAGCTGCTATAGGATAATTTAGGTTGGAAAGTTTGGGATAATTCTGGTGTACTGATGGAGCAGGTGAAAGTATAGTTTGGCATTCCAACATAAGAACATAGATGGAGTGGACCATCTAGTCCAGCATCCTGTTCTCATAGTGGCTGAACAGTTGACTGTGGGAAACCAGAAAGCAGGATCTGAGCACAAGAGCAGTGCACAAACGCTATGAATTGAACTTGTAAATGGAGAGGAAGTCTTTGTAAAAAAATAAAAAAGCCTTATAGCATATCAAGACATGTTGGCCAGCTACAGTAAGCGCTGTAAATATTATTATGACATGGTGCAGCATGGAAGAAAAGAAGTCTGTGAAGTTCCTAGCTGTGGGCTTTGATAGTCTGCTAAATCACCTCTGGTGTTCATCATTTCTTTTAATGTCCTCACTTCCCCCACCCTCTCTCTGCAATTATGAATTTGCTCTTGTCAGCAGTGGCAAAGACTATGCTATATGACTTGACTTTTCATATGGGTTTTATGAACCACATACTTTATTTCATTTTTACTTTGCTTAATGATTCCCTAAACCCAATCTTTTTATTTTATTTTATTTCCACGAGTTTGAAATGTCCCCCTGCCACCATTTTATAGCACAGCCCTAACCATATTTATTCAGAAATATCATTGAATACGGGAAGCGGGTGGCGCTGTGGGTTAAACCATAGAGCCTAGGACTTGCCAATCAAAAGGTTGGTGTTCGAATCCCCGCAACGGGGTGAGCTCCCGTTGCTCGGTCCCTGCTCCTGCCAACCTAGCAGTTCGAAAGCACCGCAAAGTGCAAGTAGATAAATAGGTACCGCTCTGGCAGGAAGGTAAACGGTGTTTCCGTGTGCTCCTCTGGTTCGCCAGAAGCGGCTTAGTCATGCTGGCCACATGACCCGGAAGCTGTACGCCAGCTCCCTCGGCCAGTAAAGTGAGATGAGCGCCGCAACCCCAGAGTCGGCCACGACTGGACCTAATGGTCAAGGGTCCCTTTACCTTTATCATTGAATACAGTGGTGCTTACTCCTAGGTAAGTGGGCTAAGGATTCCAGCTACATTTAACTTTCAGGAAAGGGTATTTGGAATTGTAAAGCATGGTACTACTGATATCACAGTATTGATACCAAATAATTATTGATTATCAGACTTTTCTTGAAGAAGGGCACATCTATTTTCATCGATATTTTTCCTTTCTGTTCAATACGAGAAAATGTGCCCCTAGTAAAATTCACGATAATCACTGTACTTTGTTACTATTACTGAAGAGCAAAATAATCAACACTATTGATGATAAAACCTTCCACTTGATAAAGTTGTGCACAGCTGAGTCCAGTGTGGGACACAGGTAACTTTAAACTTGTTTCAGTTGGGGTTGTGTGGTTGGAGAGGCTCACAAAGTGTGCTACAAAGGATTTCTACTTTTAAATACAGTGGTGCCCCGCAAGACGAATGCCTCGCAAGACAAAAAACTCGCTAGACGAAAGGGTTTTGCGTTTTTTGAGCTGCTTCGCAAGACGAATTTCCCTCTGGGCTTGCTTCGCAAGACGAAAAACGAAAACGTCTTGCAAGTTTGTGTCCTTTTTCTTAACACCGTTAATACAGTTGCGACTTGACTTCGAGGAGCAACTCATAGAACGCGGTGTGGTAGCCTTTTTTGAGGTTTTTGAAGACTGGTGATTTTTGAAGCTTTTCCAAAACTTCTTTTGCAGCCATTTGGTAAGTTAAACTTTTAAAACTTTTTGGGGGGGTTTTGGATTTTGGGTTGGCGTGTTTGGAATTCAAGGACTTGGTGTTGGGGAGGGGTTTGCAAGAATCTGGAAGCTTGTGTGGTTTTTTTCTGCATTTTTATGATTTTCTGTGACCATTGGGCCACTCTGCTGTTTTTTTAAAAAAATTCTGGATTTGAATTTCTGTGTGGTGGGTGGCTGGGGGAACAGTTGAGGAGGGGGTTCTTCAACAAGAAGCAAAGAGTGGAAGAGGAACCTTCTTCGAGTTGTCCCCCAGAGTCTTAGAAAATGTACTGTACACTTTGTTGATTTTTAAATGTTTTTCTGTCATGTTTAGAAACTTAATTTATTGTTCCTTCAATTTTTGAAATGCTCTTTACAGTATGTGTGACTTTAAAGAGCACTTAATAAACTCTTGTTGTACCAAATTTGGCTTTGTTTGGACTTTTTTTGACCATAGGAACGCATTAATTGAATTTCAATGCATTCCTATGGGATTTCGTGCTTCGCAAGACGAAAAATTCGCTAGACGAAAAAACTCGCGGAACGAATTAATTTCGTCTTGCGAGGCACCACTGTAAAAGAAATGAGCTCCATCTTGGTAAGGAATGATAAAACTCCTTATCTCTTAATTAACAGAGTCCCTTTTCCTTTAGCCTTCCTCTTTTTACTTCACACACTCATTGGGGGTTTATTTTTTATCGGTTCTCGGCTTTCAGGAACAAGGAAGAATTGCATCTAAAATGTGTTGTGTAACTTTCCTGGTTATAATATTTATTATTTTAATGATAACTAAAACTAGAGCCTTCCCAAAGATAATGTAAAGAACCAGGGAGCTGAAAAGATCAAAAGGCCATCTACGCTTGACTCTCTGAACAAAGCCAGCAGCATCTATTGTTAGTACCTTTCAACTTATTTTACTATGTAGTTGTTCTGTAAATCAAAATATGCAGAACAGAGAACTTCCAAATGACGTTTCAGGTCAACTCTAAGTGACAGACAGGATGTGCGTCTCCACTCCAGATAGTTGCTTGATGGATACTTGCTCCTGACAGTATGTTCTGGAACTTAGCCCCTATGTACAGCAGATAGGCACCCTTGTGTTATCAATCTCTCTTAATGCTGCCTGCCAGTGGTGCTGAATGACATCTACTGTAGATAGCACTGAGGTGAGACTGTAAGTCTGTGGGAAGTTTTATTGGTTGTCAGATGCAATTTGTTGTATCTATAATATCAGAGGGTAAAATACAAACACTGGAGCCTATTAAAAAGTAGTTGACAGCGATCTAAAACTTCAGCAAATAAAAAATGGCCGATGAGAGGCCATCCACAATGAAAACTTGCCAAACTAATAAACTTGGGGAAGAAAGAGAGGGGGAAAAATAGATTTACTATGTGCAAGGGAGAACTCAAAACTCAAGGTTTTCTGTTAGACTGCTGAGTCAAAACACTGTAGCTTTTTACCCTCTGCATTTGTTAACTATGCATTGGATTCTGAGTAAATAACAAGCTGAGCTGCCTCCCATTAGATCAAGTGACCATTGATCTATGCTGTGCTGCTGTCTTTGAACAGAACAGCGTATCTTTTAATGGGCAGATACTTTCAGGTTTACCAAAAAAAAAAGGCCACTTCCCTGCTGCACTCCATTAAATTAAAAAAGAGGTAACACTGGTTATTCAAAAATTTCTCCAGACTATTCAGGCATTCTGCTTTTCTCATGGGATGCAGGAGAGCTGAGACAAGAATATTAGCTCTGCTCTACTGTCCTCATGCCATCATTCCCCTTGCATTGGAGGAGTAACTTTTGAAGCAGGCAGCCTGCTGTATTTATGTGTGCACATTTTTGAATCCTAGGAAATTTGGGTTCTAAATAATTTCAGGGAATCCGCATGAGTAGATTCTTCCTGCTGCTGAAGTTATTATCCCTTCAGCTCATGGAGGACAATGAAGTGGTGGGGATCTGGTAAGCTGTATGTCCTCGCTGTCCCTCCTCACGTGAAGGATTTAGGGCTACAGCTGACAAATAAAAATTATTAAAAACTAATCATAGGGTATAGTTCAGACCATTAGTCCAGCCATAATATGGTTTGATGTCACGCTAATTGCAAAAGATACCAACCCTGTTTGGGGCTTTTTAATTATCACAGGCAATATAATTAACATGTCAAACATTTATAAACTTGGGGGGTTATAGTGTAGAGTGATGGGTGAATAATCTGAGGGCTCCTCACTCTGCCACAACCCCCACCTTAATTACAAAATAAAAACAATGAAACACACACATATACAGTGATTAAATATTTAAAAAATGACAAGTGGTGTAATAACTTTCTTGATCTTTTGTTAGAATTCAAGTAGTTAAAAGGACAAGTATGTGATTATATGCAATGGCCAGCCCTAAACAGAACTGTTCACTTAATATTATAAATAGTTCAAAAGAAGGAAAAGCGAGGAGAAGAAATATGAATGTGTAAAAAGCAGAAAAGAGGTGGGAATTATGTATTCTTCACTTTTTTTCCAAGATTGTGCTCATAATGGCCAGTCAAGGAATGAATGTTATCCATTCCACTGGTAAAAAAATCATGATCTACTTATCACAATTTCTTTGTTATCCAGGACATTACTCAAATGTATATGTGCTTCTTTTAATCAAGAGCTAAGCAGAAAGACTACACTCTTGGAATAACCTTCCCCTTTTCTTTTTTCTTTTTAAAAACCTGTCACAGAAACAGCATGTTGAATCTGGTCTTTGTGCAGGCAAAATGTAAGTCGGTGCATGACTGTTAAGGATGTGGGATAGTAGGCAGCTGCAATGCCATTTATATTTGACAAACAAGACAGAAATCTAGTAATAGGGTATATGCTGATGATATAAAAATTTCTCAGGTAGAATTGCAGCAGCTGAAGAGCTCTTAAAAGAAACTTCATTGCACACATGGAGTTACATTTACTGTACTGTATTGGAATTCTTTGACTTTCACTTGATAATGACAGCACATTGATATAATTGGCTGTGCAAAGGAAACACTCCTGGCAAAATGACCACCTCACACAGAAGTAATCTTCTATATATAATAAAGCCATTCTGAGGGAAACTGTCAGCATTTAAGTTTCACAGAACTGGCGGAGAACACAATAATTCTCATTCGAGGGGGAAGGGTAAAAGGGTTACATGGCCACATGAAGTGAGTATTGAGTTGGTATTGGAATAATAATAGTATAAAGACATAAAATTCAAGGGTCTTCAAGTTTCAAGATCTAAGCTCTATAATGCCAAATGTTCCATTTTTAAAATAAAAAATGATATGAGACCACTTTTAATATTTTTGAATGTTTTGTCATTAGACACACTCTTTAGTTTCTTATTTCTGATCTTTCCATTTCTTCCTCCGTTTGCCTTTCTCAGTCCTTTCTTTTCTCTCTCTCTCCAAAAGGCAGTGCTCAAAGTAGAGTAGGTTTGGGCAGACTGCTACTTGTGCTTGTTTCCTTTTGGTGTGTGAAAGATTCCTGATTGGATAAGACTGCTCCGAGCATATTCAGCACCTTTGCAAAACCCGAGAGAGCTGAGGATGCGTACACACAATACAACCTTACAGTTAAAGCACTTTTAGAACACTTTTGAAGCACATTACTTTCCCCCGAAGAATCCTGGGAACTGTATTTTTGTAAGGGTGCTGGGAGATGTAGCTGCATGAGGAAAAGCTGTACAGCTGCAAATAAAACGTTTTAAGTGCAATATGACACTAGATGGCGATGGAGAGCCTTATGGAAAATTCAATGTATTTTTTAAAATAATAATAATAAGCATTTTCAGAACGGTTTTCATATGTGTCTAGGTTCCATCATTGTAGGCTGTCAGTAAGGGGTGTTCATGTGAACGTTTTGAAATAAAGTGTGAAGGTGGCTGTATGTGCTATCCTCACTTTCCTCCATCACACTCCACTTACACCCGCACATAGAAACTCTTAGAATGAGCTGGAGGCATGTACAGTAATATGTGAGTAGAACATATTCTAACATAGGTGGGGCAGCATGTTCGTGCTGGGTGTTTCCCACATGGCCTGGTTCATGCCTTTCAATATGTGGAGGGAGTCTTCTGAATCCCTTTCGTTTCAGTTGAGGGATGGGTGTGAGGGACTCATTCACCCTCACTTCCCATATCCAGCTGCCATGCTGTGGGTTTCCCTTTCCAGAGTAAGTTTGGGAAAGGAGAAGGGCTGGCGAATAGGGCAGGATGTGAGCTTCCTAAACGTGGTCCCTCTTAGTTTTTCAAAAAGACCTTGAAAAGACCTCAAGTTTTGGTTTTTGGTGAAATCTCAACCATCACTACCCCTCCCAAACCCCAAATCAATAATGAGGAAAGACGAGAGTAGCTCATCCAGCACTAAAGCAAACTCACATGCACTATAATCTGCACTTCTGCATTGCTCTACTAGTTTCTGTCCAGTTACTCTGCTGTTTAAATAGATTTGTTAGTACTTTTTTGCCCCTTGTAATGTATTTCAAGATGTACTTGTGTGTTTTAAGATTAGGCTGCAAATTTACACCCACTTACCTGAAAGCCGTAGTAGCTGGGGAGGTTATTGATGCTTACTGAGAGAGAGAGAGAGAGAGGGAGGGAGAGGGAGAGGGAGAGAGGGGGAGTAGCTTGGCATGTGTGATGCATGGCAATGGAGCAGTCCAAACCCCCTGCCATGCTAAGCTCCTTGTGCCATGCCTTGCCCTTCCCCTCTTCCTCTTGGTAGGTGCCAGTGGCCAACTGTGTCGGCAAACTGGGATATCACTGTTACCCCACCTGTCTCGACAAACCAGCTCTTGCTGCTTGAAAGCAGGAAGCACAATGAGTTGTAATCAACTTGCATTCAGAATTGGCTCCAGGGGTGGGTGGTCAGTGGCTAGGGGGACTAGGCTAGTTCCTTAAATGTTGCAGATAAATTAAAGTATTAAAGCTTGGTGCCTCCTTCCCAAAGCCAGGGAAGCTTCTGTCTGACTTAGGGAGGCGTGATGCTCAAGCACACAATGTCACCCACCCCATTGCCCTTGCAAGCTGGTGCCTCTGGCCCTAACTGTTCCCCTATGAAAAATGTCATCGCCCACCACTGATTGGCTGATTGAAATGAACAGAGCTCATTCATACCCATCAATTTTGATGTATCTATTCCGAATAGGAACACCATTGGCTAGAGCCCATTGAATTGAATTGGATTTACTTCTGAATAGGCATGCATGGGATTGCACTGCTACTGCAGTAGTAGTGATGGTTGCTATTCTTGTTCACACACCATTGCCTGTAGAGGAGCTGGCCAAGGAAAGTCTCTGCAGAAATGTTGCTTCTTTTGCTTTAAAAGGTCAGCTTCCTCTTGGTTGAGTGTCAAGCTGAATTCACTGTTTCATGGCTTACTTCTCTCGAGGCAGCAGTTTTATTTCACTGTAGAAATCCATGGCACAGATTCAGGATCAGTGCTGTATTTCTCCCCCCCCCCCCCAGGCATAAAATGATGCAGCATCCTGTATTTCACTTTTCAATATACCAAATTCAGAGAAGCAACCATTTGTCATTCCATTTCCAGTGTACTATAATCTGTCACTTGGGGAGATTTTCTATATACTTATGAGTAGTTGTTGCTGTTGTAAATTTTGTATCATTTCAATTTACGTTTTCCTAAAAAAGGCTGGTAGGTGGACAGAGGCCTGCATTTCTGGCCTGATATTGTGTGTTATGCTAGATGTGGGAAGGGTACACCAGAATGCAGATGTATATTTGGCCCAAATCTTTAAATTGTATAGATTTTTTGTAGTCCCGTGAATGAAAGCAGTTGCACTGATGAATGGTATATCTAGAGTTGTTTTAGCATCATTATCAGATCAGTTTCTGGCCACAGATATGTGCAGTGCAGCAAATGCTCCAGTAAGGGTACATTGGAGCTGATGCCGTCTCTAGGTTCATATGAAGGCATTCGGGCCAATTCCAGGGTTGGGACATGTGAGAGGGAATTGTTTTGACTGTTTTAAATACACAAGATCTCCTTAAAATGTTCTCCTTGCACCTGTTATCTCATAGGAAGCTATTTGCTTGCAACACTTCATCCCATGGTTGGAGTACTTTTATCTATGTCAGAACAAACTTTTCCTTTTCAATGTTTGCCTGGGGTGAAGAAAGCTTCCTGATCTTTACAGTGAGCCTCAGCAAACAAATGGATCATCGTGCAATGACAGCCACCATGTGGACAGAGTTAAAAGCAGCCCCCAGGTGGTGACTGACTTAAATTAATACAAGGTACTAATCTGTATTAACCCACCTTCGTTATCCAACGCTTCTAATTATTCAGGCTCACTATGTGCTCTCCACATAATGATTTAATGCTAAACGAATTGCTGAGCATATCATTTCTAATTGTATGATGCTCTGAATGATCGCTGTCTGCACTGTCACCTGTGCAAATGACGCTCCACTTGAATTTGGCTGCTCATGGTAACAATCCATTGTTTGACAAATTTGAAAGTTTCCTGTGAATATCCATTTCTCCGATTTCTCCTAAGATGATTTGTTTCCTAACCTAGAAGAAAACTGACTTGGACCTACACAATAATCAGGAGCAAGCCAACGGCAGGGAAGGCTGTAGCTCAGTGGTAGGTCATCGGCTTTGCATGCAGAAGGTTCAATCTTTGGCATCTCCTCGTAGGGAAAAGATCCTGGTCTGAATTCCTGGGTAGCTTCTGCCAATGTGGTCAGCACTGAGCCAGATGGACCAATTGTCTGACTCAGTGGAAGGCAGCTCCCTTTGTTCCTATGATGCTGGAGCACAGCCCTTATCACCCCTAAGTATTGGTCATGCTAGCTGGGGCTAATGAGAGTTGCAGTCCCACAGCATTTGAAGGGCACTACCTGGATGTCGGCTGTCCTTGGTATGTAGACAGCTCCTTGCTATGCATATGGCCTGTCTACCCCCAAAAAAACCAGACAAGAAAGCCAACATGCTACTATAAATATTCTTATTTCAGAGCTGGCCTTGTAATCTTTTTTTATATGGTACATCTAAACCATTCATGAGCCAGGCTGACACGCACTATAAGGGGAAGACATATTAGCTACTTGTCATGATGCATATCTTAATATTTAGTGTTGATTGTAACATTGAGTCTGACATTGAAAACAAAACACCAGGAGCTCCTTTGCTCGTTTAACCTTATAAGTTATGTGGTGCTTTAAAAAGAGCCCTTTACGTTTTGCCTCAAATGGTCATGTCACATTTATATTAATCCTATTAATTATGTTTTTAATCTTTCTTGCATTAGCTTGGCCACTGGTGATTATCAGAGACGGCAACATGTATCATGCAATTAATTTTAAAGTTATTTCCCCTTTCTTTTTGTTTAATAACAACTTCCATGACATTGTTTCTTTAGGCCTTGCTAAAGGCATCCATTTATCTTTGCAAGTGAAAGTATGAATACCATACTTCCAATATATAAAAGAATACAGCAGTATCTGATGTAATTTACACCAGTCTGTTTTCCCCCAGTGCCTTTGAATTACAAATAATTAACGCACTTCCCTTTTAAACAAAAGCAGAGGATAAATGATCACATTTCTTCTCTTTCTTCTGAAAGGACTGGATAGATGTAAGATACCTCTTGCTACAGCAACGTGCCAGAGGTATGATTAATGGCATCATCATTGCAGTGTAATTTACTTAGAAGGACTTACACAACTGATAAAAGTGTCATGTGCTTTTACTAAACGGCAGCCTAAGTGAACTGTATTTCAGGTTTTTATATCCTCATTTTGGTCTTAGCGTAAGACCCACAGAGGTTGCCTTCCTAGACATGCAGGATGGCTGATGCAAGTTAAATTAGCTCTCTTTTTTTGCATGAAAAATAGCTTCTGTCTGCATTAAAAAAAAAACAAAAAAACCTATGGTGAAGAGGAAGAAATTAGGTCACAAAATAAAATGTATTTACAGACTAATGCACATTTCATGTGGTTGGAGGAAAGTTTGATTCTTAAAAAGAAGAAGCTTGCCCTTGAAAAAGGCAATGAGGAACTAAGCAAGAGGACAAACAGGCTTCCTGCCTCCCAGCGCCCCACCTCCTAACAAAGCCCTTCAGTCTCTGGAATAAGAGCCACTTTACACATCAGCCCATTCCTACATAGAGGTTCAATAGCTGCACTGTTTTGTTTTTGCAAAAAGGTGGGATGTGATAGATAAAGTAGCAGTCAAGTACAACATTCCTTGTTTTCCTAGAGTGGGCATGCAGGGGAATGTTTGGTCCAGCCAGTCAAAAACTTCCTGTTTCCTCCTGGCTAGGATATACTTCCTTTGCACGTGACTAGAGGTGGGCGTGACCTTACCTGTCCAGGTAACACAAAAGGACAAGGCATGCTGCCACACTCTCTTCCATCTTTCTTTCATCATGTGAACTGCAGTGACTGCTAGCTTGCAGTCACTGGGATTATTCCCCCATATGGGGTAGATCCACATGCATATATTACTTGTAACTAAGTCTGCCTTCAGGGATCCAACTGTGAACTGATGATGGGAATAAACTTCTTTTATTGACTTTAAATAAGGTTGTCGTGTGTTTATTCTTGTAAGAGGGATATAAGGGAACTTACCAGGAACCTAATAGCGAGAGGCTTACACAAGCCTGCAACCAGTTATCCGCTGTGCGTTCAAAAGGGGAATGTGAAACTCTGCTAAGGAAAAGGAACTTGCTAGCACAAGTTAGGAAGGATATTAATAAACAATATATCCTCTCCTGCCTCCCTAAACATTCCCACAAAAATGCTGTTTGGGCAGCCACTGCCAACAGCTCCGTGAAGAAGAAATAACAGCACCCATGTTATACTTCAAATCGAATGGAACAGTTTGGTCTTTCCCCTACATTAAGATTTTAAAATCAAAATGCTATGAGCCCCTTATTCTGTCACAATAAACTTTTTTTAAAAAAAGGGCAGGCAGGATTGCCTCTTTTGTTTCTTGTTTGTCCACTCCCACCCCACACTTTCCTTCTAAATATGACTGTAATGCAACTGTTCTGAGAATTCAGCAAGGCCCACTAGTCATGATGGTGATTTATTACCCCCAGTTTCAAAGGCAGCATGCTTGTGAATACTAACCAGTTGGTGGGAAACAAAGGGTAGGAGGGCGCTCCTGCATTTCTGCCCTGCTTGTGGGCTCCCTATAGTCATCTTGGCTGGCCAATGTGTGACTAGCTTGCTTGACTAGAAGGGCCTCTTTTGCTTGGTTCAGGAGGGCTCCCCTTGATGTTCCTTGAGAGGGCACTGTTGCAAGTTCTGATTGTCCTCTGGCTGCCAAGCAAAAGATGTTGTGTAACACATTTACATAGTCTTTCTTGTGGACCCAGGAGAAGCTGTATGGAATATGGAAAGTAACATGAGGTGAAAATTAAAGACATTACATGGTGGGAGTATTAATGAAGGCTATAGCTCATAAATTATCATCACCAAGTTATCTCAGTAGGAAAGGTGACTTGACGTTTCCCAGACTGCGAAGGATTTTACATTCACATTTGGAAATAATGATGGAGAGTTTAATCATCAACTTACATTAGGTCTGTAATTCACAAGGGGGCGGTTCCATTCTTCTTGATATGGATCATTGGCCTCTAGCCCAACATCTCCTCTGACTTTTATCTTGAGTTCCTACATTTTTCTAATACTCTTTCTTGTTAGGGAGATAATTTAAAATCAGTTGGGCGTAAAAAACAACCAGTGTTCTTATTTCCTTTCAGATTTTTGAGGGTAGGACAATCAGTGTGGCTTTCCCTGAGGCAATGCCGGATTAGCATCTCTGATCTGACAAGAGTATGGATAGCCCCTTATGTTCTGGTGATGTGTCTCCATGGGAGGTAAGAAGTGATGATCAGAAGAGTTGACCCCTTTTGAATTCTCCTCCTAGACAGGTGTAGGGGACAAGGTGTCTTCACCTGAAAAGGACTATAGGTTGAAGTTTGAGCAAGGAAGAGTAAGAGTACTGAGTTTGGGCTCTGTAAGCATCTTATTTTGGCTGTTTCTACAGTGGGAGATGTCTGTTGGCTGCTCAACTTGTGCCTCCACCTGTGTATGTTTGTTAATAAAGACATGTATTACAAAATACCAAGAATCCCTCAGTGACATCCTTTCAAATGGAACAAAGTCAATACAACCGCTAAGCCCCTGGAACTTCTCACTGCCCAGAGAAGTAGGGGGGAAATTGGGGGGAAAACTTAGGGGAACACACATCTTTAAGCAGGACTGGGGGGTGAGGTGGAAAGATACGTGATTTATCTTATGGTTTAAAATTATTAAGATAATTAATTTTATTTTGAAATAGGCATGCAGCTAACATGGATTTCAGAAAGCATACTGACCACAAGTGATTTAGACCACCAACGAAAAGTGTTTAGCTCTCCTACCGTGGTTCAGCTGAAATTATTGTTCATTGTTGTGTTGATCTTTGCTACTGAGGACAAATCCCATTATTGGTGTTTTCCACATTGATTTCCCAAGAATATATCCAGCAGTTTCTTTTGAGATTACTGAAGAAGGAGCTACATATTTTGGCTGTGTAATTAGTTGGAAGACCAGAAATAGAAGCAAGTGGTAAAAATGAGTTAAAGTATCCCATGAGGGAAAATGAACCAACAGTTATTTCAGTGTAACAGAGGAAACAGCAAAGAACAGTGAAAAAATGCTGTTATTAGATAAAGTGGAGACAAAAGATTAGTGAAATATACTCAAGGTGAGCACAGTTACAGTAAAAGTAACAAAACCAAACAATTAAAGTAAAACATGATCAAATTACAATAAAACTAAAATATTGCAGTATAATGAAAAGCAGAATTAAAAACTAGCAGTAATAGGCAGTACCTAAACAAGCTTGCTAGAAAATATGGCCTTTCAGTACAATCCTAGGCATGTCTACTTGAAGGTAAACTCTTATTGAGTTCAGTGAGCCTTCCTTCCAGGAAAGTGTCTGTAGACTTGCAACCTTAGTTGCCCTCTGAAAGGTGAGCAGTGATGGGACCAGGACAACATTTGGGGGGCAATAGCTGCATCTGCAGTAGTGATTTTTCTGTGAAGCTACGAAGACTCTATTCAGAAGGAGGAAGTGATCTGCTTAGAGACAGAGAGCTCAGGACCTGTCTACTTGCTGTCTGAACAATTTTTGATTTGCCAGCTGTCTGCCACTGCACTTGGAAGTGTAATGTCTATAATTGAGCAGATTATGAAGTCATTCATTATCTATCATGGTGCAAGTTCTGAGTTTATGTGTTTCATGCGCATAATCCTCTCTCACAGTCTATCTTGAAATCAGTCACACTCCAGCATGATGACCAAGTTACAAATCAAAACGGGTTTGTGCAGAAGAAGAGTTCAGGCTTGGTTTTTAACAGATCAAACTGTTAGGGGAAGGGAATATGTTTGCATCCCAATGACTTCCCCAAGTGCAACCTATCACATAAATGGATAATACCCATTCATTTATAAAGGGAAAGAGAAAGGACACTTGTAGCGGGGGCAAAAGGTGCCTTCCATCCACCATTGCCATTGGATGGTTTGGCATTCATTGGCTAGGATTCCATAAATAAATCCATAGGACTCCACGATTTCATAAAGAGGGGCAATGTGTCTCTCTGAGCAGAGCATGCAGAGATACTGCACACCCTTTAGAGCCCTTGCAATACGCCCAGCCCAGCCTCATGCCTGTCATAATTATGGTCATTTTGCTACTGAATGCATAAAAACCAAAGAGATGCATAAAAATGTAATATGACGTTTTCTTCTGGTTTGCTGCTTCCTTGCCCCTTCTTGGTATCAGGATCACTGTCTGCCTTTGTATTTAAAAAGTGACTTGTGCTTTTTGATAGTAATACAGCAGAAATCCAGGAAACAATAATGGCAATAATAACAGCATAGTAATGCAGACAGTAAACCTGAAACAGTAACCACTGCTGGAAGAGTGGTAGTGAGTGATGGCGGTGTTTAGGCAGACTGCTGATGCAGGAATATAGAAACTGGAAAGATATCAACCAGCCTGATTTAAGACCAGAGGAGAGAGAACAGCACGGAGAGATTGATCATCCTTTTGGTTGAGGTCCACGGCCCGCATCAGAGCTTTTGGGATTGATGTCACGCAGTGCCATCAATCTCCAAGAGGCAAATGGGACTACTATTCTATATGAAGAATGGGTCATATTAAATACCTTGACACTGACTAGATTGAGAACTGCAAAATGACTATGGAAGAGTATATGTTTGTAGAGATAAATACAGTACTGATTCTCTATACAGTTTGTTGAACAACGACAGTAATAACATAAAAGAGAGAGTCTGTTTCCTAGCTGAACTTCAGGAATGGGCAGGTCAGAAAGAAAGGAGGAATATGAGCCATGCAATATATCGCTAAAAGAATCTTTAAACACTTCATTCATTACAGCATATTTTTCACAGACAAAAATACGCAGCCTCCCGCTTGAACTTATAGATAATAGGTAGAGGTAAAAGTTAGAATGGAGAATGAATGTAGGTAGCTGCAGTTTTGCATACTCAAGATTTAGTTATGCTAAACAATGAAGACAGACAAAAGAAGGCATTTGAAGGGAGGGACAGGCAGGGCTGACATCCAGGGTCATCATGCTCAGTTATCTTCCAAGGGCCTGCACTCCAGCAGGTGACCTACTTGACAAGAATTCCCTGGGCTTGTTCCCATTGCAACTTGGTGGTTCACTTGCCTCTGGCCTCTGGTCCAGACAACAGTGGTGGTGAGAAGGAGGAGCAGTAGGTGCAATTCTTGTAGACTTCAGGGAGATAAATGAAGAGGTTGTGGCCAAGGGACCAGCAAAACCTAGACTCTGCACCAGGAAGAGAGATCCACATGTCCAGAGGGGTATTTCCATGCATAGGGGGCAGCAAAGGAAAATGGGAGGTAAAACCTGTGCCTCTCTAGATATTGTTGGAACTCTCACCAGTTCCAGCCAGTATGGCCATAATCTGGGATTATGGATGTTGTAGTCTTGCAGTGGGGCTCACAGCTACCCTATTCCTCCTGGACATGCTCAGACAGTTTTTTAAAAAAATATTATTTCACATATTTCAAGCTTCAGCCCTGATACTGAAAACACCTCCTAGGTGTGAAAATGCATTAAGCCTTGCTAGACATTTAAAGGGTCTATGTGAAAATATGTTGATAGTTTAAGAAGAAATGGATAAGAAGTAGATCTCAGCAACTGTCCCCCTAAAAAGATTAAGCACATAGTCTTATTGCTGCTTTTTATCAGCCCCAGCTCAAAAGAGAAGTAAATTTGTACATTTTATTGGATGATTTATTTTGATTTATTTTTTCCACTAAATTTTTCCACTGCAGAATATTTTCTAGATTAAAGTCAATCACCTACTTTGCATCTTGACCATGAAAATAAAATAGCAGCTGTGAACTCCAGATCATAGGATGGTCAGCTCCAAACTCTGCTCAGTGCTCACATTCCTCTTCTAAATCAGTTTGTACATTAAGCAGCTGAGCCAAATAGGGAATGTTCAGAGCTCTAAATGAAGTGTCCACTTACTGCTTTAGACCAATGAATGGACCCTCTTCCATGTGCACTATAGACTAACAAACTCAAAAGGGAGAATGATGATCCTAAGGTCTTCATAGCAGAGTGCCCCTAACAATAGGAAAACAATTCTAATGGATAAGTCCTTTTCGGGTGACATGCATCACGGGGCTGTGCCATTAGACTAAGCACAGGACAAAAAGCACACAAATAATACTTATTTATACTGGTAACACAGCTAGCTGCCCATAAGCAGCCAGCTAAGCAACTAACTGACTGTAAATACACTTCAGCCAAAATGAAGCACTTTTAATAAATTGTTGACAGCTTTCTGCCTTGAAAGACAGTGTGCCTCTGGGGGTGACGTCAAACCAATGGAGAATAACAGCATCCACTGTGACTGCAGAGACCTGTAACTCCTAACTGCTGCCTCCTGCATTGTTTTTGCTGCATTAGCAGCACTGAAGTGACCTCTCTGGGGTGCAAGCTGGGGCAGTGTGTATGGAGGTCCTGGGCTGCCCAGATGACAATGCTCCTCTCTCAGCCTCACTGATGTGGTCCAAAGGAAAGCAGAGCAAGCTCTTTGGCACCAGCTTAGCTGCAAGAGTTGAAGGAAGGAGGTGTACAAGGTGCCACCCAACCATCCTAGGGAGTCCACTCTGGATTAGCCTTTTCTTCTCCCAAAGATACCTTGCAAGGTAATGGAGGTTTAGGTTCAGAGTTTTCCTTCTCCTAGATGGGTGACGTTCCCAGCTTGATGGGCCCCATCTGCCCCTCATTCCCCTCTACAGAACGTGCAGAAACTGCCTTCGTGACCATTGGATCCACTATTGTTCTTGTTCGCTCAATCCCCCAGAGCCTGGTTTTTTTTTGGGATGGATTTTATATGTGCCTAAATAGATTTGCCTTAATAAATAATAATATAATGCTGATACATTTAGAAACATGTTGAAATTATTATCAGCTGCAGCAGCAACTGTAGGAGAGGATGTTGGCTTGGGTTGAAGCAACGTAAGAAGTGAAAGCAACAGAAACCTCAGAGTATGTTACTGCTTGCCTGTCAGGTTTTGCTGCCATCTTTAAATCTTGCTATTCGGCTTTGGCATTTTAAAAGAATGGGGTTCATTGCTGTCCGTTGTCAGCAGTTTCATTTTGGAGACAGGAATTTTTTTTTTCAAATTGAAATTGCCTTTGCTGTCTGGTTCATTCACAATGATTGAGGCAAATGGCAATGAGGAGCTCATAGAAGTAAGCTCAGAATAGTGCCAGAACACAAAGATGCTTGGTGCTTTATGAAAGGCATTTGAAGGAGAAGTTATGATTAACAAAGCTGGACCAGAAAGCATCAGCAGTGGTGTTCTTATTGTACTTTTTATTGTATACCCCTTAGAAATTTTAAATTCTATTAAGTGGTATATTTTAAATACAGGAGCCATCCTGCCAACTAGGTTTAAGTAGAAAGAACTTAATGGGGTGGTTTAGGAGGGATAGCAAAAGCACTGCCATCTGAATTCCACCTTAGAATTTTTGGTCTGTCTTAGCCATGAATAGCAATGGAGAGTTTTGTTCCTTTCCCAAGGACATACAATACTTGACTAACTAGCACCCACCCCTAAGGAATTCAGTTTTACTTCCTTGTTGAGCTACAATCTTGCAATTATTCAGCAAATAGCTGCCAGAAACCTGACTGTACCAGTGGAATCATACTACATGGAATCTGCCTAAAAGACATTTGTCCAGATGTGGAAAACTGCAAATGCAGCAATGCTGTCAGCTCTGCAGTAATGGCCACCTATGATTGTGGTTGGGAAGCTCCTAAAACACAGCAGCCTACATTCGCTCAGCTCAGGAACGCACAACTCTTCAGATACATGTTATGAAAGGAGAGGAACCATGGAGCAAGCCTCACAAACCACTGACATTCATCATCTTCTTTTCCAATGCAGACAAGATCCCTTTCAGCATACCACAATGATGAAGATATTTATTTCATAAAATTCATACACTGCTTGATTGTAAAACAAAAACAAAAACACAAAGCAGTTTGTATGGATCACATGGTGTTATATCAACATTGTTAGTAAAAAATTTCCCTTAACGAGGAAGAGGTATTTTGTTAAAGGATATCATGAAACAGGCTGCACAGATCAGAGTACTGATATAAGTACCTATCGACTTTGATAGATTACTGATGCTGGTTGAATTTCTTGGGGAGACCAGGGAAATAGGTTATTGGCTCAATAAAACACCGAGTGGCATTTAAAATGTCAGTCTAATAGCAAGAACCAGTAAGGCTTTTAATTACCTTCTGTGCAAGCTTCTTAATTGCTTTGATGGTTACAGCGCTTAGCGAGTTCCTGACAGAGTTGTAGCTACTGACTTAATTTAAAAACTGTTTATGAAACTTAAACTAGACGTGGTGGTAGAAGATCTCTGTAATTAAACACGGATTCTCTATCACGTAAGAAAGCAATGGGCGGGGGCATAATTTTGACAGTCGAGGGAGGAATACAGAGGCTTCTGCTTACCTGTTCATTAATCCCCAGGCTCCCCCCCCCCCAAAGTTGAGATCACTTCTGAGACTGTAGTATGGCTAGGAAGTCAAGCTTTTTCATTCAGTTAATTAGTACTTGTGGCAATATTTAAGATTACATGGATAATCAACACACATACAGTGGTACCTCAGGTTACATACGCTTCAGGTTACATACGCTTCAGGTTACATACTCCGTTAACCCAGAAATAGTGCTTCAGGTTAAGAACTTTGCTTCAGGTTGAGAACAGAAATCGTGCTCCGGCGGCGCGGCAGCAGCAGGAGGCCCCATTAACTAAAGTGGTGCTTCAGGTTAAGAACAGTTTCAGGTTAAGTACGGACCTCCGGAACGAATTAAGTACTTAACCTGAGGTACCACTGTATACCATACTACTTGTTGTTTGTTCTCCACTGTTCCTAAAAGAATTAGAGGATTGTTTGCTTGCTGATTTGTAAAGTAGTCACCCTGGGCAGACATACAATTCATGTAACAAATGAGTACATAGCTGGGAGAGGGGGTCGAGGTTGTGTCCAGTGATTTTTCCCCACTTTGTGTTCCAAGTCGCCATTCATACAAACGCCTAAACATGTACCTTGAAATGTATATAGGTTTTCTACAGACAGACTCCTGAGTGATGTGTTAGTAGCTACATAAGCATTGCGTCACTAGGCAGGATTAATTTTTAAAATTAAAAAAAAGATGTTTTACAGATGGTGTTTAACACCAAGCAAAATATTCAAAATGTATAAAACAAAATAAAAAATGTGTTGGAGGTGGAACCAAGTAGAGGGGACGCTACTACATATGTGGTGGACCTGTGACAAAATTAAGGGCTTCTGGGATGTGATATATGAAGAGCTAAAGAAAATATTTAAACACACTTTTGTTAAAAAAAAGAAGCTTTTTTTATTGGGTATACTAGATTCGGATATCGCTAGGGAAAACAAGAAAATATTCCTTTACACAACAGTGGCAGTGAAAGCCCTAAATGGAAAAAATTGGAAAAATGAGACAGCACCAACAAAAAAAGAATGGCAAGAAAAATTATTTGATTACATTGAATTGGCTAGAATGACAGATGCAATTAGGGGTCAGTCTAAACAAAAATTTCAAAAAGAATGGGGAAAATACAAAGATTACCTTAAAAAGCAGTGCCCTCAGATTAATACCTGGACTTGTTTTGATTAATTTTTGCAAAACAAATTATGGTGTAAAAGCTTAAAATAGAAAGAAAAGGGGGGACGACGACGTGAGAAGGAAACAGTTTACTAAACATGAAAGCAGAACCGTGTTGAGGACGAAGGAAGTCAACTAGAAGAAAAGAAGAACTGAAATATGGTTACATATTCATTGTTCATTATTTGTTTCGTATTGTTTTTTTAAGTTTTCTTTTTCTTTTCTTTTTTATTAGTGTTATGTGTGTTTGTGTTGCAAAATAAAATAAATATGATTAAAGTTATTTTTTAAATTATATGTGCATATTTTTGCCCCACACTTCAGCTAAAAAGGCTCCCAGCGCGGCTTACAGATCAACTGTAGAAGAGTCTCTGTCCATAGGTTTACAATGTAAAAGACATGGCAGAAAAAGAAAAAGTGATGGCGATGGAGGAGGCAAAACAAACAAAGTCAGGCACCAGTTCTTAAGTTATGGAGTTTTTATAATGGCTAGCTGAGATGAAAAAAGTACAGGGGAAAGAGAGTCAAAAGGTGCCAGTCTCTTAGTTGAGGTGACAAAACTGTCCTGCTTGCCATCTGCTTCTTTCCATCAGGCTGCAGCACAGAGAGAGCATGACTGCTGCAAGGTGACAGCTGAAGGAGAGGAAGAGCCAAAGGCGTCTGGCTTCTCATTAGGGCCTGCTTCTATTCTGTGTGTTCGCTCTGTAGCCTGATGGAATGGTACTTTTCCCTTCTGCTCAGCAACCTGCTGGAATCATTGCTGCTTGGTGATAGCTGAGGAAGGGCCAAATACCTCTTCAGCAAGGCTGATGGAATAGCTCAAGTTTCCTTTCCTCCCCTTTGCTGTGCAATCTTACAATTTAAAAACTAGTTTCATTTTTACCTCAACATGGTGTCCAGATTTCCTTTATATTATCTCAGAGTAGAGACTAAATGGAACCGCAATAAGGTACCTGACAAGACAAGACAGGAAGATGCCTGGAGACACCAGGAGCACTTTGAGGCTTAACTGCTGCAGCCACAGTGAGAGAGGCCTAGACTTGGGAGAACTTAGGTTTCAGGAAACAGAGACCTTAGGTCCAGCACCAGCCTCAGGAACCCTGAACCACATGGGAAGCTTCCTTATACCGAGCCAGACCAGTGGTCCATCTAATTCAGTATTGCCTGTACTGACTGGCAGCAGCTGGGTCATTCCCAGTCCTACCAGCAGATGGCAGGGATTCAAATTGGGACTTTCTGTATGCAAAGAAGATGTTCTATAACTGAGGTATGGTCCTTCTGAAGGACTGGGCTGCCTGTATGCATAGGCCAAATGGCTAGTTTAGGCTTCCTCAACCTCAGCCCACCAGATGTTTTGAGACTACACTACCCATCATCCCTGACCACTGGTCCTGTTAGCTAGGGATCATGGGAGTTGTAGGCCAAAAAACATCTGGAGGGCCAAGGTTGAGGAAGCCTGGGCTAGTTTATATCACCAGGTGGGTAGACAGAACCCCCTGTCCTGTTGTGAAGGTCCTGGAAACAGTTAACTTCACAACAGGCCTGGAAATCACAAAGCATTCCTGATACTTGCTTAGAAGATACCTGCTGAGCTGGAGCTTTTCTGGAGTCTAGGGCACCCTATGACCAATCTCATTTTTGATACATCTTGAAATGGCCTAAAATGAAGGATCATGTCACTTTATCTGGGCAAGAGAGGAATGCTTCTGTCTAACTAATCTCATAGTGTTCAGAATATTAAGCTATTGTTTTATTTCTCTTTGTAGGAATTCACTACATATTCTAAGTTTGCCACCATGCTAACAAGGCTACCCAGATAATTTTGTTGCATGTTTCCTCAAAAGTGCATGAAGCCCAGAATGCCAAGAGGGATTTAAATCATTGTCAGGGGCAAACAGGATGTGCCAGGCCATAAGGCAGTTATTTGAAGTTTGATATGTCCAAAGTGTGAAGACTCTGGTGACAGTGCAGCAATTATGGCAGATCAAACACTGCACAGATTTGTATCGAGAGTGTTATTCTTATGCAAATATAACAGAGAGCTTAAAACACTACAAAGGGGGGAAGAAGCCCTTCACTGAGTGATTCAAAGATTTTATTTGATTTCTCCCACTAGTGATATTTTCAAGTCCATATTGTGTGTGTGTTTTCATGTGACTTCCTACCCTTAGGACTCTCTGGAGTTGCTAGATATTGACAGGAATGCAATAAATTCAGGAAACATTTTAATTAAGAAACAAAAACCTATAAGGTAGTTAATTTTAATTGTGAAACACCCCCAAACTGTTAAGAGCCGCAGCTTCACTGTTTGGATGGAAATGTAAAGTTATAAGCTCATTTGCTGATGTGTAATGTAATTTGTGATTAAGGTTATCTGTAATATCTACCCTTTTGGTAAATGTCAGCCACATAATGACTGCTAGCTTTATCTTCGCAGATCTCACATGGCACAAGGTTCTGTCTGACCACAAGAATCTAGTTAATAAGCCTCTAATGGGAAATGACCAACATTGGAATAGGACAGATTAAAAGTGACAATGCTAATTGACTGCAAAGGTATCTACATGAAGAGGGACCAGAAAAATAATTTAAGTCTAAATGAAATTGGACTGATTTGATATTTGAAAAAGCGTTCCTTTTCCCTTGTGTTTGGCAGGGTGAATTAATTGCTTCATGTTTCACAGAGAATAGGCTCCTAGGTGACAACGGGCAATGGTGGCTGGGGGTGGAAGGGAGGGGTGAGGATGATGAACTTCTGGAGGTTTTTGCAGCTGGAATAAATTTCCTGCAAATGCAGATTGTTTTAAAGATAGTAAAAATACACATAGAATTCTGTAACGATACCTGTGAGCATTTTATGTGTTATGAAGACAAATTGGTTTTTTTTAATATAAGATATTTATTAAGGTTTTCAGAATATTACAAGACAAAAAAAGAAAAAAAGAAAAAAGAAAAATACAAAATAAAAACAGTTAAAAACAGTTCATTCCTTCCGTTATTTAGCCTTCATTTGCTTATTTCCAGGACCTCCTCACACCTCCCTTTTTTGTATTCCAATTCAGTTATTAGTTCAACAAATCCCTCCCCTCTTTATGTATCCTAATCATTAATCATAAAGTATTTGTAATTTTAAATTTTTACCTATTAATAAACCATTTTTTTTCATGTTCCCTTATAACATTTCGGCTAAAGACCACTTAGTTTCTATCCGACATCATTCTGACATTCATTAATTTTGCAATATTTCTGTAAATAGTCTTTAAACTTTTTCCAATCTTCTTCCATTGACTCTTCTCCCTGGTCTCGGATTCTGCCAGTCATTTCCGCCAATTCCATATAGTCCATCATCTTCATCTGCCATTCTTCCAAGGTGGGTAGATCTTGTGTCTTCCAATACTTTGCAATGAGAATTCTTGCTGCTGTAGTAGCATACATAAAAAAAGTTCTGTCCTTCTTTGGCACCAATTGGTCGACTATGCCCAGGAGAAAGGCCTCTGGTTTCTTCAAGAAGGTATATTTAAATACCTTTTTCAATTCGTTATATATCATCTCCCAGAAAGCCTTAATCCTTGGGCACGTCCACCAAAGGTGAAAGAATGTACCTTCATTTTCTTTACATTTCCAACATTTATTATCGGGCAAATGGTAGATTTTTGCAAGCTTGACTGGTGTCATGTACCACCTGTATATCATTTTCATAATATTCTCTCTTAAGGCATTACATGCCATAAATTTCATACCTGTGGTCCACAACTGTTCCCAGTCAGCAAACATAATATTATGTCCAAGATCTTGTGCTCATTTAATCGTAGCAGATTTCACCATTTCATCCTGAGTGTTCCATTTCAACAGCAAGTTATACATTTTTGACAAAATCTTAGTTTTGGGTTCTAACAGTTCTGTTTCCAATTTTGATTTTTCCACCTGGAAACCAATTTTCTTATCCAAATTGTATGCCTCCATTATCTGATAATAATGAAGCCAGTCTCGCACTTTGTCTTTTAATTTCTCAAAACTCTGCAATTTCAGTTTGTCTCCTTCCTGTTCCAAAATTTCCCAATATTTCGGCCATTTGGCCTCCATATTGAGCCTTTTCTGAGCCTTTGCTTCCATCGGTGACAACCACCTTGGGGTGATATGAAGACAAATTGTGACCCATTTTAAGCATGCATACACTGAAGAGTGGGAATATCTTAATGTCAGAGAGTATGATCTGGGGGACATGACATGCCTGCAATAGTAGCTAGTGGCAAACAGCAAATTGCTTTATATACCCCCACAACAAAATCTGTTTTAATAATGTTGCTAATTGGTGCTGTAAATGACTAGCACAAAAACCAACAAAAAAAGGAAGTACACAGACGAGTTCTGTGATCTGTTCAGAAGCAAATTGATAATAGGCTGATTGTGGTTCGAGGACCCTGTCTCCACATAGTGGAATGAAAACACACGGACACGTGATATAAGGTTAATGGGCAAGAAAAAGGCCACAACTTTATTGATTACAGCAAGTGAAAAGGTATTGGCTTAGGCATTGGATTACGTCAGCTGACTCCACCCACTTGGAGAGGGGTGAGTCTAAAACAGGGGGGTTTATTCACCAGTAGGTGGAGCCTGTTGATGCTAATCCAACTATAAGCTCTCCCCTGATGTCACCGAGGGTCGTGCCATGGCCTCCCGCCACGCAGGCATCGGACAGAATACACAACCGCCGGATTCCTTTAACGGCATACCCCAAAATTGAAGGCGTAGGTGATGGCCACACCTAGCCCTTCCACACGCCACAACACATTATTCCAATGCCTAACCTACCCACCAATACCACAAAAGTTGTGACGATTGCTACGAGGTAGGCGAAAAAACCAAAAAGCCTAATGCCAAATGGAAAAATTCCTACCAGGCCCCCCGGACAACCAGGGTGACCAACCTAAGGTCCATAGCAAGGCCAAAAGAAAACTGAGACCCTGAGCTCTAAGGGAGTGGAGGGTGGGTGACTTGCAACGGGACGACGAAGAGTGAGGCCGGGAGGCTGGCACCGCAGCAATTTAGGCTGCCGTACACGCCCCCTCGAAGGCACCTGGTTGGGTGCCTGTCAGTGGGCATGGGCGCCAGCCAGGTGAGTGGGAGGCAGGGGGCTAACGCCCCCTGCTTGAAGCGGAGACCGGCTCCCGCCCACAACGACTCCCCTCTTTTGCAGGAGGAGAGTCTTTCTCACACACTTGCACTTATCTTCACGGTGTGCAGGTGAACACTGACCTCTTCCTCAGATGTAATGCATGGTGATCACTGGGGAAGTAGTAGCAGTTACCAGAATATCCTCAGACAGGACCTTGGACAGCTCCCAGTGGTCCCTGCTGGCTGAGCTATTAAAGATGTTGTCCCAGCAAAGAACTAGTGTCACCTGAAGGTTTAAGACTGACTCTGCCTTCCCAGGGAGTTTGCTCCCCAAGTAAGGTGTCCACATTCCTGAAAGGGCTTGTAACCGATTCTGCAATCACAATCTCCTGTGGGGCTATTGAGGAGGAGAAGCTATAGGGCAGTCACCCCAGAGTCTGGTGATGGGAGAGCCACATCCTTAGACTGGGATGGCATAGAAGGGGGAGATGTTTCCACACGTCACCTCTTAAATTACGAAGCTTTCTGATGGTTGCTGCATTTTGTTTATTTTTAAAGACACTCTTACAACAAAACATGTTTTTAGGAAAATGGTAATTGCAATCATATCATTCAAAAAAGAGGAAAAGGAGTGTGACATTCCTAAATGAATTATTCAGTGTGGAATTATAAAATGCAAGACCCGTCACAACAGCAAGTCAATGAGGCCCTTTGTGTTCAGTAGACTGCATTTAAAAAATAATCTGCCATATACAGTCACTGAAGTATTTTTGGAGCTGATACATTCTTGTTTCCTCTGCCTGCAAAGTAAAATTTTTCTTTCAACGTGCTGGGAGATCCACACGGAATCAGGCCATGGGAGGACCCAATATGTAATCAGCAAATGCAGTTTGGTCGAAACACTCTGGAGCCACTTATATAAGAACATTGTACCTATACAACCCTGTTCTTACTAGTGGCTACAGCTAAATGGGCGTATTTCAGGTGGGCCAAAGGCAATTATCTACAATATGTTGGAAAAGAACAGGATTTCAAAATACATAATTAATCTGGAAATTTAAAACAGTCCTTCCCGTACTAAATCAACTGTTGATGTGCTGTTGTCAATTCTGCCTAGTAATCTAAAGCAAGGATTGCCATTGTTGTGCTTTCCATATGTTGTTGGACTTCAAAAACTGGAGGGTACTGCATTGTCTATTCTTGATCTAATGTAGTAATCTATCTAAGTTTATCTATTATAGCAGCATGAAAAAAATATTTTAGATAGACTATTATTCAAATAGGTGGAATATCACAGTATTCAGTTTTACACTATGCAATATATATACAAAGTCTAATGGCAGGATATCAATAACCCTCCCTTTAATATCACACATCAAAACCAGTAAAAATAATAATTACATTAAAACTCATCTGTATTTCACCCATCTCTATTTTTATATATGAAAAATGCATTTATCCATTGAAAATGTTGTTTACTTTCCACTTTTTAAAAAATGCCAATAACGTGCCAAATCATTTTTAACCTCACTGCAGAATCCATCACTGTCCCTAGATATAAAAAACGGTCTTAGTTTTTTCCCCTCCCCACCAACTTACCATTTTGACATGTAAAGAAGAGTCATTTTGTAAAATTCTAAACTTTTACAAAGGTAAGAAATGGCAAAATAATAACAACATTTGTCTTCTGTCAAAAAATATTGACATGGTATTACCACAGCAAAATTGGTTTGTGTTGTGAAGTGTGTCTCATAGATAAATCAGATTTCAGACTTTTAAAAACACACAGACCTAAATACATGGTTCTTTAGAGCTAATATCTATAAAAATGTATACAGAAACATAAGTGGGATCTTAAATTTCATTACAGTATTTTATACAAGAATGTTCAGTGTAGAATAGAGTTTTCTTCTACTCTTATCTGCCTTTGATATTATTCAGATCTCTGTGCAAGCCAATAAGTTATCACAGAGAGACACTGTATATAGATGCTAAACAGACATAGGATAATTTCAAATTCCTTTTGCATACATATCTGTACTAAAATACAAATGCTATCTTCAATACAAGCCTAAGGCACCACATGATACCTAAAGGAAATGAATAAAGAATAATTTTGCATGAAAGAAGAACCATTTTTACATGGTGATGATGTGGGAGCTGCCAGCTCCTTTGGCACAATGACTGATATTTTCAATGCTGCAACATGTGTTCTCTTTGAAAAACCTACCTATCAGTATAGTTCTGAGAAACTGACAAAAAGGACTCAGCGTTTGGGGCAGTGGCAGATCAGTAAATTCTGAAGTGCAGCCAGTCTTCATTACAACCTCCATAGCCATGCTGCTACGGCTACATTGTTTCTAAGGTAATACAACAAAAATGAACTTTTGACCAGGGCAGACATTACAGCTTGTTTACCAAGACAGCTTTGCCTAGTATCTAACCAAATGAAAAGTTCAGTTGGGCTCGAAATCTTGCTTGCTCTTTTGGTTGGTCATGTTAAAGGAATTGGGGGGGGGGGTTACCCCTAAAAGAAAAATGATATTTTAACCCATAGACATGCAGCCAAAACTCTTCTTCTGCTTAGCTTATTTAGTGGACGTCTCTCTGACAACAGCTTATCTGATTGTCATATGGAATATTGGCAAATAGCAATGCCAGAGATAATTTGTTTGCTTTTTCACTGCACTTATAGCAGGGAGCTCAAGTACATGGTTCTCTTTCTCCCCATTTTATCCTCATTACAACCCTGTCAAGCAGGTTAGGCTGGGAGACTGTGATTGGCCCAGGGTTATCCACTGAGTTTCATGGCTGAACAGAGATTTGAATCCAACACTAACCATTACACCATGCTGGCTCTCAATGTGTCACCTCACTGACATCATAAACAACCCAGCTGTGAGTAGAAAAGCAAGTGTGTGAAACAAGGAGTTATTGATTTTTTATGTGATTTGGGTGGGTAAGTATAGAGGGTCCTGAAGGCTGCTTGGAGATGAATTCTGCTGAGAAACCAGTGTCTTTTGGTTCTTCTTCTCCATGGACAATTTCCATCATAGTTACTCTGAGGATCTTGTAACTTTAGTAACTAGTACCTGCATTTGCTTGTTTTCCTCTTCCCTCCGCATTCTCATTTCCTTTTGTGTCATGTATTTTGGATTGTTTTATTCTTATTAATCTGTAAGCCATTCTGACTGAAGAACAGAGTAAAAATGCTACAAACAAATATTTGAGGTCCTGAACGCTTTAGCAAATGCTAGTTCAGGGCAGCTGTGTGAGTCCCTTGATCCAGCTTGCAAATGGTGGGTTTCCTGCTTACAGAATTCTGTGTATTTTCACACAGTTTTTTAAGACCGCCTGGCTAAACCAGCTGGAATATTTCATATACCCATTCTATTTGTGTAAGGAAACGATCAATTGAAAGTCCTGGCAGAGAACAGGACACAAACGGAGATCTTGGAAATGAAACAAAAAGTCATGCTTTACTAGCATCTGTTAAAATAGCATCTGTGTATTTTGGTTTCCTTTCTGTTTGTTTATTTGAAAGGCCTTTTACATTTTCGCATGAGACACTCAGCTGCCATTCTCAATGCACAGTTTCAGTTGCTTTCCCATGGACTAACCCTGTAATACACCAAAGTTGTTTTTCCTTCCATGAATGGGAAAGAAGCATCTGCAAACAAGCAGCCCTTTCTTTAATAGTGCCTGATAATTCATCTGCCACTGCAGCAAATTTGTCATCCTATATTAGCTGTGCCATCAGCAAGCGGCCTTTCCCAAGAAAGTTTGGTTTACACAATATTTATTCATTTATTTATAACAGTATTGGTGTACCTGCCTCTTATAAAACATCAGGGCAGTGTACAGCAACGTGGCGGGGGGGGGGACTTTAAAAGCAGTAGAGAACAATCATTAAAATGACTACTCATGAAAATTTTAAACAACTGCATAGGGTTGTCAGCATAAAAAGTGCTCAAAAGACACCTGAAAGTCAAAAGTGAGATAAATTGTCTACAAGTATAGGACCTAATCCAGTGTAAAGGCAGGCACAGAACGCCTGAAGAAGAAGAGTAGTTTGGATTTGATATTCCACTTTATCACTACCCAAAGGAGTCTCAAAGCGGCTAACATTCTCCTTTCCCTTCCTCCCCCACAACAAACACTCTGTGAGGTGAGTGAGGCTGAGAGACTTCAGAGAAGTGTGACTAGCCCAAGGTCACCCAGCAGCTGCATGTGGAGGAGCGAAGAGACGCGAACCCGGTTTCCCAGATTACGAGTCCACCGCTCTTAACCACTACACCACACTGGCACCACAGAGTATTCACACAGAGCTCAACTAACGCATAAGAGATGTTCACAATGTTTCCCTCCACCTGCATAACCAAGGTGTGGAAGGGGAGCTCACCTGCCCCATGGGGGGAAGTGCAGCCTAGTCACATACAGCTCAAAGTGCATTCAGAATGTTCAGAGTTCCAAACTGGCTGACTCTTGGGTTATTTTATTATGAATAATAATAATTTGCATTTGTCTCCTACCCTTCTTCTGCATAGGAGCCCAGAGGAGTTATGCAACACCAGCTCAGTTGGTTAGATCGTGGTGCTGATAACTCCAAGGTTGTTGCAGGTTTGATCCCCACATGGGATAGCTGCATATTCCTGCATTACAGGGGGTTGGACTAGATGGCCCCTGAGGTACCTTCTAGCTCCATATATTTATGATTATATTACAGTGGTACCTCGGGTTACATACGCTTCAGGTTACATACGCTTCAGGTTACATACGCTTCAGGTTACAGACTCCGCTAACCCAGAAATAGTGCTTCAGGTTAAGAACTTTGCTTCAGGATGAGAACAGAAATCGTGCTCCGGCGGCACAGCAGCAGCAGGAGGCCCCATTAGCTAAAGTGGTGCTTCAGGTTAAGAACAGTTTCAGGTTAAGAATGGACCTCCGGAACGAATTAATTACTTAATCCAAGGTACCACTGGCCGGAGCACGATTTCTGTTCTCATCCTGAAGCAAGCTTCTTAACCCGAGGTACTATTTCTGGGTTAGCGGAGTCTGTAACCTGAAGCGTATGTAACCCGAGGTACCACTGTATATCTCTAAAATATAAAAACATTACCAACAACAACAAGCTCCACTCTTAAGTCTCAGGGTTATGGGTTGAAGCCCATTGTTGGGCAAAAGATTCTGTATTGCAGGGACTAGTTGACCCCCCCCCCATGGTCCCTTCCAACTCTACAGTTCTATGATTCTTTGATTCTATAATCCTTGGACAATTTTAATGTCCCCCAAACCTAGGTGTCTTTAGTTTAAGTCTAAATAATATGCTGATATACCTTTTCTAAAACAAGCCGTGGCATTTTGATTATTTACTCCATGCTGTCCCAATAGACTCAATGTTGGAAAATAGTCTGACCAAACCATATCCATCCACAAGGGAATCTTAGCCTGATATCAAAGAAAGGATGAAAACCTCCTCACCCCTAAGGCATGTTTACCTCACCTGTCTCCTTTTCCGTTGGAAGTTAGGAGGGCAAAAGGAGACACATCAGAGGAGCAGCCACACTTTCTGGGGCGCGGCTCCATCTCCTCTGCTCCCATCACACTGGTTTTGCAACTAGCCTTCTTTTCTTGCTTCTTTCCGGGGTGCAGAAAGTACCAGGGAATTGCTTTCATTGTGTAGACTCCTCTTCCGTATATTTCATCACAGTGGATGCTGCCTAAATGCAGTAAGACTAAAATCTTATGCTCACTTACCTGAACTCAGTGAGACATACCTCCAAAACTACCCACAGTGTTAATTTTCATTTGTGGACTCTGAAAATGATTTGACATTGACCAGGACAAAGCTGAGCCACAAACTATGTAATCTAAATGGCAGAGGGTCCTAAGCAGAGAATGGGTTCTGTATTAAGATGGTGGTGGAGGAAATAAAATGCACAAGCATTAAAAGCTGGCGTATACTGAGTCAGGTGATTGGTCCACTTAGCTCCATATTGTCTACACTGACTGGAAGCAGTTCACCAGGGTTTCAGATGGGGGACATTTCCAGGCATACCTGGCAATGCTAGGGGCTAACCTAGCTCTACCACTGAGCAATGATCCTTCCCCCTGAAGCTTAGATGATTAAAGCCATGGTATATTAACAATATTTAACAGTAGAATTCCACAGAAACAGTCCTGATTCCCAAAGGAATGGTAGTAGAGGTGTTTCCAAAAGTGCTATTCACTTTTCTAGGTGACCATAAACTTTATACTATATAACTATTAATGGAGATTATTTTTCACCAATTAAAAAAGTTATAAACCAATGTCTCTCTGTCTGTCCACCCCCCCCCCCAACAAAACTGGCTATTCACAATAAGGTGGCTAAGTGCCAGTTTCCTACATCATCTCCTGTGAACAAAGCTGGGTTTCGGAGGGCTTCCATTTCACTTCGATAACCTGGCAACTCTCCAATTAAGCAAAATATTCAAAGCTACAAGCTTGCATGTGGTTGCTGGCCAGTGTGCCCATAGGAAGGCTTGTCATGCTTTAAAAACACTTCTAGGTTGGGCTGACCCTGTGTGGATTCCACCCTTCCTGCCAATTTCATGTGAATCTTGAACCATGAATATTTTCAGTCAGCAACACTGCTGGCCCTGTTAGGCTCCTTCACTGTTCTATAAGGGCACTTATAGCTGATCTATTTTAGGTCTCTTATATTAAGTGATGACCTTTATTTCCACAGCCACCTTCTCTCTGAATGAGAATGAGCCCCACCAATTAATTTCTGCTTCAAACGTGTATGGGCCAATATTGACATCCATTACATATGACATGCGAGCGTGTGAATCTCTGGAGACAAGATTGTTACTGCCTTGCTTCTTGTCCAGTACTCCAACTGCTCTGATCCTGGGCTCGTGATTTGTCTCGCTTCAGACAAACCACAAGTTGTAACCATGGTTTGTTCTTTGTTTACAGCTTGTGGCTTTTCCAGGGACGACAAGCCATTAAGCCAAACCATGGCTTAGCTCATAGCAGTGCAACAGCAGCAAAACTGGAGGATAAGCAATGCAGCCATGATATCCTCTCCAGGAATGTGCCTGCTTGCTCATTTGAGTTGCTAAGCCACTGTTTGGCTTAGCATTATACGCAAATGGAGCCAGAGTGTGAACAAAATCCAAGTTTTGTAGAGAAAATTACCTGTCTCAATAATTTCTCAAATTTATACATTATAAAATTATCTACTCCCACATTTCTCTATGGTGTCACCCTGTTTGTGGAATGCCTGCTTCTTACACCAGGTGCCCCCGTTTTTCTCATTTTGGCACCAAATGAAGATTTACTTGTTTACTCAGACTTTTGTTTTAAAGGAGTGATTGCTGTTCTGTTTAGCTGTTTTTAGTGTCATTGTTTATTGGTGTTTTTAAGAATTGGGTTTTTTCTTGTTCTTGTAATTTTATTGTATATTCTGTATCCTGCTCTGGTATCAGTGGATAAAAGGTAGACCATGAATCTATTTCTTTTTTTTACAGATATTGAACACCTCGTGTATTTTGTTTGGCAAAATATGAGCTAGAATTAAGTTACCTGTTTAATTGATTCCCATTTTGCATAAGTTGAATATTAGCCTAAAGAGTAAATGTTAAAAGAAGCACTTTCTTAGACTAGCAAGGAAACCTTGATACATTTTGCCAAGCTATGAATTATAATGTATTGTCATCATCAATGTAAGCTGTTATAATTTACCTCTGACATTCAGATTTGGCTGTTGGGCATATTGTTGGAAATGTATCCTATTCACTTCCCTGCCTTCTAAATGCCCTTCATGTTTCGGTAAAACAATCCAATCAAAACTAAAGACCAAAAGCACTGTAAAACAAATCAAGCATACAAACCGTTCCTAAGCATTCCTGTTATACTCTTTCCTTTTTTGGCCTGAGGCTTTTAATTTTCTTAAGCTGTGCACTAGTATAACTAAACTTTCCACAGAAAATATCTGTACATGGTATTATTTTTCCCTGTGATTTGGGCCAGGCTTTTTAAAAAACAAAACACACACACACACACACACACACACAGAGAGAGAAAGCTCTACCAGGGACTTGAGAGACCTTCATATTTGAATTGTGAGGACCTGCATATCTTTTGGCTTTCTAAAACAATATTGTATTGGAACAGATTGATGAAACTGTTTCAGAGTTTAAGATGAAACAGACTGATAGGTCTTCCTACTTATGCATATATGATATTATTGTATCCCAGTCCTTGCATATTATGATATGATTATGTATATCCATGCTTCTCTTCTACCTTTTGTTGTCCTTTCTCTGAAGCCTGATTTTCCCCTTGGTCAAGTGACAGTGCTGAAAAAGATTCATAAAATATTTCTGACTGCATTCTACCACACTCCAAGAATTATTCAGCTGCGAGTTACAATTCAGTTACCTTATGTAACGTAATGTGTGTGAATATATGAATTGTTTCAGGACTTGCCCCTTAACCTTAGTGGAACATAGATGTCTTTCCTATTGCAATTTTGGGGGCCAAAATAATAGAATTTTAGAGTTGGAAGGGACCCTGAGGGTCATCTAGGAAGTCCACTACCTTCCAAGGGAGTTTCGTTCCACTGTTGAGTAGCTCTTACTGTCAGAAAGTTCTTCCTGATGTTTAGTCAGAATCTCCTTTCTTGTCAGTTGAATCCATTGCTTCTGAAGCAGGAGAAAATAGGCTTGCTCCACCCTCCATGTGGCAGCGCTTTAGCTATTTGAAGATGGCTGTCATATCTCCTCTCAGGCAGCACCTTAGCTGTTTGAAGATGGCTGTCATATCTCCTCTCTGTCTCCTCTTTACCAGGCTAAACATACCCATCTCCTTCAACCATTCCTCATAAGGCTTGCTTGGTTTCCAGACCTAACTATATGCAGAGAATTATAAAAGCATCAAACACATGGCTGGCCTACCCATGAATTGTGGTGAGGCAGTCACCTCAGGTGGCAGATCCAGGTCAGAGGAGCATGATGCTCGCTGCAGTCACTGCTGTGCTGCTTATTTTGCCATTATTATGGCTGTGTGCTGTAACTGGAGGCTTCCCTGGGTAGACTCCAGGCAGTATCAGCAGTGGAGGAGGTGTGTGTGCTTTGTGCAGATGCCAAAGGGTTGTTCATTGTATCCCACCACATATCAGAATATGTTTTCACTTACGATAGTTTTACGTATATTTGCTTTTAATTGGTCTGTGGATTTTAGCTGTGTTTTATCTATCATTTTATTTGTACAGGCCTTGGAGAGCTTTTTGATCACATGGTTTATAAATTTTCTACATAGATAAATAAAATGTTACTCCACGTGGTACTTTTCAGGGACAGCCACTATAAGATGATAGACAAATTGTTCTGTATACAAAGCACATATTTATCTATGGCTACCTAACTTGACTAAAACTCTGAGAAACTGATATGAATATCTGTCAGTTTAGCTTCAAGTAAAGGGCTAGCATAAATAATTCACTATAAAATACTTTAATATTGGCCTCTTCAAATTGAAGACACTCACATTTCTCTTACCTTATGCTAATAACTCTTGACATGATTAGATTCATATTTAAAGCTGAATTCAGAAATTAAGGACTGAATGAATTTGATAAAACAGACAAGACTTTATAGCAGGCCAAATGAAAGTTTCAGTTCACTGTACATACAGAACCAAAATTGCATTTAAATAATGTGAAAAGTAGAATGTAAAATTGAACTGAAACTTATCATAAAGGTCCATTGCTGAACCATGGCTTCTTCTATGACTTAAAGTAGATGAGAAGAGAAGACTGAAATGCCAGTCTTACATTTTGGAATTTGTTAATCAAGTATCTTCAATGAAACTTCATATGACTGTTATAACTGCCGACATTTCCAAGCAGACAACGATTTTGTCTTATTATTGCTATAGGAGCTGACATACGAAATCAATGATACAACACTTTAAAATAATTTACACATGGAATTTGCTGCTTTCCCCCAATTAGAAGAATTTATTTCCTGGATTAGATGAAAAACTTCTTTGGTCCAACACATTTTTACCTCTGGGATGCTCACAAAGCATGATGACTATCTTCCCAAGTCTGCCTCTTGTCTTAGCTATCTGACTTTCTATATATCTAGCCTATCTGCCCTAATGGTCTTCACATTATCCTGTTGCAGCAAATTCTAGAATGCTCGAATTACAGGGGAGGAGATATAAGTGGCATTAATTGGCACCAATTTCACCCAAATCAAGCTCCCCATAGCCTTCTAAACACACTAGTTAAAGGGACCTACATAAAAGTTAAGGGGGCAGGCATCTTCCAGTGTCCCCCCCCCCCCCCGCTAATATCCACCATCCAAGTCAGGTGCAAAATAGTGTCTGAAGTGGTCAGAAATAACCTAAGAATTAAAAGATTAATCTTTTTAATTTTATATAATCTTACCTCGGATAAATTTCTTGATACGAAATGCATTGACTTTTATAATGTTTAGACCACTGTGTCAAAGTGCTTCTTAAACAATGTTTCGTTTATTGCACTAGGTTCTGCACTTTACTTAGAATGAAATCAAGGTTAATCTCCTCTCTTGTCATAACTAAGTGTTCCAAGGCAAAATAAATTATTTTTTCGCTTTCTCATGACCCGGATCATTTTGGCTGCAGTTGAAGTCAAATCATTGTGATTACTGTTTCTACATATGCTATCCAACTACTTTATTTTTCCATTTCAAGATCCCTGTCAGAATTTGTTCAGGTGGTCAGCTATATATTTGTATCACTGCTTTTTCCTTTCGTTTCCACCTGAAATTTCTACGTTATTATTATTATTTCTTCATTTATTAAATTTATTAAATTTGTATAGCTATATATTGCATAGAAGCATCTTTTTTGTATGTCATATTTGGCCCTGCTCACCACTGGCATGTGGCCCTTAAAAGGTTCACCATAAAGAAATGTGGCCCTCAGGCTGAAAGAGCCCTCGTCTAGAATGTTTATTAGAACAACACTTTATCACAAACTTTATGCTCCATAGCAGTCTCCCAGAAATGCGTTTAAAAACAATGACAGTGCACTGTCTGTGTCAAACTTGAGAAGAATATGGTGGGATAAGTCTTTATGGAGCACAGCCTGCATTGGATTTCTATAGCAAAATCCAAGGTTGTTTTTGTAAAACCTCAAAATAGTCCAGATTGAACATACCTGCAAAATTATTTATTCCTCTGGGTTCCACCATATGATTTTTATTGCTTATAATGGCTTCTTGGTTTTTGCATCCATCATCAAAATCAATAGGTGAATATCATGAAGAAAGATATTATTGGTGATCACTCCCTAAGCTTTGGGTCTTCTTTTCTCCAGATGTTTAAAACAAACAGAACAAGACCAACCTTGATTATTTTTCAAGATCAGTGTAATGAATGATGAGAGAAGGGGAAAGGGTTTAATTGTGTTCTTTTAAGGACTCTTAATTTAAAGTCTATTTATTTAATGTGGCTTCACTTTCTGTTCCTAGATAGCACTTTCTTTCAGCTGGATAAAGCAGAGCTTGCTAAATGCACCTTGTAATGCCATCTTGCTATTTCTGTTTGATTTCACCTTCTCTGCCCATATACTCATATGCATGCTACTAGATCTCTAACTTCCTCAGTACTGGAATATTTTGCTTGATAGTGTATTACTCCCATCTCAGGGATGGACTTTGGTCAGATTTTGGTTGGTGTCCTGTGTGATGCCAAAATTTGGCACCTCCTGCCTCTTGCCTTCCATTCTGTTCAATTCACTATGTCAGTGGTTTTTAGCCAGTGTGCCATGGCACCCTGGGGTGCCTTGAATGACAGTTAGGGGTGCCACGGGCAACACTGGCCTCTGTCCCTCTTTCCCTCCCTCCATCCTCTGATACTCTCTCACATCTCTGTCTCCCAACGGCTTGCACAGTTGTTCATTGCAGCAGCCAAGGCTACAAGCTCCCCAGGTGAATGGTGCCTTTGGGCTGGCCAGGGGGTGCTGGTTGCCAGGAGCTGAAGCAGCCTCAGAGTAATCAAGCAAGTGGGTGAGGAAGCCCAGCCAGCCAGTCCGCCAACCCTTGCTGTTGGGAATGGACAGACATGTCCCAGGCCCCTGTGGGGCAGTAAGAGGAGGCATCTCTCTTTGGGGCAGAGGGGCACGTCAGAGACAATGGGCAGTGGCAGCGACTGCCCAGAGGACTCCCAAGGAGAGGGGATAGGAGGCTGAGGGAACCCTCCACAAAGGAGGGTATTCAAAAAAGCATGAGAGGCTACCAGCTCTGCAGGAAAGGGGTGACATAGCTGGGCTCCAGAGCCCCACAGGGGTGCTACAGAAAGAATGTGGCTGGTCAAGGGAGCTGTGGACTCAAAAAGGTTGAAAACCTCTGCACTATGTCATCATTGCAGTGCCCTACGGCGCCCCCTAGGCTTGGCACCCAGTGCAGCAGGACTGGTCGCACTGCCCTGAATCTGCCTCTGCCCATCTCATTAGCATAAGTTGATTATCTACATTTTCTTTTCTCTCTTCTCCCGCCCCAAGTCAAAAAACCATAAACAGAGTGTCCACTACAATATCATTCCACAAGGAGACGGGGGGCGGGGAATTAAAGATTCACCTCACATTCTCTTTTCTTTCTTCTGTAATCACAATGCAGGCACTATCAGTGAACATAGAATCTTTGTATTATTTCCAAGTTTCCCCTATTGTCAGTCATTGTGACAAAGAGCAGGACAACCTGACACAATGATGAATCACTTCAGACATTGAGTTTTCACATGGCTGTCAAACGATCTCAGTAGGCTGTGGCACCTGAAAAAGCCACAGGTCTGAAGCACTGCTTTGCTTTAGAACGCAGCCCAAGTTTCCTATTAAGCAAGCAGACCATTTTATCACATAGGAGAAATACAATTATGGAAACTTCTGGAGGCTGATACTGATCTATTTTGCATTTAGTGAAATGACATCAGCAGGATCACACCAACTGGCACCAAATATTTAATAAATGTCAAATATATACAACGAAAACTCCCACTATCAAATCTCATAATCCTTGGCCTTCAATAGAAATTAAATTTCTTTGATATTTCCTTTGAGGCAAAGGGATGTAGGTCTTTTTAACACCACGTGGGCTTGCCAGAAGTAGATTATGTGTTGGACTTGTTGGCATCCATCTGTCTCAGGAGTCAATGGAAGAGTACTTTTTTGGGAGTGAAGTCAAACCGTTGGGGAGTTACAGCACCTGCTGTGGCTGTAGAGACCTATATGGGAGAGGCATGTTTTGTTGCAACTGGGGCAGATGAAGGCATCCATTTCTGCTGGTGCAGGTGTACCATGGCATTTCTTCTTTCTGTGTTCCTCCCTGCAGTCATTCTTCCTCTGGTCACTGTTGTGAATACACAGCCTGTTTTTCTGTCTCTAGGTACTGCCATCCTCTGCAAGGAATTCCCAAGCAACAGGGTTAATGGTGCCAACCTACATGTCACATTTGCAGGCATCTTTGTAACGCAGAGTTGGTCTGCCAACAGGCCTGGTGCCTGAAACCAGCTCCTTGTAGAGCACGTCCTTAGGAATTTTTTCCATTCTGTGGACATGACCAAGCCAGCATAGACATTGCTGAGACAGGAGTGTGGGCGTACTGGGAACGTGGGCTTGGGAGAGCATATCTTCATTTGAGACTCTGTCCTGCCAGAATCTTCCTGACCCAGCACACGTGGAAGGCATTGAGGCTTCGCTCCTGGTGGTTGTAAGCTGCCCATGACTCACTTCCATAAAGCAGTGTGCTCAACATGCAAGCCTGGCAGAACTTCATCTTGGTATTGGACGTCAGCACCACATTCTCCCATACCCTTTTGAAGAGGCCATTGCTGTAGCTGCCTTGTCAATATGCTTGTCCAGCTTAGCGTGAATGGACAGGTTGCTGGTTATGGTGGAGCTCAGGTAGACAAAATGGTCTACCACCTGCTGGTGTTTTTCAGGCTTATGGTAAGGCCAAACTCCCAGCAGGCTTGGGCAAAATGGTTCATGAGGCTCTGTAGAGCATCCTTGGAGTGTGATGTGAAGGCTGCATCATCTGCAAACACAAGTATTGGACTTAAGCACAATTAATACAGCTGGCTAGAAGGTTGAACTGTGGCTACAAATTCTAGTGAAACGAGCAGGCCAGTGATGTCTTAAAAAGCCTCAGACTCTGGCCAGACTCCTGAGTCTGAAGAACTCATTGCATTTATGGAAATCCAGCTACTATCAGACTGGCCATTCCCCCATGTTCTAAACCCATGATCGTATGTGATGCTTCTTTGGTTGTATCCAGTGCTAGTCATACTCAGAATAGACCTATTGAAATTGATGGGCACTACTAATTTAGACCCATTTATTTAAACAGGACTCCTCTGAGTAGAACATAGTTGGATGCAATCTTTTTTTTTAGTCAAAAAACTATAGATAGAGTCACCATTGTAATATCACTTCACAAGGAGGCAAAAGATTAAGATTCACCTCACATTCACATGTTCATCCCAGAGCAGAGATAAGCAGAAAAAAGCTTGTGGGCTGCAAAATGGAACTATTGCAATACAGATGTTTGGTGCCAGTTTAGAAGTAGGCACTCAAGACTGGCCGCTAGGTGAGCTCATGCCCAGCAGCTTACAAACTCAGTGGCTGCAGCTCAGCATCTCCCATGGTTTGACCTACCTAGGATTCTGGCACAATACCGTCAGTCTGTGGTTTAATCCTAGGAATAGCACCTGAGCTTCTGGCATTGCCAGCAATAATAATTCATTCCTTTGTTTATGCACTTCAGATAATGCTTGTGGTCCTTTGCACTTCATCTTTTACCATTATAGCACCCGACAATGGTATCATGCACATTTTTATTACATTCCCCCATTTTCAGTTCAGTAATCAAAAATACCCTTGAAGGGAGACCACCCTAATGGTTGAAATACATATGAAAACCATATATACAATTAATGGAGAAACATACTAGAGCACCACTGTTCTGCTATGTGGTACATGTGCAGACCAAAAGGAACACAGCTTGCTTTCTCAATTTATGACATCTACATTTAGTCTCACATCATATTGAATCTCTCAGTTTTCAAGAAGTCTGCATGTTTTGGATATTCTCCCACATACCCCAACACAGAGACATGCTTCACTGTGTCTTATATGTTCATACACACACACACACACACACACACACACACACACAAAATCAAAAGCTTTTCTTCTAGCATTTGTTCCTTCATATGCTAAAATGCCAACAAGTGCTCCCATCCTGCCCCTTAAGATGATGTGTTACTAGTAATATTATCATTTCCCCAATGGAAAAGCAAGGAAACAGAAATAACACCAGGTCACCACTTATTAAAATGTAGCAATGCTTGTTTCGGTGCATTCATTTAGATTTCGCTTTCCACACAACTCTGTCTTCAGTCTATTTTCTTCACAAAAAAATGTGCTCCCCTGGATTGTTATTCGCAAAGGCAGCTTTCTGAGTTATTTCTCTTCCTGCACAATATTCATGATAGCAATTTGATACCTTAGCAGTTTCAAGGTTATCAAGTGATTGAAAATCCTACTGCTTACTTCAAGGTGTAGCATATAAAACTCAGTTGCCATCCATTATAGTACTATAATAGTTTTTCTTAATGCCTTTCATGAAGTGCTGATTTAAAAGTGTAAGCTAACTTCAGAAAGGGCTTATCTGTTACGGACTTTGTAGACTCTGCTTCACAGTAGAACGCAAAATCTTGGTATGGTATCACTGGCTGTGCCATTTAAGAAAGCACACTTTAATCTGTTTCATATCTCTTGGTAAATCAAAGGATAGAATAGAGACAATAAGATATCTATAATGAAAACCAATGTATCACTTTGGAACATACTCCCTCTGGAAATCAGGATGGTGCCAACAATTTGTTCCCTTTGGCTCCTCAATTCTTTTTTATTCAGCCAGGCTTTTTCAGGATAGCATTGCTGGATATTGTTCCTTTTGGTTTTACATATGAATTTCATGTATATTTGTATTGTTTGATTAATTATTCTGCTCTTTGTTTTTATTTATTTGAGTTTTGAATGAATATTTTTGAATGGTGAGTGGTTTATAAATTCTATAACTTACTAACTAAATCATCTTCTTCTGGGTCTGTCTCCATCCAAGAAGTGCAAGCTACATACAGCTTATAGCTGCCATGTGATCACATTTGGAAGTATGCAGAGCTGTGGCTTAGGGTTAACTGGGAGGATGTGGTGACATCAGGCATTTGACCTGGCACTACTACATGGATAATGGATCTATGGCCACTTCAACTCATGTGATGGCAGAAGCATTTTTTCAGTTGCTATGATGTTGGTACTTGCAAAGGTGCTTTTTCGTATTAATTTTAGATCATACAACATTGCGAATACTCTAAACAATATTTTACAGAAAGCTGAAACATAAATTTAGATATTTATTCGTATAAGATTTTATCAAGGCGTTTTCATAATACAATAAGATAGAAGAAACTAATCTAAATAAAAACAGAAACAGAGAAGGAAAGAGAAAAGAAAACACAGAGTCCTCCCTCAAAGGTAGCTCTTAACTCATGTCACACAGAGAAAGTGGTGAACCTCCCAGCTCTCACCTGAAGGCTTTCCTTTCTTCCCCCAGCCTTACTCTGGAAGGTCTTCCCTTCTTTGCCTTTCATTCAGGGTCCTTCCACCAACCAACCACCACCTTCATGTATGTGTAATCCTTAGACTCCAATAATGGCCCAAAGCAGAGGACATCAAAGAGGAATAAGAAAAAGAATGATAAAAAGAAGGGGATAACAGAAGAAAACCAAGGAAGAAAGAGAAGAAAAGAAAAGAAAAGAAAAGGGACTTCTAATTTTCTGTCAGTCAGTTACATAAAGACATTATTCAAAACACTCACCCTTGGATGACATCCATTGATTCTACTTTCTGTTATTTTCCCAGTCTCTCAGCTGTGATCATATATTGAGATATTATTCCATAGTTCTTTTCTTGTTACATATCCATTAATTCACACCCAGTTCAGTTCGAATTTCCTGTTATGATTCTTGTGATTTTCCATGATCTAAAAATACAAAATCCCTTCCATTTACACTTCTTCCATTCTTCTTCCAAGAAAAGCACCAGGGATTTGCTTTTTCTTTCCTCTGATTTCACTCCAAGTGAGAGCCCTTTCCCTATAGAGGCCATCTCTCCATCCATGGCTTCATTCCACTCTTCCAGCATCACAATTCCACCATGGAGGCATATGGAGCCAATGTCTTGCTAAAGCTAAGCAGGTCTGGATTTGGCCCTTGTTTGGATGGGAGACTTGGGAACCACACACATGCTATCTTGGGCTTCATGATGGAAGGAAGGTGGAATAGAAATGTAAGACAAGAAGATATGAATGTTACTTTTACCAAGTGCTGCTAGGGATATGAGGCAGTTATTACTATGCACCATCCATTAAAGCTACAGTCCTAAAGGGGAGTACAATCTCCTCCTGGGCATGAACTGGCAGGGTGGCAGTGAAGGCAAAGGAATGGCTTTTCTGTTTCTGGCAAGATATAATTTGAATTAAGGAGGGAGGAGAGAAATGGGGAATGGTAATAAGATGCAACACTAGCCTTTCATGTTGATTCCAAGAGTTTGCCAAGTTGGAAAAGGCAACTGTTAAAACTGGATAATGAAACTTTGAAGGGAAGTCTATCATCTCTCAAGCTCTTTTCAGGACTCCCAGTCACCTATTGGATGTAGTTTCAGAGGCCATTTGGGTAGTCTCTGATTGGTGAATAGTCTTGCTTGACTGAGTTTACATGGTGGCATCTGCTAAAGTAACAGATGTCTGTGCCACTAAGGTGCTATGTTCTCACTTTTTATAGAAGGCGAAATGGCTTCTGCAAGGGTTTTTATTGTCTTTATGCAAATGGAAATGCACTATTCTGATCCTTCAAGGAGTTTCATTATAACCAAAATCTTAAACAATCATAAATACATATGCAGCTTCATAAAACTCTTTGCTGCTTTGGATATCAGAGAAGATCTTATGCACTGTCAATTGAGCGTGAAATTAGATCTTATTTTAATTACCAATAGAAAGGTACTTACAGTTATTCAGTGAGGGCCCATTCATTTTCTAAATAAAGAGCACATAATAGCACTGTGTGTTACAGCATTTCTAGTAAGAACTTCATTTTCAACTTATTACAGAGCATTAATGGTGAAAAGCAGCTGCCTAGTATTCTCAGAAAATTCTGTGTCTATGGTTTTGTTTCCTATGCAGCTGAAACTAATAATCCAGGAAAACTTAAAATTCAGTTTGCCAAAGTTAAGTTGCAAAGTCCTGTTCAGCATTGGCCATATCAATCAAAGCCTGTTATTTAAATGACAGGGATCTTAGGAGCCATAGTCTAGCTGTGGTCTGGAGATCAGAATGTTAGCCATACCAATATAAAATCTTTTTTCAAAAAACACAAACACCACTTTTCACCTCAGAATTTACATGTTTCACATTAATGGAGGTTCCCTGAGTTCCATAAATAATCTGTTTCTATAAAGCAACAACAATGTTCTGGTCCATCTGTGATATTCTGTGTGGTTCTGCTAGTTTGGTTTGAGGTAACAGAAGCTGTGAGTCAATGAGTAAGAGGGAGCTTTCAAAATATCTCTGTGAAACTTGTTCAGTGTATACAAAAAAACACTGAGTTGTCACTGGGAATAAAAGGGAATAAATTAAAATAATCACCTGGGAACTGAAAATGAGAAGTCCAGGCTACAGCAATTAAAGCAATTTCAAGCTTAAATTATAACAGCAGAAGTGTGAAAATCCCCAAACACGTTCATCGTATACGTTCTGCCATGAGAGCGGGAATCAATAAACATGTTCAAGAAAATACAAAACTAGAAGATCTGGTTAATATAAAAAAGGTCCTTGTAAAAAAGAGCTGGATTTTGAATGCCAGAGCCTACACTGGTTCAAGACAAGGGGAGGGAAGGACTTTCAAGACTGAAATTGTGAGCCCTTTGGGGCCTAGAAGCCTACCATAAGCCCACAATATTTATATCTGAGTAAACATTCATTGTTCTCAGTTCTACTCCACTACAGACAATGCCAATCTGCCATAGCAGGCTCCAGTTTTGGAGCAGTGGTGTATTCCAATCCCTATGAAAATGGCAGGGAATAAAGAATTAAATGTCTCCTCTCATTGTGTCACCCCCTTCCCCACAACCAGGGGTAAGGAATTTCTGGCCTGTAGGCCAGTCTTGGCCTGCCAGGGGGTGCAATGCGGCCTGTGAGGCTGTTTTCCACAACTCTCTCCCACCCACCTATCTGCTGACATCATGACATCAACTGATGGGCAAGAGGACAAGGCTTAACTCTGCATTGGATGTGTGACCCTGATCCAGCTGAGCAAGGATGAAAGCCCTGTGCAAATGCACCCTTTGAAGCAGTTCTCATATGCCAGCTACTTCAAAGGGGCTTTTGCAAAGGCTTTAAGGAAGCTCCTGCTCAAACTTCGCTCCAGTGGGAGCGCAGGACTGTCTTGAAGCAAATCTTCCCTTCCCCCTTTAAGTCCCCTATCTTGGAAATTTATAAGAGAAGTGTGGGAAAACATGGAAGAGGCATTGTGAGTTTCGTCTTGCGTCCCTGTTAAGTCTTCAAGACTGTGGACTTAAAGGGGAAAGGGAGTGGAGATTCACAAAACCTTTTGCAAGCCTCCTTCCACTTCCTTTTCAGTTCTTTAAGATTGGGGACTTAAAGTGGGAAGGGGAGAGCCTCACAAAGCCTGTCAGTGCCTAAAGGAATTCAAGCATGTGTACCATTTGCTATGGGGCACATTTATCCGGTCACAGGTTGCGAAGGGAAGCATGCCTTATGCAAAGAACTAACAGCTGGCAGTCACATAGTTTAGCTCCAGGTAGCATAATCAACTCAATATCTGCTTCTCCTCATTTGCATGATTAATTGACATCTTGTTAACTGCTCTTCTGGGACAACGAAAATCATTGCATTACAAAACAAACACATTCTGACTGAAGGGAGAGCTCTTATTGCAAATTAGGTTTCGAACACACACTTCAAGAAGCCATGTTTATTGCACATGAGGAAAATTAATTCCCTTGTCTCCAATGGGGTCAAAGAGAAAGAGTTAGGTTTATGCCATGGACATGAGGGAAGGAAGGTGTGCAGCAGCCCATTATCACTAAGAGCACCTTCTGCAACCCAGCTAGTCCGTAACTCACACAGTGCCAACCTTGTCATAAACCATTGTTATATGGCCACTCCTAGAGGGTGCCTTGAGGGTGATTTCAGCATGACTAGCCATTGCCTGCTGTGGTGAAGCTTGAAGGAAATATATATTGTGCTCTCATGGTTCCTGGAGGGCATGTTGCTGTCTCCCTGTTGTTAGTGTCAGCCCAAGACAGTGCTATTTAATGTGGAGCCCCAAATGCCCCCTCCCCCAATTTAAGGCCAACACGTTTTTTTTACTCTCAGTATGATACAGCCACCATTTCTCACCTCCTCTTGTCTGCCTGCATTCTGTTGCCTGAAGCAACCTACTCCACCTTATTCACTGGAAAGGCAGAGGTACTTATTTTCAACTTGCCCCCTGTGCTGCTTAATGTTGAACTTTTGAGCGAGGTGACACCAACAGTCAATTCCTGGGCATATGTGGAAACAGAAGAGTTAAATAAATGGCCAGTGTGACTCACTCAAAGCTGTTTTGGCATTGGTATGTCCAAATCATAAAAAGGGCAAAAATATCTGCTGCCTGTAGCCTCAGGGAAATTAGCTGATCTCTTGCTAAATCTTACTTCTCCACTGGTGTGATGGAGATAATAGTATTCCCTACATCCCAAAACTATATTGCCTGCAAGGATAAAAACAGGGAAGGTTCTGGTGAGGATAGATACTGCAAGAATGATAGATGTATATCCTTCCTTGCAGAGAAATCAGCGTGAATACAAAGGACACATTTTGCTTCCAAATGCAGCATAACGGTATGAAAGATATCCTACAATACAATTTATTTTCTTTATGTTACCCTCAGCAGCAGTGACATTGCTGATTCCCCCCCCCCCCCTTCTTGTTGCAAACTGGCAATTGTAACGGAAACTCTGGGCTAAAATGGCATTTTCATTCCATGCATCGGAGAGTAATGTAATTTGTTTTCACTCCTGCTTCCATAGCATCACTGCAATGGGACAGGTGACATCTGAGAAGGAATGATCAAGGTGGGGAGGGGTAAAAGAAAAAGAGTGGCCACACAAGTAATTCCCCCCTCCCTCTTTATTTATGATGATTCCCTGTAGCAAAATACAAAAATAGATTTTGGCAGATGACAGTTTTGTTGCTTTTGGATCTCAAGATGGTACTTCAGAGTTCACTTCACTCGCATCCGTGAGGCACTATGCTTCAGTAGCCAGAGATCACACAGAGGACAGGATTCATCGAACAGGCCGAATCTAAAGAAAACAAAAGCTACAGACATAATCCCCGCTTTATTTCACTTGAAGGAAATAGGGAGGGCAAATCCTCTCTTTCTACATGGAAGTCAAAAGGACAACACTTGTGAGTGATGAGAGGGTTAGCTAGAGACTAAGGTGTATATCCCCAAAGCAGGCAATGTAGATGTTTGTCTCACACAGCAAAGCCTACAAGATAAGGTCATGTGCGTGAAGGCAGGGTAGTGTGAATTTTTATTACGTATTTATTAATGCAAAATAACAACATGCTCCAAACCTTTGAATTTACAATCACTAATGTGTCTTACTGGACACCCCCCACCTATAACCAAACATTGAAAAAGATTAATATATCCATCTCTCCCCTATCTGGATTACAGATTCAACAAAGTAGTTAGGGGACATTAAAGCTGCAATCCTATACTCACTTACCTGGAAGTAAACCCCACTGAATTCATTGGGACTTCCTTCTGAGTAGACATGTTGAGGATTACACTGTAATAGATTAATTTATCAGTGTTTAGTGATCTCAAATAAAGACACTCGATTTTCAGTCCCAAACGTAGACCAAGGCTGATTGGAGGCAATAGAATTTACTTTCAAGTGAACAAACATAGGATTATGCTGTCAGCAAGATAAATGCTAATTTCCAACTATTAAAGGTTAGGGAAAGTTGGGATGAGCAAGAAAACGTGAGAGTTCAGGCTTTACTTACACCTTCCTTGAGGACATTTGGCCAGTGAAACTTTGAATGGAGCTGCACAATGCCTTGTGGTGTAGTGGTTAAGAGCGGTAGTCTCGTAATCTGGTGAACCGGGTTCGCATCTCCGCTCCTCCACATGCAGCTGCTGGGTGACCTTGGGCTAGTCACACTTCTTTGAAGTCTCTCAGCCTCACTCACCTCACAGAGTGTTTGTTGTGGGGGAGGAAGGGAAAGGAGATTGTTAGCCGCTTTGAGACTCCTTAGGGCAGTGATAAAGCGGGATATCAAATCCAAACTCCTCCTCTTCTTCTTCTTCTTCTTCCAGTGTGGACACTGCTGTGCATAAGCACTGCTACCCCCAATGACAAATAAGGTTCAGAACATTACAACAATGTCCTGCTTGCCATAGATTTGCAATAAAACAATCCATGCAGTATTCACATCACAGAGCCGCCAGCACAGTGGAGGCAGGAAGCAGTTGCATGCTAGAGGTTGTTGCAAGAGAGTCAGAGCCAATATAATAAGATGAATGGGTCCAATCACTATGAGTGACGTGGTGCGGCTCACAGATGGATGAATCACACAGTGAGGCCATGTCTGAACCACGTGATTGCCATACACCCACTGCATGGTTTGTCAGAGATGCAGAATGGGAATGAAGAAACTTATAACAAATCTGCTTCAATAACACTTTTGACTGCTTCCAAAAGTGTGGACACTGAAAAGATAACAGAGAAGGCCTGTTAGGTAATGGGAAGGAGTTCCAAAGCATAGGTGAAACCACACTAAAAGCCCAAGTCTGACATAAATTGGGATGGATTGCCAGATAAGAGGGTATCTGCAGGATGCCCTCTCCTGAAGATTGCAGTGATTGGTTGGGGAGATAATGGATGAGATGAACTGTGAGGTACCCTGAACCCAGTCTCTCCAGGACTGTGTATTCCAATACCAACACATTGAATTTAGCCTGGTAGCTAGAAGCGGCAAACAGGGCAATTCTTTCAACAGCAGCACAACATCATGGCAATATTCTGCCCCAGTGAGCAGTCAAGCAGTCACATTTTGCACTAGCTGCAGCTTCCAGGTCAACTTCAACAGCAGCCCCACATAGAGAATATTGCAGTAATCCAATCTGGAAGTTTCCAGCAGACTATGGCCAGTGTTTTCCGCAGGCAACTGTGCACCACATGGCTGTTGCGGGATGGAATTGTGATGTCAGAGATTGGTTAATGCACATTCCTGGTCTACAGTCAACATAGCTATGCCCTACACGTGAGTAATGTGTGAATAAGGCTATAGAACACAATTAAGTAGCAATCACTTGCTATTCACTAACTAGCATAGTTACAAATTAGCATGTAATAATAATAATAATAATAATAATAATAATAATAATAATAAGTGTGTGAATATGTTTTGTTCACACTGCTGTTGGGACTTCCTTAAATCCCTGTTTTCTTTTAACACAGCAGGCACAACAGAAAGATTGCCAAGCTTGGCTAAACTTCTGATGTTCTCTGGGGAAGGCTAAGGAAGTGACTTTGATGGATCACAGTCACATTTGAAACAGAGCCAGGGAAGATTAGTGTGTTTCGGGAAAAGAGAGTTGACATACCTGATTTTTTTAAATATTTTTTTTTGGTTGTTTCAATGAGATAATTTTTCTAATTAACCTTGATAACATGTCTCAAATACACAGGCTTTATCTGCATATCAATGGAAATATACTTTCCAGAGCGGTGTTCTAAATCTTTGCTGAGAATGCCAAGTACTGGTTATTAACGCCTTGTCTGCCAGTTGTATGTATCAGGGAACTGAATATATGAATACACAACCCAGTGGGTCCCATCATTCAAGTTCTCTGGGTGTGCATTCATCTTATATAGCCACTGCCACTGATCATGCAAAAGCGGTGATCCAGAGCCCAAGGCCTGCCCATTAGGTTTCCATTGCTACTTGTGGGGGACTGAAAGCACACTGTCCTGAAAGCACACTGCCATAGCCAAAAGTGAGAAAGCATCCCACAGCACTCTAGGTCATAGCCAGTCTGTTGGGGAGCATATTACATTTGGGAAGGAAATAAGCTATATCCTTGTTCTCTCAAAAAGGCTTAAAGAAAAATCTTTTTTAAGATCTACAGTGGTACCTCAGGTTAAGAACTTAATTCGTTCTGGAGGTCCGCTCTTAAACTGAAACTGTTCTTAGCCTGAAGCACCACTTTAGCTAATGGGGCCTCCCGCTGCCGCCGCTGTGCGATTTCTCTTCTCATCTTAACCTGAGGTACTATTTCTGGGTTAGCGGAAGTGTCTGTAACCTGAAGCGTCTGTAACCCGAGGTACCACTGTATTTCTGAATTGAAATGCATGCTTAAGTTTCAGGTAATGAGAAATAAATTTCTAGTACAGGAGTAGATCCTGGGAGAAGACCTGATTTCTTGGTCAGGTCCATTCCCAGGCAATAAAAGAAACCCCTGGCTGATCTCTCCACCTTTGAAATGAAGACTAGAATGCCTTTTAAAAGAACAGATCTGTTCAGGGTTTCTTATAACATGGACTTAAGGGATGCAAGAAATGAAAGACGGGGATTTATCATTTAAATTAATTGCATTCATTGGATGGCACTTGCTGAGAAATGTTTGCTAGCTGAGTCAGCTTAAAAACCATGCTAGCAAACTATAGTCCATAAGGGAAATGATAAAAATGATGCCTATCAAAGAGTGATGCAAAAAGTTTGTATAAGCAGCTATCTTCAACCTGCTTCATCAGAACTCATCTTCTTTCTTTCAGTGCCATTGCCTCCATACAGCACTTTGAAATGCAAACTGTCAGTTTCCAATATCCCATGGGAAAGATTCATATTGACCTCAATAGCTTCTGGATCAGGCAGATATTGACTGGCTTCAGTTACCTTTATTTGGAAGGGATTTCATGCAATTATGGCTGCAAAACATCAAGTGGTATTGATATATTGTCTGTAAGGAGATAATGAAATAAAATACGTTTCATGTCTGACCATGGTTAAAAACAACTAAATCAATTATGTAGAATCCTTGTTAATTCTAAATGTCAATATCTGATGGATGATGAGTATTTTGCTGAAAACCAGAACAATGAAATAGGCAATTTCAAAGAGTCTGCCAAGCATCTTACTAAGGGGAACCATTAACAATTTTGTTATCTTTGTTCTAGATCCATCTGTTCATCCTGCCTTTGATCTTGGAATCGTCCTGCCCTAGCCCCATGTGTGCTCATGTCAGATTTCATCAAATATGTCAGTCTTGCATGTACTGAATCCAAGTCAAAACCCATGCCAAACCATCCACTGGGATGTGTACAAACAAAGGAATGTCAGATGCTGACTATGAAATCGGTAAGAGAAACAGAGCTTTACATAAAAGAACCAAGAATGGCTGTTTTGCATTATCATGAACATTATATTCTTTATCAAAAGCCCACTTTTCCTTCAAAGAGTTCAAAGTGGGACACATGCTCCACATGCCCCCAAAAATATTTTCCTCCATGACAACAACTCTGTGTAGACTGAGAGATAGTGATTGCCCCATGTCACCTAGTGGCCTTCATGGCCAAGTATGGATTTGAACTTGAGTCTCCCCCATCCTAGCATGGCAATCCAATCACTACCCCCAACTTCCATTTCTGTTTGCTTGTGGAAATAAACATGTAGCAACAGACAACCCAACACAGGTCTCCAAGCTACAAAGAGACTTGATGGGCTTTCTCTCTTCCCACAGCTTGCCATCCTATAGTATCTAGGAGTAACCACTGTGGTCACCTGCAGATACTGATGGACTCCATCAGCCTCAGTTAGCATTGCCTATGATGTTGTAGTCCAACAACATCTAGGGGGCACTATGTTGCCTATCTCTGCTGTAGGCAATTGCTCCAACCACCTTCTCCCTTTCTGACTTCAGTATGAAGTGAACCTTCAGGTGTTACTTTAGAAAAGTAAAGATCCTCCAGCCCCTTCTTTATGGGCACTGGCAGATGACCTGCTTATTGAGCATACATTCTAATTTGCTTGCAGAAAGGTTTGATGACATTGCATCAAGTGTTACTCCACAATTGCCAGGGAATCTCCACTTCATTTTCCTTATTGCAAAAACTGTGGGTGGCATTCACCTATCATGCACTGTGCACTGTCGGCAGAGACCCTGTGCAAGGACTTCTGCTTGCACATCAGGACTTTCCCACTTCCACACATCTTCTGAAATTCACTTGGGAAGATGGGGAAAACCCCTGAACAGCACATGGGCAGAGGAGGGGCGGGGTCCTTCCATCTGGCAAGCTGCAATGAAAGTTCCTAATAGCATGGGTTTGTTGTGCAAGATCTCCCAGTCAAGTATAACTGTGTGGGCTGAATTTGCCAGGATATCATTGAATTGCACCCAAAATACTGACAGTCTGGAAGTGCCCTATATGTGAATGGGACAGAGATGTGAAAAGTAATAATGATGGTGGTGGTGATGGTGACGATGGTGATGGTGATGGTGATGATTATAACTTACGGTATTTATACCCTGCCCATCTGGCTGGGTTCCAGAGCTACCCTGGGTGGCTCCCAAGGAATACCAACAATAAAAAAGCGATAAAATATCCAACATTAAAAACGTCCGTAAACAGTCAGGTAGTTGTTTATTTCCTTGACATCTGATGGAAGGGCATTCCACAGGGCGGGTGCCACTACCGAGAAGGCCCTCTGCCTGGTAACACCCATCAACATCATGTCTGGCCTTTAAGCACAGGTGAAAGGTATGTGTTGCCTTTCCCATCCCATACTTTTTAAAGGAAAGCTTCTGGCAGATTATTTGTTGCTTTTTACCATGAGATATATCAGTTCATGGAACAGGAGTAAAGAACACGGAGGGTTAAGAAAAATGAAATGATTTAAGCTACAGAGAGAGATTAGATTTGGGGTCTAGAGGTTTCAGGGGAGAAGAAAAATGAAAACAGGAATAATAAATAGGGCACAGATGAAATATCTGTCTTGTTTAACTTGTCTTTTTGAATCACAATTATAATACGTCTATTGGTGTAATTTCCTGGAATCACATTTGGAATGAAGGCAAAGCAAGGCTTTACTGTAAGTCTGAATTGCATTTGTTAGACATGAATTGGGTGATCTGATCCTCTGCCTGTTTTCCCAGAAGTAAGAAACCAAAAGTTCAGTGGGTCGTTCTCCCAAGTAAGCATGCAGAAGATTGGATAAGTTAGGAAGCGCCTGAGGACGCTCACAAGACCTGTTAAAATGAACAATGAAACATGCTGGGGAAACAGGGCTAAAGAACATGAAAAGCACATCTCCCAAAATGATCCTTCTGATAGGATTTAAACTGCCTATGGGATTCAGAAAGCTTAATCGGCAAAAGCAGCTTATACCGTCACTGTGGTAAACAGGGATGGAAAAGGAAGTGCCAGAGAAAAGCATATTAGAAAACAATTTCTCCCAAAGAAAATCTAAAGTTGTCTGCTCCATCTGTGTAAAATTTAAGAACACAAAATTACTTCTCAGGGTGGACAGAAGGAATAAACTTTGGTGGCAGGGTGTGTGCATTTGTGGAATAATTCATAGCTTCAAATATCATTTTGAAAACTGATGTCAAGATAAGTTCCACCATTCTTGCATTCTGGACCAGTGAAAGGGAATAGACTTGACCTGGGCCATAATCGCCATTGTCTTCTGTCCAACAGCTCTGAGCAGCCAATGGCCATACATATCATGTAGCTTTTGCAAGTCCTTCAATTATGGCCTGCTATGTGTATGTGTGTTATACATTAAACCATTATTGACTGTCTCACTGTAATATCACTGTAATATCAAATTTGTAACGAAGATGCTGCTGATAAACCATCAATGTTGAGATTTCTTGTCTTGTCCCCCTGTTTCCCCCTTTCCAATATACTCGCCACTGGACAGTGGGTAGTGGCACTAGGCACGCAGAAATAAGTACAGGAAAAAGTGGAGAGAGGGTAGAACTGGAAAAGGCTACAAATAGCCAAGGTATAAGCTGATAATGTTCCAGATCACTCTGAGGACAGCTCCGGGTATCTTTACAAAATCTACATGTCCTAATGGTTCTGCCTAGCCAGATGGTGTTCTCTTCATTGCTCAGAAGGTTGAGGACGTTGAAATCCACAGCTCTTCATACAAGTGACTGACTCTCTGATCAACCAGAACCTCATTTGGCTCCAGTTTATTTTGAGCTGTCCAAGACTCTGAAATGAGCATTTTTTAATTATTTTTTTACTTAAAAAGGGATAGTTGTCAGAAATAATATAACCAGGCAGAAATGATTTTTAGCATCTGAGTTCTTTTGTTTGCTGTTATACTTTCATTTTGGTGGCATTTGCTGTTTTTGTGTGTGTATGTTTGTGTATGTAACTGATTATTCTGAAACTTACCAATGTGCCACACAGTCAATAAATTGCATATTACCCTGATCTACTTTAGAAAGTGGGAATATTTTTTTCCTGACCAGTATAAAATAAGTCCAGTATAAAATATAACTCCACAGATGTATGTAATGTATACATATATATACCTATAAAGCAATTTGTTGTTCTCAAAGAATGTTGGAAACAACATAACCAACTTCAGTATTTGCCCCCACTGATTTCAGTGGGAGAATTAAGCATGCAGTTGGATCTTATTCATTGTATCAATAGAACCTGATGAGTGTGGACCTTGAAATAAAGGGAACAAAGTGCTTTATTTTTTCTGAATCATGCCTGATCTTATTGTGGCAATTGATTCAGTTACTATGGAGAATCCGACACTCTGTAGTTTTCTATGCTATCCTCTCATCTTTTTCACAATCCTACTGATGACAATTTTTTAATCCACAGCCTGTGTGGATTAGCAAAGCTTTGTTGATACCCCTGGTACACTGGAACATAGGGTGTTGCCTTATACTGAGCAAGATCATTGGTTCATCTAGTTCCAGAATGTCTACACTGGCAGGGGATTGTTTTCAGCCAGAGGGGTACATTCCCCTCAGAGCCCATGGTTGCAAAAGTGGGCAGAGCAGAGCAACAGATGTAAATTTTACCTTCGTACAGATAATCACACACTACTCTCCATCTCCATTCAGACAGACATGAGGCATTGTTAGATTTAAAGGGCATATTCCAACCAGTCAAAACTACTTAGGTTGTGAAGCAGAGTCAGTGAGGGGTTTGTAGACTTGGCAGGCTACATTTGGACCCTGGTCCTGAGGTTCCAAATGAGGCTTCGAAACCCTGGTCTACAATAACTGACAGGAGCTCTCCAGGGTTTCAGACAAACAACATTCCCAGCCCTACCTGAAGATGCCAGTTATTGAATTTGGTGCTTTCTGCTTGCAGAAACGGCTTGCTTTTCCAGTTTAACTTGTCAGGTACAGATTGAGCCCCTCATTGTGTTTCAAACCATCTGCTTGACCATTAGCCTAGACAGCGGGTTGAAAGACACTTTACTGTGACATCATAAAAAGAGGACAATGATTCTCTCTCCCCCCTTTCCTCCCTCTCTCTTCAAAAGAGTTCAACAGCAAACATATATTTCAGCATTTTTAGCATTCTCATAAAAGCCTTCCCACTGTTGTAAAACTGGCACACAAATTAAGTCCATACCTATATTTCAGACGTTGTGAGACAGATTAATGGATAATCTTGTTTGTTGGATCTCAGACAAATGTGTCCAAATTGATCTGGCATAGTTCCACCAAAGGAGAAAATAGAATGCTAATACAATTAAATAGCATTTGGCACAATATTTTATTCAACACAACCTTCATTCATCTCAACTGGGCTTGGGATACGGTACTGAACGTGACTTGTACATTTTTGCCATAACACTACTTGATGGATAGAGATGCAGGATTCACTCTAACCCCATGGAACTATTTACCTTTGACTTTAGTGAGCAATTAATTGCAGGAATGCCACTTAGAGCAAGGGGACAATGTTTATAGGTAAGCAGATGTGGTTACAGGGTTGGCCCAAGACATTTTGCCATCTGAGGCAAACTCTCACTCCTTCCGAAAACTGGATGTATGCCACGTTGTCACATGCACCCAAGCACACAGAGAGAAAAGCCAGCGGTGCATGTGCTTACTCGGTTTATTTATTTTTAGTTTAGGAGAATGCACCACCAGCTCCACACACAGGTCCGGATTTAGGTTTGATGAGGCCCTAAGCTACAAGGTAATGGGGGCCTTTCTATGTCCAGCTGTCCTTTGTCAACAACAAATTGTCGCTGCTTTTTGTGTTGAATATATGCTATATGGTCATTTATGGACCTAATAGGTGTCTAAAGCCATTTGTACATAACAAAATTTGTATTTTATCAAAGTAATTGTTGAACTGAAATACAATTAAGAAGAAGTCTATTAATAGTGACATAATTATTAAGCACTAACTTAAAATGATTTTTTATTCATAGCAAACTTAATAATGCAAACACTTTTTTCCTTTATATTTTTTGGTGGGCCCTAAGCTATAGCTTGTTTAGCTTATACGTAAATCTGGCACAGTCCACACACACACACACACACACACACTCCAAGCCAGAAATCCCCTTTCAGTTGACTGACATCTATGGCATGGCTGTCAGGAAGATCTGGATCTGTAGATACCACATAGTGCACATGGCACATATGCATGTGATTTCATCTGGCAGGACTTGCAACCTGGGCAAGTTGGGTTTCCCACTTCCTGATCCCATGCCTTGGTTGGAGAGGAATGAAACAAGTCCATGTGTATGCTGTAGGCTCCAATGCCTTGATAGTACAGCTTGGGGGAAATGATCTGGGCCAGCTAAAGTGGCTAGATCTGACCTGGGCCATAATCAAGGACTTGCGAAAGCTACATAATATGTATCCAAGTATGGCCATCGGCTGGTTGGAACTGTTGGAGAGAAGGCAATGGTGAGATATCCCCCACTTGGTGGGACTAAACCACGCCCAGAAAAAAGTTAGCAGAGCTGTGGGGTGGAAGGTATATCTTCTTCATGGTTGGATGAATTGGAACACCTCAGTAACCTTTGATCAAGATGCATCATTTAGGCCTGATGGTGTGCATTTATCGGCAGATGGAAATGACATTTGGTTGGAAGATCTCATCAAGGGCTTGAAGTGCTGGTTGCAGATGTGAGGGGTTTGTCAGTGAACTTTGGTTAGCTGGATTGGCGGTTTAGGCATTGGGCAAGCCCTTGGTCTTAGATGGAGGGGATGTTGTAGCTCTGTCTGCAAGGGATCCAGAAGAGAGGGATGGGGCAGTCTTGTTTGTAGATCTGCTTGAGGAGACAGTGCACAGTAAATTCATCACAACTCTGCTTACAATAATAGAAAACATGGAAAGGTGGAGAGTTGCAACTGGGAAGTGCTTCTAGAAAAAGTGACAGACTTCTGGAGAGTTTGACAGTTTTTTTCAGGCAGCTTTGGTGTGGCAAAACTTTGGTGGTCTTCTTAGTGCTCCAAGAAATGGGCAAAGATAGGGGCTCACCACACCTTTTGATATCTACATTTTTATAGTGAAATAGCCTAAACTATAATAGGGTTGTCCCCACCCAGTGCTTTTTTTCCAGGGGGTGCTCAAGGGTATGCAGTACTGACACCTCTTTTTGTGTTAAAAAGTGTGGCACTTACTGTAACAACTTCGTGGTGAGTACTGGCACCTCTTTTTCCTAGGGGAAAAAAGCACTGGTTGTCCCCTTTAAGGATTCCTTAGCCTGCTAAAAGTCTCATGCTCCATTACAGAGAACCATTCATGGCAGATATGCCCCACTCTTTTCCCTTTAATCCACAGGATCTGTCTAGTTCTAGCATAAGGGAAGCAGCACCCCGATTCTCAATTCTGGGTAAGCACCCACAGTTGCCCTGGGCAAGTAAGGTGGCCAGATGAAAAAGAGGACAGGGCTTCTGAAGCTTGAACTGTTCCATGACACAGTCATGCTTTTCAAGGTTCCTAAGAAATAGTGAGTCAAACAAAAGAGAATGGTAATAATTTGGTGGTTAAGACTCTGGCTTATTCTTGCTACTTTATATGCCACTGCAGGGGAGAACAAGATTGCTTCAAAGAGATGTAGAGGCAGGAAGACGTGATTCAAAACACTATGCTGCCGTTGTTTAATTCCAATCCATGTTGAGTTTAAAAACTTCTCCAGGATGAACACATGATGTATACTTAACATCCAGTACCATTAATTCCCTATCCTATTTGCTACATTGGCAGGTATTGCAAACACTTTCGAGGGCTGGCTATGATTCAGGGCAATCTCACGAACTAGGCAGACAGCTACTGACTGAAAGTCAAGGAGGATAAATGTGAAGTGTTAAACATGGTGGCGGGGGGGGGGGCAAAGGCACAAGTTATGAGATGGAGGGTAAATGGCTACAGAACAACACTTCCCAAAAAAGATTTACAGGCTGTGGAGAATAGCATTAAAAAAAATAACAACACAGGGCTGTGTGGCACCAGTGACCAGTGCCATTTTAGGCTGCATTCAGAGGAGCACAAGCTTGGATTACTGGCAGATCCACTGATCCACTTTCTCCCACAGAGAACCATCATTTATATCACCCTTAACAAACTACAGTTCTGATGATTCTTTGAGAGACATCATGTACCTTACATGTGCATCGAATATGCTTTAAATGTCTAGTGTTACACTTTTATCATTTGTTTGTCTGTTGAATTTATATACCGTCCCATACCTGGAGGTCTCAGGGCAGTTCACAGAACACAGGTAAGTCTTCCTTTGGTCTGCTTTCTTATGTTGCATGGATCACTGTTCAAAAAGATATGTTAGCAAGTTGGAAGCATATTCAGAAGATTTAAACAAAACTAATTAAGGTTCCAGAAACCCCACTGATATGAAATACATCGGAATGTGGTAAGAATGCCTTGTCTAAAGAAACAAAGCTCAAGGAGGTACATATACCGAAAGTTTTCACATTTTTCAAGAGTTGTCTTGGAAAACAATGGCATATTTTGTTTGTTTTTTCCTGGCACTTACCAAAAGGAAATGTGAAGTAGGCCTCAGATGGGGTGCTGAAGGCAGATCCAGACCCTCCAAGTGTCCCTATTTTCCAGGGATACTTCCAGATTTACAGAAGCCATCCTGGTTTCTGATTTGATTCTAGAATGTCCCACTTTTCCTTAGGATGTCCCTATTTTCATTGGAGAAATGTCAGAGTGTATGGTAGGACATCCCTATTTTCATCAGAGAAGTGTTGGAGGCAATGGAATTATGTGCCACCCAAGCCAATCAATCAATCAATCAATCAATCAATCAAATATTTTTCTTTAAATTGCAAGCAGGATTCTTGAGCAGGAAGCAATGCATAGTTCATACGATGAATCTAGCTCAGCCAGTCCTACCATTAGGCAGAATGAGGCAGCTGCCTTAGATGGCAGTTGCTGAGGAGCAAGGAGCAGTGACAAGGTGTTGGAGAACAGAGCTTTGGGTACCTCATGGCCTGGTTTTCACTCCAAATTTAGCCTACTGCACTCAGGTTCACTGAAGGGTGCTATCTTGCTGCTACTTTTGAAGTAAAGACTCAGCAGCTGATCCAGTTGGCTTCTGTACATGGAATGGCAGGGGATGCCATCTTGCTCTTTGTCTCAGGCAGCAAAATGCCTTGAGCTGGCCCTGAAGAAAGTATAGTAAAAATCCCAGGAATACAGAAAAGCTTTTGCAACTTCAGAATGTGGGAAGGTCTGCAAATAATGCAGTTCTCTGGCATTTCACTTCTCTGATAAGTAATCTCGCCTTTCAACAGTGATAAATAAGCTTGAGAGGGGACAATGGCAGAATATGCCGTGCTTGGAAAATAAGTGGCGAAAACAACATTATTTTTGCCCACATTTTTTTCCTAGCACCCATAGCTCCAAAACCAATAAAGCGAGCTTTTTGTCACAAGGCTGTATTTATTTTTCTCTCCTCATCCCAAAGTGCTTTGTGTGTGAGATTAAAAAGCTTCAAGTCTCGGGCCATCTGGCAAGCCAAATGGATTTAGTGCACAGGATCATTGCCAGATGTAAGCCAGTTGTAAGTTGGATTTTTGAACATTGAAAGTGCCTGGAGCTCTCTGTCAGTTATTTCGAGAAGACCAAGTTCCAGCTTTCCAAATTAATGTAAATATTATTTGAACCTACTGGCCTCCTTCACATGGTTTAAGGGCATTTCTTTAGCCAGTTTGAATGTGGAAGCAAGGCACCAGTATAAATTTTGTGTCAAATTTGAGAACATTGATCAGACTGGGTGCAGAAGTAGATTCTACAGTACTCACTTCCGTTTCTTGAAATTGCTTAAATTAGGAGACTGCATTTCTGTATTTGATATAGCATTCCCCAGGTAAGTTTTCATCTACATTAAAGACATGAACCAGTATTTTTATATTTATCTTAAATGGACCTGCAGGGTATTTTGCTAGTTTGCATACTCTTGATCAAGAATCTTAAGTGATGGTACAATCCTATACATCTGTACACAGAAGTGCATCCTGCTGAGCTCAATGGGGCTAACTCCTGGCAGGGTACAATACTGCAGTCTCAGTTTGTATGTACTGAAGGTGTAGACCATGAAGGACAGATTCTCTGCAAAGCCTGCCTGTTCTTATAGGAGCGAGCAAGGAGACATGAGGCACTTCAAAGTAGATTTTTCTGGGTCTTCATAGCAGGAATTCATTAATGAGGTGAAGAAGAGTAGAGAGCAAAAATAAGTGGCAAATTATATTTGGATGATTAAGGCAAAATGAATTGAATCCTAGACTTTGGTCTGCTCCGGAATGAAAACAACAAGGTATTTTAACATTTTGTTAGGTAAAGGTAAGGTAAAGGACCCCTGGATGGTTAAGTCCCGTCAAAGGCAACTATGGGGTTTCAGTGCTCATCTCGCTTTCAGGCCGAGGGAGCCAGCATTTGTCCGCAGACAGCTTTCTGGGTCATGTGGCCAGCAGGACTGAACCGCTTCTGGTGCAACAGGACACTGTGACAGAAGCCAGAGTGCACAGAAATGCCGTTTACCCTCCTCGGTACCTATTTATCTACTTGCACTGGTGTGCTTTCGAACTGCTAGGTTGGCAGGAGCTGGGACAGAACAATGGGAGCTCACTCCATTGCAGGAATTTGAACCGCCGACCTTCCGATCAGCAAGCCCAAGAGGATCAGTGGTTTAGACCACAGCGCCACCCACATCCCTTTTAACTTTTGTTAGTCCAGTATTGAATCAGTGCAGTGGACTTCATGGTGGCTGCTGCATTCCCCACTGACCGCCTCCTTTCCTACAGACACTCTCAGGTTACTTCCTAACCACAACTCCACACTGGCTTCACCATATTGGTTAAGAAACTGGGATTCCCATATTTGAAGGAACATTTTTATATAACCAATTGCTTGATAGCAATTTTGTCTTAGAAAATGGTTCTCCATAATAATGGATATAGCAGATACAGCTTCGGTGCAAGTAATGAACACAAAGGTGTAAGGCTTCATTTGCATACTGACCTCAGTGAGGCTGTTAGGACTGCCTAGCCTGTGCCCCAGTCCACAAATCCAAATGCTATTCTCAAACTGCTTTCCAATCCAGAAAATAGGGATGCAACACTCAAAGAGCCGGCTCTGTCTGTACAAGCTGTGGCTTTCGGGATGAGCTTGGAGTGCATTTTATGGCAAAATGCACATTTATTGTGCATATTTAAAATATAATTGAAAGGGCTGACAGACTTCATTCTCATTCAAACTAGGTTTAATTATCATATGCTTTTTTGTTAGCAAAAATGCACAATAACAGCACTTCAGTGCAATGAAGGCAATAAGGGCACAGCAAGAGAATGCAAGATTACACATTGGAAAAAGAAGAAGAAGAGAGAATTAGATGCGTTTTGCCTGCCATGCTCCAAGAAGAAACCTTGTGAGAGAGGAGGGTGGCTCTGGCAGTGGCGGGGGGGGGGAGGTGGAGGGGGAAGGCTATAGTCCTTGAAATTCATTTGTCTGAAGATATTAGCAATTTGCTTCTTATGCAAACCCATTTGGGGGGGAATATGCAGAGGGAATTACACAAATACAAGATCTGAAATAAATGAGGAGCAGCAAATTGAGCAAAAGGTGGATTAGAACTAAATCTTTTGTTCAAAGAGTGATTAAAAAGCATTATGTCGGATGAAGTCAATCGAGAGCTTAGCTGGATGAACTTCCTGCTCAGCCTTCCTTCCATTTGTTTTGTCACAAATGAGGGAAGAGCAGGCAGAGGGTTTTGGTGTCTTGATTCTGATAAGAGGAGGGATGGAGGCTGAATAACTAAGGTGGCAACACATTTTTTTAGCCCATTCTCCGCATTCTTCCACATGTCCCCTTGCTGTTGCTGCTTTGTCTGTTCCCACGCCCTGCCTTCTGAAAAAAAGAAAGCTACAGCCATCACCCCAACCAAAACTGCAGTAATATGCAAAGGGACAAACTTGAAAATGCAACCAAGAGCAAAATAATAGTGATGCCAAATAATAAGGGCCGTAGCTCATTGGTAGCGCATCTATCTTGCAGGTGGAAGGTCTCAGGTTCCACCCTCAATATATCCTGGCGGAGTTGAGAAGAACCACTGCCTTAAACCTCTTAGTCAGTGTGGACAGTCTTGAGCTAAATGGGGGGGGGGGGGTGTTTCCAAGTATTGCTGAACTACAACTCCCATCAGCCCCAACAAGCATGGCCACATCTGCAAGTCCACTGGTTTCTCCCAACCCCGCAGGCTGGATGGAGCAATGTTCTGAGTTGGTTTAAGGTCGATCCCCATCTTCTTGTCCTATGCTTTGCACACCAACTTGTGCTGCTGCTACTTGTTTTTTAAGGTCTGGCCTTGTTTTATGTTCTTTATTGCTTTCAGGGTTTTGTTAAAACGTTGTTTTGAATGTTTGCATTTTTTAAGCCACCTCAAATGCTTTACTAGTTTCCCAGCAGGAAGCATGCCCACACTTTACAAACAAAGCACCAATGTGTCATGGAAGAATGATGCAGGCAGTGCTTTTCTTGGCAGTGGGATAAAGTAATGGGAAAAGATTCAGAGGCAAGATATATTTGCTTATCGGGCTGCTAGCAAAGGTGCACAAGGAGCCAGGGAAAAGGTTGTTTAACTTACTGAGCAATCAGATACATGCCTACTTGGATGCAAATCCCATAAAGTTCAGGTGGACTTACCCCCAGATAAGTGACTGCAGGGTTGCAGCCAAGTTAGTAATGAAGATTTACTGGTGTTGAATACTTTTCCCTCCATACCCTCCAACATTTCTCCAGTGAAAATAGGAAAGTCCCGTTCCAGAATGATAATTTTACTATTTATACCCCACACATCTTACTGGGTTCCCCCACCCAGTTTAATAAAAAAATTAAACATTTTTTTTTAAACTGCCCTATACAAGATTAACTAGGGGGCTAGGGGGTTGGATAACTCTGTACACTTTCTCTGATGAAAATAGGGACATCCTAAGGAAAAATTGGGACATTCTGGGATCAAATCAGAAACCAGAACGGCTTCTCTAAATCAGGGGCATTCCTGGAAAATGGGGACACTTGGAGGGTCTGTTTCTCCTTTGTGCCACAGAGTCCTTTGCCACCTTCTCCTTTCCCAAAGTAAGGCTTTTCTCTCCATAGGGGAAGGGGAAGTGGTACCAGGCTACAAAGATCTGCATTTTTGTGCTACACTTATAGGAAATTGCCCTTTTTAGATGGACACAGTGGCATAAAAGTGCTTTAGGATTTGGAGCAAACTTGGAACAAAGGCCACACATTTCTTACTACAGTGTATTCTCTTGACTGTTAGAAAAGAAGGAAGGCAGTTAGGCAGGATATAAGGGAAAACAAAGATAATATATCTACTTAAACATTTTCTAAATTTAATTATAATTTAACCTGTTGTCTGTGACAGTGTCCTATTAAATAATAATAATTCTAGAATAGTTCCTCATGTTTTTGCAGTTTAATTGGAATTTGTATATAAGCTGTGCTTGTCCATCTATGATTAAACCAATATCAGAAATGGCATTTAGATGAAACTGCCCCTTTAACAAATAAAAATAAAAAAATGCCTAAGGCTTTCTCCCGACTAAGACAGAATAAGGCAAGCAAAAATCATTTAAGCACTGGACATTTCTAAAATATTGCATAAATTGTCTGGCAAAGTGTACACAAGGAATTAAAGAAGGCAGATGCCAGAAACAAGCTTAGAGTCTATTTCCCCAGGGGCAGGGGAAATATTGAAGGAAATCATAATAATTCAGAACATGTGATTAAGAAATTAGATTTTATTTTTTTAAGGCCTTAAGCACCCCAAGGAGTTTATAGAATCCACCTGAGAAATCTGAAGGAAACAGAAGCTGAGATAAAGCTGTCTAGTCAATATATCTAAAGCATAGCTTAGCCTCTTTTTCAACACAGTGTTTTCTATTTTATTTTTATTTATTTTAGCATAATGTTTTTTTTTATTATGGAAAGACTCAGGATTACAGTATTTAGTATTTTACATAAAACTTCTTATTAAAATAGAGTCACCCTCTTTTTCGCTTTTCATTTTTGCAGAGAAATTGGCTTCTCTTTGGAGTCTTAACTTCACCTATGGGCGTGTGCATACTGCATGTGCACTCAGTGCTGGATGCAGGCACGTTTCTGGGGTGTTGTACACAAGACATCATACCCACGTTGTCCTTGCCTCACACTATTTGCCAGTCTAATGCATGTTTTGCTGGAAAGGCTAGAATCTGTTTTGTGCTGAGAATGCACCTATCAAGGGCTTGCTGCTTAAACAGAGCACCTTCTCAGGTCACCTCCTATATTGGGGCAGGCCTACGGACATTGCAGGGCTGTACAATACCCTCTTTCCAAGTTTAATTTGTTTGTGAAACAGGCAAAATAGGAAGCAGTACAGTAACTTAGCGCCTGATGAATATACTCTGCATATCAGTGTATCAACACACCAGTTTCCAGCCCACCCCTTTCAGAAGACTTCTTTTTATTTTAAAGCTAAGTCTGCGGAATCGCTAATTGAGAGGAGGGGAATAGAGAACAGCATCACATACTTGTTTGAGAATATGCCCACTTGTGTGTGCTGACCACACAAATAGTACTTTTGCTTCAGATGACATCCTTGCACAAAGGTGTGTACAATTGCAAACTGCTGTGGACAAAGGCCTACGGTGGAAAAATGAGCCCTGTGTATTTCAAAGGATTGATGCATATGCAGCCTACACTCAAATGTCCAAAATCTGCATTATCTACTCCACATGGAACTATTCCATATGGGTGACCATAAGCTCAATACATTACCAGAGGTACTCACTAACCACTAGGTAAAGGTAAAGGGACCCCTGACCATTAGGTCCAGTCGTGACCGACTCTGGGGTTGCGGCACTCATCTCGCTTTATTGGTCGAGGGAGCCAGCATACAGCTTCCGGGTCATGTGGCCAACATGACTAAGCCACTTCTGGCGAACCAGAGCAGCGCATGGAAACGCCGTTTACCTTCCCGCTGGAGCGGTACCTATTTATCTACTTGCACTTTGACGTGCTTTCGAACTGCTAGGTTGGCAGGAACAGGGACCGAGCAACGGGAGCTCACCCCGCTGCAGGGATTCGAACCACCGACCTTCTGATCGGCAAGTCCTAGGCTCTGTGGTTTAACCCACAGCGCCACCCGCGTCACTAGATAACCACTAGATAACAAGCTAAAATGCTGCCTGAGGCTCAAGGGGTGGCTTCAGACACCCCTTCTACAAAAAGCTGGGCCATTCACCAACCATCAAGCCATGTTTGTCACATCACTTGTGATTTTAAAAAATAATAATAACACCATGACATCAATTGTGGAAGCATCCTTGTTTTCAGTACTCCTACCTTTGAGATCGCAATAAGTAAAAAATCTGTCCCAGAGTCTGTCTCTAAAGCCCAGGAATGTTATCACTGATATTCAGCCACATGTTGCTGAACTACAATTACCACCATCCCATTGGCCATGCTTGCTTGGGGTGATGAGAACTGTAGTTCAACAACATCTAGGGGACCAAAGGTTGCCCACACCTGACTTCAAAGGAGCAAGTGAAGCTATGTGGTTGCAGGGATATATTGCAACCCACCAGTGGATGCAGGGCTAGCCTAAGACATTTTGCTGCCTGAGGCAGAGAGTCAAATGACACCTAGCTACCCATGTGATGGTGCCGAGTACCCAAGGCCAGCCAAGTTACTTTTGGACCTCTCCCTGGCAATAAGAACAATAAGTTAAATAAATAAGCATTTGCTGCCCTTTCATGATGATCAAAACCAGCGGCCTGAGACAGCTACCTCACTGTGCCCATGGGTAGCACTGGCTCATAGCCGACCTGAAAACGGCAAGATGAGATTATATTACCCCAGTCTTTAAAAGCATCAGTGGATCAGTATGGTGTATTGGTTAAAGTGTTGGACTAGGACCTAGGAGGCTTGAGTTCAAATCCCTACTCAGTCATGAAATTCACTGGGTGACACAGAGATTTTGTTACCCCCTGCGTTATTTTAAAGGTTACTGTGTGTATATGTGTGTGTGTGTGTGTATATATATATGTGTGTGTGTGTGTATATATATATATATATATATATATATATATATATATATATGAATGATATTTGTATTGTGTTTTCAAAATGTTGTTAGCTGTCCTGAGCTCTGGCAAGAGAAAGGGCAAAGTATAAGAACAATCAATAAGTCAACAGTAAGTAGTTCATCTTTACAAGCTGAGTGCCTCAGGCCTACGGGACACAACAACACAGCAAATTCTTAAGTAGACAACTGTCATGTTTGTCATTGGCATAGCTGTCAACGTTTCCCTTTTTTAAAGGGAAATTCCCTTATTCTGAATAGGATTCCTTGCAAGAAAAGGGGAAAGTTGACAGCTATGGTTATTGGACGTGTAAAGTATATGGCTCTCAATGGTGCTGCTAGGCTTTAGTACTACCAGTGCAGCCGGACAAGGTTACTTTTTGAAGCCAGTCCAAGGCTTTATTTTGGAAGCCCCCAAAGCAGCACAATCCCCTTTATTGAAGCAACAAAGTCAAAATAAGGGGAGCAGAAAAAAGGGGGAAACCATTTTCTTTAGCATGAGAAGAATCTAAAGCTGTCTCTCTCCACCCCCACCCTCGCCAAATTAACTGCCCCCTTCTACACATGCACACATCTTTGTGCATGTACAGCTGGGGAGAATCGTTCATTTCTTCCAAGCTCTGATGGATATACCGTTAAAACACAGAAATTCCTCACCTATCACAAAAATGTTTCCTAGCAAGTAGCTGCCATGTATGAGATAACTACTGACCACCTGGGACTATTAAACAGCAACCTGTCTAACAAGGGAACAGCCACTTAGCAGCCACCCTAAGAGGCCTGTTCACTGATTACACTGGGCAGAGGTTTAAACTGTCTCTACACACATGCAAGTGTTTGCGTGAAAGAGTGTACATGTGTTCATTTGTACATCTAACCTATTGTGTGTAAGCAGTCTGCATACTTGTCAAATGTTACATGGGTATAACTGTACAAGTGTACAGCTCAACTGTTAGAATACACAGGAAGGCAGATTATAAACCTGAATGTAATCTCTGAGCACCTCTAAATTCTTCCTCTATTGCTTTATAGGATCTCCTTTTGATTTGCCCATTCACTGAAAATGATGCAAGCTGCAAAGAAACTCCCAAGGTACAATCTGTACCTTTCACTTATCTCCTTCCCTTGGCTTTCCCTCCCCATTTTAAACTTTTGCTTTCATAAATGGACATCTGCAATTTCCACATTGGCTCCCTTCCTAATGACTGTATTATTAGCTCTATTTTCATCTGTTCTCAGCTGTTTAGCTTGTATGGACTTGTTTTGGCCGCTCTGCATATAGCAAATAAGGCAGCCGAAATGAGTTCACTGGGGCCAAAAAGGAGAGTGCATCCAACAGCAAATGGTCGGAGTAACAGTGTTAACTCCTTCCCATCCTGCATCCCTCTGCAGAGATTGTGCCACTGACTTTGAACCTTCCTGCAGATTTACATATGTGCAGCAGGGCAACACTTTAAAAACTGGCCATATGGCTGATAGCAGCTGGGCCATAAGAGAAACCTCTATTAGCAAAAACTAGACACAGAAGGTGTTTACCAAGTAATGTATGGTCCATTCCAGTCTTAATTAAAAGGATACAATGGCAGCCTAAAAGTTATTTGACCGGGTGTCCTTACCATTTGCCATTTTGCAGAAGAATAGGCATACATTTCTACACTTTATTACTATAGGTATTACAGTATCTTTAATCTGTCTATATTGTATTGTACCGATCAACTGATTTAATTCCAAAGCACCATGAAAGGCTTCAAAGTAGAAACAAACAAACAACATTGCATCATCAGATAGAAAAATCAGCAGGTAAAACAAAATAGCAATATCAGCAGAGAAATAGGGTTAGGGTAAATAGACAGTTGTTTATTGTATCAGCTACAGGTAAGTCACTACGTTTAGTACTGGGCAAGCCTTTCTAAGGACGGCATTCTATTGATGAGATGCCACCACCAGAAAGATTTCTTTCCTGGCCATCTCCACCTTCCAAACCTGTCTGTCTTGGCCTCAGGATTATCCCCTCACACCCCTCACTGACCCTTTAACTCCTACAATGGTTTTTACTTGGCTGGCTGGAAAACAGAGAGGGATTTATTTATAGAAGGAAGCTTACTGTGCAAACCTTTCTTGTCCATCCACTTTTGCTTCTGGCTCTGTGTGATCAGTGGCCCCGGGAAGGTTGCCTAGAAAAGCATGTAGCCCTCAAACTTGAAAAGGTTCCCCATTGCAGATCTAGAGTTGCTTGTCATCAGTACAATCAGTATCTCCCTGACGCTTGTACAACATTTGACATGCCAAGCCCAGATTTCTTATTTTTGTTTATTCCTTTCTTCTTTCTTTTTTGTAAAGTGGCTTTTAAAGCACTTGGTAAAGTCAATATGCCTAACTTTTGTGGGCCACTACTAAGCTTGATTTACCTAGAATTAAATGTAGTTTGGATCCTGGTTGTCAAAAAGAAAATATTCAATGGGGCTAATCAGTCTTCCTGATTGCTTTCTTTACATACCTATTGCCAACCATATATTAATTAAGCCCTGTCATCAAAACTAATTATAATTTCCTTGTGACTCATCTATTTTGAGCTAGATGAAAGGAAAGAGAAAACAAAGGGTAGACTCAGAGAACACTGACAAAATGATAAGCTTACCCTGCAAAACTTTTTCTCCCTCTTGACATTAGACAAAGGCCTCTAATGGGCAAAAGCCAATAAGGGATGTGAATTTCAAAAAAGGCTGTTGGGTAATAATAGCAATTACCAGAATGAAGAGAAATTTGTCTAAAATTCACTCGAAAAGGAGGAGCAATTAAAAGTCTGGGGATCAGTTTATATGTGTCATCATACTTCAGAGCAAACACCTACCACAAAAATTGAACAAGGGACTGTTCCTTGGCGCACATCTAAACTAAATATAAATTTATATATTGTGATGCTCTAGATCTCATGAAAAAGTAAGGTTTCCTAAATCTCCTTCTGAAATAACTCTCATAGAAGGACTGCTTATTCAAAATATTATGTTTGTAGTGGAAATCCATACGGATCTTGCAGTGAAGAACCAGAAGAATGCTATATCCTGTCCTCCAGTGGTTAGTCATGACAGCTGACCTGAACCCAAGCTCAATGTTTAGAGGCAGTATATCTTTGAGGTCCAAATGCTGCAGACAAAAGTAAAGAAAAAAGGCCAAAACAATCATCCCTTGCTTGTGAGCTTTCAGAAGTATCTAGTTAGAAGCTGATACACCAAGTGTGGAGGACTTCTGGCCTTCCAACTGTTGCTCAACAACTCTCATCATCCTTGACAATTGGCCATGCTAGCTGGGGTTGATGGGAGTTGGATTCCAGCAGTCACATGCTCATAGACCTTAGCTGAACCATCAAAGTAACCAATGAATTCTTATGCCCCCAACATGGGTAAGGAAGAAACAGAAATCTGTTGGTTTTTCATTATTAAGAAAACCCCAAACATCATGGAGACGTGATCACATTATATCATTTCACAGCCTCTGCAATAAGTGCAGGAGGATTGATTTTCTTTTAAAGGGAAAAAAACACCCCACAATAAACCTTCAAGCACATTGATTTGTTCTCAGGAAATACTCCTACAGAATGAAGGTAACCTAACTGAGATTATAGTTACATCTGAGGTTTATATGCTGAGAGGGGCTGCTCTCTTTTAATAACCAGCAATTGAATCGGTTAATGCATTTTCTTTTTAGAGTGCATCAATGTATTTATAGATTTTTTTCTGGAGTACTGTAACTGGCTCAACAGTGCAGAGTAGAGTAATTAGCCAATATTGGAAGGCTTGGTATGTGCAGATGGGATCTCAATGGATTGTAGTTGGTTTGATGTGAGCTTTTATGCTAGTTGGCCTGGAAATCCAAAATGACCTCACACATCAATAAGACGTTTGAACAGTGAGCCATCGCATCTGTGTCCCTTTGTTTCGTTACAACAGTATTTCACTCTCTCCTGAATTGTCTGACAATGGGTAGGCAAATTTGTCTTAGGGCTGAGGTATTTATGGGAGCACTGTCCAAAATAGAAGTCCAATAGAGGCAATACGGGATATTCCTTTCTGGGTTGTGCAAAACATGACTTGGTTTGCCTCATCTGGTTTCTACATGAGTCCTTCATTGTGTCAACTCTCGTCATCTCACTGTAAAGTTTTCAGGGAGACCAGTGGCACCCAGAGAATGCAGTCTCATGATAAATTTGTCTGCAGCTGGTTAGACACTTCAGGAGAGAGTGAAATAAACGTCAGTTTAGCCAGACAGCCTGAAAAGGCAACTATCCAGAGAAACCTATGCAAAACAGGAAGTACTATCTACATCACCCATCCCCAACCTTGTGCCCTCCGTGTGTTATGGATCACAACCCCCAACAGCCCCAGTGAGCCCATGCAGAGGTGTTGTCAAGCTGTTGGAGGTGAAGACTGATCTTTGTTGTGCTGTGATAGGTGACAGACTATGTGGGAGTCAAGTCCAGGAATATATGAACAAAACAATACATCAGCAGAGCAGTGGGGTGCAAATGATTTCTGTTTAATGTCAATGTTAGTTATTCACTTGACTTAAACAACAGCATTTTTCAGATAAGGTTGGACTTGGCTGAGATGGCAAAGTTAACATGTTTAATTAGAGAAAAATCATTATTGGCATTTATTCAGGACTGGAAACTTCTTGTGGAGTTTTTGCATGAAAGCAAAAATGAACTTGTAATATTGGGATTTGAAGGCTGAAAAAATACTGGCTTATAGAAGATAGAATTGTTGGATGTTAAAGACTGAATACTATACTGAGCTGCGTGACAGAACCAGAAGTCTTTTAATATTTCTTTCTTTCTTTCTTTCTTTCTTTCTTTCTTTCTTTCTTTCTTTCTTTCTTTCTTCTCTCTCTCTCTTTCTCTTCTTTTGCTTTTTCTTCCCTCCCTTCTATTCCTTTTGTGTTTGTTCTTTTTTAGATTAAGTATTTCAGTGTATTATAGAAAGATACTTTGTGATGTGTATGAATTTTTGTATATCTTCGGACAAGTACAAATAAAAATACTATTTTTAAAAACGGGGGAAAAAACATTTTCCAGATAAATCTCATTTCAGTATCCACACAAAATAAACAATAAACTAGGTTGCATAGCCTCCAGCTTGTCTTTCAAGGTAAAGGCCTTCAAAGTTGACTGGTAGAATCTCAGATGAGGGTGATAGAGCACTGCCACAATGGACACAAATTCTATTGGGAGCCAGTGTGCTACTGTCTCCACCAAAAAGGTTTCTCAACATTCTTCCAAACCAGCCTATATACACATTGAAAGCCAGACCATTAGTCCTTCTAGCTCAGTATTGTCTACACTGACTGCCAGTGGCTCTTCAAGGTTTCAGACAGGAGTCTCTTCTGCAGCCCTACCTGGAGAAGCCAGGGATTGGACTCGTACCTTCTGCATGCAGAATGGAAGCTCTGCCCCCAAGCTATGGCTATTTCACAGTCTGGTGTAGGGCATATTTTAGTAGGCTAGTCTAAAAGATACAAAAGCAGCTATAAGGGTGAACAGGATTGAATAAACAATAAAGGATTTCAATCTTCTTACCAAGCAAAGTTGGTAAAAAGCATTCCTGGCCATGCTCCAGCACAGAATGTGATCGTGAATCACTTCCTTCACTTATTCATAGGCAACGTTCCAGAATATTCCAATGTTGAGTAGGGTGAGCTTCATTTATTTCTTTTGATGGTCCACATAAAGCACCAGGCACACCAGATGTACAGTTATTTCCTGGATTTCTCAGTCAAAAACGTGAAGCGCAGAATCGTTTTCATTTTTTAAAAATACTGGCGAGAGGCATGAGTGAAAGATGTGTGAAGAGATCATGCTTATCCACAAACCTTTTCACTTAAAATCTTATTAGTGAGGCTCTCTCATACTGGAGAACTCATGGACATGCCCACGGCAATCATGTTTTAATACATTTCAGCTGTACTATTTACAATGGCATGCCCTAAACAAATAATACTTGTTCTCCTAATCACATACCTAGGGTGATTTGTGTAGTTGCTCAGGACCCACACATATGCCTCTCTTGTTCACCCTTCTCCTTCTTTCCAGTTTAGCATTTCCTGAGTCCCACATGTGCGGCAGCACCCTCATGTAAAGTGGTAGCAGAATATCACAGCTGACACCACCACCACCACAGCCCTCAGTCCCTTCCTTAGTCTATCTGTCTGTTTTCCTGCAAGCTGGAGTTGTAGTCCAAAAAAAGCTGGAGACCCTGGTTTGGGAAACATTGGCTTAATTGGATGAGTTGTGTTTGTGAACACTGACTGAACTATCTTAGACCTTCAGTAATAGTAGAATTGACACCCGCTGAAGTTCCCCTTCCAGCAGAGTTACTGAAAAGCAGAAAGTCTGCCATTTTGATCTTCTGCTCACCTGCATACAGTATAAGGCTTTTTGCCAAAGTGCAAGACAGAAAATGATCCTGGAGATGCTGTCCATGGTACCACGAGATACCTCAGCCAACAGGAACTCCTCCAGAGAGATAGATAAGCATTTTGTTTCCAGAGTATATGTTCCGAGCAGCAAAGCTTGAGTTTCTAAATAATTACAGTTGCTTTTGCTAATTTTTTCCATTTTCAGCTACCGTTTTCTGTTCTACTTCCTGCCATAAATTGTTAGGTAATGGTGCTGGGGGCCATTAAACAGGTGTTAGATGGCCCTCCTGAGATTTCAGCACCTCAGTAGAAAGTGAAGCAGTTTTCACATTAAAAGACTGCAAAGCGTTCGGGGACAATTGGAGATGAGAAATGCTACATATATTCAAGATTCTTATATTACATGCTGGAAAAAATATATTATGCAACTAGTGAAAACATCTGCTGTATTTTGAGAGTCAATGCACTTTATAGACATAAGCTCAAGAAATAATTCCGTTTTAGCCAGTGAGGAAATTTCTTACAACACACACACACACACACACACACACACACACACTTCTAGTTTTCAATCAGGATTGAAAATGGATGGCTGAGGAAGTATTAATTTTGTTATTTAAATGGCTTCCTAGAAATGGGCAAGAAAATTAAAACAATATTTTTTTAAAAAATCAAAATTGTCACGAATAAACAAAATTACCAACATAGCTTTAGAGAAACAAGTTTCTGCCATTCCACACTAATAGCTGTTCCACGCTGAGAAAAATAAAGGAAGCAAATACATACAGAAATATCTCCTGCCCCTCACAACAGATTCAAAACTCTTTGATTCTTGTTAAATGTCACATCAGAACCAGCTTCATGAGTTCAGAATTGCCTAAGAATCTTATATTTATGAAACTATCCTGGCTCACCTTATCCAGTTGTTTTACACTTGTATTCTTGTATTGGATAATGTATTATTATTATTATCCTCATAATGTACGTGGCAGGGAGAGAGAGAGGAAAATTATACTGGTTGGTGTCAGACCACAACCTGGAGACCAGGGTTCAAATCCCCATTCAACCATGAAGCTTACTGGATGACCTTGGGCCAGTCACAACCTACTTCACAGGGTTGCTGTGAGATAATATGAAGAATGCCAGGAGAATCACGTATGCCACCTTGAGTTCTTTGGTAGTAAAGTGGAATATAAACCTAATAATAAATAAATAAGCTTGCATAAGACTACACACTAAGCTGGTGGCAAAGGTGATATTCAAACCAGCGACTTTCTGGTACAGACTTCATCGTGTTCCAGCATCGCACGGCCTCTGCAATCTGCCTAAGAACCCTGCAAAGTAGGTCAGCATTGCTATCTCGTATCACAGGTAGGCAGTGGTGGTGCAGGGGCTGAGAGGTGGTAGAATTCATCACGAGGACAAGATCTGAACTGGATTATTTCAGGCTCCTGCTGCTATAACATTCCTAATCTCTGATCCAAACCTATTGGTTGTCAAGGGGAAAGGTGAAGAAGTGCCTAAAAGGAGTGCAAAGTTGTGTTCTTCCTGCTCTTTGTTGTCCCCCCTCCCCCCATTACAACCATAGCAATTTGAGCTAAGGGTTACGTTTACACCAATCCTAACCACAATTAATGCTAACCAGAGTTCTGATCTCGCTCTGAATTTGAAATGAACCTGTAAACCCTGGTTAACATGGAAACACTTTAGCATTAACTATTGCTTAGGGCAGTACAAACTTAAGACTGTGTGTGTGTGTGTGTTTATACTGGAGGAAAACGTGGAAAAGAGGGACATAGGGAACCGCAGTCACATACTGAGACAGTCTATTGGTCCATCTAGCTCAGTAAAGTATTGCCTGCACTGGCTAGCAGAGAATCTCCAGGTTTTTAGAAAGTGATCTCTCCCAGCCCACCCCAGAGATGTTGAGGATTGAACCTGTTCACAAAGCCCACTGAGCTACAGGCCTTTCCCTATAAATTGCACCATTTCATGGCCAGTTACCAATCTCCTAACTGTTGCTAAAGGACCGGGAGTATTACATTTGTTCTGGCCCTTAGCCATTACATTGCAATAGTGGCACTTAGCTACTAATCAAATACTCTGTTTTAAAAGAGAATAAATTAGGAGGGTAAGCAAATACAAAAGAAACAGCTTCCCATTTGATTACTAGGCTTCCATTTGTATATAATTTGACTGGGAGTGAACCCAGCCTTTCAATTTTTATTCTTATTTTTAGCCTCTTGGGCCAAGGACCTTGTAAGCCAAATTTTTCGCAGGCTGCAGATTTTTACGGCCGAGTTATAACTCACTGAAAAACAGGGGGCTTAAAATGGAAGGGCTGACAAAACTTTAAACTACAGCGTTGCAAATGGCACCACAATAATTTATAATCTGCAGGCAGCTCTTGGGTTTATTATCACAATGACAAATGCACTGTCATTGTTAATAGGATATTTCCCAGCAAGGACTTCTTGTTATGCAAGCCAGGTTCAGTATGTCATGCAGCATGATAGCAATAAAGCCTACAAGAATTGGTAATGAACTTCAATTACTAATAGATTATGGTTAATGGGAAATATGTGCAGTAAAGATATGGGTTTTTATATGCGCCTTCTGCTACTCTACAAGGCAAAGATTTATGCTACAATTTATGTTAACATTCTCCAGACTGGGAGGGGGGCAGGAGACTAAATTGGTGGAAAGCTGTTTCATCCATAACAAATATTTAAGATAATTTTGGCACATCATGCAAATGAAGATGTAAAATTAGATATTAATCCTTTTCATTTGAACATTTATACTTTTATTAAAAATGAAGATTCTGCCCAACAACTTATTATTTTTTCCCTGGAAAAAGAAAAGAAAAACCCCGTTCCCCACCTGCCAGCATAAAAGAGGTGCTGCTGTTAAAATGAAAGAAATGTGGAAGGAACGATGATAGCATCTGAGAGGTCAATTAATTTGTTCAATTTACTGGTAGTCATTATACAGTCAAAATAAATAAATATAATAATAATAATAATAATAATAATAATAATAATAATAATAATAGACATGACACATCAATGTTTAGCCTGACCACCTGAAGGGTTCTCAACAGAGCCAGTATGGAGAGAAAGCTATTGGACACAACTGGGGACCCTGGGACCAGTTAAATAGCTTGGTAGCTAACAGAAGGTGGTCAGAGGTTTGCAGTTCATGGACCTTGGACACAGATACATTTCAGATATCATGACATCTTAGTTAACTGAAGTCCAAGAGGGACATGGATGATAGGACTTTGCCTTGCCTTGATTATTTTGAGTGGGTCTGTCACTGATAATTTGCTCTCAAGGGATGCCTGATTGGTGGCTTAGATCTGATTATAGGCTTGTAATATTGTGTTGTAGTGGTTAGAATGTCGGACAAGGACCTGGGAGACCAGGGCTCAAATCCCCATGCAGCCATGAAGCTCACCGGGTGACCTTGGGCCAGCTACTGCCTCACAGCCTAACCTACCTCCCAGGGTTATTGCAGGGACTAAATGATATGGGGCAGAACCAGGTAGAATGCCTTGAGCTCCCAGGAAAATAAATACTACTGTATAAATAAATAACTGCTCTGGATCGTTCCCTAAATGGGTAGGATGCAGTCAGAGGAAAAATGCTGGTGAGAGTAACTCCTTTCAGGTTTTCAGAGAACACATGGGGAAATAAAATGAGGAGTGTGTGCAGGGCCATGCATCCGAAGCTCATACCCAGTGTCCCCATTGGGAATTCTTCACAAGCTCCAAATACATTGAAAGTCTCCTGTGTGTGGAAGAGTTAAGACATGCTTACATCAATAGGTACCAAGAGCTCCTTCAGGATTAGCCCACAGAGCCCTGAAACCCACCCAGCGAGGAATTCCCCTGCAGTTCCATGTTAAGCCTAAACTTGATTTATTCATACTGATTGTGCATTACTATCAGTGCCAAAGGGAGATGTATATCTCTGTCCGCATTAGATGCACCCAGCAAGCTCAAATGAGTTTTGCAATGCATACCATGTTGTGCATTAACATCAACTATGGAGTAGGAAATCTCCCTTTCAGCTTTAAATTAAGTACTGTACAACAATATGGTCTTTCAGTTGTGAACCCAATTCTGTAGAGGTACCAAAATTCCTTTGAAAATATTGTTCCTTTTGGACGATACGTTCATCTTGGTTGGTAACCATAAAAAATATGGCAAAATAAGTGTGTCAACTACACATGTAATACCTTCTGTGTAGATTTTTAGGGATGAATCATACAAGCACCGAGTCTCCATTCTGTGCCTCTGGACAGACCTTGCAGAACCCCACAGTTCATAACCTTCTCAAAAATCCTTAGTGATAAATCTGTGCTAGAGTTAGAGTTGGCCTCATCCATCAGTGTGCAACACAGAAGAATGAACAGTAAAGAATATTTAAAAACAGGTATTTTATTTATTTTATTTGAGCACAGACTTGTGGAAATGTATCCATGTTGTAACCATCAATACAAAAAGCAACGTATCTAAGGCATAAATGCAGAGCACACCTTAAAAAAAACACAGATTGTTCAGAAACACGTATATGTTGGCTCATACATTAATCCGCTCCTTCCGACATTTGGGAAGCTGACATGAAGCGCTAATGTCATTTTGCCTGTGCGAAAACTGTGAATGTCACTGCTAAGGGATCATCTTAAATCACATCCTTTTGCTACAGTGATCTGAGCAACGTATGTTTCATTTTGAGGAATGGAATAGATGAGCCGTAGCTTTTAACTACCCTACATTAGTCAATCAGGTGACTATGGAGAAGGCACCATCCTGTCTAAAAATCCCTTTTAGGAGGATTTTAAAGTTGCTGGCAAAATAATGCATGCAAATCTTGATCAGGCACAAGATGAGGCTGTGAGACAGCAAAACAGGAGGCTTCTGCCTTTATCTGTTTCTATACCCCCCACTTGAGCACAGGGTTACATGGAGAGATGGGGGGCAACCACACGGCTGAGTCTTCTGTAATAATTTGCAGGGGAAATGCCAGGGATGAAGCCTGTCCAGAACATGAATGCTCCAGCTTTGAAGCCATATCCCTAGTCCTCAATGCATGGGGACAGACTGGGGTGATTCTGTGGCAAAAGTAGCTCCACATTTCTTTGGGAGCTTTACACTGGGGCAACATTCAACTAGATGCCCATGAGTTCTGGTGTTATGAGAGTGTCAGAAACACTTTTCTCTATTCACTTTCTCCATGCCATGCATGATTTTATAAACTTTCACCATATCACCTCTTACTCACATTTTTTTTCTAAGCTAAAAACGCTGCAACAATTCCTCATTGGGGAGTTCCTCCATCCCTTACCAAGGAACATAGGAAGCTGCCCTAAACTAGCTGCACATATTTATCAATATAGCCCAACATCAGAAAGAGGGGCTTTGCCATTCACCTGCTACATGATCCTTTTGTGAAGTTGACATGGCAGGGATCTTCTACATGCAAGGCAGGTGCTCACCATTGAGGTTGTAATCTCCCTCCAGCCCTGCTTCAGCTCTTCTTCTTTCTTCAAGCTTCTTCACACTCGTAATCCCCCTGATGATGTATCTGAACGATAAGGGAAGAAGCCTAGGATAGGCATCCACCATTGTTGTTCTTCCATGGCTCAGTGCCAGTGGGAATTCATAGGTGCTTGGTGCCTGCTCTGAAATGCCTGTGAAGCTCAAACATGTTCACTCCTCAAAAAGACCACTTCACACTGCTAGCAAGCTCTAAATGTTCTGAGTGATGGGACAGTAGGTGTGTGCAGGCATGCCCATGTATCCTATAATGTATGCAGTAGCAGATATATGCACAGGGCCACTGATTCACCAAACACAGGATATTCCTGATATTAGTAACAGAGCTGTATACAATGACCTTGACTGGAGGTCCCCTTTCACTTAGATTTTTCCACTTCCACCAGAACCATTAAACAGGCACAAATGCCCAGCCATTTGGCCTGTTCTTCCCATCTCTAAACCTGCATCTTAAGGTTCTTCTCTTCTCCCCAGCCTATCACTACATATTACTTTTTAAACAGCGTTAAACTAAAGAGAAAAACATTAAAGAGCTAAGAGCAGAACTGACTGTGGGCTCTAGAATTTAAAGGTTTGAAATATGTGCTGCAATAACTGTAAAGGCAGCTATAAAGTTCTATTTAAAAATGTTTTTCCTTTTTCTGTTTTCTTCATAAAGGATTCATCTTTTCAAGGTCATTACAACACCTTTTCCATCAATCAAGAGGCACACAGGCCTGCAATTTTTCAAGTTTTGATTAATGATCTCAGCACACGATAGCCAACAACAGAACCACTGCGCAAGGATAATGATGTACAACTCTGCAAGCTATGTTTTAATCTGTTAGCAAAGTCTTAATATGTAGCATTGTAAACACCTAACAATACTGTTAAGCAGCTGTAACAGTGGCAAAAAAAGTTAGATACTGTGGATATATGTGTATTTGACTCAAGCATCGCATACTTACCAAACTAAGAAAGTATTTAACAAATAATAAATATTCAACTGAGTGGCTTCTTCACAGCTGAACACATTTAGGGTTCAATCACTATTGCACTCAGATTGTTATTAAAAAAATACTTGTCACCCCTCTTTTCACTGTATTCAAGCTTTTTAAGGTCTCTGATAATTTCATTTTTTAATTCAGTGGGGGCAGTTTTACTAAAATTACAGGTTTCGGTCAAAAAATCAAGCAGCAACTCCCCATTTCTGTTTCCATCAGTGAAGCAATCAGTTATGTCCATATCAGATGGAAGCTCATAGGACTTGTACTTTAGACCAGCCCCATCAAGTATCTCTTCAATGTGAGCAGATGAAACATACAAGCAGAGATCATTCAGAGGCAGGCGAGAACCATATTTCTCCCAGAGCCTGGCCCAGCCACTGGTTCCTGCCAAATAAATCATATTGCAGTTTTATTTTCATCATTACTATTATTGCTGATTTATTAATCACCTTGTAAAGCACTTTCTCTCAAGGCAATTTACACATACAATAATTATAAACAGTTAAAAACAGAAAAACAACAAATATATTTAAAACAATACTAAAACTCTTAACAAGCAGACACTTGTGGCAAAGGCCTATTTATGCAGCTTGGGAAAGCCTGTCAGAACAAAAATGTCTTCTATTGTTTCTGGAAAGTCCAAATAGTGGTCACCTGTTCTTTCTTGTCATGAATGGTATTCCACAGGGCAGGGGCAGCCACACTAAAAGTCCTGGTTTAGGTTAATGTGGAGGGGGCTTCTGAGCTCCCTGGAACTTGCAGTTTGGAAAGCTCTGTTCTACGGCCTTTTATATGTGTTTGTGGGAGGGGGGTTATTGGTTTGTTTTTATTCTTGTTTTCATTAGGTATTATGGGTTCTTGTTTTGTATTTTTATGTTCTAAACCACTCTGTGATCTTTGGATGAAGGGTGGTATATATATTTATTTAAAAATAATAATAGCCAATCGCTGATTATAGAGGGAGCTGCATGGAAGTCTGTGCTAAGCCCTTCCTTTGGCCCATCATGGTAAATTAGACCAAGGCTGATAATTTTCCTAACCATCCAGAGAGAGGGAAAGATGCTTAATAGTGGTCATAGACCAGAGCCACTTTTGATGTACTTGCACAGCAGAGATGGATTATTGTCTTGTCACATGGTGCTGCAAGAGTAAACAATGAAACTACCATTGCTGCCCTACACATCACTGAAGGGACAGAACATTCATAGGGTGGGATGGGGGTGGAGAGGAGAAAACATTTAGAATGTCCTCTCATTATCTCATCTCTAGTCAGAAAGCAAATCTTTGATTTTAGCAGGTTATTGACTTTCGTTTAACTCTTTTCAGCTTTTGATTCATCCTCTGAATCTGCAATCAAATCAGAAGTTGAAGTAAGGAGGCGTTATTCAAGTTTAACTGATTATGTAAACAAGCCCTTAGATTTTTGCCTCTTCCTCGATATCTCATCAAGATATGTATGGTTGTCCATATGAGGAGAGGAATTTTTACAAATGTCAGCCATTTATGGGTCCAGTATGAATAAGTGAGTGCATGAACAAATTCAGGAGAGGACACACTGGATGCCAAGCTTGCAATCCTATGAAAACATACTTCACAAAAATCCTCATTAAATACTACAGGGTTTGTTTCTGAGTAAACATAACTGCTGGTAGTAGCTTTTACCTGCTAAGGCGCAGCTGGGACCTCCACCATGGAGAAGCTCCCATCCCCCATCTGCACTTCTCTCTGCCAGCAGAAGTGCCATCCTAACACCACCTGAAACCATCAGTGGTGGTGCTAGGATTGTTTTCAAGTACAAACCATGGTTATACATTACAAGATAACTTTTCCCAAATTCTTGATCTTAATGAGGATATGGTTTGCTTGAACTACTGGTTAGTACAGGCATAGGCAAACTTGGCCCTCTGGATGTTTTGGGACTACAGTTCCCATCATCCCTGACCACTGGTCCTGTTAGCTAGGGATCATGGGAGTTGTAGTCCCAAAACATCCAGAGGGCCATGTTTGGGGATGCCTGCGTTAGTGGATTCCAAAGTCACTGTAATATACCTACGGTAATAGCACTGTGTGAATTCCTCCCCCCTATAATGCCAACAGAGATGAACTATTGAGAAATTATTAGACATTAGACTCTAATGTCTAATTAGAGGCAAAGCTAAAGTGGCTGATACATGAGTAGAACTCACTCATCATTTTCAGCATTGAAGATTATCTGCTCTGTTCTGGTTGCTAATTTAATCCTGATACGATACTAGGCTAGCTCCCAGGTGATCTGTTTATGAAGCATTCATCCTAATATAGTTGAACAAATTTTGTGGAGAGGCTATACATCATATGTTTATTGAGCAATTGTACTGCTTTGTTTGTGGGGAATTTATATGGCATCATGTCACAGGGAAGGAGTTAGCAGCCAGCAGCAGTTCTATTTAGCTTTTTGCAGCCTCTGGGAGCCCATGACCAGGAGCTCATGAATAGGACTTGTAAACAGGGGTGTTTTTGAGGGCATCTAGCAGGGGAGTTGGAAGGAGAGGCCCAGAGTGATGTCTCATGGTGTGCCTAGGGCCAAGAGACATGGACGGCGAGGGAACTGCTGCAGTGACTGCAACACCTGTGCCATGTTTCTTTTCCTGCCTGTGAACATGCAGAACTACACCTGTAGCAAGTGCAAGCTGGTTGCCTTGCTGGAAGACAAGGTACAGCAACTTGAGGCCCGCCTGTCCACACTTTGAGCTACTGGGCAAGAAGAGGAATTTCTCAATAGAGAAGAGAGGACTAGCCCGGAACAGCAATGCAGGTGAGGTGCCCTTATGGAAGAGGGAAATCACCCATTGCTGGAAACAAACTCCTGGAGGAACATAGCACAAAGAAGGAGGACTGTCAGGAGCCATACTGTGTCACTGGAGTTGCAAAATGGATTCCATGCCCTCACCTCAGACACTGGTTCCAGGCCAGAGGAGCAAGAGGTGTGTTGAGTGAGTGTATTGACAAGAGTGCCAAATCTACCTTAATTGTGCAACCTGCTTGGATCTCATCTGCAAAACAGTAAGAGCCTAGAAGCTCCCTGCTTTTTGATGAATTGTTTTATTATCATTTAGAAATACTTTCTGGGGGCTTGAAGAGTGGTGTAGAAATGTTATAAACAAACCAACAAACTTTTTATGTCACAGCTCTCAAATTACTCATGGATTTAGCCCATTTAAAGTAAAGGAATAGAACATTCAGCCAGATCCTATGCCTGCTTAATAGGAAATAAATCTCACCTGTGCAAGTCCGTGCAGGATTATTATCTGCGTCATGCTGACCAATTAAAACCCCATTCATTTTCATGGAATTTTGTCAAGACTCAGAGAACTTGTCCAATGTATGCACATTTAAAAGAGGCCACTGCCTAGCATTGAGGCTAAGCTGCAAGGAAATGCCAGACCACTGACAAACAATTACACCGATTTAAAGCAGGCCAAAGAGAAGCAAGCAGCCCAAGACATCAAAGAGCTTTGGTGTCTATTCCAAGAAGTATGAAATGACAAGATTCTCTGATAAGGGACATCCATTATGTTCTGCTCATCTGTGAAGTTCTGGAATAGGGGATATCTCAAAATATAAAGAACATTTGGCAACCTTAGGCCAGTCAGATTGCATCCTACTGTGACAAGGGAGCTATTCTTATAGAAATCTACTAAAAACTAGCATAAGGGACACAGATAAGATCCTGCGGATGGATATATATATATATATATATATATCCACATGCAGGAACAGTGGGAAGTGAATTCAGGCTAATCCATTTATTTGGTACCCTTGGTGGCATGATTCAGCATTTCTGATGTGAATCATTTATAAAAGGCCAAAGCCACCAGCCCCATTGGGTAGGAAAGCAATAAATTCAAGACTAATGAGGGCTTGCTGAGAGGTATGACTGCAAATCCCCATTGCTAATAAAGCCATTTGCCTGCCTTTTTGGAAAGCAGTATATCTTTAAACAGTTTCTTTCTGAAACATAAACACTCTGGCGGTTTAGAATCGATGCCGCACAACAAATTTGTGTATATTTCCCCCCACCTCCCTTCTCCACCTGGCGGAAAATGAATGCAGAGCACTAATTGCAGGAAATGTGCTGGTGTCAGTGTTCTGTGACTCAACACCATTTCTGAACGGAGCAATTATACACTACCTGACTGGCACATTAAAATAATCACTCCCTGTAGATGCAACATATGGCACTACTTTTGTTTTTCAATACTTTGTTGGGAACTGAATGTGTGGGGAGACTATTATCTTAAAAACAACACTACATAACTCTTCAGAGCTGCCTTGGTCTTGTTGACAAGCAGAATGTAGGAGGATCTGAAACCTTCAAACCGTGTCCTTACCATTTTGCTCCTTTTAGCCTCTACTCCCAGTTTCTCATGAATATCCCCTATTACTTCTGTAGGGGAAAGTTTACACCGAGAAGAATCTGCTAAGAACTCCTACATGGACAAGCTCCACTGAAAAACACAGGAGTTGCCAAAGAACAGGAAGTCTTTCACAGGTGTCACATTGGTGAACTGCAGAAATTGCTTTTATGTATTATTTAAGTGGGAGTATTATTTCAAAGATGGTTTCTTCTGTTGCTGTTCTTCCTATTTCACCTGGTCTAGTGCTTTTATTCCCTTGCCTCTCTTCCACTTAACCCCATGGTTTCCTTGATAGCCTTCCCCCTTCCCCATTGCACCTATCTTACCGTTCATGTCTATCCATATCTCCTCTCCTGATTATTACTAGTATCTGGGCCACAAACCTACCCTGCTGCCCTTCTATATCTCCTTTGCCAAACTTACCCTAGGCAAAGGGACCTGGTGGGTTTACAGCCCAAACTGAGACTTGGGCGTTCTCTGGCACCAGTGGACACTGACTCAAGCATACTTTTTTTTATCAGTATAGCTGTGGGTTAAACCACAGAGCCTAGGACTTGCTGATCAGAAGGTCGCGGTTCGAATCCCCACAACGGGGTGAGCTCCCGTTGCTCGGTCCCTGCTCCTGCCAACCTAGCAGTTCAAAAGCATGTCAAAGTGCAAGTAGATAAATAGGTACCACTCCGGCAGGAAGGTAAACGGCATTTCCGTGCACTGCTCTGCTTTGCCAGAAGCAGCTTAGTCATGCTGGCCACATGACCGGGAAGCTGTACGCCGGCTCCCTCGGCCAATAAAGCGAGATGAGCGCCGCAACCCCAGAGTTGGCCACGACTGGACCTAATGGTCAGGGGTCCCTTTACCTTTACCTAAGCTTCATTAGGGCTTATTGTTTCACTGGAGGTCTACAGTTGTCACAAGCCCTCCCTGTTACCCCCTCCCTTGCTTCAGCATCCTGTACCAACATGACCCTTGAGGTATTCCCTTGGTGCTCAGAAATCCCCTGAATGCTTTGGGACTGATTTTAGGGACAGAAGAAAGGGGGTGCGACTATTATGCGGTGGTTGAAACCATTATGCAGTAAAATACAGTACCTCAGCCTCTTCCAGAATGTAGATTAAACTTTTCAAATTTCTCTTGGAGTTGATTTTAAGTTTACTTTTGTATCTGGGCACATAGAGACAATTACTTTCGAAATACAGAACTGCAACATCTCTTGATGTTGAAATGGCTGTGGGAATTGGTTTGCTAGGTGGGACTTCTCCCTGGCATGCTCGTATTCTACGTGTGAGGATTTGGGGTAGACAACATGCAGACATGTCATCTTCGATGTGCCATCAGGAAAAAATGCAGTCTGGGAACAGTTTAACCATGCTCAGTGTAATGAGATGTATGTATGGCTCTTAGTTACATTTCCCTGTAATTCACACAACTGTGTGCTGCTGTGTTCCTGGTTTGTTTGTTTGTTTGTTTGTTTGTTTGTTTTGTTTTTGTATTCCTATGATAGAAAGGCAGCCATTTATATAAACCCTACCCAATTTATTATTTTAGTCACACAGTGAGCTTTATGGAGGAGAAGCAGCCCCCAGTTTAGAGGCCCAGTTTTAAGAGCAAAGTGCGGCCACAGCTGCACCAAACATTTGTGAAGAATTCTATCCTCCCCTTTTTAAAATTTGTACTATTAAACAGATACATTTTCAAAATGAGAGATAAAATTAGGCATGCATTTGAAGAACTCATAACAAAATCATATCTGTTATGCCTAGTAAAAAATATGCCACTGTTGTAACTGAATAGGACACTTCAGGCACAAACTAGGCTATTCAATCACTTGCTAGGTCCATTGAATTTAATGGAAGAGTTTTTCATACATGTTTAACTCACCCATTGAAATCAGTGGAACTTGAAAACAGTTAACTTTGGCTGGTTGTACTCATAAGATGCCCATTAGGCACTAAAACCTGCTGTGTGTAATCTGTTCAATTTGCTCTGCTGCCTCAGTACTATATCCACATGAACATATAAATGCCACTTCCTCTGGTATTCTATTTTGCAATTGACTTGATCACAACTTTCTTATTCAGGTGTCAAATCTAACCAGCCAAAGATGGGATTCTTTTTCTTTCTTCTTTTACACTGTATCGCAATATTAAACAAAATGGGCAGTAAACATGGGCAATGAGCCAGCCAAATAGCACAACAGAGCTCCATTGTAGAGATTTACTTAATGCCACATGCAGTCAGGTGTTACGACATGTGCTATTCTGAAAAATCTGCAGCAGATTAATGGATTCATTAAGAACAACTGGGTTTCTTGCATGAGTTGAGATTTCAGACTTGGTGCCTGTTCTGTTTGCAACATTTGTTGTGACATTTGTGTGCAGTTAGGGGAGGGGAAACGGGGACATTCTGCAATTAATGGAACATTTTGGGCTGTTGTTGTCTGCTATGAACTTTATAAAGCTATTTTATAACTCTGTGAATTCTTCTAATGTTTATATAATTAACTCGTATCTCTGTGATAGACAACTCCATTACATTCCATGACATCCAAAGAATCAGGAACCTTCTAATGAGGGCAACACACAAACCAGTGCATGTTTACTCAGAATAAACATCCACTGCACTGAATGGGCCTTACTTCCTCTGTAGTGCTTAAGCGACAGTCTTAATTAACTCAATGGCTCGGTGCAATTCAGGGATAAAAAGTAAGCTCTTCCTTCCCCATTCCTAGCTGAATAAACTGATAATTCCCCATCACTCTTCTAGATTGTAACTGACTCATACACAATGCAACAATTTTGCAGAGGTTCAACATGTGTAGCTTCTGTGCCTGGAATCTAGAAATCCTGCTTTGAGTTCCATTCTTGAAAAAAGGGTTATCTTACCTCAGTTTTATATTATAACGTATTATCGGTGCTTTTTTCTTGGGGGATGCAGGGGTACGCATACCCCTAAACATTTTGTGAATCTACGTTTGGCCTCATTGAGGGGCAGAATTTCAATATGAGTAAGAAAAGGAGAGTACCCCTAAACATTTTTTTTAGAAAAAAAGCACTGCATATTATAACTGTAATAAATAAATGTGTTTGTAAGAGATACGCCTTGTTTAGAAGATAGAAAAAGACACACCTCCCCCACATCATGAGAATAGGTATCTCCCCACAAAGGAGATTAACTTCCACTTTAGCTGCTAATTATGTGGTACCAATACCAGAAGAAATATTGCATAGATTTCTCGAACTCATTGCATATCATTAATCTATGAAGCTGTTCATGATGCTACAGAATAGACATGCTAATTCTATGCACCATTAAACTCCAAGTAAGCTCCATTAAGCTCAGTGGGACTTATATCCAAGAAAACATGCACAGGAGGAGGCTGAAAGGGCAGATTAACACAAGTATTTTAAAATCCTTTTTTTAAAAAGTAGAGTTTGGGTGTGTACAATTGATACACATGTATAATAGTCTATTTATATGGTCAAAAGTGTGTTGAAGACTGGGACAGGGGTGCATAAATAGATAAGATTGTTTAAATCAGAATGTTTTTATGGTGCATTTTAATATGAGAAATTTTTATATAACTTGTATGATAATTTAATTTTTGTATTTTTTAATCTCTGAGAAATAGATTTGTATAAGCAGCTGGGTCTTGGTGTTCCATTATGAAAACAGACACATTCATAGGAAATCACATAGAAGTCTAAATTACAACCTTGAAGTGTGTAAGAAATGTACTTGGCAGTATTTATTTATTTAACAAAATTTATACACCACTTGATTGTAATAATACACCCAAGCAGTTTACAAGTAATATTAACATTCAACAAAAAACACTTAAAGCATTTAAAGATAATTAACAGTAAAAAGGTGGTGGGAGGGAATGTAAGCATCTAAATGTCTGGATAGCCATGCCTAAATGAAAATGTTTTAAGCAGTTGCCAAAAAGACTGCAGTGAAGGCACCTGCCTGATATCAATAGGTAGTGAGTTCTAAAGTGTAGGCACTGCCGCACTAAAAGGTTGATTTCTTAAAACTGCAGAATGAGTATTATGTGGTATGTGGAACAGCGCCAGTTTCACAGATCAAAGCGGTCGAGTATGGGATAAGGTGATCCCACAAGTAAACTGGTTCCAAGCCTTTAGAGCTTTATATACCTGTAGTTAAACCTTGAACTTGGCCTGGTAAGAAAATGGCAATCAGTGTGTATCTCTGAGCATGTTATAGGTTGAGTGGGCCTCACTCCTGTCAGCAACCGCACTGCAGCATTCTGTGCTAACTGCACTTTCTGGAAGCAGAAAATAAGCTCTGCATAGAGCGCATTGCAGAAATTCAATCTTGAGATAAGCAGTGCCTGAACTACTGAGATCAGTACTTACCTGAAACAAGAATAATAAGGAGCTTGGCCCCAGGTTCCAAGAGGCTGTGGAAAAACCTGATAGTAGCTGGGATGTCTTTTACATAATACAGCATCTAGAAAATATAAGAATCACTTTAATGTAGAATGAACTCACTGAAGCTTTTCCATGAATGCTCCCATTTTTGTGTGAGATGACTCAAATATATCCAAACCAAAAATGTATTTGTGATGTGTGTCTAAATGATACTGGGTACACATTAGAGCAACTACAGTAAAGTAATATATGGTAGTATGTATTGTGCTAAATGTGTAGGCAAGTAGCATCATGAACCGGCAGGACAATGGAGAGGAGGGAGGGGATCCTGGCGAGGGGTGTAGCCAGGACTGGAACACACTGGGACAAGGTGGGGAGGGGCAAGGAGAAGTTGGTATAGGAAGTATTCACAGGGTTACGGAGGATGGGGTGGGGATGGGGGTCAGTGCACAGGAACCAGAGCAGCAGGACCTATCACCAGAGCCAGAGGAGCCCCTGTCTCCATGAACACAGCAGGCTCTAAGGCAGTGATGGCTAAACTGGGTGCCGCACCTGTTTTGGGACTACAACTCCCATCATCCCTAGCTAACAGGACGAGTGGTCAGGGATGATGGGAATTGTAGTCCCAAAACAGCTGGAGGGCCGAGTTTGGCCATCACTGCTCTAAGGTATAGGGAGCTGCAGGAGGCTGAGGCAGGCAAGGGCCCATAGCTGGCCAGGTGGAGCTCATTAGCTCTGGGATGTGTGATTCCTCAGCTGGAGTGGGCTTGGAACAGGTGAGGGTCACATGCCTCATCAAGCCCAGATGCTGCAATCAGCAGGCAAGGTAGAAAAGGGAAGCTGAGGCATTGTTTCTGCTCAACTCCCCATGTTGCTGGGTCTTGACTTGCATGTTCCTGCACTGTGATTTGGGTGTGACTCTGAACTGTATTCTGACTACAGCACTTCAGACTTGGCTACTTGGATTGACACTGGACTGCATTTCCTGAGCTTTCGAATTTGCTTGTGTGGCTCGGTCCCTGGACTTGGACTTTGGACTTGACATACTGACTTGCTGCCAGGTAGGCCGGGGGTTCAGGACAGTACATGGATTAGGGTCAGTGTTGGATTGGGAGGGGAATGGGGTGTGCTTGTAATATTGGAAGTGAGTAGTGTTCAGGTGGGACTTCAAATACTGGTGGGAGAAGGTTGTAGAATTAATAGCAATAATAATCTGTTACTTATACCCTAGCCTTTTGCCTGGCTTGCCCCGGCCACCCTGGGCGGCTTCCAGCATAATAAAAGCACAGCAAAACATCAAACATTAAAAATTTCCAAATACATGGCTGCCTTCATATGTCTCCAGAAAGTTTGTGTTTGGCATATGATGAGAGGGTGTTGCACAGGGCAGGTTCCACTACCAAGAAGGCCCTCTGCCTGGTTCCTTGTAACTTCTCTTCTCACCCTGAGGTCCCTCAGAAGGTCCTCGGAACTGGATGGATAGTGTTGGGTAGATTGTGACGGATTTAGCAAGTAGGGACAGCATTTGGGATAGATGGGGAGGGTGGATTTTGCTTAGGTACATTTAGAAGCATGGAGTTAGGTAGAGGTGTTTCTATGGATTAAAGCAGCATCTAAGAAAGTATGTAACTGAAACCGCATGCTTCTGAGCACTGAATAATTCTGCAATATTTTATTCTGTTGTTGTTGTATCATACACACTTGCCTCTTGACTGGCTATGCTAGAGCTGGCAATTATTCTCGTACCTGGTGGTGGCAGCAAAAATAAAGAGGGTTTAAAATATCTAGCAGAAATCCAGCGCAGGGCGGTAGACCTCAGAGAGAGGTGAAGCAGGGAAGCTGGGGGTGGAACTGAGTTTTGTGCCAGAGAACCGCATAGCTGAGGGGAAAGGGGTGCAGCAATATTAAGCTCTACTCACTTTTTATTCAGATGCGCTAGCTAATGCAAAGCAGAGTTTTGTCCTTATTCTACAGCAAGTTTTGCATGCATTCTTTGTGTTCTTTGGGCTTGATTGTTTGGAACAAATATATTATTGCTTGTGAACAGAACAAACTTATAGAATACAAGGGACTGGAGCACCGCTTTGACATTCAAGTGGTGGTATCGCACACGAAAGGTAGGATGAGGAAAACGGTTGTCCCAACAACCACAACTGTCCCACAATTGAGGCCTCCCTTTACCTGGATCATGTGGATGAAGTTCCATTTCTTCACTTCTTTGCTTGCCTTCATTCGACTTTCATATTCCAGCGAAGTCTCCTTGTGCCAAGAAAACTTTATGTTCTCAAGGTTTTCTGTCTTTGCTACTCGTTCTAAAATATGATAGCTCCACAGTTTATCTCAATTGCAAATACAGAATAAATTTCCATTTCAAATTTTAAAGCAGCTGAAAGCCATATATTTTAAAAAGCACAACGCGCTGGTGTCACTGGTGAGACCAGTCTTGAGCTGCCAGGTGCCACCTTCCATTCACTCACTTCCACAGAGCAAAGCAAAGTGGAAGGAACACTTTGGAGCAGCATAAATCATACGGCTGTTTCAGAATCTGTCCCCAGTTCCATCCTCTCAAGTAGTTTGATGAATCCAATCAGGAGGAAAATATGTTCTTATATATACTTGCTATTTTATATCTAGAACTCAGATTCCAGGGTCACTTTTTAGATTTACAGGACAATGTAGAAGAAATATCTTAAGGCAGTGGCTGGGTTGTAGAGTAAAGCTATCTGGACAAAGTGAAACAGCATAAAATGTTACTTGGTTCCATGGGAGAAATTGAAGCAGATAAGCCCAATGGCAGCTACTTTTGATATCCACTGATAACATTGGCTAGATTGTGTATAAGGTATTTTCATATATTATGCAATTGGCTTTTGATTCCCCAGAATCCATAGGAAACTTAACCCCATTGTGCCTCATTTTAACTCCTCATGAAATCAGTTCTGAATTAAGCATAGTTGTGAGCACTGAATGACAGAGGTGGTTGCTGTGCTTTCCTGATTTGCAGAAAATACTTGCTATTTCTCTAGCATCCCAGGCTGAAAGCATGACATATGGCATGCTCCTTTCGTGGTGCCCCAAAAGTTATCAGAAATAAAGAAAACCAGGAACCTGTTTCACAGCTACTTGAACCCTGTTCCAAGCTTTGATTCCACTGTTTCTTGGCAGAAAGTCCCCCAATAGCTCTAAGGGCCATTTCCATTTATAGTGGTATAGTGGCTTTGTTTTCTGGACTTTTTCTTTTTTGCATACTCTCTGTCACATGATGTCATCATTATTCAGTTAGCATGCCAGAATACTGTACTTAAAAAAAGAAAATCTACCACAAGAAATCTGACTTTTGTGAAAAAACTGGAATGGATCCTCAATATATCCATTTGTGTGACTAATAATAATAATAATTTTTTATTAGCATGTGTGCAAGCATTGCCCTGGTTTCTATGTAGAGGGGATGGCTGCTGAGTGGTTTGGGAGATGTCTGTTTCATGCTGCTTCCCTCTGGCCAGTGCAAACTGTGAATTTGTGAGCTATTCAGAGGAGAGAGATGGCAAATAGGAATGATGGTGCTGAGTCAAAGTACAGTGGTGCATCGCGAGACGAAATTAATTCGTTCTGCGAGTTTTTTCGTCTTGCGAATTTTTCGTCTTGCGAAGCACGGTTTTGGAAAAGCTTCAAAAAATCACCAAAGTCTTCAAAAACCTCAAAAAAGGCTACCACACCACATGCTATGAGTTGCTCCTCGAAGTCAAGTCGCAACTGCACCTCTTCAAGCAATGCACCCTGGGTATTAACGGTTTTAAGAAAAAGGAAACAAACTTGCAAGACGTTTTTGTTTTTCGTCTTGTGAAGCAACTCAAAAACCGAAAAACTTTCGTCTTGCGAGTTTTTCGTCTTGCGAGGCATTCGTCTTGCGAGGTACCACTGTACTGCCTGTGAAAGCAATCATTAGCTTCAGACAAAATTTCATCACAATAACCAGGTTCACCATAGCTCAGGTTGACCCATAGTTCGTCTTCTAATTTCCTGTACTCCCACAATAATAGTATTCGGGAATACTAGACACTAAACACACACACAAAAAGCTACAAAATTGCTATCCACATTTTCAGCTCTGACATTTAATGGCTGGAGGAGCACAAGGATACACAAGGGGTGTGACTACAGCCAAAAAACCTTTCTCACAGAAACAACCATTAGTGTGCATAGGAAAGCCCCACCCTCACTCTCTAATGTGACCAAAGGTGCAAACAATCAGCTACAAATTCAGTTTTTACATTGGATCAAACAGCAACTATAGCAGCACTATAAACAGAGAGTGTGGAAAGGCCCTTGTGTTCAGGGAGATTAGGTGGCATTGGTTATTTGTTGGAGAGATTATTCGGCATCAAAGCAAGTGTTATTCCCTCACTTTCTAATGCAATTCCCTGTCACTTTCCTTATAGCAAAAAGTCCAATGGGGGGGGGGAGCAGGGTTTGCTGCACAAGACCTCCCAATCAGCTGTAATTATACAACCTGAATTTGCCAGAATATAATTGAATCCCCCCTGAAAAAATTGACAGTCTGGAGGTGCTCTAAGGGCTTTGTATACACATAGCATTCAAACACATTGTGCTTTGGTACAGCTTTAACTTAGCACATCAAATCAAAGTCTTACATTTTTCAGGGCTCCGATTAGGATACATCCCTGTGAAATAGATGAGAAATGTTCCACCTGCACTTATCTCTCTTCCTTTGCATTCCTTCTTGGACATGGGCTACCACTTCTGAATGCTGCGGCTGTTGCTCAGTCCTCTCTTCCATTTATCAGTCTCTAGCCTATACGACCACAGTTCAAATCTAATTTGCTATTTTAAACTCAGAGATCATTGAGCAGTAATCCATATCAGCACTGAAAATAATCTGACTCAGTCTGCTTCTATTTAATCACTAGACAGTCTGTGAGGAGACATCAGGAAATGAAGAGTAGGGAAAGAAAGCTAATGCCTGTCATTGTGGCTTCCCTATGCCAAAAATCAGAATTGGGCTAATGACCAAATAAGTTTAGAAAGTCCACAAGACAATGGCCCTTTTCAGGTGTTCAGCCTGACCATGGGAGGGCAAAAACATGTAGCTTCTTCCACCAGTGGTGTAGTAGGGAGTGGAGGGCTGCAGGGGCAGTTGTCCCAGGTGCAAAAATGTTAGGGGGCACAAAATTTCAACACCCGGTGCTGCCTCAATACAGCTGTGCGTTTCCATCACTGGGCTGCATTGAAAAAAGCTTCTCTAGGAAGGTGACCTCTCCAGACTATGGAACAAGTCTTATTTTCTTATCTCTGTGGCTGCGATCTCCTGGGTGACGTGGATACTGTTAGGCAGTTGAATGTACTTCATCCATTTCTATCCGCACCCCACCCCTCTGCACAGCCCCGGGCACTTGGCAACCCAGGCTATGCCACTGACACCCGCAGCCCTGTCTCCAGCTTTCCCTTGAGTGCTGGCTCTGTCCCACTCCTCCAAAAGTCAGGAGTAGAAGTGGGGCTAGCACACACAGGGACACTGGGGGTCAGGGATGCCCTGCATGCTCCCGTCCCACAACTCTCCTTTGGTGCTTATGTGGTCAGGCTGAACATCTGAAGAGAGCTAGTATCTCTCAGGTCCACTTCACATGGAATGGAAATACGCCTACTTTGCCAAGTATACAACAAATTAGCTTCCCATTATGAACACACGTGTCAAAACAGACATGTGCTTTCATCAGAACTGGCAACATACATATTGTGTGCGTTTATATCCACGTTTATATATATCCATCTAGGAAATTAATATGAAGTAGCCCTTCGGAGTGAGTTCAAACCTAACTTTTCAGGCAGTTGCAGTCTATTCCTCTTAGTTTCAGCAGCAAGTGTCTTCGCTTGTACTGTTTCCACTTCTGCTTCAGAAGGGATTAAGCTATTGTTGCTCTCCTCTGGATCACTGCCATGCTATCAAACGATAGCTATCCCATTCCCTTGCGAGAGAATTGTGATGAATGAATGCTCCCTGGAAGTGTTACTTCCCGGGATGAGAATGATACAACAGATAGGACAAATTACCGTATTTTTTGCACCATAACACTCACTTTTTTCCTCCTAAAAAGTAAGGGGAAATGTCTGTGCGTGTTATGGAGGGAATGCCTACGGGTGGCATGCCTACAGATTTTCCTCCTCTAAAAACTACGTGCGTGTTATGATTGGGTGCGTGTTATAGAGCTAAAAATACAGTATCTGGCAAATTATTTTGTACTCTGCTTTTTAAGAAATGAAACCAAGAAAGCATAAAAGGTAAAGGGACCCCTGACCATTAGGTCCAGTCATGACCGACTCTGGGGTTGCGGCGCTCATACCTTTGTAGGCGCTTATTTGTTCATCACTTGGTTCTACCACATCGTTACAAATGACGACTCCAGGATATTTAGCCCGTACTTCTACAAGAATCTGAAGGTCAACTTCTCCTAGGACACAAGAAAGAAAAGGGGGGGGAGAGAGAGAATGAGAGGGAGAGCTGCCAGTATTTGTAACAGGACTCAACATATATTACTTGGTTTAGCAATGTAGATGGGTTGGCAGAAGGCTGATCTGGTAGATCTCAGGGTGATTTGTGGCATATTGACCAGTGTATCTGACTCCCAATGGTTTAACAATAACAGCAACAAAAGGCTCCCCCCCCCCAAAAAAAAAGATTGTTGAAATGAATATTTGGGGGTAGAGGGGAAACCAGGAGCGGGGTGTGTGTGTATTAACAATGAGAACATTTCTGATCCTGTAAACAAATTCATGAGCTGAGCATGTGCTCAGAAGCACACTGGTCCTTAATTCTAAGCATACAGAAGTTCCTGTGCCTTCTGTACAAATACTATTCTTTCCTTTAAAAAAATCAAAACTCTGTACTGATATAAAAACCTGTTCCTCCAAATTTTAAAAAAGTCACATTTCTATTGTATTGTTCCCCATTCACAAGTAATCAACTCACCACCCCTACCAGGTTATTATAAACCACCCCTTCCCCCAACCCCTTTGATTTGTAGCTTAATCTACGACCTTAATTGAGTTCAGTTAGTTGTTTATATGCAAACAAGTGCTTTGGGGGATTCAAGAGCTGAATATGCGGCAGCCTGCGCTATCAACAACTTTCAAATTAAGCTATAGGAATTATTTAAGCTCTCCGATACAATTACCTTAAAAAGGCTATCACTATGTTCACCATTAAGATTCCAATTAAACTTTTCAAGGAAATGGATTGTTTATGGCACATTTGCTGTTTTATAGCACAGCAAATGCCTTTTGTGATTGGAGGGTGTGAGTTGGCAACATTAATAAGATAAAGGGTGAAAACAAGGCGTACTTTCTTTATGGACTGGCATAACACATTCTCACTATTAGTTATTGCCACTTATAGTGAGACTGTCTAAAAGACGCTGCTTTTACGCATTTTACTGTCGGGTGCTTCTCATACCAAGAGTCAACGATAATGCTGCACTAAGACTGATGGATAGCTGCCTTTTGGTAGCACACCTGAGTTTGTTTTTTAAGATTAGTTAAAATAATGGAGAATGAGCCTATCTATGGCTAACAGTCATGGCAGACAGTTACATGACTCCATAGTACCTGCTGCCACACTGGTGAGTAGAGCTGTTTCCCAGAACAAGTGGTGCTCTCTGTCAGGGTTGTTCAGTCACTAAACTAGTGACTGTGTAGTAGCAAAAACCTTGATATGTGCAAATATCCATGTACTTTTTAATTATGGCCCTGTAGCATGGGTATTAATAGCAGGGCGACAAAAGTGGATTTTGTGAGCCTTCCCTCACCAATACGTTTCTACTTCAAGCCTGTAAGGACGATCACCCACCTTCTGTTTCACAATGGTCTGAGGACCTTGCTGCCCCTGCTAAATTTGAGCACATTTCTTATAAACACTAACTTTGTGTGAATACCTGTTTGGACATTTGGATGGTCTGTATTAATTTATGTGTTTAATGCTCCACCTCAATCACTGAGATCCTCTGATGTGGCACTTCTTGTGGTTCCTCGTGCCCCCAGAGGTTTTGGTTGGCCTTTACTAGGGAGTGAGTCTTTACTACTGTGCCCTACTAGCAGAGGTTCAGTAGGAATCATTCCTGCCTTCTTACAAATCCACCTTATAATTGTCTTTAGAGTGGCCTCTAAAATGCACACTTTCTTTTGGCCAACCTGTATTTATCGATGGTTTTTTTAAAAAATGATTTTTTGTATCATTTTAACTTTCATATGGTGTACACCACCTTGTATTTTTAAAAAACAAAAGTGCAGTTTATAAATATTTAGATAAAATAAAGATGGATGTATTAATAGTAATTGTATTTTTAATGTGAGCTGGTGGGTTTCTTTTTTCTTTCCCCTCTCTAGTTTTCTTTCTTTTTCTTCTTTGCTAAATTCAGTATTTTTTAAAAAAAACCATTGAAAAAAGCTTGCACAGTCCTGCAGCAAATGAGTAGGACCACCATGAAGGATAGTGTGATCTGATATCTAGTTGGTTATCACCAGAAAACAAAATAGTGTATTAAATGGCTCACTTATCTGTCTCTTCCCCATGTTTGCCTATTCTCTTTGCCCTCGCCACTCACACTACTGATAAGACAATAATGGCACAAGTTGATTAATTTACAAATTAAGCTGTTTTAAGATTGTAGTCACAGTGCGACATACAACAATTTTTAGTGGAGGATGCTCAGTCGGTCCTTTTCTTATCCCCTCTGTGTTCTGGACGTTTGGTCAACTAGTATAATACTTGGTAATGGAAAAGAAGATGGAATCCAAAGTCGGATATGATGTACACCATCATGGTTCCTACCTATCGCCCCAATCCAATGCAGAATTAGGTACATCAAACCCATTAATTTCAGTGGATTCAACAATGCCCAGCTCTTACTAATATTATATATATATATATATATATGATAAAATGTTTGTGTGTATAAATATATACATATCTATATCTATATATCCCACTTTTCACCATCTAGGTCTCAACATACAAAATGTAAAACCTCAAAACTTTAAATATACAAAGGATTAGACTGGATGTCATTCTGTGTCTTTTTCCTCCCTACAACATATTGTAGAGATAATCCTATTGCTTCTGGTTTTATTGACAGCTACCTGGGAAACTAAACTGTAAATTAAATGAATTATAATCTGTTATATACATAATATAAACCTGTAGTTCAAATAATTAAATGCATGTCTTCATACTTCACTTACCTGCCCCGCCACCAACACTTAGAATATTGATTGTAGATTTCCCACTGCCTATACTGAGGAGGTAAAGAGTGCATCTTTTTAAAACAGTAAGAGATCAGTAGGTATTCAAAAAGTTCAATGACATTCATTTTCAGAAATTTTCAATCAGCTCAGTTTGGCAGAACCCAGAAATGGTCTTGGTCTAGTTTAGCAGAACCCAGGATGGGCCTATATAAATGAACAGGTGGAGTTATGAAGACAGGAGCAGGTTTGGGTCTCAGTGGTTTGTTCCAAAGTGCACACTTTTATGGGGCTTCCATATACTAGGATCCTATGCTTAGACAAACTCTTGTGGTTAGGGCATTCAGGTCCCCTAAGCCAATACGCCACATGTGTTTATTTAGCTTCCACACATGAATCATCAATGAGGTTAATTTTTTTTATTAGGGTTTTTGTTTTTGTTTTGCAAAGGAAAGTACATCCTGATAAATCGTGATTGCCGTTCATTATTGTATGTGCATACGTGGAAGTTGAGCTATATTTACATGAGAGCAAACAATGAGATCTCTGTCTTCTGCTAGGCAAAGCCTATCACAAAGAAAAGCTTTCTACTGGAATGTCTGAAGTAAAACATTAAAGATCTAGAGAAGGGAGGGAGGGAGGGAAGGACAGAAACAGCAGTCCGATACTCTCCAGCAGTTCTTGCAAACCTGGCTCTGTTGCACACACAAAGAAACATCATGTATGCCAGAGCGTATCAAAAGTTTGTCCTTCTGATAAGATGCCTGATGCTTTTACCTTGATAATATGCCTGGCAGCTTCTTCTGAATGAATTCCAGCATGCATTGATGCTCCGTCGAATTCTCAAGGAACAGACGAAAGGATTCGACATAGTGGCTATGGTCAGAAAGCAAGCTTCTCATAGCCATGGCAGAATACCAACCTAATTTTTTAAAAAAGATATATACAGCAAAAGCAGAGTTATTTAGCTGCAATCTGAGTAGGGTGAGGCACAAAGAAAAGCAAAAGCAAGGATACAGAGCAGAGTCGGCAGTTCTCCCACGTCAAGGACTGCTTAGAAATGTATAGCTGCCAAGTATTACGCAAGTAAGTAGACGAAAGCACTTACTAAAGCAGCATATCGGCATTTTTATCGGACTTTGAACAGAGACCTTGACCGCAGCAAATAGCTATTTTTCCCCCCAGCCTGTACAGAGCTGTGGAGTACAGCTCCTTTGTAAACGTAGCCACTGCTGTAAGTCTGAGCAATAAGTGATTTCTATCGGGAATCATTTCCGTGGCTTGGTTTGCTGAATCTCCAAGGTGACATCTAAGAAATGGTGGGTTTTGTTTTGGGGTTTTTTGTTTGTTTACTGCCTAGCTAGAAAATATGTTTTATTTTAAAATTGAATTAGAGTCTTCTCCCTAAAGATCTGGAACCTATTAAAATAATGCCTAGGTAAGCATTTACTCTGAATTTTAATCATGCTCACACAGCCATAAAACACTCAGCATTTGGTATGTTTTCAGCAAATGATAAAAGACCTGTAACCAAACACTGGTTGATTAGTTGAAATCAATACAACAAATTGCACTCTAGTTGCTCTTGCTTAGACTCCCTGGCATCCTCCATTGCTACAGTCGTCCCCTTTCTCTCTACTCTCTACCACATGCAGTCCCTTTTATTTAAGAAATTTTCTAAGCCCCCTTTTGATTGCCCTCATCTCATCAAGTTCATGTCTCCTATATCCCTCATTCTCTTCATTTTCTAGTCATTATTTCCCCCTGGGCTGTTCCATGCTACAACCTTCTTTCTTGACCATACAATGGTACCTTGGGTTACAGACACTTCAGGTTACAGACTCCGCTAACCCAGAAATAGTACCTCGGGTTAAGAACTTTGCTTCAGGATGAGAACAGAAATCGTGTGGCAGTACAGCAGCAGCGGGAGGCCCCATTAGCTAAAGTGGTACCTCAGGTTAAGAACAGTTTCAGGTTAAGAATGGATCTCCAGAACGAATTAAGTTCTTAACCCGAGGTACTACTGTACTTTGACTTGGCTTCCCAGCTTCATGCAAATGAACTAAGGCAGGGGTAGTCAACCTTTTTATACCTACTGCCCCCTAATGCATCTTTCTTGATAGTAAAATTTCCTTACCGCCCACCAGAGCTCAATGGAAGGAGGATTCAGCTTGTGCTGTAGAACCCCCTACCCCCCACCTAGAATCCTGAAATGACCACTAGTGGGTGGTAGGGACCAGGTTGACAACCCCTAAACTAAGGGATGGTTGGGGAACCAAGTGGGGTTCAGGAAAGTATAAACTTACTACCAAACGATCCACTTGCTGTGTATTTTGTGTGTGCAAAATGACATTTTCCACTGCTATTTTTCTAGCCCTGGAAAGAGGTGCCAGAACTCACCATGAATGCCTCCCTTGTTCCCTTATAATGGCAATGGTTCCCACCTAAGTGGTGCTGGAACTGAGTTCTGGTGAGTTCCAGCTGAAGAAAAGCGCTGACATTTACAGTGTACAAATGTATATACACAGCTGGCCCACATAGCTAATCTTTCCTCCCTGTGTTCAGCCCCAACATACGATGAGGCAAACCAAGAAATACACAGACACAATAGCACTAGTTCCCATTACCCATTGGGAAAAGTACTGTTACCACAACAGAAAAACTACTGTGAAAAAATTCTCGGTACCACTAATTCATATGGTATTCTGTGTAGGGGCAGGCCTGTACAGATTGTAGCCTACCAAGCCAAACACAAACTGAGAGCAAAATTTTAAAGGTTTTTTTGCCAAGCATATAAAGCTGAATGTACACACGTTCAATGTGGGCTTACTGTACATGACACATTGCCCTGCGTTATCAAAGAGCAATTCTGCCCATGTTTATGCAGTCTTATGCTAACCAGCCTCTTCTGTCTTTTAGAGGAAGTTGGGAAGAACTACGTGGCATTTCAAATGTTTTACAACTACTGTATGTGCTTTAATTTCCACAAAATAATAATAAAAAAACTTCACTCTTTCGAAAATTCGCATATTAAAGGTTGGTCTGTATCCTCCCTTAGATTACACTCCTATGTATATTTACTGTGGAGTAACTTGAGTAAATTATTTCTGGATTCCGCCTGCACATATAGCAGCAGTTGTAATTTTATTTATAGGTTTGATTAAGTTGGCTCTAACTACAATGAAACATGCAAAATTGGTTCCTGTGTGAAATCATGTATAGGAGTTCTTCACCAGCATTCATTATTACAAGGATGGTGATTTAATTTGTTATTCTTCTAAATGCATATGCTGTAACGTTTTGCACAGCCTTCTCCTATACAAATTTGCTCAGAAGAAAGCCTCTCTGAGTTCAGTAAGATTTACTTCAAAGTAAGCATGCACAAGATTGCAGCATTTTTGTTGTTTTTTGCCACACTCTCTCATAAATCAGAGGCCTGGTTTAAAGCAGTTTTGCATCAGTAGTTATAAAGTGGAACTGTTTACATTTCCCCATTCCAGAATTTAGACTGTCAAATAGCCAAACAGCAAAACCCCATAAACACTGCTGATTAAAAAAAACAAGCCCTACTTGAGGAACTTTAGAACAATTGCAACAGGAAAAAAAAAGTTTTAAGATAATGTTCTTTTGGTTTTGAGTAGAAAAACACAGTTTCTTTCAGCTTTTACTTTCAAGGACATTAAGGACAGTGTTTGAAAATATCAATACAGTACTTACATGTAAAAGTCTCTGCCTTAAGGAAGTGCTAGTTTCTATTTGTGGGTGTGTTGCAATATTGTAGTAAGCAGGAAATGGATTCTGTTACAGAGCAAGCATATTTTACAAGCTGACTCTATCTCCACCCACAAAATCAGTGTCTTGGCAAGCAGGGTATTCCTGCTCAGGAGAGAAGCAGGAGCAGTTCTGAGTAGGACTGAAAACTCAAGTGCTTTCATTTTCACTAATGTAAATCTGAAAATATAACATTTTTATATTACTGTATGGAGAGAATTCAGCTGCAGGCATTTAATTTAAAAAAACAAAATGTGCTTACTTTCATAACAGAATATGACCCCCCCCCCTTGTAAAATTCTGCTGCCCAGGCAGAATTTTTTGAACACATCAGAATATTTAAGCAGTTATAGGAACTTTACAGAAAACTCCAAGGATCCACCTAGAAAAAGACTTTATTTAAATTTAGCAAAATTCCCCACCAGCAGTTACCCGAGGAACTAAATTGTGGACAGTCTCATGTGGATGCCACTTCATATGAGTTGCTCCTCATGTGATGTGGTTTCACAGTTTTGAATCACCATCTTTACTATGCCATTTGAGCCTAGTGCTCATTGCTTTGTTGCTCCTTCCTGAAGTTGATGGCAACATGCTGAGGACAACTTTGTGGGTCCCATGCCCATTCAAGAATTGCGGGAATGTTCAAAATGACGGTTTTAAAAACCATTTTCCGAATTTGCCAGATCCGTTGCTATTCTTTAAAATCAGGGTTGTGGAACCCCAGGCCTGAGTGGGCGCCAGTTTCCGAAAGTATGGTGACGGCCACGGTGCCAACAGCAAAGGCTGTGGCCACAGTGGTGTCGAGGCAGAGGCCACGGTGGCAGCAGAGGGGGGACAGTGTTGTCATTGAGATTAGCCATGCAGGTAGGCCTCAGGTTGCCATGGCCCGAGCCACAGAAACTAAGGTGGTGGGGGGCAGGGCGGGGCGCATGGTGCAGGGTCTGTGCGTCCTGATTTACCCTCCCGAAAAGTTGGAGGGTATGCTGTTACAGTAAGTAGATTGTGACCTCACATCAAAATCTTCTAATCTATGCTGACTCTGACATGGATGTGTTTTTCTCTTTGTGTCAGAGTGTCACTAATGCAGCTGCTGATAAAAATGGGAGCTTAAACACACAGCTTCCTCCCCCCCCCTCCCCAGCAGTCCTGTTGAAGTAGACATCTAGTTTGGTCCTTGGAATGGTTCAAATGTTAGATGTGAGAAGCAGAAGCACAAAGAGTCACGTGCTTGCTTGTTTGCTTGCTTCCACTTGTAAATGTGAAGCGAGATTTGTAAGCACCACTTCATATGTTACTGTAGAAACAGGGGAAGCAAAAGTACAAGGCACTCAACCTTTTCTTTCAGTTTCTTGAATCGGCTCTGAGAGAAAAGCAGCAGACAGAAGCCGAAGAGGGCACAATTTTATGGAAAGTAGGAGTCAGGTCTCTCTCCCCACAACCCCAGTAACTATAGTAGAGGTTTTCATTTGGCTATAGATGCTTGTGTAATATTAGTCAATAAAGCAAGTAAAACCATCCATTTTCAGAACCTCCATCCAACTGAATGGGGTGTAAAACTGGGAAGCTGGCATAAATTCTTGCCACATTTGAGATCCATCACCGCTTGTTTCATGACCAATTCATTTTGTCTCTCAACTCTGAGGACTCACAGTGGAAACTGCTTCCATTTTTTAAAAAAAAAAAAAATCATGATTTTTTAAACACACTCATTTCAGCTGTGCATGTCTATCAACATACAAAATGTATTTATAGATGGTGTGCTACTTCAGGGTACAAAATATGTGCTTGCATTGTCTCCCAGGGCTACCAACATTCTCGTGCCCTGGGCTCTCTATCATTCTGTTGCCCATCTGCACTGTCTTTTTCCCTTTTATCTTCCATTTCTCAGAAGTGAGTAAGCATCAGTAACTTTTACAAGTAAGCCTTTATAGGCCAAATGTGAAGGGGGTAAAGTAAAAACAAATGAAAGTCGCAAACAAAAATAAGCTTTATAAAATCATAGCCTCCACTAAAATTGTATTAAAATGATTTTTTAAAAACCATACACAGAGCACATAGGGCAGCATTCACCTAGGGCAGGGGTCTGCAACCTTTAAGACAAAAAGAGCCACTTGGACCAAAGAAAAAAAAACTGGGAGCCGCAAAACCATTGCGACATTTAAAACAGTGGGGAGTGTCGGAGCACACAATGCGCCTCCTCCCCTCGCTAGTATCCGCCCCGGAGCCGCGGCAAAGGTGTAAAAGAGCCACATGCGGCTCCGGAGCCACAGGTTGCTGACCCCTGACCTAGGGAGCCCTACAAGCACTTCTGCTTGTACAACAGGGCATCCTCCCTCTTCCCTCCCAGCGCCCCACAAAATTGGCTTGGAGGGTTGGGAAGACCACTCACACACCTCCTGCCAAGCAGTGCACAGGGACAGAGAGTGATCATTCCATCTGGAAAGCTGCACATTTGCACAAGTAGAATATTTATAATAGTGTGACACCAAATTCCATGTTTTTATCATGTTATGTTGGAAACCCAAGCATTTCAGCATCAACTGTTTTCTTAAGAACATAAGAATAGCCCTGCTAGACTGACCAGTGGCCCATCTAGTCCAGCATCCTGTTCTTTTGGTGGCCAATGAGATGCTTATGTAGGGTTCCCATATGTCCGAAACGTCCCAGACATAGCCACAATTTGGCCATCAGAAACAGTGTACGGGTAGAAATTGCTGAAATGTCTGGGAAATTCCAGACGTATGGCAACCCATGTTGGCAGTGTGGATTTGGGCAAATTCCATTTTTAAAAAAAGCTCAAAAAGCTTTTTTAAAAGATTTGGCCAAAAAAAAAAAAAAAAAAAAGCTTACATGCTACAGCAATGGTAGCCAATATGGTGTCCTCCAGACATCATTGGACAGCAACTCCCATCATCCTTGAACATTATCCACGTTTGTTGGGGCTGATGGGAGTTGGAGTTTAGTTTATTTCATGTTTCTGCATGTTTCAGTGTACCGCCCTGAGATGTTATGATGAATGGTGCTATATAAATCTAATAAATAGATAAAATAAACAAAATACATTAAAAACAACTGTAAATAGTCGGTGGAAGAAGATTGGAAGAAATTTAAAGACTATTTACAGAAATACTCCAAAATTAATGAATGTTAGAATGATGTCAGAATGAAGTTAAGTGGTTTTAGCAGCAATGTTACAAAGGAGTATGTAAAAATGGATTGTTAACAGGTGAGAATCTAAAGTTACAATATATTAAGTTAAAGGATTAGGATAAAAACAAAGAGGGAAAGGATTTGCTGAATTAACTAACTGAACTGGAATACAAAAAAGGGACGTGTGAGGAGGTCAGGGAAACAAGTAAATGAAAGACAAGACATGGAAAGATTGATTTGTTTTTAAGTGTTTTTATTTTTCTGTATTTTGTATTTTTTCTTTTTTTTTTCCTTTTTCTTATTTTTGTAACTTTTTCTGAAACTTTAATAAATATCATTTTAAAAAAAACTGTAAATAGCAGGCATCAAAGGCAGTATCCTCATGAGAATAGAACCCTCATGTATGAAAGTCAGTTATACAGTATACTCTTATATATCTTGACTTTAACTCCCCTTCCACTTTCACTGGTTCCCTATCTGATATCTTTTCAAACTGTGTTTTCTTACTCTACTAAGTTGTTTTCCATACCATACACTATCCCACTTTGTCATGTCTACTGCTGATTATTTTTTCAGTCTGTTACTTGTTTTTTGTTATAGTATTTTTCCATATAACCTGTATATAATGTCCAGTCTGCTTTTAGTTTATTGTCTTTATTTCTTAATCCGTTTGTCATGCTGACAAGTTCTACATAATCTAATATTTTACGATGCCATTCTTGTGATGGTACTGCATCTGTTCTCCACTTTTGTGCTACCAGAGTTTGGGCTGCTGTAGCCACATCCATCCCTAATGTAGAGTGATTTTTGGGAATTCCATTGTTATTATTCCCAGAAGGAAAGCTTCTGGCTTTTTAGGAAACATTCTCTTAAACATTTTCTTAAGTTCGTTATGAACCATCTCCCATAATCCTTTAATTATTCTGCAAGACCACCATGAATGATAAAATGTGCCAATTGTTTCTTTACTTTTCCAGCATAGGTTACTTTTAGATCTAAACATTTTAGCTAGTTCATTTGGAGTCAAGTACCACCTGTGGATCATTTTTCAACAGTTCTCTTTTAATGTGAAATCTGCTCTTATTAACATGTGAACAATGTCTGTAGCATCCATTATCAGCAGGTGCTGAAATGACCAATTAATGCTTCAGTCTAATAAGAAAAAGTTACCTGGCACTGAAACAAAGTAATTTCAGGTATTGAATAGTACTTAATTATCACACCATTTTTATAAAATGTTCAGTTTGCATTGTGAGATCTTCTGCTTCTCTTACACCATTTGTTTTTCACTCTTAGAGAGCCAGTGTGGTGTAGTGGTTAAGAGTGGTAGACTCGTAATCTGGGGAACTAGGTTCGCGTCTCCGCTCCTCCACATGCAGCTGCTGGGTGACCTTGGGCTAGTCACACTTCTTGAAGTCTCTCAGCCTCACTCACCTCACAGAGTGTTTGTTGTGGGGGAGGAAGGGAAAGGAGATTGTTAGCCGCTTTGAGACTCCTGAAGGGGATTAAAAGGCGGGATATCAAATCCAAACTCCTCCTCTTCTTCTTCTTCTTCTTCTTCTTCTTCAGCCAAAGTCAAGACATACGGACATGTGTTTCTTTCTATACTGTTGCCTGTTAGGATATGAACTTGAATAAAAGTGAAAAATCTGATGGGAAAAAGATGATTGAGAAAGTATTGCCAGAAAATGCAGCACAAACAAAATTAAGCTACCTTGACATGGAATGATAAGGGGTTGAATATTAAATATAAGACCTTAGACACACTCCCAAATCAATACTGTTTCCCCCCGCCCTTAGATTTATATTCCATCTTTCCTGGTTTTCCTCTTCACAATTTTATCCTCATAACAGTCCTGTGATGTAGGTCAGGCTGAGAGAAGGTGACTGCCCAGGGTCATGAGGTGAGCTTCATGGGTGAGTGGCAATTTGAACATGGATTCACAATTGCCACCTAGTAGATTGTGTTGCTTCCAGATGACCTGCTTATTGAGTATTCATTGTGATCTGTCTGTGTAAAGCTTGCAGAGAGGTTATACAATGTCATGTCAAGCAATGGTTACCCCATACTTTCTAGTGTATTTTCTAGTGTATCACTTTCCTTACCAGAAAAAGCCCATTAGTTTTGGAAGGGGGCTGGTTGTGCAAGAGTTCCAAATCAGGATGAATTGTGTGACCTGAATTTGCTTTTATAGAATCCAATGCATAAAATAGTGGCAGTCTGGGAGCACCCCCAGTTTGTTCTGCCTTACGATTGCATGGTTTGGTTAATGTGCCAGAAATATTTATTTGCAAAGCTTGCGCTTCATCCATAGTGTTATGTACTGAGCTTGGATCCTAGAACAATAGGCAAGTAGGATCCTAGAAGGTAGCATCCTGATTGGTCTGCAGGAGCCGCCCAATCCGGCTCCAGGAGGAAGTGAATCAGCAACCTGATTGGCCTGCAGCAGCAGCCCAATCCGGCTCCAGGAGGGGAGTTGAATCAGCTGATCACATGGGACCCATTGTGTAAATAATGTATATATAGCCAGAGGTTTTTGGGAAGACTCACTCCCTGTTTGCCATGAGCTGAAATAGAGCATGAAATAAAGAGCATGAAATCAACGCTCAACTCCGAGTATATTTCACATAGAGATAAGAGATTCCCAGGAAAGAGCAAGAGTGATGAATGAACTTGCTTAGGCACCTTCTTAGAAAAACAAAAAGGCTATGCTCACCCGGGAAGAATGGCAGATGAAGGTGATGGACTACATGGAACTGGCGGGAATGACTGGCAGAATCCGAGACCAGGGAGAAGAGTTGGTGGAAGAAGATTGGAAGAAATTTAAAGCTTATTTACAGAAACATTGTAAAATTAAGGAATGTTAGAAGGATGTTGGAATGAAATAATGCGGTTTTAGCAGAAATGCTATAAAGGATTAAGGAAAAATAGATTGTTAAATGGTGAAGAAGGGAAAGTAAAGCTACATTATATTAAGATAAAATGGAGGACAAAAACTGGAAAAGATGGAAAGGATTTGCTGAAATAGCTAATTGAACTAGAATACAAAAAAGGAAGGTGTGAGGAGGTCAAGGAAATAAGCAAATGAAAGATAAGATATGGGAAGATTTATTGTTTTTTTCTTCTTTTTTTCTTGTTTCTTTTTTTATTATTGTGATGTGATGTTTTGTATTCTTTAAATATGCTGTTTTTTAATTTTTTCTTTTTGTAACCCTTTAAAATTCAACAAATATTATTATTTTTTTAAAAAAAAGAAAAACAAAAAGGCTATGCTTACCACCACGACACTAGTTCTATACAGGTGGCGGCCATTTTAGATGTGTCCAATTGATGTGCAATCACTGACACGCAGGTCCTTTTGGACCTGGAAGAGGGCAGAATGGAGGAGAAAAGGGGAGTGCCTGTATTTAGGAATACTAAAGCCTCTCTCTTCCAAATTTTCTGTTTATTAAGCACCCCAATTTGCTTGCAGAGAGGCTCGACAATGTGGTACCAAAGCATGGGTTATCCCACACTTTCCACTGCATTTTCCTATGACTTTCCTTATTGCAAAAAGTCTGATCTTTTGAGAAAGTGGGCTTGTTGCATAAGAGCTCCATATCTCCCCCCCTTTCTTTTTTGCCAGTATGTTATTAAATCCCATCTCAAAATAATGACTGTCTGGAAGCACCCTAAAGATTAATATTAAATAAGGAGTTATTCCTTGATAGGAGGAACAGGTGGTAAGTCAATTGAAAGCCTCCTACTCTTTCTGCTCAACACTGGAGACCCACAAGTGTTGAGGGTTTTCCTCATAACCTTTGTGTTACTCATTTCAATCTACTTCCGTGCCACTGTGGGCACTCTCCATGTATCATTACTTAATTCAAGCGCCATAGCCTCCTCTAAGAAATGCCTGAACTATTTCATCTGTTCAAGCACTCCTTTGGGTCACCTTGGAATTGCAAAAAACAAGCTGCTGTTTGTTTGTTTGTTCATTTTATTAAATAAACCATAGACTAGTGACTTCAAAGTTATAACTGTCCACTGTTGTTTGCCTCCTCAGCTTCCTATTCATCCTGAATTTTAATTGAAGCATCTATGTTTGTGCCTTCTTTTAATGAGATGCAGTAATCTTCACTATCCTTGTGTTCAGATATGGTTTTCTCTTTTTGACCATGACCTTTCTTTAACACGGAAAGTATGAAAGAGGCAAACATTTAGGGAATTTGTTCTTTTAACCTATTAGCACACCTATACAAGGGTACAAGCTAAATTTAAAGACTTTATTAATTATGGGTTAATAGTTCTAGCACTTTAAAATAGAGAACAACTACAAAAGAGGTACCAGGGAAGAACCATGCATCAGATTAAGCACTGAACATTGCATTCAATTTGCATCCTTTTATTTGTGTTGTAGTCTGTGTGAAACATTTTTATCTTCGCTTTTATTACTCGGGGGCAATGGAGGTGGTATTTGCACTGTCCTAGGCTCTTCTGAAAGAGGATGGATATTTATTAAATCAGTTTTTAAAAATGAAAAGAAATGTAGGATGGAAAACAGTGCCATGACGATTCCTTTCCAGAGATGATGAATGCACATTTCCTCAGTTCAAGACTACTCAGATATAGATCCATTGGGAGAATTCCATGCAAGTACAGGATTTTATAAAATGGTTTGAAAAGGAATAATTTTACAGAAAGGTTCAATTTGATCACATCAAGGAGTGAATTCAAAGGAGATCCCTGGAGGGTCTGACTATCTCATTAGCATCCTCTTCTCCCCAATTCACTTTATGATATATATTACCTGTTGTCAATGGTATTTTATTCCTTGCTGGAGGAAAATGCTTCCATTCTGTCATGCTCTTCTTTGAATTGGAGATGTGCTGAACACCTGCAATCCTGAAAAATGGAAGGGAATCCCAAAATGATCCGGGGGGGGGGGATGCATGGCTCCTGATCTTCATTGGCTTCACTGCTTTGCCAGCTATGAATGTAAGAAATGCCATGCAAGATCCTTCTAGTTCAGGATTCTTTCTCCAACAGCTCCCAGCAAGATGTGCCTCAGAAACTCTCAATCAACGTGTGGTGGAGAGAGAAGTCTCCTACTGTTTACCCCCAAGTTGATCTGTGAGCCAAAAGCTGCACTGCATCTGAATATGGGAGTTCTAGTTTAGGTGTCATGGCTAATTGGAGAAAAAGTAAATTTTCCATATTTGTAGCTTTGCATGCATGCCTAGATGAATTTAGGTATTCAACTAACCATGCCAAAAGTTATTAGCCCAAACCGTATTATTCCCAGTTGTTTGATAGTTAATAATCCTCCTGCAAAGAACTGCCCCCCCCCCCCAATTCCTCTTGGCAGTGTAGAATACCTTTCAAACACCCCTCCCACTTTCTCACTCCGCCTTCTCTTAAAGCAGATGTTAGGCCAAGGAATCTCATTTTGCTGCTATCCTCCAAGCTCAAAGATTTGTGCATTGCAACTAAAACACTTTCCACATAAATAGAATAAGCTACCAAATATACCGATGACTTTGTATCTTATTCCAATAAAATTATCTCAAGATGTATCGCAATGATGCGGTTTTAATTCTCCCATAAATGGTCCAGTAACCATGGAGGCGAGGACTAACACATGGAGAAAGAGGGCTATCAGCGGCTACTAGCCATGATGGTTCTGCTCTACTTGTACAATCAAAGGCAGCAAAGCTTCCAAAATACCCGGGATGCTGAAAACCACAGGAGAGTGCTGTTCTGCTCATGTCTGCTCCCTGGTTTCCCACAGACATTTGGTTGGCCGCTGTAAGAAAAAGGATGCTAAGCTAGATGGGCCATTGACCTGATCCAGCAGGCTATTTTCCTTAAGTTAAAAAGTTAAAGGTAAAGGGACCCCTGACCATTAGGTCCAGTCGTGGCCGACACTGGAGTTGCGGCACTCATTTCGCTTTACAGGCTGAGGGAGCCGGCGTACAGCTTCCGGGTCATGTGGCCAGCATGACTAAGCTGCTTCTGGCGAACCAGAGCAGCACACGGAAACGCCGTTTACCTTCCCGCCGGAGCGGTACCTATTTATCTACTTGCACTTTGACGTGCTTTCGAACTGCTAGGTTGGCAGGAGTTCCTTATGTTAGCCCATCTTAAAAAGAACTAACACCTATAATTGCAACCCCCTTATATCTCCTGAGGCATAGAAGCAATTTCAGTACCATCCTATGCAATAAGGTTTGAATCCAGCCTGAAATAAGTTCATGGTGAATCATAGATTTAGCAAATAAGTAAATAGATCAGGTGGAGCTTTTCCCGCTTCCGGAAAGAGTTTGCTGTGGGTAACACAAATCGACTCCCGCTGTAGCTTATGTGCACAAAACCACCTTGCCCCAAATACAGAGGGAGGTAGCTGGGCTTACAAGTTTCAACTTGCACATTTCTAAACACATTTTATCCTAAAATATTCACTTTTATTAATTTGGACATTAAACTACAATAAGCATATTGCAAAATTTGGAGAAAGGCAAAATCTGAAGGTTAGTTACACACTTGAGTTCATATGGTGTGGATCGGGTCTATTGGTATCAAAATCCATAGAAATCATATTTCTCAAGCAATTTGTATTCAAAACAGCATAAAAAGAGCTCTTTGGCTGCACTCCTAAGCAAGAGAAGAAATACTATTGAAAAAAGCATGGCTTACTTCTGAGTATGCAAGTGGTTTATGAGATGGCATGACCTAAGCAGGCAACAGTACCATCCTCTTGTCCATTGCGTATCATCATGCCAAATCACTGCATAATTGAAAACTCTTCATAATTGATCTGTACAAAGGTTAAGGAAGTACAAGTCAAAAGTCTGGTATAAGTGTCAAAAAACTGAAGGCAGCAGTTTGGGAATTAGTGAAAGAATACCAATTCTTGTCTGCTTGGGGATATTCTAGATAATCCTCTTCTTATAATTTTGCTGTAGATACTGCACTGTAGAAGAAAGGCTAAGATTCTTGGAGGAGACTAGGTTTGGAGGAGGAGGAGGAGGAGGAGTATGGCTGTATGCAAATTGCAAACACTACTGCACGTCTGTGTGCATGAGGGTAAGAATTATCTCAAGAAATCCCTATAAGGGTGAAATATACTCAGAGTCGCAAAGTGATTTCATGCTCTTTATTCAGCTCATAGTGGTGAGGAGGAATGAATAAATGTCCCCTCACAGTATCTGCTTTATATACATTATTTACACAATGGGCTGCACATGATTGGCTAATTCTGGAATTCTACTGTAAGCCAATCAGGTTGTGGATTCACTTCTATCTGGAGCAGGATTGGGTGGTTCCTGCCAACCAATCATACTGCTGCATTGTTCTAGGACCAATCAGACTGCTGCATTCTGAATCCTATTGTTCTAGGACCAATCAGACTGCTGCCTTTTGGATCCTATTGTTCTAGGACCAATCAGACTGCTACAGTTTGGATCCTATTCAACTCAGTACATAACACCCCTCCCCTCTAAGTTCCAGTCCTGCCCGGGAGGTCGCATTCATAGTCCTCAAGGTATGCCGGCGGCCTACGTGTGCGTTGTGGCCTGGGGTGTTCCCTGGTCCGGGCTCCGGGTTCTGGCTCGTGTTCCAAGGATGCTGGCTGTGATGCGGCTGTTTGGTCTGGTGCAACCGGCTCGCTCAGTCGTGGTTCTGGTTCCGATGTCCTTTCGGCCTCACGGGTCCTCTCTGTATTTACTGATTCTGCCTCTCCTGCTGGCCCCTCCTGCTCTATGGGCCTCACTGCCCCGCTGTTCCCTTGGGACTCCTCTGACCTGTCCTCCTCCTGGTTTTCTCCCGGGAATCGTCGCCGTATCTGGTCGCAGTGGCGGCGCCAGCATTGCCCCCCATCCGTTAGCACCTCGTACGACACGGGGCCAGTGACCCTGGTGATTGTGGCGGGTACCCATGCTGGGCCTGCCCCAAAATTCTTTGCGTACACTGGGTCCTGGGCCTCGAAGGTCCGGGGGTTCCTGCCTTCCCCCACCACTACCTCATCCTGAGCTCTATCGGGGTGGAGGCGGTCCAATCTGATTGCAAGGCGCCGACCCATTAGTAGTTCAGCGGGGCTCCGGCCAGTCGTTGAGCTGGGGGTGCTGTGCTGTGCTAGAAGGAATGTGGCAAGGCGGTACTCCCAGTCCCCTTGCGTCATGCGGCGAAGGGTGTCCTTGGTGGTCCGCACCATGCGTTCTGCTTGGCCATTGGTGGCAGGGTGGAACGGCGCCGAACGGATGTGGCGGATGGCGTTCTGCGCTGTGAAGGTTTGGAATTCTCCTGACGTAAATGCAGTCCCGTTGTCTGAGACGAGAGTGTCAGGGAGCCCGTGGGTTGCAAACAGCCTGCGTAGTACCCGGATGGCTGCGGACGTGGAAGTGGACGGTACCAGTGCGACTTCCAGCCATTTGGTGTAGGAGTCCACCACTATGAAGAATGTTTTCCCCTGAAAGGGGCCAGCGAAATCCACATGCAGGCGTGACCATGGTGCTCGGGCGGACTCCCAGGACTGGACTGGGGCCCTTGGGGGATCTGGGCGGGATTCTTGGCAGGCCTGGCAGTGTTTGACCCAGGCCTCTATCTCTCCATCGATCCCCGGCCACCACACATAACTCCTGGCAAGGGCCTTCATTCTTACTACCCCTGGATGTGTCTCGTGTAGGGCTGTGAGGACCCTTTTGCAGAGGGGCTGGGGAACAACGACTCTGCTTCCCCATAACAGGCACCCCTTGTGGGCCGACAGTTCATGTTTGCGGGTTGTGTAGCCGGCAAATTCTGGCCCGGGGCTGCTGCTGGGCCATCCCCTCCACACCCAGTCCAGGACCCGGGAGATGACCCTATCTTTCTTGGAATGGTGTGCAACTTCTTGTGCCTGAATGGGGCGGTCGGGAAGCAGCTCCAGGCTCATAACCTCTTGTGCAGGTGCTGGGTCAGGGCCTGTTTCCGGTAGTGGTAGCCTGCTGAGGGCGTCCGCATGGCCCATCGCCTTCCCAGGTCGGTGAATCAGTGCATACTGGTAGCTGGCAAGGAAAATTGACCACCTGAGGACGCGAGGAGACAGCACTTGGGGGGTCTGCTTTTCGGGGGCAAACAAGCCAAGCAACGGCTTGTGGTCAGTCACCACGGTGAAGGGCCGCCCGTACAAGAAATCATGGAATTTTTTTACTCCCTTTACGATTGCCAGACCCTCCTTGTCGATTTGCGAGTAGTTCCGCTCGGTTGTGTTGAGTGTCTGGGAAAAGTACGCCACCGGTACCTCTCTTCCATCCGGGAGTTGGTGCCCCAGGACAGCTCCAATGCCATAGGGTGAGGCGTCGCATGCTAGCACCACCGGCAGCCTCTCGTCGAAGTGTGCCAAGACCGAGTTTGAGACAAGCAAGTCCTTGACTGCCTGGAATGCGGCCTCCTGGCGCTGGCCCCACACCCAAGGGGCCCGCTTGTCCAGGAGTCTGTGTAGGGGCTCCGCTACCGCCGCCTTGTGGGGAAGGAAGGAATGGTAAAAGTTCAATAGTCCCAAGAAGGCCTGAAGTTCAGTCTTGCTCTTGGGCGCTGGGGCATCACAAATGGCCCGTACCTTGTCCCCAGTCGGGTGGACCCCTTCTGCGTCCACCATAAATCCCAGAAAGTCCACCTGAGGCACTCCTAGTAGACATTTTTCCCGCTTCACCTTGAGACCCGCCGTCTGGAAACGGTGCAGAACGGTGCGGAGGCGGTCCTCAAACTCCTCTGGTGTGGGGCCGGCAATCAACACATCATCGAAGAAGGGGGTGACGCCAGGAATCCCTTTAAGGAGAGAGTCCATTATGTTCTGGAATATGCCTGGTGCCACGCTGACGCCGAATTGCAGCCGCTTTACCCTGAACGCTCCTCTGTGCGTCACAATCGTCTGTGCCTCTGCTGTGGCCTCATCTACTGGCAGCTGTTGATATGCTTGGGCCAAGTCCAGCTTGCCAAAAATTTTCGACCCAGCCAGGGTGGCAAGGACATGGCTGACCACTGGCACTGGGTATGCGTGGGCCGTGAGGGCCTTGTTTATGGTACATTTGTAGTCTGCGCAGATGCGGACCGAACCATTAGGCTTGACGGGTGTGACGATTGGGGTTTCCCAGGGAGCATTAGGCACCGGCTCCAGCACTCCTTGCTCTACGAGTCGGTCCAATTCCTCGTCTATACGGGGTTTCAAGGCGAACGGGACCCGGCGGGCCTTGAGCCTGACCGGTCGTACTGCGGGGTCAAGCTGTAGCGCAATGGGGGGGCCCGTATACTGTCCCAATTTCCCATCGAAAACCCCTGGAAATTCCTTGCATATGGCGTCCACGTCCACTTGTAAGCTAGTGTGGTTCACCCCGGTGACAGCTAGCCCCAGTGGTCCAAACCATGCCAATCCCAGTAAGCTAATGTAGGGGCCCTTGACCACAAGCAAGTCCAGTTGCCGCGTCCGCCCTCGGTATTGCACCCTGAAGGTCCCCACCCCCATTGTGGGGACCTTACGTTTCTGGAAGTCCCGGAGGGTGAATGGGGCCGGCCTGAGTTTGGGACCCCCAGTGGGACACAGTTTCCTTAAGGTCCTTGCCGAGATTATGGATAGAGTTGAACCCGTGTCAAGCTCCATGCGGCATGGGGCCCCCTCTATCTGTACCTCTACATAAATTTTCTCTACGTTGGGGTGGGGCAACTGGTATACCTGGAAGTCCGTGAGCTCCGTCGAGTTGCCTTGGTGCGTTGGGCCCCGGGACCTGGGGCTCTTGGATTGGTCATCTGATGCCTGGTGTCGGGTGGGCCGAGCCCGACACACCCGGGCGATGTGTCCCGATTTTCTGCACTGCCTGCACTCTGCGTTGCGGAAACGGCAGGTCCTCCTCTCGTGACTCTCCCCGCAGCTTGCGCAGTTTCCTCCTTCTCGTCGAGGCAGCTGTGGTCTGTGCGCTGCTTGAGTGCGCTGCTGTACTCGGTGCACCTCCTCCCTGTCGGATCCTGAGTCGTCGGTGAGGTCTTCATGGTGGACCCTCGGTTGGGATGGCAGGCTCGGCCGTGCCTCTTGGGTCGACCTCTCGGCAGCTTCTGTTGCCAGGGCCTCCTCCAGAGCGACCTGGAACGTTAGGTCCTTCTTAGCGTAGAGGCGTCGTTGCAGCTTCTCATCCTTCAGGCCACCGACGAGGCGGTCACGAAGCATGTTCTCCAGCTCTGAGAAGTTGCAGAACCGGGCGGCTTGGCGGAGAGAGGTCACAAACCCAGTTATGGTTTCCCCAGGGGCTTGCCGCTTTGCGTAGAAGGCATTTCGACGAGCCACCACTGAGGGCTGTGGCGAAAAGTGCCCCTTCAGCTGTTCCATTATTGTTTTGTATGGAACAGTAGCGACGTCTTCAGGCGCAAGGAGAGCCCGGGCGATTTCAAACGTCTCCTCTCCGCAGACGCTGAAGAATATCGCCCTCTTCTTGGCGTCTTCTTCGTCGGTGACCCCTTTGGCTTCTAGGAGGAAGGTGAAACGGGAGGCGTACGCTTCCCAGTCTCCAGATGCTGGGTTGAATGGCGAGAAGCTGCTGTTGGCTGCCATTCTGAGTTCCTTGTGCCCCGGAGCTGAAGCCTGGATACACGGTGCGAGGCAGCGGTGCGGCAGTTGGCGGTGCTGCGGTGCTGTGTGTGGCAGTCAGCTCAGCGGGATCCCATCCTCGTCGCCAGTGAAATATACTCAGAGTCGCAAAGTGATTTCATGCTCTTTATTCAGCTCATAGTGGTGAGGAGGAATGAATAAATGTCCCCTCACAGTATCTGCTTTATATACATTATTTACACAATGGGCTGCACATGATTGGCTAATTCTGGAATTCTACTGTAAGCCAATCAGGTTGTGGATTCACTTCTATCTGGAGCAGGATTGGGTGGTTCCTGCCAACCAATCATACTGCTGCATTGTTCTAGGACCAATCAGACTGCTGCATTCTGAATCCTATTGTTCTAGGACCAATCAGACTGCTGCCTTTTGGATCCTATTGTTCTAGGACCAATCAGACTGCTACAGTTTGGATCCTATTCAACTCAGTACATAACAAAGGGGATATTACATTGTGGTCTAGTGCTGTAAAATATAGTGATTTGTGTATGTGCCTAGCCACACATTTCCTTTTCATAGTATTTCCCACTGTGCATTCTGCACAGAACAGCTTTGGATTCTGTCCAGGTGCAGGAAAACTGGCCTTACATATGTTGCTGAACTACAACTGCCAGGGCTGATGGGAACTGGAACACAAGAAGCATTTCGAGGGCTACAGGTTCTCCACCTTTAACATAGACTATTAGTGGCGCTGTGGGTTAAACCACAGAGCCTAGGACTTGCCAATCAGAAGGTCAGCAGTTCGAATCCCCATGATGGGGTGAGCTCTCGTTGTTCGGTCCCAACTCCTGCCAACCTAGCAGTTCGAAAGCACATCAAAGTGCAAGTAGATAAATAGGTACCGCTCCAGCGGGAAGGTAAACGGTGTTTCCGTGTGCTCCTCTGGCTCACCAGAAGTGGCTTAGTCATGCTGGCCACATGACCCGGAAGCTGTACGCCGGCTCCCTCGGCCAAAAAAGCAAGATGAGCGCCGCAACCCCAGAGTCGGTCATGACTGGACCTAATGGTCAGGGGTCCCTTTACCTTTTAAGTGTGTGTATTATCACACATGGCTCCACTTGGTGGATCCCAAAAGTCTGAAGTCTGCTAGCCCCTGTCACAGAGATTTTAAAACCAGTGTCCAAAACCACTGTAACAGAGCAGTAGATTTTTTTCTCTTTGTTGCTGCCTACTGCACAGTGTATTTTGTAGCAGATGATCCTCCTAGGTTAACTCCCCTGCACAAGTCACGACAAAGATGTTGACAGGAGAAACAAAACTATAAAGTAAACATTTCCCAGGTAGACAGCCAAGCTCTCTTGATACAATCCTGATCCATAAAAATTAATGGGAGTTTTACTCCCTGTCTTCAATAGGATGCACACAGCATTGTTAGGTTTGTTGAAAAAGTGAAGGTAGCAGTTAGAAGATTAAGCGAAATTGCCTTTTTTCTGCCTCTGATCTCTGGCTCCGTCTTGTATTTGTGTAGGATGTGCCAGAGCTATTGAAAGAAGCAGCCTGTCAAGTGTCATAATGTTAGATGTTTAATTTTCCTAAAAATGAACCTTGAAAATGTCTATAATTACATGTCTCCTCCTTTAGCTTTCCAGCTTTCATGATGGAGTGAGAGACAGACGCCTGGTACTTATGGGTATTGATTATTTAAAGTAATGGGCTGAGACTGATTTAATCTAGGCCTGCTAGGATGGGGATTCTAATGGTATTTCTCTTCAGTGTGGAGAGAAATTCAAAGGAGAGCTCTATCCCCTAGGTATAGAATCATAGAATCATAGAGTTGGAAGAGACCACAAGGGCCATCAAGTCCAACCCCCTGCCAAGCAGGAAACACCATCAGAGCACTCCTGACATATGGTTGTCAAGCCTCTGCTTAAAGACCTCCAAAGAAGGAGACTCCACCACACTCCTTGGCAGCAAATTCCACTGTCGAACAGCTCTTACTGTCAGGAAGTTCTTCCTGGCAGTATTTAGGTGGAATCTTCTTTCTTGTGGTTTGGATCCATTACTCCATGTCCGCTTCTCTGGAGCAGCAGAAAACAACCTTTCTCCCTCCTCTATGTGACATCCTTTTATATATTTGAACATGGCTATCATATCACCCCTTAACCTCCTCTTCTCCAGGCTAAACATGCCCAGCTCCCTTAGCCGTTCCTCATAAGGCATCGTTTCCAGGCCTTTGACCATTTTGGTTGCCCTCCTCTGGACACGTTCCAGTTTGTCAGTGTCCTTCTTGAACTGTGGTGCCCAGAACTGGACACAGTACTCCAGGTGAGGTCTGACCAGAGCAGAATACAGTGGCACTATTACTTCCCTTGATCTAGATGCTATACTCCTATTGGTGCAGCCCAGAATTGCATTGGCTTTTTTAGCTGCCGCGTCACACTGTTGGCTCATGTCAAGTTTGTGGTCAACCAAGACTCCTAGATCCTTTTCACATGTACTGCTCTCAAGCCAGGTGTCACCCATCTTGTATTTGTGCATGCCGCTGTGTACCCACAGTGTCACACAGACTCTGAGCTATTTGTAACCCTTTGCATACAACAGCCATACCTTTGGAAAAGACTCATTGTTTCCCTAACATCATAATCAAAATCACTTAAGGTGACATATTTGCAATGGCTTCAGTAGCCACATTCCATCAAAAGTTTTCATTGAAAGTAATGAGATGATAAGGTTACGGTTCTTAACCCTGTCTATGTGACATTGCACCCTGTTAAATTCAGTAGGACTTACTTCTGAGTAGACATGGTTAGGATTGCCTTGCACACCACTGTTCTTCCACTCATTAAGACACATTGGCCTCTTTCCAGTGAAAGTTAGTCATGGCTAACATTCCATTAAACATCAATGGCACAAGTTAATTATATATTAACAGTGCAATCCAACCTCAGTTGTATTACTTCTGGAATCACACCAAGATGCTATCAAGTAGTGAGTAGATGAATTTTCAAAGCTGGGGAATAATCGCCAAAACTGCTTCTTCAAACAAACACCCTTTCCATTTGTTCTTGAGAACTACAGGGAATTCAACAAAAGTATAGCATAAGTAAATAGACATGGGGTATGTAATCTTTATATGGTTTGTAGATCGCACCCTAAAATTCTTAGTATACCACACTTACTACCTGACGTTACAAGTCACTATTAATAGATGTAAGTGTATGAAGCAAGAAAATTATTTCTTAAGTTCAAATGGACTTACTTTGCTTTCATAATCACAGGCTAAGGCCCCATCAGCACCATGCATTTAAAGCTGCCCATTTCTATATTTGTATTAGGAGCTGGTTATGCTTATGGATAAGTACATATGGGTTTGGGTTGCCTTTGCAAATTGTGACAATGAAGCATCTTGCTAGTTTCTATTTGTGCACAGGTGCTTCAGTCTGGAGAAGTAATTTCACTTGCTGTCTGGTGCTTGCTAATTCCCCCAAATAAGCAAGGCAATATATGTATTTATAGAGTAATTGTGTCTATTGTATTGATGTCTGTGGCACACAATTGTCTTCAGTAAACATCCCCCTGGTAATTCTGTGGATTCTTATCTAAGACCTAAGTTCATGTGTATGGATACATGCGCAGATCTGAAAATATTGATCAGATTTTTTTGCTTACTTTAGTTCTTGTAAGGTGTAGGCAACAGACATGGTGATTAAGCTCCTTTCTCTGCTATAGTCAGTGCTTTTTTGTGATGGTACTCAACTGCTCAAGATATAAGCAGTGCTATATTTCTAGAAAAAGAGGTGCCGGAGCTCACCATGAACTTCTCCCTGGTTCTCTTAGAATGGCAATGGCGCCCACATGAGAGGTGCCTGAGTTGAGCTCTGGATGAAAAAAGCTCTGGATATGAGTACTTTTATCTCTCTCCCCCCCTCTCGCTGACTATAATATGGACACACAACCCTCTGGCTACAGAGACACCATACATTTAAACCACATGACTTTCCCTAAAGACTCCTTTGAACTGTTGTTTAAGGTTGCTAGGAATAGTTGTTCTGTGAGGGGAAAACTACCAGGATTTGGGGGGGGGGGGATCAGTTGCTTTAAATGTGTTTTAAATGTACAGTGTACATGCAGCCTTAGTTGTGGGTTCAGAGAGTATACGTTTCCTGTGTCATGAATCACAAAAGCACTTGAGAGCCCTGTGAAGACAAACTAGCTTTATAATAGAGCAGTTTAGCCTTGCTGACAGGTGAAGAGCAAAGGAAGGGCTTGGCAGGGAAGAGGAAATGGGCGATGGCATTCTCTCCTGAAGCCACTGGCGCACACACACACACCTCAACCCTGTGCCCATCTTTGCTCTGCTGCATTACGTATCTGAATAGTTTGTGGAAGTAGTTCAAAGTGGAGTGAGATTTTAAACCTGTCTACATAGGACTGCCTGCACAAGAAAGTTCAAACCTCAGAGGAGAAAATCGCCATGTAATTATTCCTGCCTGTCAGAAATGGTTATGAAAACTCACCCCAGGGACTTCACTTTCACTTCACTCACTCCCTGCCACAGTGAAGCGGCAGCTGCAGGAAGTGCAAAAAGAGCTTTTCATGTCCCGTCTTGCCTTCACCCCTTATTATGTCTGCCTGCCTGTATCCACAGTGACCTGGGAGTATTGCCTTATTTACTTGGGACTTCTAAAGAGGCATCATTTTCTACTTTGAAACCCTGCCCCTTTCCAAGGCTGCAGTTAGTGTGTTCTGCCAAGCCAGGTTTGGGAGACTTCTGTACATTCTGGTCCTCATTTGTCTTTGGCCAGATGGACTTTTAACAGTCGCCAGCCATGCACACTCAATTTCAGTGCTAATTAAACAAAGTCTCTCATTTGTTCGCAGTCCTTTCCATTAATGTACGCCAGGAAGGCACACTTCTCTAACACACAGTTTGAACAAGCCGTACCGTTTTTGGAACATTTAAATAAAAATGTGACAAATAATTGCTTCCTTTTTGCAGTTTGCAGTTTCACGTCAGCAACGTCAGCAACGTCAGCTGTTCAGTTTCCAGCTCTGCTACAACTAAATTCAAATGCTGCTTTTGTTAAGCGGTATCTAAAGGAAAGGTTTGGCTGTGCACAGCTAAGATACAAGAACAAGATAGAAATGATTGTGTTTTATTAGTTGGTTTATACTGGAACTGCCTTGAATGCTCTTTGGAAAGATAAGTTGTAGGGTTCTTGTTTTTGTTTAAAATCTAAATTAAAACAAGATTTTGATATAAGCAGCAGTGTTTCAGCATGAACAGATTTTGTAAAGCTATGCTGGGAGATCTGAATGTACTTTCTCCACTGATTCATGGAGTTGTTACCAGGCCTACCTGGAAATGCATGGGTTTGAATCAACACGCATCCCTGCTTGGAAGGCAGTGGGTTCTCTGTCATTAAAGGTTTTCAAGCAGTGGCCGCATGGCTGCCTATTTGGGATGCTGTCATGATAGCATTTCTGCATTGGTTGGGAGTGGACAATATGGCCTGTACAGTCACTTCCAACTCTTTGGTTCTATGTGAGCAGGACCCAGACATGTAGAGATGCATCCTAGGCACTGGCGGAGGAAGATGAGTGCGGGGGGAGTGCACCGCCCCCTGCAGCGCAATCCCGGTGGGGTGCCATCATGGCTGTCTCCCCACCCGCACTGGGTACCCCGCTCCCAGGACGCGCGCCAGCCCCTCCCCACCTGCTCTTCACCCCCCAGTGCTGGAGCATGAAGCTCCACCACTGGTCCTAGGTCTATGAGCAATAACCTACAGGAACTACCTATCAAACAGATAGATATTTTAAAAATGCCTATCTTGCTTTGAAAATTGTTTGTCTGCTGGTTTTCTCTCTGTGTTCACTGATCATCACCAAATGTGCTGCAACAAACAGGCTATGAAGTGCTGTGTCAATATCAGTGAACCCCCACCCCGCCCCCCAAAAAGTTGAGGGTAAGTGAGAAGTGAAATAAACAGAAGTATCATTTAGTGGCAAGACCAGGTTCTTAAATGCATGGCCACCCTCTGGAGATGTGACTAGAATATTTACAGCGGTGCCTTCAGCAGACATGCTTCCCTAGTGAGCATCATTGATTAAAAATCCACATTTGTAATCTGCATTTAAAGAATTAATCCATATAATCGCATTAGTTAATCTTATAGCTTTCTGCCTTTGCTTCTTTGTGGCTTGTTTTTTTTATATATAAAGCAGTAAACAGAAATGTGCCTTTGTTGGCCAGAATATAACTTTTACTGCTGACGATACTATGTAGTTTCATGCCAGAACGGCGCAAATACTTAGCAGAGCTGAAGTGAAAAGCATCTTAAGGCCCCTTCATGCAGGTTTCCCTGAGATTTGGGGGTCACACCAGAGTGTCAGGGCTGGAGTCAGGCAATAGGCTAGCACAACACAATGAATCACTTGATTCAGTTAACTCTTTATTCAAGGAAATCTACAGCACTGGCCTAGTGGCCTCAGCGACTCTTGAAAGGAGGTCTTGCCCCAATGAAACAGTTGCGAGGACTGAAGGTCTCCCAGTGTCCTTCACAGTGACATGAAGATGAAACTTTCCCAGTGTCCACTTGGATTCCTCATCTCCAGGGTCTTTCCCACACAGTCTCAGGCTGCTTCTGCGCACAACCTCCCTCTTCTGTCCTCCTTATTTCTCAGCATGTTCTAGGAGACCAGGGGAGGAGGGGAGCCAGTCACAGCAGGAAGGGGAGACTCCCTGGCTTCTTCCGCAGCCAGCCCCTCTGCCTCTTTGCCCCACTCCTCCCCAGCCCCTACTTCTGCCTTGGACTCTGCCATAGCCTGTTCCTGTTCACTACTACTGCTTCTGCCATCTCCTCCTCCCGGTCTAGTCCTTCTCCCTTTGACCACTTATCATCATCCCACCACCACTCCCCTGGCTTTGAGCCTTCTTCCTCTGGGAACAAGAGACTGGTACCACCGGAAGTCAGGTTCCAAGGCTGCAGGCGGCACAAGTAAGCACCCCTGCTACTGCTTGGTGTTAAGGGGACCAGAATCTATCCACACTGTCATGTTAGAAATAGCAGCATATGATTTCCCACCTCTGCGTACCCACCTGCATGTACTCAGGAGTAAGGTGGACAAATCTAGGCTCTGATGCACAAATTTGTGAAAAGAAACCTGATTCCAGGACCCCAAACCCTGTTAGATAACTACCATGTTACTTGAAGCTAAAGGATATCCAGTCAGTACACAAAGTACTCCTGAACTGCCCAATGGAAGAGGAAGAGGAAGAGGAGGAGGAGGAGGAGGAGGAGGAGGAGGAGGAGGAGTTTGGATTTCATATCCTGCTTTATCACTACCCTAAGGAGTCTCAAAGCGGCTAACATTCTCCTTTCCCTTCCTCCCCCACAACAAACACTCTGTGAGGTGAGGCTGAGAGACTTCAAAGAAGTGTGACTAGCCCAAGGTTACCCAGCAGCTGCATGTGGAGGAGCAGAGACACGAACACGGTTCACCAGATTACGAGTCCACTGCTCCTAACCACTACACCACACTGGCTCTCCAGATGTTGTTAGGTTCCAACTCCCATCAGCCCCAGCCAAAATGCCCAAGGATTAAGGGTGATGTTGCAATCCAACAACATCTGGAGAGTCAGAGGTTCACCATTCCTGGTTTATGCACTGAAGAGGAAGCCCATATTCCTCGGCACAGCCTGTTCATCCACCAATCTTTTCATTCGTTTTCTGCCTGGTGATAGCCAGTGGGGTGTAGGGGTTAGGGTGTCAAGACTAGGAATCCCCACTCTGCCTTGGGCCAGTCATTGCCTCTCAGCCTAACCTACCTCATAGGGTTTTTGTGGGGATTAAATGAAGGTGGCCATATGTGCAACCTTGAGGTCCTTGGAGCAAAAACAGTTGGCTACAAATGCAATAAATAAATAGTGTGGGATAAAGGTACAGTCCTGCTGGCTAGAGCGGATGAGAAAAAGTGAGCAAAAGAGCTGGAGGAATTATGGAATGGTGCTGTGATGCCTTGAAATGTGTAGAGGTTTTGGAGTCAAACAATTTGAGTTCTGGCTGATGGAAATACTATGCCATGAAGGGGCCCAGATCCTTGAGCTGCCATGACTGCTATCCTAGCGAGGGTGTTTAGAAGGCCACAGGGTGACTTTGATTTAGCTAAAATGCTGTATGCATGGCCAGCTCCTGGTGGGAGTTTTACCCCAAACCCCTTGAATGCACCATACTGGTTAAAGGTGCATTAAACTTCACACTTACAGCTTCCTTTCAGGAATTTTTGTCTGAGTGTTGTCAGAACTTTCTAGAAATAACCTCATTTCATGGGTGGCACCTGTATATGTGGCCAAGCTGGGAGAGAAATATCGACACTTTTGCTATTTTTCTCATTATCCTCAAGGCATATGTGAATTCACCCTGAGCTTCCCTCTGAAGAGAGTAAACTTCTTTTTAAAAAATGGATTATCCATTTCGAGTTTTATATAAGTACCAAGCCAGCTGATTATGGATCTTCAGCAGATTGCACTCATCTTGTGTACTAAGCTAGTGAGATGGATCAGAAAATGATACTTACCATTTCTCCATCTGAAAGAACCTGACTATATTGTACGTAGTTTGTTTGTTTTAATGAACAGAACAAGGCTGACCTCTGGTGCCTAACAGTGAAACTGCTATGTGGTCCATTTGGAGGGAAAGAATACCAGCATGTAACAATTGGCTCAGTGGGTCAGCAATTCAGTGAAAAAGTTTAAGAGCATGAAAAGACATCAGTGAGACCTGTTACTCACAGAGCATGATTTTAAAGCAGTAGCAAATGCCAAGGTTAGCTGTATAGAGAGAAAGCAGACCTCTGAGTTCCCAGTATCTCTTATTTCAGTCAAGCAAACTTAGTTCTACTTCAAAAATTCCAGATTTGAAAAGCAATAGCAAAGCAATGCTCAGATTATGGGGAAAATATTGGGTCTCAATGAAAGGTGAAAGGTCTGTCTCCTGACCCTCACCAATTTGAGCCATATCATGGCCTTCCCTTATGTAGTTTTATTGATTTAATAATATCACTAGATCACTTACAGCAAAATCTCAAAGCAGTTTCCAACAATAAAAATGCAAATTAAAACAGAAAAACAAAATAATGGATAATAGAACAGAAGGACACAGTGTTAAGGGTAAGAATGAACAAATAATTCATTGCTGGTTCATCACGGGTTTCATTTTCCCAACCTTAGGTTTGGTTCTTCACATTTATACATCAGTTTGCAAAAATAAAGTTCTCACAAAATAATATACATTTTTTGTATGACATTTTTTGTGTTATATTTTTGCCAAATCAATTTCCTCTAACAGAATTATGGATTATTTTCAAATAGCTATGCATTTGACTGGACATTTTTCCTACATGTTATTTGGCTGGATAACTGGAAGGCAAAGTTCAAAGAAGTGCAATTTTCAAAGAATGGCCGTGTTTCAGTTCTCATATTGTTTCTGAAATTGAGAATTCGGTATATTCACCTTTAGATGCTTATTGAATCAAATTTCTCTCCCTGACTAGCTATAGGTCAGGGAACGACCAAGCAAACAGACATGTTTTTATACCCAGCAGGCCATGTCTGCCAAATAATGGGGGGGGGGATTCCAGAGGGTAAGGACCACCATGGAAAGCCTCCTCTGGTTATCTCTGGGCCTCTGTCAGTGTATGCCTGTTTTCAGTGTCCTCTGCTCTGGTCAGCCAACCATTATCTGAAAAGGTTTTACTTTAGCCTTCTTAAAAACATAGCTAAGGAGACCATCTAAAAACATGTAGGCAGTCACCTTGTGAAATCCAAGTACTGTTGCAAAGCCACTAAAGAGGAGATGAGGACAGGGGTCCAATTTTAAAATGGGCATCAAGAAAATTGGGCATGGCAAGCATAGCAATAGATGGTGGAGGGCTGTATCAATCAGAAACGGAACACTGTTTCCTTAACGCAGAGGAAGCATAGAACACATGGCGACTTAGTAGATCTCTTTAATTTTCTCACGATACTCCTATAAGCATTCTAGAAGCAGTAGAGATGGGCAAGACTGTTTGGAAGAATCAGGGGGTTTGATTGCTTTGCCCATCTCTCCCTCTCTGCCTTGTTTCCAGTGGGGAAAAACTAAATATAATTTAAGCAGAAACAGAAGAATGCAAAAGCATTCCTTTACTCTCTTTCACCCTGAGGGCCTGAGTCTGGCATGCTGTAGGGTAGGAAGGTCAAACACATACCTTTTAGGATTGCACTGTTAAAGTGATTACTTTTGTTTGGATATTGCCCTAACTTTAGGACTTAAGAGTTAAATACAGTGGTACCTCTGGTTGCGAACGGGATCCATTCTGGATACCTGTCCGCAACATGAAAAGAGTGCAACCTGAAGCGCTGTATCTGCGCAGGTGTGTGGTGCGATTTGGCGTTTGTGCACGTGTGCGAAGCAAGATTTAGTGCTTCTGCACATGTGCGAGTGGCGAAACCTGGAAGTAACCCTTTCCAGTACTTCTGGGTTGCCGTGGGACGTAACCTAAAAGAACATAACATGAGATAGGACTGTAAATGCTTGAAATTATTGGATTTCTACAGAGGACTTTTTAAAAACAGTGAAAGGAATAATCTGAGAAAAATAGAAAGATTTCTAAAATGTAAGAATATAAAAAAGATTTCCACAGTGGAGAAAGGAAAATTGAGTGCCCTAATTGAGGTAGAAGAAATCAAAGAAGCAATAAAGGAATTAAAAAAAGGGAAAGCCCCAGGTCCAGATGGGTTTACTGGTAGCTATTATAAAGAAATGGAGTCAGTCTTGCTGACTCCATTGCAAGAAGTAATGAATAATATCCTTAAAGAAAGAGAAATACCAGAGACATGGAAGGAGGCACTAATCACACTAATCCCCAAACAGGATTCAGATTTACAACAGATTAAAAACTATAGACCGATCTCCCTATTAAACATAGATTACAAGATTTTTGCGGGAATTCTGGCAAGGAGACTAAAAAATATATTGGTAGAAAGTATACACAAAGATCAAGCAGGCTTTTTGCCGGGTAGGCAAATGAAGGACAACATAAGAAACATAGTAAATATTATAGAATATTTATCTGACAGGTGTGATAAACAAGGTTTGTTGTTATTCGTGGATGCAGAGAAAGCATTCGATAACATAATCTGGGATTTCCTGCTGAAACAATTGGAATATATGGAGGTTGGCACTGAATTCTATAACGGGGTAAAGGCAATCTACACGGAACAAAAGGCAAAACTGATAATAAATAATGTGGAGACAGCAGAAATGAGAATAGCAAAAGGAACAAGACAGGGATGTCCACTGTCCCCATTGTTATTTATAATGGTGTTAGAAGCCCTCCTAAATTCAATAAGAGAAAATAAGGGGATAAAAGGAGTAACAGTTGGGCAGAACGAATACAAAATTAAGGCATTCGCAGACGACCTGGTTGTAACAATGGAGGATCCAATAGATTCAATAAAAGAGGTACTCGAAGAATTTGACCAATTCGGAAAAGTGGCTGGCTTCAAATTAAATAAAAGGAAAACAAAAATTATAGTAAAGAATATGAATACAGATAAAACTGAAGAATTACAAAGAGAAACGGAAATAGAGGTGGCCAGAAAGGTGAAATATTTAGGAATATGGGTAACGCCAAAAAACATAGACTTATTCAAAAATAATTACGAGACAGTATGGAAAGGAGTTAAGAAAGATATTGAAACATGGGGCAAGCTAAAACTGTCATTTTGGGGCAGAATAGCCACAATCAAGATGTGTGTGCTTCCAAAAGTGTTGTTTCTGTTCCAGAACATTCCTGTAATTAAGGGTATAAAGATATTTAAAGACTGGCAGAGGGTGATCTCAAAATTCGTCTGGCAGGGCAAGAAACCAAGAATAAAATTTAAACTGTTGACAGATGTGAAGGAAAGGGGGGGCTTTGCCCTGCCAGATTTGAAATTGTACTATGAGGCGTCATGCCTATGCTGGGTCAAAACATGGATAAAACTGGAAGATAAGGAAGTGCTAGACCTAGAGGGATTTAACAACAGATTTGGGTGGCACGCCTATCTATGGCATGGGAGGAGAAAAGTACACAGGGGCTTCGAAAATCATATTTTCAGAGGTCCACTGATTGAGGTATGGGAGAGGAACAGAGATATGTTAGAACCTAAAACACCCCGTTGGCTATCGCCACTAGAAGTCATGAGCGTTAAAAAGATTAACATGAGGGACAATTGGGCTACCTATGAACAACTGTTAATGAAAGAAGAAGGAAAGTGGAAAATGAAGCCGTACGAACAGGTCAAAGAGAAAGTCTATGATTGGCTGCACTATTTCCAGATAAACGGAATGTTCAGGAAAGACATTAAAGACAAAGGATATGCTGATAAAGATTCTAGATTCCAGATTGAGATATTGAATAACAACTATAAAATTTTGTCTAAAATGTATAATCAGTTATTGGAATGGAATTTAATAGACGAGGAAGTAAAGTCAGTAATGATATATTGGGCTAGAGATATCGGTCATAATATATATTTTGAAGAATGGGAGAAACTTTGGAAAAAACATCTCAAGTTTACAGCTTGCGTGACACTAAAGGAGAATTTAATGAAAATGTTTTACCGATGGTATATGACTCCTGCAAAATTAGCCAAAATGTATGGAACTTGTAATAAATGCTGGAAGTGCAAGAAAGGGAGGGGACCTTCTACCATATGTGGTGGGAATGCCAAAAGGTTAAAGGGTTCTGGGAGAGTGTATATAACGAAATGAAGAAAATTCTAAGATATACTTTTGTTAAAAAACCTGAGGCTTTTCTGTTGGGATTGGTAGGAAGGGAGATAAAAAAGAAAGATCACAAGCTGTTCCAGTATGCAACAACGGCAGCAAGAGTCTTATTAGCTCAAAATTGGAAATCAGAGGGCCTACCGACAATTGAGGAATGGAGAGCAAAACTATTAGATTATGCGGAGATGGATAAGATGACAGGGAAAATTAGATATTCAAAAGACCAGAGGTTCATTAAGGATTGGGAAAGTTTTACGAAATATCTGGAAAATTTAAGTGATGGACAGATAACACTAGTGGGCTTTAAAGGAGCTCTGTAAAAAGAAAAGAGTATTGTCTAAAGAGAAATGGAAGAACTAGAATGATTAATGGCATTACAAATTAAGAAATGCGAACTTTTATAAAAGATTATTACGGATGATTTGTGGAAAGGTTGAAGGAAGTCATACTTAAAAAACCTGTGAAAATGAGAATCGAACTTTTATATTTTGTTTTTGTATTTTGTATTATGCAAATTAATAAAAATTATGCATGAAAAAAAAGTAAATGCTTGAAATTATGGTACTGGTAGTGATGCTGACAGCAATAGCCACTAGACAAACACTTACATAAATTATTCTTGCTCCAGGGAGGCTCATCTGACACTTTCATTGAATATTTTTAGGCACCAGGCAAAAACATTCCTCTTCACCCAGACTTTGGGCTGATTAAACAATCTGGTTTTTAAAATGTTTCAGTTGGCAGGGGGCGGGTTATTGGTGTTGCTATGTTATGTATTTTGTGTTTTTATACTGTGAACCATCCTGGGATCTTCAGATGAAGGGCGGTATATAAATTCAATAAACAATAATAAGCCTATGGTCCTAAACAGTTACTAAATCCCATTGATTTCAGTTACTTCTGTGTAAACTGAGCATTCATTGCTTAGACTGAACTGCAGCTAAGTAAAGTGAACAGACCCAAAATATAAAGTAAGTTTGTACCCACTGTTAAATCTCATCTCCGACTGCATGGTTTGTTGTTTGTCCTCCATTAGATGAAGAATTAATTAGATGAATCTTCACGTAGTCAGTGATCAGAAACAACGTTGCGGCTGACTGGGATGAAAGCAGTCTGTTGTGGGATGTTTATTTCTTCCTACCACACCAGCTAATTCATCTGCAGTAATTGGCTTGTGCTCGTCAGAGCAGTGAGGCATAAGCCAGCGTTTTCACACTGATCTGTAGCAATGCTTCCCGTGATAACAAAAAATTAATGGTCTCTACTATTGGCTGCTTTTATTTACATCCAGAGTCTGATAATTAGTGGACTCATTCAGTCATCATCAGTCTCATTTCAAGCCAAACAGGAGAACTTGGTGGTTATAAAATGAGATCAAGGAGGTCACCAAACTGCTGTTGATTACAAAGAAAAAATGAAACACGATTTTTCTCTCCTAAACTTGCAGCCATAGGAATCCTGCCCTATACTTGAGCTACTATGTACCCCTAACTATCGTCTCTATTGTAAGTTGTTTTAAACTGATTTTAATATTGTGTTTTAATGTTGCAGTCCACCCAGAAAACCTAGGGTGAAGGGTAGATAATAAATTAATAATAATCTCAAAATTCCTATTGCCACTTTAAAAACTATATTTCTCATCAGTCTTGCAATATAAAATTGAAATAAATGAAGCTATTATTTATTCTTAACCACCCATTTTCTTGGGAGGTGTTTTTTTAACTAATAGCGGTTCCAAAGTACTTGCTTGTGCATTGGAATTTCAAATCATTTCCCTCTAATAAATCATTAATATTTAACATTAAAAGCAAATTGTTTTGTTCTTTTACATACCCACACACCAGCTACCACTAACACAAAATTCTAATAAGTAAGTTAATGCCAGAACTCTTTTAGGCAGATAGTCAAATTGTGCTCAAGGTGTGTGGATTTTCAGCCGATACGAAGCATGCTGCATTACTTTTTTAAAATAAGATATGCCATTTTAACACATTACTATTCCAGTTGTTAACTACTGTAGTCAAGGTGTTTCAGTTCATGCTTCTTGCTTTCATCTATGGGAGAGTTCCTGAAACTAACTTTTCCCTCAAAACTTGTTTTTATGCTTGAGTGTCAATTTAAGCAGCGTTCGTCTTTTCTAAGAGTTTTGAAAATAATAACCACTTCCCATCAGGGTTCCTCTAAAATACCTGAAATAGAGAAAACGGGCTTTGATTTGGCTGCATTACAAGAGGTGTTGCAAATCAAGAAGTTAGGAAGTGCAGACCACTTCATCAAGCTCACAGAAGCATATTTACCCAAGGAAGGGGCTGGTACCAAGTAATCAGGCAGATTTGTGGAGGGCAAGGCTGCCCATGGTTACAAGCCACAAATGCAACATGCTTCCTCTAAGGTCAAGTCAGTGTGCCTCTGAACAGTGGGCAATGGCAGCAAAGGCCTATTGTCTCCTTGACCTGCTATTAGGCTTCTCATATGCATCTGGATGGCCACTAGGAGAACAGGATGGGCCACTGCCCTGATCCAGCCAGGCTCTTCTTGTGTTTTAGTGCAGAAATAATAACAATAAAAATTAATAATAATGAAAATTAATAATAATAATTAATTATTTATACCCCACCCATCTGGCTGGGTTTCCCCAGCCACTCTGGGTGGCTTCCAACAAAACACTAAAATACAGTAACCTATTAAACATTAAAAGCTTCCCTAAACAGGGCTGCCTTCAGATGTCTTCTAAAAGTTTGGTAGTTATTTTTCTCTTTGACATCTAGTGGGAGGGCGTTTCACAAGGTGGGTACCATTACCAAGAAGGCCCTCTGCCTGGTTCCCTGTAACTTGGCTTTTCTCGCAGTGAGGGAACCGCCAGAAGGCTCTCAGTGCTGGACCTCAGTGTCCGGGCAGAACGATTGAGGTGGAGATGCTCCTTCAGGTATACTGGACCGAGGCCGTTTAGGGCTTTAAAGGTCAGCACCAACACACCCACCCACCTCTTGTCCCCCCCAAAATAGTACTTCTGTCTTGTCAGGATTCAACCTCAATCTGTTAGCCGCCATCCATCCTCCGACCACCTCCGGACACTCACACAGGACCTTCACCGCCATACACCAAAGCAGAGGACTTGGATGGATCTTTTGCAGTGATGCAGGATAAGAGAGCATGCTTGCAGCTGCTCTATTTTGATACTATTGTTTAGTGTAGTCTTTGTGGTGTGCAAGGTGTTATGTAAACACTGCAAGAGAGTTGGTGTCTGGACTCACAATGCAGCTGTAACATGGACAGAGCAGAGGAGTGGACAAAACTAGTTGGCAGCAGATTATGGCCAAGAGGTGAATTTATAACAATTGAGAAGTGTTTATAGCTAAGCTGAAATTTGTAGACTTTAAGTTCATGTATTTTGACTCATGGCTGTACAAGCTAAAACCCACAAAATTTCTTTGCCCATTGCAGCTTCCCAGATATTTGACTAAACATAAATTCAGATGAATGGAAACCCATAGGATTGAGTTGCCATATGTCTAGAATTTCCCACACACATGTGGAATACGGATGCCTCTAGCAGTGTCCAGGTGGAAATCGGTTTAAAGTATCCGGATGTATGGCAGCCTATGTTGGCAGTGCTGTTTTTGCCGATTTTCCATAAAAATAGCTCAAAAATGGTGGTGGTGGTTGCAATTTTGCCAAAGAAAGGCCAACAACTTTTCTATCTGAATTTTTATTGTCTGAGATATGACAACCCTACTGCCAGGTATAGTTTGAAAGGGAGCATCAATTAAACGGAGTACCGAAATTATGGAAACCAGACATTTCAGATAAGACAGTGATCATATAAACTTGATCGCCACTTAATTTCCAAATTTCGGCATACTGAATGTGTGTTTAGAAATAGCATCTCCCTCTCTCTCTCACACACACATAGACCCATACATTTTATAACCAAGATTTCAAAATATGATTTAAGAACAAAATGGTATGATATAAAATCAAAGATGTCTCATTCAACAATGACTTTACCTGGAATATTCCAGTTAAAGCATTTTTCACAGTCTAAGAGCACAATTCAATCACAAAAGCAGTTAACAGCACAAAGCCACTAAGGCTATACAAGGGGTAGCACAAAGTCCCCCATATGCATCTTCATTTCACAATTCAATGGCGTGGTGATTGCTCCTTTAAAAGGTGGTTGAAGCTTCTTTTCTCCACGCAAAAGAGATGAAAGGCAACATATGGGGCGGGGGAGGAAAAAGAGGCCCTACTTCTGTTGAGGTACAATAATGACCACAGTAGGGTGTGTATGCCTGAACAGAGCATTTAAGATAGATATTTCTCCTTTCTTTTAAATCAAAGGGCACCTATCCTTAGAGATCAAGCTTCTTCTGAAGTTATTCCTTCCATCACCACCAAAATCATGGCAACTGCATAAAAACGTCTGCCTTCTCTTTGTTCCCCTGGCTAGTGCTCATTCAGGATTTGTATGGATTGTGTACATTTGGAGAAAGAGTCCTCGTTAGATTAATGCTGTGAGTTGTAGCTCCGCCCAAAGAACAGAATCCCAGTGGAACCCAATGGTTCTGTATTTAAAATTCTAAAATATTAGAACTGTAAAGTTGGATGGACCCCAAGGGTCATCTAGTCCAACCCCCTGCAATGCAGGGATGAATCACAGGAAAGCATCCTGAGGTTATGGAGCTTACACTCTTCAGAACATATGCCTTTAAAAATTAAGTGTCGGTGCTTAAGCAATACTAGGGGAAAGCAAAGCTATTCACAGGGATTTTCTTGCAAATATATTCAGCAGTGCTGAAAACCACGTCTCTTTTCTGTGTTTTTCCAGGGCAAAAGCGTTCCCCACATCGTTTACATCATCCCCATTTGCTATCACTTCTACTTGCATTCACTTGCGCTTGGTGATTGCTCTTGGTACCAAACAGGAACTTAAATTGTTCAATAACATTTTCTGCAATTGTCGACCTCAAAATCAGGAGAATGTTCAGCACACCCCTAAAGAAGACCCTAACGTCTCCATTCTAACAGTTCAGTAATTACTGTATCTGTTTTTACAGTGACTAAGTCAAGAATGAAATTAAAGAGCCTTTCTAGTCTAGTTTTATCTTGACAGTCAGAAGCAGAGAATTCTAAGAGCTAGATTAGCAGCCCACCTTCAACTGGCATGTGGCATTTCTCTGAATGGCTCCAAAAGGGCCATTCTGCATGTCCCCTGCAGGGGGCACACCATAGTCTGGTGGTGCAGCAGCGCCCAGGATGTCAGGTAGCCAGGGATTAGCCTTTCTGCTGTGCTCCTGTGAGATCCCACAAAAGGCTGAGGCAAAAGTGCCAACTTGAACAAAATATTGGGGGGCCCAGGTGAGCCCGGCCCCACATAACTGATCACATGACATGGCACACATAGACCATTTGAATGGCAATGCCCTTCAATTTGGGGGGAGGTAGCCCCCTCAAAAAAATTGTTGCAGAGACAAAGGGACCTCAGCCACTAGGAATTGGCTCCTTTAGCTGAGGGATCTTGCCGGGATCTCATGAGGAATCAGGTGGCCAAGGGCTATTTTGCCCCACTAGCTTCCCCACCTACCTTTCCTCAGTGCTATTGCCTCACTGGGTTGCTTGGGTCACTGGGAAACAGAACCTGAAAAGGAATTTTATTCCCAACCTCAGGGTTGCGAGTCTCTTGCCTTCCCTTTGTGTGTGCATCTATATTGTCAAGTGCTCTCATGCTCTTGTCACAGCTATGCACAGAAATAGCATGAGGCAGGGTCAAAAAAGTAGGGCCCTGGGAGAAGCTATGATGCAGGCATGCCCCTAGCTTAATTGGGGCCCAACCTTGTCAAAAACCTTCCCTGTTTGGCCAGCAGGATCTTGGATATTTGATCTGCACCATGGAGGGACCCAATACTGGTCAACTCCCATGGGTGGCTGAGGTATATCCCAACCAACAGGAGGAATGGCACTCCAACAAGGCCTGGTTGGAATGAAGGCATGATTCCCACCCTACTGCCATGCCAACCCCACTTACCTGCGGCATAATGAATAAAATTGTGGCAAGTTTTCACCCAAGACAGTTGCCTGGTGTATATTATTCCCACTGTACCCACAAGCTGCAAATCTGTGGTTATCCCACGTTTGGAAAAAGGGACATAGCATCAAAATAAAATGGGGAAAAGCCTAGCTTCATTTGGTGAGCATATGCACCAGTGGGTTAAAAGTTCCCTGGAGAATCAAGCCAGGCCTCAATTCAGGTATTTTTAAATATAACTTCCAGTACAGCGTGGGGCTGCTTATTCTACTCTGTGCAGAGCGACACCAACTGCGGCAGCTTCTAAAGAATTCTCAATCCTCTCATAAAATTAAAATGTAAATTAGAATACGAACACTATAAATAACAGTCCTGCAATGGTGGAAAATGCAAACAAACAGATTTGCCAGATGTTAGCGAGAAACATTTTCAATGTCATATTGAAGAGATTGGTTTTGCCTTCCCTACAGAATTAAAACTTGCCGTAAAATGAACTCTGGATGACTTTTCCCTAGCTTTGTACATATCCCCAAGCAGCGCAAACTCAAAGTCTATGTGGAAATAGAATGGTGATTAATCTAGTGTTCTTTATTCTGCATGAAGAGTTACTTAGAAATACATTTGAAATACTTGGAAATCAGTCCTTCCAGAGGCTATCGGGATTATAGGAGGACAAAAAGTGTGTGTACTGATGAAAACAATGATGAAAATATCCCAAAGGTGAAGACAAGCCCCCCCCCCATCTGTCAATTATCTAACATCATAATGACATCAAGTGATTGACAGCTGTCAATGGTGGCCCACGGGAGTGGGGGAGGTAGCTTGAAAGGCTTGCTCAGTTCTGTAGGAAGCATTGCACACGGGGCAGAGCAAGCTTTGCAAGCTCTGTGATTGGTACTTGGGGGAGGACTAAGCACAGTGGTTGCCAAGCCTTTTCTGCAGTGCTTTGCATGAACCCATTAATCCATTGCCAGGAGCCTGGGAAGCACTGCAAACTCCTTTCAGCCAAGCCCTGCGCTTGCCTTCCCCACAACTTGGCCTACCTGACTGCTTTGATATGTGGAACAGGCAGCATTACAGGTGCCAAACAATATTCATGCTGCACTATAAGAAATCAATGTTTTCATGCAGCAGCACCTAACACTTTGGAACTCGTTGCCAATCAACATCAGGCAATTGCCTTTGCTGTAATCTTTTCGGTCCTCCTTAAAACATGTTTGCTTAGGCAAGCCATAGATGTTGGTGTGTTTTAACCTCTTTTTAGTTTACTGCTGATATTAATGGCTTTTAATGAACTGTTTTTACTGGTAATTTCAATATTTCATATAAACCTCTTAGCGGTTTCATTACAATCAAGAGTTATATAAATTTTGTTAAATAAAATAAAATTTAACAATTCTCTCAGGTGGGCATGGCTTGCGTGAAATGGCCTCATGGACCAAAGCTGGCCTGCAGGCCGGTGGTTCCACATCCCTGCTTTTAGCCCTCTTCAGGGGCTAATATTTGGCAGACAAATTAACCGTGAGAAAGTGGGCTGGAGGACACCAGTTTCTCCACCTCACCCCTTTCATGACTTGGACAGCAATTGACTGCAGTCGGGAACCATTCTGTACAGATGGAGGCTCCCTCCATGTTTTAGGAACCTGATGAAACCTGTAACTGCCCATGTGTACACACTGACCAAAACTGGGAAAGAACTCATTGCCAATGTCTTCTTGACAATAGTGACAATCTTACCATAAGATATGGACTCTCACTGGCAAATAGGAACAGTTGAGGGTGTATACTAATATTCCCTTAAAGGATGGATAAAGAACCTGCAGCACCCTCACAGGCTGTTGGACTCCAACTCCCATCAGCCCTAAGCAGCAGAACCAATGGCCAGGAATGACTGGAGTTGTAGTCCAGCAACTACTGGAGCACCAAAGCTTCCCCATTTGGAATATGTGATAGAAAATATGAGGGAGCCCTTTCCTCCCTGTTCTGCTCTCCCACTTCTTTTCCCCTAACTTGTGACTTTATTATTGAACACGTATGAAAAACCATTGTAAAATATACACATATTAAAAGGGAGCAGCTGGGCCTGTTCGCAATATATTGGCAGTGGAACTAGTGTGATGGAATAAGTATTGCTGACATACAAATGGCCTCATTTATATTTGGCACTTCTTGGCGACTGTTTTCCAGGCCTCTGAGTTTTGTTCTAAACAACTGAACCAGAAGTGGGAAATTCCTCTGCAAATGCATTCTAAGCAAATAATATGCACAATTTAGTCACAGTTGAGCACTCTGTGGTTTTATTGTTTCCAGGGATGCAGCACTTAATTCTGTTGGTGAGCACACACACACCTTGCAGAAGACTTGTATTTTATTGCAGGTATATTTGGCAACATGTTGTTGACACAATATCAGGGCATTAGTGGTGGATTTATTCTGCATTAGTTTGTTCTGATGTCATTGCCCCAGTGCTACCACATTATTGCTGTACGAAGAGAAGCAACAAAGGCGGAAGAAAAATAAACCAAAATATCTGTGGTATAAAAAGTTCCAGGATTTCAACAGGAAGTTACAGGATATGCACTGATGGGAAATGAAGCAGAATGACTGCCCCAAAACATTTGCAGGTGCAAATGTTTTTGAAAATGTGATTGCTGTGAATGATAGTTTGTGCTCATGATGCTATCAGGGCTATCACAAGTGTGCAATAAAAAGGATGTCTGGAGAGGTGTCCTTTTTATGGAATAAATACGTATCTGATAACAATATACAGTTCTGGTAAAAAAAACAAACCCAAAAACATGTAGCTTGCCCCCTGTCAGGAGTTCAGCCTACACTCGAGTAGGACCCTGGCAGAGACACATGCCCGACTGGCATGTTCTCTCCCTCCTGGTCTTTCATTCGGGAGTTTCAAAAGCTTTCTTCAACCCGAAAATCACAGTGTTTGATGCCAACCAATGCCAGCACACTTAGGGATCTGCAGAGTCTTCGCAGCTCATGAGTGACAGACCTCAGCAACTCAGCATTTTGGTTAATCTATTTTATTTACATATAAACACACTCGGAGCACTGCAACTCCTTCTCTCTCTAGCATCAGACAGCAAAGAAAAAAGAACAAAGGACAATAGTCCCACTTCACAGAACACAGTAACACAAACATCTTGTCCCGTCACTTCCCACTCTGTGGAGTCAAAACATATACTGTCATGTGAAAGACAACAATCCTATGACTGCAATCATGGATCAGGAATTCTAACACACCCTTTGAATGTTTCACAAAGCAAAACAAAAATCCTTTTTAGGTGTTTAGGTTGTTTAACACAAAAAAGGTGCCTCATGGGGAAAAGTGCATGAGCTCCACTGCTATCTCCATCTCCATCACCATTTCTCTTGTGGGGAAGTGGGAGGCCTGCTCTACTCTTGCAGGTTCCTCAAACGTTGATTTTTCCAGGTTTCTAAAAGGAATGGAGAGCATCTGCCTCTTGTACTTTTCCAAAATACCATTTTAGCTAAAGGCTCAACAAAAAAATCTACATAAGAGTAAACTCCAAAATTAATAGATGCATATTAACGCCTCATTTTTCACACTGAGTAGGTTCCCCCCCAAAAGCCCCACTCTCCTGTTTCCAATATATTTTTGGTGTGGTTTTTGTTGTTGTTGTTTTTTGGAAGAAAAAACTCTAAGATGTGAATAACTTGTCACCTTAATTTCATTGGGACTTAGCAATGTGATTAGGAGTTGGATGCTAACTAAACCTGAACAAACCTGTTGGGAGTTAAGGCAGGCTATGTTGGCACTTTAAATAGAAGTGAAACCAGCACCAGCATCTTTTACAAAGATGACAAAACATATGCTTCTTCCCTGAAGTTGCTCATGAGTCATACTGAAGTTTATATCAGGCTATCGAGAACCAAATAGAGGAGATGAAAATCCCATTACAGCGTGTTCTGTCACTTCTCAAAGATTGTTAAAAAAAAATGTTCCACAGGGATCCAACTATCTCTCATATATATATATATATATATATATATATATATATATATATCCATTAACTTCAGAAGCATGCCTGTAGCTTAGTCGTGCTTTTTAACCGAGACCGTCTTTGCTGCCTAAGACGAAAGGGGAATAGGAGCGGCAGGATCTGGACAAGAAAATTGTATCAGCTGCTGTCTTATATTTGCCAGTGACCTTGGCTAATGAATGGTGGCATGGATGACTTGGTATCTCCTCCTTCTGGAATTGCCATTATATAAGACAGTGCTGTTATCCCCAGATTCCTTTGCAGAGTTCCATAAATACTTTAGGTGCAGTGAGCTGAGCTAGCCCTTGAATCAATTTTGTATCTCTGAGTCTTTTAAGGTCCAGGTAGAAAAAGCCATTGAAGCAAATAAACAGATTGATTTGGTAGCCCTTAGAAAACAGGAGTTTAATGCGGGCAGACTGGCAGGGAGGGATAGGAGAAGGGTTGCTTTGTCTTTCGAAATGGAGTCTACAGATAAGTAGCTGTCTCAGCAAAAAACAAAAAAACAAAGCCCATTTCTCCTTTCTGCTGGCTGATCAGATTGACCCTACTGTTAGGCAGATGGAGGTGACTGCCTCAGATAGCAGATGCTAGGGGGCAGTCATGGCAGCTTCCCAGCCATTCCTCCTGAGCCCAGTGTGAGAGGTCAGGGCTGTGTTTGCCATAAGCATGTCCTGGACCCCTGTCCTTCCAGTAACTGCTGTCCTCATATTTGGTGCAGGACACCATCCCATTACTAGTACTGAAGTAAGATTCAACTGCCAATCCCTTTATTATTATTATTTACATTTTTATAAGTTTTCAGTTATACAGTGATATCATTTTCCATTCTTATACAGTGATTATTTTGGACTTCCCACCCAACATTCCATGACAGTTCTTTGTGCGTCTTAATTAGCTGCATATACAGTAATAAAGGTAAAGGGACCCCTGACCATTAGGTCCAGTCGCGGACGACTCTGGGGTTGCGGCTTTCATCTCGCTTTTTTGGCCGAGGGAGCCGGCGTACAGCTTCCGGGTCATGTGGCCAGCATGACTCACCCGCTTCTGGCGAACCAGAGCAGTGCATGGAAACACTGTTTACCTTCCCGCTGGAGCGGTACCTATTTATCTACTTGCACTTCATGCTTTCGAACTGCTAGGTGGCAGGAGCAGGGACCAAGCAACGGGAGCTCACCCCGTCACGGGGATTCGAACCGCCCACTTTCTGATCGGCAAGCCCTAGGCTCTGTGGTTTAACCCAAAACTCCACCCACGTCCCTATATGCAGTAATACCTCCACCTGATTTTCAACCTTCTCATATCCTTTATATTGTCAACTGCTTGTCAGAAGAATTCCCCTATTTGGAATTTGTATTTAAGTTTGAATTTTTGTAAATATTCCCCTAAATACTCCCACTCACTCCTCGTCTGTTTATCATCTACATTTCTTATTTTGGATGTTGTATTTGCAAGCTCAGCCTATTCAATGATTTTGTTTAACCATTGTTCTTTCCCTGGGGTCTCGCTTTGTTTCCAGTATCTTGCGAATACTATCCTTGCAGCTGTTGTAGCATATAGGAATAAGTTATGGGCTTTTTTGGTAACTCATTCCCAATTGTACCAAGAAGGAATACTTCCAGTTTTTAAGAAAATGTAAATGTAAATTATTATTTTTAGCTCATTGTACACCATTTCCCAAAATTCCTTTGCCTAATTGCATTTCCACCATAAGTGGAAAAATCACTTTTTTCAAATTCTGAACCTTCTTGAGTAAATCCTTTTTCCTTATCTTTTTGAACTTCTCATTAGTCTGGAAGTATTGAAACCAGTCCAGTATCCAATTAGAACTCTTTTGTCTGTCTCTTAGTTTTATGTTGCCCCCTTTGTAATCAAGAAGATATTGTATTTTCCCCAAGTCCTATCCATATTTTTCCTTTTTACTGCTACAGCTTCTACTGGTGAGATCCAACCAAGGGTCTTCTTTCTAAAATGTCTTTATGTGTAGTCCAGACCTTAAATAGACTTTGCCTAATCATGTGGTTAAAGAAACCCTTGTGAGCCCTGTTTCTTTCCTATCATAGATATGCATACCACCCATAGATCAGATCAGCCCAGATTCAACTGCCAATCTATTTGGCTTCTTTACATGGAATGGGGGCCATTTTGTCTTTTGACATATGCATTAAAAATCTATTGAGCCTGTCCTGGTAGCTAATTCATTTACAGCACAGTCTTGTACATACCTACTCAGAAGTAAGCACTTATCACTTGGGCTGCACTTGGGCTGTAGACTTACTTTGGAATTAGCTCATAGAGCCCAATGGGACTTCTTAGTAGACATGTATAGGATTGCTGTTGCTGGCATCCATCTTTCTTGAGAGACAATGGAGTGCAGCTCCAAGGGTGAAGTCAAACTGCTGGAGAATCACAGCACCTGCTGTGGCTGCAGAGACCTGTAACTCACAACTGCTGCCTCCCATGTTGTTTTTGCTGTGTTAGCCACTCCGAAGTGACTTCTCTGGAGGGCAAGGCTGGGCAGTGTGTATGGTGGTCCTGGGCTACGCAGATGACAAGACCCCTTCACAGTTGTGCTGATGTGGTCCAAAGGAAAGCAGAGCAAAACATTTGGCACCAGCTTGTCTACAGGAGTTGCTGGAAGGTGGCATACAAGATGCCATCTAACCATCTGTTGCTGGACTACAACTCCCATCATCCCTAGCTAGCAGGCATAGGGGCTAGGGATTATGGGAGTTGTAGTCCAACAGCAGCAGGGAACCCAAGTTTAAGAAGCACTGGGCCTAGACAAGCTAAGACTAGAGCTGGACAGCAGCAATCATTAGGCCATAAGCCTCACTAAACCCAGTGGGGCCTATCTTTTAGCAAACTCACAAGCATTTTGCAAGGGAATCATTATTCATTTGTATTTATTTATTTGTGGCTGAAAGACTCAGACTACAGGTTATGTAACAAAAACAAAGAAATGCATAAAAAGTAACTTCTGAAATTAACTAACACACATTTAAAATCCAACATCGGCACACATCCAACCTATACTCTTAAAGCACTCTTATACCATACTAAGCTCTTGAGGACATTCTGTTACGGAGACTCCTAGTAAAGCAGTATATCGGAAGTTCAAGTTGTTTCACAAACTTCCAAATGGCTATAAGCAAAATAAATAAATAAAGTGTAAAACCTAAGGTGTGATTTTGCAGCATGCCAAGTAGAAGCTATAAAGAAGATAAAACATAAATAGCACTGTAACTCACTTCTGGTCCAAGAAAGATTGAAGTATATGATGCCTTTCCCCCCTTACTTGTTTACTCTTCTTAAAAATCATAAACATTCAATTTGTGTACAGCATCTACTTTGGGACGGTGCCTTGGCTACGGCTTCTTTTAACTACAGCTACAAATCTGTCTATAACAATGGCTATGTGTATCTTTTTTTAAAGTGTACCTTGCAACACTGCAGATAAAAGTAGCCTTTAGGATGCAATCCTATCTACACTTACAGTAAATCCCTTTCAACCCCGGTGGGACTTTGCTTCTAAGTAACATGCAAAGGATTGTGGCTGCCGGTGAGTTACAGCAGGCACTGCCAGCTGACCAGGGAAGATCATGCCATGCATCTACACTTTGCAAGCTGCCTTGAACATTTCCTGATGGAAATGCAGGGGGAGGCTTTTAATAGTTTATTAAATACCATTAGCTGAATATGAAATAATATTAATGCAATTGCCTTTCAGTTATAACAGCAAAGGCAATAGGATATTTCCCTGATCCTTGGAGAGGTTGTGGGATCCCCTCCCCCCAAAGGCCACACTGGAAAGAATTCAGCTCCTTTCCCCTTCCTCACCCAGATAAAACAGCGAGGCCAAGGCTCCTACCCACCTGTGGCTACCCTATCTTCCCCCTCTTTCTCCCACCCCCAGGTACTTTCTCTTCCTTACAGAACAGTAAGCATCAGGTTGGAGAGACATCTCTGACCCTACCATATGGATTTCAATCTCTGCATCAGTTTGATGTATGATCCCATTCTAATACCTGCCTTCGTATCCCTCTCCCTTTAAATTGAGGGTGGGTTGTGTGGGTGGGAATGCCTTGTTAAAATCATGAGGATCTGCACCTAGGATCAATGTTTTTAGTGCCATGGTGGCACTGACAACTGCTAGATATGCGATTTCCCCTCCACACAGTTCGTGGATTCAAGATTTCTACAAGGCAGGTCCTCCAAAGCACATATCACATTTGCGGCCCCATATGTGTTATGTGGTTTTGGAGGAGGGGGAATTCTGTGCAAAAACCATTATGATCCCTTGCGCACAGGAAGGAAGACCTCTTTTAAGCTGCATGCATAACATACCTACATTGAGAACACATTTAAGGCACCCTCCCCCCCCCCCCGGGAACTACAGTTTGTTAAGGGAATTAAAGCTTTGTGAAGGTAAACTCTCCAGATTCTTGGGGGGGGGGTGCTGAATGTGTTTTAAATGTACGTATGTACACAGCCTAAGATTAGGACTGCCCCATCACACAGCTGCTACTAAACAGAAGACAACCTGCTGTAAAGTAGGGCGTGACCATCCTACGCATTCCATATAGGGCTGGGGGAAGGAAGTACCCATGACAGTGTCTTGTTCCCAGTTGATTAACAATTGGGTTTGTTTTTGTTTTGTTTTGTTTTGTTTGTAGTATTTATATCCCGCCTTCCTCCCAAGGAACTCTAAGTGACATTCATAGTTCTCTTCCACCCTATTTTATTCTCACAACAACCCTGTGAGGTAGGTTAGGCTGAGAGACAGTAACTGGCCCAAGTTTGCCCAGTGAACTTCGCTGCTTAGTGTGGATTTGAACCCAGGTGTCCCAGGTCCTTTTTCAACCCTCTAAACACTACACCATACTGGACTTAGTATACAATAACTGATCAGTAGCATGCAGCTCATGTATTTCTCTAGGGTTTCTTTAAATAGATGACACCCTTGTCTCCCAATGATTCCCTGGCATCGAAAGATTCCAGTGTGAATTTTAGCTCCCAGTTCCTGGCAGACAAACAAAGGGAACATCCGCATAGTGGTCTGACAGCCTGCAGTAAGAAAGATCAAGGCAACAACCGGACTTTGAAATAGGTCAGATTCCCCTTGCTCCGCCGCCACCGCTCTTCTGAACAGCAGATGCCACAGTGCCCTGATCCAGCAAAACGAAGCCCAGAGCAAACCCTTGCAGCAAGCTTCATGTTTCTGTTAAAACTTAACACAGCTTTGAAATGGAGATGATCAAAAGTGTTGAGTTACATAGCCCTCTAGTGGCCACACTAATTCCACTGTGCTTGAGCAGTGTGTGTGTGTTGATATTGATTTGATGGTGGGGGGGCGGGGGAAGCAAGCTATATGAAGGCTAGACACTGAAGCAAAGTTTATGTTACTGGCAAAGACACAATAAGAAGAGGAGTTTGGATTTGATATCCTGCTTTATCACTACCTTAAGAAGTCTCAAAGCAGCTAACATTCTCCTTTCCCCTCCTCCCCCACAACAAACACTCTGTGAGGTGAGTGAGGCTGAGAGACTTGAGAGAAGTGTGACTAGCCCAAGGTCACCCAGCAGCTGCATGTGGAGGAGCGGGGACGCAAACCCAGTTCACCAGATTACGAGTCCACTGCTCTTAACAGTAACAAAATAAAGGGCACGATGCAAGGTTACTTAATTATACAATATGCAGGAATCACATTTTATGTAAATGATGTGTACATGACTTGGAGTATGGAAGACAAATTGAGAAGATATGGGGGAAATTCTAGGAGAGGGAAACAACAGTGACCTTACTGTGGGTGTCTGTTATAGACATCCAAACCAGACTGAAGACTTGGATGATGTCTCCCTAGAACAGATTACCAAACATTCAAAAAGGAGAACTGTAGTTGTAGTCATGGGAGACTTCAACTTCCTCAGTATCTGCTGGAACTCAAACTCTGCCAATAATTTAAGGTCCAACAAAATTCTCCATTACCTCACTGATAATTTGATTTCCCAGAAGGCAGAAGCAGCAACTAGGGGGTCATCTAATCCTCATTCCTGAGGACTTGTAGACTCTCCTTCACTGGAGTTTTTTAAGCAGAGGTTGGATGGCCCTCTGTCGTGTATGATTTAGCTGAGATTCCTGCATTTCAGGGGTTGGACTAGATGGCCCCTAGGGGTGCCTTCCAACTCTACCATTCTGTAATTCTGACAAATTTCCTTTTTTGTTTAATGATCGTTAAAACATGTGAAGCAAAAAAAAAAAGTGTACAGTATTCACATTTTGGGTTTCAGCTTAGAGTTTCCTATCCTATTTTAATTGCTTTGCCTCCTTGGAGAATTGCCTGTTAATTAACGGTAGATATTTAATTTTCTCCCCACAACCATAATTTAACTGCTTCTTTTCTTGAATCCTCTGTGACCTCTTCCTTACCAACAGAAGTCCTAAAATAACTGGTGATTGGTAACAGGCAAACTGATCCTACGCACCAGTTATATATGGGACAGAGATGTACCAACACTGTGCTAGTGGAGCAGGTTATATACCATATCCGTCTGGGAGGCAACAGGAACAGTACAGAACCAACAAACACAGGGATATAGCAGTTCAGGGTTGGAGGGGGAGGGGGTTGATGACCCATTACTATTTCTTCAGCAGGTTCCCTGTCTCCAGTGTTTTAGAACCATCCAGTCAGCACAAAAGGGAAGCATTTTAGCCAGTGTTCCTAAACGCTCCAAAGGCAAGCGTTTAGGAACACTGAAAACATAAGGCAAGTCCATTTCAAGAGAATGGGGTGCAAATTCTGGTACATCCATCAAACTCCCTGCCTGCTCCTCCTCCTCCTCCTCCTCCTCTCTCTCTCTCTCTCTCTCTCTCTCTCTCTCTCTCTCTCTATATATATATATATTACTGTGGTACCTTGAGTTACAGACACTTCAGGTTACAGACGCTTCAGGTTACAGACTCCACTAACCCAAAAATAGTACCTTGGGTTAAGAACTTTGCTTCAAGATGAGAACAGAAATTGCACTGTGGTGGCGCGGCAGCAGTGGGGGCCCCATTAGCTAAAGTGGTGCCTCAGGTTAAGAACAGTTTCAGGTTAAGAATGGACCTCCAGAATGAATTAAGTTCTTAACCCGAGGTACCAGTGTGTGTGTGTGTGTGTGTGTGTGAGAGAGAGATGTATGTTTTCTCAACTCCAGCTAGATGCTTTTTCTTTGGAGAAACTATACCATGTGTCTGATGACAGAAGAAAACATTAACTCTCTGTGTGAAACAATTTATTTTAAAAAGGAAGGACACAGTATGAAAGTACAAAAATTACAGTGGCAGGCTTGCCATATTACTTTGGGGCTGATGTACATAAACATACTCATGCTGATGGTGTGCCAGTGTTGAATAATTCTCAAATCTTAAAGGTACTAAAGTCCTCAGGGCCTCTAAGTGTTGATTGTAAGGAGCTCCTATTATCCAAAATTCATATTACGATGCAAAGTAATAAAGAGAGAAATGCACCACAGGACAGAATATTTGCTGGGCTAAATACCTAGGGATCATGTAATGTGTACACAATTAGGCTACTGAGCTTTCTTAAATATATACAATACATTAAATATTAGTCCCCCGTACCTGTTTTCTGCTATGTGAACATAATTTAAAGTTTGCTGATATACTCAAATTATCACGCTCTATGTTGCAACACTTTCCTGCGCCTCAGAGGCAGTGTGTATCCATGAAAACTAATGTCAATCTCCTGCTATGATAAACAAGATATATACCATTTTAATCACAAAAGATCCACTAATACGTTTGCTTCCAGTTCTTAATGTTTATAAGCTTCCCCCGTTTGTGCCCCTCTCTTCTCCAGTATTGAGCAAGTTCTCTTCACAACAGAGAACTGATTCTGCTTGCTCAGTACCTAACCAAACACAAACTAAAATGGTGTCTACTATTTTGACTGGCATTAGGAATTTACGACAAACATACTCAAATCATTTCCAAACATAACCCTTCCATCCTTCTTGGTGCTGCATTCTGGCTGGCCCAAAGCCTGTAGAAGACTCTGCTTCAGATCCTGGGGCGCTGAATTCATAAAGTCTTTAGTTCCTGTCAGAAAGTCCATTGTTTGACCTCCAGTGGTATCTCCTTCAATAAAGCATTCAGTTATATCCCAATAAGAAGGGAAATTGTATACTTGGTATGTAACTCCCATTCCTTCCAAGACAACTTTGATGTCATCAGCTGTGATGTAGTGGCCGCTGTCGGTTGGGGGAAGACAGTGTCGGTAATTTTTCCATATGGAGGCCCACCCACTCTTACCTATGGGAAGGGAATTGTGAGTTTCACTGAGCCATTGTGCAGAATTAAGGCGACATAAACCAAAGCTAATATTGTAGGCACACTTACTACATAGAAATCACACCCACACACCCTGTATATGAGTATACTGTAGTTGATAAATAGTAATTTTCCTTGATAAGTTGTAGAATCTCTTGATCAAGAGCCTCCAACACCACATCTACTGTCTAAAAAAATAAATAAATGGGCAAGCCCCCATTTCACGCATTAGACCTGAGGTCTGATCTTATGTGGGTGGGCAAAGCCTGAAAGAGAGAGGAGGCAAAGCTGAAATGAGAAATAAAACTAAGAGATAGAGCAGTGGAAGATGGGTTAGGAAGCCCTCTGCAAGCAAACAATTCAGATATCTCACAACAGCAATCTGCTCCTTCCCTGGCAGCCTTCTGGACAGGAAGGGAAAGGGAGGCAGATACAGATAAAGGTAAAGGTAAAGGGACCCCTGACCATTAGGTCCAGTCATGACCAACTCTGGGGTTGCGGTGCTCATCTCGCTTTATTGGCGGAGGGAGCCGGTGTACAGCTTCCGGGTCATGTGGCCAGCATGACTAAGCCGCTTCTGGCGAACCAGAGCACCACACGGAAACGCCGTTTACCTTCCCACCAAAGCGGTACCTATTTATCTACTTGCACTTTGCGGTGCTTTCGAACTGCTAGGTTGGCAGGAGCAGGGACCGAGCAACGGGAGCTCACCCCGTCGCGGGGATTCGAACTGCCGACCTTCTGATCGGCAAGCCCTAGGCTCTGTGGTTTAACCCACAGCGCCACCCACGTCCCTTATATACAGAACAGAGGATGGCAAATAAGAAGTCTGACTGTATAGGGCACTTGCCTAGGTTTCTATGAACATGCTTAGAAACCCCCTTCCGCCCATCTTGCTCAATGTGGAAAGGTCAAGGGTGAGCATGGAGTGCACAGGGATGGGCGCATTGAAGGCAGGCAGGCAGGCTGGCACACACCCACACAGCACTGTTCACATTGGCAGTCCCTGGCTGGTGCCTGAATTCGGTCCCCATTAATTCCAGGAGAATCTTACTCAAATTGGGGAATCAGTACTTCAAAAACCAAAACAATAAAACCACTCACCTGATAAGATTATAATCAGAAGCTTAGCATAACAATCTAGGCAGCTGTGAAAAAATCGGATAGTGCTTGCAATATCCTCCACACGGTACAGCATCTAAAAGGTATAATGCCAGAAACATTTTGTTGTTGATATATCATTATAAACTTCATAGAGGGCTTCTGCATATGAAAACTAATAAATGCCCCATTGTTTTTATTCTCCATATTAAAAAAACACATTAATTCTAATTTTACACATTGGGACAATACAAGGTTGCATCTGTATGGGCAGTCCCATGGGAAGAAGAGTGCTCCCCTTCTTTCCTTAACCCTCGCTTTTTTGTCAGATTTTACTTGCACAAAAAATGGTTTTAGTCTGCATCCCAGACATGTATTGCTGCTCACACAAAACTAAGCAAATCCTTTGTAAAGGCTAAAGTATAATTTGGCAGGAATTATCAACATCACATCCATTTCCTTTCCATTCTGATGAACTGGTGAAATATGGCCTGTCATATACCAGGACACCTAAGTGTTGTTGATTATATTGAAGAAAGAATGTGAGCTAACACAAAAACAGAGAATGTCATATGATAGGTCCTTAATTTACCTGGATCAGGTGTATGAAGTCGTATTTCTTTTGAATGTTCTGCTCTTTTGCCTGCTTCTCATATTCCATGGATGTCAACTGGTGCCAGCTGAATGAGACATTCTTTAGGTCAGTTGAATTTCTTACAGCCTCTGTTTATGAAATAATCGATAAAGTGAACTTCATGTGGATCAAAACATGAGCTCAGTTATCCTGATAGAGAAAGAATGCAATGCTGTACCTTTATACGCCAAAATGTGTTGAGGGTTGGGCTCTATGACTTCATTTTTGATAAAGATTCCTGGATGCACAGCCTGAATTATCCTAATCATTTTCAAGTCTTGCTCACCTATAAGATAAGTTCAAAGCAAATTCATTCATTAAAATCAGTCGGTCCTTAAGGTTGAAATCATGTGCATATTTATCTAGAATTTATTTCCATTGAACTCAGTGTGGCTGATCTCAAAGTAAACATGCTGAGGATCATGCTGTATTTCAGGTATACCTCAGAGAAGCTTCAGTTGCTTTAAACAAGTGCTACTAGCCATTTCCCCAGCACTGGCATAGAAAGCTGCCTGATTGTGACTCGGACTGTTTGTCCATTTAGCCCAGTATTGTTGACATTGATGGACAATGGCCCTTCAACGATCTTCCCTAGCCCTACTCAGAGATGCCAGGGATCAATCATGGGCCCTTCTGCTTGGAAAACAGGGGCTTTAACTATTGAGCTACACCCATTCCTTCTATAGTCTATGCAAAAAAAAATAAATCCTACAAAAAATTCCTCTCAGACATTATACAGAAACAGTACCAGACACTGAAGCCTTATGACACTTGGAACTGTACTCCAAGTGGAATAATGGACGCTGAAAGGAAATAATCCAACTTCATTGCACTTATATAAATCCAGATTCAGGAAAATGTGCACAGGGAATGAGCCACATATTATTTATAATTTTGACCAATGGATGCCTTAGCCTGAAAGCAAAATAGGCTGTGTGTCTATATTAAAAGAAAGGGAAAAACCAACAACAAAGCATTGGCAGCTGCCACCATGAGTGTCCCACTCAAAGCAGATACATAACTGAATTATTTTTTTTAGATTTTTGTTCCTTACCTGTGCCACTTCCCACACCTAGCACATTGATAGTAGATTTTCCATTTCCAAGGCTAAAAGGATAAGCATTTATTATATAGCATTAAAATACAGGAGTTTTGATATTTATTTAGGGTTGCTATATTTCAAAAAGTAAAAACTGGGACACCCCAAAAGTTTACAAAAATGAAAAAAAAAAGAACACCCCATGATTTTTCTATTGACTTGCCTAAGATCCAGGGCAAAGCGCCACCTTTCAGAAATTCCCCCCACATGTCAATTCCACCTTTGAAATCCCAGTTTCAACTGGGAAAATCCGGACGTATGGCAGCCCTACATTTATTTTGCTAAACCGTGTTCTACTGTCACTAATGCCTTGCCAAAACTTTCTCACAGCAAAATGTGGTTTGAGCAATATATATCACAATATATGCTTCCTCCCGCTTCCATAGATATTTCTAGAAGATTTGTGTTCCAGTCATTTTTGTCCAATAAATGTATGTGTACACACCAATGACCATAATGAACTCAGGCTAGCATTTCTGTGCCATATAACAGTACAGTTCTTGAGCACTAGAGTCACTAGATCAAACTGCCCTGAATTAAGCAACATCAGTGATGCTCTGTGAAGCTGCAACAGTTTAAATTAAGATTGATTGCCTTAAGTTAAGAGTGTTCCATCCAAATAATGTAACTTGGGGAAGCCAAATGGGCAAATAATGCACAAAACAAAGGAGTTCCCATCTAGAGTTCCCGTATGGAGTTTCATCAAGAGTTGGATCACAGTCCTTTGCACTTAAGTAAGAGTAAACCCTACTGAACTCAGGATTGGTTGCAAGGCATCCCATGAGATTTGTTTGCACGTTGCACGTCCATTATCATAGAATGGACATAAATGAAATGGACATAAATGAAAAATAAATAAATATTCCTTGAGACCTTTAGAGAAGGATGAGCATTAGAGTGCAGGAAGCTACAGACATTTGACCATTTCCCAAAATTCATATTTTTAAGCATTCTCTTTTTTTTCTTCTTACCTGGCTATTATACCTGGCAGCTCCTCCTTATTGAACTGGCCCATGCATTGGTGCTCAGTTGAATGGTCTAAGAATGACTTAAAGGCTTTTGCGTATTCATCCACTGTAAGGCTTCTCATGGGCTGGGTCACACAAAGCTCTTTGGAATGTAAAGCCAAATTGGTGTTTGTTAAGAGCTGGAAATAAATGCCACTGTACCTCATAGAAAACTTCAGAGGTGCATTGAATAGCAATAGTAAATAACTTCATTGCACCAAAGATTAGTTTATGACAGATTCCACTGAAAGCAATGAAATAAGACTAGGCTGTGCTCACACACTACGGTATAGTGTATAGTGGCTATACATTTAACATACATGACTCATCCTCAAAGAATGTGAGAGGTATGACACAAGTAGGGGAGAGAGAATTAAGGCCACTAAAGGACATTTTATATATATATATATATATATATATATATATATATATAATCTTTTGATATGCCTTTTATGAAGCTTGCCAACCATACTCTTGATCCAGAGCACATTCAGAGCTCTTGGACAACTGTCCCATTCACTTCACTGGAGCCAGCAGATTGGGGCACACAAAGGAACACTCATATAAGCATCTTGCTTCCATTGAAATGAATGAAGAAACCCTTGCAGATACGGGAGTGTCAATAAAATGCTAGATCAGGATCTCCATCTTTGGCAGACTGCTAACACATGTGATTTTCCATGTCTTACCACCTGCCCCTGTTAGACCAAGACTTGGGTGTCTTTAAAGATGTACATCTGACAGCAAATGTATACTCAGCTGACATTTCATAGAACATGTAGCTTTATTTAGCCAATGGTGCCTAGCAACTGACAAATTCTGAATGCTTTACTTGGGAGTTATACTGGTTGGATGGGTAGAGGAGTGCTCCCAATTCCCCCTACCAATCACAATTCTAGTTGGGGCCAATGGCCAACATAATGGCATTCTTACACTAGCATAAATTTTAGCAGGCAATTTGCTGTCATAAAAAGGGCAGAGATGGGGGCACAGTATGTAAGCAGCAGGGACTTGGCTAATACAGCCTTACCTAAAGTTATGCAGCAGAATAGCTGCTGTAACTAAATATGTAGCTGTTGATGAACTCGAGATTGCTGCCAAACATATAATCCACCCAGCCTCCCGGGGGCACGTAGATAGTAAGTATTCTGTCTCTGTAGCTAATCATGACACAGCATCAGGACTGTACAATTGTGACTCCTCTGAAGACATCCATGATTGGACAGGAATATAGGGGATTAGGTGGTCCTTAAGGTATCCTGGACCCAGATTGTTATGGGTCATGTAAATTAATCCATGAACCTTGAACCTGGCTAGGTAGTGCATTGAAGCCACTGCAACTCTTGAGCACCAAAGTTATGTATTGGCAATAATCTGTCTCCAACAATAGTCACGTCATAGTGTTTTGCACCAGATGGAGCCCCAAGACCAGGCACACACACATAAAGTGTATTGCATTGATAGAGTCTTGAGGTTACCAACACATAGATCACCATGTCAAGACTATCCCTGTCCAAGAACAATCATAGTTGACATACAAGCCATAGCTGTTAAAAAAAGTACTCATGGGATGGTGAACTTTCCTCTACCTTTGTTTTTTCATGATGCTCCACATAGCATGGGGGACAAGGGCCCAGCACAACATTGTACCAGAGCTGAGAGCTTGTGTGGTCTTACTGCTGGAGTACCAGCTAATGGGAGGTCCCAAGAGCTCAAAGCCTTCTTGATTTTACCTTCCTCCATTACTCTTGGTTCAATGAAAGGATCAGTGTTGCTGCCATGGTGTATGACAACTAAATTGACCAGGGGTTGGGGAGGAGGCAGGAATTGCTAGATGGGATGAAAAGGACTGGGCTAATGAAAAACATCCTGTATGAATGAGTCAGATACTTACAGTTTCTATCTGATCATGTGCCAATCATTCTGCCTATTATATGCCACTGTCTCAAGAATGTGCATATATTTTAAGCTCTTCCAAATCTCATGTTCTCAAGGCAAGGAATGGGGAACTGGTGGCCTTCCAGACGTTGCTGCACTACAACTCCCATAATCCCCAACCATTGGCCTTACCATCTGGAACTGAGAAGAGTTATAGCTGGAGACAACAGCATCTGGAGGGTCACAAGTACCCATTCCTCTTCAATACCATAGTTAGGGATCAGACGTCTTGTGTAGGAAGCTTGTGCTGTTCCACTGAAGGCCCTTTTTTGCTACTGGTCTAGTCTAGATGACTGTCATGTTATGGTGTAAATCCCATCATTAACCTCTTTTCTGTTTGATCTTCTGGTTAGATGCTTAGAAGTCCTGTCCTCTGAAATCAAAGGACCAGAACCCAGATCTCTGCCTTTTCTATCTAAAATAATTGTTGCTAGCAGAATCTACAAAGATGTTCTGTGAATACACACCTATATTCAGTAGGATGCAAACACACCCACACCCACACCCTTCCTACTGAACTACCAACTAATGACCTACTCTTGTAGTATCCACTCTTCTTTGTCTCTGTGGCTGCTCCAGTGCCCTCTTTCAAAATAATATGGTCTCCTCACACAGACACAACTATGTCCAGCTCCAGTCAAATTGCCAGTAATCCATGGTGTGACAGTGGAACATGTACCCTTCTCCAGGTAGCAGATGGGCATGGAGCTGCTGTTGCTTATGGCTTCTCATGCAGGATTTCTAAACCCAGTTAACAAACATTTTATCATCTTCGTCTTATTACTGCATGTTGAGAACACCTCCCATTCTTGCCTTTTTCACTGCTTTTGATTCTGCAACTGAGGCAAAGTAAGATTCCAACTTATGCTGGTGTGAGCTCAGATGTAGAAGCAGTGGTCTTAATTGGACTCTAGGTTTTCCCTGCCTTGCCATGGCACCATTTTGCCAAGTAGCCACAATAATATACCGTATATCTGTCTTGCAACTTGCTAAGCTTCAAAATTACCTGAATTGTTTGCAGATGTCACCAATATCTCTTTCTCAAAATTGGCATCTTGTGTTTTCCTGCAGCAAAGAAAATATGGTATTTATTTAGCAATTTGAGCAATCCCTCACCTGTTCCTATGTCAGCTGGGCAGTAATTTCACAGTTACTCTCCCAACCCGGAGACATGGGCTTTGGTCTCCCTGGCGTACCTTTTTCCATACTCTTCATCATCATCTATGGCTCTAACCACAGGCAGCTTGGCACCATTCATGGAGCAAAATCCATTGGAAAACACGCCATTTTGGAAGCAGCCATCTGCACTTTTGCTTTGCTTTGTTTTGGAGACTCTGCATTGGTGATGATAAAAAAATATTGCTTATGGCTAACTGCACCAAAATGACCCAGCCCCTTCCTGGCCTAAGTAGCACAGCCATACATGCCAACCCCCTGGAAGTAACTGATAGCCAATCAGGTTCAAAGAGTCATCACTACAGCACAGCATTGTGTGAGTGCATATTTGTGATGTGTGTCTGTTCCATTCTAGGCCACAATCTTGAAAAGCCACATCTCACTGGCGATATAAGTTTATATATGTGTGTTTGCAACACGCAGGCTTGGTAGCAGTCAGTGAGACATAAAAAATGTACACAGGGAGAATTTGCAGAAGGAATTTATTTCAGCAAAAAAAAAAGATTTTAGGTTGAATACAAACGCAGAACTATCTTATGCCAGGTTCCTTTTTTATTGCTTAAGAGCAAAGCTTGGAAATTATTGACTTAGCCTTAGTGGTCTGCATACAGAGCAGCATTATGCTGAGTTAGACCATCATATTAATTAGTTCCCTGTTTCTGTGATGCAGTCTATCAAAACACCCACTGAACTCTACTGTTTAATTGCTAAGCAGCACTAAACTTAGTTGTATCTGGGTGAAGTCAGGCCTTTCCTACACCTTGTTTGTTTGTTTGTTTTGTCTACCACCCTTCATCCTTAGATCTCAGGGCGGTTCACAGCATCTGTGGCGTTCTTGCTGGAGACAGACAACAAAGTTCTTGTCCAGGTCCCTGATTGATGTGCCCTCTAAGGGTAGGCTTCTACCCCACATACTATATCTACACAAACTCACAGCACCACCCCCACATCAGTTTGGACTTCATTTGCTTCTCTTGCAGAGGGACACAGAAGTCTTTAGGACACTGAATCCCTGCCCCATGATGACACAAAATCCTACACAGTCTTGGACTAGTTTTTGCTTCTTATCATTATCATTTATTAAAATTGCATACTGCCTTTCATCTATACATCCCAGGGTGGTTCACAACACAAAAACACAAGATTAAAAAAAAAAGACCACTTCATGAGCTGCTCTCCACATTTTAAAACTATAAGGACTAGTAACTAAATTAAATATTTTAAACTTTGGGTTTTTATTTGTGGGTGGGGCATATTCAGTGTTGTGTCCCAAACAAATGATAGAGGGGTGGTTTTTTTTTGGGGGGGGGAACCTTGAAGGTCATCTAATCCAAACATGAGCATAAATATTTAAGTTCCTCTGCTCTGATTGAATGGTACTGGAAAAATCACTGTCTCTAAACCTCAGTCTGCAATAATGGTCCTGATAACTTCTCAACATTACAGTAAACTGTAAGAATGGATGTAAATATATATTATACTGTAAAAATGGATGTATATATAATATAAAATCCTTCTGAATAGAGATGTCTATCTTCTTATACAATCAGAGTGGCTCTTCACATCATTCTTACCTTTTCACCTTGGCTTTTGGCTCCATGTCTTCTACAGGCCTTCTCCAGTCTGTGTCTTCTTTAAGGACCCGTTCTTGCTCTCTTTTGGCTTATATACTCCAGATGGACTCCAGTGTGTTGAAGTACAGAAGGCAGGCACAGCTGGTCTTCAGTCTCTACTGGTACTGTCCTATACCCCCCTCATCCATTTCAAAGTGATATGCATTTTGGCTCAGCAGTGCTAAAGGTTAGAGACAGATTTGACTCTTAGTTGATATTTCCATCTGTTACTGTCACTGTATGTCAGTCTCCTGGCCCACTGAGGAGCTTTCTATGACCTGTAGTATCTCAGAATGTCCTTCCTCACACCTGTTATCACCCTCCCCCCAGTTGCTTGAATTAGTATGCTCTAAGAAGATACCTTATCCTGAAGACCATAGATAACATATGAAGTCATAATGTTACCCCTTTAGGGAGTGCACAAGAAACTTGGCATACAAAGTGTATGGGAAAAGGGTGATATTTAAATAGGTCAAGAAGCATGCCCCTTCTCAGTTCAGCAGCTAGCAATGTATAGCTATGAAACATACAATTTGCCATACTAAATTTTACAATATAGACAATATTTATTGGCCTCGTTCACACATAGCATAAACCCATAGTTTATTAAACTCTGATTTATTGAACCATGGTTTAGCATCAAGTCTAAAATTGGCTCAATCTATGGTTTGTTTATTGCCAACAAACCATGATCTAAGTCATGGTTGATTGTTAGCTTATGAGCCTTGGTTTGTTTTAACGATGGTTTGGTGTTGCATGTGAACTCAGTGTCCTTCCTTAAAAACAGTTTGCTGGACCACAACATACTACCCCAAACATTCACCAAGTTACAAAGTATGAGACAAGAAGTAGCAAGTATTATGACCAAGTACTTGGTTCCAAAGCTTAGCTTAAGCCAAGAGGCAGTTTCTTTCTGGACAAGTGGACTTTAGAATCTCACCTCTCCTACCCTGTTCTGCTCATTTGTCCTTGCTCTCTACCGTATGAACACATGTAATAAACGCAGAAACATTTTCAAAGAAAAGCAGCTTTGAGGGCTGGGAATCCGGAACACAGAAACAATGATGGGATGGGTGCTTTTTCTGCCTGCAGCTTCTACACTCCAAATCCCTTTCCCGTGATGCGTTTCCCATGTGAGACAAACCTTATGCTAGCAATTTCTCCCCAAGCAGGTAAAACTGTTTTATTCACTGACATGAGTGTTAGGCAGCAGTTGGATGGAAGCAGGTTCTGGTATTATGAGGGCTGTAGGAAATTTCTCTCTATCCATTTTCTTTACACGATGCATAAGTTTACAATCTCCATCTTGTAACCTTTCTTGGTAGGGAAGTTGTTCCAATCATCTGATCGTGTTTATTATCCTTTCGTTTTCTAGTTCTTTTCGAATTGTGCCAACTGGAACTGTACCCAGTATTCCAAGTGTGGCTTCACAGCAGACTTATAAAGATATTGCAATATAGGCCAATTTAGTTTTGAACATTTCACTACAGATTCCTAACACTCAATTTGCTTTTTCCCAGAGCTGCTAGATTCTGGGTCATGTTTTCACCATGCCTCCAAATCTCTTCCTTGGCCAGTCACTCGTGACACTCCTGGAAAAAGCCCAGGAGTGAAACTTTGGGAGTCTGAAGGTTGTTGTCTCAGTCATAAATGGCACTCTTGTATAAGAATTTCCTGTGAAGTAGCCACAAAAGTCACTTCACAATGTAAGAAATACATGTTTAAAGGCACCCTTTCTGCCTGAATTGTCTTAAGTCAGTGAAAGTATTTACAGTCATGGTTGTTATCAGTCATTCTTGTTGACATTTCCCTCTTTATATTTATATTTCCTTAGCAGGAACGATAAAGGCTTTTCCTTCTTTATGTTGTTCAAGAAAAAGGTCTATTGTTCCCTCTGCTGGCCAAATGTATACCAACCATCAATAAAACTTTATATAGCTTTGGTTCAAGACAGATGACTGCTTGGTATTATCCAGCTACAAAACTAGGCACACTGTGAACACCATGAAAGCATCTTTCAACTAAACATGCATAGGACCGTGCTGCATGGCTGCATAGTTAGCTAAGTAAGTGAAAATTAGTGCTGTGCTGAATTTTCATGAGCTTAGGGTCCCCCCCCCTTATTTTTTAATAATCTTTATTAGTTTCAGTTAAAAAAAAAGAAGTCTATATATACAACAGTATTCAATACAAAAGCTGGAACGAAGAAGAAGAAGAAGAAGAAGAAGAAGAAGAAGAAGAAGAAGAAGAAGAAGAAGAAGAAAGAAGAAAAATAAGGAAAAACAAGTACATAATTTTATACAAATCTTCTCTACGAATATAATAACAAATTGACCTTTATGTTCATACAAATACAATTTCATAAAAAGAAGGGGAAAAGGGGAACAAAGATTTCTATAAATAAACTTTAAAAAGACTTCCAAAATTTTCGTTTACTGTGTCTATTCTTTCCTTTATAACGCGCAGCCTCATATTACATTCAATTATCTTCATATGCCCTAACCTAACATAATATTATTTACACTTTTTGTTTTACAAGAATCAGACTAGTTCTGCCAAGAGAATTTCACTCTTATAATGATTTTTAAAGTATTCTTTAAATATTCTCCATTCCTTGTAGACTCTCTGTTTTGTGTCATTTCTTACTCTTCCTGATAACTTTGCCAACTGAAGGTATTCTATCATTAGAGCTTGGTTTTCAGTGTGAAAGTTGCTGTTTCATGAAGTATGAAAATGTTTGTGAAAACTGCTGCTTTATACTCTTTTATAGCTTTTTCGTGCCTATTTGCGGCCATTGTTACCTTGATTTTGGACAGTTTTAAATGATTTGGAAAAGCTTCTTAACTGAGTCACTATAGCCAACCAATCAGTGAACATGCTAACATCACTGCTGCCATTTAAATGATCCGAAAGAGCTTCTTCCTTGCAAGATTCTAGCCAATCATGGGATCATAGATAACTTAGGGAACATTAGCATCACTGTTGCCATTGAACTAATCAGATTTGGCTACATGACAACATTGTTAAGGGCAAACTATGCCTTCTCGATTATCTTCAGTGGGAATCAGAGAGAAGAAGTAGTAGTAGTACTGTTCAGGAAACTTTGTGGATGCTACCAGTGTTGCCACTCTTCTGCAATTTCAGTACTCCATAGCAAGAGTTATGCTCCATTGCAGTTCTAATAAAGAGCAGTTATGCATTCCAAGTTGGGGCAGAACATGGATGGGGGAGCCTGCTCAGATGGGCTTCAAAATACACATCTCATTGGGAAAAGGGAGCTGCAGGTAGGTAGCACCTGAATTCAGTTGTCCCCCAGATGAAAATGTCACCTACTCTTGCTGTGCTACTTCCAAATGGGTGTGCATTTCCAAATGCAACTCTAAATGCACATATCCATTACTTTTCCTTCTTTATTGAGGAGTTACAGAAGTACTCACTCACACCCTGCTCTGTCTATCCAGTGATATCTCATCTGCAACATTAAGAAAGGAGGGTAGCCTTACCTTTGGTGGAAACAAGGATTTAAAACATGTAAATTCTAGGAGTGCTTCCAACAGTCTTATCTTTTTACAATCAATCTTTTTACAGTGGTACCTCTGGTTAATTTGTTCCGGAGGTCCGTTCTTAACCTTAAACTGTTCTTAACTTGAGGTACCACTTTAAGTAATGGGGCCTCCTGCTGCCACCACCGCCGTGCGATTTCTGTTCTCATCCTGAAGCAAAGTTCTTAACCTGAGGTACTATTTCTGGGTTAGTGGAGTCTGTAACCTGAAGCGTCGGTAACCTGAAGCGTCTGTTACCCGAGGTACCCCTGTATTATGGTCAATGGTCAGAATTCAGAGTATTATCAGCTGATCTTCTCCATGAATCTTGGAATGCCAAATTACCTGGTCTTGTTTCAGATACTAAACCTGATGTGTTAGGCAGCCTTCACCACTCATTTGTTTTATTGCTGGATTTTCCATCCATATAGTTAGATCTTTTACTTAACCTCATGCCCTTGTGGAAAATCAGATAGAGATGTCTTTGGCTTGGCACTCCTGGGGCAGCAGAGGGCAGCAGGATCTCTCAGCAGGTTTTCTGAATGGGAAGGGAATAGGGGAGGAAACAGGCTGTCGTCCCATTATGAGGACAGTTGCTCAGGAACTGACCTGGGAAGAATGTTTCAGTTGAGAGAATTTGCCCGAGGGCAATTAAGGACCAGCAACTGGTAAAATATATCCTGTGCTTTTGTGAGCACAAGTGTACCAGTGACCCTGTGGGCTAAGGACAGCCATTGGAAATATAATGAGAGGCTGGAGAATTTCAGACGGCAGATTAAATTTGCTCAACTTGGCTGGGCCACCTAAACAAAACCAGCAGCCATGGTACCCTCAGATTAGGTTTTCGGCTGCAGTGCCATATTACACTTACTTACTTGGAAGTAAGCCCAATAGAGTGCAGCAGGGATAGCCTTCTAAGTATATATGCGCAAAGTCCAAACCAAGTGCAAGCCTTTTGAAACACACCACAATTGAATATCATGCTTACGGTTTAAAATAAAACTTAGGAATTTGGTGGAAGCATTTCTAAGCAAAATAATTTAGATGTTAGGCAGAAGGTGTCCAGGATTTCAGACCGCTGTGTTTTTGCATAAACATGGCATGAACTGGTAAATACGAGTCCTGCGTTTAACATTGCCAGTATGTCAGTGTCAACAATAATAAGCTGGATGCAGCAGTAGTCTGACTCTGTATGGTTCCTGGGTTTGATAGAAGGTTAATGGAAAGGAGGCAGAAAGACTGGCTGAGCCCACTTCTCCCAGAGGTGGTAAATCTATGCCTGAGCTATATGACTTCAGACTGCAGGAAGAGGCTCACACGCCCAAGTATTACAAATACAAAAACCTCCATGTTGACAATGGGTGGAAGATCCTGACCTAGTCTTTCCCTTACATGCTCATTTTCATCGCATAAGCCTCCATTTCCATTCTGAAGCCATACAGCCCAGAGTTACTACCTCAGGAAGAATGAGGCTAACGGAAGTCTATAAAGCTGTACTGACTGATGCCCTGATACAAATGTGGGGAATGTTTGACCCACAAGATGTTGCTGAACTACAACTCCCATCACCTCCAGCAAGTGTAGCCAATGAATTGTAGACATGACAGGATTTGTAGTGCAGCACAGGTTCTCCACACCTGCCTTACTGAGACCTTACAAAACATAATAGATTCACCTAGCGCAAAATAATTTTAAGAAAAGAGTGGTGGACTGAACTATTCGGCCCGGCCTTTTCAGCATTTCATGAAGCTAGGGCAAACCTGCTCCTTAAGATCAATTGGGGGAGGGGAGTTATTTGGGGTGGAGTTCTTACCTTTTAAATAGAAACAGCTAAGGTTTTCTTTAGCTTGTTTACCTTCACAAAAACTTTTCTGCCCCTTCTAGATGTTTCCTGAACAGAACGACCCATAGGAAAGAACAGAGCAATGCCAGGGAAAGACTCAGAACCCTGTTAAACCCTGAATATCAAAGTAATGGGATACCCACAGAAGATTTTAGAATTTTGCCACACACACCCTCAGAAAAGTTGTCTAACGTATACTTTCTCTGGGGACAAATGATCCCTTAAAGGAGGATGTGGCTATTGGTCCCCAACTCCCTTCCCTAAATGGTCACAATGGGACTAAATGGTGGGAAAGCAAGCCTCAAAGGGGTAGGTTTGCAATATTTATTTATATTTCTAGGTGGCTTACCTCCTTTATTTTAAGGTCTCTCGTTCCGCTCTCCATTGGACTAAGTCTTTCAGTTCACTGAGTTTAGTCAGCTGAAAAGCAGGTTGCAAACAGCGAGGTGGTGGCAGTAGCAATTGTGCATGAGAAGGTGCCAATTCCTTTCCTCCGGTTTTAAGGAGGCAGAAGCAAGATCCCCAATGCAAGTTCCTGGTATAACTATTCCTGCGCAAGTGGTATGCCCAAGCAAGTCTGTTTGGCCTCCCGTGGGAGGTGAACTGTCTCTTTAATGAGCTCAGTTATTGGACCACTTGCCGCATTCTCTGCCTGCCTACAAAGGGAGCAATGATGCATGAGTCATATTTGTGACAGTTTTATCCTGTTTATAACAACAGCTGACTGTATATTGGGCTCTAGCACAAAGCTGCTTCTACAAAAGTTGCTGGATTTATGTCATCAATCCCATTGTGATGAATTTGCTACTTACTTTGCACACAAAGAAACTTGTATTTGGTGCCTTTGGGGAAATGCAAGTTCAAGCGCAGGGGCAGGATCTCAGGTACACGTGGTTGAGATGGATGAAAACCAGCCAAGCTCTGGAGAAAGTCCGTTAATTGCTGGATAGGGTCTTACCAGTTGCGTCAGAAATGCAAGATGGCCTCACATCCTTGGTCAACTGTTTAAAATCTAATCTAGACACACCATCCAAGCAGAAATCATTGTTTCTTAGGGTCAAAATTACCAAGTAGCTCTGGGGTTGGGAGTGTCTTATCGTGTGTCTTTGCCTAACTGCCAATAGGGAAAAGTGAGAGGAAGTGGAGCCCATGTGGTCAGGTGGTTTCCAAACTGTTCTAGGTTTGCACTAGCAGCATCATGTAATGGGTCTGCAACATTGACCAATAGGAGGAGGAGGCACAAAACAGCCAATGTTTAGTGCACTGGTTGCCATCATGATCCCTATGGTCACACATGTTCCCCCAGAGGCATTCCTTGACGCCACTTCTTTTCCTGGAAAGCTCAGCTGACCAGCTATTCAGCTTTGTTGAAGGTGAATTGGGGACAAGCAGAAACATGATCTATCTTGGCCATTTGAATCAGCCTTCATTAGCATAAAGAACTGAAACTTATTTTATTGTATGCTTTTTTTCCTGGTTGGCTCTCCACAAGCCCTAGTGATTGGTCATATAAACAGAAAATGAGCCTTCTCTTCCCCAGTCCTGATGGGTTTAGATTTTAAGGGGTGGGGGCAGACACAAGTATCTCTTGCTTTCCTTCTTTCCAAGGTTTGAATATATATATATATATATATATATATATATATATATATATATATATGATGGTACAACTGGAGCGGCTCCAGAGCCTGGAAACCATATGGATGAAGCAATACTGGACATTTTGAAAGGGCTTAAAAACAAAGGGCACCTGGAAGCTGTATGCTGTTGGGTTCTGCATGATACCTAAGACCTCCGCCAAGGCAGGGGGAGGGGGTAGACTGCCTTAAGGAGTTTGAATTTTGCTTTCTTTTAATTCAAACTTCACTAAATCACATGTAGATTTACATCTTTACTCTCTACCTATGCTTACAGAGTGTCTTGTACAACATGCTACAGTTAAGTGGATATTTTGGTTTTATTGAGAAACTGAACACCCCTAAGAAAAGAATTAATTATGAAGGAACAATTATCAAAAGCCTGTTTGGGCAGCTGGTAGTTATCATTCTATTTTTTAGGACCCACCTAAAACTGTTTTTAATATTGTGTAGTATTGTTTCAATATTATCATTGTGTCCACCCTGGGACCTTAGGGTGAAGGGCTGGTAGTAAGTTGTAATAATCATAATGGGGGGGGGGGTGAAATAAACCAGGGAATTAACTGAGATTGTAAGTCTCATAGGATTGTGAAAACCTCTGCTTGACCACAGGTCTTTCACACCTACTTTAATTTTTAAGTATATTTACATATTTTGTTCCAATACTTTACAGCTTTGAGTACCTTCAGGGTTTCTCGTGGTTTCCCAAGGGTCCTTCTGTCTGGGATACTGCTGTTGCAGCATCTCTTGCCAGCAAAATAAGTATAGAAATGTATACCAGTTCTGGTCTGACCATCAAGCTGGTTCAGCCACTGGAGTTTCCTGGTACTTGGGAAGTGGGGTTGGTCAAGATGCACTTGGTAAATTGGTAAAGATACAAGAGACTTCACTGTACTATCACTGAAATTGTTATTGAGCGGGGAAAGTGGTCATCCTTTCTTCAGTAGCATAGTGGCAAATTCTAAGATTATACGATACTCTTAAAACTATTCAATAATAATAATAATAATTTGGGTTGTACTGCAACTTTCACTGCCGACATCTCTGTGTTGCCTTTCAGCTAGATCTACTCTTTTCAGTGTACATACATGGGCAAATGATTTGGCATGATCCAATATCATCTTTCAGAGTGACTTAAGTTGTGTTTTCCATGAAATTCCATTGTATGGAACAAAACTGGTATATCTTTCTTTTCAAACTGAAGCACCTTATGTTTTTAGTTGTCCCAAATGCTTAGCTTTGGAGCATACAGTAGCTTAAAAGCTCTCCTTTCGTGCTAATTGGAAGGACCTTGCTGCAGAAATAGTAATAGGTCTTTGACACCCCCAGTGACCCCAGACCACCACCCCATGGCCTTTCTGCACTGATATTATTATCCAAGCATTTCTGACTTGGTGCACAGCGTGGATCTGATTAGCTTCATCCTTTATGCAGCTCTACTGGGAATTATTTCATACCATGTTCCTGTGATGAGACAGGTTAAGCATAAACTAACCAATACTCCTCATCTTTTTAGTTAATGCAGATCTAGTTTCCTTATTAAGGGCCAAATTAGATGTGACATTAAATATATATTTGTGTTTAATATGCAGATCGCTCCTGGAAGTGAGAGGGTGATAATTATGGGGATTGTAACAGGTGATCCTCTGTTGTGATGCTGACAAACATGGCTTCTTTGAAGCTCAGATATACACTGGAAATAAATACCCCCAATGGCACCCTTAAGCCACTTCCAAAAATAGCATTTGCAATGCTGCCAATCATGTGCTAGAGTATGCTTTGCGGAAAGGGAGGCTGTCTGGGCTGCAGGAAGGGTATATCTAATGCACATTAAAGAAGAAAGGGGGTTAAGAAAAGAAAAACTACAATACAGGGAATAAATAATCTTAACCTTACAAAAAATTAGATTGCAGCATCTACAATGTACAACTGTAGCATCTACAGTTTCAGGTATAACTGTGCACTGTGGTTTCTTGGATGCCTGCACCCTAGTCTGTCTTCCTCCTGAATTGCTCCCTCTCTCACAATAAGAACATAAGAAAAGCTTGCTGGATCAGGCCCATGGCTCGTTTAGTCTGGCATCCTGCTCTCACAGTGGCAACCCGGATGCCTATGGGAAACCCACAAGCAGGACTTCAGCACAAGGGCACTCTCCCCTCTTGTGGATCCCATGACTGCCTCTGATCATGGGGGCAGGGCATAGCCATCATGGCTAGTAGCTGCCATTAGCTTTTTATCATCCAAGCATTTATCCAACCTTCTTCTAAAGCTGTCCATGTTGGTGTGGTCACTACTGCCTCCTCCTCCTCCACTTCTGAGCAAGTTCCAAAGTTTAACTATACAGTGTGTGAAGAAGTACTTCCTCCTCCTCCTTTTTTAATCTCCCCTGAATCTTCCAGCATTTGGCTTCACTGGATGGCCACAAGTTTTAGCATTATGAAAGAGGCAGAAAAACTTTTCTCCATCCAACTTTCTCCATTCAGTGCATGATTTTATAAATTTCTGTCATGCCACCTCTTACGCACCTCTTTTCTAAGTAAAGAATCCCAAACAACTGCAACATTTCCTCACCGGATCTGTATATATTTCCTCATAATATCTATCCAATTTGCCTGTTCCATCTCGGCATCAAATCCAATGTCCCTCAAGAGCATGCAATGAGGGAGTCTAAATGACTGCTTCTCTTTCCCAAAGTGTGAGCATCTTCTCTTTGGATTGACTTTTGGTGGCTAGGCTGACTTGGGTTCATTTTAATTTCATATAGGCACTTAAAATATTACATTTTAAAGTCTCGTTACATGTTTGAAGACCCTAGTTAGGTGTCTTGGGGATGAGATTTGGAAACCTAAATAAATATCAAGGACTATGTGGCTGAGGCCTAACTCACCCCTGTTGGCCTGGTCTTGCCCTGTGGAGCATCGTTCTCCCAAGATCAGAAACAAGCAATAATACAAGGTTGGGAGGAAGACCTCATATAGCTGGAGGAAATGTGGCCTCCAGCACCACAGGATCATGGCAGAAGGAGGCAAATTCTACAGCTGCAGCCAATGGGGCTTTAAAATGAGTACTGGGTGGAGCTGTGAGGGCAGGGAGAACAGATCAACTGCTCAGTGGCATAGCAGTGGCCCTGCGTGCAGAAGGTGCCAGGTTCAATCCCAGATAAGGCTGTGTGAAATCCTAGAGAGCTGTTGCCACTCACTGAAGACAATGCCAATGGCCTGACTTGATGAAAAACAACTTCCTGTGTTCCTCAAATGGGAATAGGCTGCCAAGCAACAAGGAGATAACTAGACTAAGGCCCCTCGTTCCTGGAAGTTTGGCAGCTAGGGTTCAGACTGGGAAGCCAGCCAGGAAGCCCTTGGTCAGAAGGCAAGGCTCCACTGAGTGAGCTAACCAGTACTTAAGTGGGGAGATAGTAGCAACATGGATGGGTTAGCATGGGGAAGCGGAGGCCTTGAAGAGAGGGAGCATAAAGCCAGTGCTACAAACTAGCCTTGGGGAAAATATTCTCCAGAGAAGCCACTGGGTACTGACAAGGCAGGACTTTGGGGCCAATGTCCAGATCCCCACTGTGCAGGAAGAGTAGGAGCACCCCCAAGTGCAGCTGGACTGGCTTGCCACATTTTGCCATCTGTAACACTAGTAGGTCCAAAGTCTAAAATTACTCAATTGCATCACTGCTCTGCTTGGGCTTTTCTATGCCTACAAGGGTTGCCATCGTGGTGCCCCCTAGATGTTGTGGACTCCAACTCTCATCAGCCCCAGCCGGTATGGTCAATGATCAGAGATGAAGGGAATTGTAGTCTGAAAAATCTGGAGGTCACCACAATGGCTATGACAGGTGAGCATGGCAGGACAAGAAACTGGCAGGATAGGGTAGACCTGTCATGAACTGGCAGGACAACAGAAAAGAGGAAGAGGATCCTGGCGAGGGCTGTAGCCAGGAGTGGGACACACTGGGTGAGTTAGGGATGGAGAGGGAGAGGTTGGTGCAGAAAGTACTCATGGGGTGATGGGGGATTGGGTGGGGGTCAGTGCAGCAAGACCCATCACCAGAGCAAGCTGGCCAGGTGGGGCTTGCTAGCTCTAGGAGGAGATGTGTGATTCCTCAGCTGGAGTAGGCTTGGAGCAGGTGAGAGTCACATGCCTCATCAAGCCCAGATGCTGCAATCAGCAGGCAAGGGAAAGCAGAGCTGAGGTGCTATGACTGCTCAACTGCCCATGTTGATGGATCTCCGCTTGGATGCTCCAGGATCTCCATGGGACTGTGCTTTGGTTTGGACTTTGGACACATAGATTGATCCTGGAGTGGGGACTTGACATGCTGACTTGCTGCCAGGTAGGCCAGGGTTCAGGACAAGACCTGTGTCATGAAATCTGAAGATGGGCAGAAGGGAAAGAGCAGAGCACATAGGTCTCACCTTCATCATCCTCTGCTCTGAATTTATTATATTTTGTCTGCATCTTTTTGAACTGTGATGCCCAGGATGAACCCAGTATTTTCTATGTTGATTAGAACCATTCTATTAATTCCTAAGTTTAGGACATGTATCTTTCAGAGGTTTTTTGGACATTAGGTTACAATGTGGTACTCTCCATATCTTGTTGGACTATATCTTGCACCATCTGTGAACATTGGCTATTCTGGCTGGGCTGATGAGAATTGGAGGTCACCATGTTGACTGTCTCTGTTCTGGGAAATGATGTTCCTTTTAATACACCCTAACATGGTGTGTCACAGTATGCCATTAGTGACTCTTCGTTATCTTGCTATGTGCTAGAGCAGCCTTACCCAACCTGGTGCCCTCCAGATGTTGTTGAACTACAACTCTAATCATCCCCAACTATGGGGCTGCTGGGATTTGTAGTTGAACATCATCTGGGCATACCAGCTGCTCAGGGAAGGCTGCTCTACAGCCTCCAAGTCTTTCATGGCATTTCTGCTGCCTAGCTATGCTGGCACACAGACTCGTTTCTATCCCTCTAGTCCTCTAGAGTATTAAGATGCCTGAACTCTTTACAGTCCAATCCTAGCCTGATTTATTCAGAAATAAATCTACCAAATTGAAATGGGGCTTTGTTCAATAAATATGCTCAAGGCTGCCCTGTTAAGCACAGCCGATGCGATACCTTGGGGACTGCGGCTTCCAAAAACACATTTGTGCATAGCCGAGGTCCCACATTGTCGCCATAACCCTTCAGATATGCATACTCTCTGTTTTCTGCATTATGTCTGTCAAAGAAGCAAATTGGAGTACCTTCCACGGTAGGCTGAAGGTGAAAAAGGAAACCCAGACACAGTTTGTTCCTCCAGCAGAGGGAGTCTGGATGAATTCCCAGCCGAGGTTGGATAAGGTTATTAAGATGCCACATTCTCTCAGACAAGCACAATCTTCTCCCTCCCGCCCTTGCCCTAATGCCAGCACGTAGCCTAACTGTACTGTTGACGTAAGGCCTATTGAAGTCCTACCTCCCCTAAGCTGGATCAGTTGCCAAATCATGCAACTGACCAAACACTGTCCGGAACAGATATAGGTTGTGTGTGCTGCCCTTGAATTTTGCAGTGGTTTCGGCACAGAACTTACCACCCCAGCACCACAATTCCTTAGATGAAACACTGATATAGTAATTGGCCCTGTCATCGCTGAAATACAGTCCTATACCTGGGAAGCCAGACCAAAGAAAACCCCCCGTCTCTTCCCACATATTCAAGTGAGACAGGAGTACTTTTGCTTCAGCCTCTGTAGCTCCTAATTGCTTAGATTTCCCACAAATTCCTCTACAGCCTCAGAATACTAACTACTTTCCTAACTCTAAATTTTAGCATAACTTCTCTTTTGTTCGTCTTCCCTTTTTTTTTTTTTTTTTTTTTTTTTTTTTGCTGTGGATTAGCATTTTTCTTTGCAAGTCTGCTTGAATTATATTTCATATTCACTTTCAAAGGAGTACAGAGTACAGCCTCCAGAATCTGAAATGGTTCACTGAGAGGTAAAAGGGTTAGAACAAGAGAGGATTTAGATAATGAAATGAGAAGTGCAGTGGGATAATTACAGCAAAGTGGTGGAATAAGTAACACACACCGGGATAGCTAAGATTTTTAGGAAAGGGTTTCCAGTGCAAATCGTGCAGATTAGCAGGTCCATATATTACAGGGGAGTCAGTGAATCTTTTTCTTGCCTGGATGTGTGCTTGCGATTCAGGAACAAGTTCGGGTCAAAGCCTGTTTTTGTATGCACTAAGTAGGTCCTTCCTTTTCATCTGTTAATGCCTTGCTAAGCTATGCAGTAAGATACGCCTTGTTTTCTACAGTAATCTATCCCCCTTCTCTGGTGGATGGATTTGTGGGTGGGCATCTGGGACCCCACTGTGACCCACATAATCGGGACTCCGAGCCATGTCACGGCCCCCAGCTGACCAATCGGGTTAGCTGGGGGGGGGGCTGCTGCCGTTTAAATCACGGCATGGCTGGGGGCGATCTCCTTTCAAGGTGGCCAAGTGCTTAAGTGATAGACTGCTAATACATTGTGCTCTGCACGCATGGGTTTGGATCACTGGTCACAAGGTGTGGCATGAAGTGGGAGGAGTTATGCCAATCGTGACGGCCAGGCTGCTTTGCATGGTTCCCCCCCCCCCATGCTTTGATTGTTCAACTAGGAGAGAACAACTTGGTTCTAAGGAAGGACATTGACCTGACTGGGAACATCAAGAGGACTTTGATAGGCTGCTGGCCTTGTATGCTGGACTTGACGTTAATCTGGTCCCAACTGTTGGAGAGGTGTTGTTGGCAAGATTGCCCCTACCCAGTGGCTATCAACAGGGCCAGGAAAATTGCTAACCATGCAATTCTTGAATGATTGGGTGATGCGGCACCCCAGAATTACTTTTGACCAGGAGGCCTTGTTTCGTACTGATGATGTTCACCATTCCAGTATGGGAAATGATATTTGGCTGGCTGATATCGTTGAGGGCATTATGTGTTGGTTGCAGGTGTGAAGGTGTTGGTGGAGAGCCATTTGCTCAAGTGGCAGTTAGGCATTGGGTAAGCCTCATTCATGGGAGGGGAGGTGGTTGCCTTTGCCTGCCCCTCCTCATTAAGGGTATCTCATTAAAAATCTGGGGGTGTGGTTCCTGTCCGAAGCCTGGGCATGGGCTAGGGACATGCCACGACCCCATCTGGAACCCTGGGGGTGCACTTAATTGATGTATATCACAGGGCTTCTTCTACCAGTGGTTGACCCTTCAGAGACTTCCTGCGGACAGGCAGGAGTCATGACATAGCCAGTTTCACCCAATGCCTAAGCTAAACCACTCACATCTGTAACCAATAAAGTTGTGGCCTTATTTATCCCATTAATTCAAAATATTTGTGTCCATGTGTTTATTCCCAAAGGGGAACTTTGGGCCCCAGGGCCTCGCTACACAATTATGTAATAGCTAATGTACAAGCAAATAAACATTTCAATCAAGTTAGTTAAAACAAACACTTCTAAGAACAGCACCATCACTCTGCAGACGCAGAATGCAAATAGACTGTCAGTTACTTTGTTTTTAAATATACAGTGGTTTAAAGAATGGGATATTAATTAGCTACTTTGTAATCATTTATAATAGCCCATTTACTATTCATTATAATCTTGCGGTAGAATACTATGAGGGTTTTCTTGGTGGGAAAGGGAACTGGACTCTTGCACCTTTTAATAGTTGTGAATATGAGATCATTTCAGCAGGTGTAGCTTGCATGATCACAAATAAAAGTAGAAGAGTCCTGTCCCCTTTTTCACCATCTCACTGTTATAGCTGTGTCAGGAAGGTAAGCGGCCTCTCTGTGCACTCTGGCTTCTGTCACGATGTCCCGTTGCGCCAGCAGTGGTTCAGTCATGCTGGCCACATGACCTGGAAAACTGTCTGTGGACAAATGTCGGCTCCCTCGACCTGAAGCAAGATGAACGTCGCACCCCATAATTGCCTTTGACTGGACTTAACCATCCAGGGGTCCTTTACCGTTTACCTTTTTACCTTATAGCTGGGGTACCAGAGTCTGTTATGGAATGGTAGGAATCAATAAGCAGCAGTATTTAGATAACATCTGGAGTACAGAATGGAAAATTTCAGGCCAGTGGAAAAATACAGGCTAAGCTAGGCCCTCACCTGGAATAGAGGCTGTTTATATGACAAAATCTGTTGATGGCCCATCAAAGAGAAATCCTTGGGTGTGTGCAAAACAGAATTGCCATGCTTACCAGGGGTGGTGAAAGGTTTAGGATTGAAAACAGGAGAGGGGGCAGGCTGTGCTCAGAGGAAAAATGTGCCTTTTTAAAACTGGGTTGGAATAGCAGCTGGGTGGGGAGGGGTTGCTTGGAGCCGGGTTTTTTGGAAGCAATAAAGGAAGTAGGTAGAAAACCATGTGGTGGGGCTAAAGGCAGAGACCATTAGAGCTGACTGGGAAGCCAGGAACAAAGGGATGGTGTTTAGGATGGCTCTGTCTGCAATGCTGGGCTGCTCTTTCACCTAAACTCAGGTGTAAATATGTGTAGTTAAACCATATTAGAGCCTCTGCTGCATCTTGCTTCTCAACGGGAACATGACTCTGAGTGAGTGCCTGGAATCTTGAGCACAGACGGGGGGTGGGGGGGGTACACAACCTTTGTAACAACGCATTCTACCTGGTTATGTGAAATGGCTTCTTTTCTAATATCCCAGCAACATAACTGAGGATTGTGGCAGGGTGGGCATGTTTTCTAGCAAACAATGAAAGAAACCATAATAGCCAGCAGATGGTCTGTGGCTGACAATTCCAACCTGCTTCCATTGACTGTCGGCAGGCCCTGTGCAAAACACTTCTGTGAGAATCGGCCCCGAATTCCATGTAAAACAGCGGGGAAGGTTGTGAGGTCTGTTCAACAAAGGAAAGCGCAGTTGTTGCACCCTGGCCCTAAGGAATGTGCAGTCTTTGGCTGCTTAATACAAGGGATTAACTTCCTTCAGTAGCTTGAATAGCTGTGAGGCTGATTGTGCCTTTGTGATTTTGTTCATAATCCTCTCACACTAAATTGCTTTTCCCGCATAAGCAGATAGATCTGAGTGCAGGGGTCCGTGGAATGGCTTTAGTTACCTCAGGATACATCTTTTTACACACACGCGGCAAAGGAAAATGGCCAGAAATTGGCATCCGTTATGCAGGTCATGTGATGTTGCCAAGGAAACTTGGCAGAAGAGGGGGAAAGAGGCACAAAGGAACTTAATCATTTCATAACTTGGGGGGGCGGGTTGTACCAGAGAGAAAAAGCAGGGCCTCCAACATTACACAAGTGACAGGTGACACTCCTACCTTCATATTAAATATCTATAACCTAGGCCCTAGATCAGTGCCTGGCATTTTCAAGCAACTGCCAGGGCCTCAGGAGTCCCACCACTAGGCCTCTCCACACTGGACAGCTGGGCCTGCCTTCCTCCATTTCAATTTTCCCAGTGCCCTGGAGTCAGTACTGGATGAGCTGGTGGAGCAGTGCTGCTCACCTGACCTCTGGTTAGTCACATTGCTGCTGCTTAACAGGAGATAGATGGGGAAGGTGCAAGATGGCAGCAAGGTCAGCGGGGTACAAACACAGTGGCTGAGCCAAACCAGTGGCACTGCTGGTGTGTTTGCACCAAGCCAACCTCCCCAATACATGGTACTTGCCCCTCTGCCTTCCAGTCAAAAGCTGCAACACAACTGGACAATGATCAGAGGAGTAGCACCTGTCTGCTACTAGAATGACACCACAGTGAGTGCTCAGGTGCACTGTGAGAAATTTAAACAGTACGTACCAACTAGACTGAGAGGAAAGTCCAGGGAAACTCATCAACATTTCATCTAGACCCTGCCTCAAGAGTTTGTGGCCCTCTTCCTGCAAACCTCTCTTTTGTACCTGGTTCTGGTTTCTGGATCCTTGGGTTCTGCAGAAAAAGAAAACCCCACAAGCCTGAAGTTTGCTCTCCCCTTCTGTGAAATATCAGTGTGATGCAGCAGCAAGAAAAAGCTATTGCTATTCTAGGCTTCAGATCATGGGAAGTAATAGCAGCACTCTATTCTGCCTTGGTCAGACCAAGAATACTATGTTCAGTTCTGGGCATCACAATTTAAGGAGGATGTTGACAAGCCGGAACGTGTGCAGAGGAGGGCAACCAAGGGTCTGGAAAGCAAGCCTTATGAGGAACAGTTGAGGGAGTTGGGTATGTTTAGCCTGTAAAAGAGGAAACTGAAAGGAGATATGATAAAGGTAAAGGGACCCCTGACAGTCCAGTTGCGAATGACTCTGGGGTTGCGGCGTTCATCTCGCTTTACAGGCCAAGGGAGCTGGTGTTTGTCCACTCTGCAGACAGTTTTTCCGAGTCATGTGGCCAGCATGACTAATGAAAGCCATCTTCCAATATCTTAAGGGCTGCCACATGGAAGATGGAGCAAGCTTGTTTCCTCCTGCTCAGGACCAATAGCTTCAAGTTACAAGAAAATATATTCCGACTAAACATCAGGAATAATTTTCTGACAGTAAGAGCTGTTAGACAGTGGAACAGACTCGCTTGGGAGGTTGTGGACTCCTTCATCGGAGTTTTTAAACAGAGCTTGGATGGTCATCTGTCATGGATGCTTTAGCTGAGATTCCTGCATTGCAGGGGGTTGGACTAGATGACCTTTGGATCCCTTTCCAACTCTACAATTCTATGATCATTAAAAACAAATGATACAATGGGTTAAGATATGGGCATTTTTAGATATTCTGGAATCTGAAACTTGACTAATATGCAATAGTGAACAATGCTCACAACGTCCCCAGTAGAGTGCTTTGGATTCCATACCTGGGACAGGCCCAAGATAGTGGGGTGCCTGTGGTGGAAGAGAAGGTAGCACTCCATTTGGTTCCATGCACAGAAACTGTACGGACTTCCAGCTAAATCTTACTTTTACATGGGCTGCCTTGGCTGCGCCTGAGGGCATCAGGCTAGCTTAGGGAGGCTGCATAGCAAACACACAGCTCTTCCCCGCCTCCCTGCCAGTCCCTGTCCTCAAGCATCTGCTGCCTGAGGCGCCAGATCTCACCCTGCCTACACCAAACCCCAATTCAATGCAGTTAAAATAGAAGTCCCACTTGGGGAGCCTCTGCTTGAAGGCGTTTAACAACATTTCGCCACCAGATGGCGCTACAAGGCAAAAGTTTTGAGGTTGATAATTTTACTTCTCTCTCTCTCTCCTGTTATTATTCTGCTTATGAAATGCTCTCCCTCTCACCCCACCTCCAGCTTACCCTAAACAACCCGAAAAGCTGGGATTCTGGATTAGCCTCTAATTCCCTGTTGTTTTTGTTTCCTAATAAGACAGAGTTGAGAGCCGGGGTAGAGGTGGGCAGGCAGGGAGCTTTTGCTGAATTAGTTGGGGAAGGGCCATAACATAGCGATTGAGCATCAGCTTTGCATGCAAGGTCTCAGGGACCCCCGAGGGTCATCTAGTCCAACCCCCTGCAATGCAGGAATAGGGCCGTGAATGTCCCCTGCCTGAAACCCTGGAGAGCTGCTGCCAGTCAGTGTAGAAAATACTGAGTGAGATGGAGCAATGATCTGACTTGGTTTTACACTGCTTCCCAGGTTCCTATGAATTATCTAATCTAAGGGCAGATAGAAGGGAAAGTCCCATTTCTCCCACCACTCTGTGCATCTCTCCTTAAAGCTCACAAATGCCACACTGATAAACCCAGGCTAAATAGATGGGGTCCCTTCTCATCTTCCTTGTCCAGCTCAGGCAGCACAACATAGAATGGGGCAGGCTGCAACTACTGGGGAATGTTGGTTAGGATCATAGACGGGATCCATCATAAGCATTTGGATTTTTCATACATTTGTGTTCTCCGGGGACCCAGGAGGCCTCCCCAACCTTTCAGCCTCGCAACAGCTTTCCGTTTATGTTAAGCTGTGAGGTAGTGCCTTGTTCATGGCTGAGGAGGGATTTGAACCCAGGTCTCCCACACTCAAACAAACAGAATGTGCTGTTTTTCTGTAGGACTTGGGAGGGCGGGTGTGGGGAGCCAGTGGCCCTCTGGATGTTTTCGGGCTTCCTTCAGCCCCAGTCAGGATGGTACATGGTCATGGATGCTGAGAACTGCAGTCCAGCAAAACCTGATTATCAAATTTTGATTGGGTTGCTAATTTCATTCAACAACTGATAACAAGGAGCTGTCACCTCATTGGATGCCTGATCTCCCTCCCCCCCAAAAAAAATTATATTTCTTTTTCCATTCCATGATTCTTATAAGAGTTGCTAAGATAGAAAGCAACCCCCCAAACCATATTGTTTCACAGACTGAAAGAGACAGTTTTCCAAATTTGGAAAATCAATACCAATTGGCAATAAATAAATAAATAAATAAATAAATAAAGAGACAATTGTAATAAGACGCCTGCTGCTCTCGATATGGTATTTGTCTGGAGTTGAAACACAACCAGTTCATTTCATGTTACTATCACTAGCAAATCTCCATTATTCTAATTGATGCAAGTTGTGACTCCCAGTCAGTGTGACCTATGATTGCTTGTCTCGGCATGGGAAGTTGATTTTGTGGTCCTGCTGCAAAAATTATGGGTATATGTCAAGTTGATAACTGCTTTCAGAGACCTGCTGAGACTACCTGAGGTACAGCTTGCCCACAGCAAGAGCTGTGTCCCTACATTCACACCATAGAGCAGCCAAATAGATGTTTCCTGGGAGGTGGAACATTAAAGGCAAGCCAGCATGGTGTAGTGGTTGAAGTAGAAGCTGGTTGCTCAAGGTTCAAATCCCCACTCAGCCATGAAGCTTGCTAGGTGACCTTGGATCAGTTACTGTCGCTAATAGGAAAACAGGAAAACGCCTTAAACAGAATCAGACTGTTGGTCCACCCAGCTCAATGACTGGAATATGCTATCCAGTGTTTCAGACATAGTGCAGTAGCCATGCCACCCAAAATTGTGAATTTCATGGATGGGGTTCATCTAACCAGTGCCATCAGGGGAAGCCCATGCAAGGATTTGCCCTTGTGCAATGAGGTTTTCCCCACTCTCCTTCCCCCACATGCCCCCCAAAAACTGGCTCGGGGGCATAATTTTGTCTGGCTTACGAAGATGGAACAACTGGAAGATGTTGAATTCCAACCCACACATTCAAAGCACATTATTTCCCCCAGAGAATTCTGGGAATTGTAGTTTACCTGTCACGGAGCTACCATTCCCAGCACCCTAAGACATCCACAGTTCCCAGGATTCTTTGGGAGAAGTCATGCACTTTAAATGCAGGGGGTGGAATTCAATGTAGGCAACTACTCAGGTATATGAGCTAACACTTGTTCATGAAATGACTTGTTGGTACCTCCCATGGATAGTCCGTTGCTCTGCGTCATGAACAAACAATCTTCCTAGCAAAGGAATGGCTGGCCAGTAGCTGTAACAAATTCAATATTTTAAAAAAAAAGATGGCGGCAAGGGTGCCAGTCACATTTTCTTGCAGTGCAGTCCTCCTAAGCGTTTTTATTCCTTGTTTATTCCATTTATACTCCAAGCAGCTCAAGGCGGCGTAAATGGTTCCTCCCTCCCCAGTTTGTCTCACTACAAATCCCACAAGGTATATTAGGCTTAACAGAATATCTGCTTTGCAGTCCCAGATTCAATTGTCGGGGAAATGGAGCAAACTGCTGTTTGCCTGCTGCCATCATGTGGTGGGAGGTTCTAATGTTTGCTGTAAATCATCTAAATGAGCAGAGGTGATCCCTTGCTGTTGGCACCCCCTCCTTACTTCCACCTGCATCTTCCAGCTCGGGGAGGGGGTGGCCTCTCTTTCATGCTGATGCCATCCATTATTTTCTGCTCCCTGCCAGCATCTCACTCCACACCTGAACAAGTTACCTGTTTCGAGTGCCAAGTGGCAAAGATCATCGCAGATGCTGCCACCTCTCCCCCCCAAAAAACTGTTGTTTGACTGCACCGTGTTACTTCACACAGAAGGTGGGGGGTCCTGGTGTTGGCAGCAAGAGGAGTCAACTTCACCATTGGAGTTGGCTCTTCGCAGTGCAACTTTCACACTGCTGCCAAAGTATCTCCAAAGGGAAAGAACTCAGACAACGAGTTCCCTTCCGCCAGGAAAGCAGAATGGGGAACTGCCACATCGGATGAGTGCTGTTGCGGCTGTTCTTTCCAAAATGATTGAAAACAATTAAAGCTCGCAGCCTTCCTCTGCAGTTCACAGCTGCTGCAGGTGATCAAATACCACTAGGAACATAAGTGCCGCCTCTCTGCTGATGTGAAAAGTAGAAGTGCGCATGAGAGTCTCATTGAAAGCAGCAGAAATCAAGGGTTCCTCAGTGTGTGGGGGACCTCATTGCGGAGCGGTGCTCAGAGTGAGACGCATGGTGCGGCATCTAATTACAAGGCAACGGTGCTTCATCCAGAGCTGAACAGCTAATCTTGCGAGCTCTGTTTGCTGGCAGGAGGAAGTGTCACAAGATAATGTTAGGGTGACTTTCCTTGAACAGAAAGGTTTGCCACCACAGAAACCGCTTTGTTCTCCAAGCAGCGAGAGGCTTCAGGGGTGTCATTGCATACCTCAAATTTGCTTTCCTTAAGATGAAGGTCACTGGACACTGCAGTGTCTTTGTGATATAGGGTGGAATTCAACTTAGCACTGTGGAGGGGGCAGTGATGCTCGTGGGGAATGATGGCTAATTATGTTTGTTCACGGAGGACATGCTCCTTGATGTTTGGGAATCAACCTCTCTCTCTTTCTCTTTCTCTCTTCTGCTTTTGGAAGAGAGAGTGGGAGTTCAGAGAAACAGTTTTAGAGGCACTCTCACAGTTTTGAGTTTGGAGATTATAAATAGAGAAGCACATAGAGAAATTCTGCCTGGAGTTATTTAGAAATGTAGTGCAGCCTTCGTGTCAGCTGAAACAATTGTTTTTCTGGTAACCTGATGCAGGATCAGCTGCTTTGCTACCTGCTGCAAGAGTGGTTGTTTTTCATCTTGCATGTTGTAAATAAAACAGACATGGGAGGGGAAATCCCTAAAAGCAAAATCCTAATTCCTCCACCCTGATGCTGCTGACTGAGAAGGTTGTGGGCATGCTCCTCCACTGGCCTACTAGTGGGAAGAGGGCAAAAAGACCTACCACTGGCAGTTCTCATGCCTGTAGTAGAAATAAGAAAGCTCTGAAATGGAGGGTTGGGAGCAGGGTACTGGGGGTTTGGATCTGCTGGATCCATAGCCTCATAGATCCCAGAAGGGCCCAACCCTTAGGCCCTCAGCTGTGCCATAGCGAAAAATTGTGAAGAGCCTACCCACAAACACACACAACACAAGGACTTAGAATATGAGAGTCGATCCACAATGTTGCTTGCCCCAAATTTGCTCCAGTACGTCCTGTCTCTATCGAATATATTAAACTGTTTCATAGATGCTTGTGGGCTTTTCTCCACTCATGGAAGTGGGGAGTCTGTAGCAATATTTTGCAGGAAGGTAGGGAACCTTAAGCCTGGGGGCCAAACGCCGCCCTTGAGGCCTCTGTCTCTCTCCTTTCAGACTCTCCTCCGGCCACATCACTCAACAGCCCTGCTTCACACACTCCCCCCCCCCCCAGTGTTTTTGCCTGGCTGGAATGTGCCCTTGAAACCTGATAACACTTCTTGCTTCCCTGGACGGAGGACAGAGGGGTAAGTGTCTGTAGAAATTAGCCTACTGTACAAAGCTAAAATTCCTTGCTCCACACACATTGCCTCCCAATGGCATGTGGCCCCACAGAAGATTGAAGAGAAGGAAATGTGGCCCTCAGACTGCAGAAAGGTTCCCATCACTGTATTTGCAGGACTGATTTAGTGATGGAAGCCCCAAGTTAGGTCAGTCATGCCACATGGATAAGTTGAGGGTAGAACTGGTGCTCATTTTTATCATGTTGGAAAAGTTTTTGTGTGTTGTGTTATATTTAGGGGTTTTTTTTGCCAGTTGTGTCTTATTGTGGTTTTAGTGTAGTAAGGTTCTGTTGTTGCTGTTGCTGTTGCTGTTGTTGCTGTTGTTGTTGTTGTTGTTGTTGTTGTTGTTGTTGTTCTCATTTTATTTGTACAGTGTCTAGGAGATTTATTTTATGAGACATATTATAATCATAATAAATAAAAGACAGGTGACCAGACAACAGGGAGCGAAGGCAAGGCGTGTGTATATCTGCTATTTGGCAGATCTGTTTCAATGGAACTGGGATGCAGCAGCGCTTAAAAAATTAGCATCTGCTAACTTGTACCATATGTTTTTGCTATGCAAACCTCCTGTCCTAAGCATACCAGAGCTGAATGTCATTGACATCAATATGTCTGAGGAAGTGCTGACATTTTATTGGCAAACACCGCAGTTATGAAAATGCTGTTCTCTTTGGCAATGAACCACAGGCTATTTCCTAACAATACTGTCGGCTTGATGTATTAAAAACAAACAGTGTTTGGGGATGATGGACGGTGTTTGGATCTACGGCCCCCATTTGAAACTCGCCTATAAGCAGATGGGCTAAACAGACTTTTGCTGTCACATGACATAAAGAGCAGTCTGTTGATACTATGCAAGGAATTTTTTTTAAAAAAAATTTGCGGCATTTCCATTGACTTTTAAAAACAAAAACAAAGCAGCATTTTCAAACTGTTTCATTCCCAAGCGGCTGATAAAAAAGATCTGTTAGCAGCAGACGCCTTCCTGAAGCTTGGAAGCAAGAGTTGGCATCAGATCAGATAGACCCTGACTGTCCTATAAAACTGGTGAACAATCTAGCTTATTTTTGCACCGATCTAACAGGCCTTACTGACTGAGTGGGATGTGTGTTTTGAGTCAGACAGGAATGGTGAAGTGTACTCACCGACCAAGATGATGATGATGATGATGATGATCTTCCTGTCCCTAAATCGAGGAGTCAAGGCATCTTGCAGAACCTTCTTTTATCCAGGTAGAACAGGCACACATTAAAACAGAGCAAAACAAAACAAACACACCCACACCCAAAACCGAGCACCTTGAACAATACAGGTATAAGGAGGATTTGTCAGCCCAAACAATTGCCTTCACTTCTCAGCAACCTTCCCATAGCCCCATGCCAGGGGTGGGCAGAGACAAAAGTGGGCAGAGCAATGCACGGAGTTTTTACTGTTGTACAGTAGATCGCTTTCGACACACACTCACTTACTCCTCTCTATCCTTCCTCCGGAAAAAGCAAAAGTAATCATGCACTCAGTTTGCAAAACAGGACCAATGAGGAGTGTGGTCTGGGGAGACTTCTGAGGACCAGAGACAGAGGCCAGGAGTGGTTGTGCCTAAGGTTCTCCACGCCTGGAGACTAACTGACTAAAACATCCTAACTAGCCAGAATTGGATAAAGGAAGAAGCCACATGCATGTAAGGAGGAAGGAGAACTGCTCTTACAATCCAAGCCTGCTCTTAAAGAGCATACCCTCCAACATTTCTCTGATTAAAATGGGGATGTCCTATTCAGTAATAATAATAATATTTATACCCTACCCATCTGACTGGTTTGCCCCAGCCACTCTGGGCAGCTTCCAAGATATATAAAAGCATAATAGTGCATTAAATATTTAACAATATTTTTAAAATTTCCAAAGGTTGTATAGTTAAGTATCACCTTGGCTCAGGGGTTGCATAACTCCATACCCTCCAACAGTTCTCCAATGAAAACACGTCCTAAGGGAAAACAGGGCATTCCAAGATCAAATCAGAAACCAGGATGGCTTCTGGAAATCTGGGGCTGTCCCTGGAAAATAGGGGCACTTGGAGGGTCTGAAAGAGAGACCTCAAACATATGAGGCTTTTCATGTAGGGCAGCATAAGAACATAAGACCCCTGCTGGATCAGGCCAGTGGTCCATCTAGTCCAGCATCCTGTTCTCACAGTGACCAACCAGATTTATGGGGGAAGCTCCCAAGCAGGCACTGAGTGTGCTGGAACACTCTCCCCACTCGTGATGCCCAGAATCTGGTATTCTGAGAGATACTTTCTACAACAGTGGAAAGGGAACATAGCCCTCATGGCTAGTAGACATGGTGAAAGGTGCTGAAAATCCCTCTTCTACACAGGTTTTTAAGGCCCTGTCATCTTTTCCATCCCATTGCCCTAGATAACGTACAAAGTGGGGCCTTAAGCCATCTCCTCCTTCAGGGCAAAAGGACACCCGGAAACTCTGCTTCTTCTTGGGAGAAGAAGACAAGAGTTCTTCCTCTGCCTCTTTGTCTTGCAGCACAGAAGCATCCGCTGCTGGCAACATGCTTGGTGGCTCATATTATTAAGTAACTCTGTTGCTCCCAAAGGGTGACGAGTACAAAACAGGACACACACATTCCTATTTCTAGCAGTCAGTACATCGCTTCAGAACCAGTTGAGCAGAAACAGCCGCACCACACATTCATGGGTGATTAGTTGCCGCAACAGAAGTCATTGTTCAGAGTGGTGTGGGGGATTGCATTCAATACTGGACAAATTGAACCTGCTAGGGAAGGTGCCGCTATAATTGCCCAAGGGACCCCAGCACTTCTCTAAGCAGTTAATTCATTATTTTTTGCAATATATAAAACAGCTTTGGCAGGGCGGGTGGATTACAGTTCCTTTGCCCCAGGGAACAGCGTATCTCAGGTTCTGATAAACATTTTGCACCATCTGTGTAGTGAGATTGTCACAAAGCATTTCAGATCATTAGTATTGTTCCCACTACAGCAGCAGGTGTGTGTGAGAGAGAGAGAGTGTGTGAGTGAGTGAGTGAGTGTGTGTGTGTGTGTGAGAGAGAGAGAGAGAGAGAGAGACCACATCTCATAGCAGAGATCCCCTTCCTCAAACTCTCGTGTGTGGATTCATTATTCTGAACATTGCCACCACCCATGAATTCATGATAGTCTACTTCATCCTGTTCAGAAACTGCTGGGCAGTTTTGAGGTGTGCAGTCTAGTGTCAACTGCATCCCTGCTGCTCTGTCCATTTGCAAATCAGGATTGTGCTCTTTTCTCAAGGGGCCAGGCGTGAGGGTATGCTCACAAACAAATGCCAACACCTCTTGCTTCCCTTCATCATTTTATTCTGCACTGGATCGAAAGGCTAGGTCTTGGGGGACTTCTCTGGTTGTTGCATTGTCCTGGATAGGTTCCCACTGTCTATTCCACTGTATCTAATGAGAGTGATAGTTCAGTTGATAAAGCACGACACTGATAATCTCAGAGTCGTGGGTTCAAGCCTGACATTGGGCAAGAGGGTTGCATTGCAGGGGGTTGGACTAGATGACCCTTGTGGTCCCTTCCAACTCTACAATTCTATGATTCTGTGATTACTAGGGTATGGTCTAGAGTATGTTCCCAAGATAGCTGAAAAGCAGGATACTAATGTAAGAAAATTAATAAATATGTTTAATCCATTGCAATAAAATTACAAAACCTGTGGCAATTTCAAGGTTATCAAATACTTTTTTCTGGGTTTTCTATTGATTTTCTGTCGACTGGACTATCAGTCTGGGTTATGTCCTATGGGTGATACCTGATCAGAGTCTTGGGCTTGACAAAGGAGGGATATACTGGAATATTCAAGTGGTCTGTGTCCAGGGATAGGGAGCATATATTTTTCCCCAGCTGAGTGTGATGACATCTACCTCTGCGTGTGTCTCTGTCACTCCCCATGAGTTGGAGAGCAAACTTCTGGAGTGGGGAATACCCATGGAGGCTCCCCATGTGATTTAGAACCCTGACCTTCTGGGGTTTCGAATCAGGCATGGAGCCTCCAGTTGTACAGTAAACATTGGAAACTAGCTAGATGCATAGAGAAGGTTAAATGAGGATGTATTAATCCTCACACACACAGCGCACAATAACTTTCTGGTTGATCGTTACCATTGTAGTGCACTAGATGGTGCTACAGCTTTCATTTAGAGAGAATAATCAAGGGTGACTCTTTGAGGTGAACTCAAATGTAAGGGAATTCAGGACGGCTTGGGATTAAATCTGATGCAAAGTTTAATATATGATGCCAATTGTTTTCGGGTGGGTAGTTGCTTGTGGAAATATGTTTCCCCACCAGCTTTTTCTGCTTGGTTCATCTTTTACGATTTAGATTGCTTTGACTTGTGCATTCAATCTATATCTTATTGTTAAACCCCTTCGAGCTTGACTTCCCACAGACTCAGAGGCATTATTTGGGTCTATATGTAAAGTATTTAAATGTGTTTAGGAACAGCATCTTTAAACCTTCCAAGCTTCTCTGATCAGCAGAAGCAGAAGCTTAAGATCCAGTACATAACAGCATGTATTCCACTGTGGCACCTCACACTTACCACAACAGCTACAAGGGGGAGACCTGGGACAGAACAACACAGGAACAAAGCCCCTTTTGCAGCTGAAAGGAGGAGGAAGTGGTGATCATAGAATCATAGAGTTGTGGCGCTGGAAGGGTCATCAAGCCCAAGGGTCATCAAGCCCAACACCCCTGCAATGCAGGAATCTCAACCAAAGCACCCATGGTAGTTCTCATCTTGCTAGTGATGGGGGCAATGTCAAAAGTGCACAGATGAACATTTGTAGTGCAAAAAGGAAGTTTTCAGGGGCTGAAACATTCCTTCAAACACACACACACTTCACTGCATTTTGGTCCCTGATTTGCGCCACCTTGCCTCCAATCTACCCATATAAAACAAGTTGTTGTCCATAATTATGTTCCTAGTCAACCAGGGATTATGTTGTGGATGTCATGGTGTGATCACATAGCTAAGTAGCTAAATGATGCCATCTCAAAGCCAATTCAGAGTGAGGGAAATGCTTCTTGCTCTCACTCTGAATAGGCATACTCTCCCCCGCTTTTGGAAGCTGCTTTTTCAACATAGAAATGGGACACTTTTTGATTGTTTGTTTGTTTGTTTTTTGAACATACACTCCCACAGCTTTATTAGAGACTATGGGAGAGAAAGATAATATAGACAAATATAAAGGGCCAGCTGCTATAAGACCATTGCTTGACAGTGCTTTGCAGTTTCCTTAAACATATTATTTAAATCCCCCAGGAAGCAATTTTCCTGCAGTCCTACAAAGCCCTCAAATGGAAGTTAAGATATACATTCAGTGCTTTTTTCTAAAAAAAATTATAAATGTTTAGTGGTTCTCTCATTTTGACTCAAGAAAATCACCATTTTATAGTTCAAATAGGGAAAAATAAATACAGTAAATGGACAAAAGTACAAAGATTCACAAAATGTTTAGTGGTATGCATACTCCTGTGTCCCCCTAGAAAAAAGCACTGTATACATATATAATTTTATTTGTTTGATGTCTTTCCACAATTCAAACCATGCTCAAGGCGGCTTACAATATGAAAAAATACAACATAACCAAAGTAGTTATAAAACCATAAACAAAAGATTAAAAAGACACAAGCAAACTTAGAAATTTCCCTGTAAACCACAAGAGCTACAATAAAGATACAAAAATCCAACAGCAACAACCCTCTCTCCAACAAAAATTCCCTCCAAACAATGCCCCAGTCCAGGAGTCAGTTCAGCAGCCTAAGCTTTTGTAGCTGGAGTCAGTCAGGGCCCTTCCCAGGCCACGGGTGATATGTGGTAAGGTCTTCCAGGACTCAACATTTTTTTAAAAAACCCCACACATTTCTGACTTTATACGAGTACTTAGATCAGCGCTTTCCAAACTGTGTGTCGCAACATGTTAGTGTGTCGGCTGCAGTGTGTAGGTGTGTCGCGCAAACCCTCCCCACACTCCTCCCGGGGCTGGAAAGGTGTTAGTTTAACCTCCGGTTTGCTAGTAAAACTGAATTACCATGTTGCAAAATGGTGCATGTCTAAGAAGTGTGTCACCAACATGAAAAGTTTGGAAAGCTCTTACTTAGATTCATTTGCTTCCTCTGGCTGTGCTGTGCTACGACAGTGAATAACATCGTGGCCAGCCAGGGAGGAAGACGGGACATTGCAGTGGTAGGCATGTGTTCACACATTGGTGTCTGCGTGTGTGGAGCTTTGTGTGGCTGTGTAATTTATAGACTCATGCCATGCCTACAGAGGACTCTTCAGCCTTTCTGCCCCTTCTCAGTCCATTCTCTGTTCAAGTGCAGGCTTTGGAACTAAGTAAGTTGTTGTTGTTGTTGTTTCTACTTTGCTTTCCCCATTCTTCTTGGCCCACTCTGTACTGGATGCAGAAGGTGGTAAGTCTCTTGGGATGGGTACAGTTAACTAGATGGGTTTGGTCACATTGTCTGGCAGGAAGATGCGGGGGAAAATTATGTTAAATAAGGGAAAAGTTTATGTTAGATAAGGGAACTTAAGCACCTTCGGAGTTGAAAGGCATTTCTGGAGGCCAGCTGCTCTGAGTTTGGGGGCCCATAGCTTGGATATGGAATGTTCTTGAGGCTACCCTGCCACACCTAGCTAGAGTTGTGGGGCTTCATGAGGATTTGTGGGGCTGCATGAGGAAGGCCTTCCGACTCGCTTTAAGGTGGGGCCCTGGCTTTGGGGCTATGCCTAATACTCTTGGGTGTGGTCAGAATTCAGCTCACCTAAGGTTGAGGTTGCAGTTAGCTTCTCACAATTCTCATTTCCCCTGCTGTTGCCATTAATAAAATGTGACCCTAGTTCATGTGTCGGCCTTGTTCCTGCATTTTGACAGAAATCTGGTTATGGTACACAACCTGGAAACGATAAAACTTGGTGAATGATCTTGTCTCTTTGAAAGACAAAAAGGACCCATCTTTTCCCTTTAACTGTGTCAGTGTCGATTACAAACAGCTAAGCTACAGTCCCAGTCTTTTAAAATAGTTGTGGGGGCTTGGTAATAAGTTATAGGAAGGCTTCCCCCCCCTCTCTCTCTCTCTCTCTCTGTGTGTGTGTGTGTGTGTGTGTGTGTGTGTATGTAAGAGAGACAGAAAGACACAGAGAGAGAGAGTGTCAGTCAATCAATCAGTCAGTCAGCCAGCCAGACATATGCAATATATACCGGTACAAGTTTAATAGCGGAGATCCCGAGCTTGTTGTGTGTTTCTTTAAACTGTACTAAGAGTCAAACAATCTTCTGACAACATACCAGTTACAAAGGGATGAAATATTCAGTCCTACACTTGAAATTGCTGTCAACAATTCAGAGGCGAGTGGACTTCTGTAGTTAAGAAGTCCCAAACATACACACACTTTATGAAGGCGTGTTATAGCAGAAAGTTGCATATAAAAACCTTATAGGATCAAGAGAGAATAAAGGGAAAGTAACTTATTGAGTATTTTTTGAAGAAATCAACTATAAAAATTTTTAACCTTGTCTGAGGCCAATGAAAAGGAAGGCTTTGATTCTTTGAAATAGGAGGGTTCTGCATTGTGTGTAGATTCGGTGTTTCCACCCCTTTCCACATCACAAAGAGGCCAGTGAAGACCAAGATTTGTCCAGTGGAATATTGTCTGCTGGTGCGGATTCTAGGTGTGATAAATGAAGGTGCCTGTGGAAGTGTAAGAGAAGGAAGTCCTTTCTATATATTTCTTTTGTATCCATGGATCTAAGAGAGGAATGAATTTCTTAGGATTCCTTTTAAACACAAAAAAGAAACACATTTTTGCCTTCTGTGATTTTTACATTTTCAACCAGAGCCTACCCTTTTCTCTTTCTTGTAAAGGAATACATATAATTCATGTTATTCCCAGGGGAGGAGTGCACTGACCCCCCCAACATCCACCTTATTTTTATAGTGGTACCTCGGGTTACATAAGCTTCAGATTACAGACTCCGCTAACCCAGAAATAATACCTCGGGTTAAGAACTTTGCTTCAGGATGAGAATAGAAATTGTGCTCCGGTGGCACGGCAGCAGCAGGAGGCCCCATTAGCTAAAGTGGTGCTTCAGGTTAAGAACAGTTTCAGGTTAAGAACAGACCTCTGGCATGAATTAAGTACTTAACCTGAGGTACCACTGTATCTGTGTTTTTTGAAAAAACCTTACTTGTTTCTGATTTGCTACACACACTCTCCACTTTTAACACTAATTTGTGTTCTCAGCCACTCTGTATACAGTGGTACCTCGGGTTAAGAACTTAATTTGTTCTGGAGGTCTGTTCTTAACCTGAAGCACCACTTTAGCTAATGGGGCCTCCCACTGCCGCCACACCACCGGTGCGCGATTTCTGTTCTCATCCGGAAGCAAAGTTCTTAACCGAGGTACTATTTCTGGGTTAGTGGAGTCTGTAACCTGAAGCGTCTGTAAGCCGAGGTGCCACTGTAATATGAAGCTCTGTGTCCCTCCATTCACTATAATAAGGAATCTAAAAATGACTATAACTCTAACCCTTTTGGCCAAAGTGGATGAAATGTACAGGCCTTGGAGAGCCCTCCAGAGTGCATTAAGCCTTCCAAATTGCAGACAAATGGGTCCAGGTCACTTTTGCAGGGGACGTTAAAAGGGATTCACTTTCTTCCATAATCCATTGCAGGCATGTCCAACAGGTAGATTGTGATCTACTGGTAGATCACGGAGTGTTCCTGGTAGATCCTGGTTGACCTCTGGCCCCTCAGTGATCTCCTTACAAAAAAGCAAAAAAAGCAACCCCCCCCCCAACTTTGGCTTTCTAAAAAAAGCTCAAGCTCCACAACTTTGGCTTCCTAAAAAAAGCTGCACAACTTTGGGTAGATCACTGCCAGTTTTTTTATACTGTGAGTAGATTGCAGTCTATTGAGAGTTGGACGTCCCTGCATTACAGCAAAGGGAGAGCAGGGGTTTGTCTCTCTCTCACCTTAGAATAATTAAGAGGTGGCTAAATGGTGTGTATTATTGGCTGTACATTTTTTTGAAACCTTGCAGCTGCACACTGGTTTTTCCAGTGCTTGTTTCTGTCCTACAACAAGCCTTACAATATGATGATGTTTAGAACACAGAGTGGAGTTCTGAAGAGCTCTGGGTTTTGTTGTTAAAGCAGAGAGATGTAGGATTTTAAAAAGAGGCTTTTTAACAGGCAACTTTAGGATGACCTCACTGCTTGAAAAGCCCATGGACCCAAGGAACATAGAGATATAGAAAAGCATGTAAAGCTTTCTATAAGGTACAGAAAAATACTGAAAGGACAAAGCAACACAAGGCTTTGTAGCAGCCCTGATCCAACTGGAGGGAAGTTATTGACATTGTGCTTTGACACAGAAGAGGAAGACCCACACCCTCAAAAATAAACCACCCCACCTCAATACACCTCACTATTCAGATCATGTGCATAACCAATGCACACCCCTCGTTATTGCATTCTAGCATTGCTTACATGCCTAATGTTAATAATATAGGGTGTTGCACAATCTACATATGCTGAAAATCCCTCTTTATGACACTGTTAAAGGGAGTTCTGATGTATAGCAATGCCCCCTTGCCTGCATTGTAGGGAAGCCTAGGAGAATTTGGGACATCAGACTAAGATTGGAGATTGGGGAGAAAGAGTTGGAGTAATCAAAAAGGTATATATCTGATATATACTTTCATTTGCTTCTTCAGGAGCAACAACAAATCAATAGACATTCTCGCATCTAGCCATCATAGAATTGTCAATATAATCTCTCTCCAGTCCAGGTGCATAGACTATGCCATTTTTTGAAAGGCATTGACAAAAATAAAACTTTCAGCTCTTCATTGAATGGAAGAAGTAACAACGAAGTTACTCTTTATCCCAGCTCCCAAATTTCAACAACGTTCTGATCTTTAAACATATAGTTTGATGGTTAAGAAACAGCATTTCAGTATTGCAAATTATCTCCAAATCTCCTGCATTTCATATACGCATGCCAATGTCTGTGGGTTAACATGGTGGGAGGGCTTTGCAGGGCGTGCAGTATGAATGCCTGGTTGAGGATTTTCAATCTTTAGTTCCCTGGAGGAACTCACTCTGCATTCCTTTCTGAGCACTCCATTGCCCAGCTGGCTGTGTGCGGTCTGATGCAGGAATCTGAAATGAAGGCTTGGCTCCATGGTCAGTCTCAGATCTAAATTTACAAGGCCCACTTCCACATCCCTCTGGGTACCTGCAAATATGCCTCCCCCCCTCCAAGCTTTGCTATTGTGTGGAAATCAGCCCTGGTACTTTCCCCTACAGCTGGCGTTTTTGCTCTCCCAGGGATCTATAAGTCATCCATCATTGCTTGTCTTAACTGATTCAGCCACCTCTTAAACAAAGAAAGGTGGAAAATGGCAAATCCAAATTACTTAATTATTTAAGTTGTATTACTTACCGACTGCGCAGAGGTGTTTGGAGGATTGATTAGCTAACACGGCTGCGAGGAGCTCTGAAGACAAAAAACTGCAACTGAGCAATAAATTGCAGGTCACCAAGCCCTGAGTCAGCTCTTCTGAAATCAATGGAAGCCATTTAATGGCTTGAGCGTACAGAGGCTCAAAATGCCAAATGAACACATTGGCCTTTGCTGTTAGTGTGCTGGCTGCCAATAGGCATTAGCTACACACATGTAAACTCCCCTTGGTGTAGATTCAAACTTATTTGAACTCCTGTGACACGCATTAAGAAAACACTGTGGCTATTTTACTAATAGAATGCAGGGGTTGGGTTGAAATGGAAGATCTTTCCTATAAATTGGGCTCTTTAGGAGATGCGCCTACAAACCATCGATTGCACATCGCACACATGTGGGATGGAATGCCAGTATCCTAGCAATGCCTTTAAGAGCAATTTGAAAAAGTGAAAAGCATTCCTTTTCTACTATCCTTTGGACATCCCATCTGCCTGAACTAATGGCTGATTAAAGCATAATGAATTTGTATTAAATGGTTCTCCCCTCACCAGTGAAATGCCTGCATTAGGAATAAACTTTAAAGAATTCTCTCTCACTCGCATTCAGAGGAAAATTATTACTCTACTGGGATAAGTAGGAGTTTTGCCATTGTATTAAATTCAGAAATAATTGTACCTCTTTGGTTGAAGTTATTGTATTTACCAGGAGGAAAAAAACAGTAACATTGATTTTTGCTTCCTATTCCGTGCAAATAGCTTTTCCAAATGGATAGTCATCCTGTAAACTTTTAACCCACATTTTTGCCCAAGCCAGTTTTGCATTCTTCTGTAACTGAGTGTGTTAACTGGCAAAACTAAGTACATTTATCAAAGTGGAAATATTTGCTTGTAGCCATTTCTTCAGTGGAATTCATTATTCAAGATACAGGAGCAGCCGTATTTTTTAAACGAGGGTATAATGCATTTGACTGAAATATAACTGTAGGCACTAAAATACATAGGAAAACTAAATAAGAACTGTGATAATCACTAATAACTACTCAAAACTGAGATTTCATATATGCCATTTCTTATCCACATTCAAGAGGCCACTAGTAACAAGGGGTGCTGACAGGACTTGTCTACACGTGCAACAGAATGAGGTGAGGTGATGGAGGTGGACCACTCTATTTCATACCCATTTTTGAATGTTTCCCTATTTTAAAAACTGGATTTTTTTTAAAGCACAGGCCTGGACTAGGACTATAATCTTTCCCCCTGATACACTACCTTTCTACTTGCAGGGACATTATTTATTCTTATTGTGGTAATATTACTAGATGTTTTCCATTACGTGTGTGCATGGCGACAAATATGTACGTGTGTACTCGGCGGACACATGCAATGAGATCTTTAGCTTAGAGTCTTGTTTGCCTTGGGGATATTATACTGCATACTAGGAAATGAGTATTCAGAGGACAAGCCAAGGTTCAGAATCAAGACACACAGACAGAAAGACAGACAGGTTGATTGATTTTGGATTAATAGGAGGCTTGTTACAGAATGAAAGAGGGCAAATGGAGGTAGGAAATATCACATGCCAAATATGGAGGAAAATGTACGGCGAGAGATGCCAGACAGACAAGTGGGCACCCCAATTGTTAAAAATGAGAGGAGTTGGATAAGAGCGGGTCACTGGCACCAGTGTAGCTAAGCTTAGAAACAGAAAAGTTAGAGAGAGAATTGAGGCTTTCTTGTACGAGGCTGTACATCACATAGTGATGTGTTTGTTCCCTAGGCTCCTCAGTGGAACTGAGTTCAGAACAGCAGCAAAATTGGAGAAAGGAAATGAGTACCAGGAGGCAGGAGAGGAATGGAGCCCAGGTAACTAACTACATACCATAGAAAAGCAGGGTTTTGATGGGCAACGAAAAATTGCATGGGCTGGAAGGTTCCTATATTAATGGCTGCCAAGGAGCTGTTCAGTGGTGGTGGTGACACTTCCATACAAGGCTCTAAGAAGGTGCAAATTCGGGGTCTGCTCTTGGATGGTTGGATAGCCCAGTTGGTTTGAGCATGATGCTGATAATGTCAAGGTTGCGGGTTCGTTCCCCGTAAGGGGCAGCTGCATATTCCTGCATTGCAGGGGGTTGTACTAGAATACTAGATGATTCTCAGAGTCCCTTCCAACTCTATGATTCTGTGCTTAAGTTATGAACTGAGTGACGAGAGAGCCATTTGCACAAGAAGTGTTCTCAAGCAGATATACCTAATACATAATGAGACAATATCATTAATTGCTACAAATTAAGGTCAGCCAATACAGTTGTTGCCCTGACTGTCCCTAAGCCCAACCAAAGTTGTTGACCTTTGTTTAAGGATTTCCCCCCAAAGTTGTGGAGCTATTTTTAGGATTGAAGTTGTTGAGCTTTTTTTAGGGTTGTAATTCTTGAGGTTTTTTGAGGATTTTACCCAACAAATAACCTGCCACAGACAGAGGCTGGATTAAACCGACCGGTGGGCTGGATTGGGCCCCCAAAATGGACTTTGGACATGCCTGGCTTAGATGGAAGCCCAAGCACCTTGGCTCAGCGAGGCAGAGCACCTTGAGAGCAGTGGGAACAAACAAAAGTGGCATTTCTCCCAATTTGAAGTTGCCTGTTCTACACTACCACCTTGAGAAATTATAATACTCACCTACAGTGTAAAGTTGTGCACTCTGTTCTACCACTTCAGTATTCTCCCATCTTATTCTGCCTGCAGGTGTAGACCCAATGTAATAAGCATGCACTTTTTTATTGAATGCATGAAGATTAGAATGCTATTATAATTTAGGTGGCTGGGAAGAAGGTTGAGTTCATGGTAATGATTTCATTGGAATAAGTGCTAAAGAAAAGTCAAATACCACTCCACTGAAAGACTGTATTCAAAAGTGATCACTTAGACTCTTAACTGACTTGGAACAAAAATTGTTCACATTGTGCGGAAGCTTAATCCATTCTGATGGGTAACAACTTTAATACATCCAAAAAGTCGGGTTGTGAATATCTGATATACTGCCATGCAGTTTAGAATAGAATGACATTGCTTTTAAAATAATCTGCCCCTTCACTCACATATGGTAATAAAATTACGTTCCAGGGAAATTAACGTCAATCTTGTAGAACTTGGTTAAATATTTAGCAAAGCTTGCGCTAACCATAAATGGGCCAATCTTTCCTTTCTTTCAGAACAATAGAGATGTCAATTTAGCTAATGGTAATTGTCTTCCCACGAGCCCGTTATGGACAAAAGGAAATTCTTTACTATCTTTTAAGGATTATATTATGACGAATTTCATTCTGCCTTTGTCAGAGCAGTCACTGTGGCATAAGTTGAAGCTCAAGAGTGGAATAAAACCTAAGATGAGGGCAGCCGTGCCATTTACGACCCATCTAGTTGTGTGGGGCTGGTTGCTTCTGCTCTGGTGAGAAAGCCACTTCCAGGCCTGCCCCAGGAGGTGGGGTTGCGGGAATCACGCCCTTCCCCACGTGAGCGGGGGCTGGTCTCAGCCCCCGCGAGAGCAGGGGAATCCCGTCCGGCCACGCCTCCCGGCCAGCCAATCGGCTGGCTGGAGGGGGCGTGGCTTGCCCTATTTAGGGCCGGAGCGGAGGGGGCTCGCCCTCTCTTCTCCGGCTAGCCCCACGTTTCCCCACCCTCCCTCCCTTTAGTTGGGCTTTAGGTAGGTCTGACTTTGCTATGGGCTTCGGCCTGTCGCCGCAAGGGGCATGGTAGGAATTTTTCCCAATTGGCAATTTCCAGCCTTTTGGTTTTTCGCCTACCTCGTAGCAACTCGTCACAACTCTTTGGCATTGGCGGTAGGCATTGGTAAGAAGGGGTTAAGAGGATGTGTTAGGGGGGAGGAACGCCATCACCTCCCCCCAGTGAACGAAGGGTGGTCCGTTAAAGGACTCCGGGGGGCGTGGCCCTGTCCGAAGCCTATGGAGGTGTGGGCCAAAGGCACGCCCCAGAGCGGTGACCCGGGGGAGCTCCTAGTCGACGTGCCTCGGCGGGAGACTCCCCCGATCAGTGTTAACCCTTCACCGTGTCTCCAGCAAATGGGCTGGAGCCGGATAGTCGTTAGGACCAATGCCTAAGCCAATGCCTCTCATTCCTGAATTCAATAAAGTTGTGGCCTAATTCGCCCAATTAACCTTAATTATGGTGTCTCGTGTGTTTATTTATTCTTGGTGGGGGGCGGGAACTCGCCACGCAAGCCAGGCAGCAAACTGACCTTTCAACCATCATAGTGCTAAATTAGGTGTCATTGTAGGCAGGGGCCTTGTCAGAATGTGGCCAACAGGCTTTTGAGATGGATATGAGATCTCCTGCCCTTTCTCTTCCACTACCCATTAGAAAAAGAGGGGGGATTCAACAAACTAGTCCTAGTCACAGAAGCCTACATAAGGACTTCTGCTAGCACAGTGGGGCTTTTGTCCCTTCACCCCCCTACATACCCTTTAAATTGGCTTGAGCGGGGACAGGAGAATTCCCAGAACAGCTTGCTGGTGAGGTCATTTTAACTACCTAACAACATCCCTGCTTGTAGTGCTCTGGCCTTAAGGGAGAAAATTCATATCTATCTATGGCTTCTTTTCAGATGGAAATCACCAGAACTCAGAACTCTTAGATGGGCACCATTACCATGATAAGAGAACAAGAGAGGCATTCATGGTGAGTTCTGACACCTCTTTTTCCAGAGAAATAGCACCAAAATCTCCAAAACCATTCAGAGTGGTGGTTGGACTATTTTTAACTTAGTAATGACAGCTAGATTATTTTCTGTTGGCTGCTTATTTATTTATTTATTTATTGGCCAATGCCATACCTGTCAACTTTTCCCTTCTCTTGTGAGGAATCCTATTCGCAATAAGGGAATTTCCTATTAAAAAAAGGGAAAAGTTGACAGGGATGGCCAATGCAGGGGGAAGAGTAGCTTTCAATTGTGGATATACCTGCTGTAGTAGAGAGACACATGCAGCTCTTTTGAGAACATCTAAAGACAAGTTCTTCATTCAGAGAAACAGACCTGTAATGGAGAACATCTTCACCTCTTGAGACTTACTGAATCTGGTTTTTCATACATAATTGCAACATGAACCCATTTTGAATCCCTCTCTCATACATTTGGCTCATGAATGTGGTATGATTAGGTTATCAGGAGATTTTCATTCTGTTGGACCAAAAACAAAGCCTTTTACTGACAGAGATTGCAGTGTGCCTGGGTCAACATTCCCACACTCTTTAGCTTTTTATTTGCTTATAAATACATGTCAATACCACAAGATGGCACTTCCTTACTTGCAACATATACTATTACAAACACGTATCTTCTTCAGGATGTTCAGAATGTAGACTTGGAAACCTTTTTAAAACGCAAGGCCTTCTACAAACAGTACTTTGTGTGTGTGTGTTAATATGTATAATAAATAAGGTCAAGAATAAACTTTAAAAAAAAAAGAATTTACAAATATTCCAGATAATAAAGTTTAAAATACAAAAGCAGAATTCATATTAAACAAACTGAATTACAGTTTTCAATGGTTAAAAATGTATCTAAATGGCTTAATACTAATTTAAAATATATATTTGAGCACTTTCATCTTCCTAGTCATCAAAACATCTGCCAGTTTCTTTTTCTTCTTCTTCCTCTTCCAAAAAAACAGGGTTACAAAGCGATCTGGGTCTTGTGCTGCAAAAATTTTCCCAGTGCTTGTTATCCTGCTCCTCTGATCTCAATCTGAAGGGAAATCAGATTGTTTTCCCATCTAAGAAACCCAAGAACTTAGAAAACGAAGGGAATTCCAGACATTTTTGAGAAACGTATGAATCAGTTTCACAGTTCAAATGTAACTCAAATGTAAACACTAGAAAACTCATTGCTGAAAGAGGTGAAGAATAAAGAAGCTTGCACTAATATAGTGCGTAATGATGCCATGTCGAACTTGTCCTTTACAGTAAATGTCACCTTTCCTCCCCCCAGGATTGTCATGCTTTTAAAGGTAAAAATCAGTAGTAGCCTGCAGATTGACTTGTTCATCCTTATTCCCATTGATAAACAGGAATGATGCATTTCTCAGGTCCCCCTTGGGAAAAGTGTTGCCAAGTTATAGAAGGTCCTTGAGTGCCATGTTCTTCAGATAAACCAAAAGGCAAAACTGCTACATTTGCAAACTGTATTCTGCCCATGTGTATCAGCAATTGTGAGATGCTTCCAAAAAACATAAATAAGATCCAAACCGAGAAAGGGGAAAAAATGGTGGGTGGGGAAGCAGTTAAGGCAGTTGATGTCTACATTTGGATTTCGGTCCACGTCACATGTCAACATCTCCATCGTAGGCTAGGGTCAGACACTTCGGTTGTGGAGGAGCATGTTGCTGCTGCTTTGGCTTTTTGCTAAAAGGGGGGAGAAAACATCTCTTTAGAAAACTTAAAATATGAATTAAATATAATGTAGTGGGCTTCCAGGTCAGCTCTGCCTTAATGGAGGCAGCCCCTACGAGAGCAGGAGATAGTTGGTGAAGGAAGAACAAGGATGATTGAGGGTAATCATCCTTGTAATTTCCCCCCAGGGACCAGAGAAACGGACTTCACTCGCAGTTCATCTTGGTAGCTGGCTCTTGGTCTGGCATGGAATATGGGGGCTGGACAAGGAGGCGCTGAGTGCAAAAGCACTTAGCCTGTCGAAAACCCCCCAACGCCGCCATTAAGAAGTAGAGGTTCTCTTGTTAATTAGACTAAAGTAAAATAATACAATGGGCATGATCCAGCCAAAGTTAAACACTATTGATTGTGATGGGTGATTTAAGCACATGGCTAAAGCTTTTTGCAGTGAAATCAATTGGACTTAAAAGTGGCTGGGTCATGCAAAACTGGAATGCTGAATTGCAGCTATAGCTAGCTATTTCCCCCATGCAGTTAAAATATGGAAAATCTGACAACTCTACAAGAATGTCCAGCTGTTAGTGTCAGCATCGCCCTAGAGCCAGTGCACCAACTGGACTCTTGCACCTCAACCCCGACTGGGCTAGGCGAGCTGGGTAGCTCTACAAGATCTCATCAAATCTTGCCAGAATCCACCATTGCTGCTCCACAACCCGGGTAAGGGAGGCTCTGACAGTGGAGGCAAAACAGGGCTGACCCTACCATTAGACAGCAGCCTCAGGTGGCAGATTCTGAGAGCCAGGGAATGAACAGAACTATGTGTTCCTGCTCTATACACCCTAAGCTAGTCTGCTGTCTTCAAGTGCAGTGGAAGGCACTCTCTATTTGCCAGCAATGAATTGAGACCAACTACCAGTCTTTTGTACATATATTGGGAGGAGATGCCATTTTATCCTTTGCCTCAGGCAGCAAAATGTCTTGGGGCTTCCCTGAGACAGAGCATAGGTATTCTGGCTAGTAGGCACTGCTAACTTTTCCTCCATGAATCTCCTCCATGCTTTAAAGTTTAAGCCATTTCCTTCCACTTTTCTTAACAACTAGTCTGTTGGGCTCAAAAGCTCGCTCACAATTTTGTGGCATTTCAAGTGGGTCATCACTATCAGGGACTGCAAAAAATACCAGCATAAAAGTGACTGTTGAACCCTCTCAGTATGCATGAGATCATATCCTACCTCTTCTGCTTTGCTTATTTTGTGGGATTCTTTCTGGAGTTGGGCAGAAGTGTATTAATTATTTTCAGCTCATCCTGCTTTTTAAAAGTGCCTTCCATTTTTCCTTTCTGTTTGGAATTGTATGCGATTAAACCTCTCAGTAACAACTTTGGTAAGAGCTGCTCAATATCAGGACAGACTCCCTCAGAAGGCGGTGGGCTCTTGAGGTTTTTCAACAAGGGATGGATGGCCATCTGTTGGGGATTCTTTAGCTGTGATTCCTGCAAAGTCTAGATTCCTAAAAGACTAGATGACTTCCAACTCCCTTCCAGTTCTGTTCCTGTGGGTGTAGTGACAACATAAAATGAAGCTCTGAAAGTACACACGGTTCTCTCTTGCACATACATATTATTTTGTGCTTCATCCTAAGAAAAAGTGACAATGTTCTCAAATACCACATTGTTTCCTAATTACATCCAACAGAAAACAATGTGAAATAACTTGTCCTTGCAAGTTATTTATCATTTTGATTTATAATAACTTGATTTGAGTTCATCCATCCTGGTTCTAGTGAAGTGTCTGAAATTGAGATAAAAACCTATAAAATAAGGAGCTGGTGTGGTCTAGTGGCTAGAATGCCATGAAGCTCCCTGGGTGACATTAGGCTGGTCCCTGCCTCCTAGCCTAACCTACCACACAGGGTGGTTGTGGGGAAAGCCCGAGAAAAGGGGGGGGGGACCATTTATACCACCTTGGGATATAAATGCAATAAGTAAAATAAAAATAAAACAAAGAAAAGAATAAGTAGACAGAATACTTACCAAACAAGGTATGAGGTGAATATTAGGGAAACTATCATGAGAAACCCACCCGCTGATACTCCATAGACCCATATTTTAAGTTTTCCATCTGGATCAGAAAAGGGAAGAAAACAAAACGAGGCAAATTGTAACTTTTAAACATTGAAATGAAGTGATTATCTAGCTATGAATATAGTAAAAGGAAGCATATACACAGAAATCCATGTAGCATGCAATGGTGAGATAACAAATGCTGATCAGTTGCTCCTATTAGAGATGCCCATCTAGATACAAAAATAAGCTTCTCTGTGCACATCAACTCCACCAAATTCTGGTCTGTGGGTGTGAGACTTAATTCAGCACCACGGGTGGACCTGTACCTAATACATAATCAATGCTGCCCAAATCATCTACTTGTTAAGTAAATAAGAGCAGAAGACTATGCTGAATCCTCCTGTTTGCCTGGCAGGTGATCAGCACTGCCAGCGCTCACAGTGACAAGCAATCTTGGGATAAAGGGCATCTTCATCAGCCCAGCAGCAGGTGTGCAGCCGTCTGCTTGATTCCCAGTCACCTGGATTGGGACCACTGTGATTAGAGCCCAAAGCAACATGGAGGTGACTGACAGATGCAATTAAGAGTTTTGCAGAAAATATCAATCTAGGAATTAGACTAGTTTTTTTCTTCATTGTATGGCAGTCTCATCTACTAAAGACAACTGTACCTTTCTTGGTTAATTATGTAAGAATTATAAAAATGGCATTGGCTGTAACACTGCAAATATTGCAGTGATGTTTTGGCACAATTTTACAATGTAATGTAAATGGAATTCAATGCATTTAATTAAGTTGCAAATGAGAGCTTGCATATCCTGCAGCAACATTTCTAATTGCATGATCCACTGCGCACTAATTTTATTTTTATAGTGTGTGTATTAAAAAAAAAAATCTCACCATATTTTATCTTTTTTTACCTGGATTAAAAGGCTGAATGGACCATCCTTTGAAAATATCATGCATTTTTGAGTTGACGGGTTTATGTTTTGCAGCATTCGTTTTGACATCAGCTTTCTTATCTTCTAAACCAGGTATCTTCATGCAGTAATCCAGGAAGCCATTTGATCTCATTATTTCTGTATAGCCTCTCTCGCAACCGCAGGTTCCACTCTAGGTAATAAGAACGTATTCAGCACTGAAATCAGCCCATAGAAACTCACCACAAAAGATGTTTCTGCTGAGAGGTTGCTGGCTTTTCACAGGTTAACCTGATGCCAAATGGTTTATGTATTTGTTTAAATTTAAAGCCCAACCTATCCCAAAGGCTTAGGACAGATTGCCAGCATTGTACAAACTGATAAAAGGGTTTCTTTTATCATAGTAAAGCAATGGGGGATCTGCCCCTTTTTTGCTTGGTTTGGATAAAAGCATTGTAACAGAAACACGGGTCACAAAATCTGTCTTTGTAAAAAAAAAGTTCACGCCAGTGAAAATCCTGCAACGTTAGAAAGGCTAAGTTAGTAAAAAATACCTAAGGCTAGGCAGACTGACATGGGAGCAACCCCCTTTGCATTCAGTTGGACTTATTTCAGATAGGCATGCATGAACTCATACATATGCAGTGCTGCTGTTGCTTGTCTATATCATTTCATATTGTAGCTGGAAGATCAAAGATTCAAATGCTAACCTTCCCAACCTGCGGGGTTTGTAAGTGTAGGGATGTACAAACATACCCCGCTGCATGTGGAGTTTGAAAAAAACTCAGCCAAACAGCAGGTACATCATGGCTCCCAGTCATGGTTGCTATCACTCTATAGGCATTGATTTTCAACATGTTAACTTTTCAAGGTGTAATATCTACCTGACTACTTGTACCAGACCTATCCTACATTTTCATTACACTTTAAAGGTAAAGGTACCCCTGACCGTTAGGTCCAGTTGCGGATGTCTCTGGGGTTGCGCACTCATCTTGTTCTATAGGCTGAGGGAACCGGTGTTTGTCCGCAGACAGCTTCCAGGTCATGTGGCCGGCATGACTAAGCCGCTTCTGGCGCGCCCGAGCAGCACACGGAAACGCCGTTTACCTTCCCGCCGGAGCAGTACCTATTTATCTACTTGTACTTTGATGTGCTTTCGAACTGCTAGGTGGGCAGGAGCTGGGACAGAGCAACGGGAGCTCACCCCGTCATGGGGATTCAAACTGCCGACCTTCTGATCGGCAAGTCCTAGGCTCTGTGGTTTAGACCACAGCGCCACCCCACAAATAACCCACTGCCTGATATTCCTTGTGGAATATATAAATGGGTGCAAATGTGTGGCAAAATTCTCCTCGCCACATGAGTGAATGTCATAGACTGGTTCCAGCTGGCATCCCTCCTGTGAGAGAAGGCTGATTGATCTAGGGGAGGCTTCCATCAGCAAAATGGAAAAGCAATTTTCAGTGATTCCTCCTTCCCCTGTAGATTTGAGGAAGGGGCTGAGGGTGTGAGAGAAAATTGCCAAAGGTTGCAGTGTGTTGTCACACACCTTGCAAGCTTCCAACAGGTGAACAGGAAGCTGGATGAGACCGGCCATTGGCCTCATTCAGCAGGTTTGTCTTATGTTCTTAACCAAGAGCTTTCTGCCAGCAGAGGGACACCGCCTGAATATAAACCATGGTTACATGGTTAACGCCCTGTGGTGGAATGCCACTCGGTCACCTGTATGCACTTTTCTTTGGTGGAGAAAATCACAACCATTAGGCACAATGACCTGGCTTACACATCGTGTTAAACCAAACTATGGCTTAGCACAAAGGAGCAAACCTGTGGGTTCCTGGAGCAAAGACTGCAGCTGTGCCACCCAGAGCAAAGTCATGATTTGGCTTAGCAGTACATACAATCCTGTCCTGATCCAGAGACACCATTAGCTGTGTTGAAGTTTTGTTTTTGGCTTACTCCTCATAGGTTGTTGTGGATGTTATTATCTGTGCTAAGTAAACTATGGTTTGGCTTAGCATTATATTCTAACTGGGCCAAAGTCAAAAGGGAAGGGAAGCTATCCTAGTAGGATAATTTTATTTCAAATAATTCTGGAGGAGGAGGAAGAATAACACAGCTTCTGAACAGAGAAGGGACCAGGCTGCTGATGGCACATGAACTGAATATTCTTTCTGGTGGACAAGGATAATGTTTTTTTTTGGGGGGGGGGCTCACAGCCTTATATCTAAAATTACAATCAACCTTCCCTGGACATGTGAATGAAAATAAGAAGAACCAAAGTTAACTAGGCATGGCAAACCACAATAAACCACCATGCATATACATTCTGCATTATTTTTCCACAATGCCTATATATCTAATTAAATTATTGGATTATCTCACTAGGTGGTGTCCCACACATACTAAACAATGCCTCTAGGCTGTGGGTGGGTGTTGCAAAGTCTAAGCACAATGTATTAGCTGTAAACAAATGTTAATTCTGACTATGTAAAGTACACAATCTGGATTACCTGCGTGCAGTAAGAAAAGGGCTTCCGACAGGCTGGGCTGCAATGCCTGGTTGTAGCTGGCTGCATCTGAGCGGAACAACCCCCTGTAAGAGCAAATGTCAAGAGGTACATTTCAAAAAGAGTTAGTGATATCTGTGGGGGAAACTTTACTTTGCTGCAACACTGCCTTTGGCAAAAAAAGAAGCAAATGCCAGTGCATTCATATCAATTTTGCTGTAAGTCCTAGAAGATCTGCTCCCTGCACTGCAGGCCTTTTCCCACCTGGCCTGGGAGGGCAGGGCCCTGACTGACTCCAACTACAAAAGCCAAGGCTGCTGAACAGACTCTTGGGTGCGGTGTTATTTAGGGGGCGTTGTTGGGGGAGGGCTGTTGCTGTTGTTGAGGTTACTTTTTTTTGTATCTTATTATTTATGTGTAATTTGTTCAGTACGCCTGTGTACTTTGTAGTTACGTACTTTGGTATACATTGTAAGCTGCCTTATGCATGGCTTTAACTTTGGAAAGGCAGCATACAAATAAAATGAGTTATTGTTTGATATTACTCCTGAGATGCATTAGCCTTTAAAGGAAATGAACTGAAGTGACTTTATCCCCCATTGCTCACTAATGGCATTCCCACTTGGTTTTAAAGAGATCATGTTGAGTCTGCCGGCAAATTTGATTCAGCCCTTCATGAATTTGGTGATAATTCAAACCAATTCACTATCCATACTGAATCTGAATGCCCCAAGCATTTCTAAGAGGAACAAGGGGGGAGGCTCTAGGGAATGAAGGAATGAATGGTACAGAGATGAAGAACTGGAGAATTGGCTATTCCTACTTGTACTTGTGGATTCTCCTTTTGTCTCTGACATTCATTGTGTTGTCAGTGAAAATGGATATTCCAACTTAAGCACTTATCCTTCAGTTCTGTTAGCATGATTATTATTTGAAACCTGGTCTCTGTACAATATTTGTAAAATGCACATTCCATTAACAATGAAATCAAGTGGGTAAATTAATGGCAGAGTCAGCCAGAACTAATTGCTTGCTGGAATCTTTCTGCCATGTATGTACCTGCTCTCAAATCATTCTTTATTTGGGTGGGCTGATCCCTCCATGTTGTAGTCATTGTGTGTGCATATTCCTGCCTGCACTAGGTGGCTGAACTATTATTTTATGTAAGATATTTATAATCTGATTCAATCAACAGGGATTCATGAAGCGGCTGAAAATGAATCACAATCAAACAATAGGAAACAGTAACTAAAATAAAAATATGCCAGCTAGCTCAGTCTTGTATATACTGAATTGAAGTGGCTCTTAAGGGCTCTAAACTGGATACATTCCCAGGTTTACCTGGTAATGGTATGGATTGAACCTGCAACCGCTGGTATTGAAAATACTCACTCTACCACTGAGCTATGGCCTGTCAGCAACAGTGAGTCCTATTTTTAAAAAGCTGAAGTAAATGGCCATTGTTTTAATCTATTTCTAAAATACAGCAGGGGTGAAACTAGGTGAACAAATGAGAGAAGGACATTTCAGGTTAAATAGATACTGTGTTCCTCCAAATTCTGGTTCTCAAGAGACCACTAAAATAGCCCTCAAAGAGAATCCCACGTACAGGAACATTTCCCTTTCCTCTTAAACAACATCGTCATCATTATCATCACTGTATAAGTCATAGTTCTGGAACATTTCTAGACTGTGTGCAGTAGACTCAAGGATGTCCCTACCTGTGACATTCACCCCATCAGAACGTTGGCACCACACTGTGCGTTCATTATCTCGCCAAAGACTCGTTTTCCATACATAATTATAGCACTTCCCTCCTATATAGTCCAAACAACAGGGCAACATTAATCAGTTTGCAAGATAGCATGTATGCACGCATTTACAATGTATCCTGTTTTCCTTTCAGATGAAATTCAAAATTTCCTAATAGGCTGTAATTCTATATACACTTAGCTGGGAGTAAGCCCCACTAAGTTCAATTAGCTTATTTCAAAACAAAGGTTTACGGGATTGCACTGTAAATAAATTATACCAAAACATGCAAAGAGGACACACATGAGGGCATTTGGCTGTGCTCATTGTTTTCCCATTGAGTCCACCCCATTCCCCCCTCTGCCACTCGCCTGCTATTGCCTTTGAAATTTTTTGGTCATTGTGGGGTGAGAAAAAAGAATGTTTAAAGTCTAATTTCAAGGCATGATTAAACACCAAATACGCAATAATACCAAAATGGTGCTCCTTTTAGGCTGAGTGAGGTGGTCACCTAAAGCAGCTAATTCTGGGTCTCATGAAAGGGCAGGAAATTTTTATTTTTCTTGTAAAGGAGGCTGAGAGACGCAGGTGACATATTCTGCCTCATGTGTAAACAACCTGACTGGCATTGAGTACTATGCACCTTGACTTGGGGAGGTGATATTTTCTGTTCTGCCTCAGGCAGCAAAGCGTCTTGGGCTGGCCTTGACAGCAATAACAAAGTAGTGCGAACGCTTCTGTAAAATACAGCAAAAGGGCTGAGCAAGAAACATTCCCTACCGGAGCATGGCCGCGTCTCCAATTCTTGTTCAGGGCAGCTGTCTTGGTTTTCAAAAGACTGAATTATAAACGTTCTTGACCGAGACTGACGACCCATAGTCTCAAAGCTCCTGCCATCTATACACGTTAATTCACAAGAGCTCCACTCTGACCATTCTGTCAAATGACAATCACCTGTGTGTAAGAAGAAGGGGGAAAGAGGGAACTTCTATAGCTCTATTACTTATGTCTCTGAAGGTTTGAACTTGAAATCACGGCAATGCCAGTTGGAACTTAATAGGTAACACTACTTGTTCTGCTATCTCTTATCATTCAAAATCAGATTCTTAAAAGGTTTAGACCATTCATGGTAATGACTTTTTTAAGGTCCAGGGAGACATTTTTCCAGTTAATACACGTTAGGCTGACATCTTGACTATTTTTCTTCTTCTTCTTTCCTGACAGAGGATAATATAACTTGCTTGCTTGAATTCATCTACATGGTGTTTTAGTTAACATTTTACTGCATAGATCTGATATTTGCATCTAGCAAAGTGGCATGAGCATTAAAAATATTAAAGTGTCAGGGTCATTGCTGTTGCAGGATGATAGAGAAAGGTTCTGTTTGGATGCTTAGATCTGGGCTTTACCCAATGTGTTCATCCCTGCCACTGCATTCCCTTATTGGCCTCCCCACCATCTATTCCTTTGGGTTGGGTTGAAGATGGTTCAGTCCCCCATGACTGATGACTCTCATATTCAACTGTTGAGGAACATGGCCTCCTCACAGAAGTGAAAATCACGGCACCAAGCAGCAAGTGTCGGATTGGGAAGCCCCTCTTGACCTAGGATTGTGGAAAACTACGTCTGATTTGCAATGTAGCTATCAGGAAGGAAGGGCAATTTGTCACTGAAGCAGAGTAAGGGCTCAATCAAATTCTGAGCATGTGCTAAAAGCCTCACATGTGAAAAAATGTAACATCAGCTTGAAATAAGTCTCATTAGACATAAGTGCAGGGTCACAGTTTGGGAGTATGTGCACACGACTTGTTATGAAAACAATGTGTAGTGATAATTCATATGATGTATCCATTATTTATAAATCTCATCATCACTACTAGTCATAGAATCATAGAATTGTAACGCTAGAAGGGATCCCAAGGGGCATCTAGTACAAGTCCCTGCAATGCAGGAATCTCTGCTAAAGCATACCATGACAGAAGACCATCCAACCTAGTCATTCTAGATTTGTATGCCCATATGACTCACTTGTATGCTAGGCACACATTCAGTAAAGCTGAACCATGTAGAACGAAGGTGTGCATGTTCCCAATAGAAGCCTGGGAAGAATCATAGAGAGAACTACAATATTGCTCTAGCTTTGCATAGAATTCTTAAGAACTGTAGGATTGTGAATGCCTTTCTTAATGTGATGGAACTCTAATTAGAAGAGGTTTTACAGTATATTATAAATGGGAGAGCATCAATTATGAAAGGGCAATATGTGAAATCAAGAATATTTACTTTGGCTTAAAGGCCAGTCTCTTAAGGGACTAAGACTGCAATCTTATGCACACTTAACTGGGAACAAGCCCCATTGAACACAATGAGATTGTCTTGGAAGTCAAAATGGACTCTGTGTGACTTGCTCCAGAGGAGTCATGTTTAGGATTGGAGATCAAGGAAGCTCAGAGTAGGCTGCAGATATGCATATTATTAGGCTGCAAGTATGAATCAAATTATAGTGTCATATTGTCTTGCAGAACATGACTATCTGTGTGCGCACCATTGCAAGGGCAAAACAAAGTCCTCCACAGAGTTTACCTGGGCAAGGCACAGAACACGGAAGCTGCAATGCACCATCTTTAGACGGAAGCTCTCCGCACAACGAACTTTCCGCTTGTTTAGATGTTGCCGATAAAGAGCCATCATGTATCATACATGTGAGGTCCCGTACTTGGAATCCGTCCCCGCACTGTCCACCCTAAGAGAAATAATGGAAGTTTATGGTACTAAAATAGCTCTTACTACATTAATAATGAATGCTAAGTATACTGTATAGATCCTGTCTCCTGGAAGCATCCCAGAGCATTTGTAAAGTGAGCAGATTATGTCCAGATGGAAGATGTGGCCTTTCCTATTTCCAGCATTTGCCTGCAGTCCACACAACTGAGAGAGATTTGTTAGGTTACCAAAGAATGTGTATCCAGTGGACTCTGAGCATCAGATCTTCAGAAAGTGTCACTTCACTGGAGGCAAAGACAAAGACAAATCCTCTTTGAACTTCTGGAAGACCTAGATGAACTAAAAACCTAGCTCCATACATTGCTCTATGTGCTAATAAAATTATATGCGGGAGGAAGGGGCTTTGTTCATTTCTCAGAAGAGATGTTAATGGTGACAATTTTATACGTGTCTTTTAAGCATATATCACAACTTTCTCTCTGCCATAGTTTCCCCTGTGCATCATCCAATTATTCTGACATGAAGAAAGCAAAGCAGACCCCATCCTCTCCCACATGAAAAAAGTTGAGTGTGGAAAATCAGTTTAAAGTTAAGGCAATATATTGGATCAAATGTTTCAGAAGAAGCATGATCTAAGAGATATAAATGGGGAGAGGGGTGGAGAAACACATGAGGAAAGTCAGTGCAAGCTGAATGTGGCATGAAGGCAGAGAGGGCATGCAGGCTGCTGGTGCTGACAAAGCAGAGGTATATATTTTTGAGGCTCCACAACTCACGTCAGTGTTTACATTTTCAGACCATTAAAAAAAAAAAAATCACCCCAAGGAGAAAAGTCACACTCAGCACTTCATGCAACGGCTTTAAACTATACTGTTTCAAGGCCTTTTGAGGTACTGAGACAGACTACATAGTGTTCTTAGTGCAAAAGTCAATTTCCTTCGTGGCAGAATTCACTGAAATTAAATCATGCTTTGATCTAGGGTTGCTGCTATAAAAAAGATCTATGACACTCATCCCAGTGCTATTAGAAATGTATGTTCCTTTGGCATTTGCTATTAAATTAGTTTTTAATCAGCTGCTTACTAGCATTTATGATGAATTCGCCACAATTTGATAGGAATTTCCTCCTGTTTTCAGGAATATTAAAACGGCATAGCTCTCTAACCTTAAAAGCATATATTCAGTTGTCTTATAGTTTTGCAGCATGTGGAGAACAGCTATGCACTTTTTCTACTGGCAATGCTAGGAGATCTTCCTATAAGCCAGCACACAACAGATACCTTGACTTTGCACGGGGACCACTCGCCAATAACCCAGCTGTAGCAGGGCTTCACAACACAGCTTCTGTACTGGGTGAGCTCAGTTGGGCAGGGTCTTCCTTCTCCTTGTGCTTGTAGAATTATATATCTGGTACGTAGCATCTGACCTAAACAAGCAGAAGAGGGTTATTCTTAAACTGATCATACACTGTATTAGAGAAGTTCTCAGAGCTGCCTGTGGAGGCTCAAATCACATAGGAACTCTGTCCCTTCCAAACTCTGTTGCTGGGAGCAGATGCAACAATTACTGGGGAAGCAAAGGCGCTTACAAAATTCTCTCCCTGACTCACCCGCTGCCACTCCTAAGAGGTTCCAGCTGCCACTCTGCCTATGAATCACCATGTAAGGGCTGGCTTTTCCCTCTTACAACAGAGAATAAGAAGCCTTACTGCACATCAAGCTGTGGATCATGCATGTCCCAATGTCATACTCAAGAGTATTTAGCACCACACACACACACACACACACACACACACACACACACACACACAATTCCTTATGCACTTTAATGGAAGTGAAACCTCTACAGTTGCACTAGATGATCCTTGTGGTCCGTTCCAACTCTACAGTTCTATTTTCTATGTGCATTTCCTTTGGGGCAGAAGGATGGAAGAATACCCCCTCCCTCCAAGCTAATGGGGAATCACTGCAAGAAGGCAAAGTCCTGGGCCTGCAGAACATCGCTGGAGCTATAATACCAATGGTGTTGTTATACTAATGAGAGCATATGAACATTCAGCGTCTGAAGACTGTAATAGGATGTTTCTTGCTTACGTCCCTGGCAGATCTGCCCTCTCCTTCCCTTAATGAGAGCCTCTGTTGGTTACTCAAACTGATAAAGACAGAAAGCCTGCCAGTTTAACACAGTCTTCAGAATTACACGGCTACCATTCAGGAAACTCTTTCCATTTCAATAACAAGCTGTCTTCTAATTGGAATAGTGTAAGAGAAAACATTTCTTCTCTGGGTCGTCCTCTGTGCCTGGGCAGCAGAGGATTAAAAAATGAGATAGCTGATACTTTAATGAATGGCATTCAGCACTATTATTCCAGAAATGGTAACCTAATTTCTTTTTCTATTCACCGAGTTAGGGATATTTCGCTGAAAATAAATAGGTTCTTAATGGAAATTGTAAAAGTGGTTATGGACAGTAATGGCCATTACAATGCTTGCAATTTTTCAGCAACAATAAATGTAATTTGGTCGTAAAACTCAAACTTCATCTGGAGGGGGGAAAGAGGCAGTGGAAACATATGGCAATTGTTACTGTGAAACACAGCACTGCCATAATTATTAATTTTGGGGAATATTCCCCGCTACATCATGATTTTGAGATTTAATGAAGTCTATCACATATACAAAGAAATATTCACCAGAAAGTATGCTAAGATATGTTTTAAAATAAACATATGATTAACCTAAAATATAAACAAGGGGGTGACTAAACAAGTTCACCAGCACTACTTTATATTCTGCATTTATATACTTTGCAAGCCATCGTTTTCATTAAGGTTAATTATGAAAGGGGAAATGAGCTTAATAATAAGGATTTTTTGCTTCTGCAATACTTCATTATGATCCACCTTATCTTTATTGATTAACTTGCCATAGAAGAACATGAAAGCAGCACAATATGCTAGTTTGTCATCAGTTCTATTAAGCCTTTGCCTAAAGAGATGGAACTTAAAAATGAGTTTAATTAAGGAAACAGCGAAGCATTTCTATCAGCTGCTACTAATTAACAACACATAGCAGGCATGCTTGGGTGAAGAAAACATGCATCTACCACTATTAAAAATACAGATTCATTTATATTGTAAACTGTCCTGTGATCCTCGAATGAAGGGTGGTATATAGAAATCTAATAATTAGCAGCAGCAGCATAGGTAATAACTCAGACAACAGGGCATTTCATTATGTACATTCTGATATAGCTTGAAGTCCATGGTTTCCCGTTTCCATTTCTTTTCCCTTTTATTAGTGTGATTTCACGACTCATTCTTTTAAAAGTCTGCAATTTTATTTTATTTTAAAGTCATTTTAATTGGATTCTTCTGGGAAATTGCATGTGGAGTTTGAATGGAAATGCTGCCACAGAACTCAACAAGTTAAGTGGCAGTTTTCAATCTTTGGTAAAGGATTCTTTCTAATGATGGTTACAATTTTGCATATTACTTGGCTTCAGTGGAATTTATGCAGCCGAACCATACATGGGATAATAGCCAATATTATTATTTTACTCATTAGGTTTAGAGTTTTCTCAGGAGCCTTGGTGTTCCACCAGTTTCCTTAGAAATTGACAAAGAACCCCAGCATTTTATACTCAGAACTGTCTTTTAAGTTAAGTCTATTGAGGCAAGATATTGAAAAACCGATTGAAATTAATGAAGTCCTTTGCTTTTATCCATGCTGTTATTTGCATATCCTTTTGGCAAATTGGGAAAAAACACATAGTTCTTAAATTGTAAATGTTCACTTCCGGGGGGAAAAAACACTCTTCTAACAACACCTGCAACCATCCTATTTGCTAATATGCTAGGGATGCCCTTCTGTCAATCATATTCAAAGTCCATCTTGCCTAGTATTCTGCCTACAGTAGTGGAGAGCTGGCTGTCCTGGGAAGATCATATCTGGAACATTAAGAATCGATTTGTAGCTACCATGGAAAATAGACAATGACTGATCAGCAATCCCACATGAACTTGCCTCATCCATTACTAAAACCATTTAAGCTACTTGACGTCACCACATCTTGTAAATATGAATTCTACAACTTAAGTTATGTGTTGAGTAAAACATTCCTCATCACAGTAATTTGGTTCCATCTGCAAACACCTCTGCTTTTGCATAAGTTGTGAAAGAGCAAGTTAAACAGCACAAGCAGCATCCTTCTAGTAGGAAAACAATAACTCCACTGCCCAAATGCCTTTTGGGATGGTGGTGACCCCTCATTCCCATTGCACGGTCAGAAGTAAAAGACACAGTAGTAGAGTTCTGCCATTCCATCAACAGGAACTACTGCCAGTGGCTGAACACCAACAGCACAAGAAGGAAAAATGGATTCAAGGAATGGGTCGGGAAGACTGGTTCTTAGTTGGAACTCTATTCCTGCACAAAGATCAGATTTGCTACTGATGTTGCCATAACGTTACACTTGCAAAAGAGGTAGCATTTTAGAACACCTTCAATGAGATCAATAGAGTGCCCAAAATAAATGCCCCACCACCATTGCCTTCACTGTCCCCTCCAAAAGGATTCTGGCCACCACAGTATACAATCAAGGTACAGAATGTGGAGTATACAAAGACTGAAATAAGGAAGTTAGATCTCATATATCAATATATATGTCACTGGGCTGTATCACTGGGTTGTATCCAATGCATAACACTACGGACTCATTCATACTTCTGCTTGTCCCATGCCTAGAAAGCACATCCAAGTGGTTTTCTGCTCTTTAGCTCTAAATCAGAACAAACAGCAATTTGCAGGGGGGGGGGTGAATTGCTGTTTGTTCTAACTGAGCACTAAAGAGTGGTTTTCTCCAGGGGAAAACAGTGGGACAAGGGAAGTTGTCACTTAATTAAGATCATTGAGGAGCATTCTTGCACTGGCAGAATATTGTTGCGCAATACAGTGGTACCTCGGGCTAAGAACTTAATTCGTTCTGAAGGTCTGTTCTTAACCTGAAACTGTTCTTAACCTGAGGTACCACTTTAGTTAATGGGGCATCCCGCTGCCGCCGCGCTGCACTGCATGATTTCTGTTTTCATCCTGAAGCAAAGTTCTTAACCCGAGGTACTATTTCTGGGTTAGCGGAGTCTGTAACCTGAAGCGTCTGTAACCCAAGGTACCACTGTACTACTTTACAACAAGAACCAGCATCTGCTGGTGTAACAGTTGCACTGGATTTCTTTGTTGTGACTCTTAAACTCTGCAAGCTGCCAGCGCAAGGCCTCTTGCCCTGTGATGCCATGTCTAGAGAACTAGGATCACATGAATGGAAACATGGTGAGGGGTCACTTTGCATGAACAGCAAACCCCAACAGGCAAGGGCCATGCAGCTTAGAACCTGTGGAGAAATAATAACATTATGAAGTTAAAGTTATAAATTCATTTGAAAATATGTTGTTCCAATGTAAAAAACTGGCAGATTGGCAGTTTCTGGTGTGCAACTGAAACTTGTTCCTTTGTTTTGTTTTGTTTACTTTGCTATCAGTTTGGCACTGCTTTGCAATGATGGCATAAGCACTTGATGGCATAGTGGACCCATGAGATCACCTTGTGTGCCAAAGGCTTTTGGGATCCCTAGCTGCGCCACCACCTGAAATATTTCCCTAAGAGCTATTTTTGATCCGAAAAAAACCTCACAGGTACGCCCTGTTCTTCTTGGGTTTGTCTCTTCTCTGCCATCATCTTTCTGTACATACTATAAATAAATCATTACACAATGAAAGCAGTGAGTGACTCAGGTTTAAAAGGAGTTTTCTGAAAGAGACAGCCTCCCATGGGATTATCTGTGTATGTGGAATCTATAAGTTCAGTTCATGTTCACCACCACTCTGCTGCTCTTCCTATATTCCGGTAACATCTAGTGGCAGCAAGAACGGGGGGGGGGGGGAATGTTTTCCTTCTTTCTGGCTATTCTCAGCACTGAAACCTGTTGCCTCAGCCTTGGTTTGAAATAAAGGCTCTCTTTGGACACATCACCAGCACGAGAAATGTGGAGCAATTGTAAAGACTCTAAACTACTATGTCCTGAACATTGAACTTTGAAAACTGTTATTTTGTGTTGGAGGGAGAAATTGCAAATAAAAAACATTAAAAGAATCACAATATGTGAAGGTGGGGAGCCCTAATATTTGAACTGGTTTAAGTGCCCAGTGTAGTTACACTTCCTGCTTTTATATTAAAAGCACTTCCTGCTTTTATATTAAATAAACTATACCAAAACAATATTTTGGACATCATATCAGGGCATTATTGACCTGCAAGATTTGGATTCAGATGCATCAAGAATCTGGAGGATGTTTTCATATATTCAAACATAGAAACTAGTAATATTGATATGGGCAAGTATTTTTCTTCCTGTGCCCAAGAAGCAAATTAGGCTTCTTGCTACCAGTAGTATGGTGTATATTATTGTGTGCCTCAAGACATTCCCACATACAGGAACGAAAAAACCATCAGGCCATTGAGAATTGTTTATAGTTTGTTTATTGCATTTATATCCCATCTTATCTCCAAGGAGATCAAGGTGGTGTGCATGGTCCTCTTCCTTCTCCTATACCACCACAACAACCCTGTGAGGTAGGTGGTGCTGAGAGGCAGTGACTGGCCCAAAGTCAGCCAGTGAGCTTCATGGCTGAGTGGGGGTTTGAATCTTGGTCTCCCAGGTCCTAATCCAACAATCTGTTGCAGAACAAAATATGATTGCTGAAGTTCTGCATGTAAACGCCTAACTATGCATAGAAATTAATCTCCTCGGAAACTGAACAGGATAACCCACAAGGAACTATAATGCTTGTCTGTGGTTAAAAAATGCCAATCCAGAACAACCTGCATTTACACCTAGAAAGTCTACATCTCTTATCTTCCACAGCTGAAGTTAAAAAGTTTTTCATGTTTTAAAGGCAGCAGTAGTTTGAGGGTCTTGCTGATTTCTCCTCAAATGGAACAATTGACCACCTGCCTCAGTATTCCTGTGGAATTCCTGTGGACCTTTTCAACAATGTTTTAATTTTGAGTTAATTACCTTATAGTCATTTGAAATATGCACATTTTGCATTTGCATTGTTAAAACATTGGGCTACATGTAGCGCTAAGGAGATTGTTCCATCAGCACAAGCTGTTTTGCGTTCCCAATGAATGATTCCCCCCTTCTATTCTGAGGGTTCTGCCAACCCTCCGAAGCAGATTTTGGGGGTGAGCTATGAAGGAGAGGACAGGAGGAAGTCACATTGCACCATAGCTGTCAACTTTTCCCTTTTTAAAAGGCAAATTCCCTTATTCTGAATAGGATTCCTCGCAAGAAAAGGGAAAAGTTGACAGCTATGCATTTTGCTAGTGTGAATTGCTGATATGCCTTTTACATCAATGCTTATATGAATAAATATTCATCTAACAGTATTACAATGAGTAAAAAACACACACTGAGAGCTAATGGTATCCACAGAACAATGTACAGCTACAGAAACATCTCATATTTTACTTTAAATGGGCTGCATAGAACTGGGCTGGACACACACACACACACACAAAATTCTGTTGGTCGAAAGCTATAGAAAGAAATCAAAACGTTTTACCACCAGTCACGGAAAACACCTCCCACCTGTAGTGCAGCAACAGGAGCAAATCATATTTTGTGTACCGTTCCATAACATAAAGCCTGAACTGAAAACAACTGGAGCAGTCCCATGGGTCACTAAAATATATCACCATGATATAAACTTTATACCATAGTTTGTGAAATGATGTATATGACAGAGGTGCTGTGGGCATTGGTGTTGATAACAGAAACTGAATATGACTATCTTTCATTTTCATCTTTCTTATTCCAATTTATTTCCATTGTGCTTCTTGAAGAGGAAAAAAAAGTCTCACACCAAGTCTGATTTGGGCAACAGACTTGCAGATGTAATGAAAAATCCCAGCTTCACATCTGCAGCAAGACTCAATTATATATTGCCCCTGCTTAAAGAGGGGACACATGATATCAAATGCACCACTGCCTATATTACAGTGGTACCTCAGGTTAAGTACTTAATTTGTTCCGGAGGTCCGTTCTTAACCTGAAGCTGTTCTTAACCTTAAGCATCACTTTAGCTAATGGGGCCTCCCTCTGCCACCGTAGCACAATTTCTGTTCTCATCCTGAAGCAAAGTTCTTAACCCGAGGTACTATTTCTGGGTTAGTGGAGTCTGTAACCTGAAGCGTATGTAACCTGAAGCATATGTAATCCGAGGTACCACTGTATTATGCACAAGATATGGGAGCTCTTCCTTTATGTATTGGCAGCATCTGAATATCCTTATGACTTTTGGACAGAAGATGAGGAAGTCTGTCCATTGTCTGCCTCAGAGCAACGTCCACCTCAATGAGTGAGGCTGCTGCTAAGGTCATTAACTTTGTAGCTGGCATGCTGTATTCTGCGAATCACCATCCAGTAAGCTCTAGAGACCTCACCACAGATAAGGTCTGCAGTCCCTTACTTCACACCCTCTGCAGGAAAAGGGCTGTCACTAAGAGAGTACATGTGGAAGAAAATCACCTTCCCCTCAGCCCCTTCTTCCAGCCTGTCTCTGGATCTAAGCCTATGTAATTTCATAACCTTGTGATCAGAAACGGAGCATTTATTATTGATGGTGTGCTTTATAGTATATTTCTATTCTAAGAAACGTAGATAGAACATTGACGGACGGTTACCTGCAAGGCCACACGTATGTGAACATTCTGACCAGGCGGACCACTCAGAGAACTGGCAGCTGACGACACATTCCACAAGGCAGTCAACAACCATTTGTGCAGGGGTTTCCAAATTTAGCTGTAAGCAAACAGAGACTGAGTTACTTGTCACCGGTGGCTGGGAAGGAATGAAAAATGCTTCTAGCTTTTAGCAAGCCAACACCCATCTAAATGAATTAAGGTGGCTTACTTGGGTACGCCACCCCCCTCATAGGTGTTCCAGTTATGCCACTAACTGCACCTGGACTGTGTGGTCACAATGTAGAAACACGCTTGCTGTGCAATCCTATACATGTCTACTCAGAAGTAAGCCCCATGGACTTCCAATGGAGCCGATTCCCAGGTGGTCACAGCAGGATTATAGAATTGTAGATTTGGAAGGGGTCACCAGGGTCATCTAGCCCCTCCCCCCAGTGCAGGAAACGTTCCCAACATGGGGCTCAAACTCTGAGATTAAGAGTCTCATGCTCTATCGACTGAGCTACTAAGAGTGGGAAAACTGTGGCTTTCCAGATGTTGTTGGGCTTTGGTTCTCATCCATCCCAGCCAATATGGTTAATGAACAGTGATGAGGGGAGTTGCAGTCGAGCAACGTCCCCTATCCTGGCTTTATAGCCTTGTACTGTATAACTCGTGTGTGTGTTGCATCCACCTTGCACATTGCTTTCAAAGACAAGGACAATAACAGTGGCAAAACCTTTGAAAGACCACTTGCTAGTCACTCCTGCATCTAATGAAAAGAACAAGAAAAAAAAGCCAATTGTGTAACACAGGTGTAGGCCTAAAAATTGTCCAGGTTTTGCCCTAAATGTGTCTTTCTTGGGTTTTGGATCCTGAATTCTTCATTCCTACACAGGCTACAAATGAAGAACCTAGGACTGCAATGAAACCATATCTAGAAGATTCAGAATACCGAGCTGCATGGTAACCAGACAGCAGCAAGAGGAATGAATAATTACAAAGAAAATTTCAATTCATTTAATGAGACAGATGAGATTTTTTAAAAACCAAGCTTTGCTGGAAAGCCAGATTCTGTCCTACATGGCACATCCTACTGATGCACATCTGCACTAGTGGTATACATGAAACCTCACCTGCTCACAGTAGGTCATAGCCACGACTTTCCCATCACTCCGAACACAGCTCAGAAGGCGATTCCTAATCCCTTGTCCACAGGTTGCATTTTCATTTAGCTGGCATGTGCTCCAGTCTATAAGAAACGTCAGCATTTAGTTATGCCATCCACTATTGGAGAAATCTTTAATTTCTAAGCTTGATGAAACTATATTTGCTTGATAGGAGCATATAGAAGTCAAGGAAAGAGGTTGTTGTTGTTGTTGTTGTTGTTGTTGTTGTTGTTGTTGTTATTATTACTACTACTACTACTACTACTATTATTATATTATGCCTAGTCACCTATGGGCAGTCTGAAGTGCCCCTGAAAAATAACATTCCCCCGAGTATACTGCAAATTGTCCAGTGGTGATAAAATGTAGGATTTAAAAGCAGTCCATGCATTATCAAGTTCTAGACTGTCCCCTGGATAATAAAGTTATAACCATTTTCTGAAGTGTTACTGCTTCAAAGCAAAGCTTGTCACAACCTCCAATTGAATTTTGTCTGACAAAGCAAGCCATGTTTCATTCTAAAAAATAAAGTGCTTTTGAAACATTAATGTCTTCTTCAAGCCAGTGTAAACAATTTAAAGAGGCTGTTGATCTTCACTGTATCATTCTGCAAAGGTAATGTTGAAAATGACTATAAATCATAAGTAATTGGAAGTCTCTTCCATCTTCAAAGTGTAAGTAAAAAGATTATTCACCAAGGTGTTGTGCTTTTGCCTCTCAATGGTCTTTAAAATGTTCAGTTTGTATGGATGGATGTGTTTTCCATGCTGGTTACCAGAATATGAAAATCAAGACATATTCTTTCCTATTGACTTATGAAGAATTTTCTAAACATACACACAACTTCATAGCTAACTTCACACCAAATTAGATGTAAAACTCTTGCATATGTGGCGTTCCCCATTCATTTCAATGGAGGAGAGTTGTCTATATACACCTTATTTTGCATGCACAGAGATTACCCAATGTTACAATGAATAGAAAAATCTAGTACTGGCTTTTGATTCTGCACTCTATACATGGGAGTGGGTTTTGCACTAGGACATCAAGTTTTGCTTCTGCTGAATTTATCAAGAGGTGATGGTTTCATTTGCTTCTATGCTGTTACATGCTTATCTCTATGGAGAGAGTGCACCAAAGTGATACACAGCAATGATCCTAAGGTAAATGCTACTGAAATATAATGTTTTGTAAAAGCCCTAATGGAACACTTTCCCCATTTTTTTTGAATCACCAGCAGCATCCTTATTTAATGGTCAAAGTTGGACATTTGAATTTTGCCTCTGCATAAACCTTTACAACCCACTTAGGACTCCCCCCCCCCCAAAAAAAGAAAACTTAAACAAAAATACTCCTATTTTATTTTGTCTGCAGTTCTTACTTCAGGACAAAAACTCGACAAGCTTTGTGGGGACTTAGCCTATTTCCACCCATACCACGGTCTTGAACCACATCAATGCCCTCGACAGCTGCTATTTAGAGACACTTGCACATGCAAATATACATACTATGTTAACATGTTATGTTATTTTGAACTCAGTAGGACTTATCTTTAAGTAAACATGCATGACATTGGGCTGTAAGGAGACAGTAACTGAAAACACAGGTAAAAACAGAATTGTAGCTAACGACTTTTAAATGCAGGCAAGCTTCTAAATGTTTCCTGGACACATGCATATATTTTTCATTGGTGTTTTTTTCCATAAAGTGTGTTTCAGGGTCCAAAGTACTTTGTTTTTCCAAAGCTTCAAAAAACTAACATCTAAATAAAGGTGGTAGACAATCTATATGCGTCGCCGAAAAGCAAGAACTTGGCATAAGTCACCTAACCAGCCTTAGGGTCTCTAATGCTCAACCACTTTGCCATCACCTCTCTCCACTTCAGATACAGGCATAGCACTAAATGCTGTTCCAGCAAAAGTGAAGGGTTCTTACCTGTTAAATTGTAGTGAAACTGAAAACAATTTTGATTCAGAACACACGGTCGCATCTGTGAACCATCAGGGCAGGTCTTGGGATTTAAAGGAGACCTCAGTACATGCCGAGTCCGTGTTTGCATTATATTGGGGTCACATGGCTAGGGGGGAAAAGTGTTAAGATAAAGATTACCTATATGTTAAAAGATGTGTATTTGAATTTCTGTTAGCAGATCTTGAGTGATTTCCTAAGTAGAGGGAAAGGACTGTGTTATACCTGCTTGTGAACAGAAATAGTCAATGAGATATTCTCTTGTACTCCCCATCAAATCTGCTCATCAAATTCTCTAGCTATGGAAAAAAAATGCTACTTCTGTTCTCTTTCATCAACTTTCCATGCTATACTAGAGAAGGACTGGAATTCCTGATGGTATTAGATCAGGCACCCCCAAACTTGACCCTCCACATGTTTTGGGGCTACAACTCCCATCATCCCTAGCTAACAGGACCAGTGGTCAGAGATGATGGGAATTGTAGTCCCAAAACATCTAGAGGGCCAAGTTTGGGGATGCCTGTATTAGATGGTGTCTGCCTCAGAAAACATCTCCCATCATTCTCAAAAATCAGTAAGAAGTAACATTTCTATAAAAGGCAGACAGCAATAGAACACACACATTTTTTTTAAAAAAAGAAATAACAGCCTTTTAGTGTAAAAGAAAATTGGATGTAGATTTATTGAAAAGTAATGTGTGTTAGAAGTTGCAAATATGTTTCAACCCGATCAGCAGGAAGACGATAGACTCAAATCAAGTTCCATTGACCACTGACCCTGTTAAACAAATCAAATTCATTCTCTCAATGCATGTGCCTACTTTTTCTAGCAATGAATAAATGTAAGCAAAGAACCATTAGATTGGAAGGAACCAAAACTCTAGCTATTACAACCATTACCATTACAATGACACACTTTTCCTACTAAGTAAATTAGACCATGTAAAATGAGGAACTAGTAAACCTCCCCAGTTAAGGCTTTCTTCAGGAGATGAACCAAGAAAGAGAAACTGAGACATGAAACTGAGACATGGCTGTGGTTGAGAGAAGGCTGGCAGACTGAACATGCCATACTGTTACTGATTTAATGTACATAAAGTTCAACTACTAGTTTCTTAAACTCATAAATAGATGAATATTGCAAGCAGAGAGCTATGGGTGTCAGACTATATGTGGCGCCCTTGGGATTGCGGCTTGGATGAAATGGGAATAATCCAGTTCTTTTCGTTACCTTGAGAGAGGGTATGTGCCCATGTGGGGAAGGTGTAAATGCTACAAATGTTTCTTAGCCAGCCACATCGGAGGAAGGCCAGCTAAAGTTTCCTGATGTGGTTTAACAACCAGCTACTTTGCAGATTCAGAACAGGTGCAGTGCACCTACCTAAGACTAACCTATCTCATTATATGGCACTCTCTTCAACAAAAGCAGCAACCCTAACACACTGAAAAAGAAGTTAAGATGCATCAAACACAGTCAGAATTGCTTCCAAGCAACCTGTACAGAATTGCTGCTTCCTGCTGCTACTATTGCACTCAAACATGCCAAGAAATGGAGAAGAATTATTCAACTTTGTTATTGCTGTCTACAAAATATTAAGCTGATTGTCCTGTTAAACATGGTTATGCCTCAGAGTACCTTGTTGTAGGATGAGACATTTTGCAAATGACCCCTTGACTGGCCATGAAAGATTCTGCCCGTCGGCTGGGGTAAGAAGATGAGGAATGCAACATGTCCCTGTCTGCCCCAGGACACAATTGCATGGGGACCTCTGAGCAGCGGCCAAGTGAATAGGCAGCAACTCCAGTAGTTCAATAGCTTTTCAGAAGCTCATAAAGGGCAATTATGTCAGCATACACTTGTAAGTGTCTTAACCCACTACACTCCATCATGATGGTAGTGACACTGGGGCTAATGGGGGTTACTTCAGTGATTAAGAATGGCAGAATTATGCCATAAAATAGTGGCAAATTCTAGACCATTTGACATCAGTAGCAGCACTGTTATTGATTCCAAGTGAAGTGAAATGAGACAAGCAATGAAGAGTAGAGCAGGGGAGAGATGCTTCTAAATACTGAAATAAAATCCACATAAAAAGTTTAGTTAGATAGCCTTGATTATATTTAACTGATGGTAATGAGCTTGTGCCTGCTCACTGGGTGAGGAGAAAAGAAATCAAAGGACTTTTTTTTTAAGTGTCATGAGCTGGGCAAGTACTGTAACAAGAACAACACAAATCCTCTCTCTCCCCCCCCCCCTAAAATATTGAGGATTCTTTCAGCAACATCCTTCCATAAATCACATTGAGGGTTCTATTTTTCCTATTTAAAAGCTCATTAACTACAGAGACAGAAGTGTTATTTTTATTTTTTTTAAAGAGCGCATGCTTTTATTGCCTTGTAGCTGTCATCGAAGGAAGAACTTGAAAAGAAGAGACAGGCAGAGTCAGAGGATGAGAACAGACTCATTTTTCCTCCTGAATATTCAGCTGAAGGCTTGAGCCATTACAGCTCAGAAGTTAAATTCTGCTGTGGCTTTAGCCCAATATACTTCTGGCACAGCTCCAGCTGACTGCAGTGCATATATTTCTGCACCCTACCATATAAGAAAAGCGAGACAGACAACAGAGGCTGGTTCCAAGTGTTGGATAGCTCTTGGAGAGCTACCAGGGGAGATACAGCCCCCTGTTCTCCCAGAGTTAAGCAAATGCCATCAGGCGCTTACAGTTATCTATCACCTTGTGGTATAATTTCACACAGAAAGTAACCTTATTGAAACCTCTGCTGCTACCTGGGGTATGGTCACCCAGATACATCTAAGGTAAGCCATTACTCTTAATTACCTGAAAACTAATCCCATTGCAAAGTGTTTACGAATCGTTTATTACCTTTCATGCAATTAATCTGATTGTTTGTCCTTGCAGGCAAGAACTGTAGCATAAATGATTTGCCAATAAAAATCAAAGAGAAGTATCTCGCTAGGTGCTCCCAATTAAAGCTCTACTGCATTTGCTTTGCTTTGTTAAAATCAATCATCGTGCTGCAGGAAGGAGAGAGGGCCCAGCTGCTGAATGACCACTTCTGGCTTCTTTAGCATGAAAACGTGCACTGACAACCGTTCCATGGAGAAATACAAAATTCAAGGGGAAAGAGCAAATTGGAAAAAATTAGGACAACAAAATCTCAACTTTTAAAACTGAAAAATAGAAAGACTAAAAGCCAAATACATCCATGTTCCTGACAGAAGGCAAAGGGCACTCCCCACAAAAGTGTGTTTGAGTGTGTGTGTGAGAGAAAACACACGTAGGGAACAGCTGCTCCTTCTGAAGACCCCAAGGTGGGGCAGGACAGGTGAAAAACACCTTGACAGGCATAGTCGCTAATGGTTTTGCAAGGTGAGTGCCGCCTTTGAACAAAGTTGCTTTCCTGCTCTTTAGGTGTGTCTGGTGGTAGCTTATTACCATCAGACACAGGAAGTGGGGAGAAATTAAAACACAGTAACAATGCAACACTTTTTGAATACCATCACTAAAATAAACAACACTGGCATTCTTACTACGCCTGTTACTGCGGTTGAAGGAAGAATTATGGAACCTCAAAAAAATTCGCCTGCACACCTGCATTTCTATATATGCTAGAGAGCCAAACATCTTGAAGTAACCTTCAAAGAAGTGAGAGAGCTTGTGGGAAATCTCCAAGTGCTACTTCAAATGTGGATTTTGATATACATTTGGATCTCATGCTTAAGCAAACAGTGACTAGTTTTAATATCCCAGTTTGTTTTGGGGTGCAAGTAACTGAGCAGAAAGATTGGGGGGAAGCCCTATTCATTCAAACATGGAACATGCCAAGTTTGTTTAACTGTAGGGTGGTAGTTGTAGTGGTCACAGGGCTATGTGAGCGAGTCTCATCACCAATGTGCCCAACAGGTGTGCTCCCACCACCTGTGCATTCGGCACATGTCTAAAGGGACTCTCTGTACATGCCAATGCATTGTTTGTTGTTACCTTACATTCATATCCCACTTTTATTCTATCATAGAACCCAATGCACTGTAAGTGTGACTCACAGGTGCTCACTCATCCAGACACTGACCAGATCTAGACCTGTTTACTCATGAGTCTTGAGATCACATACTGGAGCCCATGCACTGCAGCTCCTCTGCAGAAGAGGACTTCCCTGGCCCTATCAAAGCCACCATATTGATTAGCTCCACATTGGTACATGCAATGATCACCTTTTCATGCATGAACACAATGTGTTAACAGCTACCCCAATTAATTAGTCACGTTTTACCACACACACACTGCAAGATTTAACACAGAAATATGTTTGGGAACAAATAGACAAAACACCAGGAGTACATTTGTGAAGAAAGAGATCTACCTAAAAATGCTCTTTAGGTACTGATGTGTTGTGTACAGTACTATCTAAATACCTTCTCTGTGAGCAATCTGTAATTCTTCTCTGTCTAGTTTTTCACACAGACCTCCCAAATGCTGGCTACAAAGGTTGTAGAATGCTCACTGTCCCTGCAATTTATTGGAATGCTTGCATATGGAACCAGGAACATGATGTTTAACAAGCTATTCATAATGAAATGTGCAAGTCAAGGCTTGTGCTGCAGAAAATGCTTTTGCAGAGAAGGGATTTGACCACTTCTAACTGCTTAATGAACCATACAAAACAATCTGCATGCAGATGTGAACACCCAGTGTAACAATTTCATAAGCTATTTACAACATGAGCTCTGTTTTTTAGCAAATAAATAAATAAATAAAAATAGATCCACAGTCAAATCCATAATGGCATTTTGAACTTTCCTGGGTCCCAGCAAAAAGCAAATCTTACCCAAAGGACATGTATATATGTGTGAGACAGAAAATCTATTCATATTCAGGCTTTTGTTTGGCCAAGAGTGGACTAATATTAATACTTTTGCAATCTTCATGAAAATAATTGTGCTTTATTACATGTCAATTGCAGTTACAGTCACTTACACAGAAGTAGCTTCCACTGAAATGAATGAAACATACTTCTATTCAATTGCCCAAATCCACAGAGGTCTGCCTGGGTGGAGCTCACCCAATATTTTGCTGTTGTGAGAAAGGCTCCACCATTAGGAATGGGACCAATGTGGATTGTGTGAAGCACTTTGGGTATGTTGAAATTGCATGGAGCATTGGATAGTATCTGTTTTGCTTGCTTATTGTTGTTCCTTTAATTTGTATATTTACCCACCAGAAATTATTCCCTGGGGAGCTTACAAAAAATGTAGTAACAGAAATGCAATATATCATGATTAAAATAAAATAGAAAAACGCGTAGAAATCAATGCCAAACTCTCCCAATTGTTCTTTCTGCACAGACATTGCAACTTGCTAGATCAAACAATCCCATCCCTGCTTCCTCCACACACTGTTCTGGGGGTTCTCCTGACCCTCCCCTGGGACCAATTTCAGGGGCTGTTTGGAATAAGTCGGGGAAAGCCCCACTATTAAGATTTAGGTAGGTATATATATGACAGGAGGCAATCTTTCATGTAATCTGGTCCCAGGACAATCACATTTTATAGGACTGTGCATATGCGGCTTGTGTTGAAGAAGTACCTAAATGTGTGGTAAATGTCTTACAAAATACTTCTAATAGTGAATGTGTATATGTATGTGTACACACACACACACACACACACACAGCCCAATGCTATTCCTCTAAGGCAGTGAAAGAACTCTAGAAATACAATACAGCAGTCTTTCCTTTTGGATCAATGCTAGGTTTTACCCTCAGTGCAAGAACCCCAAAGCTATTGGTTAGCATGTTGCTGCATTTTCTTCAGGAAAAGAGACAAAGCTGGAATAGAAGATCTTTGGGGATTATAGGAGCCATAGATACCATGGTTCAGCCTTTCCCAAGCTGGCTGGGGTTGATGGGAGCTGTAGTCCCAAATCTCTGCAGGCCACCACCCTAGGGAAGGCTGCCATAAGCTGTGACTGCCATAACTGAGCATGAGATAGGCATAGAGGTTTCCTGGGAAATGTTTCCAAGAATAGGATCATATTGCAGCGTAAGTGTCGCATCAGTTCCTGCGGCAAACTTAGAATCACAGAATTTTAAGGTTGGATGTACCACGAGGGTCATCTAGTCGAACCCTTTGCAATGCAGGAATATTTTGCCCAAGGTGGGGTTTGAACCCATGACCCTGAGATTAAGAGTCTTATGCCCTCCTGGGTACAGTGGTACCTCAGGTTAAGTACTTAATTCGTTCCAGAGGTCTGTACTTAACCTGAAACTGTTCTTAACCTGAAGCACCACTTTAGCTAATGGGGCCTCATGCTGCTGCTGCGCCGCCGGAGCACAATTTCTGTTCTCATCCTGAAGCAAAGTTCTTAACCTGAAGCACTATTTCTGCGTTAGTGGAGCCTGTAACCTGAAGCGTATGTAACCCGAGGTACCACTGTATACTATTTTTGCTGTTTGTTTGTCAGTTCTAGTGCCACAGCCATTCAAGTGGCTCTGTAAAAGTGATATTTAAGAAAATGAATTAAGCTACTAATCTCGTTTCAGTTTGGAAAAAAATCAGATTTATGACCCAAAATACCCAGGGGATGCAGTAAAAAAACAAAAACAAATCACTGACATGTGAACCTGTGTCTTTCTTCTGCTTTCAGAGTCATCCATCAAATAATTCAGGAACTTATATCTGATTTATGAAAATCTAAACCTACTTGATATGCATATAAGTCCACGAAGCTGCGGCTGATCCACAAGGAACAATAGCATTTCTTCTTTCATTCTGTTCCTTGTGCTATAAATTTCCATAATTAAATGAACTGTTATCAAACCCTCCTGAATTAACTACTGTAAATGTTAACAGTTGCTGAGAACAAGGAGGCCACTCAGATCTGCTATTGGGGTTATCAATTGTTGCAAGCAAGAAAGCTGACAGCTGATGCAATATATCTGAGATAATTATTTCAGGGACTTGTAGCGCAACTTGCATATTAAGCTCAGTTTAAGAATGCTTTGACGAATTCAACTGAAGTCAATTAATTACATTTCCAAGTCAGATGAAGACGGAGTCAGGACACGACAGGTACTGCTATGTTACTTCAATGGTGAATATTTAAGGGGAGATGATAGCCTTTCAGTTGTTTGTGAAGAAGAAGCAATCAAGTGATGGTGTGTGAACACACCGTTGTCACTGGAATTAATATGAAGCCTCTGAAGAAAAAGGTGCTTCGCTTTAATTTGCCAATGTTTATTGAAACAGACAAGATGTGCATCCAGTCTGGATAGAAGAATTCCCTAGCTGGTCCTTTGGTAGGAAGAAGGAAATGGAATATTTGACTAGATTATAAATAATACAAGAAACAACTATACTAATGTGGCATAGGTAGGGCCAAAATGGATGATATGTTAAATGTGTGTATGAATTTGATGCATCTGATTTTTATTATTTAAATAGCAAGAGTGTAAGGCCCTGATAGGGCTGTAATTGGTCACATGAGGAAAGGGCAGTTATCCCTTTCTCCACATGACCCAATCTTTAACCATCAGAGTCCCAGACCTTCCGCACCACCCTAAATACTAAAATTCTGTAACTGAGCAGTTGTAGAGAAGAAAAGCTGCAACCTGATTAGCAGATTGTACATGTAGCACCACATAGCAAATCTCATATACTGTCAGCTTTAACAAACTCAGCCAATTTATTGCTGGCACATTCAAAACATTTTTGTTTAAAACAGTTTTCCCCCAGACCAACACATGGCTATTTTTGCCTTTGCTGAAGTATGTTTATATCAACAATGTGGTTTTTTTCCTCATTAGACTTGCACAATGTCATATCCATGATATTGGTACTACACAGAGATTTACAATGATTGGTTTCCCTCACCCTCCCAGTCATTGAAAAAAAGACAATTCTGGGGTGGAGGAAGCCAAAAAATAAAATAAAATAAAATAAAATAATGCCCAATACAGTGAGAAAGAGAGCTTGCCAAGTACATACTTATTATAGTTCACAGGCCCACGAGGGGGCAGAATTCCACTCAAGTTGAAATGATTGCCTTGGGTGGTCCCGGCTAGAGATAATAAAAAGGCCAGGGTCTGGTCAAAAGATAGGGAGTTACTGACAGAGGCTGCTGCTCAGCTGGTAGCTGGACTCATACAGTGGAAAGAGAAGGACTTAAAGAAGTGGCTCAGAGAGGCTTATTGAAGCCAGAAGCAGATGAGAGCAGACATCACTGGCTAGAGCTGAAGGAGGTTGTTCAACTCCAAGGGCAGCCTTCAGAAGAGTTCTGCAGCTAAGTGCCAGTGGGATTGCTGTAACCCTGGGGCAGAGGGAAGACTGCAGCAGATGTCCTAAGAGAGGCCTGAGAAACTACAGAGGGAAGAAGTTGTGGACCTGACTGAAGACTGCAAGTATAGTCCACAGTGACTAGTTGCTGAGTGTTAACTGAGGTGGACTGATACAGGGAAATTGGATAGAGGAAGGAATGGAAACTCACATAACTATTGTCTTAAGGACCCCTTAGTTGTATTTACTATAGTGACAGTAACCATACAGTGTAAACATTCTTATTTAAAGCAACTATAACAAAAAGGAGTTAGCAATCTAATTATGAAGCACCTGTGCATACAAACAGTATATATTTATATTCATAACTGTTATAAATAAAATAAATCTACTTTGTATTTCATATTCAGATCTTTGCACTGTTTTGTCCTATGCTTATCCATAAGTACCTACTGGTGGTTAAACTGAAATAGAAAACAGACGGTACTAGTACTTGGTGGCAGCTGTAACAAAGGAGTAAGAAAAAATTAAGAAATAGGTTATAGATAAGGAGGGGAAACTAATTTGCAAGACACCTCTCCATAATAATTAATAAAGGAGTAGCTACTGAACCTACCAAATGCTAGCTAATTCCTAAATGTTTTTTATGACAATCCTCATCAAATTGTCAATATGTGTGTCTTCACACTTTAATCCTTTGGCCAATGAATATGCCACAGGAGAGTACCTGCATTACTAATTAGTACTTCTACCAATTTACCCTTTGGAGATGCCTGGATTCTCAGCTCATTCATTAGCTTGGGCTCTGAGGAAATATGATTATTATATTCATCAAACAAGACTGGTGGAACAGCTGAAAACTCATTTCCAAACAAAGGTTGCATTTATGATAATGTTTTTACATGGGTGGCAGTGTCCACGCGTAAACCAAATCACTGTTGTAGATATCTGCCTTCACATAGTTTCCAGCTGACTACATTATATTTAACAGCAGCATCCAAACTCTTCCAGGTGGGAGATTTCAAAATACTTCAGTGGGCCAAGTTTAATGGCAAGAACATAACAAATTCTTGGTTTGGCTTTGGCTATCCAACCACTGGGTATATTAATTGTACTGTACGTGGGTGGCGCTGTGGGTTAAACCACAGAGCCTAGGGCTTGCTGATCAGAAGGTTGGCGGTTTGAATCCCCACAACAAGTGAGCTCCCGTTGCTCGGTCCCAGCTCCTGCCAACCTAGCAGTTCAAAGCATGTCAAAGTGCAAGTAGATAAATAGGTACCGCTGTGGCGGGAAGGTAAACGGCGTCCACGACTAGACCTAACGGTCAGGGGTCCCTTTACCTTTACCCTCAAATTGTAACATGGAGAGAGTTTGTGCTCTTGTTCAATTTGCAACACACATTATGTCTCAGCTGCAACAGCCTCTTTGTATTTCTTTGCACCAAGCTTTGTATCCACCTAGTCATCTTGTCACACACATTAAGTGACAATCCTTTTTTTTTTTTTTAAGCAAAACAAAAATCTCCAAAGCAGCATCTTTCCTTCTAGGCTTTAATGAGTATCCTATAATGACATTTTTATCAGAGAAAATAAGTAATTGGTGTTTTTCTCCTAGAAGATCTCCTTGTATCTTTTCACTTAGTATTATTTCAGCAGGTTTACTGTCTGAACAGCAAAAGGTAAGTTCCTAATACTTTATACTGACAAACATGTAATTTAGAAAATAGCCAAGAGTTTGAAATACAGAGAACTAATTTACCTTTGGGCACTGGCTCCAGCGACCCCACTCAGACACAACACACTCACTGGGACAGTAGAGGGTACACTTTTGTCTTTCAAGGGGGATTTCGGACTGATTACAGAGCATGTTGGCTACAGACTCGCCACTGCCGTCTTCGGTGGTATTTATACATCTACAGAGGGAAAAATGTGAAGTGAGCATCCCGTCAAGAACAAAGAGATTAAATCAGTCTTTTTTTCTTTTTTCTTTAAAAACAAACTATTTTTTGTAGTGCTGTAAGTGGTCTGTGCAAGGGACGCGGTTGGTGTTGTGGGTTAAACCACAGAGCCTAGGACTTGCCGATCAGAAGGTCGGCGGTTCGAATCCCCGCGACGGGGTGAGCTCCCATTGTTCGGTCCCTGCTCCTGCCAACCTAGCAGTTTAAAAGCACGTCAAAGTGCAAGTAGATAAATAGGTACCACTCCGGTGGGAAGGTAAACGGCGTTTCCGTGTGCTGCTCTGGTTCGCCAGAAACGGCTTAGTCATGCTGGCCACATGACCCGTAAGCTGTACGCTGGCTCCCTCGGCCAATAAAGCGAGATGAACGCAGCAACCTCAGAGTCGGTCATGACTGGACCTAATGGTCAGGGGTCCCTTTACCTTTACCTTTAAGTGGTCTGTGCATGCATTTATATTCATTACACAGAATTTCTGACTGCTTTATCATTTCATTACCTCTCAGAATATTTGTTTTTTGCCATATGCCTCTTATACGGAAGCAGAAAAGGTGAAAGGCAATATTAAGCAAACTGTGTAGAAATGCTACAATTAATTGAATAAAGTCCTGCTACTGAACGTAGAGATGTGTTCACACCATTTGGGACAGGGTTCTCGCCCTACAGACCAGCATTATTTCATGCATCTCTTCTACAATATGGACCAGAAAGACTATTCCAGAACTCTAGAGATGGCTGTAGAAAGATGGAAGGCACGTTTCTCATCACATAGAAGAGCATTACAAAGGCTGGTTGTGGGTCTATAGAGTTCTCAAAGTTACAGTTTCTTAATGTTTCTGTTCAAAACCTACTGTTTTTATATCTACTCACCTTATTTTTCTAGTTTGTATTCCTTCACCACAGTGCAGGGAGTTTAGCTCGCTGTTGATTTCGCAAGGAGACCATGGTTCTGCTATCCAGGAATACTGATTGCATTCACTGTAACATGGGACGGCCTCATACACCTTCCAGGGAAAACATGCAAAATTATACATAATCAATCATCCAAGTGAACAGCTCTGCAGAAATACTTTGGTAAAACAACATTTTTTCCCAAAAAAGCAAAAATCAAAGCGCACACACATATCACTAAGGAACATGCTGGATTTCATCCACTGTTCTGAGAGTATTGTAGTGTTTAAATTCATTGATTCATTACGGACTTGCTAAAGGATGTGCAGAAAATGTAATATGTATGCAGCTACACAAGAATTCCATTACAATGTCATTTCCTCCAATAGCTCACATAACATCTATCAAATCCTCCCTCCTAAAATTATACAACACATTGTGTTTTTTTCTAAAACCATGTATATTTTTCTAAAACTTATTTATGGCAAAAAAAAAAATCTTCTATTTTGTGTGCTCCTAAGGCTAAAGCAAAGGAAATAACCTTTATGGGGAAAATGTATTTAATAGACATATAAAAAGCCATTGTTGTTGATGATGATAGTTCCTTACGTTTAATAAGTCTCAAGGGCACACAATTGTGCTTTCACTTCAACTATATTTTCCAATATATGAAATAAAGAATGCAGCAGTTCACCGTCAGTTCACAGCCCATTTGTCTCAAAAACATATTTAAAATTGCATCATTCTGCTTGAAAATCATGAATGTGTAAAGTTGTATTCTCTAGGAAGGATTTAAAAAATTCAGTCTATTTATTTAACTTATATTGAATATCAGAATGTGGATAATAAATTAAGGCTGCCTGCTTGCTTAAAGCTGAGCTCCAGAGACCATCCTCTGTCGCTCAATGTAAAACATGTACTGTGTGAAGAGAACATAATTTTAAGACAACTATGTTATTGGACAAATAACTGGAAATGTTTAAAATTATGAGGTCAGCTGGGTTATTGCTTTACCAAATATTGAACAGCCTGGCTTACTTTCAGAGTTTTCTCAGCTTGTAGCTTTTTTTTGATGTGGCATGCTTTGGTTTGGATTTCTTGTATTAGTCTCTATGGGCTGGCCAACACATGTGACACAAAGTGGGGTGGACGAATGTTGAAGTAGCAGAACAGATGGCACTACGTACTTGAGGATACAGTTAGGGCAGGGTTAGCCAATGTGGTGCACTTCAGATGTTACAGCTCCCTTCAGCCCCAGCCACAACGGCTAATGGTCAGGGATGGTGGGAGTCGCAACCCAGCAACTTCTAGAAGACACCACATTGGCTATCCGTGAGGTAGGGGGTTACATTTTTGGAATGCTCTTCCACATAAATATTCCCCACAGAAACGAAGCGAAACCAGTGCATCAGAAGAAAAGATTCCATCTTAGCCTGCATGTGACTGTACCAGTTTTCTATCTGCTGAGAGAGTTTTTTCCCTTAGAGAAGCATTCAAAATGTGGTCCTTCACCTGCACTCTGAAATCATACCATCCATTCTACCAGTATAGACCTCTACACTTCATTCTGTTGCATCTGTGAAGTTAGAAAAAAGTAGGAGGCTCCTAAAGAGGAAGGCCCATTAGACTGAATAATTCTAACCCTAATTCTTTCCAGCTCCATCATTCTGTGAAAATCTCATTGCAAGGACTGGGGATTTACACACACACACACACACACACACACACACACACACTGCACAGATAACTAGTTTGTTGCCAAATCCATGAGAATTTATCAGCAGAACACCTCTGGCTAATATTCTACTATTCTGCTATTCTCTGGCTAATATTCTGAGGGTATGTATGAGGGGAAAGGAACTGGTATAATATTTACTCCTTCATCAATTTAACTGGAACTATGGCCATCTTGGTAGTGCTGAGGAAGTTAGTATTCTTCTTCAGTCTCCTTACACCCCTTATGCCAATGTGGCAACCCCTTCCACATTGGCTAGACAGAAGTTTGAACATGCTAATCCCAGACTGCATGCAGACAGGGATATACTGAAACAGATGTCGGATATCCTATTTAGCATTTCACAGATGAAAAATTAACACTTCACTTTGCATCACTTAGTGTGCTCTGCCACTTTCAGTATGACATACCATTGAAGGCTCTAACATACATTGCTTATATGCTGTATTTGTTTACTGTGCAATAGAAGAGTGATTCTTTATTTGGATAAATATATAAAAGAAAAACATACCGTAGTTGTCCCTATACCTTAACCTGAGTCAGACCATTGGTTCATATAGCTCTCTTAAATATAAGGTAATCAAAAGCTACTAGTCATGGCAGCTACCTTCTACCTTCTCTATTGGAGACAGTATGCCTTGGGATACCAGTTGATGGGAATCACAAATGAGGAGAGTAATATAATACTCAGGCCCTGGTTGTGGGCTTTCCTTAGGCACCCAGTTGACCATTGTGAGAAGAGGATGCTGGAATACTGTGGATGGGTCTTTGGCTTGATTCAGCAGGGCCTTTCTTATGTTTTTATACTGGCTGAAAGCAACTTTCTAGGCCTAGGGTTTCAGGCAGTGAACCTTTCCCAGCCCTACCTGGAGATTTTGGGTTTTGAAGCTGGGTCTTTCAGCATGGCTCTTCTGAGGTGAGATGTGTATCTCAGTAACTGCTGTAGACAAGAAGGGATATTGTGCATGGCATGGTCTTTAGTGTTCACACACAAACATTTATCAATATGTGTTCCAGAAAAGGTGGGTCGTGGGTTCAAGCCCCACGTTGAGTGAAAGATTCCTGTATTGCAGTAGGTTAGAGTACCAACTCTACAATTCTATGGACACTTGGAGGATATGGCAGGACGGAAGACTGTTAGCCTTTGGCTGTCTGTCATAGGAGTGAGTGCCTCTGAGTCAATTCTTGTCCTGTGTTTGAATGAATGAATCTTTATTTGTGTCAGCCATCGGCCATAGCAATAAAACAATACGATATACAAAGAATAGAAACAAAAAGTCAATTGAGGCTAATTGTCATCTTGTCTGTGTTTGATGACAATTATCTTCAAGACTTCCAAATTCAGGTCCATGAAGGTCTGCCTTCCTCTTGCCTTTACTGAACAATTCAGCAAAGGGAAGGTAAAAAAATAGCACACCTCAGCCTGCCAGGTTCTCTTACAGGTATTTTCCCTCTAGTTTTTTCGCTGGGAAAATATTTGCAAGTTTTTATTCTTCCTTGAGGAGAGCAAGGGATGCGGAGATGCTTGTCTCTATGTGTGTGAGGGCAAAGTCACAGAATACATGGGATTGTTTTTCCACAAAATCATTTCTTTCATCACAAAAAACAAATGTTGTTTTGTTGATTGAGTGGCAAAGTGGGAGGATGGTGTGTGTGTGTGTGTGTGTGTGTGTGTGTGTGTGTGTTTTCACCTGAATAATTTCTTGGTAGTTGTTTGCTCAGAAACCCTCCTTCCAAATCTGTTTTCCTCTCCAAGATGGAAAGAAAAAAAAAAGGGCATTGTCTCATCTGCAGCTGGCTTTTTATTACGAAAGGAAGCTCCTGGAGAAAACAATGCACCAAAGTATTTCATGTAATGGTGCTCTTCTATGCTAAGGGTATCTGTGTTGGGACGGGGAGTGAATCGCACACGCATTGGTTTCCCCAGGTTAAAACATGCTCGCTGGAGTGCATCAAATGGGTCATCTAAAAGTGATCTTGCTTCTGAACTCAGTATTTTCCACAGTGCATACAGGGAAATAAGATTTAGATGGAAAGAATCAGGTGAAATTTAAAATGAGATGGCATCTGGAAGATAGAATTGGAGAGGGAGAAAAGAAGAATTAACTAATAATGAGAGATTCAGAGTTTTATTGTACCAATAAAACTGAAATGAAGGAGAATAAATGCAAAGCGGCCAATTGTCCTGTAACAGTTAGAGCTATGGAGTCAAAATTATTCGAGCCTATGAACATGCTGCTTTTCCTTATTCTAAATTATTTAGTTCTAAATATTTCAAGCAAAACATGGTGTTAGGTGTTCCTTCTTCCCACTTGCTGATTTACTCATTCAAGTCTTCCTCCCCACTAACACTGCCCACCCGCCCCCATCCAACTGTTGTGGGGCAAATGTGGGGTTGAAAATCCAGGTTTGCCAAGAAAGAAGGCTTATTTCCATACGAAGTTAGAAGCAGTCTTCTTTGGCCTTCCAGATGGTATCCTGATCCTTATCACTGTGGCTTATAGGAGAACACCAAAGGAGTAAAAGTGCAGCTGAACTTATTTTGGAAGCAAGTGTGGTGAACTGGTTAAGAATGTGAGCTGTAATTTCCGTGGTGGTTTCCTGCTTGTGGAGTGCTCTCCTCAGGGAGGCTCACTTGGCACCTTCATTGCATATTTTTAGGTGCCAGGCCTCTTTTCCTAGGGGTCTGGCTAATTAAGCAATCTGTGGACTTATAAACTCTCTCTCTCTCTCTCTCTCTCTCTCTCTCTCTCTCTCTGTGTGTGTGTGTGTGTAATTGTTTGTTAATGTGTTATGTAGTTTTGTGATTTTATATTGTAATCCACCCTGTGGTCCTCAGATGAAGGGTGATATAGAAATTTAATAAATAATAAATAATAATAAAGCAGGCCCTGTTCAATCAAATATAACAATGGGGATCACCACATAGACTTAGGTAAGACACCATTTGTCATCCTCAAATCTACAACACTGCAACCATAATAAGGATTTTGAAAGGATTACTGAGATACTGTATGTGAAGCACTTTGAACACCAATAAAAAAACACTACGAAGATATTAAGCATCCTTGAAGCAATAATTGCATACTGCGTACTCTCCGAATACACAAGGTCCCCCTCCCCCAAGATATGCCCCCAAAACTTGCAACAATTGAGCCAATGGCCAAATCGTTCTAGAAACCTTCTGGAGACTTTTTGGAGCTGGTGGCAAAAGCAATTAAGGTGAAGGTAACATACTGAGCGTCATCAGCGCCTGCCACTGAAGTCATTATGATATTGCTTATCGTCTGAGGTCAGGCAGCTGATGGCTGGATAAATGGTATCCAATTATTGAATGCTTTTCCCAGGGCTGCTCACCTGGCATGCTTTCTGCTAAGTTTTAGGCACCAAGTTAACACATATTTTTTTAAATGCCCTGACTTTCAATTGAGCATTTTTAGTGCTATTTTAGTGTCTGCAGTGCTAAGATTTTTACATAAGAAACCTACAAGATATATGCAGTGGAAGCAAGTTATGAGACATACAGAAGCAGCCAGATGGAAATTCAGTTAAGTAGTATTTTTTAAAACTGGGCCAGATCCCAGAGTTCATACTCATTCCGATCCTCTGGGGACACATCTGCATTGCAGTTTCCCGTGCTCATAGCTCTGTGCTTTAGCACTAAATTTGACGAGTGGGAAGTGAAGAACGCAGGCTCCGGTGAGTTGCAGAGGCTAGGTGTCCATTAGGTAACCTATCAAATATGGCCAAGCAGACGCACCACTAGGCTGCTCGATTTGTACATATTTCATTTATAACCCAGTCAGTACTTTTACAGCACATCATTAATACTAAGAACTAGATGATAATCCCTTGGGCTGGAAGTACATTTACATTAGTAGAGTGTGGTGTCTTTCCGACTGCCTGGAAACGTATTTTTACACAACCACAGCTCATTCCTGTTTGTGTCTTCTTCTGTTGCCAAGGTGAGAAAAGGAGATACAGATCAGACACAAAATCTGGAAAGATTTTATCAGCTAAGCACTGCACTGACAAGAGCATCTTTCTCCTGAGATATCTGTCTGTATCATGGGAAAGAACCAGGGCTTTTGTTCAGCCAGAACTCAGTAGAACTCAGTTCCGGCACCTCTCTGGTGGGCACCATTGCCATTATAAGAGAACAAAGGAGGCATTCATGGTGAGTTCTGGCACCTCTTTTTCTAGAAAATTAGCACTGGAAAGAACTAAATCTCTTTCTGGATGGAAAGGTTCACATTATCCCTGTTAAGTATTTTCTGTGACTGAACTTTATTCCCATCACAGTTCAGTCCCGTCCCCCCCCCCCCCCCCGGTTTAAGGTGTTACAGCTGCTTGTTGTTGTAAATGCTGATTTCTCTGCTGCCTGTCTTAGAGTCAGCAAGTTCAGGTGCATCTCTTGCTGACATTCTTTGCTTTTCTAAGTCACTTTTTTTTGTTTTCCTTCTCAGGTTCTTCTACCATCACCGTTAAGGTCCTAGTCCAGCTCTCTGGCTACTACACCACACTGCCTATTTCTTTCTCTGTGTAATCTAAAACAGAGTTCATGTCCTGCTGAACTCTCACCTGCACTAGAGCAGCTGCCTTCATGGGGCTCCTCTTCAATTCAGTAACTCCAGAACAACCAGGCAACCTGTTCTCTTATTCATTCTCACCCACCCACCCTCTCTCTCACACACACTCACAAATTTTCCTTCTGCAGTTTCAATGCCTACTTATTACCACTGTAATCTCTATCCACTCTTTCACCCCATTTTATTGAGCAAGCAGCTGTTTCAGACTAAAGGACACTTTGGTCTGGGAAACCTTTTTAAAAAGGTCCCAGTTCTATCACACACACATTTATATTTTTAGCTCCCAGCTAAATGAAATTACAGTGCTAAACAGTGCAGAAATAAGGAAGGACAACCCCCCCCCATGAAAATTCACCACTACCGCTCAAGTGCCTTATAAAGACACTACTTAGGAACATTATCAATTGAAGTCAATTGAGCAATTTACATCTCTAAGCTATAAAACACTGATTATGAGATGCAGTTTGAGTATCTGTCTGTAATTGTGCATCATCTGATAAGAAATCGATGATAGTCATCAGTCTTCAAGTTCCTTCTCCCATCTTCACCCCTGCCACCACAAGCAGGATCCAAAAGCACTGGACTGCTTTTGCCTGCAGCCATGGACACTGTTTAGCACGTATCAGTCAGCATGGATAATGCCAGACCCTCAAAGGATTTAGGAATGTGGGCTATTTGTTTCGAGGGAAAACCTTCCCCCCACACCATGGCCCCACATAACATAATGCAATATAGCTGGAGGTTCAAGCAGCTATATCTACCTGAAAACAAATAAACCTGCATGCAGATGGAATAGCTTTCTGACTGACAAAGTAAAGGGCTCTGATTTTCAGGCTTGGCATAGTAGCACTGGAAGGTAGCCTGAACAAAGCAAATTCTAAGACAGAACAATGCAGAATGGCAAGCACTGCAGTCAAAACATGTTCCTTCCACCCTAAACTGTTACACTGTTATTTATCTGTTCAGCTATATAGTTCTTACTACTCACTATCAAGTGGTAGCGTTATGTTAAGAAGATGATGATGACAGAAGAATAACTTAGCAGCTTGTACAGAACAAAATGTCAATGTGAAACAGAAATAGAAAGGTAAAATCAAATGCTCTTTGACACTTTTGCTGAATCCTAATTAAAACCTCTGTGTGAGGAAATTAGTAGAGCAAGCGACAGATCAATGTTCAAAGGTATTTACAATGTTCATGAGTATGCTTTGAAAGCTACAGTTGTTAGTTGCAACATACCCTTAATGGCTGCCAAAACTGGTTCACACAAGAAAATGTTTGCTCAATGGTGCAACTAAATGCAGCGCTTGAGACACAGCTATCACACCGTGAAATCAGCACACGCCACAGGAATAATACAGATTTTGTAAAGAACAGGACCTCAAGGAAGGGCCCCTCCAGATGTCCTTTTTCACTGCACATTCATGACGATTCATGCTAATGAAGCTATTGGGGCAGTCATATGTAATCTCAGATTCAATACTGTTTCACACAGCTTTATTTACTGTTTGCATCTGCTATAACGGCCTGCTGAAAGCCCACAACTTATACTACTACTAATGTCCTGATTTAGTTTTGCTTGGCTTTAGTTGTGCTATAAGCCCTCTAGACAGCAACACAGTGGTAGCATTGGAGAAGCATTGCAGAGCAAATTAATGCAGAAAATATTCACCAGCGATGTGTCAAAAACATAAAGCACCATTCTGGAAGGGCCCTAAATAAGGCTAGAACCCACCAGGAAATTTCAGCTCAGTATCAATTTTCATATCTATGTTCTGGAGAAGATGGAATGTTTTAAATAGGGGATCAGCCATTGCAGAACGTAAGAAGTTCCTAACTTAAATACAATTTGCACAATAGTGTCTTCATATGGTTACTTGCACCTGCATACAAGTATCATTCTGATTAAGAATCATCATGTGCTGATTGAGATGGGTGAATATGGGCATTACAGGGAAGTTCGAAAATTACTGAATCTCAAAGTACTAGATAAGTACTTTGATAGAGGGGAACTTACTCAGCTGTGTGAGCTGAGAGGTTTTTGAGGATTTCCGCCTTAGAAAGATCACGCTCAAAATAGTTGGTGCTTATGACTAATTAAGGCTAGTTGGAGCAGATGAGTATTAGCTGCAAACTTTAAGAGCCTTCTGGTTATGCTCTTTAAGATGGAGGTTGGGGTTTAAACTGATACCTGAAAGCTAGCAGGACCCCCAACCCCATGCAAACCAACTCTAAAGATTTGCATCTTTGTTTTTATGTCAGTGCACACACATATTTGCCATCCAGAAATGAAAGGATTGGTCAGTTTCAGTTCTCCAGGTTTCTCATTTTTCCAACCTTAAATTCAGTTCTTGATGTTTCTGCAAGAATTTGAAATTTAAGAGACTTCCGGTCGGCGCCAGCATTTAATAGCGGTCCTCGCTTCGAGCTCCGGAGGAGGACTGCTCCGCGAGTTTGGGTCTGACCCGCTACGGCGAGCGGGGGACCCCTAAAATCACAGGCGCTGAAGCCTGTGAACAAGGAGACTCAGTGGGCACCTTTTGCACCCCCCGGTACTGTGAAAGAGCCTTTTTAAAGGCTACGGAGCGGCATCGGGGGTGAGCGCGGTGCTGAGAGTCGCAACCCAGCCCGTGGAGTGAAGCCGCGTCGCCATGAACGGAGAGCGCCGATTCCTTCCTGAACCAGAAATTTGACTGTAAACCCCGTGAGTAAGACGGAGGGACTAAATGGGACATTTAAATTTAAATCCTGAAATTTGGCTGAAAACGGGAAAGGCATAAATTAAGGAAGTCTGCCTCCCCGATCTGCATGGCAATTAAAGCAACGAAAGAGTAAAGCTGCATTTGAAAGAAAATTATCTTTGAGCTGTCAAACCTGACATTTGACTTAAACTTCCCCCCAGTAAGCAGGAGAAGGGGGGAAGAAAACTGGACACTGTAAATCTGCCTGAAACTAACTGAGGAAAAAAACATCTTCCACTGCCAAATCCCCAGGACGGACTGCCTGAGTAAGGCACCGGGAAAGTGAACTGTCAGTTCAGACTGGATACAAAGTTGGGGTTTTGTCTGAGACAAAGTTACGGGACTTTAATGGAATTACTTTGTTGAACTTGTGACTATACTGAAAAAGTGCGACAGAAACTATTACTGTGGACTCTTGGATTTTTTGTTGATTGCTCTATGTTTCCTTGTTCTTTCTCTTTTCACTTGGATACAATTAAATGCTCCCTCTAGAGGGTATAAAGAGAAACTGTTACAGTGAAAAAGAAACAGTGGGATTTTCCACTTGCAAGTCTTTCCTGTGAGAACGACCTTGAGGATATGAGTGGTCCAGCAGAAGAGATAACAACTAGATCCAAAGCAAAACAGACACAAAAGAAAAGGGGCTCAATACCCGGCATACCACCAGCTGCACAGGAAAAAGTGGCAACAGCATCTATGGATTCAATGACACAGGCACTGCTCAAAATAAACCAATCTTTAGAAGCACTGACAAAGCTATCTACGGAAAATTCAAAAAAATTGACAGAACTGACAGCAAGATTGGACTTGAATACTGCAAGTGTAACATCTAATACAGAATCTATTAATAAATTAATTCAAGAAAGCTCTGAAACACGAAAGATTGCTGAAAGTGCAAAAAATACTGCAGAGGAGACAAGGGAGGAGCTTGTGCCGATTACAAAAAAAGTGAATGAACATGATGCAGCCCTATCTTTGCTGGAATTACAGAGAAAAGAGAGAAATTTGAAATTGAGACTGGTTCCCGAGAGTGAGGGAGACAGCCTTGTGGACTTCCTCACACAGAACTTTACGGAATTTTGGCAAGAGGAGCTGCAGGAAGAAGAACTTGAAATAACAACAGCTTTTCGGCTGGGCAGGAGGCAAGGTAAGAAGCCAAGGGATTGTTTGATCACATTGAGATCCAAAGGAGAAAGAGATAAAATATTGAACTTGCATTACCAAAAGGCATTGGAGATTGAAAATAGTCAAGTACAAATTTTTAAAGATATCCCTAAATACATCTTGGAGGTGAGATCCTTCTATAAAGATTTGGTCTACCTGCTGAAGAAAAACATCATACCCTTCAGGTGGGAGTTTCCACAAGGATTGTCTTTTAACTTCAAAGGAAGGAAGGTCAAAGTAAGAACAGTTCAAGATAAAGAACAGTTTTTGGAGAGATATCAGGAGGACTTGCAGAAAGGAACAGTAGAAACAACAATACAAGAAAAAGGAGTGACAGACATTGCAAACTTGTCATTTGGACTCATACCACCATCTGAAGACGAACAAAAGTTAGGAGCAGTCGGAGGAACAGGTACTTAATAACAAAATGTCTCTGCAACTTCTTAGCTGGAATTGTAATGGTTTGAACCTTCCCCGAAGAAGACGCCAAGTTTTTCATATTTTGAAAAGAGAACAATTAGACCTAATATGTCTACAAGAGACCCATGTGACCAGGACACATAGGAAATTATTGGTAAATAAGAGACTTGGACAAGAATTTATTTCATCAGACAAAGTTAAGAAAAGAGGCGTGGTGATTTATGCAAAAGAAAAATTGGCTCCAAAGATGATATTTAAAGACGAACAAGGAAGATACCTGGCAATTGAAATACAAGTTCAAGTAGAAAAAATCTTGATAGTCGGAATTTATGCACCAAATGACGGGAAGGCGGAATTCTTCAAGAAGTTGCATGAGACTTTAATGGACTATCTAGACTATAGAGTAGTAATGATGGGAGACATGAATGGTGTAGTTTCCACAAATATGGACAAAGCACAGAGACAAGTAATTTCCAAGGAAGGGAGACTACCAAAGACTTTTTTTGAAATGACTGAAACTATGGACTTGATTGACATTTGGAGAACAAGGAACCCTCTTGAGAGAGAGGGAACTTTTTTCTCTGAAGCAAAAATGACATGGACAAGAATTGACCAAATTTGGGTAACTAGCAGTATGGCGCCAAGGATTAAAAAGGTAGAAATCTGCTCAAAGACTTGCTCCGACCATAATGCTGTAAAGATGGAGATGAAACTAACATCAACTGGATCCTTCAGATGGAGAATGAATGACACCCTATTTAGAGATGAAGAGATTTATAAGAAGGCCCAAAAAACACTGAAAGATTACTTTGAGATAAATTTGAGAACAGAAGTGGAAAAAAGAATAATCTGGGACGCAAGTAAGGCCGTGATGCGAGGTTTCCTAATACAACAGAACTCCATAAAGAGGAAAAAGCAAAATGAAAGGAAAGAAAAAATTCTGGAAAAAATAAAAGAAGGTGAAAAGAAATTGAGGTCTAAACCAAAGTCCCATGAGATTCTGAGAGAAATAAAACACTATCAGGTGCAATATATGGAATTGATGAATCAAGAGATAGAATGGAGAATAAAGCAAATGAGACAAAAGACATTTGAATCAGCAGATAAATGTGGGAAACTTCTGTCATGGCAACTGAAAAAGAGGCAAAAACTGAACACTGTGACAAGTTTAGAAGTGGACGGAAAGATTATCCACAAACCAAACGAGATAAGTAATTGTTTTCAAAGTTACTTCAGGAAATTATATGCACAAGGGCCAGTTAACGAACAGGAAATAGAAGAATTTGTTAAGAAACATGGATTACCAAAAATTTCAGAGCAAAGCAGAAGGTTTTTGAATGAGAAAATAACAGGACAAGAAATAGAGGGTGCCATTCAGAAGATGCAATTGGGAAAATCTCCAGGACCAGATGGTTTGACTGCCAGATATTATAAAGCGTTGAAGGAATGGTTAGTATAACCACTGAAGGAAGTATGTAATGAAATTTTGGAGGGGAAAAAGGCACCGGAGTCGTGGAAAGAAGCCTTTATTTCACTTATACCGAAAACTGAGACTGAAAAGAACCAGGTTAAAAACTACCGCCCTATATCATTACTCAATGTGGATTACAAAATTTTTGCAGACATTATGGCAAAAAGACTGAAGAGAGTGTTGGTAGGGGAGATTCATATGCACCAAACTGGCTTTCTTCCAGGGAGACATATGTCGGACAATGTGAGGAACATTATAGACATTTTGGAACTGTTAGAAGTGGACATCAATAGGAAGGCTGTTTTAATTTTTGTGGACGCGGAGAAAGCCTTTGATAATATTGGTTGGAGCTTTATGAAGAAGAATCTCCAAGGGATGGGGGTAGGTCAAGGGTTTGAAAACGGTATAGGTGCAATATATTCTAAACAAAAAGCAAAGTTAATTGTAAACAATGTGGTTACGGAAGAAATATCTATAGAAAAAGGTACACGACAGGGGTGCCCAATATCCCCTTTACTTTTTATATTAGTCCTGGAGGTTTTGTTAAACATGATTAGAGGAGACCAGTTGGTTAAAGGAGTACAAGTCGGAGCTAGACATTACAAGTTAAGGGCATTTGCAGATGACCTAGTACTGACTTTGCAACAGCCAGATACTAGTACTAAAAGAGTATTAGAACTAATTGAGATATTTGGTCAAGTAGCAGGATTTAAACTGAACAAACAGAAAACGAAAGTGTTGGACAAAAATTTAACATTGGCTGAAAAAGAGAAGTTTCAGAATGAAACAGGTTTAGTGATAACGAAAAAAGTAAAGTACCTGGGGGTAAACTTAACATCTAAGAATGTGAATTTATTTAAGGACAATTATGACAAATGTTGGACAGAGGTAAAGAAAGATCTAGAAATATGGTCAAGATTGAAACTCTCTTTGTTAGGTCGAATTGCTGTTATCAAGATGAATGTATTGCCTAGAATGTTGTTTTTATTTCAGACATTGCAGATTTTGGACAAGATGGACTGTTTCAAGAAGTGGCAGAAAGATATATCTAAATTTGTCTGGCAGGGCAAAAAGCCCAGAATAAAATTTAAGATTCTAACTGATGCAAAAGATAGAGGGGGGTTTGCCCTGCCGGACTTAAGACTCTGCTATGAATCGGCGGCTTTCTGCTGGTTGAAACATTGGCTACTTCTTGAGAATACAGACATTTTGGATCTAGAAGGGTTTGACAATAGATTTGGCTGGCATGCATACATATGGTATGATAAGGTAAAACTGCATAAAGGTTTCAAAAACCATATTGTTAGGAAAGCATTATATAATGTTTGGATGCGGTATAAAGATTTATTGGAAAGTAAAACTCCCAGGTGGTTGTCACCAATGGAAGCTAAAGAGGTGAAAAAACTTAATATGGAGTCTAAATGGCCAAAATATTGTGAAATTTTAGAACAAGATGGGGAAAAAGTTAAATTACAGAGTTATGAGAAATTAAAGTCCAAAGTGCGAGATTGGTTGCACTATCTTCAGATAAACGAGACATTTAAACAGGACAGGAAAATAGGTTTCCAGATGGAGAGGTCAAAATTAGAAACAGAACTGTTAGAACCCAATACTAAGAATCTGTCGAGAATGTATAATCTGCTGTTGAAATGGAACACACAGGACGAAACGGTGAAATCAGCTATGATAAAATGGGCACAAGATATTGGTCATAACATTATGTTTGCTGACTGGGAACAGTTGTGGACCACCGGTATTAAATTTACGGCATGTAATGCCTTAAGAGAAAACATTATGAAAATGATGTATAGGTGGTACATGACCCCAGTCAAGCTTGCAAAAATTTATCATTTGCCCAATAACAAATGTTGGAAATGTAACGAGTCTGAAGGTACTTTTTATCACCTTTGGTGGACCTGCCCGAGGATAAAAGCTTTTTGGGAAATGATCTATAATGAAATTAAGAAGGTTCTTAAATGGACCTTTCCTAAAAAACCTGAGGCTTTTCTCCTGGGCATCGTCGGCCAATTGGTGAGAAGGAAGGACAGGACGTTTTTTATGTATGCGACCACAGCAGCAAGGATTCTTCTAGCAAAGTATTGGAAGACACAACAACTACCCACACTGGAAGAATGGCAGACGAAGGTGATAGACTACATGGGACTGGCGGAGTTGACTGGCAGAATCCGTGACCAGGGGAAAGAGACAGTGGAAGAAGATTGGAAGAAATTCAAAGTTTATCTTGTTGTAAAATTCAGGAATGTTAAAATGTCAAGGGGTTGGGAAACAGAGAATTGCAGCTGTAATTAACAATATTAGAAGAACTTAAAAGAAATTGAATTGAATATTTAGTTGTGAGGAGTTGCTGAAGAAATATAAAACAAGGATGCAGAAAAGGGGAGGTATGGGGAAGTCCGGAAAGTAAGGTTTATGAAAAAATGGCTATGAAATTATACATGTTTATATGTTTGTATGTTGGTGTATTGTGTATTGTTTGTTTTTTTGTGTTTGGAAAATTAATAAAAATTTATTTTAAAAAAAAAAGAATTTGAAATTTAAAAAAAAATTCTCATGAAAATTCTTCAACACTTTGGTGCAAATTTCTCCCAATAAAACCAATTTTTAATGTAGTTTTGACTAATGTGCACATTTTTACAAGCATTTCATCCTGATACAATGCATTATGTACTTTATTTTCATGATCTGGGACAGCTCAGTTGGTAGAGCATGATACTCTTAATCTCAGGGTCATGGGTTCAAGAAGAGATTCCAGCATAGCAGAGGGTTGGACTAGATGACCCTCATGGTACCTTTCAACTGTATAGTTTTATGATTTTATGAATATATTCATTTTTATGCACACTTTCCTCTGATATATGTGTCTTCGTAAGCATCGTTAGGTTGGACAGCCGCATCACAAAATTCAGATAAATGTGAATGCTGAAGAATGGCTAGTTTGGGTTCTCATGTTTCAGAAAGTATGAATTTGATATATTTGGCTTTAAATGCAAACCAAATTGAATTTCTCCTATTGCCATCTGTAAGTTAACATTGTGGGGTTTGTATGGACCCTTGCTACTCTGTACTATGGTGGCTATTTCAATCATCTATAAATTTATATGTGCATGTGCTTACACAATTAACACTAAAGCTACCTGAAAAGTTTCTGACACTTAACAGGTTGGTTATCAGTAAGCTTCTGATTGAAGTTGAATAAGGAGTCTGTGATCCTCTGACCCGTTTTTTCCTTGAATCTAAGTTATTTTACCCAGACACCATCCCAGCATTCGAAGTATTAGACGCTTTCAGCTCTCATCAGTTGGAATTGGTGTTGCTCAGCACTTCTGAAAATCACACAATGGCTCAATATACCAGTGACTATCAGGACTTATTGTCCCTTGAGTAAAATATTGACTCCAATTTCCCCTCAGCAAATACCTAAGTCTCCAAGTCAGTAAATCTTGATATCCCCCTCAAGAAAAGTCAATATCTTCTTATTATATTAGGAGTAACCGATGACTGAATCAGATGGTTAGCAATGGAACACTGAAGAAAGCTTTTAGACCATTCCTTTCAAAATGGGGATGAATTTAATACTTGACCATTCCTTCCAAGATGATTGTGGCCATATGTGTTAAAGTACCGGGAGAAAAGAAATATAGAGACTAAAGGGAAACCCCACTATAAAATACAGCCAGTGCTAAATAATCAAGTTCTTTAGAAGAGCTGGCTGACATGCTTTGATTTACTGAAGCACTAGGTCGGGTGGCAAGAAAGTTTAGATATTAAACACTACTGCCAAGACTCTCCAACTGAGGTTTTCACTTTGTAGGATTTGTTATATCCACTTTACTCTTTTCCCCAAGTGTTCAGAGTTCACAATCAGGCATCTGTTAGCATGAAGTGATTCTGTAATGTCTCTCTTCTTTTGTTACACCAGGGTCCATGTGGAGCTCAGGTGATTTTTTAAAAGAATCTGAACTTGGGTCAGCACAGCTCTCACAGTCAAACTCATACAGCTCAGGCTGCACGGAATTAATAGAGACAGCTGTTTTGATATTTCATGATTTGGGCAGGTGCTGACTCCTCTTTAGCAAGGAAGGGGGAAGCAAGCTGCCCGGGATGACTCCCCTGAGTGAGTGCCTGAGGGTCCTGCTCTTGCCACTTACCATCTGGCCTGGGGCGGGGCCTGAAGCCTCACAAGGACTGCTTGCTGCTTGCTGCCTGCTGCCCGGGAGGACTCCCCTGAGTGAGTGCCTGAGGGCCCTGCTCTTGCCACTTACCACCTGGTCCAGCGCGGGGCCTGACAGGCCTCACTAGGACAGTTGCTGTTACTGCTGGAGGGGCACAGAGTGTTTTTAAAATGTTTTTAAAAATTTCTTTTGGATTTTTTGTATGTGGGGGGTGGGGGTGGGATGGATGTTTGGTTGGGCTTGGGGAATTTTTTTGATTTTGATGTTTTTGTAATTTTTACAGTTTTTTGTTTGTATTGTTTTATTGGTTTTGTTTGTTTGTTTAAGGTGTTATTTTGTTCTTAAGGGGAGGGGTCAGGGCTGCCGGGGAGGGGGCCCCAGCACACAAAATGGCTGGGGCATGTTCCACAGGGGGGAATGCACTGGGACAACCGATCTCAGTGATCACGGGTAGGAAGAGGAGTTACGCTAAGACTAGACCATGTCATTACAGAGGGGGCAGGTTTAGTCGTCGTCTGAGGACTATTCCTGCCTCCGGGTCTGGTCCTGACCGGATGGATACTAGAATCAGCAAGGGATACCCACATGACCTGAAGGTGCTGCTGTGCAATGCCAGGTCAATGATTCATAAGACCACTGCCATCCATGACTTGATCATGGATGGATTGACCTGGCATGTGTAACAGAGACTTGGTTGGATGAAGCAGATGGGCCTGTCCTTGCCGCTGCTTGTCCACCAGGTTTCTCTTACGCACAGCAACCCAGGTCATGTGGGCGGGGAGGGGGGGTTGCAGTGATTTTTAGGAAGTCATTAGTTTGCACCAGGTGTCCTATTGGGAAGACCCAGTTTTCCGAGTGCATGTTCTGGAAGTTGGGCAATAGGGGCAGTACAGGATTCCTTTTGGTGTACCGACCTCCCTGCTGCACCAAGGATTCCCTGCCCGAGCTGCTTCAGGTCGTGGCAGATGTTCTCCTGGAGACACCTAGCTTGGTTGTCCTAGGGGATTTTAACATCCATGCCGACACGACCTTACAAGGGGCCGCTCGGGACTTCGTGGAAAGCATGGCCTCCATGGGGCTGTCCCTGAATAAGTCTGGCCCAACCCATAGCCGCGGACATGCCTTGGACCTGGTGTTTACCTCTATGGATGTTGGTGATCTGACACTAAGTAAAAGCGAAACGAAAGAAGTGCCATGGTCAGATCACTTCCTGGTGCAACTGGACTTCTCTGCGACCCATCCCCTCTGCAGGGAGGTGGGACCAATTCGGATGGTCCGCCCCCGCCCCTTAATGGATCCAAATGGTTTCCAGAGAGTGGTAGGGGATGCTTTATCCCATGTTGATGGCCTTTCAGCTGATTCCCTGGTGGCCCGCTGGAATGTGGAGTTAACCAGGGCTATTGACTGGCTCCGAAGCGCCCTCTCCGATTGCATGGAGCCCGGACAGCCCTGTGGTTTTCCACGGATCTGAGGGCAATGAAACAATCATTGAGATGGCTAGAGCGCCGGTGGCGGATAACTCATTCCGAATCTGACCAGACACAGGTTAGAGCTCAACGTCAAGCCTACCAAGTGGTGATAGCGACGGCGAAGAAGAATTTCTTCACCGCCTCTATTGCATCTGCAGAAAACAGCAGCAGGAGACTTTTTCAGGTGGTTCACAATTTAGCGGAACCACCTGCAACATCGGGGCCCGGTACGGGCCACATGTTCTCCTGCAATGATTTTGCAAAGTTTTTTGCAGATAAAATCGCTCAGATTCGGGAAGAAGTAGACTCCACCGTGGGAGCAGGGCCGGGGCAGGAGAGTGCTAGAGTTTTGTCTAGTCAAGTTGAGTGGGATCACTTCCAATCTGTTACCTCCGAGGATGTGGACAGGCTGCTTGGACGAGTGAAACCAACCACCTGTCTCCTGGATCCTTGCCCATCCTGGCTTATAAAAGCTAGCTGGGAAGGACTGGGCGATGGGCTTCGTGGGGTGGTGAATGCTTCCCTCCATGAGGGAGCCTTCCCAGACCCGCTGAAAGAGGCGGTTATTAAACCGCTTCTTTTTTTTCTTTTTTTAAAGCGTTTATTAATTTTCCAATAAAAACATCCAATTAACATATCAAATCAAATCCAATAAAAATAAAAAACAAAAATTAAAAAAGGTCCAATTGTCTTCCAAATTGTAATAATTTTGTTTTGACTTCCCACGGTCTGAATTTCGAAGCGCATTCAACATCATAGTCCTGCCTCTCATCATCCTCAATGTTATTCATAATTCCATGTCTGATTTTTCCCTTCCACATTTTGACTCTGGTTCTACGACCCTCATTCATGTCAGAAAACCGATACTGCTTTTTTCTATGGAGTGCAGATTTGTCCGTATATTATACTCCTTCAGCTGTTTTTTCATCGCACCGCTTCATTTAATTGCATCCAATTTCAAAGTTCTGTCCAGCTCTTTGAGAGTTGTTATTTTGGTGGCAGCTCCCAGATCGTTAATCTTTCCTGTCCAGGTGTTATCAAAGAAACAGAGAGAAATTTCCTTCTGTACCCTCCTTGTTGATTTATCTTAAACAGACTGTTTGCAATGTAGCCATATATCACAGTTAGCAATTGGCCTTTGGAATCCTCCCAGTCCCCCCTCTGGGCCCTAGAGGGGGGCTGCCAGACATCCATTTAGCCCTCTCTCTCACTCGTAATCAAAAAAAACATCTTTTTGCAAACAGTTGTATATGTAATATTGTTTCCAGTCTTTATAACCAACCATCCGTTAGCTCCTGTTTCTCTTAATCAGGGAAGTATTTCAGATATTCAATAACGACGTGGTGGGTGACGCCATTTTGTCCTTTGTTTTCGTCTTTAACAGACATTTCCGGTCTTAGAAGAGAAGTGGCTGCGAGTAGATCCCAATTATATGTGAAAGTCCATCTGAACTCACTTTTTGAAGAGCAATTTAAGTTCTTAATGAGACTTGGCATGCATTACGGATTGTTAATGTTAAGGATAAAAGAATGGTTTTTTTTTACATACCAAGCCCGTCCACATTCCAAACGTCATGATGAGGATCTCTTTGAAGTTCGATCTTTTGCACCAGAGACTGTACATACTGCAGGTTTTTTCCAGCTTCTTCAATTCAGAGCGTGTCTGTTTGTTTTCCAAATCTTTATATTTTCCCAAACAGATGCGTCCGGCTATGGGGTGGCGTCGCAGGAGTGTCAGCCGTCCCTAGCCCCGTGACCCAGTGCCCCTGCCGTCTGCCACATCGGCAATCTGGGGCAGACCACGGGTTGTTGAGACAGTCCTCCCCTGCCCTGGGGAGGCTGCCAGGGCTAATTACCCCCATATCAGCCCTGAATTATCGGAACGGCTGAGGTCCGATTGTGTGGAATCAGCCATTTTCCACCGCCAGAAACAGGAAGTCCATTACACCGCTTCTTAAAAAACCATCTTTAGATGCGGCCACGATGGCCAACTATCGCCCAGTCTCAAATCTTCCATTCTTGGGCAAGGTGATTGAGCGAGCGGCTGCTGAACAACTCCAGGCACGCCTGGAAGAAGCGGACCATTTGGATCCCTTCCAGTCAGGATTCAGGCCTCATCATGGGACTGAAACTGCCTTGGTCACACTGGTTGATGATCTCCGGCGGGCTAGGGACAAAGGTGAGAGCTGTTTCCTAGTTCTGCTGGATATCTCAGCGGCGTTTGATACCATCGACCATAACATCCTTCTGGACCGTCTTGAGGGGCTGGGAGCTGGGGGCACTGTCATACAGTGGTTCCGCTCCTTCCTCCTGGGCCGTGTTCAGAAAGTGGTGGTGGGGGATGAGTGTTCAGACCCCTGGGCTCTCACTTGTGGGGGTGCCTCAGGGTTCTGTCCTCTCCCCCATGCTTTTCAACATTTACATGCAGCCGCTGGGAGAGATCATCAGGAGGTTTGGGCTGGGTGTTCATCAGTATGCGGATGATACCCAGCTCTACCTCTCTTTTAAATCAGAACTAGTGAAGGCGGTGAAGGTCCTGTGTGAGTGTCTGGAGGCGGTTGGAGGATGGATGGCGGCTAACAGATTGAGGTTGAATCCTGACAAGACAGAAGTACTGTTTTTGGGGGACAGGAGGCGGGCAGGTATGGAGGATTCCCTGGTCCTGAATGGGGTAACTATGCCCCTGAAGGACCAGGTGCGCAGCCTGGGAGTCATTTTGGACTCACAGCTGTCCATGGAGGCACAGGTCAAATCTGTGTCCAGGGCAGCTGTTTACCAGCTCCATCTGGTACGTAGGCTGAGACCCTATCTGCCTGCGGACTGTCTCGCCAGAGTGGTGCATGCTCTGGTTATCTCCCGCTTGGACTACTGCAATGCACTCTACGTGGGGCTACCTTTGAAGGTGACTCGGAAACTACAACTAATCCAGAATGTGGCAGCTAGACTGGTGACTGGGGGCGGCCGCCGAGACCATATAACACCGGTCTTGAAAGACCTACATTGGCTCCCAGTACGTTTCCAAGCACAATTCAAAGTGTTGGTGCTGACCTTTAAAGCCCTAAAGGGCCTTGGTCCAATATACCTGAAGGAGCGTCTCCACCCCCATCGTTCTGCCAGGACGCTGAGGTCCAGCGCTGAGGGCCTTCTGGCGGTTCCCTCATTACGAGAAGCAAAGCTACAGGGAACCAGGCAGAGTGGCGCCCGCCCTGTGGAACGCCCTCCCATCAGATGTCAAAGCGATAAACAACTACCTGACATTCAGAAGACATCTTAAGGCAGCCCTGTTCAGGGAAGTTTTTAACGTGTGATATTTTACTGTATTTTTGGTTTCTATGGAAGCCGCCCAGAGTGGCTGGGGAGGCCCAGCCAGATAGGCGGGGTATAAATAATAAATTATTATTATTATTATTATTATTATTATTATTATTATATGAAATCCAGACTCATGGCTGCAAGGCCACTTCTGCAAAGACTTAGCCAGTGATCTTCCACAAGTTAGTTGCCAAGCCTTTGAGGGTGCTACTTCCCCCTAGATCAGTGGTGGCCAAACTTGGCCTCCAGCTGTTTTTGGACTACAATTCCCATCATCCCTAGCCAATGGTCCTGCTAGCTAGGAATGATGGGAGTTGTAGTCCAAAAACAGCTGGAGGGCCAAGTTTGGCCACCACTGCCCTAGATCCTATCCTTTTAAATAGCTACATGGGCAATGTAGAAAACTTTCTTTCCTAACTAGCACACATCCTGCATTATTGAGCCATATATATATATATATCTCAATACAAGCAAACCATGCAATCCAAACACAAATACAAAAGAGTAATGCAAAAAGTGAGTGTGTTATTTTAATGTAAAAAAGAGTTGCCAATTTTGTCAGGCACCCCAATACATTTCAAATAATTTCCACTCAGTTTCCTCAGTTTCAAACCTATTAATACACTCCAGGCTTACACTAATCCAAATAAAACTTGTTAATTGTATTTTCATTTATTTTCAGTTTCTGTTCTTGCAGAATGTCTTTGGCTTAATTCACCAAAGCATCACATCCAGAACAAATCCTTAGATTGCAATCCTCTGCATACCTAACCGGGAATAAATTCCATTGAACTCAATCTGGTTTACATGTGAGTTATCAAATGTATAATCAACAGTTAGAAAAGCCCCCCTGCAATATAATACAGGGTTTGGCTTTTTTCATGCACTTTCATGAAGCTGAGCTCAGATAACCACAGCATCCCTCCTTGTCAGAAATGACATGGTTTTTAAGCTGACCACTCACTCTCCCCATCCCTTATTATCCTTGTAAAGTTACCAGTCCACATTATGCATTCTTGTTTGGAAGGATTTGCTGTGCCTAATGCATTAGTCACCAAGCTAATAGCAAAGGAGTCAATGCTCAGACACTTTTCCCACTCACAAACCTACCTATCTTTTTTATAATATGTACCACAACTGTAAATTAAAATGTACCTCATTTCAGAGCATCTCCGTTTCATCAAACTTACATCTTTGGTTTCCTAAAGCTCCCATTTTGGGCAGTTTATCATTATGAAAGTGCTGGGTGAAGCATTTACAAAGGCTGTTTCACCTGGGCTGGCTCCAAGCATATTGTGTGAACAGATAACAGAGGCCAGCACAAGTAACTAGGAATAAAGCTCTCTGCAAAACATTCCCACAAAGTCCTACACACGTTCAGGTCTTGAAAACCTTAAAGAAAGTTGCAGCTCTCTGTACAGAGTTTTGCTTTATTTCCCTGTCTGAACATCTCACCATTTCTCTAATTTCACAGAGTTTTGCTCTTGTTTATTCCCCAGCTGAGGGCCTGACCAGCCATAACTTTCCTGCCTAGAAAGTCAACACATTACAGAGTGGGTCAGTGTTAGGTTCACACAAACTTCCCCCCCTCCACCCATTCCCCCCCTCCACCCAGACTATCTGATGCATACATTTGCCTACACCTCAAGATGGATTAGGCTGCCAATCATCTTGAATCATGCCCATGTTTACCCTTCCATACATTACAGGCTAGAGCACAGGTGAGCCCTAGATAACTTTATGAATATTGCATTTAGATACTTCAAATTTAGGAGATATAATGTATATCCACCAATGCGGGCTATAATGCATTCATAGTGACAGGCTAACATTGACTAGATGGCGAGAGATGCTGAAATCAAAAGATTAATAATTCTTAGGGGCTTTTTTGTAGGGGTGGGTTGGTTAGAAGTTTTCTAACTTTCTCATGACTACTTATGGCTTCCCAAACCACACAATCCTGGGGAAACTCACCTTCCCCACAAAACATTTTTGCAGCTGGAAACATGCATGATTAATGCGGGGTGTTTTCTTTTTTTAAAAAAAATCTCTTTTCACAGCTCAATAGGTACAAAACACAGAAAGGCACTCAGAAGTATTAATAAGGTCTGTTAAGTTTCTGTAACTAAATCATCAAACATTTAGGTAGGTAGGAGAAACCCTTACAAATTGCTATAGAAGAGAAGTTAATTCTAACTTGTAAGTCCAAAGGCAGAGACCAAACACTAAAGAACCCTATTGTATGAGGCTGCTTACCAGTCAGCTATCTAGCCTAGTACCGTTTACTATGGCAGCGAATTCTGAGCTCAGAGACAGGTGGAGGTTCTTCCCAGAACCCAGAGCCAAGATGTTTAAATGAGAAACACTGGAGATTGAATCTGAGACCTTCTGCATGCAAGAAAGTTGCTGTCCCTTGGAGCTTGATCTCCTTCCTTATCCTTTTGGGATAAGTGTCCTTGGGCAAGTCACAGTCACAATTTCCCTTTGTAAAATGGCTTGAAGGTGCCTTGAAGATACTATAGAAATAATTACATTAAACGAACTCTTATAGTTCTGCTTTTCTTGTTTTCTCTTCCAGCTCATCTGATTTTCTAAATTCTCTTAAGCGACTTGTCTCTAGATATGGTCCAATGGGCTGTTAAATATTCAGAGATAGGTACCTCTGTTCAAATTGGGAGGTGCAACAAAAAGAAAACATCAAAACACACTGAAACGAGCTCTCTCTCAGTCCCGCCATTCCACTCCAAAGTGAAACCTTCGTGACTACAATTCATTCATATTTATAATACTAAACGGTTTTATTTCCTGTAACTCTCATGGTTGGTGTTTTTTTTTTTAAATCATCTGCTTACAATGTGTTAAAGCACTGGCATCCTTCCACAGAGTTTAAAATGAGCTGGTGTAATTAAATGTGAAAATATGGGATAAAATATTCTCTGAGTGATTGTTCATTTCAATAAACTCCAGGTCTCTAATTAGTAGCAGCAGGAGTTATGAGACCCTAAAGCTTTGTGTGAACAACAGGCTCCCAGCCTGTAAACCACACTGCTGCTTCAATCTGGTGCAGTGCTAAATGCTTTCAAAGGGTAAATGGTATGAGTGTGGGGAGAAAATATGCCTTCCGTTAAAGTGCTAGAAAGTAAGCAGCTCGCTTCTTGCTGCCGCTGAGCAACAATGTTATAGCTACTGGCACCTTTCCTCCACTCGGAAGGCAAGAGACACAACCTTTTCCATCACACTCCGTTCTGAGCTTCACTTTCAACACAGCAGAATCTTCCTGAAGAATTCCCTTGGAGACCACACTGCAGACTTCAGCCGCACTTATCAGTTGACTCCAGAGGCTGAATATGAATAGTTTTTTTTCTAAAATATTGACAGATCTAAAAACACTAATGATTTCTTGTATCTATTATGCGACTGCGAATACTTCCAACAGGAACCAAGGCAAAAAATAGCACTAGAGATTTACTGTAACTATTGGTTGCATGCTATTTGGTGCTGAGCAAAAGGCACAAAGCATTCTGCACCTTCCAGAGTGGAAGACAGGATCATATCCTGTGTGCAGGCTGATTGCCCTATATAGAAGAATTAATCTTTGATTATATGGAAGATCTCAAGGCAGCAATGTGGTGTACTTTATGCATGCTTTTAAAATGACAAATGACCAGCTCTCTAAAACCTTTTTATTTATTTATTTTAAAAAAGAAAGCTAGGTTCCTCAGTTTTATTATCAGGAAAAATATTTCATCCAAAGTGGTTTGGGCCTTTGAAATGCACACAGGGGAATGCTATTCTCATCAACGTTTCAGACCCAAAACAAAGTGTTTTGCTGTGCTGCTGCAATTCCTAACCTAAGAAGCAGACTTATTAGTGGGAAATCTGTTGAACATTTATGCATTTCCTGCTGATTCAAGAATCTTTAGATACTATCGTTTCTGCTTCCTCCATAAAGGAAGGCAACCATGGCAAATTTAAAAGGAGATAAAAAGTTAAAGAGAGATAGATAAAGCTATAATCTCTGTGATTTTGTACATTTGGCTAAACTTTAAGGATGTGCTCAGCAACAGAAAGTGAAGAAAAATAGTGATGATGGTAGAGTCTGGACACCTCTAAGTTATGCAGTAATACTTTTTTGGATTTAAAGAGGGACAACTGGGACATATATAAATGTATTCACACTTTCTGATATTAGCCAGCCAGGCAGGCAGCCAGACAACCACATACCCCTTCATTCTGTACCCTCCTACAAGTTTCCTTATTTTCTTTTCCAACTTACACTCAACATTATTCATCTACTGAGCATGCTCAGTCCTCCCTCTCTCTATATTAATGTTTCCTTCCCCTGAGAAGCCTTCCCTCTTGTTCCTGGTTTTGGCTACAATCCTGTCAACACTCTCAGCTAAGAGATTACTGTCACGGGTGGGGAGATTGTTTGTGTGAGTGAGGGGTGCTTTGTGGTGAAGAACAACATCAGAGAGACCCTCCTCAACTAAACAATAAATATCAATACAGATTGCATCACCAACCTGAGCCTTTGTAGATGTCCATGTTAGCAAGTCGTGACAAGCAAAAAGGAGAGAAAATTATATATTCATTAGTTTTGTTGTTGCAGGAGAATACTGAAAGAGCACAAACCCCGTTTAAAACTATAGTGTCTATAAACACAAGGTTTGTATTTGATTCCTGAAACGCCCTTTGTTCTTTTCTTTTAAAAAAAATAATTATTCTAGATACACCATCCAGTGTAAACTATTGTGAATGAAATGACTAAGTAAATGAATGAATTGCATTATTAACCTTTATTATTACAGCATAATAGATAGGTACTGAAAATCAAAGATGCTTTATGGGCAGGACGATGCAGAATACCCTGAAATTGAGGATTATCAATTACTTCAGACACTGATCCTTGCAGAAACATAAATTTAAACTGGGTATCAGTTCGTGACTGGCATAAATGCATATTTGTGTGCTTGGGTGACATACATACATACATACTCACACAGCCAGATACATTATGTGTTGGCAGCCTCCATCACATGGTACTCAATCTCTATAAATTGCTAAGCAATCTCCAAAGTAGTAGAATTACAAGGATTTAATATTTCAAGTATTCTTGAAAGATCATCTTGAACTACATTTGTAAGTCTTCTCAAACTTCTACTACTTGAAGAAAATGTTGGAACAGTGTACAAACATAAACAATGTTTTATTTTTCACTTATTAAGCACATGCAAAGCATTAAATCCCTATTCCAGATGTCCAAAGCAGTTTCCCAGTGCTTTGTTTCTACAAGACCCTGGGTGTTTCTGAACATCACACCAGCTTTCTGAAGAGCACCCCGAGAAGCATTTCGTGATGTGCTCTATAGCACATTAACCTCTTTGTAATATTTCTGCACATTAGGAACTTGCTTGACAGAATAGAAGTGGAAGCAGAGGAAGTAAGGAGCTATGAAGACTCAGGAGATAATAGATCTCTAAGAAACGATGAAAGAGGATAGTAGGGAAAGGCAGATGGAGAGCAGGATGAAAAACATGTGAAGCTGGTCAACTCAAGAGTGGCTGGATAAGCGAGGAAGAGAAATGTGTGAAGGAAAAGCAACGTGAACAAAATATCAGCGATAGAAAGAGGATTTTAAGGCAGCACTAGTGCAATAAAGCTACTAAGGTAAATGCTCAGTGAGAGCTTTCAATTTTGAGAGCCATGTTGAAATCTAAGGAAGTGCTACTACAGGAAAGAACACAAGAACAGAAGAGAGAGAAAGGCAGAGCACAGTACCATCATATTTTAGCATCTAAGGCACATCTTCATGGGGCTTTCTTTGGGAAGCAGATGGGTTCATTCTGTACATCTCTTTCCCGATTCACTGATTCATTGTTTGTTGGTTAAGCCAACAGGATTGGTAGCACTGTGTTTTCCAAGTACAGGTGTGCAGCAGTACTATGGGCTGCCATATTTTTGGGCTGTTGGTGGACTTTTCTTAAATCCTACTTTACTTTTCAATTACTTAATAGGAAGCAGGAGTTCCATGCATAGGTGTCCCTGAAAGAGAAAAGCTGCTCTCTTGGAGCCCATTGCTACTGGAGTCCCCTCAATGAACACCCGCACTTAATTAATATGTTCCTGTCCTAAAATGACTTCTTCAGTCTGGGGACTTTGCTAAAAAGAATCAACAAATGTTTGTCAGCAACATGTTAAATATCCATTCTCTGGAAGCTTAATGCACAGTTTCAGCACATACCCTGGTATCTTAACCACTGGCCAGCTGCTGTTAAGCACCAGCAGTCAAGTAGAAGCACTTTCCTTCCTTCCTAATCTCAAGTGGCAATGGGACAAATGTGCAGGGTTCTTTGTTGTGTAATTACTATAATTAGCTGGTCCATTACCGCAGCTCCTTTAGGTCAAGGCTCTAACTCCAGAGAAGTACTAAATGCTGTTGATAGTCAGCTTGGGGGATGTTAAAGCAAGAGTGCTTACAAATAGAGGAGTTTGACAAGTTTCAAAGAAAATAGTTTAGTAGTAATCAAATAAAAACATTGTGGGTTAGATAAACCATGGAAGGGTATTCTCACAAGATTGTGTCAATGTACCTTGAAGAAATTAGCTCCTTTTTAAACCCACAATTAGATTTGGGGTGCTCCCCCCCCCCAAGAAGAGTACAGCAAAGTCCCAGTGACATCCATAGATTGGGATCCAGTGTTTTGGGATGACAAAATAACAACTCTGCATGGTCATGTAGCCAGAATGGTAGAATATAAGTACACAAAAATTTTGAAGAGCAATGAATGCCTATCCAAGAGACAACAAAGCTGATTAGGCCACATATGCCGGTGACTTCAACACATGATGATGCCTCAAACAATAGGTCAAGTAACAATGCTACCTTGGTAATTTCACCAGTACAGCACTTTCTACCCAGGTATTATTAAGAGCATCCTCCTCTCCCCCACCACAGCCCTGTAATTGTTAGGAGGAAATACTGCTGCTTTATACTAATAGATTGGTATATCAACCTATATTACTTTCAAGCTAGCAGAATAAAGAATAATTCCAAAAGCTTTAATAGCAGTCTAGTAGCCACAGCAGCACATATTCAAGCTGTATTCCGAGGTTGCTGCAATCTGACAAATAATGGGTTCTCTTGGACAGTTCCATTGTTAAGAGAACTCAATGGCACCTGAATGAGAATTAAGCACAAAGGGAGCTTCATTCTACCGACTGTGCTAAGTAGAAGCTGGTTGTGCTTCCTATCTTAAGCTGCTCTGCACAGAACATATTAAACAAAATTTCCCGAAAGAAGGGGGACGGGCAGAAAAACATCTCCACGTCTTGCAATGCCTATGATTGTAGCATTTTACACATTAAGCTGCCTGTAAGGTTAAGGTTAACAGAGTGTTGGTAGCATTTAGCCCTTGTCTCCTCCAAATTACACCCTCCCTTTTCAGCTGTTTAATAGTGAATGGGGTTTTGAAGCCGGAGTGCAGCCAGCAACATAGGAAGCAGCCTTAGACGAGGCCAGACTATCTGCCTAAACTAGTTTTATCTGCTCCGATTGGCAGCAACTCTCTGGAGTCTCGGGCAGGCATCCCCCCCACCATAACCTCTAGGTACACCTGACATCTGAGATAAAGCAAGTGACATCTGAGATCAGTGGCAGGTAGAGAGAAAATCTCTTCAGTGGTGATATTCTTTTGGAATTCTATATGCAGGGAGCCTCACTGGGTGCCAACATTGTGATCAGCCAAATATGTTTCTATTCTCCCAGTTCAAACACTTTAAAAATGTTGTTGTTGTGTTTTTAAAACAACACACTGTTATCTTGTGTATTTTTATCTTGTTTTTAAATTATTCATCTACTGCAAATGTATATTTAAGAAAAAGGAAGGGAAACAACAACAGCAGCAGCAGCAAAAATAAAAAGCGGGGGTTGTAAACAGTCTTGGAAGCTTTGCTGAAGTTCTGTATATGAATCGGAGTTGGATACCATTTTGGGGGAAAGGGCTGCATAACCAGGTGGAGAGCTGCTGGGCCGGGCATATTCCAAACGTGGGTAAGTGAAACCCACACCCAAAGACACATCCTTTATGCACACATTCATTCCCCCCTCCACTTATAACAGTTATTTCCCATGGAAACTGAAGCATATAGTTAATTTTCACCTTTTATTTTCTCCATAAACTTTTTCCTACAAAGTTTGTAGGGGGAAATGGGAGGGGGCACTCTCCATGCATGCAAACAAAACAAAACCCCACCCTTCTATAATCCTAGCAGAAGATTGCTAACAGCACCAGTGGACAGCTAAACTGCCCTGCCTTGAAACGAGTCAAACCCTCAAACTTCAAAGAACCGCACACAAGCGACTGCAAAATGCAGGCACACTTTCTGCACATTTACAAGCACTACGAACCTACCACCCTACTGAGGCATTTTCCTTTTGTGTTGATCTGCTTTTCAGAAGATCTGGCACTTTGCACAACATCAAAGCCCTTTCTCTTCTCAGCTGCTTCCTGATGAACTGCTGGGGAGTGGGAATGGACCTGTGGGCTGAATGAAACCCAGTGATGGGCCGTGTCTGACCCACAGGCTGAGGGCTCTTCACCCCTCACATAAATATTGGGGGGGGGGGGGACTTTAGACAGATACAGAAAGTATGGCATTCATAGTGCCTACATCACTGCCCCAGGATTATCTGCATCATGTAACTGTCAGGTATTTCAATTTGTCTGTGTCTAAAATACGGATGAAACATTCTCGTCACCCAGGTAAGTAACCCAGATAAGGCTGGAACGTATATCTTGAGAATTAACTTTGCTAAGAATGATAATTGATATTATGTGCATTCTCCACTACGTGAAGAACCAGGTATTGATTTACCATTTCCTCTTTCATTGTTTAATGGCAACAAGCAACCAGAAACACATTAAAGCCAATTTGTTCTTACTATCGCAATGTATTTTTTTGTTCAGCTGTAGAGGATGGAGTCAAGCCTCATCAGATTTACATCAAAGCATTTTAGCCCGCAGCTGTACCCATGCAAATTCCATAAACAGGCATATTTTTTTACCTGCTGCTCCAAGACTGAAGAAGTGAATATGATTCATGACAAATGAAACAATCTGTTTCAATATAGACTGCAATAATAGGGGTTGTACAGGATTTCAATTTTTAAAAATTCATTTACGCTGATAAAAGTAGCACAGAGAATTGACTTTTTAACTGGCCATTTAAAATCACGCTCTCGGAAGAAAGACTCTTTAAGTAGTAACAGAAGTTCATTTGCAACACTTTTCATATACTGCTAGGCATAGTTTGTCAATATTTCCCCCCAGATGGATATAGATCAGATGGCTATAGAGCTGTGACTGATCCTGCACTGAAGCTGCTGAGCATGCTCAGTGGCATCTAAGATTGCCTGCTCCTGTAGCCCTGAAACATCTGCACTGAAACAAGACAAAAAGGGAAGTACAGGGGTTCCACTGGGCAGTCTCTCTTCAATCAAGACCACACTGAAAAATAGCTGTTTAAAATAAGTTGGGTCCTTAAAGTTGCCCAACTGAAGTAAGGGGTGTTTTATTGTATGATTAGGACACTTGAAATCTAACAATTCATCCAACTGTTGGCCTTGCCCTCACTAGCCAGCCTATCCTGGTCCTCAAAGAATGAAACTTTGTTGGGATTCAGAACAGGGAAGTGGGTCCTTCAATAGGAAAGGCTTGTCTGGATCTCTCTCTGTTCCCTACATGCTTCTTTGAAATATGGGAAGATACTTTGAGCTAGGGTGGCCAAAAGAGACCATGGCTCCTACGGTATTTAATAGTTGTGGAGAATTTCTGCTGGCATGAACTCCCACTGTCCCCAGTGAAAATCTCAGCAGCTGGGGATGATGGGAGTTGTAGTTCAATCCTCATGATCCCAGATGGGTGGAGATGCTGCATGGGTCAATATGCTTCATGTGTCTTCTCCAGTTTTGAAAGAAGAATATGGGGAAAGCAGGAAGGTCCTCTTGCATCCAAGGAAGTGCTGCTGTGCTGCCATCTCTGCTTCCCTGTCCTGCACCCCATGGGAAGCTTTTCTCTCCTAGGGACCAGGATGAGCTGGTGGGTGCGGATATAGGACAAGAATCACTCGTACTCAGGTCCTACACTTTTGGGGCTTCCAACAGCTATCTGGTTGGCCACTATAAGAACGTGATGTTGGGCTAGATGGGTATTTAGTCTGTTGCAGGACTCTTACGTTCTTAATGTGGTATGAACTGTGCTATCCACTGCTTGCTGAAATTGAGCTGGAGCGTGACTTATCTGAACTGGTCAATAGTTTATAGGCAGGGGCATGACTGCTTGGAAGAAATCTGATGATAAGATATTTAAGTGTGTTTGTTTGAACTTATGGTATGAATGGCCTATTACTATTTTTTATATTACTGTGGAACCTTGGTTCTCGAACTTAATCCGTTCCGGGAGTCCATTCGACTCCTGAAACCATTCAAAAACCAAGGCGTGGCTTCCGATTGTCTGCAGGAGCTTCCTGCACTCAAGCAGAAGCTATGTTGGATGTTCGGCTTCCGAGAAACGTTCGCAAACTTCCGAGTTTGCAGCATTCAGGAGCTGATTTGTTTGGCAACTAAGCTGTTCGAGAACCAAGGTACCACTGTACAAGCATTAAGCAAAGTTGTGGCCAAAACTGGCGCTTACTGCTAGGTTATTTCTACCGTTCTGGTAATAAAGGACAATCTCTATTTGAAGACTTCAAAAAACGTGGCAACAAAGCAGCTTGGAATTATAGAATGAATGAAACTCTTCAAAAAATTGTTGTTAACATAAAACATTAGCAATTCTTTCATCGCTTGGAAAACTTCCACTACATTTCACATTCCCAGGGAGCTTCTCTGTACTCTGCAGCACAGGAAAAAGCTTTGGGTACATTTGAATAACTTTCATTCAGACATAAAACTGTGACGAGCAGCTAAAAAAAGCAATGAGCAACTAATGAAGTGCTGCTTACTGTACCAAAAGCGAGGGGGGGAATTTTCCTGCTTTACATCAAACTGACAGGATAAGAGGGCTTTAACTTTCACTGTGCAACAAAGGAGTAGTAAATAGATAAAGTGAAAGGATCATGGGTAAACACACTGATTGCATTATAGCTGAGTTGCAGGGATGGCTCTACCAGATGCCTTAGGCCAGAGGTTTTCAACCTTTCTGAGTCCACGACTCCCTTGATCAACTCCCTTCTTTCTGCAGCACCCCTGTGGGGCTCAGGAGCCCAATTATGTCACCTGTTGCCTGCTGAGCTAGCAGCCCCTCACCCCTTTTTAATACCCTCCCTTGTGGAGGGTTCCCTCAGCCTCCTCTCCCCTCTCCTGGGGAGTCTCCTTGGGAGCTGCCTCCTCACACTGTCCCACAGGGGACTGGGAATTACCCTTAAGCCAGACCCAGAGGCACCATTTGACTGGGGAACTTGTAGCCAGGGCTGCTGCAACAGCTGTGCTGTTGGTAGGCAGAAGACATGAGAGGGCTTCTGAGGAGGGAGGGAAGGAAAGAGGGACAGAGGCCAGTGTTGCCTACAGCACCCCTGACCATCACTCAAGGCACCCCAGGGTGCCACAGCAGGGATTGAAAACTACTGCCTTGGACAGCTGATGCTGGAAGGAGGGAGTGGCAGAGAGATTTTGAAGGGCAGAGCTTTATGGGCCACGTAGTACAGAACCTGGGCTGCATAAGCCAGCCCGAGGCCATCAGGTGCAGTGGAGGCAGCCCACATTGAAGTAAGACTCACCTGGCAGTCTGACCATCTTCTGTACATGGAATGACAGGAGGTGCCATCTTGTCCTTTGCCTAAGGTAGCAAAATGTCTTGGAGAAGCCTTGGTGATTCAGAATCTGATGCAGAGTAAGTATCACAAAGCCATACTTGCCACTGAAGTTTGTAAAGACAGAGGTAAATCTGATCTCTTCTGGCAGCCCTTAGAATATCACATTTTAGACATATCTTCTTCTTATGCCTCTTTAGTAGCCATGTCAATAATCTTTGTGGTACATCTGAACTGCAGACAGGGGCATCAATGTTTGTGTGTGTGCATGTGCGTGCGTACACACACACATTTTTAAAAATTAATTTCAAGGTTGCATTTGGGTGCCCTTATGCTACAAATGGGGATATTACCTCAGAGCATTATAAACAACTTTCCCCAGTTTAAGAGGGGGTTGTCATAACTGAACCCTTTGATACTCTAAAAAGTGACCTGGAGATGGAAGAAGATACCTTGGAAACAGGGCATTTCTTCATATTGCCCAAGTTATAATCTGAAGGAGCCTACATAGGGCTGTTGAGAACTGTGAACTAATCTAGGGTAGATTGGTTTACTTGCTTTATTTTTTATTTTTTACAATAATTTGTTTGTTAAAACAATGCTGTTACACATCTGAATATATGAGGCCTTAAGGATGCTCAGTTATGGAAGTTCATGGGCCTTAGCTATTTGAGGAAATGGACAGATCTCTACTGTAACTCCATTACCACACCTCTTGCATGTGAAATTTGGATCCTCCTCCCTGTCACCATATGAACCCCACAACTTCTTTCTCCTTTGCAAGTCCTTGTCTAATATGGAAGGGAGAATTCCTAGGGCCATTCAAAAATGATGTTCTTATAACTTATCACAATCTTCAGGTTAACATGCCAAATGATCTAAGCAACTGTAACAAATAAAGAAGAGACATCAGTCCTTGATTTTATGACAACAGTGTTTTCCAAGTCTGACTGGATTGACAGAACATCATTTAGCCATTTGCAATCAAATCACCATGTCATCCAATAACTTAGCAATATAATGGGCTCAAAGGAACAAATGAGCACATAAATAAATTTGTTTCTTAAAAAAATTATTCCAATTATTGTCCAGTTGAACACAGCCTGTTTGGACATGCTGCCTACTGCATTCAACAAACACAGCACTAGATTAAAGATTAGCAATAAAAAAATTAAATAAATTGCTACATTGTGTTCTGAAGAAACAGATGCTAAAAGAGATCAATCATTACCAGGAGAGCAAATCTTATCCAATTTTCATGGTACAAAAACAAAAATCAATTGGTTTCAGATTTATCAGAGTTGACATTTATTCACAAATCACAAGATTATGCAGCAGGCATTCTGTTCCTAACAGAATTTGGAAATGTTAAAAATCCACAGTTTCCTAAATCCAAAGGTCCTAGTATTATTTGGTAATCTGGACCCTGCAGAACCACTGACCACAGCAACTGTCAAGTACACAGTAGACCAGCTATGATGGATCAAAATGAATTAACCCTAAGAACTCACTTTCTTCTCCAATTTAATTTTTGTCATCTCCAAGCAATCAGAACTGATGAGCAACAATCTACAGAAGGCCACACCAACTAAATCAGAGTAGCAGAGCTACTTTTTTTTGTATTTTCATCATACGCCGGATAAAATCCTAGAAGCAGATCCTTTTCTCTTCTTTAACCTGTTGCTATAGAAACTTTTTATTCATCAAATATCTTGATTGGGGGAAAAACATGCATGGGTGTTGAGTCAGTCAAAACCAATTTTTAGAAGCCAGGGTTTTTTTTGCGCCTGTGAGCATAAATATCATCAGGCTGAGAAAAACAAGGCACCAAGCCAATTTGCTGCTTATTGTGAGGCTGAGAAAGACCTCCTCCTCCCTTCAAGAAGAAACTATGAAAATGTAAGGCATTCCTTCACAATTGCTAGGAGCAACTGTTGTGTTTGTAATTATTTCTGATGCTATAGTACCATCCTGCATGGAAAACGCATGTTCTTTTTTCCCCACAAGAAGTGGATTAAAAAAAACCCAAAACCACAGGCAAGAACACACAAAACAAGACAAGAATAATACTTATTAAGAAAAGGATGGAGAACCAGATATTGCTGGACTACCAACTTCCATCATTCTTGACCATTATCTGTGCTGGTTGGGGCTGTTTGAATTTGGAACTGTACATTTGGAAGTCCAGTTTCCCCATCACTGAATAAAGGGGAAATAAAATTCACTTATAATAGTCCTTAGTATACAGTGTAGGGCAGTTAGAATAGTGGCGAAATCAAAGTAAAACAGTCTGAGGAGTTGTTCACGAAATATTGAGAATGTTTAGATGGGTAGATTACGCAGACCAACTTAGCACATATTTTTTGATACTACAATATCGCCAAGGAATAAGGAACATACTATACTAGCACACATTTTAATAAAAAATAAATTAGGACTTCCGGGTTGGCGCCATCGCCGAATGGCGGACTCCCTCCGAGCTCCGGAGGGAGCCTGCTCGGCAGGGGCTGGGTCCTACCGCACCGGCGATGCGGGGACCCTTAAAAACCACGGCCACGGGGGCCGTGGACATGGAGACTCGGCTGGCACCGCTAGCGCCCTCCCGACTCGTGAAGGAGCCTTTTTAAAGGCTACGGATCGGGTGCCGGGGAGAAGCGTGGTGCTTTGAGTCCTTTGCTATCCCTGCCGAGCGAAGCCGCATGCCATCCGGCGGAGAGCGCTGACTTCTTCCATTGAAAATTCGGACTTCTTAACAATAACCCGTGAGTAATTTGGAAACCGGGTTCAAAAGGAGAAAAAAAAGAATTTTTTTTTTCCGGATTGGACACGAGCGGGGGGGGATCCAAAAAGGAAGTCAGTCCCCCTCCCTACTGTAAACCTTCCAAAACAAGGATGGGGAAACCAAGGTCCAAAAAGATTTGTATCGCTGATAAAAACTAAGAATTCCACGATGGGGAACTACAAGAACTGTGCTGGAGGAAGAATTGAGGGAGAAGGGAAACGTAACCCCCCCCCCCCTGGGAACCGGGGTGATTGAAGAGAGAGCCTGGTGAAAAGAGTCGGAGATTTTGACAGCTGTCAAAGTAGCTGTCAAAGTCGGAAAGCAGAGAGGATTTTATTATGAGAACTTTGCTGGTTAAATTTGTTACAATTTGCTATAACCCGTTAAAACTTGGATACAAAATGGCGAAAACATGGATAACAATCGGACTTTTGGACTAGAGAAAACAAAGTTACAACAATCCCCCTAGAGGAATTTCGGGACATTACAAAGATGGTCGTAAGTGGAAAAATACCATTGGAATTTTACAGGACTGGTTATCTTCTGGGAAAGCTGCAAAACGGAAATAATATTTTGTCTACAGGGTGTTCAGCTAAAGGAGACAATAGAATTTTCTATTGAAGAAAGGAAGGGACTGAACGCAAGTTTTTGTTCCTGAATAACAATAATCCCTGCAGAGTTACTAAACTTCTGAATTAGAACGTTTCAGCAGCGGAACAAGAGGAAACTGGACTACAACTTGGAAAGAACAATGGGGGGAGTTTTATTAAAGATTTGAAGTTAAATGTTTTAAAAAAATAATTATAAAAAGAAAAAGCCAACAAGGAGTTGGGGGAAATAGGTGATTTATGGACTTTAAGAATTCCAGGCAGATAACATGGTTTGGTGGTCAGGAGGGAAATTAAACCGGGGACAGGGGGGGGGAGAACTAAAATCCAAAGGCTTGTCAACTTTTTTTTTCTGAATTAGCTCTTTCTCATCTATTATACTTTTTATTTCTTATATTTCTATTGTGTGGGGTGTCCTTATCATCAAAAAAAGGGAAATTGTGGAATGAAAATGGGGTGGGCCCTGGGGAGAGAACTTTTGTCTTTTATTAGGGGTATTGATAAGGAGTGTATAAATTTTAAATTCGAATAATGGTCTAAACAAATTAAGTTTCAATTAGAACTGAGAGCTTGTGGAGCCAACAATATGAAAGGAGAATATGGTAGGGGTGGGGGAAGGGGGGAGTCCCGGAAAGTGGATGCATGAAAATAAGGCCTTGAATGTATTTTAATCTTTACTTTCTGTATTTTTGAAAATCTTAATAAATATCATTTAAAAAAAAAATAATAATAAAAAATAAATTAAAATAAGTCTCTTTGTGTGCTTGAGCTCAGGCACAGATTATCTCAGCAAAAAGATGACTGAAGACCCGGTTCTTTGTCATGCGAGTTTGCTGTGTGCTAGACCTGGCTTTTAAAACGCCATTTGTCCAGTTAGCAGTGATGAACAAGAACTGATCCAAAGCACAAATGTCTAACAATGGCAGTCTAGACATACAAGTGACCTATATTGCCTGGGGGTTAACGGCATGGATTCTGTAGCCAGAACCTACAAAGACTGGCTCCTGACTACATGGCTCAGTCATTTAAAAAAATGTCAGGGAAAATAGGCAGCGCCACCGCAAAACAAATGAAAACTCTCAAAGAAGTGAACCTCACAAGTGCCCAAAAAATTGTGTAGCTTATTCATAGATTGTTCTCCCAAAGGGCAAAGAAACTCCTTCACAGGTGACAATAAATAACTACTGTCCTTGATGAAGACTTGTACTTGAAACACATCCAGCATAATAACAGAAAGTTGCAGCGCTTTTGTAAATAAAATACACTATTTCTATGCTACTTTTGCCTGCCTCTTTTTTTCTTTTCCAGTTTCTTTTAAATATTATCCCAGCTGTATAGATGTAGTGCTTGGGGGTGAAAGCAGCTCCCATCTGGCAAGGATAACATTTGAATAGCCCCTGATTGTTAGGAGTTCTCCAGGAGCAATGATTGTAATTAGTGTGTTAGATTCAAGAGAGAATCCTACGCACAGGCTGCAGGTACCGTAGTTTGTTTTCCCTCATATTATATCAGCATCCCCAGTTGAGACTAATGCTTGAAGATGCAGGACTGACCAGCTTCTGCACTTGCTGCTTTCTACACTTGATGCAATATGGACTGCAGCCACTCAGAGAATCCACCTTGAGTTTTATAGTAGCCATCAAAGCTTTTCTGCACTTGGAGAAGTTACTGGAGAGCTCATTAAGAAACTATAAAGAGGTTAAGAAACTATAAAGAGGTTAGACAAGTAAGATCTGTCTCAGATGTTACAGAAAAGTAAAGAAAAAAGACATACATGTCACCAAGAGCACCCATGTAATGGCAACAGGTTATGCCTTTTATTCTCTGGAAGATGACTTCCTTCTTCAGATGTGGCAGATGAAGCATGAAAAGCAGGTGTCCTAAGTCCTATTCGGTCTTTCTGCAAATGGCTTAGGTAAACACATGAAGAGGGGAGAGACTGCACAACCACACAAAAACCATTTCCCTGTTTCTAAACAGCACCTCACCCACGATGCAGGCATGGTGTTTACACCTGGCTGTTCCTCTGATTTACTAGCAACAGAAAAACTGCACCTCCTCATTTAACCACCCAGCATTTAATATCAGCTTGCAAGTGCCATGCCTTTGTATTTTCATGCCTTGAATTATACTTGCTTTATCTCCTTGTTTGCCACTTTCCCATTGTTTTGTTGACAACTATTTTGGTAAATAATACATGCTCTTATCCCAAATGCATTATCCTCTGACATATTTCCATGAATGTCTCAAAATGCACTGTTTGCATGCTTACTACTGAATAAGAGCAGAATAAGAGCAGAATACATAGAGTTGCATCCCTGTGTATTAAATAGAGAGTCATCCTTTCAAAACAAACAAAGAAACCACTGACATCAACAGGCTTAAGTTAACCATGATTTCAATGGGATTTTCCCTCTGAGTGTGACTTAGCCTGATGCAACCCAAAGAGAGCTGTTGCAGAGTAGTGGCTAAGAGAAATTCTCTGGTTCAAACTTCACTTCTGCCATGAAATCACTAGGCAGACCTAAGCAAGCCATGCGCTCTCTCTCTCCCCCCCCCCCCGTCTCTCCCCAACCTCCAACCTTTAACAGGTTAGGCAGTAATACTAACTTGGTTTTTTGTTAGGATCGCACACTTTGAACATGTGGTCTAAGGGCCAATGTATCTCCTGGGGAATTTTCTGGGAGCTGCATTTCAGTGGTGGGTGGAGACAGAGGGGAGAGTGGATGGCCTAGGGAGAGTTTTGAGAGCGAGCGAGCTAGTCCTGAAGGGCTACATTTGGAACCCAGACCTGATGTTCCTTACTCCTAATTTAAAATGTCAGACAAATGTTAATTATCATTATTTATTTAGAAATAAACTCCATTTAATGTGTTGGGATGTAGCTCCAAGTAAGCATGGGCAAGGTCACAAATGCAAGTTCTTTGTCTACATTATGTCTATACAATACACATATATAGGCAGGATTATAGGCAGTGGTACTTATAACTGCAATCAAAATCTTTTAAAGCATTTGTGCATTATCTACAACTATTTAACTGCAAAACAATATGTGAGTCTTCAGCAGGTAGTGTGAGTCCTGAGCTTCATTTTTAGCACAGAAAGACCCTAGGGTGAATACACTTAATAACTGTGAAGAAGCCCTTATTTTGTGATTTGTATTATAGTAGTGCCCAAAGGACCTTCCTGCATTGGTTCATCATGCACAAGCACACAATCTGTTCCCCCAAAGAATATCCTGGCTAAATTAAAACAAGCAGGGATGTGTGACAATTTATCATAATAAGAACTATGCCAGAGTAATTTAATCATGCATTTTCATAAGCTAACGCCACAGACAATACATTACTTCCAAATGACTTTAAACGTATCAGCAACTTTCATGTGCCAGACAACCCGACTGTCATGATAGGCAGCTTAAAAAGTAAAATAAAAAGTTTGGTAGAACGAAGTTTGAAGTAGTTCCATTTTATGTATATAGGTTGGTAGCACTGGTTTGGAAGCCACAGTCTGCACCAACTTCCTAATACAACCATCAGTGGTAAAACTGCATGATTTTCATATGTGTACATGGGTGTACACCTCACCCCTGATACCTCTGCGTACTTGCAGAGGGGCAACGACATGTGTAAAGGAGCCCATAATACATTAGAACAGACTTAGCACAGGCTTCCCCCGAGTGCTCAGAGACCAAGCAAGGTCCTTCAACTGCTGCATGAGTTCCTCCTTCATCTGCTCAAGCACATGCCTGTGTAATGTACAGAGCTCTTCCAATGGTCAGCATAATGTCAAGGATTATTTGCAACTACCTAATCTCTCTGCTCTCAGTTCAGTGGTAAAGAAAGTATGTAGGAAGTGATGGGAAAGACCCTTGCACAAGACTCTCGGAGTGCAGCTGATAGTCAAAGAAAGCAATACTTGGCTGGAAAACAATGGTCTGACTTGGGATAAGACCGTTTAATAATTGCCAAGATTTGGGATCAAACCTGGAATAGGGCTGTAGGGACAGCAATATTAGATAGGTAAACAATGCAGTGTTGGGAGCCAGCTCTATTTGTGGTGGCTGCTCTGATACAACTGGAATTCTACTTCAGAAACACATTAGTAGGGCTTATATGGTTGATAACCTCCATGTGATCTTCAGGTGAAGGCTGGTACTCAAATTTAATAAGTAAATAATAATAATAATAATAATAATAATAATAATAATAATGCCTTATGAGGACCTTTCCTACTTGCTCAAGTAGCAACTGACTGGTATCTGAAGACAGAGGACTTGTGATGAGGCCCAGAAAGCAGGATGACAGAAGCATTGCATCCCATTGTCAATGTTAAGCTGCTCTCGATCTGCTCAGGGCCAAGATAGCAACACTTTCATTAGTTTCTCCCTGGCACCACACAAACTGGTCCCTCCACCTGCTCCAGTCACTCCTCTGTGATGGACTTAGTTCTAACAGCCCGTAGATGAGAAGCCTGTGCTTGAATTTTACTCAGAGTGTAGTTAGGAGTTCAGATGATTGAATGTTTGTCTCCACATAAATGTCAGGGAGAAGGATAAGCCAGCACACCTTTCCTTGACATCTAGTTTTACATATAAAATATAAAAACTCAGCATAATGCACCCAAGATTTACATCTCCATCTGCTGTTTAAGTACTAGTCCACCCACAGTGATTAAGGAACTGCAGCAGACACCCTTGCCCAGACAGTGACTCTGTGTCAGAGCTGAAGCGGGAATTCTGCAATCTTCTGCATCATCCATAATTATTACCTACCCACATTGGCCTGGATCATTAACCAGTGGTGAAGAGTCTAAGGTGAAATAGCCTAAGATAGAAAAACTTATAAGTGGCTACCCCTGCAAGGAGTGATTAGAGTGAAACCCTCAAACTAAGTGACAGGAGCAGTTTTAAGGTCTTCACTTACATTTGGATGGCAAAAATTAGTATGCGATACAAGTGGCATGCACTGCGCCACACTTGACGGCTGATTTTCAATTGTAGAAGGGATCTCAAGTTTTGTTTCTTTAAATCTGAGCTAATATTTATCTACAGTAGGTTTTCCAGATTTTCAGAAAACAATTGCTGGAAAAAAAATCCACAGTGAAGAAACTTACTTGAGTGAAATATGTGCCTCTTTTTATATCAGTCATTAAAAAGGTGACAATAATATGCCATTGGTGCAACATGCAATTTTATAATCACATGGAGCAATGACATCTTTTGTGCCTCTCACCCTCCCTCTAGAAACTCTACCTGTGATCACTTCTATAGGGGCATAATCAACCTTCTCCCCTCTCAAGCACATCCTGACTCATTCACATGGACACCAAAATCTCAGAATCTTGAATAAAATGTTCCTGACACAACACACATATTACATTACCACAAACCATGCATCCTGCATAGGTGCGCTTGAATGGTTTTCATGCCCTCATTACCATACCCTGCAAGTATCCCAGAAAAACCGGGACATCCTGTTTTTTCTCATGAGAGGATGGCAGCCATTTTGGGCACCATGATCTCGTAAGATTTTGCACCACAACCCTCCCTCCCAAAAAACTATTTTTTTTCCAGGGCTGTGAGCTCAGGCGGTGCCCCCCCCAAACACATGTTTTTTGATGCTGTGCCCAAATAAATCACTTGGGGGGGGGGGGAAATAGGGTGTGAAATGGTGTGAGATCACAATGCCCAAAATGGCTGCCATCCTCTTGTAAGAAAAAATGGGAAAATGGCATCCTGGTTTTTGCCTTTGATGTGTTGGAAGATATGTGTTGGAGGTCATAATTCCCCAGCAATTCTTTCTGTTACCAAAAGGCTAAGTTAGACACGTACACACACACTTCTAGTTGATCCTGCCTTTCACAAGGATTCAGCCCAATCAAGGTGTCAAAATTACTAAGGGGTGCTCTCCTCACCCTAGTGTCTCTCAAAGAGACTTCTTAAGGACAAATTCCTTTGGTATCAACCTACTTGTGGTGACCCTGGCAGTAGCAGGCCTGCCACCTTAGGCAGCATTCCTTTTAAGCCCCTGTGGGGCTGATGGTAAAGTCAGACACAGTGTCTGCTATCGGCAGTCAATCCTGGCTGGCTCTTCCTGAAAACCAAGCAAATGCACCACTAATAGAGTGCGCTACTCACTTTTTGCCTGGGTAGATAGTTATAGGCTGTTACAGCAGGGTATGGAATCTAGGGGGCTATCAGTTAAACATTATAGCTCACAAATTCATGATGGAACTCAAGCACAACTACCTTTGATAGTTTAATGGGTCAAATGAAATACATTTCAAGCACCTGTGTATATTTAACACACAAGCATATTAAACTGTCCCATAAAAAATAGCTTCCATTAAATTTATAATAAGTACCATTATGCGGAATTAATTATACATCCAGGTTTGAAAATAAGAAACTAAGTTCCTTGATATTGTCAAAACGGTAAAGGCTGCTCTCCCATCTTCATGTTTTGCCAGAAATCAGCTCTTTAAAACGTTCAAGGAATAATCCACTAAGCACTGGGGAGTTATGAAATGAATGGTGGTGACAGAGCAAGCTATGTGATTGATGCTGCCCAGAGGGTGCTATCTAGTGCACAATTAGATCCGTTTAAATCTCATCAATGGAACCTTAAATATGCTAGATTGTACTCTTAGGGTTTCAGTCATGTTCAGAGTTATATGTCCCTAGTTCCCATTGTAATCACTAGGACATTTGTGGCCGCAAGCAGCTCCAGGATGGCAGCTACTTGCTGCAGTCCTTAACACACTGAGGGAAGTCCAGCTGATCTCAGGTGAACATACTTAAATTCTGTGGAATGCAAATATTCAGCAGGACTGAGGACTCTTTCCCCTAATGTGCTTGCATTGCTCGCACAAGAAGACTTTGAAGTGGGGTAGCATTCAGGGGCATGATTCCACACCTACATAATAGCTCAGTTGGTAGAGCCTGAGACTTTTAATTTCAGGGTCGTGGGTTCATGCCCCACACTGGGCAAAAGATGACCTGCATGGTCCCTTCCAATGCTACAATTCTATGATGAGTGGTATAGGTAGTGGAGGGCATACTATGTGTCTTGCAGCAATTTTAGATTGGCTCCCAATTTACAAATGTTTAGGTTTTAGAAGTCAAATCCAACAGCAATAATATAAACAGGAAGGGGATGTAGATTAAAAGCTATGAAACCAGAAAAGCGTATTTAATGTCAAACTGTATCAATGTCAGAAATAAAAATTATTATATGGCAAATTAATTGAAGCAATTCAGTTTGAGAGCAACCATTGCATATATAAAATATTAGATTCCTGATTCTAAAAATATAGAGTTAATTGCCCTCTTTACTGTCTGCAATGAAAACAGAAATAATGTGGTTTTTTTGGTGTTGGTATAAAGGCAATTACTCATGTTGACCAACTTAGGTTCATTAGAAATCACTGGCATATATATCATCAGTGCATTTTATAAAACACATTAAGTAGCATCTTGCAGAGGGCGCATTGTGAGCTCAACCCCCCTCAGCTCACCCTATGCTGTGATGACATTGCAGGCGATTGTATCATGAAAAAGATAACAATATTCCAGTGTGAATCTGTAAGCTGTCAAAGTGTCAAAAGGTGGTGGGGTTTTTTTTGCTGGCAATTCTTTTTTTGTTGCATTCTTATATTAGCACAGCAGTACTAAACCTACTAATGAGGGAGGAAGTTCTACTGATCTTCATGGCACTTACTTCTGAGTAAGCAGACAAAGGCTCAGAAGGTGCCGGTATGAGTTAACAAGACAACCAATCTATTTCTCACATGTGGGAGATGAAGTGCTAAACAGGAATCTTGACTGCACAACTTCAGGTTATAGGTGGATGACTCACATGGCTGAATGCTTCTCCCTACAAATAAAGATTTCTGGAGAGAATTTTAGTCCGAAGTGTGACAGTCTAGGTACAGGTTATACAGTAATATAAAGTCAAGTGAGAGGAGCAAACAAAACGACCCCTTTCCATGCCAGCATTGCCTCAGCCGCTGGGAAACTGGTGTGGGAAGTAATCACTTTGACATTGGGATTAGGCAAGCAGGAAACTAGGATGCCCATATGTACAACTTTACAGAGGACAACCCTTGATTTGAATAGCTGCTGGAAGGAATCCAGGCAAAGAAGCATGAGAAAGGTAGAGCAGGGGCTTTGAAGTTGCCCATCAACTATTAGTACTTGGACAGCAGACAGAGCAGGCACACAGGTGCTGTGGTCAATTTGTGGCTCTCGATAGGAATGCACTTCAGCAATAGCACCCAAACGGTTCAATAGACCTGAACAAAGATGTTCAGATCCACATGCACATTGCAAAGCCCAATTTTCATATGGTAATCTCCCTTGCTGGATCAGGATGTTGATGGTTTCATGCAGCTATGGCATTTCCCAAATAACAATGTCCAAATTTTGCATTATAAAATGCAGGTGAGGGACCTGTGGCCCTCCAGATACTTTTGGACTACAGCTCCTATCAGCCATGTTGGCTTGGGTTGATGGCAAATGAATCCTACACTGGTTCCCCATCCTGGTTATAGGGCAGCCCCAGGTAACTAGTGGGAGGAGGAATCAGTCCTCTTTATAGTCTATATAACAAATATGTCAATGTAATACATGGGTTGTGCTATATCCTTCACTTATTCTGCCTGTTTGGTCTCTCACTCAATCACAATTAAAGAGGTAGGTGCATAGATGACTTTTTTTTGTGGGGGGGGGGTAAATCTTGCAAATGAAAGGTGCTCTTTTTGATAAGGAGGATACAGTGAAGTGTTACAATTTCTTCCTTGCTTTTGCCTTTAGCAAAGGTAACTGTTGTGATTTAGGCAAAGCATGGCAAGGAGTTTTAAAGCAATCTGAAAAAATGTAAATAAATTAGATAATGAAATGGAAATAGTGTACATTGGGAGAAAAGGTATAGCAATTCCTTTAAAGGGGAAAGGGGGAAAGGGGACTCTCCTGCTTCCATCACACATTGCACTATATTGGAAACTGTATAGGAATGAACTGATGGTCTCTGGCAACACTGTCAATTTGACATGCCTAAATAAATTATGTGCATCAATAGAGACATCTCAAAGGTGTGTCTTCCTCGGGGACATTGAAGATACCAATAAATGACAATTCAAACATTGAAAGAACAAGTCTATACACTTTTCTTAAAGTGACATACAAAAAATAACAAAGTACTGTTTAATTTTTTAAGGGTCCTGTACTCCCCCATAATAATATCATTTCTTGCACCTCATAGAACATCCAGCTTTGTGTCTTCGAGCTATGGTGCTAACCTCTTTTGTGTGAGGATTACTAAAAGTTTTAATTAACTGAATTTAATATGAGGTTGATTGGAAGTGTTAATTGAAGAAACAGTTTTCACTGACTTTAGACCATGTAATTGCAAAAGAACTTTTACTTGTTATTCCCATTAATACCATCTGCCCAGATCTCTATTTTGTTATCTACTCAAGCTCATTTAACAGTTTATTACAAAATCCACATAGGTTATTGATTATAGCATTACGGCCAAGGTATTTCAAGCTAATGCAGCACCTGCTTGGTGAATACAATTATGTTTCAGGAGGCCAGAACAGTGGCCTCCTTGGTCCTCCATCAGTATAGCTATCTGGGACAGGACAGAAGAGATTTCAGAAGATTTGGGATTTGCTTAATTATGAAATGGTTTAAGGCTCGTGTTTTCTCATTAAAATAAGCACACTAAGGGAAAACATTTTAAGATACTCTGCTACAATGATTTACACTTGAGTCCAATATGACATTAAATTAGATAACTAGCATAATGTGAATTAATGGGTGCTAATCTAGGTCAGTGGCAGTGTGCATGCATGTGGCCCTAGCTTCAGACCCTGCCGTCTCCACTTAAATGACTGCAACTTGTGAAAGGTCTTAGCCAGAGAGTTTGGAGAGCTGCACTAGTGAACCAACCATTTGATTCATTATAAGGCAGCTTCTTGAGAGTCCCGTGGATTGCAAGAAGATCAAATCTATCCATTCTTAAGGAAATCAGCCCTGAGTGCTCACTGGAAGGACAGATCCTGAAACTGAGGCTCCAATACTTTGGCCACCTTATGAGAAGAGAAGACTCCCTGGAAAAGACCCTGATGTTGGGAAAGATTGAGGGCACAAGGAGAAGGGGACAACAGGGGACGAGATGGTTGGACAGTGTTCTCGAAGCTACGAACATGAGTTTGCCCATGCTGCGGGATGCAGTGGAAAACAGGAGTGTCTGGCGTGCTCTGGTCTGTGGGGTCACGAAGAGTCGGACACGACTAAACAACTAAACAACAACAAGGCAGCTTCCCATGTACATATAGCTAAATCAAGTCTGTGTGGCTAAGAGACCCATTAAGTTGAATGCAGCCCATTGACAGCATATGGCAGCCTACCTGGCACCTCATTAAGGCTCTTGATTTTGCTGTCTGCCCTAGTATTACTCCAGAGACTGTGGGGCTTACTGAGAACCTGAGAGGCTGCATGACTGATTGAGCTACATGGTCACAAGCTGTGCAAAGTCTGATCAAAATAGTTACGCCAGCCTCAAAAATTACCATGTTATATTGTTATTTATTGCACTATGAAAGTACGTATCTGCACAGACAGGCAGCTTGGCAGAATCTCAAGGAGGCATCTACAGCCCACTGTGTGCATATTATCCTACAATACATTTGAGAGATCTAGGCCACGTTCCAAATGCAAGAGCCTGCAAGAGACTGAGTGTGTGCAGTGGGGCTTAGCTCTCTTTTGATGGTGGAGATGCTTCCAAAGTGTTCATGGTTGAATGGAGTCCCAGAAACCCTGCAGTGGAACACGTTCCACAATGAATTGTCCTTGAGATATCTGCAAACAGCAGCCTATATCTTTTGAAATTTTGAAGCAGGGTGGTCAGTTACACATCACCCAAAAATAAGATGTTAACATTTAAAATATAGAGGAAAAAGAGAGGGGGAAAATAGCATCAAACGTGAATATGGTAACATATGCATGGTCACAAATTGAGCAATAACTACTAAGATACTCAAGGCAACTAACAATCTTCAACATTCTGCGTGAAAATCTCTCTCTCTCTCTCTCTCTCTCTCTCACACACACACACACACACACACAAAGTAATATATATGTAAACACATAAAAAGACTTGCAATTGCCTGCCTAACTGTGTGATCTAATATTTGGCAAGACAAAATATTACAGTTCACACAAGCATCATAACTAAGCTTTTCAGTTAAGCCAAGTAAGCTAATCCTGCTGCTTTGGGAAAAGCCTTTCACAAACTACAATACTGATGTGTTAGATCACAGGTAATAAGAACTTACCTTCTGACACATCCGAGACTAATGTTAGTTGACCTAACCTAGTCATGTGGTCAGATTTCAATGGATCTACTCTGACTAAAACTTAGTTGAAAACCACTCAAAGCCTGAAAGTCATAAAAGCGTTTATTTGAGGGGGGCAGAACTAGTATGCCTGTGGTCCACCTTATCAGAGACCTTCTGTTTTTGCCATCTCTCCGGGACTGCAAACAGAACAGAGTGCAAGTCCTGGTGGAACACAAAAATAAATGGTTGGTGGGCTGCATTTGTCTTGATGTCACAATTTGCTCTGACCTGGTAAGAAGTCACTCTGGTTAGTAAGACTTTACTCAGGACTGCCAATGTTTTTTCCAGATCTTCCAACCTTGCTTTGTCATTAAAATGAAGCCAAGAATCTCAGGATTCCAGGCAAAACTATGCTATGTTTGCACTGTTGATTGTCTATCACATCTCCTTCTGTACCTATATATACACACAATGAAACAAACAGAGATGCACATACACTCACACATCAATCCTTAACTGTTGTGATTATTCTTTTGAAATGGCATAATATTTTCTAGTAAATTCATTTTCTTCAAAACTGCATGCAATACAGTCTTATGAAGCCAATTTTCTTTGGCTTATTTGCAGACTGGTTGTCTTAATACCTGCTTTTGTATACACAGTTTTCAGACTTTCCCACTGAGATGCTCTGAATTATAGCTAATTCTTCCATTAGGTTTTTCTAATGAATGCCTATTGGTCTTCTTGCTGTTGAAGTAACCATTATCCGATGTTTACTTCCTCTAGGTACGCATTCCAAATTATATAAATCCTCTGTTTGCTGTCCAGATTTAGTAACTGTTATTAGCTGATGGGAAAACATCAAATAAAACAAATAAAAAACTAATCTGCCTGTGAATAGCATCCCAAAGTAATATATGAGGAGGCATTTGTCAGGTGCTGTATTTACCGCAATCTAGGCCTAGAAACAACAGCAAGTGACATATCCTTTGGAGAGGACTTATGAGATCAAATTATAACATAATTTTATGCCTTTATGTGTGTATCTGTACAATGTTTGAAATTCATTAAGGCTGGAATCCTAAAGACACTTACCTGGGACTCATTGAACTTTGGAATCGGCGTGCATAGGATTGCACCGTAAGTATATTATAGTGTTATGGATAGGGATGAGATATGTTTCACAGCTATTTGCACTGTGTGGGCAACCTTGAAAAGAATGAATATGTTCTGGGGAGCTATGACAAAAACAGGGACGCAACTCTGATCGGCTGCCCAGTTTCTAACCTTCAATTTTAAGAAATATGTGTGACGTTTAGTTTTAGTGTTTATACTATTTTTGTAAGTCACTGTGGGCCACTTTAGTAAGGAAAGCAGTTAATAAACAAATTGTCAATCAGATGGTTTTTTTAAAATAACCTATTATAGTCTAGATTCTGACAAAAAAGGGGTTTAGGTCCCCCACACCCTCTCAGTTACGGACAGACATCCCTGTAGTATCACAGTGTCGTACCAGGGTAAGCAGACCTTGAACAGTTCCCTTACACTTAGAAATCGGATGTGTGGGCCCCAATCCAGGAGGGCTTCTTTGTCCCTTCTGTGCAGTAAAATGCTCAAGGCACACTATAGCATATGCGGGCTTTCCCCCTCCTGTTTGAGAAAATACAAAGGCCCTGCATTTTCAAGACAGTGGACAATAGATGTCTTATGCATGTCATCACCTGTCCTTAATTGTAGTCAGAAGAATGCTGGAGAAATAAATGAGGATTCTTCTCTCACCTTGCCACACCCACAAATGATTTTAACTAGAGAGAAAGTTCAGTGCACTGAAAACCTTTAGTGACATTCCATAAGCTCAGGTATGCAGAACAAGAAAAGGCAGTGAAAGGTCTCAATATTATTGCGTGCAATGAATTCCTGGCCATTATGACACCAAATTACCTCTTCTCTTACAGAGAAATTATTTCCTGGACACCTCAGACATGGCTATGACATTTGACAACTACTCTGAGCTATAATTGGGATTGGGCTCTAAACTTTTAATGAGATCCTCTGTCTAATGCTGACAACTTAGAAATATGTCACATTCATATACTCGGCTGCTTGAGGAGCCATGCCTGTTAGTTCTCACTCATCATAGTGTGAGATCTCAAGACAAGGCATAAAGAGCACTTAAACTCTGACTTTTATTAGACCATCACCAAAGTGGATTAAGAGAAATATATTGGACAGATTGGCATGCATGATGCTCCACCTATACATGATTGCTATTGGGTGGGGTTCAGATGCACTCACAGAAGGGCTTTTAGCTCAGCAGAGGCATCCACTATTGCAGGAAAAGGGAAGGACATTCTTGCCAAATCCCCCCCCCCCCTTGCAGCCTTCTAAATCTGCAAAATATGCATTGCTGGATGCTTTCTATAAGGGCACCAAGTGGATTCACAGAACAGATTTAGCAGTTCAGGAGGGAGGAGAGGAGGAGAATGTTCCATCATGCAGGAGAAATCCTTGTGCTTATAGAACCAAAGCCTTAGTGCTGCACTGAATGCAACCCAAAATTTTCTTGTTGATGTCTCCATCATTAAATTGTTATGTCCCCTCCCACCCCCTTTATGCCAGGGATAGCCTACTTCAGCGTGCTTTATTTACGGAGAGAAAACATTGCAATGCAGTTTTCACAAAGATGATGGGACACCAGAGTATAGTTATGGATTCCCCACTAATGTTGCCATATGCTCAAAGAGAAAGAAGCTCAGTGTAAAATCATATGGCAGCAGAATCCAAAGCTGGAATTTATTATTATAGATAACATGGCAAAATCTTTAGCAGCACGGCCGTGCGTGTCACTATTACCTGCCACATAATAGTTCCTGAGTTTCTCTCCTTCTCTGTTACCTCTCTCCCAGTAAAAGCAAATTAAGTGAAGTTCTGTCTGTACAGAATATCAATACATCACACATGACTTCAGCAGCAAGACACAAGGCTTAAAGCAAGGCTACCAGTGACTATTTTGAGACATCATATAATGAGCTGAAATGCACAGTCCTGTGCACACTCTATATGCGAGTGAGTTCTGCTGAGCACGGTGGGACTTCCTTCCACATAAGATAGTCACTTCAATAAGCATTGACCAAGCTTCTTCATAGCTTCTTCTAATAGCATGAAGATCCATCTCTTAATCAAGCTATATGGGTATTTTACTTACTGTCACCCCTACTCTAGTTCTAACTCTGGGATTGTCTACATTTCCCCTTGTCCTGTGCCTAAAAAGCTTGAGTATGAGCAGTTTTCCCTGGAAAACCACTCTTTCGTGCTGAATCGGAGCAAACATCAATCTGAGAAAAACCTGGTTGACATTTGATCCAATTCAGCAGTAAAGATTGGGTTTTCCTGGGGGAAAGCAGTGGGACAAAACTGGATGAGCTCATGGAGGAGATGTTCCATGGCATCGCTGCCTCTGGCCTCATAAGTGGAAAAGAGCAGGAAGACAGTGAATGGCCATGTGGTAAATGTTTTATGGTAGCAAGTGGGCTCCTCACTATCCCCTTCAGCCTATATATACCATGGCACTGCAATGGCCTGAGGGATGCTGCTTGGCTTGGACAAACCTGAATGAAGATTGTCTCACTTCCTGAATGTTGTTAGTTTCAGGTGGGATTCAATTGCACACCAGCAAATTCAGGCTGCATAATTATAGCTGAGTAAGTGGCTTGCACAACAGAGCTGCTTCCACACACAAAAATTGAAGTTTTTGCCATTAGAAAAGGAATTGGGAAAGTGTGGGATAACAATTGCTTTGATGTAACATCATCCAGCCTCCATTAAATGGCCAATGCTGTCTAATCTCTTTGCAAACAAATCAGTATTAATGCTCAATAAGCAAGTCATCTGAAAGTGCCCTAAGCCTGCTCTAGGGAGATTTATAGAGGAGAAAAGAGGAAAAGAGGGCATGGAACTTGGGCAACCTGATCCAGCTCAGCTTGTACATCTCACCTCCCCTGTTCCATCATGGGGACAAAGGTGCCTGCATAACAGAGGACTCTGATTACTGGTAACTCAATGAAATTATAGGACTGGAGTAGCTAATATGGCTTCCGTATGTTATCAGACAACTCCTATCAGCACTGGACAGCATGATCAATAAGAGTTGTAGCCCAACAACATCTGGCAGTCACTACACTGACGACCTGTTTATTAGACACTGGGCTGCAGATCTGGGCAGCAAGTCCCCTCAGGTCTCCTCCAGAGAGATACATTCATTTATGTGAATAAAGACAACATATTAAAACTTCCCTGGTGGTTCCTCTTTCTCACCTTGAGGGGGGAAAAGCATGCTGGCGCTGCATCGCAAGTGACAATGTAACACCCGGGGAAGCCAGCAAGTACAGCAATGTGAATATTTACAATGGACATGTAGATAATTTAAGAAGTTTCTTAGTATAGTTTGGAAAAGTTAAGGGGGAGGGGAAGGATCTAAACCTGCTGCCAAAGGGCAACAAAGGCATCAATCCTACTGTGCTCCTTTGTTCCCTAGACAAAGACATTAGAATAAGTTCAACCTCAGTGTTAGCTGTTGTCATGCTGATTTATGACACCCAAGCTATGCAAGTCTAGCAACATGCCACACTGTCCACTAGAGATTTGGCAGGGACCAAACTTGTTTATTAAAAATACTGCTCCAAACTAATTGAACTTCAGTGACTAAGGTGAAATGATATTTTTTTTTCCCTTTCAGGCAGTTTGACCCTCTCTAGTTGCCTTTCTAATTTTGTAGAAATTTATTAAAAATAGAAGAAAATTTCATCCATTATGGAACTGATTCCCCCCCCCCCCAAGTGCTGCAGTGCAGAGGGGGAGAAGCAAGCAACAGACATGGGGATAATTGAATATAGTTGCAGAACCCACAACTAACACCCAAGAGACTGCTGTTTGTGGAAAGGAGGTAAACAAGAGAGAGAGAAGGTAAGAGGAGAGACTTCAGTCCTCTCACCGCCTACAGCTTCCTTCTCCCTCCTGCTAGCTTTGCACCTGCTGAGCCTCTCACCATCAGGCAAGCCAACCCTAGCAGCTGAGGGTGGCAGTAGTCTTGTGACATCTGCACCTACAGTCAAACTACAGTAAGCCTTCAGAAAATAAGCTTAAGGGAGGGCTGCATTACAAGTTTTTCTTCTGAATCATGTGGAGATAGCCTCCATGCCAATATAAGCACTACTAGGAATTTGCAACACTATTGCACAAACTCTTCATAGGGGCACATCTTTTAATTAGTGAATGCCAAGTCTAGAGTATCCCAAAAAGGAAACATATTTCACTTTTCAAACCTTTAAAAGACATAAAGGGGGTAAATAATTGTTTGCTCTCTCTGTTGAGGATAGTAAAGGTAAAGGTAAAGGGACCTCTGACCATTAGGTCCAGTCATGGACGACTCTGGGGTTGCGGTGCTCATCTTGCTTTACTGGCCGAGGGAGCTGGTGTACAGCTTCCGGGTCATGTGGCCAGCATGACTAAGCTGCTTCTGGCAAACCAGAGCAGCACACCGGAGCGGTACCTATTTATCTACTTGCACTTGACGTGTTTTCAAACTGCTAGGTTGGCAGGAGCAGGGACCAAGCAACGGGTGCTCACCCTGTCGCGGGGATTTGAACCGCCAACCTTCTGATCAGCAAGCCCTAGGCTCTGTGGTTTAGACCACAGCGCCACCCACGTCCCTGTTGAGGATAGTACCAGAGTTTATAGACTTAAAGTATAGTAGAACACTCTGTCTATGTATACATTCTTGATGAATGTGAATGGATTAGGATGCGGTAGCCAATGTGCTACCTTCCAAAGGGGTTCCAACTCCCATCAGCCCCAGCCTGCCCAGCCAGTGGCCAAGACTGATGGGAGCTGGAGTCCAACAAGACCTGCACAACCTGGCTTTAGCTACCCTGGTCTAAAAGTACCTATCTCTGAAGGAAAGGTGAAGCTAAGGAAGTGTGGAGTTGATCAGTGTCTGGGTGAAGATCACTAGCATCTTCATTTAAGCTGGTCTCAGCTTTCTAAAGCAGTGCACAATATAAGTATCAACACAATTTATAAAATCCAGTTGTCAACATTATTCCTCTGTTGCACTTCGAAGCCAATATGTGCATCCCGACAGAAAATAAGAAATGGTATTCATTATGCTATTGTGTTTCCTACTCTTTGGGTAGCAATAGAATCTAATGGCAATCTGGAAAATATCAGAATTTGCTATCCACAGACACGATTCCAAAACAGAAATAAATCTTCATGTGTCTCATTGGTCTAGATGAAGACATACAGAACACTATTGTGTCTGTCTCATAGTTTCCCATGAAGTTTATCTACCATTAAATTTAAGAATTCCATTCAAAGAGGTGCTAAACCAATTTTGAAATTAGAAAGCTGACAAAAAAAATGTGTTTGAATTTTGACATAAATATTCTGCCATGTTTGTGGATGATGTGCCTTACTATATCTTCCTCAAGCTTATCATCTGTGCATTATTTACAGTGGAATTTCATTTTACCTGTTAGGTGATCTCCCAGATTTATAAGGGAAATTACTGAGATATGGGCGTTATTTATCTTATTGAGTATCATCATATTTCCTTGGGCTCTGTTTCTATTGAACTATTGCTTATGTATGTTAATATGTAAGAAAGCAATAAGAAACTTCAAAACTTTGTCTAAACCTAGCTGTAGAAAATGGTAAGATTGCAAATAACATTAAGGCCAATTTGAATCCAGCTTTTCAAAGCAGGGTTTGAATAAAATGTGTTGGCCGTACCTCACATTATATTCATTTGCAGGGGTGGCCCAATCACAAAGCAATTTCACACTATTGTTTCAGGCAGCAAGCATGTGTGTGTTGGAGGAACTGGTTTCCTCTGGGACACTGCTCTCTTGTCTTGCTGCCAGTCCAGGTGGACCTACAGAATCTTTGCATGGATGAGAGGTGTCTGCAGGACTACCACCATTCCCCGCTCCCCATCCTGGCATGCTCTGAGAAAGGATGTGAGCAGCAGGTTAGGTGAAACATTAAAGTTACTTTCAAGTAACTTGACAATTTTATCTAACTTTAAACAAAGCTTCTAGGTGCTGTGCCCAAGAAGAAGTCGCCTAGCCACCTTGCCAGGAATGTCTGTTGTTAGGCATGGCCTTCTCCCTTAGTCCTTTCTCAAAGTGAACCAAGCCAGAATAGAGGAGGAAAGCTCACTGGCATTGTGGCCACTGCAGAGGCAAAACCAAACAAATATAAGTGGGCCAGGATGAGGGCTGAGGTGCAGCAGTGACAGAAGCAGCAGCTGGGAGGGGAAGAAGAGGGAGACCAGACAGTGGCAAAGGGAAGAGAAAAAGAAATGGTGGAGGTGTGACAATGTCTCTCCCCTCACTTTAGGTGGCAGAGAGTTGTGTTCCTGTTCTATTCACTTGCCACTGAGACAGAAAGCTAGTTTTCTAGCTTGGCTGATCATTTAGCTCAGCATTTAGACTGCTAGAGTTGCCTAGACAGTTGCCTAAACTGTGCTTCGCTGAGGGTTGGTATTGTACTACCAACTTTACTGTATGCTAGCTATTGTACTATATTGTACTATATCTTACTATACTAATCTTACTATATGCTTGTGAAACATGGCCCATGTGTAAACACCATCTCCATCTCCTCAAAAGATTCCATCAATGGTGTCTCTGAAAAATTTTACATATCACTTGGGAAGACAGGCAAACTAATGTCAGTGTACTAGAAGAAGCAAAGATCACCAGTGTTGAAGAAATAATTCTTCAACATCAACTTTGTTGGACTGGTCATGTTGTTCGGATGCCTGATTATTGTCTTCCAAAGTAACTACTCTATTCCAAACTTAAAAATGGAAAGCGTAATGCTGGTGGTCAACAAAAGAGTTTAAAGACTGTCTCAAGGCAAATCTAAAAAAAAATGTAGTATAAACACCGACAATTGGGAAACATTGGCCTGCGAGCACGCCAACTGGAGAATAGAATGAAAGGGAGATACGTGCTAAGAGGAAGGCATGCTTGGCAAACCCTCACCATGATTAACTCCTGTCCGGAAACCTATGTCCCCATTGTGGAAGGACGTGTGGCTCCAGAATTGGCCTCTGCGGTCACCTATGGACACTGTTAAGACCGTGTTCATGGAAGGCAATCTTACTTGGGTACAAGTGATTGCCAAAGAAGAAGAAGACATGTTGAAACTAACGAACCTAAAGTAGTTAGGACTATTAACTTCAGTGGGTCTGCTCTGAGTAGGAGAAGCATTGGATATAACCTTGAATGCAAAAGTGAGCCTCGAAATTGACATACCTTCCCCCAAATTTCTGTGATGAACCAGGGTTCAAAGTATGTTTGTGCATAAAGAACAAGGCCTTGCTTTTGTGATCTGCCTGCACCTCTTCCACAATGGACAAATTGTGCAACCAGAACGTATGTGCATAATTCACACCAACAGTTCTCTGCATGGGGGGGGGGGAGAGGTCACAAGCTTCAGGTTCACTGCAGCACCCTGTCGTGTATACAAACTACTGTGGGGAAAATATCGGAGTTAAAGCCCCTAACCCAGGGTATTCAGCTTGAATTCCAGTAAGTAGGATTCTTCATCTTAACTACCTGCTAGGGTGCAGCATGAACCAAGCCTAAGAAATAAAGGCTATTTGAATTGCACCTTGCTTTTAAATAGGTTGTGTAAAAGTGTGTCCCATGCAAGCAACTCTTATTTTGTGCAAAGCAATACCAAAGCGAAACCATGACCAGAGGTAGAATGAACACAGTGCAGTAGTAAGTCACAATGTGTTCCATGTTGCTTATTTCCAGCATCTGTAGTAATATTAGATCACTTTTCTTACTTTCTTTGCTTTCTTAATGTTAGGATAACCTGCACACTATAGTCAAAGTTCCACAAGTGACTTTCCTGAGTATGCTTGTATTAGAAACAGAAAAGATGAAATGAAGGAAATACTAACATATCTTCTTTAGAAATAACCAGCACAAAGAGTAGGATACTGAGTTTCTTTCAATAGACTTTAAAAGCATTAAACATTTTTAATTGTATGAGCCCATACATTCTCCTGTCTGCATTAACTGCCAAGTTCCTTTATTACATTAAATTGCAACATTAATTGAAAAATATTTTACTCCTAATTTTCCATCTGAATATTCTCAGTTATATCTGTGTTTTCTCCTAATAAGAGTATACACTAGAAAATTACCTTGTAATTGTCAGATAGAAACTTATTAGAACAGAGTGGAATTGAATTCGTCGGGGGGAGGGAAATAATGAAGAATAGGTTCAAAGAATCAATCTTCACAGACTATTTTAAGTGAGTCTCGCTGATTGCACTCTGTTATTAGTGATTTGTGAGATACAGCGGAAACAAGATATAAATATTTACTCACAGTGCCAAAGAGACTGGAGTATTTTTGAGAATAAGGAAGGAACACTGAAATAAACATGAAAGGCTGTATCAATATGTATTCCTAGGAAAAAGTATGACCAGGGAAGGGAGTATATTTACTAAAGGGAAGCTGTCTTGTTTATATCATCCAGAGAATGCCCTAAATGTATCTGATACACTGTAAAAGTGTCCTACTGGTTTCTTTATATACCTCACCTGATTCTTAGGATCCAGTTTTGGACATGGACGTCCTCCATTGTAAGGCTTCTCCTTAAGCCACTTGGACCGGATTTTCACTCCTGTTCCACAAGACGAACTGCAAGGGGCCCAACTAGACCAGTCACTTAATTTGCAATCAAATGGACAAGGTACCATACAAGGCTGTTCAACATAACCTAAAATAAAAATGTAGGAAAGACAGAACAGTGAAAATTATCTTAACACTGAGATATTTATCTAATTAATAGTCTGAAGGTCATCTGTCTTGGAATGGTGTATCTGGAAAGTTACATGGGAACTAGGAGGGTTGGGCATTTCAAACAAGTGATTTCTGCTTAGGAGTCCTATATTTCTGTCAACTCACTGGTTCTTCACATTGGTCTGGTTCGTACATAACACTAAACTACGGTTTAAATAAACCTTAAATTGATAAACTATGGTTTCACATTATGTGCATACTCGGCCTACTGATTTGTTAGCAAAAATAAGCCATAGCTTACTGACCTTAACTATGATTTAGCATTATGTTTGAACCTGGAAAGTTTTTAAAATTACAGTTTAAGTGTGGTTTATTTGTTTGTCCTTCAAGCCTGAAATGCTAGCGAACAGTGACTGAAAAGTTGAACTACTCTCCATGCTCAGCTGCTACCACTAGACATGTCACTGAAGATGACACCACTGCTAAGTCTGTCTGGAGACAAAAACCTTTCCCCACCCCGACTTGCCTTCCTTACACAGCCAGGGCACAGAGTGGAGATGAACATCTGGAGGAAAGTTAAAGAGGCTGTTCTCCATGAGGACTAGCTTTCACTTTAGTTATTTTTAAATAAAATAAAAGTTTAAAAGCCTGTTGTTAAAATTTTACAAGTCATGCCTGTGCACGTGAGCATGGGGCTCCTAAAAATGTTTTAAGAGCAAGACAAATACCTCCGCTGAACAGCCAACTTGATAAGTTATTTAATGTATATGCTGATCCCCCTATCGACAAATTTATCTTAGGTTTCCTCCCCATAAGCAGCCATTTGAGGGATTCTCTCCTCCCTGCCTTGGCTTCAAAGCACCATTTCTGTTGTCTTCATTTCTTCCCTCCCCTATCCACATTACATCACAATCCAGTGCATGTTTACTCTGAAGTAAATTCCATTAGGCTTAGTGGGGCTTGTGGCCAGGCTGCATTCTAAGCATTCCAGAAAGCCCCAAAGCTGAATTCTAAACAGTAGAAGGGGAGGGAGAGTTCAAATCATATTGGAAGCCCCAGCACACGAAAGACAGATAGGAGATGGGGTGAGATAGGTGGTGATGTGATGTTAGCTGGAGCAGCAGCACCTCTACAATAATTTCCCTTGGGACATTCCGTAAACCTATATATATGCACACACACTGTAGTCCAACCCTTCATCTCTTTCCCTCAGGAGAAAAGTGTCAAGTTGTGGGGCACAGAATCTCGCCTGTGAAAGAAAACGAGTCTCTCCCCTCTCCATGTTTTTGTTTTTTGCAGTTTGCAATGAAGTTAGATTGTGACTCCCTCCTCCCCGAGATACATTCACATAGCAAGCATTCATGGGGGGGGGTGGTGTGGGTGCTATATAACAGGGAAGAAATTATGTTACAGTGCAATGTTAAGAGTGATTGGAGGATAAAGATGAGCAGTGGAAGGAAAGGTTCAAGAAACGCCAAGATCTTGTAGCAACAACCAGCTGTTGACAAGAGCTGGCAAAGAATGCCAGGAAGATTTCCATACCCTTGATTTTGCAGCTAGCCAATGGGAAGGAGATATGGTGATGCAGTGATGCAGTGCCAGTGGTAGGATACTGCAAAGGTTTTCATGAAATATGAAAAAGGCAGGAAGTAGGCAGGGGGAAACAAGCCAAACTCTCACAAACAAGCCAGAATGTTTTTGATCGTCTGTGAGGTGGCCTGTGGTTTAAGTGTGGGTTTTTTTAAATAATAATAATAATAATAATAATAATAATAATTTTTTAAATCCTGGTTTAATTTTGGCTTGATGCCTGAACCAGCTCACTCAATGACTATTGCTATCAACAATTAGAGGAGGCCTATGCAGTATGCAAGTATGGCAAAGGGACAAACCCCTTCTCACAATCAAAGCTGGTAGTTTAGCCCAGCTTTCCCAACTGACATTTTGGATTACAACTCCCATCATCATCAGCCAGCATAGGCATTGGCTAGGAATGTAGTCTAAAGCATCTGGAGAGTATCTAGGTTTGGTAAGGCTGCTTTAGCCTGCATTGACACAGTTGAAGTTATAATAAGAGCTGAAAAGGGAACCCAAAGAAATGCTTTTAAAATTCAGTGTATTATTGCAATAAAGTCTTGCACTGAAAGGAACTGCAATCAGCTTCAAGATAAACTCCAGACTGGGTTATTGGGCCAATTAAATGGGCCAATGAAACCTGATGTATAAGTTTAAAGTGATGCACACTGGGGTAAGAAAAATAAAATACAAAACCCGAACTTCCAGAATCAGAGGCAATAAGCCTCAGAATACCAGTTGCTGGAGAATCACAGCAGAAGAGGGTTATTGACCTCATGTCATGCCTGTAGGCTTTCCATAGGCCACTGTGAGAAACAGAATGCTGGACTAGATGGGCCTTTGGTGTGATCCTACTGAACTCTTCTTGTGTCCTTAAGTGAGAACCTTTCAACTTTGGTAAGAATCATCCCCATGCTGAAATTTAAGATTTCTGTTTCATCTGGTTATGCTGCTGATGAGACAAGCTTCTTTCTAGCTCATGACAAAAAGAAAAAGAAAAGTTCCAGGAAAATCCTGACTAACATGGTGCTCATTGTAGGACCACCTGCAAGTAAACTATTTTCAATCACTGAATCACCATTTTTAAAATATGCTTGAAATCACTTGCTATTTCTTTTGCTGCCAAGACCTGCTTGATTGCCTCAGCTTTATCACTTGATCTGGACGCTGCAACAATTCTGTCTCATGTCACCACTCAAGTTCTTGAGTGCCCCCAATCTCTCAAAATTAAGGGGGGGACCCACAAGCTTCCAAGGTCAACTGAACTAGATTCATCCCCAAATGACAAAATTGATCACACGGCTCTATTACATCGAATGTAAGAGGCTGAGTTCCAGGCTTAAGCTATAAAACCATTTGGCAGTATGATTTGTTGGCTTTTACATTAAAATTGCTTATAGTAAAGCCAACTTTTCTTATCCCAGAACTATATTAGTAAAATACCCACAGCCAGTTGAAACTGCCTGAATAGCTAAGCTGCAATGAAATCAATTTTGCAGACAAGGGTAAAAACAATAAATACAAAGATTAGTAGTATCGTTTCCTTTCCTCTTTTTTTGTTTCAAATCTGCATTTTGTTAACCTTTTGCACTGCAGTTTGACAACAGACTGATAGCTTTAACATTTTTTCCATAATAGCTCTTTATTGCAGCTCTTCCCCCAAGCTGCATAATGGTTTAATTTAAAATGTACACTAATTTGGTTTGTTACTTTGCAGACAAATGCTTCATCATAGCCACTTACGTCTCCAAATCCATTTAGATTAGGCAGTATCACTGCTCTCTATTATTTATCAGCAGTTCCCTTACACCCACCATCAGTAGATTCAATCGGATTTCATGTGCACTTTGTGATTATGCATTATAAATAACAGAAGGTCAAAAAAATATCTTGTGTGATTGTCTGCTTTTCAGCTTTCACTGAAGAAAAGTAAGTTAGAATAAATTAAAAGGGGGAAAAAAGCTTGTTAGGACCAGCCCTACCATTAGGCAAACTAAGACAGCTGCCTCAGGTGGTAGGTGCTTGGGGGAAGACAGTGCCTGGTGTGCCATGCAGCCTACATCGCTCTGAGCTAGCTTTCTGCCCTCAGGTGTAGTGGAGGGATCTGTTGTATCACTGGTGTTCGAAGTAAGAGTCAACTTCCAGTCTAATTGGGTTCTGTACATGGAAATGCACCATCTTATCCTTTCCCTCAGGGAGCAACATGTCTTGAGTTAGCAATGGAGCTCTTTATATAAACTCTGGTGCAATATGATTCTTTGGTTTCTTATTGTTTGTGAGCCTGGATAATAGTGGACCTTCCATAGAAATGTAAAATGCCTTGTCTAGGCAGATTAATGGAGGCAAAATCAATTAAGCTTCAGGAAGGATTTAGAAGCTTAGGGTCTTATGGACAACCTACATACAGTGGTACCTCTGGTTACGTACTTAATTCGTCCTGGAGGTCGGTTCTTAACCTGAAACTGTTCTTAACCTGAAGTACCACTTTAGCTAATGGGGCCTCCTGCTGCTGCTGCGCCGCCGGAGCACGATTTCTGTTCTCACCCTGAAGCAAAGTTCTTAACCTGAATCACTATTTCTGGGTTAGCGGAGTCTGTAACCTGAAGCGTATGTAATCCAAGGTACCACTGTATTGGACAATATGAGAGTTGAGCCAAAAATTTTCAGAAGATAATTTCTGGGAATGTTTGAGCTTTTTGTTTTCATCCCCCCAGTAAAAGGCTGCTTTGCAGAATTTTCTTTATACACTCTGTACCATTTGGGGAGGGGGGCAAGTTGGCAGCTGCCATTTTCTACCACAAAGCTCTGAAGCAGTGCTAGGTCCTGGGTATTGTGGACAGTGCCAACAGCGATTGCCTGCCCAGGGACTGGCCAACTCAGACCTGCTTAACTCCAAAGGGGCTGCATCATGTACCATCAGACTATGTTCTTGGGACCCTTACTGCCATTTAAAAAAAATAAAATTGCCTATGTCCTTTAGTGATGGCATTTGTATGCTGCCCCATAACTGGAAGAGGGCTTTTATCTCTGTAAGTTAAGTAACTATGAAATGTAACTATTTGGATGGTTTCTAGTGCTTCAGTCTGTTCAACTGCAACAGCATTTAGCAACACACTCCACAATATTAGTAGCTCTGTTTGCACCAACTACTTATAATGCAGCAAAGCTAATGTTGGTTCAGGGTCCACAGTGAATAATTGTGTTGATTTTTTTTGGAGGGGGGAATAGATTTCATAGTTAAGTACTCTCAACCACACACTTATGTTTTGCAGGCAATAAGGTTACTCCCCCACCCACCCCAATTCCTTTCTAGGCTTGCATGTTACTCTGTCACCAGTTACTGTGTAGGAATACATCTGTTATCAGCAGATGCACCTAGACCCTCTCTACTTAAAGAGTACAAGTATGTATTGAAAAATCTGAAGAGATTTAGCAGATTTTTTTACTTAGCCTGTTATTGATTTTTAGCTGTATTTTATTGTATTTGCATGATTGTTGTTAGCACTGTTGGGTAGAAAGGTAGAGTATAAATTTAGTGGGTGCAAGGTGGGAAAGAAACAACAAAAATGGGGTGAGACTATGTACATAGGACCCAAACTGAGTCTGTGGTTTTGTGTTTGCATATGAGAGAGGACTGGTTGGGTGCATAAGGGTTGTCTCCAACACTATTTTGCCCAGAGTCTTTATTAGCTGCTTTTTAAAAGCATTAGCTGCTCAAGTTTATTAAGTAAATGTCTTGCTCAGTATATGAGTAGATAGTTTTCCTACCCATCAGTGCTTTCATTGGACTGTGAAGCCCAAGGCAGAAGAGCAATCAAATACATTGAAAACAAGCACAAACATTTATACTGAACACAGTGAGGGGCTGATGAGTGGCACAATAGTGCACATGGACACATTATTTCTCCTTTTCAGATACATAAGCCAAAAATAAAGTAAAATCTATGGTTTCAGGCCTAAGAAAAAGATTGAGAAAAACAGCTTTCTGTAGTCAAAGAATGTAATGAATGAAGGTATACAATCTGCATTTTATAGAAACCAGTGGCATTTCTGGAACTGTTTCTTGGCTCATCTTTACTTTGCTTGGTGCATTATATTTGCACAGAATATATGAATCTTAATGCAACTGTGTGAAGGTAGGAGATGGTTTAGGAAACAAAATCTTCTAATGCAGGCTGCTTTTGAAGCAGATGCACGTCAAATCTAATTAGTTTTAATCTCATTTGCATCTACTCCTAACATATTTCACCATTTTAATTAACAAACTTTTAACAGCTGTAGTACTTGGAAAGAAAGCCTAAAGGTGCCTCACAGAATTCAAGGTCTTTTGAATGGATTTCTTGTGTGGATTTCAGGTGTCAGTGACAATGACAAGGATGATTTCCCTGGAAGCAGACCAAATAAAAACACTGTTTTCTTGAAACAAAACATGAAAGGTGTATAACAATGGAGGCTAGAAAGCCCCACCAGATTCATTGGTTTTGCATATGCAAATAATATTTATGTTAATAGGCAACAAGGCCTTCTGCCCTCAGGACACCAGGGCATGGTTGCAATACAAGAGCTATGGCTATGTGCCAGAATCGTATGAAATTCCCTCTGTCTCAGTGCTTTTCATTTGAACAACATCATGAGACCTGGAATAGCCTTTCTCCAACACGTTATCAAGGCATACATGCAGGCTCACTTCTTTTTTCTATCTTGCACTTAGCTTATTGTGATGTGGGAGAAACGCTTGAAGTATAAATAAATAATCAGCACTGATTAATTAACTGATGACACTCTAAAACAGCATTGCACAAATGTCAAGTGTATTGATAGTTCTAGTTGACAGTGATAGGACAAAAACAGCAGCATATTCTGTGACGTGGTGAATTGGTATTAGGGGTCCCTTTACCTTTACCTTTTTATCAGCAAGATTCCCATACCTCACAGGGGCAAAGAGGCAATTTGCTAACCCCTGAAATGATCCTTTTTGGAGCGCTGGATTTAGAGGAAGTGAACGACAGGGTCTGCATCCTTCTGGCCAAAGTGTCACTGAATACTAACCCCAGATTCCCAATGACACTAGACACTTTGTATCTGTGACATAATGATGGAGGCAAAGACAAAACGTGAGCTGCATGCCTGGCTGCTGCAGCCACAGAGGACTGCCTGGCTCTCAGTTCCTCTCCCGGCCAGTCACCAAGTGGCTGGAAGGGAGTGGGCGAAGGTTGACCTGGAATGGCTGGTAGGCATACGCTTGCTCATTAGGTAGGGTGGTCCACTCATTAAGTATACAAGGGTAGGCCTTCCAAAGGCACAGGCATTGTGTTTCTTGCCTATTCAGACCTACCTACCATTTCACACGGTGCTAACTAAGTCTTAAGCTACTATTGTGACTGCTATGGACCCAGATTAGCTGCTGCTTGTCAAGGTAAGGAAGGAATCTTAATCAGGATATAACTGGTCATCTCGTTCCTGGGTTGTTGTTTTTACCTTATCCATACTAATTCTGTATATATGTATACTTATTCTGTTGCACTTGCAGGGCTGTTTATTTATTTGTCACAACTGTTTGACGCACCTTACAACTGGTGCCGGGGGATCTGGCAAGTTTCTTAGTCACATGGGATGGGTCCCCTTAAGGGACTGTGAGGGAAAGGGCCTGGGCCAGCACACCTCAGTGGACAGCGCTATTGCTATGCCCCTGGGTGAAAAATCCTGGAAACAGAACAAGCTGTCAGCAGTTGTAGCCTCTGCCTATGTTCTCAGTGTATGCTTCATGCACCTGTACTTAAGCTACAGTTTCCAAGGTTGCAAGGGATGAAGCTTCTATTTTGAGGAAGTGACCTTGAGGAGGCCTGCATTTCACTGTTTCAGTCCTAAACAATGTCCCAAGAAATGGATAATAGCTTTAAACCAGAATTACCCAGAGAGCTTGTTTCCAAGCACAAGTCTTCATTCTCTCTGTGTGATGCAGCTGTGTTTAGACACATATCAACAATGCCAGTTATTTCAGTGGCTCAGCAGAGGCCAATTTGTGACATTTTCATTCTGCAGGAGGCAAATTCCCACAATTACAGCAAAAGAAGGAAAGATCTAGAGAAGGGTCCAGAGCAGGGGGCAGGGGAGTACTGCCGGTGTTAATTAAGGTTAATCCTCAAGCAAACAAGCAAGTCGAGAATTTTCTTGGTGAACTTCCTTTTTCTTTTCAAAGTCTCAGTTGGGGACCAACTGTGTTCCTTTATATCTAGACTGACACATTTCCACCTGCACCTATCTATGGATTGCTTTAACAATGTGATTTGTAACAGCTCAAACAGCTGCTCTGCAGATGTGTGTTCCAGGCAGCTGCATCCCATTGACTGCAACAGCAGTTTGCAGGTATGACAAAATGATTGCCATTTCAGGACCTGACACTAACGGGTGGTTATCTCATAGCTTTTTAGGGAAGAATATGCAATTCCAAAATCAAAACCCATGTGGCCAAGCTACGTGTGTCCAAAAGCAGAGGTCTCAACTGTGCCTCATATACAGTGGTACCTCTGGATGCGAACAGGATCCATTTTGGAGTCCCGTTCGCATCCTGAAGAGAATGCAACCCGCGTCTGCGCGTTTGTGCATCGCGATTCGCCACTTCTGCAAATGCTTGTGACGCCATTTTGAGTGTCTGCGCATGCGTGAGTGGCGAAACCCGGAAGTAACGCATTCTGTTACTTCCGGGTCAGCGCGGAGCGCAACCCAAAAACGCTCAAACTGAAGCAACTTTAACCCGAGGTATGACTGTACATATTTAATTTCGATAATGGTGCTGATTTGAGGTGGAATGTAAGGAGAAACTCTTTAGTTAGCTCCTAAGAGCCCAGATGAAAGATTGCACAACTTGCAATCTGCCAAGTTGAAAACAGACAGCTAAGGGCTCGATAACACCCCCCCCCCACATGTTGCTGTCTGCTTAGGACTGCAAACCCAGGTGGACTGTCAAGTTTCTGAGAGGCACAGGACACGGCTAGTGGGGTGCATTTGAGGTGGTCCAGCGTGTGGGCAACTGTATTTTATTCAAGAGCACCCAAGTTCAAAAACCTCACTTCAGCTAAAGACTCACCATCTCTCAGACTCATGTCTCTATTTGTCAACCAAAAAATAGCCATGGTGAAATTGTCACAAAGAAGGAGATGGTGAGTGACATAGCACTCTGCACATTGAGACAGTTGCAGCATATATGATTATTGTATAAAGCAGTATTTGCAAGTGTATAAGGGCTAAATAATAATTTCACAAGCAATGCTGCTTTTTATTTATTTTTTAATTTGGTTTTTCAATGAGGTATACTAACAAGAAATCAAAATACGCCATAATTGCCAAAGAGTTTTTACCTGATTAAAATTGCTGCCCATAGGCAAGGAAAGAATGGGGAAACCCTCCCTGTTAATGAAATAGTTCGCTTGTGCTGCCTTTACTGATAAAAAGTTTGAGAAGGCAAAATCTGGAAAGGTGTGCAATGATTCATAAGAAGCTGCCTTCCCTGAATTTACTGTCAGCGCTAGAATGAAACTGTTATACTCCAATGAACTCCTCCATTACAGAATATCTTCATATTGTCTGCTTCTGTTTGGTTTCCCTCCTTGGATTCTCATTACAACCAAATTGATCGGCACAACACCAGCTCTGCTAACAACCCTTTCTCCCCACTGGGGATAGTGGGAGGCAGCGCATGACAAAGCCCAAAATGAGAAAAGCAGAGCAAACTGGAATATGTGCAGAGTATACGGGAAGGAAATGACCAAAACAAAAAGAGTGACAGAAAGTGACAGCAGGCAAAGGAAAGAGCTAAAGCAAAAGGCAGCAGCTTGATGGGAGAATAAACTCTTTAGCAGGATAGGGTAACAAATAGTCTGTATCTCCAGCTCATGTTTGCAGGCAAAAGACTACTAGTCCTTTGGCCTGTGTTCAATGTTCTGCTGACTTCCCTAATTCTCCTGCTTCTTTCTCTTTCCATAAATCCTGCCACCCCTGCGCTGTTATTTTTAGGTCATACCTATTGGGTGGGATGCCACACTCAATACCATTGTTTCTCTATAACGAAGTAATTAGAAGACAATTAACCAGCTGTCAGATCTGCAGGGGGAGAGATATACTGGCTACCATCAAGGCCTTGGCTGCTTCCACTTGTTTTATCCCAGCTCTCAGCTCAAGGAGAATTCAAAACGAAGCTGTAAGGCATGGGAGGCGGGCTGCCATTAAACTATGTGAAAGGGTGTCATCTCACCCTTAGCCCTGCCAAAGGAAGGGAACTAATTCAGAATGCCCCTAGAGTGCAGGGGCAGCATGGTGTGTAAGATTGCCACAGGGGACAGATGGGGCAGGCAACCTTAATGAGATGTGGGTTGCCATTAAAGCGAGATGAGCGCCGCAACCCCAGAGTCGTCCATGACTGAACCTAATGGTCAGGGGTCCCTTTACCCTTTACCTTTATTGCAGTTTGTTTATGCTTCGTTGATTATAATTGCCTTGGACACAATTTCCTTTGTAGAAAGGCAGCATATAAATTTAAGTTTCTAATCTACAAATCATGGTAATAGCAGTCTACAGTTGAAGACTGACACTACACATATAGTGCAGTGAGGCCGTTCAAGTGCAATCCCTGATATGTCTTATACATGTCAAATGAATTACGTAACGCATTCTTGTGCATGTTTACAGAATTGTCAGCTCCATTGAACCCTGACTAAATGAGTATAGCCTTGCAGACTTCAGTTTAAAAATACATTTCCACACCTTGGGTTTAGGCAGGGAAAGGGTTCTGTAAATTTGCAGTAGAACTAATTGTGAACATTGGTAATTAGCTAGCACTTGTGACATCTCCCCACAAATTATAAAAACAACAACTGTGTAACATTTAAAAATTGGCTCTCTTCTTTTTAAACGTAAGGAAATGATAGATGTTACGAATGGATAAGCATTGATATGGCACCTCGACAAACAAATAAAAAGGCAGCTCATCTGAAACATGGCTGAGAGAGGCATACGATCAATGACTAAACCAACATTTGATTTGCTGGCACACAGCAAATCCAAAAGAAAGCCATACAGACCTCACAGTCAAAGAACAGGATCAAACAGTGCTATCCAAACTCCAAATATGGAGTGCAGATGGTAGGGCCGAGACTTCAGTGCAAGCTTACACTGCTTACCCTCCACAGGAGCGCTAATAATAATAATAATAATAATAATAATAATAATAATAATAATTTATTTATACCCCGCCCATCTGGCTGGGCTTCCCCAGCCACTCTGGGCGGCTTCCAACAAAATATTAAAATACAGTAATCCGTCAAACATTAAAAGCTTCCCTAAACAGGGTTGCCTTCAGATGTCTCCTAAAAGCCTGGTAGTTGTTGTTCTCTTTGACATCTGGTGGGAGGGCGTTCCACAGGGAGGGTGCCACTACCGAGAAGGCCCTCTGCCTGGTTCCCTGTGACTTCTCTGGCTTCACTGGTTCACTGGCTTCTCGCAGTGAGGGAACCACCAGAAGGCCCTCGGCGCAGGACTTCAGTGTCAGGGTAGAATGATGGGAGTGCCCAGGTGCAATGGAGGAAAGGGTTCCTATACCTTTAACAGGTGTGCAGAAGAAGGAATTTCAGCACATGTCATTTGTCAGGAAAGGTATCCCTGCTGAAATCCTCCCTTCTGTATAACAAATAAAGATGCCCCCTACCTCCAGCATGCACTAAAGATTGTACCCAGGAGATCAGGACGCTCTGAACAGTTGCTGCCACCAGCTTCAACTAAGGGTGTGCATTCAAATTCCAAATTGAAAGAAATCACTTCAAAGAGGTGGACCTCTTTATAAGCCCACTGACATATTAAGCTTGATTAACGCAACGTTACTTAAATTTTCCTGTCTTCTTTTATCTGGGATGTTTGACACAGGAAATAGAAAGGTATCAAACGCTGCATGACCAGTGGTAGACTCTGGGCCTCCATTGTTTATACAGGGCACTCTAACTTACCTGAATGGTTGCAATGAGATGGTTCCACAAGTCTGCCGGTCTTATCGTAGCAGGCCAGGGCTCTGAAGCGCACCCCTTCTCCGCATTCCTTGGCATGCCCGTGAAATCTCTGTTCTAGCTGCAGCTCTGTTTTCCCTACGGAAATTATGCATTCCGACCAATTTCCATGGGGCCGGCTGGTAAATATTGTGCAAGGGCATGGTTCCGCTTCAACAAGGGGATACACTTCTGTATTCTGGCACTTGTCTCGCTTTCTGCTTCTCCCTGTTCCGACCGGGAAAATATGCTTGTTAGCGTAGCATCTGCTGCTTTTGATAACAATATGTCGTATTATTTACACTTGAAGGGGTTTGATACAGTTAGAACCAACACAATCCGAAATGTAAATACAGAAGAGCTGGTTCAAAGACATCTGTTAGTTGTTGTTGCCCGTGCTCCAGAGGGCCGAGAAAATGTCGCTGTCTCCAGGGCAACCAGAGAGCCTAAAGGAACTTGTGGAGGAGGGGGAATTGTTTGGGATGAAGCACAAAATGATAGAGAACAACTGTCTGCCTACTCTTATTAGGAAAAAACACACCCGAAGAAGCTCTTAATTTGCCCCATAATTATCTTAAGAAAGTAAATTTATTATCTCCCTTCTCTCCCCTCACCTTAAGCCCTGCAACCTCATCACTGGTTGCTTAGGGAAACCCACTAGGTAGATTCAGCAAGCTGCGGCTCTTCCTTCGAAGTTATTTTGCAAATTAGCTGAATACACAACAGGGATATGTACTAGATCTTCATGAGATCAGGGATAACTCTATGAGTAGACAAGAAATGCTTAAGGCCCGGCAGGGTATTTTGGTCAAGAATGTTTAACACTGTAACACCGCCCATGTTCAACTTGTATATTTGTAAATAAACACAAAGAAATTGCACAATGCCAACAAACGTCAAGTGACATCATTCTAAAGGAGACCAAGTCCAGCCCAGATAAGCACTGCACCAGTGAAACTTCTCATCACCTGGAGATTTTGAAGCTCAAAAACTGCCATTTCTTTTAAGCTCTTTCAATGCGTTGTATCACACTTTCAGTTTACCACAAAGTTCTCTACTGAGAGAAGCAAGTACAATTCTTCCTCCCCTTCCCTCTTTCCTGACTTCAGCAAATCTACCAATCTATTCCAGAAGTGGACTTGTCCTGAGAGGACAATCTTTAAACATAACTTTTCTTTATCCCATTGTATCTCGACACCAAGGGCTTCATTTCACTTTGCATTAACAGGTGACACAATAAGTATGCACACTCAGCAGCTGTCAAGTAATACTTTTGAAAGTGAAAAGTTGCATGTAAGCCAACCATGAGTTCCCTCCACAGATATTGAGATATTAACACAATTTAACTGGATTGCTTGCATCAAAGAATATTCATTCCACTCTATTTTCCAAATGGTTTTTAATTAGCACGTTAACATTCTCAGAGCCGGTTTTAAAAATGATGATCAGAAATTATTTTTAATCAAGACCCAGCAGTCTTAAAGACTTTTTCTATTTAAATAAAAATGGTTTTTGAACATTAACAAAAAAGTGTTCAGTTTTTTGGGGGTCGGGGACAGGGAGGACGTCACCCAACAATATTTTGCAATAGTCTATTTCTCCTTCACACAAAACAGTCAGTTTCAATGCCTGCACATTTGACTGAGTTAATGATTAAAGAAGATAAATATGCCTTTCTTGAACATAAAGCTTTTTTTCAAAAATGTTAGCTGCATAATACAGTTTTCAAAGTAGTGTAACCTCAAATTACCTTCTAACCAGCATTTGCTTGGGGATGCATAAAAGTGGGGGTCATGTGGGATTCGAAAGCTGCCACGTCAACAGCACAGCTTTACAGGCTATGTAAAGTCGGAGCTAAGCATATAACCTGCTACTGAACTTCTGCAGCGTTGTAGTCTCTCCAAACTTATTCTGCTCAAAATAAAGCAAGAAGACTTGCCAGGCTACTTTGCTGCATTAAGACTTTAGCAGTCTCTGTTTAGTCCCATTAGGAAATGGGGAGGCCCACATCTGTACTGTGCAATCCATGGTCTTCAGCTACTCCCATACATGAGACCTAGATGACTTCCATAGGAACAGCAAGGATGGGTGTTAGTAAGATGAAGAAGAGTTTAGATTTTCACCACCCTAAGGAGTATCAAAGCAGCTAACAACAAACACTCTGTGAGGTGAGTGGGGCTGAGAGACTTCAGAGAAGTATGACTAGCCCAAGGTCACCCAGCAGCTGCATGTGGAGGAGCGGAGACGCGAACCCGGTTCCCCAGATTACGAGCCCACTGTTCTTAACCACTACACCACACTGGCTGTAGGAGTAACATCTCGTATGACCCTGAGCCAAACTCTACTGTCCTATGCTATGATATACCAAATCTGAATGAATAAGAATAAAACACATGAGAAACATTTTGCTGTCATGCTTTGCACTTATAACATTTAATATTTTCTATTTCCACTTAAAAGGAGAATGCTTTAGTTATCGGGACATTCTATTAGCCAAGGTGATACATCAAAGGCTTCAACAACAAAGTGGGGAAAGAAATAAACATGACAGCTTTAGTAAACATTTCCAGCATAAAGAGGTTCTAGGACTGAATATCAAAAATGCACAGTAGCTATTGCCTTTTTGTTTGTTTGTTTTAAAGTAACATGCAACCAATTAAAGGGTGCTCTGCTACTGTAAGCAAGGCATCATGCAGCTTTTCAATAACATTATTGCATTATCTGTTCACATGAGAATTCATGAGCATGGCTCATTAAAGAACAAGAGTTATTCAGGCATGGGTATTATTATACCATTTTCTGATTATTCTTGCCTGTGTGTGTGTGTGTGTGTGTGTATAGAGTTTACACTATAATGGCTTTCACTGTGATGCCTGTGTTTAAAAACCAACAGGAATTCTCCGTCTCCCTGAAGCCATGGCTTACCAATACATATAGTTAAATTCTTATCATAAAACACTGAATGGCCATTTTGCAGTAGAGTAACATTTATGGTTCTGCTTTTTTTTACACCTGGTATTATACCCTAAAGTAATTCTCTTGTGAGTTATAACAGTGATATGCTAGAGGCGGCATTTCCACCTTTAATAATATAAAAGCCAAGGTTATATTATTCCTTAAAAAAAACAAAAACATTTTGCCATATAATAGAGGGGGTAAGTGGATTCTCTTTTGCAGTTGTTTGATCTTGCTGTATTTACTAGAGCAAAGCAGTAAACACTTTAATGTCAAATGGAGAGTCAGATCCGGTTATTGCTGCCTAAGGTTGAAGTACAGCGGCAATGGTGCCCAGGCAAAGGATTTAATATTAGCCTGATGCTCTTGAAAGCTCAGGTTTGGTCCTTGACCTGTGTGTGTTTCTACCATGCTCATAGGGTAATGTTCTGTGCAAATGCATAGAGGACTGAACTGCATCTTCCTCTTCTTCTTCAGAGACCACCCCCCCCACACACACTATTAGGGTCTCTGTGCATGCATGCATTCACATCAAGTGGTCACTGTAAATAGCTATACTGTACATTGACTAAATACACAAAGTGAATCTGAGGATTGGCACCAACATGGAAATATAGGTAACAGAGAGCAATAGACTAAAAGCTCACTCTGAAAATGAACTGGGTCCCCTCAACCAGGCCCATCAAAAACTGAAACTCATTGAGCATGGGGTTGTTGTTTAACTAGACTGCTAACGGGCCCCTGGTTTCCCCAAATCTCAGACCTTTCCATCCTTTCTTCCAACTGCTCACATGATTATTTTCAATTCCCCCCAAGCCCTTCTAAAAAGGTAAAGGTAAAGGACCCCTGACAGTTAAGTCCAGTCGCGAATGACTCTGGGGTTGCGGCGCTCATCTCGCTTTACTGGCTGAGGGAGCTGACGTTTGTCCACAGAAAGTTTTTCCGGGTCATGTGGCCAGCATGACTAAGCTGTTTCTGGCAAAACCAGAGCAGCGCACAGAAATGCCATTTACTTTCCCACTGGAGTGGTACCTATTTATCTACTTGCACTTTGATGTGCTTTTGAACTGCTAGGTTGGCAGGAGCTGGGACCAAGCAACAGGAGCTCACCCCATCACGGGGATTCAAACTGCCAACCTTCTGATTGGCAAGCCCTACGCTCAGTAGTTTAGACCACAGCACCACCTACGTCCTCCTACCAAGGGACAAATCTTGCCTTGTGAGATAGTCAGCATGGTGGCTCATCCCTGAGAGCTTCTCCAGACTTCCACCTTTCCCATGTTTAGAAAACATGGGTCTGAGCACTTTTTAAGCTTTCTCCTGAAAAACACACTCTTTACCACTGAATTGGGCAGTACATTAGACAAGAGGAGTTCAAATGGTGCTACACTTACACCTTCTCTCACTAATTAAAGCAAGGATTTTTTTCCTTTTTGTTAATCAATATTTTAGAGCATTCAGTGGGATGGGACTGCCCACAACAACACAATAGGGTATGTCAATGTAGTCCTCTTGAGGCATTTAGCCTGAACACACAATGGCAACAAGTATGTGCGCTGCCCATGTTCCCAACATCTCTGTGTGTCCGCCTAGTCCTCTCCACTCGCTTATGACTTTTAGCATGAGGGACTCAAGGGAACTTGCAAGTATGCTCAGCATGCTGAGTTTTCTAGGTGTGGTCATCTGAATGCACTCAGAAGCCCACTTCAGACCCTCACACTCAACATGGGCTTGGAACAGGGACATCAGGGGAAGGATGTCATGAATCCCCTATGTCCCCAGGAGGCACACCTAAAGGATGATGTTGATCCTCACATCAAAATTGGGAGGCTGGGGAAATGGTAGGAGTCTACAATCTCTCTCTGCCAAATCCACTTTGCATGTCTCTTAGGTCTTTGCTTTCTTAATTAAAGCCATGCAACAGGGCAGAGTGTAGAAAGGGAAGGCTTATCTCTTCCCTCCCAAATTCAACTGGAACTAAAATAATCCTCTCCTGCACAACTAGAACACATAGGGGGGGGGGGGACTTGTCATTGGAACTAATGGGAATATTTCTTCCTAGAAATGGGGCAGGGCAGATTTTCTTTCTGAACAAAGAAATAGCCCCCCCCCCTTCTGACACATTGCATTTTTTTGTAAGGATGCCCTCATACACCTGCAATGAATAAAAGTAGGAAGGGAGAGAGAGAGAGCTACATGCTGCACATTAAAGTTTATGTTTAGTCTGGCCATTAGTGAGTTCATAGATGACATGGTATTTGAACTGGGCACTTCCTGTTTCAGGGTGCAGTTAGATATAAACAGATTTCCTGTTCCATTGATTAGCCTTATAATCACTCTAATACCCTAGTTCTCAACAGAGAGCACATCGCAACGACAACAGCTCAATGCTACGCTAGCTGTCAAAAAAAGAGTGCATCACAGCAACACAGGAGTGCTGTTCTCCACTGACAAGCCGTTTGAGAAGTGCTGTCCAGCGGATCTTTGCTAAGCGGCCTCTAGGCTGTTTTCTCTGAGAGACAAATATGTTTTAGTGCTGTGCCAAGTATGTCACTTTCCAGACAATCCTTCATATCCCCAAATGATTCATGTAGTCTGACAACAGAAGAATAGTTCAGGCAAGAGGTGTTGCCTATGGATGGACACATAGAATATGCTTGGAGAGAGAACAGTGACTGGTTGTGACCAGTTAGGCTAGCTGAAGGGTTTGTGCATGAAAAAAAGCAATAAAAGTTGGGGCTACCTGTGGACTGATGGGACATAAGAATATAATAAGAGTGTAGCTGGATCAAACCAAGGGCTTGTTCACTGTTTCCTACAACTAAGATGTGAGGGCAACAGCACACACTTTTCTTGTGTTTTCCAGCAACTGGTATTTGGAGTGATGCTGCCACTCATCCATTTGGCCACATGACTAGTAGCCAGTCATAGTCTGGCTACTATGAAACCTCGTTGATGGGCTACCATTATAAAAAGATGATGACGACTAGAATCCCATTTGGTCTATCAGTGACAGCCAAGTTTTGTATTTTGCTGTCATTTTGTAACCAAAACCACTGCTTTGATTGTAATAGTTTAAGGGAGCCCCTTCCTGTGTTGACTTTGAAACCGTGGTGGTTGAGATACTCAGTGGCCACTTCTATGTCTCTCCTGGCCAAACTCCTGCAGTGGCACTGTGGTGGAGCACGAATTTCAATAATTATAACTGTATTGTGCTACTTCAACATAAATGTAAAGCACCTTCTATGAACAATGCCCTAACTGTATCTGATAAATTTTCAAAGTCTACACCAAAGTCATTTCGAAACAAAAGGACTAAAGGATGAAGAATAAAATATTGATACTACCTGTGAGGGTTCGTCTTCTACTCCGCGTTGATTCACAGTCTGAAGCACATGTGGAAAATTTAGACCAAGGGGTGAATGTGCAGTCATCTTTGCAAGGAATCAGGCAGTCCTGAACAAGGGATGGCATAGGTTCTGCCCACTTCAAGCACTCACTGACATCTACGGAATGGTTGCTTTCCAAGACACATGTAACAACTGGACAACATAAATGCACAAAAGAAAACAATGAGTGTGGCAGAGGCATAGGAAAAGTTAAGAAGCAAGTATCTATAGTGTGTTCCTTCCAACCAAGATTTCAAAAGCACTGAACTAATGAAGTCAATAACATTTTTAAAATCTGTATACAGGTTATTTAAAAAGATGCTTGTTGTTTTTCAGAATTAAAAGTACATAGGTCCCTGGAACAAAGAATGCATAGTTTAATGTAGTGATGAAATGATTACCTAATACACATTCTGATGTACTCTATCCCATGAACCCAGCGACAGAACTTTTGGGGGACACTGGTGTTTCAGTGCAATTATAGAGCACTGCTTCCCATAACAGATTGTCTTTTCTGAACTGCACAAACACAGCAGAAAGATCTTGGCATTTAAATTATTTGCAACAAGGAAGGAGTCTCAAAGTCTCCATGTGCTCAAAGGACACAGAAACACGAGCATGGCCTATTGGCACTATAAACTCCATATATATATATTACAACATTTATTTATGTGCATAGAATGCTGTGGATCTGCCTGCAGCAACTAAACTTGCAAGCTACATTACACAACAGTTTTCCTCAGTTGCCCTATTAATAATAGCTTCTTGTCCGCCAGTTTGTTAGCCAGTTCTATGGCAAAGTAGTACGGAAGGTATATTAAGAATGATTTCCCCCTTATTTCCATGGGCTGTTATTGCTGACAATTTACAGTGCACTCTCACAGAGGTTGCAGTGATATTTGACCCAGTTCACTTTGACCCAAAAATTGTACAGAATTGGGGATTTGGAAGGGACTGCTGGAATTCAAAACGATTTCCAGGTATAAGTTTGCTTCATATGATCTTGGAACCAGCCAAAGTGTGTCGTTTTGGTTACTCAAATTTCAACCTGAGTGAATTGATTTTAGGCAATGAAAATTGTTTTTTTTAAAAAAAAAATGTACGCTGATATGTTTTGATTAAATTAATACTTTTTAAAAATGAGACTAGATCTTAAAATGGCAAGATTCTTCCAGAGATCGCTGTCCCATATTAATGGCTGGTTCTTTTCTCACACATTACAATTCAGCTCTAGTTAAGCTCTAAGATTTCATGTTAGGCTGATATTTTGTCCTATAAAGCTGTGGAATGATGCAATAATTGGACTGAGATTCTATTACATCTTCAACAATCTGGCTGCATCATTACAAAGATTACTGATTAATACACACTTTAATGGCTATCTGTATTGTTTTCATTGCCTCTAAAGTGCATTGGAATTGCAAAATGAGAAGAAAATGGAATAAAGTTAAACGCATGTTTATATATATACACACACACAATATTTTATTAAATAAATAAATAAAAGCTGGAATAGATGTATTTGGATGAAAGCTATATCAGTGAAGAAAAATAACAACTTGAAAACATTAGGGATTCCCCCCCCCCCCATGTCAAGACAATACTTTAATCAGTCTGCACAGACCCAGCAGAACCTTAAATCAATATTTTAATAATGACTCCTAAAATTCTAATAGTTAAATTGTGATTGCTTTGTCTCTTAAATTCTCTCTTAACTGGCAGCGCATCCAGCAGTCGACATAAAGGTTACCCTTGTCAGTGAAGAGGGATATCCTCTCTAGAAGATCAAATGTTATAAATGAAGGTACTCATTATCTCTGGGAGTACTAGACCCATATATGCATGCCTTTTCTCTTTTACAAAATTATGTACTACACATCTGTGTGTTCTGAAAAGAGGACAGCAACCCCACCTATTTCTTGTATGTAGAAAGAAGCCACCACATCAGCTCCTGTAGTAAACTAACACTTCCCCATATATAATACTGATTGTAAGAAGGAATGCCACGTCTAAGAAATCTAGGTAGTTGTATCTCTGGGTTGTATTCAACAATGTCAGTACATTAGTGGAACAATTTCCACTCTCACAATGGGACTGCAGTGCTCTTTCCTTACCCCATGTACCACTAGTAACCCCCCCCCCCAAAAAAAATGGATGCACAGAGGGAGGAGAGGGAAAGGAAATTCCACTGTGTGGGCAGAAGTCATTCTGCTCATGAAATGGCTTTGTTGGATCCAGCCCTCTGTATTTATATCTTTCATGCTTCTCTCTGAAATCCAGTTTTAGTTTACATTAGTAGAATACAAAAGCTTTCCTTTAGTTCTATATAAATTTTCACAGTCCTGCAACCTGACCATAGATGTCAGCTGTTATTACACTCAGAAGAAATTAAAAGAAAAGTAGTGACTGGACTTGCAAACACTTGCTGTCTTAAAGTCACATTTGAAAAAAATACACCTAAGCAGTAGGAAACACATTACGAACCTCATAATGGAATGATTATACCAAATTAATGACAAAGATAGATAAGCATGTAAACAGACTTTCATTAATCTTTCACCCCTTAGCAGCTATCCTCTCAAACAGAACATATTAATCTTAGAACATTTTGCCCCACTAGACACTGCAGAAAAGTAGGAAAGTGCTACTCTTTTGAATTCCTGGGTGTGCTTTGAATAGTACAGAATGTTGGATCATTGCAAGGGACTAGGAATTTCAGTGAGCAAGTTAGTGTTTGTGGCCCAGGGTTTTATTTGCATAGCTGTCTCTTTCTCAACATGCGTATCAGACTTGGAATATAGCATCTGTAAGCTCTAAAGTTTAATTACAATTCATTCTCATCAAATGTAGATTTCAGAGATTTTGTTATAAAACTTTTTATGGTAGAATCGAATGGATTTTATGTATTTGGTATTCTGAAATGCTGAGCAAATCTTTAAACAAGCTTTATTGTAACTTCTAGCTATTGAAATAGTAGGCATTTTTCACACTTTGCATTCATTGCTCCCACAAATTGAACTGAATAAAAATATCCCATGGATTTTCGTAGTGTTGAGTACATTGCATTCATTGGCCTACATTCTGAATATAATTGAATATCTGAATAGTGCTGAAGAAAGCAACCCTCAAGTTTGAGCAAATCTATGTATGCATGCTTTGCTAGAAAAGAATAAGCCAACTATAAGCTTTGGATGTCCACTCCCCCTTCGAAAAACATTTGCAATTTTCAGAAGGCAGAAGGTCATTCCTACAGCTCCCATAGAAATGAATGATTTGGCCTTCACTGAAAACATTTACCAATATCTGTTCAAGGTGCAAGAAGGACACTGAGGCAACTTTGCCTTCAAATTGATGACACAGAAATTTCTATGATTTTGCTGTTTTATTTGCACTGGTTTTCCAAGTCCGAGCTACAAAGAGGAAAGTATTGGAGAATTTCCCTTTTTAAGACAGAGCTAACCAAGTCTTGACTGATTTATAGTGCTATAGGTATGGAGAATACACTAGTATTAAAATGTGCAGTAAATCTGCATTAAACCCTTTCATTAGCAGAGTTGCAGTAGCTGGCTCTTATTGATATTATAACAATCTCATAGAATGAAAGGACATTAAAAATGAGCATGCAGAGAGAAATATGTAGAATGTCATTGGCACAGAGTATTTTTCAAAATATTCTGGAGTTCTGAATGCATCGCTATCTGAATACCTAACCAGTTGCAGAGATCAGTTTGAAGAGAATGATTCCTGCAATTCAAAGGGCCTTGTGCTGGAAGAATTTCATATTTCCTTCTAAAGTCACACACAAGGTTAGTAGGAGTGCCAGCTTTAGAAAAACCAAGCAAAAAAACAGAATGCGGCCAGATGAAAAGAAACAAACTGGCTTACAGTCACAACCTTCAGCAGCTATAGCTAACAGAAAAATGTTTGACAAATGTGGGGAACGGAAAATTCAGCACAGTATATCTAAGAGGGCTTTACAATCTCCAGAAGACTTCTGATAATTTATCAAAGGAACACTAACACTCACAGACAGACAGATAGATGGAAAAAAGGGGAAAGGGGAAAATAAGTATACTCCATCAGGCAGCCTTTTTACAGTACTGACTCTGCATTTAAAAAGGCTAGTGAGAGAAAAGGGGACTGACTGATCGATTGACTGGTAAAGTGAGATGGTAAGAAGTAAATTAAAACATGACGAGTTTGGATAGAAACCAGTAAGTGTTTCTTACTATTTGACATCATTACTAGAACTAGGGGGCATTCAATAAAAACAACAGGGAGCAACTTTGAAATGTATGAAAGGAAGAGATTTTTTTCCATACATCTTACAATTTGGCGCAAGGTGTCCTAATGGCAAGTAATTGAGTAAAAAAGATACGAGAGAAAACCTATGGGCATGCCAAGGTGGCTGTCACCGATGGAAGCAAAAGCACTGAAAAAGCTCAATATGGAGGCCAAATGGCCGAAATATTGGGAAATCTTGGAACAAGAGGGAGATAGACTGAAATTGCAGAGTTTTGAGAAACTAAAAAACAAAGTGCGAGATTGGCTTCATCATTATCAGATAATGGAGGCATATAATGCGGACAAGAAAATTGGCTTCCAGGTGGAAAAATCAAAATTAGAAACAGAACTGCTAGAACCCAAAACTAAGATTTTGTCAAAGATGTATAACTTGCTGTTGAAATGGAATACTCAGGATGAAACGGTGAAATCTGCTATGATTAAATGGGCACAAGATGTTGGACATAATATAATGATGGCTGCCTGGGAACAGTTATGGACCACAGGTATGAAGTTTACGGCATGTAATGCCTTAAGAGAGAATATTATGAAAATGGTATACAGGTGGTACATGACTCCAGTCAAGCTTGCAAAAATCTATCATTTGCCCGATAATGTAAAGAAACTTAAGGTACATTCTTTCACCTTTGGTGGAGGTGCCCAAGGATTAAGGCTTTCTGGGAGATGATCTATAATGAATTGAAAAAAGTATTTAAATATACCTTCTTGAAGAAACCAGAGGCCTTTCTCCTGGGCATAGTCAGCCAATTGGTGCCAAAGAAGGATAGAACTTTTTTTATGTATGCCACAACAGCAGCAAGAATACTCATTGCAAAGTATTGGAAGACACAAGATCTACCCACTCTGGAAGAATGGCAGATGAAGGTGATTGACTATATGGAATAGGCGGAAATGACTGGCAGAATCCGGGACCAGGGAGAAGAGTCGGTGGAAGAAGATTGGAAGAAATTTAAAGACAATTTACAGAAATATTGTAAAATTAATGAATGTTAGAATGATGTTGGATAGAAATTAAGTGGTTTTTAGCTGCAATACTATAAGGGAATATGAAAAATGGATTACTAACAGGTAAACATTTAATGTTACAATATTTTAAGATTAATGATTAGGATAGACAAAGAGGGGGAGGATTTGCTGAACCAACAAACTGAACTGGAATACAAAAAAGGGAGGCGTGAGGAGGTCCGGGAAATAAGCTAATGAAAAATAAGTAATGGAAAGATTGAGTTGTTTTTAATCATTTTTATTTTTTGTGTTTTTCTTTTTTCTATTTTTATTTTGAAATATTTTGAAAATCTTAATAAATACCTTATATAAAAAAAAAAGAAAACCGATGGGCATGAAGATATTCAATGGCTATTAACTAAAGCTCACAACCCTTTTGCTGGAGTTGTCTTAAAATGCTGGTATAGTGGGGCCACTGAAAGCTTTCGCAGTATTAACATGCCTCCAGTTTAAAAAATACATGCCACTGTTACTGCTGGTGCTTGTATTAGTAGAGGGAAATGTCACCTCCAGGGTTATCTGCAGTATGGTACAATTGCAATTTGATGCTGGAGAATGTTACAACAGCTGTTTGTTCCCAATGCAAAGTTTAATGAACTGCAGGAAGAAATTAGCACCACCTTTTAACATCTGGTTCTTACAATCACTTTACCACTACAGAAACATGAGAAGCCATCAACTCTGAGGCAGATGTAATTCCCTGCTCCCTGCCTGGTCACTTGAAGAGACAGTGCACTGTAGCAGTGGCAGGTCTCAAGGTCTCAAATTTCAGCAGCACCCTATGCAATGCCAACATTCCAAAAATCAATGCCCCTTTCCCTGCCTTTCAATCTATATAATAGTTGTGGCACCCTCTGGGTTCCACGCCCAGTGCAACTGAACCAGTTGTGTTGCCCTAAATATGTCTCTGATTGTAATGGTTAGACCATTTCATGAGGACTGTGGAGACTCAGGTTCAAATCCTTACTCAGTGCCAAAATTCCCTAGGTGACCTTGGAACAGGCCCTATCCCTCAGTCTAGCTTACCTCACAGGATTGTGAAAATAAAACTGGGAGTAGGATAAAACCATGTACGCCACTTTGAACATGTTGATGGAACATATATTAAAAACATAACAAAATGTTTTGTTGGATCAGATCAGATACAGAAATAGCTTGCAAGTTAAATATGTTATTTCCTTTAATCAAAGTTTGCTTTTTTTAGATTATGGAATACTCCTAACTGGGAACTGGATTATTCTGATTTGAAGCTGTCACTGGTGAGTAATAATAATAATAATAATAATAATAATAATTTTTATTTGTATCCCACCCTCCCCTGCTGGAGCTGGGCTCAGAGCGGCTAACATCATATAAAAACACAATATACATGAAAACAAACAAACAATTGATTAAAATGCATCCCAAAATTAATTCAAATAAATTAAAATTAAAATTAGGCTGGACAAATGGCCATCCTCAAATTAAAATTGAAAGCAGTTACCGGTAATGCTCACCAGGACCAACTATTTCCACTGATATTATAAGGACCTGTGAGTGGGCTACATATTATTTCAGGGCAAGTAAAAACCAATGAGCTTTAGTTTTCTCTAGGGACCAACATTTCTCTCAAGCCCCCTGCCACAAATGGTTTAAAGGCAGAGTGAAGACAGCAAACACTTCCTTGCCTGATTTGCACTTCACTGGCAGGCCTGAGAGACAGTCACTCAAAATGACTTCAGCTGCATTACTGGAGTATACTTACACAGCCATAATGGATACCTTTGAAAGTGATGGACAGTTAGCAGCAGATAATTGAGGCCTTGTGTTCCAAAAGGTTATTGATTCAAAAAGGCTTCTACTCCTTGATATTATCCACCACTGCTTTAATGCCTAAAGCTTTAAGTAAGCCCCTAAGAAAAAAATTAAGTTAAAAAAAAGAAAAGGCTTTTTGTTCTAATAATAAAAAGTAATAATTTTTTAATGGTATTGAGGGAACAAATAAGCCATGGTATTTTTGTTCAGTTGTTTCATGTTCACAACAATTCCTATAAAATTAGTATCACATGGATATCACAATTTCTAGAAAATCAATACCACAAGGATACTTCATTATATTCAAAGATGTGAGAGAATCATACCTTGCATTGATATGGCTACAGCAACACTCTCCCATGCTGTATATTTCAATACCACTGATAGGCCAGGCAATTTTCAAGTATCCATCATATTGTGCATGCTAACACACAACAAGCTTTCCCATGACAGCATGTCAAGTGAGTTGACTATACTGCTCTTCCCTACTCAACCATTTCATGCTACGTGACAACTTTGAGTGATATCACAGTGCTGTGTTTCATAATAGTGGCTTCAAATCTAGTGCGCTACTACAAGCCATGTTGGCTCACACCAGCAGCGCAAAGGCTGGATTCCTTATTGTCTGGTGCAGAGTTTGTCACACCAGGTTATATGAATGTAATGACATAATCCAAATGACTTCATTGTAAAGAAATATTGGACTTCAAGCTGTTTGATGTCAGGCTTTAAGAGTGTCGCCTAAGCAACCCGAGGCAACAATTCCTGTTTTGTCTGATTCCCAAAACAAAGCCCCCAAAAGACAATTCATTCTCCTTTCTTCTGCCCACGGTAAACTGTTTATCAAGGGAGAACAAAGAAACTTTATAGAATAGGGCAATTTCTTAGGCAGAATATGGGGCAAGTTGTGAGGAAGAGTCCTTGGTCTTGCTGCCATACACTGCACTTCTGTATCATTCCAGCAACTATCCCAGGTAACAGATGAACTGTTCCACTCCACAGATGCCAACGATTCCAGAAGGGTGTGTCATGGCTCACCAGCAGGTCCCAGTAGTCTTGGGTCAGCCAGGAATAGTTATGAGAGGCAACATGGCTTGAGGTACCAGATTTCAAGGCTGAAGCTCTGGTTCCTGAATCTTTCATTATTTTTCAGTCCTGACTTTTGGCCTGTTTCTTGCTTTGATCTCCTGGCTTGTCCTTTGCTGCTGACTTGCTCCTTGGCAGTGGTGTAGTGGAGAGGGAACACAAGGAAGCACAACTCCAGGACTTTCTTCTTCTTCTTAGCAGGAGCAATGACATCATGCTATGACAGCCTCTCCTTGTTTTGGAAAGGGAACAAGGTGATAATAAGGCTGGTCTGTCGCAGGCAGTAATCCCATCTTGGGATATAAATAAAATTTTATTATTATTATTATTATTATTATTATTATTATATGTGACAGGCACAGATTCAAGTGATGAAAGGTCAATAGACTGCTAATCACAGTTCAGGATCCAGTAAGCAAAAGTCAGGTCAAATGGCGGTCAGGTTCCAACAGGTCAAAGTGACATAATTCAGAGGATAGGGCCAGATAAGAAACACCAGGCAAAACAGATGTAAAGGCAAGTGAGTAAAACAGCTAGCACTCTGGATAGCTCCAAGTGATGCATGGGCTCAAGTTAGACAAGCAAGGCTTGAATGTTACTCTAGCAACCAGAAAGTCCTTATGGAGCCTTAAGCAGGATTCTATCTTGCCCCAACCTTAATGAGTGGAGACTTTTCTCTTAAGAGGCCCAGCTTATTTTAAGAGCCATTGACTCCAGTAACATGGTGAGCGGAGAGGTTCTATTATAACCTCTGAGCTGGAGTCATCAGAGTTTGAAGAAAGTAATCCAATGCTTCAGAGCAGAGAGAAACTGGTTCCTCGGGTAATGGAGCTTCAGAGAAGGTGGGGACATCAATGACTGGTTCTGAGGTCCATACCTTCTCCCAGTGCAGTATATATCCTCTGCATCCACAGCCTCTTTCCTTGAAGACGGGAAGTTAGAACCCTGGGGAAATTAGACAAACCACTGCACTGCAGGAAAAATGTACACTAGATTCTACCTGACCAGCATCATTTTGGAACCGACTCTTATTCTGGATTTATGTGCAAATGAAAGAGTGGGCCCAGCTATTAAGCAGGGTGAGGCCACTGCCATGGCAGCAGAAGCTCCTGATACAGCACACCTCTGCGCACCCTGCCTGTCCTCTGCCAGTGATAGAGAAGCACCACAGCCATTGGCACCAATTTTGAGCAAGATCACATCCCACATCTATTTGGGGCAAGATCTCATCCCAAATCGGCACGATCCTGCCTGAAATTGGTGCCAATAGTGGCACCACTTCTCTGCCAGTGGAAGATGTGACAGGCTGCAGGCAGGAGTGGCGGCAGCAGATGTGGTGGTGGTGGTGGTGGTAGTGGCAGTGGTAGCAGGGCAGCACTTGCCATGCCACCTCAAGCAGCAAAATGGGTTGTGCCACCCATGAAAAATGTTATACAGTTGCTTGAGTTGGTTGAAGACAATTTAAAACTAGTTAAATACTGATAGCTACAGTATTTAAAGACATGCTTTGTGTACGAATGAATGGATACATGTGTTTAATCCTATGTTAGTCTGATCTCAGATTACCTTCTGACATACACATCTCAAACTGGTAAACAGCTAAATCTACTCCAAGGAGTAGTAATAAAAATATATTTTATCTTCCATTACATTAAAAAATCAAATACCATTCTCAGCCATTACAGAACGTTGGCCAGTGTCTGTTAAATGAAAACAAATACTGTGTTGTAAATGGAAGGTCACTCTTAAATGGAAAGGTGGGGAAAGAAAGTAAGTGAGGGAAGGAAGGTGATGGTTAAAAGCTTCTGATGTAGAACCTTGAAAATATAATGTATACAGAGATTTGAATACTATTAACAAAAAAATCTAGTTGTGATGTGTGGAAGTTTTCTTTCTTTTCTTTTTTTAAGGGAATAAAACAAGGCTGCATGTGCAAATCTCCATGTTTTAACACATCTTCTTAAGTATTCTTTACCATGGAGCAATGAAATCCTTTACAGAACTGCTATCTTGAGAGGAAAATAAATCTCCATCACATACAGGCTGGCAAGGGGAAGATGCTGAAAGATCCATTTCCTATATTGTGTTCTAAAACTTTGATCTCCGCCACAAATAAGGAGAGGCATTCTGCTTATTTGTCATGTAAGAATGATCAAGTCCTATAATGCCAGCAGAGGAGTATTGAAAGTGTTATGTCCTAAGGAGAGATGAGCCTGCAATTAGATTTACTGATCCTATGGTAATGTTTGTTGCTGAGGTCATTATCAGTCAAAACACTTTCTTTTCTGTAGTTGTTAGCAGATATGCCACTGTGGCTTCCTTCTTCCATTTCTGTTGCTTTAAAATGAAAAGGAAAGAAGAATGGGGAAATGAATATTACGGAGACTCCATCTGCAGTATGTCACTTGCTCTTTTATACTTAGGTTTTCTTCCTTTATATTAGCAAAAAGAAGAAGAAAGAAAATGAGGGGAAAAGGAGACATCTTAATTATATCTGCAACTCAGGTAGTGTTGGTACTATATTATTAAAACTTAGCAGATATGCGGGTTCTTACTCTGATCGTGTTAAGTTTAATGGAATGAAGACAATGCACATCTCATTACAAAGAACAGCTTAATTCATTCTTTTAAAGTACAGTAACTGCTGAAACAAAGATCACTTCATATATGTAGGTTCCAGAAGCAGCACTGGAAGTACCCCAATGATCACCCAACACAACACAATCATCTCTTCCTACAGCAAAATGCTACCATCAGGAGTATGTTCACTTTACAGCATATCCAGCCTACTTTTCTTTTAACAACTCCCAGGGAAGATTATTGTGCTATTTGTAGACAGCTGGTAACAACATTTTTATATTTATTTCCCTTGGTTGGAACACAACTAGCTCTGCATTTCTAGGGAAGATCTGCACTTGTGCTTTTCAAACAGGAGCTGTCCATGTCTTGTGGTGTGTTGCCTTTGAAACAGAAGGAAGCAAAAGCAGGTTCTGAAATGAGATGCAATATTTGTTTATCTGGTGTCCAAAGGAAAAACAAATATCAAAAATCTTCTGTGATCCCTTTGGTGCACCTAAAGTAGATCTTTGGATCCCTGTATATTTAGGAAAATTATGATGATGTTACTTGCTAATCCATTGTTTATCCTGACTTCTAAGGCCATATCTGCAGCATCCATTTAAAGCACAACACCTCCCCTCAAAAGATCCTGCTTTCAGTGTATGGTGTTCCATACATTATTTCCAGGTAGGAATGTCCAGGACTATAGTCTTCTGTCAACATATCTGACACTTGTTTTTTGTTTCTTTAGACTAAACTCAGGGAGGTCTTCTGGTTTTCCTTGTAACTTCAGTCGTTGTGTCCTCATTTAAGACACAATATTAAGATGTTTTAATATGGAGCATAGCCCTTGATACATTTGACAAACACCAGCTTTGCTTAGTTGTCTACTCAGGCACTGGATGGCAAAAATTTGATCTGTATGTATAATCTAAGAAAGATATGCAGATTGCATAGCTAATGTGAGCTGACAGGCCTTTCTCTCTCTTTTCCTTTAGTTAATCTGCATTAAAATCTAAAACTAAAAAATGAAACATGGCCAAGTCACCATGGTGCAACCACCTCCTTCTCCTCCTCATGGTGAGGCCAAATGGTCCCCAAGGCACTTGGTGACATAGTGAGCATTGCATTGCTCGGCTCTACTTTACCTTTATTTTTTGTGTTACTTGCACTTGACCTTTTACTTTCCTTCTCTTTGCAGCCAAAACAATTGCTTGTTCACATTCTCCAGAATGTGGCCAATCACTTCCTTTGGGGTTCTTTTTTTTTTTTAAGCATTGGGTTTTTATTTTGAAATTGAGCTTGAAACAAGCAAAACAAAGCACATGATACAACAAGATCACTAATCAAGGGATATGGACAACCTACTGATTACAGTCCTTAGTTTGTGGAATAAATGCAGCATTACAGCCTAAGGAGAAGATTACTCACTAATGGGGGATTTTGGCTGTGTAAATTACATAGCCAAAGCACAGTTGGAAACCTGTGGGTGTGTATCCTGGACTACTGACCATGTATTGGATAATATGTATAAGCAATTGCTATGGCTGTAAACACAGAATTAGTAAAGGGTCAGAAAAGATCGCTTACCCTCTTTTGGTGGGCAATTGTTGTAGCCCTGTATGGCTCCTGGGGACAGGAAAGGGGGAGATCAGGCCCCTCTCCTTCATGGTTGCCAGTAGTCCTTGCACCCGGCTAGCCGTGAGGGACAATGTGATAGCCTGCCATGATTTCAAATTTGAACTGGCCAATAGAGGCCTTCAAAGGGGGTGGGGCCTTGGTGGCAGACCAGCATGAGCACGTCTTCACTCTGGTCTGCCACTGTGGTATAAAGGTCGGCTGCATTGATGAGCCAGCAGCACAGTTGGTGACATTTCTACCCACCTGCCCAGCCTAAATACAGGCCAGCGAGCACTGTGTTTAAAAGACCTTGCTGTCAATGTAATAGGCTGTTGTATTCAGGGATGGGAAGGAAACAAATTGGATCTGTTTGGGCTTTTGCCTTCGTCATAGCAATTGTCACACCTTCTGGTGTATAAGGCATTGCATTGAATTCTTAAGCTTTCTTCCCAGGAAGGGGGTGAACTGCTGCATCACCTCCCCTCCCAGGTGTGGTATCTCAGGTTACCCCTTTAAAGAGGTCTAGGTGGGAATTCCTGTCCTCCTGTCCTAAAGGAAAAGAGGTGAGCAGACAGGTCATAAGACTTCTGATTGTGGTCCATGGAGCCAGCTTAGTTGACCTATGTCATCAGGGGCTCCTTAACCTGGGCACAACCCCTTTAAACTTCAGTCATCAGGTGGGAGGCTGATTCAGGATGCATACCTAGTGCAGAGGCCAAAGCCTACCTACATCTGTAATCAATAAAGTTGTGGCCAGTTTTAATTCCAGAACATTGTTTCATCAGTTCTTTCACCTGTTCACCACCTTGCCCCTTCCTATCCCTGGGTACACTGCACATGGGTCCACAACCAACGATGTCCCCACCAACACCACAATAAAGCAAGGAAGTGTATCACCAACCACCTCATCAACTGCTTCATGGACCATTCTTACAGCTGGATGCACCAATAGCTCTTTGCCAGTCTACACTAGATAGGTTGGTATTGCAACTTTATTCAAAGTCAGAAAAAATCCATAAACCGGATCTCAAAAACAGGAGCACAACTAAAAAAATAAATCAGGGTAGTGTAGTGGTTTGACCTTGATAGGATTGCAATTCTTTAGAAAACAGCTAGTGTAGAATTAATCTTGGCCTGAAGAGGGGCAGCTGGTAGCAGATGGCACCCTGAAGCAGAAATGCTTATCTAGCCTCCTGGCAAGTACATTGCTGCTGCTTACTGGAGGGGTGAGGTGGTGGTGAGGTCAGCATGGGATAAATGCACCACTGGAGGCAATCTGGTGCTCCTGATGGTGTGTTTGCACCACCCCAACCTCCCTTGATAAGCAACAGCAGTTCATCATCCAACAGGTCAGATAAGCATCTTTAGCCCACCACCCCACCCACTACTGGGAGCAACTCCTATGACCAGCATATTTTTGTCTAACTTATGAAATGCCAATGATACAACGTATTGGTTCTGCCATCATGACCAGTCATTCCTATTGTAGAAGGGTCATTCCTACGGTAGAACCATCAAAAGGATACATGCATCTGTGAAGCATTATAAAATATGCAAGAGCAAATATCTGGACAGTCCTCACTGAAAATCAAGTAAATATGTATAAAAAGTATAATTATCTGTTTCATTCTTAAATGGGCTACTTAGGAAATAAAATGTAATAAGAAAACAATTCAAAGCTTCGAGCAGCCATTAGAATTCCTCAAGCATATTCCTCGCTTAAGAGAGCACCGAAGTTTGAAATGTTTAGTGTCAGAGATACAGTAAATAGCAGCTGTTTCCCCAGAAGCATGCACAAAAACAGGCTAAAACAAAATACAAATATGCAACATTTGGCAAGTTTTATAAATTCTCACTATTTCCCCGATAAAAATATAAATATGTGTTATGGTATTCATTTTTTTTTGCTTTCATATTTACATGGGAGTAAGAATCAAAGTAAAAAGCTAATCAGTGTTGTTAATTTGCAGGTGTGATTTTAGGACTCTTTATGAATGGTAGTTGACTTCTTCTGGAACACATTCTTTACTGTGGCTTCTGTAACTGGTGGGGGCTAAGGATCCTAAAACTCACCCTTTCAGAGTTTCACAGTCACCTCCAAGTTGTTCTCATCCTCCCCATCCCAACCTCAGCATCCTATTTATTTGAACTAACATGCACTTCCCTTTTGCTGTATCAGCTGGTTCTTCTCTTCTGGTATACTAAAAAGGAGAAGAAAATTTTGAAGCAATGTCTGTGATTCAATGAGCCACAGACTAAATTCAGAAAACAGCAACACAGTATCCCCTTAAGTGCTCACTGCAGAAGTAGAGAACCCACCCACCCACCCCAAGATGTTTTTGGATTGCAACTCCCATCAGCTCCAGCCAGGATGGCCAAAGGTCAGGGATAATGGGAGTTGTAGTCTAGCAACATCTGGTGAATGACAATTCCTCATTCCTCTTTGAGTGACACTTCAAGAAGGAGGTGAGGGTAGCTTTGTAGTTTCTGAAGACACATTAAGCCCATCATTACCACATCTGCAGTCAGGATATAGCTGCTATATTCCAGTCCCTGAAATCCAGGTGGCCTAATTTGCACATTTTGCATGTTTTGCTAATTATGCAAATCAAGTGGTAGGGTGGGGAAGCCTTAAGCAACCCAACCCCACTGTTTTCCTACTCCTCTTCGCAGTGTTGCTTTGCAGCAAGCAAACAGCCTTTTCCCTTCTACAAACATGGGCATGTAATGCGTAGCTGAACCCTCTAAAGCTAAATACATAGTCAGCTAATGGCATAGAACAGCAGCCAGAATCAGGTCAAAACCATGAAAAGTAGCCATGGTTCAGCAACATGGACGGGAATTACTGGAATGATGTGCTCTTTCACTGCATATTCAAAGGCTGAGATGACTGCCCGCCATTTACAGAGAGATGAATCTTAACTGGAAAGAAGGTGGCACATATAATGTGAGAAAGGTAGAAGCCTAGACTTTTGTGTAGCACCATTTTAGTTTCACATTACTAGCTATTTGTTTCCAATGCTAAAAGCAAAGAGAAAGAGTGTGATTCAGAAAAGTAAGGGGAGAATTTCCACAGGGTAAGGAAGATTAAGAGAGCATTCCTAGTCCTCTATCTCCCATCCCTCTCTTATTCCATTTACTTTTGTCTACTTGTTTTGCTTATTCATTATTGGTGGCAGTGCTAGTGGCATAATCAGGTTGAGAATGGGTTGTGTACTGCATGGCTCTAGTGGCAAACTGTTCCAGAAATTAAAAATCTTAATTAGATTTCACAGAGGTAAAAATGAATCCTCAAAAAGGTGGATACCACTACAAAGTTGTTTGCCATTACAGAACTTCACTCTGACACATGTTTATGCTTCTCAGGGAAACATGAATGATCTGTGGTTTTTACATTTATGTGAAGTCTGTATGATCAGAGGCAAGGTGCAGCTCACCAATCACACAGAGAAAAAGAAAGCTAGAGTAAAGTGGGCAAGGATCTGGTAGAGAAGATCAGAAAGATAACCAAAGAGAAATTTCACTGAGCACTTTCTTAGAAACCTAACATTTTAAATGCAAGGTGATCAATTAATGAAGGTCAAGGGCTCTTCTCTTTGTTCTGGATTTTTCAGACAAGCATAACAGCAGCTAAGTGTATGTAGTAGGCCAATGGACAGGGAGGGGGAGAAAACAGGCAAGAAAACTACTGTGTCATCAAAACACTACACTACAGAAGAATTGCCTCTTTATGGGGCTCAATAAAAGATAATGCATTCTGCAGGTAAAATGTTTTCTAAGGAACTCTCGGCAAATTTATGAACCATGCTTGCTAGATGATTATTGAGGGCAAGTTAAGATTGGGTAGATAATTAAGGTTGAAAACGTGTCTCTGGATCATAAAAACCCACAGAAAATGCCATGAGAAAAGTTTACGCAAACACTTGAGGGCACTGTGGGGTTTGGAATATACAAGGTCATGAGGCTGTGGAAGGGATTAACAAATAAAAATCTGGCCACAAGGAACAATTACTGAACAAGTTGAGAGAAAGGTGATGTTTCATCTCATTATTGTTTAGGATTACTTATCTTCAGGTGGTTTGCCATTTTTCTTACACAGCGTAAGTAGCCGTTATCCCTTTATGATGCCAGAAGCCAATAAAAACACTAGCTACTTCAAAAATGTATTTGTAAATGTATAGCACATCTGAACATAAGTACAGGAGATAAGAGGTTGTGGGTCTATGGGGGTGGAAGCAGGTGGCCAATGCACTGAAGGGGCAAAAACTCTTCTGCAAGCAAGGAATATAGCTGATGAAACTGCAAGAGTTAATTATATTACCTTGTTGTATATTGGAATGGTCGATCCACAATGAACTAGAGTTCCTACTAGGTAGCCACTTGAGCTATAAATATAACCTTAACTCATCACTTCTAATAAATGGGGATATTGCCATTAAGTTTCAGATGTGACTTGTAGCCTTAGGCCACAATCCAATGGACAGTGAAGTCACAGAAGTTCAATAGGCATGTTGAAGCTGCTGTTGGACTGTGGCCATAGTGCTTAAAGCATTTTATGCCACTCTAGAAAGGGATCATCAATAAAAAAAAATGTTTTAAATAGTTTCAGCACGCTATAAAAACTAGATTGCTCCCATCAATCAATCCAGAGACATTCTGTAAGTAGAAACAGAAAACCTTTTTAACATGATAAATGCCAACAACATTAGACTATTGGCAAATTATACCTTAAAGCAAAGATTAGCAGAACACACAGGCTTTGCCTACTGGCAACATTTTAGAAAGCAATTATAAAACTTATGAATTAAAGATTTCTGTCCTTAATGTACTGAAACTTATCTAGCCATATCAAATATTTCATTAGTTGCAATGGATTTATTCATGGAAAACATCTTGCAAGTGTTAGGTATGATATCTATAAACAGCAACATCTCTTTGCAAGTCTTTTTTATTCAGATGAAACAAAACACCATCAATTCTTGCCTTTTCAATTTCCATGAAAATTTGTTCTACAGCAAAATGAAAGGCCGGATGGGGGAACCAACTGATAAATTCAAACTGCAAAGGCAGTAATCAACCAAAAAGGCAAGTTAGATTTATTTGAGAATGTCTATGATATCCCACTAGAAATAGCAATGCACAAAATGTGGGGAAGTGTTTCCTCATTTCAGTCACATATATCAACCACCTCCCCCCACTATAGCAATAGGTTTAGCTCTAGTAGAAAACTTTCTGTAGAAAGACTCGCCAAGGAGGATGGAGTTATAAAAAGGTGCAGTACAAATTCTTCTCAACTGGATTCAAATAAAACACAAGCCAAGGAGCTGTAGACTTAGATATCCCATCAGCACATTTGATTTACTTGTATTCTCCATAGCAAGGCAGGTAATTCCCATATAAAACTTTATTCTCAAGCTGCTACGACCTTGACTTTTACTGCAAGTTCAACTGAAGGGATATTGTTTCAGAGAAGAAGGGAGTTCTCACAGATAAGATAATGAAGTGTCAAATATACCTTATGAAATACAACTATTGTTTCAAAACAAGAGGTTCTGATTTAGTGTTTGTTAACAGACAATTCAAAAATTATGACTTGGTCCGTATATGGAACATACCCGATGACAAACACTGAATTACTCATTTGTTTATCTCATAAAGTATAGACTTGTATCACAGAGACACCTTCTGCTTTCTATAAGAGGGAGAAAATCAGGGGTGGGGGCGTAGAGTGAAGCTAGAATGTAAATTAAATGCCGAATGGGTCGAAATCCTTTCTGATATATATATATATATATATATATATATATATATATATAGTTGGAACTCCTTGTTTCTACCACTGAAAAGATGAGAGAACATAATTTCATCAAAGTTTCCGATTCATTCCTAAGTTACTTAAAATGTCTCAAATGGTTACATTTGTGGAGTTGTTTTCCTCACTAAAAACCAGAACCCCCCTGTTAAAGCTGTAATTTTCAAAATATATTTTCCTAGCGGTTTAAAAGGGCATTCAGTGGCAAGGAAAATATTAAGCATCTTTCCCCAGTGGTGTTTGTGACACAAACCAAACAAATGGGGCACTTAACACTCACCTTTCCATTTGCCACTGTTGGGACCCATCTAGCTATATAAAGTACTTTTCATATTTAATTCTGCAGCCAAATAGGATTATTACCTGTCACAGCTGAAACGGTATCGCAAATCATTTGCTAATAGAAGGAAACCAGAATAATGGGATGGAGAGAAGATATATACCTATTTTAAATAACATGCATCCTATGGGTTTTATTTTCACGCTGGGCAAAGCCAACAGCTAAGCAAGTGGGTATAGAAGGTTATTTGATTCCCTCAGGGATCACTCTCTTCTCAACTCTGCCTGATATTAAAATAACCATCCTAATCAGAAATCTCAACACATACTAGCATTTTGCAACACTCCCAGGGAAATAAACTTAAATAAACTTAGATTTATTTCACAGCTGGAAAGACAACTGGCAGATATCACTTGCATGTTAAGATTTAAAGTGTACAGGTCTAGAGGTCCACTTTCAGCAGGTAATGTGCTTCGGATTAATTCTATTTACCTTTTCAAAATGTTGAAAACACATCCAGAAGGATTTTCTTTCTTCGTTTCCACTCACCTTTAAAGTTTACCATATATATATATATATATATATATATATATATATATATATTAGAAAAAGTATACACTACTCTAAGGTGAAAGATAACATTTTAAGCTAGGTTTGACAACGGCAGGACATGTCCGCTGTTAGGCTTTGCTCATCAGTGCAGATAATCTAAATCTCTTTGCTCTTCTTTTTGTACCGGATGAAGCTATGCACTATTTGAATAAGCTATCAGCCGTTGTTGCAAGCGAGAGATGAAATAGACAACAAAAGCATTTTTAAAGCTGTTTTTATGTGGATACGGTAATTAATCATTCTGAAAATAAATATAAAACCCACCGTTCCACAAAGCCAATGTCATTTTTCTAATCACCTACCACATGAGTTAATTACGATGCACCAAATGTGCTTAGAATAAATCAAATTTTATTTTTTCATGAAACTGAATACTCACTCACAGTATACATTTATAATATAATCATGGATTTTTCTTGGTGGGGGGGGGTGGATATAGCTTTGTTCAGGCATTAACCTGAGCAGGTGAAGAGTTAAACTGGAGATGGGAAAGAGGCTTGCCTGAAAGCCCCACATGCCAACATCCCCAGGTATGCATGATCCACAGATCATGCAGATCTTTGCATGATTAGGTCTGAAGTCAGTTGTTAAGCGCATTCACTTAAATTGTCCCTGCAATCAAAAACCCTGATAAGCCAGGGGCTTGCAAGCACTTTTAATTGAACACACTTCAAAAGCTTCTTTGGAACTTCACAGTACTTGCAGAAAGTTCTGAAGAGCAGACCAGGGACATTGGAGAAGTGTTGCATGTGCACTCCATACCCCAGTTTAACCCTTTGAACGTTCAGGAAAATACCTGAACACAGCTTATCCCTTTTCTGCATGGAAGAAAGGTCCACGCACAGGGGATGGGCAGATAGTAGAGTGAAGTGTAAGGGCAAAGAAGAAGAAATGGCCTTTACCACCTCAGAATGCAAATTGCATGCATATGTGTGTGCATGTCTTGGAGAGAACCCTCATGCCAATCACTTCTGCATATGAAAAGCTGGCAGATCAGAGAAACATGGCAAGAATATGTTAAGTCTTCCACATAAAAAAGGCTAGGAAAAGAAGTACTGCATTTAAGAATACATTGAAATGTGCTGTGGAAGAAATCATTTGGGGAAGATGGCAGAAACCATAGGAGGTTCATAGACTCATAGAATAATTCAAATCAACATCACACTGTCTTAAAATCATGTGAGGAGGCATTGAACCTTAGGATCTCCTACTTGCAGGAGAAGTTATATGTACCCTAGATTGAACCCAAGGAAGGGGACACCATCAAGCTTCACCTTTGAAGCCTTTTCAGTTGAGGGGGGGGGTCAATGATCCCACATAACTTGCTTTGGGAACTGAACCAGCACAGGGCCAAAAGGAACCTAAACAGTCTTATCTACATTTATTTCCCCATCTGTCTCTGTTGTATGGGAAAGGAAATAACCTGTAGTCTGTCAAAGAAGGGCAGTCCTGGCCTTAAGGCCTCTGGCATTCAGGCCTGGCCTTGAACTTTCATGTCACCATGAGCAACTGAAAGGGAAGTTCTTCACTCCCCCTTTCTCTGAAGAAGGGAATATTCGCATTACAACTTTTCTACTTCAGTCGCTTGCTTTCTCTCCTTAATTACCTGCCCTCTTAAGGGCAGATTTACCCAGCCCTATTTACATCCCAAGCTTGCCTTGCTGCATCTAAGCATCCATGACAGCCTGCCAAATCCCCAGTGCCGTCCTTTCTCCTTATATGGCAAAAGTAGTTTTCCCACCACCCTTGCCTTTGCCTCTCTCCCTCTTCCTCCTTCACAGAAAAAAAGAATCCAATTAGCTACCAGTCAAGCCATGCTTTTTCTGGTGTGGCCTACTCCTGTATGTTTGCAACTTGTGTTCCCTTACCCTCTGGGATTTCTCTCCCTTACCCGCAATATTTCCAGGCTACAAAATACAATGTCCCCCATGGCATGCCATGTCTTTATACTTAAATTTGGAAGCCATACTTCTGTTGTTGACACATGCCATTCACAAAAAGGGTGCATATACCAATATACAGATTTATGGGTTACATCTTGATCCTGCCTCTTGGTTTGGACTTTGGTTCTTACTATTGGCTTTAATCCATGGCTTGTGATTCTTCATGTCTCATTCTCCTCAGAATGCTACCCACAGGCCACAGCTGAATACCAAATACCATACCAAATTCAAATAAGGAGGAGCCAAATTCTGTTCTGACAAAATAATCCTTGTGAAAAGTCTCAACCAGGCCACTGGAATGACACAACCCTTAAACAGAGGAATAGCAGTTTCACTATGAAATAGTGTAAAGTGAATAACAACTAGAAGAAACTCACTTCAGTGTTCAAGAGAGATTGCTGTTCATTTCCTCTCTCATTATGTCTTTCATCCTCTTGAGCAAGTCCCTGAACAGTTTGGATCTCTAAAGACATCTTTCATCTACTATATACTCTTTCTTAGTGCTCTGTTGTCACTTTAAAAAAAAAAACAGAAAGAAAAAGAAGGGAGGAATACACTGCCTAAGATGGTCGCTTGAATCAAAGGCACTGCACAGTAGATAAAAGAAATCTAAGGAGGACCAAACTTAATGAAGGAATGATATTTAAAAGGATCCCTGCACTCTCTCATCACCCCTTCACCATTTTCCACATTAAAGTAGGAGCACCTTAAACAAAAGTGGCCTTTATTTTCCCTAAACTATTAAATAAAGCTTCCACACAACCAGCTGTCTGATGATGAGTGAGAAATGCTAATATCGCTTCTGAACTGTGTACATTTAGACCTGACTTTAAGAGGCGCATTTCTCATTGATCTGGTGGTGGGTCTCTCATCCATTCCCATTAACCGAGAAAGCCATAGTGTGAAAAGCTTTGATGTCCCTTCAAGTCTTTTGCTCTCATTATTTTTGATTTTGTTAATGTTTCTTGCATAAGGCATTTATCTTGTAATTCAAGTCTTCTGTATTATGCTAGGAGAAAATACCCAGTTTTGATAGAAGTCTGGTGCTCTAAACTCCGGCCTCCCTGTGCCTTACTTTTCATGTGCAAGTACTATATATAAAAAGCCATCAGAGGGGGAACATTGCCTATTTTTGCACTGAAGTCACGTGTATAATTTTGCCTGACACAATGTTTATCATCTTCCTTTTACTTCCTTTTACTCGGCACATTACTAAATTGCCTTTGGTTAAAATGTAACACTGCACATATCACTGTCAGGTCAGATTGCTATAAAGACTTTTCTTGGTTTTCAGAGTGTTGATAGAACGATTTTGGGCTAGATTGCACTTAATGTTAAAGTGAAATTTAGCATTGCAAGAATGAACCACAGTGAGCCTCAGGCCTCTCCACTCGCCACCCCCTGTTCTGGTGTGGTTGTGAGGAGGAGTTCAAACGCTTTTGCTTCTAGATGAGAGGCAGCTTGCAATGTTGGAGTCACCTTTAATATCCCACATGAAAGTCCTAGTGAGACTTACTCCCAACTATACATGTTTAGAATGGGGCTGATAGCATTGACAAGAAAATAAACAAGATGGCTTTGGAAAAGCTCTGCTTTGTCCTTGAATTAGGGGCATAACATGAAACAGGGATCCATCTTCTTAGGAATGTTTTTAAAACAGAGGGACTCTTTGGTCTGCAGGATATAAAGGACACCTTTGAAGAAAGCATTTAATTTGACTCAACATGCACAAGCTGTTATTTTGATGGCTACAAAAAAGGCAATACAGTGGTACCTCGGGTTAAGAACTTAATTCGTTCTGGAGGTCCGTTCTTAACCTGAAACTGTTCTTAACCTGAAACACCACTTTAGCTAATGGGGCCTCCCACTGCCACCACACGATTTCTGTTCTTATCCTGAAGCAAAGTTCTTAACCCGATGTACTATTTCTGGGTTAGCGGAGTTTGTAACCTGAAGCATCTGTAACCTGAGGTACCACTGTATTTTTACATTTGAGTGAAGATTAATAACATAAAAACAATACTTAACTGGTGTACATGTAATAGGAACTGAAAGCAGAAAAAGATACTAGATAGATGTATTCCTTTCCTCACCCTTCTGACCATATAACCATCCAATTATTTAAATTGCTGTTCTATCTTAAGAACATGAACGAATTTATTATGATAAAAACGCTAGATGAAAAAGTGGATGTGACATAAGACTATAGCAAGCAGTGAATTAGCAAGGTGAAATAAAATTGTGCTGTAATTCAAGCACTTGTCTAATGGATAGTATGCCAATGGCAATCCTTTACAGATTTCCCCAAGGTTAATGTGTACCCAGGACTTCTGCAAAAATAATAATAATCAGCTCATCAATGATGGTTTCGTATGCAGTCATTTAAAGTTAACTGATTAATTTATTGTATACTGGCATGGCCAATTATTTATCCCCCCAGGAGGTTCTCAGATGCACAAGAAGGTAGAAAGGGGTTCTTTCAGAAACTCTGAGATCTGGAGAGTCTGTCCTGAATTGCTCTAAGAACTCATTTGTTTCCAGTGGATCATTTCCAGAGCTCTACTGTCAAAATATGTGGCTGCAAATGATGTTGGGGTGACTACAATTAAGGGGGGGAGCCTATGCAGTGGCAACCACAGTGATGCTACTAAAATTGCAACTGACACATAAGGAGTTCCAGTTCTCTAACATTCAATAAGGAGAGGATTTAAGCTATATACATGTGGTCAAAATCTGTGTGCAGTCAGGAGGTTTGAGGCTGCACCAGGCCATTTTCTTTTCTCCCTAAGTGCATGTATTGGAGACAATGGGTTGCATCCAATGTTGCAAGTGCATGGTTCCACTTGTGCAGTGGGACTTCCTCTCCTCTCTGTGTGCATCCACAAAATCTACTCTAGAGGGTCTACCAACTCTATGAAGCACATTTTGAGAGTGCATGGGGCTGGAGGCTGCAGGGAACAGGAGAGGAGGGGGCAGTTCCATTGCACAAGCAGAATGGCAACCCAGTGTTTGCACAGGAACAGCCGAAATGCAAAAAAAAAATTAAAAATGTCTAGGTTCCATTCATACCGCTACAAAATCAAAGTGCAAATGCCACAAAATAGAGCACCAGGCTCTGTAAGTGTAGGCAGCTACATAAACATGTAATCTAAGAAAAGAACTCCAGGCAGGCTGGTACATTGAGGGGAGTGGGAAAGGACAGCTCAGCCCCCATTGACACTGCACAGAGTTTGAACATCAGTACAGGAGTCTAGTGTGTCCAACAAGGGACAGGAGCTCTTTCTTTTGGAGTGGTAACTTCAGAAGCCCCACAACTATATTCTGAACCAGAAAATTATCTATACAACCCCCACCCCCCACCCCCCGGAATTTCTTACACACACAAAAGTATTTTAAGTTACGGTGCCCCTTTACATGCAAGAGTCATTGTTTAGAACCCTTAAATAACAAGACAGTGATTCATTTTCTGCCACAAGGTTGCTATAGCGAAACCTTAAATGACTGCTCTACCACTTATCACCAATCATAAATGTAACCTTAGATGTATACGCTCAATTTTGAAATATTATTTTCAGGAAATGACTCATAATTAGTAAATAAGTTCATGTCAATACCAAGCAAGGATATGTCAAGGATATTTTAACCTCAAAAGAATTATAATATTGGTAGATAGTGGTAATTTCTGCTTACATTAAGTACCTAGTTTATTATCTTGTTGTTTTAGAGTTATTTCTTGGCCATGCACTGGGAGGACTGAAAAATATATATCTATATCTATATTTACAGTATATACGCCACACTTCTCACTTCTCTTCCCCCACCTTGCTTACCCAGCAGCCCCTCTGCCATCATTTCCCCCACATCTGACTAAACCCTCATCCCTTTGCACCTAACCATCTCCTCCTCTCTTTATACCTCACTGACCCCCTTGTACCTATCTCCTCACAGCTTGCTAAGACCTCCACCCTCACCTCACAGATTGTCCCACCCACAGAGCACCACAACATTTAATGTATTTTGCTTAACTGGTGAGACGTCACATTTATTAGATTTGAGCACCACCCTTCACCCGACAATCCCAGCGCAGTTCACAACATAAAAATACAAGATAAAAAACACGAAATACATAATTAAAAAACCCAAAACAAACAAATAGATATTCTGCAAGCAGAGTTCTTAGGTCTCTTGGTTCCAGAGACAATGTAAAATGTTACCTCACCACTGGCCAAGATGAGGAAACTGTATTATTGAGCTACCCATGTTAAATGGACAATGATATCTAATCCCACATCCTAGTACCTTGTTTCTCACATTTCTTGTTCTTATCCCTCCGCTGCCCATCTATGAGAATTGTTTTAATTCAATTTGTCTCCCCAATGCGCTACAGAACCCAAAAGCAATTTGGAAGTTCTTTGTAGTCCATATCATCCAACTCTTTGCATGTTTTCAGCTGACTTAAAATGGAGGAGATAATTGGGAACTGTTTGTTTAGTTAAAAAAAAAGGGTTCTTTAGAACTTGTCCTAATAAATATCCATGACTATTATTTCACAAACATAAACTCAGATTTGCAGAGGGAGATGTTGAACATCAACTTGGAAAGTATAAGAGTTTTGTTTTGGAATCTTTTTATCTTTAAAAAAACCCAACAACAAAAACCAACCTAAGTCTTACAAAAGGATTTAAAGTTTTGACAATGAATCCAGACAGCTCACATATCTACTGGGAAAAGAAACCAAGAACAACAAATCATAAAGCAAATAGAAAGAGAAATAAATCTGGAATGGTATTCCAATAGAAGCAACTGCCTTCATACCTCTGAAATGAAAATTCGTGCAACCAAACCTCCCAGGTAACTTTATTCTCTATTTTTCTAAAACATTTACTTACTTCAATTCCCTGCACAGACTTTTTTTTATTGCTCCCAAATTATGCACATGTTACAGCTCATCACTAAAAACTGAAATTCTAAACTTTCAAACATATGGTACTGTACATGTGATCATCTTCTACTGGGATAACCTTCCATTAAAGTGTTTTGTTTGTTTTTCCAGCAGGAATGACTAACAACCAGATACCTCAGCTACTGTACTAAAACTGTTGTCAAGGGGTGTGCTTAACCTCTCAGTAGTACCAGTTTGTTTCAGGTTCCCACATTTGTGCTCTCAAAGTTGCACTTTTAGAATTTAATTATCATGCTCCAGGCACTGATACTCATAGAGCCAACAAGACAAGTTCTCCTACAATTTTTGTCATTCCTCGAAAGCATGGACTTAATTATTGACAACCATTTCCATTTCCATTGTATCCATTCTTGTGTCAGCAATGGAATATTTTAGGAAGCACCTTGACCGACACTTTTGTTGCATGCGCTTCTCTTGCATCCTGTATAGACACATCAGCATCTATATTCCTCTTCCTGCCCCCCTCAATTATCTGGGTCTGGATTGTGCATTAAATTCTCTGCATAAATTACTAAATTACTTTACAAACCAGAAGTTCAATAAAATCACCACTCAAAACAAAACAGCAGTCATTAGGTGATTAACAAACAAGTTAAAAAGAAACCAACTGATTTATCAGTGGCCAACAAAGGCCTCATAAAATAAATCTTAAGAAAGAGAAGGTAGAAGGATCTTTAATCTCTGATCTGTGCACTAATCACCACAGCACTAAGATTACAAATAAACCCTTTTAAAAATACATTTTATTATTAAGACTTGAAACAGAAATCAACAATAGTAAATCATACTACAGCGACACTAACAATACTAAAGGAAAACCAAAACAGTCCCCAAAATGGCTTCATAAAAAAACCCAAGGAAAGTATAAAGCAGAGTGGGAGGCAATAAATGAAATGTATAGGTACTCAAAGTATAAGCAGAGGGTTTTATCTCCCAACTTAGTGCTGTGTTGATTAGAACTAAGACTGGATCTTTTCTCTCCAACTTAGCACCACAGTGGTGAGGTTGGAAATAACCCCATTATTCTCTGAGTAAAAGGCAGCATTCCACCTGTATCCCAGCACTGGTACGAGTGGCAGGGGAAAAGATTGCATTTTACTATGCACATAACTTTCCATCTCTCCCCATCCCAGGGCTGGTGATGCTGATTGTGTATACCTATGAGTGTGTGCACGCACACACAACATTGTGTGTGAGAAAGACTGTGTGTGGGGGGACTTCCAGGTTGGTGCCTCCGGCAATGGCGGAGCTCCTCCGATCGGGAGGAACTAGCTCTGCGAAAACCAGGGTCTGACCACCACGGCAAAGGCAGAGACCCACTGAAATCACAAGCGGGAGAAGCTTGTGAACTTGGGATCCAGCTGGCACCTTTGCGCCTCCCCTACTCGTGGGGAAACCCGGTTTCGGGGATCCGGAGCGACGTGGGGTGAGTGGCGTGGTGCTTCGAATCGACTGTTTTTTTCGTGGAGTGAAGCCGCATTGCTGTTGCCGGAGAGCGCTGACTTTTTCCTGTGGACAATTGGACTTTAAACAACTACCCGTGAGTAAAACGCAAAATTGGATCTTCAAATAATTTAATTTGGCACCGAAACGGGGAAGGTTTTAAACAGGAAGTCCGCCTTCCCCTTTTTTTGTAAATAGATTGAAGCAAAGACGTTATAAGCTAAAGTCTTTGGAAGCTTTTGGCAAAGGATTGAATTTTCATCGGTTAAAGTTACAAAAAACCCCTGGAAGCAGGAGAGGGGGGGGATTTTGGACTTAGTGAGCCTGCAGGAGGGAGTGAAAAATTAAATTATCACTGCTCCGAACCTGGAAAAGGGCTGCCAGAAAAAGGGAAATTTTGGGAGAGTTCATTGACTGTGAACAGAACATTTTTGACAACTAGTTATATAAGAGAAAGATACTGTTTCCATTGTCCTCTTCTGCGTTTAAAAAAGAGGAAAAGTAACTGGAAAATGAAACTATTTTTATGGTCTGAATTGTGCTTGAAAGGATTGATACAAGTGGAGACTGTTTCCCTCTAGAGGGAGTTTTTGAAACTGTCACAGGACTGCACCAGCTGTATGATAAGTAAGTGGGAGAACTAGAGTTTGACCTTGGACCACTCAAAATGTTGATAGGAGAAACCATTGTGATGGTATTATGTAAGATAAGCTATTCGCTGGAACAGCTCCAAAAGAAGACAGATGACACTTCTTTTAAAATTGACAATTTGGACCAAAAAGTAACTAATTGGAGTCAAAAAGTGAGCATCAATACAGGAACAATTCAGGACTTGGCACAAGAAACTACTTTGGTTGGACAGATTGTGGAGGAGAAAGAGAAAGCTTTGGTGGCTGAGCCTAAAGTAATACAAGTGGGATTTTCAGCCACACAGAAGCAAATTGAGGACTACAAGTTGAGGCCTTCTACTATTGAATCTAGAAAAAGTCAGATTTTGAAGATTGGATCCCGGCTTGGACAGAAGAAGGAAAGTTGGAAAGATCCTTCTATGCAGGGATTAACTGACTTTTGGGACATGGACTTGGGTTTGGAGGAGACTGGAGTTTTGGGGGCCTTGGGACTTGGAGGAATATTGAAACATGTCATGAAACATCTTATAGACCTCAGCTTTAACTATGGAAATTTGGCTGACTTGTCCGGAAGGAATAAAAGTATTGCTAGGTTGGAGTTTTCTCGAGATTTGCTTTTAGGCACTAAAGAATATGAAGAAGACCTGCAGAAGGGACCTGGAAAAGACTTAAGAGCCTCGGACATAAGATCTCCAGGTTGATGGACTATATGGATTTGACGGAAAGGACTGGCAGAATCCGAAACCAGGGAGAGGAGATGGTGGATGAAGATTAGAGATTTTAAAGTTTATATATAGAAATATTGCAAAATTAATGAATGATAGAAAAATGGTGGAAAAAATTTTATGGCTTTAGTAGAAATGTTATAAGGAGTTAAGGATATATGAGTATTTAGTTTTTAATGATAAAAAATATGTTAAGACATTTATAATAAGACAGAAAATAGAGAAAGATGGAAAGGGTTTGCTGAAACAATTAATAGAAGTGGAATACAAAAAGGGAGGTGAGAGGAAGTAGAGGAAACAAGGGAATGAAAAATAGAGTATGGAAAGGGTGTGATTTATGTTTTTAAATGATTATTGTTTTGTTTTGTTTAGGGTTAGGGTTTTGTTTTGTTTAGTTTAATGTGATTAGGTTGTGTTTTGTATTGTTATATATTGTATTGTATTGTTCTTTTTTCCCTTTCTTTGTTCTTTCTCTTTTGTTTCTTTTCTTTTTCTTTTCTGTAATTTCTAAAAGTAATAAATATTTTTTTTTTTTAAAAAAAGAAAGACTGTGTGTGTGCGCGCGTGGGCGCGCACACTAAATGTGCACACACATTGTGTGGGGGTGGTGTGTCAGGGTGTGTGCATGTGAGTGTGTTGTCTGCACTTGCATATGTCTGCTGTTTCTATAGCTTGTATCCATACACAAACGTATACAATAGGCTATGCCTACTTCTGGCCTTTGGAGGAATGTCTGAATGCCAAAAAAGGTAGCTTCCCACTCCAATGTAAGCCCAAGTGTTAGATGGCATAAGGTGCAGCTCGCTAACAAAAATATATTCTGGAAACCAGCATTTCAAAATGTGCATTCTTACCTCTTGACTGCAAACCATGACCACATGCTTCATTGACTCCTAGCACACCTTGTCTTATAGAATCTGGCACCAACATACACCAGCTCCACTTGTGGATCTTCCAGCTGGAATTGCAACAAAAGAAGAGCTATGATTATATACTCTGATTTACTTATTGGATTCAGAAAAGAACGATTAATTACAGCTTCTGATTCAGTCTCATTCTCCTGACACTTTAAACACCAAGTCTTTCCTTCTCTGAACATTGGCTATGATGACTTGGGATGCAATGCAAAACATTTGGAACGTACCAAGGCTCCTCTGATTAAAGCCTATATTTGCAATAAATGATACCTTATTTATCCTGATACAGTAATCTATCCATCACCCTGTACCTCCAGCCATGCTCACCACTGGCATGCAGACGCTGGAAGGTGGTTCATGACAGAACGTGTCCCTCAGGCTGGAGAAGACTTCTCACTCCTGCTATAGGAGTGAAGGCATTCTGTTCTCTCATTCACTTAGGTGAAGAACAACATATATTTCTACTGGTTTGGACGTGATAAAGTATGGCTTCATCTGCAGCAAGCCTTCTGCTCATGAATCCACCTCCTCTCTCCTCATCTGCTGCTGCCATGACCAGATCTGAAGGTTTTGATTAGCCACAGCTCATTCTTTCTTCCAAACCTGACAAAATGTTGTTAATCTTAGCAATTGTGTTTTGTTTTTTAATCCAACTTCAGAATGTGAGTCTGCTTCAGCAAACCACAGTTTAGCTAAACGTAAGTATGCTCAAAAGCAGAAGCAAAAGCTTCAGATATACTCATTGTGGCTGTCCTGGAGGAGGAGAGGGGAAGCATGAATCAGCCTTAGGCTCACTGCAACATGTTCTCATCATGATAAACCATGAATCAGCTCAGAGTCATTTATCCATTTGAGCTTCAATCCAAGAAAAGCATCCTTATTTGCAAAAGTATACAGATGAATGCACACAGATGAGTGCAAAATTGTGCTTTGGGTTTTTAAGCTCTTGGCACATGCCTAAATTTACACCAAGCTTAACTTAACAATCATATTTTTAAGAGTTATGTGAATCACTTATTAAAATAAACATTTATTTGGAGTGTTCAAACAGGCAATACACATTTTTTCAATGATAAGATAGCTATGTTGTCTCAGTAGGTTAAGCAATGTGTCGGTATTTCAAAACGTGTTCTTTAAATAAATAAAAACTAATTACAGAGTTTGAATTATAATTTAATTATTATTGTGGGATGGAACAAGTGGTCACATTGGATAAATGAATGACTATGGCTTTAATCCAGAAATTCTGGAGTTTCATCCATGGGACACTCCCACCGCCAGAAAGCAGAGGGGAGGGGAAGAGATAACTTTTGCCAAATCAGACTCCTACTGCAGTACCAGTGCCCGTCAAAAGCCTGCTATGGAGGGTTAGGGAATCCCCCAGGACAGCATAAGAATAGGAATGTACCCTGTGCACACCATAGCACAAAGACCACGGGGCCAAACACAGTCTCCCAATGTAACTCTCTAGACTTGACCCTGTAGGTAAGAGCAGAACCACTGTAGAACAGTAACCCCAATACCCAACCCATGATCAATATTATCAAAAACCACTGAGACATCAAGAAGCAGAATCATACTACTTTCATCCCTGTCTCAATTTAAGTCAGCCATCAGGACAACCACAGCTGATTCAGTCCTGAACCCGGATGGATCTACAGTACAGTGGTACCTCTGGTTGCGAACGGGATCCATTCCGGAGCCCCGTTCGCAACATGAACAGAATGCAACCCGCGTCTGCATGTGCGCAAGTCGCGATTCGTCACATGACATCCTTTTAAGCATCTGTGCATGCGCGAGCGGTGAAACCCGGAAGTAACTCTTTCTGGTACTTCTGGGTCGCCGTGGGATGCAACCTGAAAACACTCAACCTGAAGCAAATGCAACACGAGGTATGACTGTAGATGATTTATATCTTCAAGGAACTCCTGCAACCCTCTTCTGTACTACTCTCTCCACCACTTTACCCCAGAAATGTGTACTTGCAGCCAGATGCTAATTGTTATAAACAATAGGATCCAGGTTGGGCTTCGCCAGGAGTGAACACGGTACCATGTGTTTAAGGGTAGCAGACACCACACCACCGCACAAAGTCAGAGGATTGATGTTGGATTCTAGTGCTGCTGCAATCTTCCCAAACTCAACATCAATGCGGTGATTTGCAGAAATCAGATTAAATTGAACTACTGCCTTGTATCTGAAGATAAAAAGTATACTGAACAAGAATATCTTCCTTTGCAATGGAACTTGCGCCCATCTTCTCCTGTTGCCCCCGTATGCCCCCTAAAGCTATTATGGGTTTCACCTCAGCCCTCTGGAGAAGATTTGGGAAGGGAGCACATGGGGGAGTTCCTTGCGCAAGTAGAAATTCCATGTGCTGACAAAAAGAGTTAGCTGGATACCATCCTATATTGCCAAAAAGATATTAGCTTATTTTCAATGTCCCAATGAAAATCAGCAAATATGGATTAAATTTACTGGCCATTTTGTGAATACAGTACTGCAACCCTCATATTTAGACATTCTTATATACATATGTATGTATATATATATATATATATATATATAATACCTGTACACAGCACAAAGAGGGATGTCTTCACATTCCCTTTCTTCAAACAAGGTGTCTGGACATTCCTGTCCTCCATTAACAGCATCATGAATAATAATCCTGTAGCGGGACTGTTTCATTGCAGGAGCATTACCTGAGAAAATATTTTAAAACGGTAGCAAAATGTTGGTTTATCTTTCTTTCTTTCACAGTTAGGTAATTTCATGCATTAGTGATTTTGTCTTTGATTTGAAAAGTGTCAAACTTCAAATCCTGCCTTTGGTTACACTGAATCTAGTAAAACATATGATTTTATTTCCATTTGTTACCAAGTTGAAAATTCTAGGTACAATCTAGAGAGAGCGAGAGCAGAAGAGGGTTAGAGATTAACAAACATGTGGCATCTAAAGCATCATATTCTTACACCAATTCAACAATCTTCTTACAGGCCTTGCTCCTGTGGAGGGTTCAAGGAAAGATTAAAAAGAAAACAAAACCAGAACTGTGTTTTTTATACATGTTTAGTAATTGGTTGTTGTGGATTACAAGAAACAGAAGGCACTTGCTAGGATAGGGCAGCAGGTCTCCTTGGCCACTGTAACCCCTAAAGTGTTAACCTTGTTATCCTTCTATAGGCAATGATGATGAACCATCACATGATGTCAATGTATATTCGTCTCTAACATCTGTGCCACTAAGCATGGTGTTCTATACATGCTATTGCTACACAATGCCATGCTACTTGAGATATTTTCTAGACCTAATGAATTGGGATATAATGGACTCATTCTGCATAGCCAGGGATTGTATAGTTCAACTGTATGTAGAGGGCCTTCTTGGTAGTGACACACTCCCTGTGGAAAACCCTCCCTTCAGATGTCAAGGAAATAAACAACTATCTGACTTTTCGAAGACATTTGAAGGCAGTCCTGTATCGGGAAGTTTTTAATGTTTCCATGTTTTATTATGTTTCAATATATGCTGTGAACCGCCCAGAGTGGCTGGGGAAACCCAGTCAGATGGGTGGGGTATAATTAATAATAATAATAATAATAATAATAATAATAATAATTCCTTCCTGTATGTTCCCATATGGATAGAAAATAGCAGGCAGTTCCTCCTAGGGGCAGACACCCCCTTCCCATAACTATGACCTCCATGGTCAACTCTAATCCTCTAATTATGTAGATTGTTCCTCAACTTGGTGTCCTCCAGATGTTTTTGGTTGCAACTCCTTTCAGCCCCAGGCAATATGGTAAATACTCATAGGTAATGGGATTTGTAGCTGAAACTATCTGGAGGGCATCATGTTTGGGAAGGCTGATCTAGATCATGCAATTTCTTAAAATAAGTTTTTATTATTTATATGGATTTTTACAGAACCTGACATGTCAAAACATTGCAAAAAATTGTACACAACTTCAACCATTTCAGCAATGTTATCAATTCAATCCAAGAACACTCCAAATTCATATTTTAAAAACTCAGTTATATGCGATCTAAACAACTTCAACCACTCACTGAAATCCACTCCAATTATTCTCGCAGATATGGGGAAAATACAGCATTCAACACAGCCATTTCCTCCCTCCTTCCTTCTTTAAACCTCAGACTATGTTAATATTGAAGAATAATTGTCTGACTTCTTTCCCAAATTTTCCAAACATCACTTTATTTAGAATGATGTTAACTCTCTTATTCCCAGAATAAGGCAGCATTTATTTATTTTTTGTTGAAGCTCTTTCAAGTTTAATGCTGTATTGTTTTTAACACTTGATTGGGAGCCGCCCAGAGTGGCTGGGGAAACTCAGCCAGATGGGCGGGGTATAAATATATTATTATTATTATTATTATTATTATTATTATTATTATTATTATATTCCCATTGAGACAATCACCCAACCCATCTCCTACTACGCTTCTGAGAAAAATCCCACTATATATACGGGTCTGGTGACTTCTGTTTCAGTGTATCTGAAGAAGTGTGCATGCACACGAAAGCTTATACCTGGAACAAACTTAGTTGGTCTCTAAGGTGCTACTGGACAATTTTTTATTTATATCGCTTTGAATGTTCTTCTGTTTTTGTACCTTCCTTCCATGCCCTAGTGATGTCTTGTCCAGACTACAGCAATGCATGTCATGTGAAACTGTCCTTGAAGATGGTCTAGCAGCTAGTGTAGACTGCTGCTGCCAAGTTGGTCAGTAGGCAGCCAAGTGGGGCGGTGTGTCACTGCTTCTCAGTGCACTGCACAGACTGCCAGTGAACTACTGCACCCAATATAAGGTGGTTGAACTAGCATGAGAAGTTCTAAATGACTTGGGACCCAAGGACCTAATATCAACCACCTTGGGCCTTAGGACCGGAAGAGGAAGCCCTGCTGCTGGTGGTGCCACTGTGTGCTGTGCTGTTGGCAGGACCTCTGCATTTTGCTCCAAATTCTTGTTGTAAATTATTAGTTTCCACCTCTTTATTTCCTTAAGCAAAATATCATCTACGCGCATTCGTGGTGTATGACAACTCTTTGCAGAAAACAGTCTGATGACATTTAGCTGAAGGACAAGCAATAGGTGGGAAAGCTGGACACCAATTCCCCACTTCAGCTTTTTGTATTTTATCTGAGGCAAAGGATTTGCTCCAATGCCAATATCTGTTCTGTTTGTTTGTTTGAAAGTTGCTTGCCTAGCCGCTTGTTATTTTGGCAGATATTTAATTTAATATCTGATATGTAAAACTGCCTCCTGCTTTGTCTGTGGCTTAGGCATTTAGTTACATATTGTCTTTGTTAAATAATCTCTCCTATTTAATTCATATGCATAGAACATGAACTGATTTCTAAACTTCAAATCATGTTGCATTTTTCATTGTGCAGCACAAATTAAAGAACTTCCAGTATAGCCATCTCAATAGCAAATCAAGGGAGCAACAAAATTCCCACAACTCAGTTTTAATTCAGAATCATATTAGAATGATAACTCTGCCAATGAGGTTAAATAATTAATTTGGAGGAGGCTTTTTTTATTGTACAGGATTATTTAATAAACAGAGTAATTTAGTAGTTAATTTATTCTCCTTATTCATATACAGTTTGTTGAGAGTACAAAAAGCAAACAACTAATTAAAGCACTATTCACTGTTTTTAAACGACAGGAAAAATCTATTGAGAAAAACTTACTGTGTGTATTGCAATTTTTGTAGTGGCAGAGCACACAAGAGCAAAGATGATGGGAACAATTATAACTTTCATGCAGACAACAGAATTAGGCATTACTATACAAAAATCAGGAGAACTTTCTGCATAAAGCATGTGTAAGTCTACTTATCTGGGGAAAAAAATATTATCTGATGTGCAAATCACATTTTAATTTGAGATGGAATGACTTGTATTTTTTAAAAAGGTGATGGTGGAGGGGAGAACAATATTGACACTACATTTTCCTGAGAGTTGTATCTGACTAAGTCATACTCAGAGTAAACCCACTGAAATCAGTTATGATCATCTTAAGTCCATTGATTTCAGTGGCTTTGCTCTGAGTATGACTTAGCTGGACTAAGTATTTCCTGTGCTTTCAGTGCTCACTGAAAACCACATTTCTGATGGCAGTTTTGCTATGAAATCTCAAGGGGGATGAAATGGCTATGGATTGTTTGATACTCAATACACTACATTTCTAGAATGTTTTGCCACCACCAACTCCACTTAGAATTGAGCTTCTGAGAAAGCCACTGGACACATGGGAAAACTTCCACTAGCCAATGATTTAGCTCAAAGCATAGTTCTGTACTTTAGGAGATGGGAGGGGGAACCTGAATATCCTATCAAATTAGAGCAAACAACAAATAGCCTTGTGCTGAAAATGAGCCCATATCTTCAAGGTATACCTGAAGGAACGTCTCCACCCCTATCGCTCTGCCCGGACACTGAGGTCCAGCGCCGAGGGCCTTCTTGTGGTTCCCTCATTGCGAGAAGCAAAGCTACAGGGAACCAGGCAGAGAGCCTTCTTGGTAGTGGCGCCCGCCCTGTGGAACGCCCTCCCACCAGATGTCAAAGAGATAAACAACTACCTGACATTCAGAAGACACATGAAGGCTGAAGGCAGAAGACATCTGAAGTTCAGGGAAGTTTTTAATGCATGACATCTTAAGTGTATTTTTGGTCTTTGTGGAAGCCGCCCAGAGTGGCTGGGGAAACTCAGCCAGATGGGCGGGGTACAAATAATAAATTATTATTATTATTATTCAAGGTCTTCAAACAGAATTTTCCAACTTTTCCAGATTATTGCTCCATAACATGCACATGACATTGAAGTCTGTGCAAAAGAGTGATGTGTGGCTATGCTGGATTTGGATTGAGCCACAGCCCAATTCAGATTAGGGCATTGAAGATTTGACATTGAAGATTTGATCCAAAGCAGTCCAGCTCTGTCTATCTTATACTTGCCTACTTTTTTGTGTCCTTTGCATTTCAAGGAAAGCCTCCACTGCCACTAATGAAAACAGCAGCTTCAGAAAGGCTGTTTTCCATGGGAGGGAGAAAAGAGAGTCATTTCTCCACCAGGGATGCAACTTACCATCAGAAGGACAGAAATAGTTCCAAGGCTGCTCTGCTTCTCTGTAGCTATTTACATGTCAGGGTTGTTTGTTTTTTTAATTAAATCACATGCATCTTAATTTGACCCATAAATTAATATGTCTAGTTTGGCTCTAAACTGTGAATCTGTAGACAGGTCCTTGTGTTCTTAACACATTTTGTGAAGGGTTTAGTAGACTGCAAGTATTGAGAAACTAATGATGAAAATGTAATATTAACAAATCAGAGGCTGGGTTGAGTTTTCTGGCAAGTGGTACAGACCTATGGAGCTCTTCTCAGCTTGCAATGCTTTAGCTACAGTAGTGCACGTCAGTACTGCTACACAAAAAGCCAATTCATAGGATTAAGGTGCTTGGTACATAGTATTGCTCACTACCTGAATTCAAATGAAAACCAAAGCTTATCACTTTATCTTCTGTGCTGATATGATAGGGATTGTTTATTTGTTCTGACCAAAACTTCTTTATCCCTCTTTTAAAGCAGCTTACCACGTTGGCACTTGGTAGGGCAGTGTGTCCATTCGCTGAAAGGGGTCACCACACAATCCTTCTTGCATGGCAGCAAACATGGGCGGACTGTGTCTGGCCGGGTGGATTCTGGGCACCTGAGAACACAATTTTAAGTGTAACGTATGAGAACTGCCTTTAAGAAAGCCCCAAAATTATTTAGGGGAAAAGTTCTCTGCTGTGCAATAAAACACAGAACTCTGTTAAAGAACTCCACACTATACACATGCACGATACACAAGCCCTTACGTCTAAGTAGACATGTATAGGTTTTCATAGATAATACTAGAAAAACATAAGCACAAGACAAGAGCAGCTGGAAAACAAATCACATTTTTTTGAGAAATAAGCTGGAATTTGTTTAGCTGTGTCATACTTGATGACTTATTGAACAGATCATGGTTAAAACAAGCCATCACTTAACTTGTCTTAAAGGCAGCATAATCAAATCCAAACACACCACCCTCCTGAAAGTGTTTGTATTGAATTTAATGCCCCCCTACTTTTTTGTGTCCCAGCTTTTAACATAAAATCCAGAAAACAGCCATCTCTTGCAGGTTCTTTTATAAAGAGAGGCTTCCAATAGCTGCTAATTTTTTTGATCCCATTCCTCCCATTTATACATCTTTGCCCTAATCTTTATTGCCTAGTAATCCTGGATGGATGGTTTCCTTCCCCCAACTCTCAATATAAAATACGAATAAAATTCATATGTCAGCAATCCCTAATTTGAATTATGAGAGGGAGGTAAAAGGGGCAGTTCTATATGCTGTGGAAGATCAGCTGTTCTAAATGGGGCAGTAAAACAAAGGAGAGGAAAGAATGAGCTTTTCACCGTCTTAATTTCCATGCAGACAGATTGCTTAAGAAACACCCACAAGTGAAATATAACTTCCAAACCAATCAGTACCTTAATCACTGACAGTTTTCAAAGTATGGTAGGAGTTAAACATAGGCCACAAAGCTGCTATTGTGAAATATTTAATAATATCAAACAAAAAGTTTTTAAAATTAATCCAAGTGAAACAGTGAAATGCATTGTTTTAATAAGTGTGTATATTGTTCTCAAATGAATTCTTGGTATATAATGCATTTTTGTTTCCATTATCTCTTTGAAATTTATTTCTAGGAACTGTTCATTTTTCTATCCACTTGGAGGTCTGTAAAATGGAAAATGAATTTAGCTCCCACCTCCTTCAAAGTAATAGGAGCGAAAATCCACATTTCATAACTTCAGCAAAACCTAAATTGAATATTTATGCAGATACATAAATCTTCTTCTCAAAGTTACCCTGCGGTTAAGCACTTCCCATAGCTTTTAGAGAATCACTGGAAGCTCAAATTTTCATAAATAGTCAAATGCAATATAATAAGCAGGTCTAGTCACAAACAATTTTCCTGCTCATTATTATGATTAAATTCAGAAACCTATACTTTGAAACCACAAGTCTCAGGCAGCCTAAGCTTTCAATGAGTTAAGGAGGATAAAGGACACAGAGTTTACTGATGGAGCAAGGGCTAAAAGCCTTATCCTGCAAAGATGTACATATTTGGTATACAAAAGTCAGCAAACGAAATAGTTAAAGAATTGGTATTTTGTTTGTCAATAAACTTTGCATTTTTCTGTTATAAGTTCTGGGGTATCTCCACTGCGGTCACCCTTCTCTTGCACATGTGTGCAAACACATCCCTAACTGTGATCATACAGAGCTGCCCCATCAGCTATGATTCTGCAATGGTCTGCTAATACTATTAGTCAAACCGGCTCATGGTGTGACCAGTACAAACCATTTCCCCCCACTGAAGCCATAATAGGTTAAAGTTCCAATTTCAGAAATCTCAGTACTTGAAGTCACTTTGTGCTACCTCTTCATTACAAGGCAGATTTGCATTCCTTTAACACTTTCTCTTTTCTATTAAACACTGTTCCGACTTTCAAGACTTACCTGAACACTTCAAAGCAGGGGCAGCCAACAAGATGCCCTCCAGATGCTGTTGGACTCTAATTCCCATCGGCCCAAAGCAAGTATGGTAAACCCAGCAGGGATGATGGGAGTTGTAGTCCATCAACACCTGCAGGGCACCGCCTTGGGCCATCACTGTTTTAGAGTGCCACTGAAGATCACTGTCCCTCACTTAGACTTCTACATAAGGGATGAAGAACAAAATATGCTTGAAAGAGTGTATGATGCAGCAAATGACAAAAAAAAACCCCTCATGCTGACAATCTTCCTGGTTATCAATGGGCACTAGACATTTCTTTCCTCAATTAATCTCATTAATCTAAAGAATTTTAATTAACTTTCAACGTAGCCTGCTCAGTTTTAGCAGAATTGTTCTGAGAGATACAAGGATTAAAACTAGGCTGTCATTCTCCAGACTAATTAACAGTGCAGAAAGTAATTAGCAATGTCTTGATTGTATGTATGTATATATAGGGAAACAACTGTGCTTCTGACTTCTCTGAGCTTCTAAAGCAAAGCAGAAGGTTAAGTCATACATAGGGATAAATGTTGTTTAGAATAACATACTATATATATAGTACTATGCTATAAATCAACATAGCAATGAACATTTCACACATACCTTTCTTTAATGGGAGTCAACATATGCTAAATGATTCTCCACCTTTTTTTGTGTTTTGCTGGGATAATTCTGCTAGCAGGGTGTAATCTAGACTAGTATCCAAATGTGCACACATTCTAAAGCTCAGGAAACTGTTTGTTTGTTTGTTTGTTTGTTTTCTGAGGGGGAAAAGTCTCTCTCAGCAGTTGAGCTTAAAGATCCCATCAAACAAAAGCAAAAAGGAGTTTGGTACAAGACCTCCTAAAAGGATAACTCTGAAAAAATAGCCCATTTAGAGTGGAAGCCATTTCCCTTTCATCAATTCTTCCACCAGAATTTAAAATGTTTTATTTATTTTTTAAAACCAGTAACTATGGAAGTTACAGCAGTAGATCTGCATTCCTTATAACATCCTCTGACTGCCTATTCCCATCTGAACTGATTTGGGCACTACAATGATCATCAGAAGCCCTTCTTTGTGTACCACCCCCACAAGGGGTCCAGTGGGTGGCAAAAAAGGGAACAGCCCATTTCTGCAGTGGCTCCCCATCTGTTGAATGCTGTCTCCAGAAAAGACTCACCTTTGTTACATATCTTTAGGCACCAGGAGAAAACATTTCTCTTCAACCAGATGTTTGGCTGATTAACATCCTATGTCTTTTGTGGGACGGGGGTTATTGGTTCGTATTGGTTTTTACCTTATTATGCATTTTCCTTTCTCAATTTGTATGTTGTAAACCACCCTGGACAAAGGGCAGTATACAAATTTAAGACATAATAAAAATTTATTGTTCTTGTATCATCTATGTGTTTTTCTCAGTAGGAAAGCATTTGAATCTCCCTACATTTTTAAAAAAGTGCCAGAAAAGGGAACAGATTACATTAAATCAGCAGCCTCTTTAAGTGAATGAAGTGGATAGAGAGCTCTGTCTGTTTCACCTCTTGCAGCCTAGCTTAGTATTACCTTGTTCACCAAACCCCAGAAGCACCCAACCAGTACAGAAAGAAGAAAGAGTCATGTGGTGGTGGTCTGCATACCATCTTAGCAAACTGACACTTCTACAATGACATTCTTAGGTCTGAAGGAAATTTAGTTAGAAACCAAAGACTATGGACATGGTGTGTCTCCAGTGCCATGCATTTCTGAACAATACCTTTTGGCTGGGACCTGGCCAGAATTATTCTTCACACAGAAGACCTTCCTCGTCTGCATGCCCACTCCACAGGTAGGCTCACCATTCCAGTTAATGGTAGCATTCAGAGCTGTTACCAATATGTTTTCTGAACAGGGACTCCATGTTGATGTTTCCCAGTAGATCTGGTTGCAAGCGTGCTCGTTGCATGTACGATATTCTTCTAGTGCATGATTAGGAGGGCATGACTTTCCACCTGTATAGAATAAAAGCAACAGTGTGTAGCAGTCTGTGTGTGTGTGTGTGTGTGTGTGTGTGTGTGTGTGTGTGTAAAACACTGGTTGCATTCCTGCTGCAATAAAGGGTCTTCCAAGAACTAGTACAGGTAACTCCCCATTTGCGTGGGGGTTGTGTTCTGGGTCACAGTGCGCATTGGTGGGGTGCGTTTAAGCCCGCCCTATTCTGGGGCAAAAAGTGGTGTGCATGTCATCCATCACGTGTGCCTTGAATGTGCACAAAATGGAAGTGGCCTGTATTGCACAATGCTGTGTTCAGTCACACACAAAAGGACAATTTCCCCAACTTATGATACTAGTTTCATGATCCTATGACTTATAATCAAGTATTGCTCAAATAACATAATTGCCATTTATTTGAGCCATACATTATTATAAGTCATAAGCATCCACTCTGGAAGCCTATGCACATTGACTTAAGCTTCAGAGACACATGGCAGTGATTTCAGTATTCCATGTACAGAGACCCAAAACTGGCTGCCCAACACAGTTCCAGCATACAAGCTGACAAAGAGCACTGAGGTAGCAATGAGTACCGATTACAACAATCATGATGGAGCTAAGACTGGGATCTGAACATGTTATCACTACAGTGAGCTGTTGTCCTCAAGTAGCAGCCCTGGGATACAAGACCTGATGCATACTCTGTGGAATACTCACAGGATCTGTTGTTGATTTTTCAGTCTGTATGCTAAGTTACAAAGTGTAGCAGAAAATGGAGCCACACAGAGCCAACTTTGAATTTGGTATGAGTTGATAAAACTGAATTCCCTAGCTGGTGATTAATTATAGTTCTATGAAATACCAAACATCAAAGAAACTTGGAGAAAACTATAGATGCACAAGCTTATCTTTACTGCCATTGCTTTCCTGAGGCTGCAGTGTTCAAATGACCATATAAACAATACCACCACCACCACTTACAACAAGGGGGGGATAGTGAGGCAGAGACAAGCACCAAGTAAATTAAGTGCCTACCGAAACACAACCTTCCTTTGTTCTGCATACTTATTGAAAAATTTAGTGATATAATTCCCATTGGAAAACTATGATTTCCAAGTTCTTAAGCTGTTCTTATGGAGGAAGAAAAAAGGTTCAAATTGTTAAATTTCACTCCCTAAGATGCCCAGCTGATGCCATTTTGCACCAACAAATAGCAAACTGCATATCTTGTAGATGTGAAAGTACTATGTGTGGCCTTTGCATAAAAATTAGGAAAAAGGTGGTCCAGAATGCCACCCAGAAGGTGTTTCCACCCCTAAGAATTCATCCTGAAAATGTATACCTATGAATCCGAAATGCCACAATCCAAAATGATGATAGGCATTCACCTAGTGGTTGTATAAATTTATAGTCCAGGGGTGAAGAAGCTGGCACCCTTCCAAGTCTCATCAGCCCCAGCCAAGATACTCAATGGCCAGAGAAATGATTATTTCATTTATGGATCACTTCCCATGAGGCATCCTGAAGCAACTCACAATATAAAAACATACAGTTCAGTTGATTAGAGTGTGGTGCTGATAATGCAGGATCGAGACCCATATGGGACAGCTGCATACTCCTGCAATGCAGCGGGTTGGACTAGATGTTCCTCAGGATCCCTTCCAACTCTACAATTCTAAGATTCTATGATATAAAATACCATAGTTTCACATTTTTTTTTATAAAAAAAAAACCAATAAAAACCCCTGATCTAACCAGCATTGTTCTGTTTGTCCACTTTATCAGTACTTGGCAACACTGCATAAACTGCTTTTCATTGCTTCTTCTAAACCTTCAAAGTCACTGTACTGTTTTCAGACATATTTGGGGCCATTAAAAGCTAGCACACTACCCTTCCCTAATTCCATAAGTAGAACAAACAGGTCACCACTGAAGTCAAATGGAATGATCTTGAAATTACATATTCCAGACTTTAATTATCCCATGCCCCTGCAAAGGAATTAACCTATGAAATATTTAATGTGTAATTCAATATTTAAGTATTCCAATATGTGCATTCATTTTTTTAATGATACACTTAAGTTTTCACAGAAAAATATTTGGCCCTAGCTAAACACTGTTTCCTCCACTGTGTCTTTAGTTTGCTTTCTCGGATTTATGGCTCTACAGTTACCATCAATATTATTAGGAACATGCATCATCATTTAATTAATTTTTCTATGTAAATTTATCTGTTTAAAAATCAAATATTCTGATATATTAAAAAGCTTCATTAACTCATGACTTCAATGTTATCAGAAACAATTTGGAAACAGAATGGATTAATGAATATTTGTACAGAGCTTTGTAGGTGAAAATTCTTTTCAAGTGATAAAGATTATTAATTACTCTTATTTCACTGGGGCTGGGGACTAATCCAAACAGTTCTCTAGGAAAATGTGGAATGATACATGACCTTGAGGAGGCACAACTCACAATCACTCCTCACCACACAGCAATATACATAATGCTATATTTTTTTCATTTAAAAAATATTAATCTAATAATCCTAGGCATGTGCATTCATAACTTTGCTCTTTCCCAACTGCATTTTTTGGGTGTTTTTAACTGATCACAGGGTACCACTATTCAACTGCTAATGCAGCACCTATCTGCTGCTACGTTTTGAAGATTTTGATGCTGGTGAGAGAACACGCTACGGTTATATTAAAAATAACACATTTCAACACATACAGCCATGAGGAAAGCTAACGTATAAGGCAGAGTTTCCAGAACAGCTCTTCAGGTTTTTAACATCCACCTCAGATATTTAGTATTGTAGCATTCCGGGCCATATCTGAAGCCATGTCAGAAGAAAGTAATGTTACTCATTTGCAGTCTGCTACTGGTTCAAGGACTCAAAATAGTTTGAAAGCATATCCTTCAAGAGGGAAAGTCTTATCCTCAATGAATAAGGAAGTACCAAATGAGACTCCCATGGTTCTGGTACATACAGTTCCTAACCTTGCCATGCCACAGGAAGTCTGTAAGGAAAACAAAGAAATAGCCATAAGAGATGTGCTGTTCACCTTCTCCTGGTAATGCCAGTATTGACCTCGTTCTGCTTTGCCTGCCTTCAGCATTTTTACTGGTGCATGAGTGAGAACAAGTTGACCACTGTGACCATTCAGTCACAACACAGTCCATTCCACACGGTACTTCACATATTATGGTCTTGGAAGGTGAAGGGGAGTCTGCACAGAGATCACCTGACACATCCTCACCTAAAATCAACACAAAATGGGAAGAGAAAAAGAAGAAGCCTGTGTTAAGAATATGACCAGTTTAAAATATATGAGTAGTCGTAGCAATATGAAAGCATGGCAGGGAGAAGACTTTGATTGGTTCACAGAAGTACTGCAGCAGGGATGCCAAGGTATGTTTCACGTGTGCACTTCATACCCTCTTCAATTACAAAACCTCATGGGCTTCTTTTGTTCTTTATGATCAGACTTCTGGGATTTGTCCTTATGGAAACACTACCAGTGGGAGTCCTCTGCTGCCTGTTCTAGATTGGAGGACTCTTGTAGAACGTGTGAGAACACATTCTTGTTCACCTTGCATCACATTCACAATAATTAAAACTTTATTATTTTTCATGTGACATTTAGAAAATGAAAAACAGGCCACAGGCAGCCCTATGTCTTAGACCCATCGCTCTTCATGATATCTAATGAAACCAACCCTACATTCCAAACATCATCATGCTGCATGATCCTGTGCCATCACTGCACCTAACTTGCTGCTACTGGCATTTCCAGAAAATATACAGCATGTTAAGAAATGTCTTAACTGGCACTAGTTGTTATGAAGGAAGGGAGAAAGTAACTGTTAGGTAGATTTGTAGCTGATTGGCAGGCTGAACTCAAAAGGTGCTCATGAATCGTTCCTCATGGACCATTCACTGGGGGGAAAGTGACAAGTGGGGTGATGCAGGGTTCTGTCCTGGACCTGTTGTTGTTCAACATCTTTATAAACAACTTAGATGAAGGAATGGAGGGGATACTCTTCAAATTTTCAGATGACACCAAATTGGGAGGGGTAGCTAATGCCACAGAAGATGAAATCAGGATTCAACATGACCTTAACAGATTGGAGAACTGGGCTCAAACTAACAAAATGGATTTCAATAGGGAGAGGAGATCTCAGACATTCAAAAGAGGCCCTTTCAGGCTGCACCTGGGCCTCATGGAAAATAAGAGTCTCATAATGACTGAGGCCCTGTCTCTGCAAATGCAACAGCTGTTACTCAGTTCCGCCTCCATCCTGAGGTGAAATAAACAGGGTGCTTTTGTAGGGGGAATAAATACAAACTGGCCATTGTCCTAATTAACAAGTACTGTACTTCAGAATTTTTCTCATGGGCAAACATAGCTAACATTACTTCATATATTTCTCCTAATGTTTAGTTCCACCCCAGATGCCCTCTTATTCTCAAACATCTGTGTTTGCCCTCAGCTCTCCTATGCACACCAGCAGATGGCCTCCTCAGTTTCTTTCCTTCTGTTTTGTATACTTTAGAAAAGATGCTGAAGAATTTCTTCAACATTTTCATAAAAGCTGGATATTCAGTATATAACTGATATTTATGAAGTGTTGAGGAAATCATGTCTAGTGAGCTGCAAGCCTTAAGCAGACATTCAATAAATTCTTTCCTTTTTTAAAAAATATATATGCTTCAACACTAATAGAAATGCACATATTAATCTGGAAGGGTAAAGGAAATACTTGTGGTTTGTCAAACATAACCCTTGCTACACTCTGACACAACAGTACACATTAACACATATGCAAATATATAAAAAGGGCAGGGAAAGAGACTTGATCATGGGCTATGGAATCTTGGATGATTCTCATGTTTGAATTCTTTAAAAGCTCAAATCTATAACCCCTTATGAACAACATTCCCACTCTGAATGCTCCTCCTTTTAGGATACCTGCAAAGCTTTTGTTATCTTTTATGAACCCAAGATCAAACCAACAAGGTCAATCATTTAAACATGGAGTTGGGGAGCAATAAAACTTAGAACTGCAACTGCAGAAGAAAACCATCTCTTCACTGGAAACTAGAGTTGTGATTACCATGAAGCTGCTTGGCAAAGAATTATAAAGTCGAGGGTAAAGGTTTCTATTGCTTTTGTGGGGCAACATGCATATACCAGCTTGCAAATGAGTGGAAGTGGAAGTCAGTGGAAGTGCTTAAAGCTGTCAATTGTGCAGCAGTAATTTCTGCATTCATATTCCTAAATGAGGACAGCCTCTTAGTCCCCAAAGTATGAATAAAACTTTTCAAGCACATTATGGGGAGTAATAGAGAGAATTGAGCAGGCAATCCCACTACAAGATGTGTTCTATATATATATGCATGCCTCTGCTGATCAGACAAAATTTGACTTGCCTAATCGCTATACTATTATTCTAGCCTGCTGAAAGATGAATTAAGTTTGAAAATCCCTCTCCTACAGGAACGCATCTCATCATGAATGAGTATCAATCTTTTTGGTGACGTGTTTGGAAAGATTCTCTCACTCCATCTACCTCTATTCAATCATTCTCTCTGAATGGCCCATTTCAGTAGCAGCACTCTGTGTGTTCAACACTGAGCTGACAGCTGAGCAAGCTAAGGGTTTGGGGTTGGGGAGAGAAGAGGAACTCTTAAACCGTGCACCAATTATGTGCTTGCCTCTACAAGTCATGCTAGCATTATAGTCTTTGCAAGCATTTTGACATCCTGCCTGTATGGCAGTTGTTACCACATCTCAGAGAACTGGGGTCAAGGTGGAAGTTGTGAGGAGTCCTTCAGGGAAAAAGTAGGATGGGGAGACAGCAAGTAGCTGAACTGTGAAAATCTGTTCTGTTTCACCATCTCTATTTACAAGTAATATACAAAATAGTCAGTTCCTGTCAGGTTTATGGTCTACAGCAGACAGAAGACTTACTTCCATCTCTTCTTTTTCACTCATAGTAGAATGAGTTGCCCATATTTAACACTTGGCTCAATCTGTGTGGGTGGTACCTACAAGACAGCGGATAGCTTCTGGCAGAGGAACCTAAGTTGGCCTTGGGGAAAATATATGCTTTTGTTTTTATGTAGGAGAAAGAGATGTGATTGAAAATCTATCACTCTTGAAAACATTTTGAATATTTTGGTATGAAAAAAAGGAAGAAAGACTCTCATCCACAAGGCATATTTAAAACCACCCGAGTAAGACCGGATCCTACTGAAAAAAATATAAGTGGATCTTGGGACTCAAGTGATTTCAAGCAATTCTATTCAAGTGTGGTGGGAATTAAGTTTCCAGATGTGTAACAAGTGCAGAATGCAAAATTTTCTCAAAAGTTTTGTAAGTATGGGCCACTCTCCCAATGAATTACAGAAATCTTTTGTTTAAAAAGACTAGAAATACAGTAAGCCTGCAACTTGCACAGGGGTTATATTCTGAGGATCGTGCCTAAAGCCAAAAGATAGATGGGGGAATTGGGACTCCCACCCCCACCCCATTCTAACAAATTGGTATCTCATAGAAGGGTCCAGGGGTGTGCTTCCCAGATGGGGCCTGGTAAGCCAGGAGAAGGAACTGGCAAACCACTCCAGGATTTTGCCAAGAAAACTCCATGGACATAAAAAAAGGAGAAGCTTTGAGAAGAAAGTGAGTGTTTCCAAGGCATGCTCTGGTTCATGGTGTCATGGAGAGTCGAACACAACTAAGACAACTAAACAACAAAAATGGAAGCATCGACTTGCCATACTTGGGGTCAAGGTTGAATTTTTCTTCCAGACAAATTGGGCCCATCTGGAGGTTTGTCTTCCTCATAACAATTGTCACAACTTTGGCAGGTAAGGTATTGGGGTTGTATCCTTAGTCAAGGCGGATGTGTGGGGGGGGGGTGTGGATTGTGTATAGCCAAAGCACATCATTCAATTGTGGGTAGGATTGCGAAAGTATTTTTTCTTAGACGCCTGTCCCTGTTTGTTTCTTTGTTTGTTCCTTTGTTTATTCCCAAGCACATAAAGCTGAATACACATAAGTTAAATGTGTCAAAGTTGCAGGCTTACTGTTCCAGTGAGAGGTTTATTGGGCAGTCTTCAGTCTCACTTCATCATAACATGGTCCTCACCCATTTTCCTATGAATGGGTCATGTAAAAAGGCATTACATTATGCCAAGCATGTCCAAAGTCTTTTTCAGGGTGCCTAATCCAGCCTGCTGGTCGATTTAATCTGGCCCCCGTGGCAGTATATGTCCTGGGGTAAAATCCTTTAAAAAGCTCAGCATCTGCATGATTATGCCACATTGCTACATACAACACTAATAAGGAATTTGTTACTTGCATTTGCTAGTACAGAATCTATTGTCACTTTTAGTCCTGTCTGAAGACAGTCTACATTTTGACAAACAAAGAGACTGAAAGGATAGTAGAAGAAGCAAGGGTAAAAAGGTAAAGGTAAAGGGACCCCTGACCATTAGGTCCAGTCACGGACGACTCTGGGGTTGCGGTGCTCATCTCGCTTTACTGGCCGAGGGAGCCGACGTTTGTCCGCAGACAGCTTCTGGGTCATGTGGCCATCATGCTTCTGGCAAGCCAGAGCAGCGCACGGAAACGCCATTTACCTTCCCGCCAGAGTGGTACCTATTTATCTACTTGCACTTGAAGTGCTTTCAAACTGCTAGATTGGCAGGAGCAGGGACCGAGCAATGGGTGCTTACTCCGTCGTGGGGATTCGAACCGCTGACCTTTTGATTGGCAAGCCCAAGGCTCTGTTGTTTAGACCACAGTGCAATCCCGCATCCAGGGTGCGTAACGGGGCAAATGTGCACACAAATTCAGCTACACATAATTAAAACTTCATTACAGTTGTGGACAGGGTCTAGATGGATCAGTCAATTTACAGCCCATGGCAATTCAAATATGCATTTTATTTAATGTACACATTTCTAAATATATTTTATCCAAACAGTTTTTTAAATGTTTTTGAGCTGAGAACTGCACCACAAAATTCAGAGAACTGTGCAATATGAATAATATAATTATGTCCTGATTTGTGTACAAGTCCAAGAGGTGCGAAATAGGTCAGTCCACTTAAAAATGTCGACAGGACAAAATCCTCTTTCATTCCTAGTTGGGGATGAAGATTTAAGGTTGAACAAAAGGCTTTTTAGCAGAAGCAGGCTTTGAGGAATGAACTGAAGGAAGGAAGATATGGAGGGACCTGCCACTTCCCAGGTGTTCCTAAAGGGCACTCCAAGTATAAAGGGCAGTAAGAGCAAGAGCCTAGCAGCACTTGGATCATTGCTCATAAAAGCATATGATATACTTCCTTTAAAAAAAAAAAAAATTATTGATTTTCCAACCATTTAAACACAATAGAACAGAAAAAAGAAAAAAGAAAAAGCAAAGAAAAAAAAGAAAAAACGTAAGATTAACAAAACAAGACGCAAACCATTTAAAACACAAAACAATTTCAATATCTTAATTTTCATTCCCTTATTTCCATGACCTCGTCACACCTCCCTTTTTGTATTCCACTTCTATTAATTGTTTCAGCAATTCCTTTCCATCTTCCTCTGTTTTCTATCCTATAATTATCTTAACATATTCTAATCTTATTTTTCCCTTTAATACTCTATTAGTCTATTTATACTTAATTCCTTATAGCATTTCTACTAAAGCCATATAACTTCATTCCAACATTTTTCTAACATTCATTATTTTTACAATATTTCTATAAATAATCTTAAACTTTTTCCAATCTTCTTCTACCGTCTCTTCTCCCTGGTCTCGGGTTTCTGCCAGTCGTTTCCGCCAATTCCATATAGTCCATCAACTTCATCTGCCATTCTTCCTGGGTAGATAAATCTTGTGTCTTCCAATACTTCACAATGAGTATTCTTGCTGCTATTGTTGCATACGTGAAAAGAGTTCTATCCTTCTTTAACACCAATTGGCCGACCATGCCCAGGGGAAAGGCCTCTGGTTTCTTCAAAAAGGTATATTTAAATACCTTTTTCATTTCATTATGAATCATCTCCCAAAGTGTCTTAATCCTTGGGCATGTCCACCAAAGGTGAACTCTAATCCTCAAATTCTTCTGTTTTTCTTTGAGTTCAGTCATAGCAAGCGTCAACTTATATTCATCAAGTTGCTTCTGTAGGGTTGGGGTTCTCTTGCTCTTTCTCTCCAGTTGTGTTTCTTTACATTCAGCAACAACAGCCTTTTCCCTGGCTTCCTTTGCAGTTTGCCGTATTGAAATAGGTTCCTGTGTCAGTTTCTGGATAGTTTCTATATTAGTATTATTTATACTTTCTATATTTAAGTTAGTTTTAATGATTGAAACATCCACTTTCGCATTTATCGTGTCCATTTTCCTGTGAAGCTGATCCAATGAATCATTTATCTTAAATAATGCCGCCACTAGAGCCTCTTCTGTCAACATTTCTCTTGGTTTTACATATACTGGTACAAAGGCTCAGAAAAAGCAGGAGGGCCTGATGGTGAACCTCTCCTGGATTGTTGCCAAGTCCTCCCAGACCTTAATGTTTTGTCAGCAGTTGACTGGTCTGTTTTTCCTCTTCCATTTACCATAACACTTAAAAGATCAAGGTCAGTCCCAGAGTCTCACGGTTTTTAACTTGCAGCTGGAAATTCCCCTAGTCCAGCTCTTGTAAAGCAACCGGTTTCAAAGGCTTCCACTAGGGGGAAACAGTTTCTATTTGCAATAGTCAATAGTATCCTCTTTTAAACAATCCGAAAATTAGTTTCAAGTTAGTTTCAATTTTCAGTTACTTTTACTCCTTTTTAAAGCAGCCGGAAACAGTAGAAACAATGTATTTCTCTTGTTTAACTAGCTGTCAATGAACGTTCTAAACGCTGTCAATGAACATTCCAAATTACGTCAAACCTACTAGCAGCCCGTTTCCAGGGTCAGAGCGGCGGTGTTTTAGATCTCTTCGCTCTCTCCTGCAGGCATATTCAGTCCGCAACTTCCCCCCCTCTTCTCCTGCCTCTAAAGGGGGGTTTTGTTCTTTACCGATGGAAATTTAATCTTTTACAAAAGACTTTCCAGGACTCCAGCTTGCAACTTCATTGCCTCAGTCTATTTACAAAAGGGGGAGGCGGACTTCCTGTTTTGAACCTCCCCGCTTCGATACCAAATTATACTTTTAGAAATCCAATTCTCCCATTTCAGCTCTACTCACGGGTAATTACTTTAAGGTCAAATTGTCCACAGGAAAAAGTCAGTGCTCTCTGGCAACGGCTGTGCGGCTTCGCTCCGTGGAAGAAGCAGACGATTCGAAGCACTGCGCCACTCACCCCACGTCGCTCCGGAGACCCGAAAACGGGTTTCCCCGCGAGTAGGGGAGGCGCAGAAAGTGCCCACCGAATCCCACATTCACAGGCTTCTCCCGCCTGTTATTTTTACGGGTCTCCGCCTTCGCCGTGGCGGCCAGACCCAATTTTTCCACGGGGCAAATTCCTCCCGGTCAGAGGAATTCCGCCATTGCCGATGGCGCCAACCCGGAAGTCTCGATATACTTCCTGATCCAGCAGATGAGTCAACTTATGCTAAGCATATCAAAATATATATTCTCCAGGATATATATGGCACATAGATTCTCTTTTGCCCTGTTACACTAGGAGATATTGGACTATATATAATTCTGCAACTAAGCCCTCAAACACAAAAGACCCTAATTTGCACATAAATGACTCACAGAACTTTTTTTTGTATCTTCTAATGACATGCTGTCCATCAATATTACTCCTTCTATTCATTCATGCCCTCCATGTAAAATAATGAAACAGTCATTAAAATACTATGCTGCTATAAAATTTTATATCTCATTTAAATCTCTGGAAACAATGCCAATAAACCTTGAGTAACTGCTTGTCTATAACAAAGATGTCAGTAGATAGTAGTAAATTTTAAGAGTGGGGAGGAGATGGGGAAATCAAAGTTGCCATTTGCCTGCTTACTAATAGCAATTTCAAATCTTTCAGCATAAATAGGCTTAACAGGGTAAAAGTATTTCCCCAGACATCTAATTAGCTAATGGAACTGTTACATTTAAACATTTCACAACAACGCCAGAACTGAGGAGTGTAAGATTGATTTGATACAGCTATCTATAAATGTACTCAGCTCTTTGTAATCTCGCCATTGACTTTTTTTCCATGTTGAGACACCAAATCAAACGCTAATAAGTCTGAGTACAGATTTATTCCTCTGACTGCACTGCACGGCCAACGGGAAGGTCTATGTCACACTTCACAGAAATTTCTACCTGGGCGCTGACTTTTGCTAATGCCAATCCATACTTAAGAACTTCTGTGAGAAGCATTGTCAGTTTGTCAGTGTAACCAGCAGGGTGAGAAGTAAATCTAATTGCTTTGGCCCCATCACTATACCAGCAACAGAAAGGGAGAATAAAAAAACAATAATAATAGAAAAGCCAAGAAAAGAACAGCCAAAGCAGGAAATGACAAAGTAGAAAACAAGTAGTAAAGACTTAATATGCGACAAAGGGAGAAATAAAACTACATGCCTGTTTCAGCACACACACACACAGAAGAATCAAGGGAACAGGTGATAAACACATGGGATGGAGGAACGGGAACATGGAAGACTCCTCTTTCCTCCCCGAAAAGGGCCATGTGAGGAGAGAAGGTGAAGGAATAACCAAAACCTTTCTCCCTTCCCTCTCCACAGGGCCATATACTACCAGCTGCCTTTTGAAAGGGATCTTTATGACCTGTGACATGTTAATGGAGGTGTGTGTTAAAATGTGCAGCGATGCTAGTTGTAAACTGCCTTGGAAGCATTTGTATCCTGAAAGGTGGCATATAAAGAACGGTGATAAATAAATAGATAAATACCAAAGTAGACTGAATGCATAGTGTGCAGGTGCCTCCCCCGGCCCCTGTATCTCGTTAATTACAGGTACACCCTCTTGCTCTGACTCCAGATTGCTGTTGGGATTACTGCACCAAACGGAAGGTTTATCCCTGTTGTACCTTATATCTTTCCTGTGTGCCTACAGAACTTTGGGGGAAAGTTCCCATTAGTGCCAATAGATTGCCCATCACCACCACCACTTCATAGAATCATAGAATCATAGAGTTGGAAGAGACCACAAGGGCCATCGAGTCCAACCCCCTGCCAAGCAGGAAACACCATCAGAGCACTCCTGACATATGGTTGTCAAGCCTCTGCTTAAAGACCTCCAAAGAAGGAGATGCCACCACACTCCTTGGCAGCAAATTCCACTGTCGAACAGCTCTTACTGTCAGGAAGTTCTTCCTAATGTTGAGGTGGAATCTTCTTTCTTGTAGTTTGGATCCATTGCTCCGTGTCCGCTTCTCTGGAGCAGCAGAAAACAACCTTTCTCCCTCCTCTATGTGACATCCTTTTATATATTTGAACATGGCTATCATATCACCCCTTAACCTCCTCTTCTCCAGGCTAAACATGCCCAGCTCCCTTAGCTGTTCCTCATAAGGCATCGTTTCCAGGCCTTTGACCATTTTGGTTGCCCTCCTCTGGACACGTTCCAGTTTGTCAGTGTCCTTCTTGAACTGTGGTGCCCAGAACTGGACACAGTACTCCAGGTGAGGTCTGACCAGAGCAGAATACAGTGGCACTATTACTTCCCTTGATCTAGATGCTATACTCCTATTGATGCAGCCCACAATTGCATTGGCTTTTTTAGCTGCCGCGTCACACTGTTGGCTCATGTCAAGTTTGTGGTCAACCAAGACTCCTAGATCCTTTTCACATGTACTGCTCTCAAGCCAGGTGTCACCCATCTTGTATTTGTGCCTCTCATTTTTTTGCCCAAGTGCAATACTTTACATTTCTCCCTGTTAAAATTCATCTTGTTTGTTTTGGCCCAGTTCTCTAATCTGTCAAGGTCGTTTTGAAGTGTGATCCTGTCCTATGGGATGTTAGCCACCCCTCCCAGTTTGGTGTCATCTGCAAATTTGATCAGGATGCCCTTGAGTCCATCATCCAAGTCGTTGATAAAGATGTTGAATAAGACCGGGCCCAAGACAGAACCCTGTGGCACCCCACTAGTCACTCTTCTCCAGGATTAAGAGGAACCATTGATGAGCACCCTTTGGTCATTCAGCCAGTTACAAATCCACTGAGTGGTAGCATAGTCAAGACCGCATTTTACCAGCTTCTTTACAAGAATATCGTGGGGCACCTTGTCAAATGCCTTGCTGAAATCAAGGTAGGCTACATCCACTGCGTTCCCTTCATTTACCAGGCTTATAATTCTGTCAAAAAACGAGATCAGGTTAGTCTGACATGATTTATTTTTCAGAAATCCATGCTGACTATTGGTGATCACAGCATTCCTTTCTAGGTGCTCACAGACTGTTTGCTTAATGATCTGCTCCAGAATCTTCCCTGGTATTGATGTCAGACTGACTGGGCGGTAATTATTTGGGTCCTCTCTTTCCCCCTTTTTGAAAATAGGGACAACATTTGCCCTCCTCCAGTCTGCTGGGACTTCGCCTGTTCTCCAGGAATTCTCAAAGATGACTGCCAGTGGTTCTGAGATCACATCTGCCAGTTCTTTTAATACTCTTGGATGCAGTTCATCTGGCCCTGGAGACTTGAATACATCTAAACTAGCCAAGTATTCTTGTACTATCTCCTTAGTTATTCTGGGCTGTGTTTCCTCTGCTGAATCATTTGCTCCAAATTCTTCAGGTCGGGCATTGTTTTCTTTATCGAAGAAGACTGAGGCAAAGAAGGCATTGAGGAGTTCAGCCCTTTCTGTGTCCCCTGTTTGCATTTCACCATCTTCTCCTCTGAGTGACCCCACTGTTTCTTTGCTCTTCCTTTTGCTACGAACATACCCATAAAAGCCTTTTTTGTTGTTTTTAACCTCTCTAGCAAGCCTGAGTTCATTCTGTGCTTTAGCTTTTCTGACTTTGTGTCTACACGTGCTGGCTATTTGTTTGAATTCCTCTTTGGTGGTTTCCCCCTTTTCCATTTTTTGTACACATCCTTTTTTAATCTTAACTCAGTTAAAAGTTCTTTAGATAGCCACCCTGGCTTCTTTAGGTACCTTCGATGTTTCCGTCTCATTGGTATTGCCTGACGTTGTGCTTTTACTATCTCCCTCTTAACAAACTCCCAGCCATCATGAACTCCCTTTCCTTTTAGTATTACTGTCCATGGGATCTCACCCAGCACTTCCCTAAGTTTTATGAAGTCGGCTTTCTTAAAGTCAAGAAATTGAGTCCTAGTATGCTTGGCTGCTCCTTTCCGCTGTATAGTAAACTTCAGAAGAGCATGATCACTCGCGCCTAATGATCCTTCCACTTCTACCCCACTAACCAGGTCATCAACAGTGGTTAGGACCAGATCTAAAATGGCTGTTCCTCTTGTTGCTTCTCCCACTTTCTGGACAATGAAGTTGTCTGCAAGGCCAGTGAGGAATCTGTTTGACCTTATGCTCTTGGCTGAGTTTGACATCCAACAAATATCCGGGTAATTGAAGTCCCCCATTACTACTATCTCCCTTCCTTTTGCATGCTTGGTCATCTGTTCCAGGAAGGCATCGTCTATGTCCTCCGGGATCTATAGTAAACTCCCACAATGAGGTCACTGTTATTCTTCTCTCCCTTAATTTTGACCCAAATGCTCTCACTTTGGCTTTGAGGTTCTAAATCTTGGATCTCTTCACAGGTATACACATCCCTGACATATAACGCCACTCCTCCTTTCTTGTCTGGTCTGTTTCTCTGAAATAGATTGTATCCCTCCATTATTACATTCCAATCGTGGGACTTATCCCACCAGGTTTCAGTGATGCCTATTATGTCATATTTAGATTGCTGTACCAAGAGCTCAAGCCCATCTTGTTTATTTCCCATGCTTTGCGCATTAGTGTACAGACATTGAAGTCCATTAATCATTCCCCCGTGTCTCTTATTTTAGGATTTTTTCCTCCCACCACTAGGTCTGCGTGCTGTTTGCTCCATTTGGTCTATGACATTTGGATGATCATCTTCATCAATTGATAGACTCCTACCTTCAGGAGCACTGTCTCCCTCCCCCACATCAGTCAGTTTAAAGCCCTCCTGATGAGGTTTCTGAGATTTTTGGCAAAAACATTCCTCCCAACCGTTGTGAGGTGCAGCCCATCGCTTGCCAGAAGTCCATCTTCAAGAAACTGCAGTCCGTGATCTAAGAATCCAAACTGTTCCTGTTTGGATTTGCGAAGCCAGCTGTTCACTTCCACTATTTTTCCCTCTCTCCCTGGGCCACGTCGTTCAACTGGGAGGACAGATGAGATGACAATTTGTGCATTTAATTGCTTCAATTTCCTGCCCAGAGCCTCATAGTCTCTTTTGATCTTCTGGAGGCTATTGCTTGCAGTGTCATTGGTTCCCACATGGACCAAGAGGAAGGGGTATTTGTCAGTGGGTTTTATGATTCCTTGCAGTCATTCAGTTACATCTTGGATCTTAGCCCCGGGGAGACAGCACACTTCCCGAGACATCTTGTCAGGCCCACAGATCACTGCTTCTGTCCCCCTCAGTAGGGAATCCCCTATCACCACTACACGCCTCCTTTTAGGTTTGGTCGGGGTTCTTCCGTGAGCTGTCCGTTCCAAGGTCGCCTGCACATTCCCTGAGGACTGACTTTGCTGCTCGTCTTCCTATACCTGATCAACTGTAATGAGGGAGAGATCCTCAAATGGAGTCTGCTCTTCGTCTTCCATGCTAGGGGAGAGGACCTCAAAGCGATTGTGTATTTCTAAACAATCAGAGCGAACCCTGGGCCTCCTACTTCTTTGAGTCACGTTTCTCCATATATCTGGCTCCTGTGTTGGTGAACTAGCTTCCTTCTCAGGGGAGTCCCGTCTCCTCCTTGGTGGAGACGGTGTGCTCTGTTGCTTCCAAGAAGAGCTCCAGCTCTCTAATTCTTTGGAGCGTAGCTACACGTTCCTCCAGTTGCTGGACTTTGTCTTCTAAGAGGGCAATCAACATGCAATTGCTGCAGGTAAAACTGCCTGCAACCTTTGGCAAGATGGCAAACATTGCGCAGGAACCGCAGGTGACTGCAGCTGTTCCCTCCCCCTCCATCTTGAGAACGTGTTGATGGGGGTGGCTACAGCGGTCCTCCATCATAAAAAGCGTGAAGACAGGACAAATAACTCCCCCCCCCAAAAAAAACCCTAGGTCTCCCCCAACAAACATTTGAGACTAGCTCCCCTAAATCTAAAAGATGGATCAAACTGCGCGCGCCGCTGCCCTGCAAGCTCTGATAAGCTCCTCCCACAGCTAATCACCTGCCTCAACAGAAACCCTGCCCCCTCTGACCTTTGCACAGGGAGAGCAGCTAATCAGCCACAAAGAAACACACACACAAGAAAACCCTTTTTGCTCCTTCAGCTGCTGCCCTGCAAGCTCTGATACTAATGTGAAAGGGGGAATAAAGATCTTTCCCCACATGCTGCAATCCTGGTAACAATCCTTCCTGAGCCTGTAATTAATTAAAGCTAAATGAGAGATGCATTTGCATGCTATTCATTAGGCGCAACATTTAAGTCTGGCCCAAAATCAATTTTTGAAAATTGTCAGGGCTTTGTCATTCCACACAATGCAAAATTAATTTAAAAAACCTGCAGCTGTAATATGTAGTTATGGCCACTAGTTTACATAATTCCAAAAGGAGGTTATACAAATTTCACGGAGAATAGATCTATCAGTGGCTGTTAGCAAAGGTGGCTAGACGGAATCCCAAGTTTAGAGGCATTATACCACCAACTAATTTCTAGAGACATCAGTAGTTCTGGTGGTAGCAATTGTCCTTATGCCTGCCTGGCAATCTTCCCAGAATAATCTAGCAGGGCCCCCGTGGAAAACTAGATGGGAGTTTTGGTCTACCCAAAGGGCTTGTCTGATAACTATTAGAATATAAAGCATTTCAATTAAAATCACACAAAAGAAAATATAAAGGAAGGAAATAGCTTTCCTAAGTTTTGTTTGTATCAGACCCACAGTATTACTCAATGAACTCCTGCCCAAAGCATATTCTTCATCTTCAACTGCACAATCTGTGCAAGAGCCTATGAGAGATTTCTATGAAGATGATTTATAGCTACAACATCCACACAAGGGGAATCTCCCCCCAAACGTGTCCAGACACTTGAAAGCCCTTAGAATCTGGTGACAAGAGACACAAAGGGGATATTAGCTATACATTGCATCTTGGGATCTTTTTTTTTTTTTTAAGGGAAAAATAGAGGCTGCCCTGGAAAATCAGCCACAGGAGGAGAAGAGTGAAAACTGGAGACATGCCTTTAAAAAAAAAAAAAAAAAAAAGACTGGCTCTCCATTTCACTGAATCCACTTTTAACTTACCGGTAGCTAAGTTTAAATACCTGCACAGAAGTTCCCTCTATTCCTTTGCTGTTCAGTGTATCTTCTGTCTTCATTTGTCATAAATTAGGTGCTTCCATTTTTTTGCACCAATTTGTCACTCACTGATTTTCTGCTTTTTTAGCTCATGTGTTTTATGCTGATTTCAGTTGTTGATGTTTTGCTGGGCTTTTTTGTTTTGTTTTGTGATTTGTGTGTGTGTTTATTGTGAATCACATCTGCATTTTATTGTTTATGCAAATTACAAAGAGAACTTGGTTGGATGGTGGTATGCAAGTGTAATACACAATAATAAATAAATTCTCTCCTCTCTTTCTGTTTTTTGGGGGAGGGTTAGGCTTTGGCTTGGTTTAATTCTTCTGTCTCTCATATTCCCTTTCAAATTCTCCTCAACAGTTCTCTTTATATATATTATCTCTCATGGTTGGTATTTTCAAGATGTCAGTACTTTGCCCTATTTCTCTCCCCAGCTCCTGGTCTTTCACAGTGCAATGCTATGTCCATCTACTCAGAAGTAAATCCTGTTCAATTGAAGAGGGCTTGCTCCCAGATCAATAGAGTTAGGATGGCAGTCTTAGTCTGTCTTTAAAAAAAAAAAAAAAAAATTGATGATCTGTCACTTTAACTCTGAATTCCTGCTCTTTAAGCATTGGTACTTTCTACAGTGGCTAATTGCCTTTTGGCTATTATCACTTCATGGATGTCTGCTCATTTTCTTAAATTAACCTTGATAAAACTGAATTTCTTGTAATTCATCAGCAATAAATCTCTGCCTATCCAACAGTTTCTGAACCTTAATTATCTTACAATCCACCATTCTTTCCAGGCATGTAACCTTGGTGTAAAATTTAGTTCTCTTCATTTTTCACTCCTCAGTTCCAGTTCATGGCTGGATCACATAACATACTAAAACCTTGAAGAAAAAAATCCATTACTAAGGTCTCTCTACCCTTTATGATCCCCATGAAGCTTTTAGTTAATGTTCATCTGCTTCTATCATCACAGATAACATCTCTCTTCTGTCCTTGATCCTTTCCATCTTGCAAATTGTACTCAATGTTCAGACAACCCAGCTAACACTGACTAGTCTATACACATAGCAGAATGAGGAGGCATAATGGACAGTGCCACTACAGGTTGCAGCTGTAGGGTAACACTTTTGCATGGGTCCCAAGTTAAGTACACACAAACACATGTGACTACCAGTAAAAGAAAAACCACCACCAAGAAGCAGGTCATGCAGAAAGGTTTTCAGCCCAGCCTGCTCCCTGAAGAGTGTTTTCTACCTACAGACAGTTTTATATTATTTGATTGTGTTTGTGTGTTGCACATCGGAGCATAAAAAATGCAATTCTCTACATGCCTGAAGTGGCACAGCTCACTCTGCCACCTCATTCTGATGCATATGAAAACTAATATTATTTCCTCAGAGCATTGTTTTATATATATATTGTGGATTTTGTTGCCAAATGTCTATTGCTTTCATGCAGGATAGTTGTTCTTATTTGATGATGAAGATGGTGATAACTGGGCTGAATATTCCCCGACACTTTTGTGGAAACTCTTAGGACAAAATGCACCTGCTACATCACAATACGAATGACATTCAAGATTGGAAAGTGTGTGTCCTCATTGGCCATGGAGTGGTGGAGCATCTCTAGTCCTGGCATGCTAGTATAGGATTGCTCTGCCCATGTACATAAAATAATTTACCTACTTACAAGGGAGGGAGAAAATCTAATAGGCTTGCAAATATGATTTGAAGTGGTAAAGTTTCTGTTTTCCAAAACACTGGATGATAATGATAATGAATGATTATAAATGCATTGTGGATTTTTCAAGGGAATCAACAACCTTTTTCCAAAACACCTGGGAATCTCCAAAATTAAAGGATAAATGGTTGTGGGAACAACAGGAGCTTTTCTAAAATGAAAGAACCAGTATATCTAATACTCAGCTTTGGCCCAATCCTGGAACTAATCTGGGTCTGGTATGTACTACTTAACCTGGAATAGTTACTCCTTGGCATCTTTTAACCACACATGCTTTACTTATAAGCACAGTGATTAAAAATGGATTAGAAGATTCTAATCCAGATCAGTGGGGGCAGGAAGAGAAAAGAACAGCAACAACCACCATGATGCTCATTGTGTTCAGTGCAGTTTTATTTCAGGTAAGAATGCATAAGGACTACAGCCATAGCCATGCAATTTGAAGGCTATTTGGGGTGAAGCGAGAAGAACACCCAGCATTAAGATAGTATCATCAAGAAGCATTCTGGGCAGAAAACAGAAATCACCTTAAGTATCCCCAATTTTGCCAGCTATAGGCAGAAGAACGTTCTCATCAATATTCAGAATTTAACCAGAAGTTTCATCTTTGCTTAGTCATGCTGACCACATGACCCAGAAAAACTGTCTACGGAGCGGACAAACGCCGGCTCCCTCGGCCCGTAAAGCGAGATGAGTACCGCAACCCCAGAGTCATACGCGACTGGACCTAAGGGTCAGGGGTCCCGTTACCTTTACCTTTAAGTGCCTAGCATGGAATCCCTATTCCATAAAATACATGAACCCAAAGTCTACAGTGATGTCAGAAACAAAGTTGTATGAAGGCCTTGACATGAAGAAATTTAAGAATAATTCAAAAAATAAATTTTAAAATGGAAAAAATAAATATAGGTGCTTGGTCACCATCTACTGTGAGTGGAAAACCAAGAAAGTAATTTCAGCTAAAGGAATTAACAAGCAGAAACATGTGACTGGAGTGTACATATGAGATCAATTTGTGCCACTTTTGACAAATTGGGAATGGCTGGCACCCCACGCACAAAGATTTGAATGACAGTGACATTATGTAAAGTAGCTTGCACCTATGCAGGTATGTTTAATCATGTGCAATACAAACACAGCAACTTGATCCCAGTGTGATGAGAGGCAGCTGCTATCCCATACTATCATCTCCCTGACAAGTACATTACAGGAGGTTTTAGTAAGTACTTATAGCTCGCTCACCAGTGTACATAATTCCTCTGAGATGATTAAATTGTCTAGCCCAGATTATCACTGTTATTTAGCAACTCCTCAGCTTGCATTCAATGCTTTGCTTGTTCCACTGAAATAGAAGGAGCCAATTTATGCAGCAGCTCCGTGTGTGTATCAAAATGCACTGCAACAATTGCTATGCTAACACTGGCCCCACCCATTCCTGTCCTGCCCACCAGTGTTGCTGGGGCAATAAACCAGTTCAGAGCAATGGCACAAGTGTGTTTCAGTTACACTTACTTTTGTGCTTCAAGCTTATTTGTAGGATAGGTGATAGGTCCAAAAGTATTTAAATTTAATACTGTCCTCTTTTTCTCACTGAGATCCTTCCTTAGATATATAAAGTGTTTTACTTTTAGCTGAAGACACGCAGACCACACACACACACACACAAAATTGAGCCACTATACCACAACATAAATGTTATCTTTCTAGTGTGCTTCTGTTTTGCCTCTGAGCCTCAAATTTTAATTACATCATTAATAATTATGCCATCATTTACAGCCCATAGCACATGATTCCTAAGGAGGCATTTAAAGAGTATTAAATATCAAAGCAGCTCTATCTTCTATAACCGGTCTACCGGTTATCTTATAACAACTGTCTAATTCTACACACAATTCAGTTATGATGGCATCTATAAAACCATTCATAGGGATAGATCATTTATGATACTATAAAAAGGAAACAGTCCACCTGGGAAAAAATATTGTTTTTCTTTTCCAAACTTAATGATGATAAGGATTCTCAAATTCATTCAAGTCTGCCACTGGCACAAACACTTGCTCCTCTTTCAAAAGATAGAATCATTAGACAGTTGAAGTGTCCATTAAAACAATACATTCCAGACCTCTGCAATGAAGAAAAATATATGTCTAACTCCTCCCCATGGCCAGCAGAGGGGACCAGCGGCAGATGTGGCAGCTAGAAAGGAGATCACCCCCAGCATGAAGAGACAGAATTGTCTATACAGGGCCATCTCTTTCTTCTTTGAAGGGGCCCTGCCAGTTGTATGAGGGCCACCACTTCACCACCACTGTCTACTGGGCTGCTCTCCTGGGACTATCTCCATTTCAGAGACATTCTATTGGTTCATTAGGGAAAGCACACGGTAAATACATTACCTATTCTTTTGATATTTATTTTTCTATCCTCCCTTTCCAATTTCCAGTACGTGATTTCCCTCACCCCCACCACTCACCATCATCCATCATTTCCATGGATGCCCTTGATCTCATAACTCATGGTTGCCATTTCTCCACCATTATCCCTCTTTCCCTTCCTATGCTCGCTTCCTTCCTTAACATGCCACTATGTCACCTGTTCTCAAAAAGCCATGGCTTGACCCATCTTCCTCCCCCCCCCACTCACTTCCCTTTTATCCTTCTCTCACTGCACTCTTGACATCATGCAATTTGGCTTCCACTCTCAGCACTCCACTGAAATTGCCATTTCCAAGATGGTCATTTATCTCCACAAGTCTCTACTCAATTCTCATCCTCTTAGATCTCCGCAGTGCAGTTTGTGACTTTCTTTTTGCTTGAATCCATTTATTCCTGAGATCTCTGTCATCACCTGGTTTTACTTCAGTGTTTCCATAGGTGGAAAGCTCTTTCTCTAATTTTTTTGTCTGTTAGGGTCCCTCACAAATCTGTGCTCTCATCTATTCTTATTCTGCACAACCCATTCAGGCAAATATTTCACCCTTGGGAAAACATCTAAGAGATTCCAAGGAGAGTAAAGTCTAGTAAATCGCTGAATTCAGTCCAATGATTGCCTACAGCATGGCAAACCAGGACATTTCAAGGGAAGTTCAAGAGTTGGATTTTCAATATGATTCTGCATATTTCTGCAGATGCAGTGTATGTAGTGTATGCAATCCTACATACACTTACCAGGGAGTAAGCCTCATTGATGGGACTTACCGTACTTTTCTGTCTATAAGACGCCCCCTTGTGTAAGACTCCCCACCATTTTGGGGACTAAATTTTAAGAAAATGAGGGGAGATGGCCCAAAGTTGTTGAGCCTCTCCCCCCCACGCAGCTGTGGGCAGGAAACACTCCTTAAATCATTTCCTGTGTGCAGGGGCATTGGGTGAATTTGCACCCCCTCCAGCCATCTGGTTTGCAGGAGCGCAACCTCCCCCAATGCCGCCATGCATGGGAAACGATCCTGGGAGTGCTTCCCGTGCGCAGTGGCATCAGGTGAATTTGCACTCCCGCCAAAGAGCTGGCTGGCAGCATACAGCTTCTCCCCCCCCCCCATGCAGCTGCGGGCAGGAAACATCCCCCCCCCCCCCAGATCGTTCCCCACTTGCTGCGGCATCCGGGGAAGCCGTGCTCCCACCGAATGGCTGGTGGCACACAGCTTCTCCCCCCACCATGTTACTATCCGTGTATTGGACAACCCCAGTTTTTTGATGCGATTTTTGAGTCAAAAAACCTCATTCAATACACTGAAAAGTAAAGTACTTCTGTGTAGACATGAAAAGACTATGTTGTAACACAGCAAAGTGAAAGAACTGCATGCCCAATAGGACTTTGGGCTTAGGTTCTGCAGCCCTCCTCCACCCTCAATTCATGCGAAGAATGGCATACCATTTATTTTTGTATTCCAGCCACATCACATAACAGGTTCTTAGGACTAGTTATAAAAAAAAACCCAAACCCAAACCCAAAAAAGTTGCAAAGCAACTAACATTTGCAACAAAAAAACTCCACCACATTAATGATTAAAACCCATCTAAAAGCCACAAGAACTTGAAGGAATTCCAAAAGGTGTGGGTGATATCACATGGAAGGAATGGCATAAACGGGGGGGGGGAGGGGGGAGTCAAAACCAGACATGAAAGAAAATGCCATGGGTATGTCTAAATGATCTCTCTTTAGATTGTGGACTATGTATTATTACCATATGTATTGTATCTGGGGGGTTCATATTCATTTAGAGACACGTGTTGTGGCACTATAGGAATCTATCAGGGGACAGTTTGGCAGCCACATTCCTGTCAGGGAATGAGTTAGCAAGTCACTGACATAACTATGTATCAAAAGATAGGCATAATATCCGAGACAACATGAGTCACAATCACTTGTTTGCAACTTAAATAGTGCCCTTCCATTGGTAGAAAGCTGTTTGATCTAGCAGAGACTTCCATTCATGGGAAAGTGGTCTTTCTCTTTCTGGCTAATCTGAATGCCCCTGTGCCCCCTTAAGAGGGCTAGGAGATCCTTTGGAGCAGCATGGTAGGTAGACCAGGGGACTGAAGAAAAAGGGATTTGAGAGAAACAGCTCTGGCTCTCCAATTTTCCTCTGTCTGCATTTGAGCCTTTGGTGCTGTCCCAGAGAGCTTAGCATTTTCAGTGCTTTTTAAACTTGCCCACGCGTGTGCTACAGCTGTATCTAAAAAGTAACCATGTCCCATGGTTATATACTGTGGCATATTAGACCAAGAGGCTTGCTTTGCTATGAACATGAGTACCGTATTGGCCCGAATATAAGCCGCACCCAAATATAAACCACACCTTTAAAATTCCGCAGGCAGTCACACCCCTTCTGTTTTACCATATGTCTGCTTCAGCAGCAATATCATAAAAGCCAATTTTTGTAAGGTCGCAAATTTAAGCCACACTTAAATTTTCACGGTCAGAATCTGGAGGAAAAAAAGTGAGGCTTATATTCAGGCCAATACGGTATATGTGAGAACTTGTGACTGACTATCATAGTACTGAAGAAAACCAATGTTTGGTCAAAGCATGCTTGGTGTTGTTGTTTTTTAATATACATTGGCGTTTATCATATACCAGCATCTGTTTGTCTATTTTTCATGTATCGAGGCATTTGTTTTTAATTACTGTAGTTATAAAATGTGATAAATTTTGTTGTATAACATTTGAGGGGTTTTTCTTTAATTGTACTGATTGCATTCACCAATTTCTTTGCTCTTTTGGTCCAACCTCCTGAACAATGCACACTATTCAAATGTCACAGTTCCACATGTTATTCTGAGTTAAAACAAGCACATAAAATCAATAAAATCAAATAAAAATCAAATAAGTTCTACCATTTTAAGCTCACCATAGTGCTGGTGGTAGAACTTGTGCTGGTTTTCCACAATGGAAGGGGGACATTAAAGGGTGTCTTAAAATGTACCCTAGCCCGCCCCCCCACAACACACTAATGAAAAAAGTAATAATCTTTCTATAACTTAAGGGGAGGGAAAAGCCACTTCCACTCATTCAGATATTAAAATGGAGAAGTGTTATTTGATGGCAACTGCTTTCTACAGGATATATTTCCCACTTGCATGTTCAAGAAATGAGAACGTGGGCAGGGAAAAATATTAAAACCTTCAGTATTAATAAATATTTCCCAAGCTAAGTATTTTGTGACAAACCTCCTAATAGATGGTGTTCAAAATTCAGAGCACATCGGCGAGCATGATTACATTACTGTCTCCAATTTATTTCTCTCCTCTCATGCATGACAATAAAATACTACCTTTGAACTTTTATGTAGCATAGCTGAGTGAATTGAGTCCATGCAGGCACAAAAAAATATAATAAAGCTTTTACTAATTCTATAAATTATTGAAGCCCTCACACAGCAAATAGAATCTTGCTGTCTTCATGCATTCTTAAACTCTGACTTGGCAATATATATTTATATAGTGTATGTTGTTTGTGCTTCTCTGGGTGTGTGTTTTAACAGGTAGCTCAGAAGTGCAGCACTGGAGTCCCAGCTTCCCTCCTAACTCTGAAGCTTGGGGGGCGAGGGGCAGGGACAAGTCACAAGGCCCAGAGCACCACAGAAATTTGCTTGGCCTTTACTCTGTAAAACAGGGTAACCTCATGTATGAAACCTGAGCACTTTGGAATACATTTAGCATACTATGAGCTCTGGAATCATGCAGATTTGGGTATTTCTCCCAAACATTGGACTGTTCTATCATACTGTATCATTACTACATTATACGTAAGAAACACTACAGTCACTAAAGGACTGGATTTGTCCTCTCATAGTACAGGGGTGTTTTTTAATATACCTTTCTCATTGCTAAGTTTCCTCTTCCTTTGTCACATCAAGCTAGATTGTTAAGTAATAGGAGCTATGCAGTAATTGGGCGTAAAAACTAATAAACTGACTAGGGAGCTGATGCATATGTACAGAAGAATATAAAATGACTGGACCACATCATGTAGTAGTTAATACAGTCAAAGCAACCATAAATGCAACGTAACAGGAAATGCAGTACTAAACTGCAGATAAGATTACTGGCGCAATCTCCTTTTTCATCCGAAAGGTCATGTAGCACATGAGATTTAGTCTTACTGATTTGGAATGCAAAATAACTCCTACTCTGAGGAACCTTAAAATCATTTACAGAGATAGGTAGGTTAACAGAACCATTAGGTTCTGTTCTGATGTTTTGTTTTGTTTGTTTTCTTGTTTGCACTCTGAACACATCACTTAATTTAAAAGAAAAGGTAAGGAACAACTATTTGATTTTGCAAAAATGTTTGATTTCTGATTATACTTAGGACAAATTGCCTCTTCCATGGATCAGGATTAATCTGCATTGAGGATCAAATGGCACTAGCTCTGGGTACATTTTTTTAAATAATAATAAATCATAGTTACTATCATGGATTCTCTGAGCACATACTGAATTCATCTAGAACTGTAACATAACCATCCTTCAACGAAGACTGTTAGATGTAAGAGGCCAAATTGACATTGCTGCTCCTTCCTTTCCAAGTGTTGTATATTGGTTAGCAAGTGCAAAACATCTGTATTCCTTCCCAATTTCATTTACTTTTATACTTATTTGAATTGTTCCTTTTGCTTCCTCTTTTGCCTATGCTAATTGTTGTCATTGTTTTCCATTGTGGCACATTCGCCTGCGATTTTCCCCTTACCTCCTATCAAGAAATGCATGGCTGATTGGTTGAAAACGCCACACACCATTTTTTTCGCCCTGGCATTATAACGGCACCTTCCATCCCACCACAGTTTGAACTGAAGTTCCACAGAAAGAGGCTGCTGGAGGGGGGAACGTACATGTTTTTTATAGATGAGCTCATTATGGAGGGCTGGGAGTGGCTGTCTCATGGCCAGACACCATACCCCTGAAGAAGCTGAACCTGCCAACAGCCAATTTCTTGATGATGTTCCACAAGCAATGTCCCAGCAGCAGAATCAAAACTATCTGCTCAGGCCCCTTTCCCGTTCAGTTTAAAGATATCTGCACTTGGAATCGGGCATCAGTGCCTGTATTGCACCTAGCCAAACAGAGCTGATCAATGTGGAAGTTGAAAGGGAGTTCTCTGTTGAACAAAACATATCTGTAGAACTGACACTAGTTCTAGTTCAAGCTGCATAAATGAGAAGGACTTTAGTACTGAGAGGAAAACTTTCTTGCTGGGCTCCTATTGTAATGAGAACTCTGCCTTTGTGAATCCAGAATAAATCCTCTCTTAGAAAAGATTTTCAATGATGCCGAAATATGTAATTTAAGACATACTGAAGAACACTAGCTCTCGTGGGCAGCCTTTTATCTGCAGCTCACCTTCATTTGAAGCTTACAGAGGGGATTAAATTAATCAGATGATTATACGGAGCGTTTCACCAACATCACTTTTCATTTTGCTTTCAACCAGCTTTACAATGCACTCATGTATCTTGAAAAAAAAAAGTATGGAGACATAAATGTGGAAGCAGAAGGAAAAACAGAGCAGGTTACTGAAAGTTTCAACATACTGACTCAATCCGGTGAATTTGCTTTGGCAAATAGATCTTGAGGAGAGGATTATGTTATGATAGCAGAATCTGTTCAGCACTTGATAGGGTTATTATGAAGCTGGAGGGAAATGCCAATTTGAGTTCCTATGAGAAGGGGTGAGATACAAATGTAATAAAATAATAATCCTCTTTTATCTCCTTCTTTGTATGCCTCATACTGATCGGAGAAATGCTAATCAGCTGAACAGTACTGGGAACTTTAGGTGTCATCAATCCAGGGAGCAGTACACTCTTCATTACACATAACTTCATGAATGGATAGGTACTGAGTTCAGTTGGGTGTGTTAAGCAGCTGAAATGGATTGTCAAATTGTCTAGGAACTAGATCTTAGGGAGGACCACAACTCAAGAGGCAGAGAACATGGGTATGTATACAAACAGTCCCAGACTCAGTTCATGACACAGAATCATAGAGTTGTAGAGTTAGAAGGGACCCCGAAAATCATCTAGCCCAACCTCTAGCAATAGCAGAAATATGTAGCTGTCCCATACAGGGATCAAACCTGCAAGCTTGGCATTATCAGCACCATGCTCTAACCAAGTGATTTATCCAGATCCAGAACAACTCCAAGCAGGGTCGGCAAAGACTCCTGTCTGAAACCTCAGAGATCTTCTGCCAGCCAGTACAGCCCAGAGGCAGACAAAGTTGTGCCCTTCCAATAGAAGTAACTTATACTCCCATCAGCCTAAGCCAGCATGGCCAATGGTCAGCACTGATGCAAGTTATATAGTCCAATATCGTCTAGAGGCCACCATGTTGGCCAGCATTGGTCTACACACAATGATAAGCTAGATGGATCAATGGTCTGATTCAGCCTATCCCAATGTTCCTAACTAGAGGAGGCATCATCAGAAACTAGTCCCTCCACTGAAACTCAACATGATAAAAAAAAATAAGTGAGTACTGCAATCCTGAATTAAACTTATATCATTGCAGCCACCATGTAGTGCCTGAACTGGTCTCTTTGTATTTTATTCTTGTAGTATTGCTTTTGTTTACTTGACACGACACAAATTGCAACATATTTCAAAGGAGGATATCTCAGAGCAGCACACAAGCACAATCCCCACTTGCCTGCTACCTAGAACACCACTAGGTTGAGGAAAGACATAGCAACAAAGCCTGTGCAAAACAGGGGAAGGGCTGCCCTCCAGCAAGCACTTAGACCATTTAAATTTCACTGGCTTCAGTGGTAGCCTAACTGTGCAGGATGGTTGCCTTTGAAGACATGGTATAACCCATACTTAACATGAATACAAGCTTCACATTAAACTCAGCAGCATTTATTTATTTATTTTAAAAAAGTAGGCTGTCAGATGCCAAAGCAGTGCAAGTCTAGTATCTCAACCCTGCACAAGTCTAAACTCCAGACTCACATGCACTACTGGGACATGAAGCCTACAGCCTCCAATGTCAAGGCTCTTTATCATTGCCTACTAAGTTAACTTAGTAAAATGCCATGAAACTAAGAAAAGTTATTATACAGACTTAATCACATACCATACTACAAGAGTGAGAAAGTTTTTCTTCACCTGTATATATACCTTGCTAAAATTACTGTTACCTGACCTGAGTCATTGAAATGGATCAAGAATCATACCTAATACTAATTAGGGATATTAAAAACTGCCTGTCTCATAACTGTAGATTTAGATGTTTACTAAGCAAGGAAATTAAAGAGATAGCAGTTAGTCCAGCCATTATCTACTACTTTCTTGGGAGAAAGATACTTATTAAAATAAGCAAAATATTCTACGACATATTCCTTTGTGTACTGACTATCATTTTATTTATTTCAAAAAACTTAAATACTGCTTGATCATAAGAGAAAACTCCCAATCAATTTTCCACTTTGATATTATCTGCCTTTCTCTTTCCATTGACTTAGCTTGGTGCTACAGCACAAGCTTTGCAAGCAGAGCAGCTCTAGGGGTTGTAGAAATGCGATCTGTTTTCTCTTCCACTGACACTTTGTGACATTTTCAGATTTAGAAACTGAGAGACGTATGCTAGGAGCTACATGGCACCTTCAACCTAGGTTGTGGGCACAGCAACAGAATGTCTAGGTGCACATTTTTATAAGAAAAATACAAAGCTGAAAACGAATGAGTCCAGTCTTCAGAGAGTAGCTGGAAGTGGGGAGGCAGAAAAAGGTCCTCCTTTCCTTTCCTTCCACTCTGCAGTTTTAATCTGAAATCTTAGGCACAGTACTGTGCCCAGTGCTCAGAAACTGCTTGTGCTAATGAAATTCCCTGTTGCAAAATGTGCCTAGAACAATGGGGTTTTCGAACACTGGTTACTTTATGTATGTACTGTATAGCAACACCATGGAAGTGAGTAGTGGCTGCTAAGGACTTTTTGTGAATGTCAGCACCATTATGGGAGTCATGGGTTACACATACAGCTGTTGTGCTTTGCACAACTGTGGTGGCCCAAAAGGGGGCAGCTCTGATTGTGTGACTCAGGCTCAAAGCATAAGGAAGCAACTGGTTCTCACAAACAGCATTTCTGTGTAAATGCTGCCTGATTATGAGCCTAGATCAGTGGCTAGATCAGAGAGACTTTGGGCTCTCAAATTTCAGTGGCAACCTGTGTAGTGCTAAAATTAGGTGCTATGTTCTACAGTATGGGTAGGCAAACTAAGGCCCGGGGGCTGGATGCGGTCGAATTGCCTTCTAAATCCGGCCCGTGGATGTGTCCTTTTATTTAAAATGCATCTCTGGGTTATTTGTGGGGCCTGTCTGGTGTTTTTACACGAGTAGAATGTGTGCTTTTATTTAAAATGCATCTCTGGTTATTTGTGGGGCATAAGAATTTGTTCATTTCCCCCCCCCCCCCACAAAAAAAAATATAGTCCTGCTCCCCACAAGGTCTGAGGGACACTGAACCGGCCCCCTACTGAAAAAGTTTGCTGACCCCTGTTCTACAGTGTTATTTTAGCGCCCCCTGCTAGGCGTCAACCAGTATGACTGCACAGTTCACAGCACCCTAAAACCGCCTCTGATGTCCAAAACATTCACAATGGGATGGTTGGAAGTGTGGAAGTCTAACAACGCTAATAAAAGGAGCTTAAATAAAGCACACAATCCCCATCTTATCCAAGAAGATAAATTTATTACAAGACAACAGACTGCCAGAGAAAGGAACCTCTTACACACCTTAAGGAGCCTTGCCCATCTATCTCAATGTTCCAGACCATGACAAATGCTAGGATAACAACTTTCCCGTCACCTGTTGTCATCCATCTTTCTGCTGGTCTTATTTTCTCAAATTCCAATGATGAACCTCTGTAGTCACTCATCTGAGCAGCCAGAATGTATTGCCTCTACCTGAAAATAAAATTATTCCCTGAGGGAATTGGAATGGACACAAAGGCTAAAGCCAGGTCTGAAAATACGAGGGAACAAGTCCAGGTCCTTTTATCAGGAATGAATAGCAACCACACATTATAAAATCCCAACACAAACTTTGCTTTCATGCATATGAATACTCTGATCACTGTGGTTTACTAGAAGTTTTATCCTAGAAAGAAGAGTTGATTTTTTAAAAAGAGAGACCCTCAGCTTCTCCCTCTTCCAAAATAAATAAAAGTTCAGATCCCCTGAAGATTCTGAAAAAAAAAGCCTACAGTTTGTGTTTTAAGCCAGCCATGTAAATAGGCTCACAAAACCTACTGATTTGCACAATTAAATAAAGTAGAAAAGTTACTAGCCTGTAGAAGAAGGATGAAGAGCTCTATCCGTCCAACGTAAGTTCACCACATTTCTTTCCTGGGCAAGCAGGAAGTGACGTCCTTCCTTTGGCAGCCCAAATGGTTTCTATGTTGGGTTCAGAATAGAGATGAAGCACTCCCTCCACCTCATCCTTCCTTTGCTAGCCCACTCACTTGCCTGCGTGAGATGAGTGCTTAACCCCAAGGCTGCTTTAAGCACCTTGAGCCGTACACAAAGTAACATACTGCAAGAAGACTCGCTGAAATCAATGGGCATGGCTTACTTAATGACTAACAATGGGTCTGCAATGAGTAGAACTTAGCTGGCCACAGGCCCCCTTTTTCAAATGCCATCATTATGCTAGAAATGCTCTTATGTGCAGCAACAACAACAACAGTTATTCAAAAGACTTTCAAGCTGCCAAGCTTGTGATGTTCTGTACTGCAATGAAGAGCCACACATGCTGTCAAGGGACCAAAGGAAAATTTACTGGAACTGAAGTAAAAGAATAAGAAGGGAGCTGGGATGTATCCAGAAGACACAAAAAGAAATGAAAGAAGAGGAAATGGAGCCATGATGTGCCAACACTTTGAATAAGCACTGGCAGATAGGCAATTAGCTTCTGTAAAGGCAAGAATAGTAAGATCATGACCCAGAGAGTCATAGAAGCAAAGAATTGTAAAGTTGGAAGGTACCCTGAGGGCCATCTAGTCCAACCCCCTGCAATGCAGGAATATGCAGCTGTCACATATGGGGGTTGAACTTGAAACCTTGGCATTATCAGCACCATGCTCTAACCAATTGAGCTATTCAGGCTGACAATGTGGTTCAGTTCATACCTGATAATAAATGTAGGTTCCTCTACCATTTTTAGCAATGCAGAAGAAGTTACCATCCTATCTGCATGGAGCATGTAACACAACGCAGCCAGTGTACAGTGAACAACATGAGAACCCATTTCAAAATAGTAGGTTGTAGTGTGAGCAGGTGGGGCTTCTGCTTTCTCTCTTCCTCCCTGAAGCCCCTGATAACCTACCAAGTCGGCTCCTTGGGCATGCAGCAATTGAGTGAGGCGCAGGGAGAGAAATCAGAAGTGGATTTTGGTTGTATACATGGGTGGAGTTCGCTGCAAGTCACCCATCACGTGGATCCTTAGAACACATATGAATAGCACAGCGTAAGAATTTCATTTTAAAACAGGAAGAAATGAGCATCAATAGGGGTCACAAATATAAGCACCCCATTTCAGTTACTGCTTTGAGTGATCTCATATGCCTCCTCTGACATATTCTGTAGTGACTCCTTTGTGTCCATTACAGCAGAGACAAAAAACAGACTCTGTTATGCAGGACCCATCTAGCTGCTGAGGCTACACTACACCCCTCCCCTTTATACCCAAGTGAACAGGGCTTGAGGGAAACCACAAACAATCAGTAACCGGCTGATGGAGGTCTATGCGAACCTTAGTTACAAGCCAATTATCCACATGAGACCTCACTTCAAAATATTTTATCAATTAAAGTTGATAAACGTTATGTTTTGTAGACATGTCCAGACAGTTCACCCTTAATCGCATGAAGTAAAAACACACCATCTAAGCAATCTTTTTTATTTTAAGCAGAATGCAATAGCATTAAATTGCATAGCATGTAAAGAACATAAAGCACAAAGAAAAAGACAGGCAAAAGAAAATTAATGTTGATTGCTTTTTTAGCCTTTGATTCCTTACTCTTGTCTACTTAAACATAGTTTAAATGTATTACTTCCCATGGACTTTATATTAAAAGAAAACAAGTCTGGTAATATCAGATAAAAAAATTCCTCTTTCTATCCTCTGGCATTTAAGTCGATGGTCTGGGGGAAAATTGTAGGCTGTATTATTGTATGAATAAGTTATAGAAGCTATAAAATGTAAAGTAGATGATCTTGCAAAACAAATATATAAAAAAACAGCAGCAAAGAAATGTATATAATTTTAAGGGTCAACGATGGCCTAAAATTTCAACGTGCAGCTCAATATGCATATGGAATATTTTTGTTAACAAATATGTTGATTTTGGCTGCAATCCTACTCTCTGCAGTTGCTGCTTGGGAGTGGTGTTTGGGTAGCTGGGAGTGGGAGACAGCACTGCAGCTAAGGGTGCATCTGTGGCAATGCAGTCAAGTGCAAATTCCAGACACAGGACATTTCAAGGTAGGGACAAGGCATCATACATACATTTTCTACCAACCCGGTTATGGGTTCCATGGTAATGTACCATACTGGGAACAAATCCTTAATGGAATGGGCACTGCCAGCATGGAATGTAAACTCTGACATTGTGAACAGAAGATATAAGCATAGACCAGAGCAGCATGAGAAGTGTGGGAGAGGTGAAAGCACAGATAATGTACCCAAAATTCAAAATATGCACTCAGGTTCTAACGGAAAATCAGAGTTAGATTCAGATGTAGACATTACTTTTTCAGGTAATTTGGCATTGTGCAGCTTGGCTTTTGTTAAACAAATTCCAGTTCTTTTAGGGGTGCGCTGTTGCAGTCCCAATTGGATCAGGGGGCCCAGTGCCTAGTATTTGCAATGGGAGGAAGCAATGGTGTTTAGAAATGTCATATTCTGCAACTGGAATGGATAGTTCTATGATTTTGGCCAAATCTACAAATACTGTAAGAATATTTCATTTCATGTTATTATTTCAATGTGCGATGGTGATGATGGTTTTGAATGTTGGGTTTTAGAGCCTGGCTATACATTCAGAGCTGACACACCAATGAGGCGGGGTGAAACACCTGCCTCAGGTGGGAATAGTGCAAGTGGTGGCCAGTGATGTGAAAAATAGCCAGGTTCCGATTCTGAAGGTGACTTCCTGACAGCTGAGAAGCAAGGGAAATTAGCTGAGCAAAAGAACAAGAGATAAAAACTCATGTCAACGGTGCTTCTTCCTCTCTTCTAGGATGACGTCAAAACAAATGCCTTCAAGCTTTTCTCAGGTGTCAACCAGAGAGCATCATCAGAATTTCCAGCAAGCAACGCCTGGTACCTTTTTTTTAATTTATTTAATATAAGATTGTGTGGATTGCCAGAATAAGGCTTGGAAATCTCTAGTCACTGATGGGAAATGATGTTTAGAGGTAGAAGTGTGGAGACAACTGGAACAGTGGTGAAAGAAGGTGCACCATCCCCCAGAAATCCCATATCTCCTCTACCACTTTATAAACCCTCTGCACAATCTAACTCCAACTCCCATCAAATCCGGTCAGTGTGACCATTGGGTTAGGGGTGATGGAAGCTGTAGTCTAGCAACATCAGGAGACTTACAGGTTCCCCATCTCTGTCCTATGTGTGCTATACAATCACAAGCAAATGTCAGTGGATGCAGGCGTCAAAGAAGCTGCAGAGTGCCGAATAATGTGCTGGATGGATGGGGATATTACTTCAGACACACATAACCCCAAACCATGGTTTGATGCTTTGTAGACATACTCTGGGATTGCATGCTGCCTTCCACATCTGTGCACTCTGATCCTCTCCCTCGCCTCTGCCTAGATGGCAACCTATGGTTTGCTTAACATCTGCCCTGGCCATCCTATGGTTTGCCACTAACCTGAAAGTAAAGCAGTGAATAAGAGCAAACAAAGAGAGACAAAATAGAAGGTAAAGGGGAGAGGGGACTATGTAAGCACAAGGCTCATCCTAGTAGTGATGAATTTGTGTTATGACTAAACTAACTCAATCTGTCCCCTATTATCTCCCAGAAATTAAAATGTGCTTTAGCTGGATGCAACTTCTCTTACTGTAAATGGCTGGAACACTGAGAGGTTGGAGCCACTGCTGCCAAGTGACCTAGTCATTATTGTGCTTGGATTTCTACCACCTTCTCCCCTTTTTTGTTGCTGTTGCTGTCAATCAAAGCTGTCATTTGATTTATGATTGGCATTTATCTTTCCAGGATGCTTATCTGGTAGGTTCTGGGGTTAACATGCCACCCGTTTCAGAGTATCAATTGCAACAATAAATCTAACACCCAAACAGCTGTTAAAAATAGACTACAGTTCACAAGAAAGAATCTAACAATTCAACAATAATTCAACACTTGTAGCCCAACTGCCAATTCTTAGCAGGAATCTGATAAAAGGATAGGAGGAAATGCATGAATATTGAGGGGAATGGTGGAGAAAAGATCTACAAAACTGTCACAATGGAGAAATTTGTTCTAACAAAAGAGTAGAGAAAAATGAAATCTGAACACTACATGAATGGCTCAATTTATACAGCAATTTCTCACATATGTGTATGCTATATTACAAATGTTTTGTGCAGCCATTTAGAGACTGCCTAAAAATAAATTTTGAAAGGGAGCTGCTAATCTTATCTCCTCGCTTAAATCAATTAAACAAAGGAGCTATCTAGTTTCAGATAATCAGACATCTTCAGACAGACAGAATGAAAAGAAAACATGAAAATAATAGGATTTTAAATTACCTGCTATTGTCTTTCTTAAGCTCCAGCTCTGCATGAAAGGTTTAAATGATGCTAAGTTTTAAGCATGAAATTGCATTTTGTTTTAAGATAAAATTATAACTTATGCTTAAAATTGCAATTACGTTTGAAAATTGTTTTACATCACCACACCATCTTCTTCATGCTCAATTAGGATACTAAAATAGATCTCGTAACCTTCGTGACTTAGGCTGCGTCTGACAAAGCGGGAGCAAGCCCACAAAAGGATATGCAATCTTCAGCATACTTGAGTTTTCCTTAACGGATATATTCCCAAGTGAATTTGCTTATGATTTCAGCCTTTAGGGTTTCTTCTTCTTCTAAGTTATATAGGATTATTTTATTTTTTGTTGTGACAGATACAGATAGTTATCTTTCTCAAATATCATCTATAGGAGAACCTGACATACCTGCTGTAAGTAAGGACACATAGGTCACTCACATAAAGGTTTGTAAAGGGTAAGTTTATATGATGCTCTGTTTCCTTAACCCACTGGATATATTCCCAGGTAAATTTGCATAAACTGTTTCATTGGCAAGCAGCTTTTGTTAGCACTTTCCTCCCAGTCTCCTTTTGGCTCTACATCCACCCTCCAGGGATCAAGTGGTGGTGATGGCTTTAAACAGCTTAGGCAAATTCATAGAAGACATCTATCAATGGCTACTAGCCACAATAGCAATAGCTACATTCTTCCCCTGCAGAGACAGCATTCCTCTGAACACCAGTTTCTGAGAGTCACAGGTCAATGATGCACCCAGGATCTCCTGGTGGGTTTGCCATTGAGTTGACCACTGTGAGAACAGGATGCTGGACTAATGGGGCCTTTGGCCTAATATACCTATCTTCCCAATACCAAGTGCCGCTGCTGGTTCCTCTCGGGAACTGGCAGTAACACTTGGCATTGGGAAGACAGCTGAATTGCACCACCCTGCCTGCACTGCTTTGCTGCCCACTACCACTGTAGCCTGGAACTGGTCGTGTGTGGACTGCAACTGATTTAGTGCTGAACGAGACACAGTTGTGGGCAGCCTGAGGAAGGTCCACCAGCTTTGGTGTCTGCCCATGAAAGCAAGCCTAGGGAGAGAGACTAGGGTGATGCCAAAAGGTTCTAGGAACTCTCTTCGTAGTAAGATTTCGGGTGTGATCTGTGAGTTTATTTGAGAGAGCTCTCAGTGAGAGATGAAGTTGAGAGGTGTTGAAGGAGGTGGTATGTCAGAAGGAGAAGAATTTGAGATCAGTACATATGTATTAGTAATTTACATAAAAAAGGTTTATTGCGTTTTTGTAAGCATTTGCTGTTTCTATTTTCTGTACACTTTTTAAATTGATATTTTTATATATATTAAGCAGTGAAGAAATTGTCTAAATAAATTAATAACAGCAAATATGGTTATCTAGATAGTTTAATGATTGCAGGTGTATTTTTGTTTGTCAATAGCATCGAAGAAAATAACTGAACAGTACAAGGCTTATGTGCTTGAATTAGACAGTGTAATGCTGTTTAAACTTTGGTATAGCTGTAGTAATTTAAAGAGTAGATGGGAAAACAGTCACTGTGTAATATTAGACCAGTGCCTCCTTCAGAGGGAGTGTAACCCCATCAAGAGCATGCAACCTCCTATGTGTCCAGTCACAATCTCCCTGCAACCCTACATTGATACTTGGATGGGAATCCCCCAACTATTCTTAACTAAGTATCAAAAAAATATGTGGAGCATGCTGTCATCCAGTTGTTCTTGTTTCCATTCAGATATCTAGGGAGACTGATGACATGTAGCAACCTACTAAGTAATATATATCAAACATCAATAGATTTATATGCTTCTCCCTTTAAATGGGATACATGAAGTTTACCCGAAAATGCTTAAGTTATCTTAGACAGCTGAAACCTCATAATAGCTTACATGCTTCCTCATGGTAATGTAAGGCACCAGCTGCCTGGGACTGAGACTTAAACTCTCAGATAGGGAGCAAGGATTAGTAGTGGTGCTTAAGGATATTCTCCCTCAGCAGGAAGAAAGGAACTTTGATGTCAGTGGAGAAGATGAATGTATCAGGTGATGCTCTCTTAATAGAGGCCAGCATAGGAAGGAATGCTGAGCTGTGGAAGGTTCAGCTCCCATTTTCACACACTTGAATTAGCCTTGGCACTGTCAGCCAAGAATATGTATGAAGATGCCAGCTGATAGTATGCTTTATCAAAAGAATCTGCGAAGGTCTCACAGATCAGTGGTGGAAGAGTACATGCTTTGTAGCCACAAAATCTTATGGAAACCCCTGACATTTCTAGTTAAAATGATATCAGATGGCAGGGCTGGCGAATCCTTCTACTTTAGACCTTTGAAAGCTCCTCCCGGTTAGGGCAGAGGTAGATTTGAGGAAGAAGGAATTGCTAATCCCATCATTGCCTCCTAACCTTAATGTGAACAAGAGTGGGTCCTTAGCTCTTCTTCCATTCAATTGTCCCTCCAAACTATTTCTTGGCTGGTCCCCCCACCCTTCACTGCTTACAACACACACCCTGCCAGTTCCAAGACCAGAACATAAGGTCAACAGAAGAAAAGAAATTTTGGTGAGAATCAACAGGCAAGGAAAGGGATCTGTGTCTCTTGCAAACACCTCTCTGCCCACATGTTACTATTAACTAGCTACCCATGTGTTTGGGAATTTCCCAGTGAAGAGAATATATGTGGGCAAGCTTCACCAGTGATCTGACTTGGCAGCTTTATATATCCATAAATACTATTAGTTTAATCTAGGGTAGAGGGTTTTTGTGGATATATATATATAGAAACTGCATAAGAAACTGGGGTGCCATTAATCTATTGCTGGATTCCAACCAACACCACCTCCAGCATAGTCAATGGTCACAAATGATGGGAGTTGTCATCCATCAACATGGAGAGCACAATGTTAGCTATTTCTGCTGTACACAGATAAAGGCTCAGTTCCTCTTTGTGTATGTGTGTGCAGCTGCTCCCTCCCGATTCTGTACCTGCAAACACATATCTGGAATAAAAAAAAAAATGGTAATAGCAACCAGCTGTTTGAAAAGGTGGCATGATTTAGTGCTGCCACTTTCCACTCTCCCTGAACAACTGACTGGTACTATAGGTAATTATTTGACCTTAGATAGGGGGTATCATGCCATTTATCTCCTTCATATCACTCGTAAGCATCAACCAAAGACATAATCAGAAAATAAACTGTGTGGAAATACAGATGTGGTGCAGTCTTAAGTTTTTTTTGTGTTGCATGCTTTACTTCATTGAATGAAGCAATAATTACTATTGACATTTACAGATATTACTATCTTCTGATCGGTACTAAGTAAACATGTGAATAACAGGATCTGTAATCTATTTGAAAGTGACAGAAGATCTATTTAATATTGAGTTATTTTTGAACTTTGAATGCTAAAGCTTTTGTAGATTGACTGAGTATCTTCATTCGCCTGGCTTGGAAACTTGGATGATTTTTTCCTGAATTGGCTTGGAAGCACTCTACTTTTAATAAATGCTAAAGTTGTTCTACATGTGAATTCTACTAAACATATCCACCTCAATGCCATAATGAACACAGTGTTAAGGTGACCTTTATCACCAATACTAAGCTTCCTGGGTCAAGCACTTTTCAGAGAATTTTCAGAGAACACTGCAAAAGGTTATGTCTGACTTCCTGATCTTTGTTAGTTTCATAATGATCAAGCTTTCATCATTTCAAAACACGTTCAAGGAAAAAAAAGTAAGGGTGGGGAGGAAAAGAAAGGATTTTTGCTGTACTGAAGCAATGTTCTAAAGTGTTTGGCTTTGCAAGTGAGTACCTTCATATTAGGACTATAGGACTATATTTGGAGGCTAACATTTGCAGTGCAGTTTCAGTAGATCCTGTTTTCAATTAAAACAAACAAACAGCATTTTGTTGGTGGATAGGCTCTATGACCTCAGCTAGCCAATCAGGGTGCATGTCATGTAACTGCATCATGCAGGAAGACAAGCACATCACTCTGTATGAATAGACTTCATGATGATGCCTAGGAGTGACTGCATACAACCTTTCAAGGAAAACAAGAGTATCACGCAGAAGACAAAAAAATATATTTCCCTATGAAGAAGAGTTACGTTATGCATTGAATGCATCAGGCATGATAAACAATAAATATTTGAGGTTCTCCTCACTTTGTTCATTGACCTTATGAGTCAATGTCTATACCAATGCCACACATCCCCAGTGGCAGCTGTGGCATGACTATCACTGCAAATATAACAGAAATCATATATCCTGCTGTGAAAAGGACTGGGTTAAAGTCTTTTAAAGGAGCTATTCATATTTGTGTTGGACTGATGTGCTTGAACACATCAAGCCCAAGATTACGCACCTGACTTTACATTTACAGTGAGGGGGAAAAGTATGTGATCCCCTGCTAAATTTGCCCATTTGCCCTCTGACAAAGAAATGACCAGTCCATAATTTTAATGGTAGGTTTACTGTAGCTGTGAGAGACAGAATAACAAAAGGGAGGAGGAGGAGGAGGAGGAGGAGGAGGAGGAGGAGGAGGAGGAGGAGGGTTTGGATTTGATATCCTGCTTTATCACTACCCTAAGGAGTCTCAAAGTGGCTAACAATCTCCTTTCCCTACCTCCCCTACAAGAAACACTCTGTGAGGTGAGTGAGGCTGAGAGACTTCAAAGAAGTGTGACTAGCCCAAGGTCACCCAGCAGCTGCATGTGGAGGAGCGGAGACGCGAACCCAGTTCACCAGATTACGAGACTACCACTCTTAACCACTACACCAGAAACCCAGAAGACAAAAGTCAGAGATTGATGTGCATTATAACGAGTGAAATAAGTATTTGATCCCTTTGCAAAATTTGACTTAGTACTTGGTGGCAAAACCCTTGTTGGCAATTACAGAGGTCAGATGTTTCTTGTAGGTAGCCACCAGGTTTGGACACATCTCAGGAGATATTTTGTCCCACTCCTCTTTGCAGATCCTTTCCAAGTCAGTAAGATTTCGAGGCTGATGTGTAGCTACTCAAACCTTCAGCTCCATCCACAGATTTTCAATGGGATTAAGGTCTGGAAACTGGCTAGGCCACTCCAGGACCTTAATGTGCTTCTTCTTGAGCCACTCCTTTGTTGCCTTGGCCATGTGTTTTGGGTCATTGTCATGCTGGAATACCCATCCTCGACCCATTTTCAATGCCCTGGCTGAGGGCTGGAGGTGCTTACCCAAGATTTGATGATACATGGTCCCGTCCATCGATGCGGCAAAGGTGTCCTGTTCCCTTAGCAGAAAAACACCCCCAAAGCATAATATGTCCCCCCCTCCATGTTTGACGGTGGGGATGGTATTCTTGGGGTTGTCGACAGCATTCCTCCTCCAAACACGGTGAGTTGAGTTGATGCCAAAGAGCTTGATTTTGGTCTCATCTGACCACAACACTTTCACCCAGTTCTCCTCTGGGTCTTGAGCAAGAGGACCTTGCGGGCTCTGCAAGATCTCAGTCCTTCACAGCATAGTGTGTTACCAATTGTTTTCATGTTGACTGTGGTCCCAGTTGCCCTGAGATCATTGACAAGTTCCCTCCATGTAGTTCTGGGCTGCTTCATCACCATTCTCCTGATCATTGCAATTCCACGAGATGAGATCTTGCATGGAGCCCCAGACCGAGCGAGGCTGACAGTTATTTTGTGTTTCTTCCATTTGCTAATTATTGCACCAACTGTTGTCATCTTCTTCCAAGCTGCTTGTAGCCCAGTCCAGCCTTGTGGAGGTCTACAATCTTGTCCCTGACATCCTTGGACAGCTCTTTGGTCTTGATCATGGTAGCTACTTTGGAATCTGCTGGATTGATTGCTTCTGTTGACAGGTGTCTTTTGTACAGGTACTGTAACGAGCAGGGATTACAGGTAAGACCTCTCCCTTACAGCAGGCGCTTCTAATCTCAGCTCATTACATACAGTGAAGATACCAGGTAGCCTGACATCTGATTGGTTGACAGGGGATCAAATCCTTATTTCACTCATTATAATGCACATCAACCTCTGACTTTTGTCTTCTGGGTTTCTGGGGATTTTCCTGTTATTCTGTCTCTCACAGCTACAATACACCTACCATTAAAATTATGGACTGGTCATTTCTTCGTGAGAGGGCAAACAGGCAAATTAAGCAGGGGATCAAATACATTTTTCCCTCACTGTAAATTACTTATTTCTAAGAGATCCCTATCTTATCTTCCAGTGTCACCCACTCAGCCATGAGGCTTACCGGGTGACTTGGCCCCTCCTTCTGTCCCTTTCCTCACAGGAGGATGGTAAAACGGACAGGAAGAAAGAACCCTTAAAGACCTAGGAATAAAGCCTTCATACTGCTGATGACAATAGACTCAGAAGGTGAGGGATTAATTTTATGTCATGGTGATATTAAGAATGTCAATTATAAACCATCATTCAGTTGTGAGCCATATATTTAATATATTCCTACTGTTGTTAAAAAATTCATGAGCTCATTTCGATCTAAGCTAGGAAGCCACTGGTTCCAATAAATGCAAAGCACCTGTAGAAAGGTTACCACATATACTATATCAACAATCTATTAGGGAAAGGAATTTGATTAATTTTTTTAACAGCACATTTTAAGGGAATTGTTTTGTTGTCGTGTTATGTCTTTTGTGTTTTTATACTGTAAATTGTCCTGTGATATATGTGTGTTTGTGTGTGTGTATATGTAAAGAATAATAATAATAATAATAATAATAATAATAATAATAATAATTTTGCTCCATCTTTAAAAAATGGCAAAATATGGATTTTTCACCTCTAACAGCAAAATGTATGACTTATGTAAACCTCTGATTACAAGAACCCAGCTGGTGTCAATGACAATCTGCAACACAGAGAACACACCTGTCTATCTGTGTGAGAACTATAGTCCCCAAAGAATAAAGGTACAAGACAAAAGAAAACAAAGTCATACAGTTAAACAGCTAAATACATCACAATTAGTATCTGACTGCTAAGGGTCCCCAGCCATCCTGTGATATAAAGCCTCTCTTTCTACTACTGGCAGATCACAGCATCAGACCTTAACAGGATATCACCTTGTTGGCTGTGCTTTCCTTCACTTTGTGTTAGAATTGCAACAGGATGCTGAGTGACTGGTCTCTGTAGAACATAAGGCTAACAGCATCCTGAAATTCTTTTCTTTCAGACAGCAAAAAGTCTTAACCTCTGACTAAAGCAGTTTATGAGATTTATTGGCTGCAAAAATCACCTCACAGAATGGTTGGGGGAGAGAGAGAGAGAGAGAGAGAGAGAGAGAGAGAGAGAGAGAAAGAAAGAAAACAATCCAGAGTCAGGTTAAGACATGGGCATTCTAAATGGATTCTTGTTGTCTCACAGCTTGTAGCTGCCTAATAGTTACATTAAAATTTCAGGTTTAGGTCCTTGTTTTTTTGAATGGGGGGGGACTGTCTCTCACATAGGAAGCTAGGGTGCTGCCTTGTACCATCTAGCCTAGTAGTGTCCATCCAGATCTGTATATCCTACTACACTGAATGATAGTGACTCTCCAGGATTTTGGACAGGAGTTTTCCCCAGTCCTTCCATGATATGCCAAGGAATGGACATGGCCCCTTGTGTTCTAAGTGCACTATGGCCTTCCCTATTACACAGATGTGACAAAAGCTTACAGATCAGCCAAGCAGTCTCTAACTGAATCCAAACGTCTTTAAAAACTAGCTTCAAAAGGTAAAGAAAAGAATCACATAGCCAAAAGTGTCTGAGTTCTCCAAGGTTTAGTTTTAGGCTTTCAGTGGCATTCCCCCTTCCGCAGGGGTGGGGGGAACTATTAGAGAATGTTCTGCCCTCAGAGAGTGATGAATCCAATTGGTTTTGAGATGGTTCGAGGAGATTTTCTGTCTGATATATGGCCAGGGCCCCCCTGCTAAACCCCTGGTTGATCTGTGGAATACATGGATGACCAGGGCCACCAATGCAATCACCCCTGAGTGCCCTCTTGCACTTGATAACAGAGCTCTCAACTGGCTGGGAGGTATGGAGGGGGTGGCCACAAGAGAACGGACCTTCCTGGTGGTAGCTCCCTGTCTGTCGAATGCTCTTTGTGGGGATTTTAGGTGCCAAGCTAAGACTTTTCTTTTTTGCCCAGGCCACTGGTTAGTTAATGTTGCTTCCTATGGTGGTGCTCATATTTTAGTGGGCTGGATAGGACTTGCTCTGGATGAGCACTTTATGTATTTTGGATCCCCACTGCTTTCTCGTTTCCTCGTTTTAAATTGTTTTCATATGTTGTGTTTTCATTTTTGGCAAGCCACTCAGGAATCCTTTACTGTCAAAAGCAACTGTAAAATATTTCTAATAGTAATAATAATGTATACATTGAGATAAAAATGTTTCACTGAATTCTACCCCAGTAGAGTAATGTTAGAAACGGTCTATCCTACTCCAGATTTATTATAGCCTCTCTCAAGGGCCAGATTCAGGTGCCTACCAGATAGTAATCCATTTCCTGAAGCAGCACAGCAAACACAGATGTTCCTCTATGGACTTAAAGTATGTCATATGTGTTTTTCATGCAGTGACTCAGTTTCTGCAATTCTTTCCTCTTCCATTCTCAGTGAGTTCAGGGAGAGGAAGCATTGTACAAACAGAAGTCCTTGCACAGCTTCCACTGACAGGACTCATTAGTGAATCTTGCCCATCATTTTTAACCTGTTCTAAATGGGACAGAAAACTAGGAAGTAACTTCAGCAGTTGATCAATGTGCTGTAATCTTTTAAATAAAACAAAAACAAAAAGCTAGCATGAAGCCTAAAAAAAAAGGATTAAACTGCAACATTTTTTGTTTGTTTTTGGCTGAGTATGCTTTCTGAATCCATAAGCCTGTCTGAAAACTCACAACTCTGCCTTTAAACTACAGTATTTCTTTTCTTCTCATAATGCCAGTATTTTAATCAGATCAAAGTGAGTCTCTGTTAAAAGGATAATAATGGTTCATTTTTCACACAGCAAGAAACTGGTTTTCATAAATGTTCATTCCTCTTAATACATACCAGTGAGTATCACAGCAGAGGCTCTCTTTGTTGACCTTAAATATAATCACAGCAAAATTTAGGCATTCTGCTTCTTTTATGTAAGCTATTACTGCAATGGGAAGACATTCATAAGCTTGAACTTGTACTTGGCAAAGAGTCATACCCTTACCATCCTTTATTACTAGCTAAGGCACTCATTTGCATTGGCTTCTATGGCTTGTATGAATCTGAAAGAACGTCAAACAAAGAGGCTACAGCGAGGCGTCTCCTTTCTTGCCCTCAATAAACCTACATGGTAATGATGCCATGACAAGGACAGAGCAGAAGTGACAGGACAGACTGCTGTTTAGAGCTGAGAAGCAGAATTGGAATGGGGACCATGGTCTGGCACTAAGGCACCAGATACGGGAAACTATTTTTGGATCCCACAAGTCACAAAACTGCACAATGGCTCATACATTCAAGTGGTTAATAGCTCAGCTATTGTAGTAGAAGTCTCATTATTATAACAAAGCAGATGTTCTCTCCCCCCCACACACACACACTCTCTCACGCACCCCAAGCAGTTTTGCTCTGAAAGTTTTGGTAGAGCTAGAAATTGTTCCATTCCATTTCATCCTAATCCTAAAATGAACTGTGGAATGCAGAATGGGTGCTACAGTAGACTATAAGGATTCTCAGAGAAAGAGACTTACGGCTGCTCTCAAATGTATTGACCACCTGTTCCCTATCCTGACATTTCTCCAAATGTTTTGAAGACTTCAGTTAGCCACAGCTAGCATGGTCAGTAGGAAGTTTTTATTCAGATCATAAGGAGGGTGCCATGTTGGGAAAGGTTGGCCTAGACTGATTGGTTTCAGAATGTCTTCAGAGCCTACTGTTGTTGGCCTGAGAGTTTCATGAGCAAAGGGGCCATGGAAGTCTTCAGAAAGAGACATACATTAGTGAAAACTATTTTAGCATTCTCAACCACTTTTCTCAGTCTTGCAATTTTCTTCTAATTTATGCCACAGGACTTATTTTGTCTGATTAGTCATTTAGATTTTTATTGAAGCTGTTTATTATCCCCAAGTAATCTTCTTTGTTCTTAATTTTATTTCTTGCTAGGTAGCACAATATCAAAAAAGCAAATTAGCAAAGGACTGTGAGGGAATTGCCACAAAGCAAAATGCTGACTACAAGGGGCATTGATAGATAAGGCTCTCATTTTTTTAATAAAAAAATCATCACATATAATCAGCTTATGGACACTGTCATTATCTGATTCACTCTAAGGAAACAGTGGGATGGATAAATTATTATTTTCCCCCAAACAATATGTAAGTGTGTAATGAATTGATTGGAATATTTCATGCCTGCTGTATAGTATAATTTTTTTCTAATCTTAAGAAATACGGCAAAACAAAATTAAGATAAACAGTGGTGTGATTTGTAGCATTACCAATTTATCTATGATCCTATTTACTCTTTGCACAGTGTAACCTAGTACTTTCAAGAGAGGAAAATATCTGTGCTTTGAAGACATAATTAACTATGGTTTTATTGTTATGGGAACCTACCAGAGCCATGTGCTGATGTGCTGCATCCTCCCTACACTCCTTTGGTGCAACCATGATGAGGATCTGAAACTTTGACTTCTGATTTGAATTAACCACTGTTGAACATTACCTTTGAACCGTAGACTATGGTTATTGTTAAATATAGTTTGTTGAAACAAGGGAGCGTCATAATCCATGGTTTGAAGACTTTTTGTTTCAAACAAACCATAGTTAAGATTAAGATTAAAACTTTTTTTAAAAAAACAAACAACCTAGAAACAATTAGAAATAATCACATCAATATGCAAATAGAAAAAATAATCTGTTTTATATTATATAAAACAATACAAATAAACTTACCTAATTTAATTAATTTAATAGATTAAACTAAACTAAAGAGAGTGGGGAGTTAGTATGTATTTTGTGCTTTCATCTTGAATTTTTATGTTGTGAACCACCCTGAGATCTGTGAATGGTGGAATGATAATACTGATAAATAAACAAGAGAGAATAATATAAAATCAAAAGTAGAACAGCTGCATAAGAAACATCACCATGTTCAAGGCAATGCACCTGCATCCCAAAGGTTTGGATCCAAGACTCAAGTCTTCAAATATCCAAGAACATCATCCCATCTCTCATTTCGGATGGGATTCTACCCTGGCTTTTACCCAGAGATGGCTTATGCCCACCATTACCATTACCCTTAGCTCTTACCCCACATGGAAGCCAATAACTTTCTGTCTATGTTATCTCACCAAGCAACATACATTCACCCAGGCTGCGGACCTTCAACAAGGTCTTAGGGGATTAACACCCTTGCCCTTTTGCTGACCCACAAAAAGTTTATCTTCCTTTGGTCTTTCCCCTTGCACATTGGCTCACCATGCCAGCACAGTATATGCTTTTTAAGATGTTTCACTGAAGGGATGCTCCCCACCAAGCCACCCACTGTCTCTGCTGTCCAGCTGGAGCATATTGCAAGAAGCAGTCTCATCAAGCATCAGGAAGGTCCCTCAAAAAAGAAAGCATTCCTGCCAGAGAAGGATAGGGGAGGCGATGCACAACTGAGCTCTCAGACCACCTGCATGTTTCCTAGCTTGCCTCTAAACCACCAGTTCAACACACCCACAGAACAAGAAAGGCTCAAAAGTGAGTTCAGTCTCATGTCACCAAAATACCCCACAGAAATGGCTTGTTTCATTCGCTACTACAACAACTTATATGCCACATTGGTTCTGTTTCATGTGAAATTATTACTAATCCAGCAGTGAGCATTTGAGAAAGAATTGGCTATAAATCTAACTTGATATGCAAAGCTTTTACAACCATGGGTACTTTTCATTTTATCCCTGTGGTAACGTATATAGTTTCAATGATAAAACAACAACAACAACAACAGGAGAATCCTATTAAAGACCTATCTAGCCGAATACAATTAGATCAATCTTACTTAAATAATATAGCTAATGTGTAAATTTCTCTTCTCTGCTGAGTATTCTCCTAAATTAGGTTAATCAGGTCCAATTCACTGAATATCTGTAGGCGGATGGCACATCATTCATTCTCTCTCAATCAATTGCTTCAGTTCTGTTTCATGAGCAGAGCAGATCATTCTTCCAAAGACAATCCACTAGCAAAACTTACACAATGTCTTTAAGGAAAGGTACATCAGTCTTCAAAGCAAAATTAAAACCTCAATATGTATCTCTGAAACAATCCCTCACTACGGCTTGTGTACTAAAATGTATAACCGCTTAATGCAGCTATAATAGGATTCAAAGTTTTATTTGACCTGGCAAAGCCAGAGTGCTTTAGAAGAATGCAAAAAAAATGCAAAACCATTGCAAATTAAACCACACAGTTGACAATGATTTCTGGAATCAGAAAGTTAAATAATGCTCTGCTATTATTTCCTGACAGAGAAACCATAAGACACAAATGAAGTGCAGGTTAGATAAGCAGACACATCTGGCACTCAGGCAAATATTAGTGAAAGCTTTTGTGGCTTTACCAACATTATCCACTTAAGAGAGTAGCATTTTAATGTAGCTAAGTATGCATTACTAAAGGAGATTTGTTGAGTGATTTTATTTGATAATTTTGAACTAGTACTTTTTATGCTATTGTTAGCCACCATGAGCATTCTTGTGAGTGAGATGCAGGGCAGAAAGATACAAACACACACTGTATAAATCAACCATACTTCCCTTCAAAATACCTGCAAGCAACACTCTAGAAAGAGGGCAGGTACCCATTTCTCCCATGGGTGGCAGAAGAAAAACAATCAGTCCTTTATCCTAAGGACCAGCAAATACATGTATCATTCGTATTTCAAATGCTCATGCACATGTGCAAATTGATAATCAAAGATTAATTACCACCAAGAGAGCTTCCATAGCTACTGAGGTCAGCTCACACACATTTTTCAATTCTTCATACATTTGGCTGTCAATTACGAAATGTTTAGCGATCAAGTGATAAACATGTATGCATTTACCAGCCCTTATTCTCTGCAATTCACAAATGGCTAACCTGCAGCCATCCATATATTGTTGGACTCCAACTCACACCACACCCAGATAGCATGGCCTTGGCAGGAATTATGGGAGTTGCAGTCCTGCACACCTGGAGGACTGCAGGTTCCCCCACCTCTGTTCTAATGTATAAGGAAACCCTCCAGCTCCTTTGAAAAGAGTTGCCACTTCCTGATACTAGCAAGTCCTGCTTTGTAGTTCCTAGGGGCCTCCTTTTGGAATGTTTTCAGAATCTCAGAACAGAGACATGGACTCATTTTAGCTGGGATCAGGACACCCTCCTAGTTAGCCATATGCCTAGCTGCTCTGGCTAGCCATAAAGTACGTAAGTGCAGAGGGAGAGGGAGAGAGAGGCAAGCAGAGCACCCATATTTGTCACTTTTTTTAACACTGTTGCTCAAGAAGCATTACATTCACCATGGGATAAAATACTTGCATACAGTCCAGCTAATTTATTGGGCATATCTTTACTTCATTGGAACTCCTTTATTGGAATTCCTGCATTGCAGGGGGTTGGATTAGATAGCCCTTGGGGTCCCTTCCAACCAGTGGTGTAGCGTGGGTTGTCAGCACCCGGGGCAAGGCAAGTAATTTGTGCCCCCTAACCCGTGGATTTGCGCCCCCTAACCTGGGGATTTGCGCCCCCTAACCCCCAGATGTTGCGCCCGGTGCGGCCGGCCCCCCCTGCACCCCCCACGCTACGCCACTGCTTCCAACTCTAAGATTCTTGACATAGTCTGTAGTATGTGCTCATAGGCATTTGATGGAAATACTTGTCATTTGACACAACAGAATTGAACAAGGACTCACTGCAGAATACTGTGGCGTGCTCCACACCAATAGCAAAGATATCAGCCAAGGGCTGCGTCTACCTGGAAGATTTACAGCTGCCTGTGCTAATTATCTTTACATTGCTCTGAAAGAGAGGGAAAGATTATGTTCTCATTCTCTTACATCCACTGTGCACTGAGATTAGTCAGAAGACTAGTAGAGCCAACATTACTGTTGCACAATTAGGATGATAAATTCTACAGTCTTCATCTGCCCTACTGGTCTCAGCAGGAGCAAGCTGTGTGTGGACTGCCAGGAATGGGCAGAAGTAATTGCTGATTTTTAAGCATGTCAACATCTAAGATAAGTAAAATCTGAAGAAAGGTCTATCAATTCTAGTAAATTTACTTTTTAAAAAAAGAAAAAAAACTTTTCAAGGAGTATCCCAGACTTACATAAGTTAGCCATGCTGCTGTTTTTAATGAGTCAGTTGAGCTGAACATGTCCCGAGAAATCTTTCCAAATTTAAACAGAACACGCTTAGAAAACAAATGTCCAGCTGCAAAGTAAATGCCAAATTGAATTCAAGAGGTCCTTTCCTACAACACTTGGTGCAAAGGAAGAATGGTTTCAATCACAAACTTCTTACTTCCACCACACATTCCTAGCTTTTTGTATCCATTATGCAAAAGAACTATGAACATCTTTCTCCCCTCAATGACAGAACTAAGTGAGAAACTGGCAGCATCTTTCACAATTTGTAATGTCAATTAAAACACAGACTCAGCCGCGAAACTACTTGTTTGAGGGGAGGGATATCAGGCAAACGTTGACTACTCAGTCTGCCTTAATAAAGTTTGACTATTCCACAACAGAATATTATGATGAAATAGAGCTTGGCTTTCTAAGTGCTTCAACTCTGAAGAAACTAATTATCACAAGGTGTACAGACCACTATAAAAGTGGGGTCATGCAAAGCTGTGTCCAGTGGTTGTGTAAGTGGAATGTGGCTTGTACAACCAATATTTTGCCTTCATTTCCTGTTCCTACACCCACTGAAAATCTTCTACATGTGGTTGGGGGGCACTAATGAAGAATGTGGATCATGCTACATGGGGCTGCAGTTGAAGAGGGCAGAAAGATTTTGCAAGGACTGGAGCAAGGAGATCATTTTCAGAGGATGCAAAGGTTTAAGAAAAAGATCAGTTGTGTGTCCTGCCTTACATTAGTGTAACCAATGGAGGCTGATGGGGGGAATACACATTGCTAGATTTGGGGAAATGTTTACATTTCAGCAGAGCTCCCAGGGGTCTGAACACTCATGCCCCCAACACCACTTTCTGGACACGGCCCAGGAGGAAGGAGCAGAACAGTGTCCCCAGCTCCCAGCCCCTCTAGACGGTCCAGAAGGATGTCATGGTCGATGGTATGGAAGGCCGCTGAGAGATCCAACAGAACTAGGAAACAGCTCTCACCTTTGTCCCTAGCCTGCCGGAGATCATTGACCAGCACGGCCAAGGCAGTTTCATTCCCATGATGAGGCTTAATCATGTTCTATCATGCTATTGCTATTTATCGCTTGTAAGCTGCTTTGGGATTCATTTGAATGAAAAGCACCATGTATATGTATATAAATCAAATCAAACTTAATTACAATCATGTCTAAGTGGTTCCTCCTGCTCTGTCCCTGACCTTTTCCATGCTGCACAGAGAATGTCTGCCTAGGGATCCTGCATTCTGGTTGCATTCGCTTGAACCCAAGAATGCTCTGCATGCTTTATCAGGGTCCCTGGCTGTGGGAAGAGTTCAGCGATACTTTGAACAACTTGGGGAGGGAGGTTACACAGTAACTGAGCCCACTCGAGAATTAACCTCATTTGTTTCTTCTCAGCAGCATTTCTGCTGTGGTATTAACTCCATGTCGTTAACGGCGCTCCTTTATTTCAAATATTTGTATCAACTTGGCAGTTTCTAAAATGATGACACTATTCTATATGTTTAAAGACTGAAGGATAATCTATAATACAATCCTGTGATGACCTCATCAGAAAATATGATGCTTTTGGATGCATGTCAACCTGCCAGTAGGAAAACACCACCCACTGTTTGTTTGCACATTCCATATAAAAATGTATGCTTACTAATTATTAACAAGCTGTAAGCTGAACACATTCCAGACTTGAAATGTTGCTAAGTAAACACCATATTACTCAACACAATGTTTTCATTTACATATCATCAGAATCATGTAGCATAAATCAGCTGTTGCAAGGAAACAACATATTCCTCGACTACACTTTTTGAAAAGCTGTAGTAAGGGGGGTGGGGAGAGACACAGAGAGTTCAAAGTTTTCAGAAATGCAAATTTCTTAATTCATATTAAATAGTACTATTTATTTAAAAGGTTTCTACTATACCATTCCACCAACAGGATAACATGAGCAATGGATATAATAGCCCAAGGATGGTTTTTTGCACAAGGAATGGAACCTATGGCTTGGAACCTATGGCTCACCAGATGATGTTCCCATCATCCCTGATCATTGGCCATGCTGGTTGGGCCTAAAGGGACTTGGGAGTGCAAAAACATCTGGAGGGCCACAAGTTCCATCCCTGTTCAGTCAGGAAAACAATCCCCTTCTTTAGGCGCACCCTCAAGAGTCTCACTCTCAGACCTAACTATTGGTCATTTTCTGGCCTGCAGAACTATGAGCTGACCACATAGCCTAAAGATGCTCATTTGACCTCCCAAACCGATGGAGAGGCACCAGGCTCTTTCTTCTAGGTTAATCCGACAATGCACTGCATCAAGTAACAACACATGCTGTCTCCACCCTTGCCTCATCTCAACTCATACCAGCCCTGCTTCATTTCCCCCCACCTCATCTTTTCAAAATGATATCCAAACTATACACATGCCCATCTTTGGCCCTAAGTTTCTGTTTGCCTAATCAAGTATCTGATTTGCTAGCATGCATCCTGCCTCTGGCCCACAGGGCAAGTGCTCCGCCTGTGCTGAATTCAGACTCTGTGGCCGCCTGTTGCAAGCTAGGCAACACTGTGGGGAATATGACACGGTTTCATAAGATTTTCCACAAGCCCTATTCAGACATTCAATGCAACATATGGGACACATAAATCATGTCAGGGATGCAGGGCCATATGCAGTTATTCCACACCTAATGTCTCTGACATGTGTCATCCCTACTTCTTCTTCCACTACCACATTTCTGGAAGGGGGATCTTAAATGCATTCTAAGGAACATGTTTAAGAGGTTCCCTGTAACAAGAGTTCTCGAATGCAGAGAGAATTCTAAGCACAATGATCCAGAGATAGGATCTCCATTCAGACCTTCTACTGAACGTGTGAGGAACGTTTGAAGCTGTAGTTGATGGAACCATGACATTGGGGGTAGAGCTAGTGTGCACTGCCTCCCTGCCCCCTTAAGATGCTTTCAGGGTAGGATGCCGTGCTATAGAAAGTGACTGGAAGCATGAAGTATTTATTTTAAGATCACAGATCTCATTTAAGACCAAAAGCCAGAGTATGATAAAGCCATAAGCTCTGGGGAAATTCATATCTTATTATAAAACTGGAAGCCTTGCATCATGGAATTTTGCTTAATGCGCAGTTCTGAAATCTCTTAGAATATGCAAAATATATTTAAATAAAGTGCAGTTTGTACCACATACCCTTGTAGTTCTTGCATACAGCATGCTGCACACGATTCCCTTGTCCACATATTCCGTTATAAGGTAAGCAGACTCCTTCTGAAATGATCCACTTGTAACACACTGGGTTTTCACATGGAATAGATTCTATCAAGTGCGGGCAATTGCCAGAAGTGCCTGTAGGTTCCACAATGATGTGTCTTTGCCTCATTTTGAAACCTAAGGGGGGGGGAAACAAAGGTGATAGTTAGATTTCACCTGATAAGGAAAGAAATTCCGTAAACTGATTGTATATTACAGTCTGCCCAAAGAAAAAACAAATACCCATTTTAAAGTACTATTTATAGTTGTGCTGTTGTGGTTTTCAACATGCGCCAAGCTGCATCATGAATGCAGCATAACGCCCATGCTTTGGGATTACATGAACGAGCCTTAGGCTCACGCACACCCTCCATCCCTCACATGCTCCGATTCCTGTCACAATTTCTGATCCTAAAACAAGTTTAATGTATAGGAACGTGAGCTCCCATGTATTCAACAAATTTGGAAGAGGGGTGGGAGTGGATCCACTGCCTACCACTCCCTGTGTGCCGGTGTCACCCCACCCAATGCCAATTCCCTGCTAGTTTCACTTCCAAACTTCATGCTGGGTGTGAAAGTCTATTCAGTGGTACAATGGTACCTCGGGTTAAGTAATTAATTCTGGTGGTCCGTTCTTAACCTGAAACTGTTTTTAACCTGAAGCACCACTTTAGCTAATGGGGCCTCCTGCTGCCGCCGTGCCACCAGAGCACGATTTCTGTTCTCATTCTGAAGCAAAGTTCTTAACCCGAGGTACTATTCCTGGGTTAGCGGAGTCTGTAACCTGAAGCGTATGTAACCTGAAGCGTATATAACCCGAGCTACCACTGTAGTCTTTCTGAACCAGGAACCCTGTGCAATCTGGGTTCTGCAGACAGGCTTTTGAATACATTCAGCTGACCATAGATTAAAAAAACAACAACAAAAACATTCAGACCTTCACACTCAACACATGAAGGTCAGCAGTGAAGAGGGAAAGATAAGTCCATTAAGTGGAAGAGATCATATGTAGTTCTGTGGCCCCTACATGAGCTTTAGCTCAGGTTCTAAGGAGACCTAAAAGCTTGCCCTTGGAAATAATTAATTATTCTGCATTATGAAGCAATGAGGAGCTGATATTTCGCAGTCTTCATATCCGGTCAAACATATTGCTCTGCTTTCCTTTTGAACCGCATCAGCATCTGGACAGCCCAGGACCTCCAAACACAACTGCCTGGGCTTACACCTCAGGGAGGCCTCTTCAGTGCTGCCAACACAGCAGCTTGACTTCACCCCTGGAGGTGCATTTCATTGTCTCTCAAGACAGATGGATGCCAGCAATTAAAGCCTGTTGGATCAGGTCAATGGCCCATCTGATCCAGCATCCTGTGGGAAGCCTACAAGCAAGAACTGAGTGCAATGGCGCTCGCATCTCCTGCTGTTTCCAGTAACTGGTTTTCAGAAGCATACTGTCTCCAACAATGGAAGTAAAGCATAGCCATTATGGTGAGCAACCACTGAGCAGCCTTATCCTCCATGAATGGGTTGAATTCTCTTTTAAAGCCATCCAATTGGTGGCCACCACTGACTCTCATTGGAGCAAGTAGCATGCACTGTGTTCATTTATTCATCTAGTACAGTATTGTCTATGCCACCGATCAGTAGCCTCTCCAGGGTTTCAGACAGGGGATGTTCTCAAACTTGCCTGGAGATGCCATGGGTCTGTTAATTTATGTATTTATATACTGCTTTGTTGTGAATAGAACCTGCAAGCAGTTTACAAAAAGATTTAAAAAAAACAAAACCCTGCCAATAGAAGACAAAACAGGTATATAAAAATGTATTTTCCCACACGAAGCAGATGCTATGCCACTGAATTACAGTCCTTTGCCTTATGCAGTTTTACGTTTTAATATAATGACCCAAATAGTTATAAAATTATTTACATAGTAAAAAAAATAATCAGGTTACACATTTTGGGCTGTGATGTCCATTGGTATCAATAAGCTGTGGAGAAACTAGCAGTCCCTACCCCACAAAACACACTAAATATGATTAATTATAAATATAAAGTCAGCTTTTATACATTAGATTCATCCAGTTTTCTAATGTAGCAAGGCCCCACTCCTACAAAAAGCTGTTAGAAAGTAGTTCAGAACTCACCTTTTTTCCCTTGATTATCTTGGCAGTTTTCATGAATGCAAGGCCCCCATCCCAACCAGGAAGAAACCAGGCATTCAGGAGGGCATGGGATATTGCACAGTTGGGAAGCCGGGGGAGCAGGAGCGAGACACAGCTTTTTTTCAACAGGTCTAGCCACTTAAGGAAGAAAAAGAAAACAAGAGGGAGGAAAAAACACAGAGATTATTCCTTCAAATCGTGGAGTGTTTTGCAATGCAGAACAAATATATTCTCAAGCAACCACCAACATTATTTCAGAATCCAAGCTAACAACAGTGTAATCAGCACAATAATTAGTGTCCCTGATGCAATTCAGCACAGCAGCTAAGAACAATTTGTTTAAAACGGATATAGTTTTCTTTACTTTTTTAAAAGGATCACAGCGAACTCTGTCTAATCTGGGGGCAGGGTGGGGAGTGCATTTAGAAGTCCTTACTACATAAGTAATCTCTAAAGCAGAAGCTCATTCTCCTTACTTGTGTGACATTATTAGGCTGGATCTAGACACATCAAAGAAGCGTTTAAGTTTAAAGTGTTGTAAATTTAAAGAGGGAAAACGGGTAGACAAAAGCGGGACTCCGCGTTGCCACCTGGTGGCACAATGTTATATCACACATACAATGTGTATAATCACTTTTTCTTTACCAGTCTAGCTGAGTCCCAAGAGTAAAGAGCTTGATAAGGAAATATGATGTGGAGTGAGATTGTTTGTTGTTTTTTTAAAAAGAGCCTCAATGACTGATGGAGAGAATCAAAATGGAGAGAACCTAAAACAAGGCACTCACATAGTCTGAAATGCCCTAATTACTTTAAATACTTATTCACAAACATTGAGATACAAAAAGATATTGGTAGAAATGAATGCAATTAATTTCTAAACTTTGCATCCAGTTATTGCACAATATGGAAAACACTTCTGATTGCATGAGAGACCTGATTTTTTTGCCAAATTTCTCTAACTACTGCAGTCCACTATGCAGCATTCCCCAACCCATAGGAGCACCATTTCAGAGGAAATTAGTGGAAATAAGCTAATTTGCCTTCCAGCAGTCTCCAGTATGGTTTCAAATTGTATAGTGGGCCACATGCTGAGATTCCTGCATTGCAGGGGTTGGACTAGATGACCCTGGGGCTCCCTTCCAATTGGGAACATAATGAAACCTATAATTCAATATGAAATCTGGTTTCCAAAGAAATCAAATCAAATATCTTTAATACGGTCAATGACCAGGAAGCAATTTATAAAATATGACATTAAGAGTAGTATTGTGCTACAAGTAACAGTAAAAATATGGCCAATTCACAGAATTGGTGCTTATATTTATGACCAGGTTTCGAGTTTTAAGATTTTAAAATTCAGTTCAGGAGTCGCTACTGTTTATTATCGTTCCTTCGATGTTTACAGTTTGAACTCCTTTGTAGACATCATTGCTCGTCTTATTCTTGTTGCAATGTAACAGTACTTTGCCACGGACCTGTTAATTTTGGGCTCTTTGTCAGCTAAGAGGTGTCTGATATAGGTGTCGTCTGTACTACGAGGTATTTTCCTCAGAATCGGTTCGATCAGCTCTTTTATTGAGTCTCGATATAATGGGCAGTATAAGATGACATGCCCAATGGTTTCGATTTCATTGCTGTTACAGGGACATAATCTTTGTTCGATTGGTATTTTATTGTATCTTCCCTCTAGAAGAGCTGAAGGGAGAGCGTTAAAGCGGGCCCTGGAAAATGCCCATCGGTGTTTAGCGTTGTCTAGAACTTTGAGATAGTTTGCTAGATGGGGCCTTTGGGAATTGTATAGAAGTTTATAAGTTATCGGAAGTTGGTTAAAGTCATTTTGGGTTTCAATGTCCCTGAGTCTTTCTTTGATTATGTTCTTGGCCCTTCCCCTTTCTAAACTTAATAAATACTCTGGGGAGAGACCATATGTGGTCAGTTTTCTGAGAATGCCCTTCAACCAGCTAGATTGGAATTTGTCAAGAAGCATCAGGGAAAGTAGTCCAACCGGCGAGTTGTTAAGTCTTAGCCAAGTGCATAAGGTTCTTATCCATACTTTGGCTTTAATGCTGTATAAGCCCGCTTCCAGTCGTAGGGCGGCGTTTGGGACGCATTTAGGTGTTTGCAGGAGTGATCTAAGGAAACCTGATTGTATCTTCTCATATGGGTCTAGATTAGAGAGGGAGACAAGTGGTGCGCCGTATAGGATTTGTGCTGTTGGTTTTGCAACGAATAGTTTAATTGTAGCAGGAATGAAATTTCCTCCCGTTGTACGATGGAAACTTAGGATTGCTGTTGTACTTTTTTGTGCTGTAAAGGAGCTGTAGTTTATGTGGGCAGTCTTCTTCCTTGATGCTTGGAATATCACTCCTAGATATTTAAAGCATGTCACTTGTTCAATCTCCTGATTGTCTAAGTTCCATCTGTATATTTTCCTTTTGTTAGAGAAAACCATGATTTTTGTTTTTTGGTAGTTCACTGCTAGTTTCTCTTCTCTACAATATTGGGATAAGCTGTTAAGAGCTCTTTTGAGGCCCATCTGAGTCTGGGACAATATAACCGCATCGTCTGCATAGAGTAGGATAGGCAGTTTTTTGTCTGCTAATTTTGGGGCGTGTGTATCCGCTCCTTGTAGGTGGTCTATTAGGGAGTTTATATAGATGTTGAACAAAAAGGGGGCCAAAATGCATCCTTGTTTAACTCCCTTTGTTGTTCTAATGAAATTAGAGAGTTGACCTTCTTGGCTGCATCTTATATGAAGTCGTGTGTTGTTGTACAGTTTGTATATTAGTAGCAGCAGACGTCGGTCTATGGATGATTTGTTGAGTTTCTCCCAGAGTCGAGTTCTTGGGATGGAGTCAAAGGCTGCTTTAAAATCTACAAATGCTGCGAATAGGTGGTGATTGTGGTGCGATGTGTATTTCTCAGCTAGGTGCTGTAAGATCAGGCAGTGATCCATTGTGGATCTCCCTTGTCTAAATCCTGCCTGTGCATCATCAAGAATCTTCGCTCTTTCTATCCATTCGCACAGTTTCTCGCTGAGGTGTTTAGCATATAATTTACTTATTATATTCAGGAGGCTTATAGGTCTATAGTTGGAGGGATCGTCCCTCGAGCCTTTTTTGTAAATGGGAATAATGATGGAAGTCCCCCAGTCGTATGGGATCTGTGCAGTTCTATCTATATATGTGAACAGAGAGGCTAGCAAGGGGGCCCACCAGTTCGCATTGGTTTTAAATAGTTCCGCTGGTATACAGTCAATTCCGGGGGCTTTCCTGTTCTTTAGTTGGTCAATCAGCAAATGGGTCTCTGTTAATGAGACTGCTGGCCATGGCTGTATCTGGTCATCCGGTATGTCTAGTGCATAGGACTCATCGCTAGATTCCTCGTAAAGATTATGGAAGTGCGTTTCCCAGGCTTTCATTGATATGCAGCAGGATAGTTGTGATAGGCCCCTATCCGGCTGTACAGCTACGATTCTCCAGAATAATGATGGCTTACTTGATTTGGAGGCCTCTATCAGTTGCTGCCATAATAACTTCATTGCGTATCTTTTCTTTTGAGTCAGAAGTTTTTTGTAACTTCTTTTGGCTTCAAGCATCTTTTGTCTGTTATCCTCTGTTGGATTATCCTTATGGCAGATGAAGGAGTGGATCAATGATTTATTGGAGGTTATACACTCATGATCGAACCACTCCCTGGAAGTTTTCCGATGGTGGGGAGACTTGGAATTCGGTTTTACAACAAACTCTTGAATTTTTTGTATAAGCATTTCATATGTTGTCATCATGTTCGGGGCGCTCTCCTCTATTTCTAAGCACCCTTCCATAATTGCTTTTGAGAGACGGTAGCTCTCCTCAGTTTTGTACCAGTTAGATATCCGCTCGCTCACTTGTCCGTTCCATCTGATTTTCTTGAGGCCTGTTCAGGGTGTTAGATCTGGTTGATATCTGTGTTGTGGTTTGGGCAGATCGAAGGGTAAATCACACACAAGGGATAAAGGTAGATGATCACTTTCAGCTCTTGCTGTAATGGTGAATTTTGATATCCTAGGGATCAGGTCCTGGGAAACAATGCAATAATCTATCGTTGACAGTTTGTGTCCTATACCAATATGTGTATTGACCAGGATAATCTCCTTGTATAGCCCCATTCAGTAAGTGTAGATTCTGTCTGTAGGCCATGTGTGCTAAATGTAGTCCTCCAATGTTGCATGTCTTATCGTAGGATGATCTTATCATTAGGGGTGGGATAGTTTCCATTTCTGGAGGCCATTGGTGAAAATGTGCATATAGGGCGTTGTCGTTAGGGCCCACTCTTGCGTTTAGGTCACCAGCTAGTAATATCATGGCTGACGGGTGTTGTCTCCTCCATTGCACCACGTGGGCTTCCACTTCTTTCCATAGTTGTTCTACTTGTGCCTGCCGACGACATGTAGGTAAGTATAAGTCTATGCATAGCAGTTTGCTTTGTCCGAAATCTAAAACTGCTGCTACAGACCATTCATCATTGGAGGGTAATTGGATAATATTAGCTTGTATCTGCGTTGAGAACAGTAAGGCTAAGCCTCCTTTGGGTCTGCCCCCTCTTTGACTAGGTGTTGCTCTTTTAATACACGAGTGGTAATTATCCAGGTAGAGCTCGTCTATCGACCAGGTTTCCTGGATGAACAGGATGTCAAATTTAGTAAGAAAGTCCATTAGATTGGGATCTTTGTTTTAGCTCCCCACCCTGCGATGTTCCACGTACAGGTGGTCAGCTTGTGATTTTTGGTTGTCAGACATCTCAAGGGACAATCAAGCTTAGGTTTATAGCCGATTTGGGATTTATCATTCGTTATGTCCGTTTTGGGGTGCGTAGTGGGACATTTTGGCACGGTGTGAACTTGGACACATTTTAGTGTCCCGGAGGGGCGTTCTTTCCCCGTGACCTTATTTCAGTCCGTGTGAATGGTGTCTAGGGCTCCTAGGTTGTCCACAAAGATTGAACCGTTCTTGCCTGGTGGTACCGCTATTTCAGCTTGATGTGTTATTGTTTTCTTTGTTATAGGTGGTTCCGTAGGTCCGAGTTCCTCTGGCGATAGGAATAGCCTTAGTATCCACTCGTTGTTGGATAAAGGTTTTGTGGTATAGGTTGCATAGTTAAATTCCCTGGTGACGGGTGTGGCTAGGAGTGTAATAGATTTCCTTATGGATGCTAATCTTTCAATTAGTGCATCCTGAGCTTTATGTTTTTGTTCAGTAGTTGCTATGAAGTGGTTTTCCTTCTCTATGTTGGAGCTTTCATCTGGTACGTGATTTGGGGATAGGGTTTTTGGTCTTTTAGCCAGCTGGTTTGGGGCTTTGTCTGCCTCTAGTTGAAGCATCTTACAGTTCTCGTCCGTCATAGACAAAGAAATCAAAAACTGACTTCCCTGCATGTGAAAAGATAGAGCTGTGTCAAAGCACAATAGTTCAGTTCTTCTGAAAAAAGTTACACATTGCTATAAATGTATGTAATTTTTTTTCCTGGTATTTATCAGTCGATTTCAATATTAGTTTTTATTTACCGTGTTAGGGTAAGTTGGGTTTGTAATATTTTTTATTCTACATTTTTATGTGCTGAGAATTCCATTGCATAGAATTATATGGGGAAAGCTGAAATGCAGAAATGACAAGAATTAACAGGAGTTTTAAAAACTCACAGGAATCGCTCCCCCCCCCCCATAAATATCTTGTTCCTCAGGCACTTGCAGGATATTACTTCATAATCAAATGGTAATTACCCAAATTTAATTCAAAAAACTAATGAAAAGTTCTGCTTAGATGAAAAGACTGCTTTCGGAATTATTATTATTATTTTAGAGACAATATTGCCTTTGACATATTCATTTAGGGACTACACCAAGATGGCAGAAATCCAATTCACCTTGCTTCTAAAGCAAATAGCCCTTTTCTACAGGTTCTAAAAGTCAACTGGCAGAAAGTGCAAGATAAATATTAGTCAGTTTTAACCATCAAGCCATTCCCTTTCAAAGAGTCTCATGCATTTCTTAATATGCCCTTCAGCATTAGGCTTTGCAAAATAATTTATCATTCTGGTAATACACCGGCATACAAGCCAGCAAATCGGGCTTACTGCATTTTGTCATCAAAAATGGATTCTGTTTCATCTATAAGAAAGCAATACTAGCCATGTTGTTGAAGCCATGTCACTTGTTTTGACACTGTTTTCCAATGCCTTTTGGCAGCAATCCATTTATTTTGGAGCACACCAGCAATATAGACCACACACTATAATAAATAATGCAAGTTATTGGAGTAAGAAAAGTAGGTGAACACTTCACCTTGTGAAAAAAATTTGCAGAAATGAAATCAATATGAAAAAAAGAATGAAATGCAACAGATGAGTAATAAATTTTTATTGTCATAATACTGGAGAAATGTTCTTAGTATGAGATGCAAGTATGAGCCAGATCATATTTGTTTCTGGCTTGAAGTTTTCAACCATTATCAATTCCAACCACTTGCTGAAAAATACACTGTCCCAGGATGAGTACAGCTTTGCGTGGATACCGGGAAGCTACAGAATGGAAAGAAACACTACAGTAAGGGGTTCTTCACTTCCCCAAAAGGCCACAACAAAAAAACTCATATTGTGTCTGGGACCAGTTCTGTGGGATTACTACCACTAAACCTCACAGTAATCTTTGGAGGAACAGGAGTTTCAATATGCTCATAGAATTCAACTGTCTGCAAACATTTCTTCAGTTCAAGAGAAGCGGTCTGGTTTTGGGGTTTGTTTGTTTGTTTGTTTGTTTGTTTAAGTGAATGAAGGGACTGGTCTCAGTGAGCAACCTGGGCACAGAGAACACATAAAACCTCTGATTCAGGGGCATGACTGAAACACAACACTTTAAACATTCCAAATGGGTCAGTCTCAATGTATCCGTTCCTCATTATCTGTCCTTCTTCAAATATAGACATTAATTGCTCAACCAATTAATGAACAAGAACTAACATTCCTTTTGCACATGGTCTTAATACCTCTCAGATTCTCTGATGAGCAGGCATTTAAGAGTCTGCAAACACAACCATAAGCTTGCTATCAAAATCCTATTATTATATTTCCTAGTCTTTGGTGCTCATCTCTCTCTATATATGGGAATATCTAAATATTATAAGGATGGAGTTTCTTCCAGGAGTGCATGGATCTGATCTGCAACCACCCGCTTAAGAACTTTGCCCAAGGAGGAGAGATTAGCAGCTGGCTGGTAGTTACTTACCGTATTTTTCGTCCTATAGGGCGCACCGGCCCATAGGACGCACCTCGTTTTTTGGGGGGGGAAATGAATAAAAAAAAATTATTCCCCCCCACCACCACCACGGCTGCCGCTCCAAGCCTTGCGCACACCTGCCCAAAGCACGGGGCACCCTCCGGAGGGCTCCCCGTGCTTCGGGCGACAGGCCGCCGCCCCAAGCCTCGCGTGCTCGGCGGGACCTCCTGCCGGGCGCGCGAGGCTTGCGGACACTCGCCCCAAGCCTCGCGCGCTCGGCGGGACCTCCTGCCAGGCGCGCAAGGCTTGCGGACAATCGCCCGAAACACGGGGAGCCCTCCGGAGGGCTCCCCGTGCTTCGGGTGACAGGCTGCCACCCCAAGCCTCGCGCACTCGGCGGGACCTCCTGCCGGGAGCGCAAGGCTTGCGGACACTCGCCGGGGCTGCAGGCTGCTGCCCGCAAGCCTTGTGAGCCCGCGGGAACTCCCGCCGGGCTTGCAAGGCTTGCGGATAGCTTCCTGAAGCCTGGAGAGCGAGAGGGGTCGGTGCGCACCGATGCCTCTCGCTCTCCAGGCTTCAGCGAAAGCCTGCATTCGCCCCATAGGATGCACACACATTTCCCCTTCATTTTTGGAGGGGAAAAAGTGCGTCCTATGGGGCGAAAAATACGGTAGATCTTCCAAATCTAGGGAGGGTTTTTTGTGGAGTGGTTTTACCACGAGCTTCTTCAAACATGCAGGACCCCTCACTCACAAGGAGACATTAATCACCACCCTGGTCCAGACAGGGAGTGATATGAAAAGAGCTTTTTCACTCATGGAAGAGCAGATCTGTATCCAATCCAATAAGCTTTCTTTCCTTCAGGTCACCTGAGTTAATTACCAGCTATTCCTAAGCTCAGTTGTTTTTTAAATCATTTTTACTTTAATAAACATAACACTGCTGTTAAATGCAATCTGTCATGCCTCTCAGAACATTACACATTGTCGCTTTTATATTCAATCCATCCATTTGTTACATTTACTTTACCCCACAATACCAGTGTTGTGATTGAAAATTCTACAGCACTCTACCTAAGATGATAAATTCAATTAGGAAAAAAGAGCTGATTTTCTGTAGGCTTGCACTTGAATGCTTGATACAAGAGGGATGAACTCAACAATACTGAACACCAGGTTTTACAAAAAGCAGCTACTTAGTAAAATTAACTGAACTGCCATGCTGGGTCAGTAGGCTTTAACTACTTACATCTTCACACTCTCATGTCGATGGAGACAACAACATTAAGCAATTACAGGCCATGCACAAATGGATGCATTCTTTACTGGCAATAATTAAGTTCTCTCACAGCCATTTGTCACTCTCTTAGGAAGTGGATTATATTTTCTCATGGATCTTTAACTTTATGCTCCCTACAGACTGAGAAGAAAACAAGCATTTTGAAGAATTCAGAGCTAGGTTGGAGAGCTTTCCAAACACCTACAAATAAATTTGAATGGATGTAAGAAAATGGGAACTTCAGGACAGATTGTCCTTCAAGATGGCTATTGGATTTGACTTCCCTACAGCCAATATTAAACTCTCAGGGCAATGCATCTTGATATCCACCAAAAGTTAAGCCTAATATCCAGCAGAAGCCTATGGAATTGTTACCTGAGTTCAATATAGGAATAGTGTCTATTTATTATTATTTTTAAATCTCTTTTTGCATAGGTTACAATCTACAAACCACTTACGCTAATGTCCTTTAGCCATCAATATACCTACTTGTGAATCACATTATTGTGTCCTATCAGCACTGTTATAAACTGGCTGGGGGAAAATGATGGATCTCGAGTTATAATATGAAATATTGTCTCTCAGACAACAGGCACAAATTAGTAAAGAGCTGGCAAATTATGTTTGGCTTAACTAGTATAAATGAACTGATCATTTAAAACAAATGATGGTCCCAATTACAGATGCAAGATTGCAATATTTATTCACCTTTAGCAAGGCAGTGGCATTGATCTTCCAAGAAGACAAGACAAATTAGCATCCCTTTGGACCATTCACCAAGTTTGTAAATGGAAAAAAAAATTCCTTACAATCTAATCTCAATCAATAGAGCAAGTGCATTCAGGAAAATAAGCTTGGAAAATACCACTGGAGTCTGATCATGAAAGATATAGTATCTCCAAGATCCACTGATTGGAACCATGCGTGAAGATACTTCTATGGTTACAGTAATGAATATATCCTAACTACCAATTTGTGGGAGCCTGAAATGCTGTGTCGTAAGCAGCTGCAGTTGGCTGCTCAGAGAATGGAGGGGCCTGGGAATTGACTACAATGCAGAGGTGTAAATGTTTAAATAAACATGGCCAAGTTCACCCAACCTTTTCCATCTTGCCTCTTTATTTCTCTGTGTGGTTGCAAAACTTGCAGCCTTGGCCCAATTAAGTTGCGATGGGAGGCTTGCAAAAGAAAAATGATGCAATGAGTGGGGAGTGCCACAGTAGGGTTTGTACAAAGCTGAGCACCAACTACTGCAAATGTTACCATTATTGCACAGGGCAGTGATGGCCGAACTTGGCCCTCCAGCTGTTTTGGGACTACAACTCCCATCATCCCTAGCTACCAGGACCAGTGGTCAGGGATGATGGGAACTGTAGTCCCAAAACAGCTGGAGAGCCAAGTTTGGCCATCACTGGCATAGGGTATTCATTGTAGGTAAAGGTGCTTTTGGCTTGTTTCTCATGATAGCTCTAAAAGACTTGCCAGTCCCAAAGGGCAAAGCAAGGAAGGCTCTGGAACTGCTAGAAGAAGCCACATGGGAGCCAGCAATGAGCCACAGAAAAATATTGTGTTTATGATAGAACCAGAAACAAAAGGCTACAGAAGGAAAGTCAGAAAATGCAGCAAAATGAAGATGGTTATTTGCTCTAAAAACATGCTTATTCAGAGTGGTGCTTTTTGGGGGGTGGGGGGCTTGTTCCTTCTACTTTAAGAAGATCCATAATGTTTGAAAACCAGAAATGTTCCACTTGTGTGATTACCAATATTTTTCATCCTTTCATGAATTTAAACCCTTCTATTTCTGAATGTGAAGCATTGCAGCTGTACACCCCAAAGATCTGAGAAGAATCCTTTTCTGTCTTGTTTCAAAGGGTCTCCAACAAAGAAGTCAGCTGTTACATATTTATCATCCCATTATGTGGCTTTGATCTTACCAATTTGACTCACAGAAATGTTTGGTGGAGAACCTACAGATCAATAGATGAACATCCCAACAATGTAAATTTCACACCACCAGGTTAGAATATATTTATTCCCTGCTGTGAAGGTATGTCCTTTATCAAGTAAATTAGGTCATTCATGAGAAATATTTATTTTGTACTAACCATTTCCTTTGGGTGGGGGGGGGGAATCAATACACTAGATCAGTAGCTCTGTATGTTATCCTGTGACAGGCCTGCTCCCTCTCTCTGAGCAAACAAAGGTCTAAAATCTTATTTACTGTATCACCATCTTAAGATTTCTTGAAGTGCCCTTTAGATATACCTCCAGCTGTGTGAAAGCTGCTGTTTTTTGAATCAATCCCATGCGACTATGGGCTGTATCTGAAGCACACAGCCACATGTGCAGGGTCCAGTCATGTGGGTCTTTCTCACAGAATCAATATCATACATTTGACTGTCATGAAACCAGCTCTGCTGGCATGGTTGCAGCTGTGAGGCTTAGCCCCAGTCCCATGTGATAAATTCATGAAAGAGCTGCTGTCACACAGCTGGAAATTTACTTCAAGGGCACGGCTGATTAATGCAGTGGACTTGGGTCACATTTTAGCCTACAGTGGCTTGTAGCAGTTAAGTGATCACTGTTTTCTTCTGCTTCTTACATTTTGGAGAGAGAGAGAAAATATGAAAAAGAGAAATATACAAAGGAAACACAGGGAGCCATTTAGTTCAAAATTAAAGGTGGGTCTCTAGTAGATGTCAGCAGTGGAACCCACATTTGAAACCACTGAAGGTCCAATGTAGACATTACAGTTCTAATCTGAGTGTCACCCCTAGACACTAAACTTATATTTGATCCAGGCAAATTAAGCCCAAAGCCTACAAATTTAAATTGGATAATTAAATAAACATTTAAGCCTCTCTCACCAGAATCAGTAGAATTCAAAAGGGTTTACACAGCTGGTGACAACTTGCCTTCTAAATGAACTAAATTTTAGAAACTTTCTGTATGTTCTTTGTACTCAGCGAGTTACCTGGATCACACATTAGGTCTTAACTTATATCCAGGTATGAAAAGCACTCAAAGGAATAGTCCTGCCTTTGGAGAATACAACCAGTGAGACTGCCCTAATGGAGATGATAAGACTACAACAGTGCAAATGAGAATCAAGCGCTTGCATTACGCCCCGCCCCACACGCTGCTGAAGGTCGGTTTTGTTCTGTTACTGTATTCAAGTATTCATACAGCTAATATATGCCAATTTATTGTTTTCTATATAATTTGATCAACAGAACAGACAGGTCAGAGTTAAAATCAGAGTTAAGGCTATATCATGGAGGACTGCCATGTCTGTTGGGCAGGGTTAGATATACTTGCACAGGTTTCTGTGACTCCAAAAAGCTTAGTGAGCCCCATGTTTAACCTCTGCACCTTTTGTATTCCTTAATTAAAGCAATAGGTTTTACACAGAGAATTCCGTATGTGGTTCCCTCTACAGGTACTTCAGCACTGGTAGGACCTTGGGCTTTATTTTTCAATCTGGCCGCGCTCTGCACTATCTGCCAGTTCTTTGTTCTCCACAGACTTCCATGAGGCAGGAAAACTCTATTAACTTTTGAACTCTTATTCATGACTTTGCCAAAGCAATGCAGGATTGCGCTCCACAATACACCCGAACAAAGTACATTACAAAAATTGGAAAGAAATACAGTATATGATATGCTTTCTTGGGAGTGTGTGTGTGTGTGTGTGTGTGTGTGTGAAGGAAAGTGTCGATTTTTAGCACTTTTAAATTTGTTGTACCTGTGGCATCTTTTTAGATTGGTTGGATATATGGCACACTCATAGAACTAATCAAGAAGACCGTGTACGCCAAGCTTCAAGCTTCAAATAGCTCAACCGCTGCCATTTTTATAAACCTTTAGAATCTTGAGTCTTGTAATGGTGGAAAGTTGTTTTTCCTGCTTGCCTTAACTACAGGACTACTGTGTGTATCTGAAGAAGTGTGCTTGCACACGAAAGCTCATACCAAGAACTAACTTAGTTGGTCTTAAAGGTGCTACTGGAAGGATTTTTTTATTTTGACTACAGGACTACTCTTGTAAGCCCGTAATTTTAATATAATGAAGTGGATGGGTGAACTAGTCTTTACTGTTGCAGGACGCTTAAGTGAAACAGCTCTCCAGTATTTCCAGTTTAAAACACAATAAACATTTGATTAAAGTTACTTACCCAGATAAATGCATGGAAATTAACCAATGTCAATACGCCAGGGTTTCATAATTAATTTCCAGCATTCCAGAAACTGGCTGTTTTGGAACACTTTTAATAGCTTAAAACTAGAACATACCAAAGCCTTACTTTACGCCTTTGATAAAGCAAATAAACCTGGTTTTCCTAGTTTCTTTGTGTCAATCCATCCCCTCCCCTTACTTTTAAGTGGGTAGTAAGTTTCTGAAAATTTAGGGAAAACAAAGAATGTGTCACAAGGGCAGCTATGTGTAGAAAAGAAATTGAGGCAAGGGCAATCCAGACAACCCCAAAAGCCGTAGAAAGCAACTGATGTTACAGAAAAAGTAGAATCGCTTAATGAAGATTCCTCTTGCAAATGATCTGCTGTATTTGTGGGAGGCTCAAACAGGTGACAAAAACAAATCCTTCTACATAGTGACAGAATAGATATCCTCCTTCAAACTGACGGCATAGATAATCAGCTTGCAGCAGGTGGACTGCTCAAGAGGGATGATGAGGGCAAACCATCTGCCCTAAGATAGACTTGCTTTGCCTTTGTAAACAAGTCAGTCCTCAGCTGTGATGCCACGCTCTTGCTATCTTACATCTCTGTACAAAGCCATATTTTGCAGGAGCAGTAGGCATAGTGAAGAAAATAGACAAAGATAAATTATTCATCAGGCATCTGTCTATCCTCTTGCTTTTCTTCAGAATATAGAAAATTATTTGATTCTTGGACCTACTGCAGAGAGAGAAAGGAAAAGGAAAGGGGATAGGAGAAACAAACCTTTCTGACAATTGTCTGTTGTGAGAACTGTTTGAAAGTGGGGTCTCCAATTTTCCCTTTACAATTTAGCTATCTATCTGTTATGAAAACCAGGGTATACGCATCTTTATAAATTGGAACTTCACCAGAAATTCTTATGGGCTTCCCCATATTCTAGTCTGATTCTTCCACTGCAGTGAATGGTAAAGCCTTTGAGTACACCATTAGCTTCTCATTTGTGCATGAAAGGGACAGCCAAATCGTTATCCATTCTGGATCCTTTAGAATCGACAGCATAGATCAGGGGTTGTCAACCTATTTGGTCCACGAGCACATTTGCAGAACAGAAAATAGTTGCAAGCATCACCCCCCCCCCCAATTCTATTGGCAATAAGAGAATGCCTCTTTCAAGCCTAATTTCAGCAAGGGGAGGAGACCCCCTGGGCACCATGGACAGCTCCTGCAGGCACATGTGTGCCCATGTGCACCACCTTGGAAACCCCTGGCATAAATGTGCAAACAAATAATGCTACCTCCAAGGCTCTACACTTCTAATTGTAGAATCCGGAACCCTATATCACTGCAGTACAACCTCAACCTTCTTTTCATCATTTCATACCAATTATTTATTTATAGGTAATACAAGTAATTTCTAGCATACCTTCCTTTAACTTGTGTGTTTCCTCCAGTGTGATCTGGGCACAGTATACTTCCCGGACCTGTACCCCACCTCCACAAAGGGCTGAATGCTTATGGTGTCGGGGGTCCTGCTGTTCTAGGAGGAGAGTGACGTCACATCCTTTCCATTCAGATGTTCTCCATGAATATCTTGCAGAAAATCACAAACATTAATTCATGTAAAAACGTGTTTGTTATAAGTAGCTAACAAATTATTGAGGCTGCAATCCTAAAGACACTTGTTGGGAATAAATCCCATCAAACACAAAAGGACTTACTTTGGATTCCTCTGCATGTCTCAGTATTCCCCAAATCAAAACGCAACTGCCAGAAAAATTGCTAAGGGAATAAAATTCCCACAATACTTATAGTTTATCTGTAAATAAGAAAAGCTATACATTTTTCTTTCTTTTTAAAAATAACTCTGAAGCCTGACAAAAACACTTTAAAGGACTGAATAGAATCCAGCTGGTGCCTTTGTGCTCAAGAAAGGGGCTTTTGATCCAGTGGTTGCTGTCATTAATAGATGAGGGACAATATTTGTCCATTTGTTCTCCCCTCCGTAGTCTTCAGTACCACCCAAAACAGTTTCATGATATTAGGATACACATTCAGGCATGCTCCATTTCAGTGTGAATTAAACAATTATACTTAACATGAATAACATGGGGGACTTTGTCAAAAGCCTTGAAATCAAGAGACACTACGTCCACAGCATTCCTCTGGATCCACTAAGCTTGTAACGCTATCAAAAAAGAAATGAGATTCGTCTATTATGACTTATTCTCGAGAAACCCATGCTGGGTCTTAATAATCACAGCAGTCTTTTTTAAGTGCTCAGAGATCAACTGTTTAATTATCTGTTCTAGGATCTTTCCTGGTATCAATGTTCACTGGTCAATCAAGCTCACTGGTCAGTAGTTACCTAGGTCTTCTTTGTTTGCCCACTTTCAGTCCTCAGGGACCTCACCTGTTCTCCAAAAATTCTCAAAGATTATAGGCTCTGAGATTGCACCTGCAAGCTCCTTTAGTACCCCTGGGTGCAGCTCATCTGGCCCTGGAGATCTGAATTCATTTAAAATAGCTAGGTGTTCCCTTACTACCAACAGGCAACCAAAAGCACCAACTCAATTCCACACACTTTCTCCATATCCCAATAAACAAGAAACTACTAGTGCTGCCGTTGGTTTCATTTTGCTTATTCAAAATATTTGTATTCCATAATTTAACTATGGTGGCCTTTATGGCACTTGACAAAGTCAATTTAAAGCACTATAATATACCAACAATAAATGGGCTAAAGAGGCAGGGAGTAATGAGGCACACAGCAATTAAAAAGCAACGAAATTACCATTAAAAGCTGAAGAAAACAATGCAAACTTAGTCTGAGATTTAAGCAGTAATAGTGTAATAAAATATAACATAAATCTCAGGCTACATAAATATATGTGTGTAAAATGCACACACACCCTTTTAACAGCCCTGGGCAGTACTAGATGGACTCAGTTAGACCCAGGGTGATCTGGGATTCCTTCAACCGAATCCAGGTAAATTCCAGGTCAACCAGAATAGGCTTGGGATCTGGCTCAATCTGGTGCACACTATTGGTGCTACTATTGATTAATTATTATGAGCACCAGTGCTTCAGACAGTCTTTCATAAAGTAAAATATTCCAACAAATTGTTCCAGACTCAAATTATTTACAAAAATAATAATAATGGAAAATGAAGTTGATGATTACACTTCTCAGCATCAGCTTAAATTATCCAAACTATCAGCATCTATTTTGAAAGGTCTTTAGAATTCTGTACTGCATGAAGATGCTTACAAAAATACTGATTACTTCTAATTCACAGTACTTTTTAGATGAACTGTCATTCTCTCATTTAAATACACACTGTTTTGTGTGCAGTTGGGAAGACAGACAAAATTTATTATTAGGAAAAAGAAAAGAACAAACAAAGGAACAGAATCTCTGCAAGACAGCCTTCTTACATGACAAATATGACATTGTCCTCCCACAATACATAAAATCAGAATAGGAGGTGTAACTTTTCGTAGGTGTAACTTTAAAAAAAAAACACCCCTCCTTAACGTGGCTTATCTTTTCTTCCATACAGACAATTTCAATTCTGAAGTAGTTAGCTGAACAGCAACAAGGCAAAGTACTGTGTTTTGTTTCCCACATTAATGTCACATTTCTCAGGGCTAAATGGAAACCGATTTATAACACCAAATGCTTAAGGGCAGGTACACACTCTCATTTAGTCACTAACAACTCTTGCTTTAAGTAGATGTGTGTTGATTTAAATTAGTGTTTAGGCAAATAAGCAAAGAGTCACTGCAGGTGTGAACCCCATTGAAAATGTTTAGCATTGTTGAAGCACAGACGGACAGCAGAATCAGGACTGTGTAGCACATTTCTAAACTAGAAAGAGAAAAACATTAAAATGGTACAACAAAGTTTAGGCTGAAATCTTATGGGCCATCGGAGAACAACTCAAGGGGCCTTAAGAGTATGGAGAGTGAACTTTGTGAATGAAGAAGAAGGTATGCCCACAGAAGCATCCTCTTTTCAGCTGTGGAAACATCTGTAGATGTTTCGTCTCCTCCACTGCCAGTGCTCTGATGAAGGAGACAGTAAAAGGGAGATGTTCTAGGGACCTGAATCAAGGTGGATCCATGGAAGCTTCAGATTTGCTAAATGCAAAGCCCTCCCTCTCCTGCAATGTGCTGAAACTCAGGCAGGCGCCATTGCTATTATAAGGGAGCAGGGGAGGCATTCATGGTGAGTTCTGACACCTCTTTTTCTAGAAAAATAGCACTGCTGATGCTGAGCAGCAAAGCACAAACAAGGAAGGAAGTCTGGGCATGATTCTTTATGTTTGGTTAACTGAATTTTCACATAACAAGTGGGTGGATAGCGGGACCTGTGTGTATATGACAAAAGTAAGCAGAGAAGCACTTTCTAGTTAACCCACAAGTATGGAATATTGATGTAGATCTGTTTCAATCTCTCCATGCCCCTCAACCGGAAAGCAAAAAAAAAATACCAGACAAAAAACCATAGATAGGAGGTTGGAGTGTCATATAGAGTGGTACTGTGTCATACAGAGGATAGTCTTCTGAAGTCATCCTCTAGCTGAAGTGCTGTCTGGCCCAAATCTGATGATGATCATGATTATTCTCTGCTCATCTGACTGGGTTCTTTTTAAAGACTAAATAGCATAAGAAGGGAGAGCAGGTTAGCACTTGGACAGCAGACTTGGCACATAATCACAGTCTTGCTTACACCAGTGGATCTCTCTTTATCATAATTATTTATAAAGTGGTATCTACACATATGCACGTTTATGCAAATCTGTACCCTTCTTTTTTAGCAATGCGTTTCATCTTTGGGGTGATGTGCAAGTGGCCACCCATACAACACATCAGACACAACAAAATACTTCAACCTTGGACCATTGTTCATGCCTCATATTTTATGTCTCCTGCTATTGATAAAAACTGTAGGAAGATGCTGCAGATACAAATCTCTTTCCTCACTCCTTAGCTGGCGGCTGGTATATTTCAGTCACATGACTGTCATGCGTAACAATGCACTGTGCACAGAGAACAAAATCAGTCATGCAATCTACCCTTTTGTCTTACTGATTGACATGAATTGGGGATGGAAAAGTAAAAATCAGCATACAAGAGCTCCCTCCCCCCCCAAGATCTAATCAAGCAACAAATGTAAGTGCCCTCTCTCTTCTACTGATAGCAAGACATACATGGATGATGAGCAGGCTGCTGATTTTGAAGTAACACAATTGTATAGTGCACACCACACTCACAACCTCTGCACTGTTTTCCCCCTCAGAAAGATTTCCTAAGTATTACACCACCTGTTTCAGAAGAGCCAGGAGCAGATAGCAAAATTCAGGGCTCTTTTCAATACAACAATAATCTAAGTATATGAAACTTTTAAAAGGCACTTGAAACTACAACCACTCAAGAAAAACTTCTACCATTATGATAGAATGAAGACTCTTGAAGCTAAATCACCAGATAGAAATTAAAGAAATGAACTAAATACGAGCACCAAGCTCAACAATGATATGACCAATCCTAAGGAAATATATCTATTATAGGGTGGCCATACATAGCCAGAATAGGGCAGTGTGAAACAATGTCCGGGCAGAAATTGCTGAAATGTTTGGGAAAATCCAGATGTCTTGCAAAACTGAAAAAAGCCCAACAACTTTGTCCAAAGAAAACCAAAACTAAACTTAATGTGTCCAGATTTTCACTTTTTGAAATATGGCAACCACTAATCTATGATAAGAGTAGAAGCCACTTCTATGACTTCTATGACAAGCTACAAACTTGTCTGCAAAGGATCCAACCCCTTGCCTGCATACAAGACAGTATATGCACAGTTGTGCATATTAGAAACTGCAGGGTGGGGTGAGGTGGGGGTGGCAGTATAGAAATCATTTTGAGCATGCTCCTCTCTGCATTTGGCTGGGTAGCTTGGAAAATGACCACATTGTCTTCCTTATACACCTTTGCAAAGCATAGATGCCCAGCATGCTGCTGTAGCAGCTTCCATTCTGTAAACATGAATCTGCATGGCTTCTAAACCCATAAATCTAACATTACTGTCTGAAAACAGTGCAGCTGAACCACCCTGCTACATGACCAGCTGCTATAGGTGACTGCTGTTTGTTTGTTTGGTTAACCATGTCAAACTGCATAGCAGGTTTCAGTTAAATACCCCTTTCTGTTTTCCCACTTTCTGCAAACGAGTAGCTAGATTTCTAGCCTACTACACAAACCTTCAATTACATTCAAATCCTAACGTGACTTTCATCTTGACAATCTTCACATTTCCCTGGGGACACTTTCAGACATAGCAACAAACCATAGTTCGTCATAACAAGAAGGCAATGCAGTGAGTCAAGACTGCACACACCTTCCTGTACACATGGAATATAAAGTTCCTGGTCAACTTCACACCAAGTACCCTGCAGATCTGGAGTTGGATTTTACATGGTCACAACCTCCCCTTTGATGCCTCTGTCCCTTCTGCCCACCTTCTGTGTCACCAATAGGGCTGTCAGGACTGATGCTGCTGGGAACGGGAATAAAAGAGGCAGACCACAGAGAGCAGCTCACCAAAAGCTGTTGACTTCCTGTCCCTATAACACAGGAGCAATGATGTCAGGTGACCTGTTTTTGCCTGCACAGCTTGCTCAGTGTTCTCTTAGAATTGACAAGCAGCTAACAGTTGGTTCTTGGCAAGCACTGTGCAAGACGCTTTGCAGGCACCGCCAATCAGCTGACCAATCAGCAAAGCATCTTTCATCCAAAACCCACCTTAACCTGCCATACACCTGATGATTAGGTCTGTGGGCTGGCAGTCCCACCCAGGACCATCTAAGATGGTCGAAGACAAGCAATTTATGTGGCTGTATTTCAAGTCACTCTTGCTCTCGGTGCTGACAGAGGGAATGGAGAGAGTAAAAATGGGGTTCTCTTTAAAAGATGCCACAGAGGGAGTCAGAGAGAGTGCACTGTGACATTAACATATGAGAGTGCTGGAGGTGAAATAGTTGAACAGGTTACCCAATCAGAACCCAGGGGGGTAGAGTCAGAGGGACTATAAAACCAGCTCTGGGAGAGGCGAAGGGAGGAATTCGTTGGGAGTTGAGTGGTTGGTTGAAGTGGGAGAGATTTGGGATAGAGTCTGTGGGTAGGTTGAGTTCGTGTAGTGAAACAAGCTGAGTCAGGAACAGTTAGGTGCTAGGAAAGCAAGTAAATAACTGAGAGGTGGTTTAGTGAGTGAGAGCAGGTAGCAGAAGTTATAGGTCTGGATAGGCACCCCATGATTGTAATTGACCAATACTGTTTATGAAACCAAACACTTGTTAAACTGCAATAAATAAACAGAAGTTTATGTTCCAATTTAACCCTGACTGGACTCAGTATTGTACCAGGTAGGGCCTGGGTGGTGGCAGCGAGAAATAAAGTGGTGGCACAGGGATCAATAGATGGTGAAACGTCCGGGGACCCTGTGTGATCGCCACACGCACATGCATGCACATGTAAAGACATACACACAGATGTACAAACAAATCTGCACTGAGGCATGTCCTTACTCTGCGCTCACAGGGCCACAGGCCAAGCAAGTAATACCAGATGAACAAAAGTTACTAAAACATCCAATGTATTTGAGGTTCAGACCCCCTTTGAATAAAGGGAAAATGAAGGCAAGGATGTTTAACAGACCACTGTATTTTAATATTTTGTTGGAAGCCGCCAAGAGTGGCTGGGGAAACCCAGCCAGATGGGTGGGGTATAAATAATATAATATGATGATGATGATGATGATGATGATGATGATGGAATCTACCTTGGGCATGGATGAGCACGATCACCTCCTCCAACATTGCAGGCTTCCCTTTCTTCTGTTTCAGGACATTCTCGGCCGGCTCCTACAGCAACATGCTTTATACTCCGAGTTCTAATTCGGTATCCTGGTGAGAGATCCCCTGAGTGACAAGTCTTTGAACAGGAGCTCCATGAAGACCAGTCTGATGTTTCACAGTCTTTAGGCATAACACAGGACTGAAAGGTCAAAGGGATGGTTTCTTGCACACAAAGGCTGTGATAAGAAAGTATTTTGTTAACAACACCACAACAACCCTGAAGCATTCTCTCTTATACCTGGTCTGTGATTAAACAGAAGCAGGAAGACTATGAAGCATTCCGTAATAGCCAGATCTGCAAGTTACATTTTACCAAGCCTCCATTGGGAAGAGAGAAACCCAAGACATTCCAGGGCCATGGAAAAAGCAACAACTCCATGTCTGGTTAAAATTAATGTTTCTTTAAAATTATGTAAGTCCACAGCTAGCTTTCAAGGGTGCTAGCACTCCCCTCCCACTCTCAACTTCAGGGACGCCAATTGCAACTGTTTGCATGGCAAAGCCAAGCCACTGCTTGGAAACTTTAAACAACCTAGGCAAAAGCTGCATGCAAATGCAATATAGAAGACACCTCCACTAATGTGTTTATTCCCCAAATAAATAAATAAATATCTAAATCATAAATTTCATGAAATGAAAGACAAGCTGAAACGCCCCCTTTCTTCATAATGTCTCATGATGCTACATTTTTAAAACAGGATCACAGTGTTTAATTACCCATAATGTGAGGTTAATTACACTAAATGTAGCATAAAATTGCAAAGGTACTAAAGGGTTGTTTCTGCTTTGCAGATGGAAAACTAATTTAATTGATATTTGGTCTGTGTGAAAATCTGAATAGGATCTTTCAGGTATTTTATTTGGATACAGGAGGGGCGCTATTACTAGGTGGCATGAACATGCCAACAGAGGTGACCACAAAAGTGATTGCCTCTGTTTGAGTGCTTGCAGCTTCGTATCGAGGCAAATGGGATGGAAAGGTCCCAGTTGAGCTCAGAATAGCAAATCTCACCACTGCTGCTACCTCCCATTCCATTGCTTCAAGGCCTGGTAACTGACCCTGGATCACGCAAAGGAGGCAGAATCAGGGATGGGCATGGGCAGAACACGTGGAGTCTTTTTCCACCAGGGACTGCACTGGGAATGCCAATCCCCAGTAGAAAAATGACACTACTACCATCCATATCTGATCCAAGGAAACAACTTTCCACATTCCTGTTCCCAATGCGGTAAAGGAAAATGGTGTCATCAGCACTTCTAGCCAATTTAAAAAATGTAAACTGGTGAAGCTATTTTAACACTTTTCTTTTCCATCTGTGAACCATGTTTCAAGTTTAACTGGTATATATTGAAGTCAACTACCGAAACTCTTGGTGCAACTGGTGCAAACAAGATTAAGGCAAGCTATATCTTTGAACCCAAGTACTCTTTCTCTAACCAATAAAAAAGATCAACTTTTCGCCTAACCAATGCCCCCTTAAAAGATATAGCATAATAAACAGCAGGTCCTTAAAAGGCTATTTCAGTGGTTGTACAAGATGTTCAGCAACATTAAAAAAAAACACGCACATCACATGCGATGACCAACCCATTGAGAAGTACAGATTATGAGAAAACACTGGGAACAGCCTGAGAAACTTATGAGCACAATTACTTCAAAAACTTTTAATGTTTTTCATATCACCAACTTAAGCCAAATATCAGTGCTAATATATTTTATATTTAACTGTTCCAGAAGAACAGTTTTTTCTTCTTCAGGATTTCCTGTTGAGGCATACTCTGCCAAAAATACAGCAGTGTTGCTCCACCTCACTCACCATGATAGAAGGATTAATGTGGCCTGTATGGTAATAATGGAAGTACAGTAATGAACCAGAATAATATTGTTGCTAGCTCAGGAAACTACAAATTATTCTCATGGATTGGCCTGACCAGAGATTCAGTTGCATGAAAGGAAGAGTGCCGAACACAGCACATCTCTGAATGCAGCAGTTGATTCCCAGAAGTATGTATGAGTACAACAACATGTGTTCCAGCTATTCTGCGCCTGTGAATTGCCACTGAAAGTGGGAGCCATTAACTAGGTTTAAGATGTGCCAACTTGAATAAAATATGGTGGGGGGGTAGGTAAGCCCTGCCCTGTATAGTCGATCACATGACGTGATGTTCGCACACCATATGAATGGCAGGCCCTCTCAAATATTTTATTGGAGGCAGTGAAGACCCCTCAGCCCCTAGGAGTTGGCTCCTATGCTGGGCTGCAATTATTTCATCCACAAAGATGTTTCTTCTTTGGATGACTTACATATGTCTGAACTGGCTCTCAATAACCATGGAAGCTCTGGAAATAAATAACTATCTGCTCCCTTTGATGGAAGAAAACTTGAATGCTGGTTGAAAATCAGCAAAACAAAACCTCATTTAAATTGTAGTTTATATGCATACACCACTACCAAAAGTGTCTCTTCAACATGAGAAACTTTAGTGCTAAATGAGACTACATGTAAATGAAACCAAAACACTGTACATGGCAAAATGCACATTCAAAACTCAAGAAGTAGGTATTTTTAGTAGCCTTTAAAGCATACATCTCTTAGGAATGAAGTTGATCTCTTACCTCAGCATAGCATTCTTCCCATCACTTCTCGTACATCTCACCTGCCTTGTTTGGTAACCAATTTCTATATCCCAAGGCTTGGAACTGTAGTGTGACCTAGATCTATGAAAACTCTGGAAATTCTCCACCACTTGAAGTTTGAAGGAGCTTCGTTCTGTGGTTTCGGAACCAAAATCCAGCATAGTTCTCCCAATCATATTCATTTCCTTAAGGTGAGGCATCCGACACTTACTCCAGGGTCCAACTTTAAGACTGTATGTATATTCCTCTTCCCCATGAGGACAAGACATCCAAACATCGCAAACCCTCGATTCAGTTAGATTTGGGCATTTGGCTCCACCATAGAGTGGCGGCGCAATAACAGAACGGGTTCTGTGTTGTAAACTCTTTCCACAGTGTCTGCCACATACAGACCAGGAGGAAAACTCAGACACTACACAATCCCGTGGGCATGGTATTAGGCAAGCTTGTTCCATAGGTGGCTGAGGGGTAAAATATTCACATATCTCATTCGCAACTACTGTTCTGTTCAACTTCTGTACACATTGTACCTTTCTGTGTTGTAATCCATGCTGGGCTGTTACACATGCCGAAGTTCTTGGTCTGACTTCACCAAGGGCAAAAGGAACAAGAACACACAGGTGCCATTCTGAAACTTCCCACTCAAAGAGTTCAAGATGCCAGTCACATATTTTAAAACAGCTCCTCTGGCTTTCAGGTCTGTCACTTTGTTCACAATTTGAATGATGGGTTGTCCACCCTTCAGAATGAACACACCAGACTACTCGGCTCTGAACACCGCCCGAACCACAATCACCTATACATCGTCCCCAATGACCTAAAAAAAGGAAAGGAAAGGAAATCTTTAAAAATTTGTTAAAGTTTGCATCTATGAAGGGAATAACTGGCTTGACGTGTAAAATGATTTCTGTCTCTTTAGAAACCCCCATTTCTCAAATTCACCATCCTTCACTAACAGAAAATGGGGAAACACAATGCAACCACAGACCAGAACAAACAGCTGCAAGCAAGGAATTATGCCCAGCAAGACACACCCAATCCAGGCTTCTTGCATTTCAGCGCTGTCTTCTACAGGGTTTCCACAATTTGTGGGAAAAACTTCTTTTAAAAAACCCTATATACCTATTTATTTTTAAACACAAACACCTGTAGAATGGGGTGTGGGGGTAGTGTCTGAACCTTGCAATTTATAGATCCTGTTTCTACCAGTTTTGCAATAAATATTAAGACATAGCTCAGTTGGCAGAGCATGAGACTCTTAATTTCAGGGTTGTAGGTTCAAGCCCCACCTTGAGCAAAAGTTTCCTGCATTGCAGGGGGTTGGACTAGATGCCCCTTCAAGCTCTATGATTCTATAAAACCACTATCTGTTTATTTCAGCCCACATTTAAACTACAGTATCTTAAGAGCTTAGACTGGAATTCTGCTGGCTTTGACTCAGCTTTTATTCAAGTCTGTCCAAGTTTCCCCCTGATGTGCATCTACTGAAGTAGGTAGGTCATCCATCTTTGCTGAATAATTATCTCTTGGCAGCTCTTTCATGGAGGCCTGGTCACATTTACTAATAAGGAAGAGGGAAGAAATGCAGAATAGTCATGAGTGCAAATTGAGAGGGATCCAGGACAAAATGTGAAAGCAAAAGGGAAAGGGGTATTGTTTTGTTTTTGTCATCACTGAGGATTAGTTTTCTATTGGATGCAGACCTATATTCATGCAATACACCCACCTAGGTAATATTTACACCAGGTTAGATATAAAACTGCCGTCTGTTAGCGTACAAAGCCCAGAAGTAAACCCATGAGAAATCTAGAAAATGGTTGAAGACTCTTACATTCCGCCATAATAAATTATCTGTGCACTGTTTTCTTAAACACTACCCAGCTTTTGGATCTCTTTGACTCTCTTCCTTTGACCCAGGAGGGTCAGGGTAGGAAATATGAGGCCTAGGGGTCAAATATGCCCCTTCTGACCTCTCTATCTGGCCCTTGAGCTGAAAAAGGCTCCCCACCCCTAACAGAGGATAAACCTTGATACAGATATGCATTAACACCCATGCCAAAGAGCTGTACAGACCCATTAAAACCATTTAAGTAGCCAATGCCTGCATTACGTCAGAAGACACAAACTATCAAATTCTTTTCCCCAAGGGACACGTGGCTGTCTTCCACAAAACACATATCAAAACTCTTTAGCCTTCCTCAAGTTTTGCCCAGATTCTTTTCAGATTTCACCTATGCCAAAATTTCAGAAAAACTCTGCCTACCGGGCAGAGAATGTGTGCATACTTTGGTTGGAAAGTGGTCCTCAGCCAAAGAACATCTATACCACAGCTTTCATGGCTTCTCTTAAAGAATGCTGGGAAATTTTGTCTGATTAATGTGATAGCCACACATGCATACACACAGTTCCTAGGGTGTTCGGGGCTTTGTTAAACCAGCTGAAGTCTCCATTGTAGGTATATCATGACAGCACATTTTCTAGATGTCCAAGTATTTGAACTGTATAAGCTTCTGATAACAGATTGATCAAAAGATCCGATATACAGAGATTATGAAGGAAATAATTTGCATAACCTCAAGATGCAATCCTATACTGAGTTGCCTGGGAATAAGCACCAATGGACTCAAAGGGATTTACTTCCGAATAGACACAGATAGTTTTCCACTGTCAGTATGTCAGAACAGGATGGCATCAAATTGAGAAGGTAAGAAACCCTTGCCTCCCAGAACTTTGATTGTGATTTGCTGTTTTTTAGCATTAGAGATATTTGAGGTGAGTTAAACACTAAAAATAAAAGAAATGCAGGCAAACATAGAAGTGATGAAAGGTACATTTACTTATTATTCTACCATGAACAGAAGTTGCATTTAGTACTTCTGCATACAAAAAGAAAATTATCCTCTCTTAAAGGCTAACATATATTAATCAAATTTTCTCTCAGCTTCTTCATATATACCTTCTAGCATCTTCAATTATAAGCAGGAAAATGGGAAATATATACAAAAACTCATTTGAAAAGTAAAAATGGCCTAAAGGCACATGCAGAATTAATATCAATTTATACATAAAAAAGTTTTTTTTAACATGTTGAATGAATTAGAACAAAATTTATAAAGAAATGATATAGTCACAATGTAAAACTCATTTCTGAAAGGTTTAAGAAAACAATTTTTAAACAGGAATAACAAATAAAATGAATAGCTAAAATTGCTGCATCATTAAGACCTCACTTTCTAATCCTTCAATGTCAGCTCTTTCCACCATTGTGAAGCAAAATTCACCAAGCATTGGATTGTTTAACCACTAACAGACCATCATGAGAAAGATTTAAGATAGAGACCATCATGAGATAGTGTTTTAAGGCTTTACAGGTAAAAAAAAAAGCACTTTGAATTGGGCCCAGGAACTAATTGACAACCAGAGCATCACCCTCTGCAAATGACCATCCAAGTGGTACAGGAACCAACGCAAAGTGGGGCCGCCCACTCCCAACTCAGACAACCCTTCCAGAAGGATACCATGATCAATGGTATTGAAAGCCACCGAGAGGTTGAGGAGAATTATTAGGGACACATTTCCTCTGTCTCTCTCCTGACAGAGCAACATCCGGGCCAAAACCCAGACTGAAATGGATCCAGAAAATCAGTTTCCGTCAACAGAGCCTGATCTGGTCTGCAGACACCCACTCCAAAACCTGGCCCAAGAAGGAGACATTGGCAACTGGCCAGTAATTATTTAAAATTTCCAAATCCAGGTTTTCTTGAGGAGTGGTTTTTCCACCGCCTCCTTCAAGGAGGCATTAATCACCTCCCTACTGAACATCTCCTACTGAATATGTACCACAGCAGTTACATAGTGTGTGAATCTGCATTTCTGCTTATTGAAGACTGTGGAAGTCAGCCAAACTGTTCTATACTATGGATAGCTCAGTTGGTTAGAACTTGGTGATGATATGCCAAGATTGCAGGTTCAGTCAATGAGAGGGCCACATGTTCCTGCATTTAAGGGGGTTGGACTAGATGCTCCTTAGGGTCCCTTCCGACTCTGCCACTCTATTATTCTATTATTAACTTTTTTATTTCACGGTTGGCTTTGCCTGAGAGGCCTCCTTTGTCCTCTCTCTTTTTGTTTCAGAGGCAAGATTTGTGATTATAATTAGCACACATGTAAACAATGTATATAAGCAGCCACAGTAATTGGCAGAGAAGGGTTGCTGTGACTGCACAAGTCATCCTATCCACATGTCTAGTCACCTTACAGATGCTCACTTTCTCACATTTCTCCTCTCAGTGGGAGTACAACACAATCACAAAGGAAGCAACTCCTACACATCATTCCCCACCCCAATATAAGCAAAGCCATAGCGAACATAAAAATAAGACTCGTCAAAGAAGAATTTATAATATAAAAATAACCAAAATCTGGTTGTGTGTGTCCATGTCAGACAGACATCATATCATGGACTCCAACTCCTGACACATGGACAGGCTGATAGCGCTGAAGCCAAAATGCATACGCATGTTCAACTTATTCCTTCTCCCCCCCCCCCACAAAAAAACCTAATCTTTTTAAAAGAAACTATAACAAACATATAGAATTTATTCTGATGGGTTCTCAGTGCCTCTTGACATTCGCTGTTAAACACAGCAGCAAACTAATCTATGATGCCTCATTGCGCCACCAAATTTCCACTTCCGTAGTTTAAACAGAGTAGAAAGCTCCAGATCTTCCCACTAAATAGTGCTTGGTAATTAGCAATTAATTAGATCCTTTAAAAGGCTGTAATGAGCAGTTTTTCTCCATAAATCCATGATCCATTACCAGAAATAGCTGCAGAGAGTGAACAAGAATGTGCTTACATTTATTAAAAACCAAAAGAAACAGTGGCTTCAAAAAGCCATAATTATGGGCTGGCATTGAAGTGATTCACAAAGACATATAGGCCTTCAGCTCCCAAGTCAGCATCCTGCCCTAATCTAAAAACTCCTGTCAATCACCAGTCTGCATGCTTTCCCTTGGTTTATTCACAATATAAATACAGCCTCTCATTTTCAAGTAATAGAAACATCCAGGATCAGTTTTCTCATAGGAAGAAATTACTGGAGAGCCATGGTGCCTTTGTAGTCTCTGTATATTCAGAAGCATTGAGGTGTAGCAAGAGGGAAGTAAACACACCCTGCACACACTAGCTGTGTACACACCATTACCTTTAAAGTAGATTTCACCAAAGCCACCCCCTAAAATCTTGCGAACTGTAGTTTCTGGTCTGCATCACTTATGCATTTGTTTGGTTATTATGTCCTTTGTATTTGAAAGAAAGAGAAAGAAAGAAAGAAAGAAAGAAAGAAAGAAAGAAAGAAAGAAAGAAAGAAAGAAAGAAAGAATCTGCACAAAAATCTGCATCTATGCTCCAGGATTTGTATTTGCATGGTTACCCAATGGGGGAACACACATTTTTTGAACTACAATGTTCAAACACACGTTGCCTCTGTGTCAACAAGTTCGTTCCTTCATTTCAAGCAAACAACTAATGGAGCAAACCACCAGGGTGCTTACAGCATTCAAATAATAGGTTTCCTGGTTATATAGACTGCTACTGGGAAAAGATACTGTACATCTGCACCGCTGGATTGATGTCATGTGCTACTGCACGTGAGGCTTCTCATGAGGGTGATTTGTAAACAGTTTGCCCAAAATGTAACAGCCAGACTGCTGATTGCAATAAGCAATAGTCACAAAGAGTATATAACATCAGTATTGCAGAAATACCTCCAGTTGCTTTCAGTGCTGTTTTCAAGATGCTGATTCTTCTTGCTTAAAGCGCTATTTAACCTGGGCCCAGTATGTCCGAGGGAGCACTTGCTCCTAGTATGGATGTTTGAGGGATTCCGTCTTTGCAAATTGTGATATGAACTAGCCTGATCCACATTCCCCATCTTAATCTGTGGATCAGGACACAGCTACCCACCAGCTCTTGCATTTCCAAAATGCTCTGGCATAGTCCTCAGGCTCAAAACAGTTACAAAATATTTTATCTCAAAACGTGCTTTTAATGCAGAAGTTTAGGCATGTGCACTTTGAGATAAAATGCATTAGAAATACATATTTAAATGCAGATGACTTGCTTTTTATTCAAGAAAAGGCTTCCCCCCCCCCCAAGTCTTCCACAAACTCAGATATTTTGATGCAACTCGTCTGTCTCGGTCTTTTCAGTTTATATACATAATGAAATCTCTCCATTCACCATAGGAAGTGTCTTGTTTGCTTTGCCCTCTAGCTAGTCAGACTTTTTGTGTTATTATTTCAGAGATTGTGAGAACCTAGAGTTTATCATACTACATTTCAGTGGTGTATTGGTGCACATTGAGACTGATGGGGTGGAATGCACGGAGACCAACCATAAATGGGGCCAGAGGTAATGGCAGGCATTGTCACCCTGACTTGTCAGTAAGAGAGCAGAAAGTGGTGCAGTGGGAAGGCTGAAGTTGATGGCACAGTGCCCTAACTGCCCTAATGCAAAAGTCGCCAACATTTTTGAGATAGTGGGCACATTTTGAACTTTGAGGGAGTCCTGGGGATGCCAATCATAAAATAGCTGCTATCAGGAGAGCTGACTTGGTCCCCAGGTTATGGGTGCCTGGTGCATGTGACATCATGCACACCCACACCCACACATGTTCGACTGATGCACAACCATGTATACACATGGCACCGGGAAATACTGGTAATTAAGTACAATTGATTTAAACTGCAAAAAGATGCAAAAACGGACAGAAAAGAGTGGGAAAATGGCAACTGGAATCTCACGAGCCTTTGCATTGAGCTTTAAGGCCCATAGAGAGTTGGAGTTTGAGAATGGCGGTTTCAACAGTTTCCAAAGGTTTCGAAGGCGTTTACAGGCTTTTAAAATGGTGCTTCCCACTATACGCAATTCATGTATACTCGTGGTACCTGAGAATGTAACCCACACGTAAATGGGGAGGCTCCTGTACTTTAAGACCACCCATCATGAAAAATTCCTTCTCGTCTGGATTAAGTTTCAGCCGAAACTGATCTGAAACACCCATTCAAAGGTAAAACTACCATACCTTATTCAGATGGAAAGGAGAAATAGAGTCAAGTGACAATGGCAAGCTGCCAGCAACCCACTTGAAAACACTGGATGAATTCTTCCAGTAGTCTCGTGTATGAGAGAGAGAGAGAGAGAGAGAGAGAGAGAGAGAGAGAGAGAGCACTGCACATGAAAGCTCAGTGAGGGGGAAAAACAGGCTCCCAGCACCACCTTTGTGGAGAGAAACATAGCACACACAAGGCCCCCAATTCAATCGTTTGTGTCTCGGCAAACAAGCAAGAGAAAGGCCCCTGCCAGAGCCACGAGGCATAATAACTCATTAATCTCCAAGCATCTTTGAGTACCATCAATATCTTTGGTTTTTTTCTTTTGCTTTGATAGCTTTTTATTGTCAGAAAATTAGGAAATATAGCATCATCACGATGAGGAGTAACACCATTCTCTATCTTTTGTTAAAGCTATAAATGGCAAATATGAGTGTCTGGCAAACATACCATCAAACACTTAACAAATGTAGAGGGCTAGAGGCATTAGGTAGAGGTTAGAAGCAGTAGGTATTCATTTAGGGATAATGCAAGGGGAAGAATGCAAACAGTAAGCATGAGCAGAGGAGTAGCAGAAATGTCCCTGACCACAAGAGATACTTGAAACAACAACAAATGATTCTTTTATGCCGGGAAAATCCACAGAAGGGAGCATTCAGCAGCTGTCAGAAATGGTAAATGCTCACGTGAGATTCATTTCTAAAAAGTAAAACAAAACATGAAGCAAAGCCCTCTGGAATTTAACCTGCTGACAAATGAGCCATTTCTAGTGAGAAACTGTGTCTTTGTAACATTAAACCAACAGTCTCTAAACCCTCAGTTTGATCTGTACTGCAGGGAAGCACAAATACCCAGTGAAACAAGAATCCTTCTTTCTCCACCTGAAGTGCTAACATAAATCCTTGTGCATTTAAGCATGAGAAGATTAAAAGGCATGATCACAAACCTCACACCCATCAATGAAGAAGCAACATTATGGGTTGTGATCAAAATAATTAAAAAAAAGGTGGAAGCGCTTGCGGAGACTATCAGAGGTCACAAAGAGAAAGGAAAAATATATGAAAATAACAACAAGAGATGTGGAAAAATAATAAGAAAGGACTGGATAGTACTGTGAACATCATAAGGTTAGATTTGTGGACATTAAAACAGCAGTAAGAAGCAAGAAGTTGATTGGATCCCTTCGGAACTTGAAATATGGGTACCCCCAACAAAAATTTAAAATTCGGCTGTGTAATTTGGAATTTATGTAATTTGGTTTGATTTGATGTGATTGGTCGGTTAATAAAAAATTATTCTTAAAAAATAAAAAATAAAATGTGGAAGCATTGCAGAGAGAGGGCCTTCTGTTAGATGCCCTAGGTTTTGAACAATCGCCCTGAAGTAGTCTTGTTGGGGTTATTTGACAGTGAATTGAAATGGATTCACACCGTGTTTGAACACCATGCTTCACAAATCCTTAGGGTTTCTCAGCCTCAGGTCAACGGCAGTAGGGCATTATGAGCAGGACTTTGGGGCAGGCACCCACAATGTTGGCATCGAAAGGTCTAAACAATTTGGGTTGTGCACATGCAAAGGAAAACCTGCTTTGACACAGACATGCCCATTTCTTGAGACTGATTGTGCCGCTGCTGGCTGAGGTGCATTATGCACCAACCTAGGGAAGGTCTTTTCTGTAGTGGTGCTCAACTTGTGGGACTCCCTCCCCTCTGAAATAATCCAGGCTCAAGTTCCAATGAATGAGGGACTTACAGTCATATTCTATACAGTGGTACCTCAGGTTAAGTACTGAATTCATTCCGGAGGTCCGTTCTTAACCTGAAACTGTTCTTAACCTGAAGCACCACTTTAGCTAATGGGGCCTCCTGCTGCTGCTGTGCCGCCGGAGCACGATTTCTGTTCTCATCCTGAAGCAAAGTTCTTAACCTGAAGCACTATTTCTGGGTTAGCGGAGGTGTAACCTGAAGCGTATGTAACCTGAGGTACCACTGTACTTGTAGAAGCTTCCAAGACATCTTCGTGGGTAGCCCCATGTGTAATGCATTGCAGTAATCCAACTGGGAAAATATCAGGATGAGATCCCTGTAGGACTTTCCAGTACTTGAGGCTTCTCTCATACCTGCATGATAAACTGTACCTCCAGAAAGTACCTGCTGTATACAACCACTAAAAGACAGAGTAGCCCTGCCCTCCACAGGAACCATTTAAAATGGTTGTTAAGTAACAGCTGCTCCTGAATCCTAATTTGTGTCCAGTCATCATTAGTTCTCCTTCCTATGTTCCCTAGGTAAGGAACTACACCCCATCCATTTCAGAACAGCTTCACATTGCTGATTCATGTGCAGTTTACGCTCTTGCAGCCCCGCCATTTGCCATTATTAGTCAGTAAATTAAAGTAGCTAAAGATCTTCTCAGGTGAAAAGGTGGATGAGATAGGATATACAAGCCTGTTAACAGAGCACCTTGTAAAAGGAGGGATCAGAGAGGGATTAGAGATTGATTAAGTCACAATAGTATGGGGAAAATAATTCATCACCATAGTATACAGCCCAAAACAAAGGGGTGATGCAGTAAAATGGCAGGACTTGGGAAAGAAAGAAAGAAAGAAAGAAAGAAAGAAAGAAAGAAAGAAAGAAAGATATTGAAATTTTAAAATCGCAAACTAACATAAGTTTGGCAACATAATAAATAATAAAATCATAGTGTGCCTGGAAAGCTATCATCAGTAGCCCTGAGTTAAAAAGAAATGCGAATGCAGCTATATTTTAAAGCAGTCAATATTTTAATTTGTAAGCTTTTTATTTGATGGGAAAAGTACTATGATGTCAGCCCATATTGCTTATCTAATTCAGTTAACCAGCACATAATAGTAGTTATAACTTGCTTTATGTGGTGTAGGCCGAATTGCTTTTCATGCCCGCAGAGTAAAAAAATTATACAATAATTACGCTCACAAGGGCACAATGACATTTGCGCACACTTTTGACATGCAGGGCACACGTACATTGGAAAACAAGCTGTTTGGATAATGATCATATATTAGGGGACAAAATGGCATCATCAGCCCTAAAAATATGTAGTTTAATAAGGATGGCAATTATAATCATGTTTGCAGTTTGACATTTTGTCAACAGCTCACCATTCCACAGTTCATTCAAGTTTGGAAGCCAGTCCTCTCTCTCTCTCTCTCTCTGGGTGTGTGTGTGCGTGTGTGCGTGTGTGCGTGTGTATTACTGTATACACACAGTGGTTTGCATCCAATAGGTTTCACTTAGTTTCCACTGAAATCAATGAGATTTAAGTTACACATTACGAACTTAAGTCCCATTCATTTCTGTGGGATACTGATTAAATTATTAATTCAATACCTGGATTCATTTTTGGCAGGTACTGTCTAAGCTGCATCTTGCAATTCATACTAGAGACAGAACCCTGGGGGCAAGGGAATGAATATATTGCTTTTGCTGCTAGTTACTAACTGCACTTATTAGCATTTTATTAAAAGAAATATCTGTTTCTTCACTTCCATCCACCAAAGATGGATCATCCACAAAAAGTAAAAATGCATTACACAGCTCTTGTATGGGATTCAAGTGATATGCCTTTTAAAAGCATGGATTAATTCTTGGAATAGACAGCAACTACCAGACATAATAGCAGCAAATCATGATTTCATTACCGCCAGTCTGGAGAATTACTTTAGGCAGCTGCTATTACTGTTCTTCAAGATCATCCCAGTTCACTTTGGCTGAATATTTGTAGTTGACGTCTAGCATAAGTACTGTTGGCACAACTCCAGCCTCTCTCCATATGATCACGTTCTAGCCTGACAGTCTGACACTTAGAAGAAAGCTCTGAGTTGTTGTGCTTTTATCGTCATGGACAGATGCTGCTGACTCAAAATAAAAAGTCCGTTCTATTTCCAATTTGTCTGGAGGGTATTTTTTAATCAGTAGTTAATGGATAATCAATTCTGAGATGGCTACATAGAACACTGCATTATGAACTTGCTTATAAAATCTCATTAGCTTGTCTAACAATATGAAGGAAGAAACCATAAAATCAAGCCCTCCATTAACTTAAATAATAGCTGAATACATATTAGGATGTTTTGCAAAACACTATTTATAAACATGGGGGGGTTGGATAAAATGGAAACACAGAGCTAATCACTTTCCGTTCACAGATCCAATCTGCTCATTTTTATCCATTATAAAGATTCTCTCTCCCCCCCCCCCCTCACACAAACCTCTTCTCTAAACTATTTAGATGATGGTTAGGTAACCACAGATACCAGGAATGAAAGAACATAGGAAGTGTCTGCTGGATGTGTCCCAAGACCCATCTAGTCCAGCAATCTGTTCTCACAGTGACCAAGAGCTCTCTCCCCATCTGCAGTTTCTAGCAAGTGGCATTCAGAAGGATTTTCCCTCTAACAGTGGAGTTAAAACCTAGTTATTATGTGGCAGTAGAACCTAGCCAGATGCTGAGCACTATTATCATCATCATCATCATAATATTATGGGGGTGGAGAGGTAGTGCCGAAAGCTGGCCGTGTTCTCAAGATCTTGGAAACCAAAGCTCAGATTACTAGAGCTAACCATATTTGTTTGGATTGGCATGGCCCACAAAACCAAAATCCCATTATGCTCTCAAGCAGGAGAAGCTTTGCAGGAAATTCAGATTAGGCACAAGATACATGAACCAGTCCCATAAACAAAATTACATGAGATTTACTTTCTACTAAGTGAGGAAACCTGGCCCATCCCTGTATTAGGTAATGTCCTGTTCTCAAACCCAAGTTGACATCATTTTGAGTGAGAGACCTGGAAGCCCTGCTCCCTGGCGTGCAGGCCTTTTTCCACCTGGCATGGGAGAGCAGGACCCTCACTGACTCCAACTACAAAAGCTGAGGGTGCTGAAGATGCCAGAGACTATCTTGGCTGTCTTTGAATGCAGACCCAGGCCATTGAGCCTGAGCTTCCATAGCCACTGCCCACCATGCCCTACCATTGGCAGGACTGGCAGCAACAGAAGCTTATATGTTCTGTACATATAATATTTTATTCTTTTCCTACTTATGCTGTTTTAAATGCACATTTAGTATCAGACTTAATTTAGCAATGTTTTCATCTGAAATGTTTAAAATAGTTTTTGTTAGTGCCGTTAACTTTGCTGCATTAAATGTTTATGCTGTAGCTGACCTTGTAATGTTTTATTTTGAAATCTTTAAGCTAATATTTTAGTTTCCTGTTAATCATGTTGCTTTGAATGTATACTTTATATTTGACTTTCTTCTCTAATGTTTTGTTCTGGAGTGTTTCATTTGATGTTGTAAACTGCTTGGAGATCCCACCCCTCTTAAAACTATAAAAGAGGCAACAAAATGAATTAATAATAATAATAATAATAATGTTTACATTAAAATATTTGTAGTAATATTTGTAGCAGTTGTTGCTGCTTGAACAAAAACATTCCCCTGTTAAAGGTTTCAAGGCAGTGGGGTCTGGTCAATGCCTGGACGCATTTGTGGTTAGTGTCCATTTGGACTGGCAGGAGAGGCCAACAGTAGTCAGAGGCCAAGCTGATAACAGGCAGTGCCAACTAATTCTCAATTTCTCCCCATCCTCCTCCTCCTCAAATGCTACACTAATAGAAAAGAGGAGAAAGCTGACAACCATGGCCACCCTGACCCCCTGGACTGGCTGTAAGAAAGAAGACTGGCTGAGGAGGGCCGGCTGAGGACAGACTTGAGACTGGTGAGGTCATGCTCTATGTACCCAAATGTTCCAGCCTCCAGTGCATTAGGGAGAGCCCTTGGGAACCCCATGGAAGCTGCCTTGGGTTCCATGATGGAAGAAAGGTGGGGTGTAAATATTAACTGAATACAAATATTAATTCTTCATCTGGTCATGTCACTTGTCTTAATTTTTATTCCTGCCAAGTACTTACAGCCTTTGTGGTTTTTGGACCATCACGCACATTCACCAACCTCCTTGGCTGCTTTGGCAATATGGCAGCATCTCAAAATGAGCAAGTGGGCAGTGGTGAGCCAACAAGACAGGGCAGACTTGCTTCCTCATGGACACAGGATGCCTTGTGGTATCAAATTTATTGTCTTCCTTCACATGGTATTAATTTGCTTGCGATTGATAATTTACCAGGTAGGTTTAACTCCCCTGCACTCCCTCCATTTCACGGGCTATTCTTCAGCAGCTGTCATATGGTTAACAGTAAAAACTTTTTCAGCAAACATTTTATAATGTCATTACAACTGTAGATAGTAGAACAATGTTGAACTAAGAAATTAACCTTGGCTATACACTGTGTTGTTAACTGGTATCTCTATTCACAGCTGTACAAAAGATAATTTTAATCCATACAATGTGAACCCTGATTGTGTTCTATATAATACCTCCTTTTAATTGAGGGTATAATATTACATCACAAATGCCTTTATCAAGCAGACTGTTAATCTCGTCACAAAGGAATAACAGGATGTTTGGCAAAAGCATTTTCAATTAAACCATGTTGACTCACATCAGTTATTTTATTTCTCAGCTAAATGCCCTGGCCAGGATTAGCATCAGGCAGAAAGGTCCCTTGTTCATCTCTTTTAGTACTTTTAATATATTGAGAATGTGAAGCACCATTTTCCACTTCTTCTAAGATTGATTAAGTCAGCAACGCTTTACAGTTACCAGTGCAGAACTCCCATTGATCTCAACAGGGCTTGTAAATTTAGATGCAGCAAGAAAAACCCAAACTGTATTAGCAATTCAATGAATTTACCTATTATAGCCACATGCAAAGGAAGACAGAGCTCCTATACTTTTAACTGCTATATGGAAGAAGAAATTTTAACAGCTTCCCCTACAAGACAAAACTTGACTGCAAAGTACCTCTTCCATTGATTTAATTTCTCTCTCTCTCTGAGCAACTGTTAAAGGGACAGGAGCCCTTGCCTCTGAGCATCTTGTCACTCTCTCTGCTACTTCCTTTAACAAAGATGTGAAAACCAGAGACTAATGAACTGTGTGTATTCAACCTTACACCTTTCTTCAATAAGAATGCCATACTCTCATACCTACATACTGCAAAATGGACAATGCTTCCAACTCCACTCCAAATAATGAACAGAAATATCCACTGAACACATCCAATCTAGGAAGCTTTAAACAGGTTTATTCCCTTACAACACCTTTACAGAGCACACACAGAGAAAAAATTATTGTGTATTATATTTATATGCCACTCTTCCACCAAAGAGCAAAGGGGTGCATACATTAATCTACCCTGTCTTATCTTCATAATAATTCTGTAAGGTATATTAGGCTGAGAGGTACTGACTGGCCCAAGATCGCCCAATAAGCTTTCCTTATCTGAACCTGGATCTCCTGGTCCTTGTCCAACAACCACGCCACACTGACTTTCAATAGTACCACTTACCCACTGAAATAGCTTATTGTAGGATTTGATGGCTAAAATAGCTTGAGGATTTAGATATGAATCCTCTTCCTCTTACCAACAAGGGGATGTGTAGCCACAACTCCCTCCAATTATAGGATCCTACAAATATCATTATGGCTCTAAGTTAAGAATGAAGGTTGAGAAATATAACAACCCTGGAAGCACCAGATTAAGTCGCATGTAATTTTTCATTCATCCCTGTTCTATTTCAAGACGAAAACCTCAGGCCTCCAAAGAATCAGCAGGAGTTTTTCAAAAAGATGTTTTCCTTGGTTATACTAGAAGCTGCCTCTGTACTGGAAGCTGCCTTCTGTGTGCTGGAAGCAGCTGTAGATTAAGTTTTGGGAAGCTGCTGTTTGAATGGAATGACAGCCCCTGCTGTGCAAGCCAAAGTGGGAGGGAGCCACTGATGCAAGCATATTGCTCCTACAAGCTGGCTGGCCTACAAAAGGTACTCCCGTCATTCTGTTTAATATCAGCAAATGGGATAACAGCCATGCATGGTGGAGTCCTGTCATTAGTCTTCTAATGCACTTGTATAGCTCTGATGAGGGGGACTGACAGATTTATTAGCACTATGCACAGCACATACCCTTGATGTTCACATTGCTACTAATTAATATTCAATCCATATACAAAGTACACCCAGTCTTGAGGGTCAGCTGCATTAAATCTCATGGGTAGGCATTTCTGAACACTGCATATTATTGGTAGTATGTACGAAGGCACATTTGTTCTGTTTCTGAGAAATGGAAATAACACATCTATTGCTTACAGAGACATGGGAAGCCTGTCCATTTATTTCTACAGTTTTCTGCTTTTTCTCCCTACTCTTACATATCACCTACAGAAAAGCTGCGGAATGTCTCAGATATCCTTCCTTCATCAAACTACTTGTGTGGCTGCAGGGTTCTTCAGTGTTCTCCATTCCACCCTCCTCCCCCCCAAAACACAAAACAATACAGTGAATTTTGTTCCAACTTTAACAAATTGGCATAGTCCAATCAATTAAGTGTTGCAACCTCACCTGTGATCGTACAATGAAGGGCAAGATAGAAAATTTGCAAATAAACATGCTATTCATTACAGTGCTAGAACAGAGATCTAGATTTCTTAACAATGTATCTGATTGATGTCTGCATTTAGAAGTGTTTTATCCTGTCCAAGCACAACTTGTAAAATATAGTAAATAATAATAATAATAATAATAATAATAATAATAATAAAATTTATTTTATATCCCACCCATCTGGCTGGGTTGCCCCAGCCACTCTGGGCAGCTTCCAACACATATAAAAACATAATAAAACATCAAACATTGAAAACCTCCCAATACAGGGCTCCCTTCAGATATCTTCTAAAAGTTGTATAGTTATTTATCTCCTTGCCCTAATGGGAGGGCATTCCACAGGGAGGGTGGCCCTACTGATAAGGCCCTCTGCCTGGTTCCCTGTAACATGGCACTAGTGTCTTCCAGAACCTGACACCAGATAATTTACAAAGCCAATTCACGCCCCGCTATCAAGTACCAAGTACTGTTACACTCCTTGTTTATTAAATGTCCTTCATCTGAGGTTCATAGGGAGGTTTACAATGATAGAGGGCACCAAGCTATGCAACTCCAGACTGATATGCCAGCTATTCCATATACTAACCAGCCCTTGTATCTGAGTGGTTAACAAGGGACTTGTTGAGCAATCCATAGAGTTCTTTTAAAATGTCTGTTTGCAGATCCTTTATAGTGAAAGAGTTGGTTGAAGTCAGAAAAGTTGTTTTATAACACCATTCACAAACATTTGGAATAAATTCAGAAGTCAAAATCCTATACCGATTTTGCCGTGCTTCAAGCGCATTGATTCTATTGAGTTCAGGCAAGCCTAATCTGGGTCGTGTTGCGGCCGTGACATTTAAAAACCTGTTACCTGCCAGATGATTCCATGTGCTATTGATGCAATCTTTAACCCAAAAAAAATGTTATGGGAAGTTTTTTTCAAGATGGGAAATGCACTATTCAGCAAGATTAAAAGATTTATTTTTCTGCTTCCACAATGATAAATTGATTTCCTATAGAAGTATGCATTTAGACAATCAAAGAACAACACAATTATTATTGTAGTTATTTCAGATGGGGCAGTCCCCAGCACCAACCCCAGATGCATGCCTTCAATGGTAGCAGTGTTTTTTTGGAATGGGATGGGGAGTAGGGAGAACGCTTCATACAGGAATCTTAAATATTTATCTCCTGAAATGCATTCTTTAAGTTGGACAACAGGAATTTGACTTTAAAATTATTTTGAATGGTGTGGATGGATTTGTATTATATGTGGATTGGTGATGGCAACAACCCATATGACTTTGAGCCAATCATACTCTACAATTTTATTCACATGGTACCTGACACTTTGGAAGGTTAAAAAGATTTACAGAATAATCTGAAGAGTCAAGCTGGCAATGATCTGGTCATTTGGGTAAGTTTTTTAGAAACTTTAAACATAGGCGGCAATAAATGGCCCAGAACAACATTTGCCTCTACATGTTCCCAATTAATATGTCTGGTTATGTCTTGCCAGAAGCTCCTGAACTGGTAGTCTCAGCAAAGAGCCAGAGAAGAGCAAGTCAACCTTTGCTTCTGCAGTAGAACTTTTTTGGTTCCGTCACCTGCTACATAGCCCACTGTGTCCCCAGAAGCTTCTTCTGATGGTAAGTGGACCCTCCAGAACAGCATTAGATGGGACGCAGGTGGGCTGTAGTAGAGAGAGAAATCAACCAGGCTGCCTTTAACAAGTGGTAGTGCTCTTCTACTCACAAAAGACACCTTTGAATCCAATCCTGGAGAGGCAAGTAACAAACAGCAAAAGGAAATTGATGCATTTGTCTGTTAAATGGGAATGTGAGGCAAGGAGGAATGCTAGCTAGAACTGAAGAAAAAGAGATGGCTCCCACAGTGATCCACAGGGTCAGCGCATGTTGACAAGGGAGAACATGGGCAAGATTCCTAGACATACCTCCCAACAATTGCAGATGATGGAGATGAAAGGTTAGGGTTTCTCACCAAGCAGCAGCTTGAATTTGTAAAGAACTTTCGCAGGGGCCCAAATGAAACATAAGCGATGTAAATAACAAAGGGCGCAGGTACTGGTTGTCATAAGTTAGAGCAATTGAATTCCCCACCACAGAGGTGCAGCATGGTCACAAAGTGCATTCTACTAATCTGTGTGTTTGCAAAGGGAAGCAGGTTCTTGCTGAAAGAAACTGGTTTGGATTTCTCAGAAAATGCAAACAAGAGTAATTACTTCAATTAAGGCAAAGGTATGCTTGCTGAAGGGAATCTGTTCCTTCTAAGACATAAATCAATAGCAGAATAAGAGCTGTTACCTGCATCAGATATGACCATCAGATACGGCACTGATTCCAAAGGATTAATTAGGAATGCATTAATGTGACTCATTTGTCCCTGAGGGGGAATCCTCTGTTCTGCAGTCACTCTGAGATCTATGTTTGGTGGGAACCACTGGGGATTCTCCTGAATAAATGATAGTGGCTTGTGCTTCCTCCAGTTAAATGGGCTAGCACTGTAGCACATTTCACTCAAAGTAAATCCAAATTACATAAATAGTCTCAGGGTGTTGCAGAGTTTCAGTCAACTCAAGCTTTACTGATAACTGCAGAATCAGGTGGTGGTTTGCATGTGAGCCAATGGAGAAATTTAATATCAGCACACACAATACTTCACAGAAAATCCCATTCAGCAGTCAGCACCAAATGACGAGAAATCAAGTTCATAGAATTGCAGAGTTGGAAGGGATCCTGAGGATCATCTAGTCCAACCTGCATTCCTCCAGCAATGCAGGAATATGCAGCTGTCCCATACAGGGATCAAACCTGCAACCTTGGCATTATCAGCACCTCGTTCTAACCAACTGAGCTATCTATCCAAAGAACTTGGGTGGTGAAGTTTTACTCAGAGAAGACAAACTGAAATTAATGAACATGACTAAGTCAGTCAGCATTCGATTCCTGTTTTCACTCTGGGTGGGGTGAAGGCAAGAAAGGGACAAATTCAAAGTTCTACTGCTAAAATGTCTTTCTTCTTTTGGGGGATGGTATGTTTTCTCCTTCAGCCAAGAATTCTCTGTGTGTGTGTGTGTGTAAAGGGCAAAGAGAAGTTGAGAAATGAGAGAAGGCAGGGGGGGGGGGGGAAGGAAAAACTAGGGAACTGAGACTTCAGGCTCAGTCATAAATTTGTGGCTGTAAATCTACAAGAGCACAAGAGCAGCAGCTACTGTGGTGGGCAGAATGTTAACTGACAGTTCTCTTCCAGGAGCAGACGTGCCTTTCTCTTGGGTTTGCGCAGTACAGCATTTGAACAAAAGGGGAAAAGACTCACTATTGACTTGTCTGCACTTTCAGCTGAAGAACCAAGAGGTCAGTTCACTCATTCACACATCAGGCGATTAAAAACAGTTTAAAAACACACACACAAAAACAGCAAATGCATTTGATACAAGACGAAAACTATACAAAAGTAGGCATTTGTGACAAAGACACATTTATCCAGCCGAGAAAGCCTGTTGAAACAAAAACGTCTTCAGGTCCCCCCCCCCCCGAAAGAGCTGATAGTGGGTGCCTTTCGTAGATCATCAGTAATGCTGTTCCACAGAACAGAGGCAGCCACACTAAAAGTCCTGCTCCAAGTTACTGTGGCTTCTGAGATCTCTGCAACTTGCAGGAGAAACTCTCCCACAGACCACAGCAGGAAGTTAGCGTCTGTATTAACTTCAAACACTGAAGTTACAGTTATGCTTTTTTTTAAAAAATCTCCTTTGATTGATTTGCACATTCTATTGAATTTTTACAGTTGAATTTTTTAAAAAGAACACTGACATAAAACAAAAAATCCCAGCTGACATCCATGGTACTAAAAAGGGTCAAAAAATGTAGAAGAGTCATTCTGAAGTAAGAGAGAGGCACTGTTTTCAATTCTAAGGTTAGTGGTATAAACAGGGGACAACCTTGCGCTGCAAGAATCCCCACCCAGCCATGAAGCCCACTTGTAGAGCTCACCTTTGGCTAGTCTCTCAACCTAACCTACCTCACAGGGCTGTGGCAAGGATGAAATTGAGAGGGAAGAACAATGTACACCACCTTTAGCTGAGGCAAAACGTGGCATATAGATGTGATAAATAAAAATGAGTAACTACAACTGGAAAATGCATTTAAGCACTAGTGCTACTTTTAATTCTAGAACACACTTTGCATCAACAGACTGGTACAGACCTACAAGAGACACAAAAAGACACTGGAACTCCCGTTTCCATGTTCTTACTTTATCTGTAAGCCACCTTGAGTCCCTGTCAGGGTATAAATTATTTAGCGGGGTGTGAATAAATATGTAATAATTATAACAATTCTCAAGGCTGGCTGCTACAAGAGTTTCCAGACCTTTCTTGGCATTTGACAAGTAAGTACAATGATCCTGAAGACAAGGGAAGCATGGTATTACTAGAGCCAGGAGACTTGTTAAATCCCTGCCACCCATTCAACTGATGAGCTTATTTAACGGTCAAAAGAAGTTGAAGGATATTCTGTGTTGCCAGTGGCAATTAGATTGGTTCAGAAAACACATGATAAAGAGCTCAGCCCTGTTTGGGTGTTCACGGCTTACATGCAAAGCATATCATTTAAGAGAGGGAGGGGTGCACAGCCGGGTTCCATGAGCTCGGGCGCATCACCTTTGTCTTGTTTGCATGTCCCCGCCTCCTAAGTAGGGTTCCAGAAGGCAAATCCCTGCTTCAGAAATTTGCTTTCCCATTCATAGAGAGTTGCCAAAAAAAGATTAAGGTAATGCACTGAAGGTGCATTATCAGCACATTTTAATCACATTTAGTTGGTGAATGCCCAGATTCACCCTACAGTTGAGGCTAGGCTGGTTTAGCTCTGGTAGTTGCCTGAATAGGACCTGGTGGCGGCTGGTGCGCACTGGGACTGGTAAGGCAGAAGGCAGGGAGCTCAACAGTAGCTGGAGCCAGAGCCAATGGTAGACAAGGAGAACCATTTCTAGTTTTTGTCCCTATCCTCCTTTCTGATGCTACACATAAGGGCAACACTTGACAGATGACAGCCAGGGCCAACCCCTGGACTGGTTGTAAGCAAGACCAGTCTCCACTGGAAAACACTCCTTGGAAACGCTGGAGGAGCCACTCTGAGCTCTTTGGAGGAAAACTGCTACGTAAGTTTTAACTCTCTCTATTGTGCGATAGATAGATGATCGATATATATATAGAGAGAGAGATCCCTCCACCTTTCCTCTCCTTCCTTACTGTTCCATGACCTATCACCTCAGTTTATTGAATAATTATAAAAATGCCCCACTTTCTCAAACACACATGCAATCACCTAGCAGCATGGGAGCCAATTCACAAACCCTGGACAACAGGGATGTGGTTTTGATAAGTGACAGAAGTGTTTAATGGGAGTCCTGTATATACCAACCCAGGTGCGGACCTTCTGTTCTGCACAGGTGAATACCATTCAGATCACCCCAGATGCTATCATGTTTGAGGGGAAACAGAGGACACCAGGAATTTACTGTGCTTGTGCAGTCCTCTGTTGGACATGGTCTCTGGTTGTTTCTCATTTTATCGTCTTAGATGATGCCTTCCTAAAGGCAAAACTATGAAGATAACTTCTGCATGTGTTTACAATACATCATCATCACCTTCTTCTTCTTCTTCTTTCCCCTAATGCACATACTTTTGTCCCCAGAGCCATTCATCTGCTTCCTTTGGCGCCACAAAGCTGCAGATGCATTTTCTGCACAGAGCTATCATTTTACACAAGCTGAACAAAAATATTCAAAGGTGGTTTCCTTCATCTCTCGCACACTGCAAATACAGGTATTTGCATAAAATTTCAATCGGAAAGAGCTTACTACTGCAGACCCATGTGGTTTTATTGAATAGCTTAATATGAGCACTAATTCCACATATCCATTTCTAAGCAAACCTAAACCTTGCAGAATTGTCATGGCTGCCTCTGAAAGCAACACAAACCACACCTGCATTTCAACAGCATTCCTTTGATAAGAAAGGAACATGCATAAATCTGTAGGCAGTTGTGAATTGAACATCAGCAGCAGTAATCTTTCCATTGCATCTTTGTTCTTCCACGTCGCCAACAAATCAAATCAAATGTTTTCAAATACCATTTGGGGAATATGTTCATTTATCATTTTGGGGTGTGTGTTGTTTTTTAACTGGTAAATGATAGATAACTAGCTCTGAATAACAGAGCTCCCACATTATCTTGAACAGTACTGTCAAGAAAATGTAATGGCTATTAACTACACTTCAAGGAACACAGGCAACTTTTCAGATGTTATTTCAAAGAGATTTTTAGAAAGCACGGCATCCTTGTCAGAAGCTGGCATCGGTTTAAACACAATCATTTTCAGGTTCATGCCACAGGACATAATGCACTTCAATCTTCTAAATGCATATAGCGTAACAGTGTGATAGATACCCAAACACCAGTTTATCTTACATTTAATGCTTAGTGCTCACAGGGGGAGGAGAGAGTAAATCTCAAACTGACATGCATCAGAATGGAGATAGGGTGGATCATGTGACTGAATGTTCCTCCTATCTTCCCATATCTAAAGGGCTGTCACATGGAAGATGACGCAAGCTTTTTTATTCTGCTCTGGAGGGTAGGACCCCAACCAATGGCTTCAAGTGCCAAAGAAGGAGACTCCGACTAAACATCAGGCAGAACTTTCTGACTGTAAGATCTGTTCGACAGTGGAACGAACTTCCATGAGAGATGGTGGACTCTCCTTCATTGGAGGTTTTTTAAGCAGAGGTTGGTGGCCATTTGTCATGGAGATTCTTGCACTGTGGGGATTTGGACCAGATGACCCTCAGGGTCCCTTCCAACTCTACCATTCTATGATTATATGTCATGGATTAGGCTCAACTAAAGCCCTTCTGTAATATGCTAATGCAGACACCCCCAACCTGCGGCCCTCCAGATGTTTTAGCCTACAACAAGACCAGTGGTCAGGGATAATGGGAATTGTAGTTCAAAACATCTGGAGCGCCAAAGGTTGGAGATGCCTGTGCTAGGGACTCAGGAACAAAGGGAGCTGCCTTAAACCAAGTCAAACTGCTGGGTCAGGCAACTCAGTAATCTGTACTCTTCTCACTTGTGGCTTGGAAGTTTACTTGAATTTACAGCAATGCCTTTGTTTAATACCTTTTCCCACTTCAACTTGCCCTAAACTGCTGCTAGCCCTACTAACAGCTTCAGGGGCAATTTAGACTAGAGGAAAATAACGTATTAGGAGAGAGATCTAAACAACCCTGTCCCAAAGTCATAGCTCTGATCAAATCTGGAGTTACCACCAAAAACACTGAGAGATCCAATAAGACATCTTTGTGTCCTAATCCACTTTTGCATGATTCTGCTCTGGCTCACACACGGACCGACAGACTACACACACAAGCCACTCTTGTTATTTTGCATCTGTAAAGACTCACTTTTCCAAACATCATTTAAAATATATTTACTACTGCATAAATAATGTGAAAGCATTACGAAAGTTATAATCTTAAGCATGCTAAAACATAAGAATCTTTCAAATCCATGATGCTTACTTCTGGGGAAAGATGCTCAGGACCACACAGATAATTTACAGATCAAAATGTTAAATGTGCACCTAACTTTATTCCCTTGTGGTTTTCCAAAGATAAATTGCTGCCACCCTGTATAAATTTCTCTCAATAATCACCGCAGGATAGGGTCTTCTTACTCTAAATATCCTGATTCTAATTCAAACCCATAAAAATAATCTTGGCAGCTCAAAATGAACGACTTCATGCTTTCTTACTTTAATCCTTATCTATGCAAGTGCACGGCATTAATGATTACCTATTCAATCTTTTCATTTATCAAATTTTATATGAAAGTACATAATGGAAGTTGCCCACGGATGGAGAGAAATGAGTGATTGTCTGGTGCAAGCAGTCCTTTTTACAGGAGGAGCTCAGAGCACACTTAGGCATAGAAGACATTGGATTTGAACCAGGAGCTCATGCAAAGACAGAGGGTGTCTGAATATGCCATCAATTGTTAGAAAGTGGCCAAGTTCAGCCTTGTTTGGATGCAGACAACAGGAATGGCCCTATCCTTAGGCAGAGTGAGGAGACTGCCTCAGACAACCAGGTGTGGGAGGGGGCAGTGGAAACTCCCCCCCCCCCCCAGGGTGTTTCTCCTGAGCTGTGAGTGCCACAGGGCTTGTACTGCGCTCTCTAGTCTTCTACCCTCAAGTGAGCTGCAGCATGCCAATCAATCCTGGTATTGAAGTGTGGTCTAACTTCCATTCCAGCCAACTTCCATACAAAAAACAGGAGAGGGGGAGCACCAACCTGCCCTTTTCTTCAGGCAGCAAAATGCCTCAGGCTGGCCCTCAGGGGCAGGGTGCTTGTTTTCTTTTCTCCAGAGAGTGCTGAACACAGAAGGACAGCAATGCTCTTACCGATGATAAACATACTCATCCCACTATCGTTTCTTGTGAACATATTTTGCAGGGATTTGTACTGCTTTGAAAACCTTTTTGGCCACAGAACACGTGGAACAAAATGAATGAGTCTATACACCATGGGCAGCAAGGACTCTGTTAAAGTACCTTCTGCTCTCCCCTAATAACTATTTCCTACAGTCATGAATAATTCTTTCTGGTTTCCTCTCTTGATTTTCTCAGCCTCCAGACTTGTTCATACTGTAGGTGGTCTGTTCAGTTTGTGCATTCTTTTCTTTCTATTACACCAGCTCGTGACCCAACGCTGCTTCCTAATAAGGCCAGTGTAAATTTCACTAGTTTTTCACTTGGAGAAAGGGTTATTGTTTTTAGCTAGGATGAGCAACCCTTTTGGCTCTCAGGGCCACATGTAGTGGTGGTTGGTGGCCATAATCAGACATGCCCATGCACAAACATGGATACAAACAAGTAGCTCCTCTCCCCCATCTCTCTCTCTCTCTCTCTCTCTCTCTCTCTCTCTCTCTCACACACACACACACACACACACACACACACACTGCCTTCCCTCTGCCTCAACACTTCCAGTGAAGCCCAGACTGGTGTCTGCAGCAATCTTGGCTGGTTTAGGATTGCTGGAACCAGCTTCAAGTTTCCCCTGCCAGCACCACGGACTTCCCAAAGGTTAGGTAGGAGCAAGGGTCCCAATGCAATGAGGAAGATATGCAAGTCTCTTGCAGGATTACTGAAAACCTACCCAAGGCCAACACTATAGCTCCTCTCAATAATGAAACACTCCTATTTTCTGCATAGCCAAGGTAAAGGTCTTCTTAGGCTGGAACCAGAAGGAGGCATGCCCAGGGACAACCTTGCCTTTTATCCCGTGAATGCTTTATCCACTGGATTACCAAAGCTCATTTGGGTTGTTGGGCAAATGAAGAAGACTCCATGGTCTTTATGGCACTTGCCAGTTACAGGACACTGCTTTGATTCAGAGGTGAGGAAACTTTTCCCTGTAAAGTGTAATTGACAGCAACCGTAAGGTGAGTGGAGCCAGAGCTGATAGTGGGTGGAGTTTTCAGCATTATTGAACTGTATTCCTTCTCTCTCTTCACACACCTCATCCCCTCCTTTCTCTGTGCCACCCCACTGCATCTTTCTCTCTGCTCTATACCATCTCTGCAAGCCACGTGAAATTATGGCTGCGTGAAATTAGTCTTAGGGGCACAGATTCCCCATCCCGACTTGTATTTGGATGGAATCCAGCTGCTGAGGCAGATGCAGCAACGTCCCAGACATCACAAAACCTGTAGACGAGGCTGAAAGCAAGCAGCAATAGTAAAAGGGAAAGGTGGGTAGGCAAGCACAGCACCACAGCATGCTGATTTTTATCCCTTAGACCAGGCACCCCCAAACTCGGCCCTCCAGATGTTTTGGGACCACAATTCCCATCATCCCTGACCACTGGTCCTGTTAGCTAGGGGTGATGGGAGTTATAGTCCCAAAACATCTGGAGGGCTGAGTTTGGGGGTGACTGCTTTAGACTACTGCAGCTACCACCGATTTCCTCAACTTTGAGAATCAAGGGCTGTCCTCCAAGTTGCTTGGAAAGAGTTGAGCTGGCAGGCCTCTTTCCAGCTGCCTAGCACCAGGCTTTGTCAGAAAATAGAAGACTGCCCTCCAAAGGTTTCTAAGCCATTTCCTGAGAGAAGGTGAGCCTGCCTTATGCATGGCTGATTCTAGCAACACAGTTATCCATACCAATGTAGAAAGGTGCGCTGTACGTGTGTGCCCATCCAGTTGGGTAATCTGATAATCTAATGTTTAGGATAAGCCATACCAGAAACCTATGTACTTTTTTCCCCAGTGCCAGGGCCACATTTCCTGTGGGCTACTTTCTGGAGACATATGGAAGTGGTGGGTGTAGCCAGAAGCAGAGGTGGGCAGAAAAAAAGATGATAACTAATTCTACCTTTATACTGTAGGCTAGTTTCCATGCACAGCCCTCTCTATCCTCCATCAAGGCAAGCAAGAAGCATTTTAGAATGCAAGGACATATTTGAACCAGGCAAAAACATCCATGGAGGGTGCAAAACAGGGCCGGTGGGGGTATGGGCTGGGACTGCATTTTGCCTTCAGCTCTGAGGTTCCACCAAACCTGCTCTATAGGTAATAGAAACACCCTGTACCCCCTGCATTGCAGGGAGTTGGGCTACATGACCCTTGGTATCCCTTTCAACACTATTTATATTTTTAATGCAATATGAGTAATCCTTTCTTCCGAAAACAATCATGGTTCAGAAAGCAGAGAGCTACTCTAGACCTACCAGGAAGCCCACTCCTGTTCCCTTTTCTTTTAAAGACTCTGGAATCTGCTGTCCTTGTAAGACAAAATGCCAGGTATGTTTTGTAATAGGCATTCAGTGCCTTGCTTATTCAGGTGGCTCCGTTCCTCAAAGTAGTAAGGCCAGCGCTATGTAATGCAGCTCGACCTGACAAAAATGACAAGTGTCTTAACAGCTGGATTGATATGACAAGTCAGTACGTGTCAATCAAACAAGGTTTAAGGTAAGCATTTCCCCTGATCAGGATTTATGCCTCTTGCCCTTAGAAGGGTAGTGGACAGGTGTCATTTCCTGTAGGGCCCTCTGTATTGCACTTCTTTGGGGAATACAAACTCCAAGCAACTGAATTAGTTTGGCAGGGCTTCAGAGCATTTTTACATAAACGCTTCCTGGCTGAAGAACAACAAAAAATGCATTCTGTAAGATTCATACATTACAATCCCTCTCCCCTGACATACACACCTGTCCCGGTCTATTTTGACAAGAAAATTCTGCTTTTGCTTACCTTGCTATCACTTACTTTACCGGTGTTAATGGAGTTATTTCTCATTAACACAAATAAAGCTGAAAATACAATCGGGCTTGGTCTGCGACAAACACATGTAAGCATTTTGCTTTCAGTTGCCTGAGGGCTATTGTTGCTATATGCAGAACATGCACCAGCTAACAAAAATAGCTTTTCTTGTACAGTAACTTAAAATGGAAAAATACTACAGGGGCAATAAACCAAGGAACACTTTCTTTCTTTTAAAAAAGTAAGTTGTTTACAATCATTCATATTCATTTTTCCAAGATAAGAGTTTATAGTCTCCTCACAGCAATTACCAGGGGGAAAGAGTTTCCTCTGGAAAGACTAAACAAAGCCAAATCAACTTCCATCCATTCCCTACAATTACAGAGGCTACTATTTTAATGTATATAAAGAGGCCCATATGTATATAAAGAAGCCTACAATCTCTTATCCTTCTCAGAGCCAGTGTGGTGTAGTGGTTAAGAGCGGTAGACTCGTAATCTGGTGAACTGGGTTCGCGTCTCCGCTCCTCCACATGCAGCTGCTGGGTGACCTTGAGCTAGTCACACTTCTCTGAAGTCTCTCAGCCCCGCTCACCTCACAGAGTGTTTGTTGTGGGGGAGGAAGAGAAAGGAGATTGTTAGCCGCTTTGAGACACCTTCGGGTAGTGATAAAGTGGGATATCAAATCCAAACTCTTCTTCTCATATACAAGCCTGACTGCACATGCAGAGCCCATATCAGGGCATAGTACAGTACATAATACATCAGGCTATAGTATGACAACATGGCACCGACAAGTTCTGATATTAGAAGACCCAGTGACTCAAGTTAAAAACTTCAATTATATTTCAAAACATGGATTCATGATTCTCTAAGGAAGGTACACTCAGGAGGGCAGAGGGAGCCTCAGGCATCTATCCAAAGTGTGAGAGGGCCAAGCTTGGCGCCCAGTGCCAATGCAACTGCTGGCACTGTTTGGTGTGTGGGTGTGTGAAGGACACACCTGAATGTCATTCATGTTTAGATGTACTTAGGGTGGCCATACTTCAAGAGGTAAAATTCCAGACACAAAAAGATGTAGAGCATTTTTAGGGCAATTGCCTGATAGCCCTTCTGCCACCATCGTGCCCAGGGCACCCGTGTCAGAGCCCAGGCCTAGCACACCAAAGCCAGAGCCTGAACCAGAACTGCCCATGCACACATTTTTTAAAAAACAACAACAACCCAAAATCCAGAACATTTGCTTTCAAATATAAAATCCCCCCTGGATAGGCATGTAGGAACCCTAAAAGAGGACATGCCAGGGAATTCCTGGATGTATGGCATCCCTACATGCACAGAGCTTTTCCATGCAACTGAGGAACCTAACTGGTGCAGGATCTCCATCATGTGGAGGAATCTTAAACGCATAGGACCCACTTTACTACCAAGGGCTGTAGGCAGTGCTTGGGAACTCCCACCCCCCTCCTTTGTTTCTATGAGTGAGGGGGTTCAAGGGAAGCATTCTAACTAGGTGCTATTACCATGACATAATAGGACTTGTGATAATGTGGTAAATTATGAATACTTCTCCCTGTCAGGCAAATGGCATGTGCATTTTGAATATAATTGACCTAGTAAAAAGAATTTCAGATCACAGCGGCTTCAAAGGGACAGAGTTAGGCTTGTGCTTTACTCTCCCACAGAAATTGGTGTGGAATTAAACAGGCTTAACTTTTATGCTGAAGGCATTTTGAAGCCTAAGGCAGAATAGCCAACTTGCCAGAGTGAAGGTGCGTAATAACCCAACCCAGCCAATTCATTTTGGCACCTGAGGTAGAAAATCCCACACATGTGCTGCTCCTTGGGAGTAAAAATATAATAGTACTAAATTAAATAACCAACAATCTTCTGCACTTTCAGGATACTCAAAAGCCACTGCCTAATCGCCAGGTCTGTTTATACCATTACCTCCCATCACATGGAGAGAGGGCAGAATTAGCTCCTCCCTGGCATAACTGGCTGACAGTTCAGTAAAAAAAGAGAAAAGAAGGACATACATAAGTGACCTGTGCCTTGCAAACAAGAGCACAGCCAGGTTTATGGAAGAAAAGAAAGGAGGAAAAGGGGATTAAACCGAAAGAAGCAATTATCTGGGAGGAAAATACTGAGGATTAAACACAGAACAAGCTATAGCTGCAACTATATGATTGCAGGTGGAATAAAAGAGACCCAACCGTGAGAGCAATCTAGTGAAATATTTGAATAATAATGGCAGAGATAGAGTCGCAAGGTTTTTATAACAGTAGACATGCATTCATTGACTAAAATAGAGTTGAACTCCTATTGTACCTGGCATGAAAATTATCTTGAACTTTCAAAACACTTAATATCTTCACTGTCTTTCAGTAGATGTGGCATAAAAGGCACCACGGGATGAACTTCACCCTCCCTCTAGCATGTCAAATATTTCATATCCTCGCAAATGAAGACTCCAGACAAAGCTTTTATCCACTACTACTTGCTTGCTCCATAAATGCTGACAGCATGCAATTAATTACTTTACCAATGATATTATTTACCCTAATCATAGCTACAAACAGGAAGCTGCCTTAAGCTATGTCGGAATATCTGTCAACCCAGACTAATATAATATGATCTACTCCGCCTGGCAACAACTTTCTGGGGTCTCCATCTGAAGTATTTCCCATCACCTGCTAATTCTTTTTTAACTGGACATGTCAGTGATTGAACCTTCTACATACACAAGAAGGCATCCATGGGAAGCCTGTGCAATCCAAGGTTCCAGGCTGTGTGGATGTCTTCATGTGAGGAACATTTTCCCTTCACTTCTGGCTGTTGATTGTGAACCACCTTGGCATTTTGTTTAGAAATGAAAGGAGGCATATACAGTCTCTTAATAAATGAACTGCTGTGTCTTAAAAAAGAACCTTTCACACAGGCCTGGGTGCAACCATCCAAGGTTGACCATGGGCTCCTCCTGGACAGGAAGACTTATAAAGGAACTTCCTGTTACAGACAAGCCTCACTCAAGCACCAAGGTCTACCTGAGCTCTAGCATGTCTGGCTTAAAATCACATCCCCCTTCTAATTTGAACCATGGGGCCAATGCACTACATTTGGTTTCAAATTTGCATTATTTGCTGCTATCTTTTATTTTTTTTTGGTAGTGGGGAGGGGCACTTAACATACTGATGCCCAATGCTGGATTTCTCTCTTCCTCTCTATGGGCAGCTTTTCCTTTTGCCCCTGGAGGTGTTTAACAATACCTTCCCAGTTCAAACCGGGAAATTACCTCTCCAGAAAATGAGAATGTTTCTCTCCATCCTTTTTATATCTCTGTATCTCTTCTGCATCCTCTTGGACAAGGAAGCAGAGGGAGAGAAGTGGAGCCAAGAACAACAGAGGAAAAGACACACAATTTTACCTGCTTACCTACTGCTCTCCTCTGGACCTCTCCTCTACCCTTGCCTTCTTTCCCAGCTAACTTTTCCTGCCAGCTGATCCACCATAAGCTGACATCTCTTGGGCAGCTGCAGCCATGCCTTCCTTTTCTCTCTGACCACTTCCAGGTGATGCCATGTTTCTCTGCACCCTACAGAGATGCAACAGTCTATGGCTACTGAGTGTGCTCAGTCCTCAGTAGGGTGTCAGAGGCATCCATCCCTCCTTCAGCAGTGGTATCTCACTTTTCAAAACCCTGGAATCCCCTCAGGCCTGCTGACATCTACATCTTGTGCACGAATGCTGTGAGCAGTTTTGACTACAGAAAGCTCATCGCTCACATCTGAACTTCAGAAATAGGGGGAATGGTGTTAAATAATACTGCACTTGGGATACTGTATAAAGGATAATTGTACCTAGCATAAACATCATTAAAACAAAATATGGGATATACAGTACAGCATCTGGGACAGCCCATGTGTGTGTATGAGAGAGAGAGAGAGAGAGAGACACACACACACACAGAGAGAGAGAGAGAGAGAGAGAGAGAGAGCGCACTTCTGTGTGTGGTGTAGAGTTGATGATTTTAACCAAGTACATCTAGGCGTGTAATAGATCAAGGATGGATGACCTAAAGCTCTTTTGATCATCATCCTGGCTATGGGGGCAGGGGCTGATGGAAGTAGGAGCTTCTGGAGGATAGCCACCCCAGCAGCAGATTAACACTTCAACATGCTCAGACATATGTAAACACATTACCATAAACATACACTGCAGGAAATCGACCACATAAAGGCTTCAAAATTATTGCTGCTGCCAAGATGCCCATTTAGGTATACCATGATTACTGTGACCAGATTTAATTCTGTTATACAAAACGACAAACATCTGCAGCGTTGCTTTTGATGGTTTACTAATTAATGATCAAATATGCATTTGCTTCAATGTAATTGTATGCTTTTATGAGGCTGCTTTACTTGATAATTATCATAGACTGTGGAATTAATTAGAGCCAATCCTTTGCTAATGCATTTAGAATCCCAAAGCAACAGCATTAAAATGTCTTTCCTCTTCAAATAATTAAATATAATAAAACACATCCAACTATTCTGTTCAGAAATACAAAATTAAAAAGGAAGTCTACCAGTCCTGTTATGAGTATTATCCTGATATATCTTTCTCTGCATAACAGAAAACCTCACTAGTTGTTAAGTTAGCACACAGAAATGTCACCCCTGCTGACCACATGAATGAAGCTCACAGACCTCTGGTGGTCACTTTGGGAACCCCTGTGCTAGATTATGGCAAAGCAGAATCGTACTCAACACATATTTTTACTCCCATAACTGAATACCCAAGTTTGGAGATGTAAATCTGTAGGAAAAGGCCTATGAGGCAGCAGAGTATGCCCAAAAAAAGTGTCAAGTTTTCCTCAATGCCAAAGGGGCAAAGACATTATTGATGCAGAACAACACCCAGCCAGAGAAGGAATGAGAAGACAGTCTTGACCCACATCCCAACGTTATAGCCCTAAGCCATGTTCAGAGTTGTATAAACTAGTTTCAATTTGTGTGTGGAATTGTTCACCACTTAAAATACGTTTAAGGTTTACGCACAAACAATTTCTAATGAATTTTAGCATTAGGTTGTTTTGGATTTTGACACCACCTTCTTGTAGCCCTGTACTGATAAGTAAGAAATGAAATCATAACAAAATGAACCACAAAAGTGTAACTAAAATCACTAAAATCAGGTTACAGACGCTTCAGGTTACAGACTCCGCTAACTCAGAAATAGTACCTCAGGTTAAAAACTTTGCTTCAGGATGAGAACAGAAATCATGCTCCGGCGGTGCAGCAGCAGCAGGAGGAGGCCCCATTAGCTAAAGTGGTGCTTCAGGTTAAGAACAGTTCCAGGTTAAGAACGGACCTCCAGAACGAATTAAGTTCTTAACCTGAGGTACCACTGTATATGGTGTTAAGAAATGCAAGGCATTATGAACCAAATCTAGACCCAAATCAATCAGGGTTCAGGCCAGAATTAGGAACAGGTAAGATTCCCACCACTACCACCATAAAATCCAAGGGCTGAAATTGCCTGTGGGTTGCTATTTTAAAACCAGTTTATCGTCAAATTAATCACAAGATTATTCTACTTTGCCAGACTCATGTGATGAGTATTTCTTGCCAATACTCCCCCATGTGGTAAGAGATGGTATTTACCATGCCAGGGATGCAACAAGGTCTTACCATGAGCAAGGCCCTTTATCAAACGGAATAAGCAAAAGACATTTTGGCTTTACTAAAGCAAATGTGGGCAGGAGATTCAGCTCTCAAGTTACCTAAGTTACAGGGAAAGTGATAAAGAGTATACTCCTTCAAGCTCAACCACCAATTGAAACCCACTGGTGTTCTGATTATTTAAGATATTTTCTTGCAGGGTGTGTGGAGAGATCAGTGATTTGCACCACCTTTTCCCTTCAAATCACTGTCCTCTTACTGTGTCTCACAGATGACAGGGTATCATCGAAGCTGAGTAGATTTCAACCGTATCATTTTCTTCAAGGGAAGGGAGGAGATTTCACAATTGCTATTTCAGTTTTCCTTTGCCTACGCAATGCAACACCACACTGATATACTTTTGAAACAGACGCAACTGCACCTGTCACACACAAAGCCTCTTCCCACACAGGTTACTGTTTTGAATTAAGCACAAAGCTGTGGCTGGATGGTGCACAGCAGGATCTGCCCTTTAATGAGTTCATTCGGGTGCTAGAGGTCTTCTTCCATTGTGACAAGACACTGAGATACTTAAAATTGACTTCCTAAGGATGTCTTGCAAGAGTTTGTATAAAATGCTCAAATATGACAGAGAGCAACATAACCTGCAGTACCATCCAACGGGCTGTTCTGTGGCTCAGTATCACACAATGTCACACCCCTTCCTCCAACACGCCCCAAACTAATGTGCATTACAGCAGCTGCACACTCAGGGAAGAAAACTGCATCTATCAGGTCTCCATTATCAGGTGCCAGCAGTCAGTCAGGTTGGGCATTGGCTGGGGCCCTGAGCAGTAAGAAGGGTTCCTCACTGCACTGCCAATCACTGCCCTCCCAGCAGACCCTCAGGTGCCAATTGTAGTTACAGGCAGGCAGTGGGGCTGCTTCCATCCACAGGGGAAATGTGCCATTTTCATTCACCCAAAATGGAACGGTCTGGCCCACAGATCTATGGAATCTATAGATTTCGTACAGCTATAGATTGGTGCTATCTATTTGTGCTGAGACACCGTTCAGCAGCAAGTGCATTGCTGCTGCCACCAATCAGAGCCCTTGGCCAATACATGGCTTCCCACACAAGCCATTACTCAGTGTTAAGCACCCAGGGCAAGGTGCTAATTTTTTTCTAAATAATAAAAAGTTACCTTTGTGGCCGAATAGCACTCTCCTAAGCCTCCTCTCCCAGAATGTCTTGCTCCGAGGAAAGCCCACCTTTGCATCCTCAGAGCAAGGTAGAGGGGACAGGGCAAAGAGAGGGAGGCACAATACCTCCAAGTTAACAGGAGGAAAACATTTAGAAGTAAACAGGGAGCGAGAAGGGGGAGCCATGGCGGGGAAGAGGGAGAGTGGTGACTCCCCTTGGCTCAAACATCGACATGTCTTGCGCTGGCCCTATTATGCATTGCTGTTGAATCATTTTGAAACATTTATGGTTACTACCTGCTGGTTTCGGTTTGTTTTCCAGTCCTTATCATACAAAATGTTATCTCTTTAAATTCTATGAATTGATATTCCCATGCTGAAAACAATCTCTCATCTGCTGTAAGGTTGTCAGGTATCCTGTTTTTTTTCCTCCCTACTGAGCCCTTGTCTTTTTTTTCCTTTAAAAAAAGGGGGGAGATGAAATCATGTGAAGAAGATTCGTATTTGACAAAGACTGTTTAGCAAAGCTTTTTATCTTGGCTGCTAGTAAATGTATTTTTATTGCTATATCAATCAACTAAATGAGTTTTAGATGATGCAAAACTGTGCAACGGCAAGCAGAGCAAGAAAGACAGTAGGTAACATTTGCTTAATTCTTGGACCCTGCTAGGATTCATGAGACAGTTGAGGCAATTACTGTAATTTTCTATGCAAAAGCTGAGGTGTGGGGTGTGGATTCATGGGCCGAAGGGTGCAGGGCAAGCTGCTTTTCATGCACAGATTTAAACAGAAGCCAAACTACAATCTGAAGAACATCTGGGCCCTCACCGCGTGAGGGTTCTGAGGCCAGGTAGAGAAGACTGCAGGTTTGGCTCCTGGGCCTGGAGTTCTCCACCCCAATATAACAGAAAAGCTCTGGGGGATTTTCAGATGGAAATATAGCAACTATTCCCTTAGTTATTCCCCATGACAGGGGTCAAAATCGCCTCCAGCAAACAGATTTCTTTACATAATATTTTAAAAATTGCTCTCAGAAGCAACTATTGATCTCTGCTTACACCTTGCAGTCTGAGGAAGCAATCCAAATCCAAGGTCCACTGGGATGAGCAAATTAAGACCCAGCAGCTCTCTGGCTCAGCAGGCTGCTTGAAAAAAAACCAAAAAAACCCCACATCCCAGCTCAGCCAGAGAAATGCCAGTGTAACTCCCTCCCCTGGGCTTAGCCTGGATTTAGCCAGCTGAGCTGAGTCCACTGGATCTTACGCTGGCGTAAGCTCTGAAAAATGGGTGTTCTAGGGGAGCGGAAGGGGCAGGCAGCAACCTGGCAGAACTCACACCAGCAAAAAGGGTAAACCAATCGCTGTTTTAACAGCTTGTTTTCCCTCTGCTGCACTTAGGCTGGCTAAGCTAGCAGGAACCCTGCTCCTGAAAGGAGTTTGGAACAGGGCTAATTTATGATGTTGGAAATTAAGCTGGCATAAATTGCGCATGCATATACTTGGGATTGCTCCATGCCAGAGCCCACCCCATTCAGCAGTGACCTACAGACTGCTGGAGAGAGTTTGGGGGCCACTGGGGGGGTGAAAGGGGGAAGAAGGGTGGGGGAGCCCATTTCTAACAGGACTTTCCTTTTGATCGAACCAGAAACACAACACTAAATGTCAAATCAAACTAAGCTGCTTATGGGCATGAGGGACAGTAGGAAGGAATGCTAAGAAGTCACAATTTTTCTAGACTTCTTTTTTTAAAAGAAACAGACAAAAAAAGACACAAGCAGATAAGATAAATGAGAGGGAAATGAACAAACCCGAGACGTGAAAGATACACATATACAGGAGGAGGGAGAGGGCCTTAGTGATGATTTATGGCTTGCCATAAAACTACTGAGTTGTATAGATTGCTTCTCTCTCTCTCTGATCCTGTGCTAGTGTTTTCTCCCCCTATACATCTGACTGTTCAGTCATATTTAATAGAGGTTTGTGAACAACTACTAAATTAAACTGCAAAGAAATGATGATTTTAAGTTAATCATCCCTGACATTTATTTTGCCCAACTCTCAAGATGTGACATTCCCAAGAGGTGGACTTTTCAGCCTTCGATTTCAACTCAAGAATGGTTGCCTTTAAAATAAATTGGGTGTTTTTTTATTTAAAATCATTTACATGATATGGAAACACAATTAGGTCTTCACGATACAGCCACTGTCACTCCCAAATACTATTTTGAAAAACGACTCAAGCTAAGCAAAACAAAAAGCAGCACACACAGCCTAAACCGGACTTTGGTGTGTGTGTGTTTTCTGCAAACCATTCCTATTAACATAGACTCACTGAAATGTTGCAGTTCAGAAAAACAGTTTAAAAATGGAAACTCAGGTGCATTTCTTTAATAAACATAATTATGCAAAGCACTGAATTCATGAATGTGCTAACGAAATCACCATTTTCAAGCAGATGGGTCATTATTTACAACTGTTTGATACAGATGGGATGCCAATGCAAAGTATTCGCCACATTAGGTAGTGATCAAAACATGCCAGACATAAAACATCTCTCATTTTCCACTATTTTCAATATGCTGCTTTTAGAAAAAGTTAAACATTTCTGCATTTGTGCATTCCTGAACTTCAGAAAGTTGACTGAATTTCTTAGTGAGAGTTAATTCCATAATGCTAGTATTTATAATTTCACCTCCCACAGATGCTCACAGCACTTCACGTATAGTAATCCTGGAAAGTAAACCAGTGTCATTAATCTCACAAGTGATGCCATCAAATTCCTACTTCCAGGCTTGGAATGAGTTAAGCTTCAAGAACCTGAAACATTCTCTTCCACTACAAAGTGAGTATTTCAGGCCTCAAATTTTTCCCTGGGTAGGATTTTAATCTGAGTCAGAGTAGCAATACCCATCTCACTGGCCAAACAACATCCTCAGTTCCATTCAATTCTACCTATCATTCATACTCTGGTTGCCTGGGAAAGCAACAAAGAGAGGAGATGAAGATCTCTCCCCCCTCCCATATCTAGTGCACCATATACTAGTGTACTAGGCTGCCCATAACTCCTGGGAAATGTAGCTTTTGCAAGGAATATAGACACTGGAATTTGAGGACTGACCAGTTATGTAGGGTGTCAGGTTTGAGAGAGATAAGGAGACAGATTTCCTTCTGCTCCCTACAGTTTGAGAGTATTGATGATTCCATCAGAGCACCCTAGTAAAGTAAGGCAGTAGGTAGAAAATAAAGAGAGGATTGGAGACTTGGGGGTAAGGGTATGAGATTTGGAGCCAATCCAACATGAGCCAAAGGAGCTCACCCATCACAAATGGTCATATTACAATATGTAGCTTATAAATACTGACTTTCCTGAGGACCTTAATGAATAAGATCATGGCTAAGCTGAGATTCAAAATGGAGACTTGCAGCTCTTACTCTTAAACATTATGCTATATCTGTTCTCTTCTGTGGTTCCACAGACTTCAGTTCTCTAAACCTTTCCCAACTCACCCTAAACTTGTGACCGACAAACAACTGCAGGTATGTATTGCTGTTGGGATCCCTTGAGGTCAATAGGAACAACTGTGGTGCAGTATGGAACCAATTCTGGAATATTTCAAACGCAGCTCTAGGATGGGCCAAGAAATTTAACAGGTGTAGAAGAGGGACCCCTGAATGCTAGGAAAATTCTGCAGGTGTGTATACATGCACATGCATGCAGACTAGAAATGTAATGATTTTAATTTGCTCTTGCTTTTGTCCAGACACACGCTGTGATCAAGGGAACCTGACAGCTGACAGAAGGAGTGTGGCCACCCCCCACATTAACAGATCAAAATCAAAACCGCCCCCAAGGCTCAAAGCTGCGGGACAGGGGAGAGATACAAAGTCAAACCAACTGTTTTTGGCAGCTTTTCAGTTTATCAATTTATGAATCCCTTCACAGAGCGGAAAGTCCCAAAGCGATTCACAAGGATAAAATGCAGTGATGCAGTATATAAAAAACATATTAAAAACATAATCGGAGTAGAGTAATAACAACTAATCAGTGATGCTCCCTAAGTGCTTCCCAAAATGAAAAACGTTTTTGTATGGTATCAAAACAATGACAAAGTTGGCATCCAATGGGCCTCCCTGGAAAAAGTATTCCACAGATGGGCCTCAAGAGAGTTATCAAGCACCTGGCAAGTCACAATACAGGGACTGTAGGTAGTGTTCAGCCAGGATGGTCAGGCACCTAGACCTGCATCAATTTTTTACAAAGTGTATCACTCCTTGTTTATAGCACTGCAATGGAATGATCGGTTTGTGTTAACTGAGCAAAGTCAGTTTAAACTGTAACTTGAGCAAAGTTTGCTTTCTTTTTAAAAGTTCTGTAAAATTAATGTATTGCTAGCAACACTTTCTTGGCTGCAGTTCAATAGTAACAGCCACAGAGGGATCAACTGATTATGTCCAACAAAGGTGTCCTATTCGTGCAAGGGTGTGCCCACCCCCACCCCCCAAACAACAACAGCAGAACAGATTTGGAGGGTGCATAAGAGGAGGAGGGGAAAGGGAAGTTGCATAATCCAAATAGAAGTCCTTGAGTGGAAAGGACAACTTCATTGAATGCACAGCTCAATACATATTTTAAAAAAGAAAGCAAACATTGTCCAAAATCCATGTAAAGTCACAACTTAAAATATAGTGTAATTATTCGCAAGTTGGTGGCTCCAAGTTTCAACTGAAGTTAGCAATGTAATCCTCTACATGCCTACTCAGCAGTAAGTCCCATTGAGTTTACTGGGGCTCAATCCCAGTAGGGGATCTCAGCCTTACCACAGCATGCTACACACTAACATTGATTTATACTGTGGACAATATAAAGTTGATGCTTTCCCCATGCTATGATGGAGAAAATTAGTCAGCTGAAGTCAAACTGCAGACAAGAATATTTGGGCTATTCCAAATATTTAACTAGATAGACTATTTTTAAAAAAAAGAGTATTCCAAATGATTAATCAGGATTAAGCTGTCCTTTTAAAGCACACACAGAAAGGGACTGAAATAGGAATCAGCATGTAAAATATAGCAGCTAGATAATCCTCTCCCTTTTGCAGGGAGGCTATAATTTACTTGGACAACTCCATCCAACACCAGCCCATCTCATTTGTACTAATCTGTATGCAGGAAGAATAAAGTGCCTGAAATATTTCCTTCCAACGTCTAAAATTTTCCTTCTAATGGTTCTCAAAACTGCTATGAGCCCTTTCTAGAGCTTCCCGTCTAACTCCAGGAGTGTGTCTTACGAAGTTAACTTGAGGGCCTCTTCACATAAGAGCACCATTTTAGGACTACATCAATTGTTACTGCAAATGCATGCCCCCCCCAAAAAAAAACAGACCCTGCGATGCCAGCTTTACACTGCAGACACAATTGCCACAGATTCGTTAGCATTTCAGTTATGTTCTCCCTATCAAAATCAAAGTACGGCTCACACACTTGCATCTTTAAACACCTGCATAGTATAGCTGAAGCCAAACATCCATGTAACATTACTGTACCAGCAGAGTCATACCTGGCACATGAAGATGAAATTGTTCTGAAACTTCCAGGTGGGAGTTTGGAAAGATATATCATATGTATGTCCTTTAGATGGCTGGGACTAGTTGTGGCTTTTTGAGGGTACTAAATGCATGAATGAACTGGCAAGGATAAGCTGGCTAGGCATTCTCACCCCTGCAGAGATCCCTATGTGAGTACATATGGCCTCTTCAGACTGAAACTGACAAGACATTGGCCAGAGGGTACAGTCAGAGCACACATTGGCATCTAGAAGGGCGGGCCCCCACATTCATGCTGCTATTTAATTTCTGAATAGGGGTCCTGCTGAAAGAAAAATTGGTAGCAAGACCAGATGTGCTGCTGCATGTTACTCAATGTGAGCTATAGAAAAGAACTAGTATTTCTACTAGCTTCGAAGATTATTATTTTTTAAAATCAGAAATCTCTGGAATAAGCTATAAAAAATTGCTTAAGCTTTGCCACACAGACAGGTACTTGCAAACTTCCTAGCACAATTGGAATAATTTGTTTATGCAGTTATAAAGATGTGAAGTTATCCATGTTCAAATTTGAAATAACGTAAGCAATAAATTTGATGCCTACTAGCAAATGAAAGCCTGTTCTATTATTCTGCACACTCCATTAGCCGCTATACCTAAATAAAAGTCTTGATAATGGTGTGTCTCTCATTCTATGAATTTTTATAGTTGTTGTATATTTCAGCCAATAATGTGGTGATTATAAAAGCATTCAATACAAATAAGTGCCAGTGTTGCAAAATACAAGTTAATGAATTTACAAGCAGCTAGCTAACAATTCTAGGTGACAATTCTTGATCACCAGTTTTTGCAAGTGTTCATATCAATTGTCATGCAATTTGTGGAAGCCCTTTCTCAAATATACTCTTACTAAGTTCAAATAGGAGTTTCTGCAAGTTTCCTTCCTGATTTAATAATTTCTTTTCAAATGCATTATTAGACATTTCTTTTCAAATTGTATTTCATCAGGAATGTGCACCCTTCAGTTCTGAAATTATCAGTCTTCACCTTTTTCTGTTTTTTACAATGAAATTTAAGCTTCTATTTTAAAGTAAAACTTTGAAAAGTAAGACATGCTCCAGGAAATGCTCCACATTTATAAACTACAATTCAATCCTCATCATCCTAACCTCATGCCTTGGAAGGCAAATGACTTTGAATAATCATGCTCCATGTTGACCTCTTGCTGGTAAAATAATAGCTTCCCATTCATGACATTCCCAGTTCATGAGGAACATAGAAAGTTAGACTAGGCAGGGCATAGGAAATCTTTAAAATTCAAACTAGGGTTTCAGAGAAGCTCATTACCATTTAAACAAGACTGGCAAGATCATATGTGTCATGAACTGACAGTGGGGAGGAGGAAGAGGGGTGTAGCCATGGCTGGGACAAAAAGGCAGGCTGGGGACTGAGGAGAGATTGATGTAGAAAAATACTCACGGGATAACAGAGGATGGTGGTCAGTGCACAGGAACCAGAGCAGCAGGACCCATCACCAAAGCCAGAGAGGTCCCTGTCTCCTCAAACACAAAGGGCTCTGAGGTATAAGGGAGTGGCACTCTGGGAGGCTGAGGAAGGCAAGAGTCCACAGCTGGCCAAGTGGGGCTCGCTAGCTCTAGGAGGAGATGTGTGATTCCTCAGCTGGAGTAGGCTTGGAGCAGGTGAGGGTCACATGCCTCATCAAGCCCAGATGCTGCAATCAGCAGGCAAGGGAAACCAGAGCTGAGGTGCTGTGTTTTCTCAACTGCCCACGTTAGTTGAAACGCAGCTCAGATGTTCTAGAGAGCTCTTTGGGACTGTGTTTGTGTGAGAAAGACCTTCAGGTGCCTTGACCCCTGGATCAGCTGCAGAGCCAGGAACCTGAGTTCATGAGGTCTTATGCCTAGGTGTAGGGTTGAAGCCTTAGCTATCTTCAGCTGCCCAGCTCCTAAAGCTTTTCCAAGTTAGTCCTCTTGGATAAACAAACGTTCAGCTCTGGACTGTTATACTAAGTGTAGCTTACTGAGTTTCATTTAAAATGACGGGCACAACCTATGGAGCTGTCAAAACACACACAACACAGCAATGGCATATGGCTTTCATCGCTGAGTGATTTTCAGATGGTGACTTCCTTTAATATAGTTAGTGACAGCAATGTCACAGATAGCAATAGTTGAACAGGGCACAATGCCACCTGTAATGGAGGACAGCTTTTATAGCCATCATGAGATATTCAGGCTGCAATGCTATGCACACCCACTGGAGAGTAGATCCCACTGAAATCAATTGGGCATACCTCTAAGTAGGCAAGACATATGGTTGCAGTGCTGGCTTTCTGTTTTAAACTCCATTAGTATTTCAGTATGCTAAATAGTCAAATACAAACACCTACTGACCTTTCAGAGTTTAATGTTTTAGAGATTTTACAACTGTGAACCAGTAGTGACAGAACTGGATGGAGTAGCTGGAGAGGGATTTGGGCAACTGGGAGGAAAGGAACATTTACTGATTTAAAGAGATCTGTGCCTTTCAGACAAACCAAATAAAACAGAGAAACCATCTGTTTTGCAGACTTAAATGATTAATTTTTGGGTAGTCTTCTAAAAAAAACTATGTTATTTTGGCATACATTTTATTTATAAGATGCTATAACTGGCAGCCCAGCATTTTTCATAACAGGGTTATAACTACATTATCCTGTTATCCATCTGGGCCTTTTTCAATTCAGTGCTTTAATTAAAACTCAATGGTATTATCAATCTGTTGCATTTTTCATTTTGATGGTTATTACATTTATAGTACAGCAGGAGTGCAAATTAAAAGAAATACCATGATAAATGTACTTCTAAAAAATCATTTCTGTATTTTCAGAAATGTACACTGCTGTTATATTTTCAAAACTTGTTTGGGTTTATATTATTATTTTTCTGCTTTTTCATACTGAAATAAAACAAAGCAGAAAAAATAGCTTTAGCTGTGTTCATTATAACTTTATTTTTAATCATTGACTCCATCAATACAACCACTGGTCATGTGCCAAAAGAAAAAGCAAATTTAAAACCAGTATTCTCTCTATTTACCCACACACACACACACACACACCCCAAAAAAGTGTTTCTGGAGACAGTAGAATAATAAGATGAAACACTCCTTGCAGAGAAGGAAGCGTACAAATATACAGTGGTACCTCGGGTTAAGTACTTAATTCGTTCCGGAGGTCCGTTCTTAACCTGAAACTGTTCTTAACCTGAAGCACCACTTTAGCTAATGGGGCCTCCTGCTGCCGCCGCACCGCCAAAGCACGATTTCTGTTCTTATGTTGAAGCAAAGTTCTTAACCTGAAGCACTATTTCTGGGTTAGCGGAGTATGTAACCTGAAGAGTATGTAACCTGAAGCGTATGTAACCCGAGGTACCACTGTATTGCATATTGATACAATCAGAGAATTGCATGAATTGTGTTAGCTGCAATTGCAACATTTGCTCGGCAAGAATTAAACCCAGCTGAAGAGCCTAAAGAGGGTATAAATAATTTCAAAATGCTGGAGAGATTTTTAAGTGAATGAAAAGGTCAAGAAACTTGCCCAGAGCATTTGGCATGGGACATACAATTTTTACCGGAGATATTAAATGCCTGTAATCACATAACTAAGCAGTAGAGCTCCCATCTCCATTTGAAACATATGAGGATGCCTCCACACTGAGGAGATCCATGGGCACATGGTGTTTTGAGTCAAAATGAGTGCCTGGAAGTTAATTTACTCAGTTAGTTAAAACAGAAACAAAAGCAGTTTTAGGAAGAGCCTGCATCATTATTAGAAAAATTCGGTAACTACCCAGCTGTAAATAGCTGACAGGCTTCATTCTCTTATTTTAGTTGGATTTCTTTTCCTATATTAACAGCCACAGAGTGCAGCAGAATCAGCTTTTACGTGGGGAGTAGGTTCTAAATTCGGCAAATAAAGCGAAAAACACAAACAGTAAAAATCACAGTATGCTTGAAAATTCATCAAAGTACACTCCGCTTATGAATGCCCTGTGGTTGGGGAGGGGGCCCTGGGATACAAGGGGTCTTCTGGCTCACTTTCACTTCCCGGTCAATCTTGAGGGCACCAACTGTTTGTTTACGCAGAGGCCATGCCTCCACCTATTCCTCCCTCGGTCACTGCGCCTTCCTGAGGCCAGCAAGCAAGAGCTAGGTGAACTGGTGGACCGGGAGACGGCTCAGGAGCTGGTGGGGCCATGACAGGCAGTGGCTACCACTTGGCAAGCTGGGGGGAAGCCCCTGCCTAAAGGCTGACCTAACCACCACCATATTTGATGGGCAACTGCTGGACCTTCCAGCACTTGGGGGGGGGGCGTGAATCCTAAAATTGGAGGGTGGGATGCTAGTTAGAGGGAAGGAGAAACAAGGAAAACAAAAGATTCCTAGATGCTTTTGCAGGAACTACTGCAGTAGGCTTCCTATTGCAGAGCACTTTTTTGCCAAGTACTGTACATATACCTGAATTTGCCTGAGTTAACTGCACGTATGAAGCGACTCTATACACAGTGGAGATTATGGGTAGTATCTAATTAACACATCATGTCAGCACAAAGATTTGTGCTCGTGCAACAGAACATTTCCCCCTCTCCTCTTCCTGTGCACCCCCACACCCTCCCCAAATCTGCTCCAGAAGGTTGGGATAACCTCTAGAACAGGTTTAGGAATTGTGGAGGGCAGAGCGGTGATTTTTTTGCACAAGCACAAATCTTTGCACTTATGGAATGTGTTAGTTGGATGCCTCATGTCAGGGGCTGGCAAGATGCTGATTAGTGTGCTGATTAGGGGGAAGGGAGGCTAGAGTCTGAATCAAGAGAGGGGGTCAGTGATTTGTAGGGAACAGTACCAGCCAGGAGGCAAGAGTGAGAGGCAAGGGAAGCTTCAAAGCTGGAGGGTGGAGCACAGAATGGGGTCAAAAGATGAAAAAGAGACAGGCCAGGCAAGTGAAGGGTCGGATGCTTCCACACCACTGTAGGAGGAGATTGTAGAGAGATGAGTAGAGGGAGCTGTGTGCAAACAGCCCATGTGAGGGGGGGGTACATAAACTGATGGAGGGGAGTGTGCCCCCCCTGTTGTTGCAACTGTTCCATAGAGTGCAGACCTGGGAATAGTTGTCTGGGTGGGTATTCAGAGCCATAGAAACTACTGTATCAGTTTTGACAATAAAGAGTTAACTGTGTGTGCATTCCTTTGGCTGGGAAATGCCCCAGACACTGCCATGGGTATATGCCGCAGCCCAAAAGCATTGATCTGGCACCTGGTTGATTTTATTTCAATCCTAAATATCAAGTGAACTATCTTACAGGCCCAAACAAGTTTTGAAAGTATTACAACACGGCAAATTATGTATCCCACAGCACATCCTTCAACCTCATTATGGCTAGGAGTTGTGGGAATAACTAACCCTCCTTTTCTTGCCTGCTTAGAGGTAATCGGTTTACAACAGAAAACTACTTCTTGCAGGTTATATGCTCACCCAGGGGCTTGCACACACACTGTGGATTTATTATCCCACCACATTCGAAAGTAGATTGCAAAGCAGCACAGAAGAATTATACCGAGGACTGCCTGGAAATTTGCCTTCACACTTCTCTGATTGTTTATTGAGGAAGGAGAAGGAGACAAAGGGAAGAAAAGGGAGTATGTACTAGAAGCTTCTTAATGTGCCACAAGCCAGGTGGTCTGCTGACTAGATAACAAAGTTGTCAACCATGCATTGCATCTCAACATATTGCTTCCCCCACCCTCAAAAAAAAGTATGGATCTATATTTGTTTTAGCTTAATTTCCTTTTTGATGATATTGGGGGAAATTAAATGTTGAAAGCATAGCTGGTTGCTTTACCAGATGAGATTTGCCAATGACCTTTTGAGCATCCAGATAAATGCCTGTTCTTAGGTCTGATTCTCTATCCTCTCCCTTTCCAGGACAGCACTTGTGTGGAACATTAGAACAACATCTATTACTACCTGATTATTTTACTTATGAGAAATTGAAAATGAGACGTTTTGTATTTATCCATTCATTTAAGGAATTCACACACCCCACTTTTCACTATGTCTCAAAATGACTTACAGAAAAGAAGCAACAAAATCACACAATGTGCAAGGTTCAAAACATATGCTAAAACATCATAAAATAGAAACATTAGAGCAATGTTCAAAATGCAAAGGCCTACTGAAATAAAACCTTCTATACCTGAAGCTCAGCAGCCTGATTTCTGATGGGAGGGGATTCCACAGAGTTGGGCCCACTATACATGGAAGTCCGAACTCTTTGTTGATATGAGGTGCACTTCTGGTTCATTTGTGGTGCCAAAGAATGGGACAAACCTTTGTATCTCTTTGAAATACCACAAAATATTTAAACATTTACAATTACTATCATTTCAATTTTTCTGTTTCAGTCATTCCATTGTGGAAGAATCTGGCACTATAATTTGAAGACTCAACAATAGCCAAAAGAACACCCCCCACATCTCAAAAATGCTGCGCACACACAAAAATAAACAATTCCAACTTTAATCAAACTACAGCATAAACATGAACTAGATATATCCTCTCTTTTAAATTTTGAAGGTGGAGCGGAATAAGACCACGTACTTATAAGTGTTCAGCATAGGGAAGGACAAATGCATTTTGCAATTTGCACTTTATGTGTTCAGAAAATGAGCAATCTGTAGTTTATTAAATTTATGATAGCGTAATTATACAGACATCACAGCATTATTGCCTAGGGACTTAATAGAGCTCTTGGAGTATAGTAATGGCCTTGGAAACAAAGATTTTGGTCCAAGACAAAAGAATGAAACTTATAGTGACAAAAAAAACAACACTATGAGAACACGGTGTTCTTAGCAATTAACTGGTTTACTGTGGCATGAATATATTTATGGCCAGAGCCCATGTCGCCAGTCGCATCTGATGAAGGTGGCTCTTACTCAAAAGAGCTCATTACACGGAAATGGGAAATGGTACTGAATGCCTTTAAACAACCACTGATTACACCTGTCAGATTTATCAGATCTGGACAATTTCGTGTATAATAACTTAGTACCAAAGAAGAGTGAAAGTTGATTTAATTAATCTGTGTTACTTATTTATTGTCTTAGTTCCAGCCAATTTCCAAAGGTAGAAAGAAATCATCTACTGGAATTACAGGCTCCATGAAGAAGACCAGAATGTAGAAGTCACAACTAAAAGAAACCTTGTGGAGGTGACTCACTGAGTAGTTGAACTGACCCAGTTGAAGTGAATGCAAGAGAACTAGCAAATTTGCACTCCCCCAACATCCATTGACTCACCAAGGCAAAACTGAGGGTGAAAGCCAGATTGGAATGAATGTTAATAATCAGTGTGCTCCAAGAATAAGTAAATGTTTGACCACAATCACACTGGCAGACCTCATTTCCTGCTGGAAATTCATGCAAGCCAGGCAGGGAAAGGCCATAGCTCTGTGGTAGAGCACATGCTGTGCATGCAAAAGGTCCAGGTTCAATCCCTGACATTTCCAGGTACAGCTGGGAAAGGTTCCTGTCAGAAACCCTGGAGAGCCAACTGCCAGTCACTACAGACAATGCCAATATAGATGTACCAAAGGTCTGATTAGGTCTAGGGCACCTTTACATGTTCCTAATGGTCCCTTGAGCCCATGCCTTTGACAACACACAAATTGGCCCCAGCTGTAGTTAAGGTTTTTCTAGCTACCTCCCAAGTGTACTTTTAAATATATCAAATATCAGAGATTCTGCCATCTCCTTTGGGAAAATGCTCTTCAGCCTAATAGATCTCACTGAAATAAGCCTTTGGCTCTGAAAATGCCAGGTCACAAGGGGATATTCCATGTAATTAAGATTCACTAAGCCAAAGTCAAGAGGGGTTTTTTCCTTTTACTTATTTTCCAGCTTTAACTCTACCCTATACAGTTAGAATCACATGGAAAATTTCTGTGAAAAAAGCAGAAAAAAGCAGAGCACGATTGCTTCAGGAGACATATACACCACCCACCCAAAAGGGTATGTCATTTAAACACAACTACTGCTATTTCCTTACTGAAAGAAAATCCAGATAATCATTGTTGGGGTGGCCTGCACAAGAAAGGTATGCCAGAACGCCATCTCTTTAAAAACCTACAAAAGATACCGCTGTACTTTGTCAGGGCTGGCAGAGGCTTGGAGACAGAGGCAGGGAAACAGAGAAATCTCCAAGACTGCTATTGGGAAAATGCTGGATCACAGGCTACGCTACTGGGCTTGAGGAATTGAGACTGGGTTTACTGGAACACTCTGGCTCATTTTTCTTTCTTTTTTTCTGGTAAAAAAAAGCAGTCTCCTTAAAGCCATAGAGGCAGGTAGAAGTGAGTTCTGCGGTATCCCAAGAAGGAATTGCTAGGCGCATTGGGACCTGTTTGCCTGAAGCCTCTGTCTATAACTACACTTCCTCCCATGTTTATCCCATTATCCAATATGAACTATAACTATTCCTGGACAGGAATAGCTTTGACATGGTGATCAATATATCTATAACCTCACAGTTAGGCTACTGTCATGTGCTACCCTTGTGCCTGGTTCAGAAGCTTCATAACTGAAATATACTCAGAGTCGCAAAGTGATTTCATGCTCTTTATTCAGCTCATAGTGGTGAGGAGGAATGAATGAATGTCCCCTCACAGTATCTGCTTTATATACATTATTTACACAATGGGCTGCACATGATTGGCTAATTCTGGAATTCTACTGTAAGCCAATCAGGTTGTGGATTCACTTCTATCTGGAGCAGGATTGGGTGGTTCCTGCCAACCAATCATACTGCTGCATTGTTCTAGGACCAATCAGACTGCTGCATTCTGAATCCTATTGTTCTAGGACCAATCAGACTGCTGCCTTTTGGATCCTATTGTTCTAGGACCAATCAGACTGCTACAGTTTGGATCCTATTCAACTCAGTACATAACACCCCTCCCCTCTAAGTTCCAGTCCTGCCCGGGAGGTCGCATTCATAGTCCTCAAGGTATGCCGGCGGCCTACGTGTGCGTTGTGGCCTGGGGTGTTCCCTGGTCCGGGCTCCGGGTTCTGGCTCGTGTTCCAAGGATGCTGGCTGTGATGCGGCTGTTTGGTCTGGTGCAACCGGCTCGCTCAGTCGTGGTTCTGGTTCCGGTGTCCTTTCGGCCTCACGGGTCCTCTCTGTATTTACTGATTCTGCCTCTCCTGCTGGCCCCTCCTGCTCTATGGGCCTCACTGCCCCGCTGTTCCCTTGGGACTCCTCTGACCTGTCCTCCTCCTGGTTTTCTCCCGGGAATCGTCGCCGTATCTGGTCGCAGTGGCGGCGCCAGCATTGCCCCCCATCCGTTAGCACCTCGTACGACACGGGGCCAGTGACCCTGGTGATTGTGGCGGGTACCCATGCTGGGCCTGCCCCAAAATTCTTTGCGTACACTGGGTCCTGGGCCTCGAAGGTCCGGGGGTTCCTGCCTTCCCCCACCACTACCTCATCCTGAGCTCTATCGGGGTGAAGGCGGTCCAATCTGATTGCAAGGCGCCGACCCATTAGTAGTTCAGCGGGGCTCCGGCCAGTCGTTGAGCTGGGGGTGCTGTGCTGTGCTAGAAGGAATGTGGCAAGGCGGTACTCCCAGTCCCCTTGCATCATGCGGCGAAGGGTGTCCTTGGTGGTCCGCACCATGCGTTCTGCTTGGCCATTGGTGGCAGGGTGGAACGGCGCCGAACGGATGTGGCGGATGGCGTTCTGCGCTGTGAAGGTTTGGAATTCTCCTGACGTAAATGCAGTCCCGTTGTCTGAGACGAGAGTGTCAGGGAGCCCGTGGGTTGCAAACAGCCTGCGTAGTACCCGGATGGCTGCGGACGTGGAAGTGGACGGTACCAGTGCGACTTCCAGCCATTTGGTGTAGGAGTCCACCACTATGAAGAATGTTTTCCCCTGAAAGGGGCCAGCGAAATCCACATGCAGGCGTGACCATGGTGCTCGGGCGGACTCCCAGGACTGGACTGGGGCCCTTGGGGGATCTGGGCGGGATTCTTGGCAGGCCTGGCAGTGTTTGACCCAGGCCTCTATCTCTCCATCGATCCCCGGCCACCACACATAACTCCTGGCAAGGGCCTTCATTCTTACTACCCCTGGATGTGTCTCGTGTAGGGCTGTGAGGACCCTTTTGCAGAGGGGCTGGGGAACAACGACTCTGCTTCCCCATAACAGGCACCCCTTGTGGGCCGACAGTTCATGTTTGCGGGTTGTGTAGCCGGCGAATTCTGGCCCGGGGCTGCTGCTGGGCCATCCCCTCCACACCCAGTCCAGGACCCGGGAGATGACCCTATCTTTCTTGGAATGGTGTGCAACTTCTTGTGCCTGAATGGGGCGGTCGGGAAGCAGCTCCAGGCTCATAACCTCTTGTGCAGGTGCTGGGTCAGGGCCTGTTTCCGGTAGTGGTAGCCTGCTGAGGGCGTCCGCATGGCCCATCGCCTTCCCAGGTCGGTGAATCAGTGCATACTGGTAGCTGGCAAGGAAAATTGACCACCTGAGGACGCGAGGAGACAGCACTTGGGGGGTCTGCTTTTCGGGGGCAAACAAGCCAAGCAACGGCTTGTGGTCAGTCACCACGGTGAAGGGCCGCCCGTACAAGAAATCATGGAATTTTTTTACTCCCTTTACGATTGCCAGACCCTCCTTGTCGATTTGCGAGTAGTTCCGCTCGGTTGTGTTGAGTGTCTGGGAAAAGTACGCCACCGGTACCTCTCTTCCATCCGGGAGTTGGTGCCCCAGGACAGCTCCAATGCCATAGGGTGAGGCGTCGCATGCTAGCACCACCGGCAGCCTCTCGTCGAAGTGTGCCAAGACCGAGTTTGAGACAAGCAAGTCCTTGACTGCCTGGAATGCGGCCTCCTGGCGCTGGCCCCACACCCAAGGGGCCCGCTTGTCCAGGAGTCTGTGTAGGGGCTCCGCTACCGCCGCCTTGTGGGGAAGGAAGGAATGGTAAAAGTTCAATAGTCCCAAGAAGGCCTGAAGTTCAGTCTTGCTCTTGGGCGCTGGGGCATCACAAATGGCCCGTACCTTGTCCCCAGTCGGGTGGACCCCTTCTGCGTCCACCATAAATCCCAGAAAGTCCACCTGAGGCACTCCTAGTAGACATTTTTCCCGCTTCACCTTGAGACCCGCCGTCTGGAAACGGTGCAGAACGGTGCGGAGGCGGTCCTCAAACTCCTCTGGTGTGGGGCCGGCAATCAACACATCATCGAAGAAGGGGGTGACGCCAGGAATCCCTTTAAGGAGAGAGTCCATTATATTCTGGAATATGCCTGGTGCCACGCTGACACCGAATTGCAGCCGCTTTACCCTGAACGCTCCTCTGTGCGTCACAATCGTCTGTGCCTCTGCTGTGGCCTCATCTACTGGCAGCTGTTGATATGCTTGGGCCAAGTCCAGCTTGCCAAAAATTTTCGACCCAGCCAGGGTGGCAAGGACATGGCTGACCACTGGCACTGGGTATGCGTGGGCCGTGAGGGCCTTGTTTATGGTACATTTGTAGTCTGCGCAGATGCGGACCGAACCATTAGGCTTGACGGGTGTGACGATTGGGGTTTCCCAGGGAGCATTAGGCACCGGCTCCAGCACTCCTTGCTCTACGAGTCGGTCCAATTCCTCGTCTATACGGGGTTTCAAGGCGAACGGGACCCGGCGGGCCTTGAGCCTGACCGGTCGTACTGCGGGGTCAAGCTGTAGCGCAATGGGGGGGCCCGTATACTGTCCCAATTTCCCATCGAAAACCCCTGGAAATTCCTTGCATATGGCGTCCACGTCCACTTGTAAGCTAGTGTGGTTCACCCCGGTGACAGCTAGCCCCAGTGGTCCAAACCATGCCAATCCCAGTAAGCTAATGTAGGGGCCCTTGACCACAAGCAAGTCCAGTTGCCGCGTCCGCCCTCGGTATTGCACCCTGAAGGTCCCCACCCCCATTGTGGGGACCTTACGTTTCTGGAAGTCCCGGAGGGTGAATGGGGCCGGCCTGAGTTTGGGACCCCCAGTGGGACACAGTTTCCTTAAGGTCCTTGCCGAGATTATGGATAGAGTTGAACCCGTGTCAAGCTCCATGCGGCATGGGGCCCCCTCTATCTGTACCTCTACATAAATTTTCTCTACGTTGGGGTGGGGCAACTGGTATACCTGGAAGTCCGTGAGCTCCGTCGAGTTGCCTTGGTGTGTTGGGCCCCGGGACCTGGGGCTCTTGGATTGGTCATCTGATGCCTGGTGTCGGGTGGGCCGAGCCCGGCACACCCGGGCGATGTGTCCCGATTTTCTGCACTGCCTGCACTCTGCGTTGCGGAAACGGCAGGTCCTCCTCTCGTGACTCTCCCCGCAGCTTGCGCAGTTCCCTCCTTCTCGTCGAGGCAGCTGTGGTCTGTGCGCTGCTTGAGTGCGCTGCTGTACTCGGTGCACCTCCTCCCTGTCGGATCCTGAGTCGTCGGTGAGGTCTTCATGGTGGACCCTCGGTTGGGATGGCAGGCTCGGCCGTGCCTCTTGGGTCGACCTCTCGGCAGCTTCTGTTGCCAGGGCCTCCTCCAGAGCGACCTGGAACGTTAGGTCCTTCTTAGCGTAGAGGCGCCGTTGCAGCTTCTCATCCTTCAGGCCACCGACGAGGCGGTCACGAAGCATGTTCTCCAGCTCTGAGAAGTTGCAGAACCGGGCGGCTTGGCGGAGAGAGGTCACAAACCCAGTTATGGTTTCCCCAGGGGCTTGCCGCTTTGCGTAGAAGGCATTTCGACGAGCCACCACTGAGGGCTGCGGCGAAAAGTGCCCCTTCAGCTGTTCCATTATTGTTTTGTATGGAACAGTAGCGACGTCTTCAGGCGCAAGGAGAGCCCGGGCGATTTCAAACGTCTCCTCTCCGCAGACGCTGAAGAATATCGCCCTCTTCTTGGCGTCTTCTTCGTCGGTGACCCCTTTGGCTTCTAGGAGGAAGGTGAAACGGGAGGCGTACGCTTCCCAGTCTCCAGATGCTGGGTTGAATGGCGAGAAGCTGCTGTTGGCTGCCATTCTGAGTTCCTTGTGCCCCGGAGCTGAAGCCTGGATACACGGTGCGAGGCAGCGGTGCGGCAGTTGGCGGTGCTGCGGTGCTGTGTGTGGCAGTCAGCTCAGCGGGATCCCACCTTCGTCGCCAGTGAAATATACTCAGAGTCGCAAAGTGATTTCATGCTCTTTATTCAGCTCATAGTGGTGAGGAGGAATGAATGAATGTCCCCTCACAGTATCTGCTTTATATACATTATTTACACAATGGGCTGCACATGATTGGCTAATTCTGGAATTCTACTGTAAGCCAATCAGGTTGTGGATTCACTTCTATCTGGAGCAGGATTGGGTGGTTCCTGCCAACCAATCATACTGCTGCATTGTTCTAGGACCAATCAGACTGCTGCATTCTGAATCCTATTGTTCTAGGACCAATCAGACTGCTGCCTTTTGGATCCTATTGTTCTAGGACCAATCAGACTGCTACAGTTTGGATCCTATTCAACTCAGTACATAACAATAACCCAGTTACTATGATGCTTTGTGGGACACTATACACATATTACACCATGTTGGAAGATTTCACAATCTGCCTATTAGCTACCGACCAGGTTAAACACATCACACAATAGTGACAGAATGTATGGGCAATTGGCTTATCTGAGAAACTGACAAAGAGGGTGCCTGTCTTGAACAACATGTATGATGTAGATGGTTTTATCAAAATATTTATAAAATATCCAAAGGAACACTGTGATGACTGGCAACCACCAACTTTGCAAGCGGGCTTATGGCAAAATCTGGCAGGTTCATCTTCTGTTCCAGAAACAGGGGGATGAAGCTGGAAGAAACTTAATGCTCTGTTCATATTTTGTTGAAAAATCAATAAAATCTTTTACTGTATTAGAAAGAAAACAACCACCATTGACTGGCAGCACATCAGGAGTCCTTCCCAACACTACATGAAGACACAGAGGATAGAAAACAACAATAAAAATAATAACCTGGGGCCTTCTTTATGCAGAGAATGTGCTTTGTCGCTGAGCTACAGCCCTTTCCTGTGTAGTTCATTCATAAACACTTCTATATTTTGCTTTAACTAAAGGAAAATCTGTTGGAAGCAAGCAGTCGTTTAAAATATGCAATACACAATACACAGATGTAAAAATAACAGGGTATTTGTATGCCTAGACTCTTCAGGTGGTATTTTCCAACTTATTTACGCTTTAACCTTTAACTCAGTATTTTCTCCAGGTTCTTATTCACTGAAGCTAATCACTTTATAAGAACTATTGATCCATTGGCTTTATTGTTGTATAAGCCAACAGTTGAATGGATTCCAAAAATTATTGTACATGATGAAACCATGTATTACCCAACAATTTTTTGCTAAAATAGTTCAGCAGGACCATTGGGCTACTAAGGTCAAACTGGCTCCTGATCAATGTGCAAAAAAATAAAAATACATGCAAATGCTAGATAGCATAAAGGAAATGCTTTTTCATAGCTTAACACTTAGAAAAAAAGAGAAAATGAGTGGGGGAGGAGTAAAAGCGCAGCAGTGTTGGTCCAAAAGAGGATCCTTGTCATGTCAGTAACTCAAGCTTCTGAAAGACCTTGCACAACTGCTTGTGAAACTAAAAGAACATATTTGGATTTGGGTTCACTTGTCTCACACAGCTTTCTAGTTCAGGTGTAAACAGCCCTTCAATGTGCAAAAACACCCCCTTCGTGTGAATGAGCGTTCCTCTTGTGTTTAGAAACTCTGGCTTCTGCTCATGGGATAATTGTCTCTCTGATAACCTGCACCGGAGATAGTGGGTGGGTGGGGGTGCTTCAGAACATTATGAGAAGTGGTCTGGAGGCTTGCAGGAAGGAGGTGAACTCAGCAAAAAAAAATATCATCCTTCCACATACACACTTTCACCATTGGGAACTGCTGTTGGATCCAACCCTGTCACTTAACAGAGATGGCTTGCTTGCATTCATGGAACAGCACAATCCACAGTATTGTGCTCTGCACTACACAAACCTACAGAAGTTATACATCCCCTGCTCAGTAGCTTTTCAAAAAGGAAGATTATTTTCCATGACCTACTGCCAACCTGAAGTACTCAAACACTGGAGAAAAAACACTTACGAGAAGCAAAAAATAGGAAATAAAATGTAGTGAGAATTGGGATCATGAACTGAAGCATAAAACTGCACGTATGTTTTCCAGTAGGGACAGTGTGGTGTGAACAGTATAAAAGTTAGTGAGGTTTTTAAAAAAGAATAAATAAATAAATAAATAAAGGGGCAGAAGGATGAAACACACACACACACACACACACACACACACACACAAATATCTGGCTTGTTTCTACCTAAATGAAGGTTTCTGTGGCCAGGATATCTCTGCAGATACAGAATACATTACCTTGTAGAGCTATGGCATCAGTGACACAAATATCAAAGGGAGCAACTACCCAAAGAAGGAAAATCCTTGACAAATAAATCAGTACCTTTAAATGATTCTGCCTTTGACTTTCGGTCTAATATTTAAAGAACTAGTAAAGCGTTATAGAAATCTATGGCTTGGATGCAGAGAAGCACCAGCACAAGGGGGTTGGTAGAATGTCACCTTCTCTCACCATCCCACCCCTTACTGTCCCCCTGCCCCTCCTAAAAAGAAACAAACACCCTCTACTGTGGGTGGAGGGAGAAGGAAGAAGCTCCTCTTCCTGAAAGTGCAATCCCACCTTCAAAGTGTGCCTGGCCATAGAAGGAAGCTTGGAGGCTTCTAGAGGGGATATTATCTTTACCACCCCTCTTCCATCAACATTTCTCTGGCTCTAAGGCTATATGACTTCCTTTAACTAAGACTACTACAGAATGAGCTTTTGGATTCTAACATTTTAACTATATATTAGTTCCCAATAGCAGTTCCTTCCTATATTTTAATATCTCATTGATTATTCTTATTCTTATGCCCACCTGATGCCACCTGGCACTTGATTTTGTCATCTTTTTGATGCCAGATCAAGACGTTTCAGGGATTTGATGCAATGTTTGCTTTTGTGGCTTTTTAAACTGATCATCCCTGTTTTGTTTTGTTGTTTGTTTGTTTGTTGAGGTGATATTATTATTAATAATAATAATTTTATTATCTATGTCCCACCCATCTGGCTGGGTTTCCCCAGCCACTCTGGGGAATATTGTTAATACTGCTTTGTATCATTTTGTTTTAATTTTGTATACTATAATCTTCTGCAAGACACCTTGGTCTTTTAAAGAAATAGCAGTTTAAGGAATTTAATAAAACAAAATTATGCATGGAAAACGTACATACAACCTCAGTATAGTTTTAAGATTGGACGTAACACAGAATGAAGGACAGATGGGGCATCTAAACTTAATTTGTACTTTAATTATATTGCAACTTAATTGGCAGAAAGTTGTGCGAGCCTAGTCACTGACAACACAGATTCTAAGCCAGACACAATTTGAGCATTCAACTGGGAATTATTTGATAAAATAAGGACAGCATCTTCTGCTGAGGTACATATACCTGCCTCATTTGTGGCTCTTGCTGTGTATGCATTCTGGTTTCAGTATCTTTTCCAGGCACCAGAATCAGCAAATGCTACATTTGAGGATACACTTAGTGTACACATTTTCCTTTTCTTTCACAGAATCATAGAACAGGAAGGGAAATTGGATTTCAACTAGCTCATCCCCTGCTCAGTGCAGAATCTGCAATACAGGATGCAGCTATGGCATCCCTGATAGATGTTGATTTAGTCTCTGCAGAAATGCCTTCAATTCAGGAAAGCCTATCACCTCCCAAGGTGCCCTGTTTTATTACTGGACAACACTTACCACTACGTTTGGCTGAAAACTACTTCCCTGCAATTTACATCCATTGGTTCTTGTCTTCCCCTCTGCAGCAAGAGAATAAATCTGTTCAGATATATAAAGATGGCTACCACACCTCCCCTTAACCTTCTGTTCTTCAAGCTAAACATGCCCAGCTCTTTCAAGCATTTCTCACAGGCCTTGGTTTTCATACTCCTCACCATGCTGGCCACCCTCCTCTGGATACTTTCCTTTCTTAAAATGTGGGAGCCAGAACTGGACGCAATACTCCAGATACAGTCTGACACAACAGAATAATAATTTGGGCACTTGCTATTGTGATTAAAAGGAACTCCTTCACAGCTATTCCTAGTTGTTAACAGCAAAGAAATTATACAGAAGGTTGGACTGGGTGACTTGGTGGTCTATTCTTACTTTTGGTGACTGGGCAAGAAACCATTGCTGAGAGCACTGGTATACAACTTAATGAATTTTCTGCCTGTTGTAGCAATTGTAATGTGCCGTGCATTGCTGGGGGTTGGACTAGATGAACCTTGGGGTCCCTTCCAACTCTACAATTTCTACAATTCAGCCCCCCTGAATGAACCCTATGAACCACTGGTGGTCTGTGGACCACAATTTGAGAACACCTGCTATAATGAATTCACAGAAGTAAGTGGTCCCCTCCACATATAGCATATGCCCAACCAAATCTTGTATTTCACTTTTCGTCTTGAAATGACCTGGGCATTGCCTAGAGTTACTAAGATGAGTAGACTACTCTGTAAGCTTAGCCAGAAAATTAGTATTACAAAAATCCAAAGAAGGTGAAAGAAGAAGAAGGGACATTGAAAGTTACTTTACTGGCATCTTGAAAGAGGTATAAAGGACAATGAATCCTCTTCTTTTATAAGAGTATAAGGAAACCAGGAATAAGCATAACATACATGTGCACGTGTTTAGAAAGAATTCTTGTTTTTCCCCAGGTCTTCCATATGTCACTGGATGACCATGAAAGTTATATGTTAAACAAAGTAAATTTTACTTCTTTGTTTTCACCCCAATAAGTAAATTTAATTTCCTGTTTTTCACCCCAGTAAATTATCTTGACTCGTATCAGAAAAATGATGTGCTCTTCATACTATTCTCACACAGGTCAATAACTCACTACCATGAGCTAACATCTTCAGTTATTTCTTTACAACCGGCAACTGAAATTACTTCTTTCACAGTACTAAATGAATTGCTGAAAAGGAACATGATGTTTCTCACAACCATTTCCTCCCCATGGCTATTTAGCATCAGAGGGTAATAAGTAAGCCCTATGAGAGTCTTATTCTGAAGGAGGAAAAAAAAATCCCTAGGAAGTATCACCTACATGGAACTGAGTCCTTGGGCTATTCTTTGATTATAAACATGAATTACTCGCAGCAGTGTAGCATCATACATCAAAGGCTTGCTAAAGAGCACTTTGTGATCCAGACATTTCATCCAAAAGCTACCCAACTGCACACGTTACCCAGGACAGAAATTACATGATATGGCCCTCCTTGCCAATTTATTAATTAATATCAATAATTGAGATATCAATATTAAAAAACAAGTACATCTTCAACATAACTCTGTCACTGATGAGTACACCAGGAAACACTGCAAAAAAGCTCAAGTGTGATACCCAACACCAACAGGATAGACGCTGTTTGAGGGTCCCCCTCCTTCTAAGGCCAAAGTGCAATTCCCAAATTATCTCCAGAGGTTTGGGGATCCTGCAGAGCAGATGGAGGGCTGTTGAAGGAAGGAAAAGGAGAGGAAGCCCTGTCACACAAGGGGACATTCATTTTCATGACATTGGATATCACCCCAAGGGACTTAAAAGCAATAATTAGCAAGTGTAGCAGCAACCATTACACAAGTCCTAACAACGTGATTTCTTGAGCCCGAAAGCGCTGAAAATAAGCTTAGACAGTTTAAGTTATATTAGCCTTAAACTCTTCAGCACATTCAATATTCATGATCAGAAAGCTTCACTTGAGAACGCAGTCTGAGTTACTGGGGAAACTAAGAGGTCACTTTGAGGCATCGTAGTTCACTGCACTTATCTGATCCCCTCCCCAGCTGCTTCTCAGAAGCCCCATCCCCAAAAGACGACAAATCTAATGTGCCTTTTGGAACATCTGGTCTGTAAAACATATTTACAGCTGCAACTGGAATACCCAGCTCCAGCATATGCCTAGAAACTGAAGGCAACAGATTTGCAGTTTGACAAGAGATGGCTTCTGTATTTGGCATTTCTCCAAATCTTGGAAATTGTGGTGTGGAAGGTGGAGAAAGGCCACTTCACAGTGAAAGCACAACACACAGAAAGGCTGGGTATCTTCAGAAATACGTAACCTGACATCATGTTGTTAGAAGCAGAAATTCTACTGAAAAACATAAATCAGACAGAACGTTTACATGAGCCTTCCAGCAGCAGTCAGCCAATGGGACTGCTATGGGGAAATGTATGTCTGATTGTTGAGCTTTCATGCTTTTGTAGTTTCTACATTTCTGTGCAGGCAAATCATAGTAATAATGGCACAGAAGGGAAACCTTATGAAGCCAGAATAAATACTATATAAAGAGGGGTTGGGGGGATTACATTTCTGTATTCTTTCTCGGTTGGACAAATCCTTGATGCTAGCATGCTATTCCAAGGACTAGGCTGAGAATTGTGCACCACTGCATGATGAACAAGCTATAGACATAGGACAGCTGAAATCATTAAATCAGTAATTAAGCTGTGTCTACAGGTACTACTGAAGGGTGTGGGGGTCCCCTCCTCAGATAAACTATCCCTTTCTATGGGCTGAAAAAATCACTTCATTCGTGATTCTGAAATTGTCTGAAAAAAGCCAGCACAGCACACTCCAAACTTTTGGTCTTATGAAGAACATATGGGCAAATTTCCAAATGACAGCAGAAAGGTGGCAACCCCGAAGTACAAATGAATTAATGTGCCCTAAGGCAGGGACGTGGGTGGCACTGTGGGTTAAACCACAGAGCCTAGGACTTGCCGATCAGAAGGTTGGCGGTTCGAATCCCCGCAACGGGGTGAGCTCCCGTTCCTCGGTCCCTGCTCCTGCCAACCTAGCAGTTCGAAAGCACGTCAAAGTGCAAGTAGATAAATAGGTACCAATCCGGCGGGAAGGTAAATGGTGCTTCCGTGCGCTGCTCTGGTTTCACCAGAAGCGGCTTAGTCATGCTGGTCACATGACCCGGAAGCTGTACGCCAGCTCCCTCGGCCAATAAAGCAAGATGAGCGCCGCAACCCCAGAGTCGGCCACGACTAGACCTAATGGTCAGGGGTCCCTTTACCTAGGGACGCGGGTGGCGCTGTGGGTAAAACCTCAGTGCCTAGGGCTTGCCGATCGCATGGTCAGCGGTTCAAACCCCCACGGCGGGGTGAGCTCCCATCTTTCGGTCCCAGCTCCTGCCCACCTAGCAGTTCGAAAGCACCCTTAAGTGCAAGTAGATAAATAGGTACCGCTTTATAGCGGGAAGGTAAACGGCGTTTCCGTGTGCTGCGCTGGTGCTGGCTCGCCAGAGCAGCTTCGTCACACTGGCCACGTGACCCGGAAGTGTCTCCGGACAGCGCTGGCCCCCGGCCTCTTAAGTGAGATGGGCACACAATCCTAGAGTCGGACACGACTGGCCCGTACGGGCAGGGGTACCTTTACCTTTACCTAAGGCAGGAATGGGGAACAGATGTTGCTAGACTGGAACAACTTCTAGCAGGTCCAGCCAGCATGGCCATTGGTCAGGGATGAAGGGATTTGTACCCCAACAATATCTGGAGGTCCACAAGTTCCCCATCCCTGCCTTAATGGAATAAATTATGAAGAGTACAGAGAGTTGCAAATGCTAAGAAGTATACTGTTGTGTTTCTGAAGCCTTGAAGCTGGGATTAAGTCTGCAATTCCATATTCCCTGAGCGGAAGCCTCTTGAATTTACTTGTACTTCTTTCCAAGTAAGTATGCATGGGATTCTGTCATAGGACTGCCAACTTAAAAATACTTATCCACTGATCTCAATGGAACACAGAAGATTGTACTCTGGTACAATCTGGTAAGACTTTTGGGGGGGGGCAGAGACATAGAAAAATAAAACAATTATGTTGGTCTTTAGAAAGGATATTTATTTTATTAAATTCTTGCTTTGGTATGTGGCGATAAAGAGTTCCATTTACTCTACAGGACTTGTGAGGCAGCATCAGCTGGCCAGGCAACATTTTTACAGTCTTAAATAGGCTGCTGTCCACTGCAAGGGAGAATGGTTAGCTGCTGGCTTAGCAGCAAGAACCAAGCATAAACTATGTGCTACAAGTGCTAGATGGGCATATCATCCAACTGACCTTCATCCTCTTGAGTCTTCTCACTTCTTCAAGGAAACTCAGCTGCCCAGTGCTTCCCCACAGCTTCCCTGTGTTTGGATATACTTCTGCCGTGAGGAATCTTTTCTGCTTATGGAGCTTCTCTGTATGATTTGGAGTCCTTGGGGTTCTTCAGATTCAACACAGGATGCTGCCTTCTACCAAGTCAGATCACTGGTCCATATAGCTTGGCATTGTATGCAATGATCGGGAGCAGCTCTCCAGGGTTTCAGGGAAATAATACCACATGGAAGCAGAAGAATGACACCAGACGAGAACAAATCCCCACAAACCCTTGAGCAGTGTTTTGATATGTTGCCCTTGTTACAGTAAGTACTCCTGAAGAGTGATCATAAATAAGTCGACAGCATCACATCTCTTGTAAATGGCTCACTAAGAAGGAATATATGAATGCAAATGTAGATGCACACAAAAGAAATGCCCATCAAAACTCCCAAGTCTCTCCCACTTTTATTCCAAATCAGAGTGAATTAATGTACTCAGTGACAACCCTTTGGCTTTGCTATTAGCTACGGAGGCAAACTAAAGACTGACAAATCTGTGTTATAAGGATAAGGGGTACTATTTAGCAGAGTTTTCTATTCTTCCTGATAGGCAATTACGGAATGTGGTCCTGGGTGATTTACGGTTGAGGCTTCAGCCTTTAGTGTTGCACAGGATTGCACCTCACCCTTATCACATGCTGCTTAACATTTGCATGCACCTGTAGGAAGCTATCAGATTGAGAGATGGTGTTTTGCTGTCATCAGCATGCGTATGTGTCAGGGGTTCAGGAGCAGAGGCAAGGGCAAGGGAGGAAACAGAGAGCGAGGGAGAGGAGGCAGAAGAAAAGATGAGTGATGACGACGACCCGAGATCTCCGAGTCTTTCCAGTGAATCAGAAGATTCACAGAAAGGAGCACCAGTGGCCAGGGCAAGGGGGGAGCCTAGGGGGACACCCCAGGAAGATAGAGCCAGAGGGGACTCAGAGGGGAGCAGTTGGAAATCAGGACCAGCGTCACCGCCAGAGAGCAGGGAAGAGGAAGGGCGCCAGGGATCAAGCGCTGGCAGCTCACAACAGGGGGGAGGGCACGAGTCAGGAGTGGCCACACCTCCATCGGGGAGCGAAGAAACAGTCAGACGGAAGGTGGAAGGTTGGGCGCGCGTGCCAAGTTCAAATGCACAGGAAGGTGGCGCAGTAGGCAGCCCGGAAAGGGAGCCAGGTCCTAAAGCCCGCCGAAAGGAGGGAGAAGAGTCAGGGGGGTCAGCGTCAGCGTCAGAGGAATCCCGGAAGGAAGAGACCCCGGGGGGCAGAGGGACCCAGAGAAGAACAGTCAGGCGGAAAAGGTGGAGCAAGGCTAGGATATTAAGTTGGTGTACAAGGGGCGGAGACTCAGATGGAGCTTCGCCGATCTAACCATGAGACGTAGAGTTGCACGCAGCAGCTTGAGAATGGAAACTGTAACTCAATAAAGACTTTTATTTAATGATCGCTGGCTAGCGTGATCCTCTGTGAGCTAGGATCTGGAAGCAGCTCTGACAGTAAGCTCCATCCCTAGATTGTGGGCATCTACGTCCTCGCAGAGAGGAGAGAAAGCGGGTGCCTACTAGCGAGCTCACGAACGGCAGACAACATGACGGCCGAACAGCAGATAGTGGAACTCAGAGAAGCAGTGACACGACTGAATGCCGAGGCTCTTGCATCCAGGAAGAGAGAGGAGGACGCAGCTGCCGCCTACAGGGATCTCCAGGTCAGGTTGGAAGTGCTTACGAAGCAAGGGCAACTGACACCCAAACCGGAGGGGATTGGGTTGGGGAGACGAACAGGCGGTCTGGTCTCTCACTTCGATGGGAATTTGCAACAGTACCCCAACTTTAGAGCAGATGTAATGTGTGCACTGCAACTGCTGAACAAAGACTTTAGAGATGAGCAAGAGAAGGTGGGATTCATCATGTCCCATTTGCATGGAGATGCTAAAGCATGGCTGCGCAATTTGTGGAGAGATAAGGATCCGGCGCTCCAAAATGCGGATGCCTTTATTAAAGCGATGGATGGGTGCTTTTTATCAAGCATTGACGTGGATCTTGCTCGGCAGGAGATACATGGACTGAAGCAAGGGAGGGCCAGCGTAAGGCAGTACCATGCCCGCTTTTTCGCTTTGGTCAGTGCCCTGGAATGGGACAGAGATTCGGCTCCTGTAAGAGACCTGTTTTGGGAGGGATTGCACGGCTCGGTTAAAGATGAAATTGCGAGGGGGGAGAGACCCCGGACCACGCAGGAGATCGTTCAGAGGGCGCTGGCGGTGGGGGTGCGGCTGGAAGGACGTCCGTGGAGCAGGGACGAAGGGCGTGGAGGGCGCGAACCAGCCAGGGGCTCCTCCTTCCTTCCCAGAGAAGCAGCGCGTGCGCAATCCACGCCTCCGCCAGGAGGAGGAGCGGAACCTATGGAGGTTGGAGGTGCAAGGGCTCAGTCAGCAGCCAGAGCCCTAGCACCGGCAGCAGTGAAAGCGAAGCCTCCTAGAGGGAACAGGAAGTGTTACATCTGCGATGATCCACAGCATATGGCGAAAGAGTGTCCCCAGAGGCTCCACAAGCACACTGCAGCCTCAGCAATGGTAACTGCAGCAACGCAGCAAGGACAACCACAGCAGGGAAACGAAGGAGTCTGGTTGGAGGAAGAGGCACTGGGGCCCAACCAGACGTGTCAGTGAAGCAGTCCCCAGAGATTTTACAGCCCATGGACCCCCTCCCGCCCAAACCGGTAGTGAAGCTCACCGCGTCGCTCCAGCTGCCCAATGGAATCACCATGGACGTGCCAATCACCATTGACTCCGGAAGCAATGCGGACTTTATAGGGCAGGACTTTGTCGACCGGCACGCTATACAGTTGCTGCCTGCCACGCTGCCCCTGCAGGTTGTCACGGTGGATGGCAGGGAGCTGCTAGGGGGGCAAGTGGTGAAGCAGACGCCACCAATGGTGATGCGACTTGGGAATCACAGGGAAATCATCAGCTTCAATGTCACTCAACTATCGGACACGCCCATTGTATTGGGCATGAGTTGGCTGGACAAGCACAGCCCGACGCTGGCTTGGTACCAGAGGCAGCTGACCTTCGGCTCTTCCTTTTGCGCTGAACACTGCATCGTGCCCAGGCAGGAAGGAGGGGAAGAGGAGTCACAGCTGCAGCTAGGCACGCTGCAAGCGGTCCCCCACAAGTACGCAGAATTTTTGGAGGTTTTCTGCGAGAAAGAGGCAGACAGGCTACCCCCCCACAGACCATATGACTGCAAAATTGACCTGCTGCCGGGGGCGGCGCTACCCAAAGGGAAGCTGTATTCCATGTCTGAGGACGAACTGCAGGAACTCAAAGAGTTCATAGATCATAATTTGGAGCGCGGTTTCATCCGAGAGTCCAAGGCAGCGGGGGGCAGTCCGGTATTCTTTGTTAAGAAGCGGGACACGCCCCAAAAAAGACTTGTAGTGGACTTTCGCATCTTGAACAGTGTGACCAAGCCATCGGACTTCCCCATGCCCCGAATCGACGACCTCCTCGCAAAGGTGCGGAAGGGCAGAGTGTTCACCAAGTTGGACCTGCGAGGGGCATACAACCTCATTCGCATGCGGGAGGGAGATGAGTGGAAGACAGCCATGTTCACGCCCCTGGGCACCTACGAATATAGAGTTATGCCTTTTGGATTGCAAAATGGCTCCCACGTTTTTCAAGCTTTCATGCATCACGTGTTGGCGGGGCTCCTCTACAAGACGTGCGTCTGTTTCTTGGATGACATCCTGATCTTTTCGGAATCGCAGCAGGAGCATGACAGACACGTCAAGGAAGTGCTGAGCAGGCTACAGCAACATAGGCTTTACGCCAAGCTGGAGAAGTGCCAATTCGACGTGACCGAGGTGGATTTCCTGGGCTACAAGTTGTCTGATAAAGGGCTCGCCATGGACAGCGCCAAGGTCCGAGCAGTGTTGGATTGGAAAAGCCCACGCAACCGGAAGGAGGTCCAACGGTTTGTCGGCTTCGCGAACTTCTATCGCAAGTTTATCAAAGGCTTTGCGATGCAGACAGCGGCCATCACGGACACGCTCAGCTCCAAGAAAAAGAAGTTCATCTGGACAGAGCAGGCGGAGCAGTCCTTTCAGGCACTCAAGCGTCTCTTCGCGTCGGAAGAGCAGCTGCTTCATGTCAACCCCAGCAGGCCGATGAGGGTGGAGACAGACGCTTCGGACAGAGCCGTGGGAGCAGTCCTGCTGCAGAAAGACCCGCAGGGGGTTTGGAGGCCGGGAGCGTTTTACTCAAGGAAGCTCAGCAAGTCCGAACAGAACTACACCATCTGGGACAGGGAGTTGCTGGCCATTCATGCAGCGTTCAAAGCGTGGAGGCACTTCCTGATCGGCGCCAAGCACACGGTGCAGGTCTGCACGGACCACAAGAATCTAGAGCACTGGCGCACGGCACAGTTCCTGAACCAGAGGCAGATACGTTGGGCTGAGTTCTTTGCGAATTTCGACTTCCGAATAGAGTATGTCCCGGGGGACACCAACATCATGGCGGATGCTCTCTCCCGTAAGCCACAGTATCTGGAGGAGGCAACGCCAGCGGCCGCCATGCACATCTTCGCACCGACAGTGTGGGCGTGCGCGGCGGCAACAGTTGACCTGGATGCGGTGCGACGAGCGTTGCAGGATGACTCCTTCGCGCAAGCAAAGATGGCAGAGGTGCACAGGGGCACGGCAGCGACCGACGAGTTCCAGCTGCGAGATGGTTTGCTCATCCGTAAAGGGGCCATCTACGTGCCGGGAGACGAACTTCGCGCCAAGGTACTGCAGCAGCTGCACGACGCGCCCACTGCCGGGCACTTTGGCAAGGAGAAGACGGTGGAATTAGTAGCCAGAGACTTCTGGTGGCCCGGAATGAGAGGGGAAGTCGTGGACTACGTGGCGAGGTGTGACACCTGCCAGAGGTCCAAACCAGTGCACAGACCGCCGGCCGGACTGCTGGAACCGCTGCAAACTCCGTTCGAGCCATGGGAGAGAGTGGCCCTGGACTTTGTCACGGATCTGCCCAGCTCGAGGGGCAAGACGGCTGTGCTGGTGGTGGTGGATTTGTTCTCCAAGATGGCACATTTCATTCCGTGTGCGAAGGTGGCCACGGCGGAACAAACCGCCAAACTGTTCATAGACCACGTGTTCAAGGTTCACGGTCTGCCGCGGTCTATTCTGTCCGACCGAGGGCGACAGTTCATCTCAAACTTCTGGCAGAGGCTGATGGGCTTCCTGAACGTCAAGATCAACCTGGCGTCGGCTAGACACCCGCAGACCAACAGGCAAGCGGAGCGGGTCAATGCCATCATGCAGCAGTACCTGAGATGTTATGCGAATCAACAGCCTGCGACGTGGGTGGATTACCTGCCTCTCGCCGAGTTCGCCTACAACAACACGAAGCACGTGTCCACGGGGGTCACGCCGTTCTTCGCCAACAACGGGAGGCACCCTAGAACCTTCCCGGGACTGGAAAGAATGGGGGAGGGGGAGCCGCAGACAGCAGATGCGTTCGCGTCGGAGTTGCAGGAGGTCCACGATCAGCTGCGGTGGCACCTGGAGCTGGCTAAACACGCATACAAGGTACAAGCGGACAAACACAGAAGGGTTGGCGAAGAGATCCATGTGGGAGACTGGGTCTGGTTAGCAGCCCACGCAGTGCCGGCCAGGTCGTTGGCGAAGAAGAAACTAGGGCATAAACAACTGGGGCCCTACCAAGTCGACGAACAGGTCAACCCGGTGGCTTTCAGGCTGGCTCTTCCGGAGGGTTCCAGAATGCATCCGGTGTTCCACAGATCGGTGCTCACTCCCTACAAGGCACCTCACAGGTTTCAGGAACCAGGAACGGCACCGGGTCCGCTCCGAGAGAGAACCGGGCAAGGGGGAGTGGCACAGGAGGAGCGCATCAACGAAGTCACGGAGATTTTGGACTCCAGATGGGGGGAAGAGGGGGTAGAATACCTTCTCGCCAAGGAGGGCACCCCGGCCAGTGCCAACAGCTGGGTGCCGGGCTACGCTTTAGACGAACCTCTGCTCAAAGAAGAGTTTCATGCCCTCTTCCCACATAGGCCAATGCCAGCAGACTTTTTCGACGACTGGCTTTTCACGCCCACGCTTTCAGCCAGCACGTTCCGGGGGTTCGACTCGGACGAGGAACCGACACGAGACGCCCGTTCCCCAGAGGGGTCACCCTCGGGATCTGCTTCAGAACCCTCGTATTGGTGGGATGATCGACCAGAGGAGCAGTTCCGCAGAAGGTGGCTGGAGGGTCCAGGACGAGCAACGTCTCCAGAAGGCAACGAAGGAGAGACGGACATGGACGTTTTCGGGGACGACCCGGGTTTCGAGCACGGCGGCACAGAGATGGAAGCGGAGGTGACCGTCGTCAACGAGAGCAGGGAGGAAGAACCGGAAGACTTCGGATGGCGGCCCGCCACGGGAAGCGAACTGTATCCGACATTCGTCCCCCTGACACGGCAGCACCCAGATCCCGCACCGGAAGGAGGGGAGGGGGGAAGAGGGGGCTTCGAGGGGGGGATGGATGTCAGGGGTTCAGGAGCAGAGGCAAGGGCAAGGGAGGAAACAGAGAGCGAGGGAGAGGAGGCAGAAGAAAAGATGAGTGATGACGACGACCCGAGATCTCCGAGTCTTTCCAGTGAATCAGAAGATTCACAGAAAGGAGCACCAGTGGCCAGGGCAAGGGGGGAGCCTAGGGGGACACCCCAGGAAGATAGAGCCAGAGGGGACTCAGAGGGGAGCAGTTGGAAATCAGGACCAGCGTCACCGCCAGAGAGCAGGGAAGAGGAAGGGCGCCAGGGATCAAGCGCTGGCAGCTCACAACAGGGGGGAGGGCACGAGTCAGGAGTGGCCACACCTCCATCGGGGAGCGAAGAAACGGTCAGACGGAAGGTGGAAGGTTGGGCGCGCGTGCCAAGTTCAAATGCACAGGAAGGTGGCGCAGTAGGCAGCCCGGAAAGGGAGCCAGGTCCTAAAGCCCGCCGAAAGGAGGGAGAAGAGTCAGGGGGGTCAGCGTCAGCGTCAGAGGAATCCCGGAAGGAAGAGACCCCGGGGGGCAGAGGGACCCAGAGAAGAACAGTCAGGCGGAAAAGGTGGAGCAAGGCTAGGATATTAAGTTGGTGTACAAGGGGCGGAGACTCAGATGGAGCTTCGCCGATCTAACCATGAGACGTAGAGTTGCACGCAGCAGCTTGAGAATGGAAACTGTAACTCAATAAAGACTTTTATTTAATGATCGCTGGCTAGCGTGATCCTCTGTGAGCTAGGATCTGGAAGCAGCTCTGACAGTATGTTATGCAACACTGGTTCTCTTTCCCAACGCTATTTAGGAAAAGTTATGAACTGCTGTCTGAGAATGGTAATGGACCAAATGTGGGCTAACAATCCACACTTAATCTGGATGACACAGTTCTCTTGGCCAGTATGCCTGCTGATAGAAACTTCACCTGTTTGGGACAGGATTGCACTCCCTTTCAAGGGTCAGGGTTGCTCCTACACTTGGCCTTGCTGCTACATTCTCAAATGGCGGCAGTGTTGACCAAGGGTGCTTATCCCACTTAAAATGGAGCACACAATTCCACCTCTTTATTTGTCACCCATCACCAACTGATGACTTCAGGCTGATTTCCTCTTGTACTGGTATTCTTCTAATTCATGCTGCCTCTTCTTTTGTGAATTGTTTTGAAATGAATGTTGGTCACTACTTTGAGGATTCTTCAGGGAGTGAATTGGCTGGTTGATTAAATTAAAAACTAGGTCACATGAACACTGCATATATTGCCCCTTGGGTTTTTCAATGGAAGCTTTCATGCACTGGTTTCTTGCTTATACACCATATACCAGTGCAAAATTCACCATCTCTGGAAGTCTAAAGCATCTGGTTTAAATTTCAACTGGAGATTGCTAACTGCTGTGCCCAAAGTATCCCTGGAGGAATTCTAGTGAAATGAATGGCAGTTATGGGAGACTCCCACGTTGATGTTAGATGGTCCTTAAATGTGCAGCAACAGCTTGAGGCATACTGGACGTTTCCACACTCTAAACAGACGAGCCCATAGCCATTACCTGTGGCTCCAGTTACACATATCCTGTATCTTCAATAATTGATATGATGTGAGCATTTCAATTCAAAGAACAGACTGCGCTGAAATGAGATCTGTCTCACTCTGTACGCTAATTGGTATTCTAAGACTAGGAAAGGTGGACAGAGCCCATTAGTCAGGAAAAGGTCTCCCAGGGACTTGAAACTTAAGCACTGAACAGCTGTTTGGTCCTATTAAAAATATCTTATACAACAAAGTGTAAGTTGAAGAGGAACCACAAAGATCTCTTCAGCTAATTGACTTTAAAAAAACCCCAGAACAAATCCACAACCCATGAAAAACTAAGTTGACTAACTGCTGTACTGTATAATTAGCTCAGTACGCACAGTATACATTAACCAAAGCTTTGTGTACAACCCTGCTAAGACAGGGGCTAAGTCAGTTTTGAGGATTTGTCTCTTGATCACTTGCCATGGTCTTGAACAAAAAAATTTAAAGACTTGCACAGCATCTGTGCACGATTGTTTTAACATCACATCCATATATAAAAGAACAGTTTGTGTTTACACCAATACCTAGCTATGTTATGCAAGGAAACCTTTCTTGAGGGTTAACTGGCATCATTTCTACTCACCCAGTTGGAGTTTTTGCTTGTATCTTTTATGATTGTGTGACTTTTCATTTACACACACACACACACACACACATATTGTATTTACATTTTAACTGTTTCATTCTTTTTGTAAATTGCCATGTGAATATGATTGAAGAATAGTATAAAGGAAAACTTAGAACAGGTAAATAAAATCTATTTTGCTGATTATACTAAGATCTGACCTCACATTATTAGGTAGGATATAACTCATGATTATACCATACAATACACCAGTACAATTTAGAAAACAAAACACCCACAATCATGAGGAATCGATCATAGCCAAATTTAGAGATTATCAGTTAAAATCATGATGCAAATTTTTCTCCTATCATGCTTTTAGTCTTCAATGCCCATAAAGCTCCAAACTTCCAAAATGCCCTTGTCTATCCATTTTTCTTTCCATTCAGCAATCCATAGCACATTCTATACTTATACCTATTGTGATTTTTCTACAGGCCCTCTTTCCACCCAGACTTCCTTTGTGTGGCAAATTGCTGTCTCCACCAATTGCAGCTTCAGTTCTCAGTTTTTCACTCTATACCCCAAGTCTGCACTGTATCTTTCAGTCAAGTCTGATCTGTATTCTTCCCACTCACCTTGCAAAACCTGTCAACATTGCACTCTACACAATGATCTGAATCGTCATGCAAATCTAAACCATCATGGATCACACAAGAACACAACTGGATGTGAACACATGTGGGCAAGTATGAATAGGCTAAACACTGTGTCGTGTTCCCTCCCTGCCTACTGGAAAACACAATTATAAGACGTAGCATTCTCTTTCCTATCCCACCGTGAAGATCTGATATGAATGTCTTTTGCACTAACATCAACATCCGTCGGCAATCTAGTCCAGGATCAACAGCAAACCAATACATTCAAGGCTTCCATAGATAAAGTTCAGCTACTAAACCATTGAGCAAGATATATCATCATACTGCCATCATACTGCTCTTCCCAACTTTCCATATCTGGATCCATGATTGTTTGTACAGATGAAAACATATAGCAACTTAGCTTCTCAATAGTGCAAGTAAGTGAATGCCTTAGCGCTATCACATAAGACAAATAAAATGCTGATTATATGAACAAGGAAGGCTCCACACAATACAAAAAGTATCTCAGTAAAACTGCTTTGGATTGAAAGAGGTAAACCAGTTTAGCAATAGAACTGTAATTTTTCCACTCTATCAGCAGGCCACATCACAAACCAGTTTAAAAAGTGTCCTAAGTCTCTAAATAATTTTTCCAAGTAGCATGAATTTGTATGCTATTCAAGAATAACAAGTCAAAAGTTGCCTTTGCTTTGTTGTGAAACTGGCTGTGTAGGATGTTGTTTTCTACTCCTGATCTATAAATCTGAACAGCCACAAAGCTGAAACACAGCCATCACAGAAAAGTTTAGGGATTAAAACCTGTAAAAACCCTGTGTCTTAACAGGAAGTTTATTCTCCTGGGTATATATGCATTTGGATACCCAAGTAAATTGTCCATTCCACAGCATAATCCTAAAAACCAAGCAGCCCTGAAAAGACTCAAACAATACAGCTACGAAATAGGCTCATTCTCATGCTCACTTGTGCTCTTCCTTTCAGTTTTTATGCTAAAATTAAAAAGCCAGAGAGAAAGCCATGCAGGTTTTTGCAAATAAATCTTGCTGCTGACCAAAATAATCAGTCCTAAGTACATTTTAATGGGTTGGTCATTACATTTTCCAAAATGGGAGTGTATAATGGGAACACTAAACAGGCCTATAACTGCCATATGCATTGACAGCATTTGTCTCAATGTGTTATTATCACCAAGGCATAATAATACAAAGCTAAAATGGTATCAAAAAGTATAGGGTAGATGTAAAGCTGAAAGACATACATTCTCTAAATATACACAAATTGTGAGTTTATATTCTGCGCTGTCCGCAGCTACAAAGATGGCATATGCATTCACAGACAAATGTCACCTTCAGTCACATTTCCCAGTACTTCCCATATTTGTGCTCCTCAATGGATAATAAGATAGAACTTTAAGACAATTTCAGATTGTAACCAATATCTGTGTGCAGCGGATGAATGGACATGGTGTACAACAAACCTTATTTTGGCAAAGGAAATTCTGATTACCATTAAATGCTACCTATATAATGGCAGAGATGCTGCACATGTGAAATACATTCTCTTTCTTGTTCTCCACATTCTAAGTTGACAATGTTCTTGATCATACAGCTCAATTGCAGAAGGTAGTCCAGCATCTGCCCTTTGATGCCAACATTTCAGCTTTCTATTTGAGGCACCAGTAGACAATGGGAGGTTCCCTATATCTGCTGTGAAGACAACTGGGTATCAATTCAGCCTTTACATGAATTTTGTTGTTTAGTCGTTTAGTCGTGTCCGACTCTTCGTGACCCCATGGACCAGAGCACGTCAGGCACTCCTGTCTTCCACTGCCTCCCGCAGTTTGGTCAGACTCATGTTTGTAGCTTCGAGAACACTGTCCAACCATCTCATCCTATGTCGTCCCCTTCTCCTTGTGCCCTCCATCTTTCCCAACATCAGGGTCTTTTCCAGGGAGTCTTCTCTTCTCATGAGGTGGCCAAAGTATTGGAGCCTCAGCTTCACAATCTGTCCTTCCAGTGAGCACTCAGGGCTGATTTCCTTAAGAATGGATACGTTTGATCTTCTTGCAGTCCATGGGACTCTCAAGAGTCTCCTCCAGCATCATAATTCAAAAACATCGATTCTTCGGCAATCAGCCTTCTTTATGGTCCAGCTCTCACTTTCATACATCACTACTGGGAAAACCATGGCTTTAACTATACGGACCTTTGTTGGCAAGGTGCTGTCTCTGCTTTTTAAGATGCTGTCTAGGTTTGCCATCGCCTATCTCCCAAGGAGCAGGCGTCTTTTAATTTCATGACTGCTGTCACCATCTGCAGTGATCATGGAGCCCAAGAAAGTAAAATCTCTCACTGCCTCCATTTCTTCCCCTTCTATTTGCCAGGAGGTTTACATGAATACCAAAAGGCTTTTAAGGATCTGAATGCAATTAATGAGTGCCCACAAATTTACAAAAATGCAGGAGCTTCCTAAGAAGGCTGGAGAATGACTCCCAAACAGAAGATTAATCTGACTCAATAAAACTGAGACCATATTTTAAAGGGACTATTTGAACATATACATATTAAATTCTTAACTTTTTCTTCAAGTTCACTGTTTCCTACTAGTAGAGGTCTCACTTTAGTAGATAAATAAGGACAGTTCGAAAGCACATCAAAGTGCAAGTAGATCAATAGGTACCACTCCGGCAAGAAGGTAAACGGCGTTTCCGTGTGCTGCTCTGGTTCACCAGAAGCGGCTTAGTCATGCTGGCCACATGACCCAGAAGCTGTACGCCTGCTCCCTCGGCCAATAAAGCGAGATGAGCGCCGCAACCCCAGAGTCGGTCACGACTGGACCTAATGGTCAGGGGTCCCTTTACCTTTACCTTTAAGGACCCAAGAAGATCACTCCTCAAGCAGACCAATGTTTTATCTTGTCCAGCATCCATTTTCACAGAAGGTAGAGAGAGAAAACAACCTCATGTACTACTTCTTATAGTAACAAACTTCTGATAAGTGTCAGTATATGGGAACATCACCGCTGCAGACAGCCAGATTGTTGACATCACATGATGCACCTATCTGTGGGAAAGAAGAATTTCCCAGGACGTTCACAGGCTGGATAAGTCTCTGTGAAGAGTGTAACTTGAAACCTTCCGACTGCGCATGTTCAGGAAGTTTGTCAGACTTGCTAGAAGAACTGAACTGAAAGGACGTGTTTTTCTCTAGTGCTGTAATGTCAGAAATAAACATCATGTAAATAGATTTCTGACTTGTTTTCTTTCCCCTGCGGAAGCAGGAGGAGGGGGTTGTGCATTTTACCCACTCTTGGGAAAATGTCACCTATCAAAATCTCCCTGGTCTGTCTGGATATCAGCCAGAGGAGGTTACCGGTATGCAAGCTCCGAGGACAGTGAGAGGGGCCAGCCTCTGTGGAGGGGGCTTGCAAACCGACAATAAGGACCAGCTGGGATGGAACACAGCCAAAGGAGAGGAGGAGCCAAAAGTTGCTAACAGTTTGGCCAGTAGAGTGGCCTTTCACTTTCTCCCTTTGATATACCCTGAAAATAGAGGAACCGGGTGTGGCTGGTTTTTCAGTTAAGTAGTTGAGAGGGGCAAGATGGGATGAATTTTTAAATGGCAGCAGGCAAATAAAAACTTGATTTTAAAACCTAAATAATATTTCTAATCAGCAGCAGCAGAAGTGGAAACATCAATGTTCCTGGATAATATTGCACTGCCATGATCACTGCAAACAAATTTGGGCTGGAGTCTAGGGTACATTTGTCTTCTTTGCCTGTTTTGGTAAAGCCAGTGGCATTGACCCTCTCACGATGCCTTTACCTTTCTATCTTTATGGCATCGAGCGATTGCCAGAGTTCCATTTTCATTACTCCCATCTTTCCATGATTGATACTCATGTCAGCAGGAGGTATAGAAGCCCTTAGGGAGGAGAAGAAAAGCATTAAGTCTGGCCTGCTACAAAAGACCTTTAAATAGCACTGGTTATCCCATGCCATCTGCTTTTGTGACATCTGAACAGGACCTGGGATTAATATGCCATACATGATAGTGTTCTCTGTTTTGTTCACTGCATACGATACGAGACATTTTACAACCCAAATGTGCACAGATAAATCTCAGCTACAGAACTCTGAAATGCTCTGGCAGCTGCAGGGCTGGCTAAGTCTAGTGCCTCAAAAAGACAAAACACCTTGCATACAGCAAGGACATGTGAAACTGTTATCAAGCAATAAGTGGATTCTGCGGTTTACAGGCACTTCATAATCTTGCAAACAATGAGACATGTTCCTTCTTCTCCGCCAACTTGGTGGCATTCCAAACCCTGGCTGTCAAGGGCCTCAAACAGGTCCAATGCCATCACACAATAGCAGCGGACCCATCTTGAGATCCAACAGATCCTAGACTACTCAGCCCCTCCTTAGCTCCAGAGCACCGTTGTCAGGGGTTCAGGAGCAGAGGCAAGGGCAAGGGAGGAAACAGAGAGCGAGGGAGAGGAGGCAGAAGAAAAGATGAGTGATGACGACGACCCGAGATCTCCGAGTCTTTCCAGTGAATCAGAAGATTCACAGAAAGGAGCACCAGTGGCCAGGGCAAGGGGGGAGCCTAGGGGGACACCCCAGGAAGATAGAGCCAGAGGGGACTCAGAGGGGAGCAGTTGGAAATCAGGACCAGCGTCACCGCCAGAGAGCAGGGAAGAGGAAGGGCGCCAGGGATCAAGCGCTGGCAGCTCACAACAGGGGGGAGGGCACGAGTCAGGAGTGGCCACACCTCCATCGGGGAGCGAAGAAACGGTCAGACGGAAGGTGGAAGGTTGGGCGCGCGTGCCAAGTTCAAATGCACAGGAAGGTGGCGCAGTAGGCAGCCCGGAAAGGGAGCCAGGTCCTAAAGCCCGCCGAAAGGAGGGAGAAGAGTCAGGGGGGTCAGCGTCAGCGTCAGAGGAATCCCGGAAGGAAGAGACCCCGGGGGGCAGAGGGACCCAGAGAAGAACAGTCAGGCGGAAAAGGTGGAGCAAGGCTAGGATATTAAGTTGGTGTACAAGGGGCGGAGACTCAGATGGAGCTTCGCCGATCTAACCATGAGACGTAGAGTTGCACGCAGCAGCTTGAGAATGGAAACTGTAACTCAATAAAGACTTTTATTTAATGATCGCTGGCTAGCGTGATCCTCTGTGAGCTAGGATCTGGAAGCAGCTCTGACAGTAAGCTCCATCCCTAGATTGTGGGCATCTACGTCCTCGCGGAGAGGAGAGAAAGCGGGTGCCTACTAGCGAGCTCACGAACGGCAGACAACATGACGGCCGAACAGCAGATAGTGGAACTCAGAGAAGCAGTGACACGACTGAATGCCGAGGCTCTTGCATCCAGGAAGAGAGAGGAGGACGCAGCTGCCGCCTACAGGGATCTCCAGGTCAGGTTGGAAGTGCTTACGAAGCAAGGGCAACTGACACCCAAACCGGAGGGGATTGGGTTGGGGAGACGAACAGGCGGTCTGGTCTCTCACTTCGATGGGAATTTGCAACAGTACCCCAACTTTAGAGCAGATGTAATGTGTGCACTGCAACTGCTGAACAAAGACTTTAGAGATGAGCAAGAGAAGGTGGGATTCATCATGTCCCATTTGCATGGAGATGCTAAAGCATGGCTGCGCAATTTGTGGAGAGATAAGGATCCGGCGCTCCAAAATGCGGATGCCTTTATTAAAGCGATGGATGGGTGCTTTTTATCAAGCATTGACGTGGATCTTGCTCGGCAGGAGATACATGGACTGAAGCAAGGGAGGGCCAGCGTAAGGCAGTACCATGCCCGCTTTTTCGCTTTGGTCAGTGCCCTGGAATGGGACAGAGATTCGGCTCCTGTAAGAGACCTGTTTTGGGAGGGATTGCACGGCTCGGTTAAAGATGAAATTGCGAGGGGGGAGAGACCCCGGACCACGCAGGAGATCGTTCAGAGGGCGCTGGCGGTGGGGGTGCGGCTGGAAGGACGTCCGTGGAGCAGGGACGAAGGGCGTGGAGGGCGCGAACCAGCCAGGGGCTCCTCCTTCCTTCCCAGAGAAGCAGCGCGTGCGCAATCCACGCCTCCGCCAGGAGGAGGAGCGGAACCTATGGAGGTTGGAGGTGCAAGGGCTCAGTCAGCAGCCAGAGCCCTAGCACCGGCAGCAGTGAAAGCGAAGCCTCCTAGAGGGAACAGGAAGTGTTACATCTGCGATGATCCACAGCATATGGCGAAAGAGTGTCCCCAGAGGCTCCACAAGCACACTGCAGCCTCAGCAATGGTAACTGCAGCAACGCAGCAAGGACAACCACAGCAGGGAAACGAAGGAGTCTGGTTGGAGGAAGAGGCACTGGGGCCCAGCCAGACGTGTCAGTGAAGCAGTCCCCAGAGATTTTACAGCCCATGGACCCCCTCCCGCCCAAACCGGTAGTGAAGCTCACCGCGTCGCTCCGGCTGCCCAATGGAATCACCATGGACGTGCCAATCACCATTGACTCCGGAAGCAATGCGGACTTTATAGGGCAGGACTTTGTCGACCGGCACGCTATACAGTTGCTGCCTGCCACGCTGCCCCTGCAGGTTGTCACGGTGGATGGCAGGGAGCTGCTAGGGGGGCAAGTGGTGAAGCAGACGCCACCAATGGTGATGCGACTTGGGAATCACAGGGAAATCATCAGCTTCAATGTCACTCAACTATCGGACACGCCCATTGTATTGGGCATGAGTTGGCTGGACAAGCACAGCCCGACGCTGGCTTGGTACCAGAGGCAGCTGACCTTCGGCTCTTCCTTTTGCGCTGAACACTGCATCGTGCCCAGGCAGGAAGGAGGGGAAGAGGAGTCACAGCTGCAGCTAGGCACGCTGCAAGCGGTTCCCCACAAGTACGCAGAATTTTTGGAGGTTTTCTGCGAGAAAGAGGCAGACAGGCTACCCCCCCACAGACCATATGACTGCAAAATTGACCTGCTGCCGGGGGCGGCGCTGCCCAAAGGGAAGCTGTATTCCATGTCTGAGGACGAACTGCAGGAACTCAAAGAGTTCATAGATCATAATTTGGAGCGCGGTTTCATCCGAGAGTCCAAGGCAGCGGGGGGCAGTCCGGTATTCTTTGTTAAGAAGCGGGACACGCCCCAAAAAAGACTTGTAGTGGACTTTCGCATCTTGAACAGTGTGACCAAGCCATCGGACTTCCCCATGCCCCGAATCGACGACCTCCTCGCAAAGGTACGGAAGGGCAGAGTGTTCACCAAGTTGGACCTGCGAGGGGCATACAACCTCATTCGCATGCGGGAGGGAGATGAGTGGAAGACAGCCATGTTCACGCCCCTGGGCACCTACGAATATAGAGTTATGCCTTTTGGATTGCAAAATGGCTCCCACGTTTTTCAAGCTTTCATGCATCACGTGTTGGCGGGGCTCCTCTACAAGACGTGCGTCTGTTTCTTGGATGACATCCTGATCTTTTCGGAATCGCAGCAGGAGCATGACAGACACGTCAAGGAAGTGCTGAGCAGGCTACAGCAACATAGGCTTTACGCCAAGCTGGAGAAGTGCCAATTCGACGTGACCGAGGTGGATTTCCTGGGCTACAAGTTGTCTGATAAAGGGCTCGCCATGGACAGCGCCAAGGTCCGAGCAGTGTTGGATTGGAAAAGCCCACGCAACCGGAAGGAGGTCCAACGGTTTGTCGGCTTCGCGAACTTCTATCGCAAGTTTATCAAAGGCTTTGCGATGCAGACAGCGGCCATCACGGACACGCTCAGCTCCAAGAAAAAGAAGTTCATCTGGACAGAGCAGGCGGAGCAGTCCTTTCAGGCACTCAAGCGTCTCTTCGCGTCGGAAGAGCAGCTGCTTCATGTCAACCCCAGCAGGCCGATGAGGGTGGAGACAGACGCTTCGGACAGAGCCGTGGGAGCAGTCCTGCTGCAGAAAGACCCGCAGGGGGTTTGGAGGCCGGGAGCGTTTTACTCAAGGAAGCTCAGCAAGTCCGAACAGAACTACACCATCTGGGACAGGGAGTTGCTGGCCATTCATGCAGCGTTCAAAGCGTGGAGGCACTTCCTGATCGGCGCCAAGCACACGGTGCAGGTCTGCACGGACCACAAGAATCTAGAGCACTGGCGCACGGCACAGTTCCTGAACCAGAGGCAGATACGTTGGGCTGAGTTCTTTGCGAATTTCGACTTCCGAATAGAGTATGTCCCGGGGGACACCAACATCATGGCGGATGCTCTCTCCCGTAAGCCACAGTATCTGGAGGAGGCAACGCCAGCGGCCGCCATGCACATCTTCGCACCGACAGTGTGGGCGTGCGCGGCGGCAACAGTTGACCTGGATGCGGTGCGACGAGCGTTGCAGGATGACTCCTTCGCGCAAGCAAAGATGGCAGAGGTGCACAGGGGCACGGCAGCGACCGACGAGTTCCAGCTGCGAGATGGTTTGCTCATCCGTAAAGGGGCCATCTACATGCCGGGAGACGAACTTCGCGCCAAGGTACTGCAGCAGCTGCACGACGCGCCCACTGCCGGGCACTTTGGCAAGGAGAAGACGGTGGAATTAGTAGCCAGAGACTTCTGGTGGCCCGGAATGAGAGGGGAAGTCGCGGACTACGTGGCGAGGTGTGACACCTGCCAGAGGTCCAAACCAGTGCACAGACCGCCTGCTGGAACCGCTGCAAACTCCGTTCGAGCCATGGGAGAGAGTGGCCCTGGACTTTGTCACGGATCTGCCCAGCTCGAGGGGCAAGACGGCTGTACTGGTGGTGGTGGATTTGTTCTCCAAGATGGCACATTTCATTCCGTGTGCGAAGGTGGCCACGGCGGAACAAACCGCCAAACTGTTCATAGACCACGTGTTCAAGGTTCACGGTCTGCCGCGGTCTATTCTGTCCGACCGAGGGCGACAGTTCATCTCAAACTTCTGGCAGAGGCTGATGGGCTTCCTGAACGTCAAGATCAACCTGGCGTCGGCTAGACACCCGCAGACCAACGGGCAAGCGGAGCGGGTCAATGCCATCATGCAGCAGTACCTGAGATGTTATGCGAATCAACAGCCTGCGACGTGGGTGGATTACCTGCCTCTCGCCGAGTTCGCCTACAACAACACGAAGCACGTGTCCACGGGGGTCACGCCGTTCTTCGCCAACAACGGGAGGCACCCTAGAACCTTCCCGGGACTGGAAAGAATGGGGGAGGGGGAGCCGCAGACAGCAGATGCGTTCGCGTCGGAGTTGCAGGAGGTCCACGATCAGCTGCGGCGGCACCTGGAGCTGGCTAAACACGCATACAAGGTACAAGCGGACAAACACAGAAGGGTTGGCGAAGAGATCCATGTGGGAGACTGGGTCTGGTTAGCAGCCCACGCAGTGCCGGCCAGGTCGTTGGCGAAGAAGAAACTAGGGCATAAACAACTGGGGCCCTACCAAGTCGACGAACAGGTCAACCCGGTGGCTTTCAGGCTGGCTCTTCCGGAGGGTTCCAGAATGCATCCGGTGTTCCACAGATCGGTGCTCACTCCCTACAAGGCACCTCACAGGTTTCAGGAACCAGGAACGGCACCGGGTCCGCTCCGAGAGAGAACCGGGCAAGGGGGAGTGGCACAGGAGGAGCGCATCAACGAAGTCACGGAGATTTTGGACTCCAGATGGGGGGAAGAGGGGGTAGAATACCTTCTCGCCAAGGAGGGCACCCCGGCCAGTGCCAACAGCTGGGTGCCGGGCTACGCTTTAGACGAACCTCTGCTCAAAGAAGAGTTTCATGCCCTCTTCCCACATAGGCCAATGCCAGCAGACTTTTTCGACGACTGGCTTTTCACGCCCACGCTTTCAGCCAGCACGTTCCGGGGGTTCGACTCGGACGAGGAACCGACACGAGACGCCCGTTCCCCAGAGGGGTCACCCTCGGGATCTGCTTCAGAACCCTCGTATTGGTGGGATGATCGACCAGAGGAGCAGTTCCGCAGAAGGTGGCTGGAGGGTCCAGGACGAGCAACGTCTCCAGAAGGCAACGAGGGAGAGACGGACATGGACGTTTTCGGGGACGACCCGGGTTTCGAGCACGGCGGCACAGAGATGGAAGCGGAGGTGACCGTCGTCAACGAGAGCAGGGAGGAAGAACCGGAAGACTTCGGATGGCGGCCCGCCACGGGAAGCGAACTGTATCCGACATTCGTCCCCCTGACACGGCAGCACCCAGATCCCGCACCGGAAGGAGGGGAGGGGGGAAGAGGGGGCTTCGAGGGGGGGATGGATGTCAGGGGTTCAGGAGCAGAGGCAAGGGCAAGGGAGGAAACAGAGAGCGAGGGAGAGGAGGCAGAAGAAAAGATGAGTGATGACGACGACCCGAGATCTCCGAGTCTTTCCAGTGAATCAGAAGATTCACAGAAAGGAGCACCAGTGGCCAGGGCAAGGGGGGAGCCTAGGGGGACACCCCAGGAAGATAGAGCCAGAGGGGACTCAGAGGGGAGCAGTTGGAAATCAGGACCAGCGTCACCGCCAGAGAGCAGGGAAGAGGAAGGGCGCCAGGGATCAAGCGCTGGCAGCTCACAACAGGGGGGAGGGCACGAGTCAGGAGTGGCCACACCTCCATCGGGGAGCGAAGAAACGGTCAGACGGAAGGTGGAAGGTTGGGCGCGCGTGCCAAGTTCAAATGCACAGGAAGGTGGCGCAGTAGGCAGCCCGGAAAGGGAGCCAGGTCCTAAAGCCCGCCGAAAGGAGGGAGAAGAGTCAGGGGGGTCAGCGTCAGCGTCAGAGGAATCCCGGAAGGAAGAGACCCCGGGGGGCAGAGGGACCCAGAGAAGAACAGTCAGGCGGAAAAGGTGGAGCAAGGCTAGGATATTAAGTTGGTGTACAAGGGGCGGAGACTCAGATGGAGCTTCGCCGATCTAACCATGAGACGTAGAGTTGCACGCAGCAGCTTGAGAATGGAAACTGTAACTCAATAAAGACTTTTATTTAATGATCGCTGGCTAGCGTGATCCTCTGTGAGCTAGGATCTGGAAGCAGCTCTGACAACCGTGTTTGGGGTCTTCCGGTGACTGCTGCCAACAGGGATTCCACCAGTGGCACTTCCACCTGCCCACAGCAGGTGGAAGGATAAACTCTGTACCAGCCAAATGGCACTTGCATCACTCCACTGGTGGTTACCAGTGGAAGGCTGGCTTAGCCAGCAGAGCTGAGTGGAGGGACACATTTGCCCAAACTAAATCTCACAACCCACCACAAGGGAGGGGGTTGAATCTGTCTTTTATTCAGCTTTGTAACTAACCTCCCTCATCCCAGCAGAGAGGAAAGTGAACATACATTAAACATTCATGGCACACACACAAAAGACCTGGTCAAAAGACTCAAAATGTGATATATTTGCACAACAGGTGGTCCCCCCACATTTTTATGGAGTCCATAAACTATGTCGTCTGGTTTTCTAGTTGCTTTCATTTTATTTATACAGTCCCAGGCAAGCCAACAAGAAAGACTGTTACCAAGCCAAAAGACATGCTTGGTGGCTCACCTATAGCATGGAGGCTACAGATTGTGTAAACCTATTATATATGAAAATAGATTTAAGCTGCCTCAAACTTACTTTGTTGAACAGTCCACTCTTCCCCCCCCCCCACACACACCCCGAGGAGCCCAAGAGGCAAACAACATGTGATAAAACAATAAAATCCATCTTAAAAACAATTACAATACCGATACAAACTAGGAAATGTCTTAACTTAAAAGACAACCAAGATAACAGCTAATATTCAAGGGGAGGGGATCCCAAAGTTGCTACAACACTAAAGGCCCAATTCCTACATTATGTGGAACCAGCTACTTGATACAATGGTAGCTGCAGAAGGCCTTCACCTACAGAGTGTGGAGGTTGGTTGGGAGTGAAACTATCTTTCAGGCACCTTGGTCCCAAGTTGTATAAGGATTTAAACACCAAAATCAGCACTTTGAACATAGCCTAGTAGCTAACTGGCAGTGCAAATCTTTCAAGAGTGAAGTGATGCATTGGCAATATCCTGCCCCAGTGAGCAGTCCAGCTGCACCAGCTACAGCTTCTGCACCAACCTCAAGGGCAACCCAAAATGCAGCACACCCAAATGCAGATGGATGTTACCAGAGCATGGATGACAGCGGTCCAGCTACCCTGGTGCAGATATGGTGGAAGCTGTCTTCCCAGCTGTAGCTGGCAGAAGGCTCTCATAGCCACTGAGGTCATCTGGGTCTCTAGTGATAAAGATGGATCCAGGAGAAGCCCTGGACTATGAACCTGCTCTTTCAAGGGAATGATGACCCCATCCAAAGCAGGAAATTGACCAATTACCTGGACTAGGGAACCACCCACAATCCCACCATCTTGCCAAGATTCAGAGTCAGTTTATTGTCCCCCATCCAGCTCACTGCTGAATTCAGGCACCAGTCCAGAGCTTGCACAGCCTCTCCTGATTCAGATGTTACAGGAAAGCAGAACTGGATATCAACAACAACTAAGAGCACCTCACCCCATTTTCTTCTACATAGCAAGATTTCTTAATCTGCCTTTTCTACTTTGGATGGCTGTTTCAGGACAGTCGTACAGGCTTGAAAATCCACCCAATCAGCGCTGTGTGGTGTAACTAATTTCTTAGGATACAACAAAGCAAAATGATCAGTGATTGTCCCTTTTCTTTTCTTTTTTTCATAAAAAGGAAAAAGAAAAGCATGTCTAAACTTCCCATCCTTCTTTTCCTTAATGAAACTGTTATTGATTTTTCATCCCTGCAAATCAGTGCCTTGGAGCAATTTCTTTTAGCTGCAGGTTCTCACATTTAATTTGTAATGTATGCCTTAAAGGAGAGGACATCAATAGCATCTCCAGGGAAGCAATGGAAGGGTGTTTTTTTATTATTAGAAGTGGATGAAATTGTACATGAAATTTCAACCATCAGAGTAAAAAAACAGATCAAAACAAGTAATTAATTAAAGTAATATTTTCCACATAACCCCCCCACGAATTTGAAGAGAGAATTGGGTCAGATACAAACCACAGTTTGAAATGCATAAAAATGTTAAAGGAAGCAGAGCATCAAATGATTTCCTCCATTTACATTTTTTGCATAAGATGTCAGTGTATGAAACTGCACAAATGATCAGCTTCAAGAATTTAGCAACATACACTGAGAGGAGAAAAACATTCTTTCCCCAAGTTTCCAAGAGCTGCAATCCTAACCCCATTTATTAGGGGGTAGGTCCCCATTTAATTAAACAGGACTTACTTCTGAGTAGACACGGTTAGGCGTGAGCTGTTGCACACTAAAGAAGAAACCCTGTTGGTGATTTTTTTTTTATGTTCGTTTGACAGCTCATCTATAAGTACATGAGATTTATTTAGCCCCTGGACACTGTGAGCCATTTTGCATGAATGGGAATGGTGAAAAGACAGGAGACTCAGCTAGACTGGTAAAGAAAAAGCGATTTATATGCATTGTATATGCGATATAACATTGTGCCACCAGATGGCGATGTGGAGTCCTGCTTTTCTCTACTTGTTTTTCCTGTTTAAATTTACAACACTTTAAACTGAAATGCTTCTTCCCAGCCAGGGTTTTAAAAAAACCAACACAAAACAAGTTTCTCCATGTTATTACATAGTGGCAGATGAAATTGACTTATTATGTTTCAATTAGAATGTTCTGCTGAGGCTCACATAGTTAACCATGGGTCACTGGTGTTAATACTGAAACTGCCGCTTAAGTTAAAAGTGCTTTTATTTAATTATTCTGTTACTAGTTCTAAATAGAGAGTGCAGTCAGTTCAGCTGACCAGAGAACAAGCTAAGATTTAGGACTTTCAAAAAAAAAAAAAAAGTAGTTCAGGACACAGTGGAGTTCCAACAACCTTGTTGTGAAGGCAAAGGTCAACTGAAAAAAGAAGCATTTTTTAATAATCCTTCCTGCCTAGGAGGAGGCAATCTGGATGAGGGGAACCATGCCAGATCTGGAAGGCTCTTCCCTGAGAGGCTGTAGTTACACAGTTCCCCAAAGGGGAAGAAGTCAGTAGATCTTGAGAGGAGTCCTTTTATTTTATTTTCTACCAAGAGGCTTAAGTTATGCAGCTCAAAGCATGGGACATTTAAGAGCTTCTCCTGATACATACATATACACGTGCACAAATAATGTGTAACACAAGTACAAAGAAAATGATTTAGTATTATTGTTTTCATAAAAGATGAAAAGAAAAAGGGGGTTGTTTTCTAGTGTCTATGAGTATTTAATTATTGCTATGATATAGTAACATTTTTATATTGTAGTATATATTTGCATATATTCACATATATACATTTTTATATTGTATATATCTGCATATGTTTGCAGATACACACACACACACACACACACACACAGGTGTACTGCATATATTCTACATTTATTCTTATATGCAAAACCATGGTTTAGAAAGAAGAAGAAAAAAAAAGCCTTGGTGAATCTTGCTCTTGCACATGGTACTGTAAGCATATAGCACCTGTGTGCACACAGGTATCTGTGAATAAAGCCCCAGATATTTTGCAGAGGAAATAGTGCTTTTACTTTCATTCCTATGATCTTTCAGAGAAGGCCTAGAGGGAATCCATTAGTAACAGGCCAGTTGGGTGCTATCAGTTATCAGCCACCTCATATGCGCTGCAGCTGTTCACTAGTTCCCTCCCCCCCCCCCCGCACACTTATAAATGTACCTCAAATCTGATTTGGGACCTTGTGTGCTGTAATGATTAAATCATTGTGAGGGCTCCAAAAGCTGGTCTACCCCTCCCAGAATCAATCAAGGACAAACTAATGAGAATATCAGCAAAGGTGAAGATATTCACCTCGCAACTTTTTAATTTGCGGTACATACATCCTTTTGCTGTTTCCACAGCAAGTATAAGGATAAATGCTGATGGAGATGACATTAAAAGTAGAAAACCCCCAAGATTAGCTTTTATTATTTATGGTAATAGTGCAAAATTCATGTACAGGTGTGGCAACACCATCCCTTGAGACTTTAAGAAGTACGTACAGATGCTGTTTTTCAGAAAGATCCATTTGCAGGGGACAGCTTTAATCCCTTATCTTCCTCAAAAGCCCAATTTATTCCAGTGTCATAGGCTTGTTATCCTCAAATATCATTCATCCACCGTCTGTGCATTTTCAGAAGGTATTCTAGTAAAGGTCAGCAGTCAAACGCCCATCAATACACACTAAAGAGGTGAAAATGTTAAGTACTGGAGCTACCCTAGTACACCTTCATTGCTAAACTTCCTAAATTGTATTCTGATTTCACATAACTTTTTAGGAGGGAAAAACTAGGCCCCGCTTGAGAGCCACCAGGCCAAACATAGGGCACCAATGCACTAAATAGTTGCATTGGAGGGAGCAAGCACAATGAGCCCCACTAGTGCAATGGAACTTTCTCTCATCTCCTCCCCTGGTGTGTGTCCCGCCCCTTCCAAATCAGCCGGGAGGGGGGAGGTTCTGAAGAACCCCCAGAGCAGCATGCAGGGTGGGGAGACAGGGTCTATCATTCTGTCTGGCAAGCAGAAATGCTTGTGCTGATGGAGCAATCATAATAGCATTATGTTGGATTACACTCCATATATCATCGTCTGACAGATAACCCCCGTTTCACTAGTCCCAGGCAGACATTAAAATGGGAGGGAGCCTAAATTTCTGGTGAGACTCATTTCATGGATAGTGGGTTGAAATGTGCTTGCTGGCTGATTAGTTATGCAGACCTGCAGTACAGCAGTGGTAAATGTGGAAAGAATAGAACTAATCCTGAAGATGCTGACATAATTTGACTAGCTGGGAACCATAGGGGTATATTAAAGCAAGCTCCTCATATTTTTTTCCGTCTTCTCTCCCATCACCATGTCCCCCTTTTTGCCCAACCTCTCTCTTTCGCCTACAGTCCAATATCATTACCTCTCTGGCTACATTCTTCCTGCTTTGCTCAATTGTTCACACTCATGCAGATTTAATCTCCTGTTGTGCCCTGGCTGAACCAAAGGTTGTTGTTTTTCCTACTTTTATGGCCTACATTTAGATGCCAAGGGTTTCTCCAGCTGCCATGTCTAACATTTTTGTTTTGTACCTTCATTCATCCTGCTAATCTACATGAAGCATTTTCTTTTTCTGTTGCAGGTTGAAAGACAGCAGGGTGTGGGATTTTCCAGTATACTGCTGAGACTGTCACAAGTATGACTCTCTGCCTACTGGACAGAAATTGTGAATTTGTATTCGGTGCAATGAGCTCTTGGGTCATTCCCTCATGGCCAAGGTGGCTGAGAGAGGCAGAGAGGCTGGCAGACAAGACCTCTGGGGGTGTGATAACTGCATTCCAATACCAGGATGATAGTTCCCCTCTTGCCATGGAGTATGAGGGTCTAGGGGGAGGTAGACAGACAGAAGCAAAGGAAGACAGAAATAATCCCTTAGAAGGGGCCCACTACTTGGGAGATGAACAGTTATCCCTTTGCACCTAGAATACTCCTCCTGAGGAAAGGGAAGATCCTTGTAGTGGGTGATTCAATCATTAGTGACTTAGGTGTGTGATGGGTGTGCAGCTTGCAGAAGGCCCTAGAGAGCCTAAGTAGGATGTTGAAAGCTAAAATCTTCAACAAGACTTTCTCTGAAATGCTACAGTTTCCATGCACAGGGCCACCTAGACAGGTTCCCTGCACAATGCCAACTAGAAAGACTCAGCTGTGTAGTCTGAATGATATGGTAGTGTTGGGAGAAGGGTTTGACTTTGTTAAGACACAGTGGGATGTGGTTAGGCGCTGGGTCTGTACAAAAGGAATGGGCTCCACTTGAGCCAGATGGAACTAGACTGCTTGCCCTTAAAATAAAAAAAAGGTGGAGAGTCAGGCTTCTGAAGACCCAGCAGGCGATCAGGAGCATGCTGTTCAGAACAAATCAACTCCCAGGGATGAGAGGGGAGATGTTAATGATTATTCAAAGGAGGGGAGGTAGAATTAAGCACTGAGAGTGCAGGGACATATGTTAGTATTTCAAGGACACCAAAGCACCGTAGGCTAGACCAGGAATACTGAAGACATTTGAAGAGAGAGATACCATACGTAAGTGTTTGTAGGTTAGCGCTAGAAGCCTCCAAGCCATGGTGCTTGATCTTAAAGGAGATCAAGTGAGCATAACAGAAACCTAGTACAGTTATACCTTGGTTCTTGAATGTAATCCGTTCCGGAAGTCTGTTCGACTTCCAAAAACATTCGAAAACCAAGGCACGGCTTCCGATTGGCTGCAGGAGCTTCCTGCACTCAATTGGAAGCCATGGAAGTCGCGTCGGACATTCAGCTTCCAAAAAAAGTTTGCAAACCGGAACACTCACTTCCAGGTTTGTGGCATTTGAGAGCCAAAACAAGAAGCCAAGGATCCAGTTTAAGTTATTAACAGATGCGAGAGAAAGAGGTGGCTTCGCCCTGCCAGACTTGAAACTATATTATGCCTCTGTTGGTTAAAGGAATTGATTAAATTAGTGAATGGAGAGTTGTTAGATTTAGAAGGATTTGATAATAGATTCGGGTGGCATGCATATCTGTGGTATGAAAAGAAAAAAAATTCATAAAGGCTTTGAAAACCACATCTTCCGAAGATCATTGATAGAGGTGTGGGAGAGGTATAAAAATTTGTTGGAACCAAGACTCCCCCATTGGCTTTCACCATTGGAAGTGATGAGTGTGGAAAAAGATAAACATGAGGGGGAGGTGGATAACATATGGAGAATTGATAGTAAGAGAGGGGGGGAATGGAAAATGAAGACTTATGAAGAGGTGAAAGAATTTGTTTATGATTGGTTGCACTACTACCAGATTAGTGAAATGTTTAAAAAAGACTGTAAAATGTGGGGATATGAAGGAAAAGAATAAAAATTTCAAATAGAGGTATTGAATAATGAGTATAAAAATTTGTCTAAAATGTATAGAATGTTGTTGGAATGGCATACAAAAGATGAAGAGGTGAAATCAGTAATGATACATTGGGCCAGAGACTTTGGTTATAATATACAATATGATGATTGGACGAAATTATGGAATGAAAGGTTAAAATTTACGGCGTGTACCGCGTTGAAGGAAAATGTAATGAAAATGATATATAGATGGTACATAACGCCAGTTAAACTAGCTAAAATGTATAAAACATGTAACAAGTGTTGGAAATGTAAAGAAAAAGAAGGAACTTTCTATCATATGTGGTGGGAATGCAAAAAGGTGAAAGGCTTCTGGGAAACGTTATATAAGGAATTGAAAAAGATGTTGAGATATACATTTGTTAGAAAACCAGAAGCCTTCTTACTAGGATTGGTAGGTAATGAAATTAATAGAAAAGATTGTAAACTTTTCCAATACGCTGTAACAGCTGCAAGAATACTTCTGGCACAAAGATGGAAGCAGGAAGAAATTCCAACTGTGGAAGAATGGAGAATGAAACTGACTGAATATGCGGAATTGGATAAATTGACTGGGAAGATTCGATATCAGAAAGACCAAAAGTTTATCGAGGACTGGGGAAAATTTACAGATTATCTGAAAAGCATATGTGATGCACAGACAACGCTTGTTGGTTTTGAAGAGTCTCTGTGAAAAATTAAGAAATATTGTAAAAAAGAAAGTAGGAGAAAGGAAGAGGAATGGTTAAAGGCAATAATAAGTTCAAAAATGCGTTAACAATAGTAATTTTAACGAAAGATTGGCAGAGAAACTGAGGGAAGTCAAAAATTGATGAATGTGAGAGTTAATATGAGTTGATTGTATAAAAATGTTTGGAAAATGAATAAAAAATTATTATAAAAAAAAAGAGAGCCAAAACATTTGAGTCACAAGGTGTTCGAGAACCAAGGTACGACTGTAGAATGGAAATAACCAGTGTGGCATGTTTCTCTCTACAGGAAGGACAGGGAAGGCTGGAGGTGGCCTTGCTCTGTACATCAAAAGGAGAAACATAGAAATATCCAAGGGGAAAGACTCCCCCTATCGCCCACTGGAAAGTTATTCATGAGGAAATGCAGCCATTAGGCTGAAAAAGTTTCCCTATCCTTGTTCTAGAAAAAGAAGTCTAAAGCCCCACCAGGGCTTGTTTCATGATTGCATGGGTCCTTTCCCAACCGTGTAGAAGCACTGTTTCACTTTCCCAAGTAGGATTGAAAACAGTGATAGTGTCTTTTCCCTATTGTGGACTTTAATAATACATTTGTTATAAGATTAAACCCACATGTTGTTTGTAAAATTGTGGTGCAAAATACTGCGTATCTGACCCTTGAGTTAGGAAATAGACGTAAGATGGATTCAAACCAGTAAGGTGCCTATTACATGTATGCTCTCAAGCCAACAAGGTGCCCCCAAGTTTAAGCGCAATCTAACCTTTGTTGCCTTTGGCAGGGCAAATTATACAGTAACCTGGTGAAAATTGCAGCTTGAATAATTTTCTTTTGTTATTTAATTAAGAGCATCTTATATTTAACATTCCCAAAATGTCCCCTTTAGAATAATATATTATATACCTTGACAGATTAATTAGTTAAAAGCAAGACAGTTAATTGATAAAAAATAAACCTTAATCAGTCCCACTGAAAATCAATTTGTGCTCCATCAGCTGCTGCTAAGAGACTGTGGAGAATACAAAGATCCAGAAAAAACCCCGCATCTTATCTATGAACCACAGTAGCCCTGCCGCTCAGGCCTCAAATCATATCAATGGAGTTGGAACAGAACAGTTTGAAAATTGACTGGACGGTGTCAAGAATATGAGCTGCTTGGATTTGGAAATGGTACAAATAACAACATGCATTTCGTCATGAGTTCAGAAATTATACACAGGAAAAAACACCTAAAATGCATTGCTTACCAATTTCTGTGTAATACCACACACCCCAGTAAAGCTTAACAGATGGAAAGCTGGTTAGAATAGTTTTTAAAGATTTTAATTACCTCTATATATTTTTAAATATTCTGATGGTATTCTGCTTTTTTCTAATAGAGCCAACAGCACAGACAACTACTGTGGATAGAAATGTATAATTAATGCACATTACTAATTTAATTATGGAATCTTCGATACGCATAAAATGTCATAACTAAAGACAGTGATGTCTCAGGGCTTCCAAGGGACTAGAAGCAAAAATGATTTGCCCTATTAAGAAGGCATATAAAATGACACATAGAACCATTTCTGAAGGATCAAAAGAGAATGGACTTTAACCTTGTTACTGGTCTGGAATTTAATGTTGCCTGACATTAACTTCACACTGAGGAAAGTTGAGAATGTTTCTTGACTAGGCTAGACTTGGGGAAAATAATAATGGATTTTGGAAACTTATGTGAGGATTATGGTTCCATAATGTATTCCAGATAAATGAAATTGTCAGGCAAAATATAGATTAGATTACTAGTAATATATGATAAGCTATCGTGGGAAGATGCAGTTTAACGGCAAGATTATCACCAGCCACTGCTATCTAGATGCCTTAGCTTACTGAAACTAATCAATTTTTTTCTCATTATGCAAAAAAATGACTAATAAAATCTAAAAAGGAAATATGAAAACATACTATTTGGGCTGATAATCTAAGACTGTGTGTTATTGTGGTGAGGCAGAAGGGCACAGATGAAGGCAAAGAGCAAATGCAGTCCAAAGACAGAGAGGGGTCTACTGGTAAGCTCCCAATTTGCTACCTGGTTAGGTTCAAGGTTCCTGTGCTTAATTCTAAACAACTTGGGCCCAAAGTACATTAGCCTGATTGCTTATCGTCTATCCTTGATAATTGACATCTTCTTATGGGGCACTTTCAGTGATTCCCCCATGATGTTGAATTGCAGCTGGCCTTCACCAAGAACCAAGCTTTCGGTGTCGCAGGCCCTGCCCTGTGGAGCTCCTTGCCAACAGAAGTCCTTCAGGATTTACTTTCTGCCTCCTTTCAGATACCTTTTAAAATCTGTACCATTCAGGCAGGCCTTTGGGATGGGTTTTTTTAAAAGCAATCAGTCTTTATTGATGTCATAGTAGGGTTTTTTTTTAATATGTTGTATACCGCCTTGTTATTTTTGTTTATGAAAGTGCAGTAAATGTATACTTAAATACAAAAAGTAATAGGCCATTGAATGATATGCAAGGGTTTTTTTAAAAAACCAGAATTTTTTTTAAAAAATACCGAAAAAAGCAAAAGTGGGTTGTTGAAGAATCTGCAATAACTAAAGCTGAGGTGAGTATCCCTGGCGCCTTTCACAGAACCCATTTGTTGCCCACAGAAGTTGGCAGGATATTCAGTAAAATTGCTGGGAGTGGGGACAAATTCTAAGCATTTAGAGTTGGGGCTTACCATTCCAGACCACATAGCTAAGGATTTCTCTTTTAACGCATACACACAAAGCTTAGTTGCTGTGTGAACAGTCCAGCACGTTCCTTCCTACTTCCTACTTCAGGGGTAGTGAACCTTTTTTTACCTCAAGGGCCACATTCCTCCTGGGCAATATTCCAAGGACCATTTGGCAGTGGTGGTGGGAAGGACCACAGGCAAAAGTGAACAGAGTGACAAATGTTTTTTTTTTCTATCTTTGTCCAGTAGCCTATTTTTTTATTCACCCTCACATGTCCCCCTCTGTTCTCCACCCAGATAAGCAAGCAATATCAGAATTCAAGGACACATTCTAGTCATTCAAAAAAGCTGGGTTGCAAAGCAGGACCAACGAAGGAGGTTTCCAAGGGCCAGACAGATGTTTGAAGGACCATATTTGGGTGGCCCAGGGCTAAGGGGTCCCCCATCTGATTTATTGTACTGTTAAAACTAGAATTTGGGGGAGAAGGTACTGGAGAAAAGCTAGGTTTTACTCTGCCTGGTTCAATGGTACAAGCTGACACAACTAAACTGTAGCACAGGATGATGCTGGGCTGCCTCCCTCCCTCCAAAACATCATCCTTACAAGAATGCCGATTCACAGGCATTTCAACTGATCTTCAGACACAGCAATATTATTGAGCAATTAGCCTTGGGTTATCCGTATAAATCATTCAACAAATATACTTCAATGCTTAGGTCAGCTCTGAAGGCACTCACTCTAGTTTCGCTGGCAGTTTCCAGTACAGCATAACCTCTGTTGTGTTGTGTTGTGTTGTGTTGTGTGTGTGTTTTAGAATGATTCAGCACAAACTCACGAAACAACTACCACCCAGAAATGAAACCCCTCTCATTGTTGAGTAGGCAAAAGCTAAACGTTTCATATGTTGACTTGATGAATAATATTTGTGTGCGGATCCTTTTCCCGAGAAACAGTCGGGGAGCGAGTTGTGTTAAACTTTCTTGCTGCAAGGATGTCAGCACCCTTTTGGTGGTGTTCCGATTGGATTCTCTTTGAACATATGCCCTTTCAAGTGAAATTAATCAATCTCTTTATCGCTCCCACAGCATCTGGAGCTATAATCATTACCCAACTGCTGAGAAAGAAATGAAACCACTAATCGCATAGGGAGTAGGGCTTACTGTTCGGAGCAGGAAAGTTTTTTATTAAGTTCTAATTTGAAAAGTGATTTTTCATGACTAGCCTTCCAAGACACAGGGCATAAAAGGAAACTCTGCTTCAGCAAAGCCTGTGAGTTTCTGCCCAGTATACATATTCCGAACTGCGATAAAGTGAAACACTTTTAATTATGCTTTTTAAAAAAGAAAAAAAATGTACATTTGAATGTAATAATCATACATTATAATCCAGTGAAAGTGAATCATCTTTCTTTCTTTCTTGCATCCCATTGAATTCAGTGGGAGAGATTTCAGGGCATTCTTACAAATCAGTTCTACTGAAGTCAAAAAGCTTAACTTTGGTTGAATCGCACTGCAGTGGCACACAGAGGGATGCTGAGGAAAATTAGCCCTACTAAAATCACCCATCGCTGCTGCTATCTATAATTTTGTTTAAAATGCTGAGCAGGGGCATTTTGAATTGTGGAAAAAAAATGTGTATATGGATCTGTTCAGTTGCAATCAATCTGGACATATTAAGATATTAAGCCATTAATGAATGTCTGTCAGGTGCTGTGCTCTGAATATCTATAACTGTGGAAATATTAAACACACACACACACAGTAAAATAAATATTTCAGAGGGTTTTTTTAAAAAAAAACCTCATAAAACCTCACAGTGAAGAATAAGTTTAGAAGTGCAAAGATGTACTGTTAAGAGCCATGGTGGCTAACGCAGAAGGCTGGGAGACCACCAGTAGGTGGAGACAGGGCCAATGACTGACAAAGCTCACACTGTGAGTAGTTGAATGGAAGGCATCAGCCAGGGGAGGACTAAGTGCAGACTGAAGTTGGTGGGACATTGCCTCCATTTGCCCTAATGGACCAGTTTCCAGTGGGGAAAAACATGTTAAGAGCTAGGTAATAAGGTGGGTACAGAATTTCTGTTAGCTGGTGACTTTAGAGGTATGGCAGGAGTGGGTGAGGAACCTGTGGCCTTTCAGATTTTGCCAGACTACAACCCATGGTGGCTGGGGTTGGTGAGATTTGGGGTCCAACAACGCCACGTGTTACCCTATCCCTGATGAATGCAATACATTTCAGATGTCCAAAAATTGTTGTTGATGTTGTTTTTCTTTTAAGACCATGACCAGATGGTGTATTGCCCTTTGGAAACTGTATGAATTGTAAGACATAATTAACACCAAATGTTGGGTCACAGATAGAAGGGAGAGGGCAGCAGTTTCAAGATGTGGCAGATGTGATCAGGTTAAGATATACTAGAAGGAACAAAGGCATGCAACAGAAAAGAAAACTATAAACATTGACAATGCTACTTTTATTAATCGATAGATATATTTTTTTACCAAAACAATATAACAACACGATCCCATAGTCACTGCAGCAATACATTATGCTAAATGCTGGGAGAGCATTTCTCACATCAACTTTGGTGGAAAAACAGAGTAAGTGAATATTCGGTTTAATTTGGCTACCTATATTAGAATTAAATGAGGAAGGCAAGTCATAGCCACAAAAAATGGATAAACAAGGCTCACTCACCATAAATTAATGCATTTATTTAATGATAAGCAAGAAAAATAACACTTCTGTAATATTTCTAATATTAAATTGATTTTTTCAACTTTTGGAAATAATGGATTTTAATGTTGACAAAAAAGTGGGAAAATCTGAATAATAAAGCCACATAAGCAATGAATGTAAAAACTAAAAAAAAAATGCAGTGAAAGTTGCAACAGTACAGACAAAATCAGTTTTTAAAAGCTCCAGAAAATAATTTTTTTGCTGGTACTGTTGTTTTTCCTATTCTTATTTGTATTGTTGTTATTACTGCCTGCTCTTTGACAGGACTTCCACTGGCGGGGCTCATTAGGTGAATCCTTCCCAAAGTATTTATTTTGGCATCGCTCTAAGCAACGTGGTGAAGTGCTCGTAATCAGAGACAGCTCCAGCATTATTCAGAGGAAGCTTAACCCCAGTATCATTTATCTAAGGAAAGCCCCAGTGGTTCACACCGAAGATCATCCCCAGAGTGGCTGCTGCATAAGGTAATTTCTCACAATAACTGATATGCATAATGGATCATGTAACTGCAAGTCTAATCAGTCCCTGGAATATGTGCTACATCTATTGCAAGTAGATGCCCTTCTTTCACAGAAATTAAGGCGCAGCCTCCAGCAAGCATGTTCTCCTGTAATTGGATTAAGTCTAAATTTATAGTTTCTAGGATAGTACCACTACCTTTCCTGCAGTGGACACTGATTGGCTCAGAGATCTCTTGTGATCCCCCAGCGAAAAAATCCTATTGTGGTGTTTCATGGCAGTTCACTGCCTCTGCCCTTTGCCATGTATTGTCCCTCAACCGGGCCTGTCCTGAATGAGATTACTCTGTGTGTCAGATCCCATGTTCATCAGGAAGCTCTGTGGTCCTCATATGCTGATCCACACCACTCTTTTCATGAATGGCTTCGGGGAAAAGATTTATTTTCCTTAGCTAGATTCCTCACCCTTACCCTGCTTTCACCCTATCCCTGCTTCTAAACTATATCTAGCTGGGATCCTTGCAGAAAAATGCAAACCATTATCTCCCCAAAATAAAAGCATTTAGTACTCTCAAACTTTATTGGCGATTTCTGAGAAACATATTGGGTGGGTGGGTGCGTTTATTATGTATTTTGTGTTTTATTTTGTATTTTTATGTTGTGAAGTGTGGTATACAAATTTAATACACAATAAAAAATAACAATAACAAAATAACAATTAAAAAAACCCATGTCACTCTTTGTTGAGCGTTTTGTGTAAATAAATATTCAAAGCATAGGAAAATCCTCCAAGCAAGCTTCTGTTAATTTATCCTAAAATAAGGATAGTACTTACAAAATAATTATGTCCAGTACAATAACATTTGTTGCATGCAACCATATCCATTAAAGACCTGCAAAATAATGTCTGTCCTTATTATCTATAATTCAATTATCAGTGAGGAAAAGGAACCAAATGCTATATTCTGTTTTGTTTCCCTTAACATACTTTTCCATGTTTACCCCGATACTTCATCTATTTAGAAATCAGAAACCGGTATGTTCCTCACAAGTGTTTTGATCACAAATATCACAAACAGAAATAGAGATTAGCTCATTTTCAATGGCATTTTAAGAATCTTTAAAACTCCTGAGGTATTTCATATAATCAATGAAGGCATACCTGCAAAGGTCAAAATATTTCCAGGAGAAGCACCCAAAGAGGGTGTTCACTTTCTTATGAACAACAATGCACATCTCTAAACACTTTCAGTTCACAATAGAAATGTAACAATGAACACGAGAAACTTCACTTACTCTGAAATTATATCTTGAAACATCCCCCCCAAGCTACTTCATGAGATCAGCACTCCATATCTCTGCTGAATGTGCTATGCTCTGAGAAAAATATGTAACATAGCTATTTTTCTTTCTTAAAATTTTCACTAAGTGAATATAAGTGACAATAATATCTATTTTTAGAATGCTCCAAATTGCATTAGGTTATTTCTTACGTAATCTAATTTCAACATCTTCCAAGTTTTAAAATTTATCACAATGTGCTTACAATGCTTCTGTTTAACTGTGATATAAAGTCAAGGCTACAAACCTAAGCATGCTTACTTATTGCTTGTTGCATTCCAGGGTGCTCATTACAGCCTGAGTGCAAGAAAGCAGCTGCAGAGCCTGAATCTTTGCATTTTCCACAGGGAAAAGGAAACTACCAATTCAAAACCCGAGCATGGAAATCAGGAACCAAATAATAACAATCATGTTAATAATTGTCTCATTCACATGACTGAAAGTGACATTAAGGAAAACAGGCAGATGATTCCTATTTTCTACTGCATATTGTTATATGTATATATTAGAATTGAATCAATTGGCCCACAAGATAGTTAAACCCATTCTCCTTTCTGTGCAATAAAATACACGGAGTAAACCTGATTAGGTGGAACTGACCATTCTGCTCAACATAAAAAGGTGATGGTTTGGACTTTGAGCTATGATGCTGCCAAAATGAACTCTGTGATGGGCTTCCCTTGAAGATGTTCTGGAAACTGCAACTGGTGCAGAAGATGCAGCCTTTAGAAAATTGACCTGTGTGCACTGGCGGAGGAAGAGGAGTGGGGGGGGGGAGTGCACAGCCCCCAGCAGTGCGATCCCGGTGGGGTGCCATCGTGGCTGCCCCCCCCGCCCACGCTGGGTGCCACTCCCCTGCAAGCAGCATGCCATGCCCCAGGACATGCGCAATGCCCCCAAGACGCACGCCAGCCCCGCCCTCGCCTGCTCTCCGCCCCCGCCCCCCTGGTGCCAGAGCATGAAGCTCCGCCACTGCCTGTGTGTCTACACAGTCATGTAATGTCTAGTTTGTGGAGCCTGCACTGGCTGTTTCTATGCCACCAGGACAAATTTATGGTGTTGGTATTGACTTCATTGTCTTGAACCCTGGTATTTGACAGAACACTTTCCCCATATCAGCTGACCTGGGCTCTGGGGTCAGAAGAGGGATCTTTCTCACTCTCTGGTTTGGCCCCCCCAGGTAGGGACATGGGGTCAGGAATCCTATGTAATTTGCAGTGTGGAATTCTCTCCCACTCGAGGCAACCAGTGCTCCAAATCTGCAAAGGTTTGGACTCTGGATTAAAACATGCTTGTTGGAATTTCACTTAAGCTAGTCAAGTTTTTTGGGGGGGTGTTATGTAGGAACTGCTACTATTGGTTGTGATTGTTCTATCATATTTTTATGATTTTAGTGGTATTTTATTCTTGTGTTATTGAGCTGTATCTGATTATGTCATACTCGGAGAAGACATAATTATATGTAAACATACCCTTGGGGAAGGCTCAGGCAAAGTTTTCTTCTTCTAAACCAACAAGTGATGAACTTATTGTTTAAACTGTCAGAGGTAAGCAAAGAAAGGTGGCCTTGAGAAATCCCAATATGACTGCTTTTGCTACTTGTTGGACAAGACAGGCAAGGTTAGTGAAATATACGTTATGCCTTTTTTGAATGAAAAAAGAATGAGATGCATAGTCTGTTACACATATTTATCTTTAAGACATCTTTTAGGTGTGATATAATTTGGGACATTAAGTTAAGATACTACAGTAAAAAAGAATAGTGGTCAGTCTTACATCTCTTTAAGATTTTGTTGGATATATTTGTTCCCCTTGCCTCCAGGCCCTTGAAATTTTTTGAATGAAGTCACAGGGATGGTGAACATGTGGCACTCCAGATATAACAAGGCATTTGGACCTACAGAAACCCAGACTTGTGGGGTGGAGGGAGAAAGAAACTACCACTTTGTCTTGGCATAAACCCAGAATGACTTTGAAGAGCTATGCTTGATTAACTACTAAAACTCAAATTATGGGCTGATTGCTTCAGGGAATGAAGTTCCCCTTGTACATCTTGCAGATGTAGACTAATTCCTGCTCTGTTCATGTGCAAAAATCGGTCACTCTGCCAAAGAAATGCATGAATTTAAATTTGTCCAAACCTCTCTCCTCTGGTCTTCCTTCAAGTTGTACATAGTAGTCCTTAACTACTGTACGCCCAGCTAGCAGGTTAAATTTGAAAGGTTTTTTTATTATTATTTTTATCTTATGCATCTTTGAAACTATTCATTTTTTTCCCTCTACAGCTTCAAGTAAAATGTGCTGTACAGCCCCCTGGAATTATACCAGAATACAGGTGGGGAAAATGTGTAGAGGTATCTTCATACTCCCATGCCAATTTTTTAAAAAAATGCATGTGGAAAGCTAGTCTATCAAGAAGATGGCATCTGGCCCCACACTTACTAATTTGTTTTTACATGAAGAAAGATTTACACTCAGAGGAGTCAACTTCATCTATGTTCTGAAGAGCTTGAACCACCTGATATTCTGAAAAGGCAGTTTGGTTCAGTAAGTTAGGGATTCCCAAATCGTGATCCACAAGCTTCATTCAGGTGCTCTGCTGCACACCTGTGAAGAACAGCAGGAGCATTGTCACCTGGAAGGTGAAGAGGACAAATTGGAAGTGACAAGACGAAGAGGCACTTGAAAGCGGAGGAAAGGAGTAGCACCAAAGTTAACGAGGAGCTAAAATTAAGATGTTTGATATTTAAAAAACATACAGTACATTATAATTGCTACAACAGATAAGTAAAATCATTAAGTGGACCTCCAAGACCCGCAACAATTTTCCAGTGGACCATGGAGATAAACGTTTGGGGACCACTGGCCTAAACTCACACAGAATCCCAGTCACAGTAAGAAAGAATATGTGCATCCCTACCTGTTTTCCAGACAAATGGATGCGATTTCCTGCCTTCCAAATCAGATGTGTGTAATAATAAGAGAGCAAGCACAACCAAGCACCTTCTTGTGCTCTGCCATGCCCAGTGAGCGCAAAGCCAGCTATCCCTTAGAACCATACTTCATGAAGTTCAATCCAGATCACTTCACTATTCCTAAAATAAAGAGAAGGGAGGTGGGAAATAGAGAAAGAGTTAGTTAAATAGGAGCAGAGTCATCAGCTAACCCTTTAAATATGCCACTTGTACAGATTTTATGAAGGAATGTAGCAATCTTGTAGCCTATGGTATGGGTCAGTATAATACTATGTTCATAAGAACATTCACCTCTAAGTGGTGTCTCATATTTTCATACACATATTGCCACTTACATGTCAAAAACAAACATGTACAGTGGTACCTCAGGTTAAAGACGCTTCAGGTTACAGACTCCACTAACCCAGAAATAGTACCCCGGGTTAAGAACTTTGCTTCAGGATGAGAACAAAAATCATGCTCCGGCGGCGTGGCAGCAGCAGGAGGCCCCATTAGCTAAAGTGGTGCTTCAGGTTAAGAACAGTTTCAGGTTAAGAATGGACCTCCGGAACGAATTAAGTACTTAATCCAAGGTACCACTGTATATGATAAGAAGCTGGGATTGGCTGTATACACAACAAGACAAACATGGGTGGCACTCACTACAGCAGAAAATGTATGTGGTTTCCCCTATGCAGAAGTGACAGCCAACTTGAAGCGGGCCCTAATATTTCACTAAGGTATTTTATACAGAAATAAGTCTTACACTACATGGTTGAACTACTTATTACACACACAAAAGCACATATATCACTGGACCCTGTTAGCCCTTTTCCCTTCAAAGAAAGAGTGTTTTAACAAGGAAGCGACCGGAGAAATGGAAGAGATTCTTATTCCCTGTCTGCTTGCCACCGCCACTCTCCACTTTCACAGAATTTCTGCAAAGGCCCTTTGAGGTTTGATACTATTATTTCTTATTTACCTTACTAGGGTATTTAATATAATCCACCCCTCTAGTGGAAATATACCACTTTGCAATAGCAAAATTAATATGACTTGGGATACGAGGTGGCATCAAATGTCACTTACAGTGACATTTTGAGGAGAATATGAAGATCTCTGCAAAGCAGAAGTGATCCAGGTTGCTAACAGGGTTTTCTGGGTCCAGTACACTACATGTGCATTTGACCCTCTACCATGTCTACAAAAGAGGACACACACAAACTTACATGACAGCTGTGTATACTTTGTGCCATTCTCAAAGTTAGGTAAATTTGGGGCAGAGAGACCAAAATAAATCAGGGTGATGTTTGATAGACAGAATGTCAACAAGTGCAGCTTTCCCCAGATTTACATTTCCTTACAAGATATAGCTAAATCTGTTTAATTTCTGCCTGCCACACAGCTGATAAAGGCACAAGACTCTTCCAGTAGTCTTGTGCCATCCCTAAACCATGTAAAAATTGAGTTTCATGAGCTGCAAACCAGTTGTTTTGCTTTATTTATATTTGCCTAGCAAAGATAACAAGGGAGTGTACAACACTAAAAAAATACTATGAGGATAATCTTGCATAGGGATACAGTGGCCATAGTGTTCCCCAACCTTGGGTCTCCAGCTGTTTTTGGACTACAACTCCCATCATCCCTTGCTAACAAGACCAGTGGTCAGGGATGATGGGAATTGCAGTCCGAAAACAGCTGGAGACCCAAGGTTGGGGAACACTGCAATAGCAGCATATCTTCTCTCCCTGTGACAGAATAATTATAGAGTACAGGATTGCTATGTCGGTATGTTAGGACCCATATTTGTAATAGGAAAGCATACTGCCAACTTGCAGGATGTTTCACAAAGCTGAAATACAAATGGTAGCATCTCAAACACCAAAATAAATGCATCAACAAAAGCCAATTGCTTTGTTACCAAGAACAAATTTATAAAACATTGAACTCCCTTTCCCATTCCATGCATTTATTCTGCCTGCCAGGCATTTATCTCAGATTCTAACATTTTACATTTGCTACTGGTCATTTCCCTCATGTTTTGTGGCGTGAAGCTTCATATCTCATAATACGAAGAGTCAAATATTAGGAACAGGTTTCGTTCCACAAAAGGTTAGTTGCATCATTTTTGGTGCTTTTCTTTATAGTTATCAGTTATTAAAAGCTTATTTCCAAACTATTACATTTGTAACCTTATAAAATGAACTATTATTACTATACACAATACATGGTGTGCAGATAAGGCAAAGATAAGCCTGAAAATACCACACAAAGTAGATGTACAAAATATAAAAAAAACTTTTTAAAAAAAGATAGTTTTATTTAAATTACTCTGAAACAGTCTCTATCATGATAAACGTATGCAATTATATTTATCAGATAGAGGCTACCGAAAATGGAAGTGAAATGACATTTTTATCTAACTTCATTCACGTATATAGCTTAGCCAATAGCAAATGGCAATAATTTAGATGCTATAGAGCTGGTCTTGCTGGAAAAGAAGCAGCAACGTAAGTTAGTTTAGCCATTCAATGGAGCTTCTCTATGAAAACAGTAAACACTCATTCAGTCTGAATTAGGGTCCGGAGCCTGGGCTGGGGCAGGAAAATAATTGCTACTATTATTTAAAATCTCTCCTGCACCTCCTGAAGCGGCTACATCATTGGATGGATCATTGAGAACTTTGGGATACTAAACCATTCAGAATTTCCCGGCTAATTACAGTCTAAGCCCCAGCCTTACTGCAATTCAGACTCAGCCCATACTTAGCCCTAGTCACCCTCTCCCTTTTCTTGCAGGTGGTGACAGATGCAAGTGAAAATGTATCCCAGTGCCCATGATCCTGCTGGAGATGAATATACTACTAAACTGTTCTTCCCTGAGTTGAGCAGGTTCCTAAACTGCAAATCCCAGATTTTATTGCAGAACCCAAATCCAGTAAGAACATTCGTATTTTGCTTTGTTCTCGTTTCTGCATGTTATTGAAAACCACACTCATGCTACAATACTGGTATGCCTACTGAACACAGTGGAGGTGGCTTATGAGTAAACTTCCAACAAGCAATAGTGCCACAAATCCAACTCAATAGTGTAACACTGGAAAGTGTTGATCACTTCTCATCCCCGGGCAGTTACCTTTCCACAAGGGCCGACATTGATGCCAAAATCCAGCATCGCCTGAGCTCGGTGACTGCAGCTTTCTCCCAATTGAAGTGCAGTGTTTGGGAAACCAAAATGCTTGTTTACAAAGCATTTTGTAAAGCACTTCCAACCTTACAGTATGCTTGTGAAACATGGACCACTTATAAACGCCATCTCCAACTCCTCGAAATATTCCATAAATGATGTCTCCGAAAAATTTTACGCATCACTTGGGAATACAGGCGAACTACTGCCAGTGTACTGGAAGAAGCAAAGATCACTAGTGTCGAAGCAATGATTCTCTCAAGGTAAATCTAAAAAATGTAGTATAAACACCAACAATTGGGAAACACTGGCTTGTGAGCACTCCAATTGTAGAACAACCTTTACCAAAGGTGTCATGGACTTTGAAGACACTCGAACTTGGGACGAAAGGAAGAAACGTGCTAAGAGAAAGGCATGCTTGGCAAACCCTCACCATGATCAACTACCACCCAGAAACCTATGTCCCCACTGTGGAAAGACGTGCGGATCCAGAATTGGCCTTCACAGTCACTTATGAACAAACTGTTAAGACTGTGTTCATAGAAGACAATGGCTGTAAGGAAATCTGTGTATATTATGAAGCTGTTGCTTCTAAGTCTCAGCATATTGTAATTTCTTAAGAAAGGCAGCAAAAACAGGCTGGCGCTTTCTCTGACATGAATGTAGAGGTTATATCAATTCAGGGAAAACAGGAATAAATTAGACCAGGCTGAGCCAGATTCTCATCTCTCATATGCCAGGTTAACTACTTGGTTCCAATAATTTGCACCAAAGTAAAATAGCAAGATCAGAATCACATGCAAGGTTTCCATAACACAATCTGACACACTAAAGTTTTTGTTAAGGTGATAAAATAAAAATGTACAGACACCATATGCCAATCCACGGCACCATGAATAAATTGCATTAGGGGGGCCTCCAATTTTCAGATTAAAATTAAGTTACTGTGTATCTCAGCTTCCACATGCAGTAGTATGGCTGATGAAGCAGGGAATGCTTATGTATTTTCCATTCAGCATTCAGCAGGGGATATATATGACTTAAATGCAAACAGGTAGTATACCCTGCCATTTCAAATTCCTTTCATGCATTCTGCCAATTGATTCACCCCTTTTGCAGATGAAAATCATTAAGAATAAATGAAAATTTTAAGTTGAAACTGTGCTATGGAAACAACTTATTATTATTATTATTATTATTATTATTATTATTTCCACTTAACATTCCTTAACTGCAGACTGGTTACAGAACAAAAAGAGACTGGTTTGTGAAGGGCTGAGGGGCTGCAGGAAGGGGGGAAATCAGAAGGGAAAAGGCAAAGATTGCTTCTCTTTTTCTAAGGCCTGTGGATCAGTGGTAGAGCATCTACTTTGCATGCAAAAGGTCCTAGGTTCCATCTCCAGCTAGGACTGGGACAGTCCCTTCCTGAAACCCCAGAGCCCTGCTGCCAGTCAGTGTAGGTAATCCAGAGCTAGGTGGAGCAATGATCTGACTTACTATAAGGCAATTTCCTGTGTTTAGTAGGAAATGCTTGCGAGTTTATGTTGTATCACAAATAGAAGTCCTTTTGGGTACAAAGAGCTCACCTAAGGCAAGGGAGTTAAGAGGGCATTTTGACTGTGTAGAGAGTAGGAGTGTGCATTTGCCCAGATACTGAAGTGATGCAGCAAACTTTGAAGATATTCAGACGATAGATATAGATATATAGATATAGATAAAGACATATACTATTTGCTCACAAATAACTGTAGTTCAACATCCATCCCTGGCTTGTATTCCAGCATCTAGGAATACCAACACATTGTGCATCATTCCTCATTATGCAAGAACTATCAGTGTGTACAGAAAACCTTAAAACAACCATTCCACAATGTGTGTCTGCAATGGATTGTATTAGGTAGATACCATAGCAGGGGTGGGGTGGAGAGGTCATTTAATGTTGAGATAAATTGCTTTGCAGTCAAAGACCTGACTCATTAAAATCTAGCAAGCAGGTTTTTGAGTCTTTTTCTTTTAGTTTTTAGTAAGATTGTGCCCCCACCTTACATCATTAGTTGACATCACCCCGGCAGAGTTATGAAGAACTCTTTAACAATGTGATCCTCTACATTTACTTTCAGAAGAAAACCCCAAGGAGTACAAGAAGCCTTGTCTCCGGGTATATAGGGTTGCAATGTACAGAGGAGTGAAGGCTGTTGTAATAAATATATATCTTTCATTCTGTTGATATAATTAGGAAGAGAAAAGAAACCCACACATTTCCTACTTTAGTACCACAAACCTTGATTTTCAGTGTACGACCTGGAAATTTAATGAAGGAAGCTTTGCATTTAGAAGTTTAATTATGAACTCGGTTAAGTGGATTATAATGAAAGATATCTCTAGCAAGGGAGTCCAAACAGATGCATTACGAATACATTAAGGAAAACACCAGAGAATGAACTTTCCATCAGCAAAAAGGTTTTTAATTAAAAGAATCATAGAACAGAACTCTTCTGTGAAGTGATATTACTCTTATACTCCATTCTATCATTAGGTACTTCCAGCACATGCAAAGAAATGACTCCCAAGTTTGGATACTTTCTGAAATCACTGCATTGTTTTTTCCATATTTCCTGATGGTGTAGATTGAGCAGGTCATTCAAAAAGATTCAAGTGAAGCCAGGCTTGTTTCATCTGTATGCAAATATATCACATTACACCGCTGCCCATATGCCTGCACTTACATAATAAAACTGTAATCAAAAGATTGGGACAGATTCCTTAGACTACAGAAAATTGAAAGGCAGCACGCATAAGTGAAAATATTTGGGGAAGCGTAAATATGATACAAACAATGCTCAGAAATAATGCCTAAATAGCGCTGAAAGTGAAACTGTTCTGCACCTTGTACCTGCTATGCAAATGAGCAGAGAACAGGGAGTAACAAGGAGACAGTGGGAGAAGCATCAATAACACTGTTCGCAATATTATTTATTTTGTGTGTTTAGAGAGTACCCCACCCCTCGACACAAGTGATCGTGTGTCACACTAGCAAAAAAAATACAAGCAGTAAAATAACACTGAAAATAAAATGCTAGTTAAAATTATGGGGAAATGGAAGTAATTGGTTAATAAGTGGGTAAAATAAAAAGCATACACACATACACAAACACATGTGCAATATATAAAAATTAATTTGCAGATTACAAAAGTTTTTTTTCAATTTAATTATCACCAGTGTTTCTATAAAAATACAATCATGTTTAAAATAAAATCTTATGCTTGTATTTAGCGTATGATTGTGGCCTAATCTCTTAAAGCTCAGCAACAGATTGGTCTGCTTCAGATGTAATATCAGACTATGGTTCACTGTTACATGAACGTGCCGCACAGGATCCTCTGGCCAAGCATTTCCAACTTCCAGCAAGCATCACAATGTCTTGCTTCCCTTCTTCATTTAAGGCAAACCACAAATGGCCACATTATCTGAGCTGGCAAACTCTGACCTTTGAGTCCCCAGCAAACCAAATTCAAAACGACTTCCACACAGTGGTGGAGCTTCATGCTCCGGCACCGGGGGGGGGGGGCAGAGAGCAGGCGGGGGCGGGGCTGGCACGCGTCCCAGGGGGGTGGTCATGTCCTGGGGGCGTGGTGTGCCGCCCATAGTGGTGTGGTGCCCAGTGCGGGCAGGGGGGCAGCCAAGATGGCACCTGGCCGGGATCACGCTGCCGGGCGCGGTGTGCTCCCCCCGCATGCCTCTTCCTCTGCCAGTGCTTCCACAGTGTGTCTAGTTCTCAAATTGTGAATCTTTATGACTGTCAGCCAAACAGCATGGCTATTTGCATTTTGTTTTCAGGAACACTACTTTGCCGAGTAACCCTGTTGCTTCTAGACAATTCTAGAAGCATGGATAGGAAGTGTGCATCCCAAGTATTTGTTGTTTTTGCTGAAACAGAGTCTTGCAGCACCATAAAGACAAACAGATTTACTGTGACATAAGCTTTCGTGTAAGCTCTCTAGTCCACGAAATCTTTATGCCACCATCAATCTGTTAGTCTTTAACATGCCACAGTACTTTTTGCTGCTTAGCGTTAGAGCCTTAGCTTTCAATATGTATCCTTGCTTAGAATCCTTGCATGCAGAGAGAAAGTGTCAAGTGGAAATCAGTCTCTGGGTCTCTAAATAAAGACAGCGTAGGAGGGCTGCATGACCAAAGGACAATATCAATTATTTAAAGTGCCTTGATTTAAAAATAAATCCACCACACACACACACACACACACACACACACACCCAAAAGCCAGCCTCCCATGTTGTTGGCTCTGTGGTTTAGTACTTAAACAAAAAAATGCATCAAGATGGTTTGGAAGAGGCACGCATCTTTAACCATTGGATATTAGCAGTAGAGCAATGCCCATCCGTCAGGATATAGCTGGCCACTGATGATTCCATGCTCAATCCATGACCAACGTGGGCATTCAGGTGCATCATCAGGTCTCACAACAGTAACACAAAGCACCTATACAGAGCATTACTGTTTTAGGGATTTCCATCTCTGAAAAAGAAATATGTTCCCAAAATATTGTTGCCCAGAGTAACCATATGGCTTAGATGTGCAATCAAGTTGTCACCAGATACTCCCATATTATTATTCTTTCATTTGTAAGCAAAATAAAAAATAAAAATGGCTACTCCTGGAAAACTCCATCCTTTTAAACATGTTTATTGTTTGCTAAATATTCTTGCTTGAAAAGAACCGCTTATTTACCAACAACATGCCTTGTTCTCAAACAATTCAATAATTACTACTACAAAGAGAAAACAGATCCTATAGTTGTATTGTGCTCACTTACGGTAACAAGCCTTGAAAACAATTGGGTTGTCCTTAAATTCAAGCCCGTGACCACTGCTTTTTGCAACACTTTTACCTTTCACCCTCTACAATGACCGTTTCTGTAGTTTCAGAGTAAAAGCTACCGGCCCATGTGCAAGGTTGACCTTGTTCTTACCAAGATGACTAGTATAACTATGGCACACAAAGAGGAACACTGCAGATTCTCCAAAGAAAACTTTTGCAGAACCATACCCTGGCAAGGGCAATTATCTCTTCAGTTTGTAGGAGACCAGAGTTCATGTTATATCATCACTGGTCCTATCATTTTTGACCTTCCCTGCTGTCATACCCATTATAGTTCAATTAACAGAGGAGCCCTGCAGTGGCTTGATGAGCATCTGCTGGCAATACCTGGCAATAATTCAATAAGAACGCACCATAGGAAGAAATAATGAGAAGTCAACTCGGTTGTTCCTTTTCCCCTTGAGAATGCAGAGCAGCTTGGCTTATGGGAAGGAGCACGACCTACAGAAAATGATCCACTCATTTCACATTTCGGATTTTAAACATGCTATTACCACCTGAAAAGATGAAGGCTTTTGTTTATTCTACCTGTACTGAAGTCAAGATGTTCCTTACTCCTGTGACAAAAAAATCCTGTGACATAAGCATTGCTAGTATATGCTTTGTAAAATGGAAAGCTTAATTCTTAAGAATTTTACAAGCCTAGCTATACCCATTAAATGACTAGCAGCAGAACTTCTCACTGCAGATAAAATGACCAGGCTCACTTCACTCAAGACACATATGCAGAGCAAAGAGAGCATGTGTATGGATTCCTCATTAGACTTCCATACTCAATGGGTGGATGTCACAGGCAGATTTAGGCTGGGCAAGTGACATGAGGGTAAGGCACAGTCCTGTTCCTTCCTCTATGTGCAGACCCACTTCATGTGTGTCTGATTTTCACTCAATCCCATGAACTGCTCAGGAAAATACAGGGTTAGGTATGAGTGCCTCTACTGGTTGGAACGCAGCAAGATTTGCTAAGCAGACAGGAGACTGCTCCGCATTTCTTGCTAAGGATAGGTGTTCAACAGCAGTGGCAAAGCTATTATGTAGTGTGTGGAGTCCTAACACAGTATTAATAGCACTACCTGGTACAGTTTCCATGGCTGTATAGCTTCTTCTTTGGCGATTACTTGTAGCCGAGTAAGATTGTCTTCCATTAACACGAGTTTAACAGTGAGTTCGTGACTGTGGAGGCCAATTCTGGATCCACATGTCTTTCCACAGAGGGGACATAGGTTTCCGGGTGGGAGTTGATCACGGTGAGGGTTTGCCAAGCATGCCTTTTTCTTAGCATGTTTCTCCCTGAGTTTGAGTGTCTTCAAAGTCCATGACACCTTTGGTAAAGGTTGTTCTACAATTGGAGTGCTCACAAGCCAGTGTTTCCCAATTGTTGGTGTTTATACTACTTTTTTTTTAGATTTGCCTTGAGAGAGTCTTTAAACCTCTTTTGTTGATCACCAGCATTACACTTTCCGTTTTTAAGTTCAGAAAAGAGTAGTTGCTTTGGAAGACAATAATCAGGCATCAAACAACATGACCAGTCCAACGAAGTTGATGTTGAAGAATCTTCGCTTCTTCCAGTACACTGGCATTAGTTTGCCCATCTTCCCAAGTGATATGTAGAATTTTTTGGAGACACCGTTGATGGAATCTTTCGAGGAGTTGGAGATGGCATTTATAAATGGCTGTATAGCACATCTCACCTCAGCCCACTCAGACCCCTCTGCCGCCACAGCCATTCACTTCCCCCATCACTCCGCCCACATGAAACCTCTCCTAAAATCCCTACACTGGTTTCTTCTTCTCATTAGGATGCAACACAGATTCCTTGCCCATTATCTCCAATGCCCTCCATGGCCTTGCACTCACTCTTATCTGTCCACACTTAAATCCCAGTATACCAATGACCCCTGCTTCTCTAGCTCCATGCCATCCTCAGTTGCCTGAAGGCCTGCTGCTCATGCAGAACAATTCCACCCTTTCTCTCTTGCCATCCCCTCTACCTGGAAGTGCCATGCAGTTCTTTCCCAGTTGAGCACCATTTCCATTACCCTTTCCTGTTTCTTCCACTATTTTGTCTCTCACATATTAAAATGTTGATTGTAGACTCCTGGCAGCAGCAAGTGGTCATCTTGTGCTTCACAAAATGAATATAGATTGATGGCAATGATTATGAGTAAAAACTCTCCTTCCTTGGAAGTTTCTAAGTAGAGGTTGGATGGCCATCTGTCATTGCTGCTTAAGCCCCCCCTTGGCTATGCTTCTGGGGGACCTCAGGAAGGAAACAAGGTTGGAAGGGGACCACGGTCAGGAAAAGTTTGGGAAACACATGATTCTCCCACTCCCCAATTCATTCTCACAACAACCGTGTGAGGTAGGTCAGCCTGAGAGCTGGTGGCTGGCCCAAGGTCACCCAGTGAGCTTCATGGCTGAGTGGGAACTAGAACCCAAGTTTTCCAGCTGTTAGTCTAACACAGATGAGAAGAAGAAAGATGGCTGTGAAGAATAACTATATGAATTGCCAACACTGCACAGAACTGAAAAATAAGTCCAATAGCCATATAACATTCCAAACACTTTTCTGGTATGATTATTCAACTTGGCCAGTTACTGTTTAATCATTATGTACGTTGATACACCGTTGGTGGCGTACTTATTATATTGTCATAATTTAGTGAGATGCTAAAATAATAATTGAAGATGGGAGTTTAGATTTCATTAAATTCACTGGAACAGGGAGTGCATTCTTTAGTTTAATTTGATTTAAATGTATGGCAAATTAATTTCCAATCAATTCTGTAATAGCATTTTAATATTTATAAGAAATGTTCATTCTTGTTTTAAAGGCCAGTTTGATTTTGTCTTATTTAATTTGGCCTATCATCGGAACAAGACATTCAGTTTCCTGCTCCAACGTAAAACCTAGAGTTGATGCAATATGAAGCAATAACAGCACCTGTCATTTACACCATGTTCTAACACAGCTTTTCATCAGCAGGATCCAAAAGTGAACTCATTACAATGAACCTGCAGAACAAAAATCACACAAAACCACAATAGAGAGAAGGATTAAACCTTTCCTTTCCTTTCCTTTCCTGCTTTATCAGCCTGCCCATCTGCTCAGAATATCAGTCTTCCTTCATCTTCCGACAACATGTGCCCTTTTTTTAAAGTTCTGCGAGGCTTTTCTACAGCCTGTTTCCATTTGCAAATATGTTGGTGGAGTTCAGAATTTGTAAGAATTCTCACTTTGAAAATCCCTGCTTGTTGACATTGGCCAGAAACTTTCACTATACTCTTTCCAGCACCTCTTTAAAGCATTTTGGTTTCAGTTAGTCTACCAAGATGCACAGGTGCTGATGCGTTTTCATTTTTTATTCCTAATTTTAATTACCTTTTAAAATGTTTTTAATTATTTCTTTCTAACTGCTTTATATTGATAATTTTTATTATTTCTTGCAAACCACCTAGAGGTTTTATTACTATCAAGCACTATATAAGTTTTGCTAAATAAATAAAATAAAAAGACTTCTCCAACTCAGCAAAGCAGTAGCAGGGTCTTCTGCATCCTCCTCCTAATAAAGTGAGGGCCATGCATTTTTGAATGCATCCAACTGGGAAACAATGTGTGTGAGTGCACAGCCAGTTCGGAAAGGATAGTAGCAATCTTACATCTGTTAAAGACATTTTTGTTCAAAGCCTCAAAATAGTACGGAATCATATGCTATTGAATGAGTTAGAGCTATATTTGTTACATGATTTTTCTTCAATACATGAACCTCAAAGAGCATTTTAGAAGTGGGCTGCAATTGCTCAGGGTTGAAGGGAGAGAGATTGATTCTTAAGAAATGGCAAATCTATCGTGTCCCACTTTTAAAAGATGAGGATGTCGCCATGCCAGAAATTGCTTCATGTGAGCACCTTATTTGTAAGATTAATGTCCAAACGGAAGATTTTCTCTTACATACAGAGAAGCAGACATGCTGAAGAGGTTTCGCTTGCTTGCCATTCTTCACCTTTCTCCTTTAACATGAGTCCTTGTGTTCTGTTGCCTTTTCAAAGATTGGAGTTTATACAGAAGTATCAGGTGAAGAAAGAATAGTCTTTCTAAAGATTCAGATGTTAAACAGTGATGCTTTCCTAACTAGCAGTTTTGAGAGTCTTTGACAGCCAACCATTCACATTTTCATCTCTTGCCATTAGAGATAGTGGGAGATAGTGTCTATGGGAATGGGCCTCAGCTCAGTGACAGAACTAATGAAGCATCTCTCTCCAAGACCTGGAAAGCCAGTGCCATTCTGAATCACTAATAATGGTTTAAATGGACACAAGACAAATTTCTGCGCTCCCTAAATCAGCTAACCTAACTAAATTAAGAGAGCTATGTAGGAGCTGTACACTTTCATAAAACTGCTTTAGCTATGTCTTAGATCAGGGATAGCTAACCCTCCATCCAGATGGACAATGATGCAGGTTGCAATCCAATAATATCTGGAGGTTGCCTACTCCATCTTATATTATTTTCTTTCCTCCCTTTTCTTCATGTTCCTCATATCCTATTTATATGGACAATCTTAAATAAATAAGTAGTTATATGGGAGGGGTTAAAAAAAAGTTCAAAATGGTGCTTAAACCTGTTTCATAAGAAATAGAAATGGGAGTTATCTAAAGGTGTTAATGGTATGTACATATGGACCCTTTTTGCCTGACGCTTTGTGCCCCAGGCATTTTAGTCTCATCTACCAATGTATCTGAAACCAAAGGGGAACATTAGTTGCCAGATGTGAATTTTTTCAGCTCTCCTACCCCACTACAGCTGCAGTGAAACAGGGGAACCTGTGGACATTCAGCTGTTGTTAGACTCCAACCTTTGTTCCAGCTAGGATGATAATGGGAACAGTCTTCAAAATTATGAATCAGGGATGATGGACTCCAATAGCATCCAGAGAGCCACAGTTCACTATGCCTGCAATAGGAGGATACTATCTCATCGCCAGGGTTGGAATAAGATTCAACTGCCAGTCGTGTTGGCTTCTGTACAAAGTGTGGGAATGCTGCCTTGACCTTCATCTCAGGCAGCAAAATGTCTTGGGCCAGCCCTGATGCTACAGCTACTAACTTTTTATTCACCCCGTTTCTGATACGTTATGCAAACCACAATACATTGTGTAACTGCAATGCAAGAAGTCTTCAGCAAGAGTTCACAGATCAGTACAAATATATGTATTTTCTCCTCCTGCTTTCAGTTCTTTAGATCCAAACCATTGTTCCCAGTGCTGCCAACCAAGTGTTGAGGAAGATGAAAGGAAAAAAATGCCAAAAAAAATAGTCTGCTCTATTCTTTCACAGCACTCTGATCTGCAGAAGTCATCAAGTGAAGATTTTCAGGGCAAATGAAGGTTTCCATAGCATGGAGATCAGCATTGTTACCTAGAATCCATAGAATAAGGAACTTTTAAAGACCAAAAAGTGGAATACAGTGGTACCTCAGGTTACATACGCTTCAGGTTACAGACTCCGCTAACCCAGAAATAGTGCTTCAGGTTAAGAACTTTACTTCAGGATGAGAACAGAAATTGTGCTCCGGCGGCGCAGCAGCAGCAGGGGGCCCCATTAGCTAAAGTGGTGCTTCAGGTTAAGAACAGTTTCAGGTTAAGTATGGACCTCCGGAACAAATTAAGTACTTAACCCGAGGTACCACTGTAAGTGAAAAAGGCAGCCCTAACTGTTCCTACTTAAAATGCTTCATGAACAAAGTTGCATTTAGCCAAAGCAAAGCAAGCAACAGAACTCATTATCTGCTCATTAAGTTTGAAGAAGTTGTTCAATTGTTAACTTTTTGAAAAACCAGGCCATACTTACTCATACTAGAATCACTCCTGTACCCACTATTAACTTTGGTGCGTATAACATCAAAAGGGGGGGAAAGGGGGGAAACATTTCAGATAATTGTGTTGCTTTTATTTTATAGCACTTTAAACCTATTGTTTTAATTCTGCTATATTAGGTTTGTTTGTTTTTTCATTTTATACCTGAATATTGTTTTTATTCATTTTACATGATGCCTCAAGGCTTGGAGAAGGTGAAGAAAGAATATATAAATAAAAATACACAGCATATCCATTCAGAAAGGCACATCTGTTAAGCACTGCACATGGGATGGTAAAGCTGCAGAGAGCATTCATATTTTGCCAAGACTTCAGACTCACAACAGTCAACTTTGCTAACATATGAAACTGCTGCACACTCAGTCTATCAAGACTGTTTGGCCTATCAGGTCCTGTACTGCTGCCTAGCTAAAGCTCTCCAAAATCTCAAGAGAGATTTTAATTGGAAGATTTAAACTGAGACCTTCTGCAGTGGTTGCATGTGCTCTACCACTAAGCAATGACCCTAATTTTCCAAGGGTTCACCATGGAGGTACCATGGAGATTTGATGCAACTCAAAAAGCATAAAGCTTCCCTGCCAAACTACACATTGTTGGACTAGTTTCATGCAACTAGTGGCCCCAGATGGGGATAGGTCTTGAACTCTGCCCTGGGTTCATCAATTAAATTCACAGGAGATGGTATAAGCATCACAATGCATATCTACATCAGGAGCATGCATGGATATATTGGTGGATTAGGGTAACAGTCTTTGAAATCATGACGCTTTCAGTGATACAGTGAGTGACAGGGGGAAGATGAACTTTAAACACTGCCTCTATCCAGCTGGTTTTTTTAAAAAAACCAAAGATTACATTTAACAGCCAGTCAGCCCATCTGTCACTATAGTCCAGACAACATATATAAGGCTTCAGCTGGAGTTATGTACTTGCAGAACTAAGCAGTTGTAAAGCTAACGCACAAAGATGCTTGGAGCTCTCCAAGGTCCTGCAGTGTTCTGGACGCTCTGAACTCTTGATGGGCTTCTGACTGACTTCCACTGTAAGCCTAGGGTTCTCACAGAACAGGACACCAAGACAACATATCTAGAGTTCCTAGATGATCCATGGCCAAACATCCTTCACTTCAACACGGCTGCTGCATCATATGCTATCAGACCAAGCTACAGGATACATACACAAAAACCCTTCTCCCAAATACTTATCAAGGTAAAACCTATATCTGTATAACAGTTTCTTAAAAACTAACTGACTCCTGGGTTTAAAAAGAAAGAAAAGCATTCTTGCCACAAATGTAAAATAAAAATCTAAAGACACAGCCAGCCACACATAATCTATTTTTTAATTATAAACTCGGATAATTACTGGGCAACAACACCTCATCCTTAAGAGTCACTTGATATCCTTTCATGTTTTACAGCAAACATTTTTTTCTCCATCCCAATTTAAGTTCCAAGGCAACTCACACTAGAAGCTTCATCAAATCATTCTGGGACACAAAGCAGCTTTTTCTTCTCCTAGCAGGACAGCCTTCTACTGAGTTAACATATCCCATGGCAATCCAAGAAATGAGGATGCAGGACACCAATAGAACATCTGTACCAGCCCAGTGGCTGTAGATATGTTGAGGCTGAAGCACCAGGATTATTAACCCTCAAACAATGGACATACCACATGGGTTTTGTAGGAAAACTCAGCAAGCATTTTTAAAAGTCATGCAGCTCACTTTCGATCTTAACCCTTATACAATGTACTACTATCTCATCAGTGCTTGTGGCAAGATTTTTAAGGGGCCCTCAGTGTTAAGCCAGGGTGAGGAACCTGTTGCCTTCCAAACATTGGTGGACTACATCTCCCATGATTCCTGATGATTGGGCATGGTGGCTGGGGCAGATGGGAGTTGGGACTGAACAACAGAGGGGCCACAGGGGCTCCCCAGCCTTGTTTTAAGCTGAAAGAACTATTCAAAGTAAGAATACTCCCTGATCTTCTAGGGCGATCCGTGCAGTAATGGAGGCCCTACTGGGGTGGTGCAGGAGCTCATCCAATGGACACTTAATTCCCACCCACCCACCCTGATGAAGCCAATCCTTAAGTGCCATGTTTGCATTCTAGTTTAGATCCTTCCCTCTTCCATGCATGAAGCAGCAAACACTAGTTGCTTCAGACACCTTGTGAAGACTTATCTTTTTGCCCTGGCTCTTCCTAATCGCTGGGATTGGACCATGTTTGCATCTTCTGGATTTCTGTTTGATCTGCCTTCATATCCATTTTATGTGCTTTGTGTTTTACTGGTTTTAGGTTGTGTTTTTGTTTTAGTGTTTTATGATATATACCTGCTTGGAGATTTTTGAAATATTAAGTGGCATATAAATGCAAATAAATAAATAAATTCTCTATATATTTTTAAAAGAGTAAAGACCATCAAGGTTATCCTCTCAAGGAAGGACTGGCCTTACATGAACCCATAACATATCCGATCATCAGTGAGTTGGCATCACTAGTCATGTATTATGGCCTGCCAGTTACTTTTCTCATCTACCCACCCAACCTGTTTTTGCCATCCCAGGCAGGCAACAAAGCAAAAAACAAACACAAAAAAAACCTCAAGGCTTGCTAAGGACCTGATAAGACAGAGTATATACGGGGCTTGGTGGATCACTAACTCTTAACAGTTCTAGTTAGAGCAGATCTTGTTGGACTCCCCATCAGCCTCTGTCAAGCATGCTCGAGCGTCATGGAAGATGGGACTTGTAGTCCAGCAACATCACTCCTGTCAGCCCCAGTTAATGGTCAGGGATGATGGAACTTGGTCCAGCAACATCTGGAGGGACAAGCTCCCCATCGCTGTGTTATAGTTACTACAGTGCAGTGCAAAGAGAGAGATGAACTGCAGAGGTGGGTTCTGCAGATGTCTTGAGAAAGTAAACCCAACCCAACCACATGCCACAGAGGAGGCTTGGCTTAGCTATAGAGCCACTGCTTCTGATTGTGCATATAAGAGATCAAAATAAAACTCTCAATTCATTTTGTTCCACTTATTTTCAGGAATCTCTGCTGCTTTTGCTGCAAAACAGAACTCCGGGCAGCATTCTGACAGGGCTGACAAGTGGAGTACTCCACTCCGGTGGCGCTCAACCTCCCACCCAGGCTCATGGGGACATAAATCACCTCTTTCCACTGCAGTCCCCGTGGGACTGTACATATGCATCTTTTTCATGTATTTATTATCAGGATGCTGGGGTTATTTATCACTTCAGCCTGAAGACCTGCCCTGAATTGCAGAACTGCTACACATGCCATAAGGTAAGCCATAATGCTGAAAAATGACTGTTAATATTATGGATGGTTCTAGAGCTCTCCCAGTTTTCAGTTTTAATTTCAGTAACACATTTAAGAGGATTCTACTTAAGGGACACAAGTTCTCAAGCTGACACACAAGCCAAAACAAATAAGAGGAGAAAGTTCTCTAGCAGCTCAATTGTTTCCCTCTGAATGGACAATTGCAAGGGGATGGGGAATGACTAAGGCAGAAATGATTTAGAAATGCCAATTTCATCCACAACTACATACCATTTCGGGGGGGGGGGGGAGGGCAAACCCACACATTTTTTTTTAGCCATTCCAATCAACTGCAGACTTTCGTCTGTGCATTCTGAAATGCTTGTCCAGGGGAAGGGAAAAATTTATGTGCACATATATTTCCTTCAGTTCTCCTGATAAGAGCTTGATTGATCCAATGCAGGCGGTGGGAGCTTTATTGACAACCTCAGGTCTGGAACTTGCCATGCCATTCATACTGCCATGGAACAGAAGGAGGGAAGAAATCTGATTGATCATCAAGCAAGCCTACTTTAAAAAAATAAAATAAAATGACACAGAGCAAGGCAGCTGACTCAGACAGGTGACTTGAATTATTCTAGCAGATGATGTGGGATGTCAGAAAAGGACAACAAATTGGTCAGTTATTTGATTTATTATTGATGCCTTTTGAGGGCAGATTTTCTACTGCTGGTTTCAAAATGATTCAACTGACTTTCGATAGTATGTACCTTGATTGGGGTAGGGGGGACCATTTGCTGCTCTGCCGGTCAGCCATGAATTTTTTAAAAGCAAAACAGAAATGTTACCAATGAAAAAATAATCCGCAGGAAACCACTTCCCATTGACTAGCACATCATCAGGGTACTGTCCAAGAGATGATCCTGTAATGATCGCCATCTCTCAGTCAACAGTTTGCTTAGTTTATTGTCTTGACCATAGGTTGCAGCCTCCCTTCGACGGGGGGAAACACATAAAAACATTTAAAACCACACCACCAGCTATCCATGGCAACCTACGGTATATGCCTTATCGCTGGTGTAATCTGTTAAGTTCAGGAGTTCAACACGACAGGCCTCAGAGCCACATTCCCAGGGAGAGTTCAAAAATGAAGGCCACAGTGTTGATCCATTATTACACTTACACACACACACACACACAGAGAGAGAGAGAGAGAGAGAGAGAGACAGAGAGCGCAAACAGCAGCAGTACATAGCATAATACTCAGTTTATTAATACTGCATGACTACAAGCTTGTGCAGTTATTTGAGGTTAAGCATTACTGAACTCAGTGGTGCTTACTTCTGACTGCATAGGATTAACTTATAAAACACACCAAAATTTAGCAGAAGATTAGTTTTAACTAGAAGTGCAAATAAACTGGCGAATAAGTGTCATACTTAAATTGCCAGCATGAAGTAAGAACCCCATCAAAGGAAAGGAGAGACGTATCCAGCTTCTGTTTGAATATTTACCTCCTAGGTCCAGTTTGCACATATCAGTAAGCCAAACTGTGGCTTAGCATGAGCAAACGTGTGGGCTCTAAGGGAGAAGGCTGTTGCTGCTTTGCTCCTCCTGCAGTGCTGCTGGTGCTGAACTGATGTGAGCTAAGCCATGGTTTTGACAGTGTTATCTCCAACCTGGCTCCTGGTTTATATTCCCCAGACAAGCCATGAGTAGTGAGCCACAGAAGAAACTCTGGCTACAGCTCATTGTTTGTCTGGAGTGAGAAAAACCAAGACCCCAGCTTCAGATGTAATGCAAAGTCAAGCAATACTTAACAGTAGTGTGACAGCCAGGCTCTGAGGAGGAGCAAAGACACTCTCAAAGATCTGAGAATAAAATGAAAACCTACAAAGTTATCCAGTTACAAGCTTTGGGTCAATCCCTTCATTCCCTCCATATCTGCACAATTCAAGAAGACATATTTAAGACTGTGCTTTGCTGGCCCTACACACTGGTGCAACTGAAACAACTCCCCTGTTTGTTGCTCACAATTTTGATCTCAGTGAGCATGCAAAAGCCACACACACACATACAGCCAAGATGACAAAACAAAAGCTCTACCTGTCCAATTAACCAATGGTCAAGGGAGTTAATGGGATGAAACTAATGGTATGCTAGACTTTGATTGCAATCTATCGTCTGGCACATGCTTACTGAGTAACATGTGCAAGTCCTTCAGCCCTCAATTATCCCCTTTGCTGAGAGCATGTAGGGGGGGGAAATCTTCCCACAGGATTGCTAAGTGCATGAATGATACACAATGGAGACTACCTTTCTCATTAAAGAGTGTGCATCCTTGTTCCCATTCTTATACTTTTGTCAGCTCCCTTTTCTTCTGAGCTTCAGCCCTAACTCAGAACCACTTCCATCCAAAGAGATGCATATTAAATGTGTTCTAAAGATGCATGCAAATGTTACTTGGGAAGAATGTATCATAGCATGTATATTATTATACACATGTATCACAGCAAAGGTACACACATTATATATTATGGGTGAATTTTACTGAATAAAGACTTCCGCTGGCTAATTAGAGGCTATGCCCCACCACCTTCTTACTGGGACCAAGCCCAAAGCAGAAAAGTCTTAGAGGATGAAAACCCCTGGGCCTATATGGATCAAAATGAGTACCTCTCAGCTGGCTTATGAGCCACTCAGTTTCTCCTGAGGCTCTGGAACAGTCCAGAATATGCCACAGAGGACTGCAGTTGTGAAAACTGGGACCTTTGCCTTGCACATGCAAAACCACTTTTTGCTAGAGCTAATTTCCTATTAGATACAAGCCAAAGAAACAAAAAGGTAAGCCTAACACCATAACACATTTGAAAAGAAGGATTAGTTGGATTCAGGGTGGAATTTTCCAAAGCCTACAGCTGATACCAAGTTAGACCTCCATAACATTCTGCCATTCAAATCAATTAAGAAGCTAACATTATGTCGCTAGCTTGTATAAAAGCAGAATTTCTCATAAACTTGCAAATGGTCATACAACATTAACTCCAGCAGATGCAACCATATGTTCTGCTGATAAAACAGAACAATACCAACAACCAAATGAAAGAATGCCACCCATTAATTTTATTTGGAATCACTGAATATTTTCCTGATAAGACTAAACTTCATTTCATAGACTTAGTAGCAAACATCAACAGTGAATTAAGACAGGGTTCGATATTCTTTCAAATTTATCTATAAAAAACCCTCCCAAAGAGAAGTAGGACATTAAATGTTCTTGTAAAATATATGGGAAAAGGATACTAATCCTTTTGAAAATTGATACAAAGTTAGTTTATTTTTAGTTTCTATTTTTTATAAAGGAAATAATACCAGCGTCAATTCATCTTTCCATCCAATTATGTTATACAGCACAGTCACTCTTCATATAAAATTATTATAATCCTCCACTAGACACCATGGATTTTTTATTTTTTTTAGATATATAGAAATAATATTGCTGTATATTACAGCATTCTCCAGGATCAAAGATTTTTCTATAAATACATATTGGTTTAATCCTACTTAAACGCTACAGAATCTCTCCCTGTGGATTTGGTCTAGCAATTATATGTGGGAACCAGGTTCATTTTCAGTGGACTCCATTTGCCTCTACAGCAATACACTTAATGGTTTCAATTAAATATGATCAAAATAGGGTGGTAGCTAGCTAGCAAACTTTTATTATTTAATGATTTTCCCTTTATATCTTTGAATCTTGGTTGCTATGGAAAGATAATATCTCAAAGTATGATGCAATTTCTTTTTAAACAGGCTACCAAGCATGCAGCAGATGACCTGAAAACCAATAAAAGATTCACCTCTATCACTGAAATTTTCTGATGGGATATTTTTGGTACTTGCATATGCCCCTTGAGGCATTGTCCTTTAGAGGGGCAAACCCTGTCCTGCTGAACTCCTTGCCAAGAGCGATTTGGCATGAGCCAGTCCTGCTTTTTTTTTTTTAGGCTGGCCTCATCAGATGATCCAGTTGGATCCACTACAGCAGGCATCCCCAACCTTCGGCCCTCCAGATGTTTTGGACTACAGTTCCCATCATCCCTGACCACTGGCCCTGTTAGCTAGGGATCATGGGAGTTGTAGACCAAAACATCTGGAGGGGAGGGCTGCAGGTTGGGGGGGGGGTCCCTGCACTACAGCTCAACCATAAAAGTAAATAGTGGATGTGGTGGGGGGGGAATGGTGAGCTAAGGGCATTTTAAGACAGTTTGAAAGAAAGGTTACATAATTCCTTCACAACATATCACTTTGAGAGATCATCTAAGGTTTCTGCTCAGCTTTTACTGATTTCCAAAACCAGAATTGTTCAGTGTACAACAAATTTTTTGCTCAACGATAATTCTTTCATATTTCTGGAGTTGTGCCTTCTTAAAATAAGAAACAAATTGCATACAGCAAAAATCACCAGCAAAAGCATACATCTGCATAAGCTGATTTCCATTCTCCTATTAAAATTAACCTGCATTTGACCCTCCTAATGGGACCAGGTTGATATGGCTAAGATTAATGAGTCAATTATTTTTGGACAAGGTACAAGGCACACAAACTGCTTTACTATTTAATATATAGTAAGTATGCACCTTTTACAGCATTTGACACCCATAAAATAATCTGAGGCTATTTTTCAATAAGACATCATAAGTGGAAGGCTTATCCTGAAAATACAGAAACCACTGAGATGAAAAGGCTAAAGGATAATGGTATAGTTTGAGCAATCCTTAAAATGATTGCTTTTAAAGGTTTTTCCCTGGCAAACTCTAGCATACACTAGTTTATAAAAATATTCATAGTGCCATGAGACATGGGGCTCACCTACATGTCTTAATGGCTCTGAGGGACACGACAGCCATAGCCTATAATTTAAAGGAGGGGTGGAATTAAGAAACAACTCCTTAACCAAAACAGATAACATTTCAGAATGCACAGATATTTCAGCGTTGCTTGCCAAGTATTTTTAGCTGCAGCAAAAGAACTGGGCTCTTGTACAGTTCTGGGTCTCAGCAGGCATCCCTCCGAGAGCTCTTAGATCTATCACTGAGCCAGCTGATATAGACAAATAACTGCCTGTTCAAGTTGTCTACTCATATAAACAGTGTGGCAGAGGAGATGCTTACATTGCCCGTAGCTGTTTCACAGTGATGGTGCCCTGCGATCCCTTTTCAGGAAAGTATGCAAAAGGAAACATCTGTACTTCTGCTAATGGGGAAGGTGGGGAACCTCAAGCCTAGAAGCCAAATGCTCTCTTTATCCTCCCTAGGCCACAACTGGAACCATCCACATTAGTGCTGTGCTACGCACTCCTCAAATGTCTTTGCCTCATTGGAATGCGTCCTTGAATTGTCATCATGCCTCTCGCTTGCCTGGACAGAGAGACAGACACCCCTGACTTTTGCATGGTATAAAAGTAAGAGGCCCATCTGTTGCTCCTCTGATCTTTGCATCTGGTCCCACACACCAGACAGCACCTCCATGATGGGATGCAGTGCTCAGGCTGAAAATGTGCCCCTCCTCAACTGTAATACCACACATCTGGCAACTTGATTGTGTATTGTTAAGCACCAGGATACATGAAAGGGAATTCAGGCAGCTTGGCCCAAGAAGCCTGCACACCAAAGGCATTACTTGATCTTTCCTACACTGCAGTAGAAGCCATATAAAGGACAGAGAGCATGCTGCTTCTGATCAGCCCAGCAAGGCCAGGTAACCTAAGAAACCAAGAGGGCAGTGGTGGCTAATATGTGGATCTCCAGTTACTGCAGGACTACAAATTCCATAATCCCTCACCAATTGCCATACTATCTAGGGCTGATAGGAGTTAGGAATCCAATAACATCTGGAGAGTCACAAGTTCCCCACCACACTAGGGGCATGGCTGTCTCTATTGACACAGCTGCTCCAGGACTGGTTCCTCATCTTGTCCCATGGAATATGCCCCCATCTCACCTCACCCTTCTTGCCTACTGGATAAAAAACCTGACAGCCTTTATTTGACTGTACTCTGTGTCTCTGGCCCTTGATCTGCATGTACGAGAACCAAACCCCCAATCAGATCAAGGCCTAAGTCTCCCCCTAAGAATCGCGGGAGATGCAGTAATAATAATAATAATAATAAATTTTATTTATATCCCGCCCTCCCCAGCCGAAGCCGGGCTCAGGGCGGCTAACAACACTAAAATAGTGCAACATTATAAAAACATCAAAAAATTAATTAAAATCAGTCTGTTAAGGATACTGAGAGTTGTCAGCAGACCCCCATTCCTCACCAATATTCCAAATCAGCAGCTCTGCATTTTCTTACTATAACTGGTTATTGCCATTAAACTTATAAAAAATCACAAGCTATCAGATATTTTAAAGCAAATAGTCAAATCAAAAGATTCCCGATACCATTTTTTAAAATATACATATAAGAACATCACTCTTGCTGAACTGGAATAAAAAATAAAAAGCTGATCTGTAGTGAGTAAGTCTTGCAATAGTGAGTCTTGCAAGCCCCAGGTGTTTTTCCTATTTTTTAATTATTATATTAGGTATACACATAGTCTGTGCTCACTCACCATGTAAATCCAGAATCCCCAAAGGGCAAAGCTCTAATCATTCTCAATCGTCCCAGGAATTCACAGCGCAGACACAACATTTCTATTTTAGCCACTCTTACAACAGGTTTGTTTTAATTAGCTGCTTCTTAAAGAAGAAAAATAAGGTGTTAAAAGTCTGGCAAAATTATTCTGTGAAGCCTTCAACACATTCTGGAAGACAATAAAACAATCTTTCTGCATTTCCAGACTTGTCTTAGATCAGCAGTTTTTTAAAATACACATTTGAGTACGGAAATGGAAAATAAAAAAAGATATTTCAAACAAAGATCCTGTTAAGCCCTTTTGAACCACTTAACCTATGCTTGAACCTCAATAAATTCACACAGCATAGACTTACTTCAACAATTCCCTTAATCCTGTTTAAAAAAGAACTAAGCAATGAATCACATAGAAAGAACCAACTTTAACAATAAATAGCGTGATCCTAAGACTTGCTGTGCCAACAGAACATAACAAATTACGTTAGCGCTACAGACATGATGTATTAGCATCACAAACCAACACACCAAACACTATGTGTGGGGTCCTTCAGTACACTAGCAGTTCAGGTTGTATTTGCGCATTTATAAATGGTGCCTGTCCTCACTTGGCAAACAAACAGAATTCGAAACATAACAGTTGTGTGCTTCTTGACTACTGATTTAATCTCTCTGCACCCACTAGTGATATAACAGGTCGCTCTGATACAGCTCTGAAGGAGAGGCCTGCAGCAAGTGTTTCTCCTGATTCAAGCAAAGAGGGCTGGGGGGGTGGAGGCTGGAGGCTAGAGGCTGGCCTGAAGTTAAGGAGAGAGTGCACATTTAATTCATTGTGACACATGACACAGTTCTTTCTTTGCAGGCGATAAGTGTTTGGGGCAAGATCTAAAGGCCCACTCTGAAGATAAACAAGGTTCGGTCAGCTCACACATGTGAGACTGCTTGGGAACCATCCACAAGCTGACCTGCCCCCAGGAAGATCATTATATTAAATTAAGTCCTCTCTTTGGCATGCAACAAACATGGAACCTTTTGATTTCAACTGTTTCCAAAACAACCTTGGTTGCCTCTCCAATTATGTAGCCGGTGTCACATATATACAGCATAAGCTATAGGTATTCATATGGTTTGGACATTTATGCCACAATAAAACAGTTTTTATTAACACTTTTATTGCAGGTTTTTTTATATTGAACAGATCCGTTTTACAACCTTTACATGCCTCTACAGAACTAGCAGTACTTACTAACGCTTCAAGTATCTTTTGTAATCAGTTACCCTCCAGGGTCTACCACATCCAGTTGTTTGACAACATATCCCACAACATGCCCTCACTGATCCCAAGGCAGAGGTATGGAGCTGGCTAGTGAACTTACACACCAATTCCCTGACAGCTCAAAGCTAAGCAGGCTTGCCTGGATGTAAGCTCTGCTGACAATGTTATTTCCGAATGCACAGGATGATGGTGTTTTTGGCTATCACACGGTTCCAAGAAATCACTGAGCTTGGGTTTACCTTGTTTTGTGAATTATACTCTATAACCATTTGAAAGCTGGCGTCAGGAGAGATGAGGCCACCTAGCTAAGTAAAGGCTACCTTGACTGGCAGTGACCCTCCAGGGTTTCAGTTAGGAAGTCTCTCCCACCCCTACTTGAAGATGCTAGGGACTGAGCAGGAGACCTTGGACTGGAAGGCTGATGCTCCACTCTTGAGCTACAGCCCCTCTCAGAGTGAGGACCAGTGTCCAAACACAACATGACTGTTTGTATGAATTTACTTGACCGTCATTATTTTAATTTATTTTAAATGCTTACCTTGAAGCTTGACATAGCTGTCATTTAACTGAATCTGCACCAACTGGTTTACATACCAAATCTAATTTATCAAATAATAGCATCTGCACAGCCCTTCTCCTCATTTCCAATTTTGTAAGATACCAGATGTTGCTCTTTTTTCTGGGTTTATTAACTTAATATACTGGAAGAGATTGCTGTGCTGTTCCTCTTTGCTTTTTAAACAAAGCTCTGGAAAACTGCAGAGCTTTTGGGAAAACCCACAGTCAGAAACCATTAGGAATAATAACTATCAATGTAATGCTTCAGCAGAAGAACCATTTTCTTCATTTCAATCATCCTTGAGCACTCTTCAGAATATGCAAATTAATGTATGCTGTTATTCTTGCATTTTATGAACTCTCAAATCACTTGCAACACGTCTAAGAAAGCAGGAGCAGAAAACCCCTGAAGAGCACTACGCTGGCTTGAATAAACAAAGCTAAACACTTAGAGCTGATTCACATGACAAAGTGGCCACTTGAAATCAGTGTATAGGTTACCTCCTTGTTCATAGCAAACTGGCAAATCCACAAGTGCCACTGTGCATAGGATAGATCTTTTAGCGTAAAGCCTTCCTGTAATGTATGGTGGTGCCCAAGCATAACGGTCACCATACATGGAACCCACGTTTGAGATTATATCAAACAGCCTCCAAGTTCAAGGTGAAACTGGTCACAGAGCTGAGACGCTTGAGAGGGAAAATCTCCAATGCTAAGTGCAGCAGTGCCCAAGTATGAACAGCAAGAGAAACCCGCTCAAAACCCTAGCTTACAGAAATGATGTTTTGCCAGTATTGAGGATCCAGAACCATTCTAAAGGCCCTCAGGATTTCACACATCCCCACTCTACTCTGAAAAAAGCATTTGACATAGTACATCCAAAGGTTTCTGCTCTAGGGATGCCAGCGATAGAACTGTCATCTTGCACAACCCGTAGGGCTGAACAAATGTCTTAGGACCATCAACGCTAACTACCAGGTCAGAGAACTTAAACATGCAGGGAATTAAACTAGTACATGACCTGACCCAAGGTGTTTTGGTGAAACCATTCCTGCTCAAGGGACACAATAATACAATCTGTAGATCTCTCAACATCATTTTGAGCCTTGCACCTTCCCCCCACTCCTTCTCTCATATTTGATACCCTCTTTTTTTCTCTTGAAATTTTAACTAGATCAGTCCTAGTAGGAAAGGAGAATTTTGACTTATCATGTTTCCAGCTGCAGATGAGCAAAGCCATTTATCTCCTCCATGTTCCTTATACCTAATTTTAAAATTCTCAAGAGTGGCATACTATTTAAAGTGCTTGGGAACAGCAAAACATAAAGATTTACATTGTCTTAACCATAAGCCCTGGCAAAGAGACTTTGAAATATGTAGCCGAAGAAAAAATGTACATCAAATATTAATGTGACAATTTTTTAAGCCGCTGCTGTTGTTTCTGGTTATGATCAAATTTGCATACTGAAAAGCTGATTGTCACTCTCCCTTTGTAACATTGCATTTCAGGAGTCAATCAATCAGAAATAAATATAAATTCCCCATATCTATTACCGTCATGAAAGATATGGTTAAACAGACACAATCTTCACATTAGGTGAACATAAAACTAGCTACAAGATATACTGACATGCATATCTTGTCAGCGCTTTAGTAAATGGAAGTTTACCACCACCAATAATTCATAGCTGCCTGTTACAGGCAGTCCATGTGCCTATCACTAAACGTATGGGAAGTTAATGAGATGCTGCATCAAGGATTTAACATGCATCCTACAGCACTGATTTTGCATATGAATCATGACTGATCCTCATCTCATCTCCTTATCCATTTCGACAGAAATATCTTATCAGAGAAAACAGAAGGGGGACGTATATTAAATATCTTTTTTTCCCCCAATGACTTTTTGCTATCAGCAACAAGACAGGAAGCACTATATTAGAAGTTCCCAAACAGAATAAAATAGGTGGCAGGTACCATATGTAATAAGGTGAAAAAATGACTGTGTTTGGTGCAGCCAGAAGCCAGAAGGCTGCTTCATCAGTGCCTTACTGCGCATTAATCAATCTTGATTTTACCTGTGGCATCTTAAATAGGCACAGCTGGGAAATAGGAAAGTCCCTGAGTTATTGTACAAAAACTAGTTTGGTCCAAAATGGGATTTCTTATGTGCTAGCTTCAGTTTACAGCACAGTTAGAAGTCCCACAGAAACAACCCCCTTGGATGGGATGGCTGAACCATGTGAGCCAGTGATGTCCTCATGACCTCTATTGCTTCCACACTGACTCCATTCATCTATTTCTCCCAGCCCCACATAAACTTGTACCTATCCCAATTTTGCACTTGGCTCAATCAAAATATACTAAGGGTGTTTGGGGGAATGGGATATGAGAAAAACCTGGGCCATGTAACGCTGCATAATCTCACTCCAACAGGTATATCACAAAAAAGAAAATGGCTGCAACAAGAACCAAGGACTAAACAAATGGTCTTCTAAGGTGAATGTCGTATGAGAAATGTAATTCAAAGCCACACAAAAATGGCACCATAAAATTCTTCACAGAGCCAGTGTGGTGTAGTGGTTAAGAGCGGTAGTCTCGTAATCTGGGGAACCGGGTTCACGTCTCCGCTCCTCCACATGCAGCTGCTGGGTGACCTTGGGCCAGTCACACTTCTTTGAAGTCTCTCAGCCCCACTCACCTCACAGAGTGTTTGTTGTGGGGGAGGAAGGGAAAGGAGAATGTTAGCCGCTTTGAGACTCCTTAAAGGGAGTGAAAGGCGGGATATCAAATCCAAACTCTTCTTGCAGACAACAATTTACAAAATGATTCCCATACACAAAGTTGTCAATCACAGAGGAAGAAATTTTCTGAATGAATATTATTAATCCTCCTTTCCTATAGCAACTAAAATATTGCCTGTTTTTTAAAAAATGTCTATAGTCTGTTGCTTAGCAGATATAGAAAGGTGAGAAGAAAAGGAACAAATAGCTGGATTTGGTCATCCGCCTTTCCCCAAACTGGATGATCAAAATAACTTCTGTAAAATTTGTGTGACTCTTATACAATTAGGGCGTATGTGAGAGACAACATTTAATTTTTGTTTTAGTTATACTGCCACCTTACTGACTAGTACATCTTCAGGAAAAAAAGGCTACCGTTCCTTAAACTTCATGACCATTATAACCATCCTTTGTTAAAGAAAGACAAATGTCCACACCTCTGAGTTTTAATTATTCCTAATTCAGCACCATAGACAGGCTACCACTTCAGTTGTAGGGAAGTTTTTCTCTGTGTTGTGTTCTTTATTGTCCCCAATGCAGTTGCCAAACGATGCAAGAAAAGACATACAAATTGATCTTGTATTTATGCTAGTGCTGTATGTGTAATGCGGGCATCCTTTAAATACATCTATATATTCTGAAGCCAAAGATCTTATCAATGCTTGCCATAACTTTCTCAATCTGCCAATACTCTCCTGACTTAATCGTATAGCAGCTTCTCCAATTTCTTTGCATACACATTAAGAAAACCACAGGGAATTTTGGTGCATGGTGTTAATAATGCAGCTTCTTTGAGGACTTCATTTGAAGTAGAGAGTCTAAAATGAGTAAAGAATGTCTTTTTCCCATTCATTAAACTTTTCTCCATTGATGCATAAACTGAATTCTCCTCTGTACTTTCTTAGAATATATGAAGCTCATCAGAAAAGACACAATACTTTCAACTTACTTTTAAATCCTGCAATTTGCATTTGCCACTGAGGATCTCACCATTTATATTGCAGCATACTAAAGACTTCTGTGATTATTCTCTGGCAACAAGCACATCATGGAATATTCACAAATGTTCAAACAGCTCAGAGAAGGAAGGTGTCAACAACATGATTATCTTACTCCTTCCAATGAGGGAAGAGTAAGTTCCTAGTTTGGCTGAGATGTTAAAAATGGAAAATGGAAAGGGGGGCGCTGTGCAGAAAAAGGCTAAAGGCCGGAAGTGTCTCATAAGGTAGGGAAGGTTGGGAACAAAGCATACAGAACTCTGCAATTCTGTGAAAATTCTATGAAGCCTGACGGAAATACATGGAAAAAGAGATTCCAGGGAAAATGCCTGGGTGGCAGGAGTGGCTGGCTGGGATTCAGTGTGGCTGAAGGAAACAGAAGAATGCAAAAATCCTTTGAAGTGCAAGATCCAAAGGAAGCAATGGTGAAAGCTAGATGGACTCAGCAACTTGCTGTGGTTTCAAATGGGAAATTAAAAGGGAAGAGATTTTCAGCATCACACGCATCTGGTCTTAAATAGAGTAGATCAATTGTTTCCCCCCTCTCGAGGATTGCATTACACTTCCCACTAAAAGCTCACCACTCTCCTGACATGGCTAACATACAGGTGATTCCAGCAGTATTTTAGTCTGACACTAAACAATGGTTGTTTTCAATTTCTAAGATTGTTTAGATCAGTTTGGCCACTTGACATGCATTTTAAAAATTCTCAGTTTACCATTTAAATAATGGACAGGTAAGAATAATCCTTTAGCATTTCTAAAGTGCATGTCAAGTGTTCAAAGCACTCTGCAAAGAGCATTAATTCAATAGAACCATAATTTCAGCTAATCACAACAAAATTACTTAATGATCTGAAATAGGAAAAAGTAGTTTCTGAACTGTTGTGATCAGCTATTATTCATAGCTGACAATTTAGGCAAATAAAATAAGTTGCATCAGTGTAATCTGTTGTTCCTGGCTTTTATTTGGGAAAAAAAATAAGCAGTTACAAAATATAACATGAAAAACTATGTTTTAGGCTCAGTCAAATCCTATGTGAATACAGCATGCACATACGAAGTGATTCTCTTTTGATGTAAGAAAATATTTCTGCCTGTTCTCCTGGGAAAAAAAAGATAAGGTAAAGGACACCTGGGTGGTTAAGTCCAGTCAAAATCGACTATGGTGTGCAACATTCGTCTCGCTTCAGACCGAGGGAGCTGGTGTTTGTCCACAGACAGCTTTCAGGGTCATGTGGCCAGCATGACTAAACCACTTCTGGTGCAACAGGACACTGTGACGGAAGCCGGAGTGCATGGAAATGCCTTTTACCTTCCCGCCACAGCGGTACCGGTTTATCTACTCACGCTGCTACGCCTTTGAGCTGCTAGGTTGGCAGAAGCTGGGACAAAGCAACAGGAGCTCACCCCATCATGCAGATTCGAACTGCCGACCTTACGATCGGCAAACCCAAGAGGCTCAGTGGTTTAGACCACAGTGCCACCCGTGTCCTCCTGGCATATATGGCTACTCAGCACCACAAGATTACAGGGAATGAGAAGCTTCTGCAGCATAGAATCTGCACATCTGCCTCATCATTATCGAGCCTCTCTCCTTGATTGTGTTCAAAGGAAATGGGCTTACACCCACACAGTGGGCTTCGTTATTCTCCAACAGACCTACATATGGGCAACTGAATACAGGTACCTCAAATGTAGGGCTGCCATATTTCAAGAGACACAAAAAGTTGTTGAGCTCTTTTAGCGCAATCGCCCAACATCCCCTCTGCCACTGCCAAGACTGAGCCGCCTACGCCAGAGCCAGTGCCACCTGCACACAATTATTTTTAAAACAACAACCCCAAATCTATGACACTTGCTTTAAAATGTAAAAATCGCCCCAGATGGGCATGTAGGACCCCCAAAAGAGGACATGTCCGGGAATTCCTGGACGTATGGCAACCATACTCAAATGTAGATATTGGCTACTATCAAGCCTACACAACTTTGTGCCACTGGCTTATCCGCATGACAAGTAGCTCTTCTTTCTTCCTGCAATAATTGTTTGGAAACCTGTTGCTACAATTGAGGCACTTATCTGCAGCTGCCAATATGCAATTTTCATTCACTGAAATATAAATCACTGATGCATGTTGCACCATTAATGGACATGTCCACATGCTTCCACAAGTTTAACATTCCCTAGCTAGCATGGGGGGAAGGAAGGGACAACAGTCCTGAGAACTCTGGGATCAAGAGCAGATATGGATGAGCACCATTTTAATATTTTGATGGGATGCTAAGTGTCATAAGCCTGCACAAATCTCCGTTTTATGACAAACTGTGGCAATGTAAATAACGGCAATGTAAATAACTAAAGTTTTAGAAAGTGACAGATTTTTTATGCATGTATTCTGCTAAGCCCAATTTCCAGCATAATCCACAAAGCTGATGTACACAAAAAGCTAACCACAATAAACATAAATGCAATAATGAAAGTGGCAGTACATAGTGATGCAAATAAAAAAAAAGTACCCAAAAGGTACTGAAAAAATTACTGCATATGTCAAAGAGTTTCCTCACCTCCAATTGACATTCAGAACTTAGAAGCTAAAAACCAGAACAGCAGAAATATTAAATGTCAGGAATCAGGTGTACTGGCAGAATCACAGTATGTCAGGAAATTGGCAAAGCACCCTGGAGCAATCTACTAGCTATTTTCTAAGTTTTAATCCTTTGCATTTATGGACACGGAATCCATACAATTTTTAACAATGCGCTTCTGCTGCATTTCCAGTAAAAGCTGGTCTGTCGCTAAACCCATTTACAAAACAAAATTAACCCCAATAGTACAAAGAACGGATTTGGTTGGGTTTTTGCAAGAACATTTGGACATTTTGAAAACATTTCAGTTCTTCTCTAGAATCATCTCAATGAATAAAGATTCATTTTTATAAGCGTGGAGAGTTAACCATTATTTCCCACCTCCTTTCACTGGTTTCACTGAAAGGCATGGTGAAAATATGAAGCTATTTCAGTAATCAGAAGACAAAAGGCTATTCAAGGAGGGGATGGCTGACCTAGGAACTAGTGGCCATTACCAAATTTACAGCACAATCCTATACATGTAAGTCTCACTGTGCCAAACAGGCCTAAGTCTCTTAATATAAAAAGGAATATATTAGAAGATGAAATGTGTAAAAAATCCGGAAATGTGCCTGTAACTACAGAGGGAACAAATAGTTTCACTGAATTTGAACCAGAATTGGATACATTCACAGATGATACATTGCAATGTTTGTTCTGGTATCTTAATCAAAATTCAGGAAATTCTAGAAGTTAGAATTCTTGCAGTATAATTTTGGGGTCCCATCTCCACAGTGGTTTTGAGGACTGCAACAACTAGAGACAATGTTGGGCCCAGTGCTGACTCAAGCTTGATACTGAGCTCAACTGACAGAGGCAAATCTGTGTGCATGGTGAAAGTGATCACCCCAGAAGCTATGGAAAGAAATGAAACAAACTTTGGTCAATGAGACTTTAGCTAATGGCTTAAGCAGGCCTGAATATCTGTCTTAGGGGCAGAACTGTCTCTGCCTGACTGGACTTTGCTGGGGCATGAGAAATAGAAGGATATGCAATGCTTTAGTCAAGCTACAATCATGCACCAGAGTGAAGAATATACAAGACTCTTTAGCAGCTCTGAGTGACCTTCATCAGACCTCCTCTACCACATTGACCCCCTAATACAATGGAAAACTGTTTCTGCAGGTGTTTACCCTTAGACCTATATGGAAAAAAATTAATATGTGAGCAAAAAGGGAATTAATGGAGCCATTCAATGAGCAGGAACAATTTCTGGGATGTATGGGTTGCTTGACTGAGGCAACTGGGGCTGTTTTCTTGCTACTTGTAATCTGGAATATACTAAGGTATCAGAACAGATATCATAATAATATATATCCTTTGTAACTTTGCTTCTATAGGAAACCTGTAGATAGATAACCTTGCTTGATGGCTAGAGGTAGAACAGGTCAATGGATTAGAATGCAAATCTCTGAAGCATGAAACCTGCTCATTCTACTGCTTAAGCCAAGTTTTCCTTGATATTGTGTCTGGATGGAAACTACCCAAGGACCATGTGGTTTAAGTTCATTTGAGGAGGTGTAACATAATAAAAAATCTAATTGGACTCTGAAACTACCCATGGAAAATTACTGAGCAAGGAGAGTGCCTATACTTGTCTTTCTATATTCTGTTTATTGAAACAGAAGTATTGCTATTCTTTCTGCATTATTTAAGATGTGGAATGGCAATTAATGGAAATTTCCAAGTACATTAAAGAATGCGGAAAACTTACTACTTTTTGGAATAGGAAGCATCTCCAAGAGAATATTTGTATGGTAGGCTCAATCTGTAGTATAGTTTCCAAATTAGTCCTGGGTGAATAACCTAATTGTACATTTAACACTGCCAACATAATGATCAACTATGCCTTGATTGATTTTTCTTATTTTCTTTTTTTTCCATGAACTCATTTCCAACATAGCCTTATAGGTTTTTTTAAAAGATCCATTTGTCTTTTATAGGCTGATGTATTAGCAATTTGTATATCGGGAAATATGAATACATTTTTCAATTAAAAAAAAGAAAATCTTTAATCCCTCCCCTGCCAACAAATCTTTGAAATGGAAAAGAGAGATCTGAACATAGGTCATGTAATTCTAGATACAGCAGCTTTATAAAAGTCAATTCATGCTGCATGGTGCAAGACAAGTGCACTGCATTATTATAGTATTTTTAGGCATTTAACTACTGCTTGGTGAAATTAAACTGTTTAGACAAGCTAACACAAACAGAAGCTAAAGACAAATATTATATATTTCATCATTACTCATAATATACCTGGCCAATTAAATATTTATCACACAAAAACCTTTAATATTTAATGAGAGACAACAGAAATTAGTTTTGTCCTTCCTTGGGAGAAAACATGTGTCAGCTGTACATGAACACTAACCAGTACATCCTGGTTGCAATTTAAAATACTAAGAGTATTTATCATTATTTAGTGTCATGACGCCTGACCCTAGGGTCTTACAGGGCACACAGAGGAAGATGAGGTTCAGAGAGCTTGTAGAAGGAGGAGGTTCAGAGAGCTGTACCCAGTGGGGATCACTGAGGACCCTACTTTATGTCCTCCTGGTCAGAAGGTATAGTAGTGCTAGCCTCATCCTCAGACTCAAAGGATAGGCCAGCAGCTTCACAGACCTCTCCTCAGCTCTGCAGAAGCTTGGAACAAGAAAACAGACCAGGCCCTTCAAACAGCATAGCCAGCTCTTTTCAGAGGGTGAGTCCTGAAACAAAATCCAAATCTTCACAGTGGCAACTTCACCCTATGTCCTATTCTGAGGGGAAAGTTCCAGGCAGGCCCATTCCAATGGGAGCTTTCCAAGGTGCTGAACAATTTATCTGACCTTGTAAGCTTTGTGATTATCCTTGATGAAACTATACCTAAGCAGTAAGGATCCTGAGCAAGGGGATCTAGCCACCGACCTATCATTCAGCTAATGTAACTATGATTTCAAATGATTGAACTTCAAAGGAAACGTAAGTGCCCTTTCCGTTATTCCTTTCTTCCATTGTAGCTCAGCTTGAGTTAAAGACATTTCTACAAAGGAAGGTCGGCTTTTCGAATCCCCGTGACGGGGTGAGCTCCCGTTGCTCGGTCCCTGCTCCTGCAAACCTAGCAGTTCGAAAGCATGTCAAAGCGCAAGTAGATAAATAGGTACCACTCCGGCGGGAAGGTAAACGGCGTTTCTGTGCGCTGCTCTGATTTGCCAGAAGCGGCTTAGTCATGCTGGCCACATGACCCGGAAGCTGTACGCCGGCTCCCTCGGCCAATAAAGCAAGATGAGCGCCGCAACCCCAGAGTCGGTCATGACTGGACCTAACGGTCGGGGTACCTTTACCTTTACCACCTGACTGGGTTGCCCCAGCCACTTTGGGCAGCTTCCAACATGTTTAAAAGCTTTTTTAAAAAAAATTAAACATTTAAAAACTTCCCTATACAGGGCTGCCTTCAGATGTTTTCTAAAGGTTGTATAGTTACTTATCTCCTTGACATCTTATGGGAGGTTGTTTCATGGGGTGAACACCACTACTGAGAAGGCCCTCATGCCTGGTTCCCTGTAAGCTCATACATGAGCTTAGAGGCTCAGCCATGGAGCATGGTGGCTAGATTGCCTTTCTGAAGAATACTTTACATCACACTCAGTGGTTGGACCTCCAAGCTTTTGTGCATGTCTGCCGGTCTGCTTCTGTCTCTCTCTGCCTCACTAAAATACAGAAAATGGGAAGGGACAAGAGGTAACAGGGCCATATCTGACAAGGCAAAAAGTCACACACAAGCTACATGCTGATACAACTCTATTTGCCCCAACTCACTGAACAGGATTTACAATTTAAGGATTTACATCAGGCAATTCTCAGATTATAAAACCAACCAAATGCAGTGAAAAATCTCTGTTCATGTTTACAAAAGTCTTTGTTTTTTATCTACTTGCTCCATTGCAAAAAATAGTGCAATCACAACAGGTCATGGCAAATGCACACAGCCATGGCACTCAGATCCAGACTAGTAGTCACTGGTGGACTAGAAATCCACTAATCCTGCTTCTGTGGGTAAGTCCCCCATATATTTAAAGGTAAAATTCTATTCACATCACTAGCAAATTGAACTTTCACTTCTGCTCCTCACAATATGACCCTGTTGTAGGATCTAAAATGACCTATCACCAATCATCCCTCAAATTAGTAGGTTCTCCCAAGCCTTTACCCTAAAGGGAACCTGGCACAGATATGTTGGAGACTCAGTTGTACTCTGGTACAAATGATCTAACTCCAGTCCAACTTGCATGTGACTAGATATATATATGTAAGTTTCTGGTGCCTTTAAAAACCACATCCTCTAGTTCAATGAACTTTCTAACAGAGTTAGATATGCACATCTGCATCAGATACATGCTGCTTCTACAATAAGATCTTAGTCTATTGTTTTTATCTGCAACCAGCATAAAATTGCTGCAATGTAGGTAAAATGCTGCATTTTGCCACCCTGTGGATATGTAAGCTGTTTGTATTCAAGATCTTAAATCATTTTAGCACTATCACATATTTATAACAATCCTCAAAGATCTTTTCTCTCTTGAAATAATCCTATTTAGAAGGAGGAGACACTGAAGTGTCCACCATTTTGTAGTATTTGAAAGACATTTTTCCCCTTTCATCATTTGTCTGCCCTACTTAGAAACCAGAATGCAAGTCTTATCTGCAACAGCCCAAATTATTCTAAAGGAAAGGATGAAACCACCGTTTAAGATAAAGGACCCTTTACTTATTTATTTTCCAGGTTTTACAGCATAAATTTAGATGTCGACTCAAACCAGCTGTTAAATTTTATTTTTAATGATGAGAAGCATGGTGTCATGTAAGTTAAGATGCTCAATGCTAAAACTCAGTTCATTTTTTTCCCTGTTCTATCTAAACATCTTAATAAATAGATACAATAAATATCATACTGAGCCACACAAATGATCTATTTAGCCCAACTATAATCTCCAACTGTGACCAGTAATTAATGTTTCAGAAAGCACAACCATACAATTAGGAAAACATTCAAGTCTAGTTATTCACTCTCAGGAGTGATTAGGGGGCAATATGGCATAACATCATATCCCCTGGTCATCCACAACAGCCTTGCTCTTTGTAATAGCCACCGACAGGCCATTCCTGACTGAATGTTCAAGCTTATTTGTTTTGTTGTAAGATTTAAAGAACAGACAGCATGTGTCCATACAGTTTTACAGGTACAAATGCCCCTATAAAATGCACACTTCCAGGTTTTTTTTTAAAGGGCTATCCTATAAAATCTTTCAAGAATTGCCTCATAAAACATTAAGATGCTTTAAAGTAAAGGGCAGAGGACTTTAAAACACACTTTAATAGTCATTTAATTTTTATAGGATATTTCATTCACAAAAGAGCTGGAAAGATACAACCCCAGTGAAAGCAGAAATAAAGGAAAGGTGATTAGTCCTGGCCACTAAAACCCCTTCTTCTTAAAACATGCAAGAACAGTATATATCAGCTAGAACAAGCAAGAAGATGGGCGACTGCCTCACTATTCATCTGGCCTGTATTTCAGGTACTGAATGACAGAGGTACTGAAGATGCACTTTAAGTAGCATACAAACCAGCAGTAAAAATGTCTATAGCCTTATGATGGCGACGGCGACGAAGCAAATACAGTATGTGACCGTCCCTAATTACTGGTGTTTCCATATGGCGACCTCCACAGTACGCAATGTATGGGGCAGCCACATGGTAAGTTCCCATACAACCACCACAGTTGCTGAAAGTTGTATTGCAGGAGTCAACAACTGTTTTGGACACATTTTGTGCTGTCTCCCCGGGGCTAAGATCCAAGATGTAACTGAACGACTGCAAGGAATCATAAAACCCACTGACAAATACCCCTTCCTCTTGGTTCATGTGGGAACCAATGACACTGCAAGCAATAGCCTCCAGAAGATCAAAAGAGACTACGAGGCTCTGGGCAGGAAATTGAAGCAATTAAATGCACAAATTGTCATCTCATCTGTCCTCCCAGTTGAACGACGTGGCCCAGGGAGAGAGGGGAAAATAGTGGAAGTGAACAGCTGGCTTCGCAAATCCAAACAGGAACGGTTTGGATTCCTAGATCACGGACTGCAGTTTCTTGAAGATGGACTTCTGGCAAGCGATGGGCTGCACCTCACAACGGTTGGGAGGAATGTTTTTGCCAAAAATCTCAGAAACCTCATCAGGAGGGCTTTAAACTGACTAGTGTGGGGGAGGGAGACAGTGCTCCTGAAGGTAGGAGTCTATCAATTGATGAAGATGATCATCCAAATGTCATAGACCAAATGGAGCAAACAGCACGCAGACCTAGTGGTGGGAGGAAAAAATCCTTAAATAAGAGACACGGAGGAATGATTAATGGACTTCAATGTCTGTACACTAATGCGCAAAGCATGGGAAATAAACAAGATGAGCTTGAGCTCTTGGTACAGCAAACTAAATATGACATCACTAAATACGCATCACTGAAACCTGGTGGGATAAGTCCCACGATTGGAATGTAATAATGGAGGGATACAATCTATTTCAGAGAAACAGACCAGACAAGAAAGGAGGAGGAGTGGCGTTATATGTCAGGGATGTGTATACCTGTGAAGAGATCCAAGATTTAGAACCTCAAAGCCAAAGTGAGAGCATTTCGGTCAAAATTAAGGGAGAGAAGAATAACAGTGACCTCATTGTGGGAGTTTACTATAGATCCCCAAGCCAAACGGAGGACATAGATGATGCCTTCCTGGAACAGATGGCCAAGCATGCAAAAGGAAGGGAGATAGTAGTAATGGGGGACTTCAATTACCCGGATATTTGTTGGATGTCAAACTCAGCCAAGAGCATAAGGTCAAACAGATTCCTCATTGGCCTTGCAGACAACTTCATTGTCCAGAAAGTGGGAGAAGCAACAAGAGGAACAGCCATTTCAGATCTGGTCCTAACCAATGTTGATGACCTGGTTAGTGGGGTAGAAGTGGAAGGATCATTAGGCGCGAGTGATCATGCTCTTCTGAAGTTTACTATACAGCAGAAAGGAGCAGCCAAGCATACTAGGACTCAATTTCTTGACTTTAAGAAAGCCATCTTCATAAAACTTAGGGAAGTGCTGGGTGAGATCCCATGGACAGTAATACTAAAAGGAAAGGGAGTTCATGATGGCTGGGAGTTTGTTAAGAGGGAGATAGTAAAAGCACAACTTCAGGCAATACCAATGAGACGGAAACATGGAAGGTGCCTAAAGAAGCCAGGGTGGCTATCTAAAGAACTTTTAACTGAGTTAAGATTAAAAAATGATGTGTACAAAAAATGGAAAAGGGGGAAACCACCAAAGAGGAATTCAAACAAATAGCCAGCACGTGTAGACACAAAGTCAGAAAAGCTAAAGCACAGAATGAACTCAGGCTTGCTAGAGAGGTTAAAAACAACAAAAAAGGCTTTTATGGGTATGTTCGTAGCAAAAGGAAGAACAAAGAAACAGTGGGGTCACTCAGAGGAGAAGATGTTGAAATGCAAACAGGGGACACAGAAAGGGCTGAACTCCTCAATGCCTTCTTTGCCTCAAGTCTTTTCCGATAAAGAAAACAATGCCCAACCTGAAGAATTTGGAGCAAATGATTCAGCAGAGGAAACACAGCCCAGAATAACTCAGGAGATAGTACAAGAATACTTGGCTAGTCTAGATGTATTCAAGTCTCCAGGGCCAGATGAACTGCATCCAAGAGTATTAAAAGAACTGGCAGATGTGATCTCAGAACCACTGGCAGTCATCTTTGAGAATTCCTGGAGAACAGGCGAAGTCCCGGCAGACTGGAGGAGGGCAAATGTTGTCTCTATTTTCAAAAAGGGGAAAAGAAAGGACCCAAATAATTACTGCCCAGTCAGTCTGACATCAATACCAGGGAAGATTCTGGAGCAGACCATTAAGCAAACAGTCTGTGAGCACCTAGAAAGGAATGCTGTGATCACCAATAGTCAGCATGGATTTCTGAAAAATAAGTCATGTCAGACTAACCTGATCTCGTTTTTTGACAGAATTACAAGCCTGGTAGATGAAGGGAACGCAGTGGATGTAGCCTACCTTGATTTCAGCAAGGCATTTGACAAGGTGCCCCATGATATTCTTGTAAAGAAGCTGGTAAAATGCGGTCTTGACTATGCTACCACTCAGTGGATTTGTAACTGGCTGACTAACCAAACCCAAAGGGTGCTCATCAATGGTTCCTCTTCATCCTGGAGAAGAGTGACTAGTGGGGTGCCACAGGGTTCTGTCTTGGGCCCGGTCTTATTCAACATCTTTATCAACGACTTGGATGATGGACTCAAGGGCATCCTGATCAAATTTGCAGATGACACCAAACTGGGAGGGGTGGCTAACACCCCAGAGGACAGGATCACACTTCAAAATGACCTTGACAGATTAGAGAACTGGGCAAAAACAAACAAGATGAATTTTAACAGGGAGAAATGTAAAGTATTGCACTTGGGCAAAAAAATTGAGAGGCACAAATACAAGATGGGTGACACCTGGCTTGAGAGCAGTACATGTGAAAAGGATCTAGGAGTCTTGGTTGACCACAAACTTGACATGAGCCAACAGTGTGACGCGGCAGCTTAAAAAGCCAATGCAATTCTGGGCTGCATCAATAGGAGTATAGCATCTAGATCAAGGGAAGTAATAGTGCCACTGTATTCTGTTCTGGTCAGACCTCACCTGGAGTACTGTGTCCAGTTCTGGGCACCACAGTTCAAGAAGGACACTGACAAACTGGAATGTGTCCAGAGGAGGGCAACCAAAATGGTCAAAGGCCTGGAAACGATGCCTTATGAGGAACGGCTAAGGGAGCTGGGCATGTTTAGCCTGGAGAAGATGAGGTTAAGGGGTGATATGATAGCCATGTTCAAATATATAAAAGGATGTCACATAGAGGAGGAAGAAAGGTTGTTTTCTGCTGCTCCAGAGAAGCGGACACGGAGCAATGGATGCAAACTACAAGAAAGAAGATTCCACCTAAACATTAGGAAGAACTTCCTGACAGTAAGAGCTGTTCGACAGTGGAATTTGCTGCCAAGGAGTGTGGTGGAGTCTCCTTCTTTGCTGCCAAGGAGTGTGGTGGAGTCTCCTTCTTTGGAGGTCTTTGACAACCATATGTCAGGAGTGCTCTGATGGTGTTTCCTGCTTGGCAGGGGGTTGGACTCAATGGCCCTTGTGGTCTCTTCCAACTCTATGATTCATTTTGGAATTTGAGAGAGTGCTGGGGGTTCTAGTCACAAAATGGCTGCCACGGAGGAGTTGAAGCATAACACAAAATTAAGAGACACCCCTGACCACCTTATGCTTAGCATGGGAGATCAACTATGTCCTGCTGGTCCCAATTATGGAGATCAAACATGCATGCGCACACTGGTGCTATCTAATAACAAAAGCATTCCTCAGTACAAGGAAAATATATAAAAGGTAGCCACACCACTCTCACTTCACAGAAATCTCATAGAAGATACCTGCACTTCCAGATCCAGAAGCACCCCCAAAACTATGTACCTGCCAGTGTTAGAAACAGAGATATGATAGCTAGGAGCTAAATGGCACCTTAAACCTAGGTTATAGGCGCAACAATGGAATGCCTAGGCACACATGCAGCTGAAAATGCAGCTAAAATATTATGTTCATTTTTCAAGTGGTCTAGTCCTTCCCCTGCCCACCCTCCCAATATTCTTAAGAGGGTCTCTTCTCCAGTCTACGGAGAGTAGCTGGAAGTGGGGAGGCAGAAAAAGGTCCTCCTTTCCTTCCACTCTGCAGTTTTAATCTGAAATCTTAGGCGCAGTACTGCGCCCAGAGCTCAGAAACTGCTCGTGCTAATGAAATTCCCTGTCACAAAATGTGCCTAGAACAATGGGAGTTTCAAACACTGGTACCTGATCCTTAGAAGGGAATGTAAGAGCAGGCAACCTCCCATCCATCCGGTCTAAGGAACAAAAATAATAAAATAAAATAAAATAAAATACTGTATTATTTAGTAACCCAGTCCTTCCTGTGTTCTTTCCTTATTTTATTTCCAACTGGAAGCTACAATTGGAAATACAGTCTTCACACATAAACAGAAACTGTCTGTAATGATAATTCATTCTCCACCTGCGGTAGCCAAAAAAAAAAAAGTCAACTGAAATGGAGGCACTTTCAAAACAAAAAGAAATTATAGGCCAAGAGGAAGCAAAAAAGATGGGATGAAAGTCTTAGCTTGCATTTGATTTATAATAAGTATCCTTTTAGTGCCATCTGCCTCAAGAAAAGAGATATTTTATCATTTTAAAATTATGTTTAATTCCAATCTTTTTTAGTCGGATTTTTAAAAAAAAATTAAAAGGGTGCTAGCTCTTTAATTTTTTCCTTTTTTATCAAAGTATTATGTTGAAAGGTCTAGTAGCTTCAGAGTCTTGGAATTTACTGTAGTTGCAATCATTTTAATGAACTAGAAACTGTGTAATATGCCAAAATATTGAATATATTAACAGTACATTCTAATTACCTGTGAACTGCATAAACATTTTTTCCACACTCTTTCTGGTATAGAGTTTGGAGGGGAAACGGACCAATCATTTTTTAAAAGTCCAAATTTAATCCAGTGATGACTAGTACTATTTTGCTCATGCAAACCACTCAAACTCCTTTTCAATGAAACCATCATCTGTGCATGGACTGTCATCTGCATATGTGCAGTGGATGTCTCAAAAGCACATATCTCACCTTAACTGCAGCATACATTTTCAAAATGGATAGGAGTTGGTTTGAGGGAAAACTCATCAAACAGCAGTATTTCTTGAGAAACTATAGAATGTGGATGAATTAGTGCCTAACATCATTTGTACTTAGCTTCAAACAACAGCTGTGGGACTGCACTAGAACCAGAATAAGTGATAATGCTTATGCAGCATATATCCAGAGCATGAAGAAGGTTGAGGTTTCTCTAAAACACAGTATCTCTCAGCCCTCTAGAGTGGAAAAAGAGGTACAGAAACAGTAATTTACTTTTTCTTCTGCAAGGTTAATGGCAGATTTTGGAAGATTAAACACAACCTGCTCCACCACAGTTCCGACAATGAAATTAAGCGTCCCCTGTGCCAGTTATAAAAATTGGAAGAGTCATTCATAGATCTCATTCAGTACATGTGCTTTGGCCCCTAGAAATTCCCACCCCAAACTAACAGAGCTAGGGGGAGGGTGGGAATTGAGCCAAGGTTAGAAAACAGAAGAAAGTCACAAATGAGCCGGACATGTACAAGTGAGCATGCAGCTGTGTGTTCAATCCACCAGACAACGCTACCTCACATTTAACAAGGAAAGGAAGTTTCAGAATGCTAAAGAACAGAACTGGCCATTGATTGACTGGTGGAGGAAGTAATGATTTATAATGTGTCTCAACCAACCCACAGTAAGTGACAGTCTTGATTGGAACTCAGGAATAAAGGTCAGTGAATCTAAAGATTAAGCTGTGCTTGGAGTACAAGCAGAAGAGAGGTGTTTTCCATAAACAAGAAGGAATTTCTGAAGAAGCTGCAACTCTAGGTCACAGCAGCCAAAAACAAAGAACAATGACAGAAGTAGCAGTGCATATGGAAACTGATAAACAGCTTTTCAGACGTGATTTCTCAAGGGAAAGTTTAGACAAGTCCAGCAAAAATAGTGAAACTTGCTGCAAAATAAGAACCCTCCATTCCCCCCCCCCCCATGTCTAAACCTTGATTTCTAGTCACTGCTGCTTTTAAAAAGTTGATGGTCATCAGTGGCTTTAAAACTTTCTGAAATCACAAACCTCTATTTCTAAAAAGAATCTGAAAACCTTACAAGAGCTTTCGTACAAGAGGAATTTCACTCTCCATTTCAACAGCTTATATATCTACAGCTCTAGGAACAGACTGATCTGTAAAATGATTAATGTGACCTGGGGATAGGAGAGCTTTAACCAAACAAGAATGATGGGCTTGCCTGGTGAGGGCACAGGACCCATTAAAGGGGGGAGGTGTCCCTACAGTTTTCAGCAGTAACCCAATCAGAATCGTATCTCAAGAGCTGTACCTTCTGACCAAAGAGCATGCCAGATACACTTTCTGATCTCCATGACAAAGCTTGGCGAATTTATTAACAGTTATTTTGCATGCAATTTGGCGTTAAAAGAATTTAATTACTGTGAAACAGCCATGCGTCTAACCTCTTGGGGCTATGGAGGAAAGCTTTAAAAAAAAGTCTTCTAGAGTTTGTTTTGTGTGTGTAATTAAAGATGGAGGGAAGTTTTCCTGTAGGAATCTTCATACCATTTCATGATTTACATATTTGTTCTTGAGGACTTTAAACCCCTGCCATTATGGTCCACCACTTCCTTCCAAAAAGCAGCCAAGATTGTTATAATAGTACAGTACATATGATTTAGCATTATAAGGAATTCAAGCAAAGTACACAGAGACAAAGGTTGTGGCTTCAGGGAGTGTGGGGCCTGCTAGGAATCAAAACTTATAATGGTCATGAGGTGGGTCTCTATATCCCATGTGTATCTTTCTTCCCCACAAAATTTTATTAGGCCCCAGACCCCAGACCTCACTCTGGAATTTCACATCCAATTTAAAGCTGCAATTCTTAGCACCGAATGCAGCAGCATTTGTTGTTGTTGTTTAGTCGTTTAGTCATGTCCGACTCTTCGTGACCCCATGGACCAGAGCACGCCAGGCACTCCTGTCTTCCACTGACTCCCGCAGTTTGGTCAGACTCATGTTTGTGGCTTCGAGAACACTGTCCAACCATCTCGTCCTCTGTCATCCCCTTCTCCTTGTGCCTTCAATCTTTCCCAACATCAGGGTCTTTTCCAGGGAGTCTTCTCTTCTCATGAGGTGGCCAAAGTATTGGAGCCTCAGCTTCACGATCTGTCCTTCACAGTGGGACAATATCAACTTCCTGTGCACAGAGCATGCCAGATGAACCCAGTCAAATAGCAGCTCACTATTTACCACTGGGAAAACTGCAACCTGATGATTTGGAGCAGCAGGTGGTGAAGCCAGAGGCAAAAGTGGACAGAGTAATGGATGTGCCTATTACCTTTTGTCCAGTTCACCTGCATTCTGGCCTCACAACCCCCATCTCCCTGGCAGAAAGAGCATCACCCGCTCATGAACACATTCACAGCCAGGCAAAAGCACTTGAGGCAGTTTGTG